>NW_027269287.1:5078333-7617500 GCF_023055355.1 Agelaius tricolor | reverse complement strand
AATTTTACCAACACAGCTGTTTGACCTAGTGACATCATGTTTTGCATATTTCTGCATTTTAATGAGTTAGTCATTTAAAAGGTTACAAAGAAACCATAACTCATAAGTAATTAAATTATTTAGCAGAAGTATAAGATCTTCTGACATGGGAAGGTCACTGTGGGAAGGCAGGAGCATCAATGTACTGAATTGCACCTGTTTGTTGAAGATAGGTGCAAACCAGAAGCTTTACTGTTAGATTACAATTGACCTTTTTCTTAGGGAATTACTAAATACATGCACATGCTAAAAGCATCTGAATTCCCTGTCATTGAGACAGAGGATTTCTGGTCACAAGACACTAAATGGGAGTTGTCCTTCAAGACTTTGGATAACTTCAATATTTTACAGAAAACACTTCTATGCATGATGTGTTTTTCATTTAGAATACTGAAATACATACCTACAAAGAGATTGACATTTAATCTTTTCCCATGGTATTTTATACATAAACATTTTTGGAAATGAAAGGTAAGATCTTGGCATCTTGGGTTGCCTTTCTTCATGCTAAATACTTTACAAATCAGAAAAAACCCTGACCCCATTGAAATATCTGGGTTTCAGAAAGAGAAGGTGTTTGCGAAGATTTTACAGTATTACAAAAGCAAAGGAAGTAAGGTTTATTGTGGAATGAATGGGTATTTTTTCCATATTGTGTTTCATAGAAAATGCACACTTAACTATTTGGGGGTATATTCATCATGAAGTGCTAATGAGAATAATCAAGACATACTGTGACATTTTCAGGGAGGAGGCAAAGCGTATTGAGAAATGAATTGCAGTTGAGAACTTTTGCTGTCAGCTAATGGGATATTTGAAAATACCGTAGAAACATTTAAAAGATCCTGCAGTCCAGCTTTGCATCTGTCCTTATTTGAGCATAACTTTCAGGGGGTAACTGATATTCTCCTTGGTTTCCTTATTGATAGATTTATTAGAACCAATAAATACTATTTATTCATGTGGGCTTTATTAAAATTATTTTATTTATTTTATTTCTGATTTATTGCTTTCAAAAAGTTCTATTTATATGTAAATAACATTTTCATTAAAATCTTAGTTCTTCTTTCTTGTACCTCTCTGAAGCATTTGAAATTTTTGTTGGAAAAGAGTTTAAAATAGCTTTTTAAGGCAGTGGGGGAGAGGATGAACTTCTGGAGTACAGACTTTACTTACAGATGGGGTTCCTGTAGAATATCTTGAGGGCAAACTCGTGAGTTCATTCTTAAACAGATTGTATGGACCCCAAAAATGTTTGTACTTAGTGAAGAAAAGCAGAATCTGGTTTTACAGCCTGGGCAGTTGTGGACAGATTATTTGCAGCCCAGTATCCTGCCTGCATGGCTGGGGTGGATTGACTACCATTCAGTCTCCAGTGATTTCTACAAATAGCCCAAATCTTACATCAGGGAGAAAGGGATGGGTCTCATGTTTAATAAACAATGTTTTGAAGCAGTTGAACACGAGCATTGCTCTTTCTGTTAATTCACAGAATTAAATTAATGCTATAGCATTGTTTCTTGTATCTCACTTCCCACTAGAAATAATTTCCTGCTCCAAATCCTAGTGAAACTAGTGCTTGTGAAGGCATGGAAGTTCCCTATAAAGAATACAGTAAACAACTGAGGATGTAAAAATCCTTTTAATACATGGATGTTTTTATTCAGTTTGACCTTGCAAACAAACAGCATAAACAGGGTTGCAGATCTAACACATAGACATATTTGGGTTGCTAATTATAGAGATGTAAAACATTAATTCTTTTCAAAACTTTTCAACAGTAAACTCAAAATACAGGAACAGCTTTTCTGATAGGTTTTTGTCGTCTTGAACATTGATATGTTCAGTATAGCTGCACTAGCACCAAAATAACAAATAGTAAAGTAAGACATAGTCATGGCATGTTTAATAATTTCCAGCATAAAGATTGTGAAACAAGATAAATACAGTTCTGCAGGCAAATACCTTTGGATGTAATGCAGTGTTCAAATAGAAGGCAGTAAGAGCGAGGAAATGGAGAGTTTATTGTTTCTATAGCACCAATATCCATTAAAAGTTAGTTACACAGCAGGTGGCAGTTTGGGTAAGTGTAAAGTGAATGTTTTGAAATAAAATAGCAGCTGGGTGACCTGGGATGTCAGGGCTCTAGACAGGGGTGTATGTTTGTCAATATATCCTACATGTTTTACAGACTCCTCAGGGACCAGGAAAAGATACAATTTCACCTTTTCTGTGCCAAAACATTTTAATTATATCTTCTTCCAAGTACAGCGGTTCAGTAACCAAGGAGCTGACATTGATGCATGTGTTGATAAAGCAGCAAACATTCAAAATGAGATTAACAAAGATTTTGAGGAAAGGCTGACAGCTAATTTTGTACAGTATTCTGCATCTAATTCAGGTCAGTGTAATGACAGAATATTTTATAACTGCTGTGTCATCTAGAAAGACTTTTATTATGCTTTGTGTATTAAAGATTTGTGTATATGAATGTACAGTTCTTTAAACATCATTCAAGCAGGTTATAACTTCTTTATTGAACATCTGTTGGTTGTAGCTGTAAAAAGGAATAAACTTAAGCATTTAGAAGCAATTTTACATATCCATCTGCATTAATCACAGTAAAAAGTTCATTTTGTCTAATTTACCTTGAAAATATTGACTTCAGATGTGCAATGTAATCAAAACTACCATGCACTTTTTGTGGCATTGCTTAGTATTTGCAAAAAAAAGTGGATGGAAAGTTGTAGTAAATGTATATAAATAATCAAACTGTAGTTTCTTTGTATTATGTGCTGTCTTTTGAAAACATCTCAGTGTATTTCTGCTCTATTCTCCTCCTTGTTTGAAGGTAACTCACATTCTTCCACTTCTTTTTGTTTGTGAAATTTTCTCCTCTTTTTTATCTACTCAGTTCTCCATCTGCTTTCACTTTTGTTTGCTTGAGCCGTCTCTCATCCCAACTTGATAATGAGGAATGCAGTGTGACCCTGACCTCTATCAGCCCATGCATGACCTTCTGACTCGCCCACATAACCTTTGACCTTCTCTTTGACAGCTTGATTAATTACCCTGTGTTATGATTTATGAGTAAGTGCTATGTAAAAATAATAGACAACAGGTGGTCCTCTAAAATCTTTTTGTCGTACATTTTCTTTTCCTGCCTAACCTGATGAGCTGTTTTAAGTTTGGAACTTAGCGGGACAAAGTGTGTTTGGCAGAGGCATGGCATTTTTATGCACTTGGACACAGTGCTGGAATTCAGGCAGCTGAGGTATATCTGGGATGGAAATATCACAGTGTTAGCAGGGTGCAGTTGCCAAAATGTACATTGGGTGGAAACAGAAAGCAGAATCAACTGACATTTCAGGCGTTTCAGTCACAGGTCACGTCTTGAGAAAATTGCTCAAATAATGGAGGGGGCATTTTTCAAGCTGAGCTGCATCTCCAACAGCTATGTTTACTTTAACGCTTCACTAGTGACTTCTGATTGGTTGTCATGACCTCATCCTGCTGTTGCACCTACAATGTTGCAATAGTGACATAGATAGTGACTTCTCACAGTAAAGATGGGAAATGAACAGAGCATATGTCTTTCAGAAAGATGAATGGACATTGCTGTGTCTCTTTTAACCACAGGCAGGTTTAAGAACAGAGTGCTTTGAGTTGCATTTCCCCAAGGAATTAATTCTGGTCTTGCTACCAACCGTCCAAATAGAAACCTGAACTTGAAAATTCAGGTTGATCAAACATAGGAAAATGATCTCTTTTAAATCCTTGCTCACAGTCCAAAAAGATAGTTACATAGAGGTCAAAAGATACCTCTCTGGTTCTGACCTCTTTTGTCACATATTGTGTCCTACCCTGATGGATTAATATGCAGATCTGAATGGTTTCAGCTCATTTCTCATGTGCCAGGCAGGGGAGATTTCAAACTGTTTGAAATATACCTCAAATACTTTGAGGTTCTTTTTTTTAAGCTTACCCCCTTGAACTTCCAGTAAGAGAGAACATACTGCCCCATTTCTGGCTCATGTATTACAATGGAAAAGGCCCTTCTACCTTGTTCTCTCTTAGTAATATATGTATTGTAACTGAGGTTCGTGATTCTTTCCAACTCTTGACTTAGTAAGCCTGCTTTTCCTTTCATCATCACAATCCTCAACCTCCAGAAGCAGCAACCTGAAGAATGGTAGGAGTTAGTGTAGATTAAATTTTACTTACCTTGAAGCACTACCACGTGAGGGGAAGAAATTTTAATCGGGTGCTTTAGTCTGAGAGAGAAACTGTAATTTTGTAGATTAGAGGCTGGGAGTTCTATTTGTCAGTGTCTGCCATAATTATAAGGTGTTATCACTGGTACCACTGATGGCTGAAGATTGATGGAGATGAGGGCGTAGTGTCCTTAAAGCTTAGCTTTTTGTCATGAAAAAACTTTTTATAGAGTGGTTTCTCTTTCTGTGCACACTGGTCACAGAGGAGAAAACTATTACATTGAAAACTACTGTTATGTTGAAAACTACTACTTTGCCTAATGTTTGCATACTTAATACCACTGGGTGTGGCAAGATTTAGAAACCCTCCTAGATGACTGCTACTTAAGGCATAGGTCACTATGTTTTAATAATGATGTAAATTTCATGGCTGAAATTGGTATTTTTAGTGACACTGATTTAACAAATAGCAAAGTAATACATAGTAATAGCACATTTAATACTTTATAGCTCGCAGGACTGTATATGGTGAAAAAAAGATGAATGCAGTCCTGCATGCAAAGGTGTTTCTGAACAGGACTTTCATTTTAAACAATGTTTTTTAATGAATGTGATTTTTGGCTGTGTTAACACTTAGGCCAAAGACTGTATCTTGTCTGTTATTAAATTTTGCTAAAGGCCTTTTTTAAGATATTAGTGGTCTTGTGTTCTGAGGTTTGCATTGACTGGCACGCTTCTCAAATTCACTGCATTAGTGCTCCCCTTTTTTTTTTCATTTCCTGATTGCACTGAACTTGAATGGTATAGCTACACCCACAAAAATTACTTTTTTTTTAATTAATTGAAGTTAAAAGCCGTATTGTTTACACTAATGTTATTTAGAGCAGAGTATTTATTTTCAGTAGAAAATGTTCAGATAAAGGCTGAATGAGAGAAGTTGTAATTGGCTGTATTTCACCAGTAATTTTGGTTTTCTATGTTGATTTTTATATGTTACTCTCAAATCTTCTTTCTGGTTCCATTGTTTTCTTCTTGAAATTTAGGATGCAGAAGTACAAGGGAAAGGGAGATACACCATATCATGTAAGCAAAACAGTCCAAAAAGATATTACTTTCCAAAGAGAAAGACTTAGGCTTTCCCATAATAGAAGGGGGGAAATAATCTTAGTTTAGTTATTACTTAATTATTTTAATTCTACTGTCAGGAAAGGCCTGCTATCTGGGAGAATTTGTGAAAAAATATAAAGGGAGTCATGTTAAAGTGCTTAAAATATATTTAATAAAAATCCTTTAATTGATTTATAAAATAGTGAATTTAAAAATAGAATCTTATTTCACCTGTTGAGTCTACATGAAAAATTGACATTGTGTCCTCATAAAAGGGGACAAATGAGTAATGTAATTTTAAGTTGCATGATCAATAACTTAGACAAATTCCACTTCTCTGATGATTTTTGTGACTGTTTTGTGATCAGGTCGAAATGCACAGAGTTTCAAACTTTCAGATCTGTAGTAAACACATGAATTTTGCATTGTGTAGAAAACAAAACAAATCAATACACAGAAGTCTCTGCTCAGAACAAGCAAGTCAAGAAGATGAAGAGCCCCAAAACTACCAGCCTGCCAAGTACTGCAAAAACTCCAGCAGTAGCAGGCTCAAAAACTATCCTTTCATCTGAGATGTGCAGTTTAGGAAGATTTGTAAGCCACATTCTTCTCCATGATGAATTTGGACTTTGAAATTTTCCAAGCTGTAAAATTCATGTGCTTATAGTATGGCATTGTGCATTAATATGGCCAGGCATGGTGTGGATAGATTTTAAAATTTGTCTTTCTGTTTTCTTTCACCCTTTCCCTATTGTTTATTTATATTTTTGCCTGTTTATGTATATTTATCCTAGTTGAATTCATGGCAGGCAGGGCAGGGCAATCATGTGACAGAAGACCCCTTATGGTGCTGCATCTAACAAGGAGACAGTTTTCTCTTTGGCCTGTTGTGACCCTTTTTTACTACATTGCTTATGCCAGAGGTAGTATCCTGAATGCCTCTATTTCACCCTGTTTAGCAGAGTGTAACTGTGCCCTTTAACTTGTTTTTTGGTGGGAGGAGAAGCTACAGCAGACGTTGGAGAAGGGCACAAGGATAAGGGGTAGGAACTCCCTTCAGATGTGATTTTGATAGCTAGTCGAGTGTGTCCAGCTGTAGAAAATCAGTGAGTGACAGTCTGTCTACCTGACAGTGGCCACAATGAACTACAAGATTTGTGAATGGCTCTACAGAATAGAATAAAGCAAGCCCAAATAAAGTATCCTTTGTTGGGGTGGACTTGGTTTGCTCTGGGCAGCTAGGTATGGGGGACCTCTTTTGATCCTCATGCCAGGACTGATTGCAAAATGAAGCACCAAGTGAGAAGCTGTAATAAAGCTGTTCCATTAGATAATTAATATAGATGTTTCTGAAAAGTAAGTCTTTATTAAAATTTACTTCTAAAGGATAGCTTGATTTTGACTGGGAACTCTTTAGGGACGTATCTGTTAAATGCATGTGCTTCTCTTTTTCCCCTTCCCTTTGCAATTATATCTTCAATAAATATTACGATTTTTTTTGTGATTTGCCATCATTTAAAAATCATAACATTTGATTGGCTGGTTTATTCAAGATTTATTTCTCATTCATGAATTTTTTTTTTTCAACCAGCCTATTTCCTGAGGCAAAAAAAAATGTACCTTATACAGTCAAAAGCATCCTGCAGGTCACAAATTTGCTCTGCATTTGTTTGATATACAATATAATCCCAGTGAACTTTTACAGCAGATTTAAAGGTGCGCTAAAAAGTCAGACCCACCATGAAGAGTTGACTTGTAAGCAACACCACTGAATCAGTTTTGGTATTGATTCATTGTTACTGCTGCTATTTGCCTCTGCCTGGTATGCTTATTGTCAGCTAGACAAAAGGTTTTACTATTTTAAAATGTGGTGAATAATTTTCACATGCTTTCTTTAATGTATCTATCTTTATATATAAAATCTCTCAATCCTTTTTATTTTAAAGGTTTTTACTGGCTGGGCATAAAGCTTTTTATTCATTATTGTGTAGAGTTCTTAAAGCAATGTTTTGCTTTTAGTTCCTGTATTGTTTTCTGAAAAAGTCATATAAAGTGCTTATGAATAAAACAATATATTCAATTATTTTAAAGGTAAAACAGGCAACTTTTCTGATGCTGAGGGATGTCTATGAGCATAAGTACATGCACTGATACATATTCACACATCAATATCCTGTTAATGACAGAATATTCTTAAAAACCTTTCTATAAATGATGTTCTGTGAAGTTGCTGAAATAAATAAAAAAGTTCTAAAGAGCATTCAAGTAAATGCAAAGCATTTTCAAGCATTAAATTTCCCTTTTCACATTTCTTCTTGTTTGTGTGTGTCTGTGTGTCTATGTGTGTGTGACTCTCTTCTAAAACAGGAAGGCTATGGAGTAATAGTTCTGAATCCCAATGAGAATTATATTGAAATTGAGAAGACAAAAGCCCAAATACCGCTGTCTGCTGATATCTCAGATGAACCTGCAGAAAAGAGAGAAAGAAAAGATAAAATCCAGAAGGAAACAAAGAAGCGGCGTGACTTCTATGAAAAGTATCGAAATCCACAAAAAGAAAAAGAAACTATGCAGATCTATATTAGAGTAAGTTTCTTTTGGTTTTGTTTGCCCTTCTTTATTGATGCATATGTATGTTTACTGCCTGTATTGGCTAATAAATAGCATGCTTTGTTAAAAACAAATACATTACTGAGATGGAATTCAAGAGTTTATACAGAGTTCCTGGCTCTTTATTCTGTTGGTATTTTTGGTCATTTATTGATCATGATGCTTTGGAAGTATTACAGAAAATTTCTTTCTAATTTCAAAGGGAAACTTCAGATAAACCCCAGAGGAACTCGCTGATGTTAGCAAGAAAGAAATTATTTAAGAAAGACTTCTTAAAAAGCATTTTATAAACAGAGGTGTTCATAAGAAAAGACTTTGTAGTGAAGCTTAGGCAACATACTATCTTCACATGTCATGTATGCATTTATTGTATTATAAATGCATACATAACATGTAAGCATTACATGGGAAGCAGTAGTTACAGCCTGCTAGTTTTTATCACCTGGCAAATTAATAGTGTATTATGGAAAATACCAGTGTTCATCTTGTGTGGTAGCAAATTTACCCTGTAATGTATTGTTTTTATATGAGCTGCCATCCATTGTGTTTGAGCTAAACTTTTGAAGGCAGATAAAGGAGAAAACTTGCTAATATATTAATAAATATTTAAGCTAGAATAATTTGAGAATGGTATGATAAAGAAACTCTGTCCCTTGCCCTTTTCTGACTCAGTGAACCTTTGCACTTTGTAATGCTACCAGCATGGGATCATTATAACAGTGCTACCCGAGGATTTCTAATTCTGCAGGGGGCACAAACAATATTACACGCACATTGGCACATTCTGCTTCATGTACATTCTATGCATTATACACTCCAGACTGAGTCATATAATTTCCAAAACCCTTATTATGAAAGTCAGCATTTTCATTCA
Organism: Agelaius tricolor; assembly: GCF_023055355.1. NCBI lineage: Eukaryota > Metazoa > Chordata > Aves > Passeriformes > Icteridae > Agelaius > Agelaius tricolor. Next base: position 7,608,656 of record NW_027269287.1, on the reverse strand, counting down.
ACAGTAAAACATATCAGAAACTCCACAGTGAAGGTAAAACAAACCAAAAAAAATTATGTCATTGTGGTGAGAAACAGAGAAAAATACAGTAAGATACATGTTAGAATCATCTTAAATTTTAATATGCCCCTGCTAATCTTTTTTTAGCATAACAATTTTTGTAGAAGAAATATAACTGTGCTGGCTAGTTAAAAGGGTTAGTAACTTGGATACAAGATTGTCACTAATGCCATAAATATTTATTGTCTTTTGAAAAATACCTGAGTATGGGAAACAAAGGAATGCATATATATCTACTCAAAGTCACCAACAAGGCACTGTGTTTTCTGTTTGCATTTGTTTTATAAGATGCTATTCTACCCACTAGCCAAACCCTCCTTCTTAAGAGGGGCAACCAGTTTTAACTTAAGGTCCATGAGAATCCAGTGGACAGTGCCGCTGTTTTGTCTGAAAAGAAGTCTAGTCAGCATACAGGCTCAGTGTTCCCTTGTTGAAAGTGAACCTTTTCTTCAAAACCTTTTTAGCAATTCAACCTTCTAATGACTCTTGCCTCATGATACGTGAAATTTGGTTTCAGTAGGTTTGACACCCCCAAAATATAAAATTTCTTGTTCCATCCCATTTTCCTTTCTGCACAGCTCCATGCCTTAAAATGTGACTGTTGATGTTTTCTTTATTTGATTTTCTTCAAATCAGGGAAAGTAGTATATGTTTTAGTGTAAGTGTGGTTGGTAGTCTCCTTCTTCAGACCAATAAATTGAAATTGGGTCTTCTGATAAGTATGGTGTTGTTTTCTGAAATTATTATTTTGGTTTTTTTTTTAATTAGTAGACTCTAGTACAGTTTTTTGAGACAGAAAGAAAAGCATACCTGCTTTAGTGTATTGTGGGACAAACCAATGCAATTTCCTTGCTTATCAATTTATGAAACAAAACTGGACACTATCAATAGGGTTCCATTTACTCTGTTGGTCAGAACTGCTAAGTCTGTAGATGATTGCAAGAGGTGTAATGCCATATTTGCTATTTTCTTGCCTCCCATGCTTGAGTCCATATTGCAGAATTGCTCTCTGCCTGCACCCAGGGACTTGCCTCCACAGGTTGCTGTGTTGGTGGTGGTTCGGGGTGATCTCAAAGGGCAATTCAGATACAATCCTGCTGTATAGTATAGTATAGTATAGTACAGTATACATTTGACTCACTAGGCTCTTGAAATAAAACATAACTTAACAGAGATATTTAAGGATGGTATATATTAAGATTTGTAATGATCTCATCAAAGAATTTTGAAAAACCTGAGCAGGCCTTCTGTCAACTTTGCCAAGTAGGAAAAAGCATGGATAGACTAGACGAAAAATTTCCTTACAGGAAGGCTTTAACTTATCTAACATGGAAAGAAAAACATGGTTGTGTCAAATATGCTGAAGAAATTGTTTCAGACTGTTAAGCAGCAGGAATAAATATTCTCAGTTATGTTCTCATAGGGTCATTGAGATCTGTTGTGATCTAATGAGGAAATGCCATTTGAACAAATTAAAACTGTCTGGTCGATGTTCCCACTTACGCAGCTAGATTTTTCAAGAACCAGAGAATTAGAACTCTTCCTTGGTAATTATGTTTATTATTACTAAGTATTTTCTTTATTTTCATAGTAAAAAAAATAGCTGGGTTATTCAAGAATGTGTAAAAGCTGAATCTCAAAATACAAAATATCAAACTGCACTGTATTTTTGTACAAAATGAGTATAAATGAAAATGACTATGGCAGTGTGTAATGCATTAAGCATAGTGCTCTTGAAAGATCAAAGTAGTTACTGTTTCATGCTGGAAGTTTCCTTAACTATGAAATAATGTACTTTCTGGCATACATTATGGCTTGTTAAAGGAACTGATTTGGTCTGGGTAATAAACATCATGTCAAACATTATGGCAGGAAAACCTGCTTAATATGTTTTGCAATAAGACAGATTTTTTTGTTCTTGAAAACATCTGCCAACTGAATTCACGAGTGAAGACAGAAAATGTCATCAATTCTGTAACATTCTTGTAAATTTTATTTCAATTTTAGCAATGCAAACCAGGAAAAAAAACTTTTGATAATCAGCATTGACTATAATACTTTTATGGAATGATTAAACACAAGCATTTTACTTTTATATAATGTGCTAATGAATGCATATGAATTTTAATACTCTTACTGTTCAGATTTTAACAAGCATATTGACAGATCATTTTAAAAGCATCTGGTTTTTAATGTGTTGAGTGGAGGATTGAGTAAAATAGCTAAATATGTACATACATCCTTTTAAAAAACATATTTCTATCCTTAGTTATAAACAGTACCATTTTTTCTTAGACCACCAGAGGCTGCTCTGTACATATGGGCTAATGCTTTTTTTTAAAGTTTCCCCCCAGAAACTTCTACCCTAGCCAGCCTTCATTTGTTACCGAAATGAACTGAGAATTTGTTGCTCTCTAACCTTTTTCTATGGAAACAGATCATGCATCCTTAAATGTAGCATGATCATTCCTTCCATTCTCAGCCATCTCCCTATAGATTCCCTGTATTCCCTATAGATTTACACACTGATGGTGTCTTTTCCATGTTAGAAGATACTTAAAAATGTAAATTAGTATTTTCCCCCTTCTAAACTGCATTCACCATTTAAAAAGGTATACTTAGTGGATTCTATAATATTATGCCAAAAAAAGTATAAATTGCATCATTTGATAGTAATTTGCAATAATGTTGTTGCCCCAACAGTTGAAGGATATCAAAGAGGCAACTAAGGAAGAAGTAGCAAGAATTACTTTTATCAGACCAACTATAGGGGTCAGGTTTTGTGGACAAAAGGCTAAGCCTTTCCAAAGCCTGTATGATAGGAATTTTGTCCTTTTTTTCCCCACTGAGCTTATCTGCTTGAATAATTCTTATTACAAATATTATTTTTACTATAGCACAATCTATAGCAGTGCCATTTCTATTAACAGCATATTAATGAAATTAATTTTGGATGTAGCATACTTTTCATAATTAATTTTCCCTATCTTCTGTGACAGATTAAGTAGGAAAAGATCATGTGCAACCAGTTAATCTGTTTTACTAAAAATCGATAAATATGGATAATTTGTGTCAGTATTTAGGAAAAAAGTGGTAAAGTTGTTTTAATACACGGTTGAGTAAGCAGTGACTATTGGCAGACAGGAAATCCTGGCAAGCGTGCAAGCACAGTTGTGCCGTTTCTGCTCATTGTTCGGTGTGGCTGACACGAAACGCAGCCTGACTGGAGGTCACAGCAGAGTGTCCGCTTGTGAGGGATGACCTTTCAGAGCCATGGATTTCTTTCACTTTGAGGATTGAGCCATTTCCCAACATAGCCACAGTCTCACCAGCTGCCGCTTTCACCCTGTGGCCATCTCTGGGCCAATGACCTACCCTCTGACTTGGCAAGGTGCATGCCTGCTTTTGTCCAAAGCCTGTGTGACTACATTAGCCTGCTGCTGAGGCAAAGCTAATAAGCTGTTTATTCCACCAGAGGAGACAAAATGACAAGCTCTAGGCAAACAGCTCCTGAGAGGTAAGGGACATGTTTAGCACAGAGAATGTCTGTGGCAAATGTGGGCGTCAGGACTTCAGCCCCTAGAGTCTCACGCTGATGTTTTGTTTCCCCTTGTACAACAAACAATGCCTGTTCTTTTTCCCCTTTTACAACAGCCAGCGTTACTTTATATGTACATGTCTGAAATACCACATGGTTTTACTCTGCCCACTTTTAAAGCCTGTTACTTCCTTATGTTCTTGAGAAGTCTCACTTCTAAGCAGCTGCAAAATCAAATGCTGATAGTAAAAAGCTTGTGAGAACTGCCTAGAAACTACCATGGTGTTGTTCTTGCCCCACGTAGTACTGGACACTGGGCATTTAGAGTTGAGAAGACACTGCAGGTCAAGTGCTGAAAATAAATGTGTAGTGACATTTTGAGTGCTCCAGTAACACCTGGAGAGATCTGGTCTTGCAGAATCTATGCTACTAGAGACCTGCACCACTCTGGGCCAGCAGCTGGAAGCTAAACATATACCATGACACTTAGCACCTGCAGTTAGGCTACCACATCATTCCTAAAAAGTCAGATGAGCTTTAAGTTCTTACAGTAGTTTCTGTAAATCAGAAAGAATATGCATGTCATGTTTCATGCTATTCATACTACAATGAACAGGCATCTTACATTAAATAGCTAAACTGTGGAGAATTTAAACTCGTGTTCAATAATTTATGCATAGGCCATTTAGCATGAGCAGCTAATTTAGGTATTTTTAATAATCCTGAGATTATAAAGAGTTCTTATAGTAAATTTTGCATTTACTAATCCTGGAAAGTTTTATTTGTCTTCTTTTCCTTGAGTGATTGAGAAATCAGAGACACAGATAATCAGTGAAGGGAAATCCTGTATCTCTTCAAGAACACCACTGGCTCTTTTCTCTGCTATACCCTCTCTTTGTTCTGCGTTTCACAAGTATGTTTTAATCAAAGAAAAGGAATATCTAGCTTTGGTGTCTTCCAGACGTCCATTACATGATGCCATGTAATGACATGTGTCCATTGTTAGATCCAGCTCCTAAAATGCAAGGCAAGCCATGTAAGTTTACAAAAGAAAGAACCAGCTTGCATTTCTCCTCCCACCATGAGCTGTATGGTGCTCCCATGGTGCTGAAAAAAGATTCTTGCTTACAAATCAGAAGAGTCCTCCTTCTTCTCAGATGGCATTCCAGCTCATAAATGTGGCTAGTTTGTGGGGTAATGGTGGAGAAAACTGGCTCAGCAGAATGCAGACATACTTGTTGCAGGAAAAAGTGAATAAAATCACTCAAAACATCTTGAATGCTCATGTTGCCTGGTTTTGATTGTAGACTGACTGCAGCAAAGGACTGCAAAGACCTTCTAGGTCTTCTGAGCCAGGGCAAATTGCACTTTGCCGGTATCCTTTATCATTTATCTAACAGAGCGCGAGGATTGTAGCTGATATCCAAAACCAAGGATAATATTCTCTAACCTTCTGCACACAGTTGCATGTTTTGCTACTAGGTTTCAGTGTGTTTGGTAAAATTGGCAGAAGGAATTTAGCAGGAGCTTGAGTGGCAACACACACCTTTTTGCAAAACTTGAATGTTCTTCACATGGGTTTTTCTTGGTCAGCCATAAGACACTTAATATAGTGAGAGGTGATAAAAATTAGTTTCTAAGATACATATTTGTAGCTATCTTAAGCTGAAGGGCGTTATTGCAAATTAACCCTTTTCTTTGGAGACATACTACCCCACCAAATCCATCCAGAAATAATTATTTAGTTTATTAAATATATTTATTTATTTTAGAGAGGAGGATATGAGGGCTGTACTGCAGTGCATGGAGATCAGAAAAACATTTTTGGAGTCTAGGAATTGAATGTCAGCAGACAGGGAGCTGGGATACAGGATGCACAGTAAGTTCAAGGATTTTTTTCACCTCATCTGCTACAGAAAACAAAGTGTAAATTGAGGAAAAAATATGAAGGGGGGGGGGGAAAATCTAGCTTATGGGACTAAGTTAAATCTAGTGGTTCCTGTGTAGGCTGTTTGGCTGCCTGCAGCAGTGACAGCTGCCAAGCGGACTAGAAATAGTGGAGGAGACAGAGGCGTGGAGCAATGTAGAATAAGCTGCCCAGGAAGAAATTCTGGTTCTACCCTGCAATTCATAGGTGGCTGAAATTTGAAAAATTAAGTATTATAGCAATTAATTAATTTAATTTTAAAATCCATACAAGTTAAGGATTTTACTAACCAAAATTCTTATTTTTTGTGAATTTATATATTGTGTGAAGTTATTTTGAATTCTTTATATCTTGAACAATAAGATTGATCTTTTTAATCAGTTTGTTCCCATCATGCTGCAGGCAAAGAAATATGCTTTATTGGGAGTCTTTAGAAGACCTTTTTGTCCTTGTGTTCTTGCTATGTCTTAGTGAACTCCATATCAGATCAGCACTCCCCCAGAATTAGGTTTTACTAACTTCAGAGTCATTAACTTCATTTTGATAGTGTCCAGGCAGAATTCATTCCTAGTCTGTTTTACAATTATCTCCAGACATTAATTCATCTAAATTTTGAGAAATTTTCCCATTCCTCTCTCAGCTGAATTCTTGGTTTTTTTCTCTATCTCTCTGGATAAAAGTGGATTCTAAACTGATCAAAAATGCTTCTGTCTTTTGTGGTTGGAGGTGTTGGTAGCAGGTTTTCTCCCCTGAATGGGCTGCATGCTGTTCAGACGCATTGTTCTACACTTTTCTTGTTTAACAGTTGACTCTCATTCTTTTTCTTTGTCTTTTTTGATCAGTGCTTGGCAAGAATGAATTTGTTGATACTCAGTGAGGTGTATTTTGTATATTTTCAAGTAAAACTTGAATTTTTACTTGTTTTCCCATAGATGGCACTGCTTGGAGAGAAACTACTAAGTGAGATTGATGTGCATTTAGAATTACCAAGAGTCGTATGTGTTGAGGAAACCAAAGATTTTCTGGGCTCTTAAGCAGCACTTTGAGATCTTCTTGTCTGGTACTTCTAGTAAAAACATGGCATGAGAAAACTATCATGCAAGTACGCGTGCAAGTTTGTGCACACAGGCACTACAGCAAAGCACACAAAAACTACTCACATTCTTGCATGTTTGGCGTCCTCTGAACTCCATAAGATGGCCTCTGACTTAACGCAGGCTATGGCAGACATAGGATACATGAGACTGGAAAGTTTTCTTTTTCCCAAAAGCAAAGATTTAATCAGTGTATCCAGCTATATAATATAGCAAGGGATTTAAAATTTATTTAGTTCAGGCAATACAGCTGGTACTTCATAAGCATCTGCAGTGTGTTCTTTTGGACTGGTGTTTCCTTGCAGATGTTCCTTCATTCCTATCTCCTATCTTTTCCACCTGCTGTGTAACTGATAATAATCTAATTTCATGGATCTTGCCAGTTCAGCCTATGTCCTATAAAAGTGGACAATTACCACTTAACTGTGTCACAACTACTCTGTTCTTAACCTGGGAAAAGAGAAGCTTTAATTGCATGTAGATATTAAGATGACAGATCTTTATATCTTTGGGATCTGGTTTGCTGAGGAATTCTTTTGAATTTATCAAATAAAGTAATGAAGAAATTTAGCAAAGCTTAGGCTGCCTAAGTAATTTCGAAAGATTTCCAGGTGTGCCCTTAGGCTTCAATGCATCACTGCCCTCTCACATTCCACTTTGTAGTACATCTCCCTACTTCTCTAGCTACTGCTCTTTTCATGTTTGAAAAATGAACAAACACATTTGATGACAAGATTGTGTTATTTATCATGTATCCCTTGCACTGGTTGCAAAAAGAAGGTAGGCTTACATTTAATGACTGTTGATTATCTTTAAATCCATTATGAGTGAAGACTGTGTGTGAAGTTATCCTCAGTGAGTTATGTCAAGCTTTCAGTTGCTGCATGCTGCTCTGACTGCATGCAGGCTCTGAATGCATTGCCTTAAGTGAGTAAATGAGTTATGGATGTGATAGATCTTAAAATAACAGCATTTGATTGATTTAAGACCACTTGTCTTAAATACCTTTCTTCTGCTGTTTGCTGTTAGTTCATTATGTTCTTTTACCATTTCCTTTCCCTTTCTGTTTTGAGCTACTCTAGCTGACTTACAGTTTTGCTGATGCATAAATTGATTTTTCTCTGGTGAGTGCCAAACTGTGTTGTCACTGGAGCAGAAGTTGAGACATTATTGTTACTCTGTTACACTGGTGGTAAATAACCATGACATCACTTTCTAAGAACACCGTGAATAGAGCTGTTTCTACTCAAAGATAAAGTGACCAGGCAGAGTTCAGCTTTGCTAGACTATCAAAGACAGATGGCAAAAGATGACCACTGCCTCACTTGTACTGTGGGTCCACAGAGCATACAAATTTGGAAAGGTAATGTTCTGGCATGGAAGTAACAGAAATTATTTCATGTCCAAAGTGCTGCAGTCATCTTCAGGACTTCTCTGGAGTGTGTGCAAATGCCTTTAAATCAAGATTTGAGGAGCTTTCACATCGTACGTTTCTTCACTCCTGCAACACTAGAACTACGGAGCTCCCACTTTCTTGCTTTTGTTGGAAAGTATGAGGTATGGCAGTTGTGACCAGTCCTGGCAGAAAGCACTTTGAGCATAGTTTTGGACTATGTGACCCTCAGGTGTTCTCTCCAGCTGCTGTAGTTCAGTGATTTGACATTGTGAAGTTTCAACTCAGCCCTCAAAGAAGTATTTGATCTGTGAGTAGACTTTGTGGACATTGTGAAGAGAGGCAAATTTCATTGTCTCAGAACATTTACTGCTACTGGGGTTGTGGTTGGCCATCCACACTAGGAGGGGTAGGTGATTTAGACCAGAAGCTTACCAAGCTATCAGCATGGTTAAAACAATGTGATCTTGCACATGTACTGCTACAGAAATGCATATTGAAAGATATAAACCCCTACATACAGGCACTGATATTTCTTGGTATTTTTAACACTGGGATGTTGAGCAAATATTCAAATATTCATGATTTCTTCAGAGCTCAAGAATTTCCCCAAGACAGATTGTTATCTTGAATTAGCCTGAAGGATATTCAACCAGAACAGCAGTAGGAGTTTTTTCACAGATGTTGTCCAGATGTTATTAGCATGACCATTCTGGAATAATGGAGAGGATACAAGTGCCCACATCCTTCCTACTTCCTCTCCTTTGTTATATTTTCATCAGGATTTTGTCTACCTTGCTAATTTTTAAGTCCACAAGATTTCATTTTCAGCTATAAAGCAGTTCTTGAGTTTCAGAGTAAAAACACCCTGTGACATGTAAATACATCATTTGCAAAGTGCATGTTTAGGAGTGGATAGACATGACAGAATTAAGAAGTCTGTCCTTTATTAAAGCATTAGTAAAGAGTAGTTTAATTAAGCCTGTACACAACTGCTTCTTAGAAGACTTTGTCTAGCAAAGCTTAGGTGCAGGCCAGTGCATTGCCTACAGGTTGCCTTGAAGCCCCTACACAGAAACATTGCTTCTCTTCATCTCTGACACCTTTGCCCATGTTCATGAAGAGTTACAAATTACTTATGAAACTTTTGTCCAGTTTTGTGGGAATGCTGGACCTCCAAACAAGTCCATGCTGCTTGGGTGTTTGGTCATTGCACTCGGATAGAATGAACATGATCACAGGAGTTTCTAAGATGCCTGGTACCTGGCAGCTGTGAGTTCTTACCACTCATTTTCATGTTTATTACTTAACAAGATTTAAGGTTTAGAATATGTTTGTATAAAAACATTTACTCTAATAGAGCTAACAACAAAAAATAGAAAAATACGTTCAACGTAGATTGTTAAACAGTGCTCTGCTGTTCATTATAAGAGCTGCCAGAGCTAGCTCTTACAGTATCTCAATTAGCCTGAAGATCTGGATAATCAGCTTCTAGAGGGCAACCAGAACTAGAGACAAGTTACCCAGGGACTTATAGCGGTTACAGCTTTAATGCTGATGCCATTAAGAACAGATCCTGCAGTTACCCAGATCCATTCTTCTACACAATCTCTTCCAACACAGAATGGAGTCTGTCCTTCTTCTCTTTTCCTGTTTATCCAGGGAACTTCTGTTAGAATTGTTGTCTTTTTTCATCCTGGTGTAATGGTTTTTAGCAAACTCAAACTTGAGATGATAAATGTCAGAGAACTAATTTGTAAGATGGACATCGGCATACAGAGGAGTTCAAAAAAAGGAACTAAAAAACCATAATTTTTTAAAATTAAATCTCAATAAGGATCTTTGTCCCCAAAACTAAGTAACGGTTTGAATGAGGGAAGGCTACAGGTGTTCCAATGCACTTAATCTTTGTCTTAAAATATGTCAGACAAATGGTGTTTTCTAATAATGGATTAATGTGGCATCAAGGCCTATTTGTAACAGTAACAAAAGTGGCATCCAAATGATTTTTTGAGGGTTTTTCTTATCCCACACAGCAAAATAGACATAGATTACATATTTTATATAAGATACATATTCACAGGATCTTCAGTTATCCCTGGAATTTCTGTTCTGTTGTTGTTCAGTCTATAATCTCAATGAGACACCCAATGTTTGGACTATGCCACCTGAGTTACAAGATTGCTTCCAATTTTCCAGTTAGGTCAACCAAAAAAATTAAGATATGATAGAGGGTCGGTGGGAAAAATTCATATCAAAACAACTGCTCAGTATGTCATTATGACAACCTGCTGTCACAAATGTGCTTCTGTTTTAATTTATGACAATTAATTGCTAAAAGTAATTTAATCTGACAGTGGCAAGGTGTTGAAAGACTCCTGAAGATGTCATAAAAGTGACCTTTCTGCCCATGTGCAACCAAAAGCCATTTTTAACAAGGAGGCTCAAAAACAGTACAACTTCTTTTGTACTTCGTTAATTAGTTATTGATTTGAAACAATGCTCTGCCAAATATTGTCAGATTAGCTAGACGCCAGGAAGGTCACAGTGTGACAGTCTAGTCCTGATAATCTTATGGTTTATAAGAATTCTTTTTTACTTTGAACCTTTTGTTCTGATATCCTGAGAATTACATTTCCTGGCTTTAGCATCTGTGCTAATTTAAAATACAGCCAAGCTGTCTGTTATGTAATTGGATGTTTTGAGTTGTTAAAAAAAATTGCAATGTGTTAGAAGAAAATTGCTGTTGATCTAATATCTAATGATCTTCGACGACAGCGATGCACCACTACTGCAATGTGAATGGCCTTGCTAATCTGTGTGGAAAAGAGCCTGTTTTAATGAAATAATCAACACGAGGGAATCACAGAGTTCAAGACAGAGGTACGACAGGCAGGTTCTGAGGTTGTGTAGCAATTCATTGGGATGAGAGATCATTTCCTAGGGTACATTATTGTGAAACAAAAATAACAGAGGTGCATCTGCACAGGAAAATGAGGAAGCAGAATTCAGGGTTAAATAGCTAAACATTCAACTTTTCAGCTTATTCAAATGAGAAACAACAGAAGATTCAAATCTGAATTTCAGATTGTGTTTGTTTTTAGATAATTATAAGCTAATGACAGTTCCTTCAAATACAATTAACTGTAGTCCTCTACATATTAAGGCACTTAACCAAATCTTTGTAACTGTGCATTAAGTAGTATATCAGTTTCCTTAAAGTACTGAGCGCTTTGCAGTCCTTATTAAGAGAAATAAAATAGCTTTGAGCCTGTTAAATCTTTCTTTCACTTAAATAACTGCTGTTGAGTGTAATAAATAGAAATGGAGAAGTGAAGAACAGTACAGAGCAAAGCCATTCCATTTCATTTAATTCGCACAAAAGATAGAAACTCTGTAACAGAGATTTTACAGTTGAGGTTTGTTCTGAAACCATAGCTGTTAATGAAAATACTAAATTGTTACCTTACTTAAATGTGTTGAAGTTTGGGTAGATCCGTTGTTTCCTGTGATGGGGAAAGCTGCATTTTCCTTGGCAAAAATGGTATTTTTCTTGCAATAGCATGGTTTAAAAAAAAAGTCTGTTTCTCATTACAGCATATAAACAGATTGAAAGAACAGGATAATAAATAGGCTTTTGAGTACTATAGAAAATAGAAAAATAACAGTTCTGCATGACTTCCATTGGGAGTTTTTGAATGTTTCAGGTGCATTCATTTCCAAAGAAATTGCTTTTAGTGTTGAGAAAAATGCGTGTAATCAGTTAAATGACTGGCATGATCTCTTTGCGTCTTATGAAGATAGTTCTTTTTATAAAAGTATTGTATTCATTTTTATTTATTTGCTCTCACAATTAATCTGTTAATTGCCAGAAACATGGCTGCTAAGGAAGTTATCTATGAAGATACAATCTGATGGTTTGTTTAGGAAATACTCTTTTTTCCCATAATTTGGTCATACAAAAGGCAGTGTTTGTTTGGGTCTGTTATGTTATAGGCAGAAACACATTGTGGGCAGTCCCTGAGATTGAGTAGTTTGGAAAGAAAAAAGTACAAGGGACATAAAAAAATGAAAAATGTAGGTATCTGTAACAGTACTGAAATGCAGCTTTGCAGTCTTTGAGTATTTTTTACCAATTGGAATATCTTTGGCCAAGCTGCTATAGTTGTTACTTAAATTAGAATGTGTAAGTTCACCTGGAATCCTGCAAATTATATGGAAAAGGGAAAAATACACAAAAACCAAGATGTCTGTCAGAGAGCTAAAAGGGAAAGCAGTTGGCTTTTTTCTTAAGTAAAACCTCCTCTGATTAATTACCCTCCTTCCTCCTATTTATTTTCTTCTCCTGAAACTTTTTCATCTCAGTGAGTCAGCGATGTTCCTGTGCCCAGACTAAAAAAGATGACTATCATATTTGTGTCTACTTACGTTTTTCTCTTAATTAACTTATTGGTGAAGGTCATAATTAAGAGCCACTGAGTAACTGATTTTGCCTGATTTTTTGTTGGTTTTGATCTCCTTTCCTGCACTTTACTAGAAGACAACTGGGTGGTGATGGCAAGACTTGCCAGACTCCAACAGAAGTAATAATGGGAAAACCCAGACTTGAGCAACAGCCTGATAAAATTGTCTTACTCTGTCCGACAAGCAGATACTTTATTAAAGACAATATAATAATATTTGAGACTTAATTAAGCCTGAAATCCAGGATTTACTTTGTAAACAGCAAACCCTTTCAGGTTACAAAGCCACTTGACTTTCCAAATAAAAAGCTGAAGAAGTAAGGAGAGCATTTGAACAGAGAAGCAGAAGGTATTTGCCATGCAGAGAGGCTGAGTCATTGCAGAGTGAAGGACATAGATAACGTTTGCTGCTTTCTTTATTTTTGCACAGATCCATTCCAAACTCACCCTGTTTAACTCTCAGTTTCAGTGCAAATATAAGAAATCCCATCTGCAGCACCAGCCTCCTAAAAATGCTCATATATCATTTACCATCTACATGCTTCTGACATAGTGGTGCTCTGAAGCCCTCCTATGAAGTCCCACATTTGCCAAAAAGGAAGTATAGTATTAAACCAGTGAGGCAATAATGCAGCTGAGACCACTGGCACCTCTCTGAAGAGCAGTTGTGGGCACTGACTGTGTTGCTCTGTGGTTTCAGGGCATTGCTGAGCAGGTTTCAGAACTGTTGAAATATTTTAAGTGACGGCTTGGAGGCAGGGCCTGTGGTCAAGAGAGTGGAAAGTGTTTTGATTTCCAGCTTGTTCCTCACCAGGCAGAGGTGATTGGAGTACCTTGGAAACAGGAGATGAGAGTGGTTTGGGGTTTGTAATCCAGAAGTTCCTTTAGGTTTTTGGTTAGGAACTGTAGTGATTGAGGGTTTAGCTGGAAAAATGCTTTTCTGTCTTGGAGTTGCTTTTTTTTTTCCTCTTGCGTGCCATAAAGCTGGAGTATAAAGCAGAAAAGTAACTCCCTCCTGCTGCCCTAGCCCTAGCATGTTAGGATCCAAGCTTGCTCTGTTGAACATATATATATAGCATAACTCTGAATTTTATTTCCTGACCACTCTCACCAGGGAAAGCCCAGCTTGCATTTGAAGTGGGGAAAGTAGGACAGGATTTGAAGTCATCTTCAGTGGTAATTGTGGTGGGAGCTAGGGAGAGCAGGAGCCCTGGGGAGGAGACCAAATACAAAGCATAAAAACCATGGCTAGGCATCAGTCTTGCATTAGCTAAAACTTGTAATTTTAAGCATAATCTCAAGAGTTGTACCATAGCAAAATGCTTTGTCATCCCATGAACGTCATCCCACGTTATCACCACTTTGTCCCAAACCAGCTCTTCATCCCCTCTGGCCTGGTGGAGGAAATTTAAATTTTGTATCAGTCCGCCAAATGCATTTTTGGTTTAAATCTTTTATTTGGCTATTTGCTATGCCAAATATTGCATGTTTCATGGAATACTTTTGGTTTTAGCAGGACTGTTGAGATTGCAAGCTTTCCTGATGAATTGTGGGCAGTTTTGGTGGTGGGACTATCTTTAACTCAGTATCACGGACATTTAACTGCAAAATGTAAGATTTCTGGTCTTTCTTTGTGCTGCTGACTCTGTGCATACAACATTACTTCATAAGGGTCTTCATAAGCAATATCGGGAACACTTCCATGACCAGCCCAAATCACAAAATAGGTAGAAGAAATTGAAACAGAAGCATCTCAAATAGATTTGGGAATAAACTGAGATCTGTAATACAAAAAAAAACAACTTCAAGTCACTTTGCCACTTTGTTTTCTGAAGGCATGTGCCAGATAACAACCTTGGCTGTGCTATTTGTATCCTGCAACTCCACAAATGAACAGACTTAGCTCTTGTGATACCTGGTCTCTCCTTCTGTCTCAAAACTGGCTGCTGCCTGCTGCCAGAGTATGTATCTTGCCCCTACCTCAGAAAGTGCCCTTTAAAAGATAGTACAATTTTTTATTTCACCCCTTCTTCCTGTAAGTGCGAGAGTATGGCATTTTTACATCTGAAGACTCATGATTTAATCCCTGCTAAAGTCATAAGTAAGGAATTTCTGAATACAGATGCTGAATAAAATAACATCACTCATGCATTTACATGATTTTAGTGTTGAACCAATGCAGATGCAATGTTCTGTGTTTCATAGAGCTACACCAGACATTGGTGACCATGAACCCATTCTGCACAGCTGCTCAAATCCTGCTGAGTATTGTGGTTTTAATATGGCAAAGTATGCAAGTAAAATCCATGCAGAGCCCATAAAGGAGGAAAGAAATGTGTCCTCTTATTCAGAATTTCAAGGCCAGAGCATCAACTGTCTATGGTTTCATCTCTTCTCTTACTTTCTCTCAAGTTGTCTCACTCAGGACACAGCAACAAAAATAACTTGGTTGACTCACTGCCCAGTCTTCATCATCCCTGCTTTCCTGTGTTCTTTACATAACCTGCTAAGCTCAATTTCAGATACATGTCAGATTTAAGATTTGGTATAATTTGCCTCCACTGTCACTTTTTCCTCCACTATCTCCCCCACTCACAACTGCTTTGCTGCTGAGATGGTCTTGGTGCTTGTTTCTGCAGCATCCTTTTGTCTGGTTTCACACAGCTGCAATTGCCCAGTACAGAAGATACTGCTATGGCATGGTTCCTGAAAGCCATGCTTCCTGAAAGCCCAGTTATGTAAGAGTTGAGCAAGAGCCAACCCATCTTAATGTTTACATATGTCCATCTATGTAGCATACAGATTAACATTGCCTATTGTCAGTAAGTAAAGCAGAAATACAATTCCTACGGTTAATAAAAGATCCCTGGTGTCTCCTGGGATCATCTCTTGTATTGTAGTAGGGAACCTTTCCCAAATAACTGTGCAAGAATTCTCTCAACTCTGTGATTGAAAAGGTAAAAAAGATTTTCAGGTAGATGGGATGCTTCCTAATATGCTGGAATTTCTCAGTTAAAGTCAAAATCTGGTTAAATGTCCTGGTCTAGACACTTTCAAGTCTTGTCTTCATGTACTCATGCTGCAGAAATATATTAATACAAAATACGTACTTCCACTTCCTTTCCTATTTTCAGTTTATATCCTCTCTTTACTTTAATCCTCCTCTGTGGTTGTAATGCCGTAGTCACTGTCTTTGCTATGGGGGGAAAATCACATACTGGCTGGTGTTTTTGCTTGTGTTTCAGCTTTATTGCCCTTGAAGCTATCCTGGTTCTCAGCCAGGACAGCTAATTTTTTCGCAGTAACTGTGAGGGAACGGAGTCTGGAGCCATGTGGGCATTTCTAGATTATTATTCTGTATCACCTCTTGTCACTGTCAGGGCAGAAATGCTTCCCAGAAGGAAGGGGAATGGCTTGTGGTCAGGAAGAAGAGCATGAGTGAAGAGGATCTGTCTGCCATTTTGTTCATTTGTGGGTCACACTGGGTCAGCTTGGGCTCATGAGCATTTTTGACATGTAAATCACGCTCTTTTTACTGTACCTTTCTTATTAATAGTGTTACTGTTACTGTTTGTTTTCTTATTTCATTACTGTTTCCAGTAAATTCTTCTTATTTCAACCCATAACCTCTGTCTTTTGTGTCTCCCGCCAGACACAAAGAGCAGAAGAGCAGTGGGAGGAGCAGTGTCTGGTTTGGATTAGTCTTGGTTGGGGATATCACTAAATTAGGGAGTAATGTTCCTGAACCATGACAAAAGCCTCTTAGACCACGTCCTGCATGGAAATTTTGGAGCTGCTCTGGTGGTAGTAACCCATCGTATAGTTTCATTTTGTTCTCTCTAGTGAAAAAGTTTTTGTCTGATGTACGGCAAATATTTGCAAAAGGAGTGAGAAAAATGCAGCAGGTGATAAGCATCATTTAGGGCTCATGAAAGGTGCTGTTGTAACAGGATATTTTTATACTTATATGAATTTTAAGTGTCATGATTTTTTGGAAGGGTTGGGGTGAATTGCAAAAGTTTACCTGCCCCAAGGCTCCCTGAGGCAATGGGACAAACTGTACACAACTGTCAAGATATTACTGGTGGGTAAGATCTAGCATCTCGAGGGACAGGAGATCAGAGCCTTCTGTATCCTTCTGGCCTCCCAGCCAGTGTGCAATTCTGTTCTCCCGTATTTAACTCATGTACCATACTTGTTTATAGTAGCTTATCAAGCTAGAAGGAGAAATTGTTTTGCTGTGATAAATGGTAATTAGAGAAATCACCTTCAAATAAATTCTTTTAAAGCTGGCATATTTCCCTATTTGTATGCTTTCCCTTGTCTCAGAAAAATGTGATTCCTACTTCTTGATTTAAAAAAAGCCCTGAAAGTAGAAGGTTACCAGATCTGAAAACTTAATTTTGTAGTGTTTATTTTTTTTCTTTATGTGACTTTTTTAATTTTGATGTATTAGAAGTTCAAGATGGGGATCTGAGCTGCTCTGCCTCAGTAAAGCTAATAGTGGTTCAATGCCTCCAGATTCAAGGCCTCAAGGCCTATGACTTTCTGGCAGCCGGCTACTTCGGAGGGAAAAGAAATGAAAAAGGGAAAAGAAAAAGAAATAAGTAAAATTTGGTGCTGAAACACAAAATACGTGAACCTGTCATAGTAAGCAGTCTCAAAGGGCAAGCTGCTTTGCGGGAGCTAATTAACCTTAGGAAATAATTACACAAATATGCAAATGTTGTTTAGACAATTCCATGTGTTATCGACTCAGGTAGTCCATCATAACTGCAGACCTTGTAATGTCTAGGTGTTAGGATCTGGCATAGTTGATAAGGCTTCAATTGCTGCATCACTCCAACCTGGTATTTAACAATTAATGACTGTGATATTACACTGGTAAATTTAACCTGTTTTTTGAATGCAACAGAATGTCATATTGTATTCACAGTGTGCATACTGCTTATCTGTGTATACCTAATGGCTCCAACTATTAAAATGTTATATACCTTTCAACTCCTATCACTAACCATGCTGGAAAAAATGGCAGACCAAAATATGAGTTCACTCCCTCCATGTTTCTGTCCAATGGATGGCCCAGGGGTAGCCTTGTTTGGATTACTTTGCATTGCATTAACATTGCACTAGGGCCTTTTCACATCATACAGAGCTTAATCTTTTCTTCCCTTCATGTCTAAGTGCATATATAATGATCAAGAGGAAGGGTTTTCAGAGGGATGGGGACCCACAACTCCAAAGAACCAGATGACTTATTTTGACATAGAATTACCTGCTGTAGGTAAACACTGCTGACCAGCTTTCACAGTGGGAAGTCGAAGTTCAAGTTTTCCTGTGTGTCTCCAGCTCAATCTGTTTCACAAACGAGAATGCATTCAGCCTGAGATGCCTTTTGAGGTATATATTGTGATTTCTCCAGGCTGGTGTCCATTCATTTCTGTACACTTGTGTAATTTCTGTACAATTGTGTAGATAATTACGTAAACTCTGACTGGAAGACCCCCTCTCTATCAAATAACTTAACAATGTTCAATATAAGTGCATTCAATTTAGCTTCAGTGAAATTACAGAAAGCAACAGCTGCCTGAGACTGTCACCTTTCATGCTGAAAATGCAGCATCCTGTCTGATAATTTAATCCAAGCCAGGCAGTAGAGGTTAAACCTCAGAGACCCAGTGCAATTTGAAATCCTAAGGAGATCAGCTGTGCACTGCTCCTGCAGCTGGATATTCCATGTACACACCTGGAGCTAGGTCTGAGGTATTTGTAATAGGGGCTAGTTAGAAGGGAGAAAAATAAGCAGATGCTCTGAAGAAAGGGCATTTCTTCTAAGCATTTAGGACTCCTCCAGACTCCTTACACATATGTGCTTTTCTTGCCATGCTTAGGGTTTAGCAGAGTGTACAGCAACCCACTTTATCCTGACATTTTATGGTTGGGTTTTTTTTTGTTTTGTTTTTTTTTTAAACTGGTAATAAAGGAAGTGACAGTCTATATTTAACTCATTCTAGCTCATTCCTTTTTACTTTATAGAATCCTGTTGAATCTTTGTACTAGACTGTGAAGCTGTGAAGTTATTAATTTAGTTTACTAGAGCACTGGTTATGTTTTGATTGGTGAAAGCTTTTTTGGGCTGAGTTCAGAAGCTTTTTGCTGATGTCTTAGTCTTGTGGAACCTAAAATGGTGTGCTTTTACTAGCAGTGTGTCAAATAATAAATTCAAAGTAACCTGAAAATGCTATAGTATGCAGAAAAAATGTCCTCTTTTTCTCAGATTATTTAAACAGCATTGGGTAGCTATACAAAAATTGCTGTTAAAAGTATCAATGCCAACATTATTACTGAAAAATAAGAAACTCCTGTGTACATAACTAAGATAAATCTTTTAGATAAATCATTAATTCTGAAACTTTCTCAGTGTTTTAATGTACGTTTTTTCTGTACAAATTATAGTGTACATCACTTTTGCATAGGAAACTCCTGTTCAAGTTGTCCTTCATCTTTATCTTAATAACTGGTTTGTCAATCATATTTTCGTTATGTAATTTCTTCTAAAAAATTTCCCTCATTCCTCACAAAGGGAAGAGTCTTTACTTTCTGTACAGATCTATAAAATCAAATTTAAAAACAGCAACAAACTGTTTTGAAATAAGTCCTTTCCTATACTGAGGTAGTTTACAATAGGTGATACAGAATTAGTTAAAACCACGTTCTGTCATAGTCAATGAAGAGCAGAATCGGTCCAGGAGTAAGAGAAACTCAGGTTTTTCTGTCTTGAAATGACTGCTGCTGAAGCAGAATCATTATTCAAAAACTTTAAGTCAGGATCCATAATATATTTGTTGCCATCTCACTCTTACTTACTCTTAGAAAACAGGGTATGAGAATAGAAATAAAAGCCATAATCAACCACATTATTTAGGTGTGTCTCTTCCCACTGATTTTAAACACAAAAGCTTCAATCCCCAAAACTAGTTGCAGAATGCAATTGAGATCTAGATCACCTCAACATTCTTGATAAATTTCAATAATTCACACTGTGTAATTAGCAACTTCTGATTACCAGTGGCTTTTACTGGTTTGTGCTTTCTTTTTCCTATGGAAACAAGGCTTTTCTTGTCTGTGTCTGAGTGAGCTAAGGATATGAAGTTGTTGCTGGCACCAACCAAAGGGAAAAGGAATGCAAACTTTAGGAAATTACATTACCTTGACTGATCAGCTCTTTCTGGCATTCAAGAGTCTGGAAAGAGCCAACATTGTTATCCTGGTTGTGTGAAATGCTGGCAGAGCAGGGTACCTAGCAGAGCATCTTATTCTTGTTGCCTGACCAAATTTGTAGTTATGACCTCAAGAACCCAAGAAAAAGGGAAAACTAGAGGGGTATAGTTCTTTCCAAGAGCCTCAAGGATACAGGTACACAACCATGAGTTTCGATGAGACTGCACTAAAATCAATGTGTGTCCCTCTAGTGCCTTCTGTGGCCCTTACACTGGCTGACTTTGACAAAATCTTATTCAATAGTAAGAAAACGTGGTCCCCTAGCTCCCAAAAACTCCAAAGTAATGGCTGCCACCAGTCAAGAGGTGTTTTCTTTGCTCCATATCTCATAGTCTACAATCACAAAAAGTAAGATTTGAAAGAGTAGTTGCAAATACCATAATTTTAATCTTAGTTCAGGTTTCCAGTGGCTCATAGTATGAAAAAAAAGTAAAAATTGAAATTATAGGTCTTTACCAACCAAAATTATTCTACAATTATGTATTTATTTTGTTCTTACCTGTTTTTATTTACCAATCTAAGGCATAAGTACTTTAAACAAACCCTCAGCGAACAAACATTTGACGGAAGAGTTGTCAAAAGAATGAAAATCTGAGCTATGACTCATAATTCCTATGAATGGCTCTGTTTAGCAGAATTGTCATCATGGTATTTACGTAAAATTTTGCAGATGCATAATTTTGTTATACTTACTAAAGTAAGCTCAGAAAGCCACAGTTTTACTGCCTTTATTTAGACAAAAGGATCTGTTCTCTCTTTGATACTCTAGTGTGTATTCATTTAATCTTTATTTTAACAAAACATTAAAACATATAGAAACACATTTTTAGACAGAATTGCTGTTTTTTAAAAGATAATTGTCACAAACATTATTTCTTTCTGCAGGATAATGGCTCTCCTGAAGAACATGCGATTTATGTTTGGGACCATTTTATTTCCCAGTCAGCTGCAGAGAATGTATTTTTTGTTGCTCACAGTTATGGTGGACTTGCCTTTGTAGAGTTGGTAAGTGTGAATTCTCCATTGCTGTCTTTTCTCAAGACTGTCACAGATTTCTACATTCTTTGTGATCACCTTATTGAAAGTAGCTAGGTAGAAACAGCTTCCAGTGGTCATGTACAGGTTGGTCAGGATTTCTTTGCAGCCAGAAGGTCGCTGCATCTTTTCTAGTTTTGAGATAGACAGTAAGGTCCCAAGTGTGCATGAACCTGAAAGACTGTGGGGAAACAGAATACGCTGCATCCTTCTTGTCCAGACTATGTACTGAAAGGCACCAGTTTCTGCTGTGGGGAAGAAATACCTGGGGGCATATGAGACTAAGGACATATAAGAACAGTTTTAAAGCGAAGTCCCAGACACAAATACAGCTTTTTGTTTATAGATTGGAACTGAATGTGCAGGGAAATATGGCAGTTTTATTCAGTTTTTGCAGTTTTTCTACAAAGATCTGCAGAACTTGCTGGAAGGACTTCTGTTTTCCCATTTATTAGGCTCTGCAGCGATATAAGGTGGGAAAAACTTTGCTCAGTGTAAAGCTGTTCTACATCTGGTGCTGAAACTGCTGAACATCTAGTTTGTCAGTCTTTCACTCTTTTCTCTAAAGGCAGATCTCTCGACCCCATCTGGTATACCAAGCTGCCTGTTAAACTTGTGTATCACTCTGTCAGTGTAGCTACAGTCTCCTCATATGATTTTAAAACAGTAGTGTAATCAGGATATGTTTTATTGAAGAAAACTACAGAAAAGTAAGGGTCCTGTTTATTGTGGAAAGTTAAATTGCAGAGCATTAGAACTGGTTTTATAGACACAGGAAACAGCAGACATATATGTACATCTTTTGTCTACAACACATTCGTTTAATCTAACTGAAAGTTGATTAAGGTGTTTCCTGCCTGAACATGAGATGAATGACTTAGTTAAGAAAAAGCACGCCATGAACATGTTTGTTTTAGTCTTATGTTGCTCCAAGTAGCAATAACAATCCAGACAATGGCCACTGGTATTATTTTAAGAACTTGAGATTTTCCTAAACCCCCCTTTTTTGTTGTTGTTGAAATTGATGCCATTTTTATTGTCTCTGAGGTCCTGGAAGAGTATGTGCAAAATACACATGATGTGTACAGGTTTGAGATTTGAGAAACAGTTCATTTTCCTGATCTGAAGATCATTTGAGAGTTGATCATTTTTCACAGGTGTTTTGTTACTTTCTCAATGAATAGTCTCAAAACTAAATTTTGAAGTGAATATTCACCTTGAAGGTGAATAACTCTTTCTGTAACCTCATCTATCGGTGAAAGATGTGTGTGTTGCATTTCATGTGCCTGTTGCTCTTGAAATGTCATGAATGTTAGGGAGCAATTTTTCTGTCTTGCCTTTCCTGAGTTGTGATTTTCAGCTGCTTTGTGTTTCAGCCCAGGGTATTTTGGTGGGTCCAAAGTAAAGCTTTGGCAGAATTTCTGTAGGTTTTGTAAAGCCACATTGTTTTGGTCACCAGATGCCCAGAGACATGCAGCAGAGGGCAGGAATAAGAAGCAACTGGAGGCTTTTCTCAGTGTTTCCTAAACAGAGTGCTGACTTGAAGGAGGCTTGGAGAGTTTTTCCATCCCATTTCAGACAATGGCTTGAGGCTTGAGGTGGCCTGGATAACAGATGACCAAGGTGTCATTCGCATTTTCCCTGTTTTTCTTGTCACACTGGTGGATATTTCTTCGCTTTTTTTCTACTTTAATATGAAGCACACTGATGTTTCAGAGCAAGACTTGACTTCTGACCTTGGGGTTTCCAGGGTCAGGGTGCTCAGGGCCTGTGAAGTTATCACAAGCTGAGCAAAAATTTTTTATCAATTGCAGGAAGCAACCAGTAAGTAAGAAGTTAAGAAGTATCATTGTCAGAAAGACAAGATGGTCTCAGTAAGGGTCAGCTTCTGTAGTGTGCTGTCTCTGCAGGAGATGCATGCCTGAGAGGAGGAATATAATACATATCCACTGACACACCACATATCTGTCACGCAAAACTAGACCTGAAATATATTTTTAATGCAACTCAATGTTTTTCTAAAAAATCAAAGAGGTAGTGTGATATTTGAGTACTACTAAAAGCAGTTTGATTAAATAATTCATACACTGAACGACATATAATTGAAATAAACCTTGAACTATTTCATCACAATATTCATTTGTAAGGTTTTATTTTGTTATCATCTCCTTTCTCTTAAACTTTATATCCATACAGCATTTAGTAATTGCAATGAGCTCCAAAAAGAAACAGAGCAGCTGACGGGCAATTACTGTCTTATGACAAATAAATTTTCAATCGCTTCACTTTTTTCTCTGATTCATGTGGGGGTGATGATGAGGTTGATAGAGCAGCTACACCATATAGCAACTGTACCACCTCTACACTTCCTTTGCAAGTTTTTGGGTTAACTGATTCATGAAATTGTTGGTTACAGTTGTTATGGAAACCTGTTGCACAGCTGCTCCTTCTGCATTTGCCTCTTGCAGGAGAGCAGTGTGAAGCATATGGCTTTAATTTGGAGTGAAGGCTTCTGCCTGAGCCCTCTGAATTTTATTTTGCCTGCAGGGAAAAAGAAAACAAGCAAAAATATATTAAAAAAATGTGTTTTCAATTAATATCTTCTTAGTCAACTTTCCATGTTCAGTGCTGTAAGGTCTCTCATGATGGCTTGCAGTCATCTCAGCTACAGCTTGCTACTTCATCGTGGTGTAGGGCTCCTGATGGAAACAGGATGTTCTGGCCTTAAACAGAAAAACCCAATGAAAGCGGATATTAGGCAAAGTCTTGTTCATAGACGTTCATACCATTGTGTGGGAGGAGCTGCTGCTCTCCCAGGAAAAGGCAGAGAACAGTATTCAGCCTTCCACAGGCAGTACCTATCCAGGTACTCCTTTGTCTGAAGCTGCTGAGGGAGGTAGCGTAAGAAAGGCAGTGCTACTCTGCCTTGTCCCTTGATTGGCATGCACTTTGTTGGGAAACACATAGTGAAAGAGAACAGATAGAACCATCACTTATGAAATTGGTATAAAAGGAGCATCATTTTTATTTACAAACTTTGTTGCCCAAATTTTGTTCTTCATTCCAAATTTCTTCTCACCTTGAAAATAAGGCTGAGTTTTGAAAATCCTTCATTAAACAAACAGGTAAGGCTTGGCTGCCATTTTCAAATACATGTCATTTCAAGTAAAAATTTTATTGATCTTTGCAGCTTTTTGATCTACATTTTCTCATGTCTGTGATTGCAGGATATTAAGACAAATAGGGTGAGTCTGCAATATCATACTCAAATACACAGAAACTTTTACTGCAACATAGGCACGCATTTTCTGTACCTTCTTGTGTCATACATTACTAGGGGAATAGCTGAAAGTGATTAAAATGTGTGGAGAATAAAGTTCACCAATAAATGTACTAAGTTATATTGTTCTGTTGTTTATAGGTTGAATTACAAATGGTAAATCATAAACCATATATTAGAGTGTATCTTAATATTTACTAAATTAATCTTTGTGCAATTGCAGTTTGAAATAAAACATGCATGTGATAATATGTGCACGTAAATTACTTTTTGAATGCACAGCACTAAAAATAATTGTTGGGTCATTGTGTTTTGCTAATTGCTTATTACTGATTTTGAAAAACTCAAGCCATGATTCATGAACACATCTCAGCTTCTTAATTCTGCTATCCCTTGCATAGTATAGTCAGGGATTTATTTTCAGAATCAGTTTGCTTTACTTGATGGTAAATTGTGGAACTTTCCCAACTCCAAGCTTATAAGAATTTTATGAAATTTAACAGAAAGTGAGAATTTCACGTTGATGGAGTCAATTTTATATTTAGTTTACAGAAAATAAGAAGTTTCTGGTACAACGCCTCCTTTGAGTTTTCCTGCCAAATTTTATGGGTTTACAATTATTATGCTTTAAAAATAATGTTTTTCCTTGTCATTGCCTGCTTGAAAGACCCACACAGAAGATATCTTTGTGGAACACTTCTGCTGTTTGCTTCCTATATTTCTGAGACCCCTGCATTTTCAGTTATTTCCTCATAATCTTATGACTAGAGTTACAGCTTTTTTGTTTCAATTAGTTAAATGCTATCTTTTAAAAAAATACCAAATATCATGGGAATTATGAAAAAAATGTGAGAATCATTAATAGTATCTCCATCGTACATCATTCATACTGCTGTGGAAATACGAACTACACACAGGAATGTAATAATTAGGAGAAGGAAAGTAGGTTGTCTTCAGCAGATATAAACTATTCATTATAGTTCTTTTGGCTAAAATATTGGATGTATGTATTGATAATTTGCATAAAGGTGTAGGTAAAATGGGGGGAGGGTGTCCTTTTAGCAAGCTTTTTTACAATGAGAGCCCTTAAAACACACTGTTAAATTACTGTACTTACTGTAGACTTCTAATTCCATCAAATCTGCAAATTTTGGAAATCTGAAATATTCTAGGTCCATCATTTTGAGATCCTCTTTGCAATATGCTGCCACTTCATTTTGCTGTATTGTGCTGAGTATGGCAAGGACCTGGCCCTGACTGGCACTGATAGGTGCCAAAATAATGATGATAGACAGGCACCTGCTGAGCTACCTGTGAGTCTCTGAGGCTGCATCATTATTATGGCACAGGCAAAATGCAATTTAAGAAACTTAATGGCTAGGCTGTGAACCTATCATTAGTTTTTCATTAATTTAATTTCCTGAAGTCTCAGACTGAATGGTTTGTTATATTTGGCTTTTTTATAAATTCTTATATAAATATATCTACTTATTTTTTTAATTCTGTTTGCCTGGAAAATTGATGAGTGGGTACTGTGGACATGCAACTCTTAATTCCCCTGGCTGACATGTTAAATCGAAATATGTCTACTGATGTGTGGTAGAAATCACATAAGATCTGTGATGGCTGTAGGAAGCATGGGAAAGAGCTACAAGTAGAGAGCTGTGAAGGAAAACACCTCAGTGACCAGGATACTTATTGTGAAGACAAAAGCAAAATACCACTGTGCTTTAAAGTTCTGTGAGCATTTGTGGGGGAGGGGAAAAAGAAAAAAGGAAAAAAAGACACTTTAGATGTTGAATGTCCATTGGGAGAGCAGTGTGGGATGCTGTCTTGAAGGTTTATGGGAACTTGACTTGTATGTCCAGTCTTTGGACAAGTCATCTCACTCAACCCTACCTGATTTACGCCTTAGAATTTTCTGTGTTGGGCACTTACAATAGCGTATTTTTGAAGCAGGTCTAATTTAGTGCTCACATTCAGAAAAGCAAGTCTGAAAGCAAAAATGATATCTTGATTCTGTTTGGTTATTTATTTCAACTATCCTTTGTTCTCCTTCTTGGAAAAGTACTTGTTCATCTGAAAAAGATCAAATGAGAAATGAGGATGGACAAGAGAAGCTAATGGAGGAACCAGTGGTCGGTTGTATAAAAAAGGATTGGACAGGAATAGAGTCTCTAGCCTTGATGCTGATTTTTTTAGTATTCCTGTTACTGATGTGGGCACACAAATTAAATATATGCTCCTGAAATTGGATCCTGGCATTAAGTGATGGAGTATTCAGAAGTAGAATTTCTGCAGTAATAGAAAGTTATGTTCTATGCCAGGACAGTTAGGCGTTGACTAGTCAGTCATCTGCATTTGTGCACAAAGAGTGATCTCATCAGCAGAGAACAGCAGGGCTGGAGAAACCCTTGGACAACTGGCTTCGTTGCCAGTGGCTGTAAGTGAATGACCAGGTAACGTAACAAGAGTCAGATATGATACTGTGATGTTTTTGCTCTTTCTGTCCCAAGAAGGTGAGTATTAAAGCTGTCCAGCTTGCTGCTGTGATTTATCTGAGGTAATTTGACACATTTGGGAATATTAAGTAAATATTAAGTCAAGGAAGAGGTGTTCATACGCTTGAGTCAATGGAAAGCATATTTTTCCAGAAACAATGAAGGATCCTCAGACCTGCTGTGACATGGTGCCAGCATGGACAGGTCCTAGCTGTCATAAACCATAGAGATACTACATGCTTTTAAGGCTTATCAGCCTTAAAAAGAACCATGTTAATTGCTAGTCCTCTTATGTTAACTTTGGTAGCTATGTCTAGAAAGACAAGGTTCAGCATCTGCTTTGTATTTACTGCAGAAACTGAGCTTAAAAGCATGGCTTTTCAGCCTGGTAAAGGAAAGCTTAGAAGGATTGGTAGCACTCAGCAAATACATCAGGAGAATAAACAGCAGGGAGGGAGAGCCTTATAAGCCAAAGAACAATGTCAGCACAGGAACAAATGGATTAAAACTGGTCATGAATAAATTTAGGATGGAGTTAGGTCTCTCACCATTGGATTAGGAAGTCCTGCTTGGGAAAAGGACTGAGGCGAAGTTGCTGCCAGTCATGACCCATACGTGGCAAGAGTTATGTGAGTAATTTGCTGAGACTCTTGGTCCTTGGTGTGACCCAGGAGTCTGTGTTCCTGTGAAAGACACATGCAGGTGCATATCTTCAGCCATGAATAATTTGACCACTTTTTGGATTAATTTGTCTGGACTTGACGCTACTCTGACTCGAGGCTCACTCCACTGGAATAGCTGAGTTTTAACCAAAACCAGGTCAAACCTCTAATACCAGTGTTGGCAAACAACTTTTTCCCTTCCTCTTTAGTTAGAATTCATAGAATCAAAGTATATGCTGAAATGGAAGGGACACATCAGGATCATCAAGTCCAACTCCTGGCATAGGATGCCCCAAGAATCACAACATGTCCCTGAGAGTGTTATCCTTACGCTTCTTGAACTCTGTCAGGCTTGGTGCTGTGACCACTTCCCTGGGAGCCTATTCCATTGCCCAACCACTCTCTATGCAAAGAACCTTCTCCTGATATCCAAACCAAATCTGCCTTGACTCAGCTTTCTGCCATTTGCTCAGATCCTGTCACTGCTCATAAAAGTGAAGAGGTTCCTCCTCTTCCTCCTGAGGATGTTGAAGACCACAATGAGGTTTCCCCTGAGTCTCCTCCAGGCTGAACAGACCAAGTGACCTCAGACATTCCTCATTTGGCTTCCCCTCAAGGCCCTTTATCATCATCATTACCCTACTGTGGATGATCTCTAATAGCTTTATATCTTTCTTACATGGTGGTGCCAAAACTGCCCCCAGCACTTGAGGTGAAGCTGCCCCAGTACAGAGCAGAGCGGGACAATCCCCTCCCTCGTCTGGATGGCTGAATCCCAGCTGCCAAGGCACTGCTGACTCATGTTCAGCTTGCTATTGACCAGGACACCCAGGTCCCTTTCCATAGCACTGCTCTCTGACCTCTCATTCCCTAATCTGTACACTCAACCC
This sequence comes from Agelaius tricolor, assembly GCF_023055355.1. Classification (NCBI taxonomy): domain Eukaryota; kingdom Metazoa; phylum Chordata; class Aves; order Passeriformes; family Icteridae; genus Agelaius; species Agelaius tricolor. The sequence continues at coordinate 7,580,532 of NW_027269287.1, read as the reverse complement.
AGGTTTGTCCCATTGATCTTGAATAACAGGAATTGGGGAGCAGACTTGTTTTTGGAAAGAGTGGACTTTTTTTTTTGCTAGTGCTTTTTGGAACGCACAAGCTTGATGTAGAAAGCAACAGGCGTAGCAGATCCTGTGGTGAGAGTTTGCGACCATAAGGAAATTAAATGGTGGATTGAGCAAAAAAATACTGAAATATGCATGTCACTGTTTGCTGTACTGGAAACAGCTTCTTGATCACATTTGGCTTCTCTGATATATAAAGAGTGTGTGTGTGTGTGTGTGTGTGTGTGTGTGTGTGTGTGTGTGTCTACACATATATGCATTTGTATGCATATATTGCCCATTCTAACAGAGAGCAGATAAACATTTTAGGCCACTCAGCCTAAATAAATAAACTGACAAGCATACACTGGCATCATTAGTTCACATGCTAGCATTTACTGTCATTATCCATTTGTGTTGTAGTAGGAAGGAATCACATAGCAATACCTTGTCCTAAAGAGCTTGCAATTTGGAAGGATGCTCTAATGGGAAGAGACAGAGGAATGATAAACGATTGCAGTACAGCTCATAGTATCATAGCTGCATGTCCTTTTAAATTTTTTGGTGGTTTACTGTAAATGCTGTGTAGGCATTCCCTTCCTCAGTTCATCTGAGGCCCTGCTAGCCTTGCTGCTGGATGATAGTAGAGGATGGCAGCAGTGAAAGGCTGAGCATTGACCACTTCCAGAACAGACACGTTTGGAATATTCATCACTCCTTGTTACTTTGCTGTAGACAATATGCTCAGCCTCATTGTGTTTTGCTTCTCTTAGACATTTGCTAATCTGGTACCTCATGGTTCATTCAGCTCAGGCCATGATCTGCAGCTAGCTGTGCATGTGTCCCTTCCCCACTTCTTTCCAAAAGGAAAAGGACAATGTTTCCTGGAATTTTATACTGAATAGTAATTGTTGGCACCACCTATCATTACTTTTTTGTCTCATTCTACCATTCATATTAATTTTCTAAATTAACACCAAAGTTGGCATGTTAATTATGAAATAAAAAAAGAACTGGATACGAGTAAAAGTTAGGGTTACTAGAAAATCCAGTTACTTGGAAATACATGTTTGTTGCCTATGGGATTTGGTGGTCAAAGGCACAGCACTTTATGCATTTCTTTGGAGAAATTTTTCTAGAGTTCGTCTCAGTAATTTTATATTTTTATAACTTCTTTGCATCATTTTAAAATCCATACATTACTCAGTGAATATTTAGGTTTCTGCATGAGGAGTTTTTTGATCTTTAGCAATTGTTCTCATATTTTCATCCTCTTGTTTTTTGTAGCTCAACTTGTGTAACTAGCTGTTCTATTTTTTTTTCTTATGCCTATCTGAATTCAGTTCTATTTGTCAACATTTCTTTGACAGTATGCTGAGGATTGAACTCAATGTTCTAGGTGGAGTTAACATTAGTTCAGGTCGAACTTCAGTATCTTTGGTCTGCTATGCAGCATTTTGATCAATGCAACCTAAGTGGTACTAGATTTTTTTTTCTAAAGTTTCTTTGAATTTAGTACCTGCTAATGTTCATGTATCTCTCAAACTCTTTTAGTGCTCTCAATTTTCCTTTCCCCAGTGGTACTGAATGTACTAAATGTGAATGTAGTAGATTATTTCCTCCCAACACCCCCTCCAAACAATATTATCTCACAGTCTTCCTAATTAAATCTAGCTGTGTTGTGGCCCTTGTTGTGCAGGATGGCATACTAGATTGTAATAGCAATCCCTTTTGTGCTACAGGTCTGTGAATCTTGGAAGCTTATTTTGTATTTCTTTCATGCCTTACTTCTCTCGGTGGTTTGTCCCACTTTAATGTCACCTGCAAATTTAATTAATTCCAGATAATTAATGAAGATGTTAAATAAAACCATATTTGGCATCTATCCCTATATCTGGCTAGAAATTTCCTGCTGACTCAGTAAATTCCTTTGTATTATTTTCCTTTCCTGCATTGTTTCCACTGTTTTAAATTCTGCAAGACAATATCACTTATCAGTCAGTTTATTTTTCATTTCAAATTCCAGCTTTGAAATGAAAAATAAAAGCCAAAGCACAAGGCCATATTCAAAGAACATGTCACTCATCCTTTCAGCTGTTTGCAGATAAACTTCATCCCTTGAGCCTCTCAAAGCTGATGGGCAACATCTCTGTGCAACCATTTCCTTAAAATGTGTAGAGCACGCTGTTGATTGTGATAGTTAATTTCAGAACCCAGGGCAACTGATTTTTTCTTGCCTGGCTATGTATTTCCTCACTGGTTGCCGTTAAACTTCCCAGAAGTTAAAAGCTCTGAGTGTTGGCTGTATGAACCATCTCATGCACATCAGAGCTCTTCAAGACATAGGGGAAATTCATCAATGGTAACAAGAGACATGTCTTCTGTCCTGAACCTCTTAAGTATCTGACAATGCAGAGTTTTGCCTCATCACCATTCTTTTGGTGGAAACTAATTCAGTTCATCTCTTTCTTGGCTCTCTGAGGCAAACTCCGAAGGTGCTGGTATATATCCTGCCCTGGCTGCGTCAATAAAAAGTCACATCTCCTGTTTTCCCTGACAGACTAGTTTTTCACCCTATCCATGTTGATTATCTTCCAACTTTGCATTCTTAATCTTCTGTGAATGTGCATCTTGCTTTTTTTTAATCTAATCCACCTGTTTCTGGTTCTTACCAGAAGGTGCCTATTTTTACTGCGTTGCATCAGGACAGGAAAATGAAATATTTAGAGCATTAGTTTATATGGATGTGGTCATTGTATCTGGCTCTGCATTGACACAGCTGCAGAGTCAAATGAGTGAGTATGTTGGTTGTGGGATTCTTTTCCCACCAAGTACAGTATGAAAAAACCTGGCATTTTATGAAACTTTGTATGTTGTTATCTCTTTAGATTGGTTTGGAGAACAGCACAATACTGAAGATTTTACAAGATATGACATTGTCACAGTCTAAAGGTTTACAGTTTTTTTTACAGTTCTTTTTGAATGTATATAGGACGATTAATAAAGAAAAAGAGTAGGAGTTTTATATTTGCTTATACAATGATAGATGTAGGAATATCACACACAGTATGCACTTACAAGTTTTGTGGTGAATTGAGATTTTTCCAGCTGAAATATTAAGCTGTTCTAAATACTGGCATTTGTTTTCTCCAAATGGAACAGAACATTTTAAAAAGGAAGTTGTCTCACTGTTGTTTCACATTCTTTCCCATTTCTGTGACCTTATGCTCTTAAGATCGCACAAGTATATTATGTTCATGTTAATTTAAATGGTAATCATGCTGAAAAGTGTATGTATGGCTTTTGCATGGAACAGTAGAGATTTTATAAAACTTTAAAACCCAGTTTAGTGGATCAATCAGAGAAACTACAAGTTAATAATATATTAGGCATTGCAAATCCAGGTAGAGTAAAAGGAGTGCAAACATACTTTAGTAAAGGGAGCTCTCAATCTGTGGTACCATAAGAAGCAGCTGTTTAAGCATATTAGTGAAGTATTTTAGTACTAATAATAGCATGACTACTAATGTTTAAATGTTAAAATAATCCTATTTAAAGGCTTTGAATGAATATGATAAGAAATAAAAATATGAGTAGATTTTGTGCATATATTAATTGAGAAGATTGTGATTTTAGTGCTGCAGAATTGAACTGAGATTTTAATGCAATATGTCAAAGTGCAGCACTGAAATTGCCTCATAAACACCCGAAAAATAAATAGTTTAATTAGTTATTTTTCTCTTTTCCATTTCTAAGGCAAATTAAGTCTAATAAAGAATCTCAGTATCGTGCAGTATTAGGATAGAAAGGGCATGAGGTTTTCATTTTGATTAAGCTGATTAACGCATTTATTTGCTTGTCAGTATCTGTATTATATTTTGTCTTAGAGTGGCTTGAGACATCTGACAGGAGTAATATATCTTAAAAAAATTCAAAATAACCCTGCCATCCCCCTCTCAGTCCCTACCCCCGTGGGCACGTAACTGCCAGTGTTTTACAATGTGTTAAAGTACAGCAATTATATTATCTCATCCTTTAAAAAAAAGGCATTGTTAATTTAACCCTCGGTAATCTTATTCACCTTGCCACCATTGCAGTCTACAGCCAGCAGACTTTTTTTTTAAACCAGCTGTTGAGATAACCTAGTTTAAAGAGTTCACGGCTGAACGTGAGGGATTCATCATTATATATTTACTGTCTGAGGCTGATATAGCTGTAAGGTTTTTCAGATGCCATTGATCTATTGCGCATGTTCCCTCCCTGGGTTGCAGGACGTGCTTCTATTTGCATAAGGCCCTGGGCAAGGTTCTTTCTTGCATTGATTGGCCTGTCCAAGGGAGCCTGATGTGCTCCTGCATTGATCACCCTGTCTTTTCTTGGAAGGCAGTGTTACAATGAGTTCATCTCAAACATTCTTGGGAAAACTCTACTGCAGATGTCACAATTTTATTCAGATGTTCTTTTGAGTATAGTCCTTTCCTTCTTTTTCCTTTTCCAGGATAACTTGCTTTGTGGGGTTTTGTTGGTTCCCCCCCCCCCCCCCCCCACTTAATATGAATGTGTTTCTGCAGTTATAATGAAGCATAGATCAGAATGTACTGAAAAGCTATATTACATTTATGCCAATTATTCCATGCTGTGGGGTTTTTTTCCTTTAAAATAATGCCTATAGCTTCCAGCAAAAATCAAAACTACTCTGTCTTCAAAGAGTTCACAGTTATAACAGAAGAATTAATCTAAGAATATGTGTACTGGTGTCTTAGCTTAGATAATTATTGTCAGTTGAAACTTGTATGATTGTACTAGTTTTCTTCAGTGCTAGAAAAACAGTTCTAAAATGGTACCTTCAGCATAAAACTGTTTGGATTTTGGTTTTCTAGAGGCATACAAAATGAATTGTGCTGGTAAATTGCTGGGCAGACCAATGATCAGAGAGGACAAATACTTCCCTACAGAGTCCTTGGGTTGCGAACATGATGTGTTGGGGACTGTCTTTCCAAACCTAGGTTAAGCAGCAGAGTTCTTAAATGGTTATACTCAAAGGGTGGCTCATAGCTAATGAATAAGCTGACATTTGAACTTTACCAAGCACATGATATGACTGCATATCAATGAAAAACAAGATACGATGGAAGAGTTCCTCTCCTATAGAGGACCAGAACAAAGAGCATCACAGCGATATTCCATGATTACTTTTAGAAAAAACTCCTATGGATATTTTTGTGGATTTGTAGAGTTTTCTTGGAAATAAATAAATATTTAGAGATACATAGCTGAAGTCATGTTAATGCAGTAACATAAATTGTGCAGGCTTTTTTCTTTTTTTATTACTTGAATAATAGTTCCATGTCTTTCACTGAAGCAAGAATGTTTCCTATTGCATTGTGATACTCTGGTCTAGAGAACATATTCCTTTGGTCATTTGGTAAAACAAAACTCAGATAAGTATAATTCAGGTAGCATATATGAAATTTCATCTTCATTATCATGCAAATGTGGTGAGAATGTAACATTTCCCAAGATGTCATTTGACTATTAGGATCTTTAGAAAATGGTCTCTCAAAGCCACAAAGCTAATATTCCAGAAGAAAGCTATATAATACCTAAAAATTGTCTGTCCTTATTTTATATGAATAATAAATGTAGTAGGACAAGCCATTATTAAAATCACAAAAGAATATGTTGACCTGTTGGAACAAGGATCTTTTTTGATTTTTGCATCAATGATGAATTTTGAGCTTTCCATAGCATAGAGGATGAACTTGCAAATACAGATTTCAAAAAACTGCAGGGATAAAAGAAGTAGGATCATTACTGGAAATCTGGTCTATTTTGTTTCAGTACATAAATTGTATCTGATACATATTTTGTTATACATAGTGATATCCTTTGCAAGCATTGTATTTTTTGTGTGTCTGCATTGTGCGTGGATTTTGCAGCTGCAACACTTTTCATTTTTCTAAGCTCCCTTTTGCTGATTTTTGAGTTAATGAAAGTAGAAGATGGGCATGGGCTAAATAAGGACTAATCTTTTTAAATGGGGAGTGGAACTTGATTTTAATTCTAAAATAAAAGAAGAGCCTGACTGTCTCATAGCAGCCCATTATCTGTGTTATTCAGTTGTAGGAAAACACTGTACTTGTTTATGTGTGTGAGCTGTGCAGGGCGTCAAGACCTAAAAAAAATTTCTGGTAGCAGAGGAAACCTTTTGCAAGCAGTTTCAGTTTTGAAAAAGAAAGACTGGGACATGACTGTTTATAATTAAATTAAAATGAAGAAAATAAATCTAATCTCTTACTTCAGGCAGAAATAGTCTCTAGGAAAAAATGTATCCATAGCATACATTGTGCTGTTAAACAGTGGATGCCTTAGAAAAACGTGATGAAGAGATATGTAGATACTTCCAGACTTTTAGATACCCACCATGGATGTTGTAGAGTGAGGTTTTTCTCGGCAGATACTTGCAGCCCCAAGTGATTACCTAGATGTGTTGAAATAAGTGTTTAAGTGTTTGAATGAGTTTTAATAATTGCTCAATTGCTGGGCATCAGGAATGCAAGCAAGTCCTTCTACTCAGTCTGAGTAAAATAGAACAGCACAATGTAAAAACTGATATTTTAAAGTTTTCCTGTTTTCTACAACAAAAAGCAACAATTTTCTGATGCCAGGCTGATAGAGAATGAAATTTCAGAATCTGTGGTAATTTTAAAGTCTGTGGGTTTGGCTTGCTTTGTTTTTGGGTTTTCTTTTAGTTTGTAAAATTGTGATATTTAGAGACTGGAAAAATTACAGAGGATGTTTGAAGTGTCATTTCTCTCCCATGCCACTGAGACATTTTCATTTTACAAGCACATTACTAAGCTAAGAGGTAGTTCTGTGCTGTTTTGCTAGAGAGACATTTTCAAAGTCCAGGTACTGCTAATATGACAGATACTGTGTACCAGTTAAGAATGTTTTCTGTTGCTTCATTCCTACCTACAAAGACTAATATGTATGTGGTATCTCCCCTCCTCTCAAAACCCCTTGATGATCTAACTGGCACACTTCCATCACTCGTGAGATACTCTTAAGTGCATTTTATAAAAATCACTGAACTTTATTTATGCTGAATTTTTTTGAGGTAAAATGAGATGTTTAAATGACAAAGACTTGATCAAGAATTCCGACACTTGTAATCTGGTGCAGCAGTCAGAGGAGGGAATTGATAGAGCCTCCCTGGCTCACTCCTGAAATGCTAATTTTCTTCATGTTCTTATTTTGAGGAGAGGCTGCTTTGAGCATGATACTTGCTCAAAGTAATGAGCATGAGACTGCTTACCACCAGATTTAGTGGGGTTGCAGTTTTATCCCTCCTTGTTGCTGAAGGGGTAATGGGTCTTGGTGTTTCTAACAATAATGTATGATGAAGGCAAAACAATTAGAACCATCTCTGCAGATTCTCATGTTGCTTCATAACACCTTTTTTTCCAGGGAAAAACTCCCAAAGCAATTGTTCTGTTTAAATAAAGGCTAAATCCTTTTTTTGGCTGGGCAATACTGATTTTTATCAAATTGCATGGAAAATAACAATTTTTTATTGGCATTGCTTTGAATTGCACTTATTTTATATGTACTCAATACCTTTTTATATTTTGCAGTATTCTTCTAAGTAAAATCTAAATGAAGTTTTAACTCTAATTGTAAAGCAAGTGCTGCAGAAAAAAAAAGAAATTTGAAATTTCAATATCACTGTATTTGGTAGATTCACATGAATTGTGAAAAGGGATAGCAAGTCTATAGATTGCACAAAATTAAATTTAGTTATATAATGCACATTCCTTGGGGTATCTTATTTTTTATTTTAAAAAATCTTTGTAGCTTCTGTTTCTCTTTTATACAGACTAAGACACCTTTTTGCAGCTTAAACAAATATTTCAGAATCAGGTAGTTCAGGAGACACATCCTGTAGGGAAAGGCATCTGCCTGTATTCAGTAAGCCAAATGCATTCATGCCACAGTGTGCTGTTCTGTCATCTCCCTGCATACATCTCATACAGCTCCACACAGGATTACATGTTGTACATAGTATCAGTATAAAATTTGTGATAAGTTTTAGTAGAGTAATTTCCTATAGCTTCAAAGACCTATTGATGCTGGTAATACAAGAGGTGTGTTTCAGTTCCGCCCTGACCTCTCACATGTTGACATACTCCCCTTCAATTACTCCTCTTCCACCCAGATGTATCCCATGTGAAACTTTTCCAGCCTGTCAGCAGCAAACACTTGGTACCTGCTCTCACACAGCACCCTGCATCCATCCCTTTCCTCCCTTTTCTGCAAAGCCGGTGCGCCCCAGTCACCTGCTGCAAACAGCAGAAGTGCCAAGATCCCAAAAAAGCCTCCATTTTGGTTGTAACCCTCCTTGCAGTGCAAAGATAATGAGTAATACTGAGGCGATGTCAGTCTTCAGGTTCTTCTTTTCTTCTGCTGGTGTCATTCATGCCGCACTGATGCCCGTGTGGTGCTGCGCCTTGTGCATGTGCTCCCTATCCTCAAGTGAGCCGCTCATGGCTTGAGCTCTGAGTAAATAGCAACTGCTTTCTTCTGCAAAATTAGCTTCTTCTGGCCAGCATAAAGTGTAACCTCCTATCACATTTTCTGCAGTAGGTTGGCATCCTCGGGCATGAGGGATGAAGCATGCTATGACAGGCAACTTTGTCTTTTCTTCTGTTCCTTAATATAGCTGTTAGTGTCTTTGTGTGCAGCAGGAAAATAATTTTTTTTTTAACATCTGTAATATCTAATGTTGCTTTTGCCTTCTGCCTCCCAAACTGTTTTGTGCTGAGGTGAACCATGCTGGGGTTTGGGATGGGCTTGCCAGGTGGTAGCACAAAAATATTTCTTGATAAAAGCCATAGTTGCAGCATCTGCTGTAAAATGCACTTTAATTATTGTAGTTGCTATTGCTAACTTTTTCAGAGTGCTAGATTACTGCTAAAATCTTCCAAGCAAAACCTTCCAAATTTTGGTGTTAAGCCTAAATGTTTATATTGCATTTAGAGATTTTGATGAATCTTACACAATAGTGGTTTATTGGCAATTGTGCCCTTATGGTCTTTTAAGATATTGAAAGATGTACGCACTCTCGTTCTGAATCTTGTGTTTCCAAGCATTCATTTCTTGAGCTAATACATATTTGCTGCATTCAAATTAAACAGGAATCAATTTATAATGTGTGCGGTAACCTTTTTGTAAAAGCCTAATTATGTACATTGCTTTCTACAGTGCAAGGATTGGAATAAATGTCTATCAATACTTTAGGTGAGAAAATAGTACAAACATCTTGTGATCTGAATATGTTTATAAATAGTCACTTGCACTTTTTATGCAAATGAAATTGAGTAACTGTCAGGCTGCAATTTTTAAATTTTTTTTAATACTATTAGAAGACTGGCTTATTTGACACCTCATACAGATCTTTTTATGTGTTTTAGGCTTTTTCCCTGTGCCTGTAACTGGTGCTGCTCTGTATTGTTCTTTTATACCTTTTCCCTTTGTTTCCTTATTTTATTGCCTATACTTTATGGATGATGAGAATACTAATGAACATATGATGCATACTGTCATTCACAAGATGAGCGGATAGCTTTCTCTCTTTGTCAAATGTTTATGGAGTAAAATGAAAAATTAAACGAACTGACTCTGTTGTAATTTCAGCTTAAATAGAACTCTTACTGAGGTTTTGTAGAATTTTCCCATCAGAGAGAAAATTTTGAGAGTGCTAGGAGACTATTTTTATATCGAAAGAGTAAAACTTGAGGTGAATTACTAGAAGGCATAGAAGTTATCTTACAAAATTGTTGATACTGAACCATAAAAAAAGTCTAAATAGTTTTAACTTTCAATTAACACAAAAAGGGGATGAGATATCAAAACACACATTACAAGTTTAATTATATTTTCTGTTAGATTCAAAGTCTTATGGCTGTGTTCTGGCCATTCCAGTTTAGCTGTTCAGCCCATGCTGCCCGTATTGTGTATTCAGCAGTTCCTGTTAGACATCTTCACAGGGATGATTCTGCCGAGCTTTTTGACACTCATTTTCATGCATGGCCTGCTACTTTACATCGAAATATCCTTTTTTTTTCTCTGAGCTGCCTGCAGCATTAAAGATGCTTGAAGATGTCAGGCTCGGTCTGTGTGCATACGTGTGCATATACATGGGAACAGAGTAATAAGTTAATGCGCTGGTGGGTGCACGTGTGCCGCTGTGCACAAGTCCGGGGCGCGTTGCAGCAGCATCCCGGTATCCCGGTGCGCGGTCCTGCAGCCGCCCGCGGCGCGCACGGCGCGGCGTGCGCAGGGGAGGCTGATGCTACCTTTTCCGCAGGCAGTCCCCGCGATGGTGCGGGGGCGGGGGGGCTCTCGGCAGTCGGTGACACTAGAGGGCACTGCTTGTCCTCGGTTGCAGCTTCCTTCTGGGACAGCGAGCAGAATTAGGCTGAATTCCACAATCTTACTTTAATTAACAAATGAATTCTTATTAAGTAAGTCTAGGCTGTTTAATTCATTGTTGTTTTGCTTTTAGCTTTGTCTTAATATCATGGATGGAGTAATCAGCACCTGCAAATAAATGCAGAATCAATTGTCCTATACGTAAAAGAAACTCCAGCTTGAAATGTTATTCTTGGCAAAGCCAGGGGGCTGAGTTTGCCCAGCGATGGGGTTTAGATCCTTTGTCAGCTGTGCTTCCAGCCAGGAAGTGTGATGCAGTGTTAAATATGTGTTAGGTAGAGTCTTGACGACTTAGGGTGATTTTTTTTCAGCAAAGGTCAAAAGAAAGATAAGCAAAAAATGAGAATAGGAAATTTAAAGGGTCCATCTTTGGTATGTGTAAAACATGTACCATTTACATTACCCTTGGAAAAATGTTTCTCATTTACAGAATACTTAATCACCTGAATTGCTGCTCCAAGTTCAAATATTTCTTCCATTTATGGGTTCATTTATTTTGGATGGAAATTATGAAAGAAGTTGAATGATCAGGCTAATCTGAATGATCAGATTGATCTGATCATTCAGGCTAATAAAATCAGGCACCATTTCAGAAGCATCAGAAATTTAGATGTCAAAACAATAACAACCAAGCTCAATGACACCAAGAACTGCTGTTAACTTGCCCTTGTCCTCTGCAATTGGCAGAGTATTGTAAGAAGTGCTGTGTGCTGGCCAGGCTGGGAAATTTTCTTTCCAATTAAATTCCAACACTCAAGTTCAAGAAATTTAGTCCTGTGGTTTAAAAGCGTTGTTCATTGCTAAGCAGTGATTTGGGATCGGGCCCTACAGGAAATCTTTTTTTTTGCTTTGTCTCCCTGGTGTTTAGCCTGAATGTTTCTAGAAAGTTAAGTGTTGTTGACTTTCAGTGAGTGTGTAAATTTTCCAGCACCAAGTATTAATAAATGTGTGGAAGCTAGCAGCTGGATTGCCTGATCACTGGAAATGAGGGAAATGACCTGTTAGTCAAGATGATGGCTGCTTAGTGTAACCAAAGGTTTTTCCACATATAAGTGCTAGATTTAATATGTTTGAAACATAATGATGCTCTTTAAAAGGATAAGTCATTTTTTAATAAACTTCTAAAATATTGTTCTAGCCAGAGCTCATTGCCATTAAAAAGCATAATAGTATAATAATAGGTTGTGTTTTGTGCAGAGTGAATTTTAAGTATTGTATTTCAGTCCCACATAATTGCAGACAAATGCTAAGGTGATTTTGAACCACTCTAGTTCTGAGCAATCTCTTTTTAAACAGTGAGATGAGTATATGTATTTCTGAAAAATCCTCCTGGTATTTACTGCACAATTTCAGAAGATGGTGTAGAATGTTTATTATAAATATGTAGGTTTCCTAATTATTTCTGTGTGGTCGTGTCTTGGACATGTTTAGTAATAGATCCGTCGTTTAAGAAGAGCGAGTCTCACCTAGTTTTGTTTTATCAGTTCATAAGCAAAAAGAAATAAAAAAGATGTTTAATCAACAAGAGAACAACTCTTTTTGCATTCACAAAATGGTAATTTGAAATCTTATTTTGTGTGTACTAATGGTCTATAAGCAGTGAGATGCCAGAATTGCTATAATAGGATTTTCCCAGTCCTAGAAGGATTTTGCTTATGGCTATGAAAAGTTAATTTCAGATCGTGATACACTTGCATTAATTTTTGAGACATTAGCTGAGTGTAGTACAGCGAAGAAAAACATGAACACCACACCACTGTGGTGTAGCTAATTGTTTATTACCTCTAACCAAAGAAGCATCGGTAATAGGCAGGCCACAGTGTCTGCAAAAAAAAAAGAGGTAGGAAACTGGCAGAAAAGGTCTCACAGATTTCTTCTTGAGGGTCTTGAGAAAAGAACTGAGGAAGAAAAGGAGAAACAATAGCTTCACCATGTCCTGAAAGGTGATACAAATGGGTCTTGGCGTACTTGGAAGATCCTGTTTGTTCATTAATATACTGTTTGACAATCAAACTATAGAATGTACCAAACCTTCCTGCTTCTGAGTGAGAAAGCACATCTTCATGTTATATGATTTATGTATGAGAAACAAATGATTTAGATGCTTATATGCACCATACTTCAGTAATGTGTTTGTATTCTGTGGAGTATTTGCTGACAAAAGGAGCATGTTTTCTCTTCCGTTGCTAGTAAGGGATCTGTTGACTCCACAGCTGTGTAAAAACCTCTAATCAGCACCTATTTTAATCAGCAAGAATTTTACTATAAATCATTACCAAAAAAAAAGGCATTGTGCTATGCTTTTATACCACTACATTTATTTTGAAATTAATAAGGAAAAATAATACAGAGCTTGTGCTTGAGATGGGCTAATAAGCGTGCCCATGAGACTTTCCTTTTCAAGAACTAAATGAAAGCTTTTGCATTGCTAACAGGCTACAAAAGTTGCTTAGGTAATAAGACTCCTTTTCTCTTATCAGTTAAAAAGAAAAGGGGAGGGATGGGATGGCTCAAGGGATTGGTAATCAGATTACAAAGTCTTTCACTTCTAGGTCACTGGTTCAAATCTGCCCCCTGTTTAGTAGTGACCAAAAGCTGTTCCCATCTGATGGCTTTTCAGTAGCCTTTGTGCAATTCATGAATGATCTATATGCAATGCTTGGTGAAAATCACTCTTAGACATTGCTTTAGGAGTTTCAACTCAAACCCTTTAAGTAGGAATAAATGATCTGCTCATGCATTGAAGAGTTTGGTGGGTTTATTTTTCAGAATAATTTTAATAAGTTAGTGGAGCAGTGCAGCTGAATTTGCACTGTAACAGCTGCTGTGGGCTACAGCTGCCACCATCACTTCCCACTAGCATTGCTTCGCAAAAAGTTGTTACCAGCTTACTTAAGAATTGGACTGATGTGTCTTAATTTGAGCCACATGGTATCATTCCAGTCTACTTTCATATTAGGCTAGAATAGATAAAACCATAATTGAAAAAAGAAGGAGAAATAAAAGAAAATTACTAAATTTGTTCAGCTTAGAGGAAACATACTTATTATAGTAAAATTTGTTTTGACAGAGAGAGTGTGAAAACATTTTTACTGATGGTTTTAGTGTTGCAGTAATGCTGTTGAAGCTGTGAGACTGCAACTTCTGTGGGTTCTTGTGCTATATGTGACTTAGACCACTGTGGTGTGCTCAGATAAAAAACAACTTTATAATATAATATAAATTTATAATAACTGTTAAAGAATAACTTTATAAATTGAAAACAAGGGAAACAAGAAAACTTGGTGGTACCTGAAAAGAAGTCCTTGCAAGTGTATGTTTTCTAGTGTTGTCCTTTACTGCTGCTTACTTTCTGGTACTTAAATAACGGACTTATATACTTGGCACTTGTCAGCATTTTGAAGTGCTATTTTCCTTAAGGCAGAGAAATGCTAGAGGACAGTTGCTGTAAAGGGAATGTAATTTTTGGTTCATTAATGTATGAACCTGAAGTGGGGACTCTGCTAGATGTACATTCCTGTGGAAATCACAGTGACAGTTTAGAGGTGTGTTTATGTCCATAGGGATGCACACAACCCATTATAAAAGTATGACTTTTTCCTTAAAACCAGCCAAAGTATTTCTTTTGAGACAGCAGGCATGCCACATGTATGCTGCAGTAGATTTTTGCAGTAGATTTTTTTGCACTGAACAAGGTATTTCACCAAACCTAAATTATATTTCATTAATAAAAGTCTCACTGAATCAAATTAATCACATCAGCCACCTCTCTCATTACTCACATAAACTTCAGAGTTTGCTTGTAACATCTCAACCTGGAAAAATAAAATATACATGCATGCTGAGCAGAGCTTGATGGGTACCAGCAAGTACATTTAGCACAGGGCTAGCACAGGTCTTTGCTCTCCCAAGAACACATCCTCAGATGTTGGGAGTCATCTGCCTAACACGCTTCTAGCTTCACATTGAAAACCTAAGCCAGAAGAGTGCTGATAAAATCTGTGTACCACAACACATGGTCATACCCATGATTTGCAAGAATGGCTCTGGTGGGAATTTACTGCCACTATTTTCACACTTGGCCTTCAACTGCCAGGTTAGCTGGCCTGTGATGCAATGTCATCCCCTCTGGAAACTGCAGCAATTGCAGGAAAAGAAAATCCTAGGCAACGTATTTATGATCCAAGCCACAACATTCTCTCCTAATAATACATTGGTATCAGATGTGTCAGAGGTCTGTGGACTCAGAGCAACGGGTGTGGTATCCCACTGGAAAGCACAGGCTGTCCCAGCTGCTGCAGGAGCACTGTGTCTCCCTGTCCTAGCATCAGGATGTTTCCTGGTCTGCTCAAAATGTTGGGCTCGAGCTTACTTGAACCTGCATCCCTGGCCCCATTTGCCAGAGGGGAGGAGGGGGAGTGGGATCTAAGTTTAGCAGTACAAGACGTATGGGCAAAAAAGCCTGCCAGCTTCACAGGGCTGTTTGGTCCAGGAGCGTAGGTTTGTAAGACAAAGAAATTCATTTCAGAAGTTCACACAAAGGTGGGGTCGGGGGGGGAAATGTTCTGAAAGCACTGGCAGCACACCTTTGCCCCTCTTCCCCAGGGAAGGCTGGCATTGTTGTGGTGGTTAGATCAATGTATGTTAGACGTGGCAGACCCATGAGTTTGCCTATATTTCAAGGTGGTTGTGAGTTTAATCATTAGTTTAGAAAATAATTTGGTTAAACTGAGAAAATCTCCCAGCAAAGCATTTTTCCTAGTGTAGTGATGCTTTTTGTGAAGTATAAAAGGACACTTATAAGCCATAAGTGCATGCATATATATTGGATGTTATTTAGCACTGTACGTGTTTCTAAGGTTAAGAGCTGACTCCCTCCATTGGTACAACCCCTCCCAAAGCATGCCAAAGCCTTTAAGTTTCTGTCTCTGATGAATGGACTTATTAAGTACTAGAGGTGTGTGATGTCATCTAAGAGGAGAGACATGGAAATTGAGGCTCCCAGAGATGGGAGCTGTGAACTCTATTTGGTGTCATGGTCCAGTTACATGCTGACTTTCAACCAATTGTGTGATAAGCCATATGGCTCATCAGACCCCAGTCTGCCTGCATAAGCTAAGGTGGTGGGTCTGGTAATGAAATAAAGAAATGCAAACTTATCCTGGTGTCTTTCTTCACTGAAGAGGACTTTGGAGGAAAAGGAGCAGAAATAAAGCTTGCGGTTGCTTTCTGGTTTAATGTTGTTTATGAACTTCATGAGATCAGAGGGTCATGGGGAGTATCTTGCTAGTGACATGTAATGGTTTGGAAATAAACACCAGGGTGGCTCCAGCTGCCTTTGATCTAACTAAATGGCTATTTTGTAAATTCTGTTTAACTTACTGTAAAATTAGGCAAAGAGCATACAGGAATGCTTCTTTGTGTGCTAGATGCCTAAACTTCCAACTATGTGTTCAGGACCAAACAAAAAGAAAATGGTTCTCTGTCAAGGAGGTTATAATTTGGTGGATATATAATAAAAAGGAGACATGAAATGCTGTAAGAAAGAGAGACTGACTTTCTACCTTATCCCACGATTTAAACATTTTAAATTTTTATTGATGATAGCCTGAATATGTAGATTTCAGTAAGTGTATTTTGCTTTCCATGATCTCTCTGAAATCTTCTTTTGAAGTGAAACTTCTTAACTTGAAAATTATGAGCCTTTAGTTTACAAGGATGGGCAAGTAATTAAAGCCACAGCAAGCCTTTTTCAGAATACACTGGCCAGAAACTGTAGTGTGCAGAAAGCTCAGCAGACATTTTGCTTTAGTGCAGGAGTGGCTAATCTTCATGGTCCTGTGGCATCCTGATGAGCTGTCATGGTCACAGGACAAAGGCTGCCATTTCTTCATGTTGTACCTAGTGGACCAGACATTCATTATTGCAGCTCTGCTTGCTGGCTCCTCCTGCATTGATAGGAGAGGGTTGCCCAGTGGTCTCCAAACCATTCCAGCTTGCCTGCTGGTGTAGCCTGGTTTCAGGAGCCAACAGTGTGGCCTGGCTGATACATCCAGGGAAGTCTGAGTCTGGCAACCTAAATGAAACCACTAGAGGCAGAGCCCAATACAAAATTTTCAGGAAGACTTTTCCACTTCCTAACAACCTTGAAAGTAAACATGCATCATTCTTAACAAGCCAGTCCCTCTTTGAGGTTTGTGAATAGAAGAGTTTAGGTTATTTCACCAAAGAAGGACTGTGTGTGATAAATGAGTACCTTCCTACATGGGCAGCCGGGAATGGGTGCTTTTGTGCAGCATCCATTGTCCTCACACTTAGGCACAGCATGCATTATGCTTAGAAGTGGCACTTGTTTTTCTTTTCTTGACTCAACTCTACCTGGCATCACTTCTCTGAGTGATGTCATCAGTACTGGAAGGTGATTTGTGGTGTTTAATGAACAGGCTTGTGCTGGGGGCAATGCAGAGCACAGTACACATCAGTCTCCTGGAGCATTCCTCGGAAGTAAATTACATGGGCAGGCTGATGACAAGGTTGATGCAGGATCACTGAGCAACCCAGGAGGAGGAACAAAGAAATACTTCATGGCAGCAGGAAAGCGTCTAAGACACCCACCATGTTTCTATCTCCAAGGATGCTGAGGTGGAAGTTGTATGTTGCTGCAGTGCCGTGTCTCTCCAGATGTGATGGAGAGCAGGTCCATGCCCCATGTCATTGAAGGATGCAGGGTCTGAGCTTTCTTTGCCAGTAAAGCTGTACCTGATGGCTTCTGGCATAGGACATGGACCAGACATTTAATTATGAGTCTTTCCTGTACTCTAAATTGGAAGATCTTTTTCTGAATAAGTTCTTTCTTTTTTCTTTTTTACATTATATAAAACTGTATTTTATATAGTTATACATCCTTTGCTTCACAAAGCCCTTCAGCATATGAAGTCTCTCCAAGGAGACTTGTTAGCCTTGCTGCTACTTTCCCATCTCATGAGTAGCTGGAAAACCTTGTTGGATATCTGATGGCATATCCAATGTCTGATAAAGAGGGCTGATTTTAAAAAAATCCATTATTTCTCCTGCTTTACTGTATTTTCAGACTTTGAAGATGTCAGTCATATATTGGGGTTGAAACTAGATGATGCAGAAGGTCTTTTCCAAACCATTCTATGATTCTATGGTATTGTGGTCTGCTTTGTGTAATTTGGGTTTATACCAGACAGGCACATAATTTTTTGGTGAAGGAGAATGTAAATGGTAGCAGCATTTTAGTGGGAAAGAAGAGGGAAGCTCCTGCTCTTCTCCTTTGGCTGCCTGCAGTAACAAAGCACAATTTGTCATTCCCTAATCACAAGGAGAGTTGCCTCCAGAAGTTTGTGTGACCCCAGAAGTTTCAATTTACATACCTTCTTGATTCAGAGACATTGCCTGTGGAGATACTTTTCCTTTTTTGAAGTTACTCAGAAGTTAAAAGAATCAAAACTGAGGCTCTAAAGGACAGGAAGAGTGAATGTTGTGTTATCCTCTGGCTGAAGTGGAAATCCAGCAATGTTTAAATAACAAGGGTGTCAGACTTCATGTCCATCTGTGAGGTGCTGAGCTTAACACTCAGTTTTTCTTATCTCCTGTTTGTTTTTTATTTTTTTCAAGTCTGGCTTCCTTTTAAAAGTTAATATGTAGGTTGATATGTTTGTGTGCATGTATGATAAAACCAGGGCAATTTCCTAAATAAATGACCAGTCCTTCTTCAGACACTGCCAACATCTAGAAATTGGTGAAGGATTTGCTCTTTTTGATGTTAAACCAGTGCAATTCTCTGTCTAGGTATAAAATTAAATACAAGGAACTAGATTATTTCCTTGAAAAATGCACCAGTATGAGATTTGCTAAAACTGTTTTCCATGTACCAGTCAAACAGAGGCAATGAAGAAGTAATGCCATTTTACTCTGTATTTGATAGTTAACATATAAAAACAGTTATTTACTTGATTGTTTTGCATTCATTTCACTAATATGATTGTTCACTTTTACACCGAGTTCTGGATTTACACATTTATTGAAACATGAGAAAATTACTTCCATAACTTACTCCAGGCTATGTTTTTCATTAGATATGAACCATTACCTTTGTAATGGTATAACATCAAAACAAAACTTCTTGTATCATTTTATTTCAAGCCTTGTTTATTATTAGTTGTGTTACACACTGATTTTCAGGAGCAATTTATTTCAACTAATTTGTCATCTCAAAGATTTAAGATCACTGTTTTCTATTTAAATTTATCTGAGCAAGAAGAATTACAAGAACCTACTTGTTCTGGCTCAAGGCTTTTAGATGTTTTCACCCTCATAACACAAAAGAGGAGCCCAACAAGACAGGCTAAGAGTAAACAACTAGTTTTATTCATCCATTTTTTATGTGTACTGGGTTTTTAGATAGAGCAGAGCTGTTCCATTGTAATTTAGAAGATGTTGAGCTCAAGGAAGTACCTTAGGCAGAATGTTTTCCTATGTGCTAAGGATTCATTTCTCTCCAGCCCTGCTGCCTGATTGGTCTGAAATCAGCCAAAGTAACTATCACTGAGACGTTGACCAGGCTTGAAGCCTTGGGGCTGAAAACAGTAGCAGTTTGGAGCTGGACTGGGGAGGTCACATCCCTCAGATGGGTGGAACAGATGGCTGAGGTTGTTAGCAACATCAACAGTCCAGCTTCTATCAGCTGCCACCCTTCAGTGGAGCCCGTGTAAGCTGCGAGCTACTGCAGAGTCTGACATGTGGCAGCTGAAGGAGTCATTGTAACTCAGTCATCTGCATCCCAAGACCATGCTTGTCCCTGAGACTGAAAAGTTGTCAAAGACTTTTCTCTTGTAAGCTCCCTGGTAGGAGGTTCTTCTCTCAATAGCAAAAAAGATGCTGTGGTTTGAAAACTTACTACAATTTGCTCACTCATAGGTCTAAGGAAGCATTTGGCACCATGCTTTGATGGGGTACCTCAGATAAAATGTCAGCTGGGCTACATGCTGGGTGTCAGCCATGCACTGCTCTTAAGAAGTGCACGGCTTAAATGCTTCAACTTTCTGCAATGGCTGCAAGATTAGCCTGAAAATCTGGCACCCAATCTACATTTATACAAGGAGATGTTCAAAATGATGTTCAAATTGTCATTTGACCATGCCCAAAGCTGCCTAGGACTGTGAAAGTTGCTGTGAAAGCTGAGCCCAGGATAGCAAGTCTGGGGTAAGAGGCTGAGGACACTCCCAATTTTAAGCAGAGACATCTCTGTTTCCTAGTCTTTGTAGTCCTTGACCTTTCTTGATACTACAGCACTTCAAGCTTTTGGTCATGGGTCTAGATGGCTCCTCTTAGCACTTAATTGTTATTTTGGCTTTATTATGTTGTCATCAGGTTTGCTTTTGATTTTATTTATTTTATGTTCTATTTCAATTTCATTTCTTTAATGGTAAGTTGTTTTGTTTTTTTTTACTTTATTATTTAATTTCTAACATGGCACTCAAATAGCTGTCCACTGCTTCAGAAATCCAGATAAACCAAGAGAAAACAAAGCTATGACCTGCAGCCAATAAGGTTTTACTGGCAAAGACTGTAAACATCAGTCTTTGCCAGTAAACTGTTATCTTGGCTGTAACATCACAGCCAAAATAACTTTGTTAACGAAATCTCCAGGACAGGGTTTGCATAGCTATGCCAATAGAGGACTGGTCTTGCTAGCTGACTTCATATCATTTGGAGAGCTGATGCAGCCTCCTACCAGAAAACCTCATGCATCCTTAAAGGATGCTCCTTACACAGACACATGGTAAAACCAGAGCAGCAAAGGATGTGCTGTGCTGGAGGTTTGGTGTGATCACATGCTCACACCATCTTGCACTACCCAAATCCAATTTAACAGTGAATACAAAATGACATAGTTTTGTAAACTATGTGATTTTGCAACTACGATTTTCCTGGTGCTCGTGTACTTGCAGTGCACATACTAAATGACCTTGCTCGAGTATCAGATGCTCCTCAGCATTAGTTGTGCCAAATACCGCATGTGGTAGTTTTGGA
The DNA here is from genome assembly GCF_023055355.1 of Agelaius tricolor. Lineage (NCBI taxonomy): Eukaryota > Metazoa > Chordata > Aves > Passeriformes > Icteridae > Agelaius > Agelaius tricolor. Next base: position 7,559,934 of record NW_027269287.1, on the reverse strand, counting down.
CACTTTCTGGCAGCCTAAACTGACCCTTGTGAATCTCCACTTTCTTAAGACCAGACTGTTTTTTATCTCATATGTTAGAGGCAATCCAACAGCTAGCTGCTGCTATCAGCAACATAGGAATATTAACACTTATATTGATTGGGCTTCACATTCTCTACCTGGATAGGAGATAGGTAGAAGCTCTTGGCCCTTTAAAACTTGATTTTCATGCCAGTGAGATCTCCCCAGTTCAAGTCAAGTATCAGCAACCTTGGGATGGCAGACTCCAGCTGTCAGGAGGGAGATCCAACTGGCTGACTCCAGGTAGACTCATCTGCTCCAAACCTCCCTTTCTGATCATCGCTGGGGTTCTCGCAGCAGTGCAAAGGTGAGTATCTCAGCAACCCTCATTGCTGAGATGTCTTGAGGTTCTTTGAAAAATGGATTCATTTTTGTTGCGTTAGTTGAATTTCTAATGGGAAGGAGCCTTCACCAAACCCTCTTGTCTAATGTACACTTTTCACCTACTAGGAAGTTATCTGCAGATAATGCCAACATATTGTGCTCCAGAGAGTGGAGGATGTCCCTGCCACCAGCTTGTTTTGGTTTGGTCTGCTGTGGGCAAAATGTAGCAGACAAATTCAAAGACTTTTATCCCCGTGGTGCCATACCAGTTTATGTTATGTGATGGGCTTTCTGTTGAACTGCTGCGCTTTATTCATGCTAAAAAAATTGTGGGGAGGTTTGTAATTGAGGTGAGCCAGCATTCCTACCCATAAGTCCTGCCACACCTAAACTGCCTGTGTTTGGGAAGTTAGTTGTTGTTTCCATCATTATTGCAGGTCCTCAAAGACTTCTCTCTTGTAAACTCCCTGTAACAAGACACTAGAGTCAAGAGAACAGGAGAATTGTATTATGAAGATTAAAGGTTTAATAAAGCTGAAGCCTGAGGCTTTCTACAAGAGAAGCATGCGTTCTATCTGCACTGTTCTAAAATATACCAGCAGAATTCTGCGGACAGGTTTTTTTTAGTTGTTGGGGTTTTTTACGAGTTATGCGTAAGGAACATGAGTTTTTAAATCTTGAGCTATTTTTTTAAAATATTTTTCTACTCATTATTGATTTTATGAACTTACAGCCCCAGTGTAAGGTGGTAATTTTGAGTAGAAGTTCTGCAAGAGAAATTGGTTTGCATTGCGAACTTTGACGAGTCCTAGACTCCAGATGCTATTAAGCAATCTGTTCTAATATGTTCATGCATTCTTACTACTGTTGCAGTGTGATTTATTGCTGTAGAAAAATATCACAGTTGTAGATGTAACATCCAGTGGATCTTTGAAGAAAGTATCAGCAAGTACTATGGTCAATCTCTAATTGTATCATTTAAGGTATTTTCTTTCGCTGTTTAAAAACTGATGTGTATCAGGGGCTTTGCCTACTGCAAGTAGGGATTTTATCACATCTGCAAATTCATTTAGGGAAGATGCTTGCTCTTGCTAATTGAAAATGAAAACTGGTAGAACTTTGGATTGTTCATTATTTTTGTTTTGTGTTGTTCGAGCATAGTTGCCCAGCAATTCTAATTCCTAGTGAATAATATTTTATGAGGGCTTGGGGATCCAATTCCATTTTAAGACATGCAGAAAATTGAGAGTATTTCAGAAATTCAGGAATTCTATTCAGGAAGCAGTGAACGGTCTTAGGAATGCCAGACCAACAAACCTGCACTACAGAATACAGAATTGCATACTTCCTGGTGATGAGAAGCTTTTCATAACTGAGGAGAGGCTCAAGTGCTGCCAGGCAGACAGACTAGTTAATTGGTTTGTATGAGTGAAATTATGGTTGAAGAGGATGTTGACTCTAGACTGGTAACAAGCAAGTTAAAAGGAGAGCATATGAAGTTACCAAAAAGGAATCCATGTTTCCAAAAGGAAGTAAAAATTGCCCTCTTGCACACTATTCCTATCACATGATTTCATCTCTCCTCCTATCTACCATTGCATTTACAATTATTGCAGTGTCCAACTGAAGCTGGGTTGATCCACTGGAATTTCTGCTGCAAATTCATTCCATGTCTGGAAACCAGTGAGGACTTTTGGACAGGGGCTTCCAGTTATTTCCTCTGGAAAGAGTTCTGCTTGCAGATGCCAAAATGTCTCAAAGAGTCTCAAATCGGTATGATGCAACTGGATACAATGGAAGATGTGCATCAAAATTATATTGCTCCAAGTCAAGTACTTGTTGTCAACATGCCCATTGAAGCCCAGTGCATACCATGTAACACCATGCCACAACTGAAATTGTTGGTGGAAGACAAAGAAAATCACTGAATAGTTTATTTCAAAACTTCAAGATAAATTAAGATTTGGATGTGTTTGCAATTCATTTTTAATCCATTTTTTCTTATTCCTAATTACAAACATCTCAGAAGAGTAAATACTTCCTGAAGATGAAGTGATTTTTTAATTTGATTGTATGAACCTGCAAAAATAAAAGCCTGTAAAAAATAAATAAATATTTTAACTTACTTTAACTTTTCTCAGAAGTTTGAATTTTTACTTGTTTTAAATGTTAGAATTGATTTAAAGAGTTCAATGTTTCTAGGATTTACTCCCACACCTATTTACCTAAAATCTAATTGGTACTTTAATGGATTTTCATGGTTTCTGGTTGGCAAGATAAGACCATTAAGTCCTCTTTTAACACACTAATGCTTTCATTTGACACAACTATTATGCTATAAAATATATAACAAAGGCCTATTTTACAATCTTATTCTGACTACTTATGCATGCTAAATATTCTGCATATATATTGTATGTGTGAAGCTGTGTTTTATTTATACGCACTACAGATACTACAGGTATCAACCTTTTGACATTATAGTGTTATGACAACTGTGTAATATAAGCTTACAGATTAGCAGAAGAATACTTATTAAATTGAGCAACAAATGAGTAATTATGATGTATGAACATGAGAAATGCGCTTTTAGGAATTTTCAAGTTCTTGCTTATGTAACTGTTAGAACTGAATACTTTTGCAACTAGATCATTGACATCTTCCCTTCCAAAGTGAAGAAACAAATTTTCAACCAATGGGATAAAGAGGACTTTCAAAAGGATGTTTGAATGCTTTCTAACTTGTTGCAAGGAGAACTGGTCTACAACTTGTCATTCTAAGGGAATGAAATATATAGTGTTGGAATATAGTTAATAAGTTATCAAACTTTACTGTGACTACGAAGAAGGAGCACAAGAAAAAAGATTAAATGAAAATGCCTAAAGAGAGAAGCTTATCGGAAAAGTCTAGAGGACCCAGAATCATAAGTGGTGCAGTAATACATGAGAGCCTATTTATGTATAATAGAGAAATGCCATTTTACCTACTTCTGGTTGTAAATGAATTATTGGAAGAAGGAGTGTAAGGGGAGAATGAGCCATCCAGTGATGAGGTTCACAGAGAGCTGTTCTTCTGCAAAATGTAGTCAGCTAAGAATAGTTTAAGGTTTTTAAGTGGGCTGTAAGCAGGAAATTAAGTAAGTCCTAGGCTGTGAAAACTTTCTATCAGTGGAATTTATTGATGTAAAAAGATTATAAGCCATAAGTGAACTTTGGAAAAAATTCTTAGGCCTTTGTTTGCTTCAGTAAAAAAATCATTATTCTGAAGAAAAATGTCTAAAATTTAGAATTTTTAGTAGACTGTGGTCTATTAAATATTGTCAGTTTTAGTATGTCCACCTCAAAAGATTCTACAGGCTCCACAGAATAAAACAAGTCCTGGGAAATGTAAATCATGCATCCCACAGTATCCTTCCCTTGGAATCTAGTACAGCTTCTGTGTTACATCAAATTTGAATGGTAACTACATTTTTATTTAAACTCAATCTATTTTACCTTTACAATTTTATTGCACTCATTTAATTTTTAAAATTTATCTTAATTCAAAACTGATTTTAGAAAAGAGGAATATGTTCTAACTGTGGTCTATCAGTCCATTGAATCTGAAGCATTTACTGAGTATTGAAGCATCTGTGCCCAAAAGTACGTAGACTTCTTGTATCTTCTTGCAGGGTAAATTATCATCCCTGATAAGAGGGTCTGCTGCTTGAGCTTAACCTCGATCTGTTCTCCTTGATTATTATTATCAGTGAATGTCCCATAGTAGCAGTAAACTTGAGCTGCTCTGATAGAAGCAAAAGTGTCTTCAGTTTGACATGCTCTGTTCTGACATTTCTGTGTCACTAAAACATGGACATGTTAGACTTCTTGTTTAAGTGATGGTTATACCCTTGATCCTTTCCACACTTGATGTGTTGTTTTTGTCTATTTCTTTCTAAGTTGGCTCAGAAGGGCATGGATGCCTACCAAAAGTTTTTTCTTCTGGTCTGGATGTTAAGAAATCTGTACGTGAAGCTCAGTTAATTCCTTTGATCCCTCTTTGCTTCTGCATCCATGAGACCTTATCCTAACCCTAGCACTATGGCTGAGTTATCAAAAAACATGACATTGTCAGCCTCACTCACTTTGCTGATCTTTGTGAAGAGAATACAATTCTGCAGGCATCCACAAAGCTGAATGGCAAGCTCCAGGAGCACGTTGGGTATTGCATATTATTTCCTATATATCATACATGATCTGAAAAGCAAAGACTGTATGTACTATATGAAGAAAGATTAGAAAGAAATGGTGATCAATGACTGCCAGTTCTTACATGTGCATAGGGAAATTGAGAATAGCAAACCTGAGCTAGGTCTGGAAAAGAAAAAGGGAACTGCACCTTTGTATTTTCTTGTGATTTGAAGAAAAAGGTGATGTTCTAAGATTAACTGGGTGGCTAGTTTTCAAAACAGAAACATGGGACACAGTAGCTTGAGAAAAAAACTGCTTTTCCAAAGCAGAGCATATTTTTTATCTTTGCTGGTCATTAGACGTGCTTCTGAATACCAGCCCTTCATGGAGGAAGTCATGCTGGAATACTCTGAGCTGGTGATGATTTTAAACTTCACCCAGCATGTAATAACTCTGAGTAATTGGTAGATTTGTGGGCTTCAAGGACAGTGATATTTTTGCACCTCTGCCTGTTTAATCATAGTGTTTTGTGGAAGACAGTGCAGCTGAATGATTGCTAGAATGCACAGCACTGGAACAGGAATATTATAAGGTGTGTTTAAAACAGTTATTCAATGTACAAGGTTTAAAGCAAGTTAGTTGTGTGTAGCTGACAGGTCTTGTTTTTAGATACTGTCTCTTTCAAAAAACTTTTTTTCTGGTAGGTTTTTGGAGTCATTCTTATGGCAAGGACACGGAACAGTGGGTTCAGAGGTGCAGCCTGTGTGCTGATAAGCAGTTACTAGAGCATGAAGAAAGAATGCCTGATTTTAGAAATATGGTATGTGTTACATTTATACAAAAAGGAAGCTTAAAAAAACATTAACTTTATTGCAGTATACACAGCGATAATGACACCAATTGTGAAATGCTGGTTTTGTAAGTATAATTTATTATGCTTTCTTTGATCCAGTGTTACAAATTAGGATCATTCATGTCAGGAGATTAAAACCTTTTTGTCTGTCTTTGATATCAAACTATTCTTTCCCAGTACCTTTTATCTTGCATAGCAGTGCTGAACTCCACAGCATCTTTGTCAGTTCGCTTGTGTTATTTGCAGCAATCATTTAATTTGTTTTAGAACTGGTATTATTTAGTCATACTGTCATTTGCAACAACAGAGGCTCTTTAATATCCTAAAAATGTTGAGAGACTTTGGTGTTAGCTGAGTAAGCACATGAATAAGGGAGAAGAGAGAAGAATTTTGGGACCATGGTGAGCATGCAAGATAGCTAAATTGGATAGAAAAAGAAAAAACCTATGCAAGTCGAAGTGAGATTGTACATCAGAAAAACTACAGCAATCTACTGAAAATTAGTAGATGATAGTCAAGAGAACCTTACAGTGAACCACAGGTACCAGCTTCCCTGAAGAACTGAAATAGGAACTTGGAGAAGCTTGTAAAAGGTGTCCTCAGGGAATCTTCCATTTTTTCACTATGATACCTTTAATCCTAGAATTGTCAAGCCACATGGAAAATAATAGGACTGAATAGTTCAGTCAGTCAAAAGTTAGTATTTTTTTATCAAAAATATTAGGTGTTTCTGTTTTTTCTGGACCTGTTAGGAATTGTATAAACTTTAAAACAAGTGAAGTCAAATTCTGAATCTGTATTGCTGTTTCTTTTTAAATTCAAGATCATTATCTCTGAGTAAGCAGACTCTGTTCAGTAAAAGGAATTACTTTAAATACAATCTTTTTTAACAGATGATTCAACGAGAGGCAGAAGTAAAGAATAGGGTAACTGCTGTGGCGTTGACAGACTCAGTTCACAATGTGTGGCATCAAGAAGTTGGGAAAACTATTAGAGAGTGGATGCGAGAGGTAAGGCCTTTTTTTTTAAAGAATTTGAGTATATATGTCTGTATATGGCTGAATAAACATGTCTGGGTGTGAAAAACAGCATAATACAGAACAGTGGAAATCATGTATCCGTACCAGCCACTAAAATAACCAAGATTAAAGCCATTTCTGAACCAAATTAGCAGTCAAAATACTAAGCACCAAGTCCAGCGTTTCTACCTGATGCACAGTAAAACAGAGACATGCCAAGGCAGCCCATGCAGTGCCTGAAACATGGAGCAAAGTCCTGGGTGCACCCCATGCTGTTGGTTTGATCTAGCAATGGTGGAAAGTCCTCTTTAAGCTCTTCATTACTAAGTTTGATGATTTGCACAAATGGCAAAATACCCTTTCTCTCAGCAGCTTTTTGATACATAATTACTCCTGTAGGACTCGGAAGCTCTTACACTTAGGTATGAGGTTGCTGAGATTTTAAAAATTGTATTTTAGAGCAAGACCAACTAAACTACTGTTTTTGAGTCTCATCCTTACTACATCAGGCTCATCTCTGTTTTCTGCATTCCCATGGCAGAACACTAAGACAATAGGTGCACAGAGTGAATTTAAACTAGTCACATCCTGAACTTTCTTTTGTACTTGACTTTTTCTCATGGATTTAGTGAAACTTAGTGTACACAGTGCCTATTCCTGACTTTAACTTAAAGTTTTATAGGCCGTGACTGATGGGAATAGAGGATCACCTGGGATGCAGCCTGACAGCTCTGACTTAAGTGTTAAAAATATAAAGAATGGTAACCCCTACAGGCTCTGTCAGAGAAATCCCCATTTTCTTTATGGGAAATCAAAACTTAAAATCTGTGTTATGTAGTAAAACTGAAATTTTAAATCCTGTAATTTGAATCTGACAACTCCATTTTTCTTTAAGCATTTAGTCTGAATAAGAAAAGTGCATTACCTTTAATTTCATTTGCAGAAAGTAGATGTTAAAGAATAAGTTAAATGATTAATGGCCTAAAAAGTGGATGGAGTGTCATAACTTACATTAGCATTAAAAATCTCCTATAAGAAAGAAGAATTTTACATATGTGAAATGTGGCTGAGTGGTATTAAGTCTAGCATATCACCTGGATATCTCTTACTTTAATCAGGTTTAAGGCTAGTGGTAAAATGAATAATAATTAAAATATACACCTAATCGCTGCCTGTCTGTAGGGCTAATTGCTGTCATTGAAAGAATGAATTGTTAAAATAAAGTAATTCTTCATTTGAGCTATCTCTCCTGTATCACTGGTGGCCTATTTTTAGTACCTATAGATGTCATGATTTTTGAATTTATTAGGAACTGTGATGAATGATAAAACAAATCATCCATTTACATATCTTGACACTGCTTTCGAGAATACTTATTTCTTACAGGCAAGTGTCACATTGTATATAAAAGATAGTTAATTGTGTGCTAATCTTCTGTATTATCTCCAGCTCTCTGATGTAGTGTTCTATCAGTAGTTAATATTAATTTTACTTATTTCAAATGATTGTAATACTTCATAAAAATTCTACTTCTTTTGTAACTTTTACCACCTTACATTTGCAATTTCACATTCAGCTATTAATTAAAATTACACATGCAAATCATAAAATTATAATGCTTTACTACTTTAAACCTTAAAACCTTCATGAAATACTTCAATTTTAACAGGTTTTACTAAATATGTTGTATTACTGGATAGTGTGTTTGTTTTTTTTCTTTTTCAATTGAGTTCAATAGTTTCATTGATCTACTGTTTCTTACAAAATTCTGCCATGCTTTGTGAACTTCACTTTCTAATCTCATACAGCAACACTTCCTTTATGTTGTCCCTGCTCTCCGTGGTCCCAGAACAGTAGGGTTGCCTTGACAAATCTATTCAAAAGCCATTCCTCACCCTTTATTGGTGGGGACTGAAGCCTTTGAAATTCTCTCCTCACTGCAACACAGCTGACATCTTCTTCCAGACAGAATGAATTAAGGAAATACAATAAGATACTTGATCTACCAGTCAAGGATCTTTCCACAGTGAAGACGGACTCCATGGTGCACAACTAGGGCAGCAAGCATCTACAAATACACAATACATGCTGTTTACCAGAAGAGAATTTGTCCATTTTTACTATCATGAACTGATGGTATTATTTTTTTAGAAATCTGTCTGAAAATCTATTGGGTCTTTCCAAAAGGTTGCTCGGTTTTTTACCTTTTCCACTTAATGAAGTTGATCAGGTTTTCAGAAAGGAAAAACTCAGATTTTTAATAGAGCAAGCAACATGGATCTTGTTGTTCAGCTGGTAATCTCATTAAAAATATAGTCGCTCTATAATTAAATCTTCAGTTCAGTAGATTTGGTATCATTTTATCATACTTTATTGAAACCATATAATTTAATACTTCAGTTTATAGATTACTCTGATTAGATAGCTGTCATGGTTTGGGAGGAAGTAAGTTTTCTGGGATATGCTGTGGTCAAGTCAATGGGTGCTCAGATTTGAATATTGGCACCTGGTGTGGCTACTGGGGACATGGATATGCCTCTGAGACCACAGGGGGTTAAAATCAGGGAACTCCCAGAGGGAAGCTCTCTTGGGTTTCGGTGGGGAAAGAGTTCGGACCTCTCCGCTGCCCAGCTGCTTGCTGCTGGGGGGGCAGGAGGGTGAGGTAGGCTGGGGCCTTGGACAGAGATGGGAGGTGAAGAGGCCCTTGGGGATGGAAAGGTGGAGAAGGGCCAACAGGCATCAGGCAGCCACTCCCCCCCCCACCCCCGGAGAGAGAGAGAGCCAGCCTGTGCCGGTGCCACCTTGAAATCCAGGAGAAGGAGAAGAGGGGGTGCGGCAAGAAGGTGCCAGCAGGGCAGTAGGAGCCCTGAGCAGGCAGAGCCTGAGATTTTAACCCTTTCTCGAATAATGGAAACCTTACAAATACTGATCCTCCTGGATCTGAATGAGAAGAGACATAGAGATGAAATGGAGGAGGAAATGGGCAAATGTGATGAAAGTCCATGCAAGTGAAAGATGCCAGAAGAGTGGAGAAGAATCTTAGGTGGGAAGAGATGATGGAGTGGCCTTGGCTGGACTTTTCTTGTATAGCCATGGACAGAACCATGTTTCCTGTGACACAGAGACTGCATCCAGGGGGAGGCAATGGCTCAGAGCCAAGAGGGTTCAGTGTTGAGACCCCTTGGCCTGAGGGGGTGAAATTTGGGGGGGACAGGTGTCCTGAAGGTGAGAGACTGTGCTCTTTTTGGAATGGGACAAAGCATCCTTAAAAGGAAAAGCCTAGAAGCAGCTCTGGTCCATGTGCAGTGGTGAGAGCATTGGGCATGGAAGGAAGATGTCACGATGGCAGATGATCTCTGCGCAGTGCCACATGTGACAGGAAACACACGAGGTTTCAACTGTGTTTCCTGGAGAAGCCTATGGCACAAGAAGGACTCCTCTCCTCTTGATGAACTGAGGATTGATTATCTAAAGGGTGATGATGGACTGAGAGTGGGTGATCTGAGGGATGGATGTATTGGAAATTTGGTGGGGGGAGGAGGAAATGTTTTTGGAAGGTTTTCATTCTTTCTGTGTGTTTCTTTTTGCATATAGTTGTAGGTAAGGTAATAAAGTTTTCTCTTCTTTATTACTAAGTTGGAGCCTGCTTTGCTTATTCCTGGTCACATCTCACAGCAGACACCAGGGAGAGTGTATTTTCATGGGGGCACTGGCATTGCGCCAGTGTCAAACCATGACAATAGCATTTGGAACAAAACATTTAGAAAATTCATGGCAAATTCATCCTTCTCAGAGGTTCAGGAATGAAAGGTAAATGTAGAGGCGTTGTGAATATAATTCCCCAGAGACCAGTATTTGCTTTTTTTAATGTTCACGCACATTCATCTCAGCTATACTTCCAATTATTTGAATATTAATGTTCTATCTTGATGGTTTCTGTTTAGTTATAGTATGTTGTTTCATATTTTCATGAATGTTCCTTTGACAGTGTACTCCATCAAAATACCCTGAAAATTCTGATTTCTTAATGTTAGCAAATGAGCAGGCTCAGTGTTTATACCAATACCTGTTTATATCAACACCAACTTGCAAAATTTTCAAGCTTGTAGTGGGTAGTTCAGGCACTAGTTGGTCCAAGCACCTACTCAAGTCTACTGGTACTCAAAGTAGCACTTAAAAAACATAATACTTCAGCACATTACAAATCTGCTGAATTATGTTCTTACTTAGTATGAAATTACAGTATTTCATTGTCAGTAAGCATATGTTAGTGTACTGTACTGTCCAGTTGTTATTGTGACTGCTATGTAAATTAGTTTGGGTATTTTGATGTGATCATTGTCCTCACTTACAACATCTGTATTTATTTTTGCTCTGAGTTTTTGACTTATCCCAAGAATTGCCTGCCTCCTCTTACAGAACTGCTGTAACTGGGTGTCCAGCTCCGAGCCCCTCGACACATCAGTGGAGTCCATGCTGCCAGACTGTCCCCGTGTCTCTGCAGGTACATCCATTTGTTTGCAGTAAGCCAGTGTACATGTTTATACCCAGAAGCAGCTTGTTCATTTAAAAATGCATTTTAACCTTTCTGCAGCCAGATGTGGCTGTAAGCATATGGTTTCTGGTATTTTATGCAGCCTGCTTTTTTTTTTTTTGCTTTGTGTGGGATTTAAGTTATTTTGTCTACTTGTTGCTTGAATTTTTCTAGCCTTCCTTTCTGTTTAAGTAATTGATGACATTATATGTAGGAGTCTGAGAAAAATAATAGTGATAACAAGAACTGGGAAATTTCTCATAGGTCCTTGAATAAATATCCACCTCTATGTTGGCAACAAGGTTTTAAAGAAGTACATAAATGAAAGTTACAGTTAAAATACATGAGCTACTTTCCTGAATGCTGAATGCTGATCAACAGAAGTCTAGTTTACATAGCAAATGATTTGCAGCATCCAAGAATGTTGATGTGAGTTTTCTGTTGTTTTGGATATACTTGGCTATGCTTTTTCATTATTGAATCATGAATTGCAAGGAGCAAGTGAAATTATACAGAGACTTTAGTTAAATGTGTGATAATTCCAGGAAGTAGATTTAGTCATCAATGTAAAAGGAAAACCTCCAATCTCTGCAGGAACGTAATCAAAAAACATAAAGCCATTACTGAACTTTCATGCTTGATTATCAGGTTTCCTAACAGCCACAGGTAGTGTATTTCTGTAGAATATAAAACCAAGTTCAAAGGAAGACACAGCCTATACAATATTAATTTAAAAGCTGAAACAATATTTGACCTTGCTCTTTGGGATGCAGTAGTTCGTTTGACAAGTTCGTTTCATATCTGTCTGCATTTGTGAGGTTGTTAGTGAGACCTAACCTTGCAGGTGAAACTGAATATACTACAGGATATATTTAAGGTTTGGAAAATTTAGCACTACTTTGTTTGAGAGCTCACAACAACCAGAGATTTTGATTACATTTCTGCTATGGTTTGGGATCTCGCTATGCAGATCCATAGCTCTGTACAGACACATGCAATAGAACTGACATTGTTCTTTCATGCTTTGAAAAATGATGTATTACTAAAATTTTCATAGAGTCAACATTCATTTAGCAACTTTTTGCTCTTTTAGGGGAGATTATTGCAGTTTAAAAGAAATGTATTGTTCAGGAGTGGAATTCTTTAAAACAATATTCACTTCTAATCTCTGACATCTATGTTACTCTTGTGAAAGACTGCATGTTATAGTGGTCATTTTAGTCAGGTAAATAAGGACTTGGCTACCAGCTGGTCAGTATTTACTGTACACTGGCCAACACTGAAAATAATCCATGACAGCATCTCTTCCCTTTCTTTGTATTCACCTGATATAAAGAAGCTAAAAGGTACTCTATAAAATAAATCCTAGGTGTTACTTGAAAAGCATCGATGCTTCATTAGAGCTGTAAATAATAAGTCCTGATTCTACATTTCTGTTGAAGACGCATCACAGTGGCCTTAATGTTTCTGCACCACTTAATGAATTCCTAAACTGCACTGAAGTGGTAGAAGAATTAACTTAAATGGGGTAGGATTTTAACCAGTAAAAGTTGGATATTTGTATTTAGTGCATACATTGAGATAAATTAAGATCACTAATGTCTTTGATAATGATTTAATGTAATATAACTATTTCCAGGCTAGTTCTTTTTAATATAAATATAGTTTAAAATAGTATAACTTCATGTGACTGCTCCTGAATTATTAGCTTGCTCACATGTTTTTTCTTATATTTCTTATAATTGCCCCTTACATAAACAACTGTAAGACATTTACAGAGAACCAAGTCAATAATTTGTAGAGTGTCTTTATATGAGCAATGGTAGAAACCTGCATTACGGTAATATGTAATAAATGTATTAATTATCACTAGATGTAGGGGCATTATTGTTTAATGTGAGAGATTTTATTTCACTCTTTTGAGGAATGCAGTACTGAAAGAGTGAGCCCACACTCAAATCCTGGCAGCATTGCCCTTGGTATTACAATGAATGACAGTGAGAGCAATCAGAACAATGACAGATCTTTTAAAATAAACCCTTTGCAGAAGAAATACTCACTTCTATGCTTGGAAGCCCATCTTTTATCTCTGTTTACACTGAAAATAAGTTCAGAAATAACTGTCACATGGTCACATCTCTTGAGCCAGCTTTTCCAAAAAGGGTCTGATATTCAGCCATTCAGTATACTGGGTTTTACATACAATCGTAGTTGGTGCGCAGTTCCTACTGCAGATTATCTCACAGTCTCTTGCTTGCTTTTCCCTTAAAATCACTAGATACTAAATAAGTTACCATCAAACTGGAAAAATTACTTTTATTTCCAGATAGAGTTGTTAACGCTTTGGATTAAAGAATTATTAAGGAATTAAAATGTTTCCCACAATTGATTCATTTCTTACTTGATTACAAAAAGGAATGACTACATTTTAAATGTTGAGAGCACGAGAACAATACAGAAAAAGCAAGCCATAATAAATCCACTGTCTGTTCTTGTGGCAAAAGGTACTTTGTGGGTCTCACCTTCAGGGTCTTTCATCCATGTCTCAAGGATTTGGTTGCCTGGTGGTGTCATAGCTTAATATCTTTTGGCATCTAGACAGGTCACAATGACAGTGAGTTTGAGTGCACCCTCAGCAAGTTTACCAGCGACACCAGCTGGCCTACTGGTAGGAAGGGATGTCAGCCAGAGGGATTTTGAGAAGTGGGCCTGCAGAAGAGAAATGGACCCCATAAAATTCCACAAGTCCTAGTGCAAGGTCCTGCACATGGGTCAGGGCAATCTCAGGCACAAGTGCAGGGTGTGCAGGCAGTCAGCTGACAGCAGGTCTGAGAAGAACGATACCCAGTTTTTGGTGGACAAAAAACTAAACATGGCCTGACAGTGTGTATTTCCAGCCCAGAAAGACAACGATATCCTGGGATGCATCAAAAGCATGACCAGCAGGTAAAGGTCGTTGGTTCTGCCCCTCTGCTCTGCTTTGGTGAGACCCCACCTGGATGACTGCATCCTGCTCTCTCGGGAGCTCAGCACAATATAGATTTAGTCCCACTGGAGCAAGTCCAGAGGAGCCACAAAGATGCTCAGAGGGGTGGAGCAGAATTTTCCCATGAAAATGGAGTGAAGGAATTGTTCACAGAATCACAGAATTTCTAGGTTGGAAGAGACCTTTAAGATCATCGAGTTCAACCCAACTAGAACTCATCGTGTTCTAACACCTCAACTAGATCATGGCACCAAGTGCCACATCCAGTCTTTTTTTAAGCACATCAAGAGATGGTGACTCCACCACCTCCCTGGGTAGATGATTCCAGTATTTGACCACTCTTTCTGTGAAAAACTTCCTCCTTAATTCTAGCCTGTATCTCCCTTGGCGCAGCTTGACACTGTGTCCTCTTGTTCTGTCTGTTGTTGCCCGGAGAAAGAGACCAACCCCCAGCTCACCACAGTCACCTTTCAGGAAGTTGAAGAGAGTGGTAAGGTCACCTCTGAGTCTCCTTTTCTCCAGGCTGAACAACCCCAGCTCCCTCAGTCATTCTTCATACGGCTTGTGTTCCAAGCCCCTCACCAGCCTCGTTGCTCTCCTTTGGACACGCTCAAGCATCTCAACGTCCCTCCTGAACTGAGGGGCCCAGAACTTGGACGCAGCACTCAAGGTGTGGCCTCACCAGTGCTGAGTACAGGGGAAGAATGACCTCCCTGCTCCTGCTGGCCACACTATTCCTGATACAGGCCAGGATGCCATTGGCCTTCTGGGCCACCTGGGCACACTGCTGGCTCCTCATGTTCAGCCGACTGTCAACCAGCACCCCCAGGTCCCTTTCCTCCTGAGCACTGTCCAGCCACACTGTCCCCAGCCTGTAACGTTGCAGGGGGTTATTGTGGCCGAAGTGCAGGACTTGGCACTTGGACTTATTGAACTTCATCCCATTAGATTCTGCCCATCCATCCAACCGTTCCAAGTCCCTCTGCAAAGCCCTCCGTCCCTCTAACAGATCGATACATGCTCCCAGCTTAGTATCATCTGCAAATTTGCTAATGAAAGACTCTAAACCATCATCCATGTCATCAATAAAATAAAAATATTAAACAGGAGAAGAGAATGCTCTGGAGACCTTGGAGCACCTTCCAGTGTCTAAAGGTGCTACAAGAAAGCTTTTTACAAGGGTGCGGAGTAATAGGCTTCAAACTGAGAGAGGGCAGGTTTAGGTGAGCAAAGACAGGAAAGAAACTCTTTGCTTTGAGGGTGGTGAGGCACTGAGACAGTTCCCTAGAGAAGTTATGGATGATCCATCCCAACAAGTGTTCAAAACTAAGTTGTATGCGGTTTTTTGGAAGTTTGTGCAAACTCCCCTGATGGGGGTTTGGAACTTCTAAAATTCCTATCTCTTACCCTCTTTAATTTCAGCCATAATTAATGACTTCTGTTAGACTTGAGGTCATCTTCTGTCTCAATCTTAGCCTACCTTCCTAATGGAAGCAAATCAAAATATATCTATTCTCAGAGGAGATGGATCTATCTAAGACATAAGAAAATCTAGGGTTGAGAAAGATGAAGACTTCAAAGTGGTCTGCACATTAAATGTCATCACATAAAAAGGAGTAGGGTTGGGAGTATTTCTGGCTAAGAGGCTGGAGTTCAGCTTGGAATTTGACAGAGACAGTGGAATAGATGCTTTAATGACAGGTTGCACTGCATTACTGCTAACTGTAGTTGTAGTTTATGCTGTGTCTGAGACCTTACAACATTTCTCCTAGTTGTGGAGCAGGGAGTTCAGAAGCCCATCTTATTGGAGCAACTGCTGGGCAGGAATAGCTGAAAGTGGGGATGGGAGAAAGCAGATCCACAGATCTGCATTCATCTCTGATGCTGTTCAGGAATTAAATCACTTTGGTTTCAGGATAGTGGCTTGAACTTCACCCCAGGAAAGGTATTGTGGTAAATTTTGCTGGGTAAACATGGCATTTGTTTTTCTGAATCCTGTTTGTATTCCTTAGCCTACGTCTTTCTGCCAGTGAAAGTTTGTTATTTAGGAGAGATGATTAAACTTCTCAGTATTTTGCCAAAGTGGATTTGCACCAACACTCCTTTAAAACAATCAAGTGAAGATGTTGTAATATTAGTAAAATGAATTGGCTAATCAAATATTTTTAAAGCCTTCCTAGTTGGCCCCCAAAATCGCTAGTTATTCTGTTAACAGTTGCAGCCAATGTAGTTAAAACATTGTGAAATAAGGAAAAATTATAACTTAAAAGAGAAGCAGTGGAATGAAACACTGATAGTAATCAAGAAAAGTTCTATTAACAGAAGAGCCTAGACTTATATATATGTCTATTTAATAAGAGAAAAAAGTGTAAGAATTAATTCATACAGCTGAATAAAGTAGCTTCAGGCTGGTAGAAGAAAAACAAATTTAATTTTGGGGGACAGGTATGATGTGTACTGATGGTGCTCTTGAGTCTTCAGATAGTATTTTCTGGTACCAAAAATCAAGATTGAACTCTGTATTATATACCAAACACTTAATTACATTTAGGTAAGCAAAGCACAACTTTTTTGTGTGTTTTGTTTTTGCTTTGAATTTAGAAAATATCATTAATAGCCCTTTGTTTGGGATACAGAGTAGACAGGGTTGACTGATGAGGTGGTTAAAAAATGGTTTATTGCAAAATCAGTCTCATGGAAGGGCAAGGCCGTAAGGTTGTTGCATCCATTCATGCCATCACGTCAGAAGCTGAAAGTACATCAGAAGCTGTTATAACTTTTGTTACAATGTCTTTTATAAATTTCTTATCCAATCAGCTACTTCCACAAAGCTCACTAGCATCTTCATAAACCAATCATTATTTGCTACATTTTACGTTATTTTTCCTCTCTTTTTATCTCATCATATAACTCTACAGAAACTTATTGCTGTATCTTCTATTTTTTACCAATTCTATAACAAATTCTATTGCTAGACATAGAGATTTTCTATCTTGCTTAACATATTTATTTGCTTACATCAGACATATTTCTGCTTGCTTAAAACATATTTCTGCTCAAACTACAAATCTTTATTCTTACTTTGTGTCTGTTTCACTTTTCTATTCTAAAGCTTCAAGCCTTCTCCAAGGTCTTAGGTCAAACATTGTATCCATCTCCATCTCTGAGCTTGAATGTTCAAGGCCTTGGGAGCTCTTTGTGCTTGCATTTCCCACAGCCCTTCTGACAGAGCAGGTGTGCGGCCTGTGGCCCCACACACAAGTGCACTGATGAGGTACAGCTCTTCTTGCAAAGTTTGTGTTGATACCCAGGAAACAATGAATTCCCATTGGATAATTGCAGTAGTGGTTTCTGTTGGCTTTGCCTAACAGGTGACTCCTGCCTACTGTTTTAAGAGTACAATTGTGTATTTCCATAGAAAAGCCTGTCTATCTGCAGATGCACCCCATGCTGAGCAGATCCTGCGTTCAAACAGGAGGCTCTCCAGAGAGGTCAGATGGACTCTCCAACACCACAGGGTCTGTGTGCAGGGGTAATTGCATTAGTGAGGCTTGTGACAGCTGTAGGGAAGGATCAACTTATTTCTTCCTGCTTTTTTTCCTCAGCACCTCACTACACAGTTCCACTCCTACACATTTATGTATCTTGCTCATAAAAAACAAGGCAGAAGGAACCATAAACTATATTAAGTGCTGAGACAATACCTGGCTCATACTCTTAGCAGCTTTTAGCCCAGTGTACCAACGCTTCTCTTTTTTTTTAGTTTACTGTAGTCATTTAATGAGGACTGTTCTGGACTATTTTTTGATATTAGTGTTTCATGACCAGGGATAGATGCCCAGAAGTACAAGAAATAGGAACAAAACCATGCACTTTTTAAATTTAAGCAATTAAGCAATTATTCCATTCTATTAAAAATGTTATTTCTGCATTCACTAGTCATTCATGGGTATTAATAGTACATTAAGCAGTGTTTACTGTAAAGCTCTTTGCATTTTATGTCTTCATATGCATGTAGTTCTGTTAATAAAAACTTTGGATTTCAGGAGAAGAGATAAAATGCTGGAGTTTTTTTGTCAAGATGGCAGGTTCCTGTGTCTAGCTACCTGTTAATTTAAGGTATTTGCAATATTAATAAGCGGAGGATGCAGGAATCTTCAGTGTGAAGCTTGCTTCATCACCCATGTTAACATTCTCATCTGCTGCTAAAACTGGTCCTGCACTTCCATTTTTGCTCCTCTACCTTGATGGGAACTCAAAATTATTATGGTAACTTTGAAACATCAGACTGTCATAGCCACAGCTCTGGTGGTAGCTGCACTATGTCCTGCTTTAACTTATGTCTTCTTGGCTTGGAAGTAAGTAGCTTTTTCCCTATTCCTGATTCTTCAAAGGAACTCTGCTTTTATACTCCTGCTCAGTCTCGGGTGTTGCAGACAGCTTTTCATTTACACATTTTCATGTGTAAACCTAGCTGGATGTGAGCTCCTATGTTGTGCTTAGAGTAGCTTAGCTCTGCAGTGCTTTGGAAAGGACAAAGTCTATACAGACTTGTTGAATGATATTGCAGATTCTGATCTGGGGTGCCAGAGACTCAAAAGAGAGCATGAAAATGTGAATTGAAAGCATTGACTTGAATTGCCAGATGTTGCTTGTGTCAGGGAGTTCAATAACACTCATTCATTTACTGTTGTACAAAATCGTTACATGTACTTGAGGCAGTACTGATATTGGAGAAACAGTTTCATCAAAAATTATTCTTGTACTCAAACATATCTATTTATCATTGCAATTTTTAGACTAGAGTGAACTAGTTACTTGTTGTCCCTAAGGCAGTCTTTGTGGTAATAATGAATAATTTAAAATATTACACTCAGATATTTCCTATTAAGCGTTTGACAGCTATTAGACTATTGTGACTATTGCTTCTGATACTACTCAAGGCTGTCTCATTAGTGCCTTATATATCCATATCTGTCTGCACATTGGCAGGTGTTACTCCAGTGCATGATTGCAAACTCTCCTAGAGCTCAACACCTGAAAGGAGGTATTACCTGAAAGATGTCCTCCAAAATTCAGTAGCAAAATCTTTATCTGTATTGACATAAAATCCAAAAGATTTTTCACATTTCAGCTTTCATTTTCAATTAGAATTGAGATTCAGATTTGGATTTGGATTTGTTCAAATTTTTCAAAAAGTTCCATTTCAGTAGAAATCTTTCCTTTTTTCACAAATGTATGTAGTTTAGGCTGGGAAGGATATTTAGATCAATTATTGTCCACTTTTAGATACAGGTCTTTAACTTTTGAACAGATACGATACTGAAATTTGAAACTAATTTGGTGAAAATGTTTCTTACACTAAGTCATTCAGCCTTGGCTGGAAGAATTCAAGAGACGGGGAATCCATTGCTCCCTTCCCTTTATCATCTGCAAACTGTTAAAAAGATTGGCTCATTTCTGGTTTGGCTTTGTCTGATCTCAAGTTCCAAACATTAGTTCTTGGTGTGCCTTTTCTACACTAAATTAAAGAGCTGTTCAGTACATTTGCTTTTTGTCCCTGTGAATTACATACTGGCATTGAGCCAACACACCATTTTCTTTTGAGAAACGTAATAGATTGAGTTCTTCAAGTCTCAGTGCAAGTTAATATCTCCAGGTTTCAAATGCTTTCATACATTTCTCTGTCTAGCATCTCCAGTCATTCAACTTCTTTGAGAGAGACCTGTCTACATCTTACCAATGTAATATCAAATCTTTGCTACCTGATTTTCTCCCATTTCATTAGGCAACAGTTACATTTGACCCTTTTATCACCCTACTGTAAAGAGTCAGTTTAGGAGGAACTTGCCCTTTCTAGAGCTGCTGCTTTTCATCTCAGTTTTAAACTAGTGCTAGGAAACATTGCAGGTAGCTTTTTTTTAAAAATAAACCAAACAAATACACTAACATGAAAAAAAAAGAAAGAAAGGCATCACCTTTCTTGTTAATAACCATTCCCTCCATCTTCACATTTACATGAGTTTTACCAGCAGCAAATTTGTATATATTTCCTGTGTGGTTGAATAGCCATGGGACACTCCAGCAATAACGTCTCCATTCGATAGTGGTTTCTCCATGGTAGCTGCATTTGCTGATTAATTAGTCTCTTTCCACTTAGAAATTTGGAATAATACTGACTTTCAACCCTTTCTTACAAGTAAATTATTCTAGAGTTGTTCTATTTGTCCTCTCATGAATTTATGAAACATTGACCAATTTCTGCATAAGTTGAAGTTTTAGATAAGTAATGAAGTTGTAATTAAGTTCCTTCAACTTTTGTGGTAATAGTTTACAACATAGAGGAAGAAATGAGGAATGTATCTTCCTAGTAAAAGAAAAACATTTTAATATCTCTCTTGAAAGATGAAGGGGAGTAACTCACATGCTAGACACAGTACCTGGAATCAAAGAAGCTGACAAAGCAGCAGTTATCACCAGTAACAGGTGATAACTGTTACAGGTAAGGGCTCCTGTAATGACAGTCTGGAATTTTCATGGGAAGCCTGGGAAGAGCAAAATTTAGTTGCTGAAAACAAAGGGTAGGTAAAGCACTTTTAAAAATGCTTGGCAAAGTTGACATAATTTTTCATCCTCCCAGAATGTTCTTGGGGAATAAATCAATTGCCTGACAAAAAACTGAGTATACTCTATTTTCATAAAAATCCTTATCAGCTAAACATGTTAATTCATCAAAGTGTGAAACTGAGTTTATTTGTTTAGGAGTTATTTTCCAGTAAGTTGCATTGGCTTGAATTAATTACATTTTTGTACCTTAATTCCGCATTAGTAGATTCCAATATCACAGCATTATCGTTGTCAAAGTGATTTTTAGTATGTATTAACCTCATCCCCCCCGCCCAAAGTAGGAGTAAACATTCTTATATTGCTTCCTGAGAGGTGCTCATCTTCTTGGTTCTTTCCTTTCTGTTGTGTAATGTCACTTCCTCTATGGGAAGTCTCTTCCAAACTTCTAGTTTTAGTCATCCGTTTTTCCTTGGCACAAGCATACAACCTCAGGAACAGCTGAGTAAACAGCAGTCACCCTCAGAAAAGAGACTTGTTCTTCCTGCCCATAGTACTTGGGGTAGGAAATTATGGAGCTAGATATCCATTTCTTCTTTATTTGTCTTGTGATTTATGTAAGGCTACCTATGCAAATAGTTTTCTCTGAAATTTCGGGTTAGGATTTTCCCATCTTCAATATCTTCCCTGCTGTTTTAAGCATTATTTTAAATAAACATCCATAGCTAGTTAGCTGATTTATGACCCTTGAGTGCAAACTCAGGGGTCAAAGAATGTGCTTCATCAAACACTTTTCTTTTTGTTTTTTGTCCTGGATTCCCAAGCAAATTGTATTCTATTTGCCATCTGTATGGCAGTTGCCTTCTGTTAAGCGGGCAGTTTTCCTCATCTCTTCCACACCCAATCCCCCTCTGGGGAGCCATCTGCTGATTACAGGCTGTTGAATGTCACTGCATGACTGATAAGAACAATAGCATCCCATTGCGAGATGCTCTGCCCAGAGGGAAGAGCCAAGCATTCCTACCCAGATATAATCTTAAGGTTCTGGAACACCAGCACAGCTTCTCCACTGGATTTCCCAGAGGAACAGCTGCCTCTTCCACTGGGTCTTCAGAGGAAGACTGCATCCTTTTCTACAGGATCCCTGCTCCAACAGAACCACACCTCACACTTCACGAAGACTGCAATTCCACTTGGACTGCTACCAGCACCCTGACCAACAGAGTGTCAGGTTGTGTTCTGACTCTGTCAGTGTTGTTTTAGTTTACTGCATTGTTTATTTTATTTTTTATTTTCTTCCCTAATAAAGAACTGTTGTTCCTGATCCCATATTTTTGCCTGAGAGCCCCTCAATTTCAAATTCATAACAATTCAGAGGGAGGGGGTTTACATTTTTCCATTTCAGGGGAGGCTCCTGCCTTCCTTAGCAGACACCTGTCTTCCCAAACTAAGACATTTTTCAAATACGGAACAGAAACATATATTGAACAATTTCTTACCTTATTCTGCATTGTTATTTACAGTTTCACCAGCTCCATCTGCAAATGGATGCATTTTTGCTGTGGAATGCATTTGTTGCTTGTGGATTTTGCTACGTTTGCCAGCCATACATTGTTTTTACTCAGATAACTTCATCTTTCTTTATAATATTTAGTTGATTTTCATTTTTCCTATATTCCTTAACCGATTTCACTTTTTTGCTAAACCAGGGGAACTAATGCTGTTAGGTGTTCTTTTGTCATCCAACAATTTTCTAAAAATACCATTCATTCATTTACGTTTAAATATCTCATCTTGATTAAATTTACCGATTATATTCCTACTTTGTAGAAAAAATACCCTTTTTGAAGCTCCAAGCATGTGTGTTGCCAGCAGAAGCTTCTCTCTGTTCAGTCCTACCAATCTCATGAGGTCAAGTTCACAGGCCCCAGGCAGCCAGCCACTTATCTTTAACCAATCAAAACACTGCCCACAGTAGTAGAGTCATGGAAGGTATTACACATTTTTGTCTATGAGCACTGTTCATTGTTTTTGGGAACTCTTAATATTTGTGAACCACCGATGTCCATCTCCTGAAGTTATACCTTTCAGGGTGAAAAACTCTCCATGCATTGCAGACTTATGCCTTGGAAGAAACTTAGCCCATTCACTGTTTTGCCAAAGTTGTCTGTCACAAAGCTCCTCATCTTCTCCTGGGCTTTTTTCATGTATTAACTTATATCACAATAGACCCAAGATCAGATTTTATCACTATTGTTAATAACAGAGCACCATATCCTCATCACTTCTATGCACTTGAATTAGCCTAATAAGGTAATAAGATAAACCTAGATAATAAGCAACTGTTTAGTACTCTGGGCATATAAATTATTTGAACAGCCATCAGTAATGCCAGTTATGTCAAATTGGGCTTGATGACTTTGGTTAGACAACAAACAAGAACTGGAAAAACTAGCAGTGGCATAGCGTTAATTTCATCATTCCTTTTCTTTTCATTTGCCAGATAAATTTATTTACAACACATGGAGATTAAATTTATATTATCTTTGCCTTCTTAGCACCCTGCCCTCAAACTGCTAATGTAACACTTTTCTGACTGTTCCAGCTACCTCTCAGCTGAAAGGATTAGTTTACCAACCTGTGATATAACCAAAACATGAGAAACATAGAGCTGCAAAATGCCATTTTTAGAGACCCTTTTCACAGTCTATTTGTACTTTAAACGTCCTCCTAGGAAGAAGCATTTGGGGAGGCCCAATTTACTGTAGAAAAGGCTTGTAATTTTCTAATAACCTACATTAGCAACAAATCTTGTCATGTTGATACACAGGGACAGTTAAGAGACTTGTTTTAAAAGCATTTTGATTATTATATAGTTGTTAATAATAATAATAATAATAATAATAATAATAATAATAATAATAGCAGACAAGTGCTAAGAATTCAAATGCTGATTGGCTACACAGATAGTGTTAAGGACAAGGCTAATTTAGGCAGTCATATTATATTCTTATATTACAACAGAAACCAAACCCGATGAAATAATTATTTGTCATATGCATCTTAATAGTATGAATAATGATGTGCTCCAATGAATACTTTAATTTAATGAACAACATTCAATAAGCAGCATTTTTATCTATATTCCAATTCTTATGTGAAAGACATTTCCCCACACATTAATTGTTTTATTTCTGATAGTTTTGCAAGACATACCTTAACATACAACAGCTTAACAGAGAAATAATCTACATGGTTAATAGAGTAAACCATTTTAGATTATATTCATTGCCACTGCTGTGGTACAGTAGTCAGTTTGAAGTCATGTACTTTTAAACAAACAATGTTAAGTGTCCATCAGTGCTTTTTAGAACAAGGCTTATACAAATGAGGAAATGTGTATAAAAGTTCTTACGACTTCACCTGAGATTTTTGTTAATATACTGTTTGACATTATACATGTTACAAAAGGCACACCATAGAATTCATAGTACATATAAATAAACCCCACATGTATTTGAAATCTGAAGGCCAATTTTGACTCTTAAATACTTACATGATGATCTGTTTCAGTCTGGCAACCTTAGCTCTGATTTTGCCTTTCTGGACAAGGCAGGTCATCTTTTATTACCATCTTTGCTTCCAGATGATCAGTGCTATTATGTCATGGTTTAAACTATATACTGAATTGGGTATTAAACTGGAAGGGCTTTGCATGGAAGAAACCATTCCTGTCTGAAGGTGTGCATGCTGTGTCTTCTCCAACAGGATTTTTCCACTGCAGCTGTGCATGCAACAGAAACAAATGAGAACATAAACATATCTCAGAACACTTGTGCCACAGAAGCAGACATCACTTTTTGATTTTAGAGAAATTGAACTTCAAGGATTCATCCTTACTCTGAGTAATTACATTTGAATGCTTGCTGTTTGGTTAATTTGGGGACAGAGTTCTAGACATCTGTTTATTCAACTTGGTCCATTCAATGAAATCTGTTCCCTATTCCACGAAGGAAACCTCCCCAAAATACTGTTTTTCCTTTCCTGTTATCTCTGGGTGACAAGAAAGAGAGACCACAAACACCCAGTGAAGATGGCACCAAAATGTGATGGACTTCCCCACCAGCCAAATGCCATAGGTTGTTCTCATTGAGCCAACCAAGCAAGAACATACCTTAAACAAGGAAATTAGATGGAAAGTGGTTGTTAACACCAGTATACCCAACCTGTGATAAATGTGGGTTAACTGGAAAACAGATACCATCCAGGAGTTTATCATGTTGCATGATGTCAATAGAAAATGCACTCACATAATCTTGGGAATGTCAGCTCCCCATACTTCTCTCCATCCTTGTAGACGATGTCTTTCTTCCAAAACAGCTCAGAGCTCAGCAGAGGAGTGAGGACTTTTTCTGTTATTTTGTGGGTTGATCATAAAGTTTGTATTTTATAAAGCTTTAGAAATTCCAGGTGAAATGGAAGTATGAGCATTTGTATCACCTGCTGTCAGACTGTCTCACTTTAAGAGAACTCTGCTACACAATACAGGCAAGTCCTGGTTTCTGCCAATTTGTGTCTTCACTTGGAACAGCATTTTTATTTATATGGTTTTAGCTGTATTCACAGCTTGTAGTTTGCATCTGCAGGTAAATAATGTTATCTTGGTAACAGAGGTACAATCACACCCAGGTGAATTGATTTGTCGTCATCCAAAGCTATTATCAACCATGTAAAATTTATTCTTTGTAGAAATGAGGAAGTAGAAATTGGTTTTGAATAGTTATTCTTTCCATACACAGGCTCTTTCATATTTTGTTAATTCTGGTATGGCTTTTCTGTGCTATATGTCTTTTTCTAAACTTTTTCTCTGATTTCATGCCTGACTTTTTGATCTACTAAGTGATTTACTGAAGCTCTACAAGTGATATTTCATTCGCCAGGGAGACTGAGCTGAGTGCTGTCCCCAGATTTGATACAATATTGTGTTAGAATTAATATGGATATTGATGCAAAATTAATGCAAATAGACTCAACATCTAATCCCACACTCCCTCACTCAAGTTCACTGGCAGCAACAGCAAGTTAGTTCTTTGATTTCAGTGCTGGATATGCAATATTTATGAAAGGTTGCACTTTACAGCTTTACTTTGGTTAGCATTACTCCAGCACACATTAAAACAGTTTTTGGAACTGAATTTTTTCCAACACTGTTGTCAGACCCAACTGAGACAAACCAGAGTTTGGGCTTTGATATATCTAGTGGTTTACCCCAGTAAAAGCTACACCACCAGCTTCCTGAAGGTGCAGAATGTAATTAGCATTTTGCCAGTTGTACCAGTACAGGACCATGCAGGACACTGCTCACAGTTGTAAGTGCCTATGATGTGCAGCACAGCATTTGACCATTTCACCTCTCATTTCTACTATATATGTCTGCAGAGTCTGGCTTGAGTGCACTATTAGAATGTAATTGGTATAACTAACAACTAATATGAAAGAGCAGGATAGAAGTCATCACCAGACTTCAAAGGTTTTAATAGGTTGGTGGGCAATCTTTCCCCTTGTGTTGTCTGTTGTTCTATCTTCTGAGAATGGCTGAAATCTTCAGTGACTCTGACATGTTAGTCTCCTGTACTTTAGTGCTCACATATAATTTTCTTTTATTTCTGTCTATTTAGACAGGTATGGTCTTTCTGATCATAAAATCACAGGCTCATGAAGTGGTTTGCATTGCAAAGGACCTTAAACATCTGGTAGCTCCTGCCACTCACCATGGGCAGGGACAGGTGTCTCCCTTTTCCATTCAAATATGTGTGCCAGGTAAACAGCTTTTTGATGAGTAGTAAAGACTGTTTAAATAATTTTAATCTTCTTGCCCCACTAGCTTCATGGAAAATGGTTGTTTTGATACACTTTCTGATGTAGATTGTGTATGACACTTGAGGCATTGGCTTAGCTGTTAAAATAAATTGGACGTTGTAAAACCATTTTCAAAAGATAAGGCTTTTGTGAGTTGCTTTCTTAAACCTAACTGTCCAAACATAGTTTGGTTTATATTTTCACTGAACATAAAAGCTCATGCTGTTCAAGTGTGCAATTCAGTGACAGTCTACATTATGGGGAAAAATCAATAGATATTCCCCTGTGGTTTTTTGGTGGGGGAGACAAATATCCATCAAGAAAACTTGCCTGTTTTCTTGATTTTCTTCCCCTTGGACTCAGTATCAATCCCATCAATCCCAATGTGTATGGCTGAACAATAGTAGAGCCTCTTTCCCAGGCATCATGCAGTCACTTCTCCTGAAGCACTGGGCAGACCAGAGGAGGGTTATTTCCTCCTTATCACCTCGTGGATGCTTTGTCTCAGGACAGCTGTGGCAGCTGTGTTGTGTGAACAGGAGACAAGCAGCCCTCCCTGGGTACACCAGCAGAGATGATTCTCTGGCTTACAGTCTCAGCCCTTTGCTGCTCCAGCATCCCACCCCGTGGTCCCACATGGTGTCTGAGCACTGTAGATCTGGGGAGGAAGATGCTCAGAAACATTTCAGCAATGCAAAATAACATGCAGCAATCTGCTTGTCTCCACCAAATCAAGCATGGGTGTAATTATCCTTTTAACCAAGACACTTTAAAATATACCAGGAGTGACTGAGAGGGAGTGAGAGCAGTCCAATGATAGATTTAAAGTTCAACAGAGGGAAAAACAATCATACAAGGATTTTACAAGCAATGACACTTGGATGGTATTTGGGAAATCTTTTTCTTTCAAGACTATCTTGCAATTTACTATGGGAGTAGCACATCAAAGCTGCACTGACTTCAAAGCTTAGAACCACTTACAGCTTCCAGCTATTACTAAAACCTACCACTTCACCCTGCCAGCAGCTCATCTCAGCTGCCTCTTTAAGTTACACCCATCTACTTCCTGCGTTCTGATTTTGGGGAGGGGAAAAAAATGGCCAGAAAAACTTGTAAATTAAATATAGCTGTTCGCAGTGGAGCAGTGTCAAAGTCAGGGGAAAAGGCAAATGAAGGCATTAAGACATTAAAGATTTAGTACAAACTCAACAGTGATTTACATATGCACGCTCTCATTTGGCTGACTCTAATAAAGCTGTCTGCTTTGAGGAAGTTCCCTGTGAGAGTGTTACCCCGGGGTAGCAGCCCCTGATAGAGGGGCTGTGCAAGCTGTGTGGGCTGTTGTTGAGGTCCAGATGTTACCTGTAGCTTGACATAACCAGCCATCGCACTCCAGGATATCTTCACATATTCACAAATATTCACATACAACGAAATAAGTTCCCATCCCTGTTCCTGCTGATGTACCTCAAAACAGTATGCCACAATGATGCAATGATCGCACCATTTATTGCTGGAGTGTTGTTGATTCTTTTGTATTAGTGGTAGAGATCTTGGAGACAACATTTTTGTATTTTATATTTTGGGAGTCCCTGAAAAAATTCAATTTTAGTAGCACAGGGCTGTGCTACATTCTCTGAACTGATAGAAGAAAACTAAAATGTACCAGAATAATAATTTATTGTAGTATTAATATTGTTCAACACTTTAGATTGGTACATTGTTATTTTCTGATCAGGAGATTTATGCCCGGGGTTTTTTTAAATGGTACTTTAATTTCTGAATACAATTTGTCTTGCAGATGACATATTAATGGGAAATTAGGAGCGAGTGTGATCCTTGAGTGTCTTTCATATAAGAGTTTTTATATTCGGTACAGATCAATGACATACTCTAGAGCTAAATGCCATTAATCCATTTACAGACATTCTTTGCAACAAAGAGAAATTACCACTGAAAGAACCAATCATTTGTTAAGGAGAATTTCTCTGTTTCCTTACATAGTCTTATATTTTCAAAATGCCTTTGCAGGTGTTGAAAGTTGATTTTTTTTTTCCTTTATTTCTTCCCGTTACAAGGAAGGATTTTGGCAGTACTGGGGATGCTGGTGGCTTGTCCCAGCTGAGCTGGGACAGCAGAGATGGCCCCACATGGAGCCAACCTGCTGTTTGTGGCCACAGTGTCCCATCAGGGGGTTGTCTTATCCTCACCCACACACACAAATTACGTGCTTCTGCATCAGACATGTGGCAGATCTCAGTACAGAAATGGGAAGGCAGACAATAGACTGTTTTGCCTGGATGGTGGTTGCTGCTAGATGTAAATAATTGAATTATTGTGTACCACAATCAGTTGACAAAAAAGTATTCTAAAAAGCTGACGTATGAAAAAATTATACAGGGACTTTTGTTAAATCTGTAATGTATATATGGATAGTGTATGTTCTCTCTGAAGAACATGGCTCTGCTTTAAACTTGTAGAGGGATAGATGGGAGCTTCCTGGCTGGCTGATGTTGCAATCAAAAAGTAAGGTTATTTGTAATAATTGTAGACGCTCCATCAATACAATTATTTATTTTGCTGTGTGATAGATTTTTTGTCTTCTTAATATATGCATTTCTCTCAAATAAACTGTGCAGACTAGTAACAGCACAGTAATTTGAAGTTCATTGAAAATACAGGAGGACATCATGTCTCCTGTCCTTATGTTAAACATGGTATATTAACTTTCTTGCACAGCTTGCAGCATAGGCGTGTGATACACAGCCATGGCAAGGCAGGCTAACCACATACAAATTCATGAAGTACTGCTGGATTAGCAGGAACCAACAAGGGTGTGCAAGCATGGGGCCATGATTTCTGTAACTTTTCATTTATAACTTAATCAATTAAAATAACAAGTTTGGATTTTGTTGTCTGCAAATAAATATGCACAAGTCATCTGCAGAAGCTATTGTTTCATATGCTTACTTTCACAACATAAAAGTTGTGTCAGTTAGCTGCAGTACATCCACAAGGAGAGCTGGACTTGAAGTTACAGATCAAATATGTAAGGATCCAAAAAATTATTTTAGATTAGCACAGAAAATTCAGGAAAGGGTAGTGAATTCTTTAACTCACATGTTTTTTATCTAAATTTACCATTATTATTCTTTATATATGCTTTTCCTTTTTAATATTTTGTTTCCTTCAAGCTCAAAGATGGCAAGATTAGGGAAGCAATAGGCACTGCATCCTACATTTAAATTTACTTGTGATATGGTGGTATGGAAAGTGTTCTTCTGATGTCATGCTGGCTTGATCCTCTGTCCACATAATTAAACCTCCTTTAACAGCTCCATTATAGTGTTCACCTAGCTTGACTTCAAAGAGCAGTGAAGCTACATAAAGAGAGTGAGCTGCAACTATGCTGAGTGGGTTACTCCTGGTTACTTAGAAATGCTAATGCCTTCTCTGCTGTGTTTATGAAGTTACCTGTTTGTTGTTCTGCAACTCTAGAATTGAAAATAATAAAATTAGAGACAATTATGGAGACTAAAGATATTCTGTGATTTGAAGTAATTGCCATTCACCTTTCAAAACCTTGTCCACCCCCACCCTACCCCCTCTCCCCCCAAGAAATAATTAATTGAAGATGTTATTTTCGGGGAAAGCAAGATTGGCACTATTACTGAGGAACCTCTTGAGTGTGGTCTCCATGAGTCACTCAAGAAAAGGATGTGGATGAATGCCTGACTTGTCACTCAGAGTTTATTGAGAACTAATCTGTTCAAAATGTTTGGACTAAGCTAAAACCTGGCCCGCTCATCTAATGAAAAAGGTCAAAACAGAGAAGAAAGTATCATGGTTTGTGTTAGGTGACACTGTGCCCTGCTTGTCTAATTTGATTACACAGAGCCACTGAAGCCCCAGGCAAAGCTGATTTTAGCTATAATCAGCTTCTTAACCTTTTGAGAGCTAATATAAACAGTACCTACTACTGGTTAATTATGTTGCTCTACTACATACAACAAAGTGCAAAGGAAAAAGTGTAGAACTGTAGCAACACATGTTGTGACAAGATCACTCCAGGGGATTGCAGCCCTCCATGTTTTATCTGTGCTCACTGATTTCTTTCTTTAAAATTAAAAATGGGCTATGAGCAGCGAGCATCAGTTTATCAATTGCAGGCAGCATTGCCCAGTTGTGCTACTGCTTCATCTCAAATTCCTCTTACATGCTGAAGGGATGATCTACTGCTATGGTGGTGGATCTGCTTTTTTAATTATTTAGAATTATCTTTTTTATAATTACTTACTTGTAATTAAGCATGTGTGCTCCCTTCCTCTATGATGACCATCTTCTAGAAAGTTTTGTCATCTCTTTTGGTAGAAACACCATGTCTGTATGAGACATCAGTCTCTAGGTGAGATAAAAGGGATATATTTTCATTTCAGATTTTGCATATACATATGTAGGCAAGAAGTAAAAATCTGAGGCACAAAAACTGGGTCTTTGAAGAGTCTGTGTATCCCAGCTTTCTCTGTGTTTTTGTTCATAGGCTTCCTCTAGTTTGACAGAAAATTTGCGTTTCCATGAACTATAAAACCTTGGGAAGATTCCTAAGCCAGTGGGTTTTCAGTGTATTTTAAATTTTTCTGATCTGTGCTGATGCCTGGTGTTCATATGAGGAGGACTTGATCTACTGATCATACATACTTGCTTTTCTTATATTCTTGCTGCTCGGAGTTAGCATGTTGCCTCTGGGTTTTCCACTCTCTAGAAAGTATGTCTGTTTTACTTTTTCTGTCCTACTGTTGTTGTCAGCAATCCATCATTCATCTCCAAAAGTCTGCTCAGAGTAGCATCCCTAATGACTTATCATTATGAGCAGCATTAACATGGGTGTTGCAGGGTAGCCTTACGCTGCTCATGTGCTGTTTTGACTCAGTGGGGGTGTCAGCTGTGGTAACCCAAACAGTTATTGTATTCCGTGCCTGTTTGTGCCCAAAATTGTTTCTGTCTCTCTATGACCCTGCCGCTGGGAAATGGAGGGGAGTTGGGGTGGGGAGGGGTGTGGTGGTATGGTTTCTGCCACTTTTAAAGTCTGCTCGGGCAAGCCAAGTGTGCTCTGTCATGGGGTGGGTTTTGCCTCACTGGCTTCTTAGTTTTTGCCTAGGCAGAGGCTTTTCCTTTTTGGCTTCTCTTTTTGGGGTTTGGGGTTTTTCCCTCATCTCAGAAAGACTTCAGTTAAAAGTTTTGAGCTGCCTGGAGCTGGAGTTCCATAGGTGTCTGCCCGCTGCTGCTGCCCAAGCAGGGGCATCCCCGCTCCCACTCGCCCTCAGCACCCAGCCAAGCAGAGGAGCCCACAGTCACCCCAGCCCAGACACATTGCTGAGCCTGCTCCTGCTTGTCTCCTGCCGACAGAAAGGCAAAGTCCCTCCGTGTGTTCTGGCCCGGACCAAGTTTCCTGCCATCATCAGAGCATGCCTGCTGCCTTTCTCAGCAGAACTTGGCAACTGGAGAGAAAAGCAGGGCGGTGAGGGAAGACTGACACCAGCTTTCTCTTTGTCTTCCAAACTGTGCACTCAGGGGCATCCCCAGCATTTTGGGTCTCTCTCTGTTCTGGGTAGTCCACAAGGTTTTGCAGTTTTGTATCTGGTTATTATTTGCTTTTATTTCTTAGTTGTTGTTGTTTTTACTGTTAGTAAACTGTTACTTTTTTATGTATATCTGCTCATATTTATTCCTTATTGATGGAAAGGGGTTGGTTGAATCCATAAAGGGAGGCACCTCATTACAGAGTGTTCTTCAAATTGTCTTAAACTAAAACAGGGGGCATTAGGAAACTGGACCACGAGGTCTCAGCATGTTAAATGCCTTCAGGCCATCTGCTTCCTATGAAAATTGTAGTGAGCCACCATGGTAGCAGATAGATCAGCAGGGGTATATGTACACCGGGGAGATAGATGAGCCTTCACTTAAATCAGATACTTATTTTATTAACTGGAATTAATAATTACTACAGTTAATAAAGTAATAATAATAACAAAAACTACTGACAAAACAACTACAATGCATAATAACACAACACTTGCACATATAAAAATCTTGTTGAGTGTATGTATACAAGGACATACACAAGTTATTTACAAGGTCAGAGTTGGTTTCCTTTTTCAGGCAATAACTGTAATGTTTACCTTACACATATTTATCCATAGCAAAAGTACAATGTGTTGAGTAGAAATTGGGCCACCTACTAGTGTCTGAGCATCAGAGAGATGGCAGATTTAGTTAGCTGAGTCTCTGCATGGATGTGAGTGGACCCGTGAGTTCTGGACAGGAATGAGAAATCGCTTGAGATCTGCTGAATGATTTGGTGATAAGACCTTCATCTCAGCCCCATGGTTTTCTACAGGAAAGGGATATGCATAAGGAAACTGAGGCTGACTGTGACCCCTTCAGGTTTCTTGTAAATTTTTTGGCATTTCAGTATCTAGCTATACAGGTTGTCTCATGTTTTGATGGCTCTTCACAGTCTGGCAGCTGTGTGCACAGCTGGGTTACTTCAGGCTGCGCCTTACATTTCCCTGTGGGAGACTTGTACAAGTTGTTCTGCAAGCACAAAGATGACCTCATCTCTTGGTTGCAGATAATTTTTTCTGAGGTTTCACATGGGCTGTGTTTTGTCTCTGCAGCCATCATGTCACACTTTTTCTGACCTACAGTAACCATCTCCTTCTGGTTTTGCTTCATAGAAGGAAAAAGAATTAATTTCAAGTATTTATTGTGTAGGTTACCATGGCATTGGTTGCATTTCCTGAATTGATAGAAATTTTCATCTCTAGCCAAACTGGGCATGATTATTCGGCAGCAGTGGTCTCTTTTTCTTCACCTTACCTCCACTAAAAAGAAGTAGGATCACTTTGTCTTCTGGTCCAGTTGTCAGAAATCATGTCTGCAAAGCCTGTCAATCTCCACACTTAGAATGAGATGTTCTCAAGGTTCCTTATTTCCTCAATGCATTCCAGTTATAAGGAAGCTTTGTGCCAAGTTTCTGCCATGTGAGTACCTACTTTACTCCAAGATTATGTGGGGACTGTTCAGGTTCAACTAATTGCCCTGGACAGAAACAGTGTTTCAAAGAGGAAAGGAATGGTCTGTTCTCTGCACACCTGGTAAATGGTACAAAAAGGAATAAAAGCAGGAGAAGTTCAGATTAGACATGAACGGAAACTCTCTAGTGGTGTATCTGGGGTTACTGCCTTCAGGTGCTCCATGGAGGAGGTGTTTAAGAACAGGGCAGACAGATGTTTGCCAAAAGGGATGTAGGAGCATCAGGTCTTGCTGTGAGTCACGGCATGGACCATGCAACATCTGTGTATCTTGTTCGTGGCTGTATGAATGGGCGGAGAAAAAGAAAGCTAAGCAACTGAAAACCCAGATGGCACAGATTTTCAGGTTGTTTTTAAGCTCTTTTCATAATTTTGAACACATTTTTGCTGTCTTTTTAAAAGATTAAATAAACACTATACAATATAATCATGCAAAGTTGTTTTAGTAATGTATAATAGAATTATTTTTTAATATCGCAGATCTTTGGTTTGCTTTCTGGCAGGTGTGTTGGGTGACATTATCTATTATGTTTGTCCAGATGCAGAGGACTGACAGTTATTGATAACAGTGTCCTCTCTGGTCTGACATACAATAGCAAAAGAAGGTCTGTTAGGAGGTGTTTACCAGTAACTTACTATCCTTTGTTGTTGTTTTTGATGTCCAGAGTGTCCCCAGTCAGGGAATGAAACAAATATCTTGCATTGCTGAGATGGTCTGTCACACACACGGAATAACATATAAGCCTTAGTAAAGTGTTTATGAACAGTTCATTTATGAATTTGTTGAATACATCTGTACAACAATCAGCTTGAAATCTGGATGTCTTTGTGAATATGCTAGCAAGAAAATAAAACGAAAAAACGGATGCATGTAGTTTATAATAAGTAAACAAACCATTTGTATGCCTTAGTAAAGCACAGAAGAGTAAAAATTGAAGTCTTGTTTGTTCATGTTAACTCCAGAACATCTTAAGGCAATTGATTTGCAGTAAGTGAAATTAGTGAAATAAGTTGTGCTGCTCAGTTGGTTCCTAATCTTACAACTTGTAAATAATTCTTTGCTGAGAACACTACTGCCCGTAACAAGAATTGTGTGGGCCGTGGCCAACTTCATTTCCACTCTGTTACCTGGAAAGAAAGGAGCAAAGTGCTCTTGCATTTGCAACATATTCCATAGGTGGATTGGAATAATTTATGCTAGGGGGAAAAATGCATAAACCAGATCAAAACAAGTACCTTGGGAATCGTTTAAGTTTTTTTTCCTTCCATGATGTCAGGTCCCCAGACTCCTAGGATTTTGGACAGTGGGGATGCTTTAGTAAATGTGCAGTGAGAAAACTGCTAGATTTAAGATTTCTTTAATGTTACTCTCCAAAATCACCAGCCATGCTTGAAAATAGTAGTTCTTAACAGAACATGGACTCTCAGTTTGTAACTTCTAGCTGCAGGGGGCAGAGCTTATGCTTTTAGTGCCAAAAAGTTGTTTTGGTTTGGGTTTTTTATTGTGTTTGTGTCAAACTTCTTTAAGTTATGCTTTTAAGTTTCAAGCTCTTTCTGTGTTTCAGTCTTCAAGGCTTGCCATGAAAGACATAAATAGCTGCAAAAAAATCCTGAAAGCCTGTAGATTATTTCTGAATTTCTGAATCTATAATTGATTCTTTGTATTATATATAGACTAAGGAGATACTCAGTACTCAGTAGTGTCTTGATTCAATTTCTCCAAGTGAATTAAGGGTGACATCTCCAAGGGTGTAATTTTCTTTCTTTTTTAAGATTAAATAAGAGAAGACATTTTGGCCCTACAGGATTTGCGTGTGGTTGCTTTGTTTATTCAGAATATGCATCGTTCACTCAGCCATGTGGGACTTAATGAATCAGGCCAGAAACTTCTGAGCACACAAAGTTTATGTCACTGTTGATGTCACTGGGATATGAAGATCCTGAGTGCTTTTTTAGGATATGTCTAGTATCTTCTTGCGTTTGACCATCAGTTTGTGCACTAAGAGACTGGCTCAGGCAGCCTTCTCTTCTTTTCTGAAGCTTCACTGAAATCACACAATCACAGAGGTCATAGCATACATCTGTCTGCCTTTGTGGGGTGTCCTGAGTAATTTGCTTTGGTAGCAGAGTGTAAGGTTCGCATGCATTGACTCAAGCAAGGACAGCAGCAGTTTGGGTTGCTTTGAGTGTCATTCTTGCTCAGGGGCAGATGTCAATCTCTTACATAGAAGCAAACAGTTACAGGCACTTTAATAAGCCTGAAGTAACACAACAGGCCAATTTAATACCCTGATTTGTAGGCTGATTGCATGTAGCTTGCCTTCCTGCAGGAGACTCTCTGCACAGTCTCTACTCTGGTGTGGAGCTGCAGGAAAGTATAGAACAAGTCACAGACCTTCTAAGTACTTCTATTTAGATGTCTTTTTATCCTAAATTCAGTCAGAAGAGGATTAAAACCCATTTGTCACAGCCAAAGAGAAGAGTTGGCATTATAGCATCTGGTGGGAAGAGGAGTCAGTCCACCAAAGGTGTCACTAATTTTTTGGAAGTGGCCCTTGTCATGACTTGCCAGAGCCTTAATTCATATCTCTGCTCACCAATTCCAGATACATTACTTTTTTGATATGTTAAACTTCATTGTCTCTTGATCTGCTTGGATTTCATGATCATGAATGATAGTGTTAAATATAGATGGCAGTGGCTGTTGTTGCATAGATGGGAGGGATCTCAGGTCATCAGCAAGTTGTCATACCAGAAGTGAAGGAGTGATTGATGTGCAATATTGCAAATTGCAAACTACTATATCATTATTTATAGTTTTGCAGCAAGTTAGTAGTGGTCTGTATTTTATTTACTGATCAATTTCTGGTCTTGCAATTTTCGAAATAGATTTTTTTTTTGCCCATACAGTAGTGTGGAAAAGAGACTTGGTTTTTTTTCAGCTGTCATCAGCAAGAAGCAAGAAGCCTTAAATTATTTTTTAGATCACACAATTTTTAAGTCATCCTCATTATTCCTTAGTGAATTTTCAGAAGCTGGTGGAGGCAAAAATGCATTAGCCATCTGGAAAGATACTGAGCTCAGACTGCATGTTCAAGGGTCAGTGTGCAGGCCTTCTCCTCACCCAGGTCTGCCGTAGTTGTCCTGAGCTTGGATGGGCAACAAGGAGAGAGACACCACCGTGTATGTCTACATTTTGAAATGAGGGCCATCTGCTTCAATGGGTAATACTGGATAATAGACTGTTTCATGCAAATAGTAATTCACTAGCAATTACTCTAACAGCTAGACACTGAAGGCAGATCTTACAAAAAACATTCTAAATTTGTCTCCTTGTTGTGATAGACGAGATGAATATGCAAATAAATGAATGGTATGAACATTTTGTACTCTGTCCCGTGCATTACTTAGAATTAATAAATAGGGGCTTGAAGTATGGCTTGTGAGATGCAGAGCTTTTCATGTCTGTCTACAGCACTCAACCCACAGCAGAGCCAAAACTGCTTCTGTTTGATACTGACAAAATAATACAGAAAATATGAAATTTATATGTTTTAATAGGCAAGGGCTTGACTTCACAGCTCATAATCTAGGCATCTAAAATGTATGTTAAAACAGACTTTGTGAAGACTTTGAGGCTGTTTAACAGCCTGAGCCTCAGCCCATCCTTTTGCTGGTTACCTCCCTTCTACCAAAGTCTTCAGAGGGATATGCGTATTCCTGCAAGATGACAACATTAAACTGCAAAAAAAAAAAAGCATTTGTATTACTATGATGGCTATGTTAATTTCTGCAAATTCTGCCTCGGGGGCGGTTGCTCAGCAGAGAGGCAGGACAAGCAGCAGAGAGCAGCAGCACTTAAAACTCCAGCAGCTGAGTCTGCAGGAAGCTTGTGTGCTGGAGCCCTGAAATATGCTCCCCAGCCTGGAGCAGTTTCCAGACTGTGTGTAGACATATTGACAGACCAAAAAAAATGCTTGTACTGAGACTGCCTGTTCTGTGTGTGTTTGGAGAGCAAGGTGCTTCAATTTTGAGGATTATAAATTGATGTGTGTTTACAGTGCAGATGCAGTAGAATACCTTCTGCAATGTTACTAGTCCTTTTGAATTTCTTTTTGTAGTCAGGGTCATAACTGTTCTTAGTTTATTGGGCTTGAGGCTTGGGTTTTTTTTGGTTTTGGGTTTTTTTTTTTTACCTGAAGGTGGTTGAAGGCTAAAAGTTTAACAGTCTCTAAACAAGGTTGTGGTCAATACAGGAGTTCTCTGCCATACAGCTCTTTCTCTACAGAAGAGATGTCTGCCTGATTTGGTAAGCTATCTGTCCTTCGCCTAAAACATTCCATATTTAGAAGCAGTTTTGTTTCTTAGTCCTTCCTAAGATCTCAAGGCACAGACAAAGCACTGCCTGCTCTAAGGGGTTTGGCAACATCATGGAGCACTTCATGTCCCCCAGTGAAAGAAGCAGGACAGCAGAGCTGAGCTTGTCTTTCCTCTTCCAACATGCAGCTTCTTAGTAATGCTAATTTGCTTTTCCTGTTTAAATATTTCAGAGTGGGCAATCAATAGTCACAAACATCAAAGCTTAATGGTACTGCGGAGCCAGAGACATGGGGTCAGTGCTCAAAGGCTTTTCCAGAAAGTTGTAGTGGTTGGTGGCACGGGTCTTCTGGGCATCGCACCCTGCTGGAAAGCTTCAGCCTGTGGGATGCATGTGGGTTAATGTTAACCCACCTCCATTCATGCAGTGACTTTGTGAGAGGATTTAGGTCCTGGAGCTGTACCTTGGATGTTCTGTTAAATGCTATACAGGAAACATATATCTTTTGCTTATAGTATAGTGCAAGTGTGTCTACATACCTCATCCCTCAAGTTACTCTTCCTTCAGGCAATTTTTGTCCACTGGATGCGAGAGCGAGGTTGAGCTATAGAGCTGGGGAGTTGGATATCAGCAGAAAGAGGATTATGATTTAAAAAAAAAAAAAAATCACATGGTTTGTCCAAAGGGGATGTATCTTAAGCTGTTATGGTACTGGACCTAGAAGGGGCCTCAGGTAGCATATTCCTGTGCCAGGTATCAGAATGATGAAGCTGTAGCTCCACTGTCAAGCACTTGTCTATGCACAGGAGTGTACATAGGCACTGTCTGTATGAGTATGGAACACTGGAGATTTACAGGTGATGCAGCAGCATATGCTGGTACAGTCTTCTCAGGACAAAGATCTCAAAGGCCCATCGCTGGTGTCTCTTTGCAGTAGTCTATCTCACTTCTTTTTTCCCAAATATTTCTATGTAGTTTACACAGCCCCAAGGCAAAAGGACCAGCCCAGAGGACACAAGAGCCAACAACCACGTGTCACTCGGAGCAAGCAACCATTTGGATAGCCCAAGACAGTCATCAGTACTGGTGCCTTCTGAAGAAAACGTCTTCCTTTGGAGCTACTTCATCATAGCCTTCAGAACCTAGTTGAGAACCAGGTGGTCCAAAGTTTTCCCCCTAATTCCTCAATGGTTCGATTCCCCATCCCTAAAGCAAGGATGCCTCTTCTCCCCTGTGATAGTAAATGTGATCCAGGTGGTGGAACATTCAGACTCTATGACAATGAAGGCATATTCATACCCAAGGTAAAAAGACCCAACAAAGTGTAGAATATATCCTTATTTTATGTGAGACATGTATTTTAAAAGGAGGGCAAAATTAAAAAGATGGCTTTAGCAAAATCCTGGCCAGCTGCTGTGGAAAAATCAACAAAAGTTTAATGGATAGTGAAAAAAAAAGTGAGGTCAAATTCATATTGCTTGTGGGTGCATAAACCCACAAGATGAGAGAATTTAGAAGGGAAAATTCTGCAAAATGACATCCGGCACTACCCGTAGTCATGCTATACATGTGATATAGTGGAACCAAAACATCAAAAGTGATAGAAAGTATAACTGAAGATATGTTACCTGGGACAGACCTTAGTATTTACAAATAAGAAACTGAGTAGGATTCACTACAGTGATCATTTACAGCAAACAAGTAAACCATGCAGTACCCTTTGAAACAGTAAAATAGAAAAAAGAAGTTAAAATCTATAATTTTAATCAAAAGTTTGTTTCAGTCATTGAAATTCTGTTATTGCTGCTTACAAACATTAAAGTCAATCAAAACATCAGTAGCCTGCAAGATCAATATTTTTAATATGTTTGCATTGCAGTGCTGCAGATTTTTGGCTAATGGATCTCACCCATATTGATTTCCATGGGAAATGTTAGTCTGATACTGAAATAATTAAAAAAAAAAAAGCAAAGGATTATTGGTTTGGAATTTTGAAGGAGATAGAAGTATAAAAATTGGTTATTGACTGAATTGCTTGGGGTGAATGAACCTTCGGCACTTGCAATAAACTTGTAGCACAGAGTCATTACTGAATACCGCGTTAGTCCCTTAAACCTAAAATCAGTCAATATCCTATTATAACAATGCAAATTGTGGTGAAATAGCATAGTGAGTCATTTTCAAAGCAGCAGGATATTCATAAGCATCTACATACATATATGGATGGATGTATTAAACCACCTCTGGGATATGCACAACAACTGATTTTCAAGCTAATTTTAAATACATTGAGTTTATGTTGATAATAATGCAAAAGAGTTGATATGAAGCAATTTTTTTAAATTAGTTTAATGCCTTTATGGCTACAATAATGAATAAAAATGCAGTGAGATATCATGAAACATATACATATGTACTTGTATAAACAAGTATATTCGATATTGTCCTGGTTCCGAACAAATGCAGGTGATTTTTTTTCTATCATGCCTCTCTGTGATACCTGGTGAAATAAATTAGTTACCCATTCCAGAATAGACTGCATTCCCAAACGGGGACTGAATGACTTTACCACAGTTAGAGCAAAGCTAGAATATAAATTTTTATTCATTGCTACATGAAAAACATCTAAGTAAAGAGTTGCCTTTTGGTCCCTGCTTTAAAAATGCCTTGAGCCTTTGTGTTGCTCTGCACTAGGGACCAGTAGCTAAAAATGGGTACTGAAATATGCAGGCTGTTGAGTGAAATATATTTTCACCTGAGCTGTATAAATATTTTTAAAGTGTATAATAACATGTGATGGTAATTCAATGCCTGTGATAATACAGAAGAGAAATTGTATTCATGTTTTATTATCACAAAGTCATCTGTGGACATTTTCTGGGGTTTTTTTCCTAATTTTTGGCTTTGCCCATACCTGGCCAGAAATAAATTGGACTAAGTTTCAGTGGTCTGCTTGGATCAAAATGTTAGAAAATATGCCATGTATTGAGCTCAGCAGAAATCTTATAGAGGCAGTATCAGTAATTGGTGCATAACTTTAACTACAGAAGTCAGATAAGAAGCAGGTTGCTGTATCCTGCTGGAGTCTTGATGGACCAGCACCTTTTGGAAATAGCTAGTAATGAAGTCTAAAATCTCCCAGTAAACTTGTTAGTAGGGTCTTGTCATTGACAAGGTTACTCTGAGTGTCATTGACAAGGTAACTCTGTAGTTACTCTTCAAGTCATGTAGTTTCTGGATACTTAACATCCTCCAAATTACTCCAGCCACTGACTTAGGACAGAGAGATGTTGGTAGCGGCCCAGCCCCTCTGCTGGTGTCAGCCCAGCCACAGGCAGGGGGATGATGTAGTAACCTGCCTGTCCCTGCACTGCATGCAACCCTACACCACTGTGCAGGATCAGGTTTGGGCTGCTTATGGAGCATCCTCCTTATTCCTACGTGAACTCCTACAGTTCACCTTGACTGGGATAGATTTTCCCTTTCTGGTATTTTTTAAAGGTTTTGTTGTTGTTTCTTAAGCAAATACTAAAATAACATTTCAGAATATGTCTTTCCATATTTACCAGTTCTGCAGCCCAGAATACTAGATGTGCATCTCTATTCCATAATTTTTAAAAAACAGTAGAAGGATGAGGAGTGTTTCCCAAGAACAAAGAACTATTGGAAGTTAAAATACCCATTTGTAAAAATCACTCTGCCTAATAAGCTTTAAACTTATTACCAAAATTAGGAAGAAATATATTTTACCTTTCTTAAATATCAGAAGCAGAGATTGAATATGTTAATGCAGGGGTAGTGAAAATGGTAAGCAGAGCTTCTGGTACTCATTAAGAGAAAATTTCATTTTCTCTTAATGAGGAAAATAAAAGTAATTTAAAAGGAAGTAAAAATAATAATAT
The DNA here is from genome assembly GCF_023055355.1 of Agelaius tricolor. Lineage (NCBI taxonomy): Eukaryota > Metazoa > Chordata > Aves > Passeriformes > Icteridae > Agelaius > Agelaius tricolor. The sequence goes on along the minus strand of NW_027269287.1, from coordinate 7,518,252 downwards.
ATTCTCCCAGTTGTTTTTGTGGCTGTTCCAATCCTTTTCAACTCAAAACAGAGAAAAATATAAAAGTTTGAGGGTTTGCCCATTGCTTCAATAGAGCAAGCTAAACCAAGAAATCCAGCAGGAATGCAAATTTTTTTCTAAACCTGTTTTAAATAATGCAGTTTTTAGAAACTGTAGAAATTATGCTTAAAAAAGAAAAAGTAAACAAACATACAGCACCATAGGAAAACTTTAAAAGAGCCACAATGAAGTATTCTTGGTAGTTATCCCAGGTCAATATCATGAATTAAGTGGAAAGGAAAATCAGTAAGTGCATCAAAGGTCCTTTGGCAGGATCACGAGTCTGGAAGTCAGAGGTGACTTGATGTTACTTGTAGCAGGACCTTAAGAGCATAGAGATAAAGAACTTTTTCCCATATACAATGCCAGCATGCATGCACTGTTTTGCTGTCCACTCCCCCTGGTCCCCTTGGGGTGGTAATTCCAGCAGGACAGAGGTGACCCTGCAAGGTTGTAGAGATGTTTGCCATTGAAAACAATGTTGGGTGCTGACTCCGGCAGCCAGTACAAATTTGTTGTACCTCTGGTAGTGAAACGGCTACAGTTATTTTCATAATCTGCCTCTATGAAATGAAAGTAATGTGTTTTTTGTAATAATTGTTTTCATTTGGGTTTTTTCAATTCTGTGGTTCCAAAACTCAGTAAATACTTTGTAAGATGATTGCACAATTTTCCAGAGCAAGGAATCCAAATAGCTACACTGGGAAATTACCTGTTTTGCTGGATATGTTCATAAGAAAGGCAGGGGCTAAGCATCAGAGCTGAGTCTGCAGATTGGTGTTTCCCACCCCAGCAAAGCTTCTCAGGGTCAGCTGTAACTCAGACAGGCCCAGGCAACACAACTGAGGGCTGTGAACCTCGGTTTCTCCAGACACCAGTATTATGCAGTCTTTGCTCCATGAGCCTCCATGAGGTAGTCCAGGAGATCATGATGGTCAAGTTTCTGTGCCTGCAGACTTTTCTACATCTGAGTCAGACACATTAAGCACTTTAACATCACTTCTTCTTATGATTCAGAATAAAGAAGCAGAATGGGAAGCCAGTTGATCTTGGGAAGGCAGTTACGAACTGGGTTTAAACACAAGTAAGCTGTCAAGGGAGTGATGGGAAGAACATAGCCTTGCGTGCTGGACTGTTGAGGTAACCTGGCCACAGGACCTAAAACCAGGTTTCCACTTACTAAACTGAGTATATAAATGGAGTAGATAGATTATCAGGCTTTAGCTGTGTAACTTGCCTTGACATTAGTGGGCATTGAGGGGCTAAAACTTTCAGCAATGTTGAACAGATTTAGTCTTTTGGAGGTAGTCTCTTGGAAATGTTGAAAACACCACCATTTTTTGCCTTTGTTTCTGAATTCTGTGATTGTATGGCAAACTGGCATACAATAATATACAATAATAGACGAGACCAATTTGATTATCTTGTGATTCATTTAAAAAAGATAATACAGGCTGCAATAACTTTAGAAACACAAGCTAAATTGGAAAAATATGCAGTGCTCCTACAACTCTTTTTTTTCACAGACCAGCAAAGCTCAGTTCTTTTTTCCCAGCATAGCATGTTCCTCAGCATGATTTGAAATACATCTTAAATTTGTAATCTGGATATGCTACATCTGCTACATCACCCTACTCAAGTATACTGACTACACACACAGAAATAGTGAACTGACATGTCACAGAATGAAAGACTGTGGCTTGTGTTTGCATTGTCTGTATTGTTCATTGTGTTACATAGGTTCATTTATTTACATAGATTATTCTTGGAAGGTGATACATTTACCTCACCTGGCATAGAAAAATGTTGTTGGGAAAATGACAAAAGCAGTTTGTGACCCCAGCACTCAGATGTGTTTGCAAACACATTTCTTTTGGTGGCAATGCTCATCTCAGGAATTTCTGATCAATTTTTGTAAGGTATTTCATTCAGCTAGATGGATGGGAAGGCAGTGCTTTAACTGCATGGTTTAAAAATATATTTTAAATACATTTTGCAAATCTTACAAACATCTAAGGGCCTTGGACAAGAAGTCCAAATTCCAGCTTTGGCATGGTGGCATAATCTTGATGAGCAATAATACAGCTTTAGGTAACTATTCTTTCTTGTGTCAGTAATGCAGTTTTGTTTCTGTGAGAGTGTAGGAGGTATGGCTCCTTGGCAGTTGTCACTATGTATCATCCAAACGTCATTATCACAATTTTGCAATGTTTGAATCTTCTTTGGTGACTAGAGAAATTGATGAGCTGATTCAACTTTTTCTTAGGACTTCTCTTTTTAACCTGGAATTACTAAAATTATGATGGAGATTAGCATGTTCTTAAGTGATGGTATTTTGAAACAAAATGCTCACAATAGCTCCAGTTCAGGGAAATCCTCAAAGCAGGATGCTGCAGGAAACCAAACACTGTTGCATCATATTGAATTTGATTCATGCTGAAATGTTGCATGAGTTTAAAGCAAAATTTTCAGGTCCATAAGCTTCAATTGTGTTTATACTTTCATATGCAAAATAATTAATTAGTAATAGAATTGCTAATTCCCTGCTGTGTGATATGCTGCTACTTTTTTAATCATGTCTTCTGGACAGGAAGTTTATGTGCACCTGAATAAGAGAGGTAAATGTGTGCCTGAATAAAATAGGCAATCTGTGTTGGTTCAGTGGGTATTATTACTGTTGTGAGTGCAGTAAAATACAGGAAAAATTAGCACCTCCATGACAACTGAGCTAGCTTATGGTCCTACCCAACAGCAGTGTTCAGCTTGAAGCTGAAAGTGTACAATAAAGTATAGGTGTGGTATTTAAGCAATTGAATACAACTTTCTGAACTTTTTAGGTTTTGGGAAGTTAACAGCTTCTTTTGAAAATCAAATCAGAAATAGCATATGGTGGTTGTACTGCTGTGTAGTGTTGCAGAAATACCTCCAGAGTCATGCATGGGACTACATCACTATCTCATATCTCTCTTTCTCCCTCCTCCACCAATATCTCCTTTCTGTTGTAATGGGGGAGAAATTGATTGTAAATGTGTTTTCTTGACCCCCTACTCCATACATGTTAGCACCTAACCTTCTACAGTCTCATCTGTATTTACAGTAATTATATGCATAATGTAGCATATTATTGTCTGGACTTCCTGTTTAATCAGTATAGAGCTTCTTAAAAGTGCAGCTGAAAAGGGCAAACAAAATTAAAGCTTTATATACCAAAACAAGTTTGATTTTCTAAGCTCCCAGCATTCCAACGTACAGAGATTTGTTCCACCAAGTTTTGCGATGGCTTGCAGATGGGCAATGATTAATCAGAGAGCTGACTGTGAAGTAGTTTGCAATTAAACTGGAAAGCTCTGAAGCATGCTAATTGAATCAGAAAATTAGAGACACTGAACAATAATTGGCTATTTCTCATGCAGCAGGTGCCAGGCCACTCAGCTGTGGAACAAGGTATTTAAGGCACATTAGCACTAGGAAAAATATTTCTTGATATGGAACAGTCAGATTTTCTGCTCATTTTCACCATGGATGTCAAAACACACAACTGTGATATCTAGAGTCCATAGTGTATGTTGCAAGAGTTTGAGCAGTGGGGTCATCATGAACCTACATTTATGCAGTGTCTTGAATCAGGCTGAAGTTAGGGTACCTGTTTAACTTCCTAGCCCTTGTGGACTAGTAAATTCCTCCTTTTTCTTTAGTAAAAAAAAAGTAAAAAGTATACAGAGGACAAGGCTTTTTAATGGCAGTAGTCCAGGTTGTAGGCTAACAGCCACTTCCAGACTCCAGGGAGATCAACTCTCTCTCTATCTGGGGAACCTTCTCCCTAAGTTGGGATGATGTTTGCTTATCTACTACCATGTCATTTGGGGTCTTCCCTTGGAAAAATAATAGATGGACACTAGGTAACACTAGCATGTTTTCACTACACCATTCTTCTTCTCAGACTTTACTGGGGAAAAAAATGACTTTTTTTTTCTGTTTGCCACTTACAAGTGTGGAGATAAGTGGAGTGTGGATTATTGAGGATCTGTGAATTGCTTTAATGAAGCACCTTCACTTTTGTGTCATTTTTCTGCAGATTTAAAAAATTGAATGTTTCTAGTTAAATATTAGTTGAGGGCATCGACCATATAAATCTAATACTGCTGTGAGCTTAAGAGATGCATAACACCAATTCATATCATGTCTCAGCATGAGTTTATATCTTCTAATTAGTACCACCATTTTATTGAGAGCACATGCAATGAAAGTTTGTTTGCCATGCCAACAGGGACTGAAGCACATACAGTAGTTTTGCTATAGTAGAATGATGGTGCAGTATGAGCACAAACGACTTATAGCCTGAGCAGTAGGTAACCAAAAAAGAGTGGGATTTAATAAATGAAATGTTGTAGAGTTTTTACAGAGATATAACCATTTTCAAATTAGACTGGGTAGGGCGCATGATTTCTTTCATCTCAACTAATTAGAGCTTCGTATGCTTATTAGTGAATAAAAAAGAAAGTATTAAAATACAAATGTACTGCATCATATTACTATGGTATCAAGAAGCAGAATATTACAATATTCAAATGCTAATCATATAACTTAGCAGATGACTGCAGAAAGTCGTGTATTTGAACTAAGACATAAATTATAAATTGTAAACAGTGCATAGGGGATATGTTATAACTGTGTCTCATTTAAATTAAGGCAGAAAGTTTTCTCTGAAGCAGATTATGTGCCTTCATTAAGTTTTAAAGTATCTTCTATAATGTTTTATTAAGATCACTTGGCACAGTGTTTCCCAAACTGGATGTTAGCAATATGTACTGGTGGAAACGGCCGCAGAGGTAGAGGTGGCTCAGGTGCATTGCTGCACTCCACAGCTTTTAACAGCACACTTCCTAGCCAAGTGCTAGTGCACATACACCGGTATCTTTTCCATGCAATGCCCCTCCTCAAAAGTCCTCATGCCTTTGCTCTCTGTACTTGAAAGCAGCTCTAAAACATTTACATGATCAATGTTTGTTGCTGGAGGGATAAAGTTTGCTCTTGCATGGACAAGTGAGAACATATTGATCATTTTATTCTATCTGCTATTTCTAAATTCAATATACCTCTGGAGTCAATAAGTGAGATCGAGAGCATATTCTTTTTTTGTGTGCCTGCTTGTAGCTTGTTCTCAAGATCCAAGATGCATTTTTGATTAATCACGAATGCTCTGAGGTCATGGAAAGCAAATGTGTTTGTGGAATGTCAGGCTGATGCTGTCAGATAAATGTCTTAAGCTTAGCCAGGGTTCGTGCCCCAGCTTTAGGCTGTGTCGAACATCTCCCCTTGTTGATAACAGCTACACTGGCGGCGACTGAGCTGTTTGTTCACTGAAAGGGCTGACCTTGCCACATGAGGCTGGAGTCAGGTGAAAAAAACATCACCTATGTTTTAATTGAAACTATAAAAATATTCACTTTGTGCATTTTACCCATCTTGAATGCAAATGAAATCTTCATTCCCTCTTCTTGCTCTGGGGTCTGTCTGCTCAGCTTCTCCAGTGTCTACCTAGCCACCTGGTCCCATAGCTGCAAGCCTCCTTTGATAAACTCTGCGTCTTCAGAAAATTTTTGACAAGGTGTTTTTGCACAGAGCCCATACCGGAAAGAAACCCTGACTGTAAAACTAAAGATTTTTAGGGACAGTTCACCTTTTGATTCCTGACTTCTTCCATAATCTCAAGGTGGTAGCCTGGAGAGGGTAGTGATTAGTGGTGCCTCCCCTCATCCATGGCAGGTTTTATCTTCACCTTTTGTTTGTCCATGGTGGTTGGTCCTCTGTAACTAGTTGTCAGCCACAGACAGGAGCAGCAATGTGATTGCAATGCCAACGTGCGAGATGCATGAGCCTGTTTGTAGCACAGAAGGCAAAATGATGTATCATATGGTGGTGCATAAATAAGTGAAAACTCACAGGACTACTTGGGGGCATTTGTTATAAACCACCTCAAGCCAGTGCTTTTGCTCCCTCCCATTTCCCCAAAAACACGTTTGTTCTTTGCTCCAAAGATTATGTTCCACTTTCCTCTCAAGTTCATACTATCATGGGTAAATCATCAGGGCTAATTAGACACAACAATGCTGCAAAAAGTTTTTTAAAAAAAGATGCAACGCATCTGTCATGAACTCCCACCAGACCTCTTGGAAATGAGATATTTTTAATATTTTATGCTGAACACAAAATATCTTGAGGAAATGGTTTTATATTCTGTACCAAAACAAAAACTTCAGTGTCAAACAAGCAATACTGCCTAAGAAGCCCTTTAGATGCCAATATTTCAAACTGCTTGCTTCATTCCTAAAATATAAATTTCATTTTAATAAAATGTACTCAGTATGGAAAAAAAATTGCAGGGAAATAAAGAAAGTGGAATGTATATTGGGATTTATTTGAAGCCTGGAGTGCACTCTGATGCAGGAACAGACATTAATGTTTTTACTGCTGGTCTTACAAACAGATTTTTTTTAATGAGATGCTTTCAGCTAACATCTAAATAAAAATAATTGCAAATATTTTTCTCTTTGAACTATTTTTAAATAATTTGCTCTCTGATTTTTTCCCACAAATAACTTTGTCTTCTTTAAAACAATATTTAACATAGAGGTTTAAATCATGTTCTCTGTGGTCTCTAATAAGTTATTAATAGTTAAATGTTTGTGTTTTGCATAATTTGTCTATACAGGAGGGAGAGATTATGCATGTGAGAGACACAGATTTGAATACTTTGAATGGCTAAAAGTTGAGCAAATCCCTATTTTATGTTTATTCTTGGTGGCAGGTCACAGATTAATAAAATAAAATTATGAATTAAATTAATAAAAATACTTACCTGAGTGACAGGAAAATGTAGTTAATCAAATCCATGAATCCAAATAAAATTCCAAGTCATTCATCTAAATACTTAGCCTGAAATATTTTCTTTAAATAGATCAGTAATCCTTATTAAAAAGAGAAACATATCCAGCTTGGCACATCTGCACATATTTCTATATGATGACCTTGTTATTCCTGACATGCAAAAATGTATCTCTTTTCCAAGGTGGGGTTTGCATACACCAGTTCTGCAGCTTTTTTTACCTGGGACAGCTACTACCTGCAGTTGGTCCCCATGTGTGTTTTCAGGTCCACTGCTCTCCTGTACTTCTTAGGAATTGCAGTACCATCACTGTGTACATCAACCTTGTGTGAGGAAGGGGCTCAGCAATAGATTCAGCATGTGCAGAGAAGGTCTGTGCATGCTGCAGAAGTGAACCTGAGCAGGTCATGATAGCTGCAGTGATACAGGAGCACTTTACACTGTCCAAATCATGTGGTCATTTATGTCAGCTCTGAGGGAAAAAAATGCATGTAAAAAATTGGTATCTTCTTGTTGGTATGTTATTTTAATATATGTGTCTATGCTCAGCTCAGCTGGAAAGGCAGAGTAGAAAAGGTGGACAAAGAAATAAAGTTATCGACAGAAGTAATCAAAGAAACAACGGAAGTCTTTTGTCAGCAAATTTATCAGTACAGTTGTGCTAAAGGTCTCCTGCAAACATTTTATTGACCCAAGTACTGCCTCAAGTTATTTCTTACAGGGAATGCAGCATATTTAATGTTTGGATTAACCCATCCAAGTTATGAATTGCATTCTGCTTGTTTTTTCTTATTAGTCCTGTCCTATTTCTTTCTGGCTTGTAAATTGTTTAACTGAGCTGCTGAATCAGACCATAGCCAGCTAAGAGTAGCATAGATGTTAAAATGTAAATGGTTTAGGCAGTCATATCCCACAAGTGAGTTTGTCTCTGGTGGAAGCAGATTTCTTCACCTTCAGAGGATAGCTCAGAAGCCCTTTTGTCTGTATATTTAGGGTTTGTCCAAGGAGCAGTTGTGTTAATGAGCTGAGTTTCGCCTGAAGGATGTGCTTGGGAGCTCTAGGCAGGGTGGTGCCAAGGTCCTCTGGCTTCTCCCAGACTTGTTCAGAAAGTATATTATTACTTCTGCATTTAAATGTATTTTTATTTGAGGGTTGTGTGATTAAGGAAGTTGCTAAGTTTCACTGACAGCATTCGCCTGCTCTTTTAACAGTGTTAGTTTGGCCATCTCATTGCCCTTCCGTCTTGAAGTTCATAATTGGATTCCTTTGCAAACCAAGTTAATTCAGTCCACTGCTGGATTTTAATTAGACATTAAGAGAAAGTAAGACCATATCACTTGTAGTCAGAATATGGCCTTAGTGTATTCTGCATGGGAATGAGTATTTGTGAATTATTCCCTCAGCATTGGCAAGAGATATTTGCTATATCTGAACTCTATGAGAAAGTTTGGCCATCTTCTAGCTACAAAAGAAACTTAATAAAGCTAAGAAGGGAACTTGGAAAGTGTACCACATCTCTGTGCTCCAGCATCACAGGTAAACATCAGTGGAATCAGATTTGCAATGGAGGTGTCTGATTTGTTTAGCATAAATGTAAGGGACATACCTCTCTCTTCCTGAAGAGGATCTGGCCTCTCTGAGACAGACTCTGCTTTTCTGCAAAAGGAGAAACAGCAAGGTACACCATCCCTTCAACTAATCAAGGCAAGTGAAGGCAAAACAAGAACATACATTCAAAGGATGGAAATACAAACCCATCAGGTTGTGTGCCTGGAGAGGGGCAACAGTACCTTTCACCTCTGAATGTGCATGCCAAGAAGAGCTGTCAGTATTTAATCTGTCCTGACTGTGAAAACAAAATGTCAGCCTCCTTTCTTGATTCTGTTGTCCATCTTTGCTGGGTACAAGTTCAGAGCTTCTGTAGCTGCCTGCAAAAGGCATTTCTGGACAGGACCAACAGAACGGGGTAAGCCACCAAAACAGGTGACCACACTGATGTGTTGATGGTGAAAAGCTAGTGACTGTGTTTTTCTATCAGTTTTCAGCTGGTCTTGTTAAGGGAAACCACTGAGTATTGGGCAGAGCTTCATGATGCCTGGTCCAGCTTGGTAGTAGTACATGCATGGGGTCTGCCCTGACCTTCACACAGCCCTTTTAACATATTTGTCAGCATGGGTACCTCTCTGAAAACTGGTTACTGTAGGCTCTGTAAGCACTGTGCAAAGTCCCCTCATATCCTGAAATCGGGAAACCAAGAAAGCCACAAAACCACCATTGTATGGTGTGACAAAAGGACCAGTTTATCAAAAGGACCGGCAGCCTAATTATTCTCATTCTTTGCAGGCATTTCAGCAAAGTAGATCTTTATTGAGGAACTTGACGGAAGTTCATCAAGTGGATCTGCAGAAGTTTATGGTAAAAGATTGCTGAAGTTAACACTTAGAGAACTATCACTTGGGTGAGCTGACTGCAGGCAGGAGTGAGTTTGAAATGAGATTGGACAGGAGACAGGAAGCTCACATATGTCTGAGTTAGTAAATAAATAAAAGTGCCTGAGAACAGCCCTTGTGGCTGCCTCTGCTTTTGTGCTTCTCACAAAATGGCTGGTGCACCTGTGCCCATGCCCAAGGGATGCTCTTTACACACAGTTCTGGAGTGAGGATTCCTCCAGGTCTGTTCTCCAGAAGCAGCTGGATGCTATCATGCTGTTTTGGGGCTGGGGGGAGTTTAGTTTGAGGACAGGCACAGATCATTCGATGCCAGCTGGATTCAGTGTCAATAATGTTCTTACTTGTGTTAAATTTATCAGCATAAATGAAGTCTCTAAACTCTGAAAGTAAAAAAAAATTCCTTATGTGAGACATGATCAAGAAAGCAGAGCTGAAGAACCAAATAGAAGAGTGCATGGTCAAAGCTCTAAAATATGAGGAAAGGTCTTTATAGTCACACTCAGGAGGAGTATATAGTCACTGTCTAGTCACAGTGAGCGTGGGCATCAGTGCTGGCTTTAACAAATCAGGTGAGAATGGTGTTAGGGGTGTTAACACAGGATTTACACAGCAATGGCAGACAAAGTGAGCCAAGTTTGAGTACCAGAAAACAGAGAGAATGAGATTTCATGTCAGTGAAAAGACCCTGCATTTTATATTGGATTTTTACCTTTGTTTTCAGTGACCATTGAAGACATATATTTAGCAACATACATGCAACTCTTTCAAAGATGAATTTCTTACTATGCTTATGTAAATTTTACAAGTTGATTAAGTCTTTGTAGTTTGTTTTGGCTTATAGCAACATCTTTATCAGCAGCATAATTCATACTGTAGCAGTTAGTATGACACTAGAGAGAAGTAACACTTTATTTCTTAGAACTAATTGGCTTCACTATGTAGTTCAAAACTCATTGGCATCTAGTCAATTCGTGCTCACAGAAAATGCACCACGCTAATAAACTCAGATCTGATATCAGCTGTATTGCCATTAAATTTAAATGAATGCATATCCAACCCATATCATTTTTAAACTGTATATCACAATGTAAATGCTAGAAAGTTGAGATTTAGTGGTGAGGCCTGTTTTGTCCATCAGGGACATGGCTATCTTATGGAAATTCTTTTGGAAATGTGAAATCAGTTCCTTGAACCATGTCTGTATTCTCACACATTTTAGGAAGGAAAGAAGTGTGCTATAAGTTTCCTTACAAATGAATATGGTTTTGGTAAGTGTTAAACAAAAGACAGGCTGGTAACAACCAAGAAAGGTGGGATTGTAAAAACCAGGAGATTTACTTGGGGTTAAAAGAAGAAAAACATTAAGTTTTATTTTACATTTCGGGTTTAGAGAAGGCAAAATATGGCATCGGTAACTGTAGTAATTTATTTTTTCTTATTTTAAATAGCTGTACATTACATGTTTGTTTGGTGCCTACAGTTATTAAGAGTTGCTTGGATGATGGGCAGTGATGGCAGTTTCAGCCCTACCTTTCTAATCTGTCCTGGCCCCTCCAAGCAAATGTTAGCACAAGTGACAGAAATGGAGACAAGAGAGTGATCGATGGGGCTTAGGGAAATAGCATCAATGATAGGGTGGAAAAAGACCAGGGAAAGGAAAATATGTCTTTCTGAACTCAAGAGTGCAAGCAAGAGTCACTGTCTCCAGAAAGCCTTCCTCAGGAATCTATCAGTGGAAGGACCTAATCTCTTGATGCTGAGAAGGAAGCATTGTAGTGCTGGGTCACCAAACTTCTGACATTTAATTCAAGATTTTCACTGATGGCAGTCTGGATCATCCTTTCCATTTTAAAAATGCAGAGAAAAACCTCGGCAATAGCAGAGTGGATGTTACAGTGCACAAAAACTTAAGTTTTCAGAAGTAGGCATGTAAAAATGCCAAATCTAGCAATAAAACATCTGTCTTTGTTTTATAGCAGTATGATGCTTTTGGTGGTTTAAACTACAGAAATGCCTTTGAGATCTTGACTATTCAACAGAACTGTGCTGTACCATGCTTTTCACTGTGGGAAAGAGAGTATGAGTGGTGCCTATGGACCAATAAAAGTCTCTCTTCATAATGAGATATAATCTGAAGGCAAACACTGCTCTATCTTTACAGATGACTTTCACACTAGAATGTTTTAGGCTAATTTTCATCACAAATAAAGTTCACGGATTATTTTACCAGTGCTATTACATACCCATGTCCAGTGTCTTGCAAGCCCAAAACAATCTGTGTACCTTTTCAAAAGGCAGCTGCTGGGAAGTGGAAATGAGACCTGAGGCATTGCAAGATTTGTACCTTATTAAAATGTAGGCTGAATTCCTTACAGATACCTACTCAGATATCTTGTATAATCTTCTATCGGGATTGTATCTTGGCTTCAGTTTGTATGACATTGCATGTTTTGAATAGGACAAAGGCTCACTGCTGTCAGTCCTGTTTCAAGCCCAGAATTTATCTGCTTCTTTGTGGATACCATTTTTTATCTGGTGTCCAGAAGAGCATACCTCTGCCAACACACCATTTCCCAATACATTGCTCTTTGGCTTGCATGATTTCTGGAGAGACAAGCTCAGACCTGGATGCTTTTCCTCGCTGTGGTAGAGAAAAGGGACGTCTCTGGTGCCTGCTCTGACAAGAAAGTTGATTCATGTGTAAATTACCAGTTTCCCTTTATTTGCTTGGTCCATGGAGACATACACAGATAAAAGGCTCAGTGGGTCAGAGCTGAGTGTGTGCCGGTTTCTCCCATGGCCACGATTACAGGGTTAGGGTTGTTGTCAAAGATTATCAGACAGGCTCTGATGTCTTATCATTATTTACTTGCAGGGTAATACAGAAAAATAAAATTTGCCACATAGAAGCCTTTTACAGCATTTCAGCCACGTGTGCATTTTCAGATGCATGATGTCATCACCATTGACTTTCAATATCAGGAGTTCTGCACATCTGTCTTTATACTGAAATGCTTTGCTTTTAATACATAGAGATTTTAATACGTAGAGAGGGAGCATGCCCTAGGCTTCTTCAGTCCTCTACAGGAAAAAAAAAAAAAAAAAAAAAAAAAGAAGTATTATCTGAGAAAAATCATATATAAAAAAGTAACAGAGGGAAGCTTGCAATAATTTTGAACTGAAGCCCCTTTAGTGTGTGATTTTGCATGCTTGTAATTCCCAGTCACGGCATTGAACAGCTCTCAAATACTTGCAACACCCCGTGTTGTGTCTCATTTAATAACATAGTTATAATATATTTGTCTACTTTACAACTGTATTTGTATTGGCATATAAAGTGTGCAGCAGCTGGGAGCTGTGTGGGGGTGGCAGAAAGTTATTTGATCTACAAAATCAGTTACTTGTCACTCAGTTGCCTTTCACTGAAGCATAATAAAGAATCATTATGGGCCTATTAGGCAGTGCTGATGTAAATGCATTTTATGTGCCATTTTCAGATCAACAGTTAACCACACAAAAGTAAAGTTGTTAAGTACATCCTTCTTTGTTTAAGAAGGCAAATCATAAATCAGGCAGAATATTAAGCTTATGAAATTTAAATTTGAGACCCCAAGGGTTTTATCTATTAGGTCAACTTCAGATTAGGCATCAGGCCTATCCTTTGCTTCAATAGCAAGGAGACAAAGTCATCTGTGCTAGCTTTCTACTTCTGTGACAGTGTTATGAATGCCTCTTAAAAGGTTTTTGTGGGGAGAAAAAAGCAAACCTTTTAATATATTTTAAAAACCCTAGAAATTAAATGTCTCAGACTGGATTAGGAGAGTGAGGATTTAACTTGTTGCGCATGCATTTTATATCTCCCATGAGAATTCTTTTCTTCTTCATTGTTATTAATGATATCCCATTTTTGTGTATAATATTGATGCTACTGGAATCACTTAACAGCTTTATTTGCCAGACAGAACCTGTCTGAAAAAAGAAAGTTATTAATGCTAATATTTTGAAATTCTCCTCACATCCCTTGTTACTCTTTTAGTTACTGAAATTGCAATTTGAAAATCCCCACATTTTCAGAATCTGAGTTTCATCTTGATCTTATTGGTGAAGTTTGAAGCAAATGTTTTCAAAGCCATCTGTACAACAGTGCACTTTTGGCTCTTTTTATGGACTACCAAGGTCAGGGGTAAAAAGGAAATATGGAATATAGTAAAATCCATAGTTCACAATCTCATTTTGCCTTCTTCTGCACAAGTTTTCCAGTTCATTTTATTGGTCCATCTGGGCATCCCCAGTACCTGCTGCAGGTTTAGTGGTAAAACACAAGAAAGAATGTTGTACATACTAGCATGTGTACGGTATCTGGAAAAGGAAAGATTTGGTAACTTGGTTCAAAAGCTTAGCTGATAATACCCAAAATGGGATGCTATGAGCAAATGGCAGGTTTAGTAGTAGTTCATGTGGAGTGTTTGGCACTAGGAGATAGCAGGTAATGGAGATAGCAGTGGAGGCTACAGTTTGAATAAGTCCTGATTTAATTGGATAGATAAAAGCTGTGTTCTTAGCTGCAAGCCTACCTAGATGCATAGTATCCTTAGTTCTAGTGTGATGCAGCCTTATCAGTATAAAAACATATTTTCTGAAAGGTATGTTGGTAACCCAGTCACAAAAAGACTTAGGAGAGTTAGTGGAAGGAATTTTTTTTCAGTAATATCAATGTGTTTGTATAGTAACAGAACTGAAATATTTGGCAGTTGTGTAAGTATACAAATATGCTTCATATATGTAAGTATGGAGCACAGTACACAAATACAGCATTTCCTTATTATAAGCAGCAACATTCTGTGGCAAATTTCCTAAGAATATATTTTATACATCTGTGAGGATATTTATGAGATATAATTATACGACAAAAATATTTGAAGGTAGTGAACAGATTTGTTTATACATATAGTCTTTTACTTACCAGGATAGCTGATCACAAATGTGGAATTCCTACTTACATTGTGCCATTAGCATGTGTTCTTATGCATACAGAACTATACCTAACAACAAAGAGCAAATATCAGTGCTAAAACTCAGTCTACAGCATACATAGGCACTGTCTATTGAAACTCGGTGAATAAATGCTGCAGCACAATTGGCCAGGTGTGTTTTGAGGGAGATCACAGCATTGTCTTTATCTTGTGAAGCCAAGTCATGTGCTTGATGTAAAGTTTAAGATGAGGCAGACTTTCAGGTGCTTAGTGTTCATTTGTGCCTGAGAACTGCATACTCAAGGCCTGGTTTGTGTTCACCAGTGTTGTGATTTATGAACACAAATCAGTTAATATGCTACAAATTATGCACTTAAACTGAGTGACATTTGAAAACTTGCATGCTATTTGCATGATATCTGCATCAGGTTCTGCAACCCAGAAACAAGCAAGGAAGGTCATGGGGTGATGTGACTTCCGGCAACATTCCCTGTTGATTATGGGATGATTGCAAAGAAGAAAGCTGGCTTCACACCGTTTTATGCTTTCTGTCACATATCATTAATTGATTGCAAACGACTCTTGTGCAGCCACACACTTCTAAGCAACCTTATCTCACCTTCATGCAACTTAACAGCACAAAGAAAATTTTGTTATTTGTTATTGTTTAGGGCAGGCACAAAAGCAACAACAAAAACTTTGTAAGATAAAGTCATGAAGTCAGTATAACAGTAATTCTTATAGCTGTGCATCTCACTGTTTTCTGGATTACTTTGGAAATAATAAATCAAATTCTTCCTCAAGGTGACATGTCAGTAATTTCAAATTTGATTAGCTTTATATGAAGGATATTGGTACATTTCTGTATGAATCTTTGATAGCTCAGCATGTGACCTTAACATGTAGAATGCCCCTTTGTGACAGTGTGGCACACTGAAGTAAAGTTAGCTACTTACATCTATAAAATCATGGGGATTCCGGTTGGGGTATGGCTCAGCAAGCTTGACTTTGGCCTGTTCCTCCTAAAAGAATCTGAGACATGTAGTAACTGTTCAAGAATTTTGGTGGGTTTATATTTTGATATCATAAAAGAAAACAGATGGGTCTGAAGGGGAACGTCTACATCATGCAATAACATGACCCATAACTTTAAGCTTCCAGGTGATGGAGTCAAATCTAAAGTGATCCATAGGACATTTAGTCCCTAGAATTGTAAACCACATCATGTGTAAGGCAAAAAGCACGGATTTTAAGCACTGCTACTTGATGTGCTGTATTTTTTTGTTGATGAGGCTTTGTGAAAGTGCCAGGTTTTCATCATTTTATAGTTAAAGCTTGTTACAAATCATAACTCAAACATTCCTCCTAGCAAAAGTGCCACAGCACAAATTCATGTTGCTGCTTGCACAATGATCTATCTTTATTTTCTTTGAAAAGGCTTTAAGGGGTCCTGTATGGATTGCAAAACTGGCAATTTTATGAAAAGTCTTTTTTCCCCCAGGTATTTATCTTTAAAAAGTGAAAAGCTAAATTCTTTTAGTCTTGTTTTTATTCTGGCTTCAGATTCTTCACTGTCTTATTCCCACTCTTTATCCACATTAAGTAAAGATGGTCTTATATTAGTATATGTATCATGAGCCCTTTAAAGAAAACTCACCTACCTGCCTACTCTCTGAGCCTGCCAATTAGTCTTCTACAGTTAATGACATCACTTCAATTTTGGAGGTAGATATTTTGAAGAGGAAGAACTTGAAAAACCCAAAAACATTAGTAAAGCCCAGTAACTATTGTTCAGCAAACTAATTCATGTCTTATGCACATTCCACATTTCATAATGGGTTAGCTGCTGAGTTTCTCACTTTAGAGAGTTAAACAGATGGGATATTGCTATTTTAAGAAAGAAATGTTTGTGCTAGTGGCCAGTTTGCATTCAGGAGAAAGGGAATAGAAGAGTTCTTGTCCTGAAAATCTGACTAGTAATTGGAAAGTTTTAACCAAATAATTGAGAAAATGATGCACATGAGAGCACTGACTGCTAGGGCATCTGCACATAGACCCTGTTAGAAGAGACAGCATTTTACTTCCCTGTTGTGTCAGGCAATTTAAAACATGCTGGTAAGTGCATGGGTTAAGAGTCTGCTGGAATAAATCAAGGTGTTATAACATTATGCCTTTTCAGAGCCACTAAGAACTGGGATTTTTGCATTAGCAGTTTGTGTACTGCACAGAACTAAGGTAGAGCATCCTGTGGTGCTAAGCAAAAAAACCTGCTGAGAGTATGTATAGCAACACCTGTCACTGCCAAGCCCAGGATGGATGTTGTGATGTGGCACTAGTAAAAAGAGCAACAGACGATAGTTGGTAAAAGATACTGGGCCATAAAACATGGATAAGAGTGTGCAACATATGTAGTGTTATTGAAATGGTAACATGTTGCATGAGCAGTATAATTGCCATAAATATACTACTGAACGCGAATGTTTATAGGGTGATTTCCTCTTTGGGCATATTAATGCTTTCATAATTTGCCTGGCTTGTTACATATTTCATATGAGTATTAGGTATCTGCTTTTGAAACAAAGCCTTCTATGACTTGACTGGACTCAGCAGATTTGCTGTATTTGAAATTGATCAATTAGATCGGTTGGGGGGGTAATTGATTCTGCTTGCTGCAGAGCAGCCTGTGGCTCAGTCATCATTCCTTTTTATCGTATTCGAAGAAAACTGTCATATTAGCACAGAAATGTATGTGCTAGCAGTTGATGCAAGAAAAAGAAACCATGCATGGCTGTCATTCCAAAATAAGTAACTCATATATGTCATAGAATCATATATCATATAAAGTTAAAATTTGGATGCTGGTTCTTTCCTATAAGATACTTATTAAAACTGCCATTGGTGATACTACATCTGCCATCTGCCATTTATGATCATTTGCATGAGTCTTCATACAGCTTGTTCATTTATTCATTTTCTTTATCACTGTTCTGATAAACAAATGTCAAAAAAAAAAATTAATTGTTATCTAAAGCCACAGAAGCAAACTGCAGGGATGAGTCTACAAATGCATGTGATGTGATTACAGAATAATATTGCTTTTAGTGACCAGCCATTCTTACCTCCAACAATGTATGAAGTATTCAAATTTTTTATTGACTTATGTTACAGTGAAAGACCAGCTGAAGCTCATGTTAGAGTGTGAGCAAGATACAAACATTTTGTGCTTCATACTTTTTTACTCCTACCTGTGTTGTGTGCTTCAAAACCACTTTGTACCCTGCGGTGAGTGCAGCTCTGCAGATCCTTTCTTTTACCACTAGATTTGCAGAACCACAGGGCTTGCGCATCCCCAGACCAAGCCAACCTGTGATATCCCTTGGAATTGCCACATTCAGCCCATCACCAGTGTTACTCAGCTCCTCTGCTAGTTTAGATGCTAATGCATCTGAGATTTTTGGTGGACTGTGCATCACCCTAAAAAACAGTTGTGGGTAGGCTTGCAAAGTAATTATTTTGTCTTAAACAAGGTTTATTTGGAATGGGTAGGAAAACAGAATAACAGACTGCTGTGAAACAAAAGTCACCTCACTTACATGTTCACAGGAGGGGATCCTGTTGGATCACACAGTGTCATTAAAGGACTGATGATTTCTTCAAATTGCTCTCAGTTATCATCTCAGGAAATAATGAAATAATAGAAACATAAAGCTTTCAGTTGCCTTGTTGTGTGGCTTTCAGTTTCCTTCTTGTGTACCTCATCTATTTTTTCATAACAAACCATTGTTTCTGTATTACCTCTTATATGTGATCACAACTACATAATGCAACTACACACTCAAGTTAAAATAGCAGTTACTGTGAGGTAGATGTATAAGAATGACCATTAGGGGAAGCTTTGCTCTTCTTTGACTACTGGGAATTTAGGTAACCTGGAAACTTTGAATGTATGAGAAAGAGTCATATCTTTCCACCAGCAGAGATTAGAGAGTCAGTTCAGCTGTGAGCTGCTTGCAGTGAGATTCGTGTCTATAGATGCTCAAAAATTCCTCCTTGGAGCTTGGGGCTCTGTAAAGTTCTTTTCTGTTAATGAGATTAATTCCTTATTGATACTTTTAAAAATAGCCATTAGTCTTTAAATACCTGGGGGTTTTTATCCAAACACTTAAAACTTCTTTCACTGCCCATGTAATAGCCAATATACATTTCAAAGCAGTGTATTACGGGAGTTTCCCATATTCAAATTGTGTTACATTCTCCTTCATTTACTCATTGTACTGCATTGAAATGAAGTTATTTCACGTTTTGTTGCAAAAGCCTCATCTGTTTGGACCGGTTCTCTCTACTCCCAGGCAATAGCTGCTGGTCAACAGAGGCGTCTGGTAGAGAAATGCGCAAGTGATGCTCAAGGGCAGCATAACACTCTCTGCAAAGTCAACACAAGCTGTACCAGAGCAGCACCAGTAAGCACCATCCCCCCTCAGTTTCGTCTGAACCATTTTGACATCGACTAAACTGAATGTCCTTAACTTGTCCCTTCAGCATGCATGCTTCAAATATTCTCCTAATACAGTTTTCTGTGTGTAATTTGTTTTCTTCAACCACAATAAGACTAAGAAAGGCAATTTTATCATGTGATGTTCTGTGGCTGCATGTCAGAGTTGGAGATTTCAGACATGGAGTTTGAGCTCAGACGCACAGGATGGTGAAGCAAGGTAAAGGTGCTGAGAGTATTAGTGCAGTAGATTGTTACCTTCTCTGTAACCCACAGCCAAGGGAGAATGAAACATTGGCAGTTTTGTCTTTGCCTGGAGAGACTTGAGTCTCCCATAGGGCAGCTCTTACCTAGTTTGGAGCGTCATGAGTCATGTGCCACTGTGCCTCTCCTCCCCTCCATGTCTCCCCTGTCCCTGCTCTGCCCAGACTGTCTGCTGTTCCTCAGGTCTGCCTCCTAACCTCTTTTTGCTGCCAGTTCCCTGCTTTTCAAGGTCTTTCCTTCTCCTGCAGAGGTGTTCCCTTCACCTTCCTTGGTGTTCCTATGCCACTTCTTTGATCTTTTTACAGTCAACCTCATGTCTTGATTCACTTGCCCTGCTCCCCAGAGACTAGATCTCCTCTCTATTTAATTAGGCCGCTTTTTTCCCCTTCTCCCCTTGTTCTGCCTGCATTTGGAGCCCAAGACAGAGTGCTGTCTGCATGTAGTTCCTGTGCCTGATGCCACATTAGAGTGCAACATCTGGGAGCAGCAGTGGCAAAAAAAAAGTCTGGCTTAGCCCTGTAGACTCTGGTCAAACAGCATCTTCAGAATCTTTGGCCACTTAGACTTGCAGATTCTGGGGACTCTGTGCTGAGCATATGCTAATGAGTTTTTACAAAGGCTTGTGACTAGGCAAAAAGCTGGCTGTTTTTTCATGGGAATTGCAAAAAGACTCCAGGGATCTTACCTTCCAAATTTCAAACTGTGAAGAATAGAGACAGAGGAGCTACTCAGCAAAATTCTTGTAAGACCTTTTTTTATTTTTTTGTTTGTATCATTTTTTTATTCCTCCCAGCAGGGCCAAAATATGTTTTCCCTCAGTCTTATTTCCTGAAGTGCCTAAATCCTCTTGCTTGAAATGTAAAAAAATAATAATAATCAGCCTAAGGCAGAGATGGAGCCTGGGAATTTTCATCCCAAATACTTAGCTTAGCAAAATATATAAACAACTGAAAACAAGCTCTTATAAAGGGAAGTATTGAGATCCCAAACTACAGAGGACTTGCTTGCTTATACACAAAAGTCAGATAAGATTTCCTCTGTGATCCATTTGGGATACGAAACTCAATTAAAAAGAATCCACTTTTCCTATTTCAGAAATCCACCTTAAGTAATGGGTGTCATAAGGAAACATTTGATTTCAGCACTTCTCAGGCCATACCAAAGCTGTTGCAACCAGTTGATTTGTTAAGTATGTCACAGATTTATTTTATCAGTTTTCTTGTGGGATTTTGTGGGGTTTTTACTGAATCTCTTTTGTGAAATATAATTTAAGTACTTACATGCATTTTAGAAGTACAGCCCAGTCAGCATTGTACAAGTTGAGCAGTAGGATTCCTTCAATGCACATCTTTAGTATCTCCTGGGCATTTCAAATATGAAAATGATAGATGAGGTTATTCTTAATTTAGACCAGTAGCAAACTTGTTTCCTACCAGCATCCTTGGTCCTAGGCTTACAGGGCAAATCCTGATGCTTCCACCTATTGCCATGGTAGTAGATGAGATGTGGTGTTTCTACCACAAGTGGATTTACATGCCCCATTTCTCTTGCTGTGAAAGAGCAGGAGCACCTTGTCAGTGTGCAGCATGGGGCATGGTGTCCTTCATGCCAAGGCTCTGTGAAGGCTTCTGCAGCTGCAGAAGGCATGACCTTGGTGAGCAGGCTTCACTGTTCCTCTTGCAGCTGCAGAGGAGCTGCTGTTGCAGTCCAGTTTTGCTAAAAGTAGTTTGGCATGGAAGCAGGTTTGCCTTGGGGTGTGAGTTCTTTGCAATAAAAAGCAGCAAATCTTTTTGACCACACTCATTGTTCCCACTGCAGATGCCAAGATGCACAGACCTCAGCATGGCAGAAAGTTTCCTGAGCTGCCTGGCTGCTGCTTTCCCCAGCTTTGCAAAGGAGAGCAAACCCTACATTTACAGTGCTGTGTCCCCTCAGCAGTCCTTCCTCAGAGGAAGTCTTGTAGGCTTTGAGTGTGTGTCCGAATGCAGATGTGGAATAGCAATTCTGAAACTTGTGAGAATGGAATATTTGCACTGTAAAACTTCATTTGGAAAGTAACAATCGTGGCTGCAGAGACACTGATGTGAAGTGTTTGTCATTCTGGAACTGTAAAACATGATAAAACATACGGGAATGTTGTTGACTTCAAGGTCTTTGCTTTTTAGTCACGCATAGACTCTTCACTTTTCACAACAGAGTGAAAAAAATGTTTTCTTAATTTAATATTGTGGTTGTAGTGTTTCCTTTATCCTCAGACTAACAGGAAATGTTCAAGCCACAGCACAAGTTTTCCTGAAGTGTTCACATATGAGCTCCTCTCTAACCTCCCTCTACAGGAGATAGTTTTCATATTATCTCATTGCAGGATTTTATGAGCAATGACTGTCAAACTTTAGGTGTCTATGCATTTGTGCATATTGGTCTTATTTAGACAAATTTCAGCTCCTGCCTCAATCCTTGTTTTTATGATGAAGTCTCTTCCCTTATGTGTCAATAGTTTGCTTTAAAATCACTTGAAAAAATTCAGCGTATGGTACTTCAGACAAATTAAACCAAAATGGAGCAATAAGTACTAAATATTAAGAGATATGCATGGGCCATCAACAAAAGAACTCCCCAATTGTATTTAAGTGATTTTCTTCATGCTTTTTTAATGTAATATTTGTAGGCCAGCTGTGGCAATAACTAATAGTTTTAATGCAAGATGACATAACTCCAGTTCAGTGATTCTTCAGAGAGAAACTACCTTGACTACCTTATTTTTATTTTGTTCTAATTTTGTGAAAAAACAAAACTGAGGTTCTTGATGAAAGAAAAAAAAATTTGAAACATCGAATTTTGAAACTCATTTAAATATTTCATCTATTTTGCACTTCCAAATATACTTTCCTGGCAGTTTCTGTTTCTATTCCCAGTTCCCAAGGTTTAACCATCTTTCTGAATAGAAGAAATTGGCATTTTCTTTAGAACTACTAAATGCATGGCAAAAAATCTCTACCATGACACAAGGATTTTTCTTGATTTTTCCACAGTCTGTCTCAGCAGCCCTGGTTCTGCTGGAAGATTCCACATGGAAAGATCAGTTATTAGAACAATACTGTATTTTGAAGTGAAAATTGCATTTGCAAATACAAGGCAAATGCATTGTTTTCTGTCTTTGGATGTTTGGGGGTTTATTATTCCTCTGGCTGGTGAGGAAATCATAAATTGTTTCTTCAACGTCGAAGTGACTGTGTCAGCTTGAAGATGCAGCTTTGGAGCTTGATGTTACCTATTGTATTATTTTTTTAAAGGGTAATAGTGAATATTGTATTATTTTTTTAAAGGGTAATAGTGAAACAAATATGGTCTCCCAAATTAAGCTTATTTAGTTAGTGTAGCATTTAAATGGAATGGTTAGAAACCTTACAACTCAGTAATTGGATGTCTAAAATTGGATTATCAGAAAAACTCTGATTTTTGAGTTGTTTTGTGTCCTGGTGTGTTTTCCCTCTGGCTGTAAAGCAGAACATTAATTGCAGTTTCTCCAGGAGAAGCCCCTATCTGTTTTCATCCCACTGACTGCTGGGTCTCACTAAGCTTTCTCCAGCCACATCTCAGGAATGGGGCCCCACCAGTCACACAAGCAAACCCACAGTAAATATCCACAGCTCTAAAGGATTTATTTGGTTGGGGTGCTTTTTTTCCTTAATATGAACTTAATATTTCCCTTCACATTCATCCCAGACTTTTGAGTTCTCCCTTCTACTGTTGGCAGACCTACCTCCCACACTGAAGTTCATGTCTGACTCCCATAGACAGGGATGTCAGGAGAGCTGTTGGCAGAGGTCAGCACATGCCAGCACACAACATGCCTTCTCATCTTATCTGCCGTGCGCCTGCCTTCAGCTTCACTCTGCCCGTGCCTCACTTCACTGCCTCCCCCACCTGATGCCTGTCTTGAACTCTTTGCCGCGTGACTGGCTTGCTGCCCTTGCATCCTGAGCATCACCCATGACTGATTTTGGGTGGTGCTGTTCAGAAGAGGTGGGAAGCAAGGCACATGCACTGTGCATTTCCAGGCAGAGCTGCTGTCTGCTGTAATAAGGAGGAGGGTTAAGCAGGGAGGGAATGCAGCTTTATGATCATTAATCTCAAACAGTCCCTCTAGTGACATCTCTGAGGTTAAGTCAGAGGAAGTGTGATATTATTAAGCTTAGTTAAATTTAGTGTAATTCACACCTGCAGAGCCTTTTTTGAATTAGTGTTTAGTCTTAAATTGCCAGTTTCCATGATATAGGGACTTTATAATATCCCGCACTAAGCCTTGATGTGTTATGAATTAGAGTGCAGAAGCCTAAAATCCAGATGACGTATGAAAACCCCTCAAGTTTCTGAGTACTTCTGAGACAAATATGCAAGTAATTTAGTTTGCAACACTAAGCAGGGATGGTACCCCTACAAAAAATTATTTCCTTCTTTATTTGTTTGCACAGCGTAGGTGTGGAAATAGGGTCACTGGAGATCTCTTTTGCAAAGCCCTGTTTATGAGCTGTGGTTTTTACCCAGTGCAGTTGATCCTTGCCACACATTTCATCTCATCAGGCTGTAATAGGTGCAGACCCGTATTGATTACCATGACTTGTGGGAGAGAAAAATCTTTGCACTTCAAATTTGGTATAAATTATAAATAGCATCTCCAAAGGCTGTGAGTCACACAAGTGTCACTTCTCTAAGACAGCGATATGTAAAGCTGTTGTTGTAGAGGTTATTAATTTTATGATTGCAGCACAGGTGCACTTGACCCACAGCAATGATCATTGTCCATAAAATCCCACCATCTGGGTTCAGTCACCTGCCTCCTTCAAGAAGGGTCATTAACAACACCTAGCAAAGGTTATGCTAATAAAAGAAAGTTAATTCCCACTATATTGGTGTAAATTCACTGGAAATCACAGAATCACAGAATTTCTAGATTGGAAGAGACCTTTAAGATCATCGAGTCCAACCCATGTTCTAACACCTCAACTAGATCATGGCACCAAGTGCCACATCCAGTCTTTTTTTAAATACATTGAGGGATGGTGACTCCACCACCTCCCTGGGTAGATGATTCCAGTATTTGACCACTCTTTCTGTGAAAAACTTCCTCCTTAATTCTAGCCTGTATCTCCCTTGGCGCAGCTTGAGACTGTGTCCTCTTGTTCTGTCTGTTGTTGCCCGGAGAAAGAGACCGACCCCCAGCTCACCACAGTCACCCTTCAGGAAGTTGAAGAGAGTGGTAAGGTCACCTCTGAGTCTCCTTTTCTCCAGGCTGAACAACCCCAGCTCCCTCAGTCATTCTTCATACGGCTTGTGTTCCAAACCACTCACCAGCCTCGTTGCTCTCCTTTGGACACGCTCCAGCATCCCAACGTCCCTCCTGAACTGAGGGGCCCAGAACTGGACGCAGCACTCAAGGTGTGGCCTCACCAGTGCTGAGTACAGGGGAAGAATGACCTCCCTGCTCCTGCTGGCCACACTATTCCTGATACAGGCCAGGATGCCATTGGCCTTCTGGGCCACCTGGGCACACTGCTGGCTCATGTTCAGCCGACTGTCAACCAGCACCCCCAGATCCCTTTCCTCCTGAGCACTGTCCAGCCACACCGTCCCCAGCCTGTAACGTTGCAGGGGGTTATTGTGGCCGAAGTGCAGGACTTGGCACTTGGACTTATTGAACTTCATCCCATTAGATTCTGCCCATCCATCCAACCATTCCAAGTCCCTCTGCAAAGCCCTCCGTCCCTCTAACAGATCGACACATGCTCCCAGCTTAGTATCATCTGCAAATTTGCTAATGAAAGACTCTAAATGATGACTCCCTCATCCATGTCATCATTAAAAATATTAAACAGAACTGGCCCCAGCACAGACCCCTGAGGGACACCACTGGTGACTGGTTGCCAGCTGGATGCAGCACCATTCACCACCACTCTCTGGGCCTGGCCATCCAGCCAGTTCCTAACCCAGCACAGAGTGCTCCTGTCCAAGCCATGGGCTGCCAGCTTGTCTAGGAGTATGCTGTGGGAGACAGTGTCAAAGGCCTTGCTGAAATCCGAATAAACATCTACAGCCTTCCCTGCATCCACTAGGCGGGTTACCTGGTCATAAAAGGTAACCAGGTTGGTCAAACATGACCTACCCCTCCTAAACCCATGCTGACTGGGTCTGATACCCTGGCCATCCTGTAAATTCTGTGTGATGGCACTTAATATGAACTGTTCCATTATCTTGCCAGGTACTGAGGTCAGGCTGACTGGTCTATAATTACCAGGATCCTCCTTTGCACCCTTTTTATGAATGGGTATCACACTGGCCAGCTTCCAGTCATCCGGAACCTCACCAATGAGCCAGGACTGTTGGTAAATGATGGAGAGTGGCTTTGCAAGCTCGTTTGCCAGCTCTCTTGTTACCCTGGGGTGGATCCCCTCTGGTCCCATAGATTTATGAACATCCAAGCATTTCAGTAGTTCTTTGACTGCCTCCTCTTGAATAATGGGGGGACCATTCTGCTCCCTGACACCATCAACCATTCCAGGCAGGCAGGTGTCTTGAGGGAAAGTCATCTTCCCACTAAAAACTGAGGTAAAGTAGGCATTAAGCACTTCTGCCTTCTCCTCATCTGCAGAGAGGAGTTCCTAAGTTCCCTCCTTTGTCCAGTAAAGAACAAAGGCTGGTCTTACCCTTCCTTCTAGCATTAAGGTATTTGTAAAAACATTTTTTATTATCCTTTACAGAAGTCGCCATGCTAAGTTCAAAATGAGCTTTCGCCTCCCTAATTTTTTTTTTCTGCATGCTCCTGCAGCCTTCTTGAATACTTCCTTAGAGACCTGACCCTCCTTCCAATCCTGATACATCCTCTTTTTATTCCTAAGTACCTCCGAAACCTACTTGCCTAGCCAGGCTGGACGTTTACCCCGTTGACTGATCTTTCAGCACACAGGGACAGTCTTTTCCTGTGCCCTCAAGATCTCTGTTTTGAGGCATGCCCACCTTTCCTGAACTCCTTTGTTTTTAAGGGCTGTTTCCCAAGGGACGCTCTGAATAAGTCTCCTAAACAGGCCAAAGTCTGCCCTCCGGAAGTTCAATGTAAGAGTCTTACTGGTGCTCCTCCTGACTTCACCAAATATTGAGAACTCTATTATTTCACTCTGCCCCAAGCGACCTCCAACCACCACATCTCCCACCAGCCCATCTCTATTTGCAAACAGCAGGTCTAACATAGTCCCTCCCCTGCTGGGTTCACCCACCAGCTGTGACAGAAAGTGTCCTCCATACATTCTAAGAATTTTCTGGACTGCCTCTTTACTGCTGTATTAAGTTCCCAGCAGATGTCTGGTAGGTTGAAGTCACCCACAAGAACAAGGGCTGATGAACTTGAAACATTACCTAGCTGCTTATAGAATAAGTCATCTACCTCTTCTTCCTGGTTGGGTAGACGATAACAGACTCCCAGTAGGGTGTCAGCCTTGTTGGCCTTCCCCTTAATTCTTACCCATAGGCATTCAACTCCATCTTCCTTAGTTTCAATTTCTACAGCATCAAAAGTCTGCTTAATATAAAGGGCCACCCCTCCTCCTCTTCTTCCTTTCCTGTCTCTTCTGAGGAGCTTGTATCCACCCAGTGCAGCACTCCAGCTATGTGAGTCACCCCACATGTTTCCGTGATGGCAGCTACATCATAGGTCTGCAGTTGCACCATGGCCTCCAGCTCTTCTTGTTTCTTGCCCAAGCTGTGTGCATTGGTATACATGCATCTCAGCTGGGCTACTGACTTCGCCCCTGACTTAGCCTTGCAACCCTTGGGCCTGCTTCCAGATAGCTCAGCTGCTTCCCCTTCCCCCTTCAAACCTAGTTTAAAGCCCTTTCAATGAGGTCTGCCAGTTCATGAGCCAAAAACTTTTTGCCCTTAACAGAGAGATGTACCCCATCTGGTTCTAGCAGAGCAGATGCTGTAAAAGTTTTCCCATGATCAAAGAATCCAAAATTTTGCTGATGACACCAACACTTAAGCCACTTGTTGATGATGCGGATTCTCCTGTTTCTTTCTTCATTTTCCTCCGCCACCAAAGGGACTGAGCAGAACACTACCTGTGCTCCTGCCCTATCAACTACCTGCCCCAGTACCCTGAAGTCCTTTCCAATTGCCTTGACACTCCTCTTTTCAATCTCATCACTGCCAGCCTGGAGTATCAGCAGTGGGTAATAATCAGAAGGCTGAATCAGCCCAGCAAGTCTCACAGTGATATTTTGTACCCGGGCCCCAGGGAGGCAACAGACCTCCCTGTAGGATGGGTCTGGTCAACATATGGGGCCCTCAGTTCCCTTCAGAAGGGAATCACCTACTACGATTACCCTTCTTTTCTTCTTGATGTTAGAGGTAGTGATCCATCTTACAGATGAATCATAACTGGGGGGTTCACAGGGCAGACAATTTTCTCCTAAATCATCTAGTTGGGCCTCTAGATCCAGGACCTCATACCTATTCTGAAGTGGTACCTGGCTGGATGATGGGGATGGGGAGGAGTTTTTGCTATTACCTCCCCGAATGGGGACCCATTTCCACTCCTCTTCATCTACCGGGTGCCCTTCTATTGCCTGAGAGTGGGAGGCATATAAGTCCTCAGTCTCTCAGTCAGAGGCCTCCCTTAAAGATGGGAGAGCTCCACCAGTCAATTTTCCTTTCACTTTCCCTGATACTCCTTAACCTTTCAACTTCCTCCCTAAGCTCAGTCACCAGTGAAAGGAGGTCGTTCACTTGTTCACACCGCAGGCAGGTCTCCTCCAACACACTCCCTGAAGCCACTGATAAGCTCAAACATTGGGCACAGATGGGTCTGTACAGACACATCCTTTTTGGAGGGCTCGACTTGGTCACTTACACTTGTACCAGCCACAGTTTTTGACCGTGTAGAAACCATTACTAACAGACACCTCAAACACAACCAGGCAGCAGAAAGACCTCAAAGAACACAGAGGACTCCTTACTAGCAAGAGAGATGGCAACCCTGCCTGCTTGCCCTGCCTGCGCAAACTGCCGCGCAAACTGCCTTGTATACGCCCCAGAGACTCACCACACCCCTGTTTGCCCGCTCCAGGTCACCACACTCCCCAGAGGCCTCTTACAATCAGCCACTCAGCAGCAACACAGGAAGCTCCACCCCTAGTTCCTCACTGATTCACAATGGCAATCCACTCACCTGCTCACAATCTTCTCTATCACCATCTTCTCACCATTTTTCTCACTAGTACAGCTTTGCAGACACCTGGAAGTGGGTCATATAAGTCCTAGATGCCAAGGATGGGGGAATGTAATACATGTATATATATAAACAGCAGTTGGTGTGATGCAAACAAGAAAAATTTATATGGTATGGGTTAGTCGTAAATTACTTACTACAAGTGCACAAGGGTTATTCACACATCAAATATACAAATTTTTATTTTTTCCAGAAATTTATTTATACTTACTTGGCATAACTAAAATTTTATCAAACTTTAGGGAATTTGTTCTTTACTCCCCAAACATGATTTTTAAACTCCATTTGTTAATTGTTGTTTGTATTCTGGTGGCCCAGCTTCATCTCCCATGGCATTTTACAAACTCGGATATGTTTCCTTTCCATTAAATCATTAAGAAAATGCCCTGAATTTCCCATGAAACTATCATTCTCACCTAGGAGATAAACATCTCATTTCTCTGATCCTGCAGAGTAGGGCAACTGCAGTTTCAGATTTGTCCTCTTTTTCTGTCCTCACCACTACATCTGGGTAGTAGGGTCATCTTGTGTTCAGCTTTTTTTAATACTTGCCAAATACTTGTCTGACTTGCCAGTCAGGTCTGGGAAAACATGGAGAAGAAAGATGTGTTGG
Source organism: Agelaius tricolor (assembly GCF_023055355.1). Taxonomy (NCBI): domain Eukaryota; kingdom Metazoa; phylum Chordata; class Aves; order Passeriformes; family Icteridae; genus Agelaius; species Agelaius tricolor. The sequence goes on along the minus strand of NW_027269287.1, from coordinate 7,489,234 downwards.
ATGCCAGCAGCTGGAAGACAAAGGTGTTTGTGAGGAGAAACTGGATGGGTGCACTAGCAGTGAGGTAGAGGAAGTCTTCCTGAAATGGCTGAAGCAAAGTCAGAAAAAGGCAGAAATTGGTGGGCCATGAGAGCAGGACAGCTGAGATCAGTGTGTGGATGAGATGGAGCAAGATCAAAGCCAGGCACTGAACATGAGTTCAAGGAGAGCTGCCAGGTGAGCAAGTTATAGAAGAAGAATTCAGAATCGGATTTCCTGGAGAAACAGGTGTTCTGGAGAAACAGATGTCCCAGTTGGATGAAAAACAGGCAAGGAGTAGGAAGAGATTCATTTGAAATGAAGCCTTAGGAAGGAGATTAAAGGGTATTCCTGCCACTGTGGCTTGGACACATACTTAGCATTATGGGGCAAGGGGAGAGGGGGACATGGAAACACTGTATCTGCCTGACACCCTTGGGAATATTTTCACTGCCAAGCCTGATGTGTTTCTGTGCATGTACAGAAGTGATATCATTATGAGGTGCAAACTTTAAGGTCAGGAGTTGAGGTGTTTGTGGAGCTTAGACACCTCAGGGTGTGGTGAGTGACTGAATTGGGATTTTCAGCATCACTTGGATTTAGGCTCTTCAGTTTCACCTCTCTTGATGTAGGGAAGTGAATCCTTTGCGGCAGGTGGTGGCTTCTGAAGTTGGTCTCCAGCAAAAGCAGGAAAGCAGATCAACAGCCCTATCTTAGCCCACCATTTGCTAACCCCATTTCCACCATCCTGCAGGAGCAGCCATCAGAAGGGGAGGATCAGGTGCAGATGAAGTTAGGTTTCCCATAGGACCAAAGTTGGCACTGTAGAGGTAGCACTTGGATTCTTGAGGTTTTTTTCATTTTACCTGTCACAGGATTAGCCTCTGAAGACAAATCAAGGGGAAGTGCCTTTTCTGTGACTGCTCCAGGACTAGGGAGAGGATGAATGGCGCCAGTGGCACATTGGAGGAGTTTAATTGTGTAGAGTCAGGTTAGGTTAGGCTAGGTTAGGTTAGGTTAGGTTAGGTTAGGTTAGGTTAGGTTAGGTTGGGGCCAGCCAGAGGCAGTAGTCCCAAGATGAAGCAGATGGGTTAGTGAATACCATTGTACCGGGGAAAGTGCTCTGGATTTGGATTGACTGTAGTCTTTTGTCTACATGGATACAACAGGACACTATAATCAAAGTAAAAAATTCAGGAGGAAAATATGCTTTTGAACTATTTCTTATCTAGAAGATTTAAACATTTTCCACTGTGGGAAGGGAGAGTTAGTGTAATCATTGAAGGCTTGCAAGGTATGAATTCAGATTCTCACTAAAATCATAAAAACACACTGGCTGTTCATGTGTTTCATGCCCCATGATGTTCTCATTGCAGCTTGTTCCTTAGACACAGGCTCATTCCTGTCCCCTAGAAGACCTTATTTACTTCCACAACTGCTGTGTCAGCATCTACACCAGTCTTCAAGCTCTGCTTCTGGTGTGAAAGAACAGAAAATTATATTCTGCTACTTTATTTTAAAATTGCTTTAGTGTAATTTGTTTGTGTGTTCAAAACTTCACAAATTGGCAATTAGTATGTGCTTATCCTGCTAGTGATTAAGAACCTTTTTACGTCTTTAGTGTATGGGGTGTCTCTTCTGTCATGTTAACATGTTTTAAAGCTTTGCTGCCTCTCCTAGCTGCTCTTTGGTGCCCGCATTGCCATTTCCATGGTGTTGCATTGGCTGCTGTGTTTTTGGAAAGTGCAAAACTGTGTTGGTTTATGCCTATGCTGCTGGTACATCCAGATGTTTGATGGCACAATTACTATTTAGAAACAAATAATCATAAAATATCATTACAAAGAGGAGCTATTTTCTAAGCAGCTGGTTGTTTCCCTTGTCCTGGTATCACTGTAGAATTTCTTGCATTAGTAGAGTTCTCACAAGATAGCAAGAGTGTATATACTTCAGGTCTCTGCCCCATGGGCAGTAAAAAGCTGTGGGATTTTGGAATAAACTCAGATTTAAAAATCAGCCCTTGGGTATTTAAGATTAAAGTAACTTGCAGGAATTGCTGCAGAATGTTTTAAATTAGTTTAAATATAGTTTATAAAACCTGTATGCTTGTTAACATCGGCAGCATTGCTGTGTGAACAGAGCCCTGCTGTGGGCTCAGCAGAGCTCAGGTCCATTCCTCATTTTGGCTGAGCCACTTGGTTTGCAAAAGCACAGTAATGATGACTTTTCCCTTACAAAACTCTGTTAGATGCGTCTTTACAAAGAAGTGAGGAGAAGGGGGTATAACTGATGGCTTGCATCATGCTGCAGCGTGTTAAGATCTGTCAGGTATATTAGTATTTTTCAGGTTTATAACCTGTGGAAGCTGTGAGGCTTGAACAGTTGGTTTTCAGTGGTTTCACCCAAGAAGCCTTGTGGTTGTAAGTTCTCTCATAAAGTGACGAGTTCTGAGCAAGTCGAAACTTTCTTTATTTAAAAGCCAACTTTCTCCTAGTTGAGAAAATAATTGTTTCAAATGCTATCTACTTTATTTGTGCTCTTGCTTGCAATTTTATATAGATGTTTTCCCTAATTCATGATAGAAAATATTCTTGGGCATTTAAGAAATTGTCTCACTAACATGTATTATTCAAATGCTTCAGAGCTACTGTGAAGTACCTTGCTAATACAATCAATTTTAGATGTTGCTTAGATAAAGCCAATGAAGTCACAGAAGCAACAAGCTTGGATAGAAAGAAACTTGGGAAGTTACTTAATTTGTCTATATTTCCCAGGGTGAGGTCAGCTATACCCATAATATTCCTAAGACATGGTTGTCTAACCTATTCTTAATTTCCATTGGTGAGATCCTGCACCTACCATTGGTATGTTCTTAGCCCAAAAATATCTTTGTAAGATGTAACCTGAGTATCCCCCCTCGCAATTGTCAGGTAAGGAATTTTTATACTTGAATTACATACAGTAAGGGTGAAGTTACAGGTATGAATAGATAGATGGAGGGATAGATTGACAGACAGACAGACAGACAGTGCTGTTGATATACATGCTATGTAGATGGAGATAGATATATGAAGATTGTATAGAGATAGGGATAAAGATAGCAGTAGAGAGGTGAACACATATACCAATATAAATACAACTTCAAACCCTACCTTCTCTCTGCATGGTACACCATTTTAACATGAGTTTTAAAATCTATGGTTGCATAATATTGCACACATCTTTACTGGATCTCTTCTTCAAGGAAATGGCTTGCTCTCCTGCAAAAATTTATTGCATTGGAAATTGCTGTCTCTGAGAATGTCGTTCAGACACCATCTTTACCTTTTTTAATGTATACTCAAAAGAAAATTGCTTGACTCTGGTGAACCAGACAATGACCTAACTTTTGGTAACCTGTGCTTGGGAGAGAATGACCTCACAAGTTTCACTTATTTGGCCAGTTCACATGTAGAGGAACAAACAAATGACCTGTGCTTGTAGGACTGCCCTTAATATTAAATGAAGAGTAGTGAAAAATAATGATGGTCGTGTCAGAACTCCTATCTCTTTCCTACTTTGCAGACCTTGCTTGCAATGAGCTTTTGTCTGGATCTTTGCATCTTGTTGCTCAGAGGACAAGAGAAATTTATAAAATTTTTTTTACTGTTTTTAATCACTTGCTTCTTGTGGGAAGTTGGTGTGTTGTAAACAAGGAGTAGAAGAAAAGTGAATTGCAAGTATGGGAGTTCAGAGGTGAACTTTTTTCTTGGTAGGATGCTTCTTGCTCTGTTTTTATCATCCCACTAAAGATTATTATAGATAATAAGTGACCAACAAAAATAAGAACTGCTTTGTGTCACAGTAGATAATAACTAAGTAAAAAATTTCTTTAGTGTGTGTAGTCTAGTTTCCAGCATTGCTATGATTTTTCTTATATTGAGTCTTAACCAGTTTATTGTGTGTCTAAGCCCACTTAATAAGCTGTATTTCATGTCTTCAAATGGTTCTGTTTCTTCCCTCTTGGCTTCTCCAAAGAATTCATTTCCCTACAGTTACTTTCAGATTATTATCATGTCCATGACTACACAAACGATTACTTCTTAGCCAAACTAAACACATCAAAGTCTGGGGATTGTTTTGAGGTTGAGTTTTTTTATGTCCCCTCAGAAATTACTGTTTTCATTTCATTAATTGGTGTTTAGCTTATATCTTAATTTTGCCTAAGTTTTTAATCTTTCTTTACCATTGTGACATCTAGAATTGCTTAAAAACTCCTGAGGTCATTGAATCTCAATGTTCTTGAGCTTATGGACTCATTCACAATTTTTCCAGAAGCTCTCGTTTTCCTAATCAGAACTATTGCATGATTTTAGGCAAGATGTATTTTTTTTAATCTCCTTTTCTGTTAGCTTTACTGGGGATGCTCTGAGAGCTTCTTCTGTTTTGGGGTTTGAGACCTGGATGTTTACATCAGTAGACCAAAATAGTCAAAAACACACACTAATTTCTTCCCATGCAGATCAACAGGGTGAAGGAATTTTAAGTAGAGAAACCCTACGAATTAAAAGTAGTTATGTCATATTTGATAGTATCTGATTTACTGGAGAGTAAAAAATTGAAATTCCTGTTCAGAAATAGCTTTGTGATATGAAGTAAATTGTAAGCATACTGAAAGATGAATGCAGGACAGGCAGGTAGCATCTCTTATTCACACCTAAGTGCATATTTGAACAGTATTGCTATATTGCTACAGAACTCAATACCTAATAATTAAAGAAGTTCTTCAATGTGTGTGTGGATAATATGATAAAGAAAGAAAGACATTTCCATTGATTTATAACTTTCAGGAGAAAAAATCCTTTCTGAAAGGTCTGTCACACTTGTCTATGCAGTCAAATGGAGTTGGCTTATCTGTTAGTTTACCTATAAAGGACAAATTAATTGTGTTGCTTTTCATGTTTAATAATGTTTAAAGTGTTTCATTCCTGCAAATGCCCACAAAAGTCTATATTTCAACCTCCGAACCATTTGAATCAAGTTCTGATAAGACTGAGTGCCTTTTAGATACCTAGCTTGAATCATAAATGTAAAAGCAACCTGTCTACAGACAAGGTGGCTAAGCTACTCGCATTGGCATTTTGCAGCATGACAGGGTCTCAGCGTAGATCATGATCACAGGGAGCAAACTCTCTGCTGAGCAAGACCTTGTTGAAGAGCAGCAGAATTCTCCATCCCAATGGGGACTAAACCCCAAGGCGTGGAACACCCTTAATTCATTTTGAAGCCCGCGCTATTTAGCAATGAGCTGTCACTTAGAGAAGCAGACCTGAGGTCAGCCCTGTGGCTAGTATCTGTGGAGAAGCTTTTCAACCTGGAAACTTTTCTCTGCAGAAATATTTCAGCATTAAGGCATGTATGAAGATCTCTCACAGCTCCTGTGCAGCAGGAAACCTTTGTCCCACACATCTTGTAAACGCAGTGGGGGGCCACCATTGTGCTGTGCATCTTCTGAGCACCGCAGGAGGAGGCTTTTGTCTGACACAGTGGGCAGGCACTGTAGGAGGGCACCTTTGTCCTGCACAGCCAGTAATCGCTCTGCAAGAGCGAATTATGGTGATTGCAGAGCTCTTCTCTCTCCAGACACTCTGCTTTCAGATGGAGGAATTTTTCAGCCTTGCTAGGTGAAGAGCTGTTTTTCCTGAGTGGAAGTGGAAAGGGAAGACAGTGAAAGTGCCTTTGCGTGCGTATATGCAAATGGCCATCAGGATCATTCACATAGTCATATTGCATTACCACCCCTGCAGGCACCATTCCCAGTTTCAGTCTTTGCTTTTCCTCTTCCCTGTTTTTCCTACCCATTTAGGCTGCCCTTTTGATTATTATTTCTTTGTTCCTTCTTATGTTTGTACTATCTCCTATTCAATATGCTATTCCTGTATTCTGTATCTATATTCTCAGTATTCTTTCAGGTGACTAATAACCACATTTAAAAGACTTGAGCCCAAATACCAATCCTTCTGGGACTTCACAGGTATATTTCCAACCCCATATTACTACTTATTATTTGTCTTCTCAAATGCTTTAACCACTTATCCAAAAGTGTGCCAGTGCCCATTTTCTAGAGTCCAAGATGATGTACAATGGGAAAGGCATAACGTGACATCTGTGAGATGGGATGGGATGAGATGAGATATGAGACAAGATGCTGAGTCTGGACCCTGTAGAGATGTGATGTGTACTGCCGGTGGACATGCTGCTGGCAGCTAGAGCCAGTGCAGGTATGGCAGCACATATTTGGGAGCTGCATTACTGTAGATCTCAAGTGTTTGCGGGCCCCTTGACTGGCATAAAGCAACTAATTTGCAAGTGAGAGGTAGGAGTGACCATAGTGAGCAGTGAGGGTCATAATCCATTTTAAGTGATTACATTGGTTCCCACTGCCTCAAGGCTGCCACGTTGACCTATGTCAAAAACACAGCAGTGGATAAGTCTCTCACCTGCTGATTTTTGTTATTCAATTGAGTTTGGGTTTTATCTATTCTTGTCAAATTTGAGCCTGTTGTGTCTGCTGTTATCCTAGAGGTGCTTGTGATTTTTTATAATGTTGATCCCTTTCTTTACCGGTATTCAGACATGAATTTTATGTGTGGTAGTTAGTTTCAATTAATCTTCCTTTTCTCAAATTAGAAATTTCTTTTCTTCTCATTCCCACCTCAGTCCTCTGGTGCCAACCTGAGTGTACATGAATTCTCAGAAATAATTGCCAGTAGTCCAGCAAGTTCATTAACTGATTCCCTGAAGACCCACATATGCATGTCATCCAGACCTGATAATTTGGATATTGAATTTTTAAAAGTATTCCCTTACCTGTTTTTTTGTATCAACAGCTGTATTGTCAAGTCTTCATTATTTCTAATTATATATCTCTTTATGGTACTTGGTAAATTGATTCTGGAACTTGTTCACTGTTTTACTGTCATTACTCATTTCACCTCATACATTAATGGCTCCACCATCTTTTTGGAGCTCCTTTCCAATGATGTTATGCACGTGTTAAAATATATATTCATTTCTCTCTACATCTCTTCATGCTGGCAAGTGGGAGGCTGGTTTGCTTTTTGACGTTTCTGTCATTTATTTCTGTGGAGCTGGGACTAGGAGAGATTTATACTTTTTTGTTCTGCAATTGTTGCCTTCGCATATTTTAGAGTATTCTTGTGGTTTCCCACACTTAACAGGGTTTTTATATCTTTCCCATGCCGCATGCTTCTAGATTTCTCAAAGAGCTAATATCTGAAATCACTACATGCTGTGTAACAGCCCATCAATTAATACAATATATTGAATCATAGTTTATCATCACGGCTGTTGAAATTAGTGAGCACTAAGAATATCTGTCTCAGAGGACCTTGGCTTTAGAACAACTGCTTCTTATTGTCTGTCTCTTAAAAATTATTCTTTCTGTTAAGAAATAGATGGCTGTTCATGCATTTAATTTAGATCTGTGTACTACTAAATACACAATTGAGATTGCAGTCGTCAATGGTATTTTTCCTCTGGCAAAAATCTTATGGCTAAAATCTGTTGTCACCCTTAGGACATAATTCCACTTGCTTTGGTTGAATTTTCCAAGCCTTTGGTATATAAATCATAAATGCACAGTGTGTGCAATGTTAAATTTTTAGAGGTCTCTCTTTATTAGTAGTTAAATGTGAATATGTGAGGGCAAAATTTGACCTTTAGAAATGACTGTAAAGGTCCAAGGCAGATACTTAGCAAGCTTTTCTTATTGCAATATTAATCAAGCAAAGAATCATCATAATCCTGGAAACTAAATATCCATTGTAGTGATTTTATCACCAGGGAAATTGTTCATCTGCCAGTAAGATTGTTACTAGGAAAAGGAAAATAGGGAGTGTTAAAATTGCTTTAGACTGCTGAATCATTGAGTCCCTCTAGACTCAAAGCTTGAATTGTTTTTTGAGAAGAGTGGGTTGAGAGGAGTTGCCACAGGAAAGCTGTAGGTTAATCAGTTTCAGTAACGCTACTGAATGTATGATGTCTCTTGGGAAGATGAGGAAAGTGCATGGGAGAAGGCAGGATGAAGAAAGACACAGGGAGGCTTCAGAAACTTACTCATTTTTTTGTTTGTTTTGGCTTTTTTTGTTTTGTGTTTGTTTTTGTTTTTGTTTTCTCATTTTTTGTTTCTGGATGACCCTTTTACAGAGGAGGAAGGTTGTTGAAAAAGGAAGAAGGGAAAAAAACCCATATTATTGACAGCCTATATTTTCATCTTAATTCACTGGATATTAATGATGACTATTACAATCAAGATGGAGAATGCAGACAGGCGGAAGTGAGAAAGATGTGTTTGTGTGGGAGATATCTGTGTAGGGACCAGAAAGCCACATGGAAAGATGTTTTGCCTTCAGGGCTCAAAGATGTGTTCACCATATGCTGGGAAGGAGGTGAAACCACTGTGCAGGAGTGTCCTTACAGTGTGTTAGGACAGCCTGTCCCTCCATAAAATCAGCTTTGGTAGATGACTTTTGTGTGCATGGTGGCAGTGGGCCGTCACAGTATACCAAGCCAAGCCATAACCTCAGGGACGTGTCCGTTAGGCTGCAGGTTTTGCTAGAAGGGAAGCTTTATCCTCCTGCTGTGTTGGGCCACTTCTGTGTTTCCCGGGTGGGGAACGATTCTTGAGGAGTATTGCTATGAGGAGTCTTACAGGGGATGGGATAGGTGATCTGTATTGAAAGCCACCTGCAGGACAGAGTTAGAGAAACTTCTGTGTTGGACAGGACCCTTGGGATCATGGAGCCCAACTCAACACAGCACTGCCAAGTTCAGCACTTGATAAGATGGACTACCTCTCAGCAAAAATAATTTCTACAATGATGGGTGAATTTAAAGGTGGAAAGCATTTGTATTAAAGGAGGATGTGGGAAAATTCTGGAAGATGTCATGAGTTGTCTCTGTACAATGAATATCAAGAGGGAGAGGAAAATCTGTGTGTGCATGTGACATGGATGCTCTTTGTACGAAAACATCTCTTTGTGTGAGAAGTAGTGTCTTTCTAGAGAGGGCTTTTTTGAGGGTTGCTTTGCTTGTGTGATCGCTGCCTTTGAGGGTGCAGGGATGTGCAATGTGGCAGGTAGTGCCTCCATCAAAGACTTTTTGGGGGGGGGGGGGGGGTGTCAGCCCACCAAGGATGCTCCATGGATGGATGCCTAGAGGGTCCTGACAGGGATGTGAAGCTAGGAATACAGGAAATGCCATGCCAGAGCAGCTATCTCATATCCCCAGGTACTGATGGCCACCCTATGTCCTGCAGGGACCATCATCCACCCTGGATTGCATCCCTTTCCACCTGCCAGGCTGTGGCCACTGTGTCCCTCATTGTTGTCACTCTCAGATTGTGAAACTGTCACAGAACTGTTGCTAGGCAACAAATGTGGTTGCTGGGTCTCAACGAATAGCTGAAGGGGAAAGTGAAGTGTTGCACCATTGTAGAGTAACCATAGCAATGACCTACTATCACAGACTAAAGAATTATCATTAGCAATGTTAAAGTATCAAACAGAGGCCCAGGATCCAAAGACTACTAGGCAGCATCTCTGCATAATTGGGTTACCCAGGAAGAGGTCCCAACTCTTTCACACCCCTTGGCTGCCTATCTCCATTGTCTTGGTTTTGTTTTGGGGGTTGGTTGTGGGGGGGAAGGAGGAGGGAGTGTGGTTGTTTAAATAAAGCAAATGTGTTGAGGAAGGCACTTGCAAAACAATAGAAGCATGCAGCAAAATAAAATACAGAGATAAATCTGTGTGCAAAGGGAAGATACAAATAGGAAAGGTCCACTTTACTGCCTCAATATTATCTGTGGGAGCAGGTGCACAAAGGATGCCTTCATGATGCATGAGATGTAGTTCAGATCAAGTGTTCTCTTTCACTTGAAAACAGATATGCCAGGCTAGAAGCAGTATAAAATGAAAAATAAATAATATAAAGTATGTCTGAAAAGTAGACACTTTGTTTTTCCCAAGGTAGGCCAGATCAGTGAGGTGCTTCAGTGACCTTTTATTAGCAGAGTGCTTTGAGACCTTATTTTCCCAGATACGAGACATGTTGAGGACCTCTGATTGTGATCTGGGTGGCTATGCATGTGCATACATGTATGTTTGTGCATGTGTCTGCCTGCTTGTGTGTGCAGTTTTTCTTGTCAGCTGCCCCAGAGCTCAGCAGCAGGACAGCTCTGACCCTTCCCAGGCTCTCTCCAGACCAGCTGCAGCAGCTGGGTGTCCTCTGTGAGTTTTGCATTTTTACATTTTACAGAGCATTTATCCTGTGAACACCCAGCAGGTCAGAGAACGACCCCTAGTCAAACTGTCACCTTTGTATTTTGCAGGTACAGAACGCCATGAACTAACTTCTTGGAAGAGTTTTCCATCTGTTTTCAAATTCTTCAGTGAGGCTGTAAAGGCGAAGAACAGCTTGGTGAAACCAGCCCCAACAAGGCGCTCCAACAGGATAAAATACGAAGAATTCTAAAAGGAGGGGAGGAAAAAACCCCACCTCCACCACCACCAATGTCTTTGCTGCTTGTTTTCTGCAAGGAGTCTCCCACCCCCTCATTAGATTGTTTTCTTCCTAGAGCACAGGGTCGTGATGTATACATCTAAATAGCGTTTTGCATTATTTCTAGATGAGTGCAACTGTCAAAGCAATATGGGTTCACTGGTTGTGCTTCCTGTGGGCTGTAACTTGGATTTTGTGCTGCCCATCAGTGTGCAGATTAAGGCTGACAGTGGTACTGCACAGTGCAGCATGGTGCAGCTCTAATTGCCCTGACATAGCCCTGCACCAGGCTGATGCCAGAATTTAACAGCTTCTTCGCAGTCCTATTGCCTGCAGGATATTTTGCAGCTTCCTTCTATTTTGAGACAGAACAAAATACAAATTATTCTTTTCTAAAAGATGGACCTAACTCATACCAGCCTATGATTTTACACCTAGTAGCCTTCCCTTTCTCTGGGACCAAGTGGAATTGACTTCTAACTCTGTCATTTTTCTGCTGGCAAGAGTGTCCAAGAAGTTTGGCCCAGAATTCTAGAAAGGCTCTGTTGTTGAAGAGATTTTCTCTTGCTAGATCAACAGCATTATCTGTAGATCTTCTCTTCCTTTGGAAAGCTCTACTTTAAAAAATGCCTATTCATTAACAGGCTGGATCACACTGTGAAATATGACAGAAAAAAAAAAAGACACACTGCATATTCTTTTTGTTTCTTTTTAAACTCAAAAATGCTTCCATTTTCATATGCTGAGTTTGTAATGACTTGCCATCCCATGATTATTCCCTTTTCCCTAAACTCACAGGTTCCTCCTCACTTTTCCAGTCTCTCTGACAAAGGTTGGCCAGCAGGGCACTCTGTGTAGGGATTTCACACCATGCATAGGGGGTATGTGGCTGTAGCCATAACTGTGGTGTTAGGCAGGTTTTCTGCACTAAAACTAAGGGAAAAGATGTGCTTGATGGCATGCCCAGTGAGCCAGCACTCTAATTAAGCTCCTATGGTGTTGATAATACTGAATTAAAGTTGTCCTTTCTTTAATGGCCATGCCCACCTCGCCTCTGATGCTGTTAGTGGCGAGGAGGTGCCACTTAGACATGAGTTTTGGACCCAATCCCGCCCTCTCCTACGCAGTGTGTCAAATCAATCCTACAGCTGGGGGCCAGAAGTGGTGGTGGGGAGCATTAAAAGACAATGCCAAAGCAGGGGTAACCCTCCTATGCCACGGAGCAAAAGCAGAAATGCTCATAGTGAGGTGTAAAGGGAAACCCAGCTGGGTTTGGGCCTAAATCCTCCAGGTGGGGGGCTCTCAGCACCTAGAGTGCTTGCATCCATCCCTGCCAGCTCATACTGGCAGCAAGGCTTCACTTCCCCAGCTGCTGCTTCCTGTCATCTTGCTGCATTTGAGCTCTGCCCTTGGGGAAGGGTGCTTGGAGCAAACCCCTGGAAGGGCCATTGCCTATGTGGAGGGAAGTGCAGTATCTGTGCCTGGAGGATTTTCTTCTTGGAGGGGAGCCTGTTGCTGAAGTGAGAGTACTGTGCCCATATTCCTGTGGCATCCAGTCTCTGCCTTCACTCCCAGTCAGAGGATGCTGCTGCCTGTGGCCAGCCTCACCCCCCTGCCAGGGTCTAGAACCCCCCCTCCCCAGGTCTGTGTCCACCCTAGCCCCCTGGATCCTGTGTGTTCAGGGACAAGGCAAGAGTTTACATGGTGTGGTTTGGCTGTCCGTGCTTCATCCTGCAGCCAGGGAAGATGCAGAGGCCAGGGAAGTTTGCGCATGCACACACCAGACCTGCCACTCTCCATCTCTGTAGAAGTGAGATGGACTCTCTAGGGTGCCCAAATATTGGAGGAGCAGATCTATTTTTTTAACTGTTGATGAGAAACAAACTACATTTTTACTGTAATGCTTATCATTTTCTAAAAAATTTTTCTTTACTGTGCCCTGGGCCCAGCTCACATTATCGCTCCTGTGGGGGGGCTGCAGAGCAGAGGGGATCCTCACCACTGGTACTGCTCTGCTTGCAATGAACAAAAAATAAATATGCTCTCTTCTTCTTGCACACTTTGTGTCCTTGTGTTGAGTTCCACAGAAGCCTCTGTCTCTGGTGGGTAGGGTGGGGGCAGCATGGGCAGCAGCTCCACCAACCTCAGAATACATGCAGGGGGGGCAAGTGTGTTTGCAAACAGGACCCCATATGGTTGCAGGGTTGGGGCTAGAAGGTGTGAGGGGGTTGAAGTTCATTTGTTCCATGGAGTGGGCTGCATGTCCAGCCCTGTGGCTCAGCCCACATGAGCATGGGCTTCTCTCCACACACTCCACATCATCCATAGGAAGCCACATAGCCAAGTGGGCCGCACCATCCTGTCCCCTTTACTGTTCAGAAACATGAAACCATAAAGTTACACCAAGGGAGAAGTTTGACCAGTTTTTTGGGGAGGGCCTTTTGCAGGGGATGTGGGTTAGAGATGGAGGAGGCAGTGTTTGCAGCCTCAGATGAAGAGGGTGCATGGTCTGCAGAAAGAGAGGAAGCTGTGGGAGTATCCCAGCATGGACCACCACATTGGTGTCGCATGGAAAGGTGACAATGGTAACCCTGCAGCACACTAAGGAGGGATGAGTGTTGATTTAGCCTATTCCTTGGGATTGATGTTTTTAAAGATGCACACCACTGGCCTCTCAGGCCATGATGTCTTTAGGAGACAGAGGTTTGACATCACCCTCCTCCTGGTTTCATCACAACAAAGCTCCCTGACGTGTGACATGGTGCACCAGCGTCTGCCCTAGGTAGCTTTGGAGCTACGAGTTCAAAAGTGAACAGAAAAAAAGCCCGAAAACACAACAAACCCCCAAATGGAAAACAACAACAGAAAACCAACAAAACCAACCATACAACAGGATCTAGGAAAACTCCCAGCTCCTTGTCACCCAAAAGGTTTGCACACCATTGTCCAAGTCAAAATGCTGCCGTTAAAGCCATGTACCAATGAAAGCAGTGCTTCGTTGTCAAGAATGGAGAATAAGAAAGAAATGTTCCTAGCAGAAAACAGCCAGCAGGCCCCCAAACACAGTAGGGTTGTGTGGAAAAAGAAAGAAAAAAGGCAGGGGGGAAGCAAAGATATCCCTCACTTTCATTGTGCATACATGGCAGCGCACTGGTTACAGTTACAGTTCTCACGGTGTGATTCTCCCAGACTCAGAAGAAGCCGTTGCTTTTCATGGAAATGTGCATTTTTCCTCTGTCTCTGAGAAACATCACTTACTGCGGGTAGTGGAGTATTTCTCCCCTCTAGAAATTTCATTCAGAAGTACAAATGAAAAGTGTCACATCTAAAACTGCATGGAGCCACATATTGCACCATTCTCAAGTCAACCAAACCAAAAATAACCTGCCAAGAAATGTGTACATCCCTCATACACCAGGGTAGAGCTATCTTACAGAGTGGAAGGATGCATGTGTGTGTGTGTGACTGCACGCATTCATGGATATCTCGATCTCGCAGGGATGTGTGTGTGTGTGCATGTGTGTGTGCGTCCGCATTATGTTGATGTACTCGACAAAGTGTGAAAAATGTACTTCTATAAAAACTTGAAAGGAGATGTCATTTATCATTGTATCATCATAATACCACAAATTTCACTTTTCTGTTCCATTTTGGATTGCATGTGTTAGAGAGTATTTCACTAGATCAGTGACAGCTCTTTATTTGCATAATTATATGCTCTGGTCTGAAGAGAAAACTAACCCCCAAATTTCATGGGTCACCAAACTGCAACAATCAATGTTTTATCACATATGCTAAGCAAAACCTAAGGAGCTATATGAAGTTTCTTGTGGATTTTTTGCTCCTCAGAAAATTAAAGATGTGCCTCCTGAATAGATGCAAAATCTTTCCAAGCTCTTTGTAGCTGAATTCCATTTGAAGGGAAAACTAGAGATTAGCTCGTAGATCTGGATTTCAAACCCACTAGCATTCTTATTTCAAAGTGGATTCAGACAAGAAGATTTACTGCATCTCTAAATTTTGCCATTCTAAGTAATGTCATTTAAATTGTGACAATCAAAAAATTAAACTAAAAGAAAAAAAATTGGTCAAATGTAAAAAATACAATCACCCCCTCTCTCATCAAGCCCATAGTGACCAGTGGGTTTAATTCTATTCATTCTGTGCAGTTTCATTGTTTCAGCTGGGTGTTATCCCTGTATAAAGATACAGATATATGGTATATGTAGAAAACTCTTTCCTGGGCTGCAGAATTTGTTCTGGTCTATCAGTTGCACAATAACCACACGCTCCGGTTAGGACATACATACTCCAAGTTTCCTTCTCAATCAAAATGTTATGAGGAGGAAAGAACCTGGGGATGGGAACTGACTGGAAGATCAGTGAAGATCCCCCATATCCTCCTCTTCCATCCACACTAGTACTGCTAGAAAGGTCTACCTCTTTTTTAAAGTCAATTTAATACAATATAATAAATATAATAAATATTATATAGTGCAATATAATAATTCACACAAAGTACAGGAGGACCTCTTAGAAGTGTAGGTGAGCAGAACCTATCCCAGGGGACATGCCACCCGCACTTAACTTCACTGCAAACAACCCAGAAAAAACCCCAAAAGCTTCTATGGGCTTCAAGCTGTAACTGTACTGGTAGAAGTTTGCATAGGTTGCTGCCTTGCAGTTGGGTTCCTCTAAGCTCTTGGGAAGAATAAACTTTTATAAAGGGGCCTATTTCAAGTAACATGGCTCTCCGTGATCTTCTGAGCCCATGGTGGGAAGAGCAGTACCTGGGAAGGAAGGAGTGCGTGTTGTGTGGGTTAAGAACCTGGAGAGAAGCTCTTCTGCTATCTTATCTGTGGCTTCTTTTTATCATTTTTCTGACTTTAGCATCAACTCCAGAAGCCTTCCAGGGGTAAATGGGTTCCCAGCACAGACTAGCACCTGGGAAGTTCAACTTCTCACATTTGACTCCTGAGTGATCTCCAAACACCTGCTCCAGGCAGACACCAGCTTCGCAGCACCTCCTCGCCTTGCAGGAGGAAGAAGGTGAAACATGAGTGGGAAATAAAAGCAGTGCTAAAACACACCTCCTTACCCCCTTGTCTTACTGCTATCATGGGGTTCTGTGAGATGCAGGGACAGGGTCTGCCCAATGCTGTTCACTTTCTCCAGGGAAACCCAAAGAGAGGAGAACCCACTCTGAAGCATCTTACCCCTCCACACTGTCTGTATTCCTCCTCTGGAGTCAAGTAAATATGAATATTCACAGAAGATTGGTCTGCAGGCTGGTTTGTCCCAGTGGAGACAATAGCATCAGTTATTTCCCACTGAATTGCAGCACAGGGGAGAGCTGACCCCTCTGAGGAGAGGCCTATGTCATCTTCTTTTGTCATTTCCATTTCTCTTTGCTCATGCCCTACCTAATCCCCTAATGCCTGGTAAAGGGCTGTCTCCAGATTCTGTCTTCTTTAAAAGTGCTATCTCTGCTACAATCACATAAGTAAGCTTCCTGCTCATCTCCCATCCTTCTGGGACTGCTTTTGGCTTTCTCCTTCCAAATCAACTTGCCAAGAAATTATATTTCCTATAGTAAAGCCCGTGATGTGGCAGGTCCTCCATGTCTCCCCACAACAAGCAGGTACAAAATTAACATACCCCATAATATAGTGTCCAGGCCTGCTTGCCTATGGTTTGTGGAGAAAGGGCCTAACATCACCAGGAACTTGCAAACACTGATGTGTCTGTTTGCACTGAGCCAGGTGTTGCCAATTTTGCCAATGGCTGAGGGGAAATCTACCTCTCATACACTTCTTGATAGGTCTTTCAGGTGTTGGTGGGGTATTTTGTTGTTTGGGGTTGTTTGGGGTTTTTTGTATGGTGATGGCTGTTTGGATTATAAATCGTTTCCTTTGTACTTTCTCCCAATTTAGTATGTATCCTCTTGGAGGGGGGTCCGGAAAGGGGGGTACAGAACTGCGAGCAAGAAGCACAGAGGGTGCTTATTGCAGTGTTTCCCGTGGGCTCCCCACGCCACTAAGTAGGTGCTGTGATCAAAGCCAGGACGGTTCCCGACAAGCGGCGGCGTGGTGGGGCAGACACCAAGGAGCAGGATGCCGTTCTTCCCAGGGAGTCTCGGCGCTCCCAACCCGCCCTTTCCAGGTGGCGGCAGCGCCCGGCGGCTCTCGGGGCGGGCCCAGCACCAAGGACAGCGCCCGCTCCTGGCTCGGGGGGCCCCGCGCCCCCCGCGGCCCCTCACGGCCCCCAGGGGAAGGCTCAGTGCCCGGCAGTGCCCAGCCCCGACTACCATCTCCAGGAGTGCCTAGACCGCCGCGTTCCGCCGGGGAGATCCCCCGGAGCCCCTCTCGGCGGGGAAGGGGGTCGTGGAGGGGGACATCACGCCACTGCTTGGCCACTTGGCTGTCGTGACATACCTTAAGTCATGGGGCCAGCTGGGGAATAACTATTCGCTCGCCTGCGGTTTCCGGACAAAGGGAAGAGGAAAAAAAAGGAGGAAAATGTTAATTTCCCGGCTCACTTCTCCGGGGTGGCAGGGAGGAACCAGGGATGCTGGGGCTGTGTCAGGTCTGTGCGCCCCGACGGGGCCCGGACCCCACGCACAAAGTTTTCCCTACTCTTCCTTGCTCCAGGGAGCACGGAGCATCGCTCCCGCGGCCTCGGCGTGCAGGTGTTGGCTATGGAAGGGGTTCCTCATGGGCCCCCGCGACTCTGGTTTCGCCACGCAGGGTGGGGTGCAGGGGCCGGGCGCCGGGAATCCCTTTGCTCCCTCCAGCCGCCCCGCAGTCCTGCGGCCGCTGCTGGCCGCCGTCCCTCTGTCGTTTCGGGGCTCGCCAGGGCTGATCTCGGGGTAACGCCAGCGCTCCCCTGGCCCGATAGGAGCCTCCATCAACTCCGGCCGGAGGGAGGACGTGCGGATGCCCTCGGGGCCGGCAACCGCGGCGGAGACACCGGCGGTACCTGTGGTGCGAAACCACAGGTCTCGCTGCGGGAGGCTCTGGCTTGTTTTGGCTACACAAACCCACTCCCCCACTTCCCACAGCGCGAGGTCCTTCGCTAGGCATTTCGATACAGAGGGAGACGCCTGCACCAAAGCCCTTCTCCCACGCGAAATATTTGACAGCACTGAATATTCTCCTAGATTTGTCTTTCCTTTCCTTTCCTTTCCTTTCCTTTCCTTTCCTTTCCTTTCCTTTCCTTTCCTTTCCTTTCCTTTCCTTTCCTTTCCTTTCCTTTCCTCCCTGTCTTTCTTTTTTCTCTTTTCCTTCCTTCCTTCCTTCCTTCCTTCCTTCCTTCCTTCCTTCCTTCCTTCCTTCCTTCCTTCCTTCCTTCCTTCCTTCCTTCCCTTTTTTGTTTTTATTATTACTTAATTATTGTTATTGTTGTTATTACTATTATCGTTATGATTGCTTTTGTTATTGATTTTTGTGTTATTTCCTTTTTAAGATTAGGTGGAAAGAGAGCTATCTTCCATTCTGTGCTGTGAAAAAAGCTTCCAGATCTCCAGCAAGCCTAGAGCTATCTTGAGAGTTTTGCAAGAAGGTGCAAATGCTGAAGCTTCCTTAAGTTCTGCCCCAAGTTCTTTGATTTTTACCTTAACTGCTTGTATTTAGTTGTATGCTTTTAGTAGTTTGTAGGATTTAAGTGTTGGGGGTGAGTTGGTTTTTTAAAGATCTCTATTATTCTCTCTCTTCCCAGCACCGTGTTCGCCCCTGGCTCTTATCCCGAGCCGGTGGGGCCGGCGCGGCCGGCGCCCTTCCCGCGCTCCCTGCCCTGCCCGCTCGCCCCTCGTGGCCGTGACCATGGACCGGGTCCCACGCGGAGCCCCGAGCGGGGCTCGGAAAGGAAAGAGCTCTGCGGAAAGGAAAGCGTAGCTCAAACGCGCTTCTCCCCCTCCAGGCTTCCCTTCTCCCGGGGAGCACAGAAAGTTTCCTGTACAAGCAGAGCAAATGTTTTTTATCTTCCCTTTGGGAGATTTTCTCCTGCCGCTGTCTCTTTGGAAAAATGAACATATCTTCCCGAGCCCTAGGAGGAATCTGGAGACCCCCTCGTCCTCTCTTCCCGTAACCTTTCAAAGTCGCTTAAAATTACTTTTTCTGTCTTTCGGCCATCTGTCAGTGTCACATCCACGCCGCCTGCTCGGGGTGGGGGGAAGCAGGAGGCGGATGAGGAGAGTCCCTGCGCGTTCCTGATCCCTGGCGGATCCCCTACACCCCGCTACCTTGCTGACAGACCCGCCATCCCTTCCCGCTCGGCCCCAGCCCCAGCACGGCTCCGGGGGCCAGGCGCGACAGCGGACGGGGTTTGTCCTTGTCGCCGGGTGGCACACGAGGCGCCTCTTGGGAGGCTCCGAACGCGCATCTCCCGTCCAAGGGGAGCAGCGGGGCCCTCTGCTCAGGGGGGCTGAGAACAGGAAACAAAGTGTAGAGGGAGCTTAGGACGTAGCCTTCCTCCTGAAAGTTCACTAGTCGCCGTAATATTCCTCGTCAGCGTAGGGGGCACTAAGTAACCTTGCCGTGAAGATTTTTGTGCTGCGGAAGAACGAGAAAGAAGGGAAAGGAAAACAAATCCAAACTCCTGCGGTGCTGACAATGCTTCGGGAAAAGGGTTGCTCGTCTTTCTGGCGTGACACCCCGCGATAAGGAGAGGGGTGTGCCTTGGCCTCCGCGCACCGCCTGGGCACGGCGGGAGAGGCTGGGACGCGGGGCGAGTGGGGAAGCTCCGAGCCCTCTGCTAGTTCTTCCCTGAAACGATTATGTGGCCGAGCTTCGCTGGCGAGAAATTCAAAGCTCAGGACAGGCACAGCTTCGGTAGAAGGGCACTTGTCACGGCTCTCTTCCCAGCTGGATGAAATTTAGAAGACTTCTTTAATTTTTTTCTAATTTCCTGGAAAAATAGAAGGGATGTGTTAGCATGTAAGTAACTGAAGTTAGAAAAAGAGCCAAACTCTTCAACATATAAATTCTCATTATCAACTTTCAGCCTAGCAAAACTAGAGCCATTTGCTTAGCTTAATCTGTAACATATGCTTGCAACAGTAGCAGATTTTATGTATGTGTGTGCGCGCGTGTGTGTGCGTGTGCGCGCGTGTGTGTGCGTGTGTGGTTTGGAACTGATCAAGTCGTAGGTTTTCTGCCTGACGTTTTCAGCGCCTCCTAGTTACAGCGTAACACCTATTGAGAGAGAGAGGGAGACACCACAAAGATCCCACAGCACCAAATCTGAATAATGCGACCCAAAATCGCTAGTAAAGTTTATCAATTAGGCCACTCCAACTCCTTCGGATTCATCCCACTGAGAAAGGAGCTACCACGTTTCTGAGAAAATTAAACAAGCAATTCAGTAGCATCCCAATCATGCTTTATCTGCATAATTCAATGTTTACCATTACTTTTTTTTCCCATCTCTTATACCACTTCTCCTTAAAGTCTCGCAGGAATGATAGAAGCAAACTGTGGTAGCCTCCCTGATGCGTTAACAATAATGACAGCAGTGACAGCGCCCGTGGGGATCCCACAGAGGACTGGTGGTTTGAAGCCTGATTCACTCTGTTGGCGTTATGTCCCACAACAACTTTTAAAACATCTGTCCTGCAGGAAGATATTTTTTTTCCGTACTGAAGTGACATTTAGTCTTTAAATATGGGGTTAAAACAGGGCCCGAGCAAGATGAGTGGAGATTTTTTGGAAGTATTATAAACACACATTCACACACACATGCACATCCAATTTAGCATTATCAGTCTTTACATCGGCTATTGGCGCTTGCCTTGAAAAAATAAAAAGTAATAAAAATTACACAGAATAGCTCAGAAAGATCCAAGGCCCGTGATTTTTTTGCATCTGCGTTTGGGATGCATAACGATTGTGTGGATTGGTTAGTGGCAGAGAAAACAGGGATAATTACAGAGGACATGTTGGTATTCCTGCCAGGCGAGTCCCCGAGAGCCTTTCCCGCGGCACATCACATCCAGCCTACGGACTTGCGCCCTCAGCCGTGCGCCACCAGGACCTGAGGCAGCGCGTTCAGGGCACCCGTGAAAGGGAGAGACCTCGCCCCCGCCTTCCCCACCGCGGTGTACAGCGGCACCGAGGGCGCAGCGCCCCCGTCCAGTACCGACCCGACCCGATCTGACCCGGTCCGGTCCCGCCCGCTCCGGTCCGGGGCGCTCCGCAGGCGGCGCGCGGCGGTGCGGCGAGGCAGAGCGCCCCCTAGCCCCCGCCGCGGGAACGGCGGCCGCGGGGAGCGGGAGCGGGAGCGGGAGCGGGAGCGGGAGCGGGAGCGGGAGCGGAGCGAGCGAGGCGGCCCGGCGGGGCCGGGGGAGGCGCGGGGGAACGCCTCTTCGGCAGCGGAAGGGACGGCTCTGTTCTTCCTTTTAAAAATTACTTTAATTAATTCCACCTGAACACTCCACGGGCTGTGGGTTTGTGCGCAAAGATTCGTGGAGGGGAGAGCGGCGCGCACCTGCCTGTTCACCCCCAGGACTCGCCAACCCCGGACTCACGAAAAAAAAAGTAGACAAAAAAAGCCAACCAACCAAGCAAAGCACCAAAACGCCTCCTCGGTGTTACCGTGAAGAGCAACGGCACAACCGGGGTGCGGGGCGAGCGCGCCCAAAGAGCCGAGGAGATTTGTCAAGGGGAACCGAATAGGCTGCTTTAAGTGTTACTTGATAGCAACAGCAGTGCCTTGCGTGAAACTTAGAAACTCCAATGCCCTTATCTTCAGACAGACAAACAGGCGAACAAACTTTACCGGGTGTTTAGATCCTCCTCTCAAAGACAGTTAAACAAAGGCAGGGCATATTAAATGACCGCTTCGGCTCCCATCCCATCGAGTGTCACTTTTATTTCTCACACTTATAGGTATCTCAGGGACAAAACCCCCTCAAACCAACAAACAAACAAATAGCTTCTACGTCGTGTTCGAATTATTTCTGCAAAATAATTCAAGTCGTGGGTGGCGTGCAGACACCGAAGCATCATCCTGCAAGCTGGACAGAGGATTCCACTGTCGAGGAGTCGCCACAAACCATTCGCCCTAACCATCTCTAGAGTATTTTGAAGAAAATTACTAACACCAATACATGCCTCTGTGTAAAAGTATCTTTATTTTAAAGCCGTTTTAGAGGTTGCTCGATTATTTCAAAACCTTCTGTCATATTTTCTAACAGAAAATCATGCCGGTTTATCTACTACGATATTGCTTTTTGTTGTTCGGGGGTTTTAGAATCTTATTGATTAATGATGTATCTATATCATCATGTTAGAATGTTACTGCAGGTCGCTAACATTTTTTCTTTCTTTCTTTCTTTCTTTCTTTCTTTCTTTCTTTCTTTCTTTCTTTCTTTCTTTCTTTCTTTCTTTCTTTCTTTCTTTCTTTTTGGAAAGAAATCTCTGCTTTTTGTTCTTTCTCTCTATCTCTCTTGCTTTCCTTCCCTCCCCGTTCTCTTTCTTTCTCTCTTTTTCTCTCCTGCTTCACTCCTTCTGCCCATCATATTTTCCCCTTCCTTCCCCGTCTCCCCCTCTTCTTCTCCCTCTACCTCGCTCAGCATTTCTGAAAACGGAAAGCAGATGTGATTAGACAAGCGGCGCCCGGGGTCCCGTGGCGAGCAGGTGCACCCAACTTCTTCATACTCACTGTGAGCATTCTTAAAATGGAAAGTTATGACTGAAAAAGCAGAGATTCCTGCCCCTTTCGACCGCGGCCACCTGCATGCCGTGCAACTGCCTCGTGGTGCGGAAATGATGAAATTAGCACTTGGATAATAACAGTTTGGGGCTATTTCGACAGGTCGCGATACTCAGCCTGGGTGCAAGTCACCCGAGGGCTCTTCGCAGGCAATCTCTGGTGCGCCGGGCGGGGCGGGGTGTGTGCACCACCGGGTGCCCCCCGGGCTGGCCCCGTCCCTCGGGTGCTCCCCAGCGCCCTCTCCCCCGCTGGCAGCGGAGGGGCGGCAGCCAGCGGGGCGGGAGACGGAATTTTTCACCCGAGGGAGGGCTCGGCACCCGCGGTGTCCGGCTGAACCTCGCTGCTGAGGTTTGCCTAAACGTAAAACCTCCTCCGAGATAGCAAGCCCAGCTGTTATATTAACATTGATTTATTGCTTTAAAAATAAATTTACACACAAGCCAACAGCACTCCGTTTTGTTTCCCCAGACTCAAGGATTTATTTCCGACTTGGTGCTCATCTGACAAAACAATGCCCTTTAATTTCATTACACATCGATGAGAAAATTGGTCTGGTTTTTTGGTTGAATTTGTCGTTCTGCTACTTGTGGAGACTTTTGTGACACAGCAAAAGCCAAAGTCAGAAAATACACACAAAAATGACAGCCAGACACAGAAGCAAATATCAAAAAAGAAAGCAACATCTAGTAGATGCTAATTATCTAGAGTCCATATGCAGCCAGGACCACAATTAGAAAAGAAAAAACCTTTGTAGCTTGGAGTATGCAGGTAGTTTGCCTGGGGTTGTTTTTTCTTTTTGGTTGTGTTTGGGGGTTTTTTTTTTGGTGTCTTTTGGTCTGTTTTTTGTTTGTTTTTTGTTTGTTTTTTGTTTAGTTTGTTTTTTGTTTGTTTTTGGTTTAGTTTGGTTTGGTTTAGTTTGGTTTGGTTTGGTTTGATTTGATTTGATTTGATTTGATTTGATTTGATTTGGTTTTTTGGGTTTTTGTTATGGCGAAGACTGGGTCTTCGTTTATTTGCAGGAGTAAGAGATCTCTAATATCCCACGGTTTTGTGCTAATACAGTCCGTGAAATACGTCTACTATTACTGAAGGGAAGAAGTACAAGTTTATCCACACCGTGCTGCCTTACTTCTGTGCAACTCCCAATTACCAGATCTATCTGATGGCTGAACTCAGCGGAATTAGATTGTACTTTGAAGCAGCTTTTGTGGTACCTTTCAGCTACATTTTGGTTTTCTTTAGTAGTCATTAAAAGGCCACTTCTTCATGGTGGCCACCATCATTGTGTCCTTCATTTCACACTCTCAGGGGAAAAAAAGAAAAGAAAAAAAGGAAAAGTTTTGACATCTTGGAGTTGGGTCAAAAATAATATTTTTTAAAACCTGTGTACTGTATTGCTAATTCTTTCCTCCCCCCCCCCCCCCCCCCCCCCTTCCCAACCTGGTGCTAATCTATAATTTTAAAGCAGGGATTGTTTACACTAATGCAAGCTCCTTCAGCGAGAGTGCAGACAGAAGGATACTCCAGCAGCATTAGGAAAGTAAAATAAGACGTGGACAGAGTGCAAACAAATCCTTTCATTTTTCTTTTTTTCTTTTTTTTTTTCTTTTTTTCTTTTTTTCTTTTCTCCTTTCCTCCTTTCCTTTCCTTTCCTTTCCTTTCCTTTCCTTTCCTTTCCTTTCCTTTCCTTTCCTTTCCTTTCCTTTCCTTTCCTTTCCTTTCCTTTCCCTTTCCCTTTCCCTTTCCCTTTCCCTTTCCCTTTCCCTTTCCCTTTCCCTTTCCCTCTCCCTTTCCCCTTTCCCCTTTCCCCTTTCCCCTTTCCCCTTTCCCCTTTCCCCTTTCCCCTTTCCCCTTTCCCTTTTCTCCCTCGGCATTTTTTTGGTTGTATTCTAGACTTATTCCCATAAACTGATTTTTCAGAGAAGTATCTAATAATCACTTTAGAGATGTCCAAATTAGGGCACTCACGCTTCTCTAGCACTAAGTAAAGACGTGAAAGGTTTTGTTACCGACAGTAGAGTTAGACCTTTATAAGAAACTCCCTCTCTTTTCCATAAATACACCATCTACAAATAAAGACCTCCTGTCTTAAAGGCGTGACTCTTCTCTGTGTCTCTGTCCACATTCTGTCCACTGGCTCCACATAAACTCAAACTCTGTTTCATTTAACATATTTAAATATTTTCTTTACACATAGTTAGGTTTATGGGTGGTTTGGTGCCATATTTTTTTTCTCTTCAGAAACTGTACTATGCTTTCCCCTGCTGATCCCTAAGTCCACATTTCCCTGCATAAGCCTCGGTAGCAAAGAGACCCAATGAACCCACTAAAGCAGATAGCAGAGGACCTCTGCAGATTGCTGGAAACTCTGCTGCCCGTGTTAGCAGTGGTTTTCCGATCGGGCTCTGGGGGTAGAGAGGAAAAGGACAGAAAAGGGGAGGGGCTGGGGGGTTGGGGGGGAGAAATTTTTAAAAAACACCCAGACACTGAGAAAGGGGCCCTTTCCTTAACACCCCTGGCGCAGGCCTGCCTGCTCTGCCCCACCAGGCACACGGGCATGTGGAAAGGCTACAGGGACCCTGCAGGGAGGCAGACACCACACCTCGTCCCCTACCAAAACTGGCTTCTGAGGCAGTCCAGGGTAGGACACAGGAGCTGGGGGCCACCTAGAAGTTCCCTCCTCAAGACCTGTGTCTGGGTACTGGGGGTAGAATGGACTGGGATTTGTGTCCCTCTCATCATGCCCTAAGCCCATGCGGGTTTAGCCCGAGGGGCAGCTGCATTCCCAGAGGTGCACCTCCCCTCCAATTCCTCAGCCCCGGCTGGGGTCACCTTACGGTGTGTCCGCCCTTCCCCAGACTTGATAGGTTTTGTCATCTCAATTTTGAGGATGCAAGGAGAGGGGAAGCACCTCGAAGCCCTTTCCGGGGGGAAACAGTAGAGGTGCGTTTTGGGTGCAGAGAACATTTGCAAAACACTCCGGTGGCACATCCGGCAGTGGCTCTGGCCTTTTACTGCAGACAGAGTAAAGAGACGTGGGTGCTTGCAGATCCCATCCCCCTCTTCAGACGAAAGACAAAGCTTGGTAAAATAGCCCGTGTGTGAGGATCGCCGGGAAGCACCGGCTGCATCCCCTAGACAAAGGTGGAAGCTGAGGAAAGAGAAAGAGGAGGGATCGCACCTTCTGAGCATCCGGTCTGAAGAGAAGAGGAAGACTCTTGAGGACGCAGGAGAATAAAATCTGAGTTGGAGCAGTATTAAACACAGCATCCGAGGTTGCACATTTCCGTCTTGATATGCAATTAAATTGCAGCAAATTCCTCTATAAATAATATCGTTGGGAATCCTTTAAGATTCAAGAATGCCTGAGGTTAAGTAGCTTTTAAAACGTCGGTTCTGAATAGCTTATGCAATGAATGACTACCTTCAAATCCATTGTAAATATGCAATACATATGGATTCCTGTTTATCTCTACCTATTTCTTTTTAAAATGAGGGAAACATTCTTTAAAAGCTACTTGTAACACTTTATTTTAGGAAAGCAGATGTTAACTTTTTACATATTATTTTATGACCATTTATGACCAAATTGGAAACCATCCAGAACGCCTCTATTATTTGCAAAATGATTTTTTAGTAGAGGCATGTTATTCCTGGCACAACCAAGGTATAGGTTACATCAATAAAATAAACATCTGTGATTTTGGCAGGAGAGGAAATAAACGTGAGTTCCTGTAGAAGCAGGGAAAGCATTCGTGTGGAGGGAAACACACCTGCAAAGGAGTAAATCGGCTATTTACACAGCCACGCTGTAACCAGGCTCTCTCCCGTAGAGGAAAAAAAAAAAAAAAAAAAAAAAAAAAAAAGGGAGAGAGAGAGAGAGAGAGAGAGAAGGGTCTTGGAATTCCAGGAGAAAAAACGAACGCGACCCTGGATATAGATTTCTGATAACATATCCCGGGCAGTGAAATAAAAGCCCTGGAATGCTTTCTAGACAAGGATTGCGCTCTCTCCCTCTCTCTCCTCCCCTAAAAGCAGAGTGTTTAGCTCGCAGGAAGATATTAGCCACAGTTTCCTCCTGTCAATATTTAAGAATTCCCGGAGACTTCAAGGGAATTTTTCCCTGAGTTTTTCCCTTTTCACAGCAAAATATCTGCGAGAGACGTTTGTGTTTGCGAGGAGTTTTACGAGGGGTCTGAGTACATAAGAAGAGCAAGGCATAATGCACCGGCATAATAATTAACCGTATGCAATATTTATTGCCCTGTGTTGTTTGTTATCATGCAGGCGAGTGCACTCAATTGAGGTTTAACAAATATAAGCGTTATTGATCAAATATAATGAATAAATATGCATATGTATTATTTATCTCTGCACACATGTATACACACAGGAGCATCCCGGTTTTGAGGATGAGGAAAGCTATCTGCCGCTGCTCCTGCCTTCCTGTCCACCCTGCCTCTGTGCCAAGAGGCTGCAGAGAAGTTAGGTTTTGAGGTTTTTGTAATATAAAATATCTCAGATATGTGAAAAAAATAAAGGTCACCAATAAAATTGGTCTCAGCATGGAGTATAATTGTAACAAAACACCGCTGAATTAAAATCAAAGATCTCACTGGCTGAGGCAGCATCGTGGCGAACCATCTGGTGTGTATTAAAAGCAGTGCTGTAAATATTGCTAGAAACTAATGTGGTACCAGATCCTATAGGCGCAGGGGCCTGCCGAGCTTTCCATATGCTGGAAGTGTGGATGGTGTGGCACACGGAGGGAAAGGTGTCGCATCGTCCAGGAGCTCTTAGGGCATGATTTTGCATAATCCTGATGGAAGTTTGCCCCGACAGAGAAGGGAGAAGGAGGCAAGGAAGGCAGAGGAAAGGCCTCTCTCCCCGTCCTGCTCCATCTGACGACGATAGGGTATGCAACTGCTGACGTCACTTCGCATCAGGACCGGGGAGCAAACGTGACCCAGGCAGGAGCTCATCTGTTTCTCATCACTTGGGAAGTTTCTCTCGCTCCCCTCCCATCCTTCTTCCCTCTCCCTTTCTGCCCTTCCCCACACCCCCCCCCCCTTTCTTTTTATTCCGAACATAAATCGGGGCAGGCCCCATCCCCGTTCTCGACCCCATCCCCATCCTCACCCTCGTCCCTTCCCCGTCCCCGTCCCCGCCGCCGCCCGGGCTCCCCGCAGGGCAGGACCGGAGGTCGCGGCGCGCTCCCACGCGGGGTGCCCGGCCCTGCCGCCTCCCTGGGCCTGGGTCTTCCCTTCCCCCCCATTCCGATACCATTGTTCGCGCTCGCAACCCAACTTTGGCTGCCGATTCAAAGCTCGGCAGTCCCCTGGCTCCTGTATTGTACTGAGGGTCACTTACTCTTTTCTCGGAGTTAGACTCTGCTCCTTAATCTCTCCTCTTCTCTGCTCCTCATGAGCTGTCGCGTTCTCCCCGCGCACCCGAAGCTGCCACAGAGGCTCGTCTTGATAAACCTGCTGCTAATCTCGGCCCGGTGCAACCAACACAGAAATAAAAAATCTCTCTCCCTCTCTGCTTCCCCACACACCTCCTTTTTTTTTCGTCCCCCCCTTCCTCTTCTTTTCCTCCAGGCTTCATTCCCCTCAGAGTGCTGCCGCCTTTAATTATGGGAGATACATGTCTTCCCTGGGAGTCATTCATGGTTTTTAGGTGGAAAGGCGTTTCGGAGGAGTTATTTTTGAGCAGGAACCAGTGCCCTATATCCAGAGGCTTTGACTGAAGTGCAGATTGAGACATATCGGGTTCCCTATAAAAGGATCATTTCTTGTGGGAGGTTGGACACGAAGTTTGGACTCGTGACTTGCATTCTTGAGAGACATGCATATTTTAAAACAACAAAGCAAGCTCGGAAGAAGGCTTAGAAGAGGGGAGGGGGAGAAATAAAAGAAAAAACTTCAAGAAGTTACTAAGTTACAAACATCTGTCAACATGGACCAATTTGTGTGGCTTTCAGGGGGAAAAAATACCTGCTTTTTTTTTTTTTTTTTTTTTTTAATCACTTCAGGAGTCTCGGCTACTTACTGGAAGTTGATGTGGCTCTCCAGACGCTAAGAAATGCAGTTTGGCTCAAAACTGGGAGCTTAAAGCGCTTTAGTGGCCTGTGAATTTAAATCCCAACTCCTTCTTTATCGGCTCTTTGCGTGGAGCTGGTTAAGCGTTTCAACGGATATCTCACCTCTCAAAAAGAACCACAGGTGGGGGAAAGACAAAAGGAGAGCAAACGGGGCGACTCGTGTGTTTGTTGAAGGAAGTCACTGGCGCACCCGATCCCGCAGTGCAGATAGAGGAAAAGTGAGAAAACAACGTGAAAAAGAGCAACCCTGACTTTCTGTGAGCCCTGAGGGGAATGGGCATCCTGGGGGCCGCGGGAAGCGCCCCCCACTTCAACCTCCTAAGGGGAAGGAAGGGAACAAAAATATAGATAGATAGATAGATAGATAGATAGATAGATAGATAGATAGATAGATAGATGGATAGATTGACTGTCGGGGAGGTGAAGGGAGGGGCTGGCCGCGGGCAGCGGCAGGTGGGCTGGCAGCTTGCGGCCGGACAGCAGCGCACGGAGCGCGGCACGCAGGGCTGCAGCCGCCGCGGTGCGGGCAGCGGAGGCGCGGGGGTCTGGGCTGCTGCCGGGAGTTTGCAGACAAAAGGAGAAGGCCTAATGGTGAGCTGGATATCTCTGTTAGTTGTCAGCGCTGGTACACGGCTGCCGGGAAATGCTAATCAGCCCTCGCCGAGCGGGGTGCAGCCTAGGTTGACTCCTGGCGTGCACACGCACAAGCACTCGGGCTGCTGCAGGGTCTGTGGCACCCACACACACGCATCTTGCTCCTCACTGGGGTCGACCATGACCCCCACGCTTTGGTCTGGGCTTTGTTTGGTCCAGCGATAGTATGATCCACTTTAAACGTCATATACAGCAAATACCTTCCTAAATAACATAATAGCATAGCTAACAGCCAGCAGCCCCCTTCTTCTCTAAGAGGCTTCCCCCCACCTGCTCTTACACCTTCTTCCTTCTTTTTTACAGCTGGGGATATTTTATACCTGTAGTTTTGAATTTGATCTGCTGCCTTAAGTTTGGTGGAGGGTTCTACAGAGAGGAGGTTATTATTGTATATCCAATTATGGATTGTACAGCTATCATTGAAATTATTAACAGCGAATCTAATGTCAGGCAGACAGTCCAGGTTTGAAACGTTACTCACATTACCCTGATTTTGCAAAATTTGGGCTAAGGAAAAGGCGGGGAGATATAATTTCCCACCATCCCTTTTACTAATTGTTGTCATTCCTCGCAACTACTTTTATAAACTGATTGGGCCCGTTATATGTAGTGTCTTTGTATTTCTAGTGGAGAGCACTTGGATGCCAGAGAAGAGATCCTGACATTCCTCCTCAAGCCTTCTTCGGAATACCTCCACCACCCGCCTCCGCACACCAGCCCTTGCATCCCAGTGACCATCAGAACTGGTCTAGCAAGAGTAGCCAGGGTCCCCACCCTTCTGTGCCTTCGGCAGTCTCAGGGAGGGGGTGTTTACAGTCCTTTCTCACAGGCAGAAAATGCAAATTTTTTTCAGGTGGCCACACCTTGCATCGGGACGGCCATAGAAAAATGTCCGGCAGGATGCCCTCACTTAAAAAAGAGCGGAGGGTGACTCCATAGTACTGTCAGAGACACCTTGGGAGAAACGGGAGGGAGGGAAAAAGGGGCAGGAGCTATAAAGTGGGACCACCTTGGGAAGTGGTCGCCTTTCCCATCTTCGCAGTTTCAGACTTGCTCCCCGGCTATTTTGCGCTGAAGGTGCTCAGACTGGAGAAGGAGTGGGTGCTGAAATGCTTAAAGGGAGCATTTAAACCCAGAGCCTTCAATGAAGGAAGAAAGAATGGGCGTGGAGGTGGAAAAAAAGTTGGAAAATGGATTCGCTGACAAGTAAGGATAATAAATGAGAGGCGCTTTCAGATAGATATCTCAGTCGTGAAATTGCACCCAGCTGGTTGTGTAAGCAAACAAATAGTTTCATGTTAGGGACTCTCGACTTGTGACTTGATGAATAGAACACGACAGAGGTAAATGGCTCTTTAACTCATTTAGGAATAAAACTCTTTGGCTTCCTAAGTAAGAGACCTTGTGACGCCATGGATCCTGAGCAAGAACTTTAACAAGAGTTTTATTAGTTTCCACTTCTGCTTCTGGATTTCCCCTCTCATTCTCCCCTCTCGTTCTCCTCCTCCCCCACACCTCTGTCCTTTTCCTTTTTTTTTTTTTTTTAAATTTTTTTTAATTTTATTTTTATGTTTTACTCTTTTTTATCTTTCCTTTCTTTCTTCCCTCCTTCTCGGTCTTTGTTTCTCTGTCTCTCTCCTTTTTTTTTTTTTCCTACTCCTCTTCAAAAGCACCTCGTAGAAGAAATTCTTCCACGTCATCAGCACCTGGAAACCCGGCAGGTTTGCAAAGTACCCGAACATATCAGGTCTGTCCATAGCACCTTAGAGTTATGGCTTGTGAAATGTATTTATTTTTTATTATTACTGGGGGAATCACCACAGAAAACTCATCCCCCCTTTCTCTGACCCTCTGCGGATTAAACAGGGAAGGGTGTCTAAAAAAAAAAATCCCACATCCAAGTCAGTGGCTGTGAGCCCAGTGAGAAAGCGAACCTTTTAAAACAAATATATAGACAGGTTTCGTGGAGATCATGCAGTTTCCGAAATTAGTTCCAAAGATATAAAAGAAATGGAACAAACGCGGAAAAGGGCAAGGGGACCTCAGTTTCTGCCTGTCCCAGTAAAATAGAGAGCAGAGAAGACAGATACATGGATCTAAAAAAATAAAAAGGAGAGGAGAGGAGAGGAGAGGAGAGGAGAGGAGAGGAGAGGAGAGGAGAGGAGAGGAGAGGAGACTCTACCCGCTATTTCAAGACTTATAAACTAACGCTTTGAATAGTCAAAATGTCCCATGAAACCGGAGGAAGCATGTCGCCAGCGCCTGTAACAGCCGTGCACACGCGTTCGCGGACACTCCCTGTGAATGGCTGCGCGCCGGGACACTGCTGGAGGGGGCGGCTGCAGCAAGCCCTAACATCCCTGTTGAACCCTCCGTCCCTCTGTCCATCTGTCGGAGAGTCCATCCAAGCCAACCAGTGCCACCGTCCCTGCCAACCCTGCCTGCTCGCAGCTGGTCGCATCTGTTGTCTGTTGAGAAGGGGACGTCTGGCTGCCACACCCCACAGGTAATGAGAAGAAACCAAACCGATCAAAACAAATCAAACAAACACACTCCCCTCAAAAACAACAACAACAACAACAACAACAAACCAAACAAAAAACCACAAACAAAAACAAAACAAAAAAACCAAACCCAAACCACACACACAAAAAAAACCCCCCTCAACCAGCCAACCAACCAACCAACCAACCAAAAAAAACCAAAACCGAAAAAAACCACAACAAAACACCAGCAAAACCGGAGGTCCTATTCAGCCCTTTCTGTCAGATAAAAGACATTACTGTCTTTGTGTAGGTAACCAACCAGTCTCTTGCGAGTGAACCCACGCAGAATCTACCTTTTCTTGTATTACTTCTGCTGACACTTGCAGTGACCCCGAGCCAGATTTCCGTGCAAGACCCTCCATTTACCTCAGCAGGAAAAAAGTCTTTTGCATCTTGATCCGTCGATTTTATTGGTGGCGATGAGACAGGTCACTCGTGATGGAGTCCCATACCCACGCTCCCTCCCCATTTCCACTTTATTTCGACGGATACGGAGAAAGTGGGGCTTATCCTTTACCCCCACCCTTAGAGTGGGCTTACCACCCTCTTCCTGCAGATGGAGGAGGTGGGTGGAAGCCGAGCCACCGGGGGCAAGGGCGTGTCGAGAAATCCCAGGGAAAGGGAAGCCGCAGCCCGTGGCGTTCAGGGACAGCCGGAGGAGGAACGCACACACACAGGGGCGCGCAGCGACCCTCGCCTCGGCGCTACCCCTGCCACCGCCGGCAAGCCCCCCTCCTCCTCAGCTCGGGTTCAACCTACCACTTAGCAGCATTTCCAAATATTTATTCGATTAAATGTATAGAAAAGGCCTAATTGGGCGGTGGGAGGAGGCAAGCTAGTTAGCGAGGTGCTAAGAGGAGTGCTTTGTTAACTGCCCTGCCCCGAGCAGGTCCCCTGCGCGGGGCTGGGATGGGAGGGTCGCCCTCTCCCAAATTCCATCGACCCCCAGCTTCCTCCCCTCCAACCCCACCCCAGCCTTTGAAGTGCTGCCGCAGCTGTTGGTGAGCATGGAGGGGCCGCGGAGCCCGGCGCGGCAGGATGCAGGGATGCGAGGGAACTCCCTGCCGACCCCGCCTCCTGAGGAGCCTGGGGAACCGAGGAGCCTCCGGGGACAGCGCCCGGGCCCCCGGCAACAACACGGCGGAAGAAATGTAGATGGGGCTAGTTTTAAAGCAGTATATTGTAGATGACGAATAAGTCGGCAGAAACTTGCTGAGGGACCCCAGCCCGTCTCCACATCCACATATTATTTTTTTTTCCCCAGCAAATGACGCGATGATGCAGTACTTTTAGCTGCCATATGAATGCCCGAGAAGCTGCAGCGTGGCAAAGGAAAACATCCACTGACACAACGCAGACTGGGTAGTTAACACTTCAAAACACAAGACCGTCTTATAAGCAAAGTTTAATAAGGGATTGAAACACTTCTGTCTAGGCACATACATGGAAATAAGTGCATCTCGTACACCTCCTCTACACCTGCAAGTTTCTTGGCAATCCGTGGGTTATTATTATTCATAAATATGAAAATTAATTGAAAAATATCTACGAAAAAGTTTATCTGTTTTCAACAGTGGGACAACACTGTAATGAATTTATTTACATCTCATTGGAAGAAACCGAGACCTGTTTTTCTCTTCCGATATCCCCGTTTGTTTTGTTTATTTTTAGGTAGAGGGAGGCTGGTTTTTGTTTTGTTAGTTTGTTTTTGTTGTTATTTTTGGTTGGGGGGTGTTTGTTTGTTTGTTTGCTTGTTTGTTTTGGTGGGTTTGTGTTTTCTGGGCTCGGGTTTGGGTTTTTTGTCTTCTTTTGCTGTTTTTCTTTTCCTTTTTCTTTTTTTAAACTGCTAATTCATCTGGGTCCCAAATCACCATCCCACCATAAAGCAGTGCTGAAAATACTTCTTTCAGCACCTCCCATGTCTGAGCATTCCCTCTCACTCCCTGTTGAGAGCCCGGAGGGGCTGCTGGACTCCCTTTCTCCAGGGAAGGCCCCGGGGAAGGGGCAGGAACAAAGCTCTCACTCATACAGTGTCCAAGTGAGTGACAAAAGGGAGGATGTCTGTCTGTCTGTCTAACTCCCAAATCCTTGTTCTTGTGTGCTCAGGTCTGGAATTATCCAAGTCCCCCCACTCCCAGCACCTATGAATGCAGGCCGTTTCTCCATCCTGAATGGGGTGATAGCCCCATAAAGGATCTGCCCATAATGTTGATTATCCAGCTATAACTGTCTACTGTATAGAGCTGCTCTCACCTCAGATCTGCTGCGTCTAGAATATTAAAAACCCCAAGCGAGTTGAATTGAAGAATCTTGTTAAAGAAAGAAAAAAGGGAAAAAAAGAAATAAAGAATGAAAAAAAAAGGATGGGAGAGATTGTGAGAGAGAGGGAAGGAGAAATAGGAGACTATGGAAGATAGCAAATTAAAGGGAAAACACTGCCCATGTCTTCACAAACTGAAAAGTCTACCTCATCTAGACTTGTTTGGAGGGCACAGGAGGTGTCTGTGTGAGAGGGACAATGTTATTTTTAAAGATCCAGCTTTATTAATACATTAAGAAAGAGCTCCCTTGGTAGTATGTGTTCTTACAGCTCTGTCTCAGATCCTATAAAACATTAATGCACTGAAAGCTGTTACAGAGATCTGCACCACCAGCTAGAAGCCTTTACCTTCAAAGGAGCTCCATTACAAAAACGATTTTTAATTTTCTGGAAAAAAAAAGACAACCTGAAATGAAAAGGGGTTTTTGGCACAGAGCTCAGGCCCTGGCAGTGGGTGGGCCATGGTGTGGGATGTCACAGCCTGTGTTTTTTGCATGGCCATGGCACATAAGCATACATGAAATGCACTAGCTCACCACCCAATGAGCAAGCATCCAGCTGGATTTCTATATTAATGGAGTGGGAATACCCTCCACACACAGCAACTAGATTTGGGAAAAAAATCAAGAGATCTGTTCTGGCTGACAGTAAGCACAAGGCATGCACACTGGAGTACATATTGGGGTATGCAAGCCCTTGGAGTGGAAAAGAAGATAAAACCAAAAAAAGTCAACCCCAGCCAAGCCCCCAGAAGCGGAAAGCCATCATGCCTGGAACAAACAGGACCCATGGCTAGAGTATGCCTCCTGCTGCACAGGCAGAGATGATGGCATGTGGTGACTTCAATCCATGCCCATGGTGTCTGAGAGTAAAAAGCAAGGTGAACTCAGCAGAAAATTCAGGTGATGGGAAAAGGTGTTTCAAAAAGGGGCAGGCCAGGCTGACAGGCCCATCAGCCTTGGTGAAAGGTTTGTGGTGCAGTCCCAGTGAGGCGAGGTCACCTAAGGCATCACACTGCAACTCCTGCTCCCTTTTTCTAGGCCTTGACAGCTCAGCCCTAAGCTTATACAGTCAAGTCCATTTTGGAGCATCCCGTAGTTTGCATGACTTTGTTACCCCTCCCAAGTATTTTTCAAGTTCTCCTTTTTAGCACCAGTAAAGGAGTTAAAAATGTGGGGAGATTTTTGTTTTTATTGTTTATGATTTTTTTCCTTTTTTTTTCTTTTTTTTTTTTTTTTTTTTTTTAATTGTTGGCATGTTTCAAGCAACAAGACTCATGGGTTGTGGGGTGATAAGTTGGGGTTTTTTTGCTAAATTCTTTTATTTTTTTTAAATTCTCACTTCAATTTTAATTCTTGAAGAACAGCTTTGACAACATATATCGCACTCATTATAAGAAGCAAAGGGTTATATCAAAAATTATTAGTATAGAATCACAGGAAACCTGGTTTGGAACCAGAAAAAAATACAAAACAGATATAGATACATAGACACAGGACAATTCTCTTATAATTATTTGGAAAATGTTATTTTCCCCTAATTCTCCTTTTTTTTTCCTTTATGCGCATATGATGTTTTAACTTTTACCAAAATTGAAAATAAAGGCTAATATATTACAAAAGGAGTAACAATGTTCGTGGTAAATGTTTGCGCATGGAAATTTTGTTGTTGTTTGCTTGGTTTTGGGCGGTTTTGTTTTTATTCTACACAAGGTTCAGTTCAGTTTCAATGCTTTTTTGTTTTGTTGGTTTACTGTACAGCATATATCAACAACAGTCCACAATAAATCCTGGAAGATCCAGTATCCCCTTCAGGTTTGATTAATATCCCCTCAATACTCATTTTTTTTGTCTCTTTTATTAATATTATTTATTTCTTTTTTCCTCCTCTCCGAAAGAAAACAAAACGAAATAAAACAAAAAACCAAAATAGGCCAAAAAAAAAAAAGGCGAAACATCACAACCTCCACGGACGACAGGTCCGTCCTTCTCCCCTCCACGGCCACATCTCTGCTCCCACTTGCCCTTTCTTTTGTTCAGTGTCCACCTCCCGGGCCCCCCCCGCACCCCGAGTGCCCCTGGGTGCGAGCGCTCCCCTCTCCGCCGCTCCGCCGCCTCTCAGCCGGGGGTGCGGGATGGGCTCTAGGAGCACTGGATGGACATGTAAGGCCAGTTGAAGCTGCTCCCCGACAGTAGCATATCCCTGATGAGGGTTTCGATGGGGGTTTTACCTACCAAGCGGACGAAGAAGAGCTGCTCGATGACGGAGGAGGAGACGGTGCGCAGGGAGGGCAGCCGCAGCAGCAGCTTCCCGAAGCGGCTCGGCTGGTTGGGGTACTGGCTCCGCACGTACTCCTCTAGCGCGCACTGCGATTTCTCCTGGAGGCTCTCGATGTGCGCAGCATCCGATAGGCCGCAGGCGTCTGCCCACCGCAGCGCACCCGCGGAGCCAGCCGCAGAACGGCGGGAGGAGAGTGGAGGAAGGAGGTGGAGGAGGAGGATAAAGCGGGGGGGAGATAGTTAGTGGCTGGGAACCACACAGGGAAACTCTGCGAGAATGGGGGGCAGCCCAAAGGCGCACCCCCCATCCCATCCCATCCCATCCCATCCCGTCTCATCCCATCCCATCCCACCCCACGCTACCCCATCCCATCCCGCGCACCACTGCCAAATAAATAACGCGACCTCGCTGTGCCTCGTTGCCACCGTGGGTGTTTTCACCCAGGATACGATGGGGTGCCAACACCCCGCTCGTCCCAGTCACACACAAACACACACAGACACACACAGACACACACAGACACACACAGACACACACACACACACACACACACACACACACACACACACACTTCCTTTTCACAACCCCCCACCGACACTCCGCGCTGCCGAGCGTGGTTTCTGCTCCAGGGAGCCCATCACCGGGATGCTGGAAACCTGGACCAGCCCCCTTAAATTACGCCGAGAGGAAGACAAATAAGGTATTGGGGAAAATAATAATAATAATAATAATAATAATAATAATAATAATAATAATAATAGTAAGCAGAGTTGCACACAAGCAGAGTGAGACACAAGGAGTTTGTTTACATGGCTGCACATCACAGAGAGGCAGCGACTGGGTCCTGCAGCGACTGGCAGGGAGCCGGCTGGGGGATGCCGTGGGGCAGGGGAGTCTCCTCTGCTTCTGCCTCTCTGCCAGTGATCGCAAATTTGAGACGTCTTTGCAGGCTGTGTGATAAATCCAGTAGCAAAGGGCTAGGTTAGTCCCAGCTTGTGCTCAGCAGGCATCTGTAGCTTTCAGACACAAAGCTGGGAAGAGCTGCAGCAGCTAAGCCTTGCCTAAATGAAACCAGAGAGACTCCTTCCTTATAGGTCCTTCTGGCATCCAAACTGTCAGAAACATACACCTTGCAGAACTACGTGACCTGGGCAAGCATGCACTAATCCGAGACCAGAAGCTCTTTACATCCACGTATTGTATCTATACACCTTATTCTGTTTATATAGATACAAGCAGAGAAGTATGGATGCATCTGTGCATTTGCACATACATAGAGACACTTACAAGCACATATCCTATCTCAAAGAACATATAACCCAAACCAGAGGATGATTGGGCACCAGCTGCTTGTGGAAGGACTTTCTCAGGAAACTGCAGTCATGGAAATGTCGTGACTATGCCCAGACAGTTGAAACCATCCACATTGTTTCGAAGATTCAGAATAGATATTAAAAACACCAAACCAAAACAATAACTGAAAAACCTAACCAAAAAAAAAACCAACAAACAAAAAAAATGCCTCCAGCCATCAAGATCAGAGCAAGGCAGTTAGCTAGTAGTGCAGGTTAACAGATCAAAGCCAGACTTTACTAATATATAGATCTATATATGAATTAGTTAATGGCCCCTAAAAAAACATTACAAAAATGTGAATGTAGAGTTGTGACCCTGGAAAGATGCAACAAATCAACAAATTATTCAAACCTAAAACTAAAATAAAATAAAATCTGTTGCACAGGCATTTTTGAAGCTTAAGTCTTCCCTTACCGAGAACTAACTTTACAAAGATTTCTGAACACCTTCATCTACAGTACTATGGCCTCAAGCAAAAATACAAATAAAACAAGCCATAATTTAGGAACTTCTGAGAAGAAGAACCTTTGACCTGAGCTGCAGACTTGGCATCCCTCAGACACACAATTATCTAAGCCAGGCTGCTCTGTTAATCCATACTTTTCCTTTAATGCAATGATATTTTGCAACATCTAAAGCACCAGGTTGCAACATACATATCTATCAAAAGCTGCGGCCTGTTCTTGTTTGCAATACATATCAAAAACCACAGACCTGTTCATATGTTGATTGCCACAAATCAGATTCCATATTTACATATATCTTGCTATTTTACATGCATTATCTGCCCATTATGCATTAGGATCCTATTCAACTTCCAAACAATGCAATATGAAAGAGTCTTACTGACACCCTGGCAGAGTTTTTTTCTTTATGCCCCATATGTCATACCCTTAAGGTTAGTAAAATATTTATCAGACATTTACAATAAGTGCACCTAGAAGTGCAGGTCACTGGACAATGTGGATGGGGAACTTGCCCTCTAAAAGGGCATCAGCCTGATGTGTTTTTGAAAAATTGCCACGGGTTTTGCCTTAGACCTCCAAAAACTCAGAATTTTCTCATGCTGATAGTATCTGTTTGGCTTAAATTATTTTAAATGGTCTGGCATATGCCTTCACTTGGGTTTTATTTCACAACCTAAAGTGGGGGTGGGAAGGCTCAATTCTCCCTTCAGAATGAGATTAAAAATAATAATAATTAAGGGATCCACAACTTGATTAGATTATGTAGCCCACAAAGGTGCAATCCATGGAAGAAATAATGCAAGTCATGTTTACTGAAGGTAAATTATTATTCCATCTCAGAAAGTGGGCTAATGTGAAAATCCTGTGTGTGCCTTGCTTTTTTATATGGCAGTGTGTCAATAAGGGAAAGCTCTATATTTCTTCTTGCAGTCTATGGAAAAGAAATTATGTAAATAAATAACCATTACTGTTCAACACACTCCAGCCTTCCCTTTGTAGTGGCGGCAATGTATTTCATGTTACATGTTCAGAAGAGTTTAGTGTTCAGAAAATATAGACGTAATCAACTGGCATCTAACTAGAAATCAAAAGTTCTTATTGCACTGCAAATAGATTTATTTGATTTATGTTATCTGTCTCTGTCTGTTCCCGGAAACATTTATTTATGACAATGAAATGGTAGATGCAGGAATTAATAATGCCAAAGTTTGGCAGCGGGGAGAAGGAGATGAGGGCAAGGAGGAGGGTATACAAGAGAAGGGTAAAGGAGGAAAGAAGGGAGCTGGTTTTGGGTTGCTACACAGCTTTTGGATGGTGTCCAGAATTTTACAGAATAAATATATGCTCTCTGGAGCCCAAATGTGGAAACCACAACAGGAAAAATCCATGCCAGTTTTAGACACTTTGTCCTCAGTGAAGGACTTTACACAATATGCCTAAAAATGTCTTTTCTGACACTTAAAGTTTGTTTAAAACTTGGATGACTTAGAGAAAGGCTTCTCATTAATTCCCCTCTGAATATGCAATGAAAACAATTTTAGTGAAAAGTGGAAATGTGCGGATGGGGTAAGGAGTAGTAGATTACTCCTGACAGCAGTATTTCCATTTTCTGAGATGCCTTGTGTGATCCTGCTCTGAAATAATATTATTGTTCTCTTCCTTCATTCTCCACTCCACTGTGGGAAGGGGCTTCTCCCCTCACAAATGTTATTACATTTGGTTTTATTATATGTAAATGAAGGGCTCCTCTAAAGCCACTTACCCTTTTTCTAGCCAAGGTCAATTGTTTCAGAAGTAAAGGGGGAAGATTGGAGGGAACAGGGTGAGAAGAAAAAGAAGAAAAAATAAAATATTGCCTCAACCAAGTCCCTATAAGGGGCAACTTCCTTCACAGGGCCTTTGATGTGTGGAAGGGCTGAGGCACAGGCCAGACATTTTCCCAGCTCTGCTTGGGAAGAATCTCTCCAAGTTACATCTGGGGGAAAAAAAAAGGTTCTCCTTGGCTATCCATGTGTATTGATGAGCTTCCTGAAACGAATGGGAAAGGAAAGTCTGGGAGTCTGCAGGCAGGCTGTGGAGTTAAATCACCCTGATAAATGCAGGCAGGTCTCTTTGTCACTCTTGAAAAACATGTTTCCGTCAAGAAGACTTATTATGATAAAATACATTAAAATGTCGAGTTGGCTATTCAGTAAATCTTCCATTTGTTTTAAGATTTGCACATTATCCTTTGCAAAGAAATATTCTCTCCAATGCTGCGAAACTGCATTTGCACTGGAAGTAAAAGGGGGCAGTCACAGTACATGTCTCTGACCACCCTGCATACAAATTAGATACTCCTGTCTAAATAAATTATCTGATGTTCAAATCGATATTAATACTACATTTGCTACATTACAATATAGTGCAAATTTAGGAGACATTTTAATACAATGTAAA
This sequence comes from Agelaius tricolor, assembly GCF_023055355.1. NCBI lineage: Eukaryota > Metazoa > Chordata > Aves > Passeriformes > Icteridae > Agelaius > Agelaius tricolor. The sequence continues at coordinate 7,448,782 of NW_027269287.1, read as the reverse complement.
TACTGTCTTTCGTGCTTGAAAGGCAGCAAATATTGATGGATTATAAACTGCTCAGTGTTAAACAAGGCCTTTGAACGATTTGCCATCTTTGTTCAGGAATGCTTTTAATTTTGCCTCGGCCTGGTTTTAAGCCACATTTATCAGAACTGTTCAGTTATTGCTAATCGGGAAAAGAGGGGAGAATCTCATAAAAGAGAGGAGCTAGGGGATGGGGAGAGGGGATATAAAAATGAAAAAGAAAAAAAAAGAAAAACAAGTAGGAAAGGTGGCAATTAGTCATATCGTGATGATAATTAGAATAATTAAAAAACTACACTGCCCAGACTCTTATCTTGCCTTGTTTCTATTTCCTATATTTCCTTCACATAGTTCCCCTTTGATGTTTATAAATTCTCCCTTGCAGGTTACAATAATAGTATACGTATTATATTCTTATAGGCTATGACCAGAGCACTTCAAAGGCAATGCTAATGCAACTTTCCTGCTAGTTAATTCAAACCATCTATCACAGGGAAAAATTGTTAACATGCATGTTTCCACCGCCTACACTTAATTTGATTTTGGTTTTTAGTATTTTTTTTTGGAGGGGCTGTGTGTTAAAGAGCCAGTATCAGTGGCAATGAGGATGATCCCTGGACCAGAGCATGTCCCCATCAGGTGCTAGGCTTCCTCGACCTCCAGTCCCTTTCCTTTAAAAATAATTCTATTAAATTATTTCCTTATTTTCCTGCACGTAGTTTGGGGGTTTTTTTGCCTTTTTTTTCCTTCCCAGACATCTCACATCCCCAACCCGTCCCCTCACCTGAGGTGAAGAGGACGATGGCTTTCAGACAGCTGTATTCAGCCGAATCGACGTGCAGCGCCTTCAGCTTCTCCACCTGTTCCTGGAAGATGCGGATGTGGTCCATGAAGGCGACAACGCGGTCTGCCGACATGGGGGAGGCGTGGAGGCCGGCGGCGGCCAGGAGCGGGGCCACATGGAGGGGCATGGAGCACTGGGCAGCATTGAGGACGAAGAGCTCGCTCCAGGTGAGCCGCAGCAAGGCCACCTGGTCGGTGATCTGCAGGTCGGGGAAGAAGGGAATATTGCGGGCCCACTCGACGGCGCTGAAGAGCAGACGGGCGGCCAGCTCGCAGATGTTCTCGATGCCCATGATGTTGTTGGGCTGCATGCACTGGCTGCCGTAGCGGGAGGTGGGGTAGGGCTCGGCCCGCAGCAGGAGGGAGATGTATCCCGAGAGATAGCAGTGCCCGTTCAGGGGGTCGCCGTTGGTCAGCGCGTACTGGCCGGGGTTGGGCTGGGTGGGCGGCATTCTTCCTCGCTGAACCGCTGACAAAAAGAAGGAGAGAAGGAGAGGAAATGTGCATCCAGGAGGCTCGCAGGCATCGCCCCGGCGGCGCTGCCAACCAGCCGGAGACAATGCCGGGTTTCTTCCCCTCCCCGCCACCGCCTCGCCCCCGGCACACGCACAGGCACGGACAGACAGAGGCATGCGGAGTCGGGCAGCTGCCGCCGACCTGCTCTGAGCCCCCCGCCCGGCCCCTGCATCGGCCCCGGCCCCGGCCCCGGCCCCGACCCCTGCTCAGGCAGCCTCAGCTCAGCGGCAGCCAAGCGCGTTCCACTCCCCCCACCCCCGACCACAATGCAGACAGGCTTCACAAAATAAACAGATTAAAAAGAAAGGAAAAAAAAAAAAAAAGCCAAGGCAAACAAGACAAATCCGCACACAACCCCCTCTTCCCCCCTCCCCTCTCGTAACAAAAGAAAGCCCCGCACGTAAAAAAAAAAAAAAAAAAAAAAAAAAAAAAAAAGAAAAAAAAGAAAACCAAAAAGAAAGAAAAAAAAAAAAATCAAAGAAGTCCTCCGGGTGGTAAGAAAGTAGAGTTAAAAATCACAGCCAACTGTAAAAAATATATCCAAGCTCTGTTGTGAATCCCAGCCTATTGCCCTGATACTACTGAAATTTACAAGTAAACTGATGTATAGCGCTTAGAATAAAATATTAAATAAAATAATTCATAAAACCAAATGCGTCCATATTCTTCAAAAATACCTCGTCGTTACCCTTCAAGCTGGAACAGGTCGCAGCGTTCCAGCTCCCCACTGCTAACTTTATTACACAGAACCAGCTTTCCATCGAGTCCCCCCCTCCCCCGCCCAGCAAAGTTTTCCCTGCTAAAAGGAAGAAAAAGGTTAAATATTATCAAGGGAAAGGGGGAAATAAAATAAAAATGTCCGAACTTACAATAGCCAAACATTCGTGGAAAAAAAAGGGGACGGTGTAATTAATATCTTTGGTGAGCTGTTGCCACTGCAAAAGCCTGCAGTCAGCGTTGCACAGTGAATGCACAAGCTTGCAACTGCAAAAACACTGGATGCATTAACCATCTCCACACAGAGCGTAAGCATGCCTCGAGTCCCGAAAGCTGACCAAAGTTGGGGTTTTTTTGTTGTTCTTTTTCTTTTTTTTTTTTTTTTTTTTTTTTTTTTTTTTTAGTGTGTGCGTGTGTTTTACTCCATCAGTGCCAGCGTTTGCAGCCGCTTGCCATGTAAACAAATGTAACTTCAGGGGAAGATACGGCTACTCAGGCTCGTACCCTGCACACACAGACACCCCGCACAACCGCACACGCTTGCTGGCACACACCCGCACATGCAATCACTCATTTTTCCGGCGTGCCACATTTTTCTCAACTTTCTCTTTTCTTCCCCAGCGAGCCCTCCTCGCCACCCGGGCCACACCTCTGTCCTGCTGCCCTCCAGCCTACCTCTCCCTCTTCAATCTACTTGCAAACTTGGTAGATATTTTTCATTTAACTGCGTGCACAATTCTCACTTTTTTGTTTATTTTTTCTCCTCCTTCCTTTTTTAAAAAAATTGCTTGCCTCCACTCTCCCAGGTGCCTACTAACAGCCCCTGCAGCTACCAATGAAGCCATCATATTTGTGAGCTCTTTCAGATCTGGAGCAGCCTAATTCAATTCCTTTTCTTGTGGCATATAAAATACAGTTTTAAAATCCCTGCTCCGGAGAATCAACTATTTCGCTGATGTGACATCTTTAGAACATCTTTAACGACAATCACAGGGTAAACTTTAAACCGAGAGAACATGTTTCAAGGAGAAAAGAGGGCAGGAAATCCCCCATACACGAGAATGAGTCTGAACGCAAAGAAAACCACAGACAACTTTTGGAAAGGAGGAAGAAAAAAAAAAAAAAAAAGCAGAGCAGTTGGAAATAGTGGGGACCCCGTGGCAGATGCAGGCTGTGGATGCTGCTAAAATGAGAAGAACCGGTAAAGAGGTTATAAATCGAGATTTGTATGAAGACTTTAAGGAGAGGGTGGAGTTTGATGAAGAAATAAAATGAGCAACGCATTAAAAAAAAAAAAAAGGAAAAGAAAAAGAAAAAAATAGAAAGAAAGAAATGACAGAAGTACAGAAACACGATTCAGTCATAAACTTTCCTTTGAACGCATGGAATGAAAACAAGGCCAAATCTCTCACAGAAGCACACTCCGGGGCACCGGGAAGCACAGGGAAGCGAAGATAGAGTAGCACATTTCCTCCCCTCCTTTTTTTTTTTTTTCCCCTTTTCTCCCTTCCATCTTTTTCACACCCTTTCCTCTTTCTCTAATTACACGTCTTTCATCTTTCTTTCGGGAAAAATGAGCCTGAGAGATGAATCTACCGAGAGGTATTGCAGGTTTAAAAAGAAATGATGGGGTGGAAAGGGGGTGGGGAGGGGGTGAGGGGGAAGGAAGCTGAATGGAGTCACATCTCGTACGGGAGAAAGATGTATCTCCCCCCACCCTCCGGTCTCATGCCAACAATAGACAAAACCACATCTAAAACACGCACACGCACACACGCATACACGCGCGCGCAGGGGGAAGTGGGGATAGAGGCTAAATGATAAATATTTAGCAAGCGATTGTAATAATAGTAATAGTAATAATAATAATAATAATAATAATAATAATAATAATAATAATAATAATAAATTCTCTGCACAACTATCAGGAAAGGGGAGAGTGTGGCAGTCCCGGAGAAGGGGGTGGGGAGAAGCGGGAGGGAGGGCAGGAGGCACAAACCGAAAAGCAAAAGAAAACACCACCAACCACCATCGACAATAACAACAGAACCTGGTGCAAAGCTGCCAGATGGAGTGCAGGCAGAGGAAGAGATTGACATGTGCATGGAAATATATAGAGAGTCCTGGCTGGATTGCTACGGAGAGCTGTAAATATATATATATATATATATATATATATATATATATATATATATACACAAAAACATATGTATGTGTGTGTGTGTATTTATTTTTACATATTTATATTTATGTGTGTGTGTGTTTGCACGCCGCGCGTGTGCGCGCGTGTGTGTGCGTATGTATATGCATATAGGTGCGCGTGTGTGCGTGTACGGACAGGCAGACACAGACAGACCGAGAGCCCTCGCACACGCACGCCTGCACAGCCAAGGGGAGAGGGGAGCGATAGCATAGTAGGGAAGAAATATTCACCTTCCCGCCTCATGCCCACTTTGAGGCACTTCTTGAGGCGGCAGTACTGGCACTGGTTGCGGTGGTGCTGGTCGATGGGACAGTTCCTGTTGGCGCGGCATGTGTAAGTTAAGTTCCTGCGGACGCTCCTCTTGAAGAAACTTTTGCAGCCCTCGCAGGTGAACTGGCCGTAGTGCTTGCCGCTGGACTTGTCTCCGCACACCACACATTCGATGTGCTGCTGGCTCTGCCCCGAGCCCTGCTGGCCCGCTCCCTTGTCTCCGGCCGTTCCCGGCGTGGAGGGGGGTCCCGGCTGGCTGGGGGTCTGCGGGGTGTGTGGGGTGGCCGAACTCCCCTGCTGCTGGGGCTGCTGCTCCCGGGCCGGCTGCGTCGCGGCGGGGTTGGGGCCGCTCGGAGTGCCCCCGGCCACGTCTTCCTGCGGATCTCGCCAGCTGCTAACTACCATTGCCATATCTCGGGCCCAAAAAAGTGCTGGGGAGCGGCGCGTCTCGCTGCGGGCTGCCGGGGAGTGAGGCGGGGGGCGGGGGGGTGGCGGCCGCCCGGGCGCCGGGGGCGAGCGGAGAGCGAGGGGACCCTTGCTGCCGCCTGCCTCCGCCTCGGCTGCCGCCGCCGCTGCCCTGCTGCCGCCGCCGCTGCTGCCGGCTGGAGCCGCTCCTGCCGTTTTCTTTATTTTATTTATTTTTCGCCGCCGCGAGCCCCCCTCCTCTCGCTCGCGCTCTTGCTAATTTTTTTTTTTTTTTTTTAGAGAGGGGGAGGGGGCGACGGAGGATTTTCTCCCTCTCTCTTTCCCCCCCCCTTCCCTTTCCTTTTCCTCCCTTCCTTTTCCTTTCCTTTCCTTCCCTTCCCTGCCCTTTCCAGCGATCCCCCCTCTTTAAAATACCCCCGCCTGACCGCTTCTCCCCTCTGCTCCCGCTCTCCCCGGCTCTCACTGCCTCTCCTCGCCCTCCCCCCCCCCCCCCCCCTCCGCCGCCACTTCAAGTTGCAAAATCAGAAACGGCAAACAAGGCTGTCGGGAGAGGCATTCAGGAGAGTAACACGCCGGACACGCACACGCAGGAGGCAGACACGCGCGCAATCGCCCGGCACACGGCTCCCCACTCGCGCACACGCACACACGCACGGGCACAGGCACACGCGGTCCGGGCGCTACGAGCGCGGAGGATGTGCAGGCATAGAGGAAGCCGCGGCGCCGCCGAGGAGGAGGAGGAGGAAAAGGAGGAGGAGGTGGAGGAGGAGGAGGGGAAGGAAGAGGAGGAGGAGGAGGTCGCCGCTCGCCGCTCGCCGCCGCCGGGGCTCGGCCGCCGCCGCTCCCGCGGAGGCTGCTGTCGCCGCCGCTGTCGCCGCCGCTGTCGCCGCCGCCGGTGCCGGTGTGGGCTCTCGGGGAGGCGGGAGGTCGAGAGAGGAGCCGCTCGCCGGCGATCAGAGTATGGAGGTGTCCGGGGGCCAGGTCCAGGGCAGGGCGCCGTCAGCCATTCAGGGCGGTGGAGCCGGGGAGCGCGGCGGAGGCGGGCGGGGAGCTGAGGCAGTTTGATCTCCTGTCGCGGCGGCGGGGAAGGAGGAGGAGGAGGTTGCCGGTCGCTGCTCTTTCTCTCCCGAGCTGCTCTCTCTCGCTCTCTGTCTCTCTCGCTCGCTCGCGCTCTCTCTCGCCTTTTTTTTTTTTTTTTTTTTTTTTTTAAATCGCAGAAAAAAATCGGATGTGACTAAATTCGCAGAGGAGACGAATTCACGGCGAAGTGTAAAAATAGAGAACGGGAATAATAATGACACTTGCAGGAAAAAGAGAGATCCAAAGTAGGTCGGTAAATAAATCCTCTTCTTCTCTTTCTTGCCTTTTCGGTGTTCTTCTCCTGTGAGAGCGCACGATACTGGTTGCGAGGAAAAAAAAAGGAAGAAAAACGGTGGAAATCGCCCCAAAAATATTCTCTTTTTTGTTTGTTTAGTTGCCTAAAAAAAGTATTTCGTGTAAAAACTCATCACCCAGAAGAGAAGCCCTCCCCCAAAATAAAAAAAGAGGCAAGAATTGTCAAAATAATAACGGTATTAAGATGTGAACGCGTTCTCTCTCTCTCCGGACTTTCCCCCTCCCCCCTGTTTCTCTCTCTCTCCTTTCCCCCTTTTCTCTTTCTTTCTTTCCGAGTTTGTTTTTTTTTTTTTTTTTTTTCCAGTTTCACCTCTCTCCTCTTCTCCTGCAGGAATGAAGCGAAAGACACAAGGAGGAAGGGTGGAAAAAAGAAGAAAAGGAAGGAGAAGAGGGAGATGAAGGGGGGGCACACAACTAATAGAATATGCAAGAAAGGGAAGGGGGGGAGAGAGGGAGAGAGGGAGAGAGGGGGAGAGAGGGAGAGAGAGGGAGAGAGAGAGACCCAAAAAATGAATGCGTTTAAACGGGAAGCCTAGCAAAGCAATGTTTCCGAAAGGGGGATCTGCGCGAATGTCTGTATATAGTGAACTTTGACACTACTATTGAAACTGACACGTTTCTATGGAGATCGCTGCCTTATATGGAGCTCGTGTCAAGGAGCCAAGAGAAGGGCTGCTGGCAACTGATAATCAAAGGCGACTGACTGGTCAGAGCCCTGAACTGGGGGGAGAGAAAATGGGAGGCTAAGGTTAGCCAAGCCTCCTTCACTCCATTGGTTACCCCCCAACTCCCCCCCCCGTCCACCCCCCCGCGCTTTGCTTTCTTTCTTTCTTTCTTTCTTTCTTTCTTTCTTTCTTTCTTTCTTTCTTTCTTTCATTCTTTCTTTCTTTCTTTCTTTCTTTCTTTCTTTCTCTCTCTCTCTCTCTCTCTTTCTCTTTCTCTCTTTCTCTCTCTTTCTTTCTCTTCTTTCTCTCCCTTTCTGTCTCTCTTTCTTTTTCTTCCTCTCTCTCTCTCCCTTCTCTTTCTTTTCTCTCTTTTCCTTCTTTCTTTTCTTTTCTTTTCTTTTCTTTTCTTTTCTTTTCTTTTCTTTTCTTTTCTTTTCTTTTCTTTTCTTTTCTTTTCTTTTCTTTTCTTTTCTTTTCTTTCCTTTCTTTTCTTTCTTTTCTTTCCTTTCTTTTCTTTCTTTTCTTTATTTTCTTTCTTTCTTTCTTTCCCTTTATTTTTAAAAAATTTAAATGAAAAAAAATTCTTCACTACCTACTGAATGGGATAGGGAAGGGAAAGGAAAAGGGAGGGGGGGGGGAGGGAGGGAGGGAGGGAGGGAGGGAGAGAGGAAGAGTAGAGAGAGGGAGAGGAGATTCTTCTGACAAGCACAATTTACACTGAGATCCCCCTGTGCTGCTATTTACTTTGAGACCTGATTAGTATGGGTCGTCTATGACCCCTCTACCCCCCCAACCCATCACACACATGGCCAGAGGAGGATGCATTGCGATAGGCAGAAAGATGCAATTAAAAGGACACGATGGATGTGGGCTCCCTGTGAAAAGTTAGTGTGGGTTGGAGTTTTTTGTTTTGTTTGTGGTTTGGTTTTTTTTTTTTTTTTAATTTTTTTTTTTTGGTTGTTGTTTTTTTCCCCTACAGATCTGAAATAGGGATTTATCTTCCGCTTTCCAGGTGCAAAAGCCACTCCAGGGGTTTTAATGATGGAGAAGGAAACACGCGCTGCACGGAGGAGCAGGCGCCCGTATATGCACACCCTTGCAGACACACGCGGCCGAGTCCACACACATATTCAAATCCCCATATGTTCCCATCCCACTTCGGGCTATTTTTGCAGCCTGTCCCTCGTCCCTCACCCCTCATTCCTCACCTAACATGTCCACCCGCAGCCCCGCAGGGCTCCACGCTTCTCGCATGGGTTTCACCTCTACCCTTTAATTTTATTTTGGGGGGTGTGTGAGCAGTCAGCATAACCCCCGCCGCCCTGCAGGCAGTGCCCTCCCCCTCGCTCCCCTTCCCCCGGCTCTCCTGATGTCTCCAAGTGCTCCACGCGGGGAGGGGGGATGCGCGGGGGGTTGCGGGGGTGTCAGTCCCCCCCTTGCCCTGCGCTCCCCTCCGCTGCCGGCCCGGGCCCCGGCCTCGGCGAGCGGGAATCGCTGGCTCCGGCTGCCATCTAGTGGGCACGGAGCCTCGGCCCGGGGGAGCCCGGCGAGCAGGGGGTTCCGCGCCTGTCTGCAGTCTTCCACCCCACCCCCTACTTTTACCAAAAAATGCATTTCCCCTTTCTTATTTTAAATAGAAAACTGCACTGAGGAGAAGACCCTCTTCTTTTCAATTTCTGTCTCTCTCACAAGCCGGCCTTAGAGGCAGCTTCCCTTTTGTCAGGGATCTGAAATTTGCCTTGGGTTCGAAAGACTGCATGTGACAAAGAAGAAGCAGACTGTAAAAACTGAACAGCTCCCCCCGCCACAAAAAATCCCACCAAAACTAAAATCCCAGGCGCCTCTACTTGCCACCATACCTTTCTCGTAGCTCCCAATGAAGTTTATAGTCAGATTAGAAGGTGGATGGAAAACCTGCAGAAGGAAAGTGAATTAAATAGGTGACAGAAATTTTATTGTTATTATTTAGTTTTGTAAAGTGATGTTGCTTTAATTAAAAGTAAAGAGAAAAAAATAAGCCCGTCAAATTTGATGCATAGTGATAATGATATTTTTTTTCTTTCCCTGTCGACTCTGAAATCTGAGGCTGGGAGCCGCCTGAAGAAAAGATTCCTTCATCATTTCTAAGATCAGAATAATGCTTGATTTTGTCCCGAAATAATGAAGAGATTTTCAATGAGCCCCTTGGCCAAGCCGTCTCTGTTGTATATTGCATTGATAAAAAGGATGTTATTGACTATGCAACAGTAGGCTTCTTTCCTCTCTCTCGCTCTTTCCAAATAAAGTCTCCGTCCTGTCTCTTGATCAGTGAGAAGGTGAAACGAATAAGATTAAATAGGACAAAAAAGCAAGCTCCGTATGTGTATCATCTAGATTTTACTCCCCAGACTGTGAAGAGACAGGGAGTAAAAGAGGCAGAGCGAGGCACGGAGGGGGGGGGAGAGGGAGAGAGAGAGAGTGAGAGAGAGAGACAGAGACACAGACACAGACACAGACACAGACAGAGGCAGAAAGCCTGAGAGAAGGTGGACGGACACAGCAGCCGCAGCCCAGCTCCTCCCGGACCGGGCACTCTGCCGACGGCCCCGGCTCCCCGGGCCACCCCAGGCAAGTTGCCGCTTCCTTCCTCGTGGTTTCGGGGCAGAGGGAGGGGAGCAAGGCCGCGACACTTGGCAAGGAGACCTTCCCCAGTCCTTCCCCCCCCCGGGCCACCTCCTCCCCTGGCGTCATTTGGGCATCCCGGCATTTGGGAGGAGTGAAAGGCGCCTAGTCCTCATTCTGTCCGAGATTTTTTCTCCCTCCTCGCTTCCGTTCCCCTTTCCCCCTATAGGAACATGTGTGGGAATTTCCACTGCTCCCCTCCCCATATAACGCGCGTGTATCACAGAGGTGACCCACGCAGGTACGGCAGGCACCGACCTGGGTGCCAGGGCCAGCTGCAGCCGCAGGGCGCCGGGCTGGGGACGTGCAAGCATTCCAGCGTTCTTCTCTTTCACCTGCTTTGTTTGTTACTTGATCACCTAATGAAAAGATCGATGGCAGCTTGTTTATCTGGGTGATAGTGTCAACAGATTACAGGGGCAGTAATCAGATGTTTCCCAGCCGGGCTGGGCACAATTGTAATACAGAGGGAGCCTAAACATGCTCAGACTGCGCTAGTCTGGGCAACGGGGGTTGTGCGGCGGGGAGAAATTTTTTCCCTTCGTCTGGCTGGAAGCGCTTGGTGGTTTTCATTCGCTCCGTGATGAGGAAAAGCAGCTTTTAAACGGGATTTGTAGAAATAGCTGATGGGTGAAGGCCGGTGAAGTTTGCGGGAGTCCCGAGGAGAAACCCATCTCCGACGTCCTGTGGCTGTGCAGTAGCCTGTTGGGGAGGGGAGACGGGACTCTGGGCATCCATCAATAAAAGTCTCATGCTTGTGTTGACCAGGTTAAAGCAGAGATCAGTCGACGAGAGGCATTTCCTCTCCTCAACAAATTACAGGGACACGGTCACAACTGACATTTAATTGGGAAATGAACTTTGATTCCTTTTTTAACCTCTGTGGATCTGGAATGTGTAAAGGAGATGGAGCTGGGAACTTGGAGAATTAATTTTCCCTCTGTCGTACTAGATGCTACTTTCCCCAGGCCAGAGTCCAAGGCTGGGATCTCAAGGTGGGAGAGTTTTGGAAGGCTTTAACGGGTGGTTTTGGTTGTTTCTGTTTGTTTGTTTTTTTCCCTCCTTTCTGTATCTCCCTTCTCCACCCCTATCTCCTTCCTCGTGTAACCCAGCACAGAATGGCACTGGTTCCTCTCTTGTCCCCTGCAGAAAGGAAAAGTTCCTCTGGAGATTAGTGGTGGATTTGTAAGTGGCCCGGCTGCATGTAATTTGGGAGCTCGGATACATAGCCTGTGTTTGCACAAATAAGTGCCTTCTTCAGCTGCCAAGCTGCACAAGGCACCACACACACACACACACACACACACACACATATATATACACATACACATACACACACATTGAAAAAAGTACCCACACAGGGACGTACATACATATACCCACATATATATGCACACACCTATGGAATGGGGTAGATGAAGGACAGTATGTGCACACTTAGGGTGCAGTGAACAGCTTTGGCCTGCAAAAAAAAAAAAATCATTCTTGCTTTCAATTTTTAGTGTATTTAGTCGTCCTCAGTTCTGACCTGTGGACACCTACAGGCTGCAAAAACGGAGTGTTGTACTGGGGTTTCCCCCAGCCTCTGCCTTCATCCCTTGGTTGGAGCTTTTTGTGCGGCCTCTCTCCTGGGCCAGCCTGCTGCAGAGTGAATGTGAACAGTCACATTGGACCCCCCCCGCCCCCAGTCTAAACTGTGTGTCCCAGCCCTGCTGCTCCCCAGGCCCTCAGCCAGGCTGGGGGTGGCACTGCTGTTCCAGGCCTCCACAACTGGTGGTGCCCGGCCAGGCCTCATTTCCCATCAGCAATGCTGGGGCTTTTCCTCATAGGCCTTTTTCTCCATTTGCCTTTTTTCTCCCTTTCTTTTTTCCTTCCTTTTCCTGCCTCCGCTCAAGCCAGAGCTGAAGGATAACTAAGCTTCTTAAGGAATGCAACATATGGTGTGTGTGTGTGTGCGGGAGGTGGTGCTTCTGGAGGAGACGCAGTCACCCCCTGCCCTGGGCAGGTGGTCTCCAGTGAGTGGCATCACCCCGGGGAGATGTGACTGAGCGGGGCCAGCTCCTCCCGGGCGGTCTGCGCTGCTCCTTCGCTGCCTCCTGCAGCACCCACCCGCAGCTGTCCTGAGGGAAGCACTCTGGGACGCTTTGTGCCAACCCTGGTCTCTTTCTAAAGGAAGCCTGATGCCGAAGGTGGGCCCATCCAACCCTGGACGTTCCGGTATCTCCCCCCTCCTGGTATCCCTATCACAATCACCTTAGTCAGTCGCCCAGGACTTTTCAGTACTTCCCACCGAAGGCGACTGGGCTTGGGAAACAAGGCCCTCCACCTTTCCCTGCTGAGCTCCCCCTCCGCCCGTCTGCCGCACATGCCCCGGGCCACTCCATCATGCACAACCTGCTTTATTTATTTATTTATCAAAAAAGCCCAAACAAAACCCCCACTCTTTGGAGTGTACTCCTTCCCCCCGTTTCCTCTGTGAAACACCATCTTGGGGTGACGGCCGACATCCCCGCGGTATCCAAAGCTGCTGCTGGGTCTCCCACCCCACGGGGTATTGTGTCCCACCCCGCCGAGTTGTGCCCGCTCTTCCTCGCCTTCCGCGTGTGTTTAACCCAGAGGCGCGACCACCCTTCCCTTCCGCGCACACCGCCTGCTTCCCTGGAATTATTTTAGACGGGATTGGCAAAAAAGCAGTGAGACAGCGGCCCTCGCAACTCCCCCCGCCACGCCCTCGAGAAGGCAATCTGCCGTTCCCGCATCCTCTCCGGCAGCGGCTCCGCGCCGAGCCGGGGTTTGTCATTTGTTAGCACTCAAAAGTACCGGGCTCCAGTGCCAACCAGAAAGCAGGCGCTCGTTATCCCTACAGACAGAAACGCCTGAGCACCCGACAGTCAGCCTTTTTTCCCCAATTAAAAAAAAAAAAATTAAAAAAATCTGTGCCTAGAAGTAAAAACCAAACCAAACCAAAAGCAAAACTAAAAAAACACAGAGCCCCAACCAACAAGCGCACAACAAAAAAAAAGCTGTCTGTGTGAGGACGGGAGAGAAGGCACCCAAAGCGAAGGCCACTTTTCTAACAGCACAAAGAAGCATAACAATTCCCAAGTAGAGCTGCAGGAACAGAAACTGATGACCTTGGGATGGAGATCAAACTTTCCTGTATAAGGAAAATCTGGGAATAATTTTCAACACACTCGTGAATCCAGGACCAAATATTTACGTTCGGCACAAATAAAGCTGCAGTGATCAGAGCGCTGAAGCCAAGAGAAAAAAAAAATTACAAAAACCACTAGCATAACGCTTTGCACTGAACAGTTCCGACTGTATTTTATGCTTTCACCTTCTGTTAGGGCTGAATTTGGTGTTTTTATGATTCTGAGTTGCGCTGGAGATTTTGATAAAGAGCTGACGCTTGGAAACGAGTTTGTAAGTCGTGAGATTGTCCTGACAACGCCATCGACGGCAGTATATAATAATTTCCTTAATAGTTACCTGTCAGAGATTCCATTTCTTTTACTGAGGGGATTAGTCAGTCAGGAGTAGATTTGAGCTGGACTTTCCGCAGACCAGAGACCGGCTCCAAGATGCTTAAGTATTTAATGTCACTTTCTCCCCTGCGTCCGAGATAAAACTGTGGAAAAGTATGTTTGCTGGCAAATACTCAGCAATGGTAGAGTAGTAGCGATATAATCATATTTATTAATCAGAAATTGATCTGAGTAATAAGCCTTAGCATTTCCATTGAAACTGTCAGGAGCAAGATATGTTTATTACGGCATATTCTGTCTGCGTGGGGAGGACGGGGCTGCGCTTCAGATAAAGTTTAAATGAAACAGAATAAACACAGTAGATCGCTCCAGCCCAACACAAAAGCTATAAATGACTGCTACATATTTTACGGTGCAAAGGCTTTTCTATTATTTTTTAAAAATATAATTATTCACACGTTTCTCGGGGTTAAGCCCAGACATATCCAACAGTGTCGTTAATAAGTTACACAAAATTGCCTGATCCTATCAAACGGGTCTAGAGTTATATGTTTTATTGTTAACCCCTTCCACCGAATCTTCTGAAGCTGAAAGGGAAAGGGAAAGGGCTTTTGTCCGAGTTGATCCTCGGCTATTCTGGGGCTCAGGTTGGTGTGAAAAGGACGAGGAGGTCTCTTGAAATCTCCTTTTATCTACTCCTATTTTCTCTCTGGATCAGCAAATTTGAATAGACACCATCTAATCGCTCGTAATGGAAAATGAAAAAAAAAAAAAAAAAAAAGAAAACCAAGCCACCCAACAAAAAACAACTGTGTGTGTGCTCTGGGAGCTGCGAAAATGCTTTTGCACTGGGCTGCCTGGCCGAAGGGGTGCGTGCTCTTGAGTGCGCTAGACAAGGAGCAGCTTGAGCAGCCCCCTGTAGCCGAAGCCTGCTATGCGCGCACCCTGCGACTCCGCGGAGACACAGGCATGCCCTGTCCCTCCTCCCTTCGCCCCCGCGCCAGGGTATTCCCTGCCTGGGGCCGGGTGGTCCGGGGATGGGCATGCTGGAGCAACCAGCATCTCAGAGACTCCTTCCCAGTGCCCGGGCTGTGAGGACCTTTTTTGAGGGGTGATGCTCGGAGTTGTAACACGGAGTCGACCCGACACTATTTTCTCTCTCACCCTCAGACTCCTGGATTTTCGTAATTTGCACTTATTGCGGATACCTGGACTGGCTCCGCACATCAGCCAGGCACCGACGGAGGTGTCCGCAGGTTCCTGGGGATCATCTTGCCAAGGCTGGTGTTTCTGGTTTTTTGTTTTTTTTTTTTTTTTTTTTTTTTTTTTTTTTTTTTTTTTTTTGTTTGTTTGTTTTTTTTTTTTTTTTTTTGGGGGGGGGCGGGGGGGGTGTTGGGTTTTTGTTATGCGTTAAGGGGAAAAATAAAAAAAAGAGGTGGGCAAACTTGGGGACCTCTGTCAAATAGAAAAAGTTTTGTTCCAGAGGTTCAATCCAGGACACTATGTCTTCCTTCCTAGCTGCTCAGAAATTGGCGTTTCTTTCTCAGTCTGGGATACTTTTGCTGAAAATTCCTTCATGTGACTACTTTGTTGCTAAGGCTACAAGTTCCCATCCCGACACACAAATCTTTTCCACTCCAGGAGCAGCTCAAGTCCTGGGCAGAAGTCATGACTTAAGAGACTTACTTCAAACTCCTTGGAGTGCCTCCCCGCTAAATACCTGCTTAAGTCTAGAGGTTCAAATGAAGTCCTCCCCCCGCCATCGTGTGTCACCCCTCCTCCTTCTCTCCCGAGGTACGTTTTGCTGGGACTTCTAGTAAATAGATGGCAAGAAGAAACACAGTCGAATAAGGATTAAATTAAGTAGAAGAAATCCAGGCGATGTATATTTTGAAGCTCCGATGGGGCGTCAAACTGATGTTTAACACATTTTTTCCACTCACTGTGCACAAGTCCTCAGCCCCCATCGCCTTGTTTAATTTTTTCACCCCCGAGGAGGCGGCAGTTGTGGGAGGTGGACAGAAAAAGGCTCCCTCGACCCACAGATCTTTTCCTATCCTCAAATGCCATGGGAAAGGGCAAAGAGACACCGTGTCCCCAGGCACGGCTGGGGACACACTCACACACACTCACACTCACACTCACACTCACACACAGAGAGGGGCTCTTCCAGCACCGAAGGACCTGTTAGGTGGAGTACTGCGTGGTCATCCAGGCTGTCCCTAAATGCAGAGCTCAGGCAGGTGGAAAGTGGTTTTTTTTTGTTTTGTTTTTGTTTTGTTTGTTTGTTTGGTTTTTTTTTTTTTTCCCCTTAGCAGAATTACCCATCTCCTTCCTCCCCACTGCCCTCGCTGCTCTCTTGGTTGCACCGGTCAGGAAAATACAGTTTTATCTCCCCGGCTCAGCAGAGTGGACAAGTGTTTGTGCACGACTGAGCCCGCCAGTACCGCTGAGAGAGTGGCTCTCCTGGATGCAAAAGGAGGAAAAATCTCAACCTCCCTCCCTACCGCCTCCGCCCCCCCCAACCCCCAAGAAGCCCCAGAGAGGCTCTTTTCCTGGAAAAGTTAAGTGTGACTTAGCAAACATTTGTAAATGCAAATAGATATGAATAAATAAACCTCAAACCAGGTAGTTTGGGTGTAATAGTTTAGCAGGACTAATTGCAGACAATGAAGCTGAAATGACTTCTCCAATTAGCTGCTGGCTGGAGCTTATTTGAAGGAACTGTCAGCTCTAGCGATAGATAATTGCTTTATTGCTCACAAAACTATCATCTATTTAGAACATATGTGCTAATTACTCTGGATGGGCGTCGGAAAAGAGACCATAAATCTATTAGCCCTTTAAAAAGTCTAAGGTACTTGTGAACGACCAAACTCCCTTCCTTGGAGTTTAAGGGCAAGAGTCTCGTCTGGATGGTACTCTTTCCATAAAATAAAATAAAATAAAATAAAATGAAATAAAGTAAAAGGAAATGAAATGAAATGAAATAAAATAAAATGAATTCAGCCATATATACACGTGTATTTTTCAGCGTATATTTGCGACTTCACAGTGGGAGGGAAAACAAGGGAAATCATCCTTCTATAGACCAGACTGGTGCAATAAATCACTGTCATAAAACCGATTTTCCTCTTCAGCTTTGCACTATTTTTCCCCCCAAAAAGATTAGTTTAAAAATCTTTTAATTGGATTACTCTGGAAAATTAATCTCCTTTGGGCTCGCTAAGTTTGTGTACCAAATATCTGGAATTAATTCAGTGCCACAAAACGCATCTGGGATGCCTTTTGTTCAAACTAGCTAAAAAAGGGACAGGTAGGGAAAGTGGCATTTCGCCGTACGCATTCATGTCCCCTCGCAGTTCTCTATGCATATTCATTGTTGTATGTGTCGCATTGTACCGCATAAAATTGCTATTGTAAAGGACATAAACAGAAGTGTTTGCTGGACTGTGCCGTGGGTCAAGACACCAGTGAGGGGTGAGGAATTCAGGGGAAAAAAATAGAGAAAGGAAAAAGCTTTGGCAGCCCAAGTAGCAGTCTCCTGGGCGTCGCGCACCGAGGGTCATACCCGGGTCGAAGCGGCTTTCAGTCGCCACCCGCCCCTGGCCGCTCCGCGGATGCGCACTCCCTCCGCGCTGCTCCGAGCATTCCGCCCTCCCTCCCCCGCTCGTCTCCACTGCTGCGGCTGGCCCCGGACCTGCGGCACTTTCGGGGCTGTCTGAGTGGAACATCCCATCCCCGGCACCCGTTGAGATTCAATAGGATCCCTTAGTTTTCAGCGCAATTTGAGCGTGAGCAGCACCCTCGTGAGGTGCGGCTAATTGCGGGGGCGGCAGGGGGTTAGAGGCGCAATGACTTGTCGGGGCGGTGGTGGTGACTCTGTAACACAGCGTCTTCTTTCCCTCCGCCTTTTACAAGTACAGGCTGTCTCTCTGCTAACAGAGCAATAAGGCTCTGGGTTCATCTCTATGTTTTTACTTGCTTGTTTTCCCGGAAGCAAACGAACCTGTCGCTTATTCCCGGTGGTTTATAAGCAGATTGTGACACTATACAGAGTCTTGGGGACCGAAGGGGCAGGGAGCGGTTCCTTCCCGGGTGAGGAATGTGGGAGGAGAGATGGTGAGCAGGAAAGTTCCTCCTGGGTGGAACAGGACGCAGGTACCGCTTGTGCGAGTGTCTGTACGTGTGAGCTGAGATTCAGGCTGGGTAGGTGAGGGGGCAGCACGGTGGGGGGACACGAAGCAGGCTGGAGGATGAGGTTGAGGAGTGTGAGGGTGAGGATGAGGGTGAAGGTAGGTTTTGACCTCTTGAGCACTGGTCTAGCTCAGTGCCCTATAGAATAATCTTCTGCCCAGACCCAAATCCCAGCCATTCTTGCATGCTTGTCGCCCTTCATAGGCTGTGTGTGGCATTTCCAAGTCAGCATTAAATTTCCAGTGTCAGCCGCTGTTGCAAACCGCGGAGCGGGATTGTCTGTGTTTAATAATACATGACACAAACACGCGTGAAATCACATGGAGGGAAAACATGCACAGCGAGGTGAACATCCCATGCTACAGGCTGGACATATCATGCAGGGGTGTATCACACGAGCCCAAGCCCCGAAATCCTGGGGACAGGTGTCACATGTGCTCACATGCAGCCAAACAACTTCCATTGCAACACGCGTGAGATCCTTGTGTGGACGTGCACAAGTAGATCACTGCTTCCAGACAGACTTTACGTACTTGCTAAAGGGCCCTGTGGTTTGCAGTGAATTAATTATTGCATCTTGGATCCCTGCTGACCATGCATCACCCTCGTGTTTCTTCCCACCGTGCACAGGTAGAAGTTTTTCAGCCCTGTGCTGTAGCTGAACAGATGATTACACATTGACAGAATGAATCTTTATCCCTAATCACATGATGTTAAATGAATCTTAAAGTCCCTTCTGCGACAAACGAAGAATTCTCTCTCTTTTTCTCTCTTTCGTCTCCCTGTCCATCTGCCTGCACTGTGGGCGTGCTCTGTGGAAAATGTTTACAGTTTGGAGGACTCTAACCTTGACTTTCCAGCTTTGAGCTCCCTCTGGAAGCGGTAAGAGCAACTACTCCATATTACTGTACATATTCCAGTACCACTGTGGGTCGCAGGTGTTACAGCCGCTATTGTTTGCATCCCTTCTGCAGCCCCGCGGCCAGAGCCCAGAGGTTGCACCGACCTCCATATGCTGCTACGCACACCCTCAGAGCCCGGGGTTGCCCCCGTGCTGAGCGTGCACGGAGGTGGAGAGAGGCGAATTTGCGTCCTCACCCACCCCCGCTCCTCGCCGCCCTTCGGCCGCCCGCTGGCCTCTCCCACCAGGGCTCAGCATGGGGATTCTTACTTTCTCCCACAAGGGGAATAGAAAGCTCATGTGTGGACAGGCATCTTTGTCGGTTTAATGTCAGGAGTGCCGGGCGCCCAACGCAAGGCAGGAGGCAAAGACCTCCGAGATAAACTGGGATTGCCCTTTAGCCCCAGGCTGGGAGTGGAGGGACGGGGAAGACAGTCACCGCGCCGAAGGTTCCGAGGCAAAAACTTGGCAGAGACGACAGGCAAAACAACTCCTAAACAGGAAAATACCTAGAAACCGAGCTGTGCACATTTGACCAGAAAGCATCTGGGACGATTGCTTTTAATTTAGGGGGTGCAATGATCCTTTGGAGACGATGTAAAGGATGCATTTGTAACGAGCTACAAAAGTGAGGGGTGGAGGCGGGATGCTGTGCTATGCCGGAGCATCCCTGAATAGCATTAAACTGTGTCATGAATCAGTGTCATCATGACGTATGACACACCACAAGGGATCGTGATGAGTGACTGGCATAATAGACACAGATAGTGGACCAAAGTCTCCTTGACAATTCTTAGTCATATGTCTTGGGGGGATAGTTTTACATTCATGATCCGTTTATTTGGAGCCAATACAGGGAGGGAGACACATGAAGCACCCGGCTGAATCTGTCTGAGCAGGATGAAGACGGGCTTAAATGGCACAAAGCGTTGCCGAGGGGAATCTGAAGAGGTCGCAGGTTTAGCAGCAAAACACGTGGAAAACCCCACCTGCTATTAGGCTATACATAATTAAGCAGGACGCCCCTGGTTTCTCCTGCCAGCCCAGGAAAGGGCTGGCTCACCCAGCGCGTTTCCGCGCTTCTCCGTCAATAAGCTGCAGAACATCTCAGGCACCACGCAGCACCCATCCCGCGGGCTGATAACCTCCCGTCCCATCGCAAACTGGGGGACGCCGCTCGCCTCCTTTTCCTCACGCTTGAGCTTTGCTGCGGGTTGCGAAACTCCGAGGCTCCAGTGCTAGCAGGGGCAGGTCTGCCGAGCAGGCAGGCAGGAAGCACACCTATAATAAACGCTTAACCCGAGAAACGCCCCCAGTATGCCTCTCACTACGAGCTGGAGAGCCCGAGTTGCTGGAGCTGCGGCTTTTCTTTTGTTTGCCAACTTCCCGAGCTACCAAGTAGAAATGCCTTTACTTTTTTTCCTTTCCCTCTCCTCCAAACTGAAGTTTCCCTTTGGCGGTGTCTCCAGAGGGGCAAGAGGGCCCCAGTGACCCTTTGAAGGCGATCAGCACTCCGAAATCCCCCTGGGCTGGCTGGGAATGCTTGCCATCTCAGCGGAGATCACTGACAGGCTTCTTCCCGAGAGACTAAGTTCGCGAGGCTCCCTCTTCACATAGACCCTTCAGGAATACTGATAACCTCTAGAAATCTCCATAGGAGACATTCCAACGAGAAAAATGAATGACATACGCCCAGAAAATAAGAGTACAAGAGGGGAATCCTCTTCAGTCTGAACCACCGCCCCACTCCCCTCCCCCAAAACAAACAGACACGCAAACAAACCTGAAAAATCCCCACAAAAGTGATGGTCCAGATACTAAGAAGTTCACTAAGTGTGTGAGTATCTAATGAAGGGAATAGTGAGATTTTGAAAAGAAAACATCTAATGACTTCATTTGATTTGGAGGATGAAAAAGCCTTTTTAAATCAGTCCAGATTCACTGGCCTAAACATAGCCAATTTTTGAATATGAAGGTTGTACTGAGTCTGCCTTCTTTCAAGACATAATCTGAAAGGTAATAGTATAGGTGAAGTAATGTAGTTACACTGTAGAAACTTTTGTTTCCCTTTCTTGGCAATTTAATTCGGTGCTTCTTCACTTTCTTAGGAACAGACTGACTCCATCAACGGCGATCTCCATGTTTAGACGCATGTCTGTTCAAAGCATTTAGGTTCCCAATTTGCATATTTCTCCCGACATCGGCAGCATCACTGGATTCTTACGTTATCAGCCTTTTCAAAGTAGGGGAAATTCGGAATAAAACATGATTCCTAAGTGTGCAGGGTAGCGAAGCCGATATGGAAGCGGGCTATCAAAATCACCTTTTTGCCCTTATAATGGGAGGAGTGAAAAATTAAAATAAAGAAGCGCTCCTCCTGAGAGCGCCCCGGTGGCCGAGTTTCGGTAGTTTAGCCATTTCACGAGTTTTCCGCTGATTTTCCAGCATGTTGCCGAACTCCTGCCCGTCTCCCACAGCCTTCGGGGGGTCGCCCTGAGGGATGGGTGATGCTCCCGGTTCTGGCCCACTTTCGAAACAGGAGCCACATCCATAAGGGGAGAGAGAAAAACAGTCAGCGAGGGTGCGGGAGCCGGACCGCGCAGGCACTGCCGCCACGCCATGTGTGGTTTTGTTTTTGTTTTTGTTTGGTTTTGTTTTGTTTTTGTTTTTGTTTTTGTTGTTTTATTGAGGCGGCGCTCGTGACCGGCAGCAGGTGTCGCTCCCAGCACCCCCCCTCCCTCGAAAGGGTGGGGGGAAGGTGTAATTTTGGATACCACTAAGTGATTTTTAAGCACCTGTCGATGGTATCGACAAACCCGTATCTTTTGCTCCACGTCCGTTTCCCTAAAAGGGACTCGCAGAGGGGTGTGAGGATAGAGGGGGAGAGCAGGTCTAATTCTATCCAGCCTCTCCGCCCTCACAGCCGGTGACAACTGACGACGCGGACAGTGGGCTACTCCTTGCCCCCCCTACCCTGCTCCACATGCATCCCATGGAGCTGAAGAAGTGGGTAAGAATCAGTGCACTTGTTGCCTGCGGGGTCCGATCCTGCAAAGCCGGGAGGACCTTCAGAGACCCTCCCCTCCAAAAGTCAGTTTCTCAGCCACTTGCCCATCATGGGTAAAAAGAATCATTTCCACATCCGCTCCTGGAAGTCCACGGAGGTGATCAGGGTAGCTAGTTCTCAGCAGGTAGGGCCATCCGCCCAGAGCTTTGCCGCAGCATGAAGAAAAATATAAAACTAAACAGACAATCAGCTGAAATCTATCCTCTTTAAATAAACCGATTCCTTAGTATTTTCCCAGTATTGTTGTAAGTTGTCTGTGATGTCCCCCAGGGCTCTTTCCTCTGCTCTCTGATTTCGTGTATAAAAGCACCTCTGAGTGATGGATTACTGTGTCATTGCAGCCTGTGAAGGATTAATTTGTTTCATTGATTTCTCTTTAGGCAGATTGCCAGAATTCTCTGCTTCCCACCTTTCTCCAGGACTTCAGCAGTAATAGACAGTAACAGCCTAAAACAAATCAGCCCATTCTTGTAAAAATAGAAACACAAAATCCTGAAGTCCCAGGGAAGCTGTAAAGAAGTTTTTTCCTTATGGTGTAGACCCACTAATTCCTTAAATGAGTCCATCTTCTCTCCTTTCACCACTTCCCCTTTAAAAAAAAGGTTACCATGTCTTGGTGGGAGTTGCTTAGTCTCAAGAGCAATTTCAACAAGCAGTTGGATGTGAGCAGTGGGCATTTGACGGTCACAGAGAAATGTTCTGTTCATGCTAAACAGCAGGGGTAGGAATTACAGGAGGGTTGCATAAACTTCAAGGTTCATTCTTTCTTAAAATCACCAGACCACCTACATCTAATCAATTTTCTATCCATCTACCTATCTGGGATATTGAAATAAGCTGTAGTTTATGTCAAGTCCCAGAGTTGCTGGTCTGATGTGTGTGGGGGTGGATGGGACTGGAATCTCCCAGATCAATTCATCTGCATGTTTTCAGGAGAATCTGATAAAAAAAATCAGACCTTGAAGTGTCGACCTGTGGTGAAAAAAGGGAGCTGGGCACTCCTTTTGGTGCAGATTGCAGAACCGTGAGGGGAAGAGAATGAGATCTGCTGCTGCTACTCTGACCACAGCACTGCTCTTTTCAGACCTGCTTTATCTGCAGCAGAGAGACAGGGCAGCTGTGCTCTTCTGTTTGTTTCCACAATGCAGCACTAAATACTGTATTGATTTAGTCTCCAAAAGTTCAACTTTAGGTGCTTCTAGTGCATAACGTTATCATAGATTACTGTCTTTACACCTTGGGCTTGTGGAAAGCTGTGTTGTGCAAAACCAGCACTTTTAGATATCATGGAGAGCAGAGAAATGTTTATTTTATCTCTGTATCTGACTTGTGATGAGTGTAGTTCAATAACTATTTTCAAAGGGACAGTAAATTTATTGTACTGGATAGTACAGATCCACTCCATAGCAAATCTAGGAAATTTTGAAGTTACAGCCTTACTATTTTTCCCCTCTTCTCTTGGAGGATGTTAGCCTACCACTTTCTTTTTTAATTTTCTGTAATTTCAGGTGAAATCCAAATACCAGTACTAGGGTGACAGCATGATTTCCTTGTTATCCCACAAGAAAATATGCCTTGCCCTGCCTGAGGAATGCTCTTGTGTTTTCTTGCATGAGATCCCTCTATGGTCTGTCAAGTCTAACTTTCCCTTCTCTACCTGGCAGGTTTCAAAGGAACTTTAAAACTAGTCATGAGGAGTTAATTCTTGTTTCCACTTCTGGGAATCCCTTGAAATCCCTATTTTGTCTGGAGAAACCCTGCAGTGTGGGTTAGCCTGCAGAAGGAAAAGGGTGGCTGCCTCCTGGCATGGCAGCCTGGGAAATGCTGTTACCCTGGGGAATCCTGCAAACTTTCCTTCAAATGCTTCTGTGGTGTTACAGGGACCCCCACTTTTCTGGCTTAACACAGGCATTCCCACTGCCTGGCATTCCCACTCCTGATAGTTTTTCACTGTCAAGTAACTTTGAAAATAAAGGCACAAAATGCAACAGTTCACATTCTTCCTTCTTGGATAGCCAAGCCCCAGGGAGGCTTGGCTCTCAGGGCAGAGTTTGTCTTGCTTGGAAGCAAACGCTCTCATTCCCTCTGCCCCTTTCTCCTTGCCAATTCTTTTCAGCTTACACAGGGGAATCCTTCTGCTCCTTTGCTAGGCAATAAGGAAAGTTATGCTCTTGATTAATAATGATAACAATATTCTTGGCCTGGAAAGTCTGAGTTAGGAGCAGAGACAGATTTCCACCCCTATCTCTCCAGTTTGTAATAAAACAGGCAGAATCCATCACAGACCAAATTTAAAACGCTTAAGTCAAGCTCACACCCTTTTATCCCTTCAGATCTGTAAAGAAACAGAGTCTGTTAGTTTAGTGAACATTAACCTCTCGCATAGTTATGAAAGTAGGATTAACGCCTACTGAAGGGACAGCTGTATGACCCTCACACACACTAACTATACATTAGGGCTGTCATGCTATTGATTGGGAGAAATTTGTGTGAAGAAGCACTCCCCACCAGGGAGAAAAACAGACTAGAGTGGGGAAAAAGCCACTCTAAGATGCATCCACTCCTTCTGCTAAGATGCACTTTAAAAACTCAGTTCCCATTTCTGGCATCCAGTGCAGATGTGCTGGAATCTGCATGCTTGCAGTTCTGGTGCATACAGACCACACACAGTTGTCAGCTGTGGCCCTGGGACTGGCTCATCTTTGGACAAAACAGACCTCTGCCAATGCTGGATTTGCACATAAGTAGAGTTTTGCTTGGACTCTGCCCACATGGGGTTTTGTGGCCTTGTGGGGTTCTGACTGGCTGTACTTTAGCATATCTAGTCCCATTTAGCTAATTTGGAAGAGACTGGTCCCGAAGACATTTCTCCCTCACCCCATAAGGTAACAAAAAGAAGAAGTAGTGATGAATAACGTTTGTCAAACTTTCTTTTCATTAAAGTATTAATTCTTTATGCTAACAAAGCACAAGATGATTGTTTCCTAGGGTTTGCTGGGTTAAATACAAACTCTGGATTTGACTTTCGTCACATACAATTTTTGTGTTAGTCTAACTCTTATAACATTGAATTCTGCAGAAGCAACTGCAATTTCAGTGCATTTCTGAAAACAGACATTTTAAGGGCCCATCCAAACACTTTGTTAGAGCAGTTCTGAAGTCTCATCTGTCACTTAAAATTCATATTTATAAGGGACTCGTGACAAAGGTGAGACCAGCTGTTTTAGAATTGAATCTTCCAGTCAAGGTAGTTTTTGACTACATTAAGTGTGATGGCTCACAAGTTGTAAGAGTATGGGACTTGTTCTTAGCAGTGCGGAAACCCTGCAGTTCTGCAAGATGCAAATATTTGCTTTGGTCAGCCTGAATCATCAGATATAAAGAAAAATAAATCTGCAAGGAAGAGAAACAAAGTCCCTTCTGATGGACACAATGGGGATTTGTGCCTTGCTAAGACAGGTCCATCTATTTCGTGCAGGGCAACTACTAGACCCCGGCCCAACTTCTGGAAAATATAAAAGAAAAGATCCTGACTGAAAAGGTAAAAAATTAGACAAAGCTCTGATAGTTTTTTCCCTTGTAGCAGGGAGTAATTTTTTAATTTTTTTTTTTTCCCCCTGAAGCAGCAGGGAGTAACTTTCCCCTCCCTGCATTATTGGAGGCTGTGCAACTGTAGCTGTGTGCATAGGTAGGTAGAGAACTGCTGGATACATGAAAGCTGGAAGTTAGGTGCTAAAGGGCATCAGTCCTGCTGCTCTCAACTCACCTCTAAGTCATTTAGTTCAAATAGACAGGTGAAGAGTTAGAAAAAAATACCATGTCATAGCAAGGTAGCCAAGAACTGGACACCATTATTTCTTTGGAAACATGCTCTCCCAGCAAGTAGATTGATTTTTTCCTCTATTAAATTTATTTGTTTTAAATTCATCTAGAAATTTGTACAAGGGGTTAACACTCATGCCCTTCTCAGCAGTACTTGGGAGTAGATCTCTTGCCTACACATTTACCTCTGCTATTATGAAGCTTTAAAACAGCAGCAGTAAAACTCACCTCCCTGCATTAGGTGTTGCTATATTGCAGATCAAAGTTTTGCTGTTTGCAGAAACATGGAAAGAATACCATAATTCAATCTGTTTGGTTAGAACTCAGCATTCAATGAGTAACAAGTTTCTGCTTTTCCACGGAAAGTGTGAATTGAAACTCCAAATGAATGAGTAGGACTTTCTTGCTTCATATCTTACAGCCACTGCTGTATTGATAATTCATTTTTTCCAAGTGAGTAAAAAGTATGTGGCTTACCACTCTAGCATCTCATTACTAAGATCACAGGCAACATATTGAAAATGGTGGGATGCTAGATAGTTCCAGTACTTTATGTAGCTATTAAAATTATCTGCACCAGAACTTCTTTCAGTTTACACCATATTAAAGGAAGTTTAAAAATTGCAGTTTTGGTTCTAATCAGCTTTTCAGCTTTACTGTATTCCAATGTATCAAGACCACCATCACTAGTAAATCGTAATTGTGTATTGGTAGAGATCATGGCTCTAGAAGGGAAGTACGGTTGTCTCATTCCAAAATCCACTGATTTTTAACATGACAACCATTACATTTTCTAGTCACAAGCTCATGCTTGTGACTAGAAAACGATCCCTGTAAGACGTTGTTTTTGAAGAGCTCAACATGAACATTCTTGACTAACTGCTGTGGGACTCCTTCAGCTAGAAACACTGACAGTTACATTAGTTGGAAAAATGCGTAGGTTTAGTCCACACTGCACACTGCACTAACAACACATCTTGACCTTGTGCACTCCATCATCTGTGGATTTAAAATAATTTTTGAAATTATTTCAGCATTCAGAAAAGACATTAAAATTAACTATGATATTTCTCTATCAAAACTGTTTTTTATCTTCTGAGAAATGTTTTCAGGTTCTCCCCTAACATTTGAATAGTAAAGACAAAATTACCCAAGATTTTATGGTGCTTTTTGTAGTTTTTCTCAGCTTTTAAAACTGAGTCAAACTTGTCTTTTTAAAGTTGCCAGTTTGATTTTCAAATTTTTTTCTTCATCCACCGTCACAATGGCACCCTGTCTGGTCTGTGTGCCCTGTGTGAGCATTTCCACAGACCAGAATGTTATGTTTTCACCGGAAATAAAAAAATATCCTAAAACATGAGTTTTGCTCATGGTTAAACTTCAGTTATAATTTACATTTGATTTGATGCTGCCCCTTAGAAATGACAATAGCTTCAGAGAGGGTTTAAAACGCATATAGCGATCCCTTGCAATCATTATAAAATAGCATAGGAATGCCTACAACAGTAGGGACACCACTCTGTCTATAATTCAGTTTAGCTAATTACATCCTGCTTTTCTAAATTCAAGTTTATTCCTAAGCTTGATCCAAAACTTCCAGAAATAACTGTTTTTTCCCATTACCAGTTTTTGGGGTGGGATAGGTTGTATTTCACTGCTAGATGAAGTTCTCTGGGATTTTTTTTTTTAAATAAGAAATGACCTTTTAGTTTATAGGGAGGTGTAAGCTTCTCATCTGGATGATCAATAAAGTAAATTCCTTAAAATCCTTCTGGCTAAAATAACATCAAAATATATAATAAATTCAATTTTATCACTTCACAATTCATTCTTTGTCACACAGACCCTCACCATGAAAAAAAAAATTACATCATACAAATTGACAAGAGGCAATTGTCTGTCAATGGACTTGCTTTGTAGGTAGGGGAAGAGGCCAGGAATAAAGAATCTGAGAGCATAGGTGCACCAATCACTCAAAAATTGACTGATTAAGTTGTCAGGACATTGAAAACATATGTTTAGAAATGCATGAGATAACAATGAATAGTATAGCAAACAATAAATTAAAATTTCAATGTAAGAGAAACTGCAATTAAGGGACTTCCAAAGAAATGCTAGTTGCATGGCTCAGAAGTTTTGTTTTGCAGCAAAAGCCTAGAAGAGAAACTAAACATTAAAAATCTGCACTTCTGAATATGATTAACACTTATTAAACTGCATCTTCAGCACAGTTTCATATTTAAGGTGGTTGTGTCTTGTTTCCATCTCTGTCTACAACTATCTGATTCTGCCAGACTATGGTAAAAATACAGATTTGGATGTAATTCCTTATTAAATAAGCATACAATGTAAAGATGCTTCTCAGCTACAGAAAGAGAGTAAAGCAGTTGCTCTTTAACAAATGCCATGCTATATGCATTATGTAATTTCTATGGTTATAAAACAACTTGAGAAATTGTACTGTAACAATATGATATATGGTAGGATTGATTACTCCAAAAATCCTTTCAAGAGGAAAAATTACAGGGGAGATGGGGAAGGGAAAAGCTTTTTTTTTTCTGTTCAAGCTCCACTTCCTAAAGATTTAGCTTCTGTGGAGAAAAACCTCACATTCAGTTGTTACATTGAGTGGTCACTCAATTTGTTTATTAAATAGTCAAATATATTCTTTTCAGTATATATGAATAGTTTAATTTATTCTGCTGAAAGAGAGATAAGTATCAGAAATAGCAATAGAAGTCACATAATGATATAAGAATACTAGAAAATCTGAGGATTTTAGAAGAGTCCATTATTCATTCAATTCCTGGCAGCCTTTATGATTACAAAGCACTTGATTGACTAACTAGACATTCTCAAAGTGAATTATGAATCAGGTTCATTTTTCCTGGTTGAGAGCTGGTACATGTTGTAACTCTTCCACTTTGTGATATATCAAGCTCTTGTAACAGTAATAAGAGATATAATCAACTCCTATTTCAGGACAAATAAACTGGCTTTTCAAAAATGAAATGTGGTTGCTAACATTTTTACAGTGTGCAATTTAATTCCTTCCTGCTATTCTCAGAGCGCAATCTGGTGTGATGACACAGCTTTTGAATATTTGACTTTGCTGAAATTCTTTAGGAGAGTCTCACACCCTCAGTCCAGGCATACTGATATCAGTGGAAATGTGGTGTTGGGTCTAAGAGCAGTGAGTGGTCCCTTTACTTGTTGAAAACAAGCCTCAGACACTGAAAACCTGGGCCACAATTTGCCCTTTTGTGCTGGCTCTGATCTCAGCTTGGGAATACTGAACAGTTTTAAAGCTGTTTAAGTTTACTTTGAAACACAAAAAAAGGAAAAAAAAGAAGAACCTCTTCTAAAGTGTGCTTGACCGTCAAGTCCTCTTTCATGAAAAAGTCCCTCAGGCTTTTGTGGAAATTATGCAAAGGGAATGACTGGCAGGCTAGGGTAGGACTCATTTGTAGAACAAATGCACAATCAGATCACAAGTCCCCCTGGAATAGGTTTAGTGAGAGGTGCATTTCACCTCCAAATGACTACAGGGAAAACAAAATTAAAAAAAAAAAAAAAAGACTGCTCAAAATCTGTGTGAGTGAATGTCCAAGAAAATCACTATGAAGAGCATTTGTGCCATGCATCTGAATAAGAGATGTAGCCCATAAGTGCTGGTTTGGCTTTCTGGGGTGTGGTGGTCTCTGGATGCTTATGTCCCAGTCAGCAGAGGCAGCTTACAAGTGTGGTGATATGGGCTGGGGTACTTGATAAAGTGTTGGGTCCAAGGGACAGGGTACATCACATCCTCTGGTACGTGTGCTGAAACATGATCTTCCCACATGGGGTTCTGTGCAATACCACCACCACAGGTCACAGCTTTGCAGGGAGGAGAGGATTTTTCTGTTGCTTAGGGAGGTTAGCCTAGTGTTTGTGTGCTTATTTTAGTTCCAGTAAAGGGGTAGGCTGATATTCAGTGGGTTGACATTATTTGTAAAACAATTTTAAAGACTTCAACCCCCTCTGTTTCCCTTCTGAAACACAAAAGCATATCTCTTAAGCAAGACCTTTGGGAGAAAAGATCTATTATCACTTTAGTTTTGGAAGGCCTTAATGTGGTCATTCATTTTAGAAACAATGGTTACAGACTTCAGATTTCTTCTTTAGTCATCTTTCTTTCTATCTAATTTCTGGCCTTCTAATGACCTTAATTAAATGCTGAGTAGTTTAGAATATTATTAAATAGCTTTCATAGGATTTAAAAAATTTCTGATTACATCATGAGTACAGATTATTAAATATTCCATTCATTTTAAAATTATGAATAAGAGGATAATACCAAAAAAGATGTTTGTAACAATTTTAACTAAGCTGTGTTAATTGAGTTAGGGGATAAGAAATGAGATTTAAAGGGTGAGAAATGACCGAAATCAAAGTCTTCATAGTTTTGAAATCAAGTGGATTAAGAGAACGGTCAGAATGGAGGAGGTGGGGGGTCAAAATCTGAATGAATGGTTTGAATAGAAAATTCACTTACTTTTAGGCCACATGTGCTGTCTTTCACAGAAATGGTTTGCAATGGTACCTGATGTCATGTGGGTAAACAGGAAAGGTAAAAAACGCCTGCTAGCCACCAACAGGATACATGTTGCTCATTGTCTGGCAAAGGTATGCAACAAGAATGGACACAGAAAAGTCTGCTCAAAAGTTGCTACAGCTGGCAGCTCTGCATCCACTAATGTGCAGAAGCACAGCAGATCAACCTCCAGCATGCGTGGGTCACACTGTTGGGATCACTGTCCGAAGTGGTGCATGGAGTGGCAATGACTTTGTTGCCTTTTGTTTAATATCTCAAGCGTGGCCACTGTTCTCCTGATCTGACATTTGTTTGTAACTACTATTTGTCAGCACAGCATGAATTTTTGCTAGGCTATTCTACTTATTGCTCTGAAATACTGGTTGGGAGTTAAACACAACTTTTCTGGTTGCTATGTTCTTCTTGGAGGCCCACTCCCAGATTCTCACCAATCAGAGGGCTTTACATGGGATGTTCACACCTCACCCCTTTGTAGCAAGAACGTAGCTCCAACCTGCCTGGAAAACAGGCAAGATTTTTCTACTTGTGCTCCTTCAACATTAACCAGAGAGTAAATGAGCCTCACATGCTGGAGGCTAGGAATCATCTGTGCATACAAAAATTACAGCATCTTTGCAGTTTCCTTCTGGGGATGTGAGAGGAAACCAATACTCATGAAACAGACTGGGGAGAAGAGTGATAGGAAAGTGAATGAAAAGTAGGATGCAGAACTTAAACTACCAGTAAGGGATGATGGAGGCAATGTGCCTTTGTTTAAAAGATTGACACAGGCATCCTGTTAAGGACAGGCTAACTCACATGACCAACATCAGGTGGGCTATCACACGTATCTTGCTTGCACATGGATTCCTTACACTTAGTATGTGCTGCATCCTTCTTTGGCATGTTTGCTGGCTTCAGAAATTTTGTACTGATTCAGGGCATAAAGAGAAGTCTAAAACATCATATACCCAATGAAGCTGGGGAAAGACTGACTGCAAAAAATCAGCTCTTGAACCCCAAAGAGAAAAGCATAAAATGAATCTGAATTTAACCAAGAATAACAAATACTGTAATGATATACTAATGATGGAGACATTAGTATTGCAGGCTTAGTTATGTAAGTTGGGATTTAATATGTACCTCTTTCTTTCAATCTTAACAGCTTTAATTATTTTCACAAATAAACACATAAGCAAACAAACAAACAAACTCAATGCTTCCTTAAACATTACTAATAAAAAAATCGAGTAATCATGGATATTTGAAAACAGAAATCAAAAAGAACATATTGCATTCACACCAACTACATACCAAGCAGAATGTTAATAACATTAACCTTTACTCTATCAGATATTTTCAAGAAATACCACTATATTTTTTTTGCAATGGCTCATATCTGTCATTTAACTGACATGTGAACTTTTCTAAGTTTGCCAAATCACTGAGGCCTGAATACCATTCAGCAATGTTAATTTTGTTTTCCTATTCGAGCTTTTACACAATTATTCTCATGGCAATCATTCTGGCCTTGAGTATAAATAATACTTCAAGTGGTTTGTTGATATCCAAAAAATGATGTGTATCTGCATTAAGAGACTCTGGAATCTAATGGGAAAACCATGCATATTATTAAGCTGAAATGCCTATTTCTTTCCTCCCAGATGGGAAGTAGTACCGGGTAATGCCATGGCATATGCATTAATTTTATTCCTTCCGCAAATTTTAGCACATATTATTTTTGCAGATTTTGAATCTTTGCCTCCCACCCAGTATACAGGAGAGTTAAAAAGGAGTTTGCTGCAGAGAAGATCTCAGTCTTAATAAGGGCCCTGGATAACTCTTAGGTGAGCTGAGGAAGAAGAGCATAGGAACAATTCTGTTTTGGAGAAGAGTAAGAGAAAAAATGAAAGTTTGGTCGGAGGAAATCCTGAGGAGGATTAACAGGGGCAAAAAGAGAGACAGAGTATACTATTTTCCTGGCTTTCACATTTCCATCTTACAGATTGGGTATGCTGGATCTGAAGGTTCTATCAATAAATAAAGGGCACATTTTAAATGAATAAATACAAATACAAACAAAGAATAATGAAAAACATAAATCCCAATGTCTGTTCATCAGTGTTGCTACCCAAATAAAACTTACTCTGTAACAGATTTCTTCCTAAGTCTATGGATTTCTTGCACACGATTTTCCACAGTTTTATTTCATATTACTTGTTTTTCAAAATTCCAGGGCTTTTCTTAATTTTTCTTGCTTTTCAGTCCAATGGGGCTTTTAATTTCCTCATGATCTGAGAAAGTGGAAGGAGCACACTGTATTGCAAGCTGAATGTTTGTGTGGGAATGAGCTGAGTGGGAGCATTTTATGCAGGTCTTTATAAATACTAGAAAGAATAAGTTTAAAATTGTGATTGTTGATGTTTGCAGATATGCAAGCATAGCATGGCATCATCTCTAAAGACTGATGGTCTAAAGAGAGGTAGGACAGTAGAAAATGAGGGTTTACTTATTTGATCAGTGTTTTTCTTTTTGCTACTTTACTCTCTGGGTTCCTGTAAGTTGGTCTTTGCATGTGTTTAGACTTCACAACTTGTACCTGTCACTTAAAAGGAGTTTTAAGCTAACATCAGTTAATGGCTGCGGAATCTAGAGTGTGTGTTGAGTCTTGAGGGGAGCCCTGGGTAAACTGGCTCAGAGGGGGAGTGTGGGTTCAAAATCGCCCTTCCATGCTGGCTCAGCCAAAGGCTGCCATAAAGCACCTAGTGGATTTAGATGAAGTTATTCCTCCTATTCTATAGAGGAAAATGGTATCTACAGGTGAGCATGGGGGTGGAGAAAAGGCATGTGTGGTGCTCCACAGCCCACCACCCAAAGCAGCTCCTGGGAGAAGCCCAGTCTGTCACACATGCACAATGCTAGCTGGCTGCCTGTGCCCCAGCAGAACTGCAGTGAGGGTTCTGGTCCTTTCCACAGTATGTAGGCTTTTTGAATTGATGAACACATCTGTCTCCTGAACAAAAGGAGGTATTATGGCAAATAGGCATACACTGCTTGATTTGAGCATCACAGTGCCCAGCCAGGTCAGTGCCAGATACATAATATATTCTAAAAACACAGATCTGGTGGCCAAGTACAATAGTGCATACCTAGTTGCAAATCTACATAAAATTTAATATTTTTAGTTTCTGCCTAATACATCTTAGTTTTAATTTGATGCACATATTGTTATGAAATATCTTGGTCTTCTCTCTCTTCACTGAGCAACTATGGTCAAAACATCTCTATTAGACATCTAAGTGCTACCACTAGATGGGAAGAAGTCAGCCTTTATTTCTGTAGTCCTTTTTTTGTCTTCTTTTTTTCCCTCTTCTGATCAGCATAGAGGCAGTTTTCATCGGGATAACTTCTGTTGTGTTTGAACTCCTCTTTGTGTGGTTCCCAGCATTTCAGACAGTGCAGCACAACAGTATCACACCCCTCTCTGGTACGCTATTCCCTCAAGACTCCCATGGCAGAGAGAGCGATGGGTAATGTTTTCTGAGCTTCTTCCTCTATTTTTATTCTTCCTCTATTCCTCCTTTTTTATAGAGGATCAAAATGGATTATTTTCATCTTGACATGCAAATGCCTAGGCTGTGCCCTTGGCTGAGATCTCAGCATTGACTACATAAGTGAAAGATATGGGAGCAGCAGAGTTTTAATATCGCATATGGAAGCAGCAGTCTTATTTCTTAAGAAAAAAAAGAAAAAAGTTACTGTAGTCCTTTGTGCCTTGAAAAATAATAAAAAAGCCTAATAAAAACATTTCCTCATGCACTACTGAATACTATATTCATATGCTGTCATTGGTCTGCACAGAGGCAAATGAACATTGTGTGCAGCTTGGTATCTTATTGTTGTACTCAGATCTGCCTATTTGCCATGACAAAAGTATCAATGGGAGTA
The DNA here is from genome assembly GCF_023055355.1 of Agelaius tricolor. Classification (NCBI taxonomy): domain Eukaryota; kingdom Metazoa; phylum Chordata; class Aves; order Passeriformes; family Icteridae; genus Agelaius; species Agelaius tricolor. Next base: position 7,415,072 of record NW_027269287.1, on the reverse strand, counting down.
GAAGACACATGAATAATTTTACCAAGTCACATTACGCCTCCAAATATGAACATTTAATAAGGGATGGGATTATAAAAGAAATAGGGAGGATTTCTAAGACTGCTTGAGAAATGCTTACAGAGATAAAAAGGTCAAATTCTTCACCAATTTTTACTCTGCAACACAGCAGTTAAGTAAATGAAACAACATGACCTGCAAATCGGTGCAGGATACAACACTCAGAATTCATTGGTACACCATAAAAGTCATCATGTGGTTTCATGTTAACATGAAAGAAATGGTATCTGATCTCGAAAGCATGCACACTGGCTCACTGTTTCTAATTATTATAATATTCTTTTTCTGAAACAGAAGCAGCAAAACACTATCCAGAAACTGCCTCCTGGCTAGCATTCTCAGCAAACCCTCATGGCTATTTATGGAAATGAGCAGCCCAACAAGTAAGTTGTTAGCTTAAATGAAAATTATAGCAGATAAAAATTGTCAGCCTGGGAACTGAACTAACAAGGAGAAGAATTGCATGAAGCTGATGGCACAGTTTTGAATCTTGGGAAGAATAAAGGAAAGCACAGCTACTGAAATTAACACATGAGGCTGAGGTAAACAGTCTCATGAAAGTCCACATTCATCGTTACATCGCACATAGCTGATGAATGCATGACTCTCAGCAGTGATGGCTTAACCAAGCTTTCACACACTAAAACTCAAGTGTTTATGCTAGGCAGTGAGTTAAGTGCAGACTGAAAATGTAGCAGCATGGTGTTACTGTTAATTGTTCTTGCTTTTTACTTTCTTGCAGGAAAAGTGACTGGATGGGGTTAGGCAACCGGGGTGCATTCTTCAAAGCATTCCAGAGGAGTAAACAAGGTATTTGTAAGAAGCTGGGGAAGCACTCTGGCACAAGGTCCTAAGCTGGCTGAATGGGGCGAGGAGTTGGAGGGGAAAGGTGATAAGCCATGCTGGGTTTGTTTTGCAGTGTCCCTGGCTGGTGTTCAGACTAAAGCCTTGGACACAGTCCACTGACAGGCCTTCTGCCAGGAGATTTGTTACTACAAGAGTTTTGCTTAGGCAGGATTTTATTATAAAAATTGTCTCAATCCTCCTTTTATAAAAATCTATCCCACCTTTCTCTTCTACCCTAGGAGGAATATTTTGTGTATATATCTGGGTGAAACACATAAACAAATTCATTTCCCATGGATAATATATTCAGAGTGATTTGCTTTTCAGAGTCAGAAGCTCAAAATCATGAATTTATTATGCAAAGTAATAATTGCAAATTATATTGGCAAACTCCATTCCAGAAAAAAAAATGGAGTATTAATATAACTAAAAGGATTTAAAAAATACTGCCTCTTAACTTGGGGCTACTACAGATATTTTAGGAGGTTTTATATCTCTGTTCCACGTAAACCACCAGAGGCAGTAGCTTTCATTTTAAAGGTCTAGTGAGATACTGCAATTAATGGGCCCATCTAACAGCATATGTCGTGCTTGTATTGAGTAGTGAGACATGGAAAGAAAATGAAAGAAATGCTTAGTACCATAAAAATTTGCATCTCTTTCTAGTTAATTTTTTAGTGCAAAGAAATGAAATATATCAGGGTCAGAACATGAAAGGATTTGATTCCAGTTTTTGGGTCAAGCTAGGCTACGCCTTTAGTGGGATAACTGGACAGCATATTTTGACTTTGCGGGTCTTAAAGAATCTGAAATGCCTCATTAACAATCCATTGGAGATATATAACACTTCCCAAGGATGAGTGGAGCAGCCCAGCTTCTCCATGTGAAACTAGGGGCAGGTGTAATTGTTCCTTCAGGATGCCCACATTTTCCCTGCCTGGCTTGGTCCTTTGTGGTCATCAGCAGAAAGGAGCACTGACAGCTGCCAGAGTCAAGATCTTTAATGCAGTGCTTGTCAGCTATAAACAGATTTATTTATTCTGCTGGACCTGTACGGTATATCAGGATTAATTTGCAATCATGGTCTTCATAACAACCTCACAGCTCTCTGCTGCTGTAGGAGCATTTTCCTCTCTGGCACAGATGTTCCATTAGAAGGCATTCTGTAGTAGATCATACTATCCAGACTAGTTGAGATTTGTAGGTAGTTACGACAAAAATAAAAGTAATGTGCTTGTAAACTTTGCAAGTAATTATTGCAGTACTTACAATGTAATTCACAGATGCTGCACCATTAGAAAGTAACTTTAGTTAAGCTAAAGTTACTAAAGCTAAAACTTTAGTGATATTTTCAGCATTTCATAAAAGCATTGTGACCTGAGTGCAAGGATGGGATTCAAGTGCTCTACAAGTTTGTTTCTGCCTCTGTCACACATGCTGGCTGTGCTCTTGAGAGAGTATAGTGCTTCCCTTCCCAAAAGGGAGGTGCTTGAGAATCACTTCCAGCCCAGGAGGAACTTATTTAGATTGTGGTGTGAGAGTCCCCATGAAGCTAGGTTTCCAGGCCTTACATGAGGCATTTGAGGCATTTAAAACTTCACCTGATTGTAGTTAAAGCCTTAAGGGATATGCCTTTGTGAGGTGGGGAGAGGAGTGATAGTTGTTTAGCATTTCCAAGGGACTTTGAAGCTGTGGGAGTTTACAACCCACTGCAAGGAGAGAACAAACTCTCTAACCCTTATTATCTTTTCTCATAGTGTGCCTTATTGATAGTGATTACTGTAAAAGGGTTCCACCTTGTTGAAAAAAGGTCATTAAAAAAAAAAATGTAACTGAGATGTTCAGTGTGTAAACACTGAATTAGTTAAAATTCTCTTTAACTGAACAAAAACTATTTTGCTTTTCAAGCAGAGCAAGAGAGATCATGATTCACAGATCGTTTATACAGACCCTGAGACCAACATGTCTTTGGACTGAAAAAGAGGAGCAGTCTGCAGCCTCCAGCCTTACCCAGTTGTGTTATCAATAGCACTTACAAAGGTAAACCTGCTCCTTAGATGTCACAGCACAGTTCCTCCAAAAGGAATTATACAGTAGCATGGTCTTGGTCTTCCCCATCAGGCGAGGACACAGACTAATAAACTCTTTCAAATATTCAGTAAATCCAATTAAAATTAGAAAAGGGAATTGGAGTTCAGCAAAACTCAACAAAGCTGAATAACTACTCAATTGAATCCAATTCTCGTGGTATTTGTAGAGTTATTCTTGTGAGGAAGCTGTTTTGGGAACTACTTTGGGTCATCCAAATCATGCTTGATGTGGCAGTGTTTTAATATGGTTTGGGAAGTTCCTGTCATTTTTTCATGTTCTCAGTGAAATTACTATCATGACTGATGACCTCAGCAACAAAGAATGAGGAGTTCTATATCTCTCCATCCATTGATCCAAAGAAACTTTGCCATAAGGTTTAGCAATAAGTCTGGAAGTACTACAAATAGTTACAACTGATCTCTACATGCCAAATAAATGAACATCATGCTGAAGTGCATTGCTATTAGGCAAACAACAGAGATTCTAGTATGAGCTGAAGATGCTCAGGTTAAAAACCATGTTGGTGGCCCACAAATTGCATCATAATAATAATGTAAAAATGGAAAGTCAGGTCTGTATTTCCTTGCTACGGTCTCAAGTCTGATTTTGAAGCTTCAGTTGGCCCTACTGCCTTGAAAACTAAAGAATACTTGGATTTTACTCTATTTTAACCTTCAAAATGTTTGGCAGTCTACACTCCTTTTTCTGCTGGTGAAGGAGGCAGATCATCCATCACTGTGTAAGAGAGGTAGGCTCTGGGTTGCTGACTTCTGAAGACACTGAGGTGATCCTGGACTGATGTGCCTCCAAAGCTGATACCATGCAGGTGGCTCCAGCATGCAATCCATAATGCTGAGTGAGCAGTTCACGTTTCCTACCCTGCCCCTCAAAACATGTTCAAAACAGCAGACAGAAGCATCTATTCACTCAGTAGACAAACAACCTAATGAGTGTAGGTCTTACAGGCTGTTTTTGTCTGTTTGTTTCTCATCAAACTAAGAAGGGAAACACTGTATTCTGTTAAAATACTTCAGGAAGAGGACAGAAAGTGATAGTGCCTGCCATCTTCTTGCAGTGCAATAGCCCTATTGTCAGAGCTGTCACAGAGGAAGAAGGACACGTGGGTCCCATTTCCCCTCCTGCCTTGTGCTGCTCAGACCCTTGTTTCCTGCCCTTTTGAGAAAAGTCTCTAGTCAACGGGAGGATTCAGTATTCACCAACGAGCCAGTGAGCAAAGATGAAAGGGAGCTCATGGCTTCAGGGGTCAGGGAATTCTTTCAGTTGCACTCTCTGCTCCCAGGATAATTTCTGTTTATTTAAAGACTCCCTCGTGTAAGCATACACAGTCTTGGGATGACACAGTGACATGGTTTCACTGTTTTCTGCTGACCCACATGAACTGTGCCTTGCAAAAAACGTATGGAACACACATGATTTTGTTGAATAGAAATTGAAGATATTGGGACGATTCAATTGACAGAAATTAGTAAGAAGGAATATAAAATAGCATTATTTGAGATGAGGAATTGTACTGAGAAGGTAAAACAAGTTCTTTGTTTATCCGATCAAGAAAATAATGAAGTAGAAAGGAGGAAAAAAACATAATTAAAGGAAGCTTTTATTTTCCTTTTCTCTCTCTCTCTCTCTTTTTCCCAAACAAAAAAAGCTGCAATTAACTTGTTGAACTAATTACTACTAGGTATAACTTAGGCCAAGAGATTAGTACAATCTGAAAAGGATTACACAAGTATATGCATAATGAAAATATCCATAAACTACAATAGGTAGAATATTATCTCAAGCCCTTTTATAGAATAGCTCACCTCTTAATATCAAGTGAATCCTGTGCACCCCTGTCTAGTCAAGGACCTTGTGAAGTACTCCTCATTTTATCCAGGGTCTGTACTTATCTTCCTTACTGAAAAAAAGACAATAAAAGAAGTCAGCTAAAATATAATACATGCCTCTGCATTAGTTCTGTTTCAGGGGAGAGGTATTTTATTGCTTAGATGGAACAGTGATTGTACAAAGTTGGGTGATACTTATACTTCTTATATTAGCATTTTTACCCTATAATTAAAATTCAGCCCTGGTAGGTAAAGGGAGAAGCATAATCTGACCACCCAGCAGGAATGATATGTTGGAGCCATTTCTTTAAGAGGAAATCCACGGCAGTGGGGATGCAATTTTGCATTATAAGTGTACTCCTACTTGCAACAGGAGTGAGCTGACAACAAAGGTCTTTGCAGAATAGCCTCATATCAATAATGCAGTGGAAGAGATGGACATCTATCAAATTCTCTATGTGTCATTTCATGCAGGCTGAGGACAAACCTTTCCCCTGCGCTCTGTTATTAGATGCACAATGATGCTTGGAGAATCGGAGAGCATTTCAGGGTTGGGCTCTTCTTCCTCCTCTTCCTGGACTTAGTTATTTAGAAATTACCAAGGACAGGCAGATCTTAAAAAAACTGTCAAGGTTTTATAATTAAAATAAAATTAAATTATACAATTATACAGTTATAAATATATAGTATTGGTTATATAAATATATAACCAATTATATTATTATTGTCTGGGAGGCCATAGAAGTTAAGGGAAGACTAACTCTTGCATTATATTAAGTCAATAGTTTACTGTCTGTAGTAAATGTCAAAACAGAATTTCATTTGAATTTATATAGTATTTTCCTCTCTGATCTCTTTTTTGCTGGTCTCTTGAGCCATCTAAATTTTCCCATTCCTGAGGAAGGCTGCCCTTCTAGCCTCTTAATGTGACCCTAGGGGTGAGAAGACCAACTGGTTTTCTGTTTGCTGCTGGATATGTTGTTTTACTGTTATGAAAACATAGAAAGGTCTTGCCTTGCTATCAGACTCATTATCTCACATTGTCAAATCCAGACAAACAGTCCCACTGTAGTTACATCCACCAGAACGAGCTGAGCACCGAACACTGGGTTCCTGAGTGTTCTTGTGTCCTCAGGTACTACTGAAGTTTTTGCAGTCCAAAGGTGTTCACTGCCTTAAGTGTCCAAGACCAAAGAAAGCTCCTTCTACCAATATAAATGTATCAGCTAAATTCAGTTGTGAATGATATTTAATAATTCCAGAGTCCCTTTACTCTTGTTTTATAACTCGTCACATTACTTTATTACTGTTTGCAAAAGTAAAAAAAGATATTGCAGCAAGGATTCATTTGGGCAAATTAAACCTGTGGAGGGATTTCGAACACAGTTTTTTGTTCTCTGGAATTAGGCATCAGCAGCCTGTGGAATTATTTCTGACATTTAATCCATCATACACTCAGAATAACTAAACAAGCTGGTGATGGTCTCTTCCTGCTCAAAGAACAACTTTCACAGAACCTACCCAACCTATTAGTCTCAGGAAATTGTGCTTGGAAAGAGAAAAAAGAAAATTCTTCTACAAATAAAAGGCAGAAAGCTTATCATGCATCAATAATATGCATTGAACAGACCTTCAGCTGCTGTAAATTGGAATGACATAACTGGTGTATGTATATTGATTTAGTTCAGTCCTGTAATTTTCACACAGGAGTGTCTAGATCCACAGCTGTCCGAATCTGGACCTGGTCTTCTAAAAGTAAACCATGAAATTGGAAGTAGGTAGAATGTAAGGTGGACTGATTATTTTCCTTTTCTTTGTTTGAAAAAGTAAATTCTGAAGCATGTGTTTTTAGCATAACCTATTGCACTCTGCAATTTTCAGTCTTTTCTTGAATTTCTGAGCACATATTTTAGTGGCCTAAGGTTTTACTTCAAACAGCTGCTTCCAGGCCAAACATGGTCAAACTAGATTAACTCTATTATGTAAATACTATAGCATCAGTGAATGGCATAGGGCTACCACATAATTAGAGGATAATAACTTTTTAAATGATATGAATTATTTTTTTCCTAATACACCTCAAACAGGTTTCCCATTCTGGACAGAACTTCAAGTATTTTTTCAATTACAGGAGTTTTCCCTCCTCACCCTGCCTCCTTCCCTCCCCTGCTTTAAAAATGAATATAATGTGCTTTGATGTAACATGGTCTCACAGTGAAATCTACAATCATACCTAAACTTACAGAAAGATAAAATCACCAAAAGGGAGATTTTAGAAACAGAATGCATAATCAGATAAATGAGAACAAAGTTTTGAAAAGCATTGCAGAAGGGTAATATAAGATATTGCTGGTGTGCTTCTTACTTCATCATTGTTTTCCTTCAGTAAACATTCTATCAGCTGGGGAGAGTTACTCACATGTTTGAAGCTGGGGGTCTAGTTTCTCTGAAATCAGATTCCTTATTCCCAAGACTCCACTACACAGTGCCAGCACAAACACACATCAGCAGCTACACAGCACTTTAAAGAGTTAGCAAGGACCTATCAAGCATTTACTCAATTTCAGATCTCTGTCTCTTATTTTCACTGAGCAAATCCGAAGTTGGGGGAACCAAAGTCAAAGAAAGCAAATAAACATTTTGGAAGTCTGAGTATCTCATATAAGGAGTGAAACTCACCTACTGCTTAACCTTGTAGGTAAGAAGTACTGTTCTGAAGAATGATTCCTTTTCCACAAATAAAGCTTTTGAAAGTACTTGGATCTTCACTGATGAAAACAGTGAATGCTGATGCACTGAGCTAGTGTCAGCCTTACTTCTGTCAGGGGCAAGTGCCATTCTGGTTGCTTCTGTACTTGGAAAACTGTGTGCATGCTGATTCTGGTGGAATCCCCTTAGAATTAGTAGGGCTGGCCTGTGGATGAGTTGGGTAGAATGAAGTGAAGGAATAAACTAAATTTGAAATTCTCAGATTACTTCCAAAATTAACTTCTTTCTGTTATAGTTGTTGTTACTGAGCCTAGATTTATGCTGTTTTCTAGTGTGTGAAATAAGAGCTATTGTAGACAGATATTGATATTTTGTACAAACAGGTGCACACTCATCCTGTGGCCTGAACTGGACAAACAAAAGCATTAACAAGCTTCTCATACAATAAGCAATAGTGTAACCATGAGCCACCTTTGCTCATGGTGTTGGTGTGGCTGAGGTTTGTTAATAATACTTGTTTGACACCAGCAAAGCAAAAAGCCATCACAACAAAAAGGCTGCAAAATCTCAAGCAGATCTCATACAACTCATACAACTGTATGAGAAAAGACAGTCTTTGCTGTTTACCCACAAGTTGTCTTTTGGCTTGTATGGTATTAGTTAATGCCAAAAGAAGTGCTACACTGAATAATCTGAGAAAAAAGGAAAAAAGCCAAACCCAGACCCATGCAGATACAATTTACCATAATGAGGAAGTCCGAAAGCTTCAGAACAACATCCTGATGTTTTAGAATTTTCTAATATTTTAGCTCCTTAAGCTCCATCCTTCCTTGCATATTCCTATCTGAATATTAAAAAAAAAGTCCGAAATGAACGAGAGCTTCTCATATGTGCAGGTAGATATGTCTATGTTGTTGATGTAGGATTTTGTAAATTTTGATAGAACACGTGGCAGTTTCCTACAGCTATCACTGAAAGCAAAGCTGAAGGACTGTGGATGAAGAACCTTTACCCTTTTCTTCCTTTCCTTCATCCTCTAAGCAGTGAGATTTATCCTAGGTGAGCATCCAGGGTGAATCTCCCTACTTGTCTCCTGCTGGCAGAGGTGGCCAATGTTAGATAGATCACTTGAATTCTGCCATTGATTTTCATCCTGGCTCTTCATCTATCCTCCTTCATTAATGTATGTGTAGGTGTACACAACCATTTAGGTGTCTTCCATACTAAAATTTCAGGAAATTGTGGCTCAGTAGGAACAAGTACTTTCCCACCAGAGCAATTTATTAATTTTGCTGAGTGTAAGACTTGTGAGCAGGTCCATGAGTAGTTCTGGACCCAAGCCTATAATCACCTTTATACGTGTCTTTTCCATCTTTGTCTTTGACATGTTTAATTTCTCTGAGAGCATATTTTTTTGAGCTGAGACAGAAAGTAAGAGGAAAACAAAGCTGGGTGGGATGACTTCGAAATACCAATGCCAGGCTTTGCATAAAGTGTTATTTTAGACATTCACCCAAAACATCAGAGGATCAGCCCTAATCTCTGAGTCACTAATAAAACTCCATCAGTGCAGGAAACAGCACTGAACATTTTTTAAGAGATGGGGCTTGATGTCAGCTTGAGGGAGACATGTATAGATCTGAATTGCTGCAGAACAGAGACAGGCATCATCTCAGGGCTAAGGATTTCCCAAGATGCTTTAAAAGTAGGTTACTTTATTTATTTTTTATCCCTCTAGAATTTTTTTTAAATCTGGTTCTGCTTCTGAAACATTCACAAGCAAAGAAATATGGAAGATGTCTGCAACAGAGTACTTTGTAGCAGACAGCTTTTTAAATGAATGACTTACTTAAAATTTCTTTTCTGCCTGGAAAAAGAGAAATTATTTTTTCAATCTTGATATTGGAGCCATAGAGTCTAATGTGTGGCTCCTATATGGCGGCAACAACTTTTTTGATTTACACAAGCATACACAAATAGCCTGAAATAAAGAAATCTTGAATAACAGATGAAAGTTGGTCACTTTGATTTCCAAAGTGGCTCTGAAGATAATAGGAAAATACAGCAGCAAAGAAGCAGTCCACTTCCCATACTGATCACATAGTTAGGATGTGAACCTATATGCCAGACTTAATATCACTTTCTTGCACAAGGATGGAAGCTCAAAAAGGATCTGTGCTTCATTGCTTCATGGTGACTCTTGAAGCTCCATTTCCTACATGAAGCAAAACACAGCATAGAAGTTCGGCCATCCCTTGTCTTATATTTCTCAAACTGCTCTCTAGTTCTAAACTGTTTATGACTGCAAATTTTGAACAAGGTTAACAGTTGAAAAAAATGAGAGAAGGCAAGAGACCTACAACATACTGCACTTGTCTTGCCTAGCACAAGAAATCTCTTTTAAAGAAAAAAGAGTTGATTGGGTACCCAAACTGAAATGAAGACACTGACTATGCTGTACTATTCTTTATTTCCCAATATATCCATTAAGGTAAATAAATACTTCTAGATGACAGAAACTACCTTTTAGACAGTCAAACTTGGGCGAGTTGAATCCCAAACATCTTTTACAGCCAGATTTTTCAATGAACAGTATAAAACTGAAGCCCCTGTAAAACAAAAATAAACACTTAAAATATTTTATAAGATCTATAAGTGTATGCAACTGGTTAGATGTCTCCAGTGCTAAAATTTCAGTAATACCTGGTAGTACCCATGCATTTCCCAAAAGACATGAAGTTTCAAAAGGCTGTGATATCGTTTCATGTATGACAGTGGCTGAGAGAGACAGCACAAGGCCTGGGCTGCAGATAGTACCTTCATTCTGTGTTTCTGAATAGCCTTAAAAGAATTAGGCTAGGTGTACTAAGAAGTCTAAGGAGAGATATTAGGCTGAGCTTGACATATAAAGTTTCTCTCAAAAGAGATATTATACTCACTAGGATTCTTTCTAGGTTCTTTTGTGTTTCTGGTTTGTGGTCAAAGGTTAATAAATGTATGTTCAAATTTACTTTTGCCTCATGCACATGCATTATGGAGTGAAAACCTGACTATTTCTAGACATCAAGTTATACAACACTGCAAGGGTCAGTTATGGCAAAACCAGGCAAAGTTGTGGCCCTGATAGTGACAAGTGCAAATTTGATTTGATGCAAACTGGGGAAGATTTCCAAGTAAAATTTGTAAATTTCTTCATTGGACATCATGTTCTTTGTCTCAAGCTTCTAAAATCATAAAGTCATAAATGCCTCAAATCAACATGCTACCAAAAGCCATATTGAAAGGTAAGTATTCAAGCTGTGTTGCGAAAACTGTGCTTTTCTTTCAAGAAAGGTTAGCCCTTACCTGAAAGTCTATTGTGTGATGCAATCACAAAGACCAATTGATCACTCCAACAACCAGCACCATATGCAGAATTTAGAGTAAACTTCTCTTTAACCTGCCCTGAGGCTCAGCTGGTGGTTTGCACTCTACACATCTGTTGACATCAACAAGGCTAACAGAAAAGTAGGTTAGTGATTGCAATTTCTGCTTTGATTAATTGACTCTATAATTTGTCTCTTTGAAGGGGGAAAAAGGGAGATTATATAATTAACATATTTTCAAAGAACTATATCTTAATCAAGCATAAATATTTTTCTAGATTGAATCATTACAACCTCTTCCTATACTAGCAGATACTACTATCTTAGATACTATTATCTTAGCTCAAATTTGGTTTCAGTAAGAAGGTATTAAAGTATTAACCAAAAATAAATTGTGGTAGGGCTTGTTTGTGTGTTGTACGTTATGGAAAGTACTGTGCCTCCTCCATCAGAACAGCATACAACAAAGGCTACATGCCACAAAGTATTGAGTTCCTGAGTATCCTGGCTCTTGAAGTTAATAAATTGCCACTAGTAACTCACTGAATATTTAGACAGAGCTGCAAGCAACTCACAAATGTCCAACTATTTTTTTTAAATTTAGCTTTTGAAATAACAGAACAGAAAAAAAGACAATAAACATTTTTAAGATGATAACTTATAGCTATATGAAGCATCAAATTATATTTAAATACATCCTAAGAACTGAGTGGTCTTGCCTTATTCTTATCAGTATATAATTTTACCCAGTAAGAACATAATGTTCCTTTCTTATTATGGCTATAATACTATGCTATTCACACCAATTTTCATGTATGACAGATTCCAGCTGTGATACCACAGTGACTACTCATTTAGTACTGGTGATCACCCCCTCATCCCATGGCTGCAAAGAGAAACACAGAAGGATCACAAGACCCTTAATAATAATGTACAATTTACATGTACTTACATTCTACCATTGAAGCAGAAACATTGTGTTCTGCTTCCTTAATTTGCTATTTGCTTGGTGAAAACCTTAAACATTGATTGTAGATCAGTATTATTTCTCAGGCTAGTGTCAACTTTTTTTTACTCTTTCTTGCCAAGATAATTTGTGCAGACCCTCCAATGCCAAATATCAGGTACATATGATACAATATTACACATAGAGATATGTGTAGACAACATGTTGGCAAAGTATTTGAAGTGATATTCTTCAAAAACTATGAGTACTTTCCTCATCATGCACATATTTGATTGTACTAATGCAATTGCTGGTGCACGCGCTTCGTATTCAGGCTCTTAGGACATCTTCATTTGTTAGGACATAGCTCTGCCATACATATCCATCAGATTTTCCACTACTCTTTAAAATATCTCGTCTCTAGCCTTGGTTGAATGCAAGAGTTCGATTAGAAATGTGCAGATATTTTACAGAGGCTATGTAGAGTGGGATTTATGTTTTGTCAATGAATGTACATTGGCTCTTATTTGAATATGTACACATATACACCAGAAATACGCAGACAATGAATAGATCCTCAAAAGAAAAGGACATACTTTCCATAGCACTGAGAAACAAGACATTGACTTTAGGGCTATCACTTCTGCAGTATATGCAGACATAGGGTGGGAATCTACAGTATAAATACAGAGAAAATTATTGCTTTTCATTCCAGTTTAATGATCTTCCACTCACAGACTGAAAATGGGGATGCATCCTCTCTTCACCTGAAACTAGCTACCTGAAAGATTGGCAGCTGCCTGCAGAACAGGTACACCTTGCATTTAGTACCAGGTGGTCAAGGTTTTAATCATGGCTGTGGTGATAGAAAGGCTGGGAAGGCTTACATTTCATGCACTGACCTAGACAAACACAACACCACACAACATCTTTGCTGCAACCCAAGCTAGTTCTTGGATTCAACTTTCCCTACGCACAGAATCACAACAAGTTGGAAGGGTCCACAGTGCGGCAACTGGTCCAACCTCCCTAATCAAGCAGGATCCTCCTGGAACAAATGGCACAGGATTGTATCCAGATGGTTGTGGAATATCTCCAGTGAGGGAGACTCCTCTGGGTAATCTCTTCCAGTGTGTTGTCACCTGTATAGCAGAGAAGTTCTTCCAAATATTTAGGTGTCACTTTGTTTGTATGAGTTTCTGTCTATTGCCTCTTGTTTTATTGATTTGCACCACTGAGAAGAGCCCAGATCCATTCTCTTGATTCCCTTACTTTAGATATCTATACACATCTATGGCATCCCCTCTAAGTCACCTCTTCTCATGCCCCAGCTCCCCCAGTCTTATGTCATATGAGACATCCTCCAGACCCTTGACCAACTTAGTAGCTCTCTGCTGGACCTGCCCCAGCAGTTCCATGTCTCTCTTATACTCAGGGGCCCAGAACTGCTCACAGTACTCCAAATGGGGTGGTACCAGGGCTAAGCAGAGAGGCAGGATCACCTCTCGGGACCTGCTGGCAGTGCTCCTCCTAATACATTCCAGCATTCCTTTGGTCTTCTTGGCCACAAGGGCACACTACTGGTTCATGTACAGCTAGCTGTCCAACAGGATCCTTGGGTTCTTCTCCTCAGAGTTGCTTCCCAGCAGGTCAGCCTGTGCTGGTGCCTGGGGTTATCCCTCCTCAGATGCAGGACCCTGCATTTACCCTTTTTGAATTTCAGAAGGTTCTTCTCTGCCCACCTGCCCAGTCTGTGAAAGTCTCTTCTGAAGGGCTGCACAACTCTCTGAGGCATCGGCGACTTTCCCCAGCTTTGTATCATCTGCAGACCTGCTGAGGAGGCATTTCCCCTTCATCCAAGTCGTTGACAAGTTAAACAGCACTGAACCCAGTACGGAACCCCGGGGCACACCTGTAGTGACAGGCCTCCAACTAAACTCTGTACCACTGATCACAATCTTCTGGGATCTGACTCAGGAATCTGACTCTGAAATCTGGACTCAGCCAGTTCTCAACCTAGCCGAAGTGTCCATTTGTCCACCCTATACTTGAGTTTTCTAATAAAGATGTTAAGAGAGACAGCCTTACAAAAGTCAGGGCAGACAATATCCACTGCTCTCTCCTCATTCCTCTGGGTAATTTTTTCATTGTAGTAGGCAATCAGGTTGGTCAAGCATGATTTGCCTTTAGTGAATCTTTGCTGACTTCTCCTGGTCATATTTATGTCTTCCATGTTGGTAGACATGGCCTCCAGAATAAAGCACTCCATCTTCTTTCCATGGATCGAGGTGATGCTGACTGGATGGTAGATCCCTTTGTACTCTTTCTTGCTCTTTTTGAAGACTGGAATGATGTTTGTTTACTTCAAGTCCTCAGGCACCTCTCCTGATCTCCATGACCTCTCAAAGATGATCATGAGAGGCCTATTTATGACATCTGCCAGCTCTCTCAGCACTCATAGATGCATCCCATCATGGCCTGTGGACTTGTGGATGTGAAATTCATTTAGGTGCTCTCTGACAAAATCCTCCTTCAGTGAAGAAAGGTCTTCCTCCTGACATTCATACACCCTGGTTTCCTGGCTTAGAGATCCCTGGGGGCTGATATTGTTGGTGAAGACAGATGCAAAGAAGACATTAAATAACTCTGCCTTCTCTGTGTCCTCTGTTACCAGAATACCCTCAATTTACTAATAGTTATCCTTTGTTTTCCTTTTGTTATTTATATATTTGAAAAAGCCCTTTTTGTCATCCTTGGTTAGATTAAATACTAGATGGACATTGGTCTTTCTAGACTTACTTCTAGACTCACTGCAGCGGGGAAAGAGGGGTCCCTGCACATACTCCTTGCACTGTACAGTCATAAACACACCTTGTTTACATGCTTCTGCGTCTTGATACATTGCTGAGTTTGGCCTATTAGAAACCTCGGGTTAATGCTTCCCCATCATCACAGCAAACTTCCATTCTGGGTTTACTTAAAAAGAGGAAAAGAAATTAAATTGATTTCATAATCCTTCTTAATTATTGACACAAGAGGACAAAAAGTTGGCCTCCAGGGTCCTGCAAACTGGTGTAAAATGTCAAAGCTAGAGTTCCTCTCCAGTAAGTTATTCTCGGTAAATTGGTTTGTTCGTTGCACACATACATATATAGATCTGTCTTTATATATGTGTTCTCCTTGTGAAAAGCATTCTGGCTACTTAACAGGCATGTGGGATCCTGCATAAATGATGCTGATTCTATATGATTCAAACTATAAAATATAAAATTACATCCCATTTTCAACATGTGAATACAGAGATTATATAGAATCTGAAAGATCAAACTGGAAATTCTTCATTCTCATGTGTGAGTTTTTTTTCAATCCCACAGTCCCATTGGTTTCAACTGGGCTGAGTAAGGTCTCACATAAGACCACATTCTGGCCCTGTTTTAAAACCACATCAAGTCTCTAATCTTGCAGTCTGATCTGTGCAAAGACAGTCATGTTATGCCAGTGGACTGTTTTTCTGGTGTGGGAAGACATTTCATGGATCAAGGCCATAACAGTTAACTACCCAAACAAGAACAAGACAAAGCTTCACTGCAGCATTTAATCTAATGTTTTTGAGGTTATATTAAGTTTTAACTTCAGAGATATGCAGTTTCCAAAAGCACTTTCCAAAATGTGTAATATTCTTAATGTATTCTTACATCTTTAAGATGACAAACATCACACAAATGTTAGAGAATGGCAGTGTAGTCACTTCTGTAAGTCTGAAGTGGACTACAGCAGAAAAATAGCGATGCCTGCAGAAAAGGTGGTCCTTCCAGGACACCCATTCCTCCTGCTGAATTTTTGCATGTTTGTTTTCCTGCTGTCTTATACTGACATTTCCAATTTGCTTGTGAGCAACATGGGTATGTGTCTTGGTTTGAAAAGACAGGTGTGTGCTAAGGAAGGCAGGAGTGCCTCTTGAAATGGAAAATGTAAACTCCCTCCATCCAAATTATTATAATTTTGAAATTAGGGGGGAGTCTCAGGCAAAGACATGGGAGTAGAAATAACAGTTATTTATTAGGAAAAATAAAAATGCAGGAAAAATAAAAATATAAAACAACACTGACAGAGTCAAAAGTCTGACCTGACACCCGGTGGGTCAGGGTGTTGGTAGCAGTCTGATTAAATGGTGGCTGCAGTCCTCCTCCTGGAGTGACAGCTGTGGTTCTGTTGAAGCAGTGATTCTGTAGAAGGGTATTGTTTTCCTCTGAAGGTCCAGTAGTGGTGTAGATGGGCCTGGTCTTCCTCTGGGAATCCAGTGGAAAAGAAACCTGCTCCCCTGGGAATCCAATGGGGAAAAGGCTGCCTGTGGTGTTCTAAATATCAGATTCTATCCAGGTAGGAATGCTTGGCTCCTCCCCCTGGGCAGAACATCTCCCAGTGGGATGATGTAATTTTATCAGTCATGCAGTGACACTCAATGGCCCATGAACAGAAGATATCTCCCCTGAGGGAGGATGGGTTGTGGAAGAGATAAAGAAAACTGCCCCACCTGGTTTTAACAGGTGGCCCAATTAACAGAAGATAACTGACCCACCTCTAACAGATGGCAATAAAATACACACCCCCAGCCACATCTTTGCAACCTAAGACAGAATGAAAGTTCAAGCAGCCACCCAAAAGGTCCACACCACTAGACAGAAGTGATTTTTCTGTGACAGTGAAACAGAGGTACCTACCTATTTTAGACAGCTTTATAGTGCCCATCTGCTTTCACTGCTATCTATTTTAATATTAATAGTGATCAGAAATATGAGTACTCTCAACAGGGTACTTTTTATATATTTTCACTGGACTCTGATGGGGATATTAACATGTCTGCAGCACTTCAATGTGTTTTCTTTTTACAGATATATCAGACATTTCACTCCTTTAGTGAATGGCATACAGATAGATGGATGCACCCACATGAACCATGTATCAGTGTGCAGCCAGGTGTGCATTACAAGTAGAAAAAACTGGGCTTGACATGAATAAAAGTGTCCTATCATACTGTATATGAATTGACTTTAACGAATTTATCTGACCATTGTTTTTTTACGGCATGAACATCACTGTAAGATTTGTGGGTTACCAACTTTTAAACTCATATCATGAAGTTCTTATGCATCCATAGTTTCAGTTTTTAAATATATCTTCCCTGAGTAAAAGAAAAAATGGCGAAGGACCGAGAAGAAAAACTTTGCCTTTGGGCTTCAGAGTCTCTTAACTAGTAAAATAACACTGGTGGGCTATGTCTACAGTTGCTTGTCAATGTTAGAGTAGGACTGGAATGTCTCAGATCTATGAAGAACTGAATTCTTTCTGCATCTCCTTAGCTCATGAAAAGTCATATTGCTGCCCACAAAGGTGCAAAGTTTGAATAAAATTTCATTTCAGACAGTGTGAATCCAATCCATCACCTGATTTTGGATTGCCATTTTGATTATTACCAGGAGCTGCATAATGGCTTGAAGGGCACCCCAGTAGGATTTCTCCTTGCTGGAGAGGAGAGCTGCAGAGGTTAATCAAAACCGGTACAGCCCTTCTTATCTTTTACCGCTTCTGCTCATCTCCCACTCAGCATCTGTCTAATCTGGGCATATTCAGTACAGTATTCCCTGTCTGTGCACTCAGAATGATCTAAATACAGCTGTTAACATCTCGATCAAGGCACAGCTCTAATTAGATTTCTCTGTTGTAGTTGAAGGAAACATACTTGGAAAGTTGCTCCATGCCATATTTCAACTTCCAACAGTAGCTGGTTTTGTTGAAACTTCTGTTATGTTTAAAAAAGGACATATTTCTAGTTAATTACAAGCTTTCACTTAAGAAACACTTTTGGAGCAAAGGTAAAGACCAAAAGGCTTAGCCCAAAATGTAAAGGCATGAAAGCGAAGATGAGAAAAATTTAAATACTTAAATATACGAGCTTAAAATGGAAACTGGTGCTCCTCTTTAACCATGGTTATTTTCTGTACTAATCTACCTGTCTCTATGAAACAGACAAAGGCAGACTTGTTTTTGCAGCCAGACAAGAGGATGTCTTTAATAAAATAATTATTTTAATAGTAATATAATAACAAAACAACAACACAACAATAACAATAATAATAATAATAATGCCAGAAAAATTAATGTCATTGAGGACCAAAAATATGCAAAACAAATAAGGGCCAGGATCAGGAACACTGAAATGTGAATATTCAATTAACAATAACAGAAATGATGTGGGACATGGTATGTAAATGATGAGTGCCTCAGACCAAGCATTCTCAATAGCAAAGCCAATTAGTCATTTGTTAAAAACAACCCACATGACTGTTTTTCAGGTCATGAGGAAATCCATCTTGAAGATGTTTGCTGTTCTAACAGCAAAACCAAACATGTTCCATAGTGCAAGCATTAAGAAGATGTATAACCCACACAGTATTCACAGCTAGGAAAATGATAAGAAGGAGAGATGCTTGAGGAGAAAAAACTTGCTAACCAGAGGTTTTTACATTGACCACAGCACCCCATGTCCCACATGCTGATTTCTCAAGCAAACCTGTTGCCAACTGAAATTTTTTTCTTGAACTGTAAAATTCATAGGATGTGCTTGGCTTGCATCAAGAACACAGCAGTTTATTCCCCACACAAACAGCTCTGTCTAGCTCAGCTGGATATAAACAGAAAGACTTCTTCACTAATTATTTATACAAACATAGCTGCATTCTGGAAGATTCATAGGAACTGGAAATTGGTTTACTTCTGATTCTTACTGGTCTTTTGATTTTCAGGGCTGTCGACTACTGAAAACCATCTAGACCTTCATCCACAGGAAGGTAATCCACAAATGATTTTTCTCCCCCTGAGAGTACTGATACTGCTTATATAGTAATAATAATCATAAAGTATTTATATAAAGCACAATCTTTACTTGTACAAAGAATTTGTCTTCCAACCTGTCCAACTTTGAGAGTACTTGTATGAGTAAGGAGTACATCAACCTTGCCGCAGATGTTTGCACTGTGAGAAGAATATTCTTACATGTCTGGAATTGCATTACACTTATGTGGCAAACAGTGCACAGATAATTGCATTATCTGTCCTGGCAAACAGTGGCTTTTTCAAATCAAAATGACTACTTTTATTAGTCAAGGGGAACTTATTCATAAGTGTTTTCAGATTCAAGTCAACTGGTTTTTACATTATGCACCTCCCTCTTTCCCCTTTTCTAACCACTGGTAGACCAAGTAGTTGAAATACCGAAACAAGCTTTGCAAGGGGAATAAGAGGAAAAATATTTTCCTGGTGCTTTGCATGCTGTCATCCACATCCTCTCACTTGTTCGTGAAATGAAGCCACAATAGGGAACATGTGAAATAAGTTCCCAGCAGTTTAAAGCAAACCTTCAACGAAAGGGGGTGAGAGAAGAAAAAATAGTGCAGCCAGTGGAAAAAGAACTATAATTTTGGTCAGGCAGAATACTGTGGCTCTGCAGCCATCTAGGACTGTAAAGCAAACCTTACCCTATTTTAAGAATATTTGAAAGGTTTGTGGGACTGGATCTCAGTTTAGGGTCTGAGATTAGCATTCCACTTGTGCAAAGTACCATGGAATTTTAATGAATAGATGTAGCCAGATTTTCTGCTCTCTTCCTGAGATCTCTGTGTTTGCTAATTTAGAGACACATTTCACATTTCACCATTTCAGTGGTGCATTTGTACTAGCACCATACTGGGGCAATGGTTAAAAAACCTGATGCTGAGAAAAGTGGTATCTGTGCATCTTATGTAGTCCTAGATACACACATAAATGTTTCCACACCTTAGATAATGAGATATTAAAATACTGCAATGAACACAAAGATCTAAGAGGCCAGTCCACAGTCCACTTTGCTGTTGTGAGGAGTTTCTGGATTTAAAATAATGGAAAAAAAAATCAAGATATTATTTAAATTTCTGCTCTAAATGCATGACTGTTTTTCCTTAGGAAGTGAGTCTCTAGGACCTGATTATCTCTGCACTTGTTTTTGTCAAACAGAGTTATTATATTGAAATAACACTTCAGGTCCTTTATGGTGGGTTCTCAAGGGGAGTTAAGTATTTAACTCATTTTGGTAAAACCAAGCAGCCATTTTTCCAGGTCTCTATCTTAGCTAGTCCTTGTCTTTATTACAGGTTTTCTGAATTATTTTCCCTTTAAAATGTTCATGTAGAGTTGCAGGGACCCACCTGCAGCAAACAATGAGAGGAGCTGGATAGGGAACTTCTTGGTCTCATAATGACCATCCAAAAACCTTGATCTAGCCTGAGAATCAAGATGCTTGACCCAAATCTAAAATTTTGTGTGAGCCATTTATTTGCCTTTAAGAAGACTGTTCAAAAAATTTGTTTTTAGCCTTGAGATAAGGCATTGTGAGATGTGTGCAGATGGTTTGGGACAAAGTTTTAAGCCTTTTATTGACATTTGCTTTGGAGAAAAATTAGGTAGCTGTCTGTATAAAATCTGGTCACACAGTCCTGAAAATCTGGCTGTATTCTTTTTGTTAATCAAAACCATACAGTAGTATGCAATGTGGTCTTTTTTATTTCAATAGCATGAAATATTTTGGATATTAGCTGCTTCTTAAAATGACTATAAATTTCAACAAATACCAAGAAAGACAACAGCTTCAAACAAAAGTGGAAACGAAACACCTCACTGCAACACCCAAGGCTTCCCAGAGCATTTAATCCAACATTTCTGGAACTTAACTGCACTCTCTAGTGCAGTTTCTGGAGCTATAAAAATCTGTTCATTCTCACTTAATGTCACAGGTTAGAGTAAATGCTTATATGCTGAATTTTAATATTTGTGTTTTTGTTGTAACTTAAAAGTCACATAAAAATTATTATAAACTGCTGGAGCACAGTCAAGTTTTGGTAAAAATCAGGCTAGATGACATATTCTCTTCATATGGGTGTGCACCCATCACTGGAAGCAGCTGCTGGGTCTTGAACAAGGTAGAAGAAGAGGCTGATAAAAGGCAAATCCTGTGAGGGGGTATAGTGATTTTTATTATGTCAATGTTCTCCCTTACGTAATGGGTCAGGTGTGAAAATTCCACTCCAGGAGAGTGCAGGAAGTTCAAACTAGCCTGAAGGTATTCATTCATGCCTTTTGATGGACCATAACTGACTCAACTGTGCTGACAGGAGAGGCATCTGTAATGTCTTAAACAATCAAAGACTCCTGAAGTGTTCCATAATCCACATCATTGCATCATCCAGTGTGAAACTTCCCACCCCTGAGGAGGTACCCGGGTATTCCCACCTGACCATAAGTGAATACAAACACAGTAGATTCTGATGTTTTGTGGGCTTTCTGCACTCCTGACAGATCAAGCCAGTGACCATCACTTTGACCAACAGACATCAAAATTGCAACAACAAAGTCTCCTTTCAGCATCCAACAGGTGGCAACTCTATACCTTTCTGGTTTCTTTTTCCTATTTTTTTCTATTTCTACCTCACATTTATTGTTATATAAAAATCCATTCTCTTGACTTTGGCATATGGTCTTGTTTGCAATGACCAGATCTTAACATTACATAATTACCTTTTAAGTCAATTACTCTGTTGCTTCTCCTCATGACTCTATCCTCCCCAAACTGTATCAGCTGAGTTTTTAATTATTATTTACCAAATAAGAAAAAAAACCAAATTAAAAATTAAGAGCAAAGTTCACATGCAAAGATTATAATCTTCTGCAGAGTTCTCTGTATGTGAGCATATTGAAGATAGTACTCTTATTGACATAGGGGTTGCTACTTTTTGTGATGCTTTCTTAGTTAGTAAAGTCAGTAGCAGCAAGAAGTCAGCATTTGAATCTTTAATTTTGTGGCTATAAACAGCCACATCATATTTCCAGCAAAAACAATGGGGCTGTTTTCAGCACTGCTCTACCAAGGAGACATGTTTTTTATTTTCTTCTTGTATATACAATTAAAACCATTCCAATCACAGAACTCTGCTCTGCATTCACTTCTGAAACAGAGCATGAGGGATGTCACTCAAAAGTGAAAATCCTGCCCTTCCTTGGGCCAAATAATGAAAGAAAGCGTAGCAGTGCAGCATTACTCATTGGATTTCTATTAAAATTTTGAATTAATTGACTAATTACTAATACTTACCCCAGTGTGCAATAAAAAGGAGACATCTTGTCATAAGCAGTCTTTTTTCCTTCTGTCTGGGAAAGATGGAAGTTTGTCCCAGTTTTGGCCAGGACCTGGAGGTTATTCTATACCACCTCACAGAGTTGCTGGGGCCAGGGGGAAATGACTCTCTGACTTCCAAGAAGGGCATAGTTTCTGACTGAAAAGAAATGGTAGCATTGTCTGCCATTGTTCATTTCCTTGGAGTCCTTGGTGAGAATTCTTTCAAGTGAATCACCCTCTCTTTTACATACTTTTGTTTCCAATATTGTTGTTTTTACTGTCCATTTTCTTATATCATTGCTGTTTGCAATAAACTGTTCTTATCTCAACCAGCGATCTTCACCTTTTGTGCCTCCAACTCCATCCTGCTGGAGTGGAAGTCAACTGATGATATATGGTTTAGGAGAGACTTGGTGAGAGCAATGAATTAGGGAGTACCATTCCTAAACCATGACAACCTTTCATCCTGCATGTGATAAGGAACTGCATGCATGGAGTATAGACAAGTTCTCTTCTTGCTGTAGAGGATTTCCACCAGTGCCTGTGTTCTTGTTGAGTAATAATGAGATAACATAATGAAACTGTAGAAGATGTATGTCAGATGGTTCTCCAATAACATTAGGAAAAAAAAAAACAGCTGATGTATGGGATATTGAAGGAAGATTAAGTTGTTAATGCATATTAGTATATTCTTAATTTCCTTTTAATTGAAAAAGACATATTGACTTTAATTAAAACCATTTCACAGGAACTGTCATTTAGCACATGTCAAGCTAGTTAATTCAGAACAGAATTCTTTTAATTAGGGTCTGCTTTCCTTATATGTGGGGCCAATGAAATCAGCCTTTCCTTATCAAGAATTTACATATCTCAAAGAAATACAATACAAATCTCTAAAAACTCTTATCTATTATTAGAAGCCCATATGGATAGCATTAAAATGATGGTGCTGGCATTGTTCATGCCACAGACATCAGAGTTTCCTTTATGACTGTTTGAAAAAAAGAAAAAGGAAAAGATGGCTTTGAAGAAAGACTATTTTAAATACACAGATTTATCCTACATTAAAGAGACTACAAAATTTATGACATAGATGCTCACATTTAAATTATTTAATGTCTGCTTAAATAAATGGGCCTACTCAAGTGTGTTGTGTGTTCTGTGAGCCAAAGACACATAAAGCATTTTCAAAGCATGCAGCATGCAGTTCTTCCCTTAAATGAACTATAATCAAAAGGAGAAAAGAGATCAGATTTTTTTTTTGGACAATACTATCATTGTTAACTTTCACTGCTTGTGAAGATTTAACAGTGATTGCTAATCCAGTGGCTGTGAACATCAGTGTGCTAATGTCATCTCAGTTATCAAATAGTACATAATCTCTATCTTGACTTTCACATATTTTCTGAATATATCTCTAGCTTTCTGATGGGTCTCCGCCTCTTGGCCGATGTACTGCTGTAAAGACCTTCTCCATGGTTTCTGGGAACCTCCATGTGTGACATCTGTAATGCTGGTCACATCCTTTCAGGAGTAAGAATAGCTGAGAAAAATATAACAAATCATAAAAGGAATAATTGCAAAATGTAGACTTAGTCTAATCATACAGGGTTTAGCCACTGTTTTACTGACCTCTGTCAACATTGGATTACAGAGATTAGTGAAAGGAATACTTAATAACTGAACTGTGGATTCTAAAGAGGATTATCTGGTAAGATATTTCATGTATCCTGATGGTTTGTTGAATATATTAGGAACCTCATTATGGGCCTGACTAACTCAGCCATAAAGGAAGAATCATTCCCCAAAATCAAGTGTAACTTAAA
This sequence comes from Agelaius tricolor, assembly GCF_023055355.1. Classification (NCBI taxonomy): domain Eukaryota; kingdom Metazoa; phylum Chordata; class Aves; order Passeriformes; family Icteridae; genus Agelaius; species Agelaius tricolor. The sequence continues at coordinate 7,391,181 of NW_027269287.1, read as the reverse complement.
ATTTAATGTGTTTATTGCAAACACTTTACCTAGGATCCTACCCATACCAATTTTTCCCCCAGGGCAACTCTCTAGTAGGGATGGGTGTAGAGCTGTAGTGTTAAAATCTGTGTTAAAATTTCTACAAAACCTTGAAAAGTGGATGAACTTAACTAGATGATCTGCAAAACCAAAATACTGTGCCCCAGGAGTTCTTCAGCTCAAGCAAGGGGCTGTGTAGAGATGTTACTTCACTGCCTAGTCTCCTGTGTAAAGTGTACCCTGAGTATAACTAATAACTGTAGCTCTACTTTTAAATGTGACTGTAGATTGGTAACATAAGACCCTAATATTTATTCATTAATCTAATTGCAGTCCATATTATATCTGTACTCATAAATTTAAATGCTTACTGTAATTTAGAACCCATTCAGCTGATCTAAGTCACTTTGGCACTGAATTGTGTATTTCAACTTCTTTTATGACATAGCAGAAACAGTGTTTTGCATTTTTATCATCTTGCTCAATATATTATTTGCTTCAAAATGGCAATTAGCAATAACTTTTCTTTTAAAATCACTCCTACAGTGGCTGTGCATAAGGAAGTGTGGTTATGTTCACCACAACGGTTGTAAGATTGTAGGTGACTGCCTTTATTGCTCTGCTATACTCAATTTCAAAATGTAAAAATATTTGAATAGTTTAAATGATAAGAAATTCTCAGATTATGGTGAAATTTTTAATCTTTGCAGTATTCCAGCCATATGGTTAATTATTGATGTAGCTCATACATAATGGCAGGGACAATGGAGAAACAGTTTTATGAAGGGAAAATAAGATACTGAACCCTCATACAAAGCCAGTTAGAAAAGGAATTAAAAGCAGAAGATCCTCCCTGCAAATATACCAAAGCACCTCTCAGCATAGCCTACTATGTGCCATGCTGTCAAAGCAGTGCAAAGTATTTTTTTTTTTGCAATTAATACTAAGGTGAGTCATTGCTTAGCAGCAGCCCTAATATTTACACCCCTATGGATCTCATGACTTAGTAGCAAGCTTTGACTTCAATTAAACCTGTCAGTTTCTGATAGCAAGAAATCATTACAGAACTTCAAAAGCACTTGAACTGCATCAAGATCTTCACAATTATCTATATAATATCTTTCTGCTTTTGTTGGCTCCTTGATCTTCTGTGGCAGCCCCAACCTCTCTGTCAACTTTGTTCTGTAAGAAGTTGAACCTTAAAGTATGCTATTAAAACTATATATGAAAATGCTGCAGTATACAATGGATTTCACCCAGTCTGACATTTTTTTTGGGGATAAATTCTTAATAAAAGTTGCCCATTTAAATAATGTACTGTTCATGTATTGTTCATGAATCAAACAAAGAGCCATTTAAAAATTACTAGCATTACAGAAATGTAGTAACTTTTAACAGATTATTTAAATTACTGTAGCTCTGATTTCCAATCATTTCATCCACACAGCTATGGCAGAACTATCCCAGAAAAGGGAGTAACTTTCTGATAGAACTCTTTTCTTGTTGGATTTAAGAAATATTTTAGAAGTGAGAATTTCTCAATTATGTATTTGTCTTTCAGAGCAGGACCATAGAGGGTATAGGAACACAATCCTACAAACACGGATGAAAGCACAAAGAGTTTGGAGGATTCATTCCATCCTTACAATCACAGTGAATAAAGCCTTATACACACGCAGAGTAGAAAAGATGATTTGCTCTGACAATTGCGTAGATCACTTCCTCAGGAGTCTTTGGTCCCTGCAGCTTGCCTTGCCTGGCACTTTCTCCTATTCCAAGGAGGACTTTGAGTCATGACAGCTGTGCGCATGTTAAACCATGACAGCAACTGGTTAGCAGCACCCAAAGATGGAGCCTCCACCCATCAAACTGTGAGAGCTCCTTGCTCAGTCTTCTAGACTGATGTCTTTTGTTTGCTATTGTTTTGAAACACAGCCCAGATTTTTTCAAAAACCACTGTCTTTTGGACAACTGTCTTCTGCTAACTATGTTTGAAAAAGTCAATCTTTGTGTTAAGCAATGAAAATGGCATGGTTAAAAAATAATGCTAAGGCACCTAATACATGCCTAATTATTTGCAATGTTGTTTATTAGCTCTAAACAAGGACAGTCAGATGGCTGTCCCCTCATTTTGAACAAGGGACCTATGGACCATCAGCAGTTCACTGATCATAGATGAAGAGCTCCTGGCTTTGCTCCCACTGTGAGCATATTCTTTCAGGTCATATCGCCTCACACTACAGCAAAATTACCTACTAATTTATTAAACAATTCTACAAGCATAACTAAAGCATTTGGGCTGTTAACAAATCTTTAAGATGGCTTCAAATCAGCACATAGTATTTTGCAGTGAAGTCATGAAAATGTGCCAACATGAACACATCTAATGATGAAAATGTTGCATGCAGATATCTCTTTCCCTATTATCCCATAAAATAATTGTGTATTTTTATTTATATGAGTAATTTTAGATACAAACATTTTACCAAAACCCCATTCATTTAGGAAATATATAAGCACACTGAGCTTAATATAAGAAAGTGTTTTAGAACATATTTTAGTGATATTTTATATTTCATTATAAAATGAAAACAAATTTTAAAAAAAAGTCCTAAACTACTTTTCTTTCTTCCTCATGATGAGAAAGAAATACAGGTTACCATCACATTATTTGTCATGTGGGAGTGAAGTGAAATTTATGCCTCACACCATGTATTCTTTACATGATGAAAAGGAGTATAATTTAATTTTTTTATTTGAAGGTTCTGTCTGGGCACATTGGCTACCAATTTTATTTTTATTGCAGTGCATGGATAGCTAAGTCACATAACCTTATATTAATGCAGATTACATAGGAAAGGAAAGGGAAAGTATAATTTTTGTTGTTGCTTTTGTCATTTGAAATTTCCATAGTGTCTATGCACATTGGCTACCATTTCATTTTTACTGCACTGCACTGATAGCAATGTCACATATAATTAACACCAAGGTGGGAAAAAAAAAAGATTTTCCCCCCTGCCTCTGCTATGAACATTGCTTGAAATTTTTGTATTGTGTGAATAGCATTTCCAGAGGGTGGTGGATATACTGAAAGATCTTACCTCCATTGTAAAAGATCTTACCTCCATTGTAGAAGAAGTATAATGGTATATGTGTTTGTATTGCTCCATAAGAGAGTGGATAGAAAATATAGTGCTACTCACATTTCTTATCAGTGGGATACAAGTTGGTTCAATATCTAGGAATAGTTAATGTAGAAACAGCCATTTCCCAGGAAAATGGAAATAATAATGGAATTTAATTTCCCCAAATCAGTATTTTTTATTAAAGTGCTTATCCATGCATCCCAAAATAACTCCCATGTCCACCTCTCTGTCTTTTAGCTTCTAAGCAGAGAATGTGACACCCTCTTTAGGATATGTAGGGGTACTCTGTAGCTGTGGTGGACTCATTCCTCATCAACGACTTGTATAAACAACAATTACCAGGATGGACACGGTGCCCACCTGCATGGGGAGGACCAAACGGCTGCATGACTGGTCTCTTTTCCATGATGTGCCATTTTACAAGTTAGCACCAACAACAGGCAGGATTAACTTTGGGAAAATTGTGCCTTATTTTGGTGGATCTGTTGTGAGCAATTGTCTCAATTTTGGAGAGCGAAAGAGGTCAGTTTATTTTATTTTATAATTTATTATTAGAATTTGGGTATCATACACAACATTGCCTCTTTATCCTTGACCTTTGGAGGAACTGTATTGTAGTACTTAAAACTGACTTTAATTTTTTAGGAGCCACCCAAACAGAAATAGGGCTGCCAACAGGAGATGTCAAGCTCCAGTACAGTCCTTCCTACAGCTTGGGTAGTTCTACTAGTCTGAGATAGATCTTGTGCATTGCAGCTTGCACCCTGCTCTTTAGGCAGAATACCACAAGCTGGTCAACAAAGCTACTGAAAAGATTGGAAGGCACGTCTTTGAAGAGCAGCTGAGCACTCTGGGTTTATTCAGTTTGGAGAAAAGGGGGCTGAGGGGTGAACTCATTGCTGTCTACAACTTTCTGAGAAAGGGAAATAGAGAGGGAGGGGATCCAGGACAATCTGTGGGAATAGTTCAAACCTTTTTCAGGTTGGAGCTTGCTATTAGGAAGCATTTTTTTATTGAAAGGGTGGCCAGACATTGGGAATAGAGGGATGCCCCAAACCTGTCAATGTTTAAGAGGCATTTAGGTTATGTGCTGAATAGCATGCTTTAACTTGTTATTTAGGTAAATAACTTCAATCAAACCTGAAGTGGTGAGGCAAGTGGACTAGACAAATGTTGTAGGTCCTTTTCAACTGAAATATTAGTCCTCCCCTCCCCTCAGGCCATAGAGGATGGTCTCAGACAATTTATCCAGCATCAGTAATGTCCCTTGCTTTTTTATTGAACAATATTTTGAATGGGAACATTTTTGAACATATGGCTTTGCCCCTGCATGGACAGACACAAAGCTATCTCCAAGTTTGTTCACACACCTTTGAAGAGGCTGTTAATAAAGTGGAATAAAACAGTTTCCAGGCTCTTCCACTCTTGCCAAAGAGTAGGACAATAAAGGAACTAGGCTGAGATTTGTGGTGTACATGAACTAACCTGAATCTGGGAGGACAAGATAACGTTTGCCAACATATCTTTAATGAATTGTGCATGGCATTAAATGACTACAGATGTATGTAATAGATTTTGTGGTGGCACAACAGGCTACTTGGCAATAAGCCACCTGAAAACAGAAATATGTGACAACACAGTGTACATTTTTAATGCATTTCCTTGTGTGGAGCTTGGAAAAGCCTCTTTCTCACCCACTGCAGGTTACTTGTGTGCAACAGCAGGAGCATTCCTTCTTCAAAATATCATGTATCATGAAAATCATAAAAGAAATGCTGGACAGAAGAATCCCACAAGTCCTCTCATTCATGCTGAATTTGAGGTGTCATCTCCTGTACTGCTGCTGCTGCTGTTGCTTGGATGGTGTCTATGAAAATCGGCATCCTCAGTCATGTAACACAAGGATGGCTTGCTTTCGTAGAGACATTTGCAGTGTTGGGCACAACTTATGATGATGCTGGTGTTCTTTTCCCTCCTGTAGCTCACGTGAGACTGAACAAATGTGAAATATTATGTAGCAGGTGTTAGAGGAAGAGGGATAATACAGCAGTTTTGGAAGAAGTGCTGGATGGAAATAAACAGCTAAAGTCTTGATCTGGAGAGGAAACACAGAACTGTCCTTTCCTCATGAGATACAGGAAAAACAGGGAGTGTGTATTGGGGGTTAGTAGAAGGCAATTTTAAACTTGTTTCTAAAGGTCTCCATATGTTTTTATTTGTGTTTTCTATTTTCATTTTGGCTGCATTGGAATCTTGTTTTATACTGGCACCTCCCAGAACATTTTTAAGTTATGAAAAACATACTTATCTCAGAGCTCCACAAATGAACTATGACTTTTTCCCCTACTCTAGGTTTTCATTAAGCTCAGTGGGACTAATTCTCTATTGTTCTGCACTTTGTGTAGGTCTTATGTGTCAAATGAGGGTGAAATGCCAGCTAAAACTACATACATCTTTGACTGATTAGCCTTGAAGTTTGGGATCACATACCAGAGATTTGTGTCCAAATCTTACATCTCCAATGTGGCCTGAGCTTCTTCAGATGGCAGGTGATATCAAGGTATTAATAAACCACTTTCTCTTCCACGATTATTTCTGTAACAAAATGCTGGTTTAATTTCTAAAGTATATTTCATCACTCTATTCCCTGCTTTTTTTTATTTTTTATTTTTTTTTTGACAGCCACCATGAACACTGGCAGGAGGCTGACAATGGAAAGTAATAGCAGGAAAAATGGATTTTTCTCAACAGGTTGAATACACTGCCAAAATCCCTTTGCATTCCACCTGCAGTCTGCAGACCTCCTGTTACAGAGAAGCTGAAGCTAAATAACCAATGGTGGACTTTATATGCTAAAAATAAAACAGCCCATAAGACAAAAAACCAGTTTTAAAATAATAATCAAACTTATAGTCATAATAGAAATGACTGATTTCTTTCTGTGATGAACTTTCTCCATGAAATATTCTTTCTCTGGAATAACTGTAATGGATGGTGATAGATGCTGGTACTCAAATTTGGGTTTTTTTCTGTCAGAAATTTATCCTTAGGGCCTTCTACTTAGCAGCTCTTTTGATCTGTTATCAACCCACACCTCTCATCTCAGAGACTCTTCAATGGAGAGGGTACTTCTTGAATAAAAACTTCTTGTACAATCTTCAGAATAAAATAATTATTACTTCTCCTAATTTGATCATTTGACCAGGTAGCTGAGATACAAAGAGTCCTCATTCTTTACAAATAGGAAAAACCAAACACTGTAGCTTATAAACATTATCATGGTGTCTGGCAAAGTCAATTTCTTATGCAGCACAATATTGAATAGTAAGTGTCTTAGTAACAGCAGGAAAAGAGAATTTTTTGAATGCTGTGTTTATCAAGTCACCTACTTATCTCTCACTCAGACAATACTACATTGAAAGGAAATTTCTGTGAATTGGAGAAACGAGGATTTGACCACATGCAGAAAGACAATTTTCCTATTTTATGAACTTATGCACCAATTAAAGTTTTTCACCAGATTAGTTTATTACAACCATTGTCTGATATTCTATACTGTTAAGTTATATTTAATACTTGTTATGAGATTAAGACACAGAGATATATCTAGTTTAAGGCAATATCTTCAAAATTCATTTGTAAGAGATCTGTATTAAACCAAATATTCAGATTAATGGTGATGGGATCATTTAATGTCTAATATGAAAGAAAAGAAATATGAAAGCAAAGAAAAAATCACTAAGACAGTGGTGCCATCATTGTCTCTTTGCAATCACTTCCCCAAATGTTTATACATGTAAGCACTGACTAAAAATCACTTAAAAGATTTAATCCGATGCTATTAGAACTTTTGCTGGTTGTTTACTATGTTTGACCGGCTTATGTAAGTACTTTAAACTAATGCATTGTCTGAAACTAACTTGCAACAGGTGAGTTTAAAGGCTAGTTAAAAACATGTGTGTTGATTATAAAATGAACAGAATAATTTTAAATTATTTCAAAATTTATGTAAAAATGAGTGTATCAAAGTACACAAAAGCATCTGACTATTTATACTCAAATTTTAAAATCATAAATTTATAATAATTAACCAGTAATTTTGAAATAGATACCTTCCCTCTATGTTTTAATGCATTTAATAATGGAGATCTTCAGGCTAGCATGTTCTAAAGAAGACATGCAAATGTTTAGTGAAAAAAAATAAAGATAAAGAGAATGCTTGCTGGTACTCCTTTGAAAGAAACTTTTAATGTGAAGACACTATTAACACATTTGATCTGTCATGATGGGTAGCAGAATATGATTTTACAAAAATTAAAAGAAACTTTTATTGGAATGGACCAGAAATTTTACAAAAAAAGTATTTGATAAGGGCTATATTTCTGGACATCTAGTACAGGCATTTATTAAATATTAAGCTCCGAATGTTTCGGGGTGTGTCCTGCCTGGCTTCGTCTGGCCTCGCTGCTGGACCAAAGGCGGCAGCTGTGGCGTTTTTCACCCCAGAGATGCCTTTGGCTGGCTGCGTGCTGCAGCTGGACGCTCAGAACAAATCCAGGCAAAATAGGAACTCAGTTTACCTTTGGTGGAAAAGATTCAGGCAACGGTGAAGAGAAAAGGAGCAGGTTCTGCCGTGGAGCTTAGATCCAGAGTTTTATTGTAGCATGGTGGACTTCTGAATGTGGTAACAGCTCTCAGACAGATGGCAGAGACAGAACCACGGCAGAGACCCCGACCGTGTGGTCTCGTGTCCTTTTAAGGCCCGGGGACAGGGGGAGGGGACGGACAGGTGAGGGCCAACCAGGTGTGAGCAGGGGAAGGCTCAGGGGATGTGGACGCTAGGACAAACCAATGAGCCCAGGCCTGGGGGCCATCTGCCAATCACACGACGCCTTGCTGGAAGGTGCCAGGCAGGAGGGCACAGGGGGAGGGGGAAAGGTTGGCATGCTTGAGGGGGATGGGATAGGTGAGAGGAAATGGGACACACTGCAACAGGCATTATTGGTAATAATACTATTTGCTTTCATTGACAACTATCAGAGATATTAAAATGGTGTTTTGGTAGTCTTTTGATCATCTGTCATTTTCCTGGCATACCAAAGTAGTTAAAATAAAATTGTTTGGGAAGAACACTATTACTTTTCTGTCCTAGATTTATGATTATATTCAGCATAGGAACATATTTCATGTTGTGCCATCAAGTGACTTAGTTTATTACCCAACAGCTTTCTTCCTGCCAATCCTAAGATGGGCCCAGAAGGAAAAAACTGCTCACTCACCCACATAGTTCTCTTGCTTTCAAAACATTACATCAGAGCATTCGTGGTAGGACCCTACAACCAGATATGGAGGACTTTTTGCAGCAGAACAAGATACCAAAGAAAGATCTGCAGACTTCCATGGTGTTGTCTCATGTTCATGGTGCCGCAACTTGCTGTCTGCAGATGAAAATTACTTTCCATTAATAATTGATGCTGCAAAACATCCTAGTCTGTTTTAGTGACAGATAGTGTTGCTTAGTTTAAAGAACCACTGCCAGAAGCTTAACCATTGGTTTTGATGAGCTGAAAATGGGCTAACACTGGCCTCCGTTTTTTTCAGAAACACTTGAAAAACAACTATTGCCATGACCACAAAGTAGTAGCAATCCCTTTTCACAAATGCAGTTTGTTCATAACCTTGTGACATGGACCATAAATAGCCTTCTTATATTTCACACACATGAACAATTAACATGAACAGTATATATAATATTTACTTTACCAAAAAACAAACTAAAGTGCTATATGAACAGCCCATCTATTAGCAAAGGATTAATTTCCTATTCCACATTAAATCCAGACTGTAAGCCAAGCTAACTTGCTTGCTATGACACTCTACTGGTTGCAGGTATAAAGTAGTAGCAAGGAACCACATATGTTTTCCAGAATCCCACTCCTTGACCTTGTCCAAGTCTCTCTGGATGGCATTTTGTCCTTCAGACAGATTAGAATTATGTTATCAAAATATGAGTGCAAACAATGAAATAGGAAATGAATATACAGTCAATAGATTTTAAACTATAATATGGATCTCCACAGATATAATTGAGATTACTTAATCTCATTTGGCTCTACCTTTCAAAGAAGTTTGAGTTTCTAGCCAAATGAAGGCCATTCATGTGGGTTGAGATACCCATAACTCCTTTTCCTTCATGTTTCCCCTAAAGCAGTTTTTAAAAAATCCTAATTTTTTTGTTTTCATAGGAATTTAGAAAAGTATAAAACTAAACTGGGCCTCAAAAACACAAAGAAACTTTGGAGACGATACTCTGCCACGTAACAGAAAGAGATGAGAGCATACATTGACAGACCAGGAACAGTTAGGAAGGAAAGATCAAATAAGATGTGAGAAATCAAAATACTCAGAGATGTTTGGGAACAGAAGTCATATTACTAATTTAATTACCAGTGGAAATGGTACATGTGTAGACATTATTGTGCTAAAGAGAGGTGACAGAGAGGTTGAAGACTGAATTTCTTTCTTTATTTCTTCCTTTCTCTACTTCATTAATCCTGATGTCAATAGAGTACAATTTCTGTCCATACATTTCACTGGAGTTTTATTAAGCTGATGGGGATTCTGCAAATTAATGTGTGATATTGCATCATAATTCAGTGGACAATGCTTTAAAAAAAAATTTCAGACCTATCCCTGTATTTTCTTTTTCATATTTTCTGGTAGTTGTGATTAAAGATTTTAAATCAACACCAGTTGCCACACCACAGTGTCTGAAATACTATTGTCATTTTTTCCTATAAGATAGACACATCAGGATAAATATTTCAATGTCAAAGCAAGTATTTCTTTTTCCTCCATGACTACTGAATTGTCCTAAAGATGATAAAAATGCAGAACTTGAAGGAGTATAACCTGAAAGGATTAAAACTATGCCTCTTCTGTAAAGAGGAGCTGAATTAGAGCAAAACATGTAAAAGTAAGAAAGGAATAAAAAACCCTGGACTTTCTAAAATCTTATGGTAAAGGTAATTTAAATAAACTGTTTAAGGAAATAAATTTCTTTGTAGGAAGGAATGAAGTCCTACTTTGGATTAAACCAGATAGTTATTATTTTTATTGCATCAGTTCTCTTCTCCCTCCCTGCCCCAACCAGAATGAAGATAAATTAAAATTGTACTAACACATGGTTAGGATGGATAATAACTCCTGCTGTGTTTCTCTGCTTATGTCGATACATGTTGACTGGGATGGATAAAGTAAGAAGTAGCTAATATCAGTAAGGTGATTTGAGTGGCTCTAAAACTGATATGGCCAGTGGTAAGGATGCTGGGATAACGGAGGCATCTGCTGAACTCCAGCTCTTCCTGCCAGCTCTTGCAGGGTCTGACACTACACAGCAACCTGTCTGTCCATGCCCAAGCTGTGGCTGTGTTTACTCTTGAAACAAAGCTTGATTCTCCAGATTTGTTCTCTAGGAGCATACTACAGAGACTGCAAGGAAGTTGTAGTGTCAGTGGAGACTCATGCAAGGTCTGCTTGTGAGGAGCAGTGAGGGAGCTTGTGCTCCCATATTTAAAAGAATAGCAATAACACAACCAGCCAATAAATTTTTTCTGCTCTAAACCTGTAAACTGTACAGAAATCAATGTCATATTGCCACCCTAACCACAACTTATTGCTTGTAGGAGCACATCCAGGTTTGTTCATCTGACTTTGGGAAGGACACTTGGTGTCACTTGGGTAACACACTTTCAACACAGGTTTTATTTAGTGTGTCAGATTGCAAAACAAGTAGTTAGACCTCAGCCTGAGACTGACTCACCTTCGACTCATCCAAAATCTGTAGAAAAGATTATTATTTGAGTGGATATAGGCATACAACAAATGGCATATCTTCTGCCCTATGCAGACCCACAGATAAAAAGTAGAAGGACATATTGATGAACAGAAGTAAGATTAAGTCCTCTATCTGGCTTGAAATCAAAATGGAATCCAGTCCTATTCAGTCAAATATTTTGGCTGGATTTTTAAAAACTGTTGGGTCAGTGCATTGCTGTTATTCACTGTAACAACTTATATAAACAGATAAATATGTGACTTTTTAAGCCAAATGCTCTTCTCAAGCTTTGAAATGTTACTACAGTGAAAAGTTTGGCTATCTAAAAGTAATCAAATGTAATGCTTCATGTTGTACAGTAACTTTTCTGTCTGAAGAGGTTAGGAAGGATATATCTTCCCATGTTAATGGGTAAGCTCGCTTTTATTTTTTCATGAGCTGATATGTTTTTGAGGTAGTTATTAATACAGTAGACACAGTGTGCTTGGCCTAATTCTTTGTGCCAGTGATGTTACTTCTCCAGTTGGGAGAAAGCATTTAACATCCCAGAAAAAATGGAACTGTTACTCACTTTTCTTCTCATGGATTCAGCCAAATCATTCCTTTGTGGCCATCCAAATTTTGGTCTACTTTATTTCTCTTTTAGTCAATCAAATGTAATTTTTAATGTGTCCAGTAATCTCTATGCTCAGGCTTTACCTATTAAAGCACAACTAAGCACAAAAGTGATGCAGGGCACTGGTTAATGGTGACTTTCCCTCATACATATGTAAAAAGCTTGTCAAATATACCTCTGCCTAATGAGAGAGCACAGGTGTTCCAACAAGCAACAGCAACAAATTAAAAAAATAGTCACTATCCTGTCAAATAATGTTTGTATATCAAGGATCTGGAATACAAAGCATATTTACCAACAATCACATTTTGAGTAGAATTCACTTGAATGTAACACCTTCTACCTCTAAGGTTTTGAGTGAGGCATATTAAAGAAGATCATACAACTTACTTATCCCAGGTTCTTTTATGAAAGCTGTCAGCTTGCTGACAGATATGATGAACATTTACTTCAGTCTTGTAGAACATTTAATCGAACTTGTTCCTATAGCTTCAGTCCAAGGAGGGTTACTGTTTGCTTTAGAAAAATGTACATAATTGAAGAACGATGAATACATGTATAACTTGAATGCAAACCATTATCTATGACATTCATTTATTTGTAATGAATACATACTACTCTATAACAGGCTTAAGGGAAATGTAAGCAGTATATGGAAATCTGTTTAATACAAGGCTATTTTCCAAAGGTCCATGCACCATTCATTGAACTTTAAGAAACTTTTGAAAATACAGGTTGCATTTGCAAACTTCCATGTATGGAGAGCTGGCAAGCTGCCTGGTTTCTACTTGAAGGATTGTCATCCTTGGAAAAATAAATTTCTCCAAATAGACAAAAGTCAGTCTTTTCATGTTTTACTGCAATCAAATTGATAAGGCTGACAATTTAATGTCTCAACACCTAAAATACCTGTGGATAATTAGTTACTTCAATTATCAGAACTACAAATTCCTCTGTTTTCAAAGATTGTATATATATGACAGAGATAAAAGTACTACCAAAAGCTTCCCCATCCTTAATCTTTAGTGATTTCTCTTAAGATGTGAAATTATTTTTTCCCAAATGAATGATTTTATAATTAATGGGAAAAAAATCCAATCCTGCACTGTAATCAGTTTTTAAATGTTTGTATTAATGTCCTGTTTTATTTAATTTGATTAATGTTTCATAGCCTGCTTGCCTGTTAAATGTATGTGGAAAGGTGCTGGCATTCTAGCTGAAGAGATCTTTATGAGTGAGAAAATGCTTAAGGCTTTTTCAAAGTAGTTGCTGAACATATGTTTCTCCTCTTTGACTCCAGAAGATGCTAACAGCTGTCCCAGCAGACAGGTATCACAAGGTTAAAGAGCTGTGGACCTTCAGGATCTGCATGTCAGCAAAGGAAATGAGTAGTTTCTCAAAATTAATAAAGAAAATGGCAGCAATGATGAGAAGCAGAAGGACCCGACAACAACAACAGAAAAAAAAAAAAAAGAAAAAAAAAAAGAAACAAGCAAAAAATGAATTCTGGGTAGTACAACACCTGGCAGAGCTGATTTTAGTATCTGGAGGTTGAGTTCACTAATCTTTGCTATTCATATTGATGTGAAACTTCATAGAGTTTTAGAGATTTGTATCTATTAATACATAATGGAGTGTTGCTACAACATGGGAACAAGTTTGCTTGCATCTGCCATTCATTCTCATGATAAAAATTGATATTAACTTTTTAAAATGCCTAACAGATAATTAATCAGAACACTCAATAAGAAAAGCTACATCTTTAGAGTATCCTTTATCTTTAAAAAAGTAATTAAAAAAAAATAGACTAAAACTCACCAGCAAGGCAACCAAACATTCTCCCCCCCTCTCTTTTGGTTCTCTGTCAGGCTGTGTTGGAAAACAATCAATCTCGCTCTTGCTCTGGCTTGGTAGAAGTGCCACAACACAAGGAGTGCACTGCTTTGCTCTTTCTTTGAAGCTTCGATGACAAAAGTTTTTATCAGAAGCTGACTGTATTTAGGATTATGAATATGCAATGACTCTCATTAGTATTGAAGCACAGGAACACGGTCTGACATCCCTTGCCACTTTTAGCTGCTGCAGAGTTGTCTAATGAATTGTCTTGCTCTTTCACTCTCATAGTCTTTGCTGTTATGGCCCAGTTTGAGAATACTATTGATGGCAAAAAATTAATTGCCAAAACCTACTGTTGATTTTGTTAAACAGTGTTGAGTCAGTGTTTAAATTGTCAAAACAGAAAACCATTAAACTCTACAGGAGACAAATCCATCACAAGTGGAGAGGATATGCAGAGCTGCATGCATAGCCGTGCACAAGCAAAAAGGTGTATGGCACAGGTATGCATACAGTCTTGTAACTGCACTTATACATAAAAACAGATGTATGTGTGTCAGTGATGGGTCTCAGAAACCTAACGTCGTGATGAATTATTTCTTTTATTTTTCCAATAAGAACAAATGGAGATAATGGAAAGATTTCAAATGAGCTTGACTCTGATACACTGCTACTTGATCAACCGTTTTATACTCCTTATCCCATTGGAAATATGCCAAGTACTTTTCAGCTCATCTGCAATAATCTGTTTGAATAAGTTACTGATAAAGACAGTTCCAACAAGTGATTAAGATATATGGCTTGATTTGTTGTATTTGAGGAGGTGTGTAGGCTTTCAGAAACAAGCGGAAATGACCCTTTCCCCCCAAATGGTTAAATTCAGTAATTTTTCCCTTATTCATCTGAAATTTCTTCTGACATTAAAGAAGGTTTAATGGCTCTCTGCAGATTGTGAAGGGTAAAGTGACTTGAAACTGCTAATGTATTCAAAAAAGCTTAAGCAGCATTCTGAAAGGTGTGTGTCTACTGCAAATAATAAATGATATGAAGTTCTCCCAGTAAGATGTCAGTCCTCTGGAGCTCTATATCCATTTAATCAGTAATGGAAATCATCCCAGTGCAAGGAAAGAGGATCTCTTTAATTTTTATTGTGATTTTTTTGGCACTGTTGCTCTAACACAAGCTTTGCTTACCTCTTAATCCAACCTCAGGACTGTCTGTTCTTATCAGCTGGATTAGAAAATAATGAACATCTACATCTTGTGAGTATCAAATACAAGACCAATTTGAAATAAATGCGGTTCTGACAAAATTGGCTCAACCACCATACATCAAATACTTGTTACCTCTCTTTGCCTTAGTGACTGCACATGACTAAGAAAGAGTGAGTGATAAAATCTGAAGAAAGATGAAACCAATCTGGACCTTTTTAAAGATCATCAATCATTCTGCACAGCCATGATATTATTAGTTCCAGTAAGCCTTGTTCTCCCATTTTATGGACATCCCAAGCCCCCCACACCAGGACCAATGCTACCATGGGAAATAATTTTTATGGGCAGCATCTCAGTGTGGGCCAATCAGATCTAATCACATAACAAGCTACTGAATTATTCAATGTTCTCCCTAATTTTGCATTCTTTCTGCACTTTGCTGTCACTACAGGGTTTTAAAAGTATGGATTTCTACAATATTTATTAAGAAGATAACCATTTGCAGAAATTTTTCTTTCTCTATGTCTTTCAATAATCATCTTTCCCTTAGATGGTTGCAGTGTACACACTACTATACACAGAATATTTTTGCTAAAAGAATAACAATCCATAATGTGGCACTCAGCTTTAAACACTCCCAGTTTTTAATATACCAAATGTAAGGACAACAATAGCGAAACAATTGTGTTCAAACATAAAATATTCATATTTACAGAGCAAACTATAACCAGCATGTCTCTTAGCTGTTGCTATGAATACAAGGCTTACATTGTATGTGAAAATATTTCAGTTTTAATTGCAAGTCTGTGCAGAGATGATTTGGGGTCTGTAATTAGCACATAAATTTCAGACTTTGCAACTGCTGTGAAAACACACATTATTTATGGAACTATTATCTAAATATAATTCAGTGTTTTTTGCTTTCAATAACTACTGTAAAAGTCTGATTTAATAAAATGTGAAAAATTTCCCATCTCTTGCACTTCTGTTCACATTATGGAGCATTCATTCCTCTGCACTGCCATTTCCCACTCAATCTGCCATGGACTTTGCTTTTATCCATACTTCATTCACACCTCAGGGAGATTTCTTCACAACCATAAAGTGCCTTGCACTTAATTTGTTTAAAATGAAAGCCTGGATTATTCAAATAGCTCTGAACTGCACAAACAGAGTAGTTTTTGTGGCCTCTATCCTCATGCTTTTCTTCATGGCTAGAAGCAGGAATAGACAGGAGTCTAGTCTAAGATGGGTTTAAGCTCCTGTGTGCAGATTTCCAGTTATCCAGAGAGGGTTAATGGAAGGACAAAGTGTTGCCTTGTTATCACCACTTATTGTAAACTTCAGGCTCGACCACTTCTAGCTCCCATCAGTGTAGGGCAGAACCAGTACAAAATTTGCTTCTTCCTTGCCAGAAATGCCATTTATTTTCAAAACAAGTTACTCACAAAACCTGTTTTACAGCAATAGTTTCTGAGACCTTTTACTGTTCTTGAGTTTAAAAGTGTATTTTTGGGTCTCATGGAGCTGAGCATTTTTCTTGCCAGCTTTGTGCTTGTCTCTAGGACTGGAACTACAGATGAAGAGACTGGGTACCAGGTATGCACAAATACCACAGTGTCAGGTTAAATAGCAAAACAGACCTTGCAGTAACAACAATGATAAGCCCATAATATGGGCTTAAGTTACATCAGAATGTGACACATTTTTTCCCTATATCCTTTTGGGTCTCTCTGTATATAGTTTTGCTCTCTTTGAAGGAAAGTACTTGCCCACTTTCTATCTGCTTCCAAACTGCAAGATGGCTTGTTGTCTCTGGCTGCTCCAGCATCTATTTTCAACGGCAACCTCAACAGTCACTGCAGTAATAATCAGAATAATGATCACTAACAGGGCTGCCTTGCTTCTCCCAGGGCTGCCTACCCTTACACAAAAAGCTGTATCTGCAGGGGCATCGCCCAGTCCACTTACAGGGTGGGCTGAAAGCTGTACCAGTGCCAGGAATGTGCAAATTTTTTGGCATGGGGCTACCAGGATTTTTTCAGACCTGGGAGCAATACCTTCTCATATGTCTGTCCAGTTGCTAGCCCTGGAGACAGGCAGGAGCCTTGCATGGCATACACCAGTATAATATTCTGTTTGGACAGTGATATCAATATCATGGTGCACATGCTCCAGAAAGAGAGTTAAAAAGAGCAAATGAAAGATTAAGTGGGAAGCCCTTGAAAGCTGTATTTTAAAGCTCCAGTATTACTATTACCATTAAAATTTAAAGTGACAGAGGCCTAAGTATGAGCAGTTATTTTATTATATAAAATTACTTTTTTTTGGCCTTTGTAAAGTCCTCATTTTTGCTTTGCCATCACTGCCATAGGATCTGTCTTTATGGCTTCTGGCATCAGCAGGATCCTGAGCCACCCAATGAGGAATGGATGAAAAGGGCAGAAAGGCTTGAAGCCTCATGGCAAATAGCAAAACAGATTCAGCCAAGTGGTCTAGCCTGCTCTCGTGGTAATATTAGACAACGCTTCAGTACCTGAAGGAGCACCCCAAACCTGCCTTTGACACTTAAAGTGGCACCTGGGGGCTGAGAAGACAGTGAGTACATTTTTAAGAAGATAAAAAAGGATGGGTGAGATAGGAGAACTTTTCTGACAGACAAGTGAGTTGATAATTGTAATTGCATTCTTCACAATTTTGATGCAAAAATTTGCTGGTTGTTCATGCAACAAACATTCAGTATACACAATTAGCATTCACTATACCTCATAAGACTGTCTGCTCAAATAAAAAAAAAATTCTTCTGTATCTTTATTTGGCTGGTACTACACAGACTACTTCAGATCGATAGGTTATGCCATCTTTAAAACCTTACAAATGATGTGCTTGCAGTAGTCTTATAATATTGGTAAATTTTTCTTAGTGTCTGGCATGATGAGATGCCATGAAGGCCTGAGCTTTCTCATGAGAAGGAAGGTACTGCTTTCTGGGAACAGGGAAAATTTTCATACAGAATGTCTTTGAAAAGTATCAGAGTTGTGCAGCCTTTCACACAAGGATTTCCAAAAGTGAAAGTGACATTTGGCCCACAGGTAGCAGAACTGTAGTCTAAAAATTCAGGAAAGTAGACCTGTCCTGATATCAGCCAGACCATTCAATGTGCAACAATTCAGTTCAGTTTAGTTTGGTTTTTTCCACATTATTAATGCAATTCCAGTTGCAGAACAATGAATCCAGTTTTCAGATGAGATTAGACACACCTGAATAATGTGGGAAATCCCTAATAAATGCCCAGATAGAAAGAAAATCAGAGCACTCTTTTCAAATCTGACAGAAACAATTATTTCTCCTTATAAGTGATATCAGAATATTAGGGTATTTTTCCTAGCCACCTGTCAAGCAGCTGCACGTAAGACCATGACATATGATTCTCACCTTCAGCAATGTTGTTGAGGGAATATAAGATACTTTCCATACACTGATCATCATCAGCCCAAACATTTTTCATTTTTAATCCTGCATTTAATCAAAATGGAAGTTATCAGAAGAAAATATCAGAGAACTTGTTCAGACCACACTTGAGAACATTCACCAAGAGGGGTGTAAAGAAGAGGTAAAAGGATGTTCTCTTTGAAGGTACTTCTGGGGCAGAGCAGAAAATGATTTCAAGAGCAGAAGATACAAATACACCTTGCCAGTTCACTCTTTTTAATGGTCATAAGTATCTGTGTTACAAAAGAAAGCTACAAAACAATGCAGGGAGACAAACTAGTGATGCAGTCAAGCTTTTACCTGCCTACTCCCCAGAGCAGAAATTAAAGCTATTAGTGAAAAAGGTTATTAATTTTCAGCTGGTAGGCCATTGTCAGCAGTTGCTTTCTACAATACTGGCAAGCTCAGTATTTGCTTGCTCATGCACTACTTGAAATATTTGAAGTGGGACACTGTGCAGCAGCTAGAGGACAGCATCCCTCTGTGCTCAGTACTGTACAAACACAGGATCAACACATCAAGACATCTCTGTGTCTAGGAGATTACAATGCAGGGAACTGACTGGTGATATTTCATTGTCCAGGCCAAACTGGCCGTGATGCTGAACCCTAGAGGAAAAATTCATCACTTATGTCACTCCAACTGTACCTGTATGCTGATACCAATATGTATGTTGTTCTGAGCTTGACCTGGCCTGGGCTGGGTCTTGCACTTGAAGGAAAGACCCACCATATGTCATCACCAAAGAGTTTGCTCCCAGCACCATCCTTGCAGCTGGATGTATACTGGAGCTAAGTGACCCTTGGGATTCAGCCCAAAGCTTTGCTGCAAAAACAGGTGAAGGCTGGGCCCAAAGAAGGCTATTTAGTGTTGATTTAGCAGTACTGGTGAAATCATTCAAGGAGGGACACATGATCTGTGCAGATGGACAAAGCAATGGCCAAAGCTGTGATCTGCTGTCAGATTGAAAGAAAAAGAATTATCTTATGCACTGTAGATACTTTTCACCTGTTTTAATTTTTAATAGAAATGTTCCTCTTTAAGTGCTATGAGCAATACAAGTTTAATGTGAACTTAGAGGACACCATGCAACACAAGTATAATTGACTCGCTATAATCACTCTTTAGATATTTTTTTCTCTTTTTCTTAGTCTTAATATTTCATTCTTAATGGAATCAGAAAATGACAGAGAGCTGGAATGTGACATAACTGTCAACTAATGTGAATTCAACCTAGTAGCCAATATTGAAATTGGATTTGAATTACTGCATAAGTAATTGCAGGTTAGAAAACTGGAATCAAAGAGCCATGGTAAGACATTAACCACCTGCAGGTCATAGGCAAAGGAAACCAGAAATAGTGTTTACAGAGGTCAAAGGTTTACATTTTTAAGTATCACTGTATTGGGGAACAGAGGTAACTTTTTATGTTTGTGACATTGCTCTGTAAAATTTGAGTTTGTTTTACATGCAGGTTTGGTATCTTTCCACTAACTGGTCTTACAACTGAAAAACCATATGAACATTATTTACACTGAACACTCGAACTGTTGGTCTGATACTAACTACTTTTTAAGCACAAAGTAGCTTACTTTCATCTTCTCTCTCTGCTTGTGCTGCTTTTCCCCATCAGTAGTAAGCAATGAGGAAAGCTGCAACGTCCTATAGTGACAATAACACATCTTCCCCTTAATTACAGGTTTATGTGGTTTGTCAAAGTCCATCATCTGAATGGGTAAGATTAAATTCCATGACTGCTGAATTGGACATACTTTGAGCTGAAATAAAAGTGGCGAGGTCTCTGCTTTTTAGGACTCCTAGTAGAAATGTTGGTGTGTTATGGAAAGGTAGTGTTACTATCGTCTGTGGTGTTTTCTGGACTTTCAAACTGTGAAAACAGGTGAGAAACAATATTTGCTCTATCAACCAGACTAAAGTTCATAAAACTAATGTAACTGGGAAAAGAACATTACAATTTAAAAAAATGTGGGCCCAGTCCCAGTTTTAGGGAGTAGATAAGGGGAGTTGAAATAATCACATCCTCACACAGGAAAATGAAAAATGTTATATATTTCATATAAAACTCCCAAAGAGATTATTTTTCTCTTAAAAAGATCTCAGACCCAGAAGCTCTCCTATCTCTTTAAGCTTGTAATTTCTCTTTCTGACCAAAGTTTTTAGTCAGAAAAGACAGAAAAAACTTTGTAATTTTTTACCTCTTTTGTAAAGAAGTATGGCTTCACAACTGTTTCTTGATCCTGCAAACAGGTCTGATTAAATGCATAGGAAGAATATTACTTGGTAATTTTGGGTATTAGTCCTTACCCACAACAGCGTGAAACAGAAAAGTAGGGGATCTGCTTCATAGCAGTCTGGATCTGTTGTTCTATTTTCAGCTTTAGTAACAACGTTTTGTTATTCATGAAAATGACATTAATTTTTTTCTGTATTTCAGTGTGTTCACCTTAAAACAATTGTATTAATAATAATTTTCCATTGCAGAACAATGCTAGAACTACTGACTTATATAAGCAAAGTGTTTTGAGATGCTCTTAGGAAAGGAGGTAGAGAAAAGGAAGGTTGTACAAGAAGATAGCTGGCAAGAAACAGGCAAGAAACACCAGCTTATGGTACCACCACCACCTGTGATGCCATCATCTCACAGTACACCCTTTTCTCCTTTCAATTCACACATCTTAGCCCATACCTTATAAAAATATTTGAACAGATGCAAAGGTGAACATGGCCCTCAGAACTTTCTTCAAGGGAAAATGTTTCCTTGTGAAGAAAACTTATTAATAGTCAAAGTAATGATGGAATCAGCATTTGGGACAGCTCCAAAACCACCTACTCAAACTCACAAGGAAGAGAGTTAGACACAGATCCTGGTAGCATAATTAGTATTTCCTCTGGTTTGGCTCTTATTTCTGTTCACATCTATTGAAGGCAAAAAAAAAAAGTTTGCAAGCTGTGATTGTGTTCCCCAGCAAAGCTGATTTCCACTTTGCAGGAGATTTTAGTTTCTCTTATGTCCACTATCAGGCTGACAAAACCAAATGACAACTTCTAATTCCAATTTCCCTTTGTTGACATCACCAGCAGATACAAATTTGGGAAAGCTGCTTACATAATTTGATTCAATTGGTATGCTGGTGTTGTCCCTGGGCTCAAGAATTTGTGTAACTATGCATCCTAGCTTCTCACTGTCCTTTCAGGAAGTGAGAGGAGACTGGAAAGAAAAGAAATTTTTAACGTATTCATCTACTTCCTTCTTTCTGTGCAGTCTTTTCTGCCTGATATATAGAAAACTAGGGTGTGTGCCAGTTAACACCTTTGTGAACAACAAAAAATGTCTGTATATATGAGATAAGCAGGTGGACACTAATCATGTTTTGAGTTTATGTTTTGTGTATGCTTCTTCTTGACCCTATTCCTCCCTTCATTCTTTAATTTGTAGAAGCATGTAACACACAAAGAGCACTCACACAGCCAGCCTCCCAGTGCATATGGTGTAGAAGAGAATGAAGAACTAATCACTAAAACACCTTCCATTTAGTAGTGTTTGTATTTAGGAATACCTTTTCGGCACACTGACAACAACATTGTCAGGCACGAAAGAAACTTACACAAATCCATTTCAGTTTGGCCTAATTTCTGAGAATTAAGTGTGTATTAAAGACTCTGAAAAATCCTCCCTTAAACTTAATTGAGAAAGGACACAAGACACACTTCTATAAATATAAGCATATGTTGTTGCTGATGAACACATTTTGAATTTTGCGTATTTGATTGGCATCAAAAAAGAGGAAGAGACACATGCTGCTATGTGACTTCCATTGTAGCATCAGTATCATACCCTCCACTTCTTCAGATATGAAAGGTAGTTCAGGCTGGTTTTTGTAAACATATAGGTGGGTGGTATCTGTGCTGATATTTTGCTGTATGACTGAATTACATAAGGAGCAGCTCCTAGCTGCTGATGGGGTGTTGCTGCATATGCCAGCTCCACCCATGCATGGCTCTCACTGGAGGAAGCAAGAAGCATCAGAAGGTCTCAGAACAGAAAACTGGGAATGGGAGCATACTTGCTCAATGCATTTAAGGGGATTTAGTAGCTTTCATCACAAACTTAATCATATACCTTGTTTTATTGCAATAGTGGAAACCTTGTAGTAAGTTAAATTGTCAGATATGGTGAAACTATCACAGATCTGTCCATAGACACCCAACTGAAGGTGGCACAGAGGACTGCAACCATACACTGCAAGATGGACACACAATGGGGAAAAGGAAAGAAAAATTCTCCATCCCTTACTCTCTCAACCCACTATGCATAACCTCCCATAGCTTGAAGCAAGACAAGAAAGTCAGCATTTCGCACCCTCCAACAGCTTTGACATGACAGGTATGGTATTTTCTTACCCACAGAATTGCCAAGGAAATCCGCCCTAGCAAAAGTGCAAAAGTTTTCAGTATAAGGAGGTGGGGTGCAAAAACTGGCTTCTAGGCAAAGGTTGAAATGACTCAATCTGAAACAAAATGTAAAGCAATTACTGCCTGGAAAAAAAAAGATCATGCTGACATTTAAAGGCTGCTGTGATAGTATCTGTCCCTTCCCAGGCTGACATAAGCAGCCTTGATTTCATCCCAAAATGATTTTATTTTTGTTTGTTTGATATTTAGGATATCCTTTATTTGGATGTGGGGGGCAGCAGGATGGATTGCCTTATCTTAGCTTTTATGCTGAGAAATAATTGCCACCCCAGAAAGGTAATTACATACGCCATTGTTTATATGCATAATAGGCCTGGAAAAGCATGTTCTACAGATAGAAAAAAAAAAGAAAATCCTGCTTTCACATCAGGGTGGAACACTATGCAAAGTGACAGATTGCCACAAATAGCATTCAAACCCTTGCACAGTAGTGGTTGATTTTTCTTCTGGGGAAGAGGGGGAAGGGATGAAGGCTATGGAATAGGGTGGAAAGGGGGAAAAAAAGGAAGACAATTTTGTTCAACAGCCATAGTAACATTCACACGGGTTTTTACTATCTTGATTGCTGCTAAATGAACCTGATTTTTAAGTTGTTTTTAAAGTCACTGCCTCAAAGAGACATTTTCTGTTGTCATCTTGTGCAAATACCACTTCTCCTAAAGTGGCCTTAATTTAAATTGCTTTGAAAGCAGACCAGATAATCTGCTAGAATATGCTGTGGCATAATGCATCTCCCCTTTGTGCCCTTAGTACCACATAGAAAGTGAATTTAGCTCAGAAAAGGACAACTAGTCTCTTTTTCCCCCTTCCATCATAATACAATGAAAGAAAAAAACAAACAGTGTGCTGTGATGTCAAACCCATTTCAGATTTTTTTAAAATGCAAAATATGTATTTCTTCAAAATATTGAAAGTTTCAGGGCTGAACAAAGAAAGGAAATGCATATGTATTTCAATATTGAACCAAGCATTGTTAGGTGCTGAAGCAATTCATAGCAGGGCTATTCTCTGTGGCAGTGTCCAGCAAATTGCATGAGCTGCTTGTTAGGCTTGACAACAGTGTTTTACCTAACAAAGGCCTCAACAGTTCAGAGCAGCAGAGGAATGTCAAAATGAGCACATTTCACACACAGATGTGTGACCATTATAAGAAGATGCATAGGGTGGAGGGAAGAGGCTGGATGCTGGGAAGGCTAACAGTTAGCAGTAGGGACATGGCCCTACTGACCACATTTAATCAACCTTTCTGTAAACAATTCAACATTTTCATTGTTCTCTAAAAACTAATAAAGAGAAACAAGCACTTTTCATTCATCTTGAAGTAATTTCTGTCAGGTTTGAGCCCCTTGTGGCTTACAGCTTGTGCATTGCTAGCTGTGTGATACAACAACTATTTCAATTTATTTTACAAACTCTGGCCATTCACATGTCAGTTAGTACTCACCAAGCCAGCATCTGAAATTGTGCAGTTAATGAGTTTTACAACATTTCTATCAAGAGAAACTGTTTAGCATAACTGACTCTTAAGGAGTTATTATACCTCTAAAAATCCATTTTAAGGGGCATTATTTAAATAAAATAGAAAAACGGTTCACTGCCTTTTAAAGGGTCTACAAAAAAAGTCCATCAGATCCAGTGCAGTAATCCTCAGCTTAAAGCACTCTTGAGAGCACTTCTGGGAATTATCAGCATAATGAAATGTTTTGTGAAATGTCCAGATAGATTCCTCTACTCAACAATTTTACTGCACTATATTTATTTTCCCTCCAGTTTTTAAAGCAGTGAATACTTTTTTGAGGTGATGATTCTACATTGTGTAGATTAACTGAATGCATTTTTTTCAAGGCTGTAGTATAACTGAGGGGTTCAGTCTGTGTACCATCTAGAAACATTTGCACTGCAAAAAAAAAAGTCAAGCCCTTTATGTTATTCTCAGCTCTAAAAGGGTTAAATCACCATGAGGCTTATGCAGATTTGCATTTCTCTTGTAGTACATTTTTCTTATACTTAACAACTTTCTTATCCAGTGGCACCTATTAAATGCTATATTGAAAATAATTCTTAAGTTGCTCATAAGAGCTCATAAAACTAAAATTTATTCTGAACTGCTCTGAAAAGGAGAAATTTATGAATTTTAACTTAATTAATAGATACCTTTCAACTATGGCAACTAATGATCCAAAACTGCTAATACCTGGAGTCTACAATGGTAGAAACACTGCAGGATTTACATAAGTCAATCTCAGTATCTTAAACCACCTAATGGAGGTTAAACCACCCCATGTTAACAATTTAAATTAGTCAGCATTTCTGCGTAATATGAGCAGTGGTAAGGGAAAGATTATATTACGGTACAATTACAGATACAGTAGACACAGTATGCAGGTGTACGTATACAATACGCACACAGAGAGAGGCAACACATATGCAAGGTTTTATTTGTTCAGTAGGATAACAAAAATGGTAAAGGGTCTTGAGGGGAAGCTGTATGAGGAGCAGCTGAGGTCACTGTGTCTGTTCAGCTTGGAGGAGAGGAGACTGAGAGGAGATATCATTGCAGTCTACAGTTGCATCAGAGGAAGAGGAGGGGCAGGCACTGATCTCTTCTCTGTGATGACCCGGGGCAGGACCCAGGGAATGGCCCGAAGTTGTCTCAAAGGAGGTTTAAGTTGGATATTAGAAAAAGTTTCTTCACGCAGAAGGTGGTTGGGGACTAGAACAGGGTCCCCAGGGAAGTGTTCACAGCACCAAACCTGACAGAGTTCAAGCAGCCTCACAAAATTCAAGAAGGACCTCTTGGGCACATGGTGTGACACCTGGGGATGGTCTTGTGCAGGGCCAGAAGCTGGACTTCATGATCCTGATGGTCCTTTGCAACTCAATATATTCTGTGATTCTGGGATCAGTTGTATCCAGTTCCACTAAAAGTCTCAGTATTATGTGTCAGCCAAAAAAATTTGACTTAGTTCTTCAGAGGTTTTACACTCATTCTAAGACAGAGAGACTAACACCATGATTCCTTGAGATCTTTCAATAGATACTCAGTAACTTTCATGCACAAGACATCTAGACAATAATTTGTGGTCTTGGCGCCATCTCAGAGCAAAGGTATAACCTTTCCTGAAGGTATAAGCTTTCCACAATCACTGTAGGCAGTACTACAGCAGTAGTGCCAAAAAACCTGCCTCTCAGAATCTACTGAGACAGAAATGCATGTAGTATAACTTCCTGACTGGTAAATCTATGATTGATCAACTATACTAAGTGAGATAATGGGCACTTTCCTAGATACAGCTCAGTTTTGTAAGATGTCAAACATTTGGGCACTGTCTGTACATATTAAGTTTTAAGCAGTCACTGGCAGAGCTGGCTAAAGCAATGGGCTTTTTTAATGACTGAAATCTTTATTGGAGTGGTGTCATGCTCCTTAGGACCCTGCTTAATGCCTTGGTATAGCAAAACACATAAAGCAGAAGAAAAAGGAGAGTGCTTTAAAAATATGCTCAAATTTATGTTAGAATCAGTGGAAAACTTAACTACACTTAAATAATGTATGAATGGTTCTGCTACTGAAAGGCAGGGAGAGATGAAAGCCATCAGATTTCCAGATGCTAAAAATTTTGGATGGTGAAACTTGACAGCACCAGCTGTACAAAAAAAAATTGTGTCCAGGTCTAGAGAGAAAACTAAGGAGGAACAGACAGAAGTGGATTTTGAAAGACTGATCACACAGGCAAACCAACTAAAGGAACAAAGGAGTGAGCTGAACTTAATTCTAGTGACTCTTTACAATTGTATATGTTCACGCTTAGTTGTTAGCTTTCTGTGTGGTCAACCAGTAGATGCTGCAGTGGGAGCACTAAAGGTCTGCTGGTGAGAGGTAGAAATTAGGATAGGATACTCTTCACAGTCCTCCCATATTTATAGGATATGACTTCTCTTTATAAACCCTACTTCTTTCTGCTTCTTGTCCTGAAGAGAGTTTTGATAGGAAATTCAGAGCTGCATTGTCAATCAAAGGCAACAGAAGGAGGTCTGAAGTAAAAGAAAGAATGTGTAAGACCTCTTCTGCTGTGTGCTGAGGAGATGCATAAGAGGCAAACACTTAAGTGGATAGGAGGTGACTTGACTGCAATCATATATTTTAGCACAGTTAATTACTGTCATGCATTTCCCATGAGTTTAACTAGTATGGCAGCAGGATTTTTTGTCACCTGATTATTTATACATAAGGTTGACCAAAATGGAAGCAAATATTTTTTGACCACGCACAGAGATTTTTTGTTCTGGACTGAAGGTCTTTCTGTTTTGGGGAAACATCTATGTAAAATGGCAAAAAAAAAAAAAAAAAAAAGATGAGTTTTATGTTTGATGGATTTATTTGTGGCAAATAAAAAGTCCATAACTGATTTTTTTTGTGTGACCAAAGACTTGATGCTTGCTCCACTGATTTTTCATTTGTTCATACAGGTCCAACTTTTTGCCCAGGAGTTGTTTCATTTTTCTCTTTTCTAAAAGGCCTTGTTTTGCCCCTGCAAGTAACATGCACATCTAATTTACAGGACATTCTTACAGGTCTTGGAGATACACAGGCTTGAAAGGGTCTAAGCTGGGGTGCAGACAAACTTTGACTATTCCTTTCTGCATGCCTGTGTGGGGTAAAGTCCCTACAAATTAGCTGTGGGTGGGAAGCACCTGGTTCATTAACTATTCATTAGCTACTGAGAACTAGCTTGGCTATCCTTCAGCCCACACTGAAGTCTACTGAAGTTTGGACATCTCAAAGCTCTAAAATATGAGAGAATATTATTATTTTAATCCTGTACCTACAGGAGCAGCCAGTCTTTTGGTCCATATTCCTCTGCACTGTTGGGCTAGCTGTTTTCTGTTCTACTTCCAGAAAAACACTTCCATTATAAGGAGGCATGGTCAGTTGGGGAGCATGGTCAGTAGAAGGCTCCATAAGTGTGCTCTACCTCTCTAGGGAAACTGTTGTCCTTGTTAAGACTTTTCCCCTTCAGTGAAGGCTTATGAATGTTTTGCAACACCATGACTGAATTAAAAGAATAATGTTAATGGCAAGCAAAATTATTGAGACACCATAATTTAAGCTTAGGTAGACAAGTCTTCAAATTATAATTTAAAACCATTAAATATCATAGAGAAATAACTCAAATCTGAACACATGCAACATCAAAGCTAATACTGCATCGTGAAGAAGACATCTATATTCACAGTTTCTGTCCCTAAGTTGGTGACAACCTGAACGCCAAACTCCTTCACATTAAGTGGAGCTATGTATCAGGATAATGAGATGCAAGTGCACATCTGTGTGGTACCATGACTAATAATATCAACAAGCTTTGTTTTAAATACTACTGACCTTTGATAGGGAGAAGTACAACATGACGAAGAAAAAGTGGGAAAATTGCATAAAAAAATCAAACGCTTTCTTTCAGCTAGTCTTTTACATAATGCCAGGTGACTTAGGCTGGATTTCCTTGACCTTTTGGGACATGATGACGCAGTTATTGGTAGTGAGCGAAAATTTCATTCACAGACTTTTAACACAGGCTCTCCAGCCTGTGAAATTGAGTCTGGTTGATATAATAATCTCTGTTAGAGCTGGACATGCAGTCCACCTCTATTACTCCCACAGATGCATATAAAAATTAAGACATTACAGCAAGATTAGCCTTTGTTGTTTTACCCTGGCTTCAAGAAACAGAGATTTTTTTTTGGTCATGGAAAGGTTATGCACATGTCCAAGTAAGTTTGAACTCATTAGGTAATTCCAGCTGATTTTCTAAGGGAATGGAAGGGATTGGGAACCTAACAGCAGAGCAAGAAACTCTGCACCGTATTTCACAGTGGTCAGGTATATTCAAATGACACATGTGGCAGGTTCTTTCCTATCCCACTGACTTATTAATATCAATGCAAATTGCCAGGTATTCTCCCATTTGTTTCTGAATAATTTCTGGATCACTCATTTTGCCCATGGTCCCTTCACTTTCTCTTCTTCTTTTCAGCCAAGTCAAGCACAACTCAACAAAAAGACTAGTTTCAGCCTCATGCTATCAGTTGCTGTAAAATGCAAGATTAAGCTTGCACAAAAAATCTTGCTACTTCATAGGCATGGTGGTCTGCTTACTTTTAAAAGGAGGGGATAAAAGGATACATAACTCCCCATACTTCTGTAACCAGTTGCACCAACCACAGACAGCAGAAATAATGTGTCGTTACCACTTATAAAAAAAGAGTTCATGAATGCAACACAGGCTGTTGGAACCTGTTGAAACCACCCTAAAAATATACCAAAAAATGAGCACAGTGGATTCTACATTACAGGATGAAGAGGTGGGGGAGTAGTAGAAAGAAGAAGAAGAAGAAGCAGCAGAAGAAGAAGAAGATGAAGAAGAAGAAGAGGAAGAAGAAGAAGAAGAAGAAGCATTGGAGTCTACCTTGAGAACCTGGAAGCTGGAACTTTGGAAAAGATCAACACCTCAGTTAACACAAAATGTGCAGAGCAATGTTAGGAAAACTTCTCTGAGATACAGTGATGTAGTACAAACCCTCCTCTGCCATCAGCTGCTTTTGGGTGATTTGTGGTGGATTGGACATCATTAGGCAGTCCTGGAGTGGGGTCAGCCCTGCAAGAACTGTCAGAAATGGAGTTGGGTGGAGGAGCAAAACTGAGGCTTACATGTTGTGCTTTAATAGATTTCTGTCATCAAAGTCATCCTGGTGCGTGAGAAGCTTTTGACAGCACACTGACAAGGAGATTGAGCCACATATTTCTGAGATAGACCAGAGTCTTTGTCACCTCTGTCACACTGGGACTGCTGAGATACATTTCCTCAGGGAGGGGAACACTCTGTTTGTTTGGTCACAGCCATTTTCTTCAACTAAACTAGTATTTCTGCTTTCAGTGAGTGCAGGATTCACATGCTTTCATTTCTCTGTGGGGAATTTTCTTCATATGAATTACAATGGCATGACTGATACAGTGATTTTCTTGGGAAGGTTTGCAGTAGGTTTGCAAGTCAGACAGAAGCCCCAGCTAGCAATCACTTGAGCAACAAATAATAACTTTAATGTCCTGGAATGCTAGTTCTTGATGTTTCAGGAGTAGCTTTTATTTATCATTCTGTATGTCACCTACATATCTCAGATGATAGTGTTAGCTGTTCTATACAGATGAATTGCAAAACTAAGAGTCTTGCACTTCAAGCAGATATTTTGGCATTGAGAAATCCACAACATCTTCAAAGTAAAAATTTTAAACAGAAGAGAGTATGGACGCTTAGCTTGACATTGTTCCCATCTTATAGTCAGTCAAAGCCTATAATCACAGTCACATTGTGCCATTGCTCATTGAAAAATTCTGTTCTCTGGGACCTAATCTAAAGCTGGGAAGGTATCTATTCCTGTGCTCCTGAAGAAGCTATGATGTGAGCAGCATCAACAGGAAGTGCAAGGGGGTGTAGGATCTACCACTCATTGCCCAGTTACAGAAGTTCACACTAAATAATCAGATGAACTGAGGCAGATGTCTCAAGTGCTCTGATCACATCAAAGCAGGCACATATTATTGACTTCAGTGGTTTTGGACCAAATTCCTTCTTCTCTGTCAGTAGAAATATGAAAATGGGTAATTTAGTAGCCTCCTAATGACCTATGATCTTTACTGTTCCCAGACAGAAGAGAGAAAAAGGGAGTAGAAAGATTTCCTGCAAATCATTTGTAAGCGTGTTGTCTTCACTCTAACAAGTCCTTGCAGTATTTCATATGCTTTCGAACTAGTTCAGCTGAGGAAAAAATATGTATTTACAAGATTCACCTGTGGCTTACTAACATGGGAACTGAGTCTATGTGTTAGAGCTTGAGAAACAGACCAAATTCAGGTTTCAACATTTCATAGATAGGTACTTCACAGAGGTAACCACAACACAAAATGTCAGGAAAACCCAAGAAGCAGACAAAATCAAATAGTGATTCATTCTGTTAAAACAAGTGACTTAAGTGACTTGTAGTATGCTTTTTTTTTTTTTTTTTTTTTTTTGGTGTAATTCCATTTGTAAGGCCAAAAAATAGGCCTTTCAAAAATAGGGAAAAAATTGCCCCTTCAAATGGTAGTACATAGATCTGTGACACAGGGCTGTCTTAAAAGTGATTTGCCCAGTTGTCTTGGATATGTATTCCAGCTGTACACTGAACTACTCACAGATGCAAGATATGCTACAAATTTATCACACCATATGGTTCTGTGATGCTGTAAGTACTTATTAATGCAAGTTTTTTTTTTTATGACCTCTCAAAGAAATAGGACTTTCTTAAACATCTTGATGTTTTACAGAAATACTTTAGATCTGTCCATGTATAAAATGTGCATCCGTTTGCCTGATTTATTTTACATCTATTTTATTAAAATGATGTGAATGCTTCATGTACATTCTTAAAGAAATATATTCTGTGTTTATATAATTTATCAACTTAATTAATATATTAAATTTTGTATTATAAGCTTTATTAAGCTTATAAAATGATAATTTAATTTTAAAATGGCAGTTGCACTAGTGTACCTATTGTTCAACTTAAGACAGTGCAGAAAATAGTATACATCTAAAAAGTCATGGGGCAGCAACCAAATGTGAATTGATTTATGAAGTAACCCTTTTTAAAAATTACAGCTGGCTTTCTAATTATCTCTGTGTTAGATGCTAGATACAGTTAAATATTGTTTACCACAGAATAGGTCCACTCAGGGTGTAAAAGGTGAATGTTTGGCTTTCTCAAAGTCCTGTGCAATAATTCCTATACAAACTCTGAAAATGGAACTGATAATATGTCAATGATTACAATACAAAAAAATTAAATATTACAGCTAATTTTCTTACTGAAATCTAATCCAGGGATTAGCAACAATGGGAAATCTGTTTTATTTGCATTTAATTTGTACCTTCACACTATTATCTCCCATGTTTTAGTTTCAGGAAATGTGGTTCAGGCTATTATAACCACATTTCATGCTGCAGTTGCACTGTTATTTGAGCTCTATGCTAGGAAATGACTTACTGAAAAAATAAAGCCAGCATACTTTATTTTAATTATACTAGAGCTGTGTCTAAGTACAAAAAAATAGTACAGCATATATTTAATATGGAGCATGGATTAACAGTTTTATGAGACATAAAATCTATTTATATCATTTTCTATTTACAAATC
Source organism: Agelaius tricolor (assembly GCF_023055355.1). Lineage (NCBI taxonomy): Eukaryota > Metazoa > Chordata > Aves > Passeriformes > Icteridae > Agelaius > Agelaius tricolor. The sequence goes on along the minus strand of NW_027269287.1, from coordinate 7,359,297 downwards.
AGTTATATATCTTTCAACAAAACAAATGCCTATAGTGTAAAAATGAATAAGGAGAACATCAAACTAGCAATCATGTAAGCAGTACATAACATCTTAATTGGCCTGGAATGCTGGAGCTTGATTTTTTTGGAACTAGGTTTTATTTATTGATCTATATGGCATATTTATCTTTCCAGTGATTTGTACAAGTCTATACCCTTTCCCCAATATTAGATCCATGTATGGCTTTATACTGCAAATGCCATTTTGGGAAATAGCTAAGTAGGAGAAGAATTGTTGCTTCTGGAAAAGCCATCCATTTAAAAACTTTCACTGAGGCAAGAATAACTTCATAGTTTTTACACTATGTCTTCTGATAAAAAAGAAGGGGGCAGAGAGAAAGGGAAGAAATGCTGCTATTATGCAGTTGCCACCCAACGAATGCTTCAACAGTCCGTTACTCTTTGCTGGTTTGGCAGTGACAAGAAAACAAGGAAGGATCCCCTGTGCACTGGAAAATGTCTTTTAAATGCTCCTGCCTATATTCCTTCTACCAGCGAGACTAGCAGGCAGAAATGGGTATGGTGGGCTTTATACATGGTCTGCAATCTCTGGATTTGGTTCTTCTCAGGAGTGTTTGTGCAGATTTGTTCTTAACATCCACACTGTATTTCAAGCCACACAGAACTTCACCTCACGCTTCGCACAATACCATGCAGCTGAGAACTGGCAAATTCAATCTTCCTCCACCAAGGTGTCTGCTGGGAAATTCTTCTTGCTGAAACATAGGTCTCAGCTTCTAAGTCAATATACTAGAGGAAGAGGGAAATTTATCAATGACTCTCTTCTTTCTTATAAAAATGTAGCTGAAAATGTCACTGTGAAGATACTGCTCAATTGCTTTGCTTAGGATTGTAAAAGTCTCATCCTTAAAACTGCTTCTGCTGTTGATGGCAGAAAAAAAAAAGTTTACAAACAGCACTGTTGCACTTGCCCATCTTCTGCTTTTATGAAAATGGTGATATAAACACAGAAAAGATTGTGCTCTGATAGCTGTCATTGCTCTAGTGTAACCTTAGCTGTCTGGAAATGAGCTAATTAAATTTTTTGGTGTGTCTTTTAGAGAATACATTTGCATTTGACATAATTAGTGGTAGGCAGATCCAGCTATATCCAGGGGGAATCTCAAGACAACTGCTTTGCTGACTATTAGTGCTTAATTTCTGAATGTCAAATCCCGCACATCTTAATTTCTAGAGAATAAGCTCAATTGAACTTGCTCCCCAGTTATGCAAAAACTGCTCAGATAAAACCAAGTGGACACGAATGTAATGAATGTGGTTATTAAATTGTTTCAATTGAAAGAACCCTATTCTTATACCATCATAATGGGAACAATTTATCCCCACTGATCAGCCTGTCTCTTTTTTCTGAGCTCTCTTTGATCTTGAAGCATATTGCACTGGTGTGTCCTATTGAAAAGCAAAACTGGGGCAATTTTAATGCTTTTGTACCTTACCAGTGCTCTATTTTTTCGTTGTTTAAAAATAGCTGTTAATTATAAGTGCAGTTTAAATGTCTCAAGTGACCCAGAAATGCAGGTTGGAATGAGACAGATTGTGTGTCTCATATAAAACAGATGTACTTTCACAGAGCATCCTGAATTCAGCCCTCAATACGTAACCTTCCCTAAGGTTATTTCAGTCAGGTATTGAGCTTGTCTAGCTTTTAGATATAAAATCCCACACATTTTGAACAATGAAGAGAAAACTTCATCTATATTTACCTCAAGAAGAAAAAGCCTCTTTTTCTGTGTGGGTGTATTTTGCTGCTGGTGGTTGATGGGATGAGGGCATTTCCCTTCGACTCTAGAGACTCAGGAGACTGTATACCTCATTTAATCTCCACCTCTTCTGCCTCTTAATGTAATAAACCTCATGCCTTAAAGAACCTTAAAGAACATTTAGTGGCAATAAACTTTCAGGAGATCATATTATTTTGACTGGATTAAGTAAAAATATGGCTGCACAAGTACCAGCCATACCTTCCAGATATAAAATTTCAAGCTTCTGTGTTTTGAGGGGCTCAAAGTAATTTTTTATTTTCTCTTCTGCCAGCAATTTCTTTTAATTTCAGTCTGTGATGATGAGGTTCATCAAGGGAAGTCTGAAAAGTAGGGTGCAAATAAATTAAGGCAAGACAATGATTTACTGGAGGGCCTGAACAAATCAGTTCTTTTATACGTCTATTTATTTATATGTTGTTAGACATATAAATGGACATTTCAATTCATGGACATTTCAATTCATTAACAGGACTTGGTTTCAACTTTCTGATTAGAATAGGCTGCCAAGTGCATTGAGTTTGCTGAGCTCTCCCACGTCCCTGAAGATCAGTGGTACACACTTCAAAGCCACCACCACTTCATGACACTGAATGAGCTAATGGTGAAGGAAACTAAGGATCAACCAAGCTTGGATTGTACATTGAGATCTCAGTCATTAGGAGAGACTGTCATCCAGCTAAGGGCTGGAAACTGCAGGAATAATTAGTCTGTGGCTGTGGAAGAACCTACCTGCTCTAGAGATGAGCAGCAAACCTGATCCACAAGAATATTTTAAAGCATTTTCTCTCTTTTTGGCTATTAAGTATAATATACATTTTTTTTCTCCATGTCAGCTAAGAATAAGGGGAAGAAAAACCCCAAAGAAAAAGGAGACAATAATCCTTCAGGATACCCAATTTCTTTGGCTATTAGAGTTTTTTCTTAAAAGACCTAGAATTTTATGGCTCATGTTCAGATGCATCCTCATGTATCAGATATACACACAATGAATAGAGAAAAACCCTCATTTGGTAGTGGGAACAAGTATACTACTATGTTTTCCACACTCTGGGAAATAATTTTCAATTCAATACTTGGAAAACTTCTCCTGAATATCAGAGGATGTTAAAAAAATATCATATATTGCAATACTGTGAGTTCAACTTCAAGAGAAGCAACAGACCTCACTGTTTTCTAACATCAGTCCCTCAAAGAGCTCATTGATTATATCTGCCCTTTGGAGCTTTCTATAACTTTTGTTATGGGAACAAGAATGCTTCCTTTAAATATTCCCACTTTTAACACTTAATGCTACCACACTAGAAAATGGCAGATTTGATAGTAGCTGGAATGATAGCACATATATATTGGAAATAAGAAAACTGACATCTGGAAAAATTTTTTATCAATTATCACTATCTTTCCACCTTTTGAGGACAATATTTTGGTGCATAAAGGATTATCAAGGCAGAGATGTGAAGAGAAAATTTACTATTAAAACTCCATGGGCTTTGTTTTAGCCGCTACATTTTCACATTGTTATTTTGTGAAGCACAAGGCAAGGACTGAGCCTCAGTTTAAACACCTGCAGGAGTTAACCACCCCTTTGACAAAGCAGTGCAAACTCAGACTCAAGTATATACTTAGAATTGAATGCTATCCTGATGTGGGATAGACACACACACTTAGAAGTCCTTCAGCAGCTAAAACTTTAATTTGAATTTAGATGAAAGTATTTTAACTGGACTCAATACTTTCTAAAGTGAGTTAAGCAGGGACAAATGTTCTGCTAGAACTGTGCTCAGTTCAAGAAAGCTTTATTTCAAGGTGATTTGGACCAACATTAATTTTTGTGCTTTAGTTTTAACTCTCTAATGGGTCACAGTGACTATGTTACTATACTAAAATGAATACATTTTGATATATTAAGTAACAACTGTTATGTGGTACTTCCTAGCCCCTCCCCAGCCTCCCCCCCTTCATGCCCCTACCTCTGCACACAAATGATAAGGCAATCAACTTAGGAAAGGTCTTCATATTTTGCTTTTCAAAGAAATTGGCAAACCAGAACATTTGTGTCTCTGAAATGAAAGAATAACTTTATAGAAGTTGAGTGGGTCACAACACATGAGGAAAAATCATGGAGCAATAACTCTCTAAGGAGGCAGAAGTCACAAAAACTTTTCTGAAATCCACGAAAAGACTGTACAGGTGATCTAAGTAATAAATAGGTAACAAAAGAAAGCAGATGGAAAGGTTAACAGGCAATGCAGCAGTGATAGAGGACTCTGCTGCTTTACGTCTACTTTCAGTCCCAAACTGGTTTCCATTGAACTGCTGAGCTGGTTTTATGGACTAGTAGTTCTATTCAGATTTGGAAAAGTTTGTGTAAATATACTGCGGTTTTGTGTTGGTAACATTAATTAGATGTTTTAAAAGTCTAAAAAGATAAAAAATGTTTAAGTAAATTCCTATTTGTTAGGTAAAAAATCCCACTGTGTCATTTTGCTTGCTGGGAATAGAACTGTTATGTTTTCTCCCCTTAGTTCAGACATAAAACAGAGCAGCTGTATTTTGCACATCAGACAGAAGATATACACCCATATAAATGCTTTCTATATTCAGTCTTTGCATTTGCTTACATGAACTGCAATGAGTGAACCTAAAATATCCCTCAGTTTCAGAGATGGATCTAATGATTTAAACATCTATGATCCCTCCAATGAATCCATCTTTCCACTCAGGATTAACAAAGCTTTTGCTGTCATTCTTTGTCTCATTTCAGACACTACATGACTGAGGGTCTTTGAAGGAGGTCCAGAGGAGTGGAGCAAGAACAAGGTCAGGGAAACATGATCCATAAAGAAACCCCAAAAGAAGCTGATCAGCCTCTAGAGGTGAAGACTGTCAACAGAAATGGTCACAATGCTCCCCTGCTGAAAATTCTGGTTCCAAAGAGCAGAGAGATTTATCCTCCCTAAGCTGAAAAATTCGTAGAAAAATTACTTATGGGATTGAGCTGCAGGAAAGTGCAATCAGGCTGGATGATGTACTTTTATGGGGTGATGGCTATGGAAAGACACTACAAGTAAAACATGCTGAGGTATTAAAGGCAGTTTACACAGAAATGCATTTGAAGTGTTTACAAAGCCTCTGAATTTTTTTTCTGTAACTAGTCTTTACATTTCCCTTCCCAGTAATTCATTGCATTTCTTCCTACTCTTAAGACTTCCAAATAAAGGTTTATTGTCTTCCACAAAACTGCATTTATCAGTGTGCTGCTCCTTTCCTCTCCTTCTCCTTCCGTTGCGCAGTTTTCATTACTTTGTGGCAGCAACACGTGGTGAGTTAATCAACAAGCCAAAAATAAGCTGAAAAACTATGATGTAAGGAGATAAATGTGATTTTTGGTGTTTATAAGTCTTTCATAATTAGCAATTTTTTGTTTTACATTCGGTGCTTAAATACAAACTTGACGATCCTAAAACTGATGCCAATCTTTCAACTGAAGTTATATTCATCTGAGTTTTGTAGTTGTAACTGCTTTATGCTATATTTTCCTAATGAGACTACTATTTTGCTTTTATTTTTTGCCCATAAGTTCCTTGGTGTGCAGTGATGAAAACCTTGGAGCCAATTTCATGCTTATGTTATGGTAATTCCAAAGCTGTTTCATGTAAACTGAACAAACTCTCCTTACGGGAGGTACAGAAATAGGATCCTTTCCAGACAGCGTCCTAATGGGCAAACTTCTTTTGTCTGCAATTCCTACTCTTTGCTTTCTTTGTCATACTTTGCCTCTTAGTCTGTACTTCAATGAATTTTATTCTTGGTGATGGACACACTTCAATAAAAATCAAAGCAAATATTTTTAATAAGGGTTTGCATAGTAGATAAGTTTTTTTTCACGGAGGAGGTCTTTCAATACAAGATGTAGAAGACAGATTTCAGATGGGGCAGGCTTCCCATCACCAAGCTATTGCAGAAACAGGAAGGAAAACCACCTCTTCATTGGCCCTGGAAAGAAAGAATATACATTACACACATTGGTTGGTTTGTATAGGCTGTTTGTTTGTTTGGCTTTTTTTTTTTTAAATTTAGATGCATGACTGAAATTCTGGTGATAATTACTCACATCCATAGAAATTCAAGGAACTGTAGCTGGAGCAAATACCTTTTAGGAGAAATCAAGTCAATGATTATCTGTTAACATGCTCAAACATTTTTGCCTCAGGCATTGGGTGGAGACCAAGTCAATGATTCTGTGACATGCTCTAATACAGAACCATACTGAACAACTGGACTTTGATCCAAAAAATATTTAGTTACATGCATATTTTTAAATTCTTATGTGAAATGGATTTATCTCATACTTCACAGTCCCATTTCCCGGGGTGTGTGCTTTGTGCTCCCACTTGTTGCATCCCATGGCCACTACCCGCACTGGTACCCAATTCAGTGCTATCATCCACAGATTTATCAGGTGGCATTTGTCATCATGAAGCGAGCTGTAGGCAGAACTGCCAAGAGGATGCTGCTTATTACATCTTTTGCTCTATTGGGTCTATTTGAGAGAAAAAGTATGGAAAAAAATCTTCAATAAGCTGCATAATTCTCCTGTAAATAATATTACATTCAAAATAGCTAGGATTGCTGCCCATATTTTGTGCCATGCTACCCTTTGAGACAAACTGGTATAAAGCTCAGGTTATTTTCTTAGGTGCCAAATCCACACTAATCACTGAGGAGGTAGGAAAGAAGACATTCTTTCTGAATTTCTGTGATTCCTGGTCCTTTACTCCAAATCCATTAATACACAAGGATTTAGCACTGTTGGACCTGCTGGTAGTCAGTTAATTGACTGACTCTGTAGCTGGTGATAAGGAAAACGATTGCACTACAATTTAAGCACTTCATGATATCCTGCTCCAAGTCAACATTACATATATTTTCTAAATTTCAAGGGGGAAAACATGTTTTCAGTCAAAAGAGAAAAGCTTTGTGCACAGAAAATTGTAATACAGTCCTTTATATTTTTATGTAAACTGAAATTAGAAGACAGTTTTCTTCTGTCACACTTCCTTGCTGCCACAAGGGAAAATTTACTTGGTGGCAGGAAAAGGAGTCTGTTCTCAGAGGTCAGTTCAATTAATACATCATTTTAAATTAACTTACTTTATTTAGTATGTGTGTTACTTGTGAATTTCATTCATAAAGTGTGTGTGTAAAGATACAAGAAACATTCCTGTTTCTAAAAGAGTAGAGAAAATGTGATACAGTGAATGTGTTTCAATTTGATTTGCTGACTTGTACAGAAACTTTGGATCAATGATGTAACTCTTCTGCACCTTAACTCTTTCTTTAAATTTATGATAATTAAAGCCCAGAATATCTTGTAAAGGGGTTCAGACCGAGATAATAAATAAAAACAAAGTGATGTTAGTTCCAAAGAACCAGCTGAGCTTGGATTACTGAACTCCCATAAGATATAAATCAGAATTATTTTACTTTTAATCATAGCTAATTGCAACAAGGCTGTGATGAAAGTGTTGGGAAGTTTAGGAAGATTTGCTGTGACAGTGTGAGAGGAGACTGAAATGATCAAATAGATTAGAGGAAAATGGAATTAAAACTTGATCTTGTTCTCCCTGGAGTCAATGGCAAAATTCTCATTGAGTTCATGAAATACAAATACCCAGATTCAGAGGATGACCAAACAATATAAACATATATATATATATATATATATATATATATGAATAGATGGTTTGGAGGCAGTCAATTCCTTAAGGTAAAGAAGTGTCCTATCAGTGAAGCTACAGTGGAAGGTCCTTAGAGCAAGCAGAGGAATTCCTGTTCTTATGCAAAACTTCCGACAATTTGGCACTGTACAAAGCTGAAGAGATCAAAAAAGACAGAAAAATTTTAAAGATATCTACAACATAAAAAGAATTAATAAAAGCTAAGAAAATTGGCATATTACAGACATAGCTGATACCTAAAACTGTGTAGAAATTAAGCCTAGAATTCTGTAGAAACTATACCTAAGGTAAATTTTCTGTCTTGTGATTTTAATGCAGTTTTGGCCATCTTGCCACTATCAAGGCCTGAGAAGACAATTTCATCCATCTTCTGTTCTCATGCATCCATGATCAGGCAGTGTTCTACTTTTCTGTCCTTTTCAGACAGGTTATGTATAACGGATTTTTCCAGCTGTTGAGAGCAGGAGGTATGGCAGATATAATTGTTAAAGATGTAATAAAAGGAGTTACTATGTAATTGTTTCCTATGCATCACTGTTTGGCTCCTACATAAACTTTTCATTTTTAGAGTAACTCTTGGAAGCTTGTTGGCTTGTGCTGGTGTCATGGGAAGTTGGATCTTACATATGGAGCTGCTTGAAGTGTGTGGGATTGCCACAAAGACAGGTACTTCCATAAAACCACTGTTGCAACTTCTCTCAACCACAGGGATAATAACTGAATCAGAAACTTCAATCAGAGTACAGGGAAACAGATATATCTTCCAAAATATTATATTATTGTCTTTGGATTTATCCTTTTTGCAATTGCTCAAAAAATTTAAAATATTTTTCCTAAGTATTTAACATCAAGAAATAGTTTTTTCCATGTAATTTGTGCATTGAAAGGATTAAAAAAAGAGTCTTGTTTGGATGACACATAAAAAGGTGGTGATAATGCCTTGGAATTATATTTTTAAAATGTTACTGTGAAAGTTTTCAAATTGTTTGTGTGGGAGGAGAAAGGAAGAATAGTTAAACTAACAGTTAAATGGAAACTACTCAAGCATCTGAATTTTACAGTATTGATCTTTACCACAAAACTGTGGAACTCATTGTCAAGAGTATAATGTCAAAGGTGTAACTGAAAACAGACAGGAATTTGATAAAATTTGTTGGAGATCAACTTGATAATTGAAGGTTGAAATATGCAAGTCCAGATGATTCTGGAGACTACATCTTGTGTGCAAGTGGTGAAGGATATCCTTGCCCCGCTAGACTCTTCACAGGAGACTGACAGCTCAGGAAAGAAATAGCACAGTGCTTGAGTCAGTATGGGCCTTCTGAATCACTTACACTGTGCTGACTCTAAGTCCATTGAAACCTGAATATTGCACAGAGAGATGGGTGCAAGGATGTCTGGAGAGAGAGTGAATGGTGGAAAGTAATGACATCCTGAAGAATTTGGAGGAGGCAGAAATCAATATCCACTTAAAGAGTGGGTGGTACCTCAAGTGAAGAAATAAGCTAGAAATGATAGAAGGGACTTTAAATAACTTGTTCACTGATTTTGAACAAGGTATCTCCTTCCCTCTCCTCACCAACAACTTATAGAATATGTCAAACTTTACAAGACAGGGGAGGAAATACTCAAGGGAATAAAGTGAAGTGTCTCAGAATAAAGCATGACATGCAGAATTTTACAGATGAGGCACAGTTAAAGACACACAAACAGTGTTTAGCTGGAGATAAACACCAGCCTGCTCTAAGGGAGCTCAGCCAGCCATTGGAAGTATAAGACAGAAGAAAGGGCAACATTTTTCAGAGAGCTCTGTACAGCTGCCAGAACATTAGACCTGTGTACAATCAGAAAGTAGAGGTGGAAAATACACCTTCACAGAACTGCCTAATTTTAATTAGTCTTAGATGAAATAATACTTATAATCAGGAGGCTTTGACTGGTATAAGCAAATCAGTGCCTCTCAAATCAGTAGTTTAGGAAGAAAGTTATCTTAGATCCTCCTAAATATGCTGACATAAGAACCTGAGCATCCAAGAACACACATTTTGAAAGTGAAGGCAGTGCTTAACAGTGATTCTAATATTTGGAATGCTAAATAATTTGTTTTATGGAACTCTGTTTATGAACAAAAAGAAAAAAGACCAAAAACGGCCTAGAAATAATAGGAGATGGTAGGCACGAGGGGACTGATTTTGCAGAAACAAGCTTTACCAAGGCCATGTGAATACACTGAAGATTGCAAGTCTGGGTCTGCATGAAGAATTTGAAAAATAATGTGAAATTTAGATATAAATGGTCCTCAGTGCAATTCTCAGACTAAAAAATGATGGAAAAAATAGTAATTTTTTACAATGGTACCAGAGATATTTTTTGGTTTAAAATTTAAACCCTGACCCATCGTGAATATATCAGCTGGCCCACACAAACCTTCTCAACTTCTGCATAGTCTGGTTCTGCATAATCATTAGACGTGGCAAAGTCTCACATGCTTTGTCATGGAAAATGTATGGGCCAAAACCTCACCCACCCAAAGAGTGAGAAAGTTTTCCACATTAATAAATGGGAAGGATCTGTTCAAAACTGGGGGAAGAAAAGAGAACTTAAAAAAGGTAATCCATGCTATTTGTGAATGAACAGGTCGTTAAACAAGAAGTCATCACTCATCAGAACACTTGTCATTCTGATGTGTCATTTCTCTCAATTAAAATGAAGTTTGACTGAAATACAGGTTCATACTCAGATACACCCTGTAGCTGCACTGGTTTTACAAGGCTGCAAGTCACCCGAGTCAGCCTAGGATCAAAGCTGGGCGCCTGACTTTTGCTTTTCCTTTATCCATGAAAAAGAACTGTTTCCAACTTAGACTTAAACATTGTAAGATTTGATAAATGAGTTTTAACTGGAGGTCTCTTGCTGAGTGGGATGTCTGAAACTTATTGTTTCAGATAAAACAGACATCTTCTGAAGATATTTGAGGACCTAGACTCATTCCAGGAAATAATTAATTCAGTGCCTAACTACTTGGATCGTAGGGTCCAATGTTATAAGTGCAAAAACTCTTCTCATAAAATACTCTGCCCTTTAGCATAATAGAGGTTGACTCAAATGAAGATTTTTTCTTAAAACAGTGTAGTTCTTTACAAATTCTTCATACCATTCAAATGCTGTTATTGCTCAGAAACCCTTCAGTTTAGGAGCACTGTATTCCACAAGAGCTGTTGTGTGCAAGCTGGATCCATGGAGGTATCCGACTGGATCTCCATTCTTACCCAACAGTAAATGGGGGAGTGAAGAATTCCCATTCTTCACTGAGGAAGAAACAACTCAATTTAGCCTGTATGTTATCCTGAACACATACATGGGTGTGATTTAGTGATTGTTGCATTTGAAGTTCACAGGAAAATCTACCTGGTGATAACTTGTTCATACACTCAGATCTTCAGTTGTTGGCATTCTGAAGATGAAGATCAAGATAATTTAAAGCTGTAAGCATCTCAGTCAAGTTAAAAGTGCATTTTTGTAAGATCTTTGGTTTTTTATTGCTTATTTAGCTAGTTACTTTCACTAAGTATTAAGTAAATGATCAGATTTAAATTAACAGACAAGAAGCTAAATGCTTTCAGTGAGATAGTCATTTAAACAAAAGAGTCACAACTAGAAACCAGAAAAAACCATTACTTTCTTTTATTTCTTTTCAGGAAGTTTTAATTCCTTTCAGCCATTCAAATTTAAAACAAAATAGAGCTGCTTAAAACAATACAAAGCAGGGCAAATACAAAACTTTTTGAAGCTATACTTTTTTAAGGATATCTGTTAGTTCTCTCTATGAAGAATTCTCCACTTCAGAGATCTTTCCTGTTTTTTTACAGAAGAGTTGAACTTAGTTCCAAGTGACCTGTAACTTTGTTAAAGATATGAAGGTAATTGGATAATACATTTAACATTTAATAAATTGAGAAATCTATTTTAGCAGTACAAGTACAGCTTACTCAGCACTTCCCTCCCCAGCTTAATAGCCTTTTCATTTTCAATAAAAACACAGAAGCCCTGGTTTCATATTATACTACAACAAGCTTCTTGCAATTGATTTGAAAACATGAGCAGGACAGACTGTTGCCGGAAGTGATGAGCATAACCAGCCATGGTCTCACTGCCCTGCAGGAAGCAGGAAGGCAGGAATGGCAACAAATCAATGAATATGATTTACTGAGCCAGACCTGTCTCAAATTGCTGGCCAAATGAAACACATATGGATACCTGCCCACTGGAGAAAGAGGCATGGGCATTATTTAATGCCAGGTTTTTTTTTTTGAGAATGGAACCTATAACACTCCTGTGGGAGGAAATGTGAGAGGAAATTGCTTGTTATACAGAAAAAGTGAGAGAGAATTCAGCTATGAAGGTGAGGATATGGCTGGCAAGGAGAAGAAGGTTTGTGTACAATACATGGAAAGGAAAAGAGCTGCTGGAGTAGGATGTATCAACAAGCCAGCACAGATAAGGAAGAAGCAAATCCTGTGTAAACAGTTCATGATTGAAAAGTGGAGCCTTGCCAAGAATAATAATTTACAGATAATTATAGAAAAAGGGTTAGCATAAATATGGGAAAAACTACAAAAGGCTCAAAGCAGACTTAAAAATCTCCATTAACCTTATGATTCAGTGCATTACAGCTGACAGTAACCAAGAAGAAGAAAGACAGACATTGCATAATTAAATTCCAGACAATCTACTGTTCAGTAAGTGTTATCAGTCAAATTTTTAGGTTGACTTGGGCACTAGACATTGCTTTCATCCCAGACCTATGTCACAAATTCAGTGTTTGAAACGACCACTTGTTGAGAAAAGTTGCTGCATACTACTCGTTCCACCAGTAGTATTAATGGAATCAGCAAAGAACTTTAAAATCCTCACATTTTTATGTAAAGATTCCAAAAGAGACAAAGTATTACAGAAAGACAAATCTTGCATAAAAATATGTCTTCCAGGTCGATATTAAAACACTGTGAGGAAGCTTCTAATATTGTACCAGATGCTGCAGATGAAACTGGTAACGAATCCCTGGAACGCCATTTCAAGTGCTTTAAATTGCATAAATTGGTAGTAGGAAAAAAGATGTTTTTATCAAAACAATTTCAAAAATGGTAGGAATGTCAGGAAGTAACCTGGAGAGCTCTGTATACCTCTATGTCATGTAATAACTGCTTTACAGTAAAAAAAAGATGTAGCAAGTGACATAAAACATGGTACTCTGACTTCTGTCCACCCCTCTTTGACTGCTCAGTGGCAAAATCCTTTTGCATCTAGAAAGCCTCCCAGAAGAAATAAATGTTATTAAGCATGATTCCCTTAGGATGTTAACAATTAAAATGAATTGTTCTCTTTTCTAGGACCAGACTTCTGTTTTTCACTAAAATACTAGGAGAATGAGCATCCTTACAGCATTTTAACAGGAAATAATGACAATTTTTCTTAATATTTCAACGTACCACAGAGTAACAAAAATCTGCAAGGTTTGAACAGCTGAATATATACATACATACATTTTTTTAAACACAACTTTTGACATGGAAAATACACTATTAGTAAATGGATCCTTCTTCCTACACATTCTGATTTCATTGGTGCTTAAAGGAAGGTTTAATTCATTTATCTCTGGAGGATGAGGATAAAACCACTTTCTGACACACACGTCATTTTTTTGTGACATCTTAAAGAAATGTAGAAAAGAAAATGTGAGAGTGTGGGCATGTCAGTGTCTTACCTAACACGTCCCAAACCCAAATGTAATAGATAATTTCCTATTAAAATAATATAGTAAAACAGCTTATTTTTTTGTGCATGTTGCAGAGGGAAGGTTTGCTTGCATAAATGCTTATGTACACATGCTTGAGTTGCTTCACAGCCCTTTTGCCTATTCACTAGGGTGATAGCTAGAGGCAATGAAATGGTGGCCAGTTATACAACTCTCCTTTGAAGAAGGTTTCACAGAAATGATATCTGTTGTGCATACAATCCATCTTCCAAGAACTAAAAGAGGTGTTACTAACATTACACTTCCTCATGCAAATCTCTAGGTTCCTTAAATTCTGTATGTATTCCATCATAAATAGCATAGTGTGGTGGTTTGACGGGAAATATGTTTTCTGGGATGCTGTGATTAGGCCAATGGATGCTCAGATTTTAATATTGGCACCTAATGTGGCCATTGGGACATTGGATCTGCCTCTGAGAACACAGGGTTAAAAGCAGGGCTCTCCCCTGGCAGGCTCTCTTGGGTTCCAGTCAGGGAAAGGCTCAGAGCTCCCCTGCCCGGCTGCGGGCTGGGCGGGGCAGGGGCAGCCATGGGGCCGGGTGAGGTAGGCCTGGGCCCCGGACAGAAGGGAGGGGAAGGCCCCTGTAGGATGGAAGGGTGGAGGAGCACTGAGAGGCATCAGGCAGCCACCCCCTCTCTCCAGGAGAGACAGAGAGAGAGGCTGTGCCTGTGCTTGGCCGGCTGAGAAGGAGAAGGGGGGGTGAGAGAAGGTGCCCCACAGGGCAGCCGTGGGAGTTCTGGACAGACAGAGCCTCAGATTTTTAACCCTTTTCTTGGATGATGGAAACCTTACAAATGCTAATCCTCCTGGAGCTGAATGAGAAGAGAGATAGAGATGAGATAAGAGGAAATGGGCCACGAGAGAAATAGAGAAGAACTCAGGTGGAAGAGATGATTGAGTAGCTTATGCTGGACTCTTTTTGTGTAGCCATGGACAGAGCCATGTTTCCTTGTGATACAGGGACTGCATTCTAGGGGGAGGCAATGCCTCAGGACCAAGAGGGTTTGGTGTGGGTACCTCTCGGCCCCAGGGAGTGAAAAAAATGGGGGGGGTGCAGATGTCCCAAAGTTGAGACTGTGTCTTTTTGGAGTGGGACAAAGCATCCTTAAAAGTCAACCCTAGAAGCAGCTCTGGTCCGTGTTCAGTGGTGAGAGCGCTGGACATGAAAGGAAGAGGTCACAAGAAGGACTCCTTCTCCTCTTGATGAACTGAGGATTGAGTATTCTGAAGAGTGGTGCTGGACTGAGAGTTGATGATTTGGGGAATGTATTGTATTGGGAATTTGGTGGGGAGAAGGAGGAGATGTATTTGTGCAGTTTTCATTTTCCTTGTGTGTTTCTTTTTTTACCTTGTAGTTTAGTTAATAATTTTTTTTTCCCTAAGTGGGAGCCTGCTTTGCTTATTCCTGGTCACATCTCACAGCAGAAACCAGGGAGAGGGTATTCTCACGGAGGCCCTGGCATTGTGCCAGTGTCAAACCATGACACATAGTTTTCTTTGTGAAGACACATAGCTTGATTTTTAAGAACATCTTGAAATCATGCATCTGGACTGGATAAGACATTTCTTCATCTCAAGAGCCTAAATAAATATTGTTCTAGGGGAGATGAATTTGAATCACCAATTGAGAAGATGGAATCTGCTGAAGGCAAATGTATTTCTTATTTCTTGGCTACAGTATTTGTAGGTGAGGTGTGAAATTTCCACCTTAATGACATGGTATTTGCAAGTAAGTCAAAGCAAAATATTTGTGCAACGTTCTGCTCATTTTACTCACTCCATTAGTCCTACCACCTTCAAGGAGACTACTGCTATCTACACAGCAAGTGGGATTTTGATTTTTATTCTATTTCAGCCTGCTGCAGTATGGCTTAGCACGATGACAGACCAGAGAGATACGCATTCTGTAAGTTTAAATGGCATTGACTCTCCATAGCTCTAACTGCTTTAATCTTCAATTTGGTGCTAAATCTTGTACAGCAGCTTTGTATCTGCAGCTGAGGCTGGTGTTCTTTTTCCAAAATCCACTGACAGTGGAGAAGCCGCATTTTCCAACCTGCTTTGGCTTTACCTTGTTACCTACCTGAAGTCAAAACTTGACTGCCTCATTTTCTGCAGTGTCACTGGTAAGATGATATAATTATTCATCTTACATTAAGGGGTTTGCAGGCTAAACTAGGCAACACTGCTGCAAGAGAAATCAGAAAAGCACCTCCATTTAAATAAGGAGGAGGGAAATGGTTGAATCCACACACAGCCTGGTATTGACAGAGAAATGTGTGTTTATAAATGTAATGAGACCAGTGGCCACTCAGTGATTCCCACTGCTAAAAAGCACCTGATACCAACACAACCTTGTGTAGTAGAAAGACCAGTGTTGTGGAGACTGAATGCACTTCTGAGGAAGGAGTTCTTGCCTCAGAAAGGGTACAGCCTTCTTATTAAATAATAATGTACAAAAGATTTTAACCCCTGTGGGTTTCTACAGCATCTCGACATAAGTTGTCAAAGATTTCTTTTATAATGCGCTTTCCAATATTAATCTACTTAGTCAATATCTTACACTTCTGCATATGTATGTGACGGTTTCTAATTTCAGCTTTAAATATGTATAAAATTTATTCTGACTTTCCTATTATAGTGCTCCTCTCTTCAATTTTCAGCAGAGTGACTGCAGTGGGTGACTATTGCTAGGGCACATTGAGATAAGAGTAACTACTGCTGAGCCTTTCAGTAGCAAGTGCCTCTAAGCCAGAGCGGTACTGAGCAGCAGCTTGGATAGACCAAGGCAGCTGACTCAGGCAACAAAACTTGAAAGATCATTATAATAAATGAATTCAGACCTTGAGTGGGCTGACAGTGCTGGATTTACAAATCCCTTCTAAAACACACAGGACTGATGCTGTACTTAAATTAGCCACCTGGTTGATTTACAACTTCCAAAAGTAGATATTGTAGCATGAAGAGATGCTAAACAGCACCTTTGCAAGAGCCATTCCTCAGGCTGGTGAAACCCCTTCAGGTTACCAGATTGGCTGTTTGTCCAGCCTAGAGTATTTAGTGGCTTCTGGTAGTGAATTTTTTGTATTTTTTTTAAATAAAGAATTTCATTAAAACCTTTAAAGAACCTTGGCAGCACTTAGGTGAGCACATCTCACAGTGCAAAATGAAAGTAAGAGCACTAAATGCTCAGGGTGTGCCAATAACCTGCATGTTTGGAGGTTTTAAAACTCCAAGGTGATATATCAGTCAGTTCACTTGTAAATAATTCTTCATTATCAAATCTGAATCTAATTCTAATCTGAATGCTGCATACTGAAATGTTAATGTGCTTTTGGGTCTGATGACCTCACAAGAGTGATGCCAGCATTGTGCCAGCAGTGACAGTAACTATGCTATGATTTTCACATACACATCCAAGGCAAAGAAAAGAAAAAAAAAGAAGATGAAAAAGGAAAAAAGAAAAGAGAAGAAAAGAGAAGAAAAGAGAAGAAAAGAGAAGAAAAAAGAAAAAAGAAAAGAAAAGAAAAAAAGAAAAGAAAAGAAAAGAAAAGAAAAGAAAAGAAAAGAAAAGAAAAGAAAAGAAAAGAAAAAAGAAAAGGAAAGAAAAGAAAAGAAAAGAAAAGAAAAGAAAAGAAAAGAAAAGAAAAGAAAAGAAAAGAAAAGAAAAGAAAAGAAAAGAGAAAAGACGTGCTTGTTTCTTTAACAGGAATAGACTGTACTAAAAGTCTATAGGCACATTAATTATCTTTCTCCTCTTTTTCCTTATGAACTTTATTAATACCATTTCCTTTGCTCCTTAAGCTGGCTGAGCATGTGCACTCTAAGCAGAATACAGACCCTATTAGGACTCCTCCTATTAGGCACCCTGTCTCCAAGCCTTGGAGCCTTTGAAAAAGACAAGTTTGACACAAGCTTGGGTTTTTGATACTTGTCAACATACACATAATGATTAAAAGTGCACCATAATTGAAGCAAAAAAACAAACTCACTTTGAATTAGTGATCATGACTGTGTTTTAGGTAAAGTGTTTCATGGTTAGGACAAAAGAAAGATGACAGAAAAACCATGAAGAGAATCTGCAAAGTGAATATTGCTCAACAAATAATATTGAATGCTGATTGTCCTCTCACTTAAACACTGCTACAGCTGTTGACAGGAACATGTATAACACATACCAAAATGTTCCCATATTACCAGGGGAACAATGAACTTAGAATGCAGTATCTGTGGTGGCCCATCCATTCCTGTACCTTGAGTTTACTTCTTGCAAACACTGCTCTACCAGAAGTGTCCTTTTGGAACTTTGCAGAATGCACAGTGAACAGTGGAACAGGAACTTTTTCCAGAAAGCCTTCTTTCTTAAGATGTACACACAGCCCACAGACAGGATGATGTGCTCCCCTTCAACAGCACTTGTGTTGCATAAGTTCTTTCAACAGTTTTTAAACAGGGAGAGAAACACAGTCTACTTGTCAAACACCAACTGGACACATATAAAATACACTCATGATTCTGTATAGTCACTGTATTTTATAAAGGATTTTGTTTCACACTCGCTATGGGGTCAGAAAGCAACATCAAAAGAGAACACTCCTTCTGGGATCACATCTTCTACACTAGGATTATCACACAGGGAAATTGTGGGTGACTCATATATGCTGTTTTTTGACTCTGGGTTAAACTTGGAACATAAATTATGTCAATCTGCTGATATGAATCTTCCAGAAATCATGGTTGTCTTGAGTTGCATGGCACACTATTTTCCCTAACTGCAGGAATATTTGAATTCAAGTAGGCTGTCAAATAAATATTTAAAGGTGAAATGTACAAATGAAGGCAAAACACATACACTAAATGCTGATGTGATGCATCATATTGCATCACATATTGCATCAAATATTTTCCATATTGTAAGAGCCAGAAAACTGTCATGCAAATATATAAGGGTGTTTTGAGTGAAAATAATACATGTTACCATTAGAGTGTCTTGAGCTGTAAATAAAGATCTCTCATTTGAAGAAATTATGGTTTAAAAATTTAAAATATTTTCCAGTTAAAGATTGTTTCCAGGCCAGGATTATGTCTCTATTTTTCGGAATATTACCAATGCCAGAAGAGGCATAAGAATTAGGAATCAATTAATTATTAATAAATTGCAATCATATTTGAAGACTGTAGAATATAGAAGGTATGTAATATGAATTGTCTAGGAATAAAGATGAAGAAATTGTTTAAAAATTACTTTTTTTTTTGAGGCTGTTTCTTTTGTGCTTTTTGGTCATAGGCTAAATTACAGCCATCTGTCTGCTTCTGCATCTATCTAAATATGTTCCTGAATATATTTTTGGAGGTTATGTCTAATTTTCTGGGCCAGCAGAAAGCCACCTTCACTCTAGATTCATTCACGTGTTAAAACTTCAGATAAAGAGGTCAAGGTCATAAATATACCAGCTTGTAGAATAAGATCTCTATGACAGTTACTTTCCTATGTTGAGAAATGTAGGCATGAGTTTTTCTCTGTGATTCATTTATTTTTACATGCATTCAGTTCCATCTCTCATGCTTGAGAATATTTTTAAGCTATCCCTTTGTTTTAGATCTTCATGAGCACAAATTTTTGTCAGTGCCAAGAAAGCAAGGATAGGTTTAAAAATGCTGCTTAAATTTTAAGTGCCTTGTACTATATTTCAGATATTTCAGGGGAAAATTCTCTCAATAGATTACTGGGACTAGAATCAGTCCAATCACAAGTAAAACTTGATTTTTTTAAAAAGGAAGAATAACTCTTAATGAATTGCATTAAACAAGTATTTTTGAAATTTCAAGTTCCACCTATCTTGCAGAATTAAATTTTACCTGGTAGTCAGACTGTTCTCTTTGGTATAAAATAAGGATCAATTCTCTGTTTGTAAACAGTCATTTAGTATTAAAGCCTTTCATCACCATAGATGAAGTACTGAAGTTAACATGTTGCAAGCTTTGCCTTTAATTTAGTAGTGTATATCAAACATATATGAAATTAGAAAAATAATTATGGAGATTAAAATTTCAGTTTCTTTGAAGCCCACCAGTTGGAAACCTTCATGGCTTAGGTATCAAAACCTAAGGAGATTAGTTTTTCCATTAAAGAAAATGCTAGCACTACCAAGCAAAAACCAAAACTGACATTGCATCCAAAGTTCTTAGTGATAGAGGCATAGCAGAAGTGAGAATTTAATTAGTAAGGCATTCTTCCTCTACAGTTCTAAGCAGAGCACTGAGAATCAATAAAATTGTTTCTGACTTCAAAGGAGGATACTATAAAGGACTGGGCACTGGAGGGTCATAGGACATACAAGACACACAATAAGGTGAATTTACATTGCACTTACAATGCATTGTGCTGTGCTGTGTGAAACTTGTGCAACATGGCTGTTTGCAAAATCCACAGCTTAGTGGCAGCCAAGCCCACCATAACGACACTATTTGACTGTGCTAAATATGCCTAGAAAAAAGTGTTTCAGTGCCAAACCTCACAAAATAAGAAGCTCCAAGAAAACACACAGTATGTGATTATTTTGCTGTACAATTTCAGATAATTTTCCAGTGAGATTTAGGCATAAGCAGACCAACGGTTTTTAAAACTTCAGTTCAGGGCTGGTAGAAGTACATGTTAAAATTAAGTAAGATAATAATCCGCTTATCTGCAAAGCTCTTTGTTCACTCATTTCTACATAACAGCTTCTTTTCTTGAAAGAAATCATAGCAACTGAATGTTAAATGCTATTTTTATTTTGCAAAATGAAGCATAATTATTTAGAACATTTGCTAAAAGAGCACTTTCCAACCTAAGAAAAATATATTTCAGTACTGACATAATATCTGCAGATATTATATCATTCTGAGTAGCACTGCCTCTGTATATATTCAAAATAATACTAAGATATGAATGACTCACAGTTGTGACTTTGGGAGGTAAAAAGACAGGGACCTATCAAAGACCAGGAAATACTAAAAAAAAATTCCCGTGACCCCTGTGAGGGCATTTAGTATAGGATGTTATTCTGAGACTCCATCACCTTGCTCTGTAACTGTTTTATAGTCCACATGCCAAAACAACACTAATTTAGTTTTGATATACATGGCCATGTAGTTACTTGGAAATTGTTACTGCTTTTATTTGCTAAATTGAGAAGAATGCCAAATCATGCATGTAACACCCCGGAACATTTAAATGCTAAGAGTGTCACCAAAAGTTCCTTTCCTGTGGGTCAGTGCATTAGAGAAATACCAATCAGATATTCTCAAGAGGTCAAAATGATGCAAAACTTTACTGGCAAAGAACAGAAAGTCAAGGAACTTGGTGAAGGATCTAATACAACATCCAATTCAACATAAAATAATTTTCAAAGCATTAGCCTAGTTCATTAAACCCAGAAACCTTTAAACCAGTTTGGTCCTTCATTACTCAAAATGTTCCAAGAAAAGAGAGTTGCAAGGAGAAAAAAGAGAGAGAGAGAGAGAGAGATAGAGAAAATGTATGGAAAAACACACATAAACTACATGAAGGTCAAGGACAGAGTCAAGGCCATGCACTTCCCTCACAGTCACTGTTAAAGCCCCAGGGCCTCTGTGGGCCCTCCTCCCAGGTGCCTCTCTTGGTCAGTCAGAAACTGTTTTAGGCAAGACTGACAATGATTGACGGGCATTGCAGGGCTGGAGGCCTGGGGGTGCGGCAGTGCCCCTTCCTGTCCACCCCTCCGCCAGGCATCCCAAAATATCCACTTCCTTCCTTCCTTCCTTCCTTCCTTCCTTCCTTCCTTCCTTCCTTCCTTCCTTCCTTCCTTCCTTCCTTCCTTCCTTCCTTCCTTCCTTCCTTCCTTCCTTCCTTCCTTCCTTCCTTCCTTCCTTCCTTCCTTCCTTCCTTCCTTCCTTCCTTCCTTCCTTCCTTCCTTCCTTCCTTCCTCTGACAATGGTAGTTGTTTTGTATGCTCAGCCTTAGACTGGATTCACTGCTTTTATTTACAGTCTGTGTATCACAGTGTATGCTGTTACTTCAACATTTTATTCAGCAAAATTGAAATAGAGGTACAAAGCAAAGCACCAAATGTGAAATATAGCCAGAAAGTTTCAACAGAAATAACAGCAGGACTACTTAATCTTTACAGCATTTGAGTCGGTGATATTGCAACTGACAAGGTTTCTGCTTTGAGCATTAATTTTGTAATTTAAAGTACAACTCAATACAACATAAAAGGGGGGAATGTCCAATTCAGTCACACACATGAATCTAAAAATTTAAAGTGGTATGAAGTGTATTTCATAATATTTTTTATTTGAATATATTAGATGCATACCTGCTACATGCATGTAAAAATAGTGGTACTGAGGCAATAGTATATTTTGAAGATATCTGAAAATTAGCTAATATTTCATAACACAATTTTTTTAGTTGACTGAACATGATAAAATTTTAAATTCATGTCAATTTCATAACTTATACTGAAATTCAGAAACTGATCTAAGCATATGAGTACAATTCCAAAATAACTCAGAAATAACTGAAAAGTCTATTTGGTTGAGGAATCTTTGTCCCGTATATTATGATATTCAGCTTCACACATTAAATTATACCCCATAGAAGGAGATATTAAATTAGATTAACCAGATATGTGAATAAAGAATTCAAAGTTTTTGAGTGATTTGGAATAAAGAGAGGACCATGACCTTCTTATTGTCATCTGTGTCTGTCTTCAGAATACAACAGTTTGTCACATTAACTTTTGATTAGTTACACATGTGGTGAAAAATTATTATTCTCAAGCAACATCATAATTCCCACCTCCTTGTTAAAGACAATATTATTACTACATGTGGTTTCATTTACAAACTCTGATGATGTAGAACCTGCTATAAAAACAAAATGCCTAGACAGCCTTGAAAGGTTTGTCTGCATTCTATTATGAATAGAGAGAGAGATGATTTACTGGAAATAACAAGGCATTAACTTCATGACAATCATGAAGCAAGAGAATGGGGTAATATTCCTAGTCTGCTACACCTCATGGTGTCTCCAGTGAGATCTAATCTCCCTGTCTGACCAGATCTATTGTAATATCACTTAAAAAAATCAGATTAATTGGATTTAATCCTTGATGAAGCTGGTATATAATAAAATAAAATCCAAATTGCAGAGGGGCTATTTAGTGAAGGCTCAACTGACCTACAAGCAGCATGAACTTCACCACAGGTGGAGATCTCCTGGCTGTCTGACTCTGTGGCTCCTATGTAACAGAATACCTGGAAAGTACAGATGCCTGAGCTATAGGAGATAAATTAATTTGCCGGAGATGAATCAACTGAATCCACTGGCTACACCTACTTTGTGTCAGCTGCTCTGTCTGTGGGAGTTTGTTATCCAAAAATCCATCACCTCTCTGATATGGGAAGTAGGTACAGTCATGTTCAGGATATTCAGAAATACTAAAGCAACTTGCAAAACAATATCGCTTTGATATTGAATGAAAATGCTTGGGACTATTTATCTTAGACAGGAGATGTATGAGAAGACATGCTATGCAATCTGCATCTCATCACTGGAACTCAAGACAGGCAATGACTGACCTGCGACCAGGCTGAACCATGCTTTTTCCTGCAATCCTGTCATAGGTGGGGAGGTAGAAGGAAGAAACTTACTGTGATGTTCAGTTGTTGGCATAGGAGTCTAAGCAAGACAACTGATTTTCAAAAGATATTTCAAAAGAGTGTTTCACCATGCTCTTTGACATGCCCAGTTCTCTATAGCACCTATAAAATAACTCTTAATTATATACAATGCAACACATGCTTTGGAACACACAGATCCATGCATTTCTGCTCTCTCTTCAGGGTTAGTGCGCACTTAAATAACACCAAAAGGTGGAAATAAAAGAATGATTGATTAAAAAAATTCTTTTGCGTGAGATATATAAAAACTTTGTAACCATATCACAGAGGCTATTGGAGGACAGGAAAGTAATAGGATTAAAAAATTATTAGACATTTTTATGCATATCTGGGAGACTCAGGGCTATAATTTAAGATACAAAGCATTTTGGAAGGGCTATGAAGCCTTGCATTCAAGCCTTATACTATCCTCAGTTAATGAATGTATTTCTACACAGACTCTCACAGGCAGAGATGCCTGGGTCTGATGGTACCCTGATGACACTAGAAATGAAACAGCTTCTTCCACTTCAGGCCAGTTAGAACATCATGGAACCGAGCAAGGGAAACTGAATAGAGCTGCTAGCTTACAAATAAAGTGCAAAACATAGAGATCTGACACTCTGGACCACTTGAGAGTGGTACCAAGACCCTGGGTCTTAATCGCTTTTGTAATGGTGATGTTCCTGAGCTCTAGTGTTCCTCTTTCCAGTTATATATTTTCACAGACATCATTCCCATGGCATTTGGCATTAGTATCTGTGCAATGTAGTGTAAAAACAGAGCTATTCCAAAATTTAGGAAAACACTCAAAAGGCAAATTCTACTGCATTATATTTAATTTTCTTTCTGATTGCTAGAAAATTTATTAATGCCCCTTTTGCATACTGCTGCAAAGGAAAATAGCTGCGACAGAAAACATTACATTTTCAAATCTTGGCTTACATTTCTCAAAAATAAAGTTAATATTTAGTTGCTTCTGTAATTTATTCTCACTGGGCTTTTCCTGGAGTACTAGATACGATAAGAAAAGTTTTTTCTCTCTCCAGACTGTTATAGCCAATTGCCTGACAGAGAGGAGAAGATTTAGTCACACAGACATGAAAATAAGTAATGTATAACTTGTTTTCTAGGTTTCATACCCTTTCCAGCTCACTATTCTTACTGTATAGAGGATGGGCACTCTGTTTCTCTGTAAGTGGTAAAGAGTGATTATTTCTTTCTTTGCATGATCTGCATCTCATCACTGGAACTCAACACAGACAATGACTGACCTGCAACCAGGCTAAACCATGCTTTTTCCTGCAATCCTATCATAGGTGTGGAGGTAGAAGGAAGAAACTTACTGTGATGTTCAGTTGTCGGCTTAGGAATCTAAGCAAGACAACTGATTTTCAAAAGATATTTCAAAAGAGTGTTTCACCATGCTCTTTGACATGCCCAGTTCTCTCTATATATAACTGCTAATTATATTTTCAAAAACAATCGGAAAAATTTGGATCTTATCTTCTCTAATCAACTCTGTCAATATCAAAATTGTCAATATCAATATCCCTAATCAACTCTGTCAAATATCAAATATCACGAAATTGTAAAGGCTGGAAGAGACCTTTTAGATCTTCCAGTCCAACCAAATGCTTTAGACCTCTACACTGTCTTGGCTCCTTTGCAGGAGGACCTGACCTTTGTGTTGCATACTGTCATTAGAGTGTGATCATCTCCCCATTTAAGTTAACTTTGACATACTCAAGCAAAGAAAAATAATTTTACTTTTGGGATATTACCCTGGCCTTCGATCTACTGCACTATGTTAACAGCACATGGCATCATACTGATGACTGATCACATTGTTGCTTCATAATTTCTGTATTGCAGAATTAGAGACTTTCTTTTGATTGTTGTAGCTATAATATATGCATGATGATAAAAGTGATATTTAAGAATTATACCATAACTATGCATTGAGGTAGATGGGGCTTTTAATATGGATGTCTTATATATGAAGGAAATAATGAAACATAAGGGTTTCTTCAGTAAGTACTGTTTTTGTAGATGATAAACCAGAAGTCACAATAATGAATAAGTGTGATATATGGCATTTTGTCAGTTTACAATGCAGTCAGATCAAGCTTACAGCTTTAACCTGTCAGGGTTAGGATAGTTCAATGGTTAAAATACTAAAGTATTCCTGGGATTCTGTTACTGCAACTGTTTCAATCTCTGTGATTAAACTGGGACAAATATTTTAACTCTTCAGTGTTTAATTTCTCCATCCAGAAGAAAAGAGTAGTAAACCCTTTTTACTTCACAGTACTGAATATATATTATATAAATATCTATGTATGATTTGAATACCACAATAACTGGGAGCAAACAAGATACTGGAGACATATTTACTCAAATCTGCAGTAGCCTTGGCCAAAGCCATGATGGGGAAACAGTCAGCAAGGTCTGAATAACTCAACACAGAAGCATCCCAGAAAAAAGAGAGCATTAGAGCAGAAGAAGACAATGGATTTTTTCCCAGCAGACTAGATAATATTTAAATGCAATTCAAGAGAAGGCCAGAACTGCATTAGTACAAATTTGGGTAGTGTTGACTTACTGGTGGAACATCTGTGCCGTGTGGAGGATCTCAATCATCAGAGCTACCTGAAAATGAAATCATTCATCGGTGTTTTGTTTTTTTTTTCTTTTCTTTTTCCCCCCCAAAATATGGGCACAGTTGGCACACTTGTTCAGGCGGTACCTCAGGGGTGGATGAGATGAAATACCTTGCTTGTAGTCAGACTGCTGGAGGAGCATGATCACAGTAAATGTCCTCAGTTTTATCTCAGTTGCCAGACCAGACTTGTATTCATGGGTAGTAATTAGGACACATGAGAATGTCTTGATATTTTATTGACTATAACACAAATATAAGAAATGGTGGTCTAATTTCAATTTTTACTGTGGCCTCTGCAACTAGGTAAAGACAAAGAGGTGTTTAGAAGACCCTGGAAGAGATTTGTACCACATATATAAATATCCCGCCTGGACATAAAAACAGTTTCCACTGTGAATTTGGCCACAGAACAAAGCTTTATGACAAAGCCTACAGTTCCCATCTATCTACTTTTTTCATATAAGTGTATAACTACCAGAGGTGCCTGTACAGGTAAAGCACTTGCAGAACAGTAAATACTGTCAAAAAACTGTCATGACCAAGGGAAGCCTTCATGACAACTACCTTGTGGGGGTCTGAGCTTCATTTTCTTCAAGTGTACTGCCAAAATTCATAGGAAATTTTTGAATGTAATGATAGGCAATCTTTTGGTATATAGGGAGGGAGATCCAGTTTACAAGTGAAAAAGGACAGAAAAACCAGAAAACCGTCAGTTTGGTAATAAAACCCCCTTTCTCCTCTTCAGAGTACTCATTGCTTTCTCACAGTTCTTTAAACCTTAGTGCTTTTCTTCCTACTGATGCTGAATGCAGATAAGACTTTTCTTGTTGCAGTCTCTGGAACTCACTCTGCTGGTGAGCTAACCCATGGATTTTACTTTACACTAGATTATAGCAAATTGCCTGGTGTTTACACACCTCTGGCCAAGTACCACCTCAGTAACCCCAATATAAATCCCAAATAATACCCTTTATGTTGATGAATACGGCATAGAATTTGCAAAGCAATTTCAGGGTGGCAACATTGCAGTAAACTGAGTTAGCTATTCTAACATCATATTTGAAAATGAACTTGTTTTCTATTGGTACCTGTGTTTCTGTTACCTTCTCTAGTCATAAGTAACAGGAATCTTTCTATAACTTCTTTAATAAACATTCAATAAATGTGTCTTGTACATTATAGCTTCAGTTATGTAAACTTAAATCTGTCATGGCAAAACTATTATATCAAATTACTGCATAATAAAAAAAATATTTTCCTGATAATTTAAACTAATTTATTCTTGTATTAAATACAACCAAAAATTGTTGCAGTTTTGTGGTTGTAAGACTGTGTGCAGGTCTTTAATGGAAAAGGTTGCAAGTGCCTGGTGTTTTAATGGGATTGGCAGATGTGTATTCCTCTGACTGTATGTGATAGAGATAATGCACATCCAAGGTACAGTAAAAATCTGTGTCAGATGCAAATGCATCATATTAAAACAAAGACACTGTTTTTGAAATGTGAAAGAATTTACTTCCCAATTTTGCACTGATCAAAACTTCTATAAGAGTAAGGCAGGAGATCTGAGCAAAAGAAACCCACTTAAATGTAAAACTAGCAGAGACAATACATAAAATAAATGGCAGTTAGTTGAGTACAATTCTCCAAAATAGATTAAAAGATCAGGTCACCTAGTTCCTCAGGACAGCTTCTAGAACATGAAATATCCTGATGTTCACTGTCAGTAAATGTCTTGATGGAAGCTTCTTAAAAAAAGGGAACCCTAACTGATCAATCCCTCTGGAAAAGTACATAAAAGTCACAGAAACAGTTTAAAAATAGTAATAGAAGAATAGGTTATTTACAAGTCAGTCTTTGACCAAAGGCCAAATCTCCATCTGCTGATGTGGAGTGGCAGTTCTTTAAACCTTAGGCCAACATATAAACTCTCAATCTTTGAATAATTTTCCTTGGAAATGGGGAGTTTAAAACCCTTAGTAAAGCATGCACATGCAGCCTTCACATTGAAATCTAAATCAGAATTGCTTGGTCTGCAAAGAACTTTGTATTGCACACCGGGGTGAGACATACACTAAAGGCTCTATGTGATTCACGTCACCTCCCCACATAGCCTTGTATTTTTTTAATCTTTTCACTTAGCAAGAACAGAAAGATCATGTGTAAAGATAACAGGGAAAAAAAGACAGAATCTAAAAAATGGCATTTTTTGCTTTAGGAGTAAACTTGGGGTAGCTAAATCTGATTGTTTATCTCCAACTTTATAGCAGCTTTGCCGTAGGCCTGTTTACAGATCTTCTCTCCTGTCATTGGCATGAGCCTAAAAGTCTCCATTTGAATGATCGTATGTCCCAGTAACAAATCCTTGGGGTTCCTAGTGCAAGTAATATCCCAGTCCCTGTAAATGGGACTAAATGGCAAAAGTGACTGAGGCAAACTGTGAAAACGAAGATATTAAATATAGAAATGGAGAATAGGATGGGCAGTTTACTATGCAGACATCTACTATCTTTTTCCAGCTTAGAGTTAATTCTTTCTCAGAAAACCCTGTTAATGTACAATTCAGTTTGCATATACATGTACAGTTTTGTATGGTTTCTTCTTTGCATTCAATAGCAAATTTATTTGGCAACTAATGGACTCCTAATGCAAAGGTCACTTCCAGTCCAGTAATTTTCAAGTGAAAAAATAACAGGACTTTATTTTTAAATTGATGGAAAATATCCAAATAGATCACCTTTTATAATTAGAAGAATATGTTATCACCTTAGAGGTGATATGTTGTTCCTCATCTTCACTTTAAGTATAAACTGTTTTACGCAGCCTATAGCTCTTAGATCAGACCTCAAAGCTGACAAGAGAAGGGACAGTTATTGTCCAACTGCACCCAGTGCTGCTGAGTTGTGCTGTGTTAGAACAACTTCATGGCTGATTGTGCAGCAGCGGCAAATAAATAAGTGAAGCCAGACCTGATATCACCATTCTGCATTTAACCCTGTTTCCAATTACAGAAGCCACCACATGAGCTCAGCTCTTAAACAATACAATATTATAGAAGCTTTGAGTGTGTGATGCATGTGGGTGGGTGAATACCAGAAATTCAGAATGCTCTTGATTTCAGTCCAGGTTATTTTGCCTATGGCATCCATTGCTAGTGGTGCATAAGCTGTCCTACTGCTGGCAGCACCAGGGTTGGGAATACTCCCTGTGCCTGGTAATGCTGCATAAAAAATTAAGGATTGAATAAAAAAAGTCAGGAAAGGGGCTTTATACCCCTTGGCATTCCCTCCAATGGGTGACAAATTAGTTTAAAAAGAAGAGCCACGATAAAAAAGATCAAAACCAGCGACAGGCTGCAACTGACTGGAATTCAGCAAGGCTCAGGGGTAGGAATGAGATAGCTGTAAACTACCTTTGCTGCTCTCTTAATTTAGTGCTGATCTAGTTCCAGTTTAAATTGGAGAATCCTGACGGCTGCTCTGAGTTATAGAGTTTGCCAGCATTCTCAGGAGGTTTTCTTCTTTCTGCTGTTTGTGAAGTGAAAGTCACGCAAGGAAAGTACCATGTGTCAATCACAGGCTGATATTTCTTTGATGCTGGCATTTACTGAAAATTCTATGCTGTTTTAATATTTCAGTGCTAACCTGTGACAGTGGCAATAGCAATTAAATTAAAGCACATAAAGTGTTTTCTTTAGATGTACCTTATCAATCCCAGTCCTTCTATACATCTCTTAACAATTTTGCCATTGAAATGCCTAAGACATGATTAAATAAAGGTGTCTGGTAAAACTCTTTATGCTGATGAATTTGATCCTCAGCACTCTATTTCTACTCAGCACAAATGCTAAGCAATTAATTCTTAGCCATGACTTATGACACTGGCAATTAAAACAGGGTCTGGCACAAGAATTTTTGAGAATAGAAAAATGCAATGTCTAGCAAAGTGTTTCCACATTATGCTACTTTTGGTCCAACAAAAATAGGAACTATATAAGTGAAATGGATGAAGAAGGGAAAGAATTACAGACATGAAGGTAAAGGTTGGTCATCACACTCTTCTGTTGACCTCTGTATAATTTTTTTCTGATAACTTACAGTCTGCCTACCCATTGCTCTGCCACATATAGAGTGCTAATTTAATTATCATTGCTACATGCAGATGAAATACAGCTTTCCCTTTGCTAATTTAATCCTATGCATTATTTTAGCAATGAAATCAGTTAATTATCGAGTTTCAGGATTATACTCTAATTCAAAAAAATAAGTGAAGCATACAGAAGGGTCCTAAAACCTCTGTGGTTTTAGGTGTATTCGAAAGGCAGTGATTTTGGTGTGGTTTAAACATGTGGTTCAGTGTGTTTCAATATCAAGGATATTGTCAGGAGAGTGCCAGGATCCATATGTGATAGATTTGATGCTGCAGTTTGAGTAGTTATGCAGCAGCATATCCTCTACACAGTTTTCAGTTGTAGCTTCTCGACTTCCAACAGCGAGGAAGCTGTGTCGTCTGACTGTTGGCATGAAAATTGAATTAGAGAATTTATCTTTGATGCTACTGCTAATTTCAAGATCTATTTTTTTTAATTAAAGATATAGATTTTGTAAAATCACAGGAAACATTGGTTTCTAATTATTTCATAGGATTGTTTGTGGAGGCAGGCTGATATGGGAATCACTTCTTTATTTGTGTGGTTGTTTTCTTTTAGAGATGGAAAAAAGGACACTTAATTCACCAAACCCTTGTGGAAGTCTCTAAGAGAGTCAGTCTTCTAGAATTTCTGGTTATGTTTCGTATGGAAATAATTATCCTCTACACTTATATAGCACCATATATGTGAGGAAGTAAAAGAAGGCAAAGAAAAGCAGATTCTTGAGATTTTGACAGAGGAAACCATAGGCATTCTCATGGGATTCTGAGCGCTGCTGAGCAGGAATAGAAAATAAAAAGAGTGAGAAGATATTTTTTCAGGTTCTGCATTTTAGCGAAAAGAGAAGTTCTCTGGGGGCCTTCTCTGAAACTTATCACAAAACTGAGATCTAGTTGTCCTGGGCTAATGACAGTCATCAATGAAAGTTGATTTTCTTTCAACTGGCAGGTTGAAGAAATAGCTAAAAGCAAGAGTGGAAAGATATATTATTTTTTATTTTCAGATTTTTGGTTTGCTGTTACCTGATGATGATAATTTTGCAAGTATTTAATTAATATAAGAGATTTTGCAAGGGTAAGCAACCTGTCATGATTATCCTAATTCCAGGTAAATCTATGAGATTGAACAAAGAAATAATAATTTTTAGGATTCCCACTCAGATGGTAAGGAACCTCATGTCTTCTTGGATGTTCTGCCTCTCTTTTGATGCCATTTCAAATGCAGCTTCTACATTCACATAACATAAGAAAATATTTTCCCGTTCTTAAAATTTCTAAGTATAATTTCAGAACCCAGTTATTACCTCAGGTTTTACTATAAAAATAATTCAAACAACAGACATTGGAAAATTGGTACTGCATTATTTCAAAACAATTCAGTTTGTGTATGCTACAAGAGGTTTCAGATTTCTTAAACTTAGTGACTGCTATCACAAGCATAAGAAATTTAATTTCCTTACTTAGCCATCACTCAAAAAATTTACCATTCCTAGAAGCGTTCTGTTTTAACTCCACTCATTTTTAACAGTTTTCACAATGCAGGAGAGTTTGATAAACAAGTAAAATGAGCAATTTAAAGCTGAGCATTATTCTGAACCACCTGGTTGTAAAGTAATATTCATGTACAGATGTGTATTTAATTTAAAAATACTGTCCTACAGTCACATTTAGTGTCATATAATAGTTAAATTAACATCCTAAGTTTTGTTTATGAGACAATTAAAAGAATTGAAGTTAAAAGGAATTGATATGCTATTTCATCTATTCTGCAACTGGCAGTATATAATACAAAACATATGGCGCCTTAAAAAGTATCTAACAAATTCTACCTGCAAAATACAAAATAGATACTGCTTGATTCTTCTAAGGTTAGCACTGCCCCAAGTGATGAAGAGCTAAATCGAGATGTGAAATCAGACTGTAGGTTTGGGTTAAGAGCCTTGCAAAAATGAGAAATTTTGTGTTTGGGACATCAGCGTCCTTATCCAGTGTCACTAAGGGGGACTTTGATCTGTCCAGTCTACCTGATGTGGTGTGAATTCTCTCTAGTACACCACTTTTGGGGATAAACATAGAGCTCTGAAGTAGTAATCTTTGATATACTTTGATGAATTATCCCTCCTTTTTTTTGTTTGTACACAAAAGTGTGTGAGACTTGAGTAGGAACCTCAAGGATATTGCTTTAGCAGGCATGTGCACCTTCATCTTCTTGCAACACTGGAAGAAAGCACTGATGCAGACCTCCAGTGAGAGGTAATGCATGCTCTCCTCAAAAGCCTAAATGCTCATCATTTCTTCAACGTCTCCTTTAATTTTTGCCATTGTAGCAAACTGCCCCTCTTAATTCCTTTTTTTATTTTCCTGATACCAAACTCAACCATCAGCAAGAGCAAATTTTCAGTCAGTCAAGGGAATTGACTTTCACCTCCACTGAAGTGCCTAACCTTCTTCTCACCCATTTCTGCTTTCTTTGGCCTCTGGAGGTGTGAGCTGTCATGGGACAGAAAGGGTGACATGATTGTAGGCTTTACTAATGGTCTGTTGGAGAGAACCAAGCAAATTTTCACACATACTGCATCATGTTGATCTGTGTAAGAAATAGACGGTGATTTACCCCTTCACCACTGTTGTCTCTTTCATTTTCTTTGCTCCTGGTTCTATCCTTTGATGGGCTCAGATCCTCAGCCTGCTTGCATGTGTGTCTTTGTTTCTTTCCATGTTTAACCTCATTGCATGATGGCATTTCCCTAGAGCTGCGAAGAAGGACATCAGTGTTGATGCACAGGTCACTACCATGCTACCAAAAAATGCAGATCTCAGCATACCTGTCCTTTTGCTCCATATATAAATGAACTTAAGTTTTGAGAACTGCCATAGCAAAATGAGTTTTGTTGATCTCTCATCTTTATCTTAATGCAAATGATGACCTGTAGAATATGGAAACCCAAATGAAATTCTGAGGTGCCTGAGTACTTGGGACTCCAAATAGCAATAGCAGAAGAAGGAAGAGCATCAGGACAAATAGTAGTAATTAACAACAGTACAACAAACTCATCCCTTTTTTACTCTTTTTTCCCTATTCCTTAGAGCACTATAGGTGCACAGGTTTAACTATCAAAGTGTCAGCAGCACACTGTTCTTACCTCGTCATGATTTGGTTGTGAAACTCAGGACAAATTACAGTCCTGACATCATCAGCTCCCTGAGTCATAGGTGTTGAGGAGAACTTTCTGATTAGAGAGAGGGACAAGTGTGGTGAGGAAATATTGAGACAATAGCATGCTGGATTATGCAATAGTATGCTCTAATTTAGGGATGATAAACACAAGTGTTCCATTTCTATGTAAAAGAGGTTGAAACATGGCCAGTGAACCCAACACCGAGCTTCAAAAAAGCAATGAGGTATTCTCTTTTCTGTGTGGAGATACCCTGGCTCTGAGCATGAGCCCTTCATCTCATGTCAGGCAGATGCTTCCTGGGCTTTATTAATTCCTGTGAATTGGTGGGATACTGCTGGGTCTCCTCACATTTTACTGTCATTTCTGCATATCTTTAAGCATCCTCATATTTTACAGTTATTTTTGCATATCTCTTTCACCTCACCAGATGTAGTGTTTCAAAACCTGGTGTTTCACAACTGGAAGTGTTATGTCAACATTATTTCACCAGCACTTCAGCATCATTACTGGAACCCATTTCATAGGCTTGGATGTTTCTGGAATTAATATGTGCAATGCAGAATTTATATAAAGGATTTGGGTGTGCAATCTGAATAGCAAGAAACACATAAGACCTTCAGATGCACACATCTCAAAGGAACCAGGAAGGTAATTTTCCAATGTCATCTAGCAAATGTTCACCTTAGTGTCACACTAGGGTCTTAAAGTTGCATGACCTGAGCTCTTCTGACTAGTGACACTGACTCCAAAAGCACCAAAATCAGTCCCTTTCATCCTATTCTCCAGATCATAGGAAAAACCTATGGTTTGACTCCCAGAGTTAGGAAAGAAATGTCAAATTTTCTGAAACTGACATTTGTTTTATAAAGCTAAACCTATCCAAGATACTTGTGCAAACTCCAAATCACACAGAGGTACTCTCTTCCTCAGTTACAATCAACTGTTTAGGGCTTGTTTAGTGAGTGTTATTTTTCCTCGCATCACAGACAAAAGAGATAGCAAGTGCATTTGGCAAGACCTGAACCCTTTCTACCATGCATTCACAAACATGAGGCACCTTTGAAAGAAACACTGCCTACTAGCAAGGGCAAACCAGAAAAAGGAATTTCTCAGGTACCAGACCAAAGAGAAGAAAAATATAACAGATTCCCTTTCAAAACTTGCCTGGAAAGAAACCAAAATTTTTATATGAATAAATATCTACTGAACCCAAAAATAAAATGAAATTTTTAGGTATCCTCAATGGAAGAAAAAGAATAGATCAGGTAAAAATGGATTAAAATAAAAAGAAAGAAAATTATACTAAAATATCTTTCAAAAGCCATATGAATCCCTGACAAAAAGAACTGAATTAGTTAAAATGAATAATCTGATAAATAATACAATGATAGTATCCCAAGGTTATCTGTTTATCAGATTTTTATTGTAAATGATCATTCTTCTCCCTACACCTCAGCAAATCTTTCTCAACGTTTTATGCAATTTCTCTCAGCTGATAAGTGACTTTCCCACATTTATCTATGGCCCAGTATTTCCTCATATTCCCTCCATAACTTTTTAATGTAACAGTCTGGAGTTAGAACAGCACTTTGGAAATATACAGGTTCCTTTCTCATTTTTAGAACTCTATTTTAAAAACAAAATTTTGATAAGGGCAAACTGTGAGTTTTAAAAACAAAATTTCCATCAGGTCAAACCAAACCTATCAGGTCAGCAACAGTGAGTCTTTGAATGGCAAATTCAAGAGCCGGACCTGTGAAAATGATGCACTTGACAAGAAAATCCATATATTGTTATTTTGAGTGTATATATTCTTAATAGTAACAATGATAATAACAACAATATATGTATTATTAAGCATTGTGACATTTATGAATCTGCATGGCTGTTAATTCCTAGTTGCCTTTACACCATTTGCATGCTGGTTTTATCCACATTGGAAAAACAGTCTGGAGTTATAAGGAGGTTGATTGCTCCAGCTCTGTCTGCCAGCACAAACTACCTGGTGATTTTTACAGATGTGACCATACCCTGCCAGAGAATCTAATAATTATTTTCCTTCTCCTTGGGGTGACCATTGTCTCCAGCAGGTTTTATACAGAATGAGTCACTAATTAAACCTGGATACTTTGCCGGTGGCCTATTGCAGGGCTGTGGTCTATTCCTGCTTGTTCTGCTCTCACAAACAATATTTTGGGGGATTTCAGGCAATGTTATTTTTGTGATTTCACATTTTCTTCACTTTTCCTTCTGCCATAAGTATTCCTCTAAGAGACAGAAAGGGAAAGGCTCGATGAAGAAAAACACAGCCACCTCCAAAGTGCTAAAACTGCAATAAACCCATCATCTCTAACAACAGCGGCATGAAAAGATAAAACCCAGGCTGCCAAGAATGTAGTAACCACCCATTCACTTTTAAATGCTCTCCACACTTCAATGCACAGACCTAATTACTTTTCTGCATTCCCAAATCCACTTTGCAGGGTTGCAATCAGAAACCTGGGGTTAAAATATTTTAGACTCTAAGGATCAAGACTAATTATGGACCTAAGCTGCACCTCTTGGTTTCCTTAGGAAGCAGTCTAACCCCTCCCCCACCCACTCCACCCCCTTCCCTTTTTTTGGGATGTTTAAAAGCATGCTCCACTAGAAGAAAGGCTGTCCAGTCTCAGCCGGGGGTGAAGTAAAGAGAGAATAAAACAAAAAGCTACTCAGTCCAATTCAGTAAGCTTCAATGAAGCTGGTATATTTAATGTGGGCCCAGGGTTTGCCTACAGAATTGTGACAGAATGCAATATTCTCAACAAAAAAAGATGTGTTTAAAGTCAAGCAAGGCCCCATAAGGCTGTTGTTGGTGTTTAAGCAGTACACCGAGGTATTTAGCTCTAAGGGTTTCTAAACATTCCAGCTGAGAATAAAACCACAGCTTTACAGTAGCTTCTTAAAGGTTTGGGGGGCTGGGAATGTTCCCTCCCCCTTGCATTGAAAAGTCAATAAACAGTAGGAAAGATCATGTCATAACAAGGATGAAGCCACCTATTACAGAGTATAGTGATGGCTAATAGTGCTATCAGAAGGACTAATCCCATATAGTAAGTGCTGTAATTATTAAAATTAAATTATTGTTATTACACTGTCCAGGCATGGGGCATTTTTCATTTTGTGCAGTATGAATCTGCTGCTGACCATTCACCCTTCCTATGGCTGGTGCTTGCTAAAATACAGAACTATTAGATAATGACATCAGCATTGCAGGTAGCAGCCAGCATTTCAAGCATGTTTTCTGTTACATGTATTTTATATTTCTGGGCATTTACCAAGCTGCGTTAGGTCACTTTGTCTGGAGCTGCAGTCCTAAAAACTTTTAGTCGTTATAAACCATTATGTGCAAAAGTTGACACAAGTGTTTTTCCTCCATAAAATACTTTTGGATCCTCTTAGAAAATAATAATAAAGTAATACTGTCATCATCATCATCATCATCAACAACAGTAACAATAAACAGAGACTATGTATTTATTGCAATATTGGTGGTGAGCCTGTTTCAAGAACCTTAATGGGAAAAAACACGAAGGAAATATTTAGTTCTCTGATGTCTCACTCTCTTACCTTTACACAATTCAGGATAGGCTCAGATTATTGCAAATAACATAGATATGGGCACATAAATGTTTTAAACCCTGGTCCAATTTAGGATAATCGTCATCCTCATAAATAGTCATCCTCAGCTACTGATACAAAGGAAAGAGTTAAAACAAAAGGACAGTGAGAGGCAATACCTCACGTGAAGGTTTAAGAGAAATAAGGGAATTACCAGAGACTATGCACATTGGTTTACAACTGTCAATTAACCTTCATTGTTAGATAGGTAATTTAGTCCACTCAGTAGCATCAAATATAAGAGAAGAGTGACCAAAACATTAATTATTCTCACAGAACTCAAAGACTTAAACCCATAATTTCTAAGAAATAAAAACAGAGTTCTTTTCATAGGATATGCTTCATCTAAAGACTGCAATAAGAGCTAGGCCCTAGCTGTGACCCTTTACACTTCAAGGTGAAAAAGTAGGTTAAAGAAAGTAATGGCAATAATCACAGGGCTTTTCTACATAAAACGGCCTCTGAGTGGAGGTCAAAGATCAAACACTTGGGGCACTACCTGCGTCACACAAAGATCTCTTCCACAATGGAAATGAAGTACAAGACTGGCAGAAAACAGCAAGAAGACTAATCAATTCTAAAATTATTAGGGAAAAAAAGAGACAAAAAAGAAACAAAAAAGTGGATTTGAGAAGTCTGGATGAGATTAAAAAAAAAGTGTGACCATTCTCATCTCAATTTTTTTGAAAAACAAGTCTGAGGATTTCCTGCCCTTCACAGAGAGCTTCTTCCATGAGTGAATGTTAAATATTTCCATTTCATCTTCATCCCCACCTACTGGCTACATTCTTTTGCACTATCTGAAGTGGTCCTTACATTCCTTTTTGTACCAGTTTAGGCACTTTTATAGAGAACCGAAGATGCTATTCTCTCAGTATTATATTCTTATTTTTCATTATTGTTAAGCTTTTGGATGATTTTTACATCATAGTGAGTAAAATCCCCACTCTGAACTTGTGTGAGTCATAGGAAAAGATTTGACATTAAAAATCATCAAATGAAACACACTTCTGCCCTCCTTCACTTTGTTTAAGAGTTCAAAGGTAGATCCCCACAATTGTAATTCAGGAGCACTCTGTTCTTGCTGCATAACCTGGGGGTATTTTTCAAGGATTTTACAATAAAGGTGTTCCTTAATTTTCACTTCAGAAGATTAAGGGG
Source organism: Agelaius tricolor (assembly GCF_023055355.1). Taxonomy (NCBI): domain Eukaryota; kingdom Metazoa; phylum Chordata; class Aves; order Passeriformes; family Icteridae; genus Agelaius; species Agelaius tricolor. Next base: position 7,321,414 of record NW_027269287.1, on the reverse strand, counting down.
TGAATCCAGTTACCCAGTTGAAAGAATTCCTTATTTTGCAACCAGATTTAAGGCTACATTTTACATGCCAACACCACCCTGTTGACTTTACCAGTCAGGTAAAGACTTTCTGCCTTTCTTAAGACTGGGTATATGTAAAGATTTTGTTGGAATCAGAACACCCTGATCAGCAGTGAGCAGGATTCAGTGCCAGCAAAGCAGAGGGAACTGCTTCATGAATACACTGCACGCATGCACAATGAGGTTACTTGCCTGGTGCATTTTTTTGCCTTTGGTCTTTGAGTTACAGTTGTCTAGGTATGTATTCATTCCGCCCTGACAAATCTTGAGATAGAATGGTGGTGCTTGTCTGCTCTACAAGCTGGGTGGTGGACCTCTACTTTAAGCAAAACTACTTAAGTTTTGCTATGAGATATAAAATTGATGTGTAAGGAAATTCAAACAGCATGTTCAAGTACAGAGGACTGGCCACCAGCATGTGTGGCCACTGCATGCTTTTGCTGAAAAGGTTACCACAAATATAATATTTAAGACATAACAATGATAAATATAAACAATATGTAGAATTAATTGACCCGACTTCTCAACAGATAGCAGAACGTAAAATGTAAAAAGTAAAATGTAATCAAGATAATAATAATTTATTAATAATTCTTCATGCTTAATTTCTTTAATAATTAATTGCCAATCATTAATTATTAATATTTCTGGCACCAGAGTGTAGTGCTATTTTATGGGAAACTTTAAAAGACAGGTATGCTTCCTATTCTCTAAAATAAAACAAAAAATAGGTGTATACAGTACACTTTTTTTTTCTTCAGTGGTAGTGGTGACAAAGGACTTCTTTCATTCTTTGCTGCAACTGTGGAGCAGTCAAGAACTCCTGAACATTTTATACCATATAATCTAATAATTCACTATAGCATCAGGTCACAGAAGGCTGATTCATCTATCTGACACATTCAGCTATCTATAAGATACATACTAACTCCTATGCCCATACTGTACAGAGCATTACAGATTTTACATTCTGTAAAATCTGAAGGAAAATATGACTTTATTTTTCCTAATGGATCAGGGAGGTTGCAGGGGTGGAAGGCAGAAACCTAGGTGCGTTGTTCTTCCAATATTTATTATGTTGAGTGCTGAACTACCTCTCCAAATTTTTAAGATAGACCAAGAAGATCTGAGACATTCTGAGACATGAAAATGTATTCTTTTTTCTGTATTTTTGCAATATTGCTGTCTAAATTTTTTGTCATATACAGGTCTTAAATCTGCCTCTAATGTATGTCACCACAGATAATGCTCTTATTTTTAATTACCTTTTATATGTTTATGGCAAATATTTGCTTTCACTGTCAGATATCAGAATTCACTTCCTTGTGATGTAATTTCAGTTAGCAATTATTGTCTGATTGACTCCTCAGGAAAAAAATAGCCTCAATAGTGACGGTGCTAGGAGGTATAATGACGACTACATTGGCCTATTGTTTAAGATCTTGATCAACTACCAGAGGGTCACTGAGGCTCATACTATTGATGTGATCTGACTGAGCATGAAGTCCAAATTATAGTTGCCCAATGACAGTGGTGTTTTGAGTTGCAATGTTTGCAATTAGCCACAATGTGACCTTCGTGTTTCATCTCTTAAAAGAGGAGTTATGTTATTGATTATTATTCCTGGCATTGCTGTAGTTTATTAGTTTTGTCAGGTTTATTTTATATTTAGTTATTTGTCACATGAGGATTATGTGGCAAGTCATGGAGTATGTGCCACACATTTTTTATTGCAGCAGATGTTCCTGAAATAGATGTAAGCATCTCTGCAAAAAAGCAGCCCCTCTATGCCAGATTCCAGCTTGTGCTAATGTGAGAATCCAGTAGGCTGAGAGAAAGAGTATAAAGAACCTTTATCCCTTGCTGCTGCAATGACAGTTTCTGAGTTTTGAAAATGCACTACAGATTGCAGTGAGTTGCAAAGAGATCAGGGTGGCCAAGGCCAGATCTTGGGTTTGCCCCTCTCTCTGCCTAGTAATACTTCAGAGCACAAATGGTGCCACTTAGTTGTGCAGTGCAATCTCTGCCTGAACGTAACTCAACATTTTGTTAAAATTAAAAATTATGTACTATAAAGTACTTTTATCCAGTATGCATAATCGTCAACAGGTGGCTGCATTTTCCCCCCAAACTGGCTCTCTTGGGATGTATTGAAAGTACCCGACTCTGTGAACTCACATCTTTTCCTGACATATTTCATTCTGTTATTCTCCTGCAGCCTGCAAGGTCAGGAAAGTCAAAACTATGTTTTATTTTCTCTGTATTGAAGATGCCACCAAATCATCTGTAATCAGCGCATACCGTTTTTTTTTCTCTAAATTTTAATGAGAGATTTAGGAGTTTGTCCTAAGAAATAATCTTGGGAAACTTCAGTGACAACTTTTTCCCAAATTAATAATTTACTTTAAACCATTTTAGTATTTGAACTCAACAGAGATCAGTTTTTCTAGCATACCAGTCCCTGATTCTCCAGCTTCACCAATGATTTTTTCATGTCACAATATCAGATACGTTATTGAAACCTTGCTAGTCATTTGTCTCATTTCTTTAGTCCAAGAGAGTCAGTTGTCTTTTCCAAAAGATCTGTCTGGTATGACCTCCTTTTGGTTACTCAGACTGTCCATTTTTTCATTCATGCTTTTTCACACTTTTTTTCCACTAGTTTGCTGGAAGGAACTGGGTAGGACTAGTAAAATTCATAGGGCTAGTAGTTTAGTAGGCATTGCTATGACCATTTCTGACCGGGGAGATAAAAAACTAGTTTGAAATTCAAGGGAAGTTTTAGAGATGAAATCAAGATCATGACCCTGAGCATATAATTCATTTGTCCCCCATGTCCTGTAAGTGAGAGCAGAAGCACAAACTTTTCTAATTTTACATTCAGCTGTACTCCCCTGGTTTTCAAGTTCAGCTACTTTAGTGTGTACTAGCTTTCTGGCAGGTTTTCAGCATCTTCTGGGAAATGCTGTCTTTTCCTGCTATGATTTGAAAGTACAGTCCAATAGGATATGTTGCTATTATTAGGATATTTTTAGCTACAGAAAACTTGAGGTTTTTGGACCAACAATGTAATTTTCTGGGCTTGTCTGGAAATACTGAGCATCCCAAATCAAACCACTGCTGTCACTAACTCAAGGTGTGTTTTAGAAAAGTCAGGAGATGAACAACAGGCTTAAACAGTCTTAAACTCCCACAGACTATCCACATTTAAACTTTTTTAATAATGATGATGGACAAGTTTTGTTGGACAAGCTGATCTGATGTTGGACAAGTTTTTTTTCATGGATGTCCAGTCAGGCATGACAGGCTGAAAAGGGAATGCAAGTGAATGTAAAATATAAAGTAAGAAGAGTAAACAGAGCAGGATGTTATCCTGGGTAACTGTGGGATAAGATGTTTCACCAAGAGTTGGGCAATGGATCAGATGTTTTTGTAACCAATTCCTTCTGTAGAGCATTTGTGAGTTTTAACAAATTTTAAATAGGCAACTGGAGAAGCAGTGGAAGCCCATGTATATCCACAGTATACTCCCTGACAGACAAAAACAAATATTCTTCAAAAAAGAGAGCATTCCTACCAGAGACCTCACAAGATGCACCTGCAGTATTACTAATCTCAGCAACAAAGGATGACATCTTGAGGGTAGAAGTTCTGCCAGTGAGACTCACAAGATAATGAGATAATAGGCCATGCGGTATGTGACAAACAAACTCAGGTTGGAAAGCAGCAATGACACAACCCTCTTTGGCAGCATGGGAGGCAGAGAAATTACATTCCTCCTGTTGTCACTTAAAATTTTGCATTACTTTACTTGTGTTTGCTAGGATATACACAAGCCTATGCCAATTAGGACAAATAGGTGTTTTCTAAACTGAATTGTAGCATTTTCTTATGAGTTTATCAAAGATTTACTGCTACTTCTTCAGCTATTGCTTAAGAGTACAGTGCATTTCATTTTTGACTGCTAAATTATTCACATTCATGTGCACTTCCCACATCTACCCCTGGCTTATGATATTTCTCTTTGGATCAACAAATTCCAGGCAGATGCTCCAGGTACAGATGCATATAATTTTGCACAGGTTTGGTATTGCCATGCACAAAGAGCTACTCTTGAAAATGCCTTTATTCTGCAATCTCTGTGAGTGAAAACTTTCAAACTACATTCAGAAAAATAATGAAATTCACCTTTTTAATCTTATTCAGATACTTGTGTATTGGGATTGAATATTGATTGCGGTTGCTCAGCAGCTCTGAAAAAAGAAGTAAATTATGGAGCATTGAATTACTGGAATTATAGAAGCTCCAAAGAGATGCCTGTAGACAGCTTGTGGAGCCAGCTACAAAACAATTGTTATAATGAAACCTTAAATATAAAGAGATATTGTGTTTATTGTGTTAAACAAAACAAAGGCAGCAGATTGGAAGAAACATCCTCTGGTATGCAATTCTCCATGAAAGTTACTACATCTGCACCCTGGTGTTGTTGCTTTTGAGAGCTGAGGACAACTTTTTGCAAGGTGCTGTCCCTTGTAACTCTGCGCCACTTCTATTGTTTACAGAAACCGTGTTGTCAAGTGATCCAGTGTGTTCCAGCAAGTCACTACAAGAAAAAGTCAAACTCTTCCCAAGCTCATGCATGCTACCATTCTAACTCCCTTTGGAATACCATGGAGCCAGATCTTTCCAAATTTGGTTAGGAAGCAACAATATTTCCCAAAGCCATTCTGCTCGTCTAGACAGAAAAAAAGTTCACCACCACATGCCACACTGTTTTCTAATATCAAGACATATGGACTCCTCTATTTTGCTGCTTAACCATGTCAGGCTGCAGCACCAAGCAAACTCATGAAAATACAGGAATCCCATGCTGTCATTAGGATGTTCAAAGTCAGCCTTGAGATAAACTGTTCTCATATGGCTTCCATGAGCTCAGAAAACTCTAGTCCTAAAAGAATCTGCCAAAACCTAACCTGTCCTCTGCTTAACATGAGAGTGCTCGAGGGTAAATTGCTGTGACAAATAATTCTGAGTCATCTTTGATGATCTGGTGTACTTCAAAGGGTTTCCAGCAATAGTGGGCTGAGGATGCTCCTTGTCTCCATTGATATGGGCGGAAAGCAGCAGCAGCAGCAGCAGCATATCCGTAACATCAGAGTGACTCTTTTCCCAGCCAGTGATTTATGGGTAATGTCCTGAGCTCCTGTGAAGGTGCTGAAGGACCTGAAGGCCTAGTGAGTGCCTGGAAAGGGTGGAGGAGTTCAGCACTCTGCAACTATTTTTTTTCCTTAATTTTTGTGGTTGTTTTTCTGATTAATTATTCATGCCTGAAAGTAGACAGGACAAAGATTGCATTCATCTTTAATCTGATGGTTTGTAAAGGAAATGATGATACAAGAGGGATTCCCTTGTGTTGGGACAATGTATTCCAGCATAGGCTGGCAGCTATGCGCATAGAGACCTCGTCAGCCTTTCCATTTTCACACAATTTTGCGGCTGATTTTCAAGAAGGGTGAGTATTACAAGTCTCATGTTTGGGTTTTTAAAATAAATTTTCTTACCTGCACACAGGGGCCATTTGCAGAACAAGCACCCATCTCCTATATTTCATGTGCAACTTTGAGGGCTTCCAGCAAGGTAATTCTCATGCTGGGAGAATAAGAAGCTCATGAGCTATCTAGCACAAGATGCTACAGCTGATTCATTCTGCAAACACATTGGCGTCTGCCTGTTGAAGACTTCTTGACTTGACTTATTATACCTTTCCCATCAGCAGAAAGACTCACATTATCACTGGGACAAAGGTGAATTGCCTGGAGACAAAGTTGGATTCTCAGCAGGACAAATTTTTTGCAGTCCTATCACACCAGGCATTCAAACCACTTTGTCCTGCTGAGAGAACACCTTTAATTGTCATATGTATATACGTTTATAAGGCCAGAACAGATTCTCCCTGCAAATCTGCTCCAGTTGAATGTGTCAAATCAGGTAAACCAGAGTAAAGTGTTTTGTTTCTCCTACCTTTTATTCACAATCAACACAATCATCCAGATGAAGAAGAGATATGAAACACCACTGAAGTGGTCTGGAGATGATGTTCCCCATGTCTGTTAACCTCTACGGAGTCAAATGTGCATAGCATGATGTATTACATACTAAAGCATGCAGATATTCAAATTCACATACAGCAGTAGGTTATGTGGGAAGAGCAAGAGAGAGAAGTAAAGAAATTTATGCTCATATATGGCTTCTGATCCAGAACAACATCAAGATGAACAACACCAGTGTCAGTTTTAATTTGAAAAATTACTTTGTATTTATAATTTTCTTAATCCTTAAAGCAAAAGAGGGTAATATTAATTTAAACCAAAGAAAAAATTAGAATCCCCAATTACAATTAAAATCTACAGAGCTAGATCTACAGAGCTACAGAGCAACTGCTCTAGCTTTATTTATTGCACACATAAATAATCATACTTCAATTAACATGTTAGTGTCTATGATTTCTTCCCAGATTAAGATTGCCACAAGACTGCTTGTTTTGGCTACTGTAAATATGACATGAATTCCTCCCAGGAAAATGTATTTTACATGCTGTTTTTGAAGTAAAAGATTTTCTTCTAATATACTTACACAACTGTCACAGGGAATTGCACTGCAGATTTAGTGATGTTAAGTGTCAATTGTAATTTGGTGACAGCCATTTTATTGGCTATGCATATTGCTCTGTGAGGACCTACGTCTCAGTATGGAAGCCACCGTATCATTAAAACCCACTGATCCTTCACTGATGACATAATTTGACTGGCAGAGACAGGAACAGTGAGAGGCTTGTTTCCACCTGTGTGGAATCTGCTGTGTGTCAGACATGAATTTGCCCTCAAATTAGAAACAGCACAGCAGACTGGTGCCTGTGATTTTGCTTGATTTCTTTTAAGGAGTTTTACAGGAATGAAACAGCTGATATGAATCTGTTTAAATATGTCTAATATATATACTATGCAACCTCTAAACTACTCAGATATTTTTAGCCACTGAGTTATCAGTGAAATACTTTCAGCTTAACTGAGCCACATGGTTTTTCTCTCCCCCACCCCTCCTTTTGCGCTCTCATCCATCCATCCTTTGGTCTGCAAGTCTGCCTTGCAATAGGCTCAGAGTATTAAATTTTTCTGTTAAAAAAGGGGAAAAATGTGTTAACATAAAGCCCACATTTTAACAGCTAAAAGAAGTCATACAAATGGTGTAAAAATTTAGAGTAAGAACAGAACCACAATCATACATTCTGAAAATTTTTTAAACTGACAATTCAAGTTATGTGTTTTATGCTAATATTCATAGTGGTAACTTCTAGCAAGCTGTGATTCACACATAAAGAGTAGAAAAGTTGAAGGTATTATATATGTAATATTTATTTTTCACATGTATATCTTTATACATATATATTATGTACTTATTCTGAGAAAGAGGAAATAGATTCTGAGACTTTCTTAGCAAATTTAAATCAATATAACTGCCTTTCCACTGCCAGTATTTAATTTTTTTTTCAGTATGGCACTGCAAAGAACAAAGCAAAGTATCTTAAAAGAAAGTGTATCCCTGGCAATTTCACCTAATTTCACACCTACTTGGCATCTTAGCCAATTGATTTCATTGAAAATGCTGCCAGTGTTCACTTAGTATTTCTTTATGGTAAGTTGTGCTTTCCCCTTTAGATTCACTTTATTAATTTTAAATGTAGAAGAGAACTCTTTTCTCTCTATAAGACAAACAACATTTCTCCATATATACTTTTGTCCATCTCTTGTTTTCCCACAGTGCTTATTCTAACTTTTTTCTATGAAAAATCTTCACTGAACTGTAAATAGCATACATTATTCAGTCAATTTCTGTACAACAGCATCAATAATACTCTAGCAGACATGCTAGTTATGACAAATGCTTCGTGTACAAGAAATGTATCATTGAAGGTTTAATCAGCACCTCTAAACATTTTAGATCTTGGAAAGAAGCACTCTTTGTTGGTCTATCTTCCAAAGCTTTGGGGAAGTTTCATTTTCCCCATGAGAATAGGGAAGCCATTTTTACCCACTTCAAAAAGTGGAAGGTGTTAGTAAAAGAGCAGTTTCCTTAAGAAAAATTTCTTGCTCTTGAAAGCTTATCTTATAGGAAAACTTGAATGTTTTAAATGCTTGCTATATGATAAACTTCTGAGACTTGTACACTGTGCCTTTTGAAAGCATAAACAATATGTATGAAAACATAACTTTTCATAGGAAAAAAAGGTTTTTTAAGAATTTGAAAAAAAATGCAAAAGAAACTCCCCACCCTAAACTATTCCTCTCCAATTTTGCTGTGCTTTTAAAATAAGTCCGTTAGATTCTTGGCAACAATTGTCCTTCATCTGATATAGAATCATGATTTTGTACAGCTTGTGAGAGTTGAATAACTGCTTTATTCAGAACCAGACTCTGGCTTTAAATATTAAATTGCTTCTGAGGAATTTTTAGCTTTGTTTTTAGCTATTCTGGAAATTACTTTTGAAAGAGGATCTGCTTTGCTATTATGATTGTCTTTTCATATCACTGATGTAGAAACCTAGAGTCTTATGAAATAGCAAGATTGTACCCACCATGTTCTCAAAAGCAGTATTTATACTCTAATACGATGTCTTGCATCAGGGATTTTATTTCAGCATAATCTAAAATGTTGTCTGAGGTTCTGGAATAAGGCACAGCTTCCTGGGTGGCTATCTGTTGCATAATGAAGAAAAATATGTTTGAGTCAAATTTATATAAAGCAGCCACCTGAAAAAGTGATGGCATAACAGAAGGGTACGAACAGAATTAGAGATGAATGAGGGTCATCAGCACAGTGCAGAGCTTATGCTGTGTTGTGTGAACACAACACAAGCTATTAATAGTTTTAAACTTAACAGAAGAACATTTAAAACATGTAGACATCCACCAAATAAAAACAATCAGAGAGGTAACTGTAAAAAGATGTAAACAGCTATCGTGTCATTTTAAAGACAGTTTTATTACTTTTATGTTCTGGCTGAAATAAAGATGTCTGAATAGAAAAGCCCCATATGCAGAATGCATATGCCAGTTTTTATTATTTTTGGTCATTCTACTCAGCACCAAATGAAAAGGGACATAAGTATTGACATCCTAAATCATAGCTGCTATCTTCTGAGTCTCATAGATGATTTAGCATAAGAAGAAGATGTGCTACTAGACACAATGAATAAGTCTGTAACATATTAGTGCTTCTTTTTGCTTCCTGAGAGTGGCGATTTGTATAAAAGTTGAGTTTGAGACACTGTATTCATTCAACAAACATCTCTGGATTATAAATATTTGGATTATTAGGAGTCTTGTTTGCATATACCCAGTCAGTCCTTTGTGAGCCTTGCAAGATGCTTAGTCTCAGAGGTATCATGCATTGAAACTTCAAAGCATCATCACAGAGCATGAATTTCTCTTTATTAGTTCACCTTACTTGTATTGCAAAAAGGCAATTCAAAAGTAGCACAAAGCTGCCATTATAAACCTACTGTCAGACACAAAAGACAAAACACATATCTCTCTGCAGAAATGAATATTATTTCATTACCATCCCCTTAGCTGGTCGTGCCAACAGCTTATGACTTTCTCCATGAGCAGTTTTGGAGAACAGGTCATTATCCTTTCCTGGTCCTGCAAAAATCACTACTGGAGCAAAGTTTTGCATGAGGGTTTAAATGTGGATGCAGCTGAATGAAGAGCCAAAAGCCTGGATCATGCAGCCTCCACTTTGTGAAACATGCTTTGCAGAATGCGATATTTAAATCCCTCAAGTGCGAGCAATAATGTACATCTCTAGCCAAGCACTGCTCATTCACTTAAATGCAATTTCCCCTCAGCTAACCATCCAGCATAGGGAGGGAAATACTAAGATTTCAAAATACTAAGGTTTGTAACCAGAAGAATTTTGAATATTTTTTGTGATTGGATCTGATTGGAAGGAAGGTAGCATTTACTCAGAGTGCTGCAACTCAGTCTTGAGTGTAAAGGATTAAGAGAAGGACTTTTTTTTCTTTATATTTGACATGCATATAAGAATAACCAGAAGATTATTGAAGTTGTTAATTGGTCCACTATATAAAACTAAAAAGGACCAAACCCCAAGTGTAAAATAAAAGCTAATGGTTTTGGATACAGCCTTTTAATAATATTTAATATCCTTTAGTTAATGGTAATGTCAGAGATAGTGCTCTAAGCTCAAAAACAACAGAAGTAAAGAGGCCAAAAATCATGTCAAAGTGGTCAATCCCAATTTATTTAATATATTATGTGTTTTGCTCATATACATGGATTGGTAAATGTGAGGTGCTTGAAGGGAAGACAACATTGTTCAAATTAAAGTGAAAGCTTAATAAGGCTTTAATTTTTTTGAAATTTTTTTTTAATATTTGCTCTTTTGCAATGCATTGAAAATCTCTTCCAAGTAGATGAGTTCATGAAAGTCTAACAACTGTCAACATTAGGAAAGGCCAGGACATAGAAAGACATAAAGTGTGGATTCTGTGACATCAAACTGTCTGCAGGGTTAAAGCAAGTTCAAGCAGGGTCACACCTTTCTCCTGAAAACACTTAAAAAAAATCAACCCCACACCATGCTACCACAAACTGTCCCAAAATCCACATCAATACATTATGTGTAATGAAAGCATCAATTCACAGTCTGAGATTCTTTGTAGCTTTCTCTTGAAACCTGAAACTGAACCTACAAAACCAGCTGCTGAGTTGGCATGACAGCTTGAGAAGAGCCAGAAGACCACAATCATGTATTAGTTCTACTTTTCACAAATTTGTTCAAGATATAGAATTTCTCCTGATTGTTAAATCATGACATAAGGTAAGGAAATAGTTTGGGGTGGGTTTTTCTTTTCTTTTTGTTTTGTTTTGAAATTTTATTTTATTTTTTATTTTTAATTTTTTGTTGGTTTTTTTTTCCTAGATTTTTGTCTATGAAACAAGAAACCCAGGATTTGCTCAGAGAAGTGCAATCTGTAAAAAACATTTGAACATTTTTCTACGATAGCAAATTTTATGGGATGGCTGAAATATGATTTTTTTTCTAGGCAGCCTTCACTTTTATTTTCTGTGTTATAAGTGAAAAGTATATAGTTCATTACTGTCACTAGAAGGGTTCTTTTGTGTAGTAACACCAATTTTGTTCATGCTTCAGCTTATGTTGATAAGTTAACACACAATTCTGTTGATATGAGACACAGTCTATGCCAGTCTCTTTACACTGGCAAGCAAGCCACTACTCTTCTTGCATTTTCCCCATTTGCCTCATTTTTCAGTGTTTCCTCAATTACAGCACATCTCATCCCAGTATATCCTAAAGCACCTGCCAGATTAACACACCTTGATATACAAATGACTGCATTTCTCATAAAAGTAGCATGAGGTTTTAGCTCACTCTCATAACAGGCTTGACAAGGCAACCTTGTTCTTTAGCTAATGTCTTTAATTGGGCATGCACTTGTTGTTAGGGTAGGATTAATTGTGAGCATATGAGCATTTATTTATCTACTGGGTTTTTTTCCTCAAACAGAGAGAATCTCAAGTTTTTTCTATGAGAAAATACACACAAAAACTTGGCACTTACCTTGAATTTATATAGGTCTAAGAACACTTAAAGGGGGATTACACCAGTGTCTCTTTGTGACAGTCAAATTTGCGCAAGTTATGTACTCCAGAAGACAGTAGGTTTGTATGATAACTGGACAAATAAGAATCTTCATTCAACTCCAAGTGCTTGTAAAAATAAGGCAGGAAAAAGAAAGATGTTAATGGTCAAATTTTGTGAAAAGGAAGAACAACCTCTTGAAGGTTGATCTTTTTTTAAAGGTATGCCTGAAATTAGCCTTTTCATTACTGAGGAGAGTTGTTTCTTAAAGCTTTAATACTCATTTAAGTACCACAGGGTAGGTCTGTAGGACAGAAGTTCTACACGAAAAAGAGGAGACCAATGTGAAACCCCAGTGTCTGAGCTGTGATCAGCAAATGAGATATTAAAGTACCCCATCCAGCTCTATTTTGTATATGTATGTATAAGGTAATAGTAAAAGTGTGTGGTGTGAAGAGGTGACCAAAGATAAGAAGGATGACAGAGTTTTTGGTAAGACTGGTGAACAGGAAACTTCATAATCATTAACCAATAGTATGCACAGAGATAAGAAAAGAGCTGTGAGGCCAGGAGGACAGCTGTGTTGCCTTTTGAAGATTGACAGTGATAATTTAAGCGTGTTCCCTTTGCAAAGCAGTTGGAGATCTACATATTAGCAGTCAATCTACATATTAGTAGTCTTTTGCTGGAAGATGGCACTCCCTACAGTACAGGTATGGGTGAATGCTCCTGATTTGCTTCAGCATGGGGTCAGTGGTATCAGTTTAAACTCCTCAGAAAGGTAAGTTAACTTAGGGGCTGCTTAGTGAATCAGGATTAGCTCATCCACCCTAAATATCTAGCTGACATAGGTGGAACTGTTTCACATTCCCAGACAACAATAACAACTTAAGTGGATTGAGTCCTGTAGCCATACAAACATCTGTCTATGTCTTGTTTGTCATTGCATGTAAACCCTGAAAAGTTTCAATCCGTGGCATCATGTAGAAATAATCTTAACTGCAATGTAAGTGTTAAGCAAAGAACATTTTAACTATGCTTAGATAATAGTCCTGTATCTAATCATAATCAAGTTAAAACACTTATAAATAATGTTCCAAAGCCCTCATACATATTGTGTAAAATTGTTCATATTAACTTGTTCATTAACATTCTCTAGACCAGAAGACATGTTGCTAGCCAGGAATATGGATGGTAAAAGGGCAGAAGTCCTAGGATAGAAAAACCTTCGAGGAAAAGCTGTAGCTCTTTCAGTATACCTCTTACCTGGCTTTGATTTTCAGAGAGAAAGTGGCATGGATTTGTGGGACAAGCTTCAGAACCCCTTAGCAGTAGCCTAGAAATCCTACTAAATTCTTCAGAAACAAATCTAATTTATTTCAAGAATGAGATTATTGAACATACCAATGAACCAAGCCTGATAAGACTCTTCAGTGCATCTGTTGGCAAATTATAGGTTATACTCCAGAGCCAAAGAACAGACTGATGTAAATTTTTGAAACCCCAAAAGGAATGATTTCTATCAGAATGCCATGGCCATATATAACTTGGTCTTAAAATCAATGGCCTAAATGAAAATTTCACTTTAAAATCCCTTGACTAAAATAAAGACTATTTCAGCAGTCTGTAAGTACATTTAATAAAGGAATTAAAATTTCTTGTGACTAACAGAACAAACACTTAACCTTTCAGAAGCAGGTTGGTGTTTTTAAAATTTAAAAAAAAAGTATTTGTGTGAAGTTATTTGTCTAAAAGTATTTTTGGATATACTCCCTGTATTTTAATAGTCATTCACTTTACGTCAAGTGTAACATACTTTTTTCTGATTAAACTTGGAAGTTTTCTCTTGAAAAATGATGTGTCTTATAGGTAGCAGGAATTGAGCAATTTTAGCTAAATCATTCTTCCCATGGATTCATTGAAGATACAAGGACAAATAATAACCCTGGTAGGTCTATTACAGCACTTATTTAAAAAAAAGAAAAAAGAAGAATAAAGGAAGGAAAGAATTTCATATATGAATTATCTCTATGTCTTCATATGAGGAAGAAAATTTATAAACATATGTGGATAAAGGTTTAAGAGTAGAATGCTGTTGATGGGCTTGAAAGTATTTTAAAAACAAATATGAAACTAAATAGCAGTTTGCACAATTTCTAGAACCTTCTTGCTTATTTTTGGTAATAAAGAGATATATATTTTATATACATATTTGAGCAAAAAAAATCATGTTGTTTTGCTAATTTGATAATGATTCATAATTTGATAATGAAATTAGCAATCAATAACACTGATTCTAAACAAACAATGAATATAAAAGACTTATTCTCATAAGTACAGTAAGAAATAATTGACTATATCAAATATAATATATAAAGGTTTTGCCTGTTGGTAGAAACGACATAAATGCAAATCCTGTTCACTGTAAGCAAACAAGAAACCTATTGGAACAGATGGAACTATTTCCAAGAAGAAATGCAAAAAAGGATTTGACCCAGGCACATAATTTAAAAGTTACCCGAGTCCTGCCCATGCAGGTGCCAAAGATAAATGGGTATACTCAAATATAGACATCCAGTCTACACTTCACACCTCTTCCATGCAATATTGTAATTTTTATTTACTATTTAGGTTTTTTGGGGTGTTGGCAGGCAGAGAAAGAATTTAAGAAATGCTTTCACATTGAGCTAGGGAATCCTGTCAGTGAAAGGAAGCGGTAAGGTTCCCATGGTCCATTGCTCCCATCCCCCCTGGGATTTCTCAATTGCTAAAATCTATGGACTACAGTTGGATTTGTTTTCTTTGTCCCAGACTTCCAGTTGATCCTACTTTTAGAACTGATGTACAGTACTTAGAGTCTGGCACAGAGCCACTGTTATCATAAATCCTCTCTGCTAGCTTGAGCAGAGAGCAGTTCCAGGCTTGGAGCTACCTTCATAATAGCACAATTTCTTAAATACTCACAAAATGGAAAAAAGGAAAATAAATGAATTATTGGAAATAAGTTTGGTAATCAAAGACTGAGAAATTTTATTAAAAAGATAACAAAGTTCTTGTCATCAATTAAAGCTCTTTCATCTTTATGTAAATGCTAAACAGAGAAATAATGCTGTTTGTAGCCCTTTCTGAAATTCATGGATGATATCGTGATGAGTATGCTGAGCTTCAGCCCTGAGGGTTGCTCTGTGTGGGAGGACACACCTGTCTAAATAGTAGTCATCCACTCCCACCTGTGGGATCTCAACATCTGATTTCAGCACGTGCTTAAAATGCAGTCACCTGACAAAACAGTTCTAATTATTACACCCTTGGGCTAACATTTTTCAGAGTGACTGGCTAAAGTACGCTCCAGCTCATAATTTTTATCTCCAACAGTGGAAGACATAACCTAGTTTCCTCTAATGCAAAAGCCTCTAATCTAGAGGGCAAGACCCTTTTCCATATAACATTGAAGGGAGAAAATGCAATTTGAGCACAGGGAAATTGCCCACATAGCTTGATAGTTCTACTGTTCTCATTTTTTTTCTCCAGGATTAAATGTCTTGTTTTATTTTATGCTAAATTATGACCTGGCTCAGACTTGTATATATTCTTCCTCATATACTGGGAATTTTGTACGGTAAAAACAAAGGGACCTAGAAATGTGGTCTAGTTTCTTATTCACATTTTAGCCATTAAAATTTGCAGATTTCCTCATGGGGCTAAGGATATTTTTTTCTTAATAGATAGTCCTTTCTTCAGCAAGTGGCGCTTGCAAACAATAAGCTTCATTCACCTCTGGGTTAATCCAGTTGTGTATCAGCACAACGTGATTGATTTAATATTGGTGTAATGCAGTAGAGAAGCAGGCTCCAAGGTTTGAAAACAGAGCAGTACATTAAAATCTACATTTGTATCCTGACACACTGGGGAGCAGACTTTCAGATGGGCTTCATCCCAATGTTGTTTCCTCATAGCACATTCTTCAGCACAAAAATAAAATAATTATAAAAAAATCATCCACAATTTTGTGCTCATGAACACCACAGGGAACAAAAATTAGAAAGTCTCTTGGATAGCGAACTCCCTGAATTATACATGTACCTACCTGAATTATACATGCAATTGAGTAGTTAGATGCTTAACTACTAATATTTGCAATAGAAGGAACCTGTCAAAATCTGGGCCTCGATGTGCAAACTCAACTGCTAACAGCCTCTCAGCTGAGATGAGCAGATATACTGGTGTGCACAGAGGGGGCTGCCTCACTCCAATTAGCACCACTAAATGGTTCAGCCTTCCCTCACCCCCGACATCAGGGACACTACTGCATCTGTCCCCAGCTGAGCCTGACCAGAAGGATTCCTGGCAATATTATGAGAAATTTATTAATATTTTTCTCCTTTTTTTTTGGTTTAGTTCACATCAGCCGTGGCTGAATAATAAGTTGCCCTCAGTCTTATAAAGCCAAAAATGCTGAAGAGTTTCAAAGAAGTGAGTCAGGAATGCTGGAAGAGTTGCTTTTTTTGCTATGCTGTTATTAACAATTTTTTTTATCCCAGCCTAAGAAACACCTTTTCCTTTCTAGCTTGACAGCTGCTGCTTAACACCTTTTTTTCCAGCTGGCAGGGCAGCAGGGTGAGCATGTTTGTGGTTAGCATGCATTGCTTTTGCAAGCACGAGTTCCCTCCTGAAAATGTGCGTCACCCTCACAACTTGTACATCTTCCATCACTTAGAGGACTACCTAGAAATATCAGAGGTAAAAGTACTGTCCAAATAAAGGTCAACCAAAACCATCTTCTGTTAAAAAGCCCAATTTTGGCAATGGTTATGTTAGCTCATATTCTTCTTTAATCTGGGCTCATTTTTTTTAATACTGACGCTCAACAGAGTTTTCAGTGAATTAGAGGACTTTGTGCTGTAAGTCATTGTTGGATGAATGGTCCCCTTTGCCTTTTTTAAGAACAGAGAATGAGTGAATGTGAGCAGGGTAAACAGGGGCCTGAGTCCATAGTAACTAGGAAGCTTAAATTTATGAAAATCTCTTGGGTTCAGATTCTGGGAAGAGAGAATTTTTTTTAATATATTCTCTTCTGTGTATGCACATCTGTTTGCAGGATCTCATCCTACACTTTCATAGAAGATCACAGTATTTTTAACATCCACACTTCAGGCTGAAATTGTGACAGGAACAATGGCTTTGAACATTGACTTAGGTTGCCTGGCTAGGGCTTCATAAGGCATGGTACATAGTACAAGAGCTACTGCATAAAACCATAAAAAGTATGGTATTTGGTGGGTAGATTCTTAAATGAGGTTACCTTTGCAATCAGAAGAGACAGCTGAGATGTTGTGTACTAAAGCCTGAGTTTAAAGCTGAGCAGTGCAAACCCAGTAAAATGGCATCTCCCCAGATACTACACATTCTTAGGTGGTTTCCTTATATTTGTGTGGTTAGTGAGGCAAGCAGGGAGATACAAAGAAAACTATTTTCTACCATCAAGAATCACAGCATTAGCAATTAATATTTAAATTACCTTGTTTTCTACATTTTTTTCCTGCCCATGAGAGCTTGAGCTCATAAAACATCAGAAGAGTCCTAAGGTGTTTCCAAGAAAACTTCTATTCTAAAACAAGCCCATCAATAATCACCATGTCTTATACTACTGCAGTCAGACATATCAGTGATCCTTACTCCTGGCCATGGTGGACCCCTGCAAAGGTCATAGACTTTTTGATGTCACCCTGAACCATCAGTCCTTAGGCATCCTGCTCAGATAACTGCTTGTCAGCCTGCCCAGGAGCAGGAGAAGCCCAGCTCTCAGATGCTGTAGGAAACACATGATTAATAGCTTTTAGTCAGTCCTGATGAGTGGGATTATAGTCAATGAGAAAGGCTTAACACCTGTTCACCAAGACATCTGTTGTCTGGCATCTCGGTTTTACAATGGTCTGTCCTTTGATATGGATTAACTGATGGCTCGTCCTTCAATGAGACACTGAAAGATCCTTCATAAAACTGTTGTTTAAATTCAGACTGACAAATGAGCTGTAACCACTACCTGAGGGAATAATCATACAGCAGCTCTTATGCAGTTGAAGAATTGGCGAGGCAAGAACATCCTATGGTCAGGTCACTCAAATAACCTCTGCTGAAACCAAAGCTCTGAGCAGAAAAGGGCTGAAATATGCCCAAATTCCAGGGAAGAGTCACCCCAGAGACCCAGAGATAATGCAAATTTTGTAATGCTGAACACAGTATGGAACACACTAAGGAATGCACGTAAAGAACAAGAGATCCGTAATCAGCAAATGGTGCTTGAAGGTATTTTTGGTGTTTCTTGGAAAAGACAGTGAACAGCATTTGAACCTTCTTGAGGTGAATCCTACTCCTTTGCAAAGAATGCCTATCAGCATGAGCCTGCATTATTCTCACCTTCTGACTCCCACAGTTTGGGCACTGTCACACACTCCCATGGTGCCACAGACTCTTGTCATTCACCAGTCCCAGGTGACCAGTGCTGCTGGTCTTTCTGAAGACCTGTTTGAAGCCCAGTGCTTTTCTGACATGATGTTGTCTCCCTCATGGAGGAGGACAGTTGAACAGATCAGACTTCAGTCTCATGTAAATAACTTTTTAGAACAGAATGGTCTTGGCACATATTGAGTACCTTATAAGAAAAAAGCTCATTTATCAGGACAATGAAAACAACTAGTCCTTTCTTTTTGTTTGTTTTTGTGAGAGTGGTGTAGGCAAGAAAGGAAGAAGCCTTTATAATTGTTTGGACTACATGTAGTTGGATAGAGTAGCTGGGATGACAATGTGTTTTTGAACCAAGCCTTAATGATGTGTTGTTTAATGATTGCTGAGGGGAGAAATGAAGAAAGGTGAATCAGCTGGTCAGTGGGACATGTGCAGTTCACTTCTCCAAATCTAGGATTTCATCACAAGTCTGCTGCTGACAGTAGTGTTGATGAACATCTTAAAAACAGTGCACTATTTAGTTGGGAAGGGAGTAAGTCTGTGCCTTGGAAGCAATTCACTATGTCACCTAAACAACTTCATCATCTAAGTTTTTCATGTGTATGTAAGAGGCAGACCCAGATACTTCAAAAGGAAAAACAATCTTAATACATTTGAACACCTACTGGAGGATACAAAATCCCTGTATTTGCCTAGGGAATTCTTCATTTTAGCTGCACTGTTTCTAAATCATAGCTATGGTTTAGTAATTTTCAGCCTGCTACATAATGAATTTCACTGTGACAGATTTTCATATTCAAGAGTAGAAAACTGTAAGGAACAAAGACAGGAAAGCAGTAACAATTTATAGACACAGTAGTCTAAAATGGTCTTACTTCTGCAGTAGAGTTACTGATTTGATTGCTCTTCTTTTAATAACTTACTTACATTCCTTAGAAATTACATGCATGAAGAAAATAACTCCATAAATGTTTCAGTTAGGTGTTTTCTGTCCATATGCTCATGAAGGAACTGGAAAGGTTCAGGAAGAGAATGTGCACAATCATGTGCATTAAGTCTGACTTCTTCCAAAAGTAAGCAGAAGTAAAAGAAAGAGAAGACACATGCCTAGTTAACAAGAGTATGATACAAACTTTTACTACTTTTATTCACCTACATAATCCTTATTTAGGAGTGCAGTGTAAATAACATCATACTTGTTCACATGTATACAGACTGCATGAAATATGTCAGAGTGGTTTCCTAGAACAATCTTGCTCTACAATTTTTTTGAACAACCCAAACATCCCCATTAAGCAAACTCAAACAGGATTCAGAAAATGCAGGGTTCCACACTTTCCCCCAGGATCAGAGGACTGCTGAGCATTCTTGTTCAATTTAAACAAAGTAAATGGCATACCCTCCATTAGTAGACCCTAATGGGCACCCCCACTGGGGACATTGTTCAGACACCACCATGGACACGTCCCAAGTGCAGCTGGATATGTAAACAAGGACATAATCCGCCTAAAAGAATACTCACACTTTGGCAGAGCTTGCTGTGTTGTTAATGTATTGTGCCAAAGCAATAACAAAGCCATCATTTTAAAGTTTATTTGCAAGATCTTATTGATTAAGAATCTTTCCAGAAATCACGTCTGAAGGAAGGACCTTCCGGGAAGTCACCATTTAGGGGAAGAAGGTTTCCAGATGATATTTTTTTTTTTGTATCTGTACCCTGTCCCTCAGAATAAATCACAATTTAGTCTGAGTACATTTGAGACAAACACATTGCTGTAATACAATGTAAGGGAGCCTTCTGGGTTCTTATTCTGAATTCTTGCCATTTCTTGCAAGACCAATAAGCTTTAGGTTACAGTTCTTCATTAGGCTGGAGATAGTCAAGGTGCTGTACCTTGGCTTGTTAGCAATGGATTCAAAACATTAGGAGTTATAAGTTCAATATAGTCATCCTGTTAATGTACAGACTGATATTTCTGAGTTTGGCACTCCAAAGAAAGAAAGAAAGCAGCTTGGCATTTTTTTCAGTTTTATTCATTGATAATCTGGATTTTTAAAGTTTTTCTAATGTTTTTGAGATAGTCATAAAAATGGCAGAATAATGTGGCAAGAAAAGATGACATTTTGAAAATCAGATTTTCATGACCCTTCAGTCTGACAGAATAAGTGGTCTGAGGTAAAACTGTACCCAGAAGTACTAGCAAGATTTTTTATGGATATGACTAATCAGAAACAAATACTAAGCCTTTTTCTTTTTTTAATTAAAAAAAGTAATCTTAGAAATTGAAGAGAAAAGTTTTTTAAATTTATTATGTAAGAAAGAAAGTAGGAGTGTCACAGGGAAAATGATGCCTGGTTAATTTTATCATTGCATACCTTCATTATAATCAATATTTACAGCACTTACACTGAAAAATGAATATTTTTCAATAGCAAGTTAGTGTTAGAATTATTTTTTGTATGTGCATTAAAAAAAAAAATTTCTTTCTTTTAAAGTTACGCCATATGTTCAGTATATATGGGTCGATCGAAAAAGAAATGTGTATATCATTTAAGTGTGCCAGGTTCAGCTCCACTTAAAAATCATTGTTAGCCCTCCACTTGTGGGTAAACCTTTGGCCATTTGCAATGCTGCTAAACTAAACATTGCTGCAAACATTTTTGGATACAGGATCTCTGGATATACTGGATAAATTATTACTATGCATGCACAGAACACATGTGTGTACAGAGTGCTCCTGCTGCATTGGCTTGCCCTGTGCTATGATGAACTTACCACATAGGTTTGGCTCAGATGAGCGTGTTTGGCAGGTGCCACAGTCTGCATTGCTATACATGTGCACTCCAGCTGCAACATTTCAATTTACCACCTTGATACCTGTTGAGCTCAACAGGTGTGTGTTTAAGCTGTTTTTCCATGAAAGTGTAACTGGAAACCCTTATTTGCCATATAAACCTAATCAGAACTAAGAATTGATTTAAAAAAAGTGTATTTTGGTCTAGCTTGAGCATGACTCCTTAGCTGGAATTTGTTTGCTGGATTCTTTTGCAGCTGAGGTCCTGCTAATGCTGCTGCATACTTACCATTCTGCTGTTTCTGCAGATCTGTGCTGTGTCCTGTATTAGTGTCACTTAACTTTAAAGCCTTTTACACCCCAAACACTGCAGTACCTGACTATGCTGTTATTTTCAAAGGAAAGTTTGAAATTCATGAGAGCCCATCCTTTCAGACCTGATGACGTGGGGCTTTCAACCTTACAGCCTGTGGTCAGGCAAAGTAAAACTAGAACTGTCAAACCTGCAGTTTGATTGGCTGCCAGCTGACTTTCTGGAAAAAACCCAAAAGGCAAGGTAAAAGAATTCTCATTTGTCTAGGCTATTTTCTTAATTTTTGAGACCTATGGATGGAAAAATACTGTTATCACTGACTACAAAATATAGATGTTCTTATGTCACAGCCATTTTTATTCTGTGGTGGCTGTGAGAGATGTCCATTAGGTGATATTCAACTCAAGCAGAAGGCCTTTTTTAATATAAAATACAGACATCTCTGTCCTTCCAGGTGTTGCTGGCTTTGATTCCCCAGTACTACAACAACAACAACAACAACAACAACAACAACAACAACAACATCACTTAAAGATATCATAATTTTTAATCAAAGAGCTTATTATTTTTCACATCCCTGACAGTATTTGTTCTATTTCTTTGGTGTTCATAAAGCCACTTCCATAACATCACAATCTCCTAATACAATGCTATAATTACATATTAATTATTTCAATGCTGAAAAATACTTCCATTTTGGTCAAAAAATTGGAAAGAATGGCTCAGCTGACAGTATAATTTTAGATCAATACCTCAAGAGAAATTGAGCCATGAGTGAAGCACGGCACTGAACTTACTGCAGCTGCCTGAAAGCAGCAGACAAGATCTCTGAATCCCTGCTTCAATCAAACTGTCCGAGTCTATTTTGGAGTGGGTAAACATGATGTCACAAAATTAGATAGGGAAAAAAGCAAAAAACCTCAAAACTCAAAACCAAAAGCACACACCAAAAAATAAAATGTATGTTTAAGACGTCTATGTTCTAATACCTTCCACCTGGAAAAACCAAAATGTAGTAAAGAGTGGGAAATTAAAAATGTACTTTCCCCCCAGAACATAATTGGTAAACTGTGAATTTATAATTTTTATCATGAGGTACTATAAAAACTAGAGAAAAATAGATACTCAACGGAGTATCTATTTTCTCTATAGCTCCTCTTTTTCACTGATATCAGTTCTTGATTCATTTGATGAAGATTGGGGTCTGTCTGACTTGGAACTCTGAAGCAGACTACCTGCAGATGCTACATATAAGAAGGCTGCATTGACTATTAAGTGAGTGTGTACACCTTCTTCCCATCCACTGCCCTTCCCCTCCCCTGTCCCTCCTCCAAAACTGCATGGAGGAAACAAGGATTTAAAATTTATCTTTCTGTTTTCTGTAAAAGCAGAGGAAGGGTCACACATAACTATTAGAAGCATACCAAATTTCTGAAAAAAATTGATTATTTTTATTACTTTATGTTGGTACCCCAGAAGTGAAATATTTAAATAATTTTACCTTCTTTTGAAACAATATATATTATCTTCATTATCATACACAGCTTTCAAGCATACTATTAGCGGAGGATATAGTGTATCCAGCTGGTTTCTTATATAATCTTGAGGTTTAAATTTATATAGTAGGAGTTTTAGTATATTTATGATGCATAGTAAGAATGTATTTAAAAATGAATTTAAAAAGTAACTTGTGGAATATATTATACAGTCTTCTTTAACACATACACAGAAACTTAAGAATGGATCCAGGTTTTCTGGAACTTCAAGAAAAAGTGAAAACATGAGACATTTCCCAAATACCTGGTTTCCTGTAGAGATGATTTACATTGTGAGACATTTTAGTTCTATCTGAAGAAAAAAAACTTTTGGGGGCTGACTTTAGCTGAAAGGAAGTAGTACCAGAGATCAGCTTGGTTTCTATCGGTGAAAACCAAAGGACTGTCAATCTAGGTGCCTGATTTATTGTCTGAGTTGACCTCTTTGGCAACTCAACCCTTTCTCTCAAATTCCCTGGAAAACCTTGCATGTGTTTTGATTTGTTCTAATGTAATGATGGCCAATTGACAAATGACCTACATTTCCATAAGTACTACTTTAGAAAATTGGATGGTTTCACAGCAGTTGAAATAATTTAAAAACCATTTTATACTGTAGCTTGCACTTACCATTCCTCTGTATGCTCCTAATCTGAAAAAAATCTCTTGAGTACCATTGCACCCAAGTAATATTCTGCAAATCACAAATAACTTCCAAGTCTAAAAGTATATTTGGGCCATATATAAAGCTCAAAGATATCTAGCTCCAGAGATGCTTAAAGGTTTGGTTCAGGATGAAACCCCAGGTAGAGGTCTTCACTGTGGCATTTGCTTTTCTGCCTTGGGCGAGAGGAGAAAAAGAAGTATTATGGGGGTGTTAAGCAGGTGTTAACTATCTACCTGCAGTTTTGAGGATGAACAATCAAATCCTGCCAGGAGAATGTAGTATATACCTAAAGCATGAAGATTGAAGGTTTTGCCATGTTGTCTAGAAGCAACAGAACGGAGACCCTGTTTTTGCAGCAGTACAGCTCTTTGAAAATAGGAAGGCTTCATGGTATAGTCTAGAATAGCACATGATCCACAGAAGAAAGAAAAAATCAGCCTTAAATTGTGAAGGTTTTTCAGCCAATGGCTTTAAATCTTTCAGTAATGGATGTGAGAAAAAGAGAAATTGGCCTTTCACATTTAAATTCAGGATATAAAGATACTGAGTCAGCAAAAATGATGTTATTAAATTGCTGGTGTGTCATACTTGCTGGTGAAAAAACCTGCTGGAATGTCAAGAAATCCTTATGTATGGTGGACTGAAGTTTATATCAGACTTCACTAAAGTCGAGATTAGGCATCTGTGACTCTCACCTCTGAGCAGAGATATCTGTGAGGATGTGGATTGGTAATTTTTTGCTGTATGCTGAAGATCAAGTGAATGAGCAGACACAGCAGATACTTAAGGGTCTGTCTATTCAGTGCTCTGAAAACCCCATTTAGCAGCCTCAGTAAAGGTGATGGTTGAAACAGTGCTTAAAAAATCTGTGACAAATCATCTATGATCCTCTGAAGTAAGTTGTGCAAATTACATTGGTTTCATTTTGGAAACTGTTTTAAAGTAGTCAATAATTAGTACGGTTGGGCTGGGACTTTGATGTTGTCTTAATTTTGGGTGGAATGAGCAGTTGAAGGGAACTGGTACACTGTTAAATGTCTTTCCTGGAGCTTTTATAACATAAGGTATGGAAATAAAAACTAGATTGTTTTGTGTTGTATTTTAGCCCTCCTAAAGCCTCCATCCCACACCTTTTCTGTGCTATCTCAACACATCAAAAGCTAGGACTTTTTCTGATTAATTTTATAAAAAATTAAACTTAGTTCAAAGGTCATCCTGCCTTGTCTAAGAAAAACCCAGTGAATGAAAGCAAATCCTTCATCTGGCATGTAAAGGTCTATTGGAATCACACATATGCTTCATTCTCTCTCTGTATAGATTATAGAGCTGTTTTATTTTAAGGCCTACTTGGGAATTATTTGATCTAAAGGTTCATTATTGGTTCCCGTTTGGGATGGCACAATCCTCTTTGAATAAACATACTGTGCTGAAAAGGACTAACAAATTAAATATGGCCTTAATTTGGTAAAATAATAATGATTCTTTGAGTTCTGGAAACAGAATGTCACATGGTACCCAATACTGTTTTTTTAACTGTAAAATTTTTTGAAATTGGAGATAAGCAGTTTAGTCTTTCAATGAGTAAGCATGTAAAGTACTGAAACAGAAGATTTGAAAGCAAAAAGGTAAGTTGTCAAATCCCCACCAGAAAAATTCATTGATAGTATTTTATTCCTTCTGAATAAATCTTGCTGACAAATTCTTCTGAAATATAAATAAACAAACAAATGCACAAAGAGAACTTCCATCATACCAGCCTCTTGCTGAATTATAGGTCAACTCTGTCAGAAGGTGTAGCTGGCCACAAACCGCATTTAATTGCACAAGAATATATTTGCCAGTATGTTAAATAAATAAATATATACTCTTACTCAGTGGACATATACTGGGAAATTTCTAGGGCTTTCATTTTCAAGATTTTTTTCATGTCCATTGGAGTCAGTTTGTTATGTGTTTTTTCCTTTTCCCTTTCTTCCCTCCACCAAGGGCTCATACTACTTACACAAGACTTTTACTGCTTTAAAGGAGCTAAATTGTTTCAGAAATGATATGCTTCTAACCTCATCTCAAATATCATTTCAAATTTTCTTTGGATGAAAGTTCATAGCTTAAAATACATGATAAATAAAAGCTGCATAAATGTTCACAAATTAAAAAAAAGGCCTTCATGCCTTTGTGACCCATTTTTTTCTTATTTAGCCACACAAATCTTGGTTTTCTCCCTAGGCACGTTATTTTTTCCTAGACTGAAAAGGAGAGGAGGACAGAAAGGTAGGAAGGTTTAGTACTTTTGGAATTTCTTGTGAGATGTTTTCCTTTGTGGTTATAGGTTCCTTCCTTCCTTCCTTCCTTCCTTCCTTCCTTCCTTCCTTCCTTCCTTCCTTCCTTCCTTCCTTCCTTCCTTCCTTCCTTCCTTCCTTCCTTCCTTCCTTCCCTCCCCTCCCCTCCCCTCCCCTCCCCTCCTCTGGACTATTGCAGGGTCAACAAATTCCTGCAAACATTTGAGTCAAGATGGTATGAGCCTAGCAACTCTCACCAAACATGGGGGCTCTGCTGAATGTTTTCAGACTTTGCAGACCTGGGAAACAGATTCTGCAAATCCTAATTAAGAGACAGAAAATATCACACACTTAGAAATAATTAAGGCTTCATCCTCTTGAAAGCTTTAGTTTTGGTCGTTCTAGGTCAACAAAGTACTGCTAGCTGTGAGAAGTGTAGGCCAGAAACTTAGGTGTCTTTAGATTTGAATTTTTCTACTTGTAACCATCTTATTAAAATAATTCACCAACTCTTCTAGACACAAACATATACAAGCTGTAATAAAACATTTAAAGAGAGGATTAATAAGCAGCTTATTAATACACAATGAATACCTACAGAAAAAGAAAAGATAAAGAAGCTATTTATTCATAAGATACTGGTATTTACATGAAAAGACGAGCCAAACAAAAATAGAAATAATAAGCCTGTGCTGTCTCCTCCTTCCCTTTAGGCTACAGTTGTGGCATGTGATGGATTACAGTTTAAAGACAACAAAAAAGTTGAGAGTTTTTAAAGACATATCCAGTTGCTTCCTATCTGCATGCACAATGTCTAGCGTGTTAGAGCTCTGATGCTGAATTGTCTTGTGGAAAAAGTGGAGGATGATAACAAATACAATTGGGTGTATTATTGATATGTGCCGTGTGCACTAGGGGTGAAACAACAGAAAACATGCAGAGGGGAATGAGGAAAGTTCATAATTTACAATTTTTAGGTTAGAGGTTTCCATGCTGAAGATATGTGGGCACCAACAAACTTGACATTTTAATTAACCATTTTTTTCCTGGCTTTTTAGCCCAAAACAACAGCCAATAGTCTTAACCTCTGATATCTGATATACAAATAAGTTGAGAGCTCTATCCATCTAAGAGGTCCTAATTTCGATTTCTTCCACAAGCCCACCATTCATGTTTCCTCATCAAAGTGTTTTAGTTCTACTATCTCGCTACTTCTTTTGAATTTATCATTGTTAGTGGCTCCTTGTAGAATGTTTTTTTCCTTTTGCTCTTTCTGTATTTTGAAAAATTAAATCACTATTTATACTTTTTCCTGAAAATAGGGGAATATATTCCACTCATTTCTACCACTCCAGATGTTAGTTCATGCTGCACTGAACTTATATTGCACAATGGTGAAAATGAAAACTTTTTTATAGTAAATATTGAGTAGAAAACAATATCACCAGTCACTTTTCTTAACAATTATAATATTGACCTCACAAAAATAAAAAAAAATGGAGCCATGAATACACACCCTGGAATAGGGTTTTAGTACTCGAACAGCATCATCATATAGAGAAATATTTTATGACACTCAGGATATTTCCTAGTAAACAGATTAATGAAGAAAAACAAGAGGAAAGAAAGGAAGAAATTATGTATGGAGAGTTAATTAAAATGGGGTTTTATTTTAGGTAGGTAACCCAAATTACTGTAGTTAGTTTCATTCCTTCCTTCAACTTTTTTCATCTGAAGCCATGTATCTGAATTAAAACAAAAGTATGAATGCATATGTACTAAAACTACAACCAGTATCCAGCTAAAACTTCTCTCTCCTTAACTATGAAGGTTATTGTAACATTCCAACATTAAATCACAGCTAGAAAGCAAGAATTTTATGTAAGATTGTGAGAAATGCAAATAAAATCTGCAATCTACCTGCTTCACCCTGCAGCAGTTGAAACAGAGTTAGCCAAGGTAGGAAATTTAATGGAGCCTCTCCTGTAAGATAGATATCTTTATTTCTGCTATTTATATGTCCTGTTTAAACTAAAATGTTTACTGTTTATATATTGATTATATCTGGGTGTCTAAGCGTCCAGGGAACTAAAACATTTGTTGCAAGTCCAAAACCTTGCTACTGTTCTTCAGTGCAATATTGTTAATTTGTAACTTGTTAATTACTGTAAATGAGGTCATAGGTACTAGCTTTTTTTTTTTTCCCACTGAACCTGCTCTATTTTAATGTCATTGTTGCACTTCCAAGTCTACTATTGAGGCATTAGCATTATTTTAATGTGGAAGGTGACAATGAGGCACAGGCCTCCTCTTGCTTTAATATGAGTTATAGATGAAGAATGTGTCAAAGCTTCTCAGTCTCCATTGTCTCTGATCTGTATTTGAGAGATAGCACAACCTGTGAGAGAATGCACAACAACTTCTCCAAGGACTTTGCCATCCTCCTTTATAGCACACATTTTCAGAAAAAAAATCCCAAACCAAAACAAAAAGAAGAAAAATCACCAATTCTACCTGGCACACAAAGACTGTGGTGGCTAATGGGTGGCAATTAGTGGAGGTGTTCACTTCCCATCTCCTTTTAAGACTTACGATTCAGAGCCCTGTATAAAAATTCTCCAACTGTGAACCCACATATCTCATAATTATCAGCTGATTGATATCCTGCCTATATCCAAAAACATTAGCTCAGAGAATTTTCAGCCTCTGCACCATATCAGCAACACCTTACCCAATGGACTTAAAAGAAATCTTCAAAAGGCTTTTCTATTGAAGTTACTTATTAATTTAAGTCCTGTTAAAAGGTAACTCACATCTATTCCCGTTGCATTCAATGTCCTCTCTACTTATGACAAATTCCATCTGTATTAACACACCTGTGTGAGAGAAACAGCATGCAGAGGTCTACAGATGTTAGATAAAAAGTAAAAGTAAATGTTTTCTGTAAGAGAGGTCAGTTTTTGTTATATATATATATATATATATATATATATATATATTTATATACCTCCACATTATTTATTTGACCTTTTGGTTGTCATTGTGGAATCTCAAGAAATTTTTTTCAGAAAGAAATAGTTAAATTTTTTTTCCTGAAGAAGTGTTATTCATCTGATTCTGCTTCCTATCTCAGCCAGGGAGCAGAAGAAAGTCTCAAACTCCCAGTTTTTTAGGAAACAAGATCCAGAATTTCTGTAAATCATCTGATCAGTGTAATAAATATTTGGTAAAGACTCTTGGTCCCCATAATCAAACTAAATCCTGATTAGATCAAAGTGTATAGCTCTCAGAGAGGCTAGGCATGCAAACATATGAAATGTATATGCTATAGTGGAGTAGTTGTCTGTGAAGACCTATATGTAAATCTCACACTCAAGGTATAAGAATTGACAAGGACTTAGTTTAATTTAAGAGTTTTCCAATGTAGACTTTAACTTGAATTTTGTGTCAAGACACTCCGCATTTTAACTCTATACCAACCTTGTTATTTTACTTTATTTCTTCAGGATCATGTCTGGATAGCCTGTCTTTAAGATTTTTTTCAAAAATTAGCAAGGCTGCAAAAGTTTTTCCTTCTAGTAAAGTTCAAGTAGTGAATACTAAGGAACAGAATCATAATCAGTTAGCTTAAAAATCTTACAGGTACAGAAGACTGCAGTTCTCCCATGGTAATTGTAAGTCCTTGAAAACGTGAATTTGTCCTATGAATGATACATAATATTCTGAATATAATTGTATTATGAACCTTGGCAACTTCTCTTCAAATAGTGCACTGTCACTGATGACACAAAAAATTGTGTTTGAGAAGGTCTGTTCCTGTCTAGGCTTAGGCAAATGTTCATGGAAAATAGCAAACCTTTGTAAACAAGAAAATAAGAAGTAAACAAAAGTCAGGAAACCAAGAGAGTTCTTTTCCTGTTTGCTAGTGTAATGTTTAGAAATAACTGCATATTTGTCATGACTTGGCAACCAAAAAAAAATTAGTGTAAAATCTATTTTGTAGAAATAATTTTTCATATTTGGTGTTAATGAACTCTTGTGCATCTACAAGTAAGATATGGAAAAAGATTTACTGTAGGAAATTTGTTTTGAGTGAACTCCCATAATTTATGTTTGAGTTTGAGTTTTCATAAAATTTTAGTAATTATTGGTCTCAGACTTTAGGTAAAGTGAATAATTCTAGGAAAATTTATATTCAGCTTTTCTCTGAGGGCCTTGATATTCAGAAATGCAAGATTCTCCAGTGAATATTGAAAAAAAAAATTATAAGGTCAACCTTTCAATTTGTCTATTAAACCATGAAATTAGAATTTTGGAGTGGACATATTCTGCTCATATTTTTTGCTCATATGCAAATCTTCTCTAAAAAATTTCGTCCAATGTGAGGAAAATCACCAAAAAGAAAATCTGAAGTTGTTCTGAGCTAGAAGAGCAAAGTTATTAAACCACATTAGACAGATGATGTTTCCTCAGAAGGATGAGAAATGGATCTTCATTACTCATCTCCAGTTCCCATGTTTATCATCAATGTGCAGCTTACATGAAAAAGCTAATAATGCAAAGTTTAACCTTGCTTGCTTCTCTAACATGAAGAGTATAACTTGTATATCCCTTTTTCCCATCTACCTGTCTTCTAAATGTTGAAGTCTATGGGTCGACATAGATGTCAAGTGAATGTTAACAACTATCTTATCATTAACTATCTTATTCTTGACAGTTCTGATTCCTGTTACCACATAAAGAAGTTTTAATAATTCTGAATTCCTGTTACCATGTAAAGAATCACCAAACCAGGACAAGGGAGGATTTCCTTCACCACATTTTCATATGGGGAAAATACAAGAAAAAGGTGTGAGGAGAAATTTCCTGAATGCTCTGTATGAGACCATCAAGTGAATGCTTTATGATGATGAAAATAGCTCTTCTGCTCCAGTAAAAACATCTGCTTTTTCAGAGTTGATGAACACTCAGATTTTTAAACTAATCTCAGTAGGAGCTGAAACAATCCAGGCCCTTTCAAAGTCAATACCATAAGGGTACAATACCCTCTAGAGGAATGGAAAGCAACATGCATAAGTACATTATTCTTGCGTATTTCATGTCTAGCACCAGTTTTGTTCTGAATACATATTTCTATTTTTTTTTATATTTCTGAACTAAAGTAGTAACTAATAGTGATCCAAATACATTATATTGCACTATATTGCACTAAATACCATACCCATGCCTCTTTTCTACCTCATTTGCTAAAAATGGCAAAGATTCTTTTGCATTGGAAATATGAGATGGTGATTTTCTAAACTACTTATGACTCCTTCTTTATTCTTCTAGCATTTAGTTAATTCCTTTTTGATGGGCTTAACTTTTTTGCTGCTACTCAAACTCTCTATATAATCAGCTTGAACTTCTAAGATTAGTATCCTCCTCTCCTGTGGAAAAAAAAAACCCCAACAGTTTCAGAATCATAGCTTTTTACCTGAAAACTCCAACTGCCTTTTCCACTGATATTTTTCTTAACCTCAAGAGTGATTTCTCTTGAGACATGCACAACTGCACAATTACAGCCAACATAGAGCCAGAGGCACACTTTTCCCACAAAAAATACTATCTGATTTTTTCAATCTTCTCCATCTTTCCATGTGGCCTATTTTTCCTGCCTTGTAATTCTTGTGCTTTACATGTTTTGCAGAGCACTTAAATATCTTCTACACACCTGATTCTGAATTCTTCTTGTCCAGGAAGTGTAAGAGAGAAGATTTTCCTACAGATCTGTGCTTCTGCACAGATCTAACAGGAATTCTATTGAGGTTATAAGTCCCGGACGGTTTTCTGGAATACCATTAACTTGTGCTTGACACGGGTTCTGTCCCTGGCAGCAGCTGTCTTACCTGTCTAAGGATTACCTCCTCAAGGATGATTCTGAAGTTACAACACTTATAAAACAGCTGTGAAAATACATGGGGAGTTCAAACTTGACACTCTGGAGATGCAGCTCTTCTGCATCTCTTCTATACCACCCTTCACAGGCTTATTATCTCTGCAGACATAGCCTAGTATAGTGTCTGAATTTACTGTTTAGTGTATAAAAATAAAATAAAGTCTAATGTTCTCTAGTATTGAATTGTCTAAGGAAGAATTTTTGTAGCTGTATCCCTGCAATAACTATCAATGCTTTTAACACAAAATGGAGAAAAAGGATTATGTGAATCCACATTTAATCAGACTAGGCCAGACATTTAAAGAGCAGAAAAGAGAAAGTCCAAGGATCTGGTAAGGCAGAACACGAATATTAATAATATTTTGTATAGAGTTGAATATATCTTAAATGAAGAATATTACAATCATTTGACAGGAGTTGCCCACCTTTTTTTAAAAAAAAAGAATGAAGGAGTTCCTTGACAGACCAATTCAGATTCACAACTAATTTATTTTTCACAGGAAAAAAACCCACCAAAACACATTTTGTGTCTTTATGCTATTTGTCAAACTTCTTTAATTGAAATTGCTAAATTTTGACGTGTACCAGGAGAACATTTATTCAATTGGTGACTATGAGTACCATTGACACCCTAAAATAGGTGCTTGTAATACATTTACATAAACAGCAGCAAAAGAAGTATGGCAAGCAATGTTTATGAGAGAAAAGAGCTATGTCAGGGTGATAGGGTACATGCAAAACAGTGCTTATTGGCTTGGGATGTTTTGTCCAATTTTTGATTAGGTTGAGGTTGTATATTTGATGATGGCATAACTCTTGAGCTATTCTCAAGATTTCTTGGCAGCTCAAAGCAATGGAAACACCAGCAGCATCCTCAGAAGTGAAGAACTGTGTCTTATGAAATTAATAGTGCATAAAAATACTGGTTTTGATGTTTACTCCTAAATCCTGTTTGCCAAAAAATGGCATTAATGAATGAACCATTTCAGTTCGTGCAGTTTCTTAAACTTCAGTAGAATTGAACACATAAGAAAAACATCATCCAGACTTCTTCTCAAACACAAATTAATATTTTTTGGAAATTCACCCTGAAATCTCAAGACTGTAGCAAAAACTTAATCAGTTTTGGGCAAGATTTTGTTGCTGCAGCCTGCAAAGCTTCAGCAAGAGTAAATGGCTGACAGTAATAATGTACTGAAGATGTCTTTCCAGATCAGCTGAGGTACAATTAATGTTAGCTCTATTTTCCTTCCTCCTCTTGTCAAGAGAAAGGAAAGCAGGGACAACAGCCTGAATCCTCAGTCTTCCTGCCACTGCTTCCACCACAGTGTTACAGGTGTGTGGGGAAATGTTTAGCTCATTTTTCTGGTAGTTACAACCACAAAATTAAATAGATGTTGTAGGTTTTCCGGTTCACATCAGTGGCCCAGCTGGTAAATCTCTGGTAGAACTGGACCATCACTGGCTGCTCTCTGGTAGCCATATGTGAATGATATGTGAATTTTATTGTCTCTTTTTCAGTGTCTAGTAGTGCTTCAGGATTTCAGGATTATGATGGGTTTAATGAATCTGAGTGAATATCTTTATGAAAGATAGCTGACAATCTCAGGCTTTTTTCACATACCAAAGGCTCATCTTTGTTACTTCTCCCATCCCAATGTGCCAGAGGAAGGCTGGTCAAGACAGTAATTTCAATCTGGATTTCTTACAATGGCAGGTGTGAAAAAAAGCTGGGATTTCTGATGAGATGAGCTTCCTCTTCAAAAGGAGAAGAGCCATGGTGACCATCAGGAAGTGCAAGGGGAGAAAATTTCTAGCTAGTTCAATCTGTTCAATCTGTCTCATGGGTGCGTTCAGTAAAGTTTAAATTCAAAATACACTCTCCTTATGGTGCCTGTGTTGCAGATGCCTGTATGTTCATCCATTTTAGTTTAAAATAGAAGTCACTGTTTCCTAACAACTATTTGAATTGTTATTTGATTTGAATAAAATGAAAACAGAAGCTAAATATTGATTAATATTTTATCATGTAATATTTTCCATATGATAGAGATTTGAAATTTTCAGCTTAAATGCTTATAGGAGTTAAACTTGTTCCCAAAGTTTCAGCTCAGTGCAAAGAGCAAGTAAATGCTGAAAATCCGGACTTGCAATGGCTAACCCAAACTACCTACAGGTCTATAATGTCCTATACCAGCTATGCAACTGTAGAAATAGACTTAAAGAAGTAATCTGTCCTTTTAGCTAATAACATCAAAATGAGACCTTTTTCTTCACTTTGCCTGGACCTCTAACCTTTAAAGGTGACTTAGACAGCTGCACAAAACCTGATCTCATTTTCTGCCCCTGGCAAGATTTTTTCAAGTTCATCTTCTTTTTTTCCCCCTTCTTTCAAAATCTGATGAAAAATGAAATGTCATGAAAACAGCCTCTGAGGCTAAAAACCCTCTGTCTGTCTCTGTGACAGATGTCAGTTTGAAAGGTTTCAGGTCACCTGTCAGAACTATGTCAGTATGATCCATACAAACATCTACTCAACCTCTAACACTAACATTGAGTTCTGCTTTTTAAAATACCCCTTGAAAAAGAATCAAATGATTTCAAGTCACTGCCTTTTCCCCTTTCTTTTAACTCTGATTAATGAGCCAAACTCTCAGGCAAGAAAAAAAAAAAAAGGAAAAATGGGTGGGGGGAAAGGAAAAAAAGAGCCTGTAAAAAAGGACAGTTTGACCTTTTTGTGCCCCTGGCAGTGAACCAATCAGCATTCTCATAATCCAAACACAGATGCCTGGAGCTAAACAAATCCTATACTTGTGAACAAGAATTCAGCTTGCTGTCAAAATATAATGATGAGCAACAAAGTGCTGGTCTTAAGAAAAATATACCAAAATAAATAAAAATGTTTTTCATTAATAAAGGAAGTAGCATGAGTAATGTCATACATCACTAATAGCATCACTTGGGAACAAGTATGTTGGGATATTTATTTATATTTATTCTACCTGTGTACATTTAAATCACAGTATCTCATCTCTACATGAGACGTAATCCCATAATATTTTATGACACCAAAACCACTGCTCATGTAATGCTGCAATTCAGTACTTTATAATGATTAATTAATAGGCTTACATGCTATTTTGTTCCTTGCTCAGTGTCATAGAGTCTGCATTATTTCTCACAGGCATGATCTGCCCTTTTAAAGTTTAAACCTCTATTTTGTTAAAAAAAATTGCAGTATTAAAGAGAAGATTCCAGCTGCATGACAGTTTTCATCAGCATGTTGTTTTAATAGCCTATGAAATAGATATGATTAGAGCTCTCTGCCAATTTCTATTTTCAAGTGTCCCACATAGATCTTATCAAGTAGGTTGTTGATGTTAATGGGCATATTTTTGGATGTTTCGTAAAAATCTGTAATGTCAATTTTACGTTCCAATATAGCAGTTGGGAAAATGATCTGAACATCACACTGATACACCACAGATGTACCAGATACTCATTTAAATGTAAGCACAAAGTAATTCAGTGTTATTTCGATTTTTTTTTCATGGCTAAATATGTGATTTAATTAATGAATGGAACTGGTGAGAAAGAATAGGGGGTCATTTTATGTTTTGTTATTGTGGAACTCTCTCCTCACATGTAGAATCCTCTTTCTAACATTTTTTCTAATAGGTATTTGTATGCTGTTGCTCCCTACAGGACCATAATCTTTCCTTTTCTGATATGTGCCTATGGGAAACAAGCTTCATCAGATTTCAATTCCTCCTTTTTTGCTTTTAAATGCTTGGTGATGGTACTATGCTACTCACCAGCAGTTGGTTTCATTAATATTAAACGGAGTCATTTGACAGGAAAACAGTCAGCTTGATATCAAATGTTTCAGCTGTTACAAAACAACTATCATCTTCACTTTGGGGCATCCTAAAGAGACTGGGGAACAATTGGAGACAGAACTATCCAGAGAAAACTATCAGTATTGTACAGATGAAGATAGCCACAAACATCCTGAAGTACTTAACTGTATCTAATCTCTTTGTGACTCATATTTACAGTTTTTCTACTTTAATGTAAATTTCTCTGGTTTTTATTATTTAATCTTCCCGTTGAACATTATTGTTTAATATAATTATAGAATGGAAATAAAGAAATTTTAATTGCAAGGTGGACAGTATGATTATTTCAAAGCCCTGACTGGAATGGATAATTCCCCTGAAAACACACCAGCTACACTATTTTTCTGGTCACAGTGGCCATGACTCAGATTGGACCAGGACTGAGCACTTTAAATACTTACTGTTGCAGCTCCAAGTCCACCTTGCAAATGAGAGTAAACCTCTTCAAAAAGCATTATGTTTGGTGTCTGCAGAATTGTAATCAATAATTACACATATTTCCTTTCCAGTCTCCTCAAAACTTCAAGGTTTGCAAATAAACCTGCAAGACATAATTTTTTCTTGTGCCAAAACCCCTGTTAATGCTATGGGTTAAATAGTAGAAATGTTTAACTGATGATAAACAACTTAACATAACTTCCTCCCCCATAGTTATTTTCAGCATATTTAGTTTGTGACACTCTGTTCCTCAAAATAAACCTGTGAACTAAAAGGTATACACAGTTCTTATCACAAAGTAAGGACTTTTATAACCCAATAAATTAATTACATCTGTAAAGAAGTCTTTCACTTGCTTCCCTCCTTTAGCTTAGGCTTCTGAATCTGGCAAGTCAGCCAGATATTGAGAGGGCATTATTGCAGATAACAATCAGAAATGTCAAAGCACATTGGAGTAGCATATTAGCATTGCCACAAACAGTCTTTCCCTTGTAAGAATAGTGCTGTGATGTTCAGACCCCAGCAAGAGTATTAGGGAACAAGCAAAGCAAACAACAACAAAACAAAAAAACCCCAACTAAAACACAACAAACCAACCAAAACAAAACAGAAGGGAGGGTAAAAACAGTAATGATTGTAAAGGTAGATTTCCCAGTTGATATTAAGATTTCTGAGCAGTGCTAAATTTAATTACTCTGTAGTAGCAAGCAGGCAGCAGATTTATGGTAAATGACAGAATGTTTGCAAATTTTCCTGACTACTTGATTAGAAAATGCACCAAGTAGAGGCATCAGTTGAGTATGCATTATTTAAGTGGTTGGAGTCTAGTGACAGTTTGGAAGCCGGAATTGCTGTGGTTGTCTCTAGGAAAATTTCACTTTCTGAGAGAAATTCTTTCACCTTTGTGTGCCCACAGTACAGATCTCTCCTCAGTGCAGCTTAGGATACACTGGAACTTTGTGACCTGGAAAATGTGGGACAGCATACACAAGGTGACCCCCTGAATGCTGGGGTAGGCCCAATTAATTTAAAATTTTGCTTGGCCTTGTCTCTTCCAATTTTCTAAATCCTCTGGAAAAATGATTAATGCGTACACTGCCAAAGCGAAAATATTTTTGACCCTATTAAAGGCGATCAAGGGTAAACCAAGTGTAGGCTGGCATTGTATCAAACTAGCTTTATTAAATTTGATTTGAGGTTTGTATGAGGAAGGGACAGACAAGGACATTATTTTGCACAGCAACTCCCTTTTAAATGAAAATACTGTGAGGAATACGAAGTACTGATGTACTTTGGTACAGAGATGTATTTAACCTAACAAAATTTTACCAAAAAAATGTTTCTTTTTGAGAAAACTTAGTATTTCCTCAGTGGGAAAGCATATTGTTGGTAAAGTTGATTTATTATATGATGAGCATTGTTCCCCTTGAAGTGGAGAGATTCAGACCTTGCCTTACTTCTTGCCTTTTCAGATTTTTATTCCCCAAATTATTCTTGTCTTGCCAACTCCAGCAGCTGGGAAAAGGGTTTGAGGATATGATGTACAGCAGATGTAGGCACCTCAGACATTGGAAGTGCTATTTTCAACACTTTTCCCACTTTCTACAGCACTCCTTATTGTTGTTGTTTTTTTCAGTAAAGTGCTCCAAATTTCTATATAAACCAAAAATCACTATATTTCTCAGCATTTACTCTGGTGCATGAATGATCTTTAAATACAAGACCCTATCCTCACCTCCCAGGAATATTTTACGGCCGCAAAAGGAGTAAAGCCCAAATGTGATCACTCACTGCAATTACTTCAGCTAAAAAAAAACCAACAAAAAACAGAAACAAAAAAAAACAAACCCAAAACCAAAACCAAAACAAAACAAAAAAACCCCAAAAAACACCAAAAAAACCCAAAACCACCAAAATACCAAAACAAACCCCAAAACAAAAACCAGAACAAATAAACAAACAAAGAAAAGAAAAAAAAAAAAAGAGCCAGAAGTAGGAGGACACTGCAATTTTTTTAATTGAGAAGAGGGATAGTTGCTCCGTTTTTCAGATTCCTAAAACCTAACAGAGGACTTCAGATGCCATTCTGTCCTTGATTCTTTTTAGCCTGTTTATGTATCCTGTTGGCAAGTTTGGCTAGTTTAACACAATTGCTCACAAATATGTCATCTCTCAGTCCACTCTTACCTAGCTCCAGCTTGGAAACTGGAACTCCATTAATTTAATTTTTTGTGACTTGTTTGGAGGGAGGGCCTGCTTGCTCTGAGGCAGGATCTCTAAGCTGACTCTTGCTTGCCCAGCAACTGGATGGAGATATGTGCAGGAGCCACTGAGCACCTTGGGATGCTGATTATGGGGTACAGATTTAAGGCTAAGATAACGTATTAAACAATCCATCAGAGGATTTTTCTGCTTTGTCTCAGTTGACAATAAAAATGCCTTTAAATAATGTGATACACCTAATGCAGAGGAGAACATTCAAAGCTTTTAGAGCTTTTGAGCAATAAAAGGCTCATAATTGCAAACATGACAACATTAAATAATTCTTCAGCCATTCAAGAAAGAACTAAAACAGAAATTGCACAGCCTAGACAGCCTTACTTAGAGTAAAACTACAACTACAGCAAAAAAAATAACCAAATTACTGTCTTTGAGGAGATGGACAAACTGATGCACATATATGACAGTTTAATTTTGGTAAAATGTGAGCTCATTGGCGAGGAGCAAGAAGTTGTCACCAGGTAAACATTAAACAGTTTTGATGAAATTACTGACATTTTGCTTTCATTAAGCTTGATACACTAAAACAAAGAGTCCCTGAATTTCCTTACTGAACTTCCTCCAAATACAAGTTTGGCATCCTCAGAAAGCATTCCATCATCTCTAGATGTAGTATAAATGTGTGTGTGTGTGTGTGTTTGTGTATATATATATATATATATATATATATATATATATATATATATAATATATATATGCATAGAGTTTTAAATTTGGACAAAATGTTTTTGTATACACTAGTTTTAACCTACTTATATAGAGATTTCTCTTCCTCCAGGCCTGTCAATTCCTCCAGATGTGTCAGTAAAAGATAGATAAAAATCATCAAAAAGATAGATAAAAAGGCATGATATGCAAGACTATCAAACATTATTTTTCTAAAAGTAAGGATTTCTATACATGTATCATCTCTTCATAGCTCAAGAATTATTAATATAAGCAGATCTCTGAATGTCTACTTCGTGGCATAAATTTGAATTGGCTGGAGCTAAGAACATTGTAAGCTTGATATGAAAGACCTTAGACTTAGGCATGTGAAAGAGTAACACAATGGTAACTCATCCTAATCAAATAAATGAAATGGTTACAAGGATTGTTGAAATGAAAAATACATACATAGAATTGCATCACTGCTATATTTGAATTATTTCATAGTTTTTCTGTGAGTAGACTTGGTAACTTCTCCAGTAAGTTAGTTTTTCTACAACATAGTGGACTGCCTACAGCATTTTTGAGAATGGCATCAGATCCGAGTATTAAAAAAACCCTCCTTCATGACTCTGAGCTAATTTTAATACTGAAACTTCAAAGATAGGTTCACCAAAGGATGAGAGGACTCATAAAGTGAGCAAGTATGATTTGCTGAACAGATGTAGTTTCCAAAATTACTAAACAAGTCACAATTATTTTTTCCAGTTCTATTTCACCTCCATGGTTTATCTATTTATAAGATATATACAATATATAATTTCATACTTAACTGTAAAGCATTTTAAATCAAATTCTCATTACATTTCTCCCTTGGTAAATAGAAAGAGAAACACAGAAATACCTGTAAAGTGGTTCAACAAAACATTTTACTTATCTGTAATATAAACTTCTGATTGGAGGGCAATGTCTGTGGTTGAAGTTTTGCAAATCTACCCTGTATATACATCAAAAGGATATTGAGTTAGGTTCTTTGTTTGGATTTCTTCTAGGGCTCCCACCTGTGGCCTTTGCCATCACCTTTGTATTTTACTCTTCCTTTCAGCCTTTTCTGGACAAGTCAGCTCTTTCAGTGACAATTACTCATACAAAAAAGAACAATGCTTTTCTGCCAGGATGTTTGGGTGTTGAACTACATACTTGATGATTACCTGTCCACTGTCAAAGATGTAGGACAAATAAGTAATGGAGGGATCTAATATCCTGTAAGGGGAATATGAACAATACCTGTGTAGAGAGCAGGTACATTTGAAAGCTCATATATTTTCATTTGAAAGCTATGTATTGTTGAACATCAGAGAAGGAGACTTTGTGTTTGACTGACAAAACACCATAGGAGCTGCAAACATAGCAAGCCAACTGTTTTCTGGTGTAAATGGAAAATGAAGGATCAGGTTTGAGATTTGTTAAATTACTGAATTGTTTCACCGATTAAATCCTAGTCTACTGATAATTAGAGACCCCACATTATTATCCTTAGGGAGAAAATGTGGATATGCTCTGTCAAAGTCATTTTAATGCCCAGTTTGTGGGAGGACTGCTTATGATTTGTGTAGATCCAAGGGTCAAAAAGTAAATATATGTTGAGTTTAGTTTAAATGTCACTGTCAAGATTGACTTCAACAAACAGGAGAGATTGTCAGGCATGAATAAGATGAATGCATCCAAAATGAGCAGCATCATGAGTTCCTTTGCTCTACATTTCTTCACAACTTCACTGGAGCTGGTACTCAAGATGTTTTGGTTTGAAGGCTTCTTTAATCTTCAGATTAGGTATTTTCCATGTTTAGTCTCTTCATAGTTCTCCATTTTCTGCAGTAGGCATCTCTGATTCTTGATTGCATAATTTTTTTTTTTTAACCAAAACCCATGAAATTCCTATTTCCCTTAGGATGAGAGAACCAGGATCCTCTCACTTGTCAAAATAAATGTTATCTTAAGATGTAGCCTTGTGGTGACAGTGTTTATCAAAACACCCCTATCAGACCAGACCTGTACTATTAAGAGTTTTCTATGTTCCCTTATGGACTGTAACTTCTGGAAGAATTTGAGCTGGCTCCACTTTGTGGTGTGTTAAGTGCAAACACTAGACTAGCAGTTTTTTGAGGACTACAGACAGCAAGAGGTAGGGAGTAGCTGAATATCACTTTACAGAAAAAACAGAACAATTTTAATGGGAGAAAGTAATGACAGCTCATTTGAGCACCTGGCTAAATGAAGAGGCATTATTTGCTGGTTAAGATGTTGGAGATGGGTCTGTGCATGGATAGCTAACTATATCCATTGCCTAAGTGGGAATGCATTCACTGTTCATGCTGACAGCTGCTGTGGGGTGAAGTGAGATCTACAGGAGAGATAATGAGGTGTAGATTGAATGTGCCTCTATGTTGAAAGGTCTGACAAAGACTAGTACAATCTTGAGTTCAGTTCAGTTTAGCTATTTTATTAATTTTCAATAAGGACCAGTTTTCCAAGAAAACTGTGTCTTTAGGGTAGATGAGTGGAATAACTGGAGATAATTTTCACTTTTATGACTAAAGACACTTACATTTCTATATTAAATAGAACAGCAATACTCTAGCTAGAATGGTAGATTTCGTGTTTTACTCTGTGTAATGTTGAAAAGTTTTCTAGCTAAGAAGAAAAGAAATCTAGCTAAGGATTTTGCAGAGGCAAAATCTGCACAAACTGGTGCCCAATTAGTACATAATTCCAATACATCCAAAATTAAGTATAAAGGTTGAAGTGATTAGTAGTTATTTCCTGTACTAGACACAGTAGAAATTAAGCCTTTCACAACACCACAGTTCCTAAGTGATTGAGGATTACCTTTTACACAACATTTGCTCCCAGGTCGTTGCTATCGAAGTTGCATGGCTCAGTCAAGACAGGAATTAGATTCTCTGCGTTCCAGAGATCCAATTGCAAGTACAGCATCATTATAAGCATCACCAGGGTAATGTATATGGTTGGTTCTTGCTCTGTACAAGTTGCTGCAGGAGACACTATCTGGTATAGAAAGTTATTTAGGACAAGTGTCTACATTAACTCTGATGGAAGCAATCTGGTTGGAGTTCTTTTCATGTCTATATTTCTCTCTTTCTCTATTTATGTGTCATGACCCTTCCAATTTAGTATTTTGTGTATTGTGTGGTCAAGCAGGTATTCTGATCATTATTAATGTGTACATTTTTTTTTTGGTGTTTTCATTTCATAGCAGAAGTGTGACAGCTTCAGGGTCAACAGTTTTACCCTCAGCTATTGTTTAAAACCTTTCTCACTAAACTATTATCTACACATGTTAATCATCCATAGACAACTCAAAAGATCAGTAGAGTTTAATATTCTAAAGTTTTATATTTATTTTTGAGATACTGCACCACACCAGCACAATTCTATAACATCATATTTTGTTACATAAACTTACAGTGAGAAGAAATTTAACAGGAAGTGACATGGTTTAAGTGATGCACTGACATGTATAATTTAAAGACTGTAATCTTATTGGAAGCAGACACCTGCAATAAATTCAGATGCTGGGAATCCAAAATGAAACATGTTAAAGCCAGAAGGACCTTATGATGCACATTAAGCTCATGAGCTGGTGTATTTATCTGTTTATCTAGAAGAGCAGCACAGTTAGAGCTACTAAATCTCACACTCCTTTGTGGAGTACCATTGTTGTTGCTTTGATGAATCTATACAACACTTAGAAATTATTGTTTTTTCGGCTCCTACCCTATCCACAAAGCCAGAGCTTGATTTGAAAGCAGTTTTAAAGGGAGAGGTCCTTGTTTTCCTTTCTCTTAATATTTTCTATTAACTCAAAATCCATATTGGTGACTAAATTAATGAAGGAAATTACACTTACTATGTATGGTGGTGTGTTGGTGAGTGTATTGGATACCAAGCAGAGACAGAGTTTCATGGATATGACCACAAGTCATAATTCTGTATGAGCAATTTTGCAAGCATATGATGTTACATCTTATACATACATCTTCAAAAACAATTTTAATACAGCAAAACATGCAGGCCTTAACATATGCCTACCTATTTTCTAGATTTTTTTTCTGTAGTAACATAAATGTAATCTGAAATTCAGTATTTTGATAATCTCTTGCTTTGTTCAGGTGTGGCCTACTATGAAAGCCCTAAATGAGCCAGCAGCTTGAGTCCTGCATACTGTAGTAATGAACACAGTGGTTGTAAGGTTGAAGGAATTTTTATTTTCTGTCTATTCAAATGATTCAACATATGGTGTATATAGATATCTGTTTGCTTGAAAGAAAGCAAGAAAAGCTACCAGGAACAGCTTTGAAACATACATAATATGAAAAACCTAAATGAAGGGCAGCAGTAACAGAATTCATCCTACTAGGACACCAATAGTTTCCACTGTAAGTTTATATTTACTAATTTTATGGATAATTCATAAGTGATTAAATGTTAGCCTTTATTTATAGTTTGTGTATTATTTTCCACTGCATTACAGACAATTAATCAAAAAGGGTCTGTTCCAGACAATTTAGGTCTATTGTCCTAAATAAGTAAAGCAGAGATTAGGAACTTTATTTAAATCTAATCATCATGTGGGTGTTAATACTTAAGGTTCTGTAAAAAGTTTTGGCTCTTTCCTCTAAGTGTAAACCCTTCTTTTCCTGAGACCATGAATATTGACAGGAAGAGTAAGAAAAGTAAGACTTGGAGTGTGCCCTGACAATAAGAGATTACTACAGCACCAAGTTACTACATGTATTAGGGAAGCCCAACAATTAAATAATAGTGTACGTATATAAAAGGCTTAGTAAACTCTGATATATCTCAGGTGGACTGAATGGGTCAAGAACAGAAATTCAGGTAATCATTGTACTGCAGAGTGGATGTACCATTGCCAAGATCTGCCCTTCTGAGCTGAGACAGACTCACGTACAAAATTGC
This sequence comes from Agelaius tricolor, assembly GCF_023055355.1. Taxonomy (NCBI): domain Eukaryota; kingdom Metazoa; phylum Chordata; class Aves; order Passeriformes; family Icteridae; genus Agelaius; species Agelaius tricolor. Next base: position 7,277,411 of record NW_027269287.1, on the reverse strand, counting down.
TGGAAAATGTCTTTCTCTGACATTGGAAACATATACATATATATATATATATAAATATATATATGTATTTAAAAAAAAAACACTTCAGCATAGCCTGTCTGTCTGATACTCCCCAGACTGAAAATTATTCATTTTTCTTCATCCTCTGATGTCTGGGACTGTTTGATTAGGCAACCTTTTTTTTTTCTGGTTAGACTACTTCTATCATCCAATAATGGGGTTTGAATTGTGAGGCTGGCAAACCTACTACAACATACTTGCTTAATTTTCCCTGAAGAGTTTGGCAGTCCTGAAAGACATGCTCAGTGTAAACGAACAACTGAGAATCTAATTAAGAGGCATGTTAAACTATAAAAAAGGGGTAGTAACCACAGTATGCTTTCATCAATTAAAGCACTTTCTAATATCAGCCAATTACATCAACCTCCTCTGGCCCTTATATTTCTTAGGCTTTGTGTAACTGCTCCCTTTATCTCTAATGGGATCCTTATAATGCTGACCATGTGGCTTTAGAAGAACACCAAAATGCTAATCTAATCCCCAGTGTTGCCCAAAGGCATTACATGGGCCCTGACATGGATCCAGGATTGGTGGCACCCTAATTCAAATAAAAGCAAGAATTAGAGTTGATCAGGTGTCTCGATGACAACAGCACAATGAGCGATTGGGGGAAGGTGGGGGCAGGTTGGGGAGAGGGACATGGCAGCAGCAAACGATCAGGCACATTTCAAAAGTAATTGGTCTCCAGGGAGGGTGCGGGTTGCTTCCTAGACTACTTCTACAGAGCCCTTTGCACCTTGCCAGCTGGAGGGAAAGTGCAGCCACTTCCAGAGAATAGCAGTGGGGCTAATGGAACTGCACACAGAAAATGAAGGGCTGGCAGCCCGAAACCAAAGGAATAAATTCAAATGGGACTTCCTTCCAGATTTTCCTTTTTCCTTTTTTTTTGTTTTTTTAGATTTAAATTTGGTCTTATCATTATGCTGACTTCACACAGAACTAGGTTAGATGCAAAAACTTAGGATCCCTAAAATAACTAGTTTAAAATCAAAGAGGTACACGTCCATCCCTGTCTTGCTGCACATGTAGCATGAAATGAAATAAATTGGAAGGAAATGAAAAATTTTCAGAGTTTTTTTTGTGTGTGTGTTTTTTCCTCCTTAAACACTGACATTTATAAAAAACTTTTGTACTGTAGATTTTTAGGCATTATCCAGTTGTAGGACAGCACCATCAACCCTACTTTGCACAAAGGGGAAATATACCAAAAGCTGGTGTTTTGTGCTCAAAGACATTGGAAGCAACCTCCAAAAATTGTATCTTACTTGCTCACCCCACTAGAATGCATCTAAATGTTAATAAATAAATTTCATCTTTGCTACAGTTCTAAATTGAGAAAATAAACATGAAGTGGAATAAGAAACCAAATAACCCAGGAAATATTTCAGTTTGTTTTAGAGCTCCCCAGTAATTCTCTTTATCAGACTTGCCCTGGATTCTTGCTCTGCCAAATCAGGTGCTGGCAGGTCTCTAGATTTAACTTGTAACCACTATTAATTAAGCTTTCCAATATGGCTAAAACACAGTGTTTCAGTCTGAAAATACAGGTGTCTGCTAAGGAAGGTAGGAGTCTCCCTTGAAATAGAAAATGTAAACCCTCTCCCTCTGAATTATTATAATTTTGAAATTAAGAGGCTCTCGGGGAAAGACATGGGAGTAGAAATAATAGTTCTTTATTACGGAAAAAAAGAAAAAAGCAGTAATACAAAACAACACTGACAGAGTCAGAAATCTGACCTGACACCCTGTGGGTCAGGGTGTTGGTAGCAGTCTGACTAAATGGTGGCTACAGTCCTCCTGGAGTGACAGCTGTGGTTCTGTTGGAGCAGTGATCCTGTAGAAGGGTGTAGTTTTCCTTTGAAGGTCCAGTGGTGGTGTAGATGGGCTTGGTCTTCCTCTGGGAATCCAGGGGGAAAAGGCTGCCTGTGGTGTACTAAATATCAGATTATATCCAGGTAGGAATGCTTGGCTCCTCCCGCTGGGCAGAGCAGCTCCCAGTGGGGTGATGTGCAGTGACACTCAATGGCTCATGAACAGAAGATATCTCCCCTGAGGGAGGATGGGTCATGGAAGAGACAAAGAAAACTGCTCCACCTGGTTTTAACAGGTGGCCCAATTAACAGAAGATAACTGACCCTCTAACACATGGCAATAGAATACACACCCCCAGCCACATCTTGCATTTGCAAACAAGACACATAGCATTTATTTGGTGGAATTTAATACTCTCTTTCTAGGCCTGTGTCTCTGTTGCTGTGTCCCAGGCAGCTTGTCTGATCCAATCTAAGCTTTTGGGCATTGGGGCAGAAAATTTCATGTCCTATTGGGAAGGCAACTCTAAGATTTTCCTTCAGAAAACTGTGAAAGGACACCAAATTTTTATTACTTCATGGTGTATCTTTTTATGGCTTTGCAAGTGACAGAAACATGTGCAACAGGTGATTAAGTGCTGATTTTTTGTTTTCAGCTGCTGGAAAGATGCAGAAAGATATTACAGTCCGTTAGAAGACAGGGCTTGACTCATAGACTAGATCAACTTCTACAAAATCTTCTCTGAGTGGGTAGAAGAAATACATTTACATACTTATTTTTTGTTATTAAGCTTTTTTTATTTCCTTTAACAATACAATTCTTAAGTTATTTCACTTCAACTTTTCCACATAAGAAAACACAATGTTGTATTATGTTAATTCACCTGGAAAGCTATAGTGTAACGCAGGAAATTTCTAGAAATGAACAGTCTAAAGATTTTGTGGGGTCTCACTTACAATCCATCTTCTGCAAAAACAACATACTTGTTAGAACAACCCTGTTTTGTGGCCTGGGAACACATCTGACTCTTACCAAAATATTTCAGCTTTGGAGTAAAATTTTCTGAATTATTTCCCAAAGTCATCTTTGTGTCCCATGTTATTCTGATAAAGATTTTAATAAAAAGTTGACTAGTGTAATTTTTATCTCCTTGCTGAAAGAAAGCTGGTTTATGACTGTCACCAGGCTACACCTTTAATCCTGATAATTGGGCAGGTTAGGTCCAGACACATTGTCACCATCTTATGGTGACAGGGACAGTGGAGACAGGGAGATTTTGAAATAAAGGAACACGTTTGTGGTGAGAGATCATTTCACAGTGGCTTCTTGCCCTTATGCAAGTAAATGGACTGCCCTGCATGAAGGGCCAGGGCTACAACATTGTTGTTTTGTGTTTGAAGCCTTTCTCAGGAGATGGTGTTCAAAACAGGCACACCAGAGAATTTGAGACTTCCTCTTGCAAAGAACATCTCTCCCTTTGCATGGACAGTTTAAATGGAGCATTACTGCACACATCCTACTGTTTTACTTCTATCCTCTGCTGAAGACACTTGCCTGTTGTTAGAAATGTATTCTATTAATTCTGGAGAGAGTAACAACTCTGATTATATTTTTAGCTGCTTTATGGATCACACAGCAGACTATAACACGTTCTCAAAAAGACAACTAATTTTCATTTTCAATCAGCTTCTCCACAAGATTTTTCACATAGCCAACCTTCACACTACTAATTTCATTGTAGACCTGCAATCATATCACATATCCCTTTGCCTGCTGTGCTGACATGCTTTCACATGCTTATCCTTTATTTATTCTGCAAGAGAGGCAAGACTCCTAACAGCTATCCCTCTTGTGTTTTGCAAAAGGTTTGAGGCAGGACACTGGTTCTACATTAAAAATGGTAGAGAGAAAAAGGGTTTGAGGGAAAAGGAGCAGAAAAGAAAACAATTGAGAGTAAATAGAAGCTCTATCCTAAGTGGACTAGAGGTGACTTCAGCAGCACTTTGCTAATAAGGAGAGGAAGCCGGCACTGGAAGTCTTCAAAAGACCCTGTTTAAATAGGGTTTCAAAGAGGAAAACCTTTGAAAATCTTCTTCAAAGGAAGATTTTAGCTGATATTCAAGCAACTTCAGTGCAGGCAAGATTCCTTTGTTAGAGTCTGTAAACATTCTGCATTTCAGCTGTTTTATATTAAAGTATGGAGGCAGCTTCCCACATTCCAGATGCAGTGGATGGTTCTTGCCCTAGCTTGCTGACCACTTTGCCTGTGCAGTGAAAATGACTGGTGAAGGGGAAGGGTTATGCAGTGAGGCAGCTTCACTGCACAGATGTAAGATGCAATTATCACCAGTGACAAGGTGAATCTGTATTCCCATTTTTTTCCCAAAAGGGCAAAGCTGAGGTTTTTGTGTTTTATGGGAACTGATAGCGCTGTGGTGATGTCCTAAGGCATCTCCTTTCTCTTAGCAGTGTTAGATTTTACCTATGTCCCTGGCTTTCCATTTGTAACAGCAAATGGAGTGCTTGGGGATCAAAGGGCCTGTGTGCAGAGGAAGCAGTTTGCACGCCGGTGTAGTGCTCCCGCTCCCACTCTGAGTGCGTCATCACCAGCTTTGCACTCACCTGCTCTTGGTCTGTCACTCTAACAAGCTATTATTTGCAGAGGCCATCCACTCTAATTATCCTTGTGCCAGCAGCAGTGACACCTCTGCTGATGGCCACTGTCTCTGGTATGTGCCTTGCTGAAACGCCTGTCTTGTTCTTTTGCATTAAAGTGTCTCAGAGCAATTGAAAACAGATCAAAATATTAGGCTACTGAAGTAAGATAAAGATATAAACATATTATGGACAGAAAATTGAAAATAATTGATCAACTGTTTTTGCAGGGTCATGGATATTAGTTCAAGTGAAGACCCTCCTCTGGTCCTTGTCTTGAACTGAAAAATCTCCTGTGTGTTGCCACCTTTCTCAGCTGAAAGAAAATTAATTCAGAAGGAAGTGAGAATGACAAGAATTTTATTTTTTCCCAAGTTTTATTGTTAATTAAAAAAACAATTACCATAAATTTCTAACTACTTTATAAGTACAATTTAGTCTGTATGAGCAAATTAGAGAGAAAATACATGAAAAATCTTATTTAGCCAATTTATTATTTACTCTTCCCTCACATCCATTCATGCTCCTGGTTAATAGGCTTTCTGTGCATAACCTCTGTGAAATGTTTTTTAAGTTGTTTTATAGCAATTGATATTGTTCAAGGTTTTCCATGTTTTTCTGTTAAAGATGCAATAAAGTGGCAGGATTGGGCTAAGGTGCAGTATTGGAAAGAACTTCAAATATGCTTATAACAGATGACTCAAGAAAAGTGTCAGCATAACATGTTGAAAACATTCAGTAAGAAGGAGACAATCACTTCAGAAATTCAATTGACAGCCTTGAGAGACAAACACCAAACATCATGGATACAGAAAGGAGAGGATGGGTGAAAGCCTTTGAGAGGAAGTTAGAGTAAATCTGTGATCTGAGGTAGAGTGAACAGAAAATCACCCAGGAATTAACTAGGTTAAAAAAAAACCAGCAGAGAATTGCTGATTTTGGGCAGGAAATACGTAAACATCAGGCTTTTGCCCCTGATGGTGCTGAGTTTTTTGCAGAAATACTTGGAATTAATTCCAAACAATCAGAAGTAAACAGAAAAAGCAGTGAACTTATTAGAGGAATTCAGCAACAAAATACTAGAACAAAAGAGAGATTAATGGTGATTTTCAGTGATTAATATAGAATTCAGAAAAAAAAAGATAACTGCTCTCAAATATTTCAAGGAAATGAACAGAGAATACGTGCCAAAGCAAACTTTAATGTGACCTTAAGAATCTCTACTACTATTTAGACATGATTTAAAATAAAAAAGGGAAAAACACCCCAAAGAAACAAACAGAAGGAAGCTTCTTAACTAAGGTATTTTAGAGTCTGGAGTGCTTTTCAAAGAGAAGCAGAATAGTCCCATTGATTTAGGTACTGGACTTCAGCTAAAGGGCAAAGCAATAGCTAGTAAGGCATATAGGCCACCTTGCTTAGGACTTCTAATGATCTCATATTCTTTCCCAAATGTCAATGGTGTAATTCTTTGTTTCATAGCCTGAAATCATTGGACTACTCTCAACTATAATGAAGACAACTGACGTGAAATAGGAAAAAAGTAAAAAATTTCACAATGGTACTGGGCGTGGGGGTGGGAGTGGGGATATTAGCATTTTTGACTCAGCTTAATGCATTTTAAGATCCACTTCCTTTTTTTCAGTCTAATTAATTGGTCATTTCCTGACATACACAGATTCTATAAACATTAATTAGTTGAGGTAATACTTGAGCTGCTCTCCCACTCTCTAGGTGCAAGTGTGGAACCAAGAATTTTCTGCATTTGGAACATGCAGCTCAGTGGTTTTACATTTTACTTTTAAAGAAAACTTTAACATTTTTAAAATTTACATTCTAAGCTTTTTTTTGTTTTTATTTTAGCATTGGCTCAGTAACTGTTTGATGTCAAGACCCTGGCTGAACCTTTGAATATTGAACTATTGTTTAATTATTATTTACTGTCAGTATCTATACATTATATTGTAGCTAAAGCATGGCAATGCCAAGATGTAACAATGTAACATCCATTTCACATTTTATCAGCAAATACTTTTTAAAAATCAAAACAACAGGGGGTAAAAAAAGCTCACTTACCCTGGAATACCTAGAATTGAAATTTTTCTCACCTGAATTCTTAGTTGCCATATTGTTCAAGATTCTAAAATATGTGCTTATGATTTTTTTTTTCTGAGCATTTAAAACCACTTTTCTATTTCTTTTCTATTTCTCATCCCCCCTCCCTGTACAGATTTCCATATACTTTGGGAGCAGAAGAAGTCTTTGAAAACTGAAAAGTCAGCTTTGGATTGTAAAGCACATAGTTTGATTACCCCAATTTGTTGTTTGCTTAAGAATTTCATTTAACCATTTGTGTTGTGCTTGGCTTTGTATTTACATTCAGCACATGGAAACAGTTATGCTACTTATGTAAAATACAATAGACAAAACTTTTCCTGAAATGACCAGTTTAGTCTTAGAGTTTCTGTGCAATTCCCTTCTTGAGTAACTGATAAGAAAAAATTCATATATTGAAAGATATTCTTAGAAAAGCATATTTTAATTGGTTCCTGTGCACCATCATGTTTTCCAATATGGCAGTACCACAAAACAATATTAGTATCTATTCAAAGCAAAGCAGATCACAGCTGGCAGGTAGATTTTATTAAAGAAGAAGTAAATTAAGCCACAAGGGATAAAACTGAATAGGTTGAAGGCTGAGTGAACCCTGAGTGTTATCCACCTTCCTATGTTAAATTTGTCTGGCTTGCAACTTTAACTAAGTTGTCCTTGAAAACAGTAAAATGAGACACTGTGTATATTGCAGAGGACCTCACTTCCAGAAGGCATTAATGACACCAGAATTCATGTGGATTTTTGTTTCTGCAAGGATCCCACTGCACTGATTCACCCTTTGTTGCACAGAAAGTGCTTTCACTTCCATAAGTAACATATGTAGAAATAAACTCCTTAAAGTTTACAGGTCTACCTTGACTGTATGTGTGCCAAAAATCTTTTCCCTACACTATCAGCTGGCTTAATAGAAGCATGGCTTTTCCCTAAAAACCTTTATCCATCTTGCCTTATATATAGGGACTGAAGTTGAGTCTTTCAAATTTAGTTTAAAACAGTACTGATGAGAAAGCATTTCCATCTGATAAGCAGTGGTCTATGGGTTTTGCTAAAAAGAATAACTTATAACCTATGAGATGGAACTAAGCTTTGATGACGCATATATTTTGAGAAGGATCCAGTGTCCTTCTGTGCCTACTGCATTGTGATGCCCCAGGTCATGTCCTCTGCTGGTGAGAAACCAGACAAAGGAGCTGGGTCAGAAGAAACCTTTATCTCCTGTAGATTCTGATTAATTTGCTCATATAGACTTCTGCATGTGCCTCTCCTTCTGAGTTACAGTTGCCAGCAAGCTTAGGAAGAAACAATTAAAAATTTGGTGGTGCAGCATTTGTTGATTTAATGAAATTGAAACATTTTCATGAAAGTGCATGGACTTGAGGTTTTTCAAGATGACATATATCCCTTCAGTAAAATCAGTTTTTTATTTAATCTTAGTAGAATTTAAGAAAAAGATTTAACGCATAGTCAAGTAACAAATATAAAACTCTTGTGATCTCTGCAAGTGAGATTACAATTACTTTTATTTTTTGCTTGGCCTTGCTGAATGCAGGTACCTAAGAGTAGTCTGAGACTTAATGAGTTTAAAAGCCTGATTTAATTTCAATTCCTGTAGATAAGCTGAAAGCTGCCCCTGTACAGGTGAAAGAAAAAGCACAATGCTGTAGAAATAAGCATTTTTTGAAACACCTTTTTTCTGTTCTTTTTCATGTGTTTTTGCACATCTGACTTGAATACAAATAGAATTACGGGGTGGAAATCTTTATTCTTGCTTTTTTAAATTTTGTTGTGGCATAATACCAGTTAATTGTAAAACTTAGGGAAAAGTCATGGAATACTTGCATCTAAAAAGAAGTATTTGTTGAAATATTTATTCATTTATTTTTGAAGTAAATTCTTGAGGTGATCATAATCAGGATTATTAAATGATGTCTATTTACATTTTCCTTTTCTTAAAGCTGAAAGCACTTTGTGTGCTTATTTCATTATTTCCCTACAGAAAAGAAACTAATTTTAAAGTTTCATCTTCTGGTTGTGCAGGTTTCCCTCAATGCAGAAGTGGAAAGAGAAATACTTTCAAAGAGAAATACTATCAAAAAAGAGAAAAAATGTATATAAATAAGTGGAAATTGGTGAGCAGCTTAAGGGACAGATCTAATTTCCTTTGGAACATTTAAATTAATCTTGGCAATTAATTGACTGCATTTAAAGCTTTCACTGTCCCCTTAACTTTCAGGTTTTGTGGTGCTGGAAGTGCTTTATGCAGAAACTGACCTATTTTATTTGCTTTTTCATGCATTTTTGAGGACAGGAAAGTTAGAGCCGTCCTAATGTATTATATTTACTGTAATTATTTTGTGCTTGTATTTGTGTAGTTTCAATGCAGATAAACTTTTTTTTCATGCTCTTCTTGAACCAGTTACCTTCGATACAAATTTAAGTGACCTCTTTCTTTCAGAAACTATTACAGTTGCAAGACCTACATATTCTATTTCCATATGCACTGCTGCTAGTTATTGAAATATGCTGTTTTACTTTAGCACTGGTACAGTCAAATACAAAAACTAACACTGCTATAAATTAATGAATCAGCAAACAAGCTTTAATAAAACTGGACCATAAGGGTGTACTTTGACTTAAAGCTATGGAAGAAACCAATGAAGGTATAATAATGTTCTAGATGCAGTGGTATGAGAATACAAAGAAATCAAATGTGAATGCATAAGGTAACAAGAAGTGATATTTTTATTATTCAACTTAATAAAGTTGGAGCAAACATTTCTGAAAGGCTTGTGGCTACCAAAACATGTTCAGTTTACCTGCACATCTACCTAACATGTCTAGCTTTCTGCATCTGAAAGTTTCCTAATGTTTTACAAGAGTATGGCTTGTCCTGAGAAGAAATATTTTGTCTCTTTCTAAACTTTTCCTTTTCTGGACCCTTTAAAAAGTTTAAAAGAGTAAATGTAAAATGATGTAAATTAAGGTGATATAGCAAGTATACACCTGAAAAACAGTCTATGAGTTTCTTACCTCAGCTTTTATTTTCCACACAACTGATGCAAGCTTCAATTTGAGTTTCTGCTCAAACTGAACCTTGTCTGCAAGCATCATTCTGGAGATGATTATCTAATCTATTTAGATTAGATGTTAAGAAGAAATTCTTCCCTGTGAGGGTGGTAACTGGCACAAATTACATGAGCAGCTTTGGATGCCCCATCCCTGAATATATTTAAGGCCAGGTTTGACAAGGCTCTGAGAAAACTGGTCTAATGAAAGGTGGCTGGAATTAACTGATCTTTAAGGTCCCTTTTAACTCAAGTCACTCTATGATTCTGCGTCAGAATTTTCTGTCTGCATGTCTCTGAAGCACTAGAACCGGAGAAATTATTCAACTTGTCTACATTAAAAAGGCCCACTATTGACCTAACTCTTTTGACAATCTCTACTCTTTCTGCTATGCCATTTTCAGGTGGCACTAAACAGATATTGGTAGAGGTTCTAGGAAAGCAGCCAAGATAGGAAAAATGGCTTGATTTACTTAAGAAAAAATTCTCCTTGTAATACAGGTTTGACACTAGCATTTTTCTTCCCTATACCTTCTGCTGAAATCTCCTGACACATATGCAACAGTTTACTGGGGTTTGGAATTGGTTTGGTTTATCTAATCTAATCTAATCTAATCTAATCTAATCTGTTTTTCATTGATGTGAAACTCATTAAGTCGCTTTCTCTTTTACAGAATTCAGTGCTATTCTTCTAAGTCTCTGACTGGTTTGAGAATTGAATATGACTGTATTTAGTCTGCAATGTTTTACTGTAGAAATTATAGCTATAATATGTCATAAAGAAGAAGTGTCCACAGCACAGTGTTGACATGACAGAAACTCTTCTGTGCCCCACAGACTCGGGCTTCTTCAAAGGAGACTGGGGAGGTGTTTCCTCTAAATTTTGCCTAAACATTTGCAAAACTGTTATAAAGTCAAGTTTGTAACATACAGAGGTGGTAAAAATCAGAAGAATTGCATCTTTTTTTTTTTCTCCTGGCACATTTTTTTCTGTTGTTATTGAAATCTTAGTGCCTCATAGAAAATTTTGGTTACAGCTAAGAGAAAAGTTGAGTGAAAGAAGTTATGTGTTGGTATATTGGATTTCTCCTGGCTAGGAAAAAGATGATGGATATATGAATTTTTGTAGGCATTATGTTGCATTTTATGGATCTGTTTTTTGCAATATATTCCAAGTTGGTATTTGAGCAGTGGCCACCTCAGGCTGGTCTTTCAATATGTCTTGTTTGTAACTTCTTCTTGTTGCTTTCCAAACTTTATATCTGCGCCAGCAGCTTCCTGGTTGGGCTGAGGAAACTGCTTAGATGAGGAAAATTGTCCTGTGAGATGATTAAAACTGGTCCAGGTGTAAGGGATACTCTTCTTGCAGAATGACAGTGTGGTAGTTTTGTAGGACTAGGAAGGACAGCTAACCAGATATTGTAAATTATTTTCCATGAAATTAGAATTATGATTGTTTTTGCTTGGGTTAGAAGAATGGGAATATGCTACCCTTATTCACTTGTTAAGAAATACTGAGAAAAACCCTGGTCTATAGTTCTATAGCTAGAACAGGTAACTCTTCTGTCTGCAGTGCTTTTGAAAATTTTCAAACATTCTGTTCTACTAGTCTTTGTAGATATTTCTACCAAATCTTGAATGGCCAGCCATCTACTGCCTGTACAAATAATGCAATAAAATAATTTAGTATATTCTCAGAAACTCAAAAAGTTGTAAGCAAAATATTTCTACAGCACTACACTGAACTTACCAGCCTTTCAAAAATTCCCTTAGTTTTAAATTTTTTAATCCAAAATTCTGTTCTAAACATGGAAGTGAGAAATTGGAAAGTCGTATGATAATGCTAATATTTGGTATGAGCTTAGTTAGCTTTATTTTTCCTCTGAAACCAAGGTTTATAAAAAAATCAGCTATAGCAAGATTTGCATTTTGTAGCTGATTATATATTCTTACTATCTGGAAGTTGGAGTGCAATAATTATTTTCCCAGTGGGTCTGTCTATTCAAATTATGGCTCTTGCAACCTTGGATTAAATACCTTCCAAAGTGGTTTTTGACATAAAATGTGATACCTCTATAAAATTATCTGTGTTATTTCCCAGTGTGCTTTTGGTTTTATATAAACTTTGAAACTATATGGGTCTCATGCTGCTTTAATAGCTGTAGTCCTCTAGTAGGAGGGAGAGGTTTCCCCAAAAAACTTTGCAGGGCAAAAGTAATTGTGAGGGACAATAAATAATTGAAAGATGGTGCTTATATCTTGCACATGTAGTCGAGTTTGCTGGCATTTGTAAAGATTTTTTGTGCCTCTAATTAAATTAAATTAAATATTATAAAAGTAGAAAAAATCAATTAAAAGACAAAGGGATTGAAAAAATTGAGAATTCTAAAAACTGTGAAAATAATATGCAAAATGTATGAGGATCAGCTGAAGTAAAAACATTTAATCTCTGCACTGTATTATCACTTTCTTTCCCAGGTCTTTCTGGAGCATGTGTACCTATAAGAAAAGCAGTAGTCACAGATAATAATCATGTTGCCAGTAAGCTGAGGTATCACACCTGGGATTAGCTGGGGTTTAGCAGAAGGACAAGGTCATTGCCAGGGCTCTCCAATTACTACTGGTATCACTACCTTTTCTAAAGTGTCAAATGACAACAAGCTTTTGAAGGCTAAATCCAGCAACAGCAGCTTCTAGATGGGCTGGTGGTAAATGAGTGACACTGAGTCTGAGAGTTTTTTGGTGTGATAAGTTCACAATGAAGATGACTTTCATTTCCAACATAAGCTATTTATTATTAGAATTGCACCTATGAACTGTGCTGCAAAATGTCTGACCCTGATGAGAGAGAGGTTTTAATAAAGTTAATGACAATTCCCAGGGATATGTGGGATAATTAATAATTGTTATTATGATATATTTTCAGTGGCTTTTGTTTCACTTGTTAGACTCAGCTAAATTTATAGTGTTCCTTTAATTAATGGGGATTTGGTGTGCTAACCTGTCAAAGGGCAGTACGGTTTGATTCCTAGAATCGAGATGCAGTGGGTCCTGTAACCAGAGGGCTAACAAGATGAATGTTATTTTTTTACTCTTTAACAATTATTTTTTACTCTTTAACAATTTGATTCCTGCTTCCCTGATAAACAAAAAATTACTTGATAACACCCTTTTTTGAGGGGCAGTGAAGGGGGAACAGGAGAAAAAGGAGAGTTTGCATGTAGTGTGGCAGTTTCACAAGTAAAATTTACAGGATTCCCTGGAATTTGGCTCAAAACACTTAAGGAGGTTTCAGGGTGTTCTACCAGTAAGCCACAGAACAATTAATTTCTACAGGAAATTGTATTTATTTCCTGTTGTTCTTTAAGCTGCTGGATTACTTTTTCTTACTATCCTTAGTTTTTAGGACCTGGAAAGAGGTTAATGGAATTCAGCCCATCCTTAAGGTCAATCTTTTATCCTGGTAAAATTTTGTGCCCTATACTCCTGTTTGGTGTGGCCCATGGCTGGTTATCATCCCAGGGAACATGCCATTGGATGGGTGTACCGGTTTGAAGGCAAACCACTAGGAGGAATTAACTCCACTCAAATATGTTGTGAGAGATTCCAAGTCAGAACTACACTTTAATAGGAAAAATAAAGGCAACAGCATAGGAACACTGGCTTACACCAACAAAATCAGAATATAACCTGACACCTTGCTGATCAAGGTGGTGGCAGCAGTCTGATTGGAGTGATTGATGCAATCCTGTTGAAGTGGTGATCCTGTAGAAAGGTCTGGTCTGTCTCTGGAGGTCCAGTGGTGGTTATCAAGAGCTCTTCTCTGCTGGGAATCCAGTCATGGATATCATGGTGTTCCAAGCTCCAGATTACATACGGGTAGAAACCCTCGGTTCCTCCCCCAGGGTGGGTCATGTCACAATGTGATCTTGTAATTCTAGGAGTCAGTCTGGGAGACTTTGATGGCCCGTTAGCAGAGATGGCCTCCCACAGGATGGCTGCTGTTTCCCTGGAGGGAGTGATGGAGACGATAATGGACACTGCTCCAGCCATTTTAACAGTTCACGTAGATGGTAGTAGAATATGTACTTTTGGTTACATCTTCCATTGTAACCCAAGACAATGGGTGAGATATCCCAGTCCATGTGAGATGCTGCTAGGCTGCAGCAAATCACTGTGAAGTGCAGCTTTGGAAACTAAATTCACTTTCTGAATGGCATGGTCTGAAAATTTTGAAGGAATTTTTCCTTCAGGAATTTTTGGAGGGAAAACTCTGGGGATTTGGCAGTGTCATGGTTTAAGAGTGGTGAAACATCCCAGACCACATGCTGCACACTTTCTTTACCCCCTCTCCCATTGTGTCAGGATGGAGAGGAGAATTGGAGATATGTAAAAGTAAAGATCATGGGTTAAGATAAGAAGAGTTTACTGAAAACAGCAATAAGATAAGAAAAACTATCAGTAACATCAATGGTAATAGCAGAATGAGCAAGATAAGCAATTATTCACCTGCTCACTATGCCTGGAGCCACCCAATCTCAAATTGGAAACAGGGAAAATGTCCCTATCACCCTTTTCATGGTGTGAGGTGGTATAGAATAACCTCAGGGACTGTCTCTGAGTCCCTCCTGGCTGCTGCAAAAATTAACCTTGTCCTGGCCAGAACCAGGAGATGCAGCAAATTCAGCAAGCTCTGTCTGCAACTTGCAAATATTTGAAGAAAAAAAACAAAACAGAAAAAAACAGCATTTGAAGCTGCTATTTATAAAGCAAACTGAAGTTTATGAAAGCAATATAATGAATTCATAGCTCCCAAAAATTTTAAAATGAGGTAATTTCCTTGCAGTCCTTCAGAAAAACATCTCAGCACTGATCACAATTCCTGTTCTCAAGCCATTGCCTTTTTACATTGTCATAAACCTCCCTGCATTTAACCAAATCTCAGGCTGCATTTCTTGCAGACTTGAACTCAAGGGTAAAACAGCTTTCTTATCCTCTGCTTAGCCCTTTGGTATAAATAGCTTTTGATAATTTTACCTTGTTTTTCTTATTTCTCATGTGAATAATTTTCTTTTAAAAGGATCTCATATGAGTACAACATTGTAGAAGATGCATGGAGAATACTAGAAAAAAGGCTGTTGTCAAACAGTCTTTCAAGCACGCATTGACTTATTTAATAGAATTGGTTGGTTGTGATTAAAATTTTAAAAAATCTATGTACCAAACCAACCTAAATACTGATTTATTTCTGTTCTGTTCCAGAAGTCGATTTTACAAGTGAGTCTTATGGTGCCCTATAAGGGCTTTTGAAGAGAAATCTTGATGCTGAAGTTGATAGAAGTTTCATTTTGGTATTTCTAACTGTGAACAAGAGAAAGACCCAATATCCAGCAAGAAATGACAACATACCAGTTCTATTAATCATACTGTTATTACTATCTGTTAACTTAGACACAGTGATTTGGAAAAAGTATCAATAGTAGTTTTATGTATGAGGACTCCTGTCACTCCTGTCACCAGAAAATTAATGTCTCAGGCAGGGCAGTGGGTTTACACTCTCATGTGATACTCAAATGCTGCACCTGTAAATCTCTATTGAAGAAGGCCAATGAAGAAAATTGAAGTTATGTTTTTCTATGTTGTTCAATATCCTTGTTATCAAAAATCCAACTCTTTTGAGATTGGGTTTTCACACAGCTTTTCAGTTGAACAATTTTGGTGAACGACTCAGCACCCAAGCCTGGACAAAAACTTGCAGAAAAACAGCAACAACAAAAAGTCTCTAAACCAGAGTTTCAGTCTGAGTTTCTGCTCTCTTGAAAGTGAGCATGTATGACTCAGGTTCCTTTTGTTTTTGGCAACTCACAGTTTTTCTCTTTCCAGAGAAAATAGTCATAGTTTCATAGTCATGAACTGGGCTGAGATGTAGCTGAGGGCAATAATATTTCCCAAACACAGACACAGAGAGGAAAATGTAGGGGGCTTAGTTCCATTTTTTTGCTTCTCTACTTTCAGATACTTTACTTATCATATGTATAGTGAATTTACTGTTCTAATAGCAGATTTCTCATGGGACTGTGTTTTATTTCTCATCATCTATGTTATTCTTTTTTTACAACACAAAGTTGAGCTTTTCTATCTTTCTTCAAGGGAAGAGAGTGTGCTTTGCATTTATTCTCTCCACACACCCTCCCCCCCCATAAGGGCTTCCGTGAGCTCTAATATTAAGTCAGTTCCAACTAAAGTGGTTCTAAGGGTAGCTCTAGGTCTAGGTCTGTTCTAGGTCTGTACTCATCTCAAACCAAACAGGATTATGTTTGCAGGAGACTGGCGACCTGGAGGCACTCAGTTTGAAGACACCTGCTTTCTGCCTTTTTTGGAAATATTCTGACCTCTGGGAAAGTATTGTATTGAAACTTCTTCTCCGGGAAGTATTGTATTTTGACATTGTTGATACCATCCTAGCTTGTCATGAAAATAAATGTCTGATGCAATAGATTCAAGAAGATTCATCTGCCCTCAGTTCTCCCTAGTTCTTGCATTTTTTATCTATTTCCTTTGAGCACATGCAGCTTGTGTGTGATTTGTTGTACAGTTCATTAGATTTGATCCCCTATCATCAGTTGCTACTACCGCAGAAATTTACATGTTGAACTTTGCACAACAAATGAGTTGTGCAAATTAGCAAACTAGATGAGAACATCATATATCAATCAGAAAAAATATCAACAGATTCTGAATATTTGTCCTTAACATCAGTAGCCTTCAACCCCACCCAGCTGTGCTTCAGTGGCACTGGTGTTTATTTAATGTCCCTGAAAGTACTCAAACTAATAACGTGCTAGGTAAAAGCTGTTGTAGGTTGACATCTAAGTGAAACTCAACAACACATATAAATGATTAAAATATTTCTATTAACTCCACTGTGTTTAAAGACCTTTTAAAATGTCTTTATAGGATTTATGTGCAGTCTCTCTGTTGTGCAGGTTAGAAAAACATCCATTTCTGACTAGAGCATGGTAATTAATTTAACAGTTCATTGACCACCACTGCTTCTGTAAAATCTGAACTGCTACCTTCCTTCTTACATTAAACCATAAATAGATTCTGCTGTTCAATCTTCATGATGGTGAAAGTGGATCACCATGATTCAAAATTCGAACTACCCTCTTAGGCTGTGTTGCAAAAGTTTTGACCAGGAATGAATAAGCTCTTGGATTTTTAGCTTAGGGTGCAAGCTTAGATTTTAAAGGTCAAATTTAATCCAAAGCCACCTTGAATGAATTTCTTATGAGTTTTTGCATTTTTTTTTCTTTTCAATAGCTTGGATATCATACTGCTGCAATTATTGAATGGTGAGGAGGAACTGAATAGCACTAAGAGCCAAATAGCACCAGAGACAGATAAATTAGATTCCCCTCATTCAAGTTGTGCTTTAAAGCTCAAAGCAAATTTAAAAGTAGTTTGAATTAACAAGATGAAACTTACAGATGACAGATATTTTCTATCCAAAGTGTGCAACCACCACATTATGAAAAGTCAGGCTAGGATATATACTGGGACACAACAATAGTAGTGTAATATGTAAACTTTTCTTATTTTGCAGTGTGTTTTAAACTTTTTTAAAAAATTATTTTAGAGTGGTTAGATTCTGTCCTTGTGGAAAGGGCACAATTTTCTCATCTTTTCTCATTTGGGTTTATGTAAGCTGACATTTGCCATGTCATTTGTCTCACTCTTAGCTATTTAGAGGCGCTTGCCCAAAGAGTCCTTTTAGGAGCTGGCTTTCTAGACTCAGGGCTGATGTTGCTTTTGGGTGAAACCTTCTAACCTCTTCAAAGATTTGACCCCAAAGCCCTTATTTATAACAACCAGTCACAAGGTGATCATCCTGCATGACCTATGGAATATACTAAACACTATTTTTAGACAGCACAGAATACTTCTCAAAGAATTCCTGCAGAATTATTATTCAATATTAAACCACATAAATGGTCCCAAAGAAAAGAAAATCAAGACAGAGTACATAGAGGTTTGACTAATATCTCTGCTGTTCTTGGCCACCTTGAGTTAGTGACTTTTTCACTTTAAAAAGAAAAAAAAGCAATTATAATTTAAAGGTTAAATGAAATGTCTTGGTATTATGCTTATAAGAGTGTGCATACACGTATAAACTTACATATTCTGTCTTGTAATACTGTAATTTTATACAAATATGCTTTGTCATTCTTTAATTTTCCACAGAAAGTGGTTATTCATAACCATGAAATGAATAGTAACATGATTTAAGCAAAAAAATACCTACCAAAAATCAGTGATCTAAATGTGAATTGAACACAAATGCACACCGAATATAAAGAGTGAAAAAAAAAGCTTTTTACTTTGGCACACACTTTGAAAAGATTCTTTATAAATAGTTCATAAGAACATGTGTAACAGAAAAAGATTTAGGGGTCTGTGAAAAGGACAGGGATTTGGAACAAATTTCAATATTTAAACATGGCCTACTCCTGAGTTTAGCGAATCACTTAATGAAATTCAAATACCTAAAGAATTGAATAAGTGTTGAATAAGAGTTATAGAAGAATTGAAGCATTCCAAGTTGTTTGTGAATTTTTTTTTTTGCCATGATTTAAAAAATTACAATATATATTTAGCTGTTAGGGGTATTAAGAAATAATTTGATGAGCAAATTGTAGTGCTGCATGGTCATTTCATGCAACAAAAAGAAACTGTAGTCATTAATTTAATTTTTTTTTCAGTGAATTATTACAATAGGACTTGAAAAATTTGCACTCTTATTCACCGTGGTTAATAATTTATTATATAACTCTCCAGTTGAGCTCTGCCACACTATGCATTTTCATAGTCTTATGAAACTGGATAATAATTTTTGGTTTTTTATCTCACTTTCAAACATTTGTTTAGATCTTGAGAAAATCTGAAATGCTGAGCAGACAGGTAAATACTTCTGTCATAATAACACTTTGTGTTTATTTGAGTTTTAATATTTCTCTTTTAAACATCAACTTTCAAGAATTTAAAGTCAGTAATATAATGTATTCTTTTTACTTAAATTTGGCATCTGCTTTGCCAAAAAAGAAACTTTTTACATAAGGAGATATATGTGCACTCTTTGTACAAATGATACATAATATACACATAATGTCATGGGTGAAAAGTGTTATTTTTAAGTAGAAGAAACTCCCAAAATAAAAGTACACTTTACAGATCTACCTAAAAGTTTTTAAAGTCCTTTTTTTCAAATATCTCTCTCCACATACATACTTCCATTTTCTGACTGTTATCACTTATTCTTGCCTTCACTGTAAAAGTTTTTTATAGAAATGTTCAGTTATATTGTGCTATGCCTTCAACAGACCTCACCAGTTGAATATGGTCAGCTCTATTCTTTCTACAGACAAGGGAAAAACAATGGTGCTGATCCAAATTTCTTCCAAGTATTATGCTCAGTGGTGTGAAGCTATTCTTTAAAAAGGAGGTCAAACAAGATCCTGATTGCTCCTGCCTTAAGAAAACCTTGATACATTTTGTAAATTGAAGGCTCCTGGTTAAAATTTGGAGATAGGTTTCTGTTATTTTAAATTATTCTTATGATATCATTTAGCCCTGATCCTCTGTCCTAAAGCTTTGATAACGCAGTGTTCATAAGAATGTTGTGATTCAGTCTAAGAGAAATCTTTAAAGCTGTTTTTTGGTACTCTCAGCTGTGGGGCTTTTTGTGTTTTGTTGGTTTGTTTGTTTAGGATTTTTGTTGTTCTCCTTTTTTTTGAATTGTGACATACTGAAAGATAACTAAGTACCATCTTGAAAATGTAAAGTAAGTGACACATTTTTAGAAGCTATTTTTTTTTTCCAAATGGTTTCAACTCTTACAGTTTAATCCCTTTATATAGGCAACCTTCCAGAAAACAAGTATCTTTGAAAAGCTGGCAATATCTAGAGATACTGAGGTTAAAAAAAATAGTGTTGTTCCATATTCTGTATTTTTTTATAGCTTCCAAAAAGCTATTTAATTCTTACTACCACAAGCTATTCCATACATCAGTGATGCAGTATGATTAGGAGTGTCTTATATAGTCTCAAAAAAGGGGCAACAGTGAGAAAACATTCATGCAGGAGATAAGAAAGCTTTAGAAGTGTTCAGAAAAGCTTAGTAAGGGTAATTAAATTTTAAATTATTTTATTAAAGGGAAGGTAACTTGGGATCTTTTGTTTCTATCTGTTTGCAAGAAAACACAGCAGAATTTAGTGAAACCAACAGAATTTGAAACCACTTAATGGAGGAAAAATCTATCTGAGCATCAAAATTGGCCAAAGCAAACATTAAAAAGCCTGAAGATGTTTTAAAAATCTAGCAGTTTTTACACTCAAGTCAGGGACCAGCACTGAATGTTCTTCACTTAAATTGTTCAATAAGTGATTCACTTTAAGGGACAGAAAACAGGGCTAAATAAACCTCTTTTGTAATCTGGTATGACAACATCTACATTATTGAACTGGAAAGTCTGTGTAATGACAAACAGAGTTTTCCACAATTACACTTTAGTCTGATGGTTTCCTTGGGATATTAGGAGTAGAAGAAATTATTCAAATGCTATTTGAAGCTAGAACTTTGCTTTATATGATCAATACATATAAACTCAGTTTATATTTAATTAAAATCAGTTTTCTGTTATTATTTCAGTGACTTCTATATATTAGGATTTTTTTACCAAAGATTAATTAGCCCATATCACTTCTTAAAAAGTAGTGGGACAGAAAATTCTCCATCAAAGTTATAAGAAATAGTTAAATGATTCTGTTTACATTCAGAAACAGGAAACAGGAGTGGCACAAATTTCATGAAAGAGATTAATTTCTGAAAATTATTTTGTTCAATATTTTTGGAGGGATGAGGAATAAGAAATGACAGTTTCTTAACAGATCATTCCAAATGCACAAAGTGAAAGAGAAATATCCCTATTTTATGTAAAAGATGCTCTACATTTCTTGGAAAATAGTTAATCCATACAAAAAATGTCCCCTGGAAGAGTGACAAGGTTTTGGTGCAATGTGTGTCTTGGTAGCACATAGTGTGAATCTAAGCTGCAAAAGGAAAGTTTTAACTTGTGCTTTTCCTCTATCCAATTTGGGAATAAGAAATGTCTGCTATGTGTAGAGGGATAGTACTGTCATATGAGGTCTTAGACGAATTCAAAGAGAAATTAAGTCCTACCATAGAACAAATCATGTGCCTATTTTTGCATAGCACTGACCTGCTCATTTTTAAATTTCATTGAGTTAATGTTACGAATACCTTACAACTCCCAAGTTCTTGAAAGATCAGACTCTGAGTGCTGAAAACTTATCTTTACAGGACTTCTTACAACAAATCTTTGACTTACATTGGAGTAGAAAAAAAAAGAAATTACAGCCAAAAATTTTATTTTGCATATGATTCAAAGGAACTGCTAATGAGCTACAACTTATCTTCAGAGGAAGAAGAAGAAGAAGAAGAAGAAGAAGAAGAAGAAGAAGAAGAAGAAGAAGAAGAAGAAGAAGAAGAAGAAGAAGAAGAAGCAGGGAATAAAATGACAAGATATCTTTGCCAGCTTCCTCAAATTATTTTAGAAAAATGCAGGCAAAAGTTGAAGGCCCTAAAATTTTTGACATTTGCCCTTTTATCCCAGGGAAATTTTTCCAACAGGTTTTTTTTTTTTTGTTTTAAACTCAAGTGTCAAACATGCAACAGAAGAAAAGCCCTGTGATGAACTTGAGATATGGCAAAGCCTTAGTAACTAGAGTTTGTGCTATTTTTAAAAGAGTTTGTGGAGTCAGAGCCCTGTGCTGTTGTTTTCAGCTATAAGCTGGCTGTTTTACTCTATGTTTTCTCTAAGTGTGATTTCATCGAGCTCTGCCCTCTGTCTGGGTGATGTATCTCAGTGCAAACAGCTCACTGTTAGCCATTATGTACCTATTAGCACTGATTGCTTTCTGATAGCACTTCACCAGTTGGTTTCACTCACTTTGACAGGCTTGGTGCTTTGTTTAACCTTTAAACTAGTGGGGCAATAACATTGCTGACAGAATCGGAGAAATAATTAAGGAAAACTTAGTCAAGGCATAAGAAAACAATTGTAGCAAGGGAAATCTTTCTGGTGGGTTTGAGTTGTCAGTTAAAAGAGGAAAAGGATGGGGCAGACATGTGGCCAGAACACAGTACAGCATAGCTATTTTCCATTCAATCTGAAAGAATCCAGAGATTATTACTGGTTTGCTAATTTGAATTTTTCTCTCTGTTGGTACATACTGATCTAGGCCAGGAAATTTTTTTTCTCTGTTTTGAATACTTGCAATTTAGGGAACATTTCTGGTTTGATTTATAAGAGAAAAAGAAAACCTCAGCATTTTTTAAAATTGTCTGTAGAAAAAAAAGTCACAGAATCACAGAATAAACTAAGTTGGAAGGCACCTACAAGGATCATTGAGTCCATCTTCAAGCCCTGCACAGCACCATCCCTAAGAGTCACTGTGTACCAAAGAGCATCGTCCAAATGCATCCCAAACTCTGTCAGGCTTGGTGCTGTGACCACTTCCCTGGGGAGCCTGTTCCAGTGCCCAACAACCTCTAGGTGGAGAACCTTTTCCTAATATTCAGCCTAAACACCGCCCCTCTCCCCCCCCCACCCCCCCAACACAACTTCAGGCTGTTCCCTTGGGTCTGGTCACTGGTCACCAGAGAGAAGAGATCAGTGTCTCCTCCTCTTCTTCCCCACATGAGGAAGATGTAACCATGATGTGGTCTCTCCTCAGTCTTTTTCTCCAGGCTGAGCACACCAAGTGATCTCAATTACTCCTCATATGTCTTCCCCTCAAGGCGATTCACCATCTTTGTTGCCTTTCTCTCAACACTCATTAATAGTTTAATGTCTTTTTTATATTGTGGTACCCAAAACTGCCCCCAGCACTCAAGGTCAGGCTGCCCCAGAGCACAGCAGAGCAGGACAATCCCCTCCCTTGCCTTATTGGCAATGCTGGGCCTGATGCACCCCAGGACACGCTTGGCCCTCCTGGCTGCCAGGGCACTGCTGGCTCATGTTCAACTTGCCACTGACCAGGACCCCCAGGTCCCTTTCCATGGTGCTGCTTTCCAGCATCTCATTCCCCAGACTGTCCATCCATCCAGGGTTGCCCCATCCCAGGAGCAGAATCTGGCACTTTGCCTTGTTGGACTTCATATGGTTGGTGATTGCTCATTCCTGTGATTTGCTGAGGTCTCCCTGCAGGGTCTCCCTGCCTTTGAGGGAGCCAACATCTTGTCCCAAATTTGTATAATCTGTGAATTTGCTTAGTATCCTTTCTAGTCCTACATCCATGTTCATGAAGATGTTGCAGAGCACAGGGCCAAGAATGGAGCTCTGTGGAACCCCACTGGTGACAGGTCATCAGTCTGATGTCACCCCATTCACCATTTGTGCCAAATCCCTGAGCCAGCTGCCCACTCATGATGTGTTTACTTAGCTGTGTGCTGAACATTTTATCCATAAGGATACTAAGAGAGAGAGCATTGAAAGATTTTCTGAAATCCAAAGAGATTATCTTGGTCAGCTAGGTAGGTTACCTTGTTATGAAAAGAAAACAGGTTTCATAAGCAGGACTTTCCTCTCACGAAGCTCTGCTGGCTCTGAATTAAGGACTGCATTGTCTTTCAGGTGTTTTTTAACACCTCCCTAAATAATCTTCTCCATAAATTTATCAGGCGCTGAATTGAGACTGAAGTGCCTGTAGTTTCCAGGGCCCTCCTTCTTGTACTTCTTGAAAACTAGGACAATGTTTGCCAGCTTCCAGTCAGCTGGGACATCTCCAGATTGCCAAGACCTCTCAAAGAGCATCTGGAAAGGTTTTGCTATGACACCAAGTAGCTCTGAGGATTATTGGATGAATCCTATTGGGTCCCAGATTTTGTAGGGATCTAGGTGGAGCAGCAGCTCCCACTCTTTCAGGGTCAGCTGGGAGTGGATCATTCTCACAGTCGTGGTCCTCCAGCTCAGGGCACTGAGACCTCCTTGGTCCATCATCCATGTTGAAGACAGAGACCAAAGAATGCATTAAACACCTCTGCCTTACCCATACCCCTGTTTGTGAAGTGACCATCCTCATCCTGTAATGGGCTAATGTTGTTTTTATATTCCCTATGTCATTCATATAGTTGAAAAAACTCTTTTTATTGTTCCTCATGGTTTTGTCTAGCTTCAACTCCAGTTGAGTTTTGGCCACATAAATGTTCTCCCTACAGTGGCAGCAGCATCTCTGTATTCCTCCTGTGTCATCTGACCTTCCTTCCACTGGTCATACAACTTCCTTCTTTTGCCTTATTTCCAAGAGAAGAGTCCTGTTCAGCTAAGCCAGTCTTCTGTCTCACCTGTTTGACTTCTGGTGTCTGTGAAATGCTGCTCCTATGTCCCTAGAAAGTGGTGTTTAAAAAATGACCAGCACTAATGGATCCAGTACCTGCAAAAACATTTTTCCAGAGGACCTTACTAATTCCCTGAACAACCTGATGTCTGGTCTCCTCATGTCCAGGGCTGAGGTTTTCCTTGCACTTATCCTCCTCTCAACAGATTTTAAACTCAATCACCTTATGGTCACTGTGGCCAAGACAGCTGCCAATCCCCACATTGCTTATGAGATTCTCTCTTTAGATGAGCAATAGGTCAAGGAGGGCATCTTCCTGAGCCAGGTCCCTTAGGACCTATTCCATAAAGTTGTCATCCAGGTTTCTTAGGAATCTTTTGGCCTGGGTTGTACCAGCTGTGTGATGCTCCCAGTTAATTTTTGGCAGGTTGAAGTCACCTATAAGGACAAGAGCAGTTGGCTTGCAAGTGTCCCTCAATTCCTCAAAGAACAGTTTGTCAGCATTATCGTCCTGCCAGGGAGGTCTGTAGTAGACTCCCATGATGACATCATCATTATTTGTTTGCCCCTTGGTTCTTACTCAGAGGGTCTTGCTGGTGCCATTGGCAACTGTGAGCTCCATACATCCTAACCATTCTGTTACATACAGTGCCACCCCCCAGCCTCTTCTGCCCTGCCTATCCCTGCTGCAGAGCCTGGAACCATCCAACAGGGCACTCCAGTCACAGGACTCATTCCAACAGGGTTCACTTATTCCAGTGATATCAAATCTCTGGGACGCAGCAAAGGCCTTGAGCTCCTCTTGTGTGTTCCTCATGCTCTGTGCTTTATTGCAGAAACATTTCATGTGTGGTGCATTGTAGCCAACACCTCTTGAAGCAGATTGAGGGATCCCATTACTGCCCATTTCCTAAGGTATTGACACAGCATCCCATTGTCTTCACTGCTGAGGGTGGTTTTGTCCCTTTCCTCCTGCCAAGCTAGTTAAAAGCACTGTCAACAAGCTCCTGTGCTAGAGCTCTTTTTCTCCTCTGAGATTAGGTGCATCCTGTCGCATGTCAGAGGACCAGATGTGCAGTAGAATGTCCCATGGTCAACAAGTCCCATTTTTTTCCCGCTGATACCACTCTTCGAGCCATGCATTGATCTGATGGATCTGCCTATTAGTTTTGCTATTATTTGTTGTTACTGAAAAAATTGATGAAATCACCACCTGTGCTCCTGATCCTCTACAAATCACCCCAGAGCCCTGATGTCTGTTCTGATTCCCTTTCAACTTCTATTTGTTATTTTGTTGATGCCAGTTTGAATAACAAAGAGCAGATAGTAATCAGAGGACCTTACTAGCCTAGAGAGTTTTCCAGTAATGTCCCTTATCTCACGCCTTGGAGACAGCAGACTTCCCTGTGGGTTGGGTCCAGTCTGCAGAGCAGGCCCTTCATTCCCCTCAGGTGGGAATTTCCTGCTACAATTACCCTTCTCTTCCCCTTAACAGAGGAGGTATTGTGGGTTCATGGCACTCCAAGTTGCTTGTGCTCCTTGGAGCTCTTGAAATTACCCTGGGTTGCTCCTGGAACTGCCCCCTCCTCGCCTGGTTGCCTGCTGAAGGCTTCCAGGTTCTGTTGAGGCTCAGTGCTGAACTCAGGAACCATTATGTACAGCTCAGTCTTACCCCAGGACTTTCCTTCAGTCATGGCTGCATAAGCAGAGTACTTTTCCACAAAACTTTCTACCTACCGAGTTTATGTTTGACAGTTTTTCGTCACTACTACTGAGCTTCTACAGGAAACCAAGGTATGAAGTCTCAAATAGGAATGAATTAAAGTAGAATGGCTATTAATAGCCATAACACATAAGATAAATCTGGTCATTAATAGACATTATTAGACAACACATAAGAAGCATTTTCTAAATTTCTGCAGCTAGTAGGTTGCTGCAAAATCATAAAGCTGCTCACTTTGCATAATTGCACCAATCTGCAAATTGCATCAGCTGCAAAGTAGCATCCTAAATAGATGGGAAAGTTGGAGCTCTTGAAAGGAAAGCAAGCTGGGAGAATCTGATATGTTAGGAGCTGCTTAAACACCTAGCTTCAATTTATTGCTGCTTGGGGGAGCAACACTCTCCCAGGTTTGGAAGAGGCTATCTTCCCATGAGATAATTGTGCTGATGGGGCAGGAAAACCCTTGTGGTTCTCTGGCTCTTGAGATATGGCATGTCAGACCCTCAGTGGGGCTTCCCTACTTTAGCTGATCCTTGTCAGGTTCCAAGATTTGCTCACTTTTTCTCAGCCCTTCATGAACAAGCAGGACTACAATCATGGCTCAGATCTTGGATAGCATGAAAAGTAATTACACTGACCATCTCAGACTTTTCACAATGTTGGTGTTTTTCTCTCTTAAAGTCAGGAACTTTTCTTTTTTGTTTGCTAGTTTGTATTGTTTGCAGAAGTATTCAGCACTGCCACAGCACAGCAGAAAAAAAAAAAAAATTGAAGGGGAAAATAGGCTTTTAACCCAGAGAATCAGTGTGGACATTCACAGCAACTACCGTACGCATCCATCTACTTTAAGGATGACCCTCTATCTTAAATCTAGCCAAATTTTGAAAATGAGGTTTCATGTTTCCTCTCTTCTCTTTTACTGACAGTGATTCAACATTTTTTGGAAGAAATATGGTGCTTCATTTTATGATCAGTAAAATTTTCACAAAAGTGAAAAGGCAGAGTGAAGAGACAGACTGCTTGAAAGGCAGCCTGGTGTTCTGCAACTATTACAGCTTTGGAAATACATTGTTTTTGTAGCTGGCACAAGATAGACAACATCCAGGAAAAGCTTTTCTGGAATTTTTTTTGTGATAATTTTTTTTAAACTTTCTTGAATTTAAATAAGTCATTTAAGAATAGAATTGATCACAATCTCTCTGTTTCTCCGTAAGGCAAAACTGGTGTGTAAATTGTGGATCTCGGAAAACATGCTTCATTGCTGCATACAGATAATTAAAATCGAAATAGTATTTCAATAGAGTAACCACAATAGTCTTTATGATCATTAATAATTGAAGAGTTTGTAAGTCATTAAAATATAATGCATTCATTATTTTCCTCAGGTTGACTAGTGCATTACATGATGTGATGTATTTATAATTCATATCCATCCTTGCTTGAGTTGTACTTCCTTTGGCCATGATAATAACAAAAATAGGCTACTCGTCCTTTTTTGTCACATGTACAATACTGACATCAAGTAGGTAGCACAGTTGTCCCTTTATTAAGTGTGATAACCAGTCTAATTTAGTGTCCTTTTGTCATTCGTTTATCATCATTTTCACTGCTCATAGTATTATTTCTTATGCTAATTGCCAACAATAATGCTCCTAAACTACATAAATGGTTAAATACTTCCTAGCAAAACAGTTCAGCACTTCTTACAGTTTATTTTAAAAATACCTTGATGAGTGTATGGGTAACAAAGGTCTAAAATAATATGAATTTATCTCTGGCCAGGTAAAGAGTGCGTTTTATGGGTTCTGCACTTAATAGCTTCAGTAGTCAGAAAGGTAAAGAGAAGGCAGACCTTACCCCAAAAGAGAGAAATTCTGAGCTCTCCCTTTATTGTTTCACTACATACAATTGTTTTTTATAGAGTATGTGGAAACTGAATAATCTTTTGATGCTACATTTTTTAACCCCTGTGCATAAAGGTCCCTTGAGAAATACAATATCACATAAAGGAAATGACAGTGATGTTTCCCCTAATACAGTATGTGCATTCAAAATAATTTTATTGTAAATTGTACAATATGATCAACACCTCAAGAGGGTGTGCTAACAATGTGGGTAGGGACAAAGATATCAAGATTTGTGTTAGAGGATAATATACAGTTCTTGTAACAAAAAGGTGGAATTTGGAGAAACTCTATATTAGACTGTTCTAAAGAAAGCCTTATTATTAGTGATGCAGGTGTCATTGATTGCGGTGAAAATAAAAGTATTTATTTTGAGCAGATCAGCAGTAGAGCAGAAATAAATGGAATTGGGTCATTATATGTAAATTGAAATCTAACTGCAAGGATAGAGCATTTATACATGAATTCATAAACCCCAGACCAAATGAATTGGTTAGGGATCAGCAGCCATATGAATTTCTCACTAAATGTCTCTCACCCCATTGACACTTTTTTCAGTACTCCATATGCTAGATTGCAAACTACAGATTTAGCCCTTTTGCCCAAAGGCATCCAAATCTGTGAAAAGCCTAGCTGAAGCAGTGTCTATTGTTCATTGACAACTTGTCAATTTACTTCCAGGCAAAATAACTCATAAACATGATAAGTAAGGCAGATAAAACAAGAATTCTTTCACACTTTGTAACTTTACTGCAAAAATGCCTTGTTTTTCATAAATGTGTGAAATCTCCCCTCAGAATTGTGACTGTGCATTGAACTTTAAAACTGTGTAGAAACCACGCATGCATCTCACGCTCTCCGTCTATAATAAGATGAATGTTAAATATTAAAGATGCATTAAAAGTGGTAAA
This sequence comes from Agelaius tricolor, assembly GCF_023055355.1. Lineage (NCBI taxonomy): Eukaryota > Metazoa > Chordata > Aves > Passeriformes > Icteridae > Agelaius > Agelaius tricolor. The sequence continues at coordinate 7,248,748 of NW_027269287.1, read as the reverse complement.
ATGAAAGATATTCAAAGGCTGAACAACATTCTCATATCAGTAGCTGATAATAATATCACTAGCTGAGTTAATAAAAGTTCATTTTAGGGGGAAAACCATCAAAAGACAAATGTTTGAATTCCAGTCTCTAAACTCACATTCGTGTATTTCTTTAATGGTTATTATGTAAATCTTTCCACTTCTGGAACCATATAAAACTTCCTTACTTCATAGACAGTGGCAAAGAGCATTAAATAGACATCAATGACATACCAATTTAAAACATGGTCATACAAAGAGCTTCCTAGTGCTCAATAACAATCATGATATTTTTCACAAAAGATATTTAAATGATTAATTTTTTATACATTGCCATACAGACAATTTTGCAATCACACACTCAGGGTTTAGTTGACTGCACATTCACACACACGAATTATTCACAAGGAAAACTTTGTAACAAGTTGCCAAAAAAGAAGTTATAGAAATGATATTATTGCACATGCCATTAGGCTGAGACCATGTTTACAGTGCTAAAAATATTATTTTTTTCCCTCCAAGATAACTGGCAGTTGCTTCTTCTCTCTTTGTTAATTTCCTTACTCTTTCTTGACATATGCTAAGTTTGTAATTCCATAGTTAAATGGTATTTTTTGTGAGCAGGGTTACTTCCTCTGGCGCACTCCTTTTGACCTCTGTTCTGGTGTTTCCACAATATGAACAATAGGTGCTGTGAGACAGTGGGACTAAAAATTGAAAAATAATGCCTAATTTTGCAGTAGATTGCTGTCGGACCATTGGTACGCCCAGCCGGGTGCACTGGGGCATGCGACTTTGCTAAGGAGGCCCAGAGCCCTCAAAAGTCTCTAAAAGTCTTGATGAGTCAAGCCTAGTAGAAAGGTGGTTATCCTCCAGTTGCTGGTGGCATGGCCCATCTCTACTCCAAGACTTATGGCTGTTCTCATTAATTAGTTATTCTGTGAAATGGAGCTATTGGGGAGTGGTTACTTTCTAAATTTGTTTGCTCTTAGAAAGATTGAGTGGATCTTTGAATGAGGGGAAAGAAGTTAGGACCTGTTTTGTGGTGAATTACTGTTTTATGAGTAGCCAGAGCCCATGAATAAAAATGTGATTTTTTTTTTCTTGTTTTCCAGTTATATTTGCCTGTGACAATGAAGAATGCCAATATGAAGAATGTCAATTTATTTTGAGTAAGGAATTGGAGTTAGCAAACATTAATATTGCAAACAAATATTAGTGAGACATTTTCTTTTAACCCAATCATAAAAAAGATTCCAACTTTAAAAAAATTGCATTATTTATATTTTATTAATATTAAACGATTCTTTGCTATGTATAATTAGAAGAAAAAAGGGAAAGAGAATTATGAATGTATCATCAGTATTGACTCAAAACTGAAACTCACTTTCTGTTTACCCATCCTTTCAGATTTTTATTACACATTCATTTTAACCAATTAAAACTATAATTATAATTTACACAGCATAGTTACTAATTTGTTTTCAATTTTATCTGTGGGTGCTATAAATAATTTGTCATGTTTTTTCAATGAACTTCACTACTACAGGAATAATGGAAGAGAGATGTGCTGTACAGATGCATGGCCACCACTACACTAAGGAGAGAAAATTACAGCCCAAGACTATTTGGGTTAAATTTTTCTATGGTATACAACTTAGTTTGCTCCCTAAACAGTACTGTTATAGACAAACCACAGTAATGAAATAGCTATTTTCTTACTCTGTCTTTTCCCAGTACCTTTCTACACATATTATTAGTTCACTAATTGAACTGCTGCATTATAAGACACTTTTCAGAGTGTAAAGTGCTTAATATATTATGTGTGAGACTTAATATATTAGTGCTTAATATATTATGTGTGAGACGTTTTAGTCAGTCTATCAGTTAAAATAGTTTAAATAGGTTTGTAGCCATACCTTTACTTATTTAGTTTGGAATTTTGCTTTGTTCCCCTGCTCTATTAACCTTCCTTTCAGTTATGACAATTTACAGAGCCTCTGGTGCTGTATCCCCTGTTTTCAAACTAAAGGCAGTCTTCATGGGTGCGAAGAAGTGAATCCCTGAAGGTGTACCTGAAGCAGAGTGTATTTACAGAGTTATACACTGTTTTGAAATGGTTAATGAGGAATAGAAGCTGGCATTTACAGTTGTAAGAAATCCTTAATGCAATGACTGGGTTCACAGATGTGATGTTATAAACACCATACAGGTAGGAAAGGGACGTGTGATCCTCCCTCTGAGCAACTGGTGTTCAGCTGATATTCACCAGCTGATGTTAATCTCTGCTGATTCTCATCTTGTAGAGAGCCAGTAACAAGTATGGGGAATGCTTTGCATCTCCCACGTACCAAAAGCCCCACTCCAGCTGGTATAAATCCTCTGGACCCTTTGAAGCCAATGCAATTCTGAGACATTACTGAAGTAAAGAATAACACTCTCTGATTCTTGTGGCTTAGGAGGACAAACAGTGAAAGTACATGGTGCAGGTGAAGATTGTACAGTAGGGATAGTAGTAAAATAACTATTGCAGCATTCCAGGTGTTTGGTGAGTTTTTTTGTGCTTCTTTTACTGGCATCCCAGCAAGAACTAATGTAAATTACAAAGAAATTCTGATACAATTTCACGAATCCTGCACAATACAGGCCGTCTCTCCTGACACTCTCAAACCTATCCTATCTCATAGATGTGGTAGAATTGAGAATCTGGAAAAAATATTCACCTACTGAAGAAATAGGAATTTAGCATTGCTACTCTCCAATGCATGAAAAAATAGTGAAAATTCTTTCTTCATGAACATGTAGTCCATCATTGCTACAGGTAAAACTTGGTGGAGTTAAATAGCCCAACCATTGCCTAACACCTCAAGGCTTGTGGTTTGATATTTGAACCAGGGATCAAGTCTAATTTCACAATATTTGCTATGTCTTTATTTTCTACTAAGGTATATTTTTATGTTGAATTTAAAAATGAAAATTGTCTCCTTGTGGCTCCTTCTCTTTTTTGAAATATTTTTATACAGCACATGGCAGATTAAAAGGGCTTAGCTGTGTTGATTATCTATCCAAATGTTTAATCAATAGCTAGATGCAGTCTATCTGTGAAAGACCTTGGAGAAGTCCCACTGGCCTTATTTCCCACCCCCAAGTGAGACAGCACTGAATGACTACATGGTCCATGCATATTAATGCAGAGGGGCTTAGACAAACACAGCATTAATAGAAAATTGTGGGTCACATTGTCAAAATATTTTAAATGCCCCTTAATTTTTTTAAATTTATTTTTTATTAAGGAAAAAAATGACAGTAAACTGACCTTGTGATATCATACTGCCTTTCAGAAAGCAAGTAGTACTCAGCCTGCAACCTGCTCATTGGTGCAGGGGTCAAAAATCTATTCCAAGCAAATTATAAAATACACATCCTCATGTGTTGATACAACCCTTGGTAACTGCCTGACAAAGTGTTAAACAATTGTACTCTTTAGTACAGAACATGTTTGCTGACACTTATTTGGAAAATATATGTAGGGGCCTCTGAGTGATTCATAAGCAAGGGTTGCGGATGCCAGGGTGTGCTGGATGTTAATGCATTGCAAAGTCAGGGAAAGTTCATCTTGTGACCACGGCTCCTGGACTAACTCCAAGAATATGCCATTTGCAGAGATGGCATTAACTGCAAGAGGGCTGTTGTGGGATTTGGATTCCTGCCCTTGTATTTATCTACTCACAATGTCATTAACACCCACATTGATCCTGAACTGCTGCTGGTGCCAAGGTTGTTTTGTTTGCTGGTGTCACAAATCACAAACAAGAGAAAATGGTTCTGATAAAGATAAGAGCTCTGCAGCTTTACATTGTTATAAATGAGCCATAGGAGCCCTCCATACCTGCTAGTAATGTGCTATAATGTTTTTGCTTAGCTATTATTAAGAATCATTATCTTTGCTTTAGTAAAATTAGTGTTAGGATGACTGTAATATGATTTGCATGAGGATTGTCACAATGCATCTGTCAATATTTTTCTGATCTTGATATACTGCTGAAGACAATGCTGTAGGTTAAAACTGGCAACAAGGACAAACCACCATTAATTAGCTAAGTATTGCCTTCATCATGAGGCTTGTTTTGAATGGGAAAGAGAACTACACAGAGTAGTAGGCTATTTGCTTTAATTTCTGATGTATATACAATGAGTTGAATATCCAGTTTAGTGGCCCTAATTGCATATATATGGCTACATAAATAGGTTGATATATTTACATACACATAAATGCTGAGGGTTTTTAAAAAAAAATTCATATGCAATCATGGATACAATATTTGTAAACAACCTGCTATTCTGTAGTCACAATTCCATCAAACACATTAAGAAATCTTGCAAGATTTACTCACTTTGTGGTTTCACAACCACGGGTTGGAGAATCTAAAACAATGCCTAGCAAAGTATGTTGCAGCTGTTACAGCAGCTTTCTAGTTTAGATTGGTGTGGCACATACAAGACTAAAGAAGAGGACCATGCAGCATATCAGTAGCAGAGAAACAAAATTCCATTTAACCTTTCTCAATCCAGTGTACAGTGGTACTTATGAGTAGAAGTGGGTGTTCTGCACCAGCTTCATACAGTGGGAAACACTTATCTATGAGTAATAATTAATAATTAAATAATTCTATGAGTAATAATTAAACAGCCAATTGAGTCTTCAAAGAACCTGAGCCACAGGTATGGCATATTACCCCTTTAAACACTCTTTGTAAGGAATTGAGGGAGACCATGACTAGTGTATTTACACCCTTGATGAAAATTCTTGAAAGCATGAAAAATCTTACCTCCATGTTAATTAAAAGAGAAGGGTGAAGTATTTATTTGGATGGGTCTGAAGTGCAGTGATCCCCAAAACACTAACCTTTAAACACCAAAAAGAATATTACAAGTACAGTTTTCCTCCAAGTCTGATGTTTTGACATCTCCATTAATCTTGGAATGTTCTTGCTAGTCCAAAGAAGAATTTTGATCTGGATGATGATTCCAGTTTACATTTTTGAAGTGAGAACATGTCTTGATACAATTCTGTATTTTAGACTTACTGAGGCTTAACAGCTGTGAACCCTTCTGATTTCTCTCAAAAAAGAAGGGGTGTTTTTAAAATTTATCTCATAATAGCATGTTATTTCAACTTGATGGCTACACCTGCTGATCTCTGGTGTCTTCATGAGCTCAGCAAATGCACTTAGCTTTCTCTGAGGAACTCATGGAGCTCAGCCCATTCAAAGTGATCAGAGTCTGACTTTGCTGGATGCTTGTATAGTACAAATTGGCTACTGACAGAAGACAAAAATCTGTAAACACAAATGCAAAGAGGACAAGCTTTAATTTCCTCTCAGTGATATCTAGAAGTTGCTGTTTTGAGTGTACTGGAATACACACTCATGTTCTCTCTATGTAAATGAAGTGCACTTGACACTGTGAGGTTAAATGTATACTTGCAGATGAAATGGAAGTTTCTCCCATGCTTCAATTATCTATGCCATCAGTAATAATATTCACCATGTAGGAAGGTGGTCCCATATTGGAGATCAAGCTAATAAAAGTTTTTCTTGGAAAACAATCTTTTTCATGAGTAGTTGACTGGTGAAAATCATAAAAGAAGACTTGAGTGTTTTCTGTATAGGTGGCAAGTCTTCTCAAGGAAAAGAAAAAGTATTCTCATTTCACATATTGTGATTACATTGAGTTTGTCACCCACCCCAGACCCAACTGCTTTGCCAGAGGCATATTCATCGTCTATTTGCAGCTTTGCGGACTTCTTTGCAGACCCTTGTGCTGGTCTGACACATAGCCGGAAAGCGTAAAACCCATCACTGATTTATAAAACACTCATACATCTAGAGACTTTTTATTTTGTAGCTTTTTATTTGTTTCCCAGTGACTGAGAATCTCCAGGGTACAGAACTTTATTAAAGTATCACACAGAGGTGCAAAAATAGTATTTAAAATATTGTGTGAATTGTAACCATATCCTGTATTGCATTGTTACTCATAGGACTATTAAGCAAACACACACACACAAATATTTGTAGTTGATGTGAGGGAGATCTATTCACTTTTTAACAGAAAGAAGGCAAGGTGATTGTCTTACTTAATATGATTAGTAAAGCAATATTGCTTTTAAAATGCCTTTATTGAATGCAAGATAACCATATCAATGGAGAAAATTTCAAACAAATATCTTTGATAGATTATTCACAAACATTCAGGCCCTAGTTATTCTCATATTCTGGCTGTTTCTTGCCTACAGCACTGAACAAGCAGCTAGAGGATTCACAAACAATTTAGAGACATATAAACCTATTCTTACACAGGAGGACATGAAAAAGGCCTTTTTTATTCAGAATTGTGATTCACCACCATTGAAGCAGGGGTTTGTTCAGCATGTGACAAATGCTAGATTCTGGATAGCTGATTATATGGAAGTTTTGCTTCACTCAAGTAGATGTGGTACTGGAAAAGCTGTGAAAAACTGTGAAGTTCATCTGTTCGCTGTGTCATGCTTCCCATAGCATAATGCTGCCAGCATCTTGTGTGATCTCTGCTGTAAGCCACCACTGTTCTGCTGAGCAGAAGCTCCCATCTGTGGCTTCTATCTTTCTCAAATGCTTTGAACAAGTCAGGGAGGGCAAAAAGTGCAAGGTGAGATCTCACCACTGGGCTGGAAGTTGTTTACGCCAATTGAATTGAGTGCAACTGAATGAACAAAGAGGGATCACTTGATTTAATTGGGACACCATATTATATTAAAAATACTGTCTCTCAGTCTTCCACAGACATGAGCCTTCTAGTCCAAAGGGATTGGTGTATCAACTTTTTAAGTGCTGTATAAGTACACAGCGCCTATGTTTACCTTTCCATGGGATTTTGCACAAAAAGGGAATATGTGGCCTATAACAGACTTGGAAATAACCTTTAAAAATTAAAGCACCTCAACAGTTCTGTTTTTCTGATATTTTTCTGTTTCAAATCTGCAGTTGCAACTTTAGTGTCCTTGGTAAGATAGTCTTCCACAAGACAGCATCGAGTACAGAATTTACTCTGGAAGATTCCTGCATTTGTATTCAAACTCACATGGATTTTAATGTGATAAATAGTTTTGGTGGTTTTTTGTTACACATTGCCCTACTGTGAAGGGAACATCAATCATTCTTGGTAACCACTCTTTAAAATCTAGTCCACCTTGGTTTCAGCCTGACACCAATTTGCCTTTCAGATGTGAATTGCCATTTCAGTGTTATTCCTGTTCAAGCAAGAAACTTTGCTCCCTTTGGTAGGATTTACCCATTTTTTCTTTTGATATTTCAGAAAAAAGTACCCATGAGAACTGGATTTTTCTTCTAATATTTACTCTTCCCTTGTACACCTCTGTCATGGATGCAAGAATTTTTCTGGTATTTGGAATTCTCCTGGTTTCACGTAAATATCAAATTAGCATTAAATGATTTTGTAAGGACTTCTGTAGTTGGTTAAATTTCTTTATTCTTAACAACGTGCCAAAGAATGAGAAAAACTTTGCATGTGAATTTCAGTTACTTTCCAGGCTTGATTAAGTCACAAGCACAAAGCGTACTTGTCTTCTGATATTTTGTCACTTCTGTATGGCTGTTCTAGCAAAAAGTTAAAATGTAGAGAAATATTAGAAAAAATGTATGCAGTTTTTTGAATCTTAAAAAATTCAGGCTACAGCTTTTCATAGAAACTGTTTACTTCTTGATACCATTACATGTGAATTCTTAGGAAAAGATGCAGAGCCTTTTAATTAAATAGAGCAGCTGACATTGCATAGAATCAACTAATATCAACAGGTTATTTTGATGCAGGGAAGTAGCTAGTATTCTTATCAACAAAAATAGATATAAATAGATGTGCTCACAGATGTAATTTTTTTTCACCTCACAATCAGGACAAACCAGTAATGGAGGACATGCATCAGCAGCATCAGGAAGAAAAAGACAAATCATGGGGACTATTGTATCTCCAAAGCACAGTATATGACCATTGAATCACAGATCAACCACAATACATCTCAGAAGAATGTGACATATCATTGGAAAATAAATGTAACTTCTCCAAGCAAAAGACACTAAAGGCAGAGCAAACTTCACCAGAGTGCAGAGGAACATGGATGCAAAGTCTAATTTGGCACATGTTTTCTAACCATGCTGTGCAAAAAAATTCTGATTTTGTTTAAGAGCATGAAAAACTATACCAGTAGAAGTGATGTCAGTACTAAGCAAACAGAACATGAGTCAGGTGACACATGCAAAAAGGTTGTGTCCACAAACATAGTGAGGTTACTAGAAAAGAAAATATTTAGCCATAATTGCCCCATAGCATGTGCAATAACACTTTATTTGCTACTCTAAAAAGTTGTAATGTTGACAAAAGTACTGTTAATTTGATGTGGGCTATTTACATGCATCAAGGAAGGCTCTTAATTTTTAAGCAGGAAGTGAAAATGTCCTTATATGGCAATTTTAAAAATAATTACTGTATTTAACTATGTATTGTGGTAGTTTTGATGTTTATACATTAATCAATGATGTTATAATTGTATATTGACCCAAAATATGTAAACTGTTATGAGGTAAACTTTTGTTTCTTATTTAGGTCAGTGTCTGCCACACAGGTAAAATAGCAACTTTCCGTGGAAATGGCTCCATATACTTCAGCAAAATGAATCCTGAACTCTAGATAGTTGAAGAAAAATTTAAATATCTTTACATTCAGAAAGCTGTCCAGTGGCAAGAGGGGTAATTTTCACTTTCATTTCTGTTTTCATGTGAAAGTATACAATAAGCATTTTGTTTGGCAGGTATTTTTTAATTTATGGTAACTGATTTTTCTGCAAAATATCCCATTCATTAGATACTCCATAAAATGCATGCTTTATTATAAAGTTTTTAAAGTAACTCCCCCTCCCCCAAAAAGCAACAAAACACCTCATAAAAGAAAAGAAAAAAAGAAATAAAATTAAGCAATGAGCCCAAAAGAAATCAAGTCTTGATTTTCTGTGGTACAATTTCATAGACAAATTGTGTGTGATCACTTTTTTCTCAGACACTGTTCACAAGTATAAATGATACTGTTTGTAACTCACTGAGATGAAATATTTATTTAGAAAAATAATTTGGGCCACTGCTATAGAAAATGAATGTTACATTCTTTGCATGGAAAAAGAGCATGGGATATGATTTCCCACACAAGGCATGCTCTTCTGCAATATATAAAATAATTTTTCTCTTATGTGTGCAAATACACTCCTTTGTTATATTACAAGGGGGTGCATAAAAAAAGCCATCCAAACGGATTAAAATAAATGTGCTCATAAAGGATACAGGAGACTAAACTACTGCATCTCCAGAATAGCAGTAACTTACATACCAACAAGTTATTTTCAAGTTTGACAGAGGAAGTAATCGGCTATCAACAAGGGGTAATTGCCTGAGCAAACTAGTCTTTACATCTCATACGTGCTGTCACCTTGGTAAGAAAGAAATATGCCACTATCAATTCATGAGAAAAAAAAAAGAAACATTCCTTTAGAGACTGCTTTTCTCAGCTCTTTGAGAGAAGATACACACAGCTTGGAACATATCTAATCTCTACTCTTTTCTTATCACTGAAGAGTATCCTAACACACCACAAAATTCATAAGCTAAGCAGCTTCAGGCTATATTAGAAAGGATCCATTTTAGATTGGAACATAAATTTTAATCTGAGATTTACCTGTGGCTGTCACAGGTGAAAGCGGGTTAGTGACAAAATCCTTCAAGAATAAATGAAGGGACTCTTAAGTAAAAGACACAAAATTATCTGAATTTTTTACCAATATGGGCTGCTTAGAGAGCTAGATGAATATGCATAGACACACAGCCTCTCTTATATTAATGTTACACAAATATTCATTTGACTGAAATGCTTGTGCCCCAGGTGTGACAGGGTTTTGAGCATGTGCATGGATGGCTTTTTTATAAAAGCAACATGCAAGGTGCTAAATAATTATGTAAATTTGTCTATATGTACATATTTTACTGCATTTTAACATGTAACACAGGTAGAAACAGGTATCATAGAAAAGAAAAGATTTCTTTTTTTCATGAGAAAATAAATCCTTTCTTTAAAGCCATGTACTAAAAAGACATGTTAATTAAGAAAACCACAAGTGGTGGTAAACTATTAATATCCTGTAAAGTAATGGAGGGGCTAGCTGTAATGGGTAAACAGTAATTTTCGGCAAAGTAGAAAAGAACCTCTTCTTTCTAGGGACCATTGTCCACTCTTTCCATTAGCATTTAATTCAGTTAATTTTATTAACTGAAACAACACACTGGCTTCTCTTTCTGTTCTGCAAAAGAAACAAGTCTTAATTTTCCCTATCTCTTCAACTTCTATTTAAACAAATTAGCTCCCTTATGCTACCCATAGCACTATCAGTTTGAGGCCAAATAGCTAAAAATTAATAAAAAAACCTTCCTCAAATTGATTCCTCCTAAATAATGATATGGGATGTTCATATTAGGAACCTGATAGGATTGCTTCATCAAGACAGTAAACATTGCAAAAATAGAGTCAGAACTTGAATTTTCCTAAATTAAATACTATAAGGCATATGGGAAGATTACTTTTTTGTATCCAACACTTATGATCTCTTCCAACAATGAAAAGTGGAAAGGTCTTAAAAGAATTTTGGCAGCAGTCTGGCAAAAGATATAAACTACTGTCAAGAATAATATGGAAGAAAAACCATCTCAGTTGACAGAAACAATATGCTTCAATTTTTCTCTTGGTTATGATTTTGTATTCCACTGGTATTTTGAATTCCAAATTAATTACTGTGGTTATTAAATACAAACAAAACTTCTCTTAACCACAGGAAAGTAATGAATGCAATCTATCCGCATAGTCAGCAATCAATTTTTTGGTTTCCCTGCGTGTCTGCCTGTACATAGTGACTTGTGGTTGGTAAGGTATGAAGCTTGGTCTTGAAGAGAAGTTTGAAGAGCTCCTACTGTACCCTAGCATGGTTCTATTTCTAAAGCACAGATTTAAACTTGACAGGATCTCGCCACACAGTCACTACAAAGTAAATGAAATTCACAAGATTTAAATTAAACCAGTTAAAAGCAGAGTACATAGGCTGACTTTTCCATTCAAAAATTTCAGTGCCAGTTCTTGTGAATTTTGTGTATTTTATCAATGGTAATTCCTGACACGGGAAAAACATCCCCTATAACAGATTGCTGCATGGAAAAAAGAAGTATACCATCAACACCTGTCCCTAGTAGAGTAATAAAATGTTACAGATTTCAGAGATAAAAACTTCATAATAAAATATGCTCTGTATGAAAATAATAAGATTACTTTTTGAATTGAAGCAAAGATGGAAACAGTTTTCTGAAGGGGAAAACTGGAAGATTAAAATTAAATCATTGCTTCTATGCCTTGACTGAAAGAAAATAAGGTATTACAAATATCATTCAACTTTTATTAGTGTCTGATAGCAAATGAAAAATGTGACTGTTCACCCTAGGAGCAAAACAGGTGAAATTTATTAGGAGTGAACAGTCTCATTTGTTGTACAACAATCTTGAGACCAAAACAAGAACTGAGCTACCAGGACATCCTTATCTTGGCTTGAAGAAAGAAATAAGACTGTGTAGACTTCGCTGATGAAATAAAATGTCAGTGGTGAGGTCTTCCTATCTCCTCCTATGTCTGTCAAATTCATCCCTGAAAATTATAGTTTTTTCCATGTTACTTTTCATCAATCATGTCTCATGTCTCCCAAGAAGACTATTTTTCCATGCCTAAATTTTTGGCAGAGGTCTTTAAATAATACAAAAGATATATGCTCTTATAGCATTAGATTTGTTTAAAAAGCAGCCATTTATTGCAGAAGGATGTAAGTTTTACATCTAGTAATAGCTTTTGTTCATAAACCTATGTCCAATAATAGATCAGTTTCCATTCTTGTCAGCAGCTTTTGGAACACAAAGGGATCTTTCCTAATTGCAGAGTGTGTTGGAAGCTCACAAAAGTGTGACAGAGAAAACATATTTTCTGTGCCACATTCTCAGAGATAGGCTTGCTGTGTTGATTTAGCATGGCCTGATTTTTTGGTAGCAGGGGAGGGCCACAGGGAGAAGCTACCCCTTCTGTGGGATGCTGCTGGACCATTTAGAGAAGTTGGTAATGCCTCTGTGATGACACATTTAAGAAGAAAATCAAGCCAGTGCAGGCTCAGTTTTTCCCCTGGGGTGGGGAGCTGCTGCAGCCTGGGTTGTTGCTGCTGCCATGCGGAGCTCTGCCTGCCTGGCTGCCCCTGGCTAAGCGTGCTGCAGGCAAAAGGGCTGGTGGGAGCTTCCCCTTCCCCGCCTGTGCCCGTGCCCTGCATGAAGAGAGGGTTAAACAGCGCCAACACCAGCGCGACAGCCCCTGCCCGTGCCAGGATCAGGGGCCACCTGGCCAGCAGCAAAAGCATGATGAGTGACTCCCCGACACAGAACCAGGACAAGATTAATTCTCAACGCTGCAGGATCTTGAAATCTTTGAATTAGTAGAACTTGTTGACAATAGTATCTACAAGTAACGATTTTTCTTCCAGCCAGAGAAGAGGAGGAATTGAGGATGTATGAGAGAAAACAACATGGAAGCTCCAAGGTCTGCAGAAAAGAAAGGGGGAGGAGGTGCTCCAACTGTTGAGCCAAGATTCCTCTGCAAGCTGTGGTGAGGACTGTGGTGACAAAAACTGTCCTCTTGTCATGCATGAAGTCTATGGGGGAATGTAAAGATCCACTTGCAGCCCGTGGGAAAAGTGCTCATGCCCGAGTGGATAGATACCAATGACAGCTGTCATCTGGTGGAAGACCTGAATAGAGAGAAAGGGCCTCTGCTTCCAGAGATAGAAAGAGAACCCTTGCTTCCAAACTAGAGCAGCCTAGATTACAAGCTGTGGACAAGTGACCCATGCCACAACAATTTTGGGGAGACTGTTTGCCTGTGGGAGGGACCTGATGGCATAGCAGAGAAAAGACTCCTCTCTCTGAGTGAACAGAAGATCTCAAGTGACAAACTGACCATAATTCCCACACCCTGTCTCCCTGCACTGTCAGGAGGGAGGAGCTGGGGGGAGAAAAGGTGTTTTAAGGGCTTATTTTACTTCTCATTACCCTCCTCTAGCTCTGTTAGTAATGAATTTATTTTACACCTTTAAATTTGAACCTGTTTTGCCCTTAGAGTGTTTTTTTTCCCTCCTAATTGTTAGGGCACAACTCATGTGCCCTTTGTTAAATTTTCTCCCTCTCCTCTGCCCAACTGTAGCAGGAGAAGGTAAACAAAGCACTTTCGTAGGTGCCTGGCGTTTGGCCAATGTCAAACCAGGACACTTGCAAAAACAGAAGAGATACAAGTTACGTACCCTATATAACTTGTGCTTTAAGTTCTCCACATTTGTTTATGCTTTTCATAACAGTTCCTAGAAAAGTGCATGAAATGTAATTAAATAATTTTCTAACAGTTATAGCTCTTTCTGAAAGACTGGGACTTTCAAAACATCAGAGTACATGCTAAATATTCCATGGAATTTAGAATAAGAGCCTTTTCCAAAAATGGGGAAGCCAGAACAAGCCATATAGGATCAGGTCAAACATGTGCCAGTGAGATTCACAAACCAGTTTTACTTTTGATTGTCTCATGGTTAAAAATATGACACCCAGTGCTTATAAAATATATATGTGTGTGTATGGATATTTTTCTACAACTCTGTCTTGTATTTCTGCTTGTTTTAGAGCTGAACCTCTCAATTCAGGTGCTCATTTTTTTTCACTTCTGGATTCCTCTTTCCTCTGTTGGCAGCTTAATTGAGCTTTCTTTGGCAATAAGATGAATGCTTAAGGACAGAGTCTGTGGAGATGCTGCAAGGGGCAAGGTCTAGGCTGGCATCATGCTTGCATGAAAAGATTTGTGCTGTTGGGACTGGTATGAGCTGACACAAGCAGGAATTATTCTTCCTCCTGATAGGGCACCAGCAATAGGAACCTCCCTTCCTCTGCCACATACAAGGACTGGGTTATTGTTCATCCCCTGCTCACCAGAACTGAGATTCATGGCTGCGTTGGTATTCCCATGCTGCTCCATAAAAGACTTAGAGAGGCACAATTACATGATTTTGTACTTCTGCCCTTCTCACATATTTTTTCAGTAGGAAGGCAGAGTACATGACACAAAAAGATAAATAAAGATGGTTCTTTATCATGTCAGTTGATTAGGGATTTATTTTTGAGTACTGACTTAAAATTTACTGACTAGTCAAAAATTCCAGTTACCCATGCTACTTGTTCCTTGCAGACAGGTTGCTGGTAAAGTAGCGCTGAACGAAAAATGCTGTCTCTTGGCAAATGATTCAAAAACCAGCTAACTCAAAGAAAATCACACTAAGGTACAGCACATTCAATACTTGTAAGCATGTGTTTGGTTGTGTCAGTGATGAGAAGAGGTGTGAACTGTGAATCAAGTCCTAGCTTGTGGAACTGTGAAACAAAATTTTTCAACACGAATTTTGGCCTTCCTCCAGGGCTGAGACTGCAAAGATGCCTTTGGACATCTTCAAAGGCAAGGGTCTGATTCCCATCTCCATGCTAGAGGACCTGGCCTGACTACTGCTACTGCTCCTTGCTTCAAATTTGCAAGAAATTGATTCAATCTCTTGCAACTTTCAATTCTTTCAGAACAAAAAAAAAAAAAAAAATTATGGATAGAGCTTTTATTAGCCATTTATATTGGTCATAAATTACCATGTTTTAGCACTTTTATTTGGAAAATATCTCAAGATTTTAAATATTTTATGGTAGAAGCAAGAAAAACTGTTTTTTTAATAGGGAAATGCAGTAGGCTTGCATTAGCACTTTAATTTATTACAATTCTTTAAAATACTAAGCATATCTCTTGGAAAATTATATTTAAAAAAGAAATAAGGCACCCAAAATTCTACTCTGCTCAAAACTGATTTGAATATTCAAGTGAGAGAATGTGAAACTGAATATGGACAGGGTCTTTATGTGTGAATTTAAATAAAATATAGAGACCATATAAGAATAAATAGCTAGAATAAATTTTATAACCTTAGGGATATTGATAAATAAGGAAAAATAAATTCCTTCTGGATGAGGATTATAAAGTTCTATGTAGTCATGCCACATTCAGTGAATTCTGAAGGCTGTATCACCTTAGCCTTTCACATCATGCTGTTGAGGAAAGCCCAGTGTTGTGCTTGGGAAAATGCTGAGGATGTAGCAGACCCATCACATTACAGGGTTAGGTCCCAGTACCAACATACACCTACATGCAATCAAATTTTTCATGTGAAAAACTGATTAAGTTACAAACTCTTTTCTCAATTAACCCTGGCCTAATGCAATAAAACCCTGCATGATCTTTCCTGTTAAACACTAGATGCAAACCCAACTGAGGAGCACAGCAAACCAGCCAGAAAACCACACTGAGGGTGGTTTTTAGCTACATCACAATCTGTGAACAGAACTTGGAGGAAAAGCAAAATCCACTGTAATGTATTGAGTCGTTATTGTTAGCAGCAGCATAACTCTTTTGTAACAGCAGTAACATTGGTCTCAACTGGGGAAACACAGCAGGAGGTTCATGGAGTGCTCTTCCAGCATGCTGGGGAAATGATCCCTGGTGAACGCCCAAATGCATCTTGAAACATCAGAAGTGCTGGTACTCAATTCATGTGAAGCATGAGTTACAAATATATTACGAAGATGTATATGCTCAAAGCTGCGGTTATACGAAGCATGTCATCTGTATAACCCAGAGGAGAAGAATTAAATTGTGCAATCCTAGTTAGAAGCTGAATAGATGCACTAACACTTGGAGATGAAAGGGATAAAGTGCCATAGCAAGCAGTGGCAAAGGAAACAAGGTTTGGCCTCTCCTGGGCCATTACTATGCCAAGAATAACATTATGAATCGTGATATATAAACCTAATACTACAGGGGAAGCAGAAGCTCCATCTTTCCACTTTAAAGGATTCTTGTAGCACTAAACCCTTCATGGCCTGAGCTGACAGAGGCTCCTGGGTGGGAGAAGTGCTCTTTCATTTGTCCCATAGAATTCCATTCAGGTTCTGCTGTCATATGAATAGCTGATAATTGGCATTTCCTTTCACTCACATACATTTCCCAGGAAATTACAGCAGGCTGCTAACCTGCCTAAAGCAAGTGGAGTGGAGAGAGGTGTGTGGCAGCTGCAGGAAGCACAGCTGCACCATGACAGTCTAGGATTTAGCCAGATTACCTGTATGGGGTGCAAACCTCCTTGGGAATGGGCTGATATGAGGTACCTCAATGCCACTGACCAGCTCAATGTATGGTCACATTTTCTCTTCCTTTTCTTTCAAATGCAGTGTTCACTAGCTGGTGACTGCAGAAAAACATTAGGACTAACAAAGCCCAAGGGCACTTGCTGATATATAAAATAAAGATTTTTGTAATAGTGAAGAGAAGTTCTGATTCTGGAGGTAAGGATGGTTTTTGTGTGTGTGTGTTGTTGTTTTTGTTTGTTTGTTTTTTGTTTGTTTGTTTGTTTTTTCCAGTTAAGATAATACAACTTTTTCCTGATTTTTCTCTTGAAGAAAATACCTTTGTGTCAGTATGATTAAAAAGAAATAATTAGAAGCAATATTTCAAAGAAAGCTGAGCACTTTGAACTTAAGCAAACTGCTGCTTACCACTGTCCATAAAACTTCATAGTCTGTTGTGCCTGTGAGAGGAAAAAAGATGATTGAAGTACTTCAGCATAGAATTTAAAAAGTTTTCCCTTCATGAGTAAGTAGATACACTGCACTTCCATAAGTCCAAATTAAGTTACATGGGAAGCCAAATGTCTGATGGACTATTTGGATTTGAAGGGCCAGAACTGTGGGGACAATATAAAGGTCTTTTTGATCACATTAATTGCAAAAGGTAGTGCAGGATGAGGATCGTCACCTCACAAATGGGGACACAGAAAAGGTGGAGGTGCTTAGTACTTTCTTTGCTCTGTCTTCAAAACTGATAATAAGCTAATGGTGTCTCAGTGCTCTGAGCTAGAGAAACATGGCTGTGAGAAGGATTAAGCTCACAGTTAAACTTGAAATTGTAAGGGATCTGCTGATCCAGCTGCATTGCTATAAATCTATAAGGCTTGATAGGAATGACTGAGAAATTAGATGATCCTCAAAAACCTAGCTGATGTTGTTTTGAAGCATCTGTTAATGATTTTAAATGGTCTTGGGCATCTGGAGAGGTTCCAGCTGACTGGAAGCTGGCTAACATTGTGCCAGTCTTCAAAACGGACAAGAAGGATGACCCTGGCAAGTTCAGGCCTGCCAGTCTCACTGTATTGCCTGTTAAGTTCATGAAGAAGGTTATTCTGAGATGTGCTGAAAAACACCTGAAGGACAGACAACAGAGTAATTGGTCACAGTCAGCACAGCTTCATGACGGACAAGTCCCACTTGTCAAAGCTGACTTCATTTTATGATAAAGTAACCCATTGTGGTAGTTACAGCTGGAGTAGAGTTAATTTTCATCACAGTGGCTGATGTGGGCTATATTTTGGAATTTTGCTGAATAGGGAATTGATAACATAGAGGTTTTTCTATTATTGCCGAGCAGGGCTTACACAGAGCCTTTCTGCTGCTCATACCGGAACACTGGTGAGGAAGTTGGGGGTGCATGGGAAGGTGGGAGGAGACACAGCCAGGACAGGTGACCCAAACTGACCAGAGATATGTTTCAGGCCATATGACATCATAGTCAGTACGTAAAATGTGGGGAAGAAAGAAAACGGGTATGTCTGGAGTGATGACCTTTATTTTCCAAAGTAACAGAAATGCATGATGGGCCCTTCTCCCCTGGAGAAGGCTGAACACCTACCTGCCACTGTAAGAAGTGGATTAATTCCTTATTTTGTTTTGTTTGTGTGTGTGGCTTTTGCTTTCCCTATTAAACGATGTTTATCTCAATTCATGCATCTTGTGGCTTTTACCCTTCCAATTCTCACCCCAATCTCACAGATGGGGGAGGGAGACAGTGGATGCATAGGCCTTGGTTGCTACCTGGGGTAAGCACATGACAGCCACTAGCTGATAAAAGGAAGCCAGTGAAAGTAATCCTTTCAGATGTCAGTAAAGCTTTTTATTATATCTCTCCCAGTATCCTTCTGGAGAAAATGTGCAGCACAGAGCTGAATGTACACGTCAGGGCATGGGTGAGCAACTGGCTCACAGGTGAGGTACAAAGGGTGATAGTGAATGGGGTGACATCAGACTGGTGACCTGTCACCTGTGGGGTTCCACAGGGCTCCATTCTTGGCCCTGTGCTCTTCAGTGTCGACATTAACAACCTGACTGCAGGACTGGAAGGGATGCTAAGCAAGTTCACAAATCATATAAAAATGGGAGAAACTGTGGAATCCCTCAAAGGCGGGAGGCCTCAGCAAATTAGAGTGCTGAGCAATCACCAGCCATATAAAAATCAACAAGGGAAAGTGCCAGATTCTGCACTGGGGTGGGGCAACCCTGGATGGATGGACAGACAGATTGGGGAATGAGATGCTGGAGAGCAGCACCATGGAAAGGGACCTGGGTGTCCTGGTCAGTGACAAGTTGAACATGAGCCAGCAGTGCCCTGGCAGCCAGGAGGGCCAAGCGTGTCCTGGGGTGCATCAGGCCCAGCATTGCCAAACAGGCAAGGGAGGGGATTGTCCTGCTCTGCTCTGCTCCGCTCTGGGGCAGCCTCACCTTGAGTGCTGGGGGTAGTTTTGGGCAGTATAAGAAAGATATAAAACATTTAAAGGACACCCACAGAAGGGAAACAAAGTTGATGAAGGTCCTTGAGGGGAAGCTCTGTGAGTGGCTGAGTCACTTTGTCTGTTCAGCCTACTGAACAGGAGACTGAGGGGACAGAGTCTGGAACTTCCTTTAAAGGGGAAGAGGAGGGGAAGACACTGATCTCTTCTCTCTGGTGACCAGTGACAGGAGCAGAGAAAATGGCCTGAACTTGTATTGGAGAAGGTTTAGGTTGGATATCAGAAAAAAGCTTTTCACCCAGAGTGCACTGGAACAGGCTCCGCACGGAAGTAGTCACAGCACAAGCTTGACAGACTTTGGGAAGCATTTGGAGAGCACTTTCAGGCACATGGCGTGATTGTGGTTGTCCTGAAGGGTCAGAAGATGGACTTTGATGATGCTAGCAGGTCCATTACAAGTCAGAATGTTTTCCAATTTTGTGATTCTGTGATTTCACACATCACATCTTTCAAACGCTTTGCTAATCATGGTGTCTTTTGCAAGATTATCCTAGGAAAATTTGTAATTAATATGTGCATTTCAACACATCCATATTCAGGCACGTATAGATGAGGGTGATCTTAGACAAACCTGCCATGCAAAGCAGTGGAAACAGATTATTCAGTTGACTGGGGCAGTTTATAAGGTAGCTTAACATCAGTGAACAGCAATTGGATAATTTCATTCCAGAGGGAGCACTGCATGATGGAAAATGTACAGAAAGTAGCTGACTCACAAAGGCCTAGTGCTGTAGTTTCTGTTGAAGCAAAATTTCTACAAATGCTTCCAAAAGCAGAGGGAGACATCAACCTATTACTACTTAACAGCTTTCAGGAACAGGACTGGGCCATTAGACAGCACTTTTCATCCCATGAAATCCCATGCTGCTTTCCAAATTACATCAATTTGCAGGTAGATAGATAAAACTTAATCCACGATAAACCTGGTGACCTACAGGGTAAAATACAGCAGAAACCCTGCACACCAGTTTAGAAGGGCAGCATTTATCCTGGATCAAACTGTCACTGTCTGCTGAGGACTGTGGAGTTTAATAACTTATTTCTAAAAAAAAAAATAAGAGCAGAATTCTAGGGAACATAAGCATCATCTACTTTTATCCTAAGCCTAGACATGGCATCACCACACAATGTTGTTTACCCATTTCTGCTCCAGATCAGTTGTAGGAGGTAGGGTTTGTCATCCAAGTAGGACATGGTATTTGTGAGGTCTGACATGTTATCAACACAAGGTGACTTAGCAGTGAAACAGAGTTCCTATGCATGCAGTGCACTCAGGGGAAGATCATGATAAGCTCTTGCAATTAACATTTTACACAGGAAAGAGTTTTTATGAAATAAAGAACAAAACCAGTGGCATTAAGGAGCTTTTTGATATGGGCAAGAATATCACCACTCGGTTTTAATGTCATTTGTGTTAAATACAAAGAATTAAGTGAATGACAAAGAGCAAACAAACCTTGGGATCATATTCACTGTAAGCTGCAAATATTAAATGAAGTTTTTACAAGCAGCAGTATCTTTCCTGGCTAAGTTTGCTTATGGCACAACTGATGGACTCCATGAATAGAACTCCAGTTCTGAGCTGAGGCCATATATATTTCTGGGTTACTGAAAAACCTTAAACCTGGCTCCACTATGAAAATGCTGAGAGGTACTTCACCATTGCAGCCTTGGCTGTTCAAACTGAAATGAGAAATCACAAAGGATTTAAATGCTCTTACTGACAAATACAGGTGTATAGTATTTGGATACAGAAATGAATTTTTTGACTTTTCTCATTATCTCAGGAGAGATTTCTGCTGTGACAAGGGTGATTATAGAAGGAATAAAAAATAAATAGCATTCAAAACCATGAAAAAAAGGCTTGATGGCCATTAACTACTAATGAAAAAAGTTCTGCAGGGGTGTGATATAGCCAACAACTTGTATTTTAACATACTGATAATGAATCCCAGCATAGCCATTCAAATCAAAGTCAGTATGCTTTCTTTTGTCCCTGTGGAAACTAAAATCAATAATACTGGCACTATCCGTACTATACCTGTATGTACATCTATGAATATGTATTTCTGAATTACAAAATACCATTGCATTTTTTTACTCTCATTTAATTCAGTTTTTGACGCAATGATGTGCATCTCTATTTTCCAATCAATTTATTCTGTTAGTATTTTTCATCATATTAAATCGCTACATTAAGTCAATAATGTTGATTACTTACCATAAGGACTGTGAACGCCACTCTAATACAGGTTATTTGCAATTTGACATCCTCATCCTAATGCGTTATTCCACTTGGAAAATTGAATGATACCCTTGATTCAGAATCTGAAACACTTAGAAGTAATGATCCTGTTTACTGATTTACTGAAGTTGTAGGTTTTTAAGCACTATTTAGTAGAAGAAACAAAAAGCACTATCAGGCAAAAAGGAAGCATCCAAGTTGTTTTAGGAAGCATTCATACTATATGAATCATAGGAATTTTTTGTGATTTTTGTTTTTTCAGATCTCAGAGGCAGTTACCTAACACTGTTAACCTTATTAGTGCTTCAGCTTTCTTACAATTCAGAATATGAATCTAATAAACTCAATGTAACAGAAAATGTAGATCTCAACAAGTAAATTATTTTGTCAGAATCTCATTTCAGTATTATTTGCTTACTATTGTGCAACTGATAATGGCTATAATTTATTTGGAATTATTAAAATAAATTAGAAATTGAACTGAAAGTGCTTGAGTCCTATGTGAACTATATGCCCAAAGAAAGGCACAAACTTACAGTCCTTCATTCTCACATATCCACAATGTTTCAAAGATTTTTCTCAGCCGTTACTACACCGCAGATACTCAGTTACTTCCTGACCTAAGCCTTTCACTTGAGATTTTAAACATACTATTTATCTCTGAAACATCATGGATTTACGACTCATTAGCATAGAATTAGAATAAATCTGAGGAAAACAATTGAGAGAATTAGAAATACATTGCATACTAACTTTATACAGTTTAATAAGCAGATGTTGAGAGCTTGTTTGATGCCATATTTTTATTCAGAATTATTTTAGGGATTATCTAAAAGCTGTACTGTGGATTATAGGAAAAGAGTAATTTCAGTTTAATATAGCCCTATGAACATGTGAAAGTGTTTCAGACAGGTGAAATATACCAAGGGATGTCTTAAGCTACCACTCCAGGGACTATGAACAAAAAAAAAGTCAGTTGCCAAGTGGAGCTGGCATTTTACTAAGTCTGGAGATAATTGTACTAGAAATCTTGAGGATACTTTGAAGCAGTCTTAAGATATTGCCTATTGGAATTCCTTCTTAGTGCAAATTTCACTGTAATTTATTTTAGCTCAAATATTTTTGTGACATAAGATTATAGTCTGGCTCTGGATATGTATATTCATATCACCAACAGAAATTGTTGCAAGCTAAGTATCCTAAGTATCCTTGCTTCTTTGCCAGCTGATTTACTTTCTGGTTCATGTCTTGCAATTGGAAATAGTCACAAAAGCCAAACCAAGTCTTTTTGATGCACAGGCACTAAGCTGTTGGTCCATTTGAGCTGTCTGACCATCCGCTCATCAGTTTTTGCTGTTTTTGTTTGACTTCAACACTGCTGTTCGGTGGCTTCTCCCTCATTTTCTGTACCCTGATCCTAACCCATGCAAAACAGTCAGCCCCAGGACTTGCATTAATGTTTCACAGTACCCCAGGAACACATTTATGGGCACTGAGAAAAACAGTAAGGTGCTGCCAGAGCATGCAGATGGTCTGTTACCTTCCACAAAATGAGGATAAAACATGGAACTTTTATTACTTTCCAGAAAAAATCCAGTGTCTACTATCACCCTCTTTTTTTTTTCCCCACAGTCTTTCTATTTCTGACATCTTTCTTTTTTAAGTAGTCAATGGGTTACACCACTCTTTATGAAGTCCCTTTTGTCAAGTACGCCTTCCTAATGTTGAAGACTCTGTCACTTAGTTGTCATCATACTTGAGGAGACTGGTTTTCCTGCTATCACCAACTTCTTTATTCTGACACACTATCTGAATCAGTTCTAATGATCCTCTCTTATTGTCTGTTGATCTTCCACTGCCTATCAGTGCCATAAAGCCAGATACCATCAAGTGACAATGTTTTGTCAGATGCTTAGCAGAGACTATCCAGGTTTACTGTTTATAAATGAAGTATTTGTTAAATTACAGTATGCAACTATACACTCCACTTATTCCACATGCTTTAGAGAGATTCACACAGTGAATTATGAAGTCAAACCTTAAGATAGAAGAAGCCTATAAAGATTAAGTAATTTTATTCTTTTGCAAGCAATTAGTTGCACTAAACTGCTAAGTGGAGATCAGTCATAACTGAGGAATTGAGAGAGGGCAATAAACAAATTTCTACTGTTTTCTCTGAAACCTCTTGGTCCACAGACTGACTGTAATTTAATCCAGCAACTCAGTAGATTGTAAATTATCCATTAGAGTTGTCATTGCCCTCTTGAAAAGGATTTACTTTACACAATAAGGGAACGAGAAAGGAAATCTACCTGGTTGTTTTAAATTAAATGGGACATTTGCAGCTCATTCATGATCATCACAGCTGTACTGTCTATGTCTTGATGATGGTCAAGTGGTTTAGACGTTTTACTTGGCAAGCACCAACATTTAACTTTAATAGTTTATCTGTTTGGCACCTGGCACCCTCTCTGTGTTTCAGTACCTGTTGTGAAATTCACTGCAAAAAAGAATGAAAAATGACCAATGGACTTGGCTGCTCAACAGAAAAGTGAATTAAGTGGCTAGTTACAGTACTAGAAAAATGATATATTTTCTTAAGCAAACCTGGGGCTTTAAGAATCTCCATAATGAGCACTTCAGTACACCTTGGAAGCACTTCAGTATACCTTGGAAGTTGGTATACCAGCCACATTAGATGACATTAACAGAGCTGAAAGGTTCTAGAATGCATCTGGCAGAGTTAACTGCTGCCTCTGAAAAAAAATTACAAGCATCTTTCTTTTCCTTCCTTCCTTCCTTTCCCCCCACCCCACCTCTTTATTGTTACTATTATTTTTTGTTTTGTTTTTGTCTTGTTGTTTTATTTTGTTTCCCTCATCTATTCTGAGTAGTAAGGAACAGAAGTACAATTTTTGCAGCAGGACAATTGCCCATGTGCTAGTATACTAGGATACCTTCATACTGCAATGAAGTACAACCATGCACAAAAATATTTATTTAAATGAAAGAGACTTTATTCTTTGCCTAGCCACTATCCCAGTGCAGTAGCTGGGATAAAGCAGAGGAATTAATGTTTTGGTTCTCTTCTAAAACCCCTCACTCAATGAATGAAAAATGTTAAAGAGACTGTTTTGCTTTCAGTTCTTTTTATTTCCTTTGTATATCTAGGCAGCTGATAGAGCCCCAAATCATGTCATTCCCATTGTGCTAGGCAAAGAAGTATAAAGAAGATGTATACAATTGCTGGTCAGAAGAGCCTAAAGACGAAAATCTAAAGGACAAGGTATCAATATCATAAGTCACAAAGCTTTTGCACTCCCAGAAGAAAATGAGAAGTACTATAAACACTGCAATATTTAAAACCCTTTATGTATATTACAGTTTTTAACTTAGTTTCCAGAATGTCTCCAGCGAACAAAATGCCAAACCCTCCCTCCCCTTAGGAAACTCCAACTTTCTTTCAATAAAGAGTAGAAATCTTATCTTGACCATGGGTTTCCTCTGTGTTTGTGTAGCCTTAAAGAAAGCGCTAAAAAAAAAAATAGAATTCCAAGTAATAAAAAAGTTTAGTGTCCACAAACACTGCCACAATGCCCAGGAAGAAGTAGAATGGGGGAAAAAGAAATATGACACATCAGAGGATATAAAGGAACAAACCTGCAAATGCATTTACATAGTTGGTTTCTTTTTGGAGTCTGCCAAAATTTCTTTGTTGTCAGAATTTGTAGTGAGCCAGAGTGACATAGCTACAAAAAAAGCTGCTACAGAAGAGAACTATAGTAATATGTTACCACCATTAATTTTTCTGCTTTGTCTAAAACTCATACAAATTACCTTGTCCTAGAAGTCATATGGCTGGATCATCATTAACTGACCCTTAAAATTCTATACTTTAGTAAGCATCACAGAGCACGGTCTGTGAAATCACAGAAGCCAATGATGGAAAGATATCATGCATTGTTGTAACCAAAACCAGGAAAAACCCATCCAGTTTGCAGAAGAAAAAAAATATACCTTTCCTGAATTTGAGTTGTACCTGTTATCTATAATTTCCCTCCTTGGCTGGTAGACCACATACAGTAATAGATAAAAAAGAGTTAGAAAGAAAAAAACCGCATTTTAAAGTGTTAATTTTGTCTACTTTGCTCACTGTTTTCTTAATAACAGTTGCAAAAAGTGGCCAAATTGCAAAGACTTAGTGATGAAAAACTCAATGCTGCCTCTATTCTACTTCATCCACCCCCCAAAAATATAATGATATCTTCATGCTAAATCAAACTATTTTTAATAATAATAAAAACCTTGTGGCACTGCAATCTTTGTTCAGTACAATATCAGTAGAGAAAGGAAAGAATCCTGAGGCAATATTTTCACATACATTAAAAACATATATGTGGGGCGTGCTATCCCCTTAAAGACACCATATGCCTCCTCTGGAGATGTTAATTCCTAATCTCATCAGGGAAATGCAGTTGTGTACTGTTTGTTTCTGTGTTCATTGGTAATGTTTTAGAAATTGTCTATCTCTACATGAGAGTTTATATACATCTGTAAAGTTACACTGCTTTTGGTATGAAACTTAACAAAAAATCTGGTTATTCCCAAGTTTAGTATATTTTTCTATATCATGATGTAGCAGCAATTTGTGAGCAATGAGAAGCAGCATTACTTTTAAAGAGGGTAAAGAAGCTCTGGGCTTAGTCTTGACATCTACTCTAGTGAATCTCAAACTGAAAATAATGAGATTTTTCAATTCATAAATTTAGCACTGTGTCTGCTTACAGTCTTGGTGAAAATGTGTTGATTAAAAAAAGGTATTTGAGCATAAAATTTTTATTAATAAATATAAAGAGTTTTGTTACTGTGCCTAGCAACTGGCAATCCCTATTAAAAATGATGTAAACTAGAAAGAACGGTTTTCTACCTTCAAAAGCTGATTATTGTAAAATTTTTCCTCAATGAACACTTTATTAGGTTTCCACTGTGAGCTTAGCTTTACAGTTATACATTTCTAAATTATGCAGACAAATATATGCAATTTCTTGTGAGGTCTTTTTATTTCATTAGGTAAGAAAATTAAAACGAATGGGAATTTAAAATGAATCAGGTAATGTTCAAGTAAAAATTCTTTCACAGAGGATTTATAACCTTTTTTTTATGAATGTCTTACAGTGGAATGACTTATCTTCATTTCCTTACAGATTTCTTTTAACTTTTGTACATGAAAACTGGCACTTTGATTTGATTGAGAATTTTGTAGTAAATTACTATAGTTCTTCAAAATAAATTTTCCACTATATGCACTGTTCACTGATTTTTTATTGTAATCTGAGTCACCCAAGAACAGTGAAAATTTGGAACTTTAGGATCTTTCGTAACAGAATTAACTGAATGTAGGTATTTAAGAGCTGTGTCAGGAAAAGGACTTTTTGGTGATCTAAGCATTAAATGTCGGGGTAGAAATTGCTTGCTTTGTATGTTATAGCTGTGAATTCTAAGGTGAGGAAATAGATGTGCAAAGAATAGAAGCTCTGATGATTTTAAAAATCCTGAAGTACTACTGAATATATTTATATATCTGCACAAGTCGTCCTGCAAGGTTTGCAAAACAGCAGGAATTCCTATGAGGCTATAACACCTCTCAGATGCCTGAGGGTTTGTCAAATCCATGTGCGATCTTGTGGAACTTGTAAAATATCAGTGAGGTGTTGTAGAGTTTGAAAATTTTGGCTGGACCTTTAACAAAGTCTGGAGTTCCTGTGACAGCTAAAGCCTACCAGGACTTTTGAATTGTTCACAGCATTAATACTTCACCAAGAGAAATGCAGTTAGCCTTTTTAAAACAGCAAGATGCTCTCTAATATCACACAGATGTTTGTAGAAGAAAGTTAGGATATGAAAAATCATCAAATTACAGAGTATCAAGCTGTTGAAGACGAAAAAGTCTCTTAAGAGTTTAATGATTGCAATTATTATTCTAGTTCTCCAGACAAACTTAATTGTACACATTGGCAAACAAAACCTCCACAATTTTAAATCAATGGATACTCTGGAAATAAAATGTGCTCCTCTCAAGAAGTAGAAGTGAAGATAATGTGTTCCCAGGAGCATCTTGGTTGAAAATTAGTTCGGCTGTAGTTTATCAGTAACATAAACAACCTGGAAAAAAGTAGGTGTTTGCATCAGTGCATTGGTTAAAAAAGATATTGAGTCTTTTGCTACATGAGGTCCTTTAAAAATTGCTCAAAAAAAGTTTTTATCTTCAGTTAATATTAAGTCCTTTATAAGCGACTTAGTTTTTGTTGCTCTGAACTATTGTAAATGCAGAATGTGAATGCCACACTGAACCAAACAAAGTTCAAGCCTTTCCTTAGTCTTTGCCCCTACTAGTAGAAAAGCTATGTATTTCAGTCAGCAGACAAAACATGAGGACAGGGAGAAAAAGCCATTACACAGTGTTGGTACACTACTGAGTAACTTAAACAGGATGAGTCCTCACACAAGAGTTCTCTTCTTCCATAACTGTTTCTGCTTCTGATATAATCTACTGTATCAACTTCAGAAGATCTCTGGTAACTATTAAATTCCATTTTCCACAGTGTGCTGGTTTCAACCCATTACACACAGGCTCCAGGAAAAAAAAATCAATCAAATATTAGTTATGGTGTAATGTCCCCTCTTGAAGGTATCAGCATGTGATAAATAGAAACCTACATTTCTGTTACTGAGCTATTAAATATTTGAATTTCACTGGTAGGAAGGTAAAACACGAGTGTACAGGAAAGTTTTGGTACAAATGGGAATTCAATTTAAATAAAAACCTTGCAATCTCCTCAGGTGCTTGGTCATGTTTAACATTGACTATACTTTAAAGCACATCATATTAAGGGTACAGTTTTGGCTTTCATCCTTTTGTATGTCTCAGCTGATGCACCTTAGAACATCACTTTAGGGAAAGTAGGATGTTTGAATGCTGTGTGTGGAGAGCAGAGCAGTTCTTTGTAAACGTCTTGCCATTTCTTCTTATATGGACAAATACATAGTACTTCCAAGTACACAAATCACATTTTAGATTTAGATCTCATTTAGATAATAAATAAGAATGCAGAAAATGTTCCAGAGGGCAAGCAAAAACTTCGAATATAAAATTGAAAGAAATTTTAAGAACTGTTTCCGCGTTGGTTTCTTTAGTGTGTTTTAAACCTAAGAGATAGTTATTTCAAAAAACAATGTTGTTCTCAGTCTATATGCATGTAAAGCTGGAGACTGATGGAAACCAGAAGAAAGACCATGTTAAGATTAAATTCTCAAGCAAGTAGTGACAAACTCCTTGTCCTTGAAGCTTGTATAAATAACTTTCCTCTGTTTTTTTAACCTGTTTCCCCTGCTCTCCAGCCAGCCCAGCAGCGAGGCATGTCACTCTGATGGTTCACATCCATCTCCTTTTATTGATGTCCACTTTGGTATCTCTACAGGTCATCAATATTGCTGCCTCTCTGGCAGCTGCTGGGAATGGCAGGGCAGCCTTGCGGGACTTGGCATGTGGGGGGAGGCTCCGCTCGCTGCCGAACTCACGGTTCCAGCCAGATGCCGGTACCAGGCTGTCATAAATCTTTAGGTGACCCAGGTGAACTCTGAGTCTCAAAGCTCACTGAAAACTGATCAGGCCTCTGTTTAGTTTAACAGGCCCTTTTCAGTGACAAGTGAAGGGTTCAACAAATGCTCAAACCAGATATATATTAGTTGAAAAACTAATGGCTTTTAAAAGAATGTTTGACAATTGTTTAGGGCTGTCTGTAGATCCATTATACTGATAAATGACCAACTTGGTCTATGCCAAACTGGAGATGGCCAGCAAAAAGCAACTTTGGTTAGTATTTTTTTCCCCTCCCCTACCTCCCCATGCACTCTCTACATCTTTGGGGGCTTCATAAGGGCCTCATGTGCTGTGGTGGTCAGGAAGACTTAAGGCAGCAAAGGATACCTGTGCAGCTTACAGTTAACCTTGCAATCAAACTGAAATTAAGCAAGACTGCAGATACCCCTAGTGACCTGCTATTGACCGCCTGAACTTCTAAGTTAGGGTCAGTTGGGGCCCAGAGTAGGAGGTCAAAAGCTGGTCAGTGCTCTTCAGCTTCAGTATGTTGAATAGAGAGACTTTATTGCTGTGATTTATGCAATTTGCACAGACAGGTTAAGGAGATCTTAAAACATGCCACAGTGCTCACTTACACTGGTTACACCATCCACTGGGAAAATAAATTCTGATTGTCCATATGAAATCTCTTGTGGATATGCCTTGAAGTATTTTACTCCCTGTACTATAAAGATTCATATCCACACTCGACTCTTGAACATGGCAAGCTTAGTGTTTCCACATTTATTTAAACAGTGTGAAGGCACCAAGTGAAGCACTTTACAAAGCTGATTAATTGCAAAGGCAGAATAACAAAATAACAACCAGGTGTGTGGGGGGTTTTTTTTTTGATTTTTTTTTTGTTGGTGTGGAAAATGGGGAAGGCACAGCTAAATTTAAGATTAGAGGATTAGAGTGGCAATTTGAACACAGTGAAGCCTGATTTTTAAGCAGTCCACAGACAGCAATCCTTGGTTTTTCCTTCTCAGCTTTAACACACCTTCTTTTATTTTTTTACCAGAAAATTTGGTTGTTGGAAACTTATCAGATCAATCATAAGAAAGAATTAAGAAATTTAAGAGTTCTTACCACTTTGTAATCAGAAGACTTTTTTTTCCTGCTGAAGTTTAATACAGACTACATGAATTTTAACTTTCACACCCAAAACAGTTTCAAGGACTGCCCTAGATGCTACTCAATCTCTAGATCTTTGTACAGCAGGAACTGCCAGAGTGATGTGGATTTTCTGACAGACTCATCTCTGACCACCAGGCTTGTCTTTACTGGTGATCAAAGCAAGAAACTGAAACCTAGTCATTAAAGGTGAAAGGATAGGGTGTTTAAGCCTTTTAGAGCTACCTCCTTTTCATTGTAGTATATATTTCTTTGGTGTCTGTTCCCCCCCCATTTAATATACCTAATTTAACAACATATTATTCCATGATAGGATATAATTGTATTTGACATAACAAGGGGGATGAAGGGGTAAAATTTACCAAGCTCTACTGAAAAAAACGGCCTTAGCAGATGTGTAGCTGCTTATTTTCAGAAATATTTTATGTATGCAGTTTAACAAGTATATTCTACGACTTAAGGTGTATTTGCATTAAGTTCAAGCGTGGCTGAGCATGAGCCATTTTAATCTGTTAGGTAATTGCATTATTTTTAATAAATACATTTACAAACACTTATAGAACAGAACAGTCCTGGTGCTTAAATAATAATTTGTTCTTAGAAGGACTTATATATATTATTTTAAGTTATATACTATCCTGTCATAAATATAATGAATATTTTTAAGACTGCCAAATATGTGTTTATCTGAAAGCCTGAAACAGATACAAGAGAGTCTTTACAAGTGCCAAGTCAATAAGTCAATAAGACACATTGCAACCGTCTGTAGAAGTATTTTTCACTCTTATGAAAAACAGGAAAAGCTATCAGCTTCTTACTCTGTGAACTCAGAGATTCAGGTAGACAATGCCATCCACTGATTTACATACAAGGCTCTGCAAACAAGTAACAGAAGTAGGATATGATCTCTCACCAGTCTTCAGAGCCAGTGTTGTTAGCTGTGATCCAGTTTTAGCCTGTTGTGTGCATACACAAATAAAGACAGCCAGTATTCCCAAAGCATAGGAGGAAGTTTTTTTACTATAAGGTTCCTCAGATGATTCTAAAATTTTCTAAGACTGAACAACAGAAGCTGGCCACATATATTGTAGTTGAACAACTGGTACTTCTAAGTACATTGTCATGAATCAGCTGGTGGTTTCATGCTTTGCTCACTGCTTAACAGTGAGTGTCCAGAGACAGGGATAAAACTAGACAGAGACTAGTTACCAAACTATGATAATATAGATTCTGGTAATATGAAGGTAATGAGTGAGAGACCTAATGACCCATTTCTTTGATTACATTATACAGTAGAAATTTAATATAACAAAGTACAGCAAATAGTAACCCTGACTATTACTTCCTTAGTGAAAAGGAAACTTTCTGATAGACTGTTTGTGCACCTCAAATTCCCACTGTATTTTCAAGGCTGCTCTCAGTCTTCTGAGGTGGTCAGCCGGAAGGAGATCCCATTGTCTATATCTCATGTTCCAAAGCTATACGTATTGGTTTATCATTGTGGTTTTTGGGTGATGTTGTTTAGGATTTATAGGCCCCAATTTACTACTCCCACCAAATTAAAAAAGCAAGAAATAAAAAAAAGAAAAAAAAGAATAAAAAGAAAAACGTACATTGGTCCACTTCCTCCTACTTCCCCACTTCAACTGGAGACACAAAAGGCAAAGTTGAGAAAATAAAAATTTACTGGGAATAGAAATGACATAAGAAAAATGAATAGCAACAATATTAATAATGGAAGTGTAAAAGAGAGAGAGTGATTTCACATGCAAAAATTCTCACTGCAGAGCTCATGACAATAGACAGTACCAGTCAGCTCCCCCTCCATGTTTTCTTGACTGGCAGGAGCCCCTTTTCCCTGGAAGTGAGTCCCTTTACCCTGCCTCCAGCAATGACATGAGGTGGTATAAAATAATGTCAAGCTCCTATCTATACTTCCTCCTGGCTAATGCAAAAATCAACCCTGTCCTGGTCAGAATCTGGACAGGTGAAAAGTCTGTACCATATTCTTAAAAAGTCTGTTATAGAGACCTA
Organism: Agelaius tricolor; assembly: GCF_023055355.1. Classification (NCBI taxonomy): domain Eukaryota; kingdom Metazoa; phylum Chordata; class Aves; order Passeriformes; family Icteridae; genus Agelaius; species Agelaius tricolor. The sequence continues at coordinate 7,216,756 of NW_027269287.1, read as the reverse complement.
AGAAAAGAGAAAATAATTTCCAAAAGGTCTGAACTTTTTTAGACATTTCTGCAAACTCAGGAAGTTTATACCACCAGTAGAAGAGAAAATGATTTTTGGAGGTTCAGTACAGGGAAAGCTTCAAAGCTAGTTTGAATCCTGTCAGAGTTTAACCAAAAATTTGAGCTGTATTTGTCAGAAGAACACTCTCTTTCAATGTGTTCCTAAAGCTTGACTCCAGATAGAATTGCAAATATTCAATAAAGCTGAATGAACAAACATAATAATGAAAAAATCACAGAATCACAGAATAAGCTGAGTTTGAAGGGACCCACAAGGATCATTGAATCCAATTCCAGGCCTTGCACAGGACCATATCCGAGACTCACACCATGTGCCTGAGAGTTTTGTCCAAACATTTCTCAAACTCTGTCACAGCTTGTGCTGTGACTACTTCCGTGGGGAGCCTGTTCCAGTGCACTCTGGGTGAAAAGCTTTTTTCTGATATCCAACCTAAACCTTCTCCAATACAAGTTCAGGCCATTTTCTCTGCTCCTGTCACTGGTCACCAGAGAGAAGAGATCAGTGTCTTCCCCTCCTCTTCCCCTTTAAAGGAAGTTCCAGACTCTGTCCCCTCAGTCTCCTGTTCAGTAGGCTGAACAGACAAAGTGACTCAGCCACTCACAGAGCTTCCCCTCAAGGACCTTCATCAACTTTGTTTCCCTTCTGTGGGTGTCCTTTAAATGCTTTATATCTTTCTTATACTGCCCAAAACTACCCCCAGCACTCAAGGTGAGGCTGCCCCAGAGCGGAGCAGAGCAGGACAATCCCCTCCCTTGCCTGTTTGGCAATGCTGGGCCTGATGCACCCCAGGACACGCTTGGCCCTCCTGGCTGCCAGGGCACTGCTGGCTCATGTTCAACTTGCCACTGACCAGGACACCCAGGTCCCTTTCCATGACGCTGCTCTCCAGCATCTCATTCCCCAGTCTGTCTGTCCATCCATCCAGGGTTGCCCCACCCCAGTGCAGAATCTGGCACTTTCCCTTGTTGATTTTTATATGGCTGGTGATTGCTCAGCACTCTAATTTGCTGAGGCCTCCCGCCTTTGAGGGATTCCACAGTTTCTCCCATTTTTATATGATTTGTGAACTTGCTTAGCATCCCTTCCAGTCCTGCAGTCAGGTTGTTAATGTCGACACTGAAGAGCACAGGGCCAAGAATGGAGCCCTGTGGAACCCCACAGGTGACAGGTCACCAGTCTGATGTCACCCCATTCACTATCACCCTTTGTACCTCACCTGTGAGCCAGTTGCTCACCCATGCCCTGACGTGTACATTCAGCTCTGTGCTGCACATTTTCTCCAGAAGGATACTGGGAGAGACACTATTGATAGTTTTCTGAAATCCATACACTGGCTTCCCTTGATCAAGGGAACCCATAAGATGGGTTACTTTGTCAGAAAAAGAAATCAGGTTTGATAAGCAGGACTTTCCACTCGTGAAGCTGTGCTGGCTCTGACTGAAAGACTGCACTGTCTTTCTGGTGTATTTCAATATCTCCCTGAATACCCTTCTTCATAACTTTACCAGGCATTGAAGTGGGACTGACAGGCCTGTAGTTTCTGGGGTCCTTGCCCGTCCTGGCAGCTGGGACAATGACCAGCAGTTTCAGCTGGGACTTCTTGCCAAGGCCCCTCAAAATCATCTAGAGTGGTTTTGTGATGCCCGTCAGGCAGCTCTGATGATTTTTGGATGAATCTCAACAGCCTCCACAGACCTATAGGAATTTTAAGGAAAGAATTATCTTGGATGATGTTAGTTTGGGATCAATATAATTTTCAAATATCAAAATTATGCATTATTTAGAAAGTGACAATATATTCACAGCTTCAGTACAATTAGACATATATTATTTTCTGTACTGCATCATCCTTTCCAGGTGAAGGTAATGGATGATCCTTAACACAGGCAATGCAAAAACCTGACTGTTTGTAGACCAATATAGATTGAGAAAGATCTGGTTTTAACATATTGAGCTGAGTTTTGCATCTGAGTTCCAAGCTGGTGAAGAGACAATCAAAATTTGGAAGAATATCTTATGATACTTATAATTTGTATATGAAATAAAATAAAAATTGTTACCAACTGACAGGATTTAGTCCAAATGAAAAAATCTCTGCACAAGAAGAAATAAAAAAGTAAGACTGCATGTGCATGAAGTAGGTCCAAACTGAAGTTTAATACAGTTGTTAGTAATACAGCAGTTAATGTTGTTGTCATAGCACAACTTTTATCTTTGTGTGAGGAAAGGTCAAGATCAAAAGGTATTTTGGTACTTAATGATCACTCAAGTGCAGCATTTAGACTTCAGCTACCTGGTGCCTAACCCTCAAATCCAAAACTGTATGTGAACTTCCTTTTTGGATCTATCTGCACACTCTACAAAGAAATCCCAAACCTAACTTGCTGACATGTTTTCTTACCTTTGAACAGACCATGAAGATAGACTGTTAAGTATTTTAATTATACTTTCGCTTACTTTCTTTGAGAAATAAATTCTCATTCTTCAAATTCCTAAGCAGTTTGGACTTCTGAGTGTTCAACACTCTGTATACGATGAGAAAAAAAATTCAGTCAATTTTATGAGACAGCCATTACCTAGCCTGGCATCTGAATAGGGTCAGCTTTACCAAGAAACTTGGAAAGCGATTTATTCTCCATTATATTACAAAATGGAGAATATTCCTATCTTAGTATGTTTGTTATCATGCCAAGATTAGAGAGTTACTCAGATTGATGAACACAAGGAATTTTAGAGGAATCCTAAAACACTAGCAATGTGAACCATATTCTTGACTGGCTTTTGTAGGACTCTCTAAGTAACTCATTTGTAGCTAGGATTTGCATTCTAATTTGAAAGCAGATAGTTTAGTTTTATCATCTGGAAACATACTGTGGAACAGTCAAGCTCCAGCTTCTGGCTTTGTAATTGCAAGAAAAGTCATTGCATGGACTTCATTTAAGATGGCCTTATTTTCCCATAAATGGAGAAATCCGTAATATCAGACTCAGGTATTTAGCTTATTTCCATGAGGCCAACTAAATATTGCATTCAAAAGAACCTCATGAGAAGTCAGGTTAGAAAGGAAAATAATACCTTCTTTTAAATGGCGCAAGAAACTTTGTTTAAGGGCAAAACTGAGGTCATAAAGAGGCTAATATGATCTTAGCCTGCAGTACAGCTGCAATAGACTGTATTTTGCCTGTGAATAAAAAGGAAGCTTTTGTTTCCACTGCTTTTACTCCCTGCATGTTCCGAAGTAATTTCTTCACTCTGGTACTTAAACTTATATTTATACACATATGTATATATATATACACACACACATATTTGGCAGCCAGATATTTACATTAAAATATATGATTTTAGAAATTAACAGTATCACACAGGTTTAATAGGAGAAATCTCTTGGAAAATGATAATTCTGAATTCATGTGTTCTTACAGTGGCAAACCTATTTCTTTTGGGGGGCTAAAATCAATGTCTTCTGTCATGGACTGTAATGGCAATTTATTCTTTATAGAGGAGGACACAAAACCAGGGCAGGTTCTGAATTTTAAAACAGAGGAAGGAAATAAACATTTTTTTTAAGGAGCTAAATTGAGAAGAAATCAAATAAATAAGCCCTCCTCAGTGCTATGTTCCTTTCTGATTCCACAATGACCAATCAGAGAATTGGGCAATTGAGGCTTTTTTTGCAATGAACTCCAGAAAAAAAAATTGAAAAAGGCACATTTTAGAGATGAATTGAGAGGATTGCCCAGATTAAATCCATCAAACAAAACCATGGAAAAAAAATCTAATTTCATAATTCAGAGGCTACTGAGTGGATTTACCTTAGGGAAGTGCCCTTCTACTCATTTTCAGTAACTCTGTAGCCTATTTCAGCCTCTATGCTTGAAAAGTAACAGCATTTTAATAGGACTATTGCCTGTAAACATGGAACTGTTTGTTTGAAATTAGGCCAATAAATATTGATGGGGATAATTTTTCATGCACTTAACTGTAGATGGATAGAATGGCAAGTACTAACTGATGCTTACATTTGTGCTTGGTTTGGAAGCCCTGAACATCTAGTATTGCCTTCTGCACTGTTCACATTGCAAAGTGCCACTAATCACAAAGATCAGTTTGGGAAAATATTGGAGCAAAGGTTAAATCAAAACATTCAGCAGAAATATAGCACATCTAAATAAATAAATACATTTACAATGCTTAATAGAATACCTATAATTGTCCTTTGGCAATTATATGTATTCTATATTGTCCTTTGGCAATTATATTTTTTTGAAACCTCATCTGTCACAATTTCTTATTATTCTAATATTAAATGTCACCTTTTGTCTCCACATACTTTTCAAATTGTCGTCTTGAACAACAAGATTTTGAAAGCCAGGTATGCACTGTAGGAGAAATGTCTTTTCATTATTTTCCTTAATTTTACTTTTCAAACTTTTTTTGTGAATCAGAATGTTGGTGAATTCTTCTGTGTGTTATACATCTCCAGGAGAAAATTGTTTTTTCACACCCAGACTGCTAATTCATTAGGTGAGACAATCTGGTTGATCAGATAAGCAGGACCTTATGCAATGATCGTATAGTGTGCTGCATCATTTTACTCAGACTTACTCTTTGCAAACTTGATTTGCCCAAGATGCATCAAGGTAAAAAGTCAGACAGTCAGACAGTCAGGCCCAAGAAGGCCTTTTAAGTGAAATGCGCAGCACACTTAAAGGAAATGCAATCCTCATGGGGCAACATTCAGGATGGATTAAACAAAAAAAGGCAATGGACTCAGTCTCTGCAAGCAGCTGTATGCCTGACATTCTCTGTGACTTGTATAGGTAAATGATGCATAAAACACCCATTCCATTCCATAATTTGAATTATCTCTAGCTTAATAAATGACTGCTAAAGATGCTGTGCTTCTCCCTGTAGGAGAAACACTTAAAATGCCCAGAAGTCATATCAAATTAAAAAACATGCTGCAGCAGTTAAATAAGGGTCTCCTCCACGGGCTCTGAATATGATGTCCATATATCAATGACCTCTGACATTGCCTATCACTCAATCTGGACACAGGAAATATGGGATTCCAGGCAGATGGGAGCTGAAACTGAAGCTCCAAAGCCCTTCCTTATGCAAATGATTAGGTGCAGCTGTTTTGCTTCACATTTTAGAACACTTGAACTCTGCAATCTGACACATTTTTACTGGACTGCATGTGCGGAGGGTAAAAAGAGGTGTCATGCCCTGGCTAAACAGCAGATGTGGGAATAAAGAAAAGTCTCCATTAAGAGAAAAAATAAGGGAGAAAAAGATTTGAAAAAAGCACAAATTGAGAGGCAAGAGGAAGAAATTAAAGGGAGGCTATCAGAACAAGCAGAAGATATTAGTCTGTTTTCCTAAGATATATGGAGTTAATTCTACAAAGATTTTCCTGAAATGTTATGAAACCAATAAATTTACTCTTTTAAAACATCTTTACACTTCTAAATCTGCCCAAAGTTAAGAAGTTTTTAGAAATTCAGATGCCACCTCTACATTTTCACATTTTGTAAAATATCTTAATCAACAATATTTCAGGAGGAAAATTTCTTCAGCTCAAATCAACAATACATAAGTACTAGCCTACAGAGGATAAGTTATATGAAAAAGCCAGGCCTAACATTTTTGTGAACTTAGTGGCCTTAATTTTCCTAGCTCCAAGCCTGTATTTTAAAAGGATTTTCTCAGAGAAGCCTCTTTCATAAATTGATGAAACCTTTTTATTCCACATCTTTGGTCATGTATTAGCTGTTTAAAACCTAATCCTACTGCCCAGAAGTCTATGAGGCATTTTCCATTGGTTCCCATAAGACCAGGATCCGTGTTTTCACTGACAACTTCTTACTGATGCTACCGAAGAAATTACGGCAGCATGATTTATTTTAAAAAAAAGTATTAAATGAGAAGGATACTCAATGGAGGAATATAGCAATTCAATTTTAAAGAAGTCTGAAATGTAGTTAGGAAAACCCCCGTATTTGCAAACACATATATAAGAGGAATTTGTATGAAGGAATTAAAGAAAAGTTTACTGTCTCTACTGTTCAGCAGCAGAGAGCTTTAGTTGACAAGAACTCTTTGGGTTCTTTCTGTTTCCTGTTTATGACTTCAAAATGTTTGAGTAGAGATGCTTGTCTGATTCACTGTGCAAGGTGGAGAAAAAATTTTATTGGGCACTCAGACTGTCCTGGATGTCCTGATCAAGAAGCATTTTTGGATGTCCATTTCCAGAAGCAGAAGCCCCTGCCTCCTGGGTTGGCAAACTACCTGAGAAACAGCCATTCTTTGACTAAGGTGATTTCCCTCCATCATGAGAGCTGCAGCGTGGCTGGAAATAGAATTTATTTAAATGACCTTCATGTTTGCAGAAAAGCTTTATTGGCAATTAAAACCTCAATGTTTTATTGGTCTGGGTGCCAGACCAGGACATTGATCTCCACTGCTGCAAAGGTGTGGGACTTTTTCACCCTTCAGAATAGCAGATGCTGTCTGTATCTGTAAGTAATAACAACAGTCACACTTTTTTTTACCTAAAGTAAGAATTGTGTGTGGGAGACGATAGATTTCATCTGCTGTGGTTTAAACGTTGTGATCACTGAGCCCTCCTTCCACTCACACATTTTGCTACTTGAAAAGAAAGCCCTAAGGGTTTCCTACATCAGAAAATAAAGCTGACCTCTCTTTTACTTCCAAATAAAAAAATGTGTTTTCTTATTCCCCAATTATAACAAGGTTTCAAAACAGGTTAACACCTACTGCTGGCTATGGGAGAAATACAAAAAGGGCAAGGGGCAAGTGTGATATGAGTAAAGTTCTTGTCCTGTGAAGAAAAAGAGTTTTATCTCTCTTCTCATAATTTCGAAGGCTCATTTGGGAGGGAGATATTCTAAAAAAAATTTATTACACTTAATACCCTTCTTGAAAACCTATGTCTAAGTATATAATTAAAGCAGCACATCCTCTGATGTCATGACCATGATAGGTTCAAAAATGATCTGAAATTGTGATTGAAGAAATAAAAAAAACAATTGTGGAGATTTTAAAATGTTTTTCCCATGTGATCCCCCTGCTTTTTAACCAAGCTTGATTTTAAGGGATGGAGAGATGAAAAAAACAGAGGAAAGTGAAGGGAATGGGAAGAGAAAGAGAAATACAAAGAGAAGTAGAAGGGAGGGGGGAAGGGGAAGGGAAAAAGAAAAGAAAAGAAAAGAAAAGAAAAGAAAAGAAAAGAAAAGAAAAGAAAAGAAAAGAAAAGAAAAGAAAAGAAAAGAAAAGAAAAGAAAAGAAAAGAAAAGAGAAGAGAAGAGAAAAGAAAAGAAAAGAAAAGAAAAGAAAAGAAAAGAAAAGAAAAGAAAAGAAAAGAAAAGAAAAGAAAAGAAAAAAGAAAAGAAAAAAGAAAAGAAAAGAAAAGAAAAGAAAAGAAAAGAAAAGAAAAGAAAAGAAAAGAAAAGAAAAGAAAAGAAAAGAAAAGAAAAAAGAAAAGGGGAAGGGAAAGAAGTCCACAGGTAGGGCAAAGCAGAATAATCTTAATTGGTTGTAGGCCAAAAGAGTAGCAGTATAGAAAAGAGGTCCTGTAAAACCCAGTCCTATAAGGTCAGACCTAGGAATAATTCTATGGAATTTTTATCTCCATTGAGAAATAATAATTGAGAAAGAGAGTATTCAAATAATCCAGAATTGGCAAGAAAATTTCAATTTGCATAAAACATCTTAATTAAAGAAAATTATACCCTAAAACTGGTTAGCCATTTCATCACTTTCATATTGCACTGAAATTTCTCAGGGTGAGGAGAAGAAATCATGTTTTAAAAGATACTCAGTAGGAGAAGAAAGAGATGATATACTGACAATACCAAGCCAAATATTGTCTTGGAAGGAGGTAAAAATGGTGAAAACTGATCTGTTGATGGAGAGGAAATAAGAAAAAACTAGAAGAAATATTTCAATATAAAGATGACAACAAAGGGTCTAGAAATTGAAATTTTGATGTTGACAAAACAAATATGGAGAATATATGGGTGGCAGCAGACCTTTGACCATGTGACACTGCAGAAGTCTGAGGTAGCTCCAAGGCAAATTTCTGAAGATCTTTGAGGAATGAGAGCTTCTTCCTGGCATTGTATATGGCTTTCCTGGAAAGGCACTGTAGATTTATGATTCATATCTAAAAAATGCAAGAATAGAACAGAAACACGAAAAAGGCTTATTAAATAATTGGAAGACACAAAGACATCTGATCTCTGCTGAGGTTAATCTCTCACACACTTTGTGGAATCAGCTGTTACTTGAACTCAGGATCGGAGAATTTCTCAGACAGAACCCTTTGAGTAACAGAAGATTATGAAAGCTGCAAAAGAACTCTGTTCATGGATGAAAGTATAGTGAGAAGGCAGTAAGGAGGGAGATGAATCATGTGTATGAAATGCTCATCATTGTGGTGTAGGATGCTCTAAAATGGTGACTCAGGCTCCAGCAGAGCCTTGAAATAGGGTTGCCAGTGCTGTAGGGCTTGTTTAACTTCAGGATTTGCTATAAAGTATCACACTGAAGTTTGCTTTCCGATGGATGCAAAAATCTCAGTGTTGATTTGGAAAAGTCATTTTAACATTTCTACCTCTTATAATTCAACTGAAAATTGGAGATGCATGAAGACAGACAGAGGAGAAGAGTGTCTAAGTTAGAAACAAATGCTCCACTTTTTTTGAAAATTTCTTAGACTCATCTTTCTTTTATTACAAGACCTTCTTTCATCTGTTCTTAATTTTTTGTTTTTCTGAACTGTTTCTTCATCTTTTCTAGTGTTTCTTTTTATTTGTACTAGCAAACCTCACTTTTAAACTAATTTTTTATAAATTTCCCACTATTTTGTTCTTAGCCCTACATTAGAAGATACATTTCCACTTTGTTCTTATTCTTCTCCAGCTTCTCTAACTCTTCTTTATCACACATTTTTTCCTTTATTTCTCTTTTATTTTCTTCACTTTTTCACATCATTATATATGCCATAACTTCAGCAAAATATCAAAAGGGAAAATCCAGTACATAAATTAGAGATTTAAATAAAATAAAATAAAATAAAATGCTTTAAAAAAAAGTTTTTGCATTACCCACAGTTACTAAGAGCATTTAATAGTTGGCAATCTGTAGGTTTTACTAGGTGAAAAACTTATATAGTCACCGCAGACAGCATAGTTAAAATTGCTTTTCTTAGTACAAGCTTATTCAAAGTAGCACATCTCCTGTAGGCATTTTTTTATTAATATGAAATGAAAACTTAAAACTTTTTGCATCTTTACTCTAAAATATGGCTTCAGACACAAGTTAACTGAATTAGTATTATTTTTTTCCTAGCCTTAGAATATAATAGCTTTTCACTTTCTGTTGTGAAAGGCAAAAGTGTGAACATTTATGATGATGGTTAGAGAATTGATACTATTCCATAGAGCTTGGTTTAAAGGATGTAATCACCCACATGTTGCTGCTGTCACTAGAACTGCAACACTGTGCAAGTTCACAGCCAGTATGAGATATGCCACAGAGATATAGTATGTCTGCATGGAAATATTATTCTAGCATTCCTTAATTGTGTTCAGTAATCACATTTTATAACCTTTTGATTGATTAGTATTTAGTGTTTGACAATTAAATGATTGTAGCCAACCATCCCTTCAAGTTAATTATCTGTAGATTGTGCTGGTCAGTTTTGGTAAGTTTTTTACTATGTTCAGCACGTGGCATTTTCCAATTACTTTATGGGCTACATTTATAAATGGAACTATGACAAACCTGTTATTGTGTATATTACAGAAGAATAATTCATATGACAGCAATCTTATTAGAGGTTGTTATGAACAACATTGTGTGGGCTACATTTGAGATGTTAGTGTAGTTACTCTCATTTACACCAGTTTAGGAATAGGATGTATGTTTGATCATGAGGAATGGTAACTCCTTTAGATACATCAAGACTTTTAAGGTATAGAAGTGTATCTGATTTAAGAAACAATGTTTCTGGGAACAGTAAGATAAGAATAACTGAAGATAACAGTATTTCCTCTATACACATATTCATGTAGAACTCAGTTTGATCCTGTACAGAAGGACTAGTTGTGAGGTCTTAAAGGTATTCCATTAGTGCAAAATGAAGTTTGAGAATTAAATGAAATTTAAAATTAATCACTCTTGTCAAGTAGCTTTCTCCATGTTCTCTTTGTCCAATGAATGTAATAGAAATTTTGAAAATATTTCCTGAAAAAGTGTAATTCCATCTATATTTGACTATTTTTCTCTGCTGGGACAGCATGGTTTACAAACACTAGCCCTTAGGCAATATGTCATATGAGCCATTCACAGAAATAGGATGGTAATAGAAGCTGAATCTACAATTCGTTCAAGGTCAGCTGGGAAGAAGCTACTCTGATTTCATGTACTAGAGCTGACCAAATTACAGGTTTTGATGCATACATGGTTTTGAACCAGCATATGGGCAATCCATGACATCATTCCACTGCTCTCTTGGCAGAAGCCTGGTGTTTGACTGGGAGCAGACACTGGTCCTTTCCTGTGATAGAGCTGTAATGTCTCTTGGAAACACCTCACTGCTGTGAGCACCTTTGCATGTTCCCCTCTCCAGAAGTCATCTGATACAGAACATTTAGGTTTTATGGTTCTTAACTTTCAATAGGTGCTGCAGGAATTTGTGTTTGGTTTTTTAAACGAATATATGCCTTTGAAAGTAAAGTAATTAAGACACTTCTATGCATCTTAAGGAGTTTGTTACTGTGTTATACAGTTCTCTACAATGGCAATGTCAAGATTTCACTCATTAGTTTGATCCAAAATTGCAATGTGTGAGTCCATATACATATGTCTGTTGAAGCAAAGATATTGAATAGAACGGGTACAACATATCAGTGAAGACAATAGCTGCAGAACTGGTATTTTTATTTGTGATTTTGAAAATGCAACATGGAAGCATGTCTTCACTTTCCTCTCTTGTAGCTGAATCTTGAACTAGATGTAGTCATGTGTGATGTCTTGTTGAGTGTTGCTTAGAAAACAACCACTCAGTCTCTTACATAACTCTTTTCAAGCTCTCTGTAGGAGCTCATTCAAATGCAAGCTCTGCACAGGTATCCAACCAAGCAGGACCAGAGATGATATGGAAACAGAAGCTTTACTTACTGGTTGGAGAGGTCCCGAAACAGACTCAGAGTCATATATTAGATAGTCAGATGTATGCCAATTCTTTGTCTTATGTTTTTATCTGTATGTATGATAAATTTTGAGTCTTAACTTCTCAATATGAACATATGTTCATCAGTAATACCTCCTGTCTCATCAGCACAGAGAAAACTATATCTTATCATGTATTCTGCTGAGCCATGGTCACTGGACTTGTCAGAGTAAGCTCAGGTGAAGACTTTCCCCCATGATAAACAGAAAAGTATCTGCTTTGGGTGGTGCAGAAAACTTACCCCAAAAGAACAAAGAAAGGCAAAGTGTGTAATGTGCTCAACTTCTCTAGGCTGAAGCATTTCTATTAATTTTATTAAAGCAGGGTTAAAACAGGAACAGGTTTTTGGTGCCAAGAGCTATTGCTGTTTGTAACTGAAGCATGTATAGAAGCAGGTACTTGTAGAGTTGGATTTTGTGATTAGAAGTGAAGAAAATTGTGGTGACCACAGGCTGGGTCAACCCACTTTAGGAATATAAACATCTTCTCTATGATTTACTAAAATCCAGAGGCAAAAAAACCCCACTTCAGTCTTTGTTAAAATTTAAAAATGTTTACACAAGGAATTTATGAAGAAAACATGCCTAAAATTTCATTTTCTAATAGCATTTTGTCCGCAAACATGAGGTGAGCCTGTTTTCATGTACAGTGTTAAAATATTTTTTAATATTTGCTAATGGATAGCAAATATCCATGGACCTAACATGTCTTGAATGCTTTTGTTGCTTTTATACAAGTAGCATTGGCTTATGGCTTCATGTTATTGTTGTCTTGCATGGAGTGACTACATCAGTTGGACAAAGGAATTGCTACAGATTGCATTTATTTGTATTCCTGTAAAGTCTTTTTCACAGGCCCCCACAACATTGGTTTGTTTAAATTGAAGAGAAATGGATTTGATGAGTGGACTATTAGATAAGAAATCTGTTGGATGATCACATCCAGGAAGTAGTGATTAACAAACAGCTCAGAATCTTGATCAGTGACAAGCGGATCAGGACTCCATACTCGGACCGGTACTGTTTAACATCTTTATTAATGACATTGACAGAGGGATTGAGTGCACTCTCATCAAATTTGCAGATAACACCAAGCTGTGAGGTGCACTTGACATTCCTGAAAGGTGTTCAGAGGGACCTTGACAAGCTTGAGAAGTGGCCCATGAGAAGATAATGAAGATTAATAAGACCAAGTGCAGTGTGCTGCACCAAGTGCAGGGTTGCAGATATCAACAGCAGATATCAACACAGGCTGGAGAATGAAGAGATGGAGAGCAGCCCTGACTAGAAGGGCTTGGGGATACTGGTGAGTGGAGGCTGGCAATGTGCCCTTGCAGCCCAGAAAGCCAAATGTGTCCTAGGCTGAAACTAGAGTAGTGTGGCCTGCAGGTTTAAGGGAGGGGACTCTGACATGTTAACTCACTCTCATGAGACTTCACCCAGAATATTGTACCCAGCTCTGGCATTCCCAGCATAGGAAGACAACTCTCCAATAGGGAGTGAGTCCAGATGAGGCCACCAAGGTGATTAGAGAGATGGAGCATGTCTCCTAAGAAAAAAGACTAAGAGAGTAAGGCATGTTCATCCTGGAAAAGAGGCTTCAGGTATAACCTATTGCGGCCTTCCAGTACTGAAAGGAAGTCTGCACAACAATCGAGAGAGACTATTTACACTGAAGTGACAGGACAAGAGGTAATGGCTTCAAGATGAAAGAGATTGAATTTAGATTAAATATTGGGATAAATTTTTTACAATGAGGGTGGTGAGGCACTGGAAGAGGTTGCCCAGAGGGGTTGCAGGTGCCCCAGCTGTGGAATCATCCAGGTCAGGTTAAATTCAGACTGCTTGTTCTGAGCAGTCTGAACAAGTGAATGGTGTCTCCACCCACAACAGAGAAGGTGGAATTAGATGATCTTTAAGACCCCTTGGCAAAAATCCCTCTCCAGTTCTTTCACAGACCCTCTTTATTACTTGAAGCTGCTTTAAGAGCTCTCCAGAGCCCCTCAGTCTGTCTTCAGAGCAGAAATCCAGAAGTCCAGCCCTCTGATCATCTTCACGGCCTCCTCTAGACTCCCATGGTTCCACCTTCTTCTTATGTTGGCCTTCCCATAGCTACACATAGTACTCAAGATGGGTATTCATGAAAGCAGATTAGAGGAAGAATTTCCTTCCTCACCCTTCTGGCCATGTTCATGTTGATACTGACACACTAGGGCACACTTTGTTCTGGGCTGCAATATCACATTGCTGGATTGTGTTAATGTTCTCCTCAGAACAGCTTTTAATTCATTCTACATTCAACCTGTATTGTGCTTGGGATTTCCTTGACCCATAGGTAGGACCTTGTGCTTGGCCTTGTTGAAATTCATAAGGTTCACACAGGCCCACCTCTCAAGACTGTCAAGTTTCCTTTGTAGTGAGACCATACAGCCGCTCCTTACACTTGGAGTGATCTGTCCATCTGTATTGGGTCTGACCAAGGTGAAGTTCACAGCCGTCACAATGCTGTGCTTTGCACAGCCAGGCCAGGCCAGGCCAGCTGACCCAAATTATCCAAAGGGATATTCCATGCCATATGACAACAGCTCAGATGTATAAGCTAAGGTAGAGACTAAGCGGGGCAGGGGGGCCATTCATGACTTTTCAGTGTTTGCTTTCTGGAGGAACTGTTACGCATGCTGAAGCTCTGCTTCTCAGGAAGTGTCTGAACATCGCTGCTGATGGGAAGTAGAGACTGACTTTTTTTCTCTTAAGCCTATGTATGCTCAGATCTCTGCTTATTTCTTTCCTTTACTGGAATAAAACTGCCTTATCTCACCCTGCTGGTTGTTCTCCATCTTATTGTCTCCTGTGTCCCAGAGGGAAAGGGCAACTTAGTGGGCACCTGGCACCCAGCCAGGGTTAACCCGCTACACCATCAAATCTATTCCTCACTATTTTAGAGACAAAGATGTAATAATGCAGGACAGTGTCAAGTGCTTTGTGCAACTCCAGGCAGAGGATATCTGTTGCTCTTCCGTCATCCACCAGTGCTGACTCCTTGCATGATAATTTAGAACACATCATGCTTATTACACAAGAATCAATACATTTAGCAATAGATATTCTACAAATCTCTTCTTTTGACAGTAGTCAGAATACTCAGTCCTTTTTTTGTCAGGAAGGTCTCTGATGGGCCTTTTATTTTTTGCTTAATCACACTACTTTATGACCAGTGCATGGTTTATTCTTAATTAAAGCCACAAAAAATATTTGCAAATGGACATTTGAGACCTTAAAAATGGCAATGAATATATACAAAATATAAGTCGGAAACTAAGAAAAAAGGTAAAGGTAAGTATCGGTAAGTCCCACAAACCAAGATCCTGCAGATTCGAGACAGCTAGAGGAAGACACATAGAGAACATCTCCTGAAAACATGAACTGTGGTATTTCATAGAAACTCCTAGGAAGGTACTGGTGTGCATCTGACTGAGTTCAGTAGGTGAAGACAGATCAAGATCCTAATAACAGTGTGACACTTTTTCTGAGAAAGGAGTGTGGATGTGGCTGTGCTGCTTTTCAGCATTAGATGTGCAATGGTTGGTTTAGCCTGGTTATCTGTTTCAGCAATGCTGTACTAGTTCACTGTTTCCCAGACAGGTTTCCATGGTTTCCCACCCCATCCCGCCCCACTACTGAATACATTCACATTTATTGGAAAGGAAGTGTAAGCTGGAATGTGTGCTGCTTCCAGCCCTGGGGCTGTGTTTTTTCACATACATAAGTCTCTCCAGTCCAGCACATTAACACAGGAAACCTAAGACAATCTTTCCTTTCTGATGTCAAATTAATGGAATTTTTTTTTGTTAATAGTAGGGTTGTCAAATTAATAGAACTTTTTTAGTTAATAGTAGGGTTGATTCCAAAATAATTACATTATGGATTTCTTTACATGATGCACAATGGAAATAAGAAGGGAGACTTCGGTCTCTTGAAGGCCAGCATTTCTAGGTGCAATTGTTTTCCCCATATTGTTCATACTTCAGAGAAAATACACCTCAAATGCATCTAACCTACCCTATTATCAGAGCTTCAGATACAATGTCATCAGGCACATGGTGTGATTCTTGGGGTGTCTTACACAGGGTGAGCATTTTGACTTGATGATCCCAACGGATCCCTTTCAACTCGTATATTCTGTGATTCTATGGTTATAAGTAATACACCCCAGCTCTCTTGTTTCTTGAGGAACAAGTAGTGTCCTGAGATAGCGCAAAATTAAATAGTCAGAAGATATGTGTATTTGTCGTGCTCTTATTTGCAAGTTTTGGAGAGAAGGGGCATATATCATCCACAGAACTTTGAGGGTAACTTTGTTGGTTTATTAATCTTATTATAGTATCAGAACATAACAATAATTTTAATGACTTAGTAATGTGATTTGATAATTTTCTGATTAATGTTTCACCATGAACAGAAGAAATAGATTAACCATACCATAAATTGTAACAAACTAATTCCTCACTGCAGCTTTAGAAACCAAATCACATGCAGTTTCAATTATTTTACATTTGGCAGTCATTCTTTCCAATGGATCAGCAGGCATTAACACAATAATCTGAAAGAAGCTTATAAAAACATGGATGACAGACGTTCTTATTATTAAGAAATATTTGAGATTAAAATGGCATTTTTGTTTGAACCATACCAAATTCTGCAACTAAAAAATCTTAATTTGAACACCTTAAAAATACTTTCATAGTTTTCATGCCCTACGAATATATTAAATCATTGTTAGTCCAATAAAGTAGTGTTATTTTGATAAAAATATATGAAAAATAATGAGCTGAAGGGATTAACAAGCACTGATAAGAATGAGTTCTTCTGAATTAAGCAGTGCTTTAAATTGGACACATCCAGTAGAAGAATGATGCTATAACTGGTGCTGCTTCCAATCATGTCTTGGCTCCATACAGACCTCTTCATTTGGAGGTTCCCAAAAGCTTTAATGAATCTGTAAATATCATACTTATATTTTGCAGGTCATGTGTGGCTAGACTGAGGCTGAGAAACAAATCAATCAAAGAGAAAGAATAATCTAATAATCTGTGTAAGTGGTGGAATTAAAAGTTCCTCTCTTTTCTGTCCATTCTACAAAATTCAGAAACATTAAATAAATGGAAGTAGTATGCTTTTTTCTTAATTTCTACCATGCATATTTTAGTTCATCTTGGTCTGCTGTTCCATCCATTATACTGTTATACATGCAACATTGTCCTGTGCATGCTTATGAACGGAGTATCTGGATAACTTGCTCAACTCTTTTTCATTGATTGAATGAAAAGCTATATACAATCAATAAAAATCAATAAAATCACTGTGCAGGTTTTACAGTGGAAGATATGTGTCTGACACTCCCTCTTGCCCCCCAAAGCTGAAAGTGGGTAGTTGTCCTTGCAAAGAAACTTCCTCCTACAGTGGCCCTATAGCTTGTTGGAAAGGGTAGCCATTTATCACAGTCCTAAATGAAAGCATTCCTTGGACACAAATGTCTTTTTCTTCCTTTGTCTGATTACTGAGGGGAAAAGTGAGAAGGAAATGTCAAAATAGTGAAACAGTGGTGTCTAGAGAGCAGTCACTTTGGAGCTCAACCAGCTTTTGTGAAGGCCTGGATGATTTGTCAAATGGTTGTGGCATAAGTCAAGCCCTGAGGTTGAAAGGTCTTGACCTAAGGAGTGTTGGAATCAGGCAGTATAAGCAAGAGGGCTGCTAGAAGTTTCAGCTGTAGTGGAGATGAACAATGATGGGTGCTGGACACAACAAAACCTAATCTGCATAATTCAGGTAAGGAATTTTATTGAATCTGACAAGTATGTGACAGGCTGAGAAAGAGAAAAGAACATGCTCTTGCTGGGAACCTTCAAAGCTCTTGTTAAGGTATGTGGAAATAAATGACAGCTAATCTCTTACTAAAAAAACTGTAAACAATACCATTTTACACAGGGCTCACCCATGACCTTTTCATAGATCAGGCTATCCACTTTCAGGCCAGGCCACAGAACTTATCACAAACAATGCAGTGAATTTGTATTGTGCAAGAAGAGCTTTACTTCTCCCAGCTGCTTCACATAGAGTTGCTACTGGCTTTGGCAGGTATGGTTCTGAAGAAAGACTATCACTTAACTCTGGTAAACAGCCCCTCCCAGCAAACAGAATAATGACATGGAGAGTTTTCAATAGAAGTGGTTTGTTTTGTTTTGGTTTTGGTTGATTGCTTGTTTTGTTTTAGATTTTTTGGGGTTTTTTTGCAGTTTTGGCTTGTGTAGATCATACTGCACTACAAATCTCAAGCTAAAATGTCATAAGGTGACAAGACAACTTTCCTGTACTGAGACCTGCTGATGTTATTAAAGTGACCAAGACTACTAAAATCCTTCATTAAACTTGACATGTCAAATTTCCCCCATTTAAAAAAAAAATTATGTTAACCTTTTGCCTCTCTTTTAAGTCTTCTCTAGGTAAACAGTAGCGTCTGAAGAAAATATATAGTTTGTTCTTTCAAAATACCTATAAAATCCTGACTGCCAGCTTTAAAGAATAAAATTTTTGTATTCAACTTTATTTCAAAAGAACTAAGACAAATACAACCTTAATGCACATACAACCCAGAAGCAATGGTTGAAAATTGATCTAGCCTTTGTATGATGTTTAACATCATCCAGTAGAAAAAAAATGACCTTGCAGGCAAGCATGAGCTTTCTTTTTGTGAATATCTGTATTCTTGAGAGATCTTTCTTAATACTGAATTCTTTACAAAAGGTAGAACTCGATATTTATATAAAGAGGTTTCTTGCCAGATGCAGATCTCTAAGCCTTACAAAAAACCAATTTAATGTACTGTCTGCTGAATGATTGGAAGAAAAGCTCAAAATCTAGACAAACATAGTGCAAATGTGACTTTCAAGAGCAGAAATTCAACTCTAAAACTCTTCAAATAAATACAAAAACAAAGATTAGACCAACTTTGTTGAGCATGAGGCACAAAATCCCCAAGCACTTCTCTGGATTACTGGCACAGCGACTTCTGCAGTGTATAGCACACATGTATGCCTTTTACCAATGTGCATATCTTTCAATCTAATAGAAAGAGTCCTTGCTGGATCAGTTGTGGATCCTGATTTTATAAGCAGTCAATGCATAATTCACAAGGCTTAATGAAGATTCCAATTCATGACAGCCAACTGCCTCCATAGGTTTCACCTCCCAGTCTCATATAAAGAAAGAATGAGATACTGGAAAGCATACCAGCTGAACCTTACAAAGTACCAAACCTATGCATATTAATGAAGCGCAATAAAAGATATTTTTGACTTTCAGGAAGTTTTTCTACTGTTTTCCAGCTTTAGAGACAGAGGAAATGTTTTGTAGTGCACCTTTCAATACACCACACCAAATACCACGTGATGCTTCCCCTCAAGGCAAAGGGGCAATCAGATTGTGGCAATGGCATTTCATATCTAGCCTCATCAAATCTATGAAATCCTCTGTCATTCCCACCCCAACAGTGAAATCCATGCTGGAAATATCCCCACCTTCCTCTCCCATGTTCCTCTCCAAATCCCGATTTGGTAACTAGGAAGTGCTTCAGCAGAGCTGCTCTTTTATGTGCTGTGTTTAGTCCTTGGGACAGAATGAATGGTAGCTTAGATGAATGCATTTGTGCCATTTTACTTGGTCCCAGACGATGTTTCCTCACTACCATGACATCTGAACAGAAGGAGAAAACATCTCCCTTTTGTGGCAAGCTAATTTAATTTGTACCTTCCACCTAGGGGTAAATATGTTTGTCTGTCTTTTTAAGCTGTCTTTGCCCACTTTATTTTCTCACGGGAAACCCTGCTGAGTCAAAAGCAGGATATTGCTTATTGCTCTAACTTTATTTTAAAGTAATTTAATTTTAAGCATGCTTACACCCACCCTAAATTATGCAACTGTAAGAGCTTCACTGGGACAGCCTTAATGACTTTTGCAGGTTTCTTGTGCCAGAGACATCAAGGGCTGGTTGTTATGGAGGTATTTGTCTTTTACAATAAATGCTTTAAAACAAGAAATCTCTTTTGCAGTTTCCTCAGAGATGTGTTTCTTATTTTCAAAAATCCCACAGTTTTGCACATTGACCTACCACCTTTAAAAACCAGCATGATGAACGTTGACCTTTGCTTTTTTTGATCTGGTGTTATATGTGATTTGACTTCTTTCTGTCTGAAGACATTGTAAAAAGGATTTAAAATAAACAATGGATGCATTTATTTATGACAAATGGCAGTGAAATATGACTCAGATGGCTCAGAATTTGCATCTTCACCATTTATGCATGACTCTTTAAACTGGCAAACATGTTAAGTTAAGGGCATTATTTAATCCAGTATTGAAAATTTTCTATAATTAAAAAGAATCATTAAAAACCCATTTTGCTTGTAGTAACATCACAACTTCTTTTATTTAAACTTTGTTATTTCATACTAATTTGGCAGTGGTACATGCAAGAACTTATGAATTAAGCACATTCTTGCAATTTCTTTCCTTAAAAAAATCATTTTTAGTTATTTCCAGGTAAATATTATTTATCATGTCAGATAAGAAAGAGGAAATATATAGCACTTAAACTGAAAAAGTATATTTTTAATATACGCAGTAAAAACATCACAATACTGACTTTATCTGCAGTTGCTGTTTGCAAATATATAATATCATAACAATGTTTTTTCACAATAATTTGGCACTATGTGTTCTGATCAGAAATGTGCATTTCTGTCACATTCAAAATCCAAAGTGTTCAACACATATCTATAAAGTGCATTTCTATAACCTGCAGTCATGAATATCAGAGAAAGTGTGACTTTGTCTGCCAATTACCAGTTACTTTTTCTTTGCATAATATTTTATCAGTGCCTTTCTGCAATGATTTGCACTCTGTATTCTGGTCAGAATTATGAATTTATCATCAGAAAATCACAGCGAGTCAAGTTTGGAATCAGTCACAGCATTCAGAAAGATCATCATGACGGTATTGCAGTTTTGCTAATAAACCTTTCCTCCATTCTTTTTATATTGACTTGACGGTTTGTTTTCTAAACAAGCTGCATTTTTTAGGAAAAGGAAGTAGCTCTCTTTTTCAAACTTAGGGTTTAGAGTCTAAATATGCAATGTCATGACAAACAAATAGCAACCAATGTGTGCTCCAGAGAAAAAGGAGGAAGTGCAACCGTGTTGCCCCTCTCTAGTCTACTCAGTGTAGATATATATAAAGATATAAAATGGACAAAATGGCTTCTTTTGCCTCTGTAGAGGATTGTTCAGCCAGAATCCAGCACTCCTATTAGTACTGTAAGATTTTACATCAGCTTTGAGCATGAAGGGGGTAATTCCTGGTGTGGGACTTTAGAATGGATTGGTATGGAACTTAAAGATTGTCTGCTTCAAACCCCTCTGCCCCAGGCAGCGACATCCCTGGGCAGATGTGGATCAGAATGCAAAGTTGAAGGGCAGTTGGTGAACAAGTACCTCTGACAGTGCATGCCTTGCTTGGCTCTGCTTCTCAGCCAGGGTTTGGACCTCAAAAACTTTGCCTGGAAAGGTGTGCAAGTTGGATGATAACAAATACATGGAAGATGTGTAGTCAATGGTAGGGCCATCTGGCCTTTGTACCATGCCAGAAAAACCAGATCCAAGGTGCAAAGAGAGAAAATGTTAAGAAAAAAAGGGATTCTGTAGTACTTAGAATTTCACCTACTGACCTCGGCAGTTCACAATGCTTCAAACAAGTTGCTTTGAGGTCTGGAACTTTCACTTTAAACTCGGAAAGTTGTCTCTCAAGACCTTACCTCTGATAAGGATGGAAAACTTTGTTGGCAAAATCCCTTAAACATTTGCTTTGTTTTCTTTTTTGAACAGTAAATTTGCCTCTTTACAGGTTATGAAGTGCTTGCAAACTGCCTGGTGCTAAGAAGATAGTATCTTTAGGGCTATGAAAAGGTATTTCCAGCCTTATTGCCAAACGGTGTAAATCAAGGCCATCCACCTTTCCATTAGAAGCTAAACTCTTAAGGTGTCTATGGACAAAGGGCTTGATTGTGTATGGAGCAACAACATCTGCTTACACTCAGCCTCATTGTCAGGGAGCTGTTTGTTAAAAGAGTAGGATCTCCTTTCTCTCTACTTCATGCTGTATTATGTTCCATGCAGGAATATCTAGTCTCCAGGACCTGACCACTGCTTTCATCTGCTGGAGTTTAAAGACTTAGCTGCTTGAAGTGAGAGTCCAGTCATTGACTCCCTAGCAATTTGGAGGATGTTTTGATGGACACTTTAAAAATTTCATTTGATTTCCAGACACCTTTCTGCAAAGTATTATCTTTCCTGTGCTGTTCTGAAGCTAAAGCTCCTATGTAAATACCTCTCTGGTTCACTTTAAGGTGAAATGGTCTGAATTGGGTCTGAATTTCTCAAATACTAGATGGTCACAAGGAGACACTATTAGTCACACTTAAGCCACAAAATACCAATACATTCTCCAGACTCCATGATTAGTATAACTATCTAATAAAAACTTTTCTGAGCTTTGTTTGTTGACATGTTGGGTTTTTTTTTGCATCTGCATCACTAATGCAGCCAAAAGAGAGAACATCATGTTGTAGCTGGTCAGTTTTTGTGATAAGAAAACTGAAGGATAGAAACTGCCCTGCAAATTAGTAAAGTTTCATTTTGCTACTCCCTATCTGCCGTCAGCAGGCACTCATAGATAGAAAATGCTTAATGTATAAATTTGAATAGACAATACTTGTAAGTGTTCCTGAACAATGGTGAATGTTGCTGTCCCTAAACTGCAGTATATTGTGGATTCAGACATTGTGCTGTACAGCCAGAAAAGAAACCTAGAATAAACCCAAGACATATTTGCAACATACATAAGAAACCCATGGTACAGTTTAGAGTCATGACTGATTTTCCTGGAAATGGTATCTTCATGGTATTATACCAGTTAATTTTACTGCAGCACCACAAGGCATATTTTAATAATATTATTGAAACCACAGTGTAATGCATGAAAATATATCAGATTTTTTGTAGGAAAGTGGTGCAAATGTGCCATCTATTTAGGTATGCATATATAAATATATATACATACATATATGTATACATACATACATACATACATACATATATGTGTGTGTATATATATCTATATATCGAATCTATATCTATCCATATCTATATCTATATCTATATCATCTATATCTATATCTATATCTATATCTATATCTGACATGAATGTGTACTCCCATGGCCTAAAACTTTAAGGTTAAAAGAGAATACAAGTACAAAAGGAACTTCATGGCAGGGAGGTGGGGCCAAAGTGCAGGCAAAATAACAGCTTAATGGGCAGGAATCTGAAAAGCATCTTGGGGAAAAAAATGCCCTGGGCCAACAACCTTCTAAATGGGAGCAGTGGGTGACATAATGATTTTTGACTCAAAGGATGGTCAGTCCAGCTTCCAGATATTGCCATTACTTGCATCGTGAAATGCCATTTTAAAAGTAAGCAGTCATTTTAAAAGTAAACAAGTCATGCTAAAATAGTTCTGCTGTTTCAAACCATTTCTCCTGACTTGAAAGCTTTTGGCTTTGATAATTACAAGCTTTTAATTGTTGCTGTAAAGTGCTCATGCACAGTGGAAATAAATGTGCTTCTATTCTGGTATTTTAACTTAAGCATTTTTTCTCTCCCCAGTATTGACATATACAGTTATTTGCAAGGAACAATTATAGCCCTGCTGGGCTCCTTTGCATAGGCAAATGCATCACTAAACTGTCCAGCTTCCTCAGTACCCCTTCCTGTCCATCCATTTCCCTCACGAGCATGATACTCATTTTCAGCAGTTTGGTTTATTCCTTCTCAGAGATACACTACCAATATATTACAGAGTGCTTTAGGTACTTAAACCAATGCCCTTAATGGATTTATCAATACTCTTTCCTAGCACAACTGATGTTACACTTGTGTTTTCAGATCTATGTCAATGAGGTCTTCTTCCTTGACTGCTTTCTATTCTCATTCTCCTCTGTATACTCACAAATTCCTGTAATTTATATGCCTAGACTTGCATTATGTGCTATGAAATTTCAATCCACTTCTATGAATTTATTTCAGAAACCCATAAATCTCTTGTCATTAAGAAAAAGGAAACACCTGTCTCTTTGGAAGATCATATGCCACTTCAAGTGATTTAGACCCATGCTTTATGTTGAGAATCTGGTGCAAGAATTTTACCTAGCTGGTTGCACACTGAATTTCTTTCTCCTTTTCCCTTATTGTGTATCTTTTATGACTTAATTTTCATGTTCCACAGAATCAAACTAAAAGGATAGATAATAATAATACTACTTAGTATTTTTTACCGCAGTAGCAGCTTCCACAAACCTCATTTGCATAATGGCTGGTACATGCTTTATCAGCTCTACAAGTATTTTGAAGCTTTAAGAATTTTAAGTGTTTAAAAACTTAGTAGTGATTAAATTTCGAATCCAATGAAGTGATTCAGGTGTTTCCCTTCTGAGGACATGGGCTGCTGACACAAGATCTTGAAAAAATACTTCCCTAATATTTTCTTGCAATACATTCTGGAGAAGAACACTCTGAATAGAACATTTTGCGATGTCTTTTAAGATACACTGACATCTCTTTCTGTCTACATCAGGAGTAACTCCTGGATAAATGAAAAAAGCCTAAGCTGATGCAATACCAAGATATTCAAGAGGGTTGGTTTTTTAAAACTTCTGCTTTACTTTGCATACAGAGGATTTGTGGTGTTTGACAGAATGAGCAGACTTAAGCATTTCAGCCAGTAAAACAGAGTCAACAATGGGAGTCCTCTGCTTCCACATGGGATATGTATATTTCAGTACTTGCACTCCTAACAGAAGTTTTACATCATTAATCTACTTGTCTGCATGTGGATAAACACATAGTGCTGTCCATCTGTGGCTAGGAATAGAGTACAGGGGTTAAAGATGGAAGAAAGTAGCAAAGGATCAGATTCAGAGCAGGAATAAAGTATGGCAGTAGTTCTGCAGGATGTAAAGAAGCATTTGCATGTGCTAATTCTTTCACTTGGACAGACAGAAGATCTGTCTTTATCAGAAATTTCCTCCAACATAAGGTCTCCATTATGAGTGAGATATGATATTTTTTTCCTTGAATTCAAACCCAGTGCATTATCACCCAGTAGTTTATTGCTCCTTAGGATATTTTCATACAGTCCACCTTCATTTATGGCTTCCATGGATAGCAGCTGTTCTTCTCTATTTTTTCTTTTCTTCTCCTCCTTGATCACCTCTCCAACATATTTTAATTAAGTGGAAAAGAAAAATAATAAAGATGGATCAGATGGTATATTTGAAATTTTTCCTCACAAATAGCCAAGTGTACCTCTACATTTTCCCACTGTGACCTTGCTATTTATGGTTTTGGGTAGATGATGATGGGGAAAAGCTATCTCCTTCTACAAATGAAAGACACAGTCTTTCAGAAATTTTGGCTCATAAAGTCGAATAGATAACATTCTCATTCTTATCACAACTCCCCTGGTACCTTTGTATGGTATTAACCACAAATCTGTAGACATTTTTTTAGAGAAGTTCAAGACTGAATGTGATTCCTGTCCAGCCAGGGCTGCCAGTTCCAGGAGTCCAAGTTGGGCAGTTTGGGAATGTTGCAAACACATAACTTTGGTTGTGGCTAGAAATAGCCATGGAGATATTAATTCTGCTTTCCTTTTATGTGAGAAATCTCTGGAGACGTTTCTTGAAAATGGAGAGTAGGACCTGGCTCAGAGTAGTGGTCTTTCCCCCAGTTTAAAAGCTTCACCCCCAAATTAGAAACCTCCAGGGATAAATTGCAGCTAGGACCTCACTGAGGTCAGCATACCTGTGACACCTGGAGTATACCAGCTTCAGTTTGGAGTGCAGTTGTACTGTGATGCAAAGATTAATACTATATGTATTAATATATAATATTAATATATAAATAATATATAAACATAATTTGGTCCAAGTGGTTTGGTCTCTACATACGCATTACTTTTTCCTCTTGTTAATGGCAGTGTGTATGCACCTTAATTTAATCTTTCTTGCTCACAAGGAGTAGGAGTTATGGCTTATTCATGGATTCAGGCCTGAGAACCCCATGAGAGATCTCAACAGAAGGCTGGAGTTATCGGGAGATTTACAATGTGAACTGCTATGGGGGAGCTTCCACTAACATCTTTAGATATAGAGAGATTTTTCATCTGTATCATTACTTGGAGCAAAATTTGGATGTTTGTAAGCTGGGGCCATGAAGGGTGAGGATAACGCAGGAATAGGATTAAGACGTTTAGGAAGATAACAATGACTATTTGAAATAGCATTATGTTTCATTGTCAGTAGTTTATGTTGAAGAAGTTACAGAAGAAAATGCAATCCATTAATATTTCCTCTGACAGATAAAAATTTGGTAACCATCACTGGTGATATCATTAGCTTTACTCAAGTCCACTGGTTCATAGAGGGGGAAGGGGGAAATATTCTACCTATGGTTTTATTACCTGAACAATAACTAAAGTGGGTCTTTTTTTGTTGCCTTGTTTTGTTTTGTTTTAAGGTTTTTTTCACATATTCTGTAAATAAAGGAATTTGTGCAATATAGTTAAGAATGTAATATAGGAATGAAAAGAGATCCTTGCAAGAGTAAAAAGGGAACATCTAAATAAGAGATACTGTCCTCTGACCCTGCATGGAATGAAAAAATAAACTACAGACATTGCCTTAATTTAGTAATTTGCATTGTAAATAATCTATATTGGCAAAGATTAATGATATATTAATTTGATGCAACTTTCACAGTACAGTGTATTTTCTTTCCTCCCTTCCAGTGTTTCTGTTTCTTTGGTTCATCATAACTTCTTTCAGGGATGGTTTATAAAGAAGTTGTCGGTGTGTTTCTGGGATTTTAGCTTGTTTAGGGCCAGAATATTCATCTTGTGATTCTGTCTGTTCTGTCATTTCCCCTTCCCCTTTCGCCTCTTCCCTTCCCCCCTTCCTTTTTCCTGCTTTCCTTTTCCTCTTTCCCTATGCCCTTGCCTTTTCCCCCTTTGACCTTTCCCCTTTCCTTTTGCTCTTTTGTTTCAACAGCTAATGGCCCAAAACCTAAGAACAAAGCTTGATATTAGTTTCAGATCGGCGAGCTCTGTGCTGATTCCTGCACCAAAAAGAAACTAAGGCCAATCTTATAAAAAATTCTTGCAAAACTTAGAGTGGAGATGACATGAAGCATTGCCAAATTATATTCCAAAAATATTTCCTATTTACACCCTACTTTAATGAACAGAACCTCCTCTCTGATACCTTTCAGACATTTTTGTCTCAGATTATGTAGTATGTGAATTATTTGCGGTCTACTGGGCATAACTGTTGCTTATTACAGTTTTTGACAAGATGTGCTTCTATGCACAGCAAATGTGCCATCTCTGTCCACATGCCCTGCCCATGTCTGGTACTTCTCTGGCAGGCCGTTTGAATAAAAACATTGTGAACAGCAAAGTATCTGTCAGGATCCTGGAAACATTTGGTTCAGCTCCCCTCTGGAGCCCTTGGACAGGGTAACACCAAAGCTAGAAAAGTTAAAGCCTCTGGCTGTTGTATGATCTCTTGCATCTTTGGGGAACAGATTCAAAGGAAACCAGAAGGTTTCTCACAGGTATTATTCTACATAGGTGTAAACAGATATTAAAAATGCATGTAATTATTCAACTAGAATTAAAACATTCTCTTTTGGGTTTGTATAAGCATTTTAAGTATGATCCGGGACTCCTTCTGTTTCTAATATGCATGAAAAAGAAAAAAACAGTATCAACCACTGCCACACACCAAAATAGATACCACTCTCCAACTAAGAATGCATATTAAAGTGCCCCAGCCTGGTCTACCAAAGATGAAATTCAGCCATGACTCATCCTTCAAAACTGTTAAGATATTTTATTAGTACTGTCTGATTTTACACAGTGTACAGCACTGGATTTCTGAGATTTGCTCCCAAGTATTCATAGACTTTGTGGCTCCAAATGAGCTTGCAGCATGGGATTTGCAGCCATGAACAGTAAAACACAAGTTAGCCCATGTATTGCAGCCTATGTCCAGGTCAGGTTTGGAAAGAAACTTCTCTACAGCCTGGGCTCATGAATAAGAATTTCATATCTTAAATATTTTCAAGTCTAAATAGGAAATAGTTCCATCTTTGCCCATGAAAGGGCCTATGTATAAATGAATATACAATTTCATTAAAAATAGATGTGCCTCCTAATCTTCCTGCTTACAGAAAATATGCTCAGAGGCAGTCACTGTTTTGGAAGCAAACCATCAAAAAATCCAGCATATATTTCAGTATCAACATGCAGATATTCACATCCATTCTGAATTGTATGACAGCATTGTTTGTTTGTGCAAGGAAAATATCTTATATAGCACAAATCACCATGAAATTACTGAGTAGTTACTTGATCATTTAATTAATGTGTGGTTACATAATAACTCCATGACTATTGAAGCCCTTCAGATTGCATTAATTATACTCAGAGTAATTATTCCCATCTGCTGACATGAATCTATGTCATATAGTTTTCTAGACAAGATAAATTTTTCAGAAACTCATGACTGAAGAGAAGATTTTAAAATCAAACTGGTCAGCACAGTCTTAATTACAGCACTTGGCAGTGTGAATTTATTTAGTCTAATATTGCATAATGTAATTATGGTATCTCAATAGGAAAGGATATGGATTGTACTTTGTAACTGATAAATCTCTAAGGACAAGACACAAATATATAAATAACAATTAAATGAAAATTTGTGCTCCAAAATAGGTCCATCCTCTGTGCTACAGTGACATGGACCCAAGATCTGGGTTTCAGCAGCAGTTTTGAGCATTTGTGTTCTCTGCAGAAGTGCCTGTAGCTCATCTGAGAACCTCTGCTTCCTCTGCATGCTACACCTGCTCTGTTTCTCAATGTCTACAAAGTGCAAGGAGTTGGTGGGGAAGAGCTATGCATGCCTTTCCCACCCACAGACAGGAATGGAGGGTAACTCTGAACCTAGTTAATGGGAGAGAAGCTGAATGTCTCTGCTCCAGCAAACTGAAAAGAGATAATTCCCCACTGTCCTTAATAACCTGAATTCCTTCTGAAATTATTCCAGTGAAACAGGTAATGTTGCTTTCACTTAAGTTTCTTTCACTAGGATTCAGAGTGCATGTCAGCTTTTGCTAAACACAACAATTTCCACATGACAAAAAGGGGGCAATCTGGCATTTCTTTTTGGCCCAGGATCTCTCTGCTGGTCCCCAACTTCCTGTAGCTCATGCCCTGACCCACCCTATGCTATCACCTCACAATGGAGATGGGGTCTCCAAAACAGCTTCCCGGCAGCTGCTTTCTCTTTTGCATGGGTTGTCTGCATCCAGTTTGTAGGGTTGTGGGCAGGATTGCTTTTTAATGAAAACCAGCACTTAAAAAAAATATTAGTTTTTTCCCCCCAAAGCTTAAAAATCTAAATAGCTTCCACCTGAAGTCAGACTCAAGAACTAAAACCAGCAGTATTCCAGTGTTAATATGATGACAAATGAGAAATAGTACCCTGATTAATTAGGGAAGTTTTGAGGAAAGGGATCAGTATAACTACATGCATTTAAATCAGCCCATTCTCTGAAAGTGTTGTATCAGACACTTTATTTTCCACAGTTTCAGCTTTTAAATATAGTGTTAAAATGTCAAGATCTGACTGAGGAAAGGAAATTATTTTAGGGGGATTCTAGAGGCTACATGGAAACTAAAGGTCAATATCCATAAGAATGGGGGTAAGGCATTTGTTATGGGGTGGCTGGTGCATTACTTCAGTACATTTTGCCTATGAATTGCCTTCATGATTATGCCTGTCACTATCATTTGGGATGTTTATTGATGTTTTACCACTACCTTTGTCAAGAAGCGGTGTCCTGGAACAGAAAACTCAATAGGGCTTTCCCATAAAGTCAAAGAAACCAAACGAATCAACTTGAAAAATTGTTCTCTATCTCTCATTTCTAGATTCTCCTCAAATAAAAGTGCTTAGGATGGAAGGTGTTGAGAATTGATATCAAGGTATGTAGCTAATAGCTTTATTGAATGTCTTCACTGCATAGGTATCTGGTCTTGAATAAGGTCCCAAACTACTGTGCCAGTATGATTTGGGATCATTTTTATAATGTACAATTTTTTTTCCCCACTCAAGGGCAATATTCTTTGCTTCTCCATAGTCTAAATTAATGCATCGGACTATAATTTTTAAGGCTCTCAACTGGAGTGTTTTGGTCTCGTTTGCTAAGAGATTTTCATGACCTTCCCCCCTGTCCTCATAGCTGATAGATACCATTAACATAAAGCTTCAAATTGTCATGAGACATGAAGCAGAATGAACAGACTCTGTTCTTTCAACTGGCATTAAGTTAACAGTGTGTGTTGTCTATACTTATAAACATTCTCTCAGGATTTAGGTGACTTGAAATACACCTTGTCCTTACAACAAGAGAAAACTCATATGTCTGTATTTTTTGATATACGTTCCTTTGATTTGCTTTTGAGATAAAATAAACATGCTGTGTGGGTATAAAAGCCAGTTCATTTGCATATATTATGCTTTGGAAAAAGACTTGACACTGCTTAAAATAGCAATAATAAAAGGCAAAAATTTTGCAGGTAATGTCAGACAATTTAAATAGTATTTAGATTGAATATATATTCTTTGTAACTTGACTTTTAAAAGCAGATTGAGAAAATAGTAATTTTGCATCCTATTAATTTGCCCTGTGTTTCTGATATCAGTTGTGAAAACAAGAAATCACTGCAATTTATTATATTTTAGCAAAAATTTAAGATCTTAAGATATTAAAAAAATAAGTCGCATCAAGGAATGTAAGATCACATTGATTTTAGGAAGTAGAATCCCTTCAAATGGTGAAATAATTGATATGCTTACATTTGGAAACTTAGATGGTGTCTTGATAACCCTGTGATTGAAACTTTTTTTTTGCATCTACATGCAAGCCAAAAATGCTCTGTTTTCTGTGGTGACTATATATTACCTGAGGGCCAGTGCTTGTATATTAATATTGCAAAGGTCTGTAAACAAACCTATAAAACCTGCTTTCTAACCATGTGCAAATGAGCCCTTCTCTAATTTGGGAACTACTGAGTTTTGTAGGTACAAAAGGTTTTCATAAAACCTCTGTTGTTTTACTTTCAGGCATATGAAAAATGATGAGGTTTCTTTCAAGAAAAATACAGATTCAGTTCAGAAATCAAGAAGTAAATGTTGCTGATTTCTTGGCAGTGCTGTAGGTACACTACTGCCAAATCACTTAGTGTACAGTGTGAGGCTGAACCAAGCAGCATAAAGGAGAGCTCACTGGGCTAGTCACATGCATCAATTATCTATGGTAACATAATTGTTTTTAAACCAGGATTTGGACTTCATTTAAATCAAACTTGCCTTGAATTTACATGTTACAAATCACTCTGCCTGGAAAGAAAGTGTGCTGAGACTCTGTAATTAGATTTTAATTTCAGGCAACAAGGCAGGGATGGATTTGGGGGTAAAATATACTCCTTGCTTGTAAAAAACATATTAATTCTTTAGATAAATAAAGATTCACCCTTCCCACCCCTGCCAGAGAATTACTCAACCATTTTTTAAAAAGCTATATTGTTAAATAGTACTCTTCAGTCTTAAGCTGAAAACCAATATACCTTGATTAAGATGAGATTAATATTACTTGGTGAGAAGCTAAGCTGTCATATAATAGTCTGGAGGATCCTCAAAAAGTCAAAAAGATATTACAACACAGCATGAGCTACTCTCTGATCTTCTAAATATCTGGACTCTATTTGCTTCTACAATTTCTGTCTTATCTATCCTTCTTTATGTTCACCTGTAAGTTTCTCTTAAAACCCTAATAAGTAGTATGGCTTCTAACACTAAGGATTTAATACTGTACAGAAATTAACCACCTCAAGTACATGTATTTGCACTTTAAAATCCTTCCTGCTACTGCAGTGCATTTCCAAGATAGGAAGGTCTGGACAGATCTATCAATGCAAGCATGTAGATATTAGAGCATGGAGATACAGACATACAGATGTGCATACCTGTTTTATTTTTTTCTTTTAAATCCAAATATTACAATGCACTAAAGGCTATTAATATGAAGAATAAAAACATCAGAAATTATAATAAGTATCTATATTGGAGTAGTGCAATGACTGGTGGTTTTTCAGACACATTTACACCAGGTGTGGTAGGAATATCTTTAGCATCCAGTGCAGAATATCTTTACAATAGAGATCTTTATGAAAGTACAAAATTTCCTGTGGAGAAAAATGTAATAATTCAATTCAGCTTCCAAAAACTGGCAAAACCAGCACAAACACTGTATGTCTGTAAGATCACAACAGGCGTGTGGCGGTCGAAGATTGCTGTGTAAGGTGCTTGCTCACTGCCCATGGGGCAGACCTGAAGAGGAAGGGCAAAGGGAGAAGCTTCCTTTGCTGTAGGGTATAGGGAAAATCAGCTGAATTAGTAGGAGACTTACTCTCCCAGCTCCCAAGTTTAGCCACTTGACCATGCCACCCTTGATGGGAAAGAAATTAATTGTTAAACTCATTTGTTGCACAAATCACCTTAATTTGCTGTGACTTCACCAGCAGCAGTGCTGGCTGAGCAATCTGAGACACATCATACTCATTATCATATGCTCAGACTGTCACCAGCTCTTGAGCAAAAGCAGAGGAGCAGGGTGTAGTGTGTTGAGGTGGTCCAGGTATGTGAGTCAAGAACAGACCTTGTTTCTACTTTGAAAAACCAGAGAGCAGGGTGAGGACCTGTATTCTGCAGCCCCCTGGCCAGCTTTTGATTCTGGGAGCAGGGAGCAGGACGCACATCCTGAGAGCAGTGACTTAAGGGTCACACTGGCTGCTTACTACCCAGTGAGGTCCGAGCTGGTTTGCATAAAAAACAGGAATAAATTCCTTGTATCTCATTTGCTAAAATAAAGAATCCCTCCATTGAGCTGCTGCAGTCCTTTGGTGAGACACAAACTCTGAGCTGGCCAAATGAAGTACAGGCTCTTCTGCTGAATCTGCCTGAAACATTTTTCTTATATCCCAGCTGTTACAGCACCCAGTCAACGGAGCTGTGAGATGAGGAACATATGCCTGTAACACTTCATTTCAACAGGCTCACTTAGTGTTTCTTACTTTGATCTTTCACTGTATACTTCCTGTAGCTGGAGTTAGTTACAGGCTGAAACAAAGCCCAGAGCTACCAAAGAGGGTTCCCCGCCCCACCCCCCGCACCCCCTCCCGCCAAAAAAATCCTTTTGTACCAGATTCTGTTATGAAGTGTGTCAAATGAACCAGCTGGAAGACAGTGTCTCTTTGAAAATGTTGCTAAGTTTTGAGCTCTTTCTAGCTTTCTTTGTGGCCACTGGTCTTGTACCATTATGGTTACTCTGAACTGGCTACAAGTTTTCAGACCTGGTAATGCCCTTTATGTTCCTCTTTGGCTAGAAACAGCCCAAGATAAATGCAACAAAAATCTGCACAGAGTTCTCTGTCTGAGTCAAAGAGTTAGTGCTTTTCCACTAGACCTATATCTTTCCTTGTCCTTCATAAAACCCAATTAATTTTCAATTCCTAAGCTTAGGCTTTTATATTTACTATTAGCTATTCAGGTAGGGCTAAAGGATTTCTTGAAATAGGAGCTCCCACATGCAGCAGTAATGTTCTCTTGCACAGTGTATGGGAAGAGAATAAGTCCCATTAAACTTATTGTAATCCTCCCCCAGAGAAGTGGTTGAAATGTCATAAACTAGTTTTGGTGACAATGTAGACAAAATATTGCTAAAAATACAACAATGAACAAAGAAGGCTGCAGTAGAAAGTCTCTGGAAAAATTTCATTTTCATAATCATGTGAACATTTCTTTTTTCCTGTTTTCATCCTTGTAGCATAGCAATCAGATGAAAACAAACCACTGGCACTGGCTGATAATTAAATTATTTTCTAACACCACCACCTGGGTCTGTGTACACAGAATATCTTTCATTGTCAGGTCCAGTTCTGTGATGTCAATGATCCTTGTTAAAGGAGAAACAACTTTTACATATACATGAGAGCAACACACAGGAATAAATCTTTGCTAGAATACTGTGGGTTTTAAAAATTAAGTATGTAAATGTTGTACTGCATAAGCATGAGGTACATTTCAAATATATGGGGAATAGAAATTTAACTGGAATTCAGATACTTTGGATTTTCACTCCCATGCTCATTTCATTACAATATGGAATTGCAGAGGGAGTCTCATCATCCTCAGATCTCAAAGCTTCTCAGACTTTCTAATATGCACATCAGGTTGCATGTTTTTTACTAGTCTTATATGTGAAGGTGACTGCTTCATACTTTACAACAGCATAAGCAATCTTTTTGATAAAGTTCATGGGAAAAAGAAAGTCAGTTCCATTACATTTCCCAAAATTCTAAACTTGTTTAATTTTCTGTTGTAGAACTCATGAGCCTTAATTGAAGTCACTGAGTTTCCCAGCACATGCTCTTAAGCAAAAAAAACTTGAAGAAGAATTCCCTTGTGAATATGAAAAAAATAAAGATAAACATCTGAGAATTAAGCAAGAAGTTTTCTTCTGTGTCCTCTAGCCTACAAGGTCAATCTAAGCAGAGTAATTTAAATTTTGAGTGTATGTGTTCTTTGGGGAGCTGTTCTAGCACTGCATGCTCACCATCCTCCTCTATATTTAACAGTTAATATTTGCAGAGATGGGACTTTGCCCAGATTTTTTAGCTATGTTAGCTACCTAAA
The DNA here is from genome assembly GCF_023055355.1 of Agelaius tricolor. Classification (NCBI taxonomy): domain Eukaryota; kingdom Metazoa; phylum Chordata; class Aves; order Passeriformes; family Icteridae; genus Agelaius; species Agelaius tricolor. The sequence continues at coordinate 7,182,448 of NW_027269287.1, read as the reverse complement.
AATGTGAACAGCAGCTAGAGGCTCTTCAAAAGCCTGATTTTTTTGGAAATAACCCATAGAGAGGGCCTTGGTACTGCTAGGACCTTAAAAAGTATCATGTAGAAATCTTACCTGGATTAAACACAACCAATATGCAGAAAGAAATACATGACTTGGAATCTGAATACAGTCAATAAGAAGAGACAGTACAAGCTCTTCTGGGAGAAAAACCAAAAAATCAATTGTAAAATTTGATTTTGTAAAATCAAACCTGGAAGAATATCACCTCTAAATTTAATTTTAGGAAGAGATACTGAGAAAAGGATAAGAAGAAGACTCAGTAATAGAGATCAAAAGAATTTTTAATAAGATTAATGAATAATAGAGCTAATATATATGTTTGTATGTATGGATGTATGTATGTATGGATGTATGTATGTATGTATCAAAATAAGGTTGTAACCCAGAAATGACCACCAGTTTGAATGATAAGCCTCAAGCATATGGGGAAGTATGTCTTCCCAGAAATAATTTACCCTGTGAAAAAGGGTTGAGGGGGTAAAAAACTTGAGAAAGGAACAAATAAGAAAGAGACAAATGTATTAGACATATGGCTTGTTTTCATGTCTAGCTACTATTTAGACAGCTTTAAAAAAGTAATTTGTGAATTTTACATCTAAGGCACTGCTGACCCTATAGTGTGTTGCAATTGTCCATTGGGTCTACCCTGAAGTCTGTGGCAGACAGTGTTAGGATACTGTCAGAATACTGTCAGAAAATTCTGATATAGCAGAATAGACATTCTTATTGACTTGTTGGTGACCAACATTAACCAGAGTCAGTTGAAATATAGTGATTAACTCAGTGATTCCTTAGGCTTCATCCAAGAGGAGACAGCACTATCTGCTTGGCTGGAGAATTGCAGCCTCATCTCAGTCTGAGTCCAGAGGAGGCAGTTTATCAGGATTTCTGTTTCTGTTTGTAAACTGCCATTTCTACCCTCTGTCCTCTCCATGAAAGCTGGTGTTTTGCAGATGTGGTGAAAAAACATCAAAAAATCCATCTCCATCAATGGATGAGGACCTGCAAAGAGAACCAAAATACTTCAACATTGGAGTGCCTGGAAAAAATAATTCTCACCCAGAAGAAAGAAGGTTTCTTAAAAAAATGCTAATATATCTTTGACTGTGTGGTCTATTATGTTGATGGACCTGCCCTCCATGACAGCCTCAAAAATCTTTGGGAGCTGGTCAAAATGAGAAAAATACAAAGTAGGGAGACAACATGAACTGAGAAGAAAGGAGTACAAGAGGTAGGGCAAACCATGGCATCTCACTTAGATATCATTAAGGTCTCCCCACTGTCTGATATTTGAGGGCAAAACAATGGAACCCTGTTTTTCCTTCCCCTTCTCCAGATGAGAAAAGAGGGATGATCTCTAGAAAAGGATAATTCAGGAGTCCCATCGTTACAGAAAGTTTGTGATTCTGAAAATAGTTTTCAAATGTAATTATGCTGAATTTATGTAAAATATAATTATGTCAAATGCAAAACATCTTTTAAAAAGTGCTGCTCAACAATGAAATGTTTCTGTCCTCTTCAAACTGCTAGGCCTGTAATTATGCCAACAATACCCGTTTGCAGCTGTTTTTATTGGTTCAATTTCCTTTTTGCTATCCATTTATTAATTCTGTGCTTGTTGGCCTTTTGTGCTAGTTCTAATTTCCTCTCCCTATCTAATCTAGGTAGTTGACTCAGTTCAGCTGTCAGATTCCTCTTTTCTTCACATCAAGGTTCACATATTGTTTTAACCCCTCTTATGAAAAGCCATATATCTCTGTGTTAAATACTGACAATATAAGCTACATTTGCTAGGAAAACAAGGCCAAGCTTTTATTTTCCTACAAGCGTGTGAGAAGCCTTTGGGTTTGCAATGCCCACTAGCAGGAATGGGAACTGCGTAAAATCAATCCATTTTACCTATAGTCCCCATTGATTCATTTAGTCCCTAACATATAAGCAAAATAATCAGGTGAAACTTTCAGTGCCTAGATTTCAGTAAAAAATTAGATCATTCTATCTCAATTTTATATTGCATTTTAGGGTCAAAATATTTGACATTTAAAACTCATCAATGTGTACCTAAAGATTTTCTCACATTCTTGCTCCACTGTTACTCAGGCGAAACTAGAACACAGTTCAGTAAGAGTTCAGCCTAAATTGAGTTGCATAAATCTGGTTCAAGAATCCAAGGTTTGTCAAAGCATTTTTAATATATTTGAAAATTATAGAAAATTCCATTGATTCATTCTGACTCCGTAACCAATGACTCATTGGTTTTCTCAGGAAAGAGGGAAGAGTACACAGAGGCGTTAATTATACAGAAGTGACACAAGTGCTCATAACTTTGGTACCAACCCATAGTCCATTTTGAACAAGATCCTTAGCTTCATTCACAAGAATGTGATCCAGAGCTCAAAGGAGTCAATGGCAATGACCTAGCCCAGTGAAGTGAGTTCTGGAGCCAGCCCCAGAGGAGTCTGGTTTTGAAAACCCTGAGAGGGCTTGGTAAAACTGAAGTTTTGGTGATGAAAGTGCTCTGGTCAAAGAACAGAGTCAGAGTCAGCCCTTTGTTTTCCAGCACAGCCTTTTACAAAAGTGAAGACTGTTGATGGTAAAATAGGCTTCAGCAATTTACAGGAAAGTAAATCAGTGCATGACACTTGCAATGAAACTGGTTCAATTTCTATTTCTATTTCTAGCATGTCAAGCAGTTGAAGTGAACTTAGTGATACCCTGGAAAGGACATACAAAGCACAAATGTTTATATTTTTTGTTTATCTAGGAAGACAAGCTTTAGAACTCTACCTGAACCTGAAATCTTAACATGATTTATGAATTAAAAGCAGATCTTCATCAGCAATGAACCCCATAAATTTTTTCTGTTCCACAGTGAATCAAAAGACATGATGTGTAACGGCACTCTTTTAGTGATGACGTTGATGTCTTCAAGTGTGATTCAAATCCCCAAATAAAGTCTTTTTTCTTAATTTAGTGAATCCCCCTAAAAATTAGAGAGTCACTAGAGAGAATAGGCCTCTGCATATCATAGACCCAAATGAAAATGATGGATGAAAGCTCTGAGTAGTACAGAATTAAGGAAAATTACTGAAAGTCCGTCAAGAACAGTGGGTTTGCAACCCTGAAAGCTGCTACATAAAAAGGCTGTCCATGAACTTAGTTGAGAGCAGGACTCTTAGAGTAAGCTCAAAGATGTGACTTGCTGGGCACAGATCTGATTGCAGCATAGGTGTATGATCTGTGTTGGGAAAGTGCCCTTTGATGCTCATTACAAGTGTGGAAAGAACACATACAGACGTGCTTTGAAAATTAGCAGGATCACACTAAACATTATATCTGGCTCAGAACATCCACTTCTAATGGTTTATTTAATGACTTATTTACATGGTAATTTCCTACATTATTCTGTGTTTACTTTGCAGGTAGTGAGTCAGACCAGCAAAATGAAATGCATGATCTCAAGACTCTCTCAGTTGCAATCCAAAAGTGACATTTTGCTGCTTTCTGAAGGGAGCAAGCATGCATTCAATGCTAACATCATCATTTTGAAAAGCCAAATGAAATTAGTGGCAAAGAAAAGGAAATGAAACGTGGCATTAGGATCCAGGCTTGGCTGAGCTCTTACCAAAATGATTGCTCACAGTTCAGCTCACAATAAAATATGCAGGAACTGGTATAATTGCTGCAAATACCATGAAGCAGCTAGGTCAAGAGTGTGATAGGCAGCTGATGTTCAGATTACCACTGAAATTGTGTGCAATGTTCTTTACTGTCTTCTCACTGCTTGTGGGAGAGCATGAGAACATATGGCTTCTCTGGAGCAGCCTGTGTGGGGAATTAACAGTATATAATCTTGGAGAGATATATGCTGATTTGGTCTATGTTGACTCTGGTTGCTGAGATTGACTGACCTCCACATGACCAGGACACCTTACACTCCTTGTGGTCCCTGAAAAATCTTGTTTTTCTCCTTTTCTGTGCTTTTTAAACTTCTTTTTTTGAAGAGGACAGAGTTGTATGGTTTATGACACAGCAGACTTATAGAAGCAAGGATGTCTGTTCTTGGGTAGCTGAACCAGGCTGAAATTTTTTGCAGGCACTGTAAGACTCTATGCCAGTAATCTCTCACATGTCATCAATCTTCTTAAAATGGGAAGTCTTGACAGAGCTTGCTTCAAGGAAAATCTCCCCAGGTGTGGAAGGTGGTAAAGGACTCCCTCAAGATACAAGCCATTTATTGAACATGCGCTTTGAAGAGTTATATTTCAGTGGCAACATAGGTTTATAACTAGTTTCACAAGAGATAGTGAGCCCTATGATTAAATAATGAAAATATCCAAATGTTCTGGTCAGAACAGAATTTTGTATTTGTGAGATTTTATATTCTGAGTGGTGGACCATTATTAAGATCCATGCTGCATGCTACCTACTGTGTTCTATGTTAGACACAGAACAATCTCTTCTATTTAAGGTGAACCGCGGGTCAAAGAAAATGGGTTTAAAAATTATGACACCTTTTATAATCCATGTTTTTTTCATATTCAAAATGGTTCTTTTCAAATATTTGTAAAACTTTGAGCAGACCGTTGTCATGGGTCTTGACTGTACACATAAGGCACGAACTATTTCACCATCCACTTGATTAACTTTTCCTGGCCCACCAAAATCTGGATGATCTTCTCACTTGAATAGTTAAGATATCTCAGGAGTTTTTGAATATGTGTGTCTCAAATGGAGCAATGAACATGCTAGCCAAAGATTGTATTACTTCATCCATTCTCTCTCTGGTTAACACTTAGCATGGAGAAATATTTAGTCTGCAGGCTTATGGAGCTTCAGCAGCTTGATAAAAATGGAAATATGTCCAGGAGTCTTTATCCCATTGTCTGGGAATACTCCAGTGGTAGGTTTATCACTTGACTCCTTTGTGACACTTGTTTTGGCATTTTTCATGAGATGAAATTTTTTCAGGCACAGTGAATACAAAGGTCTGAGCGCCTTTCTTTGGCCTAATTAAATAGGATTCCCTCTGTTTTCATAGTCTCTAGAACAGCTTTGGGAATAGTTATCTCAATTAATTTGATCTCATCCAAGCTTAGAAACTGATTTATTTCTGTGCTTGACTGATAGATTCACATCAGGCTTCAAAGCAACTTCCAGCTCAAGTGTATTTGTGCTATGCAAAAGATCCATCTCTTTTTGCATTCTAATTATCTGCAAGAAGTTTTTCCAGGAAGCAAGGGAAAGGGGGAGAGCTTCAGTTGAGCCAGGACAGACCTGTGGATAGTTCTAAAAGCAGATGTGGTATGGATCGCTCTGTCAAATCCAAGATGGCAGATGTTAGAACACAGCACTCACATCCCGCATGCTTTGATACTGATTTTGTATTAACAAGCAGTTAATCTTCAGAAGACTTGCTCCTTTTGAGCAGCACTTACAGAGTGCTGACTCTTCTTATGACAGCTGATTTGTGGTGCTATTAGCAGCATGTTCATCACATGGATGACTCAGGATGGAAAGGACCCTCTGCCATGTCCTCACTGCTGGAGTGCATTGCTTTTGCCCTTCTATATGTGCCACAGCTTCTGAAAAGGTAGAAAGAAACCCTTTCCACAATCTAAAGTTATTGCAACTCATTCTCCAAAGCTTATTAGTGTCATTTATTTAAATATTAGGTACACTTTGCCTACTGAGGGTAACATGCTGCAGAGAGTGGTTGAGATTGGACCAGCCAAAGAAGCACACAGCAGGGGGAAATGCTGAGTATGAGTTTCTCATGTGCAAACCCAAACGTATCATTGTTGAGCAATACTGTAGTTGTCTTCTTACTTTTGTAACTTCTGATGAATCTTTACTTTCCTATGATAACATTACATATAGATTTGGTGGACAGCATAAAATACAGAGTGTATAGAAAAAAAATCTAAACAATTTAAGTAATTTATGTGTAAATTCCTAGAGGTGAAAAGAGGTAAGACTATGTAATTTTCACTAACCTGCAGTGCCATGTGAATATAGTGAAAAAATAAATGAAATGCAGCATGAAATTTTCTTTTCAAATAAAAATATGGACTGTATTTTCAATCAAGAACAGAACATCAAATTCTTTGTTTTGAATTTTATCTGTAGACAAAACTAGGCTGACAAAAGAAGCAGTAACTACAGCAAATCTTTCAATTTCTCAACAAAACATGAGTATTTCTATTCCTCATGATCCAACTACTAATAAATGATGACATTTTGGCAAAAATTATCGAATATATCCATTTAAGGCAACCCATTATAAATGTAAACAAAAGTACAACTCAACAAAATTCTTGGTTTTTCTTCCTACAGAATTTATTTAACAGACATCACTAGAACCATCTATTATTTATCATATCTTAAATTTTAATGCATAAGGATATGAAAAATGTAAAAAATTGAAATATAGAAAATGTCTCATTATTGTGTTGATGAATCTGACCTGTGAGTTCAAATCCACAAGTGGAAATGAGTTGGCTGCCACAGACTATTTGTCGACTAAATAGGTTGAAGAATTAATTCTTCACAGCCAGCAAAAGGATGTATTGAAAAAAATAATGTATTCTAGAGTCAAGACCGTGAAATATATTAATTGTGAGAAAAAAGTAGTTTAAAAAATGAACAAATTTGAACCTTTGCTTATAATTCTATGAAAAATGAATTAACGTTGAACAAAATAAAATGAGGCATTTTATCTGTGTATTTCTGTGTAGTTCTGTATCTCATTGCTTATGTGGATAGTATGAGTCAGTGGAAAATTAGGTTTGAAAAAGTGAAACACGTAATATTTCCTATGTGGTCAAAGCTCTGATTTTTAAAAGAGTTTATGCTCTCCTCTTCTAAGAATTGATGGAAGATTTCAAGTGCAAAACAAGTCAAGTAATCTTTGGAAGTTTTCTTTTCAAACTTAATGTTGTGAGGACATTTTGTATGAATGAAGTTTATTTGGCTGATCAAAGCAGAATTTCAAGACAAATTTAAGCTGTAGTCTTCCAATAAGTCTTTTCAAAATATGTTAGGAGAGAAGTTAATTTAAAAAATCTGGCTGAATTTTTATTTTCTCCCATGGACCTGGTGACAGCATAGGTTAGTTTTATTTTAAACAAATATATCTGTGAAATGGTCTTGCAGCTTGGGATAGTGTCAGACCACAGGAGAGAAAACAACCATAGGAAGCTACAAGAAGCTCAAATCACTGCATGTAAGAATAAAGAAGCAGATAATTGTAGAATAATGAAAATTTCTCTAACAGGAAAATGTTGAAAAATATAAGGCAAAGTACAGCTTACAGTTCTTGTCAGGAAACTATCAGGGAACTACTAAAGAGGTTTAATTTTGGGAAATTTGACAATGGGACCTGATGATATGCCAAAAGAAGTGTCTTAAAATTAGGACAAAAAATAAAGGCTCAGACACTCCAATAGCTCCAACACTCCTCAATGGAAGTTTAAGAACAAAACTGTGCTCCTAGGAGAGGGAGTTATCCTTCTTTCTCTTGGCAGAGGATACAGGAAGAACAGAAGGATACAGCACATATATACTAATCAGTGTAAAAACAGATCAGAGCAGCATTAACCCTGAACCACTGTCTTTGAAAGGGTTGTCACTGGGATGCTAAAAAAATGTAGAGTAACATCTCCAAATGTAATGAAATATCATTGACCTTTTTGGTGTTTTTGTGATTATGCTAATGAGCTCCTGAGTTCACAACTTACCCCTACAGATCTATGTCTCAAAAGCTTGGGCTATGCTGGGTTGCCATGTGGTTGCCTTCTGTGGTTTGATCTGGTTTTCCAGCTCAAATCACCACACCACAGCTTCTTTCTGTTCTGTGTGTGTAAATGAGAGCTGTGAGGAGCAGTGTGCATGTCTGAATCCCACCATCTTGTGAGCTGATGTGTGGCCATGAGCTACCAGACCTGGGAGGCCCTCCTGTCTCCTCTGGTGTAAACTTATATCCTCAGGTCTTGGAATAAGGAAATTTTCCAACTTTGCCAGTGTGCTAAGATACTTGTAAGTCCCTCATATGCTAGAGTAATAGGTCTTAAAAATAGACAAATGTAAGATTTATAAGCTGCTCATCAAAGAAAGTGTCATATATTTTTTCAAATTATTTTACTTGTCCTTGTACGGTAATAATTTTTAGCAGTACTGATTGGAAAAAAGTCTTAGCCAGTTGTGATTTTTGCTGATTTTTTTTTACTGTGGAATGGGCTATATTACCTATGAATAATTGAATATCCACTTCATATTCAGTACAGTGAAGTGAAGTAATTCACAAGATGACATAAGTAGTCTAGAACAAATTCAAATTTGCTCAGAGATCCCTCTATGCTCCTTACACTCCCACATTTTCAAAGCACCTGTCTATTTGCTTGGAAATAGTGCATTACAGCTCTTTTAATGCATAAGATTACAGATTTTGATTAATTCACCAGTCTCTGTGCTTTACCTTTTCTAAAAAGGTAGGTGACTGTCTAATATAATCATTATTATAAATTTAGAGTAATGGTGGCATATTGCTTTGGTCTCTGCCCAAATGCAGCATGTTTTAATATCAAGACTCCATAATTAAAAGTATATTCAGTGACAAGCAAACCAGCAGCACTTCACATTAATCTGAATTATAATACCCAAACATTATTGTATTTCTGCCCATTCCAGTAACTCTGTAATTGCATCCACATTCTGAAATGTTTCTGCTGTTATCACAAATGCATTGTGGCATGTGAGTCTGCAACACACCCCTCATTTTACTAAGTTGAAAAGAAAAGGACAGTATATGAAGAAAATATTGGCTGCAAATGCCAAGTAAATAGTGCTGAGTAAAACACCACTGTGAAAGAAACACCACTCATCCAGCCTGCAAGACAAGCTCTGAACACATGAGGATGCTGATGGTTCTTAACCAACTTCACACTTCCATATAAAAATTTTCAGCCTTGTCCTCATTCTATAAGCTTTTAAGTCAAATCCTTTGCCTGCTGGCTTGCCTTCTTTTCCTCCTGCACCACACCCCTCAACTCCCATCTGTCCTCTGGCTGCAATGGATGATATCTAAAATCTGGCTACCAGTGTTCTGCCTCTCAGGAGGAATATGGTTGTCCTGGTGTTCTGCCTTGGCAGGGGGAATTGCCTGCAGTGCCCACTTACCACCTGTAAGACCACGGAGGACTCATTCTCTCAGAAATTTCTGTGAAAGATGCCTGGACACCTGGAGAGGTCTCCAGACCTCCTTCTAGCATTTGCAGCTGGCTGCTGTTTTCTGCTTTTCTTCATTTTATTTTTGACTCTTTTCCTGAAATGGCTTTGTCTCTTTTAAACAACAGCAGTATTTGGATAGTTAATGATAGTTTTAGCAGCTCAAGAGGAGACTGGGAAGAAGGACTGGAGGGCAAAAGAAACACTGACAGCATAGCCAAGGAAAATTACTATTAAGTAGTGTTTGGATTTGACCTGCAGATCAGGTGTACTGAGAACTTTTCCTTAGAGAAAGGAACAATAGATACTCACCAAAATTCCATCAGTGGTTTCTTATGTTGGGTATAAAAGCACTGATGCAAAGAAAGAGCACTTATTTTTTACTCAGAACAGTCCAAAAAAGAAATGCCAGCTAGCAAGAATACCTCTTCAGTTTTTACTGCTAGCTGGATCAGCCTCATAAATGCCTAAACTCATATATAAAAATGTTAATGTTTTCCAATTTCTACTCTGAATTTATATTTATTGCAATACAATGTATCCATTAGCTCATCTATCACTGGTAAATTTGTTACTGCTTCAAATATACAGTACATAACTTTGCAGCAATTTCATTTTACAAGCTAATAATGTACTGTAATGTAGCTTACAATATCATGTAGATGTATTTGATTAGGGAGGTTCAGCAGTCAGTCAGGTTGTGTAGCGGATTACATGAGAATGAAATTTTTAACTTATTTACTGTAGAAATGAACAGCTTTGTTGCACATTAAACATGTTAATTTAACAGGTGTGTCATTTTATTCCCTCAAATATTCATTGAAGAGGAACAAATGGTATTTTGACTCAAACAGAAGCATAGTAGAGCTGGAATGGTTTTTTGATGCTTGACATGTTTATTCTTTAAAAAGAGTAATAATTGTATTTAAATTATATCTAAATTTATTGTGTGCATATTTATGTATTTATATATTGTATGCTGTATTACGGTGTCTGCAGGAACTTCCCAGAAACCAGAGAGATGGCTAAAATATTTTCCTGAAATGTAATTAAAATAGGGGCTTTTTTTTCCTTTTATTCAAGCAAAACAAAGTTTCAAAAATATACTAAGCAGGAGGTGATTTTTTTAGAAAATTTTGGAAAATGTAACCATTTTTCACTTACTACATGGGTGTGCCAAAACTCATATCTGTGTTCTGTATGGAGAGGCAGTGTCCCTGTGCCATCTGCAGGCTAGGGGTAAGGCAGGGATGTCCTCACAGAACGCCTCTTCCTTCACATGCTCCAGGTGGGAGTGTGTTATCTCAAGTGGGTCCAAAGATGTTCCAGCTTGTGGGGTAGGAGTAATATGGATTAATATTTGGCTTCCTATTCAAGTGATCATTGCAGGAGAGGAAAAAAATCAGGATTCTATTTTAAGAACCATGGTTATCAGGATTTCAAAAATGTGGAAGTTCTAGAGAAGCTGTTTCTGGTCTTGCTCCAACAGCTCCATGTCCTTCCTGTGCTGAGGACCCCAGAGCTGGAGGCAGCTCTGCAGGTGGGGTCTCACCAGAGTGGGGCAGAGGGGCAGAATCCCCTCCCTCCAAAACTGCCCACAGGGATTTGGATGCAGCCCAGGATGCATTTGGCTTTCTGGGCTGCAAGTGCCCATGGCTGGCTCATGTCCAGCCCCTCACCATGTCCTTCAGAGCAGGGCAGCTCTCGATCTGTTCATCCCCCAGCCCGTACTGGGGGTTGCTCTGACCCAGGTGCAGCACTTTGCACTTGATCTTGTTAAACCTCATGAGATTCCCAAGGGCCACTTCTTGAGCCTGTCCTGGTGCCTCTGGATGGCATCCTATCCTTCAGGAGTGTTAACCACACCCCTCAGTTGGGTGTCTTCTGCAAATTTCCTAAGGGTGCACCCGATCCCTTCGTCTATGCCATTAATGAAGGCAGTAAATAACACTGGTCCCAGTACAGGTCCCTGAGGGACACCACTCGTCACTGACAGTCTGAGGCATTGACTCCCGCCCTCTGGATGTGACCATCCAACCACTTTGTTATCCATCAAATAACAGTCCATTCACATCCAACATAAAATCCATCTCTCTCTCCAATTTAGAGTAGGATGCTTTTCAGGGACTGTGTCAAAAGCTTTACAGAAGTCCAGATAAATGGCATCTGCAGCCTGTCCCTTGTGCTCTGATATAGTCATCCCATCATAGAAGCCCACTAGGTTGGTCAGGCAGCACTTGCCCTTGGTAAAATTGTGCTGGCTCTCTCTAAGCTCCTCCCTGTCCTCCACAGGAGCTCCCCCAGGGATTACTGTAGGCTCCTGGTTGTTACCACCCAGGCCAGAACAGGCTGCATCACAAAGAACAGTAATGCAGAGACTGACTTGCTGTGAGTGAGAAGGAAATATCTCTTTTTGTTACTAACTCATGCCAGTAACATGTTTCTCTTTTGCAAGCATTCAGATAAAGCATGGAAAACACATTAATGAGAACATATTTGCAGAAGTGCAGAGAGGCAATATTTTTTAAAAATCAAAGACATTGTCTTTGTTATACATATTTATGTTGTGTTTCTACTGCTGGGAGAACTACATTCAATTAGGAAGTCAGAAGTTATGAAGTTAAATTAATCATGGGCAAAATTCTGTGCTCCATGTTATATTTGTATATCCATGAAAGAAATGAAGAATTGTTTTAGCTCCCTAATATTCCTGCTCCTTTCAGCATGTTCCAGCTGAGAAATGAGACACAACATGAAATAGTTTATAGTTTTTTTATGTGAAAGGTGACTGTAACTGTCACTTCTATTTATCTTATAGTTTCCTGAGTTTTGCCAGTCTTTTAGTCCATTCAGACAGCATAGCTTTTAATTTACCTGTCATCATTCATATACTACCCACATGAGCATTGCAGCAGGGAAAAATTATGTGAATTTCTGGAAATGCTGGCTTCCTAAGAACTATTTTGAGAAGTAATATTACACAATATTTGCAGTAATCTTTTGTATAAAAGATCAGTGCAGAGCTAAGGGAAAGAGTTTGAAACATACAGCAGTTACTGGAAAAGGAAACTGACTTATACAGTGTTAATGAAGGGAAGTATTTTTCCCTTGTGATAAATTGAAGTAACATGTAAGGGTGGCCCTTAAAAATCCTCCATTTACTTCCTTAGGGCAAAATCTCTTAATGGGCTAGGTCCAACTTCACTAAAGATGATAGAGATTCTTAATTGGCTTCAATAGGCCTTGGATCAAGGCCACAGGAGTCATATAGATCAAAATATTTTCAGCTATCTAGCTGGATGGCGAGAAATGGCTTAGGTGATAATATTTGTAAGAGAAGCTTATGTTTTTGCTTTGCTGTTTCACTGTGGGGAAAACATATTTGTTGTTTATTTCTTTGTCCAAGGCACATCTATAGCTTTCTAATGTCATGCAGAGAACACTAATGCAATATATTATGCATGCTATCTATGTTCTGTTATGTCATTGGCTTTCACCTCACCTCATTTTTCTGTTGAGTCTGGAAGGTGGCTGAGGGCTGATGAGAAGGGAAATATCCTAAATCTGTCAGAATTATTTAGACATGTTGATGTATTTTGAAAAAATGAGTACTCATTGCTGTGCATTGTTTTTCTAGAGTAAATTTCTGAACTGGCACAAGCTAGATTCTTTATATGTGCACAATTGCATTGATCAGCCTCTGCTTTATTATTTTTCCATGTCTGATATCATTTGTTAAAGATGGACTCTAACAGTCATAGGATAAAAAATATTGTGTCTACCCTGAAATAATTTTTCTGTTTCTGATTTTTGTTAACATTTTTATTTTATATTCCATCTTTCCCCTTTGTGCTTTATTAATTTACTTTCATCATGAGGTAAAACAAATGCAGTAGAAATACACTACACAAGTCTCTGTAACAAAAGACCACACTCTGTTCTGGAATCCTGTCCACTGTGGTATTTTCAGTACCCACATGGTAAACACACATGAACATAAAACATGTACATAATCCCAAATTAAGACAAGATTTTAAATGAAAATATACAGTCTATTATGGATCTTATTTAGACAATTTGCTGAATGATATTGTAGTGAGTTTTCCTATCCTGGTTTACTCATTTTTATGGGGGAACTAAAGGGAAAGGATTTACTTGAAAAAAATTACCCATTTCAATTAAGGTGTTAAAAAGAAACTGAGCTGCTGACTATTAGCATGAACAATTAATATCCTATACAATTTAAGATGACAGAAACAACATTTTCTGAAATAATTGAGTGCTTAAAGGTCTTAGACCTTTTCTATACAATTGTTTTTAACTACAATTCAGAACATGAACCAACATAACACAGCTTCCATCTTACCATTACACCTCAGTGCATGGAACATCAATACTTGTGTGTAGAGAAAAAGACATTTTTATACAGCATTTTTGAAATGTTTCTATTTATTTATTCATGAGACCCCTAAAACTGCTCATGAAATTCCTAAAACTGTTCAGGTTTGCAAATCAAAGAAAAATAGTGTCACTACTGAAATAAACATCTTTTGAACATTCTGTTATAATTTCAGAAAATAAAATTAATAGTAAATTCAGAGGTATCTTGGCTAATTTGAAATAGGAAGATGTCAGTAGACATCGAGTTTTCAAATTACTTGTTTTCAGCAACTCTTTACAGGCTTGAGCAGCAGTTGTTCATGTGCTGTAGACACTGTTTTTCTTGCTTTCAAACTTTTACTTAAATACGTAATTCAGAATTAACTTCCTTTTGTCAGTAAAACACAAACCAAAAATAAACTCTCCAAAGGATCCATACACTGTGGTCTGAAATAAGAGGGAGAAAAAACAATTTAATTAGGACTTGGCATAAAATCTGATAAATATCCTCTAAAAAGTAGTCCAAAGGATAAAACACAGAAAAACAAAGAACACAATAGAGACAACTTTTTTTCTTCCCCTCTATGCGTGCCTTTTGTTTTCTTTTTATGTAAAAACAAATTATGTTCTCTAGCCTATTTTTTTTCACTTTTTCCTGAGACTCTGTTCTATCCCCTGCTTCCTTTGAAATTAACTGGATGCCACAAATAGTACTAATCCAAACGAACACCATACTATTTCTTTGGAGGAGGACTGAGAAACAGATAGGAACAAACCAACACACAGTTAAAAGAAGTACAGAAAAAACCATAAGAGGATGGGTAGTGCATCTGATTGAAGAAATTCTTTCTTTCCCTAGTTGTCCCTCTTGCACATACACACACACATGCATCTACACACTTGATTTATTTGTGAAACAGTGTCTTCTAAACTTAGATTTCTGCAAAGTGGAAAGGCAATTAAACAGAACAGCTTGAAGCTGCCAATCACTCCCACTACCAACAAAAGCATCTATCACATCTACTATCAAGGAAATAATGTAATGTAAAAAACCCCCCACATTCTACCAAAGGAAACAATGTAAACATGCAAGTAAAAAATAAGCTTGTTTATCATCTGTCATAGCATAGCATACATTTTTTAACCCTCCCCCCTAAGAATATGTGTTTTTGTATCCCACTATGTTAATTTGGCCATGCATGTGACATGGAAGTTAAGGAACAATGGGAGAAGTTAGCTTTTATGCATCGTTTTCTGTTGGGGAAGAACACTATTGCTCTTGCAGGTTGGAGTGTTAGGTTTTTAAAAAATTTTTTTGGCTGGTGTACAAATAAATCGACAATCATAGCTTATCATCACTTAAAGATGCATGTGCATGCTAGAGTTTACTGAAACATGATTGGCTGCTACATAAATCAATCTGATAGAGATCAGTTCCATAAAAAAAATAAAAAGCATTAGCCTCTTTTGGAATGTAATTCATTTTAGATAGTGGTTATTGATGATTTCATTCCACTGGTACATGTATATGTCTAGACCATGTTTTTGTATAAAATATTTAAACAGCACAATGTGTTCATTTCAAGAATGACCATGAAGAAACAATGATTAAAAATTTATTTTTGCAACATTCCAGATGTAACATTTTCATGCAGAAAACTTTGTTTCCCTTAAAATGAAATTAATCTTTTACAGCAATTATTTTTTATTTCTCTACCTGGCATGCAACATTTACTTGTTTATTACTGTAATATTTTCTCCAACAGATTTCTTTTTCCACAGTTTCTGTGAATCCTTTCAATTTGCCTATTATAGTTACACCAGATTTTGCTGATGTGCAGTATGTGAGATTAAGCCATTCACTCAAACATACTCAAATAGTCCTTGCTAACTCATCCTGACTTTGGATTAACCCTTGTTACCAAGGGTTGGTTCTTTGCTTTTGCAATAGGAGGTTCTTTGCTTTTGAGTTCATATTAAGTGCCAGCTAAACATATAACTATTTCATTTGATCCATGAATCATGATGGTGGTAAAAAATGGACTTTGAAAACATCCTATGTAGATGCCTAATGGTTCCCCACAGCATTGTGATAAAGGAGATGAGCATCCTAATGCATAGAGAATAGTAGTGATTTGTCAAAAACTCATAGCAAATCACTAGTAGAAGGGTGTTTGTGAAACATTATCCTAATCTTCTCCTTCCTTTCAACATGTTTTAAATACTCATACACAATCACATACAAGTTCTGTTCAAGATGAAATTCAGCCTCTCAGCAAGGAAAATTATATGTTCTTAATATATTCTCTGAAATTTTTACTTGGGGTTAGCTTCCTTTCTCTATTCTCCACCTCTTTTCAAACTGAATAAAGCATTCTTTCCAGAAAGCAATCTCTTCTAAAATACACCAGGTTTGACATTATCTAAGCCAGAAAATAAAGCAACCTGGGAAAAAAAAAATCTTAAAGTATGAATAACATTTTAGTATGTGCCTGGCTAGTTGAAAAGCAGACAAACAGAATCTTACTAAACTTTCCAGAAGAATTTACCTTTAGGCCGAGAACAAGCATGGAAAATTCAGGGCTCTTCTGCAAATGTTTACTTTTACTAATCTCGCCTCCCTCTTGAAAGCACAGAGGGGCAAATGAAAGGTAGATGAGCACTGTGCTCTTGTAGTGAAAGACACTTCTACTGAGGAACATTCTCAGTGGAGGAACTAAGTAGCACTCAGCTGGATAATACTCCTAAGTTCACTGTAAGAATATGTCTGAAACTATTTTCTCCAGAGACCAGGGATTTTGGAGTCTGCACCTTATCTACAGACAGAGGTTTTGGGAAGATTTTCTGAGCTTGTATGTGTGTCTGTCTCTGTCTGTCTATCTCTCCCTCTCTTTTTCTAGTAGAAACCTTTTGCATCCTGGTGACCTGATGGCTGCTAGCAGGTTTCTCTGCTCTGTCTCTGTAAATGGCATGCAAAAGGCTTATAAAGCAAACTCTCAAGCAGCAGCATTTTTCACTCACTCACAGAAATCCTCTGGTTTTGCTGCAGATGTTTTTCTGTCATTCATTGTATCCCCACTTTTTGCTTATGCTGCAGATCATCATTCCCATTGGTTTTCAATGAATAGAGAGCTGGAGGAAAGAGAAAAGGAAGGGAAAGGAAAGGAAAAAGGAAATTACATAGGGAAAATCTGCAATTGTCTGCAATTCCCAGCAGCATCATTTTCAATGTGGTCTTGGGGACACTTGTGTTTGAGCAATTACCTTCTTCATGAAAATCTTCTGAGGTTTTTTAAATTAGCTTGTTTTAAATTAATATAAATTCAGCATCACCTACAAAAAGTCTGGTATTAGCCCAAGGAAATGTTGGTTTTGTATCATTAGTTCTGTCATGTTCTGACTTTCTGAAAATTACAGGACTGTTTGCTATTTTGACAGAAAGCTGACACAACAATAATTTATTTCCAATAAAATCCCCCAAAGGAATAAATACACCTCTGTTATAGTTATGTAAAAATAAGTTTATCCTACAGTATGCCTAATTTCATTATATTTGACAACGATGCAAAAGATTATGCTAACTACTAGTAGGTTGCTACTGTGTTTAGGCTGGAATACTTATCCATATTCTTGGAAAATGCATTTCTGTAGGCAAGTTTTGCAGGGAGAAGGAAAATCAATGTTCTGAGTTCTGCAAGAAGAATTAACAGTTACTCTATGCTGAGCACTAGGTTTATGAAAGTTGTTGAATGCTACAGACTTTTTCCAAGTGATGTTTTATAGAACTGCTTTTACAAATCCCAGAGGGTAAATAGTATTCTCAGAATAAACAGAAAAATGCTGACCTTGTCAGATTTAGCTGCTGAAAGCCAAGCTGTTTTAAAACTTGGAGGATCAAGGGTCATGGTTATAAACAACACAGATAAAAAGAAAGAAAGGAAGGAAGGAAAAAAGAAAGAAAACTGGAAACAAAAAAGGATGACACAGTGAATATAAGTAATAAATACGTTGACCTTGATAAGAAGAATATGGGATATTTATGCAAAAGCCAGCAGGGGTGAAGAGATCGCAAAGAGGGAAAGAGGAGAAAGTGCACAAATTGTACTTGGGAAAAAATATTTCTTAGACCTTGTTTTGAAGCCGGAAATGAGTCACTTTTTCATCATGTGTTTTTGGTTTTGAAAGGGGAGAAAGGTCAAAGCTTCTTTGTTTTAAATAAACTGATCACTACTTCTGAAGTGTAACATGATAGGGTTCAAGAATCCTAATGAAACTGGTATTCTCCTGACACCCTGGGCTGAAGCACCTCAGCAGTTGTATGGTTATGTATTGTAAGTCCAGGGAGTTTGAGAAACAAAGGCATGACAGAGCCTGCCTTTGCTCATGACCTTCATACCCTGGTGCTCCTGTATCAGCCAAATGGGCAGTGTGATGGCTAAATTTGCCACCACTTATATCCTTTACCAAAATGCAGCTGCACACATGGCCCTCCACCATTACGTTCAGATACATGGAGTTATTACCCTGGGCCCTGTATGCAACCTCTTTCCAAAATGATTCTATTGAGGTAAAGTTTCACAGAAAACAAAGTTCTGGAGTCACTTTGTGTCTCTGGTGTCAAAGTGACACCAGAAATTAAAAATGCCATTGCAAAAAAAGGTAGCAGGAATGCTACAGCCAAAACCTCCCCAATCCATCAACCCAACCCAGGAAGAGCAATGCAGGTTTTAACAAGGCTTTTGGTATAAGTGGGTTTGCTGAGGTCCAGAGTGTACTAGAGACCTCACAACTGTGTCTACTAGCAGATTGTTTGTAGTGTTTACAAGATTCTACACCTAAGGTATTCAGCTTCACCCAGTTCTAACTGCAGGCCAAGAAACACTTGCAGAGGGAATGAGATAATAGCAAAGAAACAATATAGTTGAATTTCAGCACTGCCTTGCACTGGAAGGCCTGATGGTAAAGGTCTTCAGGCTGTGCAAACAGAAAAGGAAATGAATAGTTCTGTATAAGATTAGAAGTCAAAAGAGCATCCCACAAGCAGGACAGGAGAGGAAAAACTCCACTGAAAAATAAATAGAACAATCTCTTAGTTTCCTACTGTTCAAGTTATGCTTATAGAGTCATAGAATAATTTGGTTTTGAAAGGTCCTTCAAGATCATCTAGTTCCAACCTGCCAGTCATGGACAGGGACAACTTCCAAACCAGGAGCAGGTTGCTCAAAGCCCCATTCTGGCCTGGCCTTGAACACTTTTAGGGATGGGGCAGTTACAACATGTCTGGGCCACCTGTGCCTGTGCATCACCACCCTCACAGTAAAGAATTCCTTTCTATTTTCATATCTAAACCTGCCCTCTTTCAGTTCAAACAATTATCCTTTGTTCTATCATTACATAGCCTTGTAATAAGAATGGGTGTAGTGCTTTCATACATGTCTTCACATCAGGCTTGTGTGGACAGCAATCTCTTAATAGTTAAACTCCCATGTCATTTATTCTGCACAAATGCAAGGTTTTTATCTTTGTCTTAACTCATAGCACCTCCCTGTTCATCCTGAGATGCTTTCCTGACATACTCCTGGCAACATCTCTCTTCCAGACTGAGAATTCCTCTCAATTTTGTTTGCTGATTCATGCTGCCACTTATGTTTAAATGTGAGATATCAAGCTGTATCTGTTATACATTGCTCCTTTTTCTTTTCTTGACCACATTCCAAGCTTTACCCATTCGATAATATCCTAAAGTCTATATAGAATAAATTCCATCTAAAAGTTCTTTCCTACATTGCTTCTGTAATTACTTCAGTATTAGACTAAATGTTCTTTAGGAGTCTCATTTCTTCTTCTGGTGTTCATAATATATCTGCTGTAAAAGGCCATCTGTTCCCAGACCACTAGAAACAGCAATGGAAGAGCACACTTATACAATGACATGGGGATATGTATCACTGGCCACAAAATTGAAAGGCAATTATGGTAGTGAAAATTGTGAACTTTCAAAATTACCTTCTTCATTATTCTTGGAGACATCAATCCCCAAACTGGGACAACTACTCAGTTTACAACAAAACTCAATAAAAGGTGACTGATTCATTTGACATTAGCTACTTCAGAGCTAGCATCATGCTTGCTGTTTGACCTGAAATGACATATTATGCAGAAGCACCCCAAAAGCCTGCATTTTCTACTTTGACCTTGCTTCAACATTCCACTCTCTATTGTGCCTACTTTCTCTCTAGCCTTGAATCAGCCTGTCATTCATTCAAAATGGACCAATAACTGGAGGTAACAATTCCTTTCCAGTTTATTTCTCTTTCCCCTTTACCTTTCTACCTGCCCATGCCTGCCATACGATTTTGTACCTGAGAGAAACCAGTCATGACTGTTGTGATACTGAGACATCTGAGTTTCTGAGGATGCACTGACAACATACATGTTGTCAGTGAAGTAATTTAACAGAGCAGAATTAGGGTTCTCAAGCTGTACCTTATAAACAAAGACTATACCTATAGCTTGGCAGAAGCCAGGAGAACTAAATAAAAACCAAAGCAGCAAAAAACATGATAATTTCAATCTTTTGAGTATGGTGCAGGCAAATCAAACCCCAGCATTTCATTGCTTGGTTTAGGTTTCTAACACACCAAATATATTCTTCATCAGAAAGCATCCATCAGTAAACATTATGTTGTGTTGGAGTTACAGGGGAAGGTATCGGTCTTTATTGTGCTCAGTGAAACAGGTTGAAATATTGCTTT
Organism: Agelaius tricolor; assembly: GCF_023055355.1. Lineage (NCBI taxonomy): Eukaryota > Metazoa > Chordata > Aves > Passeriformes > Icteridae > Agelaius > Agelaius tricolor. The sequence continues at coordinate 7,162,028 of NW_027269287.1, read as the reverse complement.
CTTATCTTGAAACACTTTATGATTGTCTTCAAATAAATTGATGTTCACAAAGCATCACTAAGTCATGTGTTTTCCTGCTTATCCACCTGTTGGAAAGAAAAATGAACAAAATGAGAAAATATTCAGACCTATGACAAGCTTTTCTAGAAGTTGAATTAATCTACAGTCCTTCTCGTTTATTTTTGTATCCCTCCAGAGGGAGATTCATTATAAAATACTAGTTTGCTTTTCCTCTCAATCTGGAAAACAATGCAATTATAACAGGTTCAGTAGAACTTCAGATATGTCATTGATCCATGCAAATTTCTAAACCTTTAGAAAGTTTCTTATTGAGAAGTCAACAGATTAAGAACTAAATTGAAGAAGGATGTTCCTGTGAGTTAAAGTGTTTAACTGGGAATCAGAGACTCACTCACTCCTGGAACTGCTATAGACTTATTTTGTGATTTTGGTTGTAATCCAGCAATGCACTTAAATAGGTTTAATATAAAACCCTGGAATGGTCCCATGAAAGTTAAGCACAGAGTTAAGTCTTTATTAAACAGGAGAGTTAGTCTGTCTGAACTCTTTTCTCTAGCTATAAGATGTGTTAGTACTTATATTCTCCTACAGTTTATTTTTACAGAAAACCTTCTGGTGTAAAAAAATTTATCTTTTGATCTGTGCAATATCCAAGACCAGCTGATGTCAGCTGGACCCATAAAAATCATTCTGCAGCAAAGCAGTGGTAGTCAATGAATTATCTTCTCATCCTCTGGAAGCAAGTTACTGCTATGAAAATACTATTTTCATGGAGGCTTAATGAGTGCAGGTAAGGGACATTTACCAGCTTCACATCACTCACATCCTTCTGGTTTAAGGGTCCCTCTCTGGCTGGCTGCAGTCCCACCTTCTCCTGCTGCTGGCTGGGAGATTCAAGCTGCTCCTTCAGAAGCCAGCAGTAATTGCTGTGATACAAGTAAGCAGGCAGACTAGACTAATGTATCTGCACTAAAGCCTGCAGTTTGGGAATGAAATTGAATGAATCTGCAATACTTAGTCTTATTTGTTAATATTTTACAATTTATTTTGATAAGTATATTTTCTTATGCTGTGCTGTAAGGGAGCTCCCAAAGCTTCATCTGTTTGATAGGTCTATGCATGCATCCCACAATGGATTGTGATGTTTCTGTAATTGTCTGAATACAGGTAAAATTTTTTTTCACAGAGTGAGAAAGAGTGCTCACAAGTAAGAAGGATGATTAATTTCTACTAAGAGTATGTAAGCAATACAAATCATCAATATTTTACTTTAATTTTAAGCTTAATTGAATAGTCACAGATCCTTTGAATACGTTCTGGCTACATGTATAACATGGCTACACATTATTTTGCATGGGGGACAGTGTGAGTGTCTTTTCTCCTTAGATTTCTTTACTTTTTCAAAACCACAGAGAAAAATCCATTTTGTTTTTGTGTGTCAGACAGTCTATATGTAATTTCTGAGACAGGCCTGAGATCTCTAAGACCCATAACCCCTCTCTTGTGCTCATTCATCAAAGAGCCCATGATCTAGCTTATGCATTTGGATGACAAGCAGAAGATTGCCAATTGTCTTGGAAATGTAAAATAAACACTTTTTCTACATATGTTAATGCCATTGTTTATTGACTACTTACTCAGGTTGGATGTAATTGGGGCCACTTGGGAAACATAAACAGCTCAGTGCCTGTCAATACCTGACCTTTAAAATATTCAGTACAATCAGTGTTACATGGTGTTTAACAAGCTGGCCTTTTCATGTGGATGCAGCTGGAGTTGCCATGCAGGAAGGAATGAAGATCCTGTTCTTCCTTACAAACTTTTAAAAATGATTTTTAATTTCATCTGTGGTGTTGAAGTAACTCAGAACAAAATAAATCCTACCAAAATTTAGCTTGCAGACACAATCTTTGGAAAAAGTCAGAACCAGTTTCATGTGAAAGGCAGGGAAAAAACCAGCTTTAAAGCAGGAAAGTGAAAAGGGGCCAGGATGTTAAACAGTTTAATTAAGAGTATTTTCATGCATTATGACATGTGGCAAATGTAAATTAAGCCACCTTTAGGATGTCACAAGCAAAATTTTCAACAGTGGTTCTGATGACTGAGAGGGTCTTGAAGAATCTCTCATCAGCAGACCATAAAGACTAAAGCACAAGCTATCACTAACATGCAGATGTTATCAGGATGTGACTTCAGCGCAGATATAGATCCCGATGGGAAGACAAAAGTGCAGATGTTTAATGGATTATTGTGGAAACTAACTGCAAACTATTATATTTTAATTATTTAAATTTTTCACAAAAGAGGTATTCTATGTCTTCAGCCTCTATTGCCAATGGGTAAGTAAACAGTTCCTGTAAATAAAAGCAAATAACTTTTTCACTGAGCTAATTAAAGCTGTTAATATTTCTGAGCAGACTGATAGACAAATGTTTCCATTTCAAATTATTCTTTGAAACAAATAAACAAACAAAAAGAAAAGCCCAGACATACTGTCTTCAAAGAATGATATAAATAACATTATTCTATTTGAATAGAAGATAACAAGGAATCAGAACCTTTTCATACAATGGTGACTTATTTTACCATCAAAACAAAAGAAAAAAAGACAAACAAAAGAGAAAGACACTGTGACAAAATGGGTTTAGAAGATGAAAGTTAAGGCCAGTAATTTTACGTCAACATTTTTTGCAAAGTACAAAAGACGGTAAGAAAACAGTTGTACAAACTTTAGTCCTTGTAACTGTTATTTACTGAGCATGATTTTGGTGGATGGCCCTTTCCACAGTTTTCACCAGCCTCAGAAAGTTCTGGGAATGGCGGAGTAAGGAAAATCTTTGTGGAAGAACTGTGAGCACAAGACAGTATTATGAGACCACAAGTTCTCTACAGTGAATACAAATTCCCACATTCTTTTGGTGACTTTTCAGTTCCATAGGCTGTAATTGCCATTTAAAAATCTGAAAATCAAATGCTTTAGTAACATTCTTTGAAGTGAGGACTGCTTTTTCTTTCTTCTTAATAGAAAAAACAACATTAGTTTCTTAATAAACTAAAACCCACAAAGAAACCTAAATTAAATTTAAATTAACTAAATAAAAAAGTGAAATAAAACAAAACAATAGTATAAAATATATTTTGGTGTTACTCCCTCACCAAGTGGCTTTCAATATTCAGTCAATTGGTGTTTTCTGCTCAGAGTGTAGAGCTGTGGTTGAAATAGGTCAGTTTACTAGTGCCCTCTTCTGCTTTACACTGGTCTCTGCTGCCCTCTCCTAACCTCTGCTCTCCCTCCAGCAGTGTCTGTTCTTCCACTCACTGATCCAGCAGGACCTTGGCCCCCTCAGGTCCCTCATGTCAAACAAGCAGGCATCTACTACATTACATGGCCTGAAGGTGACTGCACAGGCAGAGAGAGGGGGAGAGAAGGGGTGGGAGTGCGGGGGCGGGGGCGGTAAAGAGAGAGAGGGAGAGGGAGAGAGAGAAGGAGTGAGTCCTTGGAAAGGCAGGATGGCATCCCTGAGCAAAAATACATCAATCAAACCAGTCCAGCCATCTCAATTAACCCTTAGTTAAGCTGGGACCTTCTGGAGAAACTGAAAAGAATTTGAAGGAATAAGAGATGCTATCTGCCACAAGGATTACCAATCTACATATGGATCAAAGACAATTCCACATTTTGCCCTAGTGATTAGCTGTAATTAAATAAAGTAAGTCTGTTTAAACTTCATTAGCAGCAAGATATTTGCTACAGCAGAGTGGGCACAAATCATCCATTCTTAATTAAAAGATAATCCACAGGATGACCATAATCTTGTTCTAAAAGTACACTCTTTCCCCTTGAAAGATTTCTTCATCAAATAAGGATAAATAACACTTCTCTCTGTTTAAGCTATGAAGGAATGGATGCTCCTTCCCATTTGCTTGAATGAGTGCTGAATGTGCCTGATAACATCACTTTGGCATGCTATTATCTAAAATGGTAGAATACCTCACTTCAGCAAAGTCTGACATAAATCTTTGAAAACAAAGAAATTGCATATGTATGAGCTGAAATAGATATGACAGTGTTGGCACATTAATATTCCTGTCACTGGGGGTTTCAAACTTTTAAGGAGATGATATCAATGAATTCAGGCTGTTGCTGGTAGAAGAGGACAACGTACTGCAAGACAATTATTAATTAGATACACCAAAACATATTAAAAAAACCCATACAATACAGTCCAAAATATATCATGGTACAGACCAGTGCTAAAGATCCCTCTGTGTCCTACTGCTGCTCCATTGTGGGAGGATCAGTCCTTATCAGCAGCAAAAAGACATTTCCCTTTCTACTTCGACAGTTGTGGTAGTGGTGGTGCGTGGACAACATATGTTTTCAATTGTCACATAACAAACCTCATTAACAGCAACTGCAGTGCCCAACTGAACTCTGCCCTGTTGCATATGGCCTGAAATAATCATTCATTATATATGAAATGAGTAAGATATGAGGATATTTAGTAGGGATCTTTATTGTTTGATGCTAGAGCATGTACAAGAAGAAGTTAAGAAAAAAAGCAGTATGTCAGTATCTTCTAAGCAACAGCAAAGCTGAAAATATCCTATTTTATTCTGAGGAGGAGGAGGGAAAAAAATGTGCAAAACCTTTTTATTTATGGTCCTTTGGCTTAGTATATACACTGCTTACTCAGCTCTGTCCCTTGTGATGGGAATACCTGGACAAACTGCAGGAATTAGAGATCACAGACATGAAGATTACATTGTAAGGTCTGTGGGGCAGAGACTGTTAGCTCAACGAGGTACCTTGATGTCTTTTGATCCTGAAAAGTAAGTGAGAAACATGAAAGCCACTTAATCAGCAGAAGAAAATTCATGCTAAAATCAAACCCGGGATCAAAACTCATGATTGAATCTGCATATAATTCTACAAGTAGCTTTTTTAATTTTTCATTTAAATGTTTTATGGAAAGACGTGCTGGCAGTGACTATACAGGATGTACTTGTCCAGTGACATATTGACCTTCAGAGATAGGCTAGAAGGGCTGCTTAAAACCTTTAACAGCTTTTACTTTTTAACTCTTTAGCTGTTTCTATTTATTTTTCTTTTCTCCTTTCTTTTTCTCCCCCCAACTCTGCACTGTTTTGCACCTATGACAGGCTGTTCTGAGCCCTGACACCTGATATTCAATAACCTCTCAGAAGCTGTGGGCAAAGGCCTAAGAAAATTCCTCTTTCGCAAACAGGCATGAAACTCCATATAGCTCCATATAAAAGCATCTCAAACACACTTGATGACAAGTCAGCTCTTTTAGGCTACTACAAAAGAGCGCTAGTCATCTCCAAATATTTTTAAACTTTATTAATAAAATTCTGGAGAGGTGCTTAGGTTAGTTCTTGCAAACAATAAGAAATATGTCTGTGCTTTGGTTTTGATTTAACTCTTTTATTACACTATTGCTATATGTCATTTCCTGCATGTGTCAGCACTGCGTCTGAATTGCAAAAATGTCATGGGTACACCATGCAAAAAAGAAGGAATTTTGTACCCTGCCATGATAAGCAACATCCCTTAGAAGAGAAAAAATTACAAGTTGATGGATTATCTGGAAACTGCAAGATATTATACTTGCCGTGGTCTTACACCAGTGCAGTGGAAGTTGACAGAAGCCTCAGTATTCTCAAATCCCACCCATCCCTTCAGCTAGTTCCAAATTCCTTTGCACCTCCAGAATCTGATTTTGAAATTAGGTTAATTTAATGTTGAAATTTTGGAATGACTTCTGTCTATCAATGGACCAGATTTTACCTCTTTCTTTTATCTGAAGCTTTTATCTATTTCTATTTGTCCCCAAGCAACAAGGCACTTAAGCAAGAAATAATATTAAGTGCATATATAAACCCATCAAAATCAGCAAGATCTGGGCTGATCATGTATCTGGGCTTAGCATCATGTATGTCTTGCATGTATGCCTTGCCAAACCAGGCCTTCAGATATTAACTCATACAAGGAGAGGGGACACTGTGACTTTGAGCATTGAAGGGTCTTGGGAGTAAGGTATTTTTCCTAATTAATTTAGTGCTCCTCTTTGGAGGAATTACAGTAACAGCAAATTCTGGTGAAACTTTAGGAGTCATTCATAAAATCCAAAGGATTTAAAATCAGAATAGCTGAAACTCACTACTGTTTACCACCATAAAAAGGCAGACCAGAATAAAAGATTTCCAAGCCCCGTTTTCTTTTTGACCAGAAACAAGTCATTGTTTATCAAAGAATGAATTCTACACTGACTAGGCAAAACATCCTTGGAATGGACCAATTAATATTCAGCGAGCAAACAGAATTAAGGACTTTTAAAAATGTAGTCATTTATGTCAGTTCATTGCAAAAAATAATGAACCATAGTCAAGTCTTCATCTTCCTAGTGCATTTTTAGGGTAGTTTACTTGATTCTGAAATACATGACATACTTTAGTACCTACTGTAAAATGTCCTTGTAAGAAAAAAACCTTTTGACAGTTACTTTCACAATTTCATCGTATTGATTTTATAGTATTATTAAGAACCAAGAGAAATGCAGATTCTGTTTAAAGAAATAGTAATATGTTAGCAAATATTTACATAATGTGAAAGTTACCTGGTCAATATGTGATGAGATGAAAAGTTTTGGCTTTTAGTACAGTATGAAGATTCCATAAATCCTCTGATAAAAGCAAAGTAACAACTTTGGCTTGTAAAGTGAACTACAGATGAGGTCACATCTATTCTTCTCATAGACATTATTTCTGAAGGTTTGCCCCTATAGAAATTGCCTTCATGTACACTGTTTAAATAGAGGTGTAAGTAGCACAGACCTTAGGTACTTATACATGCTTTGGATTTCATTCTAACAAGTAAATAATACTTTTTCCACTTTTGATTTGTGACACAGGGTTTATTGTGTTTTCTTCTCTTTTTAAGAAATGGAGATCATGAGAGGTCAATAATTACAGAAACTTCAATGGCTGGAATTCCCCTCCACTGGTGTTTATGTATTTCTGTATCTGCCAAAAATACCATTGTTTCTATTTCTAAGTACATTTTAAGATACAGTACTTAAAATTATTTTGACATTGTTTGAGGAGTAGATGCCGGTTTGTTTTAATTTTCATAAGCCTATGTGATGATGTTGTTTATTTTAATTGATCATTAGGGCCTAGATCTTACTGGGTAAATAAATCTACTGGGTCTCTGCAAAATATCATTGAAATCAATTGCAAATGTGAAGAACCTTATCTGTGCAAATCATACTGTAAAATCAGGAAAGACATGAACAATTTTCTCAATCTGACATTATTAAACAAATAGAAAGCATATAAAAATAATTTTTTATAAATTTTTCAGATTATGTTTTTTATCTTGTAGATAGATGATTAATCCTAAATTCTGGGAAAAACATGTATGTAAACAAGAGACACAAAGAGAAAATCACAGTGTATGGACATTCACTTTAGGGCTGGACTTGAGGATCCTTGTAGGTCCCTTTCAACTCAGAATATTTTATGGTTGTGTCATTCTGTAAGCAATTAAAGGTAATAATGATAACATTTAAATAATAATGTACCTTCTTGAGAATATATCCTTTCATTGTATTGATGGATTCCTATGAAATGTGAATTTTTATTAATACTAGAGAAAGAGATATTCGATGTGTTCACCTGAATAGAATCTGTCTGCACTTCAAGACAGTTTCTTTAAGAAAAAATTCTGTGTGGCTTAAAATAGCCTTGAAAAATGGCTTGCCTGGATGAACCTTTTCCAAAAACCTTAAATTCTGATTTGAAATGTAATTTTTCTCTTTTTAAATTTGTTATGCAATGTCTTCTCGCTTTTAGTACACAGTTCAGAGTGTCTCTGCTACCATCAAGGCTACTGTGATTCCTTCTTGTAAAAATACTGCATATGTAAAAATATAATAAGTCCTGTAGAGTCATTAACAACTATCCAGGCAAAAGGAGTTTTTAATTTCAGCATATGGGTGATCTTTATCAGGTTACTAAATGCGGTCAAATTTTCTTCAGTTCAACTAGGATAGTAACAAGTCTTCTGCTAACTCAAGTTGATTCCACTTCCCATACAGAATCAACAGCAAGAGAGATCTGGGTGTGTATGCTTCTTCATGCTTGCAAATCTATTTATTTACAATTCAAAGATCCTTCATAGCAGTTTTTCCTGTTCCTGTAGTCTGGAAAGTGAAAACTGGGGCCCTTCCTAGAGAAAGGAATTTACACAACTTCAGGTAAACTGCTGGAACGCTTTGCTATGGTTGTTAGGTCTAAGAACCTGCACAGGACAGACTCACAGGTAATGGCAACACCTTTTATCACACAAAACAGTAGTCATTTGATAAAAAATCTGCAAGAAATTACCTGGTCTAGGGAAATATTGTGCCTCCAACTTTGGGCCCTATAAAGACAAGACTAGGAAATACAACTTACAACTTCAGTAAAAAACAAGAAAACATGGATTTGACAGTTACTGGATATTACCACCTCTCTCTGTGCATTTAAGGATTTCTGTTCCTCTTGTCCTAGAGAGGATTTCACTCTCAGCCTCTATGATGTCATCTGTAAATCATAAGTATTAACCCTTTTTTAATTCAAAGGCAGTCTAGTCTGATCTCTGAGAAATGACTGAGGTGAGTTTATAGAGATAAAATTTCTACAGATCTAAATAATTTGGAGAGATGAAATACTTGTTTGATTTTCCCATATTTACTGATTATTCTACTACATCATACTCCTTCTACCCACATGCCTTGTCTTCTCTTAGGAAAACTGGGCCTTGGGGGCTTGCTGGGGTTGAGCACAAACACTCATCTCTAAAGGCCAAGTCATACCATGTCAACTTCAGGTCCTTCTGCCTCTTTAAATCAGGAGTAACATCAGGTGTTATAGATGCACAGAAATTGAGTATGGCTTAGGTGTCAGTGTATGGAAAGACTTATACTGCCTATCAAGTCATTTAATAATTCAGATGTATAGCAATTCATAGCCTCTCACAAAGCAGCCAACATAAGACTTTGAAAGAGGACATTGGCCCTCTTTACCCAGTGTCAAGGATAGGATGTGATGAGATGGATGGAGCAAGCGGGCAGACAGGATAGGTGTCTGCACCCTTATGTACACCAGCATCTTCCTCACCCAAGACTGGTTTTCTTGATCCAGAATGTACCTCTGGACACTGCTGCTGGCAAGGGTCTCTTAGATGTGTGGCATGACCACCTTCAAGCTTTACTGCATGAATCATTCTGCTTGCAGTAGAGACACAAGGTGTGCTGACATCCTATCCCAAAGTCTCTTGTTATGACTTGTGGTTTCAAAAACAAATCCTGGTAAACTGAAATTGGTGAGCTATCCCCAGCAACAACCCTGTAAGCACTGCTGGGTAGCACATATCTGTGAGTACAGCCCAGTCACAGGGATGTCCCAGTGGCATGTGGAATCAGCCACCAAACACCTGGGCTTTAGGAGTGTTATGACCCACCCCTGAAGGCAAGGGTAATACAGGTTCTTGATCACAAGCTTTTTATTTCTAACTCATTTCTAAGAGATTAAATTTGCTCCTCTGTTTCCTGCACAGCTGATTGTAATAATAGAATAATTTCCATCCAATCTGCTTCATATTCAGCTGCTAAGTATGAGTCCTCCTTTCTTAGTTGTTTCTGCAATACTTTCATTGAATCTTTTAAAGATCTTATAATTTCAGACTCAGATTTCCGAGTAGCCAGTAGTTCCTTTTGTTCTGCTTTAAGGGCAGCACCTGAAATGGCACACAACTGCCTTTCCATTGCCAGGTTTTAGTTCATGTTCTTTTGCAAGCATTGTAGTTTGATCTGCCACTGCTTGTTATGAGCCAAAGCCACTATGAGCCCACATCATGCCAGGAGGAAAAGAGTTATCATTATAGCTGTTTAATTTTATCAGGAGGGGACAATCCTCATTTGACTCACCCTTGGTAGTAATATCTTTCAGTAATCTACTGAAGATCAATGTTTTTCTCCCCACTACCCTCTCTAAGGGTCAGTAAGACTTATGGAGAGAAATTTAGAACAGGTGTGGGTTACTCCAGAAAACCTTTCAAGTCTGATGTGCTCAGATCATACCAAGAGAAGAAAAACTAGCAGTGGGGAGGCAATTGAGATCAGGTATATCTCAGATTGCCATTATTTTCTGCCGGGGATTTTGGCTTTGACCAAAAATAAATTCTCCTTTGTCCACTACTCAGATATTATCCCCATAGAAAATCTTCCTCACTGCTTCTCAGAGTAATTCTGCCTGTGATGACTAAATTAATGTTACAACCCACCCCTGAAGGTGAGGGCAAATCAGGCTCTTGTTAATAGATCCTTGGGGTGAATTACAGATATATATATATATATATATGATTTATCTTAGAACAATTAAATTGCAAAGGAAAGGAGCTGTGTAGCTGTTTTGACTATTATTATAGGGAAGCAGCATTATAGAACATAAAAATAACACTTGAGAAAATATATGAGGGAAAAGTAAGAAAGAGAAAGAAAGGCTCAGAGTAGAATGATATCAACACCTGGGGACCCAGTGACGAGACTTGGTTGTTGCAATTCCGATATTCATGGGTGAATATTATGGTCACAGTGGTGGTCGCAGTCTTGATCCATTGTGGGTAGGAAGAGCCTGTGAAACACAAAGTTCAATGGGTTAATATATGCTTAGGCTAAGTAGAAATGCTCAGGTACCTACCCTGGGTGGGGAGTTTTACACTGTCTGATGCAACACTGTGGATCATGTGCAGTCCTCAGGCCCATGGAACGCCTCAGAAATGTGTCTGAGGGTGCTTTGGGGATCTTTGATGATTTATGATCCCTTCTAAGACGTGACAGCTGCCTGTCATGTCTGCGTACTGAGCCAATTATCACCCATCAGAAGGGATGAATACCTTCAGATCTACATGTGAATGTCCTGGTATTTCTCCAGTGGGGGTTTTCGCATCTGAGCCAGTTATGTCCCATCAGAAGGGACAGATAATGTCAGTGCCCCTCTCCATGAGGGGAAAGGGTGTGGCTGGGTTTACAGGGGTTTACAGTTGAGTCAGTTTTGTAAGGGAGAATTTTGGGGTGATAAAAAGCATTATGCCACCTTTGCAGGATCTGCTTCTTTATTGCTTCCCTTATCTGGCTCAAAACACATCTTGAAGCCTCCGGCGGTGGGTATGCACCCCTCTGCACATGGGTGTGACCTTGCACTCATCAGCAAAGCACTCTGCTGCATTTGTAAATGGCTGATTATCTGAGTCAATAGACATTAATATTCCAGTCTCTCACAATGAGCCATCACCAAGAAACAAGGACATTGAGACCAAACCAAGAAACAAGGACATTGAGACCAAGTAGAGGGACAGAGCATGGAGTAGACTGTTTCTCCTCCTAGTCAACCGGTACAGGCCATATGAAAGGTGAAAACATAGGAGTTAACATACAGCCTGCTGGAAAGTAACATGACAAAAGAAGAAGGAAGGGAACTTGTTGTGCTGGAGAAATATTGACCCTTGAAAGTCCTAAAAAAGCTTTTTAATAAAATAAAAATAAAACTGAAACAAGAATGAAACTGGACATGAGTACACCTTGAAGTACAGAAACAGCAGAAGAAATCCATTCAGATTTGCACATATGGGATGTGAGGTGAAGTCATAATGACTTCTTTAGATGCTTTTCTTAATGGAGAATTGATGTTTGTTTGTTGCTTGGGCTTTTATTTTTCTTTTTTTAACTAGGGATATGAAGGATGAGGCAATGAACTTAAGCTAGCAATAGAATCTGTGTCTGGTTGTTCATATATATTAATCTATCTATCTATCTATCTATCTACTTATCTAGCTATATCTAGATATAATATAGATATAAATATATTCCTATACCAATACATATATATATATATGTGCACACTTACATATGCACATTAACAATACGTGGGGACGAGGTGCATATTTGGATATGACCTCTCTTCTGATATCTTAGTTACAGAATATTTTTACAGAGTATAGTATTAAATGTTTAGAATCATCATTCACACCCCTTAAGCACTCAGGCATTCTTTCCCTAAATCATCAGATTTTGGAGGTATTAAAGAAAGCATGAGTACAGAAAGCAACAGAAAGGGTTTTGGAGGAGGATGGCTCTGCAGTCCTGTAGGATGGGAGAGAAAACTTTATATGAAGGTGTGGTTATGGCAGAAAGGCATTGACTGGAAAAGTGGAGGATGAAACACTCAGAGGTGACACTACATAGGTAAAAGGGGGCAGGGGCATGCTAATTTTGAAAAGAGGATTGGATATGGATGTCATGGAAAAGCATTTGGAAGTGAAGGAATCTGAGAAGCACAGACTGAACAGAGGTTGGGAATCTGTGTTCTTCCATGTATGTCTGTCTTTCAAACATCTCAATTTAAACTTATTTTAAACTTACAAGGAAAAGATGAATTTTCCATTTCCATAGTTAACCTTTTCCCTTTCTTTCTCATAAAATGGCAAATCCCACTTTTGAGAGAGTAGGGTGTACAAATAAACAGTCTTTATGAAAATACAGTACAAGTGCATTAACTAGCACATATTCCTAAGAGCATATTGAATTTTCTCTTTTCTCTGATTCTCAAAGTTGCAAAGTATATTGATAAGTTCCAGTCAACAAAATAGGCTGCAAAAGTCTTCTTTCCTCCCTTCCTTCCCCCTCCCCCAAATAACTGAGCTTTTAGTCTAATTACTTATTTGCAGTCTCAGCAAGCCAGAGAGAAGAATTTTATCCACTTTGGCTTGTTTCTGAATACTAACTAGCCAGGCCAGTCAAGGCTCTCTAAAGAGTGAAAGTGCATGAGAGACACACTGCATTTGACACAGTCAGGAGGCAAAAGAAAGAGCAAAACAAAAGTCTATTCAGGGCTGAATCCTCTGATATACTTACCCATCCCCCACCTCCTTTAAAAATAAAGAGAAAGGGGAAAACTCATGAATCCATGGCTGAATGCCTGAGGTTGTCAGAATAAAGGACAATGAGTGGCAGCTGACTGTCAGCACAATTCTCAGAGTCTGAGTTATCACTTTTTGGCATTGTTCAAATTGGAAAAAAGCATGTGTGCTTAACAAGAAAGTATTGCAGAAGTGCTTTGAGAGGGGCTGTGCTCACACCAGCTGCAAACAACTGAGGAAGCTGTCGTTCCACATGGATTTTTTTCCATGCTCTGTGAAATCTACCCTACTGAACTCATTAAAAACTTTTCTAAGCATGCGGGCACAAAATTATGCCTTAGGACAACAGGAGTCATGCAACTTTTCTTTTAAGGAAATCCCGACAGGCACATCTAAAGTGGAGCAACTTACATGTTCAGAGCAGTTATTTACCTGTTGATTATTTAAATAAAAACCCACAGTGGTGAAGGCCAATCTTTAAATATTTCCTGCATTGTTGTTTAGGATCATTCCATACTTGTTTAGGATCTCCTTGCAAGCTTATTTTTTTCTCTGCAGATTTGACTAGACTTTCATCTTCACTGACTGCCTTAATCCTCCAGTCTTTGCTGTTCCAGTGCATGATCAGCTTGTTTTTAAGTCCCATCTACCCACATTTGTTAGTGCTGAAACATTAATTTAGGCATTTACATCTCCATAAATCCATACAAATGATGCACAGGTTTTTCTGAGAAAGGTCGAAAAAGCTAAAGCAGAGAAGATTTTAAGGTTATTTAAATAGTGCATTTTTTAAGTTGGCAGATATTTAGCTGCGTGGTTTATGTACTAAAAAGAACTACCTGAGCTGTGCAACAGCTCATGACAGAGAGACCCTAGAATGACAGGGTTTTTAGTAATTAAAATAGATCCAGCCTGTGTTCAAAGCATTAAGTCACTTAAGCCTGTACACCATCTGTACCAGAGAGACATTGATTTTATTCTCAGCTCCAGGGTCTGTCAAGGTCCATAACAACTGGAAATAGGACCAAGTATCCAGGGCTTGCCACCTAGGCATGAGGGCTGCTCTTTGGTGTGGTCCTCCCTGAGAGGGAGGATGTGGCCAAGAAGACACCAGTGAGAGGGACAGAGATGTTGGTCTGCATCACTCTTCCTGCTAGCAGAACACCATTGTGGGAGAGCTCAAACTGATGGTACCACTCCAGCAGGTGTTACTGCACATTGTGAATCTTTGGAAAGAAACAAAGAAAGGAGAGTTGGAGTGTAAGTGAAATACAACAAGGAAAATAGGAGGTAGTTAATTCACAGACTTTGTGTTTGTGTTTTTTGTTGGTTTTTTTTTTTCCCCAACTAAGAGGAAGAGATTTCTGTAGCTGGCAGATGTGATACTTAGAGGTTCCAGACTGCATAAAACTAGCAAAATAAGCACCTACAAACAGAGGAAGTTTGTAGATAGGTTTTAGAAAAACTTATTTATCTGTCTTTGTAATCTAAGACCTGGAATAAAGGCTGGGTTTTCAGGAAAGGGAACGGACTCATGCAAAACGCTTGCCACTTTTCTCAAAACATGAACTTAGACCTGAACTTGAACTGAACTTTGCAACTTTGCTTCAGTATCTATGCTGATATCACCATTTGCTGATCTCTGTATGTATAAATATTAAGAGTAGAAATGCTCCTTTACTAGAAAGAATCACATATTTTAAAATAAACCCACCTACAACTCCAAAAATTGAGCTTGTTTTTAAAGGTAGTGCCTAATCTCGCTTGATTTGCAATGATTTGCAAACATTTTTTGATGTTTTTATTGTGTGGAAGGCATGGAGAAGTGACTTTCCCGTGGGCAGCCTCATCATATTACCCAAATTTCTCACAAACATTCTGTGAGTTCATGTGGATCATTAGTCATAACTATAAGAGCTACTCTCCAGATGTCACATAGGATGTTTATGGAAAATGGAGGAAAAAAATGGACCAATATTTCCAATGCAAAACCAAGCAACTTAGTTTTGAGCTTTAGGAACATTCAAATCTAATTAAAACACAGGCTATTTTTTTCCTGGCCCTTTGATAGTGACATGACACTTTACAAGAGCTATTGCTGTAGTCTTCCATTTTCAGGAGCTTTCTCCCTTTATAATTTATTTTGGAATAATGGAATGCCTACCGAAAGTAGAAAATATTGTGTGTTGCAGAAGAAAGAGATATATCAGAAATTAATACACAAAGAAATAGAAATGTGAACTGGATGAATAATCACATGGAAAGAAATAAAATTAATCATCCCTTTACAAGTTCTGTGCAGGCAAAAGAAGATCTGTCTCCTCTGTTTAAATCTGTACATTCACAGCATGCCCAATAATTTTGTATTTTGTTGCGTTACTTTCCCTTCCAACTACAACATGAAGCTTGGCTAGCTAAATTAGATGTCTAGAATCCCCTGGCTCACTCTCTGGTCATTAGATAGCCTTTCCCAATAACTAAGGTAACTAATTTAATTTTAAATGGTCTTTTGTTGAAGACTATCTATTCCCTTTGACTGAATGGATTTAACCACCTGTAGAGAGATGGAAGTTATAGACTGAATTTCTTGCCTATTTTTAGGACTAAAATGGGGCAATGTAAATTTCTGTTTCTGTGTTTTTAAATTACTCATTCTCCTAAAATTTTCAGGTCAAGGTGACTCAAGAGTGATGTTGCTTCTGGTGTTTCCTATAGAGCCTGAAGTCCTCATCTTAACAGAAACTTTGCTCACCTTCTTAAGAGATGAAGCAATGTTCCTATAAGGCCTAGGAGGTACAGGGGTTTGGTATATCGCTCTACTATGAGAACTACTATGTGTTCAAAGACAAAAATACACAGACCTCATAATCTATATGAAACATACAGTACTTTACAGAGCTGTTTTCAATGTGTATCACCTCACAGAATGCACACACCCACTCACAGTTGTTGTCTATAACCTCAAGAAACTTGTTCTCTGCTTACTTTCAGATGAAGGTAGTCATGACCACATTCATGGTGTTACACACAATTTTCAGTCCTCTTAACCAGAGTATAGTGGTTGTGTCTGTTCATATCTTCTTGAAGTGTTACCCAGCTTTCATGGCTACCCTGATGATAGACATGCAATCATAAGAGATTTCTGCCAAAGTATCTTAGTCAATGGGATTTGTTCAGTTATGTGGTTTGGTGCTGTTTTATTTGGGTTTTTTTGCTCTCCCCAGCAGTGATGGGAGAGATATGGGAACCAATAGGGTGAAATCTCACTTCGTGGAGCCAATGGGTGCACTTCTGGCTTGTCTTGTCCTTTGTAACATTTGTCTTCTCTTTCTGGTTCACTGGAAGGATATTATCAGCTCCAAAAATTGGCTTCTTCACCACTGGAATGAGAATACATCCTGCCGCTTTGTAGGCTAGATAGAAGGTGTATGGAAGAAATTTGGAATACAGGATTTTAAGATTTAGAAAACTGGTAGATCTCCTGAGGTACTGTCTGGAGGTACCATGTGAGGTACTGAGGTACCATCGCTTGGGCCAAACCACTCTGTTTCACCAAGACTTACTCTCTAATAAACTTCAGGACAGAATTAGACCTTCCAGAGACACAAGAAAAAAAAAAAAAAAAGTTGAGTATCTTTTATTACATCTAGCATCTTGGCTGAAAATAATGATACCATACCTCTGTTAAATGGATGGTGTCATGCTTACATTCCAGTTGGACAGGAAGATCCACAATTATTTTAAATTAGTTTGCTCGTTTAGTCAGTTAAAACTTTACAACAGAGATGTGAGATGCACTCTTCTACCAAGTAGGAAGTTTGCTATGCTCTTCTATTAAAATGGAATATCACCAAATATCACCAGGAATTTTTGGATTCATGTTTGCTAACAAAGTGCAAAGTTTTTTTTCTCTTTTGTTACTTCCAAGTAATTAGAATAGTCTGAAGATAAACCTTGAAATGGTCTGTGCAGCAAGAACCAGGAAAGTATTCCAGGGAATGGAAGCATATAGGCAGGTATCCTTAGTGGAAAATGGAGATTATCTATGAATTAAATCCAAATGGTAGAATTTTAAAATATCCTACAAAAGAAAATGGAGGATTTTCCTTTTCTCTGCTTCCATACAAAGGAAAAAATCAGGACACTGACATTACCCAATTACATTTAAAAAAAAAAGAAAATTTAAATCCGATTGACAACTTCTACATTGCCTCAGTAGAGTCATAGAAAAGCCTGAGGTCTTTGCTTCTTAAGGGTAAAATAAAGAGACATAATTCCTAAGCATCAGGGTACCTGGCTGGCAGACAGGATAAACAAGTGCTGTCAGAGAACCCTGCAGGGGTAAGTGGGCCCCAGTATGTTGTGACTGGCCAAAGATGGTTGCTCCTGTTACAACATAAGATTTAGAAAGTGCCAATCTTTCTTGTGTGGAACAAAACATTTTGGTGTCCCGATTTATAATAGATATGTTTTGAATATCTTTCCTTTTTTTCTCCACTGAGTGGTTTTTTTTTTTTTTGTTTGTGATATAATTGAAAAAAAATCAGTTATTTTTATTTAAAAAAATCAGTTATTTTTACCTAAGCTTGGGGACTACATTCAAGACTAGTTTTAATATGACTCAAAGTTGGTTTTTTTTGGGTAAATTTTACTGGGGATAGTCAAGACCACCTTTCCCAGGGACTTGTGTTTGTACTCAAGTGAATAAAGTGAAAGTGGATTATGAGGTTAAATGAGAGGACCACCCTGACGGAAGTCCAAGGCAGTTGATCACAAAATAAGGATAATTGGAGTAAGAGCATTACAAGAAGTGAAGATTTTTTTCTATTTAGAGATGAAAATTTTTTCCTCTTCTAGCATGAAGTTAAAGTTGCTCTTTAGGAAAACTTGAACAGAAAAGCTTTTATTTTTTTTTTTTTTTTTTTAGTGAACAGAATGCATGATTTTGAAAACAACTTACAATTTCATTATTAAGTTTTGCATATTAATTTGTCATCTACCGGAGCTGACTAAGTGCATCAAGCTCATTTTCTGTGTTTACTAAACAGCTATTAGGTGGTAGCAGCAGACAACTTCAGGCTAGATTAGAAACATCAGGCAAGATGTGAAAGACCTGTATTTTATCAATACTTTGGGTGATCCATATCTGCAGTTCTGCTTCCCATCAGGTGCATTTTAAGAAATATATTTTTCATTGTCATATTCTGGGAAGGACCATTGTAAAAACCAGCCATTTTGTTTTCATGATAAAAAGTCCAGTTATATTTTCTCAGGTCTCTGATGTGGTAGTGGCAGGTCAGTACTGTCCTTCCTCACAACTACTAGAAGTGACAGACTTGAATTCTCTTTAGATAACATGTAGCATTTCTCAGGAACTGGCCAAAGAATTCATTACATATTTATCATTTTGCAAGCCTTTTTTAACCAATATTTTCCATTCTGTGTCAAAGGTCAAGTAAAGATATACAGGTTTTTTTGAACTCACTAAGAAATGTCTATGAGTCTTACTTGATGCTTCTATGTAAACCATCATAACAATATACTACTTTGTAGTGTGTTCAGTCCTGGAAGAATTATGACACTTCAACCTGTCCTCTGTGTACATAAACTATATGCATGCTTAACTTTGTGGTATTTTTTATATATATATATATATATATGAGAAAGAAACTTTTTCTTTGGGAAAGAAAAAGTTATTACTCTGAATGTGGAAAATAAGCTGTAGAAGATAAAAACTAAACTCAAAACAGTGAAAATGAAAAAGTTAAATAGATATTTACCTCTACATTCCTTTCCTTTCAATTTAAAATCAATGCACTCACAGAAAAACCTGTGCCAGCTGGGGTGCTTAGTAAGTCATATAAGCTGCTGCTCTGGTTCCCTGCCGGTTTACGATCCTAGCTTTTCAATGCAGAGCTGCTATTCAGACTTCAGTACTTGTCCTGTGTTGTCTTTGGGTGTTTAATACTTATAGCAAGGCATTTTCATTATGGGTAGCCCAGTTTTAAACATTCTGTCCATTTATCTGAGCCCTCTGTAAATGTCTGAAGGAGACCAGCTGAGTGCTCAAATTGAGTCACCTAGATAATGTTTCTTAATTTTCTTCTGCTTCTCATCATCTTTGGACTTTGTAAACAACATTGCTTTAACTCAGCCTTGAAAGGGTATGTGTTTAGCAAAGCCTGTGTTACCAAAATATTTCAAAGATTTATTTTATCCCTTGTTTAAAGTGGAATACATACTGTCCCTTAAAATATTGTCTTTATTTAATTTGCTGTCAAAATAGACAAGTATTCATTATTAATCAGCACTAACTTTTTTATTCCTGAAAAAATGTATGGCCTATTTCAAAAGTTTTCTCTAGATTGTTTGAATTTAAAAATGCTTTATTAAATACTGAGAGTCTGAATCATATAAATTCCCAAACACTCCTGTTTCTGGAATCTCCCACTCAAGGAATCAGTTTTCTTCACTCTTAGTATTTTCCCAAAGAACGATCATATGACAAATGTCTGTTTTCATCCTTCAGAAGGATATGAATAAGAATAAATTATTCTGAGTACCTTCAGTAACTCTGCTATTGAAAAATGGATATTCTTCAAAATATGCATATTTTACAAGGTAAAGTATGTGTTTGTTTGAAAGATTACTTTATTGTTGCTCACTCTTTGAATAACTCATTATCTGTATGACCACACACAACAATACAGACTAAGCATTGAAAGGATGAGTATGAGTATACTTTGGATAATCTAATGCTTGACTATGAATGATGCATAGGAATAGTAAGAAATACTTGTTTAGAACCAGTTACAGCACTAATGCAAAGCATAAAAGACCAGTATAAAATCTAAGAAAGTTTACACTGGGTGAAGTTTCTGTTGGGAAACCAGGGCCTTGTGTTCTGTACACAATGCTGTAGAGAAAAAAGTAACTTGTAACCCTGTAGAATAAATTAATGTATATTTTTTCTCTTGTATTTCTGACTAGTTTTGAAGCAACACAAGATCATCTTCCTTCCAAGGTTTTTGTTCTTTGAATTTCTGGCTGTACACAGAACATAGCAACACAGCATAAAAAGCACGAAGAACAATAAACTGCAACACAAAATAGACATTTTTGACCTTTTAAAAAGTTATGATTAGTGTCTGGAAATGTTAGGGAAAATCGCATATAGTTTTTTGCTACCTATTCACACAGTCCTTCATGTGGGCTAATACAAATTAGGCAGCAAAGGAACTCAGTTTTCCAATGCTATCCAGCTCCCATTTATACTGGACTCTGTTTACTTCTGCTCTGGATGGGAAAGGGGACCATGGCACTCCAAATGCCCAATGTCTCTACCCTGTAAAAAAACGAGAACATTATCTAATACTGAGCTTTTCTGGCTGTCAGGCTCAACCATTATTTTTAATTGTACTGAGGTGCAGGAACTGTTATACATCCAGTTTTACACCTTGCTCAGCACTATTGCCATCTTTACAAAATGCTCTGGACATGATTGAGTGGGGTATATTGTCAGAAATATAGAATTTATTGCAACACATTGTAAAAATGGGAATAAATGATGCAGGTGTGGAAGGTCAACATCTGGAAAATTGACCTCAAGCATTCATAGGTATGTGAAGAGAGCAAGTAATATGTAATTTTCCAATTTTGCCTGAACATCTATATTTCCACTTTTCTCATTCACAAAAGGAATGCAAGTAGCAGTACCTCTGTCATCCTTTCCTCTAGCCATTGAACGCTGAGAGTTCATTTTAACTGTAGCCAAGATTCCCATCAACCTCCTTGAGGCTCAATATGGTACTAGTGGCTAAATGACACATTCTGAGTTTAGACAGCAAACATTGACTTTATTGCCCACTTAGCTCTAGCCATGAAGTTATGAACACAAAATATAAGACAATGCTGTATTAAAACAAAAAAATAAAAAAAAAAGGAGCAGACCTTGTTGCAGCTGCTTTTTCTTTTTTTTTTTTTTTTTTTTTTCTTTTCTTCTCTGTACCTACCAGATAAGCCATGTAGCTGTAGTGATCCCTCCTACCGCCTGTCACTGCAACTGAAAGAAAAAAAGGATCTTTGACCATAGTGGCTACTGCATCAGCTCTCTGTCACAAGCTGGATGGAGAGGTGCAGAGGGCATCTCATCATCAGAAACGAATTTGTTCACTGCTCTGGTCTTCTCCATGTATATTGAGTTAAGCAGCAAGGCATCAAAAAAGAGGGTCTGCAGAGAGACATGTAACGTGCATCACCCATTACATTGAGAAATAACAATTTTTAGAATTCTATGTAATGTGTACACTCAACATATAGGCATGATGATCTACTTTAGGTGATTATAGATACAGGATAAAATATATGCATCTGTAACCCAGGAACCAATAGTTGATTCAAATGGGGGAAGGTGGATGAATTAGCATTAGCATTTTTGCAGGCCATCTGTGACTTTTTGATGGAAGCCAATATAATAAAACACTTTGAGCATTATTTTTGATGCATTTTAGTCTCTGTTGCATTAGACAACTAATAATACAATGAGAGTTCTTCCTCGGGATTGCATACTAAATAGACATGTGAATAACTAAGGTATTCTGCTAACATAGAAATAAGTTTAAAATAATTTAAAAATTTGAAATAACAAAGCAGAATCTCTGAGGTGAAAGAAAGATAAAATAACAATACAACTTCACACATTTTCAACAAAAAAGAAAAAGTTGAAATGATGAGCAGTTTCCAGTTTCAGGGTCCAGGTTTCACCCCATATGATTGTGGATTGAGACCTTCAATTTCGTGCATAAAGTCCTGACATGTGACGGTAGATGGGGAGAGGAAGGAGAATTCATCTCATGCCTTGCTAGGTAGGTAAGCCTTGGTAGGTAAGGCTTTTTGTGAATCTAGTAGGTCTAACAAAAGCCTTTAGTTTTGGAAATGCCAATACAAATAATGTTCTCATTTTCATACCATTTTTGTTTCTTTTCCTAAACAGCTGGTTTACAAATTTTAGTCAAATTAAATAGTGAATAAAAGATATTTCAAAATTCTGTCTAACTGCAGAAAGTGAGCCCTTGCATGAGAATATTTTTGATTTTGTCCAGGCACGACCCATACCTTCCTTACTCCCAGATGGCTAGTGCCAAATATAAAAATTCTAACTTCCTCTGAATTTTTGAAAGTTAGTTTCTTCCAATTTTCTGAAAACTTTATCTACAAAGTACATATTTTTTATGCATTTACTTTTTTTCTTGTGTGAATATTTCTTGCCATGTTTAGGAAATTCTTATCTTCTTTTCCTCTTGTTTTCAAGCAGAGTATGTATCAGCAAATTTCTACCAGATATATGAATACAGTAAAATAAATGTAATATTTTAGTCACAGAACTGTAAACAAAAATCCCAAACCAGAACAATAAAAATACACAGTCATTATTAATCACTCACCCCTCTCAGAATGATCTCCTGACTTCTATATATCAGGATTGGTATCCTTTCAGTCAGAAACAAATGCCTATGACATCTAACTGTCTCTGAATCTCTAGATTCATCCCTTGGTGGTTGGGGTCCACATCTGGGTTAGCCAACTGCTGTTCTGTGTTCCTTTCAGCATTCAGTTCTAATCAGGATCTCATGCAATCTGTACTGGTCTTCACGCTAGTTTACCTCCCTACATGTTAGAACAGACCATATTTGTGCTTTCAGGAGGATACCCTTGAAGACTAACCAGGCCCCCTAGGTGCCAGAATGCTGCAAGGAAGATTCCTGAATAAGCCAGTGGATCTTCTCTCTTGAAGTCTGGGATTGAAATTTTCTTCTTTATCCTACTCATTTGTCTGGGTTAAACACTACAATCTTATGGTCATTATGGCCAAGGCAGCCCATGTTCTTCACATTATGAATTAATTCTTACTTTTTTCATTATGGATATAGTAATGAATCTGCCTTAATTGGCTCAATCCTGTCTTGTATCAAGTAATTGTCATCATCACACTCCAGCAATCTGTTGTATTTCTCATACCGGCTATATTCTACAAGGTTATTAAAATTTGAAGTTTCGCAATTGTCACTACAGCAGTGTGAAGAAGGTAACAACTTCATTCTTTTGGTCTGTATCTATCCATTGCTGTTTTCCAGTTAGATGAACTAACCCACCATTTCTCTGTAATGCCAATAAAAAAGCTCTGCAGTTATTTTTGGACTTTTAGCACTTCTTTTCACTGTGGTGAGTGAACTCATGTACATCATGCAGGATCTATCCCCAAGTCTCACTGCTTTTGCAATTGAAATGCAAGAGCTTCCAGCATCACACTGTCCCCTGGACACTTCCTTACTGCTCCATGTCAGTTTACTTTTTTTCAGGTTTCTCTTAAAATCCTCTGACATATATAGCTTAACTTCACATCATTTTAGAAGAATAGCTGAATCAGAGCAAAAACTCAAACTGTGCATGTCTAAACAACTTTGTAAACTGATCTAGCAACCTGAAGCAAATCTTTAAAATTTTTCTTAAAGCTTTCAGCTCAGAATAAGTCAGTATAATTTAGCAGAGGATTGCCATAAAATACACTTGATTCCTGTTTAAAACCTAAAATAAATATAAATGGCTAAGGAGTGCAGCTCACATCAGTGTGACATTTAACAAGATAGTAAACCAAGAATGATTTAAGTATCAAACCTGTGATGGTGGTCCATAACACCTTCTTCTTGCTCAGTCTCCTTTGTAGGACCAATGGGAGGGGACATTTGGAACCAATCCCATTGTAAAATGACAGAGCTCTATATTTGGCCTTTTCTATGTGTATGTATGTGTGGAGAAATGGAAATTAAAATCCTGACTAAAGTTGACACTATATATATATGTATAATTCCACTCTTCAAAATCGGTATAAAACAGAATCATATACAAAATACAGCTTTGTCTAAGACAACACAGAGTAAAAACTAGAGAAGAATTGCATTGCTTCTGTGAAATAAACCATCATGGAAGAATTGTATTTGTATTTTGACCCTGGTCTTTGCTCTTTTAAAAAAGTTAAATAGAAGATTTTTTAATATATCACTGCTTGCTGTGTATGGCATGATGGAACCAAGCTACTTACAATAATACTTCACACTTAATCTATAATAGAATTATAGAAAAATACATCTGTAAATGGCTTTGAAAAGGTTTCAGCATATGTCAGAGGTGGTAAAAAAAAATCACGTTTGAAACAACACTCAAATTAGGTCAGAAAGTACTCCAAAAAATTCCTGCTTTTCTACTGGTGTAAAAAGATCTGCAGACAATCAAGAGACCCAGTCACAGATCTCCTCAACAGTAGAATTTATCCTCAAAGGTTTAGTATTTATAATCCTATTATTTTCTAATCCTATTATTTTAATGTTTGGATGAACTGAATGTATTTCCTCTTTAATCTCTGTGTGATCACACATATTTCCCTTCAATGATGACTTCTGGCTGACCCTACAAATACTTTGTTCTTCTATACTTTAAAATAAATCAGTAGACTAGTTAGGAAAATTGTATTTTCTGCAGATGCACCTTGCTGTTAGATAATGTCTCTTGATAAAGCTAATGCTTATAGAATACTGTAGAGGTGTTTGATCCCCACCTGATTTTCATTCAGATCATGTATTTTTGCTTTTCACTTGCTCAGTAAGTGGCCACTGGTAAGCAATGTTTTAAAAACTTTAAAATCACATTTGTGCTTGTGCCTGGAATGCAGGACTATTTATGGAGATGTTACATACAGCACACAGAAAAAATGCTGTGCAACTTATTGTTGTATGGATTTAATGCTATTTAAGGGTTTAACAGTGACACCACAAATCACAAGAAGGTATGAATTAATTTATGTCCTAACATAAGCCTAAGATAACATTATAGCCTGCATTTTGAAAGTTGATTATTTTTGCATTTCCTTTCAATTGCGTTTTCACTTACTATGCCTCTAACTTGCCTTCTTGTTTTGTCTTTTTGTCCTTTTTCCCATAATCTCCTGTTTTTACTTTCTTATTATGTTTCAGAATGTCTTACTTGAATAAGAGATACAGAGCTTCCCTATAACATGTACATTTTTTTGTCATCTTTAAATAGTATGCATCAGAGAGAAACTAGGATGTTAAGGGCAAAAAAGAATCAGCCCTCATGACCTGAGTACCCTTGAGATTCACAAGAGGGATGTAAATATAATGAAATATTTATGTAACAATTCAAACACAAATTATGACGTTTGCTTGTACTTGACAACAGTGTGTTTAAGCTTACAACCAACATAGTATTATAGAAGTGTTTTCTCTTGTGATACTTATGCAAAGTCAGTTTATGATCTCCTGCAAACATTTTAGTCTTCAATTCCTCTGTAAAGTACACACTGACAGAAAATAAACTTCTTTTTTTTGTTGTTCATTTACCCATGAGAACAAAAAGGACAGATGCATGTGAATTATACTAAGACAGAGAGATCTTGCATGTATTTAAGCTGGTCAAACTTTTCCTTCTTTTAGTTTAACAGCAACACATATTTCCTAACAGAATTCTACAAAATGAAGCATTTTATATCAACCATTTACGAAATATTCTCTTGTACAAGGCTAAAATGATAAATGTTTCCAGTGGGTTAGGCTTTCTCAAAAATCTAGCATAATCAGGAAAAGAAGCAATGTATAAAAATTAAAACACATGATAGACCATCTCAAACAAGAAATCACTAATTTATTGGGCGGTGGTACTCCTACCCTAGACTAGCTTGCCCAGGGAGGTTGGGAGTGTCTATCATCTGAGATATTCAAAGCCTTGCTGGTGAAGATCCTGGACAATTGGTTGTAGGTATTCACACTTGAGCAGGGTGGATTGGACCACATGATCCCTCCTGATCTCAATCATTCTGTGATTCTGTCATTTATAAATAAGGCAGAGAGAGTCTCTAACAGAGACTCAGGAAATATAGTTTATTGTAATTTGGTTTGTAGACACTCGGTTCACAATTTAATGGAGCAGAATTTTACCTTTTTTGCTCATAGTCTACTTCTATAAATTACAACAAGAAATAGCTACTTCAGTTATGAACATCTTCTGGGCTCCACCCCCCCCCACCCCCCCCAGCTTTCTATGCCTGAATCAAGGACTTTGTTCCACAAATTATAAATAATAAAAATAAACAGTTACAAATTAATTATGACTCTTTTTAATCCTTGTTTCTAGTCACATATTTCAGTTTAATTCAATTTCTGCACTGTAAGTTTCCAACCAGTAGTGAAGAATTGTATTACTCCTATCTCTTTCACAGGAAAATCCACCTTGATTCAGACTGGACAGCTAATATTATCTTGGTGTAAAGAACATACTACTATCTTAGAGAAGGAGGGATATGAGCTCTGGAGCTTCTCAGGAGGTACTGAACTCTTGATGGTATTTCACATCAGCAGGAAGCTTTGTCAGCAGTTCACCTACAAAAGAGGAAGGCTAAGTTTCCCTAAACTGCAAGCTGACAAACTGCAGATTTTGAACCCACTTCCCACTTGAATGGCATTGTAAGACAGATGCTAATTTTTGCTGCTTCCAACAGAAAAACAAGTTCCCACATATTCTCACACAGGATTAGAAAATAATCTCAGTTGAAAAATATAATCTTACCTGAAAGAAGTCAGTGAAATAGCAGGAGTGCTCATGGGATGCTGCAGAAATGCTCTCGTGGAAGGAAAATATGAAAAGGAAGGCTCAAGTCTTTGATGTTTAGAGATAGTGAGGGGAGGATATTTAAATAACAAATTCAGAAAGAATATCTAGAAAAATATTAATATTTTCACCATGTGTGAAAAAAAAATATCCCACTGCAAAAGAGGAATGAGAACTTTAAGATGAGGGACACTGGACTGAAAGTGATGGACTTGTTCAATACCACTGGTATAGTGAATCTGTATGTCCATGTCTTCATGGTTTCTCAATTTTCTTTCCTTCTTCATGTTGACTGGTATCTCTCTCATCTAGAGTTTCCTACAAAGGGATATGTTTGGAGCAATATTATTAAGTAAAAATAAAAGAAAATCTTATAAGACAGTTTTCAATAAGAAAGAAAATACTGAACAACAAAAATTAGAGGAATATCTTCCTTTATCAGTTATAAGAGGTTATATTTATTAATACCCTCAAAAATACATGCCTGGACTTTGCAATGTCCACAGATGACCACTGTCAGTTCCTTTATCAGGAACTCACAAGTTCAAGGAGGCTTGCTCAAAATGAATTGTAAAATGGTTCCATACATCTGTTCATTTACCTGTTTACTATTACAGAGCTAATTAATATTGATTATAAAACATAGAATTTTCAGGGACTCTGCAGAAAAATCCAATGCCAGCAGTAGAAAAGCCCAAATACTCTATCGTACAAAACACTTGACTGAATTGACAAGTATAAACATGCCACATGTTTGCACTCAAAACACCACAAGATTAAAAGCTGGGCTTCAAAGAGCTCATTTGAAAACACAACATAGTGGTTTTGATTTTTCCTTAATCAAGAACAAATTTGGTATTCAAATTGTCTCCTGACATTCCTTATACTGTGCCCCATGTGGACAAAAGTCTTCTGTACTGTCCTCACAAAGACTGGCTGAATCCCACTGCAACAGCTTGCACACGAGGTATATATTTTTATGTTTAGTGATCACTTGGGACAAATCAAACATTAATACAGATTCACAGGCTGATACTCAGAAAACAGGCCTAGGAAATACAGTTTTCCAGAAAATGCTTATATTTCAGTGCTGTCTAAAGTGTACACAGACTGAAAGATGTTTGGAGCTGGGTTGTTAGGTTGGTTTGGGGTTTTGTGGTGGCTGTTCAGTTTTGCTTGTTTGTTTGTTTTGCTTGTTTGTTTTGTTTAAGTTAAATGGTGACTTCACATTTGACTGCAGCTCTCACATGAATACATCAATAGGAAGTAACAAAACTCAGTGACATCCTTTCATTATGCTAATCTCCACCCCAAATATCCTTATGTACAGATGGTATGGAGATTCAGTCTTGTATTGATCTCTCTCTCCTGTCTTTCAGTAACATTGCATAGAATTAATTCCTCAGGGAAATGGTGTAGAGAAGCAGGTTACTGGAGAAACATGAAAATAAAAATGCTATGTGGAAAGTGCTTTCCAGCTTCCAAACTAATGTCTTTGTGTCAAATTGCTACTTTTGGTGCTTCTGAAACATATCAAAGCCAATATGCAGAAGAAAATGCTTTATCTAAAGGCTACAGGAGAAGCAATTTTCAGAACTGGAATGCAGCTCTGGAAATGCTGGTCACTGAGATTCACACTTCATCTGGCTTCTCTGCCAGAGAATGAGGGCACACACTAAATAGCAAATATCCACTCTCTATATAGCTGTGTTGCTGGAAGTCTTCTCATCTGACAGCAGGTTTTTATTTTCCTGCCTGGTTACCACAAGCATGTCAATGAGCTTGCTGGTTCAACAAAGGAGGTATCAGGGCAGGAGTAATTTGGATAAATAGGTAAAAAATATGGAGTCTTAACACAACATCTCATTGTGAGCTTTCTCTACATATCCCCCTCCCCCCAAATTTTTCTCACAGTTTAGCACCCACAAGTGCTACATCACCTTTGCAATGTTCTAGATGTTGCACTCAAAACCTCAGAAATACAGTGCAAATCTTCATCTTTCACATCCCATACAAAAATATACACTATTTACTACTGATCAAAGTAGCTGTGGTGTTTAACTGCTTAAATATTATATGACTTGCAATATTCCAAACTATACTAAATATTCCAAGTTAAATCAGTGCTGGTGCTTCTAAAATATCAGGTTTTGATGTATGTGGAGTCAACAACTGATGCAGATGCATCAAAATCTGAGTAATGTCTTCAGAGCTATGTATATTTATCATGGGCTGGATTTCCTGGCATGCTGAAGCCTCGGGGGAAAAACTGCTGAACAAGTCCAGCTCTGAGGTTAATACTCAAACTAAATCACTGGCTTTAAAAACCATTTAAATCTGTGACTTTAAGTTGAAGAGCATTTCACAAATTTACTGTCTTAGAAGTGGGGAATGCTAATAAGTCCTAGGTAGCTGCTGCAAGTAAACTGGAAGATGTTTCTCCACAAGAATTCTTATCCATATACTAATAGAGGCACCAGGAAGCAGCTGCTACATTTGGAAAATATATGTTTAAGAAAAACATAGCAATAAGCAGATGAGAAAAGGGAAAATTCACCCATTAACTGGATGACTTTATGATTGCAGTCTTGCTGTCCTACATCTTGGTAGTCCCACAGTTAGCTTGGATAGACACTGCAAAAGGGAATAGGAGCTGTTTCTGGTGATATGCACTTTGTAAACCAGTAGGTAAACTGGCATGTGGATGTAGAAAGAGCTTTGTTGGGGAAAGTGCCAGTCAGTTAGAAGCTGGAACACTTCTGTCTCTCTTCTAAGTTTGTTTTTAAATCTAATATTGAAAATATACTGCGAAATGTACCATGAAGGTGTGAGTGCTCATAAGAAGCACGATGCTTCTTATAGTGGGCAGCTCTTTCAGGGTGAGTGTTGCAGTCTACCAAGTCATGTGCCAGCAGCAAGGCAACAAAAAAAGGAAAGGTCTGTCTTCTTCTTCCCACAGTCAGATATACGATGAGAATGTGCTCTTTCTTCCCCTTTTCTCTTTCATACCCCACATCAGTTTCATGGCTTTGCAGTTCAAGATTCAGGCCATGGTGTTGGCAAAACCCAGCAACAGTCCATGAAAAACACCACAGTGATATTTCTCCCTATCTGAATTCTCCATTTTTTTTACTCTCTCTGATGATGTTTGGTTGTGTGAAGTTAATTTCCCTTTTTTGAATCCTGCACCTTACCTGTGGCTGACAAAGGAAATAAGCACTTCCATCAAAGGACTGTGCTGAGCTGTTGACTCAGCTGAGAACCACTATGATAACTCCTTGATACCTCTGCAAAACAGTCCAATCTATGATTGTTTTTTTCTTTCTGTTATAGTATATATATTTTATGGATATGATGAGAGGGCCATGAAGTATATTAATTTTCTACTCATCAGCACACATTCCCAAGGAACTCAAGGTCTGGTGTCTCTATTTTGCAGCTGATGAATGTCTTCATATTTAGTTCTCTTAGCCTTAGCACGGCTTGACTTTCCATTGTTAACTAAGAACGAAGTTTGGGAGGATGTTGAACTGCACTGTAGAACACCATCTTGTCCTTGCCCACCAAGTACTGACAGTGTGTGCCTTAATTAGGGAGGTTATCCTACGTCCAAACTGAGATAGGCTGCATGTTTCTAGTCTCAAGGGCCAATGAGAATGTGAAAGCAGGGTGGGCTACTTCATCCTCCAATCTGGCTCTTCACCAATAAAAGAGAAGAGCAGATTTCTAAATGGTTGATTAGATTTGAAACAGATAATCTTCTTTGCCATTCTGTGAGTTAAGGAAATATTTTGTCCGGTCTACTAGAGGCACAGAAGAGCTGTATCTGCAGCAGACTGTGTGTCAATACATGTAATCAAGACAAAGTTATTTATTTGTCAGATGGGCTGCAGGAGGGATGAATAAATAAATCTGCTGCTTTATAGCTGCAATTTCCTTTCCTGTCCCCTTCAGCTGCCTCAGGGGTCTGCACAGCAATAGCTTGGCCCTGCGGACTGCAGCTCACAGAACCCTTCTGGAACCTGGAGCCTCCCTCTGTCCGGGAGACACAAGCTCTGCCCTGAGCCTTGCAAGAGACTGGTGATCTTGCCCTTCCCACCTGCATCACCCAACCAATATTGCCCTCTCGCTTACATAAGCAGAACTGCTTCTGCTCAAAAAAGATGCGCAGAGCATTCCTCTAATGCCTTTGGTAGGTGGGCTCATGCTGGGTGACTAGAACAACTGCTAGCTGAGGTCAGCCAGGCAGGAAAACAATAATGTCTCCAGCCTCCAGGGGCTGAAACTCTAACATCAGGATTAAGGCTGCTGCACTGTACTCAGGACATTACATCTCTTGCAGCTGACCTCAATCAGCAGCCATGTAGACCACCTGGGGGAGAGGGAGTGGAAGGGGTACAAAAGGTTTTATTAAACCCAAAAGAGCAAAAGGAAGATAGCCTTGAACCTGCCAACAAAAGAAGGAAAGTTCTTGTAGGGCAAAAAGCCAGGTAATATTCTTTTAAACAGCTTTTTTCCTTCCTTTGTACTTCAGCTGCTAAAACCTGTCTCATATCTGCAGCTGCATGGGGGAGATCCTCCAACATAACTCCCCTGACTTTAAAAAAAAGATAGTATTACTCTTGTAGCTGCTAATAGAGAGCAGAAGGAGAGAAAGAGAGAGAAGGAGAGAGACAGTTTTTTGAACTAAGCAGTGCAGGATGTAGGAGGAGTTAACTTGAGCTCACTTTTGCTCATATGCACTCATATTTCCCTGAGTTTGGCAAGACCACCATTGTGAGAGGGTTCAGCAATGAGTAGATGGTATGCATTAGTAACAGGATGTGCTATGTGTTAGTAGCGGTGCTGTTTGGCCATGGGTGAGGGTATTTGTGTCTCTGAGCAATACCAGGAATGGTAAATGTGAAAAAATTGATGCTTTCTCAGTGGGGAGGTTTTTCTGGTCTGGCTAAGCTGTGCAATGGAGGAGATTTGAGTAAACAGGCATTTAGTATAAACTTCTGAGTTCTTCAAATCTCTCTTCCGCTGTAAGTAACATCACTTGATATTTCTATAGGGCTTGATGAGATGAGCTTGCCTCAAACCCTTGGACAGGTTTGACTCCTGATTAGACACAAATAGATAATTAAAACTTTTTCAAATCTTAGTGACTCAGCTTTTTGGAGGAAAGATAGCTTTATGATAGGTGAGTCTCCTGTTGATACTGCTATTGATAGTAACTGACAGTACAAAGTTCACTAAAATTTGTATTACAGCCATGTGTGGTGCTACTTATTCATGGATGAGAGGAACGATTTAAACTTGTTTTACAAAAGGAAGTTAAGGCAAAGAAGTCTGGATTCATCTTAGCTAATTTTAGGCATGTAAGAGAGGCATTTAGTTAGAATTGCCATTATTCTCTTCCCAGCTAATCAATGGAGAAGGACACACATATCAAAGGACAAATAAACCTGTATTTAAAACCTCAGTTGTCTCCCAGATGTCCCTCTCTCACTACTCATGACCAAGAGAACCTAAAGTAATTATGATTTTAATTAGATGCCTCTGTTCTATCCCTCAAATTTGGTGGGGTTAAATTGGCCAAAGAAACTGAATATCCAATGAACATGAGTCAAAGCATGGGGTTGGGAGACAGTTTCAGTTCATTGCTTAATTGTAAATAATATTATTTCATTTCTATTCTTTCAAAGTCTGTTGCTGAATTACAGAGACTACACACATAGGAGCCTCAGGAAATATTTAGTTAAAGTAATACTGAAATATTTTTTAATATTTTTTATTTTCTTAAAAAGCTCTTATCTTTACTATAAACGTCAGAAATTTCCGTTTGGAGGAGATATGAATTTTCTAATGGTGACAGGCATCAATAAAAAAACAGAAAGAAAATCAGTCAACAAGAATAATTGCAGTATAAGCTAATGATTATAAAATTAATGATCAGGAATACTGTCTATTGGGTTTTTACCTTGCTCATTTTTAGTAGGATAAGAAAATAAAGAGCCTGCATTTAAAATTATAGTATTGATGTAATTAACAACACTGAACTGGTCAGAAAAACTTCTCACCCAAAGAGAGGATCTTGCAGAGATATCTTGCAGCATAACACCTGATAACAAAATAAATTGTTATTTTCTTTCTTGTGAAAGCTGCTGGATCAGCCAAAACAGATTGTACCTGTAATTGTCTGATGCCTGGACCCAGCAAAAAGATGGTTGAAACCTTGAAACTAGTGTAATACCTTTTCCAGAGTCTGATAATACTGCCTATTTTCCTTACCTCTTAATGTAACCTGCTATAAGAAGACAAGATTGCAATGTTCAATGAATTTTTTCTTAGAAAATGGAGTTGTGCTGGTTGGATTTATCATGGCCAGCTAACTACTTTAGCTGGGCAAGACTTAATAGTAATTCTGGCGAAGGGAATCAAAAACTCCCATGTGATACCTTCCCTTTGCCTTGGCCTTATTTTGTCATGCAGAAGAGCTCGAGGGACCCAACAAAGCATTTGGAGAACCTTTGTGGATGATGCCTTGAAGATGGTAGGTGTAGAGGGCCACTAAAGGCCTTCTTCACAAACTCCGTGTGAGATATAACCACATGGAACTGTGAAAAAGAGAGAGCATGAGTTGGGAGAGCTTTAGTAGAGTTCTGAAAGCCCTGAGTGGCATTCTGAGGCTGACTACAGGCCAATTATTCACTATCTTTTCTAATGTGGAAAAGTAGGCATCAAAGAAGTAAAAGTCAGATCAGAAGTTACGGCTGGAAAAAGGCTTCTTTTTACCAGAGAACATAAGGGAATCTGTAACTATAGGTGGGCTGAGTTACACTGAGTAGTTTCATAGAAGAGGAATCTATTGAGGATTGTGGAGAATTTACATAACATTTGCATTAAAAATCCATTCAAATTTGGAAATTCTCTGAGTTGAAAGTAACTGAAGACTAGGAGAGTACTAAAACAACTAACACATAAACTTTCTCTCTTCTTTCTCACTCCTAGACATCTCTTCTGGCTACTCTTAAATGGTCAATGATCACACCCAGTAGGGTCATGAAACTTCTGCTACTATTACAGCAGAATCTTGTCTTACAGCAGAATCTTTGTCTTATGAGGATGTTGATAATGAGAGAGAAGTCCTTTAGAAGGCTGGGGCTACTGATACTAGTACTTATTTAATGACAAAGATTAGGGTTTTGAGAGTATGTGTCAAAATTTATTGAGTAGTCCTTTCTTTTCTGTCTTTTCAAACAATTTTTAGGAAGAAATTATCTTAAAACTGCACACATGGAATCTACCAAGACCACAATAGAATCAATTAAAAACAGTTCCAAGTAAAACAGATCCTCTGAATTTTATATTCCCCTATTCTCAGATCAGATATTTGTGAATAATTTTATCATTTGTAGAAGATTTTTCTGCACTAATTAAAAAATTTAAGGAAAGACTAATCATTATTTTACCAGTTCTGCCTTACAGAAAGCACTATGAATGCCACACAGAAACTGAAATCAGACTATTCATTTTCCCAAAAAAGTTTTGACACCAACCTTGCAAGTCCCTTGTAAAAGCAGTACAATTTCCTTAATTGTTCAACAATCCAGTTTTGAGACATAGTATTGCACAAAATATTAAAAAGATAGGTGAAGTTATGTGCATTTACTAATTTTCTAATCCTTGAAATGAATGCACTTTTCCTTGATGTGTACAGAAGTCCAAAAATCTGCTAAGCTACCTGTGTACAAAACCTTTCTCAAGGGCTGGTATAAAACTATGGAATCAAATCCTCCAAAATTAGTGTAAGGATCTTTGCAAATGTCATCAGCCTATATGTCCCGGGCATGATGCATCATATCATCTTGATTTTCCAAGATAAATGTTACATTGAATATTAAAGAATAACAGCAATCCAAAGTATATGAAAACCAAAACCTACTCAGAATGCTCATTCTAGAAGGAGGATGGGAAGAAAAGGGATTACTGACACCACTTAAATTGTGTTTTTTCAGGCCAGACTAAAGTTGCTGAGATGTCCTACAGCTGTGAATAGTAAAGAATCTGAAGAAAATAGAAATCAAAAAAATAGACATATATTCAAAATATGGGAAAGTTTTGTAAAATGAGATCTGGCAGGAACAACAAGATTTTGGCATAGTGGTTTCTGATTTTTGTAATCATTATTATTCTCTTACACGTCTGGATACATGTGTGTGTTGTAGAGTCAAACACTTATATACAACAGTCATTACAAGATGATATTTTTTCATTTTTGCCACACTTCCTATGTACAAATTCACATATTATATTGATTTACATTATAGCTAAACTATGTATACAAAAATTAAATACCTTTTCCAGTTAAGTTAGGTTCTGGATTACTGTTTACTTAAAACCAAGCTTCCTAGCCAAATCTATGCTTGCCCTTGTGTGCTGTTATTTTTTGAAAAAGAACAAAAGTAGATTGCTGATGATTCCTACCCAATATATTGCAGTCTTCAGTCCTTTAATCTTGTATCACAGCTGAAGGTTAGGTTGACCCATGTAATTCTCAACAAAAGAAATGGTGGTGAAGGAAAAAGCTAAGGAAATTCTTGTGATAAACTTTGTTTAATTCCATTTTGGAGAGAACAGTCATCTCTCTTATTTGGATGGTGATGTAAAACTGCAAAAGCTTACACTTAAATGATATTATACTTAATGGCATTATGCCTAAATGATACAATACCATATCATTTTTGCTTAAAAAAGTAATTCACATGCAGTGAACATAGGGAAAGTTATGGAAAACATTTCTCACCCAAGGACAGAGTACCAGATGTGCTAAGACTTATGGGAGCAATCAAAGGTGGCCAAGACTCTGCTGTGGGGCCTTATTAAGTTAGACTGTGATCTAGCACCTTCAACTTATTAAGCTGTCGGGAGTTTCAGTGATTAAAACCAAAGAAAGGTCACTCACAGACCTTCAACATTTCCCTGGACTGGTATTTTCTTTTAGGCCTTGGACCCTAATGAAGGCATTTCACTTGATATGTGGATTTTTTAAAATTGGTCTTTTGAGCTGGATTTCTCCATAGCTTGAGAAAATCTTCAATAGATTTTGCTTCCTCAGAACTCTGCATACAATTATCAAAAATCCCAACCAATAGCAAGAGATGAGGCCTTATAAGATGGCTTTGCATATCATCAGTGCAGAGATCAAAGGAACAGGTTAATGAGGATCTGGAGTAGTTTAATTATGTCCTAGGTAAGAAGTGGGGGTTAGTGGCTGTAGGTGGGACTGTTATAAATAAGCTTTCAAAGCTCTGATAGATGGAGTCTAATGTTTGTAAAAGGTATGATAAAACTAGTATTTCTTATGGATTTAAGGTTACGAAAATCAACCCTCTAGTCCTAAAATGTCATGCAGCAGGAACAGACATAATGTGTTCCAGGTACAAGAGGTGTCAATGCTACCTTTTCAAGGGTGGGGTAAACATTGTTTCATCTTCAGGATCATATATATGACTGCTTACAGAGCCCTAATTTTAATACTACTGTGGAGTGTGCTTTAACTTGACCTTTTTGTGTCTAGATATCTGATGTGGTTAAAAAGCTCTCTTCATTATCTGTATTTTTTTTCTATTTAATGCTTCCTGTATTGGTTATAATGACATATTTAGGGTGGACTAGTACTTCTGCAATAACATATATCTTGTTGTTGTAATGATAGATTCTGGAAACCTGGCACATGGTGCCTTTATATTACGATATTAGTGTATTAAATTCAGTCTGGCTGGTCTCATATTATACAAGATAAAGAAGGAAGCTTTATACTCCTTTCAATCTAACAAACCAAAAATACTACCCCATTACAAAGCAGAGTGTGATTGTGCTTCTATGTTAAGATTCATACACCTTTAGTATACTCTTTCATCTCCTTTTAAAAAATTGTTGAGTATTAAGTGTTCCAAGATCATTGGGATGACAACTGTAGTAATTTTTAATATGTTTTTTATGCAGATATAGTGGTATTCATTATTTTTGGGTGGATACATATAAAACTTGAAAGAAATTTACATGATCAGTTTTACCACTAAGGATGAAAAAAGAAGTATTTAATTTTATTCTTTTATTAATTTTAATCTTATTATTAATAATAATTTTATCATTTAAAATAAAATGTGCATTTCCATCATCTCTAGATGATTCTGTTCTCATGTTGTAATTCTGCTTTTTACTCATTGCATTCCAGCCCAGGGGCTTATTCCACAGATCACATGTGACCCCTCAAGTTCACACAGGAATTACACCTAAGTGAGCTGGGAGGGAAGAAGGAAGCTCGTAGTAAGAGTTGTGTTTGTTGCAGAACTGCACATCAGGTGGATGCTGCTGCTGCAACATTTTTGGGGTGGCACCTGCCACATTGATAAGTGTTACTGTTTTTACATATCTCTCTTTTATCTCATGAGACAGTACTCTAAGGAATGAAGATTTGCAGTTTCTGCAACTCTGTTTGGGGCCAAAATATAATCTCTAACACCCAGTTGCATTTTCTTATTTTTATTCCATTGTTTACTGACTTCAGGCAAATATTTCTGGTGTTTCAATGCTGTTTTAGTTTTAATTTATAATGCATGTATCTATGAAAATGGGTGTATCGTGCAGTGCACACTGTGAATTAGAAGAATAAAAGCCTTTACCTCCACAAAGCTAATGAGGAAAATGTGCCATTTTGTCCAGTGTTTGGCCAAAAATTTCCTGACCTTTTCTTCTGGAGCTACAGGGCACTCTGTCATATTTGGCTAATTATCCAAAGGTTTACATTAGATTAAAGAACATGGCTACTGAAAAGTGGATAGCTTCCTGTATCTTGGTGCCTATCATTCTCTATCAGTCTGATAGAGTGGAATGATCCTCTCAGGGCTGCTTGGCTTGACAATAGTTTTTTCAAAACTGACTATGCTGTTCATGAATTTTTTTTTTTAAGAATACTCTGGGTCTCTTATTATAAGATTTATTTTCAGGCAGATAAATGTTAATCAAAAATCTTCCTACTTTTAAAGCTGTGAGCTTCTTGTGCAAATTAATCTTCCTGAAAAAAACCCAAAATCAAATAAACAACAACCCCCCACTACTATAGCTAAAGATCTGAAGCTTCTAAAACAAACAGATAACACGAAGTTTTACATTCCATTTCAGCCAGCTTTCTGACTTTTTAATATGAGAGCAACCCATTATTAATATTTCTTACTTGCCAGAAAAGCCTACCAAGATCTTTTACGATAAGCAAATGAAGTTGAAATTAAATATCATGGCAATGGCTTAAAGAGCAACTGAAGAAAGATATCACTGAGATATATAATAAAGAAAAAAGGAGCAAACACCTCCCAGAATGACAAGCCTCTTCTCCTGTAATTGTGCAGGACTTGGAGAGAGCAGACTAAAGGATAAACAGAGAAAGGACAAAAGATGTCTGCATATGTGCATCTAGGGAAGATGCTTCGCTCTGGCTGATCTGAAGCAGTTTTTTCAGAGGCTGTCACTTCATTAGTGTTTTAGCATGGGATTGTAAATATGGTGACATACAGAAAACACTCATTTTTCTCAACAGGTTGCAAAATATAATGTTAATTGGGGTTTGCTTTGTGAAACAGGTTGTCTGCAGTGTACAAAGCCTCATGGAAGAGGATGACCAAATTCAAAAGAGGTGATAACCTATATCTACTTTTTAATCTCATTATAAAGGAATGGCAATATATCCAAGAAACATATAATGAAACTATTTATGGTGGTGGGTTTTTTTTTTTTGTTTGTTTTTTTTTTTTTTGTTTTTTTTTGTTTTTTTGTAGGGGGTAATGCAGCAAAAAAGCATGTTTCTGTTATTGAGTTCTTTTCTAACTGGATACCTTCCTTGACACCCAAACATTTCAAGTGTTAGAGGAACTATTGAAATGGATATTCTTTTTGTTTTTAGCTTCAAGGCAAGTTCAAGCAGCCTTATATCAAAGAAGAGCTTGTAATACAAGTTTATGAGGGAGTTAGAGTAAATAGCATTCATAATTGAATTAACTCAACTTCCAGCTGTGAGTACATACAGGATATTTCCTTTATAGGGACAGCTGTCCACTAAGTTCCTTGGCCAATCAATTCTGTTAACCACCTGCCATGGTGTCATTTAAGGAAACTATTTTCTTTTAAAACTAATGTTTAATGAGGTGTTTAGTAGCCATATGAAAGACTTGTGACACAAGCTACAAATTGCTGTTGCTCTCAGGCTGGGATGATGGCTTTGTGTATTTATTGCATTTAATGTTATAAGAGATGCCTTAATAACTTGGGTTTGTCTTCCAAAACTCTACATAACCAAAGAATGGGGAAATAATTTGGGGTTCCACAGATAGAAAAACATTCTTCTAATAAACTGAAAATTGCTGCCTTCCTTTAAAATGGTATTCATTTTAAAGAGAAACCACCATAAATTACCTGCTGCTGACAGATATATTTCCTATTTCCTACACTGTCTATGTAGGAAATTTGCTTTAGCGCTAGGAAATATTTTCTGAGCAGTTTATAAACTTGTCTAATTTATGATTAAACATATCTGGTTTGTTTCAACATTTTGATTAAAACCTCTGTCAGGTAGGTTAAATGTCTCATCATAAGAGTTTTCAGAAATCTCTGCTGACCTTTGTGGGAATAAAGCTTTTCTCTGTCAATAGGCCTTCACAATTAACAATATGTTCATTTTATTTCAGAAAAACATTTTAGGTCTTCCTCAAACAGTTTTTAAGAAAGTTTTTTCACCATTATCATTTGCAGCCTCAGGAATATGGTTTTGTATATGGAAAGATGATTTTCAAGTGGGCAGCTTCAAGAAATTCAATGCAAATTGAAGCTTCCTTTACTCAGATGTTGCTTTTGAGTTAGATCAAATAGTTTGTTCATTTAAAGGCTGATGGATGTTCACCACTTCTAGGGCCAGGCAGAGCTCTCATATGTGTTCATTGTATGAAGTTCATTTTTGCCATACTAGGTCTGCACATGAGAGCTTTGGGAGTTTAGGAAGACTGTGGGGCTCTGTTTTGAAGGGGATAAGAATTTTGCAAACAACCTCCTTTCTCCAGAGCCATTATATTTTCTACACCCACTGCTGGCAGGTAGCTCTAAGATGTGGAATTTGGAATTTGCATTTGAAAGCATGTGTGCCTACAGTATTGATTAAGGTTTTGGGTCTAAAATGTTGCTTTATGGAAAGACACAAATCCTGCATTGAGCTTTATAGCATAACTACTACTAAGCTTTAAAAGGAATTCTCTGTAATGTGCGCACAAGGATCAAAGACTGTTCTGGTCAAGAGCCTATGTTAGTTCACATGGAAGGACTGCAGAGATGCTGTGTATCATGATCAAAGTTGGGTGGCTGACAACCAGCTGAACATTCAAGTTGCTCGTGGAATTGTTATGCTTAGATTACCCTAAAGGAAGAAATAAAACCTTTCATTTCCAAGTTTGCACTTCCAAAAAGCATTTGTTGACATTAGGTGCAGGTAGAGGCTGCTTTTGTCATTGCTGAATTTTATAGTTTATTTACAGTGAGAAAAGTGCAGCATTTCCTGCGCATTTCCACTTTACATCAAGGGGACACCAACTAGCCCAGTTTGATATTGCATTTATCACCATGGCAAAAAGCTCGTCTTAAAAAAAAATAATTAAAGAACATGCAATTTTTCTTGGACAGAGAGCTGATCTGCCTTTTATTTTTCTTTAACTCTGTTTAGTATGCAGGATGGACACAATGCCATGGTGACTTTTAACCCCAGTGGAGGGTTGACACAAAAGTTGACTGTGGGCCTCAAGGGAGCACAGAGCTCTAATGGCAATTTGAGTGTGAAATGTGGTCTCTGGAAGAACCCCTTAGAGTCAGCCTTGGAGTGCTGTTTGCCTTCAACTAAAGAATCATTTTGCTGTATCTTGAGGTTCCCTTAGTTGGAGATATAGGAAGCGCATAACAGAATCAGAGTAATTGAGCAATGTTTGTGCATGTTTGTCTGCACTCTGCATCTTAAGAGAAGACTTTTGAGAAGTCAAATCAATACTACAACCATGTCCTGTGCAGCTGCTGCATTGTTTCGGTTTGTTGCAATAATGAATTGAAGCCTCACAACAGCAGGCATAATAAGTGCTGCTCAGCCCGTGGTATTCTGTCACCTTTACTGCTTGTATCTATCTAAACCCCACTGTCAACTAGAATTATAAAGAAACGTTCTGTAGACCTTTTACAGGCCTCAGCTCAAAAATGCAGGAGGCTTTTCAATGACATAGGGTCTGTGATGTCCTTCTTCAGGCCAAACTAGTACCCCTCTT
The DNA here is from genome assembly GCF_023055355.1 of Agelaius tricolor. NCBI lineage: Eukaryota > Metazoa > Chordata > Aves > Passeriformes > Icteridae > Agelaius > Agelaius tricolor. Next base: position 7,121,009 of record NW_027269287.1, on the reverse strand, counting down.
TTCTTAAAACCTTAGCATAAAGCATGCAGAAACTGAAAACCAGAATATTTTCTAGCAGGAGGGTATTTTATTCTAATTTTGAACTCTTGTGTCTGGATATTGTCTTGTTTTCACACTTATTCCTAATGCACTTTGGATCTCCTCCATTATGATTCTCTGTTCAGAGAGGGTAGAAGCACTAGAACCTCATTTTGGTGGTGGGTATGGAGGCTACATACTTTACTCTAACATTTTAAATTTGAATTCTAATGGCTAGACTTTTAATTTTGGAGCAGCTTCCATGGCAAAGCTGGTGACACTGTGAAAATGGGTGTGAATGGGGGTGAGCTATCAATTCTGCAGCACAGCTTTCTCCATGGCATTGATGCTTTGGATGTCACAGAAATGGCCCTCAAGCTAGGCAGCCAGGGGCAGAAAAAGCAAAGCATTGCCTGTGGAAAATGCAGACAGCATAGAAGACAGCAGGGAAGCTTGAGAAAATGTACCAGGTCCAAAAATTGATGGACATTGGAGGGGATTCAAGGTTGTGACTTTCTTCATCTTTATGGCAGAGCAATAGGAGGAAATCATAATGGGCTTTTCCCACTTATTTTAGCCTAAACTTGACAAAATTTCTGGATGAAAATTTTGGTCCTCTCAACACACGGTTGAATTTTGAGACTCGGGCAGCCTTTTAGTATCAGTCCGTGCAAAGGAGTTTCTTCCTGTAGTAGTCATCTGATTTTGCACAGCAGAAAGCTGAAAAATTTTGCAGCGGAGAAAGTTTTCCTGTTTTAGAGAGGGGAAACTGAGGTAGAAGTTTGTGCAGCCACTTGTAAAATGATGCAATAATTAGCAAAGTAAAAGAAGGAGCAATGCTGCATTAATTTTCTATCTTTGCCAATCCATACAAGAATTTTTTACTCTTATTTTCCATTGCTCAAATAATCAAAATTTGCACTGCCCTGATTGGCCTGTTAGAGGGTTGACACTTTGACATTGAGAACTTTAGACCCTTAATTTCCTTTTAGAACCACAAGGTTAAGTATAAAAGAAGAAGGTGGAAAAAAGAAAGATATCTTCCTGGCTAAAATATTCTGTTGTGTCAAGGGTGGCAAAGTCAAACTTAGCTTTTATAATTAAAATAGTGTCATGTCCAATTTCCCTTCCTACCTCTGTCTAAATTCTGAAGTGTTTTGAAGTAGCAGAGAGCTGTGCTGCAATACAATCTGCAAAATATCAGCACTATTTTCAAACATGTGGTAATGTTTTTCCACACACATAAAAGTGACCCAATCTTAACAGCAAACCAGACTGTTTCAAAAATAACATCAACTTTGACAACTCCTATAGTTATTTAGTTTTATGTTAAACTCAAGAGTACTGACTCTTCCTGAGACTTGAAAAGAGCAACCACTTACCCTCGTCCCAACTGATATGATTAAGTGGTTTTTACTACAGCCAGCCACCAATAGGAAAAATTTAGGTTTTGAGCCACATGCCCAAACCCCCTTATATTCCTATGAATTAACACCTAGAGAATGCTTTTGATGGATACAAATCCTTTTTTTATGATACATCATTTAGAAGGCTTTACTTCTTTTACTGTGGCTTATTAAAGGCAGATATATGAGCCCCCTTTCACCCTGATCAACATCACTGGCAAATTCCAATTGATTTTGCTCAGAAACTGGATTTGGTCTTTATTGTCAAAGATTTCTTTTGAGAGCTGACATTTACATGGAATCCCTCTTCCTGGTAAAGTGATTTATTACAAATTACAGTGATTATCTCTAAACAGCATAGACATCTTTCAAAAATGTACTTTAAAAAAAATTTTTTTGGTCAATTTATTATACTTGAAAATTAATAACATTCCTGGGAGGTAAGTAGGACAAAACTTGAGAGTTGGAGAACTATTACCTGGTGTCAGTTATCAAATTAAGGGGTTTTTTTGCCTGTTACTAACTGAAAACAAACTACATTTTATTTGATTAATTAATGACAGGAAGAGCAAGGAAACCATGCAAAAATTTAAACTATGCTTTGAAAAGACAAATATTTGTCTTTTGATGCTCCTCACTGCAAGAATGAAATAGAATTTATTGAAGTTCAGCAACTGTATAAAATTGTTCTATAGATAGAACACAGAAATTTTAATAAGTTCTATGAAAAGTCTATTTGCATGACATCAGCACCTAGCCTATAACCAGTGGTAATGGATTGTTGGCTTGATTTTATACCACTTGACATCAGATTACAATACAATGAATAAATGTTAACCTATAATCCCTTTAGTAAAAGCTGGCATTGTTTGTCTTCTCTTGCAGAGACCACATTGATTTTCTTTTATTGGATGCTCAAGTGCTGTGCCTCAGATTGATTACTTTGAATTAAATGTGCAGAGAACATTTTTATTATTCTAAACCTGGAGTCTTAACATTAAAGGGGCCCCACCCCCTGCTACACTGCTAAAAGTGTGCTCTACCATTTAATTTGGATTTCTTTCATTTTCTAATTTCTTTTCAGGGCTGCTGAAATGCTGACCCCTGCTCTGCCCCTATGCCCCTTGACCCTGACACATCTGACCAGTGATGACTCTGAGGGTGGCAAATTAATAGGAGCATTGCTTGTTAATTGCATAAGAGAAAAGCCAAAAATTTATCACCTCAGTCATGGCCATTGCTTCCCTTTGACCCCCTTCTCCCACAAGGCTTTAGCTGATGGTCACATCTGTGGTTTTTCTGTATCCTATGTATTTGCTGTATAATTATTCAGCATCAAACCTTATTAATCAAATCGATGCTGTGTTTTAAATGGAAATTACTGGATTAATACAAGCAGTCATTTCATCCTGAAAATCTTGATGGCTTTAGCACATGGAATACAAGCAGAATATGAAAGAAGGGATGTAGAGACCCAATTGAATTAGGAGAGGCAGGCTGCACATTAAATTACATATGCCAGCAGGGGTCCTTGCTTTTATAGTAAAATACTTCTGTAGAGTGTGTACATATAAACCTCCTGTGATTTCTTTACACTAGTCAGTGCTCTCGCATCAAATACTATTATAGTGGCCATTTATATTTCTAAATACGTATTTTTTTTATTGTGATCCATTATTTGATGAGTGTTTTATTTAACTTTAACTATTTCTTCAAACAAAACATTAACAAAACAGCAATTGAGTTGTGGCACTTCTTACTGGTTGAAGATATTGGTTAAGAAGATATCTTGTCCCTTTCTCTACCTATTATATTCAGTTTTGCACAAATAAAAAGTATCAGTAAAAAAAAAAAAAAAGGCAATTAAGTAATGAGGAGCTTTTTTGTCAAGATATAAACATTCTAAAAACCCTAAGCAATTGCTACCAATTGCAACCCTAAGTTGCAACCCAAATTGCAACTTACCTGCTTGGGTAATTTCTGCCCTCTTTTCACATCTTATGTAAGTTTTCAGTTTCCTGCCAGTGAACCCATTGTGTAAAGGGCAGGGGTAAAGAAGTTAAAAAGTGATAAACTGTGAAATTAAGAAAGAACACAGACCAGTGGTATTACAAACAGATTTGATGAGCAGCTTGCAGAACTTCTTTGGACATGACTTTCATGCTTGTGAAAACTCTTTGTAGACAATCATTCCCATTGAATCTGTGGCTTGCAGGGTGGCACTGATTTTTGATTGTTTGGTAGCAGAAAGTGGAGAGGAAAAAGAAGAAATAATGCCATGTGCAAGCTTTTTAAATCAAGATCATAAGACTTGGAAAGGAGAATGGGAAAACAAGCTTCAGATTTTCTCCCCTGCAAATGCTGAAGTACACCAAATAATTTTGGAGACCATTGACTGCCATTATTATTTTGAGATCTGAGCATTAAGTTTTGCATACTTATCTCTCGGTAATATATTTTTAAATGTAGACCTCCCTGCCACATTCTATGTCTTGCCATGTGTTCATGCAATTAAATAAAACCCAATCCCAAAAGCAAAGGAGAATGATGCATTTTTTGTGTTCATTAAATGCTGTTCTTGTTGTTTTCACTTGGCTATATCATGAGTTTTCCTCTACCAACAGGCATTCTTCAGAAAATCAGTTTTCTCAAAACAAAAATTGGAACACAAGCACAGTTCAGAGGAGGAAACTAGAGCAGGCCTCTTTCTCTTCTAACTCAGCTTGACCTCTGCTGTATATCAGCATCACGGTACAGTGCAAAAGCACGGATGACATGCTCTCCGAAGGGGAGTCATCAGCAAAGATTTCTGTATGTCCTTATTTTCAGTGTGGCATGATAATTCAGAAGAGATTTATACTTAAAATCCTCAGAAAATGCATTCTATAACTAATAAAATTATGTGCTATCATGCAAATCCAGTCTTAATACCAGATTGAAATGACTAAAAAGATGTTTACACCAATGTAGTAATGGAACTGCATCTGGCAATCACAAAAACAAGTTACTATAGTTTATTTGATGACATAAATTATTTCATTTCAATATCTCTCCTGTCAAATTAGATGAATTTACTTACCAAACTTTATACATAGTACATGATTAGTTGCAAAAGAAGATTAGTTGTGAAATAAGTCAGCTTAACATCCAGACATAGGATTTTAATAACAACTTGATATACAAAGACTGTCAGGTGCTGTCTGCTAGTGAGAAATAAATAATACCCTAGATTTTTCACTATAATTACCATCATTCACTGTATGCACAGGATCTGCAGTAAGGCTCAGGCTGACATAGAGTCAGAAGTGTTTAACATCCCTCACCTGGTTCCCAGACAAATCTCTACATAGGAGAGAAACACTGGTGGGTGATGGGAAGATGCTCACTGGATTGAGACTCACCAGTGAATTTGCACACTGGTTCATATAGTGTGAGTAATTAAATGAAAGCTTTTCCCGTGTAATTTTTATTTTTTTTTATTTCATTTTTCAGGTCAGTTAAAACTGTATAGACATATGATTGTGTAAAGAGTGAGAAGTCCATGTGCCTGTGGCGCATCCTGGACACCAAGAAAGTCACATGTTCGGAGATGCAGTGATTTCTTTCTCCAAAACTACATGTTATGTGTATTTTCTGTAGTTTTATTTTTCTCTTACCAGGAGAGGGAGAAAATATATCCATCTTTTCACACATATGGGCCTCGGAAATGTAACATTGATATCCCAGTCATGCTACCAACATCACTTGCCATTCACTGAGGTGACTCTAAAAAAAACAGTTGAAGTAAGTGATCAAGCTTATACTTATGTTCGAATTAGTGGAATACAAACATTCTTTAGCAGATTTGTTAAATGATAAATCTATGAATTGAAACCCAAATGCTATACCATGGTTTCTCTTCTCCACGTAGCACGCGCCAGGTATGATTTCCAAACATAAATTTTTCTAAATGACTGAACAAAAGAAACCTCCCAACTTTCTGGAGGCCCCTTGGCACAAAGAAATGCAATTTTTGTGATGAATAAACTCTGCGAGGGTTAGGTATAGTAACAGAACAAATACTTTCTACAACAGTCTACAAATTACATGTTGTACTGTAAGAGAATCCAGCTGAATAAATAACATTCAAAGGACGAGTTCTCCATTGTCCTCACAGTACAGTAAAATATAATGAAAAGCATGTCCTAAGTATATAGCAATACTGATAACAAGCTATAAAACATACAATGATCAACTCAAATCTCTGAAACACATAACCGATAACAGCTAAACATTTTTCAATGAAAATATTTTCAAAGTGATCATGTTTTGTGTTTTGCTATTTATAGCAAAAAATCCATAAACCAAAATAACAAACACACAAAAAACCAGCAGCACCTCTAAATGACAGGTTCATACAAACAGCTTACCCCCTTACAGTCAGCATCTGACTGACTGTATCACATAGGGATGGGCAGAACATGGGCTCAGACCTCTGCCTTCAAGTAAAAGGAATGACTAAGGAATTCACAAACCTGAGATATTTTCCTTTTGTGATATATGTATCTATTTCACAAGATTCTACCCCACTGACATGGTGGGGGAAATAATCACAGACTAATTTTCTACAATCTGACCATTTTAGTGGAGATTGCCCTTTTGGAAAATGCCCACATTTTAAATTCACGTCTTACTTGATTTTAGCAACAGAAAAATGCATCAGACTGAAGATTTAGATCAACCCAATATCCTTCCTCACACCAGCTCCTCAAATAGTCTAGGACATCTCAACAAACACTTGAAATGCTACCAAACCCCAGCCGCCACTTCACATGATTTATGATGTCATTAATGTCAAGCTATCAGTGGACAAGAGTAAAAGAGACAACAGCAAAGCTGACTAAAAACAAATAGTTTTGATTAAACTCAAGGACGTTTGGTACAGCTTTCAGCAAAAAGGCATTAATCATTTCCAAAGCTGACCTTGTTTTTTTTCATCCTAAATGCAAAAATAATATGTGTAGGGATTCCAGCAAAATCTTTGAAGTCTACTGTCTATGTAGCTGGGTTCCCTTGTTAAGGCAAAAGTAATTAACAGCAATAGCATCACCTTTTTTTCTCTGGGGTCATTTTTGTTGATAATTATCTGAGCACTGTAAAATTGCACTGGTTTTGACTCTATTAAGGTATGAAGAGTGTTCTTTAGGTCTGAGGCATTTTTCATCCCAATAAGAGATTCCTATAGTATATTAAAGGGGATAATTATTCACAGATAGACACTACCCCTAAAAAACACCCTATAGCAGACAGACAATGACAATACAGCCTAATGATAAACAGAGTAGGTAAAAAAAAAAAAAGGAAGAGGAGAAAAAAGGTAAAGGAAGTACATCAAGTGGAATAAATTATTTTCATACACAATCCCCATCTGTATAAATGCAGAAGTTCTCTGGAGGTCTTTAGCTTCCATTTACAGAACTAGAAAGGTGTATAATAGACTGGATTGTTATCAAACACAGAAAAATATTTAGTTGTCTTTTTTAATACTGATTTTCCTGTTTGTAAGACCATAAATTTATGTATTGGTGTAATGTGTGCACAAGTTCATCCTGTGTACATATGTGTGAGAGAGAACACAAAGTGTAATGGATTGTTTTGACTGTTATTTAGGCAACCTCAGACTAGATCAAGTTGCCTCAGGAAACACATTCCAGGAGTATGAGAGATCTACTACAAGAATTTAAAATTCAGATGGAAAGCAATGCTCAAGCTTCAAAAACATTACTAAACCCTCTTTTTTTCTGTAATAGGTATTATTTTGGAGCTAATGAGGATTTTTACAAAAAAATATCTTCCCTTGAAGAGGAAGCTTCCCTAGAAGCTGCTTCCCTCAACATCTTGAAATCTTTACAAAAAATCTCAGTCTTCTGCTGTCTGTGATTCTAATAATCAGCTTATATATTATTTCATAGTCTATAGAAAGAAGTTTAAATATGTTCCTTCAGCAAACATGCATTTATAACTTAGCATGTAATTACAGAATCACAGAATATTCTGAGTTGGAAGAGGCCCACAAAGAACACCAAGTCCAACATCAATAAAAAGCTCACAGAGGGATTGAATCCACAACCAAGGTGTTCATTAGACCATCCTCTAACAAACTGAACTAATCTCAGTCCATTAGATTACTAATGTAAAATTAGAGAAGAGCTACTATGGCTTCAGAATAAAATAATTAAATGGCTGTATGTTAATTTTATTTCTTTATACAAGTACCTAAAACCTTCAATTTTTTTTATCATTTTATTATAATATGTAGTCCAAATACTGTCTCACACTCCTCTGGTACATACTTTGAAAAGGAGTGATACCCACCACTTCCAGCTGCAAACATTTTCTCAAAAGAGATTTGAAACAAAAATTTTTGCTTCTAAAACTAGTATTTACTCTGATGAGTGAAAACTTTCTGCTTAGCACTTTTATGGAAAAAAGACAGGCTGTATCAATTGTGCATGAGAACATTTGTAATATTACCCTCAGAGAATAATAAACAGATACAAGAGGTTGAAATTCTGACATAGTTTACAGAACAATAATCCAAACATCTGTTATAATGACAAGGGATTTGAACAGAATAGAAAGTACATGGGAAAGCGATGCTACTTTTAGTACAGTTATAACATTAAATCAAAGCACTGCAGCTCAAGGCAGCTTGCAGCTAATATAAACAATTTTCTACATATTCCTGGGCCACAAGCCAGAACTCAGGATTCAGTTACAAGTGCAAGGTCAAGAGGGAATCAATGGTATGAAATTTGCCTTGTATGAATCAAAAGAATAAATTGGTAATTAATAATAAAAACAAATTAGAAGGTATACTCTCACTTAACTCATCAAATAAATTTGCTGAGTAACTTCAGGCTCTGAATATATTGTAGGATCTGTAGAGATTTTAATGTATTTATTGCTTAAATCCAGAGCATCAGCTTTTTTGAGGCAGGCTTAGCAAATCACCTTTTTATATGTACTTCTTTCTATAGCAAACATCTGACTACAATAATGAAAGTAAATATTTAATCATGAGAAATGTAAATAAGATTTATTTGAAAATCACATTATTGCCTTCATATTATACTCATGAAAACCAAACTTTTATCTCACTTCTGGGCTCACTTCACATTCCACACCCAAATAACACCATTTAATGCTGCAATGAATGCTAAAGACTTATGGTAACTGTTGAAGAAAAGGGCTTCCTGTAGAAGATTTTTAAAACAGTCTTTCTAACCATGAAAAATTTTGTATATGTTTTTTAAGGGCACATTTGTTTAATTTTTTACCCTCACAAGCAGACATGCAGCAATCATAAGCCACTTGCTTGTGGATGAATGTTTTGAGGTGCATGGCTACAGTACCTCATGTTTCTGACACAGTAGGAAAAAGAAAGCATCTTTGGAAAGTAAATAAAGAAAAGGTGTTCCTGTGTTTCTTGGCTTTACCCTACTGGAGTCAATGGCCCAGTATATTTAGTGAGCTCATAACTGTCTTAAATTCATAATTTCTATGGGGATAAATATATTCATATGAGTAACTCAGTCTCCAACTTAACTACTGAAGGCTGGATAATCAACTAAGACATTGTGCCTCATATGTGTAAAGTTGTGGTTGGGTAATGAAAATCCCTCAGAGACACATTGCTTTTCATCTCTCTCAGCTAGGTTCAGCATTTCCCGCAAAACAGAGCCTGAAACACCCTCATAGCAAACTGACAGTCTCTTTCCATGTGTTGGAAACACTCTTTCCATGCATTGCATCCTGAAAACTTGTTACTAATTGTTCAATCTCTGCATAGGTTTAAGTCACAGTCTTTCTATTTAAATGTCTGCACTTACTGCTGGTTACTAATTGTTATGGTATGGTAATTGGTAAGGCTATGAAGTGATGAACTACTTTTGTGGAGTATTATTTAATAACTTCTCATTACTACTGACTCACATGGAGTTATGACCATTGCTCTTGAAATGAAATGTTCTTTAATCGGTTTCCTAACTTGAATATATGGACAAAATAACTCATTATGTTTAAATAACTGTGACATTATCAGTCTGTTTAATTAAAAAATACATGGGTTTGATTATTTCTTTGTGGAACACATTGTTGATTTTGTTCCTTTGAAAGATGATTTATAGGCTACCTTCTTTCCAGAGGGCTGCTAGTATCAGATGCCACAATCACTGTAACCATCAGTATTTCTTCTTGTTGCCTAGAAGATGATTAGAGATGTCATGTTAGATCTTATAAGGTGCTGAGATACATCAGTTTGCAGATCAGATGCTGGAACTGAAATCTGCATTAGGAAGGCTTAGTACTTGAAGCCACAGAACTAAGATGGCAGTTAAGAATATTTTGAATACTGCCAGGATTTAATAGTAGGAGAAGAGAAGACTGATGACTAGCTACCTAGAAGGAGTAAATTTCAACTTAGCCGGTCATGGGGCAAATACATTTTTGGCAAAAATATCCCTCCTCTTACAATTACTTGAATATTAATAACCATTAAATGTATACCACCTTATGAGTCCTACTACATTTACTCTCTTAATTAAGGATGTATATTGAATAAGACTTGTATGCAAAAATACTTAAAAAAAAAAGAAACCATGAAGACTCTGTTGTGTTTTTTGTGCCGTGTGGGGGAAACTACAAGATTTGTTTCTGGTTGTGTCATTATTGTATACCAGTAAATCACAACCATTTCACCCACAGAGCCTCTATTCTCTTTGAAAGCCAGATAAGGGGTAAGACTTGAAGTCAGGTCAGCACTGTGTGGCCTATGCTGATCTGTAGGAAGAAGACACTACAGCAAAGTAGGTTTTCATCTCCCAGCTTCACCCTTAGGCACTTGGACAATTATTGTATGTGCAACCATTTGTTCTCATCATTTTCTTGATACCATGCTAATATTTCCAGAAATGAACTAATTAAAATTAAGGGAAGACTTCAGTGGGAGAAATAGATTAAGGACTAACAAGAAAAGGCAAAAAACCCCTTTCCAATTGTGTTTTTAGGGTAGAATGTCAACTGATTATCCTGTGTCTAGAGGTACCGTATCTTCCCCACCTAAAGTCATTTATGCAGATAATCTTAAATATTTCATGGGCTCAGTGGGCAAAAGGGGAGAGATCCTGGGAGTTTTTTAACAGAAATATGTCTCTGAAATCAAACTTCATCAGGAATGCACTGACAGATGTCAGCATCACAATTCCTCAAAATGGGAAAGTGGAGAATTGTCCACAAACATTTGACATATTTGCTCAATAGCATAAAAACTCTTATAGGCAACACTACAGGTCACCAATTTTTCAAAGCATCTTCTCCTATAGCTTAATAAATAGTATGTTTCCTGAATGAAAATCAGCAGTGCTTGGCAGAAGCATTTTTAGAATAAAAAGTCTGTAGATTTATTTTTCAATTTGAGGAATTTTAATATTGTATATTTAATACTGAGTATTTCTTTTTCTTAATCTAAAATGTTATATAGCAATTTTATCCCCCCTCACAAGAACTAGAATGCAAAATGACCGGTCTGCTTGTCACTGTGGGACAGTTTTTTAAAATGCCTTTATCTTTCTAGGTTTAAATTAGTTCATGAGCTAGCTCACAAAATCTAGAGACATGTCAGAAGAAAGATAGCAACAGTGTAAAAGAACCAACAAAAATATTTCTTCAAAAGAATTTTACATTGATTTTGGATTATAGAGAAAGATCTGTCCTAGAACTATCAAATTTTAGATAGATACAGATCTAGGCATCAAGGGGAAACTTGGCTGAATTTTTTCTGTTCTGTTTATTACTTTTTTCTAATATCTTCTTTTATACTCATTGCACTTCATGGATGTTAACAAAAAATATCTTGAAAAAAGGTATTGCAGGGCATTAAAGTAACAACTGAATTCTTCTGAAAATACCTATACATCCAGATCTTCCATATTAGAGTAACTGAGCTTTTCACTCTTGAAACAGAAGGGGCTGGAAATAACAGATACAAGGCAACACTGAAAATATGTTTGTATTTAAGTTGATATAGGAGGGATGAATACTCAGCCCTGGACAATAGTAGGATTCAGACATTTATAGTCAAAGGAGGGACAGTACTGCAGAGAGGTAAAAATATGCGGTTGGGTTTTTCTTACACTGTGTTTTCTAGTCCAATATAGCCATCCATGTATGTGCCTCCTCATAAAGGAGTGCTTCACTATTCCTGGGCTAGCATTAAGTAAGGAAAGGAAACAAATGTCTAGCAACACTTTTATTCAACACAAATGAAGGCTTTTCCTTATTAAACAGAAGATACAGAGAAAATAGAGAGAATGGATTCCCAGCCACTTGCATAAGGATTTTTTGTTCACTTCAGTAACTGTGCCAGTGCCAGAGGTTGTAAATTGAAAAGGTCTGTACACATCCATGAATAAAAATGTTTCCAGGGTAGACTGTGAGGTGGGACTGCCCAAACATCATCTCTTGTTTAAGACTGTGCAAAAATGGTGAGATAGCCTTTAATTTGATTCTAGTGTGTTTTGCCATTTAGACCCAAAACAGCAAAGGAGTGAGGCACATTAACAGTTCTGTGGGAGCCAATAAACCTACACTTATAATTAAGCATAAGTTCAAGAATTTTTCTGGATAAAGGAGCATACTTAAAATTACAGCTTAATTAAATTATTTACCACCCCCAGTGACAGAACTTCAAAACTTTTCTTGGGCTTGTCCATAAAGGATGGGAAAATACTAGAGTTTATGATATATATTCATGCTGAAGCCTTTTAGGTAATAATCTCATTCCATCGAGCAGTTAAATATTATTGTGTAAAAAATGTAATCCTCTGAGTGGGTGTCATGTAAAAATGCCATGTTAAAGGAAATCTGCAGTAATTATCTGTAATACTTTTTCTTCATCAATATATGTGCGCTTAGAAAACACATTATGTAGCAAAACAGGTAGTAACTAGCCTCCAAAGAGAGTGAAATACATACTGCTCAGCTTATATCTCAGTTCTTTCAGGTTTTTAATTTAAGAAACTGTTTATGAATTTGTAAATAAGGCATATAATCCTATATTTTAGATGTTTATGTGGAAATTCTCATTCAGCGGTGCTTCACAAATCTCATGAATTTTACTGCTGAGATTCAACAATGCTTCTGAGATTCAACAACGCTTCTTACCTGGAGTTTGCACTGGGAAGAATTATCCCTTTTTTAAATTTTTCTTTTCGCCTCCCCGCCCCAACCCCCCCACCAGAGGTCTCAATGTTTTTACAGAGGCCAATAGAAAATAAATCTTTTTGCACTATCTTGGGATATTAATTTTTTATAGTGTTCAAAAGACCACTGGAAAATAATAAATGAGTCACACACTATTTTCTGCAGCATTTGAAAAGACCTTATGAATGTTTCGTTACCCATGTATGTGCTGCCACAGCTCATGCAAGAGAACTCAGGAAGTCCCACGAATTCCTAACTTGAGCTGTCTTAGCAATCAGAGCTATTAAAATCCATAAAACCCCACCCCCTTTTATTTTTAATTTTTTTTTTTGCCAAAAAAGCCAATATATTTTTGCAATTACAAACAGGAAATGGATAGTATTATTAAATGAAGTCAGGAACTTTTTGCAGAGAAATAAAAAAAAACACTGAGATTTTCATCATCTTAAGTGGGGATAGTTGTAATTGCACCTATTTTGCAAAGTACAAGTTCGCTGTTTTTTCTCCACAGTTCTGGTGACATTATCTTGTCATGGTGAGCTCTGCTTCTGGGCTATGTATTAATTTAGCAGTTGGAAAGAGCTGGGATTGAAATGCCCATGTTTTAAATAGCTGGTAGATGTAAAATAGCTCTTTCCTGAGGCTAAATCACCTAACTGTTCAAATATCCAGATTGACTGCCTCACAACTCTTGCCTAACAGCAAAGAGCCTGTTGGTGGTGGTATCTTAAAACAATTCTATTTAATGTTAGCAAATTATATATAAATATAGTAAGGATTGACAAATATTTAAACCACTACAGCTATAGCCTATTTAAACCTTAACTCAAAATCCCATTATTATTGTATGAGAATGAACAAGTGATACAGAAAAGTGACACAGTGAGAGGAGGAACTTATGCTGTTCATAAAGTTCAGATAAGGAACTTCGCCAGGGATGAAAACTGGGATCCTCCTTAACCCAGCTTAGGTAAAGTATCTAGCATGTAATGGGGATAGATTATTACATCTCATAAATCTGGCACATAAATGCAACTAGTTATGACTATGAATAATGCTGATTTAGTTTTGCATATTGTCCCCCAGTGTCTAAATAATTCCTGCTTCTGTTCATCTTCATTACAAATGCTATTGTCCACTCTGCCCTTAGAAAATCAATTGGAAATGTGAACAAATATAAACCCAAAGTTTTTAGTGTTATATTTGCAACAGCAAGTTTCCATCTTCACCTCTATTGGGTAGACAACATCTGAATCGTTCTGAAAGCCTCCAGACCTTTTCACAGCAAAGAAGGTAGCTAGCAGTGGGATTAAAAATGATTGGGATAGTATCAAGCTGATTTGAATTTTCATTTTCCCCTTGAATCTACACCTAACATTGACACCACATATACATATTTATATAAAACAAGAATACATTCTTTTTCTTTCTACATGGTTTGCCTCAAACACAGACTCATTGTAAATTTCAGTGTCTATAAATAACACATTTGCAGTAGCTAGAAGAAAGTATTGTATGTCAACAGGCTAAAGCAAAGTACATCAATCCAGGGATGTAGCATATTTTGCTACGATATTGTGGATCTTTAGATGTGACAGGTGACAAAATGGATAGTGATACTCATGTAATCATGAGAACTATTTTCAACAGTACATTATAACTGGTATTCTTAGACATATCAAAACATAGATTTCCAGAACTGAACTATATGCAAGATATATTGCTATGAGACATGAGGAAAAGACAGTATTTTTTCAGTCCTAATGACCTACAAAAAGCTTCTCTTGTCATGCAGCCTGAATCAATATTTTATACCTTGAAATAAATGCATACTGTAGCTTATAAATATAAGAAAACAAAAGAATAAATGTACTGATATGTGCTGAAGCCTTAAGCATTTTTCTCTCCTGCTAGTGCATCTTGCACAGACACATGTGTATGTGCATAAATACAAACAGGTTTTCACATATAGAGCTGATAAAAGCATGAGAATTAATTTCATGAGGATGCAGTTGTGCCAAATATAAAGAAATATTACTGTACTTCATAAGAAAGTTGATTTTTTAGTTAATTTGGAGATTCTTAAAAGAGGATGAACGTTGCAATGAATGATAACTGAGAAGAGTGTTTTGCTTATGTGCTACAACACTTTTTGAGAGAAGACAGGTTTTATTGAGTGCAGTTATGTTGACTAAAATGATATTTTATGATGGAACAAGAAGATAGAATATTATTCTATGTACTGCATCTGTTTACCAAGTGAAAAGGCATCCTTGCTTCTACCATTGAAAAGGTACTGCTTTTTGTGTAACACTTTCTGCAAATTTTTCATCAAGTTTATGGAACTGTCCAAGAGCACTTAATTATCAGTGTCTTCATTGCTAGCAACAAGAACAGAGTTAGTGCAAGGGTTTTGCTCTCCTATTCTGCCCTTGCTGCTTTTCATACTAGTGTAACCGAGTTCATACTGCCCACCCAACCAATTGTATTGTATTTAGTCTTCCTCTTGGGCGGTGGCTGATTCTCTCATCACCAGAAACTATCCCTATTTTCATTGTCTCACCTCCCCTCTCTTCCAGGTACTGACACAGTCACTCTTGTATTCTCATCACAGCAGAGGCAGCTTTCTTGTTTGAATCAGATGTGGAAACAAACACTGAGTTAGACTGTTTCAGGGATTAAGTCTTATCATTTTTTATGAAGAATAACACACTACAGAACACAACAGTCTGTAACAGTCAGTAATACAAAATATCAGTTCTTGTTTTATAAACAACACAGCTGTAAATATGTTTTAAATAATGACAGATATCAAGAGGAAACTTAAAAAGTTGTGCAGCTTCTAATTGCGTCAAACCTATTTATGATTTCCAAGTGATTTCTTTGTTTAAAAAAAGAAACTGACAAGAATTTGCCTTGCCTGTGTGTCACTAATTTCATATGATGACTTCACCATTAGACAAAATTATCTCTATCCCAAAACAAGATACCAATGCGTCTGAATTGAGAGTGGTCTTCTGGAGTTCAAATACTACATTAAATATTAATGAGAAGATAAGAATTTGGCTTTTGGAGATTCTTTAATCTTTCAGATATTTCCATTCATACATACACTGCAACACTTTTCCAGCATTATCTAGACAGATTTCCCAATCCAGTTTAGCTGTTGCTTCGTTTGAATATGTTTATCCTTTAAGAGGTTTTGTATGCTTAATTTAAATGAAACATATCTCTCTTTTTAAATCATAGGAAAATAAGAGAAGAACTGTGAATTGTTCTCCCTTTCTTCACTTTTGCAAATTATTTTCCCTTTACAATAAGCAGCTGGAGCAACTGAACAAGGATGTAACTGTGACTTGAAAAGAAATTGTGCAAAATTTAGCTCTCTCAGATTCCACTTCCATTAGAGTCAGTGAGAATTTATGTACATTTCTGCAGTGCTGAAAGAGTAATACTGTGGGCTTAAGAATGAGAAAAAATGAGGGTGTTTCTTATAGTACTATTGCATGCAGCTCTAACAAATATTAAAACCCCAAGCCCTGGTAAAATCACAAGCTTGTTTGTCAAGGAAATGAATGGGAAAGATTTTTTGTTTATACAAAAAAATTCTGAAGTTCTGAAAAGTTCTGAAAAATAGGATTTATTTACAAAATCCATGGGAACTATATCCTCTAAAACTGCATCCTAACTAGAAATATGCATGTTTCTTCGGTATTTTGCCAAAGAGATCAAACTGACATTAAAGGGAGTGAAAGAACGCTAAACCTGCAAAGTTGAATATTTAAAATTTAGTTAATTCCAGAATTCAGATTGCTCAGGTAATCTTGTTTCTGACTACTTGTGATTATAGATTTAACCACAGTATTATTTCCACAGCTGACACCTCCTGTGATTTCTGAGACTTTGTTTCCAGAGGTGAAAAACCCCTCTGCCTTCTGCTTGGTGAGAGTTTCTTCAGTCAATGACCAGAGCTTGGACTACATCACCATAGACACTCAGGGACATCCCATCACAGCTGGTCCATATAGTCCTTATGCCCATCTTCATCCCCCATCTTAGTCTTTTGTTGTTTGTTTGTATGTTTTTGCTGTTATTTTGTACGGTCAGTGTGGGGGTTTTTTTTTGGTGTGAAAAAGGTATCCATCTCCTCATTTCTGAACAGAGAAATATGCGAGCCCTTGTTTTTAGAATCACTTCAGCTGTGGACACCCAACTGAGTCATTTCTTTCTCCTTGCCTGGGATTCACTGGGATAATATGCATCTGCCTTTACACTTTCCTGATTATTTTAATCTCCCTTCCCCTCTTGGCTAAGCCCCTTCTTGTGATGGCACTTGGGGAGTCCAGAATGATGAGAGTCTTAGGTGGCTTGGAGAGGCAGAAGAGTGCCTCTGTACTGGATGTCTGGTATTTACATCCAGGAATCATCTAGTGAACCAAAACTTCTCTGTATGCATAAGGAACAAACATTTTGTGAGACAGCACTTTTCATAAACTCCTTAAAGGAAACTCCAGGTTGGTCAAGTTTACCTGTCTAATCTTCCCCAAACTTTTTGCCTCACTGAATAAATAAAATGGGTGGTACTCAGTGGATAGATAACTACGCGTATTTTTTTTTTTTTTTAGTTTTTCTCATACCATTATTGTCTTAGCCCTTGTTTATCCTCAGGGATAGAAACACTGTGCTAAGTACTATGAAGTTATTAATTTGTTAATGTTGTCTCAAGCATTTCTTTGAGTACCTTCTGAGTGATTCTGAATGATAATAAAGAATGTATTTTTCTAATATACACTAAAATGATACTCATTAAGATTATATGTGCCACACAAAAATTAAATACCCTTTATTGTTCCCTTTATTGTTTTTAGGTAACTAGTCAGACTCTTTGTAGAGCAGTTGGATGCACATTTTCATCAGATAAAACATTCAAAGAATTTAGCTGTCAACTTGCCAGACCTGTACTGAACTCATACCACATATAACTTTTATTATTTTCATTATTTTAAAAAATATTTTCAAAGTTGTCTTAATTAAAAAACATATACATGGGCATTCATCAGCTAAATGAACATACCTGATATCTGCCAAACTTCAAGTCACCCTTCTTTCAAAGGGTTATGCATACATTTTGACATTACGTGATTAAACCCATAAATACTTTCTATCTGTTTTCTTAGCAAGAGCCAAGCCACTTATAAAGACCAATTAAAAGAAATCAAAAGAATCAAAATTTAAACTCATCTTCACTGTTTTCCACAATGAACAATGGACAAGGATCTCTCTTGGGCTTTCTTGCAGGATCTAGAGAAATTGGTGCTCTGTCCAGAGGATTAAATTAATCTTATACTTACTTCATTTGTTTAACAAAGTACATGCCATTAGCAATTTCATATGCATATTACTTAATCTTTTTATGTAAGAAAATGGCTTGCTAAGTAAGAGGGAAAGCACACAGAATCAGGCCAGGTAGCTCTTGTCAAATATTGACTTTTTAATTATGAAAACCAAATCTTTACATTCTCCCGGGAGAGCAAACAGGGAGGTTAAGTCCCAGTTTAAGGAACAGTAGGGGATGAACTAATTTAACATCATTTTTCCCTACAGTATGTTGTTTCCATGCTATGGCCAGACACTTCATCCATAGAGATCTAACTCCAAAATTGCTCAGCCTCTGCTGAGCGTACAAGCAGCTACTTTTCACATGACATTTAAAAGGACAAGCACAAACTCTGATCTGGAGACCACAAGTGCTCCAAAGACTACAGATTAGGAGCTATCTCTGTCAATACCTTCAAAAGGAGAACATCTACTACCTTTAGGCTGTCCTCTGCTTCTTATCTGTGGGATGTTCTCCATGATTTCTCACTCAGACCCTGGGGGATTACCTGTTGGGTTGTGAATAAAGTTAGTGGAACTATTTTGGGGTGAAATAGACGAGTAATCGCAGTGCTTCCAAATGAAGAAAAGAGTGAGGACATGGCAAATTTTTTCAGAATCTGTGTGACTTCTATGCTTATATAGGGCAAGTAATTCAAGATCTATGAAGTTTTCACTCTGTTTTTGTTGTGTCTTCTCATCTTCAAATCTCATCATTTAACACGATTCTTCTTATTACACAGACCACATTCTATGATAAAAAAGTCTTCATGTACAGACATAACTTTTATTCAAGTCAGTTGCTTGTGATAATCTATGGACAATATTCATCAGATGGTTTTTTCATCCATTATCTATTTCTGTCTATGGCAGGCACTAAAACACATGAAAAATATGCAAAATTTGTTTTGAATGATTGACTCTAAAAGGGGGAATGTGTGTGGGATTGCTAAGAACAGACATCTTTTTAGTCATGGCTTTTGCTGAAATGTATCTGTTCAAATTCTCTCGGCCTGATCTGTCCCTAGTTGTTAGTGATTTCTTTTTCCTATTGATTTGAATTTAAGTGAGATAATTTCATTAAGACATTTAGATTTTTCCTTTAATTATTTAAATATTCTTGATGTGAGAACATGCCAAAAATAAAACCCATAATAAAAGAAACAAAACCCCAACAAACTGTTAGAAATAAAAAATCCTAAAAGAGAAGCTGCAAATTGTTCTTTTAAAGAATAACTGTTCTCTTTTTATTATTGTACTTCATGTTCCTTTAAAACATATGCAACATCATCTGCTGGCTTTTACAAAAAAGTCCTTCTATACCTTGCCTTTTCTTGGCTAGCATTGACCAGCTTCTTCCACAGATCATTCCTCAAACTCTGAGGAATGTAAACAGAGCTAATAAAATCCATACCCTATGCAATTTAAAATTATGTTAAGGTCTATTCTTTTATCAGAGCTACATCACTCTCTTTGGTGTATTTTGCAATTTCTTATTTCCCGTCCCATGACAGATATTCCTACCACCAGCAGTCTCCAGTGTGTAAGTGTCACGGTTGGCAGAAATGTCTCCTACCAGGACATCTACTTTGAAGTGGTTGACATCTCACTAGCTGCATGTTGGCCACCATTTTGGAGCTGCTGATATGTGGTTGCAAATTAAGCAGTGTGATGAAAGGCTATGAGTTTTCTGGGCATGGCAACATGAGTGCTAAAACTGAAATTAAGCCATATAGGGGTTAATACTGGACTGCTTTCATGTAACCAAAACATCATGTACTTCACTGTATGTAAGATTTTTAAATAGTGCAGCACTGCCCACATCTCTTTGAGTCATGTTAGCTCTAAATTCTGTAGCAAATTCAAATGAATTAAGCTTTCTAAGATTTTCATTAACTGAAAAGTGACAATGAGTGAAAGAATTAAGCAATAAAAACTAGTAAGGATACAAAAGAGGAGTTGCTAGGGGTGAAGATTCAGAAATGTCGTCACAGAAAAAGTTGATCATTCTATTATCTAAGAAGAGCTAAAAGTGTTTGGGATTTGAAACTGAAATGACTGATGCCTTCAGTTCCAGCATAAAGCTATACTATCCATCCAGCCATCTTTCAGTGGCTGCTTAGGAATATGTAGAACAAACCTAATATTTTGGGATATTATTTTCTCACTTTGTCTACAATGTCATATCTTGCATGTATCATACGGTTGGAAACACCATTCTGTTACCAGTGTCTCAATACATTGGAGTCACGGTATAAACATATACACATTTGTTGATGATAAGGAACACAATAGTAGATGGAATCTCCTCAATCACCAGTCCCAGTTCCCTCTTGTCATAAGTAAACAAACCATATAATCACTTTCATCAATTGATCTAGCTATAGCAGGCACTAATTAAATTTTCAGTTCTTATTAAATTCAGCATCAGTGGAGAAGAATGTAGTTGAATACTTCAGATAAAATTGTTAATCTTGACATTTAAATAATCATCATTAAGTTACAGAGTTAGCAGCCTATTCATAGAAGGGAACTCAGGTTTTCTTTACTCAGCTGTTGGTAGTGAAGGTAATTTCTTACTTTTTATTTGGGTTTGAACGGATCTCCTTTCAGTCATAAAACCTAGAAACACAGATATTTAAAAATGAAATTTTAATCCTTTATCATTTTTGGCAGGTAAGTGATTTAAATAACCAGTGCTTGCTACACATGCTTCATTTACAATCCTTCAGTAAAACAATCTGTTTTACTGTGCCTGTAGAATTTTAGTCATGAAGCAAAACAACTGTTTAGAAATTTGCAGATGGAAAATGAAAGTAAGAAAGCAAAAAAACCATTTTCCTCAGTGATTAGAAACAATTTCTTTATCCCTTGTTCTTTTTAGTGACAGACTAATAGCGGTCTTTATTTGCACATTTTTTCCTTGATGCATATAAGAGATTTTCTGCCCCTGTTCTTATTTACATTTGAACTAGAATTAATAGTTATTTGAATTGTTGGTGTTTAATGGTAAATATATTTTTAAAAAGGGTTAAATTAAGGTCACTGGCAAGTAATCTGAATAAATAACCTCTAGTTATAGATTAAATGACTAAGAGAGAGACTGTAAACTCCATTGCTGTGTGGAGGGGTACATTAATACATTGTAGCTCTAAGGACACCTTCACATTGCAGTTGGAAGTGTCTGCAACATAATATAGAGATTACTGAGTTTCGAAGTTACCTTGGTCTAATTGCAGTAGTACTGTGCAGGCTAATCTACCTTACTTTCCCTTGGTTGTGGTATACACTTGCTAGGAGAAAACTTTGGCTTCCCATTTGTCCAGCAATGTGGAGAAGTGAATTAAATAACCAGATGTATTTCATACATATCTTAATTGGGGAAAAAAATTGTAGGCCTACTGAAAATTAATTTGTTTCACCCCATGAGCACTCCAGGGTATTGCTGAATTACTCCTCACTGCTTCCAAGTCTCAGGACTTAGTTGACAAGGTTACACATGTCACATAAACTAGCCTGTGAGATGCCTGCTTCAAGGATTAACAAACAATGCAAATCAGTTTTCTATAGGATGTCCATCATTAAAATACAGAATTCTAGAATACAATATCACATTGAAATGCAATGTTGTTACAATTCTGGTCCCATATTATAGACTTGCAAGTAGGTGTCATCTCCCTATGGATTCTACAAGTGACAGGATCCTATAAAATACTTACTAAAAATTGAATGAATGATTGCTGTAGAGGTTTTAGTAGCATAAACGAAATTGTTATGTCATTAGCTTCTTATCAGCTCTTTCTAAAATTTAATAAAACTTGCCTTATTTGTCTATACACGACTTATCTAATATGAAACTAATTTCATATCCTATGTTTAATGGTAGCTACTCTAAAACCAGTAGAGAATGTTCCTGCGGTTATTTGGAAAAAGTCCAGTCAACAAGAGCTCAGCATATTTTTACAGGGCTGTCAGATAAATCTCTCTATGGAAGTTGCCATGCTCAAGAAATTCAATAGAGCACAGCTTGGTAGCATACACCACATGGAGTTTTCCCAAGGATTAAGTCCATGTTTTGTTAAAATGTAAAGTTAGTTTTAGAAAATATGCAAAAAGTGATTATTTGGAAAACATAGTACAAGATCAAGAAGAATCAAACTATATTGGTCTACAAGTAGATTTGGTTTCTTTAAAGAAAGTGTCTTATATTGCTCATACATAAACAGAGAATCATGAGAAAGATTGAAATGAATCAGTATTTTGTGAGCATTGCTGCATTTATTTTAATGCCTTTAAATGTGCATTTTAATATGGGGCTCACACACCATTGTTTTAGGTTTTGTTTGTAAACACAAACCCAAAGGTGTGCCTTAACATTGTACTCACACATTGTATATAGAGGGGAAACTAGTGAAATTGCAAAATCATACAACTCTGTATGCAAGTAAATCACAAACAAGCCCAACATTTACACTCTCATGCAAATCCTTATGTATATTGCAGGTATGCCCTTGTGACACAAGGACTTTATTTTTGCTGTTTGTACAAGTAGACGTTAGGTCATTTGCAGATCTGTCTGTCCCAGCCACCATAAAAATGATGGTGTTGGCTTGTCTGAGGATAGAAATCTATGGGAACACACTCATTTCTAAATGCCATAGTGTACACCATACCTGCTGCTGTACAGATCACTTACAGGCAATGTATACAGTGTAGAAGTGCACATCATTTGTAGTGTAACAGCCATGCCTTTGAAGAATGGGGTTTTTAAAATTTAAATTACCTGTAGCTGTAGTGTTACTTTGGAGAGTGATGTTTCAATAATACAGAACTGGGCCAAAAGAGACCGGATTGCTAACTAATTACCTTGTCTACAGTATTCATGGGCCTACATTCTACATAATTCTAGTTTACTGATCACAGAGTTGATAAAATGCTAATGTTATTAATTGAAATTGTATTGAAGTTGCTAAAAATGCAACTAAACTAACAGGTTTTGATAATATGACAATTTCAGCCGGGTTACAGCAGTATTTGGGTATTATTTTATGAGTTTTTATAGTCTAACACTTGAAATCTTCTGATTTCTGTGAGTCCCTTGTTGGTCAACAAGCACTGGGAAACTTGCATGGGTTATGGTTTGTTGTCCAAGCTGGAGAACCTTTGCTGAGAAGAGTCCTGGCAAAAAGAAGAGTTACTGTACATCTACAGGTCTCACTGATGTTACAGGAGAAGAACAAGCCTGGTTTGGGTTTTTTCCGTCCTACAGAATAAAATAAAAATAGTGATAAACTTAAGGCCTTTAAAAACAGAATTACAAGGGACACTACTAGATCTTTGTCACTTGACACTTATTTTTTGAGAAATGAAAGCTCAGTTGGTAGCAAAGAGGGGAAGTTTTTCCTATGTTCATCCAGGACTTTTTGCTTTTTACCTAGGAAATATGCCTCTATTCCTCCGGATTACAAATGCAATAATGACATTTTTATTTATGACATTTTAGAGTTCCTATCAAAAGAATACCGTAACACCTACTCTGGTGTACAATTATTTGTACTGTGGATATAAAGAGTGAAAAGGATTATTTATATAGATGTATATATAGCTGTACATATATAAAGAGGTACATATAAATAAGTATGTAAAATATATATGCACTTATTCATGTTTTCATGAAAGCAAAAGTCACTGAAAAAAAAGACTGCACAACAATAGAGGCCAGATTCTAAACTGTTATGAAACATACAGGCTTGTAGAATAGATGAGAGCTCTTGAAGTTACTCATGCAGAATCTAATTCAGAAATTCACTACTGTACATTAAGATAGGGAGGAGGGGATGGGAGAGGCTGCAGTATTTTATTTATAGAGACCATCCATTTTGTCATCTCTGCCTGCAGCCCATGAATAATTTCAACTCTCTTCCTGTAACATGGACCAAATACTACTGCCAGCATTCATTCTTTCCCTTTCAAAAATTTCAGAGGTTTGGAGTCACAATAGCAGCTGCAACTTCTGGCAAAATTATGGTGCTGCCTTGGAGCAGCTACCTGAAACAGACAAGATTAAGAGAATAAAACAAGGTATTTATTAAAGGCCTTCAACAGGCACACCTTGGGCTGTCAGAAGCCTCTGAGAGAGGCTACATGCAAGGTAGCTGATGGTCACAAGTTTTTCAGACAATTATAAGTTTGGTCTATTTTCATATCAGGAGTTAATCCTCCTATTACAGCTTCAGGTAATAAAGTCATATATCCCCACTTTGTGCCCCCCACCTCCCTCAGTTTTTGTTTACACTTTTCAGTGCCTCAGACAGTAAGGTGTCCTTGAGTTTCAGGCCCAGAGAGGAACTGTTTTGTCTGAATAAAATGGGAAGACAGTAACTAACAGACTATGGAACTTTAGAGTTACACACTAAAGTGCATGATCTGAAAAATATAAAATCTAAAATCCTAAGACATCACCATTACTTTTTCCTTCGAAGTCTGTTTGCAACTATTCAGCCAAGAGGTCTATGAATTCAAAGGATGTAAATAAATGTGTAAAATACATTTTCTCAACCAGTTTCTCAATAGTAAATGAGTGAGTCAACAATGAATGAGAAAAACACAGAAAAGCATGGTGTCATTTTAGTGGGTGGAAGTTAAAGAAAACCTGTTTTGATAATCTTTTACTTACCACTTTTTTTCATCCCAGTTACCTCTGAATCATAAAGAAGCCAAACAACCACACCAATCTTCAAGGCTTAGTGTGTTAATACCTTGATTCTAAGTTAATTTTAGCTACCAAGGGTAAGACTTGGTATGGTGACTTGAAAAACTTCTGAGCACCTCCTAGTAATCCACACACCTTCTAGAAGCTCAACAAAGAGAGCAGGGTATGGCTCAGAAGTATTGTTTCTTTTCTGCCATTTCTCTCTTGAATAGAGGGTTACATAGCCCCAAAAATGTATTTGAATAAATTAGAGATTTTCTGCCAAATTTCCCCATATCCCAAGCCCCCTTACTGAAATGAACCTCCTTTATTACACAGGTGCTATTCTGCTATTTCTCATGCTAAGAAATTTTTCCACTGATTATTTAAATATTTGAGATCAGGAACTCAACTGCAGCACAAATGAAGATCTCAGCTCTGCCTGAGAAATGCAATTTGACAATATACAATATTCCTGCAGGTAGATGTTTGCTAGGATCCAAAATCCCAGTCTCCAGTACTCATGGATGGTTCTAAGAGACATTATCTTGGAAGGCTAAAAGAGTAAACATTTTTCAAGTAAGAATGTGGGGAATTAGAAAAGTGATTCTTGTCTGCTTGTGTCCAACTCTAGCCAACAGTTTCTGTAAAAAGTCACAGGACTAAAAATTTGTAAAGAATATTTTTATGGCAGAATAAATACTTTTTATGGATTGGGATTTCCTGCCTTTGGTGGGATGGGAACCCTGTGCTATTCTTCCTTTACATGGTCAGAATGATTCCTGTTTTTGCAGATCATCCAAAGATTTTCTGTGTCACACTTAACATGTTTTCCAAGTCAAGTTGGCAAAAGGGTATTTTAAGCAAAGTGCAAAGCACAGTAGGATGTACTATATAATGCCATCTGCTGAAAAGTAAAGTGCACACATAAGAATAGAACTTCGTGCATTTTACATTAATGCAGAAAATAATCTAGTGTTGGTATATGGATATGTCCCATTCATTCCCATTTAGAGCAACTATCTCAATTTACATGATGAACATGAACAGTCAATTCTGGAGTCGATGGCATTGTGAATGATAGTGTGAATGATTCACAAAGAAGACTTTTGAACACATATTGAACATATTTGCATAACCAAGACTCTACACAAACTGTTTAAGAGATTTTGCTTCCATTCTAGAAAGCAATCCTCATTTTAGACTGTAGAGGTTTTGGTTTGCCAATTGATCAGTTTTCCAGTCAATGCACCAATTATGTAGTGGGTCATTGCTGGCTAAACACCAGTGCACCCACTAGAATATGTTTACTTATTTTTCTGCTGTGAGACATGAATCAGGAGAAGGAGGTTAAAACAGGCACAAACTTTAAAGGGTACAAAGAAAACATAACAGAAAAAAACGATAAGACAAAAAGAAGCAGAATAAACCTTCAGAACACTTCTCCTCCCCCCAGTGACAGTGTACAGAGACGAAACCTGGGACTTTCAGTCACTTTACCACTTCTAGAATAGTCTTTCTTCAGTCTGCTTAGGGTGAGGAGTCTCTCTTGCTATGCTATGCAGACTTTTCCACAAGAAACAGTTCTGTCATGGCATTAATGTTACAGAGAATCAGCCACCTGGAAAAGGACAATCTGTTTGCAGTGTGAAAAGTCTCTCTAATGCTTTGTAGCTTTCCCACAGCTGCTTTTATGGGCCATGTCAAGTTATTGAGGTGTTATTTAAAGGATGAGCTATTCTAACATAAAACAAATAGTTCTCTTCATCTCTGGGAACAGAGGATTTTTATAACTATCTCTGGAGCAAAGTTTCTCATCTCTCTCTGTTCAAGTTTTTCATTGGATTAAAGCAACGTCTACTTGCTTCAATACTGGTGCCTCAGCTCACAGTTGGGTTAGAATGCTACATCCTGACAATGCATTTTCATGAGTCACAGGGAAAACAAAAGACTGACATATCAATTATATCTTTTCCATAAACTTACAAAAATAATTTTAGCCCAAGATTAAGGCATCTCCTCAATCCCCTCCTATCTAGAATTTTGACTCCTTTACTAACCTCAG
This sequence comes from Agelaius tricolor, assembly GCF_023055355.1. Classification (NCBI taxonomy): domain Eukaryota; kingdom Metazoa; phylum Chordata; class Aves; order Passeriformes; family Icteridae; genus Agelaius; species Agelaius tricolor. Next base: position 7,094,212 of record NW_027269287.1, on the reverse strand, counting down.
GGTCCCATGTTGTTGTCTTTGAGTGTCTTCGCCCCTTCCTTTTCCTGATTTGGGAGAGAATTGGTGTTCATAAGTTCATTTATTCTCAAGTTTTATTAATTGACACAGTTTTTATAGAATTTTGTATTGTTGAAAGGTTGACCTTGTCTCGGGTCCACAATTGAATTGCTGTGTCTTTTGCTACCAACAATGTGGTCCCTGTCAGGACTGTGCAAGCTGCACTGGCCGCCAGCACCAGCCCCCATTTTTCTTTCACGTGGGGCACTAAGAAAAAAGAAAGTAAAACCTGCTGCTGCTTTTGTCCTTCAGTCAACAGCATATCCAGCTAAAAGCGGCTAATTGAACAAAGTCTATTGAGTTATGTTGACATAGCCATAGCTGCATGGCACCACCACAGCTGCTCCAATCTTGACCGCCTGGCCCCAACCAGGTGGCTGCTCCTGGTCTGGAACGGCAATGGCTGCACGGCCGCTCCTGGCCCTGGCTCCTCTTGGCTTTGGGGCTGCTCCCAGCACCAACCACAGGGCAATTCCCAGTGCTGGTCCTCAGGCTCTGCTGAGAAAGAGCCCCAGCCACCCACTGGGACAGGGCCCAGCAGTCTCCCCAGTGAGGATCTTGGCTGCCTGCTTACCACCCCTCTGAGGGCAGAAAATCTCAGCCCGACTGCCAGGGGCTGCCGCGGCCACATGCCAACTCAGCTGCAGGGGCCTGGCCCAACCCAGCCACACAGCCCAGGCCCAGCTACAGGGGCCTGGCTCAGCCTGGTCAAAAAGCTGGAAGTTAAGAGAGCTTTTCCTGGGCTTTCTTCATTTTCAAATGTGCTCTTCCACAGGGCCATGTTCAACTTTTTAAAGTTATTTAACTGGGTGTCAATCTTTAAACTTAGCCAACTGATTGGCTCTTCAAAACTAACTAGTTGATTGGCTCCTGCAGGTCCCCACAGGGAACCACCCCTCTCCTCCCCCCAGCTGAAAACCAGGCTTTTGTTAAAACACGACACAAACCCAGATATGATATAAAAGGAACATAGGTAGATATACTTGCCTGCTTAATATTTTTACTTCACAAAAGCCATTGCGTAACCGTCACATCAAATCTGTTTCTTCTTTTCTGTTTCAATCTAAGACTCAAGACCCTTTAGATAGGGACTTTGTGTGCTGTTTTTGACATTCATTTTTTGTTTTTCTTTGTTTTTGTAAAAACACTGAAAGACTAATGCTGTCTGCTTTTCTGTATATTACTCAATTGACTAAAAGGAAGAGCAGTCAATATGTTGTCCTAATAACTCTGGAACTATTCATAAATCAGAAGACCTGGAATAATAATTTGCCTTACTATGCAGTCTTTGACATAAAGGAAAAGGCTGTATTTTACAAAATAGGACGGAAGTTTAAATTTAAAACTTTTTCACAAAAGTCTTTTCACAAAAGCACAGGAATGCTCTCCCATGTACGAATTTAAGCTAATAGATTTATAATACAAGTCCATGTTTAGACTCTAATTTTGGTGGAAAACTTGCTTTTCAAGCTTTTAATTGGTGTTCTTTGAGAGGGCTTAAGCTACGTCATACAATCAATTCATACCCAAGAAAGACTTTCCTTGTGCAGACAAACTATTAAGAGTATGAAGCATGTCTAAGAATTTTCATTATCCTTAATCTTAGTTTTCCTGCATTAGAGTTTATTTGATAATTTTCCGAAGAACAAGCTTGTCAATCTATTGGATAAAACTATTCAAAAATTCAAATATCTGATAACATATATCACACTGAACTGGGTGGAAATAACTATTGCATTGTATTTTTTGAAGTTATCCCAGATTAGTTACCTAAAAGTCATAGATCTGAGGCAGTATTGGCAACTGGCAAGCAGATACTTCAGTTTGCTTTAAGTTTACATCTTGCAGTGGATTTAGGATATTTGCAATATTTGTGCTTACTTTCCATCCATTTGATTTTCTATTGTTTGCTTAATAATGACTTGTAGATAATTCCAAGAGGGGCAGCGTAGCCCACTTCTGGAGTAGAAATTGAACAATAATGTAAGTATAGCTTTGTTCACTAGGATCTAATGGAGCAATTCCAATGTTCCTCTCCAGTTTATTGCTCATCCAGGCTACTGTGTGGACTGCCTTCACAGGGATGTAATTCCAGTTTGTATCCTTGAGGGGCCTACAGGGATGCTGAAACAAACAACTCTGAAGTGGATGAAAACCACTTGTTATTAGGAAGAGAATCCAAGACTACAGTGATAGATGTCTAAACAGGAAAGAGCCAGACCTCTGCAGTCTTTGTGCAGTACATGGACTATCTGTCCTACTGAAAATTCTTTCTTGTTCAGTACTCTGCTTGCCCTTAAACAGTGTGTGAATCAGCACATGCACAGGACTACAGGCAATGAAGAAACCACAGCTGAAGTCCAAAGAATAAATTTATTTCATTACCTTGCTGAGGATCCTGAAACACCACTGGGCTGCAGAGACACACAAAACAAGGATGTAGGCACCATCAGCCTCTGCCCAGTCCCAGGCAAAGCATCAGGCCTACTGTTGGCACCTGTTTGTCAATGATCCACTCGTGTATTTTACTACCACATTGCAATTTTCCTCTGTGCTTTTCTGACCTCTCTCCTAGGAAGGAAGTGCAAGCCTTTCAGTAGAAATGTCACTGAGTCTCTGTAAACATCTATATTATCTCTACATAGAAATTCTACTTCTCAAAGTAGACAGAGGATAAACAGCAGTAGGCATAGTATATGATTTCCCACACTGTTACTCTCCAGGCCTTGGCATTCTCAGCTGCAAGGTTGCTTGAGCAAATCTACCATCCTCCTTGCCATTCTTCCAGTTTTAACTCTTTATTCCCAACAAACAGGCTCAGTATTTTGTTTTGGAAAACCTGTTTTTACTGAATGTATTTAGAGACTGGCCCAACCAGTTTTAGGTCTTGCAAGTTATTTGCATTCTGTTAGAACTGGCTGGACTGATCACCATTTGCTGCCAAAAAAACAAAAACAAAGTGCATCAGTTCACTTTGGTGTAGAGTCTGGATAAACTCTACAGAAAAAGAGAGAAAAGAAATATACACTTTCTTTGACTGTTTTTTTTTTTTAATATAGTGAATTATTATATGTTTCCCCATCTTGCTATTTTTGTTTCTTTACTCTCATTTTGGTTTTAAATCTAATTATTTTTATTTTTTTGTGAAGCTTCTCTTTACTGTGCTAGGTCTGAAACTGGTGTTTCTGAATCATATTATATATAGCTCTGGTCATAAAATGACCCAGAGAAAGGCCCAAAGCCAGAATCTCAAATATTTTCATAAATGTCATCCCCTTAATCTTCCTTATTGCCTGGGGAAAAAAAAACCTGAACAGAACAGTTGTGCATAGCACCTCTTAGTAAAAAGAGATTGGGTAAGTTATTGTTGCCTTTTCCCTACAAAGATGAAGGACATACAAAAAACACATGTAGAAAGATGCAGTGAGGGAGAGGAAAAGATGGATCAAGAGAAGAGAGTGGGAAGTCCCCAGGGAGCATAAGATCAGTCTTTGACGCAGGTGGGGGAGGAAATAGGGCACCCCACTGTGTCACCTGACAGCAGACATTACTGGACTCTCACTAATGACTGGTCATTCTTCTATGCAAAAGGATAACCAGTGGTTGAAAGGCATCACAAATGAAGCATTGTTCAGTCTCCTTACACAACACACATTTTCATACATCCTAGGGGAAAAAAACAGCCATAGAGCCACACCAAAAACTTGGTTGAAAATACCCCACTAAACCAGGCATTTTTTCCCTCTGTTCTGGAAAAAACTTCAGGGAGTATTTTTTTCCTTCTCTCTTCCAGATTGACTATTTGTCCTGGTTTAGAGCAAATCTGGGAGGAAACTTCCAAAGGGGTCCCTCTAGAAAGCATATTTAAGCAGCTCCTACCCCTATTGGTTCAGGAAAAGATTTCCTTGGAGAAATGTGGAAAAAACCTGTTTATTTAACAAGTAAAGTATTCACGAGCATAAAAAATTCATCCTATTAAACAATAAAACTTCTTGCTGTTCTGAAGAGATGGAAATCTCAGAAAGCCCTTTCCGTGGGGTGTAGCTCAGCTCACTCAGTCTCTCATCAGTCCCTTCTGCGCTGGAAAATGCCGCTCCCGGGCCCTGGTGGGCCACAGGGGTGAGCTCCCAGAGTTCTTCTGGGTTTGCAGTCCAGAGCATGGCCGATCAGTTCCAAGAAAAAGAAAAACCACAGCCCAGGGAACTTCTCTGCCTCAGCTAGCTAAAAACTAGCTCAAAGCAAAGGAGAGTTTTGTCTGGCTGTCCGTGCCGCACACAGCATGGTTTGTGAGAGAGAATGCTGAAGCTCTTATCTCTATGTTTTTGAATCCAACTACCTCAAACATTCCACTGCTTCTCCTTTTCCCCCCTTCATTCTGAGATCTAGTTTTAAAGGGGCAAAACTTATTTCTGGGCTGAACAAATAATGGAACACCATTCTTTTTTTCACTTATAAAAAGACAAAACCAGAAAATATTTTAAATTCAATATTGTCTTTTTGTTTTAAATTATCTTCAATTAAACCTTAACAGTACCTATACAATTTTGGTTTTGGAAAAAAAAAGGAGGAAATCTGTTTTGGAAAAGCTTTGATTTTTCTTTTTAAAGTAACTACATTTCCAGGGAGACTGCTTCTGAACAAGTAGATGGGATTCTTTGGTACATAAGTCAGTATTTTTAACAGATGTTAATATCGTAAAGGGAATCATAGAATTGTTAAGTTTGCAAAAGACCTCTAATATCATCAAGCCCAACTGTTAACCCAGCACCACCATATTCACCACTAAACTATGTCCCCAAGTGTTATACAACATAGTGTCATGGTTTAGGAATGGTATTTTCCAATTTAGTGATCACACTGAATCCATGCACTGCTCTCTTGCTCCCAGACTCCCCTTCTCTATGCCCTGCTTGGGCTGGAGAGGAGCACTGGAGGATCAGAAGGCAAAGATTATGGGTTGAGATAAGAGCAATGTGCTGGAAACAGCAATGAGATAAGGGAACAAAGTACAACAACAGCACTGACAGAGGGTACAAGAAAGAGGTGAACGATTCACACTGAAACAGCCCCACCCAGCTGCTCCCGCGACCACACCGCACTGACCCAGAACAAACCCCTTCTACCCAGCAGAGTTCCTTCTCCTGGCACCTCTGGGGAAATAATGTCTGGGTCCCTGCCATGGCTCCTTCTGGCTATTGCACAAATTAACCCTGTTTGTTTGCATAGGACACAAAGTTCTATGCAAAGGCATATGACATCAAAGGTTTGCCTGTGTTTTCACTATTCATTCTACTTGGAAACTTGCTTTTTGGCACTGGCAAAAGTGTTTCTGCTCACTAAAGTACGTAGGAGTTGGTCAAAAGTCCAGTTGGTGGGACCCATAAATACGGACAAACCTAGTGAAAACTTTTCATGCAAATTCATGACCCACAGTCAGACTAAGGGGCCTGAGTCATCCCCCAGTGCAGGACCCTGATCAGAATATACTCTCCCAGGATTATATTAAAGGCTGCAAAACTCAGATTTGTGGCTAGCCTCTAGATTCTGAGTCCTGACATTAACTTAATGACTCAGACCTAGGCTTACTCAGGGTGGAGTAATGGTGAGCTGAAAGAAATGAAAACCTCTTTTTGCAAACTCATTATCTCCAGATGTACTAAACACAAAACTAGTACAGCTGATGAGCCAGCCTCCTATGATTTAAGTAATTTTCATCAGATTGAAGTAGGAAGCAAAACTGATGAAGGGAAAACAGAAGAGATTGTAGAAAACAAAAGCAATGTGGTTTTAATTTACTTGTATAGGTTCCAAATTATGTGCTGCGCTGCCTGCAAAGTCAGAGTCTGACAGTTCAGAGCACTGCTGCAGTTTTGCAAGAAAATTCTGGTGTTCTCTCAAATGCAGGACACCTTAAAACTGTTTATATTTTGTGTAAGCAACAGGTATGCCTACAAATTTATTGTAGTTCACTTTAGTTAGTTTTCATATTTCTCAAGCTGCTGTAGTTGGTAAAATTTTCGCAGTCAGATTCCTGTACAAAACCTGTTGCCACTCTTGGCATTACCTTTTCTTTGGTCTACGGTTAAATATAGTCTTAACTACTTGTAGACATTTCTGTGGGCTGCGGTTTTGTACTCTTCAGGATATAACTGCCTTGTGATCTAACCAAATGCATCTGTGTTGGGATGATTGCCATGTCTATCTAGCCTAAACCAGATAGCTAAACAACTTATTTTTCCTTTTTAAATTTGTAATTCACTCAAAGAAATAAAGGAAATTTTCCAACATTATGAAATCTTACAGTTTTCCTCCTACCAGGTGGCATTATTGACTCAACTGTAGAATAATAATCAGATCAAAACCAACCACAAAATAGAAGCTTCAAAATAATACTCAGAACAATTCTCAAAACTTTTGATTCAGAAATTCATGTGAATGAAATAATATTTAAAATTATTGAATCTTCTTGAAGGTTTTTCTTTTCAGTTTTGCTATCTCTTTTCATGATGGAAAACATAAAATGATATTTTAAAAGATATTTTAATGCTTCTCTTTAAATTTTAGAAGGAAAAAAGGTAGTTACAGAAATAAGAAAAAAATACTTTCTATGTTGTAACTTGGACTGTTCTCTTTAGTGGGATAATTTTTTCAATTTTCTATAAAAACTCCTTAACCAACCAAGATATAGCATTGTTTTTTCAAGTTTGCTAGCAATGTTATCATATTTAGTGGATCCATATATTTTATAGCCAAAAAAAAAAAAAAAAGGAAATGAAAGAAAAGAAAAACTTTATCAAAAGAGTCTCCTTGTACCACAAGGGTAAGAATTCTGCTGAATGCAGGGTGGCAGACCTAAGACATGAAAAAATTAGGCATCCTTTAAGGAGTTTCTGAATTAAATAGCTGCTAATTTCAATTTAGCTGATTTTTAAGTTTAATGCTTTATTTCTATGGCTTAAGTTTGTGTGACCTTTCACTTTGAACTATTGTGCTGCATAAGCCCAGGAAATGAGAAGTTAACAACTCCCTGTGGATGAACAGAGCTTGTTCCAGTTGCTTGGAATACTAGAATTCTTATGTGTGGTTTGTTTCACAAAGGATTAATTTTGGGAAGCTGTGTATGATGTCAAATCTTAAACAAATCTTTACTTTAAGCTATCTTTTCTCCTTATCTAGATCATTCCTTTGTAATATGTAGCAGTCCATCTGTTTCCAGTGTGTGGTTTTATGTTGGCTATATTGACAAATCCAGATGAAGAGCTGGTGCAGGCCTGTATCTTGCAAGACCTCTCACCACACTGTGCCCAAAAGCAACACCAAGCTGACAGGTTTTGCTTGAGGCAATCAGTAAGACAGGGATGTGCATACACATTCCCCTAATGCCTGTAGAGGAGTTTTTGGAGAGGGCCGACTGTACTGACTGTCCTTTCCGGAGTGTCTTTTTATGTGCATCTTACATGAGGAGAAGAGAATGTATTACAGAAGTGAGTCCCTTTATTTAGCTTGTTTCTCTCTGTGAACCTTTGTCAGTGAAAAACCTGCTGCAGAAAAAACAAGATAACCTGTGATTGATTTTTGAGAGGAGCCTTACACCATTTCCAGAATGTCGTCTCAATCTTTGATGGAGGAAATTTTCCTTGGGCAGATGATGTATAGTAGTTTTTGGAGGAGATAATAAATATCCTCTCTTACTAATGCATTCCATTTTATTAGCTAGATCAATATTGCTGTAATTTCTAGCCATTAGCATCTCATTGCTGTATAGTACATAAAAATATTTACATTAACACTGATCAAAATTGCAACAGCATATATTAAAATATGAATGACATATAATCAGAATTTTCTGTTTCTACTGCCTCCAGTTATTTGTGACCCCAGATATGAAGTTCAAGTTTACACCTAATAGCACAATTATGTAAATCTGTAATTCTAACACTGAATTACAGCTGGTAATGATCAATAATTATATTTATGTATGATGTGAAGTTAATACTGCCACCATAGATTAATGTAAACAACAAAATTATTTCTGCAGTCAAGAGCTAACAAATCATCATAAATAAAAAGAACTAAAACAATCTCTTCAGAGCTTTAATTCCCTCAGCATCGTAAACAGATTTTTATTTCTGATGAATGTAAAAGCACTGATTAAAGACAACACATGTCTACAAAAATTGCACAATGGCTGTATCTGTTAGCATAGCTTGATTTTTTCTTTTTTTAAGAATCTTTGAAAACAAATTTGTTTGACACAAATAAAAAATCTCTCCAAATGAATGTGGATAGCAATTTTCTTTGAAAAGTTCTGGGGGAAAATAAACCCCAAGGAAAAAAGCAGATTAAAAAGAAAACTGTGAGGAACAATCAGACAGTGTAGTTTGGAGTTCTTCAGTGTTGTCTAACCTGTAATATTGTTCTTTGCTGAGTAGGGAGACAGGGAACTGCATAATGGGGCAGAGCAGTCCTTGGAGTAGCTGAGTCGGCTTGAGTAGGTGATACCAATGAAGTTTTGGTGTGATTTGTTCAGTGTTCTTTCACAAAGTCACAGATACAGTAAGAACTTTCTTTGCCTTTTAAAGTTCCATCTGAACATTTTTCAGCCTTGCCTTGTACTTGTTAATGTTCAATGTGTGTGAACTGAGACATTCTTCCAGAGTGTCTTGTCCTGCAAAATGCAGTTGCAAGACTGCCCAGAGATTTATGATTTTAAACCAGCTTTAACACCTACAGAAATCAGGCTGTTTAGTTAGAAAGATGATCACATTAATACCATGATGACTTCCTTTCAGGATTGGTTCAAAATTTACCTTATAGAAATGGTAAAACCCAGGGAAATATGTGGATGGCTCTAAAAGAAGATAAGCAATACTTACCCTTCAAGTAAGAAGCTTGTATGTCCATCAACATCTGAAATGGGAACAATGCAGAAAGCCTCTCAGTGTTTGGAGAAGTGTTGTTAAAGAATTTTTGAGGAGGAACAGCGTCAGGCCTGAACTCCAGTTCCTATTTCTTCATAAGTGGCATATTTTCAAAACAATGTCATGAAACACGGAGGGTATTAGCTCCAAGTACAGAGAAAAATGGAAAAAATAGGTTAAAATCTCAGAGCAAGGGAAATAATTATCTATCTTTACAAAATGCTAGGAAGCATGTTTTGAATCACAAGCAGAGTGACTTTCTTTGCAGTGCCAATGGGCTGACCCAAAAAGGATCAAACTACTGATCCAGTTGAACATTGTCTCATTCCATACCTCTGCTTTTTCCTTGATACATATAATTAAAATTTTAAAGAAATTATTGCTGTTGTGGTGTTTCTGTATAACCTGAATGAGGCCTCTATAAAATTTCTCTCTCTGGAGAAGTAGTAGATTTTAGGCAAACACTTATTTACAGACTTGGAATAACTGCAAGGCCATGCATTCAACAGGAAGTCTGTGCTGCAGAGTGTCGAAGAAATATCAGTTAATGGCAAGGTTGTGTATTACTTACTAATATTTTTTATTGTTTTAGTAAACACGTAGGAACAAGAAAGGGAGCATAAAATTACACTAATTCTTAAAAAAATTATTGCTATTTAACTACAAATGAAGTAAACCTGGTTTTGTAGTATGCTTTTTTGGCACCTAAATGATGGAAGAAAGCTGCCAAGTTTATTACTGTTTTTTGATTGTTCTGAGACAATGGCCTAAGTGGATGAAGAGTTGGCTCACAAATTTCATAATTTCTGCAAGATGTTGCAAAAACTAGAAGATTAAGAAGTAAATATTGAAGAGGGAACTAAACACCTCTTGCAGCAAAAATTGTTCGAACAAAATTGGAAGAGTTGGAATAATTCTGATATTACATTTTTTAAAAAAGGTTGGTCTTCCCTTTCACGCTTCTTTTCATTTTACTTTCTCTTCCAGCTGCAATATTTCCTTGTAAATATTCTTTCTGATTAGGAGAATTCTTGATAAATAAATAGCAAAATGTTACAAAACATTTAGCTGCACAACAAAGTGGGAAATTCGAAGAAACAGAAATTACAGAAAACAAAATTATGACAGACACTCTTAAAACTAAGTAAAATCTTTAAACATCATTAAACCTAATCCAGGGACTTCAGAATAAATTTAAAGCAGATTTAAAATTTATAAAGAGGGCAAAACAGAGGATAAATAATAAAAAAGGGAGGAAAAAAGAAGTCCTGAGACGTTTGTGTGAGGCTCTAGGGTACTATTTCAAAAATTACTGAGATGATCCTATTTTCTGTCATGTTTTTAAATTCACTTAGTATCAACAGGAAAACCAGGGGAAGCCTGTGTTATGGCAACTATTTTATGAAATATAGAGTGGCCAGCATTGAGAAGTATTTGGCAGAAAATTTTGCATAAAATTCTTTTGTTTTATGTTCATAGTAACTTCAGTGGAGAAAAGAGGTGTGTGTCATACTAAAAACAACATAGAAGTCTGAGTAATTAACAAAAGTGAAATAACAAGCAGACTTCCTTAAAGGATGATTTTTTAATGGGTTTTGTTCATAATACTTAGACAGTTTATTTCAGAGTAATGACTCTCTTTGAAACCTTCTCCCAGTCCACACTCAACTTGGAAACTAAAGGAATCTGGGAAAGTATTCCTTTTAGTAGTTTTTCTTCCCATAAAATCTTCATAAATGTTTTTATCATGTCAATATATTCCATATCTGTAATCTTGTTAATTTTAAGAATCAGTAATGTTTGACATACTAATTATATGAAAAGCCATCCAGGTAATTCAGGTGGAATTTAAAGGAACCCATTTACAATAGAGTTTAAAGCAAAAGACCTCAAGACACTTTTCTTTTACCTGGGTCACCATAAACCAGATTTGCTTACATACCCTGTAATATACCCTGAATACATCTCTGGATGTACATTTTCCTGTGGGTATTATTCATTTGCTGGGATGGAACAAGTAGTTTGGATTTATTTAGTGCATGTGGTGAAACAAAGAAGACTGGGTTAGAAAAGATGTATATGTTTCAGCACAAGATCTTTTATCAGAGCATGTGAATCAAATAATTTAAAATACTTCCATTGCTGAGTACAGAACTTTAAAAAACATTCCTCAAAATATGTGACTAGACCAACAATTAAACAATAATTATGCATATTAGGACAATGGAAATATCATTTTAAATTAAGCCATGTGCTGAAACATGGCAGTAAAACTGCTTGTCATATTTGCCATAGTAGAAACTAACATGGATCAAGATATAGAGTGTGAGTGCATGTTCTAGATTTTTTTTTTCCATTTTTTAGCAAATTCAGAAACTGATATAACAAACCTGTAAAGATGAAGAGCTAGTAGTCAAAAGTAACATACTTGAGGGCTAGCCAGAGGCAAAGAGAAAAGAGATAGCTTTGGCCTGTTTTGATACTTCAAGCATTGTGGGGGATTTTGCACATTTCTTCTGTGCAAAAATGTCACATTCTTGAAAGATTGCTATCCAATCATTCAAAGCAAAGAACCAGAAATATTCTTCCAATGTCTTATGTAAAGACATGTATTGCCAGTGTGATTTCAAAACAGTACTGCAAATTCTGACCCTTGAAGTGCAATACAAGTGCACACTGGAAACTCTTTGGCAGAATATAACAACCCTCTTAAAACTATCCTTGTGAACAAAAAGATTTCTGATAAGTTGTAAAATGAAATTCAAAGCACTGAAATCTGTTTATACAAGAGGTGTTTCAAATGTTTCTATATGAGAGATGGCTCACAGTACTCTGTGTCAAATAGACTAATGCAGTGAAAAAGGAAGGATACACAAGATAATAAGGCAGAAGGATTATTGCATTTCACTACAGTTGAGTACAGCAAGATGTTGTGGAAACACTTACCTAGCCCATTGCTTGTGAGTAAAACAAACAACAAGACTTCAGTGAAAACTATTCTGTTTAACTCCAGCAGTAATGGTTTCATTAAGATGACAGCAGTTTGTAAACTGATGCAGGACATGTCCCCTCTCCAAACCTGGTTATTAGGTAGAAGCATAGCAAAGAGACAGTCAGAAATCTGATCAGATCTTGGTCAAGGAAATTGCTTCAAAACATGGACATATGTATGTTCAGGAGGTGTTAGAAGCCATCCTTGAGATCTATTTTAAAATCAGTAAGACAAGCCAAATTGGCCTGATTGTGACAGAAAAAAACCCAACCAACCCACCTGTGAACCAGTCAACCAAAAAAGCCCAAAAACACAACCCAAACACAACACACCTCTTACCCAAAATCACCAAAGCTCTAAGAAGGACTGAAAGCTGCTGGGAAAGGTACAGAAAGGTGGGAAACCTCTCCTCTACAGAGAAACCAAATGCCTGCCATATGGTTTGATATGGTGGAGGGAAAAAAGAGAATACAACCTCTCTCCAACTACAGCTCTCCATTTACTTGCAGATCTGTGCAAGACCAAGCCACTCCCTGTGCCAAGGGTTGGTGTGCACTCCTCAAACCTTCCATGAGTGGAACAAGGTCAGGAAAGGGCTGGCGAATCTCTGCAGGTTGGTTGCCTAGCAGGAGACAGTGCTGGCTGTGACTTTACATTTTCTACAGTCTCTCTTAAGAATAACATCACAGCACAGAGCTGTGATGATGTCTTCTGTAATTAATTATGCAGAGGAACCAAACACAGCAGCTTTTTTTTTTGGGAATTACTTGGGAATAATGCTTGCTCCACGTTTGCATTAAACCTACCGTAGTTTTCTTCCTATGATCAGTACTACCTCCTGCAGCTCCCCAAAGTTATGTAGTCTTCTCTCTGGTGATCACCTACAAAGTTGTTATAAACCAATTAAATTCTTCATTAAGGCTCTGTGTTGCATTAACTTGTTACATTTTTGTCAGAAGATTTCACCTTTAAGAGGCACCTTTTCAATGTGGAGTTAAAATTTGCCTCTTATCCCACTTCAGAAATGTCTTTTACCTCTTAGTTCAACATTTCATGTCTTACCTTTAGCAAACATCGCACACTTGTATTTGTATTGAAAATAGAAAATGCATTGAGAGGCTGGGGCTAAGGTGTTGGTAGGAATATCTAGGATAAGATTTGAAGAGATATGAAAAACAATCAGTCCAGGTGTATTCACCATCTAAATGAAACTGCCTTTCAACTGCCTTGCTAACATTTCTATAATATACTCCAGAAAATATATAGATGATTCACTCAAAACTGTTTTGATATCACTCTTAGAAATCCACATTTAACATCTGTTATCACTTGCAAAGTACCAATTACTAGCACTGCTAAAATCTCATTTTTATTCTTGGTTCCAGTTACGTGTAAAACAGCATAAGATACCTATGAAATTATTTTAAAATAAAAATTTAAATCAAAAGTAATCTTTCCCAAAACATACACCTTTTGTCCAATTCACACCAATTTCTACAACAGCATTAATTAAAAGCTGTCAAACAATCAAAGAATGACTGGAAATGAAGAAATCAATTGGATAAATTAAATATTTTCTGCATCTGTGTTAAGACTCACTAACAAAAAATATATATTTTTAAGAAACCCTGTAGTGATTACTTTGTTTTGTTTCCTTCAGTTTTCTTAGGCATATCACCTAATCTTGCAATTTCCTCACACTTCAGGAATCTGGCATTTCTGATGTTTTTTGTATAGAGAACTGTCAACACTTTATAAGCGAACTCAGGCTTTAGAAGAGGGGCCTTCAGGGAGGTTGTTTATTTTCCATTTGTTCTAATTCTCCCTCAATGAAAACCTAGAAACCAAGATTTTTCACAGACAGACTCTTCAAAACAGCCTTTTTTTGTATTTTTCTAGCAATGCCAGAGACTTCTATCCCATGTGACAAGGAGACAATACTGATGGCCAAAACCAGAGCATCTGTAAAGTCTGCAACTGTTATTACAATGTAGTAATTTTAACATAAACCAGCAACTCTCTCCCTGACTTGTCTATTTACATTTCTGCTTTTATGAGAGGTAATGGAATTTTCTCGATGACCATTGTTTCCAGCGTAAACCTTCCAGACATGTATGTTTTTTTCTTACACATCTGTAAATGATCATGTAAAAATGAGTAAATAAAGCTTAATTTCAAACTCACTTTGAACAGCCCATAGTGAATTCATATAATAAATCTGTAATTTTACATAGTTAATTAACTTGCAAATTCCTATTTACCTAGCATGCTTCTTCCATGTTCAGCAAAGAAGCTGAAAGAAATGCTTTACTGTGCCAGCTGCTACTGTTGCTTGACCCCTTCCATTTAATGAAGAACTTGTGGTTGATCATGTTACCTTGATCACCAAGAAGAAACCTGCTGAACTCTGAGACTTGACATGATTATTATCATCTAGGAGGTTGAATTTATGATCCAATTCATGATCAAAATGATGATATTCTGAAGGACTTCTTTGCACTGTGACTCTTCACCTCTTACCCAAGTGTTGAAGATTAGGATTTTTCTGTTTTTTTCTTTATTTTCGCACAAGGAATTTTCTTCTATTTGTTGCCTAACATATGGGAATGATGGTACTTAAGAGAGACAAAAAATGTAGCCAAGGAGGAGTGGGAAGTGAGCAGTTTGCTATTGTCTCTGAGCTGGGGGGGGCTTTCTTTTAGGAAGGACAGAGATACCACAAGATTTTGGCTGGGGGCTGAGGGTCTGGGTTCAGCTTCTCACTTGCTCTTGGTACTGGAGGTGAGATGGTGCTGCTGTTGCCGTGGGGAGAATTCACTGCCACTGAGGAATTCCATCCTTTATTGCTTCTCCTGCTGTGAGCGAGGTTTTGCTCGTAAGAGCAGCTGTTGAAACTTGTCGACACGTGAAGTCAGTGGAAAGGACCCTCAACATCTACTTGGGTGCCTCGGGGGAAAATGCGGGACCCCAACCCCTTCCCACTTCCAGAGGGAGCCTTTCCCAGCTATTTGTGGGAGTCCAGGTGCCACTGCCCAGCCCTGCTGTTTGCGGGTGCTGCTTTGGGTTTTTTGCTACACTTCAATCTGACACCCTGTGTCCGCCTGACCCCTGCGGCTCCTGCTACGGCTTTGGAGTTTTTGCTACACTTTGTTTGCCATTTTGGGGTGTGCTCAATTCTGGCCTGCTGCTCTGAGTTTCCGACTACAGCCCATTTTGCCATCTGAAGCAGCACCAGTACCAGCAGCCTGCTGTGAGTTGGTAAAGGAAGTCACTTTTGTCTCTTACACCGGTGCGCCTGCCATTACCATGCAAGAGAGAGGCCTCTGGGCTCGTGCCACAGCGCCCCCTGCAGCCGTGGGGGAATCACCACACCTGCTCTGCCTGGCCCGGATCCAATAGCGCCCCTGTCGTCCAGGACCGGAACTGCACAAAGGCAAAAAGTGCCTGACGGCGGAGAGAAGACTGCTGCTGGGTTTCTGGCTGCTTCAGTTGTTGGGTTTTTTTGCCTTGTTATACACAGCAGCAAAAAACTGTTATTCATTTTCCCATGTCTTTGCCTGAAAGCTCTGTAATTTCAAAGTTATAAAGATTTGGAGATAAGAGGTCGTATTTTCCATTCCAAGGGAGGTTCCCGCTTTCCTTAGCAGACATCCGAGCTGTAAACCAGGACACCAAGCCTTATTCTTCCCATTATTTATCTCTTAAAAAAAGAGTGGAACATTGTGGTAACTTAGATGATCATCAACTCAACAGTCTTGTCAAATTGAAATGATTTTCTCCATCTTTAGTCCAACACCAGGAATTACATAAATATTAGGATAACAAAGAAAACAGGGTGGGATATGGATTTTGAAGACTATACCATTTGGATGCATGAACTGCTAAAATAAATGAGTACTTAAAATGCTATGGGCAGAAACTACATTTCTATTCGCAATTGACAAATATATTATATTTCATTCTACTTAACTACTTCTGAAAAGCTCTGTCTTGGGGTTTCTAGTTTGTATTACAGCCCATTATATGCAGAAACAAAATTATTTACTGTAAAAGTTGAAAAGTACAAGCTGTTGCAGTCCATCTGCTTATCAGTTCAGCACAAATGCAATGTGATAGAAATACCCCCTTTGCAAGGAATCTTGTTTTAAACAGGTTTTCATTCAAGGGTTTTATAAAGTTATGGAAAGACTACTTATCATGACATTAGGAATCCGTGGGAATGTTATGAATGCCATAATTAAAATACAAGCATAAGTCTAATAATGAGAACAGTTTGTAAATCAAGTACAGTTCATTTTACCTTTACAAACTGTTGGGAAAAAAAAGCTTTCAAAAAAGCATAGAAAGGAGTGGAATAAGAACATCTAACGTATGCAGGTGTTTGTACTCTATGAGTAAATAAGGCCAAGCAACTATCATTTCCTCTTATATACAAAAGTGCTATGACACTAGGGTGAGAAACTCTGTTTTAACAAATGTAAGAAATAACACAAAATAATGGGAGGGAATAAAAGGTAAGATATTAAGTTGAAACAAATATTTTAGGTATTTGATTTCAGTGTCTTTTTAAAGCAGGTTTCCTCCTACTCTGGAGAAGACAACCGAATTACAGAAAATCTTTGACAATATTTGTCTACACTTCTAATGCAGTAATATGCATAACTACTCATACCACACAAGGACATGATGCTATGTATGACCACACACAAATTTAAAGGGTTCTATTAACTTGCAGTGAGGACAAATTTTATTTGTGATCTTATGTCTTTCCTTTCAAGCACTTGGGCTTGTGAGACAACTACCATGTGAAGCAAGATTATGAGGTCTGGCACAGGAAGAGATATTTTTTTTATTCCAATAAACCCAGCTTTGATAACAGTGGAGTTGTCAGAAAAACATTAGCAAGTAAATGAGCTTTTTGAACATACTCTGGAATACTGGGAGTCAACTTTCCCCACTGAAATAATGTCTATGAAGTCTGCAAAATTTCACATGTTAATAAGAAGGAAACTCATACCTTCTATCAGAAATCCCTCCAATGCAGAAATTCCTAGCAAAGAACAAAGACAACTCTGTGTCCTTGAAAACAAGATATTGCTTTGGGTGCAAGTAACTGACATGGGATATGGGATTGACAAAACATAAGAGATTGAAATAATTAGGTTTTTTATTAAAATGTGTTTCTTTGATGCTCAGCTGTATAAAGGAGGTGTAAATGTTTATATACTATAATTGACTCTTTCTCCTTCTCTCACATGTACATCCACAAGATTCATAGCCCTGCTTCTCAAAAATATCTTGGCATAACTGCAATTGTGGAAGTTGAGCTCTGATGAACTGATCACTTGTCTCTTTTAGTAGGATTTGGCTCAAACCACTTGTAATCAGTTAAAAAATCAAAAACAAACAGTCCTGCGAGTGAACTGAAGAAAGTATTATTTCCCTCCCTCCAACTCATTTAAACTTAAACTGGCCTTAGGAACTTGCAGACAGACATCAATACAGAAACAGATATTGTAATTACTCATGTTCTTTCAAGTTGTACCTCAATCAAGACTTCTTTTTTTGGGCTCCTTTTCACTTTCAGGCAAGTATTAAAAATGCACAAAATATTTGGAAACAATTTAGCTTTTATTACTGTGGTTTTAATTTATTTCCAACCTTCGACCTTATTAATTTCAGATATTTCCTGTATTTCTACACTTCTGATTGTTTTTTTTTAAGACAATTTCTCTTGTTTCTGTACATCTTATCACTTTCTATCATCTACTTCTCTTCCATTTTCTTTTCTTTTATCTTTTTTTCTCTATTTCAAGATATTTCCCAGGACAACAGCTCTACACTTTTGGATCTTCTAATTTTTAATTTACCCTCTCAATACTGTACTTTTTTTCCCCCAGTTTTTGCCTTCTCTCCTGTATGTTACTGCATAAGCTGTATGTATTTTTAATACCATACAGCAGAGAACATCCACAGAGAGAAAAAGACAATGTAAGAAGATTATTTGCAAATAGGAAATTTGTGACAGAGACAAAATTAAAGTAACTCAGTAGGTGGGCGAATCGGAGAAATTTAAAGGTTTTGTTCCTTTTTATTGTGCTTTGAAATTTTTTTGGGGGTTGAATTTCTGCCCCTTTCACTTGTCTATTGATTTTAAGTGTATTTTCTACCTTCTTCCCCCCTCCCCCTGCCCAAAAACTCTTGTCTATTGACCATTTTTCTGGACTCCAAACATGTCAGCAAAGAAATCTCAGCACTCCATTCACAAAATTCCAGCTCAAAATGGAAAGAAGAAAAGCTGTCTTTAAAAAAAGCAAACTTAAAATATTACTGAGTAGGTAAGATCTTGTGGAGGAAAGCTGAGCTTACATTTAACAATACTATGGGTAAAATAACCAGGAAATAAATGCTAACTTTTTAAATATGGGTAGGGGTTATTTTTGTCTGTTTATTTGTTCCTTATTTTGTTTGGGTTTTTTTGTTCGTTTGTGTGTTTTGTTTGTTTCTTTTTTTTTGTTCTGCTTTACCCTTAGGGGAATTAAGAAAGGCAGAAATTAAAAATTGGCTGTGCTGAGATAACATGGATAATCTCAGATAAGAATTTGGATTTTATGAATATCCAACCTAAAATAATCTTCTAATTTTTCTAGTTTGCCAAATATTAAAGACAATACTGAACAATTTTTAATGGACAAAAATATTTAACTTTTCTCTAGTAAAGAAGTTGAATTTTCATGAGTGTAGGAGATTGCAGGAAATTTATTTTACGTGCACAATAATAACTCATCAACAACAATCTCATCAGATTGTTCTATAATCTGAAAGTTCAAAGAAATAGAAATTTCAAAGCCCTTTACACCACTACTTGAACTATCCTGTAGAATCCTACTAGTAAGGATTCTAGTAGGAATCCTACAAGTAAATCTTGTGTCTAATTCACACCAGGTGTCTTTCTCAGACAGATAATTGAGGTGTTTCTGTGATGCTTCTTTGCGTCAATTACTGAACTTCTGAAAAAAATTTCATGAGCAGATTTTTATCAAATAGATTGTTACTTTAACTGACAAAAATCTGAACATTCATGCTTAGTGGCAATATTCTATCTCTCCAACACCTAATGACATGCCAATATTTCAATAAGTGTGGAATATGGAACTCACCATTTTAAAATTTCAGTACAAAAGTCAGTTTTTATTTGGTAACTAAAACTTTAGGGTGGCCTCTGGGTGCAAGTAATACAAGATTTTGTACCTAGTTTTCAATTTTTTAAAATTTTGCTGTTCACAAGTAGAAAGTACCTAAAACATTGGAGTCAGAGATAGTGTATAATTATGTATAAGATATTAAGAAGGCAACTGTAATCCAAATTTCAAATGTTACCTTGGAATTATTATTTTTGAATTTTGCATCTGAAATGGACAAAAAAATTTCCAAATGGTCTTCCATGAGGCTTGATTTAATACATTGTCAGTGGCCCACATTTTCTGCTGTGTATGGGTTCTGGTTTTTTTTTTTAGGTACTAAAGTATCTGAAGCACCTCTCTTGCCAAAAGCTATTAATAAATGCTTCATTCCTGTGGGATGCAGTTATAGTGGAGGGATGTAAATGGCAACAGAATAAAGGCACCATCCTCTTTATTTCCCTTGCAATCCTAATTCTTTTGCCTTCAACAGAGTCAACTTCTAAGTAACAATGGGAGTAGTGAAAAATTAAGCCTATATATGGCCTTTTACAAGAAATAAAAAGCCTGAGAAAAAACTCAGCCATGTCAGAAGCAGGGCAAGATTATATTATAATGGCAAACTCACCATATCAGCATAATGGCCACTTCTTTTTTGCATCAGTTTTCCTTTCCAGTTTTGTTCCTTGAGAAAGTAAAACGGCAAGGAATAATTTTCAATAATTTTAAAACCAACCTGTTAGTCCTAATTGGTGGGCTTACCCTGTGAGATTTTTTTATTAAAAACAAAAAAAAAAAATTAGAATTGACTGAAAGGGTGAAGATAGGAACTTCGAAAATTAAAAATTAAGCCCTTGAATCATAAAACTATTTTTCACATTTCACAAGTCATATCTTGGGTGCTTCCAAAAAGGCCTTCATTTAGTGTATGCGTAGCATGTGTGATGGGCATGATCTTATATTTTGCAAGCGTAAAGGTTATATGAAAAATTTAGGCCCAAAATTATTTTTCAAAGGCTGCAAATATTAAAGATCATTTTACCTACACAGCTGCCATCTCATTTAAATTTGCATCGGATCTTCAGTAATTATGAACACACATATGTGCATACACACACACACACACACACACACACACACTGTAGTTATGTACTATTCTAGACTGAAAAAAAGATCCTGTATAAATGAAATCTCTATGCATTTCTGTGAGAAGCAACAGAACTAAAGGGAAGGATCCATTAGGAATGCATTGTTCCAGATTTCAGAGTGCGTATTAAATACTGACAAATATTTTCTTCCCAAGAGGAAGAAAAAGTCAGGTTAATTCAGTTTTCAACATTTATTTCAGAAAATATTATAGATTTCTGTACTAAGATATTAACCCACTTTTGCTATTCATAAGATGACCTTCAAGTGAACTGTGAAAAGTGTATGGCAGGAATGTTTCCTGAAAAAGTTTAGTGAGGATATAAGAGATTAATGAACATATTTGTGTTGGACACTCTCCCCTATATAGCATAATCAGGGTGATAGAATCACATTATTTATTGGTTTTTTTTCAGATCATTTGCAATGTTAATTCATATGAGTTTGATATCGCTTTTGTGTTCTAGTTGTGTGTTATTCTGAGAAATCCCTGGGGAAGGAAAGGATTTATATGCTTTGTGTACACATTCTGCAGAGTAAGCACTCTGGCATAATTATTTTTGGCATTCACTAACTGATTAAAACATCCAATTTAACTCTTGATCAGTAAGATTAAACCTTTTTAATATACCTCAAAAGTAAATTATCATTTGCTACTCAAACATCCCTTTCTGCACATGTCCCTAATAAAACTGTTATTTTATTTTGTTAATGTACCTTTTAATGAGGATTCCCTTTTATTTCTTCCTCTGGGCAAAACTGCCTTTTCTTTTTTAGAGAAGTGGGAAAAAAGATGAGCTGGAAGCTGACTATGCTACTACATATCTTTCTAATGTCATACCTCTTAGATGTTACCTCTTTTGTGTGTGTGTGTGTGTTCTGTACAGACTCGGCTGTTAAAGAAGACACATCCTTGTTTTGTGTTTACTTGATGTACAGACAAATGTACAAACAGCTGTTAGGAGGAAATAATATTTTGAAAAATAATTTGCATGACTCAGAAGAATATTATGCAGGCTCTTATTTAATTTCTTAATAGTTTTATTTTAGGATAAGTTGCATTTTAATTTTGTAAGAAAACTATTTGAAAGCATGTCCTAAATATGCCTTAGCATATTTGAAGGGAAGAAAAACTTGAAGGGAAGAAGAATTATCTCTCTGAGAGAAGGAAAAACCCTCTTCAGCCCTACATGAGAAAGGAAACACTTTTTGCAGAGCCCAAAACAGCATGAGCACCCAGAAAGTTATTGCTGGAAATAAAATTCCACAATGCTTTTGATCAGCACAAATAGTATTCTCTGCATAACTAGGACCAACATGGAAGTCTAAGACATCATAAATATAAGGCAAAGTGGTGAGCATAGGTTTTGCAGAGTGTTAGTCACCTAGATTTTGTTCAATTAACTCAGAATGATGTATCTGGGATTAAAGAGGCCTTGTTTTAGAAAAATTGGGTCAACTTGGCTTTCTTATGTAAGTGATGTAACTTATGTGATGCTACCAATCCAAGCTTTTATCAGTTCCCTGAAAGAATTATATCTGACCTGCATGAAATATACTTTTGTGATGAGCGCTCTTAATGTTTCAGAACAGAGGCAAAAGTTGGGCAACAGTTCAGAAAATGTTCAATGTGAAATAAGCCAATGTAAAATCAAACACTGACTTTCAGAATTAGTACATGTTTTTCCTTATTTGTCTTTCCACAGAGAAAAGGGTTGTCATAGAAGCAAGCTACTATCAGAGTTTAGAAACTTGAAAATATAACTCTTTTTGTCTAATAAAACCAAAGAAAACAGCTTCTGAAAAGGCAGCTCCAGGCAGCTCTCTGTGCCCAGCCAAGTTCATTAGCAGGCTGCACTCTCAGCAGTGATGCAATATGCCATTACCCTCTGCTTTAACTGATTTATTTTAAGCACAGGAAGAAAAGTCAAGATTGGACACAGAAGGAAACAATTGTTTTTGGCCTGTTGTGGTGGAGTTTACATGTAGAGGTGTCTTGTAGCCTAGTTGCTGAAGGGAAAACAAGTACAAATATCTATGCCTTGGCTGTTAAGGTCTGATTATAAGCACTGTGCTAGAGAATTCATGGATTATTCATGTGTAATTACAGATAGCTATTGTGCTCTTTTAAATCATCCCTATAGCCCATTATGGCCCATAACAACTGAAATAGCAATTGTCATAGTAAGGTTTGGGCTCTGTCATAGAGTGTAGGCTCTAATCAATAATGATGAATTGCAAAATTTAGCATCAAGCCAGAGCAAGTCTAGTTGCCTCTTGCCATAAATCTGTGCAAATATCAAGTTGCACAGCTGCTGTATCTGGAAATCTAAAAGGCAACACTCTTCTGCCACCCCCTACGCATGCACCTCTATAAAAGTTGAAAAAGGAGAAATGTGCAATATGTCCATTCTAATAATCCACATGCTGTTAAGTCACTTTTCTATTTATTCAAAGCAGGGTGAACCCTAGGTTGTTTTCAAGGTCAATTCCAGGTGAAAGGGGGGTCATCTGGAGGCCACCTCGACTCCCATGCAGGTCAATAACGTCTCCTTGCTGCCCCAGAAGACAAGCTGCTCACACCCAATCAATCCACAAACGCTCCTGCGCACCCAGTGTAATGAACAGTGAATAAATGTAGCCTATCATCACCAAACATGCTTTTTAAGTACCTTCCCTTTTCATGTAAAACCTCTAGCTGTCAAATTCTACATTCACTCATCCAGCAGTGAGTAGCAAAAGTGAGAAATCAGGCTCTCATTGGGGTTGGTAAAAGGTCATTGCTGACAGACACGGAGGTTAAACTGCCGAGTTAAAATACTGTTCATTACCCACTGCAGCTTTTTGCTAACTACACTTCTTTGTGTTACAGTCAAGCAGTACATCAATATGCTCCTCCTCCTAATTCATTAACAATTGTTCAATTGTACAGGAGGGGGAAAAAGGAGGATTGATCTTTTATACCTTTTTTTAATCTCTTTTCCATGTCAAATACTTTTACATCTTTATCCACTCTGTATTAAATACTCTGCTTACAGGCTATCCTGTCTGCTTAAACAGTTATCATTATAGGTACAATTCCTGAAGGCAGAGATGGCCAGTTCATATGAAACTCCGAAGGTCTGGGGCTGCTCAAGCAATGGCTTCTTTTCTCTTACCCTTTTTATTAATTGCCCTTAGAATAGTGACATCTGTATTATGACAAACTAGAAATTTTGCGTCACAATTGTGTCATATTAAAAGAGGTTTGGATAAAAGAAATGCTCCTCCCCCAGATGAAGCAAATTGGTTGAAACCAGACCTAGCATACTAAATTGATATTTAGCTGAAATAAAATGCCTGTGTCCTATTCGTGCTGAGTAGGATGGATCTTCATCAAATGCCATCCTTGGTGTAGATCTCAAGACACTCCCTAATCTAATATTTTATTAAGAAATTATTAATATCTGCATTTTTCCACCATTAAAAAAAATTAATATGTCCAAAAGATATTTAGAGAGCAAGGAATCATTCGAGTTCAAATGGAAACAGCAGTGAAGGTTTCATTTGTACTGAAGGCAATGATTTGGTGGGAATTCTTAACAGTAAGGACCAATTTCCCAAAAGGAAATTCCATTCTTTGATTAATTAATAAGTAGATGTGATTCCCTTTATTGAAATGCAAAATTTTGTATTCAAAAATAACCATCTTCTAAAAAATATTCTTACAAAGCAATAGAAAAATTATCTCTAATAATTAATAAAGTAAACGTTTATTTATGTGCACATTATAACAATAGTTTTGACTCAACAAATTACCATTATCTATTTAAATCTCAAAAAAATGCATTCAGAGATATCTGCAGGAAAATATATCTTCTTTTTCTTTCTCTATGCTTTTTCTCTCAGTGGGACTGAAAATAAAATGTTATGACTTAAATCACAAGAGGCTAACATCATTTTTAGCAACAAGGGCTGCATAATTTCAAGACTGTGAGTGAGTGGCTGACTTTAACTAAAATGTTTCAGTTCTGTGCGTATATAGGTACATAAATAATTCAGAATTAATCCCTGCAGAGGGGACAATGGGAATCGTAAATTATCCATGTGCCGTCCTCAGCGTTAGAGGCAATGAACCTATAGTAACAAACTATGAGTGTTACTCATTACATACATTTCACAGACACCTTAACCTTTTGAATATTAATTTCTCTCTGCAGCTTGTAGCTAGATGGCATAATTTCCTCTCCTTTCCTCTCCTTCCCTTCCCCTTCCCCAAATTCCCCTTCCCTGAATTCCCTTCCCTGAATTCCCCTTCCCTGAATTCCCCTTCCCTGAATTCCCTTCCCTGAATTCCCCTTCCCTGAATTCCCCTTCCCCTTCCCTGAATTCCCTTCCCTTTCCCTGAATTCCTCTTCCCCGAATTCCCCTTCCCACGAATTCCCCTTCCCCTTCATTCTTTCTCCCTCTCCCTCCCTCGCATTTCTTGAACAACATATCAGCTAAGCTTTTGAGGGTTTGTGATTACTGAAGGAATATTGATTATTTTCCCAACTAAATATTTACCAGAAAGCATTTTTTTAAAGATTAGATTATTGTTTCAGCAAAATTGCATGCAGCCCTTCATGTATTCAGAGCTTAGATATGTGTAGAATAACTGGCCTAGCTCTTTGATGCAGTCTGAAGCAAGTAAATCCTGAGTCATGGCTACTTTTAAACACTAGCAGTATTTTGGAACCCTTACCTTAAGTGGCAAATAATTTTATGATATCTAAGGTTTCCAAGCTTCCCATCAGACTGGTGGAAAGTGTATTTCATCAAAATTCAAGAGATATCACACTAATACAGCTTTCAACCTAACATTTTTTCTCTGACAGGATGTTTTGGTTTTTTTCTGTTTGGTTGGTTTTTTAAACTCTAAATATGGCACATAAGAATATTGTCCCCCTAAAAACTGGATTCAGAAGGAGATATTAAGTAACTCACCACAAAAAATCTGCTTCTTGGTCAAAGTCAGGAAACAAATTATACTGACACTTGCACATTTTATGTTTAGCTGAAATTATACCCTGGCTGTTCTGTAAATCCCAACTTCTCTTAGGGAACTCTACTGGGGCTTTTCGTAAGAGGGTTTAGAGGATCAATATCCATTTGGTAAGCTCATGATGCTATTTCTGTTAAAAAGTGGAACAGAACAATACTGTCAGGAGGTTAATCCCCTGATTTCAAGGGGACTTTATTCATATGAATAAGAGCTTCGAGTTCAGGCTAAGGTCTGTTAGATGAATATTATTTCCTACTGTCTATTTTTTCTGTAAACTTCTACAGCTGCTTTGACAGAAACAGAAATGATGGGCTAAGTAGATGTTTGGTCAAACCCAATAAAAGGTAATAATAACAATTTTGTTTTGCAGGTGCATCCAGAGAAATGATTTGCTGTAAGTTAAAGTTATCTCCATGTGTGTACTGGTTTTGGAGGGGGTAGAGTTAATTGTCTTCATAGTGCTTGTGTCAGGCTGTGTTTTGGCTTTCTCCCGAACACAGAATTAATAATATAGCAATATTTGTTATTTCTGAGCGGAGCTTACACAGACCCAAGGCCTTTTCTGTTGTTCATACTGCCACACTGGCCAGGAAGTTGGGGGTGCTGGGGACATTGTAGGGAGGCATAGCTGGGACAGGTGGACCAAATTGATCGGATAGATATTCCAGACCATGTGACATCATGGTCAGAATGTAAAATGGGGAAAAGAAAGAGGCTAGGGGGACATTTGGAATGGTGACATTTGTCTTCCCAAGTATCCATTCTACTTGATGATCTCTCCTGGAGATGGCTGAACACGTGCCTGCCATTGGAAGGAGTGAATTAATTCCTTGCTTTGCTTTGTTTGTGGCTTTTGCTATTAAACCATCTTCATCTCAACCTATGAGTTTTCTAGCTGTTACCTTTTCCATCCTCTCACTGATCCTGTTGGTGTGGGAATGGGTGAGTGGCTGCATAGGGCTTGGTTGTTGGCTGGGCTTTAACTACCGCATACATGCACTAGACATGCTAGTACACAAGAGTATTTTTGTGCTTAGCAAGGAAGATAATTTTAAACTGATTTAGCTTTTTAAATTTTTTGAGCATAAACAATTCAGATGCCAAGTTTCCACATGATGGCAGAACACGATTTAAAGTGGCACCTTGTCACCTTGTGAAATTCCACTGAAATATACCAATTTATTCCATTTATTGGAATAAAAACACCTTTTACTCCACCATGTCCAGAAAACTATGTCAGAGAATACACTAAATAAGAAATCACGCTAACCAAAAAATTAAGTACATTTCAGGCAGAAAAAGAGTATAAAGTACTAACAAAACCAAGGTTGTGCTGCTATGTTAAGAAGAAATGGAAAAAAAAAATATGTATAGAATTTATATAAAATGAAATTGCCATAATTGTGTGCTAAAAAAATAAATCATGTTAACCCACTTGACTGAGAGTTAGATGGTTTCTCTTAGAGAAAGAATCCTCATAAACCACAGCCCAATTATTTAATTTCCCTTACTAATTATGGAAAGTACTCATTTCTTGGCCTCAAGCAGTAGATGATGTATCTCTGAAGGGCAATGCAAGATTTATCCTAATCTGTGACTCTCTCTATTTAATGAGAATAAAAATAAATACTTCAGTCTAGACTGGTGCATTCTCTTATATTATATATTACAATTCAAAGCATTTTCTTATGTGAGGTAGTTGCAAAGATTGGGGTATTAATAAAATGTAGCAAAGCCCAAGTACAGCTAAAGAAAAAAATTTTTGCTAGCTCCAACAATGATTTTCTATGGCCCACCATTACCTGGTTTAATCAAAACATGGAGATGTTATCTGCCATAATTCATTTAAATACAATTCCATGTAATCTTAGATCATCCTGTAAATGCATGTAGTTCATTGGGTTTCATGTACATTCAATGGATATCCTGAATTAGTGGGTAGGAGGTGCCTAAAAGGAGATGGACAATATCAAGGAAGAGCTAAAGAACTGATCTGGCGCATATAAAGTACATTGGATTCTGAAGTGGGGTTCAGACAGTTATTTTCCTTCTTGAAAAAAGGAATAATCAATACAAAAATTTCTCTCTGATTGTAGAAAAAGCAGCTCTTGGAAGATGTTCTTCTATGTCCACATCTTACTTTGAGCAACGCATGAGAGGAGGGATTCACCTTCTAGCACTTATTTCTGCACCGGGACTGCTTGCACTTGTGTCTTCGCAATCACCAGAGAAAATAATTTCTGTGGCACAAAAGGCAATCTCAAATCACATATCTAAACTGCATTGATTGGGTAATGTCCTACGTGCGCCTGATCACTTAATTTCTTTCCACTGCTGTAAAAGGAGCCTGGACACAGCTGTCTAGAGCTGTAGACAGGAGAAGTTATAGGAGACAAATCCCACACAAACTATCCCAGTCTAGCCCAAAATATTTACCTGGAGCAAATATTACTCTCTTTTAGTATCAAATGTGAAACAGGTAAAAACAATAGGAAATGGCTTAGTATATAAAGGGTAAAAATCTCTTATTTGTGTAAAAGTAGTAACCCAGTCCAAAACAAATCTGGACTGACAGCCTGCAAACTTTTCATATAATTTACCAGACAGTTTGCAAGCTCTTTTAATAGCACTTTATGTCAAACTATTTTTCTACAGCGTTTTAATCAACTGTTCATTTTGCTCTCATAACTTTTCTTCCTAGGTTTTATCCTACTGTATAGGAAATCGAGAGGATTGTCTGGGGGTTATATTACAACAGTGCACTTAAAAACCATTATCATAAACACAGCCACATTTTTTCTGAAATGCTTTATTCTCAGGTCAGATACAAATACAGCTGTAGTGATATTTAAAAAATAAAAAGAAACCTGACTTATATTCCATCAAGAACATAGACTTTCCAAGTAAACTTTTAATTATTATCAATCTTTTCTTGTGAAAAATCCATGGACAATATTTGAGCCTATGCCTGGGAGAATCTGACCTGATCATTTGCTTGTCAGATACTAGTCTGTATTATACCCTAGTTTGTGGAAAGAGTTGGAAAAATCTGTCAAACCATAAATTGGATGAATGGTAAGACTATTGATAAAGAGAGTGGTTTGGGAGTTTGTAACTCATGTTTGGAGGTATCTCAATATTATCTGAGGAAAAGATTGGTGGGGAAATTTCCAAAAGTTAATCTTGAACCTTGTGAGTCCAGGCAAATAAGAACAAATTAACAAAATCTGTACAAGAAGAAGCCATGTATGATAAAGACCATAAACAGCTGTTGAAAGGACATCAAAGAACAGCCAGAGATGCCCAGTCCTGAACACATACTTAAGAAATTATTTAAATTAAAACAAGCATATGTAGTTCAAAAGAGAAAAAAAAGTAAAAAAAGGGTTAAAACAAAGGGAGAACTAACACCAGAAAAAATTACTAAAATGGAAGTTATCCTGATCAAAGAATGATGAACCTAATAGATCAGAGAATAAAATATACTATCTTGAAACGAAATTATATGATGCCTCTCCTTCTCATTTTAGTCTGCTTGAGCACAATCAAGGTCATTTCCAAAACCAAGCAATGACAAGGAAAAACAAGCTACTATTTCCTTATTAAAACAAAATCAAGTCTAAACACAAACAAGGATAATACCAAACATCTGATTTCAGAAATATCAGATGCTGAGTATCTGTCCTAGCAGTAGCATGTCCAGTAGGAGCATGAAATGAAGTGGGAAAGAGAACAGGAGGGAAGGGGAAGTGATCAAAATATCTCCTCATGTGCAACTGTGTTTTTTTTCTCTAACAAAGAACACTGATCAATTAATAGAAATGTGATATTTAGGTTTGGTTGGAAAAATATAGTTAATTACTTGTAGGACTATAACTGACGTTATTTTTGAGAAAAATAAAGGCTACGATAATACTGGCCATGATTATTGCTGATATATCTACTGAGATTTTCTACTTGTTGCAAGAGCATATTGTCATAATAGCATACTACATTGGCAAATTTGACCTGACTTCATTAGCATACCTTTATCTAAATCTGCCCACATCTGAGAGCATTAGAGTACGTAGTTGCTCTAGCACATAGAGTACATCAGAGTACATAGTTACTCTAGCACATAGTACATAGCATTAAGTGGAATGTCACAGGCACTATTTCACTGTTTCATACCATCTTGAACTTTGCACAGCTCACTTCACAAGAGAGAAGGTATGGGAAGTGTTGGGTATTAGTGGTGATCATACTTAAAAGTATAATGCTGGGACACAACAATAATTATATTATATGGGCATGCCCTGTGTTTTGAACTGGAGATAGTTTAGTATTCCCTTTTTCATAAATTATTTTTGCTTTTGTACTGCGGAGTGAACTCTACAAAAGCATTATGATAAAACCTGTAAGATAGTCAAGCAAGTATCTGTGTAGGAAAAAACCTGTCCTGTGATGGCAAAACATCTATTCATAGTTCTCACCTTTGATAAATTAATTCAAAGACCACAGCCATACACACTGTATTGTTTTTAATGCAATGAATGTCCATTTATTCTCCAATCTGTCCTGGCATGCAAAAGGGAAACTAAAAAAATCTCAAAATCCTTTCTTCAATTACTTTTGGAAAAGAGAAAACCAAGTAATACTAGAAAATATAAACTTGAAATTGAACCTTGAACCATAATGTAGGTCAGATTAGGAATAACATCAATTTTTATTAATATTCAATATACTCTATATCCAATATTTATCAATATGTTGAAAATGCATGCAGCCATTTTCAAACTAAAACTACTCACTCAGACAGTGTTCTTCTGAAGTCTCAACTGTCCCATGACACAGGCTTAGGCCCAGAATCATCATATTTCAGGCACTACACCTGAAGGATAATGAAAAAAGGTAAATCTCCAAGTAATCCATCAGACAACTTAATTTTTCTGTAAATAGAAATTAAAGACTATGACGTTGAAGTAAACATTCTTTCTCAGCTCCAAAAAAGATCTAAATATTTTAGGATAGGTTTACTTTGGAAATGAAAACATTAAAAAAGTTTGGGATTTTGTTTGTTTGATTTTTTTTCCCAGAGGAAGAGGAAACAAAAAACCCCACATTAAAATGTTTGGGGTTTTGTTTGTTTGATTTTTTTCCCAGAGGAAGAGGAAATAAAAAACCCCAACCCTTAAGAGGTGTTCGGAAGCTCATAAGGAAAGGTGAATTGGGTAACTAAACAGAACAAACATATCAGCAGTAATCTGGCTGATTTGGGCTGGTAGATTTTGAAAAGAAAATTAAGAATGTAAGTACATACCTATTACTTTATAAATTCATAAATGTACAAAATTCACATAGTTCAAATTATACACTAAACTGAAGATAGTGTAGAAAGTAGAGAGATATGGCTATCCAGGAGTCAGAAAAAAAATTACTTCAGGCTTGTTGGATTTTCAGGAACTACAAAAAGAAGTAACTTGACATCTGGTTTCAGATGCTGTGAGTGAAGGCAAACTCAGGACTCAACATTTTCTCAAAAAAAAAAAAGAGTATATTATGAAGTATGTTAAAATTATGACAGGTAATGCATGATAGTTTTTATGCAGCCAGCTAATTAACAAACAACATAAAAATTATCAATTTACTCAAGTGCGCCATCAAGGAAAGCACTGATGGGGCACCATCAAGTGGCTTAAATGCTCTAGTACTCATTCATAAAATTTTTCTAAGTGTTTGAGTATCTGAGCCTCTGAATTAAAAAAACTTTAAATAGAATGGTGGAAATACTACGACACTGAGAAACTGCAAAACTATATAGGTGATACATATATATATAATGATAGGAGGTAGAGTGGCATTTAAGTCATGACTGCTTCATAATTGATGAAGTTTAGGGGGAAAAAAAAGCATGACACAGACATAAAATTTTATTTTATAAGGACAAAACCTAAATATTAGGTCCTCATAGCCTCAGGGGTATGCTTGTTTAACTTACCTAGATTCCTTTGTTTTCCAAACTCCCCTAGTTCATTTTAATTTAGTTTCCAGCTATAGTCATCCAGGATTGTATTTATTTCTGGATCATTAGTTATATTAAAAGAAAATCTTCCTTTCATTTATGATCTCACTGCATCATCACAACTTCTGAAAAAGATCTTTAGATGGTGAAGTGCAATATATTTTTAGTTTAATTTTTCCCTTTCAGAATATTCATTAAAATGTCACTATGATTTAAATAGAAAAGAATTACATATGACATTGTGCTAGAGAACCAAGTATCTGGATTAAATGTTGCACTGTTCTCAAAAGCACTTTTTTCCTATACCTTCCCTCAATAAGCAGGTGCAAAAATCAGAAGGTTGTGAACACCTGCACTGAGCCTAGTTTATTTTTTATTCTATTAGAAAACCCATCAGTAAAATATCATGCTTTCCCCTTTGTGAGGGGAGACCCTTCTCTTTGCCTCTCACTTTTTGTTAGTTTGTTTGCTGCTGTTGAATGATGGTTGGCTGCACAGTGGAAAGGGCATTCCTTTAAGACTTTAAAGGCAAAATAGAAAAAATGACATTAAAAGCCTGGCTTGGACCTGATTGATGCACTCTTATATTTGAAGTTCACTCGCAGCTTTGTGCTAGAAAACCAGGGTCACTCCATTCAGTCCTTTAATGAGACTGTGCATGAACACTTGCAGCTTTGTAGGCCTCGTTTTAATCAGAGATTGAGAAACACTCCTGACTGATAGTCTTCAGGATCAGATCCAGACAGAAAATAACATCCTCAATTTGGCCTCTGAAGGTGGGTTGAGCAAATCTTTGTGATGTATTGGAGTATTTGCTGAGTGCAAGAACACGTGATATGGTTCCTGTTTCTGTCGGCAAATAAAAATTTTTCACTCAGCAGGAATAATCAGAGCTAACTTGAGAGGAGAAATAACAAAAGCTCAACAGCCCTTAGCAACTCAGCATGGCATAGAGGGATTTAAGACTTCAGCATTTTATCTCTATCAGTATGAAAATGTATGAGGAAATCTGAACTTTGGAAGTGCAAATAAACACATTTAACACATTATAAACCACCTATTCTATGACTCTTGGGTCTTTTTATATTTTTTTCCTTTTCTAGCCTCCGTCTCCTAAAATAATAAAGTCGGTTCATTAATTTGGATTTAAGCTAAAATCAGTTTGTTTTGACAGAGTTGCTTTGAAGGTAAGAGAGTGTTTGCAATATATTTTTAGCATTTCTAAAATGATAAGGGAGAAAAATAATGTTCTTCTTTTCAAAATAATGCTTTTCTTTGCAGCTCCTGTTTATTTCCCTTATCTTTGCTGAGAGATGAATCCAACCCAGTGCTTAAATTTGCTGAGGATATGAGGCTTTAAAAATGCTAGGTAGCTTACCTAAATCTAAGCTAGATAGCTGCATTCTGCAAAAGTAAAATCACTGTAATTTTAACTAAAATATTTACCTTTCTTCCGAGAAAATACTGTGTCAATGCATGTGGTTTATAATCACAAATGCTTCACTATAGAAACAGACTTTGGAAAAGAAAAGAGAAAGGAGAAAAGAGAAAAAAGAGAAAAGAGAAAAGAAAAGAGAAAAGGAGGAATTTTTTTACATGGGATAGTAGACCATTAAAAAAATAAGAAAAAGAAATTCACAACCTTATATTAACATTGAAAATCATTTGAAACACTGAAATTTTAATACAGTTTCTCACTCTGATTCCATGTCATCCCTGTATAACTATATTTGCTTTCTATATCGCCCTTTATCTTGTTTAACCTACAACAGTTGCATCTCGTCCACATGCTATTATCTACACCATGTTATCTGTGCCCTTACAGCAAACACAGCTGTATTCCTGTCTCCTCTGAATTGCCTTCTAGGGCTGGACATCAAAACCTCCCGCACTTGCATGTCAGCCCTGTGATACATTCTCCTCCCGTGGAAATGTTTTAAAAAGAAGAGAAGAGAACAAGAGTGGATTTCATAGCCAAGTAAATAAATAAAAAGGAAAAAAATGAAAAAGGAAAAGAAAGCATGTAGTCTGTCCTAAATTTAGAATGACTTCTTTGGTTTACTTCAGATTTCTCTTCAAAGCACAATTTTTGATAGAGATGTTACATGTAAGCTGCGAAGAGACTGCTTCTGTGTGGAACAATTCAGAAACGTAGATTTAGAAAATCAAGCCTTTAATGGGAAATGTAATTAACTCTAAAATGAATCAAGAGCCTGAAATAAACTAGTGAATTCCTTCAAACTGACAGATTTACAATTCCAAAATTGCATTTCAATTTTTCTGCCAGGATTTGCAAATGCTTTACCTGATAGCACTGATTTTGATGTCAAATGCCAGGCTGTTAGGATCACTGTTTATTTTCATTCCCAGTAAGCTTCTTTTCCATTACTTTTAGCATACAACTACAAAAAACTTTTACTGAGTAGATCTAGCTGCTAACCACTTACTCAGAGCTGAAAGCAGCAATCTGTTATGAATCATTCTGTGGGTATTAAAGACAATGAGTTCTTTCACATCTAGTGGTTTAATTCTTTCTCTCTAGATAATATCCCTTATTTCAATTACAATGTTTATCTTTTTGAAGGCAACTTACCCTCCCCCCTAATTGCAGTATTCCTAGAAACACCTGGCACTTTTTCTTTCATACTTTACAGCTCAGTATGAAAAACATCATCCTTAAATCTTTGCTATCTCATGGGCCACAACACTGAAGAAGGTAAATATTGTTGCCTAGACCATAATTTACTGTCCACATCAGCCTTACCTATGACAGATAGGCATTCCCATTTTTAAGTCTTTTGCAGAGTGTTCAAGATGTTGCATTGTATTTCCTAAGGGAAGATGTGAATTTGAGCAGCAATCTCCAGCTACAATGCAAAAACTCCCTAAAATGAGGCAGTTCAATCATCCAGCTGCAATGTGGCTGAGTCTTCAGTGAATAGCATATCTGAGGATTTTGCTTAGAGACAGGAGAAATTGAAGGATGAAATCCAAATCAGCTGTATCATGAGGAAAACCTTCTTTTAACCAGGGTGTTTGCAAATATTGAGATCAGGGATGTGCTACTTTGGTTCTGGAAATAAAGAAAAACTTTTTTTTAATGATCCTTGTAGATCCCTTCAAATTCAGGATATTCTATGATTCTATAAACACTGTAATTGACTCACTGTAATTGATCATTAGCTTAATCTTAAGGAGAGGATCTCCTGCATTATCTATATCCTCATGGAAATCAGCCTACTGCCATTTGCTTAGAGAAACATCAACAGCATTGAGCTTCCTCCTGAATTTCCCTTCTCATTTCAAGAATGAGAATTGTTTCACACAGCTGTGCCCTGGGAGAGCTGTACTAAGGAAATTTGGAAATATAGGAATAATTACCTCTGCTCAACACCAACATAAAACCATTATTTTACTCATTTGCCTGAGACTCCAAAACATTTCAAAAAATATCAGATCATGTTTCAGTTATTTGGAATTCTACTGAACAGGAAAAATAAATTATGATGTCCTTTTTGTTTAGAAAGCAGATATTTGTTTAAGGTTCTATTTTTCTTTGGAAACAATCGTCTTCCCACTCCTCCTCCTTTTTAAAATTACCTTAGGGCTTGCTTGATTTCTTGGTGAGTTTCCAGTTTTTATGTCTTCTCTAGCCAGACATCCAAAAAGTCCTCTAGTTATAGCCTTAGTTCACTCAGAGTTGCCATAAAAGTAAATCTCCATATATAAAGCCCAGCATCTTGTGCCTCAATAAAAAGTTTATTATCTAATATAGTGTTTTGCCTTTCATATAATTTTTCTAACATCAGTTCCACCTAAGATACTCAGATATTATTTGTTTAAATTAGTCTTATGTTACATTAAAAGAGTCCCATTGCAAACCTTATTAGCAAAATACCTGTTAGAGAGCAGTTCAAAACAGCCCTGTACTTTTGAAAAGCCTGTAACTCCTTCAGTTACATGTATTAGTAAACTGAAAATAAAGGATCAGAGAGAAGAAAAGGTGAAATATGATGAGGCACGGGTGGATATTGATTTAAAAACAGCTCTTATTCCACAGTTGCTGACCACCTATTTGTCTTCTCCCTCTTCCTGAATTGTATTTGCTGCCATACATGGTCTTTCCTCAAGCATCACAGTGAAGCAATAAATGTATGGATGAAATAATAAAGGATACGAGAGTCTTGAAAAGATCTTGTCTAAAGAGAAATTAGCATGCTTGCAAACACAGGGTCAAATTCTCCTATTAATATCAGCAGTGAAGCGTATTTAAAATCATTGCAGATACAGTACCAAAACAGAAGAAAATGTGCCCTTAAAAGCTGGCAGGATCCATGTGCTGTGTAATGCGTGGACCTGCTTCTGTTTTCAGTCCAGTCATTTACTTTCTCTAATGAAGCAACATATGGGGACACACCATGCAATTGCAGTGATGTCTGCCTATAATAATACAACATAATATAGCCAAAACTCTTTTTCCACATTATCAAAATACATAATAAATCACACATCACAAATGCTACTTTACCCAGATACTTGTATGGTTGAGTAGACAGCACACAGATTGGACCTGTAATACTTCCATAAGAAGAGATATCTAATAAAAACAGAAAATGAATTATTGAGATACTTTTATTTAAACAAGTATAAATAAAAACAACTTTTTGATGGTATTATAAAAAAGCTAGTGAAATTATACCATGAGTTCACATTTTATTAATGCAATGAAGGATGAACAGAGCCAGCAAGACCGA
This sequence comes from Agelaius tricolor, assembly GCF_023055355.1. Classification (NCBI taxonomy): domain Eukaryota; kingdom Metazoa; phylum Chordata; class Aves; order Passeriformes; family Icteridae; genus Agelaius; species Agelaius tricolor. Next base: position 7,058,137 of record NW_027269287.1, on the reverse strand, counting down.
AACTTAAGCATATATGAAGCACAATACATTAAACAGGCCTCAAGTTATTAGAACATAGCAAGTAAGGTTTAAAAGGAGCATGCCTTCCATTCTTAGACAAGAATCAGTTATAAATCACTTCTCTCCAAACAGAAATGTTTCTCAGTCAAATAAAGAAAAAATGGGGGAAAAAAGGAAAAAGCAAAGGTCTAACTGCCATATATACTCAATTTATATGTCATGTCTTATTAGAACCCAATAAGTGGAACGTCTGTTTTCCTCCTTTGGTTGAGCCATCACATTTGTCAAAATTTTATGATAATTCATTCCATCATTCCTCAGACATTTGAATGGCATACAGTCATTGGGAAAAAAAAATCCCTGTAATACTACTATTCATGTTAAACTGCCTCTAGAGAGTTTTTTAAAGTACACCACATCATGGTAGGAGCAGAACCCTAAACTTCTCACTTTCACTTATGATTTGCTGCCTCTTTGGAAAATGACAATAAATTGGCTCTCTACTATTCTTGACCTCTTGACTTTTGAACTCTGGCTGTCCATGCTTAACTTTGCTTGTTTAAGTCAGCAGCTATCATATCACTCTGATCCTCTCCCAGAGGGTCTGGAGATTTAAGTTTCCTGAACGGTTAAGCTCCCCCTCTAGTGTTCACTGCTCATCACATTATTCCTCCCAGAAAGGAAGAGACACATCACTTCAGTCACTTCGTAACTTCTCACAGAGATGGTTTCTCATTTATAGCTTAAGACTTTAATGGCAGTAGCAGGAAAGGGTAAACAGAAACCTTTAAATTTGTTTTTATTTGGCTTCTTTCAGGTAATTTTGTAAGAACAAACAGAAAATAGCAATGAAGATCTAGTCTGAATTAGTGGAAAGAATGCCTGGTATTTCAGAAAAAAAAAGAAAAAATCTAGTGGCATGCAAAATTTTGGAAATAATCAGGGTTTAGAAGGCAAAAAAATAGAATATTGTCTATATTTGTCCATAAGTCAGTGAGTTAATAACTAAAAATCAGGTGTTTGGAATCTTCATTTAAGAGTTCATTTCCAATGAAATATGGGAAAGGGTTTCTTACATATCTCTTTTCTTACTAAGTATTTTTATTGATCTGCAAAATACATCCTTTTTTGCTTGAGGGTCAACATATTCATAGATGTACAAGCACATTGATGACTTGGATTTGCATCCATGAAACAAATTCTAAACATAATTTAGCTATAATAATCAAAATCTGGAAATCTGAAAGGTTAAAAGTTCTGGGTCTTTGTTAAACACAGCCTTGGACCTGCATCTAGACACAACCCAGAAATTATTGTACTGTGAAACACTGAAAAAATAAACTCCGGATTTTCAAATGAGAGTATATCAGCATATCATCTGAAAATATGATTTGATTTAACTTTAAATAACTTCTAATGGTGTTTTAGTTAAAGCAAGAAATGTACAAGCCTTCTTTGCAAATCTAGAACATAAAAAAACCCCAAACAAAACAAACTCTTCACAAAATATTACTATAAATATTATTAAAATATTATTAAAAATTCAAAGCACAAATGCTAATCTGTGATGGAAAATACTTTGATTTTTATTAGCCTGGATAATTTTTCTTAAGTGGTATATACCTGTGATTGAGATATGCAATACTTCTCTTACAGCAGCCATTGTTAAACTGCACAGAAAAAAAAAAGAAAAAAATTAAACAGATGTCAGCTAAAACCAAATTTTTTGTTTTGTTTCATATATGAAAACATCTATTAAATGATCTCCAAGCAAAATTCTGATGGAGCATTTTCTATTGTTCTAATGACTCTCTTTCAAAAAGAAAGCCATTGAAAATTATGCTCATTGGGGCAAAATTTTCTTTCAGAAGAAAAACAGAAATCATGCCAAGTTTGATAACCTCTAGATGGCCTTTTTAACTTTTGCCTTTTCAATGTGGCTTTTCTTCTTTTTTTCCCCACAATACTAAATATTGCAGCATGTAAAATTTGAAGTAAAAATGTAAAACTTATCTCCACAAAATCAGCCACTTTAATGGATTTAGAATTTTTTCTCATTATACGCTTTCATTAGCAGTTTCAATATCTGGATTTTTCATTCCAAGTCAAGATGAAAGATTTAGCACTGATGCAATGGACAATTCTGCCCTCTGAGTCTCTCTGTGAGGTATACATGTTAGCAAATTTGGGGGTACTTACAGCAAAAAAATGTTTCAGAAAATAGAACTGCAAATTTTGTGAGCTTCTTAAAGTTGTTTATTTTGCTAGTGTGCAACAGAGCTCTGCAGTCAGAATGTATTTAGACTAGTTATATCTGTGAGCTGCAAGTACGTGTGGATTATATCTGTGCTGAGAAATTTCTAGCTGAAGTGGACAGAACTATAGAAATCCATCTTCGGACAATCTCTTTACAAAAGTACAATTTCTAAAGTACTATGGAAATAAGCTGTACAAAGAGCAAAGGTAGGGCATGGATTGATTATTTTGGAAGAGAGAAAGGGGTTAGTATGAAAAGATGAAGGATCATATTTAATACCAATTATTCTGTGTACAGGGCACTGTTGGACAGAGAGCTAAAATATAACGAGAATTGACTAATGAGGCATTAAATCATCTATAAAGCAAAGTCTGATGTCTTCCCTATGTAGACCACTTAACACTGCGTGCAAAATAATACACACTTCTGTTCCTCAGTGCTCATATAACAGTACCCAGCCTGCCCTTCTGTCCCCCAGTGAACATCCCAGAGAATAACATGCCATTGAGGCTGAGGAGGTTGTCTGGTATCATATTGGCTGATATTCCCCAAAATGGGCAGATGGTCATCTGTGTTGCAATAGGGATGGCCTGATTCACAGATCAAGGAGATAAGTCAAATGAGGAACACAACAAAGGCAGTATGTAAACAGGACTCAAACTGTAACTCAGCACCTTAATCAGTTTCTAAATTGTTCCTCTGTCAAGAAATCAGTTTCTGTGTGAAGAGGAGCAGGGTGCAGAGGAGACACTCAGGAAGATAAAAAAATAAAGACACAGATATTCTACCCATCACACAAAATTCCCTTCACCAAAGAGTCAGAACAGAGTAACAGACACAGCACTTTATCAGAGTATTTGCTGCTGAAATCTGGTTTCTTCAACAGTAAAAGTCAGAATAAAGATATATATAAAGATTATTTCAGATATCTAAGACTTAAAGATGGCATGAACTTCAAAATATGTATTAAAATGGTATTGACTAGTAGTGTAGAGATAAAATGAGTAAGAGAAAAGTTAAAAATAAGGAAGGAAAAAGAAATTCTGTCTATCATTTTTCTGGTCAAAGACAATTCTTAAAAAATAATAAAGGAGATAACAATAGAACTGATGCGCAATTCTTTATAAAAATGCATATAATGTCTTATTAATCAATCACACTTCTCTTGAAAGATATTATGCCTCTAATGTGTTTAAACTGGCAATTTAACGTACTTCTGAATTAAAGAGAGAAACACAACAAAACAAACCCCTAACACTACAGATAATAAGGTTGCAGTTATAAGTCCTACACAAGATTAAAACAATTATTTACCTAACAATTTACTGTGTTTGCAAGGTATCCTGAAGAAGATGTTTGAGCATCATTGAAATAGTGCAGACACTGAATATGGATTAGAGCTTTGTTATCTGTGCTGCCTCTGTGACTTTGATCTACTTGGACAATGCTTCATTAAATCATTACCCAAAGAAGTTATTGTGATTAGACAACACTCTTGCCTTTCAATGAGTAATACCTGCTAAATATTCAAATAAACTTCAGTTCTCTTAAATTATTTTTTCCTTTAACACCTGGATTTATTATGTGATACATATGTTTGTCTATAAACTTTACAGAGTTACAAAAATGTGAAACCAGCTTTATCAGAAGTTTGTATAAAGGTTCATTTGGCACCCAGAAAATATTTTCTTCACTAATTCCTCAAGTGTAGCTTATTTAACTGCATTATATTGTTGTAAAATCAGGAGTGAAACATCCTGTTGTAACTTCAATCAAACAGCAGTATTTCTGGCTTGTTTATGACAGTGGTGGGACAGAATGCTCACATTCTTTGAACTCTCTTCCTACCTATTTAAAATATGACTTAGGATATTGCTTCATGACTATGTATCCATCTATCTCCTACTTTTTTTAAAAATTAAGACTACATAGCAAAAGCAATTTCTTAATACTTTTATATCTTTATTTCCTTCCTTGGAGATTGTAAGGGAAAGAGTTTGATTTCCTGATTGGTTTTCTGTTTGTTTGTATCATTTGGTGAGACAGTTTATGCATGTGCATATTTGTTATATATGTATGGGAAGGAATTATTTCTCAGGAGACAATCTCTGAGCCTAACCCTGTGGTCAGTTTTGTGCTCTTTCTTATTTCTTGTGAGAGTTAATTCCATAGTCAAGGCTGAGCCTGTGAAGTGGGTAACTAAGCATCCCTCCCGTTAGTCAACAATTGCACTGAACTGCTGCCACAAAAGGTCACAGAAGGAAAGCTGATCTCTTGGATATCACGGATCAAACCTTTAGAGGGATTTGGGCAGTGGATCAGAAACCTTGAACTGGACACTTCCATCAGCACAATATGAAAGGGAGAGCGGTAAAAGTATAACTGACTCCTAAGCAAAATGATTGACAGACCTTCTTGATGGAGCATACACATCAACTCCCACCCTGCCTGAATTACTAGCTGGTGCTTTTTCTGGGTGTTTTTCATTCTTAGATATATTGAGCAGCAATTATATTGTGTTATATTTTTCTTCCTCTTTCATATTCATAGCAAGTAAATGCAGACCAAACCAAAACACATCAAGGCTATCCAATTTTCCTTTACCTAAATACTGTCAGCTGCAAACAGTGCTATTGTTTTAACAGGTTTTCCTTTGTAAGTTCACCTTTTCTGTTTTCTTCTCTCTTTTTCTTTTTTAATTTTCTTGATGAGTCTTATCCATATAATTCTTCAGAGAATCAATATAAACTCCTTTTCCTAGTGCAAATCAATCAATCAATTTCTTATGCCTGACAAGGTCTGTTACATACTAGAGAGTCACAAAGCATCCATTTATGTTTACTTAACAATGTGTTTTCCTTTGTTTACCACAAAGAGATTGCCAAATCCTTTAGAGGACAAATACACAGAAATCTATGTTACTAACTACTATAACAGGTGTCATTATTATCTAATTTCTGGTATCAGGCCTGTCTTTAAAAGGCCTTCCCTACCTTGACATAGCAATGATTGGAAATATTAAACTGTACAGAGATACCACATTCTATCCACATTTCCATAACACTATGCCTATTTAGGGAAAAAATTCTCCAGACTCCTATCTTTACTTTCACGTTCAAACTGTATCACCTCAAATGGGCAGTACAGAAAGAACAGTTTTTAAGTCATTGCCTTCTCTTCTTTCTGTTACATTGAAAAGAAAAATAGTTTTTTCTGCTTTGCTAGGGTGCCTGACACATGGAGGAAGATGATGCACAGGAGCTGGGATGATGAACGCTCTACTGGCCTTCTTCAGCCTTTGAGTTCGGTGAATTGAAAAGAATGGTAGGAAAAGAGTATAACCTCTGCTTGTGGCCGACTTATTCTGGGCTTTGCTCTGACTCTCTTAGAAAAGTAAGATTTTTCAGTTTTCTAAAACTTAATAATTTCTTATTAGTTTTAGTGAGCTATGTGCAATTTAAGCCTATTATTTTCAGCTGAAAGGATTTGTTGGGCAACTTCTCTATAACTCCTTATGCAATCTTCTGCTTGCGAAAGTAGAGACAAGTATACAACATTTGAAAACCTATACATCTCCAAAATTAGCTCTTACAGTTCTTACATGCAATAATAAAAGAACATTGCTCCAAATCTGCTAAAGAGCAAAATATATGTATACCAGTGCCTAGGTTCCTAACTCAAATATACTGCAATTTGGAGACCATTTTTTAAAAAATTCCATTAATGGATATGAATTGTTTCATAGATCTTACTTTTTTTTGATCTGTTACCCATCTCTTTATACTAATAGATAAGGCTGACAGAAATATAGATGCTCATTTCAGAACAGGTGTTTTCCAACCACATATACAGGAGACATTGCCATTGAGATTTGTTCCACATTACTTTTAAATTTTAAAAGAAACATATTTTGCATCTCTTAAAAGTATTGAATTGACCACCACTGAGGTCTGTTCAGTAGCACAGGCAACAGAAGTGAAAGTTTTCTTGCATCTTTTTTTTGGATGGATTTTAACCTTAAGATGATCCACACCTGAAAATGGAAGTGTATTCTCTACATCCATTTGGTGCTTAAAACTTCAAGTAAAAATAGCTTTACTGGGTACTCTGAGAAATGTACAGACAACCATATTTCCTGTTGACTATGGAGAACCACTAATGAAGTGTCATGAATTTAGCCAACTAAATAAGACAGCTATGCTTTAATATGTATTTGAGTGTGATTTTACTTAATATACTGAATGAATTCAAAAGTAATGTTTTCCATTATTGAAATGGATAATTTTTGAACGAATCTTTCTGATTCTCAGAGACAACTAAAGAATGAACAGTATAACTAATTTATGGGCAGGAGTTAAAGTACTGTTGAGTTAATCTGACATTTCCTCTGATATAAGACAGGCTTGCCTTATGCTAGGGGGAAGCTACAGCACTCTCAACACTTGTCCACATTATATTTGCTGTGAAGAGGCCAGCTGAAGTATGGCCTCTGCAAAGAAACACCCATAATTTTCTCAGTCATTCACATATGCCAATTGCAGGACTTGTAGGAGGCTGCAGAAGTAATAGTGTGAGTACAAAGTCTTTTTACCTGGAATTGAATATCCTGGTATTTGTCAAAATTGGAGAGGAAGAAAAAGTCTAGAAATATTAAGTATTTTTCATAATCTAAGAAAAGAACTGATTAAGTGCATAGAGAATAAATGCAGAAACAGGGTTGGGGGTAGTTAAGCTTTTCCACAGCATCCTATATGCTTTGAAACTCTTGGTAATGAAGCTAACAAAAGTAATTCTCACTATGCTTTTAAAATCCTGAACTTTTCCAGAACCAGTCAATCTCCTAAGAAGTAATAATATTATTCAACATTTCTTATGCAGCTAGATTTAGGATTAAATGAGGGAAGCCATGTCTGAAGTGAAAGATAAATACAGCTAATGTAGAGACTACAATAAAAATAATAAAAATGTCTTCCATTTAAGAAAACTAAGTAATGAATGTAGAAAAGGCTACTGTGATGTTTAGATAAATCGGTGCAAAATTTTTATGTTTCTTTTTCTGAAAAAAAGCTAGAACACTCAATTATCATTAAAAAAAACAAAACTGACTTGGCTTCACGGTGTGAGACAAACCAAATATATTCCAACTATACCTCAAAATTAATGCCTTTATGTAGCGAGTGACTCGCAAAATCACCAAAATGCTTAACATCTAACTGAGGAGGAGACTAGGTCTACCATTAGTGTTAAAAACATAGCACAAGAACAGCAAAAACAGTGTCTGTTTACTGTTATGTTCCTATGCCATATACATGTTTCAAGAATTTTGATCATTTTTCACTCTATCTACAGTGGTACATATTGCACAGCCTTGCATAGTAGATAATTGTGAAGTTGAAGTTAGATGTTACACTGAAATAATCTGAGATGTATTTTCTGACTTTGATGCCTAATCCTACATATAATACACAGACCTCCTGAGAAAATTTTGCACACCATACATTTTATTCTTCTGACCAAGTAAAATTTTACAACAGCACTTTAAAAGGCGCATGATAGGTTGGGCTGCTCAAGAGACTGAGATGACATTCTGCAGGCAGCATTTTAATTTGATTACATTCGTGCTGGTTTACACCAGATGCAGTATGGGCATTCATTATTCAGAGTATAAAATTACTTATCATCCTACATCCTGCAAGTAACACAAAGCTACTTGTGATTTCTGCATACAGAGACAGTTTGGTAAAACCAGATAAGAATTACTCTGCTTTGAACCAGCCTCAGACATAGTGTAAGTCTGGACATTAAGGACATAATATTGGTTGACGTCGATTGTACTGTATGAAGGAGACACAATAACACAAGCAAATGGCATGAAACAGCAGAAATGCTTTACTCTGATTTATCCTCTCAAGACTTGGAGTATACAGGGGGCAGGATATCCTCTACAATATGTTTTGAAGTACAGAATAAGAAGGATATGTCTTTCCCCAAACCATAGCTATGTTTTTCTCCATACAGTAGCCACAATAGCCTTTTTCCCATGTGCTGGGAACCATGAAGGTTTTTTTTTTCCTGCTTGCAGAAAGTTTAGAAGATTCTGGAGCAACCTCCAAAATCTGGAAGATTTAAGATGGTTTTAATGCTGCTTGTGTATACTACAAGATCTTATTATCCTTAAAATGAATTGTCAGAAGACCTTAAAGTTCCTGTTTTTGAAAGCTTTTCTAATGTGTTTTCTGTCCATATTTTCAGAAGGAGCTATTGATAGTGGATATTTTCGTTTTGTGGCATGTAATTGAAATGTTTTGCTTTAAAAATTATTCTACTAGTTTCTTCCATCTCTTGTAATTGTCTAGTAAAACTTGTGCTACAGTTTAACACAGAAGCAATCTATTATCGCTAATTTATCTGTATTACTGACCCCCAATCATACACAAGTATTTTGTGTGTGTCTAGTCTTTCTTCACGAACAGTACAAGTTTGAAGTATTGAACCCCAATGCTATGTAACCTTGAGATTAGGAACTCTGAGAAGAATGACAAGAATGTATTTTGATAGGATGAATTAAAAAAAGGGTAAGAAGCAAGATGGCATATCAATGTCAGCGATTTCAAAGCAAGGTTAACTTGACAGTTCTTTGCATGAAGCATCTTACTGAATTTTCTTTTTAAAGGATTTGTGGAAAGACCAATAACATACTGCAGATAATATTGCTACACAATTAAGAAGTTACCCACCTGAGATCCTTATTTACTTGCTGATTAGAATTCTAAAACAGCAGAAAGTTTATGAGGTAAGAAATAAGTAAGCGCATTATCATCTGTAACATTATGCCAGATTATTTTTCTTGAATACCTCACTAAATAGTACTATAAACAATTATCAATTTTATTCAATTTTATTTAATTTATTCAATTATTGATTTATTCTTATTATTACACAAAAGAAGATAACAAATTAAGAACACTGCTGGCTTCTAAACTTGAGGGGACAGAAAAATTATCATCTTCAATTAATAGATAAAATGTTACTTCAGTGAATCTTTTACTGCCTTGACGTTCCTTGATGTTCATAGGTTATTTCACTAGGTAATTTGTGTATTATGCTGTTGAGATTCTCCACTTCAATACTGTCAATAAAATGAAAATTACTCTAAAAAGTGTCAAAAGAAGAAAAAACCATAAATATGGAAGCAACATAAGAAAAAAATCATGAGTTGAAATAAACAGAAGCGCGCAAGGAAAGTGGATGTAAGATAGGGTTGAGTCTTCAGGCCAATTTATGTTGAAATTAGAATCAAGTAAACATTAAAATAATTTACAGAGGACATCTGGGCACTGAAACTGGACTGCATGAGAAAATTTGTTCTCCATTTCTTGGATTCAACATGAACACCATTGCTGTTCCTAAATTGCTTCTGAAGATTGGCTTTTGTATTGTAATGGAATTGTGCAAATATGGCTTACTACATAAAATTAGAGCTGTTATACTTCCCCTTTTATGGTTTTATGCTAATCTATAAGAAGTTTACCATGTGCCCATGAGACATATAAGATCCTGCCCACTGATGAACAAAACAAAAACAAAATCTTGGTTGGCTCTTTCTGCCTGTTCTTATGGAAGAAGACATCAGCTGAAAACATCGGTTTAAAAAACTCCAAATTCTAAGACACTTAAAATATAAAAGAAAATCTTGATATTCAGAAAGGTCTGAACTGTTTAAATCTTATTACTCAATATGATGAAGTATTTTATCAAGGTTTATATGAATAGAACCTGATGGATCTTGTCAGGCTGAACTATTAGAGTTTTAATTAGAAAGGAAAAAAGAAAACTAGTGGACATTGCCACCTTTTCTGCTTGTGATGAAAACTAGTATGTTTTGTGTATTTAAAATTAAGATTACAAGAAAATCAATTCATCTGTACAAACTTGTTTCTTGGTATATGAAAAAATCCCATTGAAAATGACAGTTTAGTGGTGAATTACAGCTATTTTAGTGTGACTACTAAGCAATCTTATTCTGTTTATCTGTGTAAAATATTTTTATAACTTATCAAAAATTCTTTTCCTTTCTCTTGATCATTTATCAACAGAAATAGCAGATAGTCAAACTTTTAGTAAAATCTGTGTCCATTGGCTGAACTTCAGAAAATTGTACTCTCTTTCTGTAGGAAAAAAATCACCTATATATGCTCCTGCTGTCGATTTGCAATTTGGGTTTTATCCATGCATAAAAAATTTTGCTTGCACAAATAGAACCTCCAGAGGTGTTTAGATGAAGCCAGAATATCCTTAGAGAAAGTAAAATCCGGCATCTGTCAACATCAAAAAAGATGATCCAGCTATATGTTTTGTGATGATTGGAACAATGGAAACTAATCAAAGATAGGAGCAGTGTTACAATTATATTTTTTGTCAATTGATATATCGCCATGTTAGAAATTTGATGGTGATCTCTTTAAGTTTCTTGTAGAGCAAAAAAATAGGTATATAATTGTTGTTCTATTTCTAGAGTCCCATACTGTTGTTATCAGATTTCTAAAGTCCCATACCTCCTTGGTGTATTCTTATGGCTGCAGATCTTCACAGCACAGACTCCTTCTTCTGCATGTTGTTCTCTTTCAGTTCAGGCCTCCTTCAAGGCTCTGCCTGCCTGACTGGCTAACCCACCCCCTTTTATCCCAGTTATCTTAATGGTCACAGCTGCAGCCCAATTAAGGACATCGCACCTGCAGGCCATCAAGGACAACCAGGACCTCCCGGGGCAAAGCCTCTATACAGATATTAAATAAGAATACATTTCCTCTACTATATTTCCCCCTTTTCTTTTACTTACAGAACCAGGTTTTACATGTTTTACATACAATACTTCAAGTACAACACACATATTTCCCCATGACTCAAAGGCCATGTACAACACACATAGCTCCTTGCTCAAAGGCCATACTCTTTCACAGCTCCTTGACCCAAAGGCTGTGTTCTTTCACAGCTCTTGGCTGTTTCATCTTCTAGCAAATATCCACAGCTCTTGGCTGCCACAGCTCTTGGCTGTCTTATCTTCTACCAAATATCAGCAGCTCTTGGCTGTCTTATCTTCTACCAACTATCGACAGTTCTTGGCTGCCTTATCTTCTACCAACTATCACGTCGGGGTCACAAATAGTTGTTGTTCTATTTCTAGAGTCCCATACTGTTGTTATCAGATTTCTAAAGTCCATACCTCCTCAGCATGTTCTTATGGCTGCAGATCTTCACAGCATAGACTCTGTCTTCTGCATGTTATTCTCTTTCAGTTCAGGGCTCCTCCAAGGCTCTCCCTGACTGGCTAACCCGCCCCCTTTTATCCCAGTTATCTTAATGGTCACAGCTGCAGCCCAATTAAGGACATCGCACCTGCAGCCCATCAAGGACAACTGGGATCTCCCAGGGCAAAACCTCTATACAGATATTCAGGTACAATACATTTCCTCTACTATATATAATCACTTTTGTCTGTACTAACATGAAACAACAATACCTTTAAACTTGAATTCATCAAGAGAGACATAGTCAACAAAAAGTTTTTATTTTGTCAGAATCAGGAGTGGCAACTAAAGGTCCTAATGAAATTATCTGTTTACAAATTGCTAAGTGAGGGGTCTTTTGGAAAACTGTCTTAAACACAATTCTGTTTTAAATGTGGCTTGGAAAGCTGTCACTTGAAGCTCACCTGAATGCAGTGACGTGACTTTTCAAAAAACCCAACAAATCTAAACCTGAATTACAAACAGTTTAACTCCCCCATCCCCCATCTCCCTTCCCTCCAACTTTGCTATGGCTGTCTAAAGAACCCCGGAGAGATAAATCAAAATCTGAACTGTAACCTTACACTTATATACTTGTTAAGTGACTTTTTAACAGTCTGTTTTTGCTAGAAATTGGATTGCTTTTAAACTAATGTTGCCTGGCGGGCAAAAGTGAGTGAAATCACAGAGCCTGGAGGAACACTAATTACTTGTTTTAATTAGCAACAACTTTCACTAGAGTATAATCTCCCTACAGGCCACTTTTTGGTAGGTGTGGAAAATTTAAAAAAAAAAAGGCACATAGAAACAAAACAATAATCTCTTATTTGTTCCTAAAATGACAGCTGTGCTCTTATTCCACTGTAGGCACAGGTTTTAGAGGGAGCTGCTCACTCCAGGGGGAGTGGGGCCTGCAACACTGGCTGCTTCACTTGGAGACCTTTGGCAATCAGCTGCACAAAGCAGTCCCTTATTTTATGCAGCTACATCATAAAAGTGCTCCTTTTGTTACATTTCCTCCCTTTAAAAGGACTTAATCCTCTTTTCAGTTCAGCCTGTAGTGAATTCCTCAGGGACATCTCACTTGTCACAAGCTCTGCAATGGCCCGCTTGGCAAATCTTTCAGCCTTTTTGAATTCCTTGTGTTTTTATTTTCCACATTAAATCGCATTTTTCATTCCCCTCAACATAGGGCAACCCCCTAAATGATAACAGAGAGATAGAAATTTCTACACTCCCCCCTATGTCACAATTTCATTGCTGAGAAGCAACTTCCAAGTCCAGAAATCAAACATAGTTTTCAGCAGGTGGACACACTGAAAGTCATGGGCTGAGAAATGGGCAGCCTACAGGAAACTTGGCTTGCCGCAGCAAATTAAGTTGTCCATGAAACCTTTTCATTTACAGGGAACAGGATTTATGGCTGGTTTTAACATCTGGAAGAGCTGGAATACAGGTGCTCGTTGTGGGCAGTACTTGGGTTTGTTTGGCTGGATGATCAACACAGATGATTATTTTTTGTCAATAAGTGACAAAAATTTCAAGGCTGAAGAAAAGAACAAGTACTGCTGTTTTGATTATTGCTAAAAAAAGAGTTAGAAAAAAATACTAATCTTAGTTAAATGTTGTTTGGAGTCATAAGGACATGGTAAAGCCCATTGAAAATATAAAAATGTGTTGAGTTATAGAAGATATATCCATATATAACCTGATATATATAAAATCATATAGAATCAGATATAATGACTCCCTTAATGTCATAAATTAGGAAAAAAAAAGGCTTTTAAGAAGAAAAAAGAGAATGTTCTCAACATTTGTGTTACTTTACATTGAGCTGACTAAGCTTCTTGAAACAACTTGACTTTACCATTTTACTAAAATTTCAGGTTTTACTAAACTCTAGAGCTATGCCAACTTTTGTCCTTTGTCTGGAGAAGATACGTTTGACGTTTTCATCTGCCATTTATTTTTCTTTCTTATGTGCAGAAACAAAGAGGAAGAAAAGGAGCAATATTTCTTAATTATATATTATTATTTATAAGTTAACCCTTTTTAGCTGGAATTTGAGAAGGACAACATAGAAACATACTCTCTAATGACAAACATACTTTTGTGTTTACTTATACACATATATGGACACATACATGTATACTTTTGACACATTGTGGAAATCAGTCCATAATATCTAAGTTGTTGAGATGAATGTCTCTATCAGTGGAGTAAAGAGCACAGGAAGAACATGCTACCAGAAATGCAGGTTACAGAAGCTGGAGTGACAGCTGCCACCTCCTGATCAAAGTATTCCTCTTTTGGTCTTAATTAATCTGATGCAATGATATTGGCGGGGGCGGGGGGAAGGACAGGGGTCGGGGCGGAGGAAAGAAGGCATTTTTACCTACTGCTTTTTATTTGTTTTGTATTCCACCTTAGAAAGTGGCAAGCTGGTATTATAACATCTTTATGTGAAAGTGTTTTACAGCTTTATCCTTTTTGTTACAATCTGTCGTGTATAGGCAGGATTGCCACATTTTGTAATATGCTCCAAAACACACTTTATGGTGCACTTCAGGCATGAAAGCAAATAACTGCCTTTGTTTAAAAAAAAAAAACAAACAAAACAAACAAAAACCAATCAAACAAAAAAACCAAACAAACAAACAAAAAAAAGCCCAAGAAAATCCCCAAAATGAACAAAAAACCCCCCACAAAAAACCCCACAAAAACTCCCCATGTCCAGAAGCAAAAATCCCCACAAGCTTGCACAGGGAGGAAATAAAAATCACAACAGCAAAAAACCAAAAGCACCAAGGAAAAGCTCTGGACATTATCACACAATGGATTCTAATTTGTGCTGTTTTTGCCTAAGAAGGAAAAGTGTCATTCCTTAACCTTAACAGATAACATTTTTACCATCTGGGGAAAAAAGAGGAAGGATATGACTTGAAAATATTCACTGAGCATATTAAAGCAGCATTCTTGTCATTGTGATGCACGTGACCAACCTGCATCCACAGCGAGAGGTGGGAGACCCAGTTTTGGGTAATAACACAAGGAGAATTACAAAATGTATTTAATAACAGTATTCATCATCATCTTCATCATCATCACAACAGCAACAATAATAACAACAATAATAATGATAACAGTAATACCAACAGCTACTCCTATTACTACAATAACAACAACAACAGCAACATTAGTAATCTGATTTCTTTGCCCCCCTCCTCAGGATGGTTTTTGGCTGGATTTGGTAGTGTTTTTTACCACAGTAGACATCTGCTGGATTTCATTTTCTCATTCTCTGCCTCCCTGAGCTGGCTTCAGCAAGCTGGTTGTTTGGAAGACTGAGACTGAAGGAAGGAGATATTTGAAAGAAAAAAGTAAATATTACCAACAAAGACTATAATTGAAAGGAGCTTCGTTAACAAGGGTGTTGTTGGAAAGCAAAATAGGCAAGGGTGGGGCTGCCTGGGGCTCTTTGTCTGTGTGCACACTGAAGCTGCCTGTTGTGCTGCATTGTACAAGGCAGGAATTTACCATCTCACAAGCAGGCAAATAGCTACCTCTACAAACAAATCGAATTATAAACCTTAAATATTTATAGCTATTTATGACTCCATTTTAACTTTTAGTGGCCACTTCTACTTTCAAGACCTAGGAGTTTTGGGAGTTTATATATATATTTTTAAAAAGTATGTGTTATACTAATTGCTCGTTAGTCTACCAAGCACCATTCCTGAATCTACATGCTCTGCCACCCAGAAATGACAGAGGGAAAATAGCACTATAACAGTTATTTGCTGTATTTTCAACAGAGCAGTAATTTAGAACTACAGTTTCAGATTCCTTACCTGGATGGTTAGAAATATTTTTGTGGGTTTTTTCCTTTAAATTTCCTACAAAACTGTTTTTTATCATAAATTTGGTGCCACTTGATATGAATAGAACAGAAACAAGGAAAATACAAATGGAGAAGAGAAGCGATGTTTTAGAGGGTAGACAGTTACTGCTAGTTAGTTGCTTGAAACTGTTTGAAGCAGTTTGTGCAAAGATATATATGTTGAAGCATCTCATCACTAAATGTTAAAGCTTGGAAATATTATCAGGGATAGCTTTCATTACATCACTTTTAATCTAATCTATATATGTGCGGGATCTAAACAGAAATTTCAATGCAGCATACACACCTATACATTTTCATTGATTGCACAAGCTTAAGTGACTTTACATTTTGGAGCTGCAGCAAGTGTATCAATTTAAAAAAAAAGTCAATGAGGAATTAATGTAATAGTTAAAAAAATCACATACTAAAAAATCCCTCAGAAAACCTTGATTACATTTTAAAATGTCATGATGTTTTCTTTTCCCAAGGTGTAGCTTCCTGACTATGGTGAAGACAATGACAATAATTTTGTTAATACATATTCTCTTTTACCATAATACCCTCATAACTCTGGAGGAAATCTCCAAAACAGACCTTAAGAAAATAATAGATGAGTTAAAAGGATGTGGGGAAGTTTTCACTTTATGGAAGGCATCGCTTTTGGACATTTCTTTTTGTTTGTACCTTTTTTAAGGATAGAAAGATCCCAAGTGCCATATGTCAATAAATCCTTTCTCTCTCCTCTCTGTACAGCAGCTACACTTCAGGAAAGGTTGTGATAACTACCCTGCAAGATCAGCATAAGCTCTGCAGTTGTAAGCAAAATTGCTCAGTGTGGAGCGTACAGAGATGTGGATTTGCTGCAAAAGTACTAAGTTAAACATTCTTTTCTGTGATGCAGTGTACTCACATGGTTATATATGTGAAGGGTCAGTCTCTGAAGCATCCTGGAAACTGGTAACTGTTGGGTATGTGTAAAATGGTATTTTTGACATGAGAAAAGAAACTGCTTTTTTCATAAGTTTAACAGAAAAGTGCTAATGATCACTTTCTGTCCTTCTACATAAGCATTTTACATCTACATCCAGTAATGTCTTTATTCCACCTGAGATAGTTGTTAGGAAAATAAAATGATCACTTGATATACATTCCACAGTGATGTATTAAATATTTCTCACTTTTTATCAATGTTGGAAACTTTCAGAACAATTATAATTTTAACTTTCTGTTGACCTTTTCCCTTTTCCATTCTCAAATTACTAAATAGGAGCTTCAGGAAACATAGCACCAATAAATGGTAACAAAAAGAAGACACCACATACATACTTGTCAGTTACTAAACACTGAATAAGGCTATATGAAATATTTGTGTGAAAATGCATGTGATTTTACTAGTTTGAAGATTTCTATCACATAATACTCCATTCTAAATGGAGGAATAACACAAATGAAGAGTTTACCAAAATCTGCTTCATAAAATGTGTTCATATTATACCAAATATGATGTCCTTAAAGTTAGGTAAAGCTATAGGCAGAAGAATTTACAATGTGAAAGGTATAGTTTCTGCTATGTCTGAAATTAGAGAACATATTGATAATGCTTCATCATGTACTTAAAATCTAGAAAGTCCTACCATCTTTTTAATAGTGTCTGAAGTATAATTTATTACCTTCTGTATGAATTTCAGAATTTTCTTGAGGATTATATTTCCTCAAACAACAATAAAATAATAATCCTCCATATGAAGGTTTGTACCATCTCTTAGCTGCCTAAGTTCCTTTCTTGTTACTATAAGGATCTGGAAAATCCAGAGACTAGGAATAGGTAAACTATTTCAGAGAGAGCTGCATCCAATACTTATCAGTCATTGGGACAGACTTTAATTATAAAGTGTTTAAATAAAGTTAGTTGCTGATCAAATCTGTCGTAATGACTGATAGGGATTGTAGTCCACTCATTTACAGACAGCTTTTGGAGTCACCAGGACTCTGGAGGCTACTGCCTTGCAAGAGCATAAAATAGAATTCAGGCTGTGAAAGGTAATATCCTTCAGGTTTTCATCTCTCTAATCTGAGGCCTTTGGGAAGTAAAAATTGCATATTTCATTTACGGTGACCCTGAGAAATGATCACTGCACAATTCTCTCATGACCTTCAGGCAGTATAAGCATCCTATGTATTTGACTTTTTATTCTGAAGGGAAAACAAGAAGATATAACTAACCAAAAGATTCACAAGCTGGTAGCTGGCAGCTCTTTATACAAAATTTGGAAACATTGAGGGTGCCAAGAACCACAGATTCTACCCTTCACACTCTAAGCATTGAGAAAACCCTCATCACCATGAGAAAATTCTTATCACCGTGAGGAAGCATGAAGCACACATAAAGTACATATTTTTGGGAACATGAGGTCCTGAGCTTGGAGGAGGAAAAAACCTTTTCTGCTGCAGGTAATTATTCTGTGACTTTGCAAAAGAGAAGACAAATTGTCCCATTAGCAATGGAACAAATTGAATGTAGTTTCTTGAGGAGTTTGATAGAGTTTTTTACAGCCATAATTACCCCTCCTACTCCCATACTGAGATGATGACTTTAGGAACTAAATCTCACCTACCATTGATCCGTTTGGCAACAAGAATATCTTGGTGGGTTTTATGCAATGGAAGCACTGATCCTGCACTGAGAGTCTGAGAGCACTGTTTACTGATAGTCCTGTAACATAGAAATAAGTTGGGTCTGCCTTTTGTACCCAGTCACTAATTTTCAGGAAACTTACAGGAATTGAGTTTATTTTTTAATATTTTGTCTGAAATTTCTCTGAAACAGGACACTTGGTCTAAAATTACTAAAGGGGAACTACCAGGCACACAGCCTTATTTTCCTGGAGAAGAGACTATATCTTCAAATACCAGCTACTGTTGCTGTAATTATTTTCTCACATGCATAAAACATGTCAGTTAGTGACCTTCACAAAGTTCAACTAAGTGACTTGGATAAGACATAGCAAAACAGGTTCTTCAGTGTCTAGTAAGAAAATGAATTCTCTCAATCCAAATGATTACCTGTTGAATGGTTCTTCAAGCATATCTGCAGAACATAGCTTCTTCCTATTAAATATAGCAGAGATTTTTTTTGACTTAACTTTTTATCTTGGAAATAGAGACTTGTCTTTTACCTTTCTCTCACCCACCTCCTTCACTTATGAGCAATATTAAACCCATTTGCCTGCCTGTCAAACACAAGTTTACATCTATATTCCGGCACTTATCTGAATCTAGCCCTCATACAATAAATGCTTTCATAGAGCTGATTTGTAAAAAAAAGACCACCTTGCTCTCTCTTCAAGATTAATATTTGTCATAAGGCTTATATGAGATCACCCAACTACTCAGCCAGTTCTCTTGAAGGAATAGACAGCTCCTTCTTTTTCTGTAAAACAATTCCCATAAAGATCTGAGTGTACTGATCTACATATGCATATCGAGGAGATTTTTTTTTTTAATGTGATTTTGGGCTGCAGGAGTTTTGTGGCTGAAGCTGCTCCTGACAGCTAATCAGCTTTCCTCCTTCTCCTTCTCTTTAAAAACTCAAATATTGGCTGTCATATGTATCCTGCTTAGGTAGTTTCTTAGGTCTGGTGCTATCTTGTGAATGAAAATAATACAGATTTCAACTGAAAATACTGTCTTATCAGGAGAAGCCCATTTTATGATTATATGAAACCTTAATTTGCAGTATATTTGAAAAAAAACCAAAACAGAACAGAAAATAATATGAGAATGAAAAAGAAATTCTTCCTACTTTACTAGAACAACAAAGTTTGTCTGCATCTAGTGATTCTGGAAAATTACTAGTCTTTGCATATAAAACGGACTGTTCTACAGATGTATCTTGCTGCTGGAAGGAACCCCACTGAACCCTCTGAGCAGTGGGAAAAAGATTTAGCTCAGGAGCTTCTGTGAGCTCGAGTTAAGAAGTGAGTGATAAAAAGAATGAGTCCATTTTAAGAGTGAACTTGAAAATATTCTTCAGAGGTGTAACATTCACATGCCAGAGTAAATATCACAAAGCATCTTTTGCTTCTGAAACTCAGCTGCTGTCATAATGACCATCTGTTGGCTGTTGGTTTCTAACATTCCCTGACCTATGGCATTTATGACAAATTACGCACCAAAGCGCTAGAGACATCTTGTTAAAATGAAGCCTGAGGCCTGCAAGTTCTAACCCCTATTGTCTTTAAAAGCATGGGTTAAATGGGAACAAGAAGTAGTTTAGACAGAAAACAGACATGACCATGGCTAAAAGAAAATGAAATCCTAATCCCCTAACCCTTTGACTTTTGCAGCTTGCTGCACAGCAATGTGCTTTCAACCATTAAACTACCTTAACCTTCTGAAGAGCCAAATCAGTTCAAACTGAGTGAAAATTTGCACATTACCACACAATCTTTCATTGATTCCTGTTTGAGAATTTTATGGAAGACAGCCATTTAATGCAATACTTTTAACCAACAAAATATGTTTCACATTCACTTTCAGTACATGTAATATTTGGTGTCATACAAAATCAATGTGAAGGAACACTTTTCAAAGTCACTAGTTAGTCCAGCTGTAAAACCCACTGGTGTCAGTTAGATTTAGAGGCAGCTCTACAGTTTCTTTAGGGCTAATATTTAGAGGAATTAAAAAAATATGCTAATTTTTTTAAACTCTTTCTTTGACGTGTTCACCAGCTTATCCTGTTCTGGGCTTTTAGTTTAAAGATAGCAGAAACTCAACTCTTGTTTCAAAATGCTAACTTTCATATCTATATCTATATCTATCTATATATATCTATATATATATATATATATATTCATATATAAATATTTATAAAAAATTATGAACCTTACTAAGAAGAAATATAACCTATATTAAAATGAAAAGGGAAAATTGCAATTTTTATCAAATCAATATAAAACTTCTTGACTTCTAGAAAATGATACAAAAACATACCATAAACCCATCAAAAAACCCCTATATGCTCACATTATATTTGTAGCATTATGCTTTGAAAGGTCAAAAGTAGTAAAATGACACATAACATGCTTTAAAACAAACACTTATTGAAGTTTCAAAAAAAATTAATATTTATATTTTTTTCTCTCATCTAGAATCTCAATTGAAATAGCATAAGTTAGCACACTGAAAAAAAAAGTCTCACAAAATCATTATTATTGTAAGTTTCTGATTAACACATCAAATGTTATGTGGGACTGAGATATCCACAATTAGACATCTAAAGTCTCCATACAGTGCCACCTGCTTTAAAAAACTTTTTTCTACTGTATACCGTGATCTTTATATTAGATAATGACCTGTGAAAACAAAGCAGGCATTACATGATTTGGTGATTGGACCAAACACCGTCCTGTAGTTATACAACATGACAGTGTTATGACTACAGGATGGTGGTTGGTCCAATCTCTGTAACACTTCAGTATTTAAGCAATGATGGCATATATCACCAGAGTATGAGCAGAAAACTCCTGTCACCTAATTTTACTGCATAAAGTCTGCTAAACTTGCATACCTATAGTCTTCTGTTACCCGTGTTTCTTTCATCTTTCATCTTCAAAAAGGTGGTTTTGTAAATCTCTGATGTTTCTATCAACTTGCAGGCTGCAGTGATTGACTTTGTGTTAGACTATGCCTAGCCATTGACTTCTTTCATACAGTAGCGCCGTCCTGACAGGAATGAAAACTGCCAAAATGGCTATTGGCAGGAATGAGAGTTTATTTAGACTCACTTGACCACTAGAGAATCACATGGATTGTCAACTAATCTGGTAAGGAACAAAATTAAAAATCACACAAGGTAAAGTTGCATGTAAAACAAGAAATCAAAAGAACATTTTGGATACATCAGACTCACAATTCAGGCAATAGTTTAGGCAACTGTGAAAATCACTCTTTCTGCATTTTTGATTAAAAGCTTTGTTTAAATTTGTTATGCTTTTAATTTATTTCTGTTAGAAAAATATCAGATATGGTCTTCATCTCCATAAAAATCTAGTAAACTTAATTTTCTGCCACATTGATTTACATGGAAGGAAATTCAGGAACATACAACTTAACTAACACCAAGTAAATTGCTACCTATTGAGGTAAATTATCTCCAGAGTATTTTATCTCACTTTGAAAATGCAGAGGAGACAGCAAATTATTTTCTTCTGTGACATGGGTCTATAAGATTTTCTTCAAATTTTCATTTCACAACAGCGTAATAGACAGAGTTTGATTGTTTCTTTCTCCTAGAAAGAAAAGGAGAAGAAAAGGAACAGAAAAGGAAAAAGTGCTGAAAAAGGATAACAGGTTACTGAGCTCAGGGAACATAGAGAACAGAATATTTGGGGTTTACTCCTGTGCTATCAGTTTTCACGTTCTAGTGTTCTACCCCATTGCTGAAATGATTGTGTTATGGCAGTCAGAAGACTTGAAAAATACAAACACAAAGCAAAAAACATACAGCACAACAAGTAAACAACAGAAACACAAGGAGATGGTGATAAATCTAAATTCCATAATTATTAATTGCTGATAATAGAATGTCCGCAACTGCTGAAACTTAGGCCCAGACCCGCTTTGAATCACTGAGGCATGAATCTCAAGCTTGTCTTCCATGTTGTCTAATGAATGTAGCGCCCACCAGTCAATAATCCTGGATTTGATTTTAAAGTGTTCTTGGAGGCTGAGAAAATTTTCATATTCAACTTTCTGTGCTCTTCCTTTCTGCTCCCCACTATTCCTCAGTGGTTTCATTTTGATGATCTGTATTTTTTAAAATTACACCCATAAGCCATAAGAATCCCAGTCTAAGCTAATTATTGAATGGAAATAAACTAAACTGTTTGAGCAATTCTAGGGTGAAGAGACTTCAAGCTAATTTAATTTAACTCTTAAGTTAATTACAGAGCTTTTCACATTCTTAGGCAGAAAAACAAATCAGTACTGAACACTTACAGATGAAATGCCTCAGCAACTTTGCCACCGTCAAAGTACATCTTATTTGACCTCAGACACTGAGCATGAAAAGTCATAAAACTACACCAGAAAGAGTATATCCAGACTCTTGACAGGATGAGCACAAGTTTATGAGAAATAGATAGAGAGAACTTCTACACCCACACTAGAGCTGATGTCTAGGCTGTTGGGTCATCTGTGTCTTTTGAATCACCAAGAGTACTTTATATGTGGCTTAACACAAACACTCCTAAAATTTTTTGGGTCTGTACATAAACACTTCTTTGATCTTCTAAGCAGC
This sequence comes from Agelaius tricolor, assembly GCF_023055355.1. Classification (NCBI taxonomy): domain Eukaryota; kingdom Metazoa; phylum Chordata; class Aves; order Passeriformes; family Icteridae; genus Agelaius; species Agelaius tricolor. The sequence continues at coordinate 7,035,407 of NW_027269287.1, read as the reverse complement.
TTATTTATATAGACTAGGAGTTCCTCTTCTCTATTGCTCAAGAGATATCAAAATCTGAATTTTAGTATCTTCATTTTCAGTGTCTTCTAAAAGGCATGTCCAAGAGGCTTGAAATTTCGTGGAACAGACCTCAAAGAACTTTTTCATTTTGTAAAGCACCTCCAACTGACTGCTCTAAATCAGAATAATTTAAAGGCACTGAAAAATATGGGACATTGATTATGTTTATAAATTGCTTTCTTTATGTATCTACATTTACTGTGCTGTTCCAAATTACTTTGTTATGAAGTGTTTGGAAGTAGAGGAGACATAGAAAAAATGATAAAACAACTAGGAGAGAAATAGTCATATAGACACAATAGTCAGAAATACAAATTGTGATTACAGCATTAATTATGAGTTATACATACCAGTTCAAACTGCAACAATACATGAAGACATTAAAGTCATTATAAATACTGTATCAAAGAAAACTACTGGTAGGAAGGATCATGATTTTACACACAGTTCTGTCAAAACCCATTAATCAAAACAAATTAATATTATTAAGGAGACTTATTAAGAGATTTAAATTTTCTAAACAAGTTGAAGACTTTCCTCTCCAGAAGTCACCACAATTTGTTTGGATGCCAGACCAAAAGTTGGATTCCAGTTTTGCAAATGCTACTCTGTACTTTATTACTAGTGATCTTTGCAAAAAAAAATCTCATGAAGCTGTCATGGTCTCTTCCCTTATCATGGTTTTTTTTTGTAATCTACTAGATACATCAAAGCAACCCTGATGCTACCTACAAATAGTAGCAATAAAGACTCACTTCACATGCTGTGTAGAGGTAACAGATAACAAAAATTTTTCCATGCAGGTTTGAAGCTCTTTAAATTAAAGATTTATAAGAGCATGTTAGCCTTTTGTACACCCACTATGATCCTTGACCTCAAAGGACACTCAGTACAACCAAAGGCAGGACATGTTACAACAACTGCCTTGGGCTTGTCCCATGTGGAAGATAACAGCCTTATATTTTAGATTTGTGGGTCAAATACTGCTGCAGGAAAGCACTGAGACCATAAAGCATGTTACAGTTTTCCTCCATTACCTATTTGAACTCATCTGTTCTAAGGGCTTCTCATGAAATCTTTGCTGCTTCAGCCATGGCCTGTTTGTCTCAGAAGCTTCTGCCAAGAGAGGTGCTTTGGTAAAGCTCTGCTTTTGCAAAACGTTTCGCAGAAAGAATTAATCTTCTTGCTATGGTGAACTTGGTAAATTAACTATGAAGTTGGTAAACAGTTATGCCAAACAGAAAGTATCAGGAGAGATGCTTATATGGATATCATCTAAACAGAAGCAGTACACTCAGTTTAGCTATGCTGGAATTTTCTACTCAAAAACTCCATGTTTTGCCCATACAACTGATTTAGCCCAACTGGTTTTGCCCATACAATTGATTCAGCTAGAAAGCAGTAGGAAGGACAGCAAGCTGAATGCTTAAGATGTGCAGCTCCTTATTTCTTTTGGAAAAAGAAGTTAAATAGTGCATGTCCTAAAGGAAGCATTTCCAAAAAATGGTTTCCAGAAAAAAAAGAAAAAAATCAAAAAAATCAAAAAATCCCAAACAAACAAGAAAAAGCCCCAAGCCAAGCCATCACCATAACCATTACAACATTATTTATAAACCTAAAATTTTATGACACAGAAATCCTGAAATAAAACCAGACTGAATAGCTACCATGTTATTCCAATGGTCTCATATTACTGGGTAATATTTTGTTACAACTGGAAAGATATACTTAATGGAATTTGTAGTATCTATACTTATGGCTTATCCAGGAGATGACAGCATTGTTCACACTAAATGATAAAACCATGCAGGATCTTCATGGGTTCATTTTCCTTAACCTCCTATCTTTGCATAAAGAAATAAAAAGACTTTTTCCACCCTGTCCCAGCAATGATGGTAAATTTACTGAAAACACTGTAGACACTGCCTATGAATAACTGGTGTCAACATATGCTTGAAAAAAATTTCTCAATCCTGGTATATAGAGAACAAATACCCTGTAATTTTTGTATCAAGAATAAAAAAAACCAAGCAGTGAACATAGAAAAAAGCTGAGTATCACACAGATCTAAATTTGTACTCTATCGGATTGTGAAACCATTCATTTCACAAAATGACTGAAAATAGTAGAAAAAAATTACATGAGATGTTACTTGCCAGTTATTGTAGTTTTTTACTGAAGTAGCATGAAAAACAATTTTCTGCATGCATTTAATTTAAAAAAAATATTTTATATTTATTTTAAAAGTTATCAAAAATAACTGTACTTTTTCCAGAAACAATGTTTACTCTTTCATTTAAGACTAGCATCATGCAGGCTATTATATTTTAGCATTTCTTTTCACGGTGTTTACCTATTTTACATGTCTCTGAGATACTATTACATTTTACATAATCCTGATCTCTATCCATTGAATACTAGACAAAGGACTCCCAGAGCATGGGGAACAAGACACGATAATTCCCAAAGTATTTTTGTAGTGTGATTACACCTCTCTCTAAAATGGCAAACAGGTTGGTTCTCATTACAATGGTGTTCCCTGAATCAGGTGATCTGTAGGAATGTGGTGCATTGACTTCAAAAAATTTTCCACCTGAAGTGTAATTGGTTGTGTTTTATCAGTGTTCTTAATGTAAAATAGGGACTGTGAAATCTTCCTGCATTGTTCACAGGAAACTGGCATATATAACCTCAGACTTCTGGGGAGCAATTCCAGGTGGTAGTTACCTGGCCAAGGACTAGTATAGGGAAACCTAGAGCTCTGGAGGAATTTGCAGAGACTTTAGTTCTGGAAAACAGCTTATGACAGTTTTAATTCTTACTGGGAAGAGCTGTGGTCTGAACAAGATACACTGGTGCAACAGAGATGAAGGGAGAAGTGTTGAACACCACAGGCAGCCACACTATAGGAAGAGCTGATGGTCACCAGCAAAAAAGACCTTACCTCAGTGTGCTACAGAGCCTTCCAACTCCCTTGGTAGGCAAAATATCCAGATCCCATCACAAGAGTATGATCTCCTGTCTGTCTATCTATACTATACTACTAAATGTGTTACACATAAATTGGTTTGATCTGAGGAGAATGCACCTTTTTTCATGGAACCAGGATGAACTAAGGTTATAAAAGATTTGAGATCACATCTGTGTTAAATTCAGGTCCCTTTATGTTTTCAGCACATAGAGGAGAGAAATTAGCTAAGTATTATGGCTTTGTATTTCAGATACAAAACTAGGATGCAAAATACTGAGATGTTATTGGTAACTGATATAGGAAAGGAATGAAACAATAGCCCTTCTGTGTCTCTAAGTGCTTGAATGAAATGAACAGAAAAGAAAAAAACATAGAATCATAGAATGTTAAGCGTTGGAAGGGGTCCTTAAACAGCATCTAACCCCAACCCCCATACCATTGGCAGGGACAACTCCCATTAGACCTGTTTGCTCAACCTGGCCTTGAACACTTCCAGCCTTAGGGTATCCACAACCTCCCTAGGAAACCTGTTCCAGTACCTCACCATCCTCACAGTAAAGAGCTTTTTCCTAATATCTACCCTAAATTTCTCCTCTTTCAGTTTGTACCCATTATTCCTTGTCCTATTACTACAACTCCTGATAAAGCATCTCTCTACAGCTTTCCAGTAGGCCCCTTCAGTTACTGGAAAGCTGCTATGAATTTTCCACTTAACTTTCCCTTCTCCAGTCTGAACAGCCTCAATTTTCTTAACCTGTCTTCATAGGGGAGGTGTTCCTCTTATCAACTTGGCCCTCCTCTGGACTTGCTCCAACAGTTCCACATCCTCCTTCTGTTGGGACACCAGAACTGTACACAGCACTCCAGGTGGGTCCCACAAGAGCAGAGCGGAGGGGCAGAATCACCTCCTTCCTCCTGCTGCCCACACTCCTTTGGATCCAGCCCAGAACACGTTTGGCTCGCTGGGCTGTGAGCTCACACTGCCAGCTCATGTTGAACTTTTCATCAACCATCACCACCAAGTCTTTCTCCTCAGGGCTGCTCTCACTCACTTCTCTGCCCAACCCGTAGGTGTGTTTGGGATTGCCACGACCCAAGTGTAGGACCTTGCACTTTGCTTTGTTGAACTCCGTGAGGTTTGCATGGACCCAGTCTCAAGCATGTCAAGATCCCTCTGGATGGCATTGCTTCCTTCCAGCATGTCAACTGCAACCCCTGGCTTGGTGTTGCCAGCAAACTTGCTTGGGGTGCACTCATTACCACTGTCCATTTTGCTGACAAAAATAAAACAAGAAAAATATTTTTTGTGCTGTTAAACCTCTATAGTGGACTAAGAATGGAAAAAATAATCTTCTATATGATGCAGCATATTTGTACATTCTTAGATCAATCTCTTAGACAACATTTTAAAAAAAGAACACAAAACTTAAATTATAAATCAAACTTCCATATACTGAAATGTCATATTGCCATGGAATATGTATCATAACTAGACAACTGTTTAGAAAGCAGTATGTATTCTTCATATATCCCTAAAGTAAAAATATCTATATGTCTCTCTCTATCTAGCTAGCTAGTAAAGAAACATATTTAAGCACTTGTTCAATTTTCACAAAGGTGAGAGGATCACTTTTTGAACTTGATAGAGATTGCATGCTACTCACCCAAAATGATCAAAGACATCCTAAACAGTTTACACACAAACATGTGTAACACTTGTTAATACATATGTCTCCAAGTCCACTGTGATATGAAATCAAAAGTATTAGCTGTATTAGCTGAGCACCTCAGATATAAGAGTTGTGGCCCTTTTGCATGTAAAGGGCTATGTTCATTTTCCAGGTAATAAGAGACAACTTTTCAGGCCTAATATTCATATCAGAATTAATAAAGTTTCATCATCAACTTCATATTCAGGAACTTATGAAATACAGTTGTGTCTGACACTCTAACTCATTCATTAAAATGCTCACCTGGACAGCTAAAATCAGTTAATGAATATTGCCTATGTAGCTTATGTGTACTGCATATTGATGAATTGTAGATCTATTGCATAATCCTTAGGCTGCAAAATTGGTGTTTAAACTAGAACACAGAAATTGGAGTTTTGTAAGTTAAGCTCATGTTATCACAGGCAACCACGTCAACTATCATTGATTTCACTTTACCTTGAAAAACCCCTGAAATTTTGACCTTATTCTTTCCTCACTTTCCTGATATTTTACAAAAATTCTGCTAACAGGGCAGAAACTAAAAAATCTGCATACCTAACTACAAGGTTCAATTATCAAAAGCTAAAAGGTCTCTTCCTATAGCTCATGCTGATGAAGTTAAAACAATATAACCCCATTTCCTATTTCACAGTAATTAAAATGTTAATTTGCTATGAAATGTTACCACTTTTCTGAAAAGCTTTGGATTTTAACATGTGAATATCAGATTTTGAAGACCAGCAGCCTCACAGTGGGATACAAAATCTGTGAGCCTGGATAATACCTTTAAAACATTCAGAAGTGACAACGAAATATCTTTTTTGGACATGCCAGAAGGAGTTAACTGTGATTAATTGCTTTTTATGCCAGCTCATTTCACAATTATGATTTCTGTCAAGGAATAGTCAGTATGAAACAATATATCAAAGCATAAATATCACTAATAAAATGGCACAGAAAGACATTCTCTGACTACCTAAAACTGAATGCATTTTATTGAAAATGTCCTTATTTTGTTTGGCAGTCATCCATGACCTCCTACTGTTGACAAAACTAGCAGCAATTCCTGTTTGAAGTGTACCAGAATATGATCCTGCTCAGCAAAAGCTGCTGCTTTAGAGCATTTAGAGGATTAATCTCTAAATTAATATTTTCATCTAACACTCTCACTATACACCTTACATAATCTTAAAATTATAGGAAAATGCTAGAAGGGAGTTCTGAGATTCAGCAGCTGAAGTAATGCTGGAGATTTATAGCTCTCTGAAGTCAACATTTGTGACTGACCCAGAGCACACCAGGGCTGCTATTTCACTTTCCTGATTCATGATAAGTGTAGCTGTCTCCGAATAAGCCTCCAGAGCCCATTAATGCCCAGTTCCCTCCCCTATGGTATATATGCACATATCTAGCTTCACTTTTTAATGCTCTGTTGCTGTTAAGTTGAATAGAAAATTAGGCTTTCTTTTCCTCCTTTAAAAATAAAATTTTCAATTACCCAGATAGAGTTGACTTCAAAGACTCTAGTTCACACATTTATTTTTTTGTCTAAATAAATATGAAAGAAAAAAAATGCTATTTATACACTGAAGACTGCAAAATCATATTTCACTTGATTGACGAATTTTTTGTTTCTCTTAGTGTAGTCCCCTAGCTTCCTTGCATTTGCTGTGTGAAGCACATACAACTAATTAACAAAATCATTTGCATGATGATATGAAGGTAAATATTATAAATAAATAGAATACATGTTCATAAAATGTTTAAAAAAAGCACTAATGCATTTGTCATCCCTGCTTCAATTTATTTTTCATTAATAAAATATACATTGTTTTCCATTTGGAAAATTTACTAGTGGCAACACATTCAGCATGCAGCTTTGTCTCTTTAGAGATGAAGCCTTTGTTTAAGCATCAGCAATAGGTTTTTTGTGCCATTGTCTGGTCTGTCAGATTGGATGAGCATGTGTGTTTAGGGGTGCAAAGATGTGCAGCCACATCTGCTGTGCAAAGCCATGAACTCACAACTCTCCCCACCACTACAATGTATTGCACTTGGAGCTCCTTTGTTGTGATGGACCTGCTGGTGGTTGCATGTCTGAAGTGTCAGGCCTCATTACGGTCATGATAATCACTCTGAAACAACCACTTATTTTGACCATTTAATATTGAAGGGTAGGAAATTAAAGGCTAGATACCTAATAGTTTTTGTGATATTCAATTGATTATACATTGGGATTCAAAACAACAATGCAAAAATTAAAAAGGTCTGTTAACAAAATAATGTTCCTTGTTCTTCTAGAGAACAGTTTTTTTAAATGATACCAGTAACATCATGTAAACAGTTGACAAACCGTTTAGATGGTTTAGCAAGCCGTCAATTTCTTCTATGGAATTATTTCTGCAGAATTATAGAACAGGAGATTAACAAACCACAAAGATTCCTCAAGCTAATTTTTCTTCTTTTTCCACATTTATATCTTAAAAATTCTATTGTCTTCAGCACTGCACTGGGCTTAGCATTCAGTGTTTATGTTAAAAGGAAACAAATCGTATTAGTATTCGGATCACAGGCTTTATATTAACTGATTACAGAAACAACAGCTGTCAAATTTGAATCAGAATATTTTTGTGTTCTCCAATGCTAGACGGAGTTCAAACTTGCAGTTTTGGTTTTATGTATATCTTTATGATAGTTACATTATCTTTCAGTCACTATTTGTTTTTACAGTTAATTTTAATAATAAAAGTGAAAAAGTAATTACTTCAATAGAAGGTGAAAATTCATGCATCATATAGAAATAGGAATTCTGTCAGAAACTCAACTATTTGAAAAGATTTGTGTTCCACATTGAATTTTTCTGAACACATTTTCTTACTTATAAATAATATCTTTGACTATATTTTTTCTTCACAAAGTTACTTCTCAGCAAAAGTGTGTTACTGGTTTGGGAAAAATTTTCGCTACAGTCAAGTTACAGGTGAACATCACTAATTAAAGAATACAGCTGATTATCTTTATGAAATTATGCTTACACAAAACCTACATCTGTTGTGACTCCAATAATACTCTGCAGCCCACTACAGGATTAATCAATTATAATCTAGATGGGCCTTTTTAGAGACCTTAGACCTGTATGGCCTCATTAATTCAGATGGTATGTGACAGTTCAGAGGTTTCTTCAACCAGCCATAATCTGCAAAAACCTACTTCTGTGTCAGTTTGAGATGCACACTGTTTTCAGGTTAGAATTCCTGTCTTCCACCTGAAGATAATGGGTAGCAAAATTAAAATAAGTGGACTCAGTTTTCATCCTGAAGTTTAGGGAGTTACACACAGCTGTACTCACTCACAATGCAATAAAGGGTGTGAAATTTTATGAAACCACCTTTATAAAGCTCCGTTGTCTTCCAAAATATTTCAAGCACTATTAAAAAAAAAGGTGGCAAAAGATATGACAATTAAGGAGAAAACTGGAAAAATACAGAAGAGCTCAAATATACACTGACTTAAGTTTGATCCATTTTATTTTTCCTATAAACTAACCAACCAGAATTACTGTTCTACATAGGCAATGCTTGTTCACTTCTTTCCATCTCTCTGTGAGACTTTAACACTTGTCATTTGTCTGAGGTCCTCTCCTCCTCTTTTACTGATCTCTCTCTTACACCTTTCCAACAAAAAAATAAACCTCTGTTTCTCTCAGCAGGCATTACGCCCTCTGTGAAGGTGTTAGTTACTTTACTCTGAAGAATAACTGTACCCTGTCAGAGATAAAAAAATTAAATACCAGGTGATAGCACTACTACTTCCTCTACAACCACTCTGGAAATAGTTTAAATTATTAGACCATATAAATCCACAGGTACACAGCAAAATAGATATAAGATTCTTAATTTTTGCCTATGTCAAACATCTGAAGGATCGATACAAAACACTATGGATGTATTGTCATCAGTTTGCTCTCATGTATGGTCCTGGGAAGAAAGTACAGTGCTGTGAATGATCTCACTGAGAAACTGTGCATGACCGCTTTAGCCAGAGATTAACACACCTCCAGAGAGCACCTTTTAAAAGCACTGTTCCTTTAATGTCCTATTTTCATGATCAATGAGTTCAGTACCCTGCAGTCGAATCCCTAAAGAACAGACTGTAGCAAACTTTCCCGGCCATAGCCCTAAAGAAAGTTTTATTCTTGCTCATTGAAACAGACCCATATTTAACTGTACGAGAGAGTAAAGATTAGCTAAAACCCATGTATTTCAGCTGCCTGAACATGTGAAGACTTGTGCCCTTGAGCTCCAAACTGATAAAAACTGAGTTACAAGTAACTCTGAGGCGATTTTGCACTCTGCTATGACGACATTAGTAATAAACTTTTACTAAAATAAATAAAACAATTTATGCCAAAGGGGGGGTTAAATGTCACAGAAAGCTCACATTATCTATGAAACTTCTAAATTCTGATATAATCTGAACTTTGCAGCTCAAGCTGTTTTATTTAGAATTATATGTAGACAACAATTCTTTAATTAGGTCAATTAAAATGAATAGTATAGGAACGAAAGGGAAGCTTGGGCACAACAGAAACACTGCAGAATATCCAGATTAGGATGCAGCAGACCCTGCATAGCAGACCACCTTATAACATTATAAATCAGCAGCTATTCATCAATCAAGTGCCAGGCTTTTTCATTACTATTAAAATAGTGCATTTTAAAGAAAAAATTTTAAACTTCAGCACTGAAATAAAAATAATTTTCCACCTCTGACTTTGTGGTTGCTACAGAGAACAGAGGCATGACTGCTTCCAAGAAACAAAGGTCTCCTGCCAAAGGAGTGTGAAAGAAGCAACACTTCCCCAAAACCTGTGGTATTCTTGGAAGGTGAGGAAGGGACACACTAGTCATTCTGAAGATGAAAGTTCCGTGACTAAGGACTGACCCAGACCTGCTGAAAGACTCTTTTATGCATGACTTAAAAGAAACAAGTCGGGACTAATCCCAATGAGAGAAAAAGCCCAGTACCTCTTCAGTAAATACATTAAAAGTTTGTCGAAGTCAAACTTTTAAAATAATTTTATTGCTTTTTTCCTAAATCCAGAACTGAGATTAAGGGTTTGTCTATGTAGACCAAAGTTCTGGAAGGCAAATTAAGCCTTTTAGAGTTCTGTGTAGAAAAAAATGCTACTACTACTAAAGATAACACCATAATAAAACCTAACAAAAGTAATTATAGGAATTATAAGTAAAGAGAACAACATTCACTTTGAAATATATATATGTATACTCTTCTCCAATGAAAGTGTCATTTCCTCTTTATTGATTTCCATGTTGAAAGAAATTTTAACTTCTCTGAAGGGTCAGGGTTATATTCAAAGCAGGTAATGTGGGCATGTCTGCAGTGTAATCAGATAGCCTGAAATAACCTGCAACCTAGGAAAAAAAATCAAGGTTTCCCTTTTAAAAAACATTTGAATTGCTGCCACATTTTAAATTTTATTACTTTTGAGGGAATGCTAAGAAACCCTTCTACTTTCCAAAAGTTTTAAAGTTAAATAAATAAAATTATAAAGTTAAATAAATAAAACTGTTGGTATTGGAAATGAATATTTAAATCAGAAGAAAAGAAAGTGATATTTTTTAACAATATATCTTTGCTTCATTATATCTCAAGAAGTCTCAATGTCAGTATTCCGAGTTACATTTTTATGTGCCAGATATGTGTCTTTATATTTGTTTTGATAGAAAAGCGGACAACAGACTATTTCATGGACAATAAATTCAAGATAGTAATGAGGAGACAGTACCGCCACAGCTAACTGCACACAGATTGGAGGGTCACATATTTGACACAGATCTAGTATGGCCCTTAATGAATCTATACACTTGATTAAAGTTACTAGCTTTTATAGCACTAAATAGCTTTTCATGGGAAGCTAGTTAATTTCAAACAGAGTTAAGAGAGCCATTCTGCTCTAAAAGAAAATAACTTCCGGAGTTTTAAAAAAATTTAAAAAATTTCTTGCTTCCAGTATGTTCATATGCAAAGAAAAAGACTAAATTTAAATATTGCAAAAGACAAAGAATGTATCCAAATATAAAATCCTTGATGGAACAGTATGTCACAAAATATTGCAGAAACTGGATTAATTTAGCCTGAAATCTCCATTCTACTAGTTTCTTCTTTTTCTTCTCAGATTATTTTCCTTTTTTTTGCCACCCTAACTTCTCAATTGTTTTAAATGAGTACTCCTTCACCTAAAATGCCCCTGGTTAATGAATTTCTCAAAATTCCCCCTTTCTCATCTTTGATACTAGTTGTCAGTTTTCCATTTCAAGATCTTGTTTTTAAAGTTATCTGTCTTCATTCTCCAAATTCCTTTCTGTTAAATTTTCCCTCTCCTGTCATAGGTTGCTTATTCTCAAAATCTATTTTTCTGTCAGGAAATGTAATTCTCTTTCCCTTTGTTAGCTTTCATAAGAATTCATATTAAATGGAAGCAAATTTGAAGGATGAAAATACAGCTCCACAAAGATCAATAGTGGGTCTTGTCCTCCATCATGACCTCCACCAAGGAATGCCAGTGGCATCACCAACAATTGCAACCTACAAATAAAAACTGTGCTAAAAATTCAGAAAAATGTATTCCCATTTCTAATTTAAAAGATCACAAATTACTCTTGCTCCATTCCAAGACATTTTGCAGTGAAACTGCATGAATAACAATCCATGCATGTCCCATATGGAATCTGCATAAAACAAGAATAATAGGGTGCAATTTGTAATTCTTTACCTGTGAACTATCCAACATGTAAAGTGCAATTTCCATCTGAGACAAGCTTAGCTTGGCTAGGAAGAGAAACCCATTCTGGCCTGAGCTGCTGCCTGTGAATGAAGCAGAGTCATATTTTGAGCTTTAGCTGTTGCAACATACAGAGCAAACACAAGATGTACAGGATGTAAAGCAAGCATGCATGATGTGGTAAAAAAAATAGCTGCAGCAACTAACCTCGGATTATAACAAAGATGTTGTAGCCTCGAATCCCACAGCCATAGGACAAATTATAACCAAATTTGAAAACAGACATATATAGACAATGCATTTTCCTTGTTGCTATCTTATCTTATTCCTTGGGGAAATATCTATATGTTTATACATCTTAAATTGCTCTTTTGCCATAAAGATATTTTTGTCACCGCTCTTGATAAGTAGATACCACAGACTAGCAACTTTATTGTAGGATCAGATTTCGCAAGACCTGTCATATTCTTTGCTTTTGTTCTGCATTCTGGATAAAGAAAAAGATCATCACATATCCTTGAACATCTACTTTCAGCCTAGCAGTGTGAATATGAACATCTGGAATACAATTTATTTCTCCTTTGTATCACCTTTGCAATGTGTTAAAGGCACATGTTTGTCTTCTAGTAAAATATATTGCACCTCTCTATCTCACTCTTACAACTCTACAGTATTATGGCGCAATGCTACAGATAGACCTATTTATTTTTAATTCCAAGTTGTTTATAATCTTTTCCTTTTTGGCTTATCTTTATGCCCTCTTGCAAAGTGTCACTACAGAGAGCATGGCCATAGAGCAGCTGGCATGGCTTGTGCTTTTTGTCACTCTGCCTTTCAGGCACAGGGATGGTGTTTTTATGGGTAGTTGACAGCACAGGTCTTAATGCACAGAATGATGGCCCTTTTTTCATTCACCACCAGGCCATGTTTTTGAATGGAATAACAGATGTATTAAAAGATGAAAAACAAGATAACAAAATTGCTTTCAGAGTATTCGGCCCCACCCCCAAAAGTATAACCAGATTCCAGAACTGAAACATAAGGCTGGACAATCATTAGAAACATATGCATCTTGCATCTAAATTCTGAGCCAGAAGTCTAATTTCAGCACATAGCCAGAGTTACAGAATCCTATATTTAATCACAGTTTACCTTTCAAAAGTTTACCATTCCCATTCCAAAACCTCTCATAAAGAGGCAGTATTCTCAAAACACAGGCTTTTAGGATGCATACATTATTTCTCCATGCAATATTCAGCCAGAACTGGATGAGCTGTGAAAAATTGAAAACTAGATTTCTAAGAAATGATATTATCAGTTCAGAGCTGAGAGTAACACTGAATGCTGGGGCTAACCTGTTTCTTCAGATGTAATTTTTCTGACACATGCCAACTGTAATCTCCTTTTTCTTACTGTTTCTAACAAGACCTCATTGTGGAAAACTAACTCCAATGAAGATTAACTGATTTACAATCATAGAATCGTTTCCACTATCTCTTTACATTTATCATGTAAGTTGTAGAACATGACACAGGTAAAATCCTGTTGCCTGCTTTGAACTACTGAACACTTCTATTGCCCATGCCACAAAACAGCTAGGAAAATGTTTTATGCAACAGTAAAGTTCAGTTTTCTACCAGCACTTTGAAACAATAAATTTTTGTCTTCAACAGCTGACATTTTTTTCTCTGAGAGAATAAAGCATTACTCTTTGTGAGTGATAGCAATCTGTTTTTCTGTCCTAGCAGGAATACATAAACCAGGAAGCCCTCTGCACATGATTATATTTCTTAGCTTTGAAGAGACAACCATTATAATATATCAATGAAAAATAACATCCTTCTTTAAATTAACTAATATCTATGTTTAATGAAGCTCAGTTTATAGTGATTTTCTGGATGAAGTGCTTTTCTTTCAGCCTAATTATGTGCACAGCTTTCAGACAACAAGGAGTGTCTTTAACATTAGATAAGAACCTAGGCTTTTATCTCAATCAATAGTCTTTAGCCTTTGAACTCATGTCAGAGAAAGACCACTCCGTCACATTCAGTTTTATCTGACCTCTTTCTTCTTAATGCACACTGCCATTTACAGAAGGAAAACACACAGATATACAGTATATGACGAAGTGAAGTATTCAGGGTATTTTGTGTACAGGGGGGATGGGATCTTTTATGGCTGTAGAAATGGGTGACTGAAATGATGATGTTAAAATTTTCTTGTTTCCTTTCACTGGGCTTTGTGTATCTCAAAGGAGCCCCATATGGTGCTCTTTGTCCGTGTCATTACCTCGTTACAGCCGCTGTCTGCCAGCCAAAGGTAGAACGCTGCAGCTGTAGACAGCGATACAACTGGAATTGTCTAAGGTCAACAGTGCCGTAATTACTTTAAAATGTCAGCGTACAATAAAATACAACAGTTCATCTGGCAGAAAGCAAATTAGCTTTGACCATAGCGTAATTACCCTTTTCTCAGCACCATTAGAAGAGATCAAATCTCCACATTCAGTGTTTGAGGAAAGGCCATCAGAGTACACTCTACCTGACAAGGATGCACATTTGCCATTTTGAGATGTAATGAATTGTCCCTATAATAGAAATTTTTATATTTGACTCTGGAATTGAAATGCGTAATAACCTGGCTTCTTCATATTTAACCATTTCTTCTCTGAGTCGATATGCATTGCAAAGTGAAACTAAGCGATATCAACACAATGAAAACATGTTAACCACTCAATCAGTGGAAAACTGAAGAAAAGTTATTTGTATTAGTTGGCTTAATCTTAATTGGACAGCCTCTGTTCTCACCAACACAGATGTAAATCTGTGATAATTTTACTAAAGCAACTGATGTGACTCTGGATTTATACGGGTTGCTTTGGCTTTGGAGCTGGTTCATTATGTTGTTTGGGCTACAGAGTTTTACCTAAAGGACAAAAGAAATTAAGAATCCAAAGGACTGGGTACAATAAACAAATTACCTTTCCAAAATTACTACCTTTAATTGATCTTTTCAGTCTCATCTTGTTAAATCAATATAACCTTACTTATTAGAGTTCAACTTCAAATCCTGATCCTGATCAGAACTTCAGCCAAAAACTATTGCAATGAGATGGGGCTGATGAACCTGGGGTGTTGGGACAACTACCTCATATTGAAGCAGCTACTTACTTATTCCAGGGTTTTTTTACCAGTATGTTTACATATATGTTCACCAGTGATGTGTTATTCTGTTTAAATGGGGAACAAATGGCAAGAAGCAGACCTGTGACTACAGTTGCCGTAGGGCAAAGCACGATGCCTTGCATGCATGTTCAATATTTAAGGGTTTTGAGAGATGTCTAAGCTGATTTAAAATTACTTACAGTGTCTGAACAGTATTCTGTTGTATGTCTCAATGTGGATTCACATGGAATAGCTATTTCATACCAGAAGTCCCTGGTATTTACCAAATTCCACCAAATGTGAGACATTATTATGCATTGTGCTGTGGGTTTTATTTATGTCTGTAGATGTTAAAATTGCAGTGTGCTCTTGTGACTCTAAAACTAAACCATGAAAGATTTTATTAAAATAAAATCTCTGAATATGGTAGGTAAAAAAGATAAAAATGTTATAGTACATGCCAGAAAGCACATGGCTTTTAAAATATCTTTGCTTTGGAAAGTATGTATTTTTATACTTAAACATACTTTTGAAGTGCAATACAGCAAATAACACCTTGAAAACTAACAGAATATCTAGACCTAGTTGCAATACTTTGACAGGTTTTAACCAGCTCATCTGCCTACAGTATTTGCCTTGTCTCAAGTGTCACAAGCTCTTGAATCATAGCAATGCAATGATATTTATACATACAATATGAAAGGAAACAAAGCCTCTTTTCATTGAAATGAATTCTCAGAAGGACAGAGCAGATAAACACAAACTAGAAGAAGAAGACTGAATTTGTTCCTTGCTTTAAAAAAAAAAAAAGTAAGAAAAGAGGAAAAAAAAGGAATTACAATTGTCTGTGGCTTTGCCTACTTTGTGCCCACAGCCAAAGTAAATGTGTTTTACTGCATATACATGGTGCATGTTTGAGGGTGCTACTGAAGATCTAATTTAGCTTTCCACATCATGGAATCTGTAGCTCAATCTTACTCATGTACTCATCATCAGTTTCACTTATAACGGAAAGTTAATGGAAACTCAGTGTAGTCAAGTGGGAATGAGGAGGAAAACACAAAAATAAACAAAGCCAAATCACCAAAACTAGGTCAGAATAGAACTCAGCTCTTTATCTTATTTTTAAAGTCTATGTAGAAATGTATGTACAACAATAAAAAAATTAAAAATTGGATAGAAATGACCAGTAAAATTAATAAATAAAAAAATATATATAGAGAGAAAACAGTGATGAGAAGTAAACACTTCCCACGTATTTGGCAGTTTTCTTTATCAAAAGATTATATATAATAATATAATATTCATTAATATTTTCTCTTTAGTATCATTTAGTCATAATTTTTCAACTGATTGCAGGTGGTGGTGCATGGGTGGCATTTGCAGAAGTGATGCAAAGCATCTGTGTGATTGACAATCTGTTTGAACCACTAGAAAGATGTACATACCTCTGAAAAACACATGTTAAAGATGAAGGACACTCAAGAACTTTCCCCTCCAGCTGACAAAGAGGTAACACGGCCAGCCTGGCCTTTGTCTCAGCCAGGCTGGGCAGGGCAGGCCCTGCTGCAGGCACCCGCTGGGCCCCACTCCCCAGTCGGCTGCCGCCGGGCAAGGGGAGAGAGAGAACAAGCCATGGGCCCCTTCCTCCCCGCCCCAGGCCAAGTTCTGGCCTGGCTGTTGAGATCCTTGCTGCTCCCCCCGCAGGCTGCTGAGCCCGACCAGGGTCAGGTGACCAACCATCTGCAGGCCCCAGGTGAGATATGAACTCTGTCAGTGCTTCCATCCTCCATCCAGTGAGAGAAAAGACAGGGTGCAGACACGTAGAGGGACAATATGAAGACACTGAGGTCAGTGAAGAAATCAAGTCCCAGAGGGGAGAGATGAGGAGATGCCTTTCATTCACTCTTAGGCTGAAATCCTCTTGTAAAGACATAGAGAAGGGCTCTTCTTTTCCCCTATAATGCATGAAGGTATGAGGAGATTATAGTGTTCAAATTGTAGATATTGAGCAAAGGCCTCTATGCTAAGGTAAGCAGAGGTTAAAGTAGCTGTGATCCTGTGAGAAGTTTGAGCAGAGAAGAAAAGTGATGAAGATCCTGTGCCCCCAGGAAGAGAAGAAGATCTCTGTTCCTAGAGATGAAGATGATTTCAAAAATCAATAATGAGAACTTTAAACATCTTTAAAACAGTACCCCATAAGGCCATAAACACAACTGTGGGAAAACCTTGTAGAAAATAGGAGAGATTTCATGATTGCTATTCGTAGAAATTGAGAGCCATGAAAGAGATGTTTTTTTGTAGAGAAGTGTCCATAACAATATCAAAAAGGACTGCTCTCCCTAAGTGAACTGGAGAAAGACTATTCTAGAGGTAATAAACTGACTGAAATTTTAGGTTTTGTTTCTTTACAATATCATTGATAAAGAAAAAGTTGTAAGGAGAGAAGTATCCTGAGGGTTTTGTTCTGATTCTTATTACTCTTTCTTTTAATTACTGTTAATAAATTTTTCTTTCTATGCTTTTAAAGTTTTAAGCCTGCTTTGCCTTTCTCTTAATCCTACCACACAGCAGAAAATAAGTAAGTATATTCTAGTGAGTGCACTAGTAATTAGCCAACACTAAACCTACCCACACTAATTAGTGTGTTAGCTAAAAAATCTCAAATTAGGAAACCAAAACCACTATACACAATTGGCGTTTCTGCCTGGTTTCAGACTGAAACTATCACATCTTCTAATAGAGAGTGCAAGCAATTGATGAATGCTATGACATAGGGATTTATTGAAAGAAATAAATGGCAAAGCACGTATTTGATCATATGGTTAAGTAGAATGATACTGGAAAGTTTCTATTGTAATTATGGTAAAAGTCTAGGGGTGAAGGTTAGTATAATTTTTTTTCGTTCTGTTTAATTTAGTGGTTTTTATTTTTCTAGGCAGAGGTTGCATATGGAATGCAATTTTGATAATAATTTTTGACACTTGTATTTTGCAGAGGTGAGGGGTGGAATGTGGTGGTTTTGTATGGGAGGCATCTTTAATACCCTGTAGGTTAACATAACCCATAAACACAACTGTAAGAAAAATCTTACAGAAAATAAAAGAAATTTCACAATTATAAATTTCCCCAGCAACTACTACTCAAACTAAAGTCACCACACTAATTAATACATTAACCAAAAAAAAAATCTCAAACTAACAAACCAAAACCACTACACAGGTTACCTGCCTTCAGGAACAGAAGGTGAAAGGAAAGACCAGAAATGAGCAAATGTTGCAGCAGCCATAAAAGCTGAAAGACAAAAAAATGCCAGCAGTACCACTCCCAGCCACAACAATCATGCCTAAGAAATTCCGTCTGAGAGAACACATCAAACAAAGATGTATTGAGCCTGGCCTTGGTCTCATGTATATCAGTATCATAAAATCTTTTTCAATCCCAACTCAGCTGTAAACACACTGCAAATGAAATTTGCATCCATTTGAAAGTACATGTTTGGACTGCATTCATGTATGGCAGAAGACAGGTAAAAAATTTAGAGGAGGAGGCTGAGGAGCAGCATGGTTTGAAATAGAAAATGCTTTTCTCCTAATATTCATATTTATCAGCATTCCTAGAGAAACTCTAGGAACTTGTTGTTGTCTAAGTTCTGTATGAAAGCAAAGCAAAGACTTTTTGCTTGACTTAACCTCTTAAATATTGTCCACGGAATAACAGCCCATGTTTTTTTTTCTGCCATCAGGTACAGTTGTATGAGGACTTGCCCATGTAAGGAAAATACTAACAATTTTACAGCTGTAAAACAATATATTCAAAACCAATTTTTTATTTATCAGGATATGCAAGACAAAAAACTTAGGATTAATGTATTCACATCTCATAGAAGCATGAGAAACACACTACAAATCTTAACTTTTTGTTTCCTGGCTGACTACGTCTGTTTACCCACTCAGTACCATTGCATGGTTTTCTTTCAAAATTCCTGAAGAGTGGAAAGATGGGGTGTTGAGGTGAAGTGGCATTTCATCAGTAAAAGATAATGTCCACTTGTGGTGTTTCCGATTACTTTATCCAAGGTGTCTTGCTCAAGTAATATCATTTTTCAGTTATTGATAGCTCATTTGGATGTCTGAATAATGACTAGCCCTCTTCAGAGCACTGATAGCAGAGAAAAATTTTAAATCTTCTCTACCTCTAAGAAGCACTTGTAGAAATCAGGAAATTGAGATGTGCTATTCACAGGCAGGGTTGAACTTATTTAGTTACCTGAATTATCCTAACACCACATGGGGAAATGCAGAGTGGAATAAAAATAGCTGCTGTACTCTTTTCCCTAACGTGATTAGGTCCATCCTTCTTGGGTTCTTACTCATAGCACAAACAAGTTCATACACACATATGAAAAGCTGTAAGTCCACTTTTTCTGGATTTCACTTGCAAAATATTCCCCTGCAATGAAAAAGAGACACGGCATCTGATGATTCAGCTCTATCTAGTTTATATTTAATGAACAATAACATTTCAAATTGCTGATACATAACACTGTAGAAAGGAAGAAAACAGATAAGCATTTAAAAAATGTGTTTTGATGGATACCAAAATAATCCTAATTAGTTGAAATTTTTTTTCTGGCTGGTAGCCTGCTTTGAGAGAAAGAGATAAGCATTAAAGAGCAGCATGTAGTTATGCATAGCACAAGCATCTTCTGATATCCAAGATCATAGACTGCACTAGATCTTAAGCATCTTTGTTTTCTATTTAAAGACATAGATGGATAACTACTGAAAACAAAGCACAACATGCAGTTGTTCATGATGTTCAGTATGGCACTCACTCAGCGCTCATAATAGCACTTTGGTTACATAAAAACATCCCTGTGTTTCTGGAGAAATCCAGTCACATACAACATTAAACATTATTTATATTTAATTAGGCAAAATCAAATCCTGCAAGTTAGTTCATTAGATTTCTCTGAGGCCAGTTGTTTATGTTAGCACCAAATCATTAATATGCAGCTACTTTCATAATTATAAGGCTGTAAGATAAGAAACCTGCTGCCTTGGACAGATAAAGAAACTTGGAGACATTCACAGATACAAACCCTGATTCAGCTCTACCCTATTTGAAAAAACCTTAGCTGGAAATGCAGAGTCACTTCCCAATGCCAACCAGCCACACAGAAGTGAAACAATAAATGTCACATTAATGTGACTTAGACAATGTCTTGCTTTGAAAAGACAGGTGTCTGCTAAGGAAGGCAGGAGCCTCCATTGAAATGGAAAATGTAAACCCCCTCCTTCTGAATTACTATAATTTTGAAATTAAGGCACCATCAGGCAAAGATATGGGAGTAGGAATAACAGTTCTTTATTAGGGGAAAAAAAATGCAATAATAGAAAACAACACTGACAGAGTCAGAATATGACCTGACACCCTGTGGGTCAGGGTGTTGGTAGCAGTCTGATTAAATGGTGGCTGCAGTCCTCCTGGAGTGACAGCTGTGGTTCTGTTGAAGCAGTGATTCTGTAGAAGGGTGTAGTTTTCCTCTGAAGGTCCAGTGGTGGTGTAGATGGGCCTGGTCTTCCTCTGGGAATCCAGTGGAAAAGAAACCTGCTCCCCTGGGAATCCAGGGGGAAAAGGTTGCTTGTGGTGTTCTAAATATCAGATTCTATCCAGGTAGGAATGCTTGGCTCCTCCCCCTGGGCAGAGCAGCTCCCAGTGGGATGATGTAATTTTATCAGTCATGGAGTGACACTCAATGGCCCATGAACAGAAGATATTTCCCCTGAGGGAGGATGGGTTGTGGAAGAGATAAAGAAAACTGCCCCACCTGGTTTTAACAGGTGGCCCAATTAACAGAAGATAACTGACCCACCTCTAACAGATGGCAATAAAATACACAGCCCCATTTGCAGCCTAAGACAGACAGGAAAGCAGAATACAAAATAATGTCTGTAAACTCTTAGTGCATTTTCAGAAAGAAGGAAAAGACAAAGAAGTTGAGTACATTGATTTGTATAATTCTATATTTGTAAAGATGGTGAAATTGTACTTTCATATTTGACAGGAAAAAATTTTGTTTTAAAATAGATCTTTATTTAGGCAGGAGCATCTCTGAATTGATATGGTGAAATTAAAGGTGGGGCCAGCATGTTCCTACAGAATACAAGGCAGGCTACTTGCCAGTTATCTAACAGGAGAAAGATAGATATTACATTCTCCCACATTGCTTTTCCTGTGTTTCATCATACCTTAACACTTCCCACATCCACCACAGAGGCATGATATAGCCTACAGTGGACTTCAAGAATTATTCTAACTGCATTAAACATTGAATTTAACTGGTCTTCTAGGGCAGGTTTCTCACTGGACCTTCTTTTATGGGACACTTTATCTTCAACTTCTAAGTATATATAGAATGAAAATACCCATTTTTGAGGGTGAAGAATTAGCTTGCCACAAATAAGGGAAATTCTCTCCCATTTGAAAATCCTTTCAGCTAAGGACACACAAAAACATCTATCTTATAGGAGGAAAACTGCCACTTAGTAAGTTTTCTTTAAAAAAAAAAAGTCTAAATATTTATGTAGAACCACACTGCCAATTCCCAGAGACATTGACAAAGCTGCTCTGTAGGATGCAGAATTTACAGAAGGTCTTGAAGTGTCCTTTGGGATAGGCCTAAGAATTTTGCCCTAGAATGGCTAGGAGTCTGGAGCACGTCTGGAGTGTACCACAGACCTCACTTCAAGGACATGAGCTTATCTATACAGAGAATGTTCTGTTCCCGATAAACTGATGTTGTCTGTCCTAATATTTGTTGATATTATCCTGCCTTTTCTGCTGCAAACCCTGAGGGGGAGAGGACCAGAGCATGGTGGTCTCCTGTCATGTGCAACAGCCATAGATTCACCGCATTTTACATAGTATTGAAAAGTCTGACAGAAGTTTATCCAAGGTTTCCTGTGGTGGTTTACGATGCCTGTCCCATTGTTTGATGACATATTCTGCCTTTCGTAGCTGCAGATCCAGGTAGGGACAGGATCATAGAATGAAAGGTTCTTGTGCTCAGCCATACAGTCAGGGATTAGATCCCTTCTGCAAAGAGGCAGACTGAAAGTTACAGAGTTAAAACTGATACCAGCTCTTGGCTCCAGCCCCAGTGATGGGCCCTGTCACAGGGAGCCAAAGGCTGGCTGTGGCCCATGGCACTCTGGGACAGGTGTTTGCTGGCTGACAGAAAGATGTGGGACTGACAGCCTCAACCTGAGTCTGGCAGAGCCTTGGGATCAGAGCCTTGCCCAAGGTGATCAGGGGTTATTGCCCAATACTTTGTTGTTCTGCTGTTTAGACCTGTAAGTTCACAGAAAGACAGGTCAAGAACAAGGTTCCGGTCTCATTCCATTCCTCTCATGCCACTCAGACAGATTTGTCCTGTTTTATACATAGCCCTTCACTAAGACGAAGGAAGAATACATTTCCAGGATGGACTGCCCCATGGTCTTTATAACTAGGAGGTTTTATTGAGGGGACGATCTGTCTCTTCTGCCCTGGCTCAAGTGAAAGAATGACAGGAAATGGCCTTGAGTAGTGCCAGGGGAGGTTCAGATTAGATAATAAAAAAAAACAAGAATCACTGAAATTGTGGCAAGTGTGGTTAGGTATTGGGATAACTGGCCCAGGGAGGTGGTAGAGTCACTGTCTCTAGAGGTGTTCAAGAGGTGTGTCCATGTGTGGCCTAGGGATGGTTTAGGGGTGATTGTAGTGATGCTAGGTTGATGGATGAAGCAGATGATCTTGTAGGTCCCTTCCAACCTTGATTCTGTGTTTCTATGGTCCCACAGGCAGCAGTAGTCTCCCCAAACTGTGGGCAATTGGAGCTCCATGCCACTAGTCCTTCATGTCCATAATATAACTGGAATTACATTTTCTGTTTCATGAATCATTGGCTTGTTCTTCTAGTTTGTGTGGTCTTTTGTGGAAACCATATGGAACTTTTTCTTATTGACCATATCACATGCGATTTTTAGATTGTAAGTTATGTGCAAAGTTATGTTTGTCTTTATATGTAATATAAACATATAAAGTATATCTTCATCCTCCTTATGTGAAGGAAACAGGGAGACATTAAGAGGCTACTCTGAGATCATGTGGGTATGGTAGTTTCAAAACATGGAACTCAGACCATCAACGAGTCTATGAAAACACATGAGTGCGTGCCAAAAGGCAAGTCCTTTGTCAGCTGGATGAGGGCAGAGGAGGAGGTCAGCCTGTGGTACAGGGGTTCCATCCAAACCTCAGCATGAGGTCATTTTTTGTGCACAGCTGGGTGTTCTGCACTCTGCCTCTGGAATTTTTCACTGAGATCATCAAAGGGAACCTCTCACTACATATCACAAGCCACTTTCTTGTATACTTAGCTGCTGCTCTACCTTTTCAGATTAAGTACAAAAAGATACCAGGTACCATTAAAACTTCTCACAATATATAACTGGAAAACTAAGCAGTCACAAAAAAAACATTTTGCTGAGACACTTCATTTTAAGTCTTATATGGCTATGCTGGTATATTCATTAGTTTGACAAAATCAAAGCTTTACATATTCATTCACTGTCTAATGTGTGTCTTAAGTTTCAGCAGTTTCAGCACTTTCACACTTTCTCTGCTTTCTTGTATTTACACCAATGGACTAGGTAAAGTTATTTTTTAATCTCATGCATGATCTATTGGTCTTCTTCAGGGTATAAGCATTGTAAGCACTCTTGTACCAGAAAAACCTTTGCTAAATCAATGGGAATTTTTATTCAATAGGTAATGGTCTTCAAAATGTAAATCAGGGGGTGCTAGAGGAGGAACAGAAAATGTCTGAAGGTAACATTTGGTAAAAAATTATGTACCCTTATATAGTATATTTGGCTTTCAGATGATGCCTCACTAAGGCACTTTTAGACATAGACAAAAGAAAGGTCAGGCAGAATAAAGCTATATTGGGCAGAGACTGCAAAAATTGAATCTGTTTTGTTTATTAGTGGACAAGAAAGTCCTGGCAAAACAGAGTTATGAAAAAGATATACTAAGCATGTCCTTTATGAGAAAAAATAATGGTCACTGAAACTACATAAAAATAAAAAAGGAGTTTACTTGTTAGGTGGTGTATAGCCTACATAATGAAGTTAATGAACAAGATTAAGATATAGATGAGCAATTTATTGCTGGAAATGATGAGCTGGAAATGTATTTTTTGCTATGCATGTGTATATTGGAATAAAAGAATAGAGATTAATCATGAATAGATTATGCATATATTTACATATGCCTAGCTGAAAGGGATTCATCATCAACAAAAATATCCCTTATTTCACAGGTATTGATCAACTCTTCAAGCTGTGTGACCTGCTTAAATCTTTGATCTTCTTCTCCAGCAGGAAAACACTGTAGGTGTTTGGCAGTCTCCATCATTGTTCCTCCCACACAAGATTTTATCCTGCCTCTATTGGTAAACATATAGCATAACCTTAATCATTACCTTAAGGTTGTCATAAAAATTTTCCTCTATAGTATATATTGTGCCACCTCAGGCACATTATATAAAATACCACAAAAGAGAGAATGAGGACCAGTCGAAAGACACATCCAGATAAAGCAGTAAATGAGTTTTTTATTCAGTAGCATGTTTTTCTTCCTTTCTCCAGCCTCACTCTCTAAACATGCACAATTGTAACTCATGTAGTGGCGCTCAGCAACATCTAAAAGGCAAGCAACACTTGTAAAAGGATTAAGTAATAAATAAACCCTTAGTAAGAAGAAGTAGACAAATCAAACACAGTGACAGAGCAAATCCGAAGCCAACCTCATGCTTATTAAAGCAATGGCTTTTAAATTTTTTTTCATAATGTTTACATGAATCATTTGAGTGCAAATGAAGGAAAGCTCTGTGTCTGGGTTTTGGCAAGAGAGAGGAAGGTAACACTGAGATCTGAGCTCTGTTAAATAAGTCCTCCTTGAACTAACCCTGCTTGCCTGTTGGCTTTCAGTTACAGAGGAGTCAAAGAGCAGACCTCTAAGCCATAGGGTCTTTTCTTAGAGGCTAGGAAGTTTTAAAAAGCAACAGAGAGAAGCGTTTAAACCAGAAGGTGTCATTCAGCACAACCCATCATCTCATTTGGAGTGTGGATACTTATGGAAGATCCAAAACCTTGAGGCAGAGTTGAAAAGCTCAAAAGACATTTTTACAAACCTTCACCAAAGCACTAAGACGCTGACATAATTTTGCTGAAAATTTTTGTAACGTCCCATCCTTCTAAACACCACATAACCTGGGTGATTTATCTTTTTTTATTTTCTTATTCTTTTAACCAAGTGAAATTCCTGAAGGGCCCCAATCTCTCATAATTCCTGGGCTGAACAAAGTTAACCCATGTCTTTAAATACAGAATTCAGGATGAGATTATATGCTTGACATATGTATATGTCAAGCACTACAAATTTTCTGTGCTTGCCCATCAAGTTACAAAACCACAAGTACCATTTTCCTAAAAATCACCTTTCAAGTAAGCTGCATTTTAGTGAAATGTGACTGCTACAGTGTACTATTTTAAAAATGGCTTGACAGAATTCCTAATGTTCTCATTCCTTCAGGATATTTTCTAATACTTGTAGCCTTTTCATGTTTCTAATTAGGCCAGTAATGGTCCCTGAAGTTAAACCAATTAAAATTATTTACTGTGACACATAGTGTGGAGATAATTATCTGATATCTGAATCCAACTTCTGCTTACTTCGCAACATTACTTAATAGAAAACAGGGAACCTGATGCCCATGCTTTCATTTTACTTGTCAACCAAATGTGTTTGCCCTATAGCAAACTGTTCAAATAAAGCATTAAAATCTTGGTGGTGCTAATCAAAATGTTTAAAATCCACTCACACTCCTTTATAGTACTGAGAACCATAAAAAACTCTCACAAGTTACCTTTTACATTATAGTTGCTGATCACTGTAGTGTTATACCTACATCGTGCATAGATAATGCAGCTTATGTAGTTTCTAAAAACATTTCCAGGTTTTTTGTTTCTCTTGAAAACATACATGGAACAGAATAAAGACATGAAATTTTTACACTTATGGACACAATAAAGTTGTTTGCCTTTTTTTCAATAAATTAGAGTCGTCTCCAGATTTTAATTTACATGTCATACAAGCCAACTTCTTCTGGGAAAATTATGAATTGATATGAAGAGATTTTCCAATTTATCATGTTTCATAAATAAGTCTTTTAAATTTAGACAAAGTTCACTTGGAATGTACTAATTTCAGAACCTCATGGGAAGGGGGAAAAAGACATATGACAAAAAGAAGTAAAATATTTCACAGGATAATGTTTTCCACAGAGTAACCACTACCAGAGAATCCCCCTTGAGGGGAAAAAGAAAATCCTCTACATCACAAATTCTGCATTTGGAAACAATTTGGCTTGTCTGTAAAATGAAACCGGTTGAAGCCTTCCCACAGAAACTTGATCCAGTAAAAGAATTTATATTTTTGCTTAAATCTGTCAAATGCCACACATTACAATAATATGGAAAGGTGTTCAGCAAAATACAGGGACAAGCCAAGACTATTTCCTCATGATAGGATACCACTCCCTTAGCACAGATAGTGGGAAGTGACTCTGCTTTGCCAAGTTCTCTGAGCTTTGTGGCCAATCTGAAACCCAAATAGAGTGCTTATGGGTTTGTCTAATTCAAATTTAGCATCACATTTTTAAACTTATGTGGTAATTGAAAATGTATACATGATCTTAGTGTGCAAGAATTTTGCTGTACTTACAGGCTGGGAGAACTGAGCATGCTGAAACAAATTCTAAACAGGGAGCAACAGAGCCTGGTCTCCTCCCTGCTACAGGGATTTGACTTTTGAGGGGTGAAGGTAGAACAGTGCTTTATGTTCTGCTGGTCACTGGATGTGATAAGTCAGCTTGGGTGGCTTATCTCCCTGCACTTTGATTTTTCATATCAGGCTGATAAATCTCTAGCTTAATATTTGAGGCATTATCAGGTAGATTTGTGGTCCATGTATGATGCACAGAAGGAGTTACCAAGTTAGAAATTCTTTTATTTTGTTCCAGATTTTAGTTCATTAGAAGCACAGAAAAATATGAGGAAAATATATTTACACCCTTGCTCCCCCCATTTCTTCAAAGATTTCAAGGTAATGACTCAAATTGAAATGCATCATGAAAAAACATATTCTTACATCATCATTATCTCATTTCTTAGCTTTCCTTCAATTTTCTATACATTACAGTCTTCAATGCACCATCAACTTGCACTTAAATGAATAAAGCAATTGCGAACATTGATAGACATCATTCTTATCGGGAAATAATTCCATATTTTGGCTAAGTTGTCTGTCCTGATAAAGAGGATCAAGTTACCCCATGGACAATAACTGCTCTGTACATCTTAATTTAGTTCATACTTCTTTCACCTTCTTGTCATGGCTAACTAATTCAGATACATTCTTTTATCTTACTGATCACCAAAGCTAATTAATTCTTGTCTGCTCCTGATGCTATTGAAAGCAAAGGAATGTGCACCAATTCCTCTCATGAAAGAGTTAAAAACTTCTCAGCCTTCACTCTGAAAGGTTTGTTCCTATGCCCTTTTAGACAATGACAAGCCGCTAAGCGTAAAACTAATTAACATTTCAAAAAGTAGTGTTAATCAATAGTACACAGCTTCATCGGGAGCCTTGCTCTGTCAAGTTTTTCTGCTTGATTTTTTTATACCATATCTTTGAAATTATTGTGCTAGTTTTAGATGTTTTTGCTGGATTGAGAACATGGTGAAACATTAAAAGACTCAAGTCACTAGAAATACATAATTGGTATTATTTTAATATCTCCACTAAACTTTAGTTATTTATTCTGCTGTTCCTCCTCCATCCCTCCCCCATCATTCTGTTGAGTGGCAGACTTGATTCTCATTCGATTTTATTGTTGTACTAAATGACACATTATATTTAAGATAACAATTTATCATCATCATCTATTAGGAGAATGCTGGTGAAATCTAAATTAGACACCTTCTAAAGGTCTGTTTGTGTGGTATGGGTTTTGATGTCAGAGAGAATAAAAAAGTTTATTTGTTATTTTTGCATTTCATGTTTTGAAAGCATAATGATCATCATAATTCCAACACACAGAAACTGGGGGAAATTTTCTGTTTTAGAGAAACTTGATTGTTTAGGCCTACTGTTGCTAATATACATTTGAAAATTATTTAAATGGTAGAGCACTTTAGCTTCTGCTACACCAGATTGTACTGGAGCATTATCAACAATTCATAAATTCAATACTATGTTCTCATTGTTAAGATACAATATCTGACAGCTATATATTAGTGAAAAATTAAGAAAGGTGAAGGACAGTGACAGTGAAGTCTTCAAAACTGTAAATGTGGATATTTCATCTTGGCATTTTTGAGCACCAAAAAAAGGAGTTGACCACAAGCTGACTTATGTCAGCTCTGTTTTCATGAGCTTCATGTTGGAAAGAGTTTAACATACACTTATTGTGCTGCTGTGGACAAGAATTTACTGTGAGGAAAGCATCCTATCTTTTCTCATATTTAGTAATTTGCAGTAGAAACTTTAAAATTGTTGTTAAATTTCCTCTAAACACTACCGCTATCAACTGGGTAATAATCAAAATCCTGAAGCTTATGGGGAATGTAAGCAAGGTTAAAACAATAAGCCTGAAAGACTTGAGGGCAGAATGAAGTAATCAAACTAACTAAAATTCAGATTTACTAAGATTTAGAGGTAATCTCTAAATCAGAGGATTATGCCCCTCCAGCCTCAATTATTGGGTGAATTCACTGAAGTTCTATAATTTCTACAGCTCTGTGGAGGAAACAGAGACTCGGTCTCCAGAGGAATGGAGCAAGTCTTGTATTTCAAATGTTATGCACTAGTGCAGACATAATGGACAAACCTGATTAGTAGAACCTCTCCTCAAACCAGACTTTGACAGAGACAAGGAGCTGTTCACCTGCTGTGAAGCCAAGTATCAAATTGGAACATGCCCATCCTACGGGAATGATAACATTTTCTGAACTGGGTTTGTGAGGATCTCACTGCCTGAGAGCTAAAGCTCAGTGTAGGAGTGGAACAACTACACTATTTTTTGTGGGTCCACAGGTGACCTCACACATCTGCAACACAGCTGGCACAGTGGCTTGGAGCCAGGAGAGAGATTGTGGAGAGATTAACCTTGAATAACATACTTATTATGCTAGCTTTAAGGGAATTTAAGAGTATTTTTCATTCTTCTAAATGCTGGGATTCACCTGAGTTATCCTCAGGCCATTCACATAATTTCTATTTGTCTTACAGTTTTGGATCTTTAACTTCCATTGCATCCTGTTTGCATAATGGTTCTTGAACAACTACTACTGCATAGGCAGTAGGCCTAAAGGAAAAGGTGTTTATGTACACATCTGAAAAAATAAGTAATATTCATTTAATTTGGTTTGACTATTCAGTGTTAAATTGAAAGCTGTACAATGTAGAGCACTGCCATGTAATTGATTAAGGTATATCACAAGGTGATAGACCCTCAGTATTCTTATAGGATCACTGATGTAACTTTCAGCAAAACTATGTCACTACATTGCACGCTAATATTCAAGCTTTTGTCTACTACTTGGTGTTAAAATACCTTTCTCAGAGTAAGTAACAGCATTATAAATTTAAACAAGTTCTAAATTGTTTTTCTAAAACCAAAGAAACTCCATCTCTAATCAAGAGCAGGCATTAATGGCAGACCGAGTAGTCCCAGACTGAGTAGAATAGATGCAATCTACTTCCAGGACCAGAAACTTCTGGTATTTTGTCTTGTCTGTAGATCATACTTTGAATTTAATACATTTTAGTTCTATAAGATTCATTAAGTTAAAAATTCTACAAACACTAGTGGAAACTTCTGTTTTGTCAACACAACTTGATGTCATTATTTGATCAAACTGACCCAAGCCTCCAAATGTAGCTAATTTGAAGAGGGACTGCATGAGGACATTTTTCTAAAATTCAAGTGGCAAGGCAATGAAGGCTGTTTTCTCATGAAGCAGTGAAATTTTGGAAGCACAAATTCCTTTGTAATTCCAGTGAAACTGTGCCTAATTTTATTATAAATGCAGAACCAGCTGATTTGGGTTATTGTGGTGCATTTACCAAAACAGCAACTCATAAAAACACACAAGTATGATATAAAGTAGCCTTGCAATGTTGGCTCAGTACCAATCAGTGATTCCCAGGAAGGTGTGTATAAAACAATTCCTTAAATATGCAGTTCACTAGTGGAAATTAATTCTGGGACATTTACTTTCTAATTTGTTCTAAAAAAAACCAAACCAGCATCAGAGAGATTTCTCTCTAATCAGCATGTTTTGAATAGGTTAATTGGAGTAATTTTTTTCTTGCATCTGAAAACAATTGTCCCTTGTATGTTTTTCACCATGCTTTTCTGTCTAGAAGTACAAAAACCCTGTGAATACTTAAGAAAATGTGTAAAGAAAAGGGACATTGCTGTGCAGACATCTGGAAGGATGGTACAGAAAATTCTTCTCAGTAGACCACCAAATTCACCTCTGACTGACAGAGATGCAAAACCATTTCAGACTGAAGAGTCATATTAGTTTTGTGCTTTTCTATCTGCTTTTCTTTCATATGACAAAAGTTAAGCTTAGGTGCTACAATTTTAGGAACATTCTATGTTACATACAGGATTACAAAGGTCAGAACAAATTTATTTACCTAAATTTTCCTCATATGAGGTTTCACTTGGATGAAATCTGACGTTCCTTGGACCTATGGAAAGCTGTAGGACACTGAAAATAACAAAGAAATTGTAGAGAGAGATGAGATAGAACTGGGTTGCAGGGTGCAGAACATGCCTGCGGAACGCCATAGCAGCAGAGCAGCTTGTCTCTGCATGACCTTGGGGGGACGACACGCCACACGGCAGACGCCCTTCAGACAGGAGCTTGCCAGAACCTGCCAGACACCTGAACAGCGTGTGGCCACCCCTATAAGGACATTAAGAAAGCGTGTTGCTGACATGGCAGTGTCTGGTATGGTCGCTTAGTGAAAAACGCCACACCAGGAAACACTGTGTCTTGAAGAAGTGTATAAAACCAGCTTGCTTCTCTGAATAAACATCTCAGTATCCCTGCTGGTCTGAGTCCGTGCCTTGATTGTTGCAAGAAATCTTAAAAATATATCTGGTCTGAAGTCTTGAATGTGATGTTAAAGGAAGATTTAAAGGATGGTGAATACCTTCAAAGTGTGTGTTAGAGAAGAAGAAATGAATAATTTTTTTTTAAGGTTCTGTAGGCAATACTGGAGTAATTATCTACCCAGTCTATCAGATCTATCAGTGAATTTTTCTCATTCAACAGTTTGCTTATCAAAATTCAGTTTTTTATGAATTTCCCCAAATGCTGCAAAACACAGGCTTTTAAAAGCAAATATGTAAGAGAGAAAGGGAAAAATTCTTTCTTTTTACTAGAAACTTCCACATCATACAGCAAGTGGAGTGTTCCTCATGATGAATCCCCTGCACTCCAGTCACAACTGCTGTTCATTAAACATCTATCACCTCTCCATGGTTCTCCACATAGTTCTCCAAATCCAGCAAGTCTCCTAACAGAAAGGCACTGAAGTATTTTGAACAAATAAACTAGCTTTGGGAACAAAATAGTCCATGATATATGAAGTCCTTCAGACTTCACTCTTAACTGTAGTTGTGATGTGTCAGATCTAAACCCTATAAGTGCCATGTTCTTGCTAAAAACATTTCAAAATGCATTGACTTGTGAATCCACAAGATGGAACAAGAGAGGCCAGAGTGGCTATTCCTGCTGCTTGAGAAGAGAGCAATACTTTTTCTTGCAGCTGTAGATACACTTCAATACCAATAAAACCACAATTATTTACACTGTGGGAATGTTCCTGACCTCTGCAGGCAGTTTAAACTTTTATTTTTATCCTTTCTTTTTTTTCCCATGCAGTGTTTTTACAGTCATAATTTGTCCTAAGTGAGCTTCTCAGAGAAAAACATAATACTTTAATGTGTGTTATGAGGGTGAGGTGAAGTACGTGTCAGCAATTTTTTGGAAATAATTGACCTTACTATGCTTTGCAAGTGAAAATACATGCATCTGTCCTTTTTACTGAAATATGTTTCATTAATGGTGATATTGTAAACCATTGTATCATAAAGTATTTGCTAGACACAATTTTTTAAAGAAGAATTATCTGAAGTGTATGCATTTATCTGTTGAAGTCCTCTCAGTACACACGGGTTAGAAGCATCATCCTTCCTAGCACCCAAGCCAACCTGTTCACTCCAAGAAGCTCAACACGATACTGTAACAGTGAGAACCAGGTTTCCAGACTCCTGAACATCTTCTGAGCTCTCAGAATATAACATGGTTAGATCTCATTGCAGATGTTACACCTCAGTAATTGGACAGGTATCTATTTTTTGTGAAGTGAATTTATAAAAATCATGTTCATAAATTACAGCAGATATTTTATAAGCTCTAAAGCTCACTGGCAGGTCCTGAGATTTTGTTATCCCATTGGACCACGTCTCCTTCTTCTGGGACCTGTGTTTCAACCCCATTCATGTTGCTTACTCCCTTTTTGCCTTGTTCAGCATCTTGAGCCAACCACTCCGGGCAGCCAAAGGGTGAACTTGGCTTCTCTGCAACCCAGATACTGAAACATAGCATGTAATTTTCCAGCAGCAGCATCTGAATGTTTGGCTGGCTTTTTTTTCTGGCTTATGCTAGCTGTTGTGGTGGCTAGAAGTCTGAAACAAGAAAAGGAGTGGCTAGAAGTCTGAAACAAGAAAAGGAATAGTCTGGTTATCTATCTTTGCAAGTTTTTCTTATTCATTCACATTTAATTGTCTTACTTTAATCCCCTGCTAACTGTCTGAATAAAGGCCCTGAGAAAATGCCCCTTGACACCTTGGTGTGATATGAAACCCTCAACATCATGTTTCTTCATGTGGTCCCTCTGCATATTCACTGTGTTTGCTCTTGCTA
Source organism: Agelaius tricolor (assembly GCF_023055355.1). NCBI lineage: Eukaryota > Metazoa > Chordata > Aves > Passeriformes > Icteridae > Agelaius > Agelaius tricolor. The sequence continues at coordinate 7,002,576 of NW_027269287.1, read as the reverse complement.
GCCTTCCTCTTACACTTACGTTTCCTTTCTCTTGTACAACCATAATTAAATGATTTTGTGGTTAGTATGCATGTTCATAAGATAATGCTCTGCAATAAGAGGCCGCATGATTATTTCGGCTCAGGATCTAATTTTAGACTCCGACCATCACCACACAGTTCTTATCTCTTATCTCATTTCATATTCATAATTTGATTTAAAAACCAAGATGATTATAGTTAAAATAGAAAGTTTTTTGTCCTTTTTTTTTCTTTTTCTCTTTCAATCAGAATATTAATATAGCATGGATTTCTTTTTTTAATGAAGTTCTTAAGAAATCAGAAGCACCTATTTACTGTATGGCCTCTTCAAAGGAAGAACATGAAGTAGGTTGGAAAAGTTTTAATACTTATTCTTCGTATCCTAAATTAATTTCTACTCTATGCTCTCCTCCAATAGCCACCAGAAATAAAACTTCATGTTTATATCTCTAATGTCTAAATACTCACAAAGTTTCATATTCTTTCTGTCTTTTGCTCAATTCTCATGGGTTAATACTGTCTTAATAGTGAGTGTAATAAATAGATGCAAACAATGCTCCTGGTGCAATCTTACAACGACAAATGGCAACATTCTTTTGTTAAAAAAATTGGATGGAGTAAAGCAGCAGATTATGCTGCAAATAGATGGAGGATTTCCCCCCATCCTTGTTGATAACTTTCTGATGAGAACACACAAAAAAAGAATGTAAATAGGCTGAGTGTCCTTGCTTTGCAAAGTCAACTCTCTGTATGGTAAGATATGTGACACCTATCTCACAGACAGGCACTTACAATGCTGTTCATTAATTTTATCACTAACATAAACTTTTAATATGCATATGATCAGTATATGGGACTTTTAGGGCAGCTTAAAATGACTGTAACCTGTAATTACTGCTCCTGTACTTGATTATAATAATCTGATTGCAATTATTCAGTGATTTTAATACAAGCCCCAAGCTATATAACAGTAATTCAAGTGCAGTGATTGGGAACATGTTTCTGTTTGGCTGCAGAATGATGTTTTAATTCGCACTGATTCAGGGATCTGGCTATAGTTCTATTCATGTAATTAAGGCACATTTATGCAGTCAAGTACAATAACTTAAGTTTGAAGTGAATTTAATTGGTACAAAGATGCTATATAAAGTCAAAATGGATCATAAGCATGAATTCCTTAGATAGAAATAATAAAGCAAAGATAGCAATACTTGTCTGGTTTGACTATTACAATGAGATGGCTAATTTTTAGATAAAAATGAAAAGGCACATGGTAAGATGGGAGAACATGTTTACAGTACAACAACATGCATTTAGCTAGGATCCAGAATTATTACTAGAAGTTTTATAATTTCCATGTGCTTGTCTTAATCCTGAGTTTAAGCCTGTGATCAGAACAAAGACATTTAATATACTCCTGGAAATGCTTTACTCTGATGAAAATTGAGTGACCCTAAGTTTCTAAACGAGCGTAAACTCTCTTGACTATCTCATTTGTTTTCTCTTACCTCTTCACTTCAAAATCAGACATGGCAAAAAAGAGTTTAACAAAACAAAATCAAGGCTTTTAAAATGTGTATTTTGAAGACTTACACCAACACTATTTCCAAGCAATGGAAATGTCTTTACCAGCAGAAGGTTTCACTACATTTTAAAACTCCCTTATTAGACACCTAATAAGATACTACAAGAAAGCAATTACCTCATGAGTAGATATATTCATTTTACTTTTAGATATAATTGAAAATTAGCTTTTTCTTCAACAAAATCATATTTATTTAATAAACTAGTGCTTCTTAAATGCAATAAGATTTTTGTTCAGACCAAAAAGGAAAGCAAATAACTTAATTACAATATGTGTTTTATTAGCTCTTTCAATTTACTTGAACTGAAAAACTTTGATGCCCCAAAAAAGAAAAAGAAAAAAAAACCAAAAACAAATGTAGCAATGAGAATTAGTGGATGTATGGGGAAATACACTTTTTTCACAGTGACTTCCTAGGTTTTCTGTATTTGTAATGGACTGGGGGAATGAAAATGTTTGAAGAGAAAACTCGCCACAAGCAAAATAAAACCCCCAAAATCTGGATACAATTTAGAAAATTGCACTAATAACAAATTAACAAGAAGCCTTATGTCAAACTGCTTATTTGGGAAAAAATATTTTTTCCAGCACTACTATTACCATCCTCCCTTAGAAGTATTTTTCTTCTTTTATTGACATTGACAATAAATGCATAATTTAATGATTGCATGTGAATTAAGTGCTGCTAATAAACCAATAAATCACTTTGATAATGATTTTGTTTAAACTGCATGAACTGAATTCTTTAGTCTGAGACATTTGACAACAAAAAAGAAAAATTAAAATGCAATTTAGATAGTTATTTCTGAATATCATCAAGTTTTTACACCACATTTTTCATACTTTCTAATCGACAGTACTGCCCTTAAACTGTTTTATGCTGTGCTCCAAGACATAACCCTGAATACCAGTGAAAGATCTGGTTTCAAAATGGACCTTGTATAGAAGAAAATGAAATATATATTTTTAATTTTGATTTTAAAAAAATTATTGTTCTGATTTTTACAGAAGGCAGACAAAATGTCTGGTTCCACACCAAACCGATCAATCAGTTTTGACCTTCTGATTGGTAATACTGCAAGATAAAAATTCTAGAAGTTCAAGGGAGAATTCATTAACAGTGAGTTCAATTGTACTAATAGGTATAATGCCACTCTTACCATTGCACAACAACTTTAAAAATTATGCATTACCAGCACATGCTGTATTTTCTTGTGCTCCTTGTTCAGAAGGCAAACAAATAATCTCTAAAAAATGAGTTGTACCTACATACTAATATTACTTAATAACATTTTAAGACTGTTTTTAACCACAATAATTTGTCAATGAAAATTATCATGCCATTGTGTTAAAAAATATCTTCGGAATTTGACAGGATATTTCAAGAGTTAAAGAAGGAATGAAATTGTGTCTATATTTGCTTCATCAATTCAATGTTTTCAAAAGGTAATAAAATCTAGCTAATTACTTAATATTTTCAAATAGTCCACAAATAAAATGGGCTTCAATAATGAACTTGGAAAAGTTTATGAGAAGAAATTCTGGTATTGTTTAATTATTTTGCTCTTTTCCTGAAGTTTTTGAAACTTCAGGATTTTGAATTTTAATTTTATTTTAATATTTATTAAGGGCTGCTGAGTTCTCTTTCCTCTGTGGTTTTGTTCAGTGTTGCTTTGTTTTTTTTTTTTATAACATTGATTCTATAGAGTAGACTTGAAAGTGAGCACAGGAATGTAACATGATTGCAGTAGTAAGGGATAGCTATATCACTGTTTGAGGTCCTCCCACAAGGCATCTGTGTCAGAGCAGGCTTGCACCCTGACAACTCATGCATTAAAAAATCTGTGCCACCCCTTGTCATGTGGTTATGGCAGAGAGACTGAAGTTTCTCTGCATAGTGAGCTCCTGATGTTTTGACATCTGCTTCTATGAACTTTAACACGGCTTTCATTCATACCGAACACCACCACATGTAAAAAATACCATCCCTGGCCCTAAGCATTTAAAATCAGCATTTAATTGGTGTTATGGCAAGTATTTTTATCAATATATGCTCATTCCTTTGTAAAAATTACACTCCTTACAAGTTCTGGCGTCCAAAAAACCTAAACATCTCATCATTTACATGACAGTAAACAAATATGGACCAAATCCCACCAATCAATCACTGAACATACTTGCATTTGTGAAACTTCCAGAGTTCTGTGAACCCCTCTTCTTCGAGTGTGTAGCCTGATTCAGGGGTGGTAATTGCTGGAGTGGGTCCCCCAGGGTCTATTGAGGAGTTGGCCTTAGCTGACCATGTAGCAGGCTTTAGCTTCAGACCCTAAGAAGGCAGACCCTGGGAGGGGGAACAGCTTGTTTAGATAGGGCAAGCTAAAGAACAGCTGCCCCATGGGAGTTAATATGTTGATAAAGCTATCCCTACAAGATTATGTTTCTAGAATGTTCCCCAGCTCTCCCCTCCTGATTGGTTATTATTTGCTGCCTTGTTTTGCATATTCCTAATTCCAGTTTATCCCTGGGTCCCTGCCCTTAGATCCACCCTTAAATCTTTCATGTATATAATTTTGTACCGCCCCTTTTCCTGGTCTCTTGTAGTTAGCCCCATACTGTGCTTGGCTTCCCTCTTTGTTATTTTCTTAATAAAGTTTTTCTGTTTCAGGTAATCCAATTGTGCCCATCCTTCTCTTTAGCCGCTGCTCCTGGCTGACACCATCCCAGGGTCACTGAAGCCAAAATTGTGACAGTAATGGGCAATCCACCTTTAAAAATGGAGTTAAGAATCTGTCCACTACTGGTATGGGTGTTCTCAAGGGTGTTATCAATACCACTTATATTCTAAAATATATTTCATGACACAGTGTAATTTATTTGTACACTGAATCACCACTTGTCACTCTTCGTGCTGTGTCAAGCACCAGATTTCCAATAATAAACATATTTTAGCAACATTTTAAAGCCCTAAATTACTGTATTTCTAATATTAATTACTATTTTGATTTTGTAGACTATGCAGGCCCATGAAACTGTTAAAATAAGCAATGAAAAGCTGATAACTGTCACACTTTCCTAATAGGAAAGTAGAGGAAATCTCAAAAAAAAATTAAAGCTCCCCTCTCTTGTTGTAGTTGATTATGATATATTTTTCTGCAAGCTCAGTGAGCATGTAGTTCAGTTCAGATTACTGACAGGGCAAAGGTTTGAACTCATCAAGTCAACTTCAAAATATTTGTCAACCCTGACTATCTACTCAGTAATGACCACAGAAGTGTGAATCAATAACAGGGTGTTAACTAAGAAGAGATCCTGTAGAAAAATTGCTAATTAAGGACATGAAGAACATTAAAAACATTATGCTTCCCCCCCACTTTTATTAACTAAAGTTGTGTCCAGTGGAAAATAACTTCTTCAAATCTTTCTAGAACTAATGTACACATTTCAAGAGATTACTACTGTCAATTCATCCAACTTCTCAACCACTGCTCCAAGGGAATCATATAAGTACTTGACCTCTGCAAGATTTTAAGAAAAAAAACAAACTTCATAAAACTTAATCACATTAGTTAAAGCTGTAAAGATGTTTTAATGCCCCTCCTAAGCCACCCAGTTCCATTACCTGAAATCCATCAACATAATCCTTTGTTAGGAAGAAAGGAATGAATCAAACTGAAAAGATTTGTAGTTGAATTACTCTCAGTCTTGGGGCAATTAGAAATATTTTTTATTGGAACATCTAGATATAACCTTGACTTCTTCTAATTAGTCCATCAACTCAGATGATAAGAAAAGGCAGGAACAATTTCACAGCATTGTAAAAATGGAAATGAGTGCAATATTGTTGCATGTATGTCTTAGAAGGCATAGTGAGAGACCACAAATCAAATAAATGTAAAACAATCAAATGGAATTTAAACAACATTCCAAAACAAGTTTTTTAGGAAGTAGTAGGGAGCTTCTGTTCCTCTTAAGTAAAGTTACATATCTACTAGATTAATTATGTTCTGTTGACAACTTCAGACAGTATTTCTTATGTCAGTAAACTGTTACAAAAAGTAAGTGTTGGAAAAGCTTAAAGTTACTGTCATAAAAGTTCAGAACTATGAGCCTTCTAAAAATATTTTCTTGTGATTTTGTTTACTGACAGTTTTTCCAGAATTTTCCATCTCATGTATGAGAATCAAAGGCAAATGCACGATTCACTGCGACAGTAAATAAATACAGTAAGTTATAATCCTGCATTTTATGTTCCAGTTTGTTTTTATGTTTAGAATCCCAAATTTTCCTTTGCAATTTTTTTTCTATTCCCTGTATATCAGAAAAGAATGCTGACTTCAGAAGACAAGGTGCTGAAGAATTAGATTGCCATGGAGCTGTTCCCATATCTCTTGTTATTTGAGTGTAGGTGGTTGTTTTCATGTTTTGTAGTTGGGGTTTTTTTTTGTTTTCTTAGTGTGATTATAGATCTATATTGTGGGAAGCTCTTGATAATGGAGAAATTTTATATCTATGCATTTTCTTTGCCCTTAATTTAGTGTAAAAGAAGTATCTTGAACAGGGAAAAAAACTAACTGTTACAGAAGAGCAGAATAGTAAAATGTGCTATATTTAAATGTATTGAAACATTTATTTCAAGTGAGAATTTTTATCCTGAGAGTAAATGAAATTTTTATTGTGAAGTTTGAACTTAACATTCTCCCACAATACATTTAAAATTTATTTTAGGTTACTTAACATACAATTTGTTACAGTATGGGAAATATGGGAAACAAATCTGGAAGTTGTACTTCTACCTACTTTTTCTGTGGAGACACACATCTATCTTGTTTTCTTCTTTCCAAATATAATGTGCTAATGTTCTTTCCAAACATAATGTGCTAATGTTCTGGCTACAGTGGAAGCCAGAAAAACTGACCTCAGTTTACAGCCCCACTGGGAATAAACACTTCAGCTTTACTTGTCAATCCAGCAAATTTCATCCTTTTAACTGCATATTGTACTGTGTGAAGTGTTCGGTCAGCTATTAAGATTAAATGATTAAACTACCAGGCTTTTTATTTTAACAATGGCATTTTTTAGGTCAAAATGTATCAATACAGACCTAAATCACACTACTAATCAAGATAAGCATTCAAAGTTAGCAGCAGGTAAAGAATATTATCTGTATTCCAGTAGCTTGCTGCAAAAAGTTGAATACACTTTGTTTGAGAGATGGAAAGTGTGTTCTATTGATGCATGATAGACTTTTTCAGGAGTGGAAAAATAACTGCATTATAGGAAATGGTCAGAACTAATTATCAATTCCAGCCCTGTACTACTTCTACTGGATGAGCTATCATTATTTTTTGTCATATAGAGTAACACAGAAAACCCTTAAAGACCCAAACAGATGACCCAATTAAAATATGACATCTTTTCAAAAATCCCATTATTATTGTTTCAAAAGCATCATAAAAATCTAAGAGCCTTGGCTTTTTTTTCAGTAATACTACAGTCTATATGGACTTAGATATGGATATATATATTTCACAAGGACAAGACAGTAGGCATACATTGAGACTATATGATCTATTACACCTTTCTTAGATTTTGGTGCAGTGGAACCACACATTGAAACTACTTTACTCATACTGTGTTTTTAGGCTTCACCACAGGATATCTATTTCCTATCAAAGTATACTTCCTTTATTTTGAAAATGTTTGGCTGTTACAATATTGCAACAAGTACCTAATGAAGAAAAATGATAGCTTGAAAAAGTAATTTGAGGGCCAAATTTATTTAGAAACAACTATTTTCTATTTAGATCTAAATATCTACTATCTAAATACCTATTTACCACGGTAAATATCTACTGTGAATATAAGGCCTGCATCTCTTATACAAGAAATAGGTCCAGTTTAATTAATAAACCACTGAGGATTTATTGAGATTTAAGTTGCCCATTTTTGAGCTAATGAAGTCTTTTCACACAAGTCACATAGAAATTGGTATTGGTTTTCTTCTTGGTTCTTCATAAAAGTATTAATTTAGGCAGCTGACAGTGGTATTTATAAAGCATTAAAATTATTAGAGTGCAAGCTAGGGATCTAAAATACCTTTTAGTCAGACGCAAAAGAATAATTACATCAGAATGTTTTATGCATGTGTAAAATTTTGTGCCATTTCACATTTTTACATGGAATTCAGAAGCAAAATATAAAAGAAATTTTAAATAATCTGCCTATTGTAAAAGGAAAATCACACAAGTGGGTAATTTAGTGGGAAAAACAATTTGATGATCTCTTGTGTAACTGGTTTTGGTTTGAACACAACCCACGTTATTACCTGTACCATTGGTACTGTGTATGGAGTAGACTGCATCTCTATTTACCACCATACCAGAAATGCTCTGTAAATCATTAGTAAGTATCTATGGCAGCTGTATGTACAGCAAGGAGATGGATAGTGAAAAAAAGAAGTACCAGCAGTCTGATGAAAAGTACTGTGGGTATTTTAGCAGATGGAATTAAATGATCCAAATCTGAAAAATACAAAGTCATGATCTACCAGTACCGAGATCCTCTTATTTCATATACAAGTCTCATCAAAAGCTTCTTGGACATCAGCTGCTCCCAGCTCACATGCTGTCCTTTTAGAATCACACATATTAAAACTTACCTGTTTTAGAATCTTAGAATCTTAATGGGGTAGGAGTCATTACACAGAGTTACAAGACAAGAGGAAATTCATCAAGGTGGAAAAATTGCACCAATTGGAGAAGAATTAATGCACTGCTCTGCTGGCAGAGAACAGCAAGGGGAAAATACCTCACTGCCCTAATACCTTATGGCTGGGTTAGCTGTGCTGTGGCATGGCATTACAGAACAAACAAGATATAAATTAATGCAAATCTTGAACCTTTTGGCCAGTCACTCCCATGTACCTTGCAAACCCTTCAACTTTGCTTTTTCCATGAAGGGTTAGCTGTTAATGACTCTGGGCTTCATAGCTGTGCGATTAAGTAAAAATAATGGACAAATATATCCACACAGAGGAGCAAAAAAATGGATTAACATTTATCTAAAGAAAAAAGATGCAAACATGTATATATATACAGATTCTCAAAAGCACTGAAGGATTAAACCTATGAGTTGAAAGTGTGACAGAGTCACAGAAATTGTAAACTGTAATATTTTCTTCCATGTAATTTATTTACATAAAGATAATATGAAGTATTGTGTCTGTCTGAATGAGGAAGACATTTTAAATACATAAATACATTCTACAGAGCATAGGAAATTTTAAAAAACCTGGTAAACTTTATAATCTTAAATACCAAAAAGTTAATAACATGCCATAAGTTCTTAAATAGGGGAATTGTGATCCATGTTTACTATAGTTATTCAGTAGTGAATAAATATTTTACTTCCCTGTGAAAATTTCACAGAATCACAATCATTTAGGTTGGAAAAGATCTTGACCATCATCAAGTCCAACCCATGACCTAGCACTGTCCTGTCAACTAGACCATGGCACTAGTCCAACACCCAGTCTTCTTTAACACCTCCAGGGATGGTGACTCCAGGGAGACTCCAGGGACTCCACCACCTCCCTGGGCAGCCGATTCCAATGACCCATCACTTTCTGCAAAGAAATGCTTCCTAATGCCCAGCCTTAAACTCCTCTGCTGCAGCTTAAGACTGTGTCCTCTTGTCCTGTCAGTGGTTGCCCAGGAGAAGAGACTGACCCCCATCTGCTACACCCTCCTTTCAGGCAGTTGGAGGGAGTGACAGCTGGTGGTACAGCCTGGGCCTCCATTTCTCCAGGCTAAAGACCTCCACTCCCTCAGCTGCTCCCCAGGACTTGTGCTCCAGAGCCTTCACCAGCTCTGCTGCCCTTCCCAGGATATTCTCCAGCATCTCAGCGACCTTCCCAAACTGAGGGGCGCAGGAATGGGCACAGCCTCAAGGTGCAGTCACTCCAGTGCCGAGAGCAGGGGAAGACAGAGTTCCCTGCTCCTGCTGGCCACACTATTCCTGATACAGGCCAGGATGCCATTGGCCTTCTTGGCCACCTGGACACACTGCTGGCTCTTGTTCAGGATCAGAAGGAGGAAGAAGAGATGATGTTACCAGGTATGAGAAGAGTCTCACTTCACAAATAAATGTGCTTCATTTAGGGTCTCTGCGGTAGCTCGTGTACAGGTTGGAAAATGGACAGGGAAGAAGAAAGATGTGTGCCATGCTTCAGAGTTGAGTCGGATGCTACAAAATACTTTTCATGTGAAGCTGAGCAAGTGACTTAAACCAAGGTTTCCAAGGTGTCTTTTAGTTCTGAATGCTCCAATGTCACAGAAGAAATGGAAATTTGGATTTTGTGTTCAAAATCTAGGGATCTGAATTTCACCTCAGAAATGAACCAAAAGCTGGACTACGAACCAACTGGTATACATTACAATTTCAGTAATTTCAGTCTCACTGAAGTGAGACTGACAGGCCTGTAGTTTCCAGGGTCCTCCTGCTTGCCATTCATAGAACTATAGAATAAGCAGAGTTGGATCTGTCATGATCATCTAGTCTGACTCCTTGTCCTGCATAGGACACCCCAAGAATTACAGCCTGGGGGCCTGAAAGCATTGTCCAAACACTTCTTGAATTCAGACAGGGTTGGTGCTGGGACTACCCACTTCCATGGCGATCATGTTCCAGTGCTCATCCACCCTCTGGATGAAAACCTTTGACTTCCTCTGACTGAGCTTCAGACAATTTCTTTGAGTCTTGACATTAGTCACAAGTGAGTCTTGTCACTGATCTCACAGTTCAGCAGAGATCAGTACCTGCCCTCTGTCTCCCCTCATGATCATGTTGAAGATCATAATAAGCTCTCACCTCAGTCTCCTCTTCTCTGGAATGAACAGACCAAGTGACCTCAGCTGGCTTCTCCTCCAGAGTGTTCACCATCTTTGTAGCACTCATTTAGACTCTGTAATAGCATAATGTCTGTTATATTGTGGTGCCCAAAACCACACACAATATTCAAGGTGAGGCTTCCCCAGTGTAGAGCACAGCAGGACAATCCCCTCCCTTGCCTGGTTGGCAATGCTGGGCCTGATGCCCCCAGGACATGCTTGGCCCTCCTGGCTGCCACAGCACTGCTGGCTCATGTTCAACCTGCCATCAACCAGGACTTCCAAGTCCCTTTCCATGGCACTGCTTTCCAGCATCTCATTCCCAGTCTGTCAGTCCATCCAGGATTGCCCTACTCCAGGTGTAGAGTCTGGCACTTTCCCTTGTTGAATGAACTTCATGTGGTTGGTGATTGCCCATTCCTCTAATTTGCTGAGGTCTCTCTGCAGGGTCTCCCTGCCTTCGAAGGAGCCAACAGCTCCTCCCAGTTTATGGTCATCAGCAAACTTACAGAGGAGTATTCCTTCAAGTCCTTTGTCCAAATTTTTAATAACGATGTTGAAGAGAACTGGGCTGAGAATGGAGCCCTGTGGAGTTCCACTGGTGACAGGTCACCAGCCTGATGTCACCCTATTCACTATAACCCTTTGTGTCCAACCTATGAGCCAGTTGCTCACCCATTACATAACATGATTATTGAGATGTATGCCAGATATTTTGTCCAGAAAAATAATAGGAGAGACAATATCAAAAGTTTTGCTGAAGTTCAGAAAAATTATATTTACTGGCCTTTGTAAATCAGCTAGGTAGATTATGTTGTCATAGAAGAAAATCAGGTTTGATAAGCAGAACTTTCCTCTCATGAAGCACTGCTGACTCTGAATGAAGGACTGCATTATCCTTCAGGTGTTTTTCAATACCTCCCTGAATAATCTTCTCCATAAATTTACCAAGCACTGAAGTGAGACTGACAGGCCTGTAGTTTCCAGGGTCCTCCTGCTTGCCATTCTTGAAAACTGGGACAAAGTTAGCCAGCTTCTAGTCAGCTGGGATGTCTCCAGATACCGAAGAGCTCAAAAATAGAGAGAGGTTTTGCAATGACATCAACTAGCTCTGAGGATTCTTAGGTGTACCCATCAGGTCCCATAGATTTAGGGGTTTAGCAGGATGCCCTGCCTAGAATGAGATAAACTAATTCTAACAATAACATATTAGCAAAACCAGTAGTGATTGAAGAGAGGTGTCATCCTGTTTTGGTGTTGAATAATGCTGAAACCAGTCTGACACATCAGTCTGGAAGTTAAACAATTGGAGACTGAGGTGAAGGTATGGTAGACCAGATAAAGTATCCTGATAAAGGAACAAACAGCTCTCACTACTAATAACTTATCTAAAGCTGCTAAGCTGACACAACTGGCTTGGAGGCATATGACTGACAGTGAATAATTTTAAACTATAATGGCCTAGTTTTATTTTTTAATGGAAGAGTCTTCTAACATATGACTGCTTGGAGTATATGTGGAGAATCCTCCCCTGGGTGGGGATGATGCTCAAGGTTACTTCTGGAGGCTGAGCAAAAGACCTTCGCCCATGGTTGTTGGTATAGGTGAGCAACATCAATCTCTATTTAATAATTGGGTTTACTGGATTTAATACAATTGCTTTAAAATACTTGCTTCAATATTGCTTATATAGGGCATTGTACTATTGTCGTAGTAATAGCTCCTATACTGTGTGGTAAATAATTCTGATTGAATCTATTTGTTTAACCATTAACATAATAAATAATTTCTAGAAATTTATCTGGTTTGCCATCCTTCAGCATGTGGGAGAAAGTTGTCTAAAGGCTCAATTAAATCTCCATAATCCTTTACAGGTAAACTATTTGTCACACTCCAATGTGGGGAGCTACGAGGAGCTCTTTTAAAACAGATGGTCTAGGATGAAGTTAAGTCAAACAAGACAGTATTTTATCTAAGAATCATTTTTTGGTAACAAAGAGGGAGTTGCCTTACTTTCTAATCTAAAGAAGATTAGAAAAGACAGGAAAGAAGGAAGTCAGGGAGCGCCGCCAATGTCCAAGTGTCAGGGAGCGTGTGCCCGCTGGCTGCTGGGGAGCCTGCGCAGCCCTCGGAGAGGCACGGCTCCATAGGCACAGCTCCCCCGGCCACGGGCAGCCGGACACCAGGGGAGTGAGGGAGGGGGCGCTCGGGCGGGACATTGGACAGGATGGCGGTGGGGATTGTGGTGGCGGGCTAGACCGGTGAAGCAGGAACGCAGGAACGCAGGAATGAAGTAGGCAGGGCGTCAGTCAGGAACACAAGGAGGCAGGACAGGCGATGGGAGGCTTGGAGTCAGCCAGTGTCCAGCCAAGAAACCCTCTAGAGGGAGGACAAGTGAAGGGAAAAGCAGGCTAGAGCAAGGACAAGAAGCTGACCAAAAGCCCAGAAAGACAAAACCCAAAAAGTACAGGCCAAAAGAGCCCCAGAGACTCAGTTATTTTCATGCCTCCTGTCTCCTCCCAAGGTCTGCTGCCTGTTGACAGGAGACCATTGGCCCAGTCTAATGTTCCACTGCCGTCCATGAGTGGAGACCTTTTTCCATCTGGTTGGACAACCCCTCTGGAGGGTGCAGTGTCCATGGTGGTCTGCTGCATGCTTATCCCATGTGAACTATTGAAATGATTGCCAGGCCAGGTGACCCCCGAGACAAGGCTTTCTCCCATCTTCTTGTAGTTGCCTCCTGCAAGTGGCACATGTGCAACCTCTCCTCCATGTGCTTTCTGACAACCAATGTTGAGACAGAAATAAATTCTCTCCTGACACCGTTGACAAATCCTGGGACTAAGTTTGGATCCAGCCTTACCTTCACTCCTCTCCAAGAAAGAATTCTGAAAGCATGGGTGTGCTTTCTGTGCATTGTGACTCAGCAGTAGGGCTTTTTTAATAAACTTTGTCTGAACCTTCCACTCTGCTGTAACACTGGGCCACTGAGACAATCTTGGAAGAAACAAATAAGGAAATCTTGTTTTTCCTTTGTAGGCTCCACTGTTACAGATGCAGTTCTCCAAGCTATACTTCTACCAACTACTTCTACTACTCCATTTTGCTATACTTCTACCAACTGTTACCTGAGCATGTGCTACCTCATCTTTTCAGATGCAAAATGGCTTGATCTGCTGCTGGAGGATTTTCTTAATAGAAACTGGATATGTCTGTCTGATTTCAGGATTGTTCTTAAACATTGCTTCAAGTTATTTCCTCAAATAATGAAGACTATATCTTCTTAATTAAATGTTTGAGCTCCTGATAAACCACTACATTTTTTCATGTTTGGTCTTAGAAAATGCTAAATGCTTTAACTGAAACTTTGAAAGTATTTAGCATGAGGCCTGAACTATGCAATTTTCCACTTTGATGGTTTAGGTTGGGCAAGCTATGAAATTGAAAATCAGGTCTTAGAATGATAAATATTGCTTTGACTTGTGAATGATTCAGAAAAACAACAAAAAAAATCTCTTTTCTGTAATCATGCACTTTTTTCCACTTCACCTGAAGGCTGTTAATGATTCCCTGAGAAATCCAGACCCAGTTCCAGTAAATGGAAGATCCAGTAAATGGATCTTATGACAGTATTAGCATTTTCTCCTTTTTGGGAGAAATGTAATGATGAGGGAAGGCATGTGTTCTACTTATCCTTTGCAGAATCACAGGAAGATCTGAAAGCAGAAGAAGTTTCCTCCTCACTGCTTTCTTGACTGAGTTAGCAAGACAAATGTACTCTATGTTATCCCATTTGTCTGAGCTCCCACCAAAGGTCTGCTACAACATCAGCAAATGCTTGGCTTTAAAAGCTAGACTGAAAGTACACAGATGGTCACAAAAAAATGTTCTAAGATGTTTTGCTGATATCTCGAAATCCCTTACTGGGGATTAAAATGTAGTAAGTGAATTCATTAGAAGTCAAGTGCACTGGCCATTACTCTGGAAGAAAAAGAGTCATTTTATCTTGCAGCTGTAGGTCACACAGATAAATTTTTCCTTTTTAATGTAGTACTTAAAATCTCCTGTCATTGATGAGATGTTATAAATGTCAGGGGTTTTTTTCAACTTTCCTCTCTGTATTATCATAGCCCTGAATTTGTTAAAAAAAACGGGAAAAAAGAAAGAAAAGAACAGGAGTACCTCAGGAAGCAAATTCTTATTTCAGGAGCCAAACAAGGAAGATATGCTCATAGATATAACCACAAGAGATAAGATAATTAGAAAGTCAATACACATCATAACCCTGAACACCATAAATGGAGATATGAGACAGCTACAGTTTATTAAAGCATAAATGGCATGAAAGTATGAGACAAATCTGTGCTAAATCTCAAATTGTACTATACACTGTAACTTCTGTCCTTCTAAAATTAATAAAAAACTGAACAAACTTTGAAAGCTTTAACTTCAGTCCTGATTTTTTTTTTATTGAAATATGGAATAGTTCAAAGTCAAGCACTATGTGAAGTGATTTACTTTGCTTTTATGAAAAGCATTATAGAAATGTCATTCTATTGTATCTTACTGTATTTAAGAATTGACTACTGTGATACAGCCACAAGAGATGAATATATGTACTATGATCAACCCCATCAATTACTACTCACCAGCAATTAATGTGAAGTACTCTTGATATAAGAGATTTGAAGACAAAGGAGTAAACACCTTATTTAAAAAGGGGTTGCATTTAATCCTAGATTTTTTTTCACTCTAAGATAACTGTATACTACAATATTTTCTTTTTAATAATAACAGCTTTTCAATTAAATGATGCAATCAGTATGCCACAAGCCATGTCTTTCTTTGGTAGGAGGAGTTAGAAGGCTGAACATTCAATTGACCTGTTTCCAAATAATCTACAGGAAAAAAATGAAGATTAAGTCCTTTAACAAGAGCAGTTTTCACAGTGTAGCATACAAAGAAAAGGATTCGGTAAAAAGATGAGAGGGCAAGCCGCATTGTGCTGGCTCACTTAAATCTTATTTCCAATTCACTAAATGTGTTTGACTTGGCAAGTGAGTTGGTATGTGTATTAGATCAGCAGGGAGCCTAATCAAGGAGATGCCAAGTTTGCTGCAGCCCCTCTGTGCAGCATTAGCCTCAACTAGTGACCTTAAGCAAAGTGGGTGGTTGAACCCATAAGAGAATAGCATTAATTTTTACTTGAAGTTCAGCCTGATTTGAAGTCTCCCTTTGTGTGTTATTAAAAAAAATGCAAAAAGCATTCAACAGAACTGAATATAGTCTTCTCAGCACCATGTTCACATGCAAGGCTTTATAGAAGCATGCCTCCATTAATGCTGACACATGCAAAAGAAATGAAAATCATTAACTCAGCTAAGGCACTTGATTTTGCAGCTGTACAATTCACTTTGTAACACAGTAACTTGAAGTTTGGGAGTTTTGAGTTTTCTTTTTTTTTTTTTTAATCCAGATAAACTGTTAATTTGTCAATTGCCTCAGAAATTATTTTCAAATATTAAGCACATCTCAAGACCAAAAATCGTACAAAACTGGTATGTAGCACTACTTTTTATTCCCTCATTTTGCTAGCCATTTTTGTGTACAATTTTCTTTAAAAAATTCTCAATTTACAGATCCAGAGATATTACTGTAGTCTGCCCTTTCCAGTTTTTCTGTACTAAACTATATTCAGTCCATACATCTTGAAAAAACTCAATGTTACAAATAAGGATTTCTAACATTGAGTTTTTAAATTTTTAAAGAGAAATTAATTTTTATCTTAAAAAGACTCAATAAAAATTTCTGGTTTTAAATATTGTAAAATATATGTTTTTTTACTATTTATGTTTTTCATTACCTCTGTTTCCAGTAAAATCAAAATGTATATAAACACCTCTTAAAATAATGTTTCAATAATTCTTTTACCAGGTGTAGCTCTTTTCTGCAATGCTCTTTTAGGTTGAAGATGTGGCTCAGAGAAATTATCAAAGTCCATTCTGTAAATAATATTAATGGACTGCTATTATAAATTTTCAGTTTTCATTGTTTTCCCAATCTTATTTTTACTAGGTTTTTAAGCTAAGTAGCAGAATTAGTTTTCTGTTTCTCTACCAAAGGTCTTTCTGTATCTCTGTTTAATCATCTTCTACTTCCCAGTTCTTTCATATATGTTCTCACATAATCCTAGAAAAAAAGCTTTTCTTACTGTTCTAGTCCAAATGAATCAAGAGAACTTCCTAAGTCCCCCCTTTCCAACTTCTTGTGTAGAGCTCTGTCTGTGTTGTGTATTGGAGCTACATTTCACATTTCATTTTAGCTGTGTCCAGTGCATGTCCTGTTTCTTTCTCTCTCCCAGTTCAGAGATATGACATAAAGGACAGTAGCACCACATTCAGCTCTTTGTTCTGTTATTAAATTGCTCACTTTTTTAGAGTCTAGTATTTCTCCATAACAACAACAAAGAAAACTGGGGGATTTTCTGAGAAGAATTTTACATAAGGTCTCCTACTCAACAATAAATAGCAGATTAAATAGACAGATGTAAAATGTAATCTATTTTTCTTACATGGCATAACTTCTTTCAATGTGTAATGAACAATCAGGAAAAAAAGAATCCATTTCCCCTCCCCATAATTGCAGGAATAGCTTATCAGAAAGAGTTACTAATAAATAAAAGCTATACTTCAAACAAACTATTTTTATTCAAAGGTCTGAGGAAATTTCACAAACTTCCTCTTGCCTCAGGCACTGTATAAATGCTGTAAAGGCATATTCATTACAATTTCCAGCCTCGGTCCTTTTGGGCCAGGTTATCTGTTTTAACATGGTAATGAACTCCTCCCCTTGTCCCCAGCCTGTCTGCAGCTGGGGCTCCTGCTATAGTCCACCATTAATGCAGTACATGTCTAGTCCTCCATCGACTGCAGGGGGACTGTCTGCTTCATCGTGGTCCTCACCATGGGCTGCCAGGGAAGCTTGGCTTCCGCTGCTCCACCCATGAGAGGCACCCCTGACTGAACTCCTACACGGACCCTTCCCATGGGCTGTAGCTCTTCACAAACTGCTCCAGTGTGGGTCCCCCATGAGGTCACAAGTTCTGCCAGCAAACCTGCTCTAGGAGAGGCATCTCACATGTCACATTCTCCTTCTGGCATTCACCTGCTTTGAACATGGGGTCCTCCATGAGCTGCAAATGGATCTCTGCTTCATCGTGGTCTCATCACACATCACAGCCCCTTCAACTTGAGTTCAGACAGAAGCTTCAGCCTGTTCAGTACAGCCGCACAGAAAACAGAAGCAGTATCTTGGCCATTTTCATGCCCAGGAACATCACTGTGGCTGTTACCAGTATGTTCTCAGGCACAATTCAGTGAGGTGATCAGCAGTACATCACTACAGTGAGCAGTGAAAGTAAAAAGCGGCCACTAATGAGCACTAGACTCTAATATACAGTCAGGAAAGTGGGCCCCCTGGCAAGCACTGCTCATTACTAACTAAACAGTAGTAACTACTATAAATTCAATCCAAATAAAATCTGTTGTTATCCTGAACCCTTTGTGTACCCAGTTAGGTATCAAAAGGACTGTTGCGATTTTATCCCAGTTGTCAGCCAAGTCCCATGAAAGTTCTCTTACTCCTTCACCAGCAAGATTAGGAGAGAATTGGAAGAGTAAAAGTCAGAAAACTTGGGATTCAAGGTAAAGGCAGTTTAATTGGGAAAGCAAAAGCCACACACACAAAGCAAAACAAGGAATTAATTCACTTCTGCTGACAGGAGGGCAGGTCCTCAGCCATCTCCACAATGGCAAGGTCCCATAATGCATTATGGTTACTTCTGAAGAGACACACCATCAAATGTTACCATTTCCTCTTTCTTCCCTCTGCTTAATAAATTAAGCATGATGTCACATGGTCTGAATACTGCACTGGTCAGTTTGGGTCACCTATTACAACTTGTTTCCTCCCATACACACCCAACTTCCTCACAAGTGTGCAGACAACAGAAACAGCAGAAACAGCAAAGGCTTGGCTTTGTGTAAGCCCTCTGCAGCAGTAACTAAAACATCACTGTATTATCAACTGTGTTCAGCACAAATTCAAAACATAGCCCATACCAGCCAGCCACTGTGAAGAAAATTAACTCTACTCCAACTGAAACCAGCACAGACAGAAAGTTTGATTTCTTGATAAAAACAGCAATAGGAAAACAAGTCACTTTAGTCTAATGACTACATGATTAGACCATGTGAACCTCCCTGACTTTGGCTTACACATCAGAAGGAATGTGGAAAATCCACAGTCCTATGGTGGCTTAGCAGGAATGTAGCAATTGTGTCATACTCAGTTACCTGGAAGATGTAATAGGCAAAAGATACAAGCAAAACCCATTGCTGACAGAACCAGGATCTGGGGGTGTACTGAAGGCGCTTGCTGGACATGGTTTCTTCAATCTCATAATTGAAGATAAGGCATCTCACTAATGCCTTAATTCTTAGGATTGCATATTGCAGGAAGGCAAATGGGGAGAAGAAAAATCTGTGTATATGTAAAACTCTAATTTATGATTAATTCCTACAGATGATTTACAAATCCCCAGGAAGTAAAGTCTGTAACAAAAATGCCAAGCCAGTCTGACCCACAGCAACACTACTGGGTGTCACTGACATATCAGAGAGTATGGTATAAAGGACAGCCATATGAAGAGGGTAAAATGAGGGGTTAAAAGTCACATCAAACTTACTGAAAAGGCCTGCAGGCTCCTCAACCTTTATTCTTTAATTGGGAGGAGAAGAGTTTTTACTAAAGATAAGTCTACAATGTAGGCCGGCAGCCCAGCTGGGCAATACTCTTGATTTGTGCAGTTCACAGCAGTTCATTTCTAATGTCTTCACACAGACCTTTTTTTTACAAATGTGGTCAAAATTTTAGAAGTATAAAAGTATTTTATTAATTTTTTTTAATAAAGCCTTGACTGCAAGAAATACTTGAAGTTGATAATCATTTGCAGACTCCTTTCTCCTTTCTCCCTGCAGGACTGAGAGCAGTAGCACAGCTGGTTGTCAGCTCAGTCCTTATTATCAACACCAGTTATTGGTTGAAAAAGCCTATTCATATCTGGCTACATTTCTTGATACAAGATGTTAGGAAAAAGAAACCCTAACCTTGTGATAGTAAATTTGCCTGTTTTTTTAGTATTTTAACACAAACCTTCAAATAAGAGGAAATGATGAATTATTTTATATTTGATTCTTATTTAGGGGCAGATTTAAAAAAGGAAAAAAATCCCTCCTCTCACATGATCTTCTTAGCACATACTATACTTTGGGGAAAAAAAACATGGCAAAGAGAGCAGTGAGAAAATTGAGTGCAGTAACCGAAAAAACACGTGTAATTGTGGATTCCTTCACAAGGAGTAAGCTTAATAAAAACAAAGTAATGTAAATGAAATCAACCAGAAAACACTTGTGTTAGTACTGGATATAAACACTTAAATACATAAACATCATTGGTCCTGATATGTCCTGAAACATATCAGGAATTGCCAAGAGAAACAATATGTAGATATATTTAATCAAGTCAATGCTTAAATTCCATGGAAAAGAAGATCATATAATTTCTATATTAGTAAAAACAATATCTGTTATATGATAGATCTTGTTAAAAAGAGAGTATTTATTAAAAATTACCAGAAGAATACTTCATTAGGTTTTGAAGCTTCATTTCTGATTTGCTGAAAGAAAAGGAAGAAGATTTCACAAAAAAGAAACTGTGAAAAATATTTTCTTTTTTTTTTTTTCACAAAAAATATGAGCTGTACCTGAAGAAATGACCTTCCTTTTAGCAGGAAGGTCTCTCTTCCAAAACTATGAGAAGACATGGTAGGCCAGTGGGATTTTTTTCAAATATAGAGAGGTGACAAGGATTTTTTGTGTAGAGACTGGAATCAGGTAAACTGGACATTCATGTCAAAATAAAGCTTTTATCACAATCTGCCAAACTTGATGCTAAAGCTCACTTAATCTATTAACAAAAGCAAAATCTGTTCTATGAAAGATAACAAAAGCAAAATCTGTCCCATAATATCTAAATACAGTAAATGTAAGTATTACTAAAGTTAAAAGGGAAATGTCACCTATAATTCAAGCAAAATACTCTGACCTGCAATAGGACTGATTTTCCCTATGTTTAATCTAAGGTGTTAATTTCAGTTTCATGAAGAGAAATATAAACCTCTGGACACGCAGGAGAAGTACTGCCTTTGAGGTTAGTTTCTCTGTATTTTTGACTAAACAACTGAGATCATCAGCTGAGATCAAATGCTTAACTCTTTGGTCAACTTCACTATGATGAAGCCCAGCTGTACAGTCTCACAGTTCTTTACAAAGTCATCTGCCAAAATGATCTTTCCATATCTTGCTTATTTTCAAAAAGATAAATTGTTTTGGATTAATCTAGTTCTGGTCTGTTTTTTTTTTTTTTCCTGATTAGTGTTTTGCCTCTTTTTTTTTAAGATGGAGATTACTTCTATGCTTGTAAAGAACAGTGAGAATTTTTTTTATGCATAAAGAAAGAAAAAATATTTTTTTTTCTTTTTTCTTCAAAAAGAATTTCTATTAGTGCATATTTTCAGTGGAGCATCTGTGGATGGACAATCTTCTACAATACAGCACTCTTTGGCCTGCCATAGATTCTTCTACAGTTTTCAGTCAGGATAAAACACCAGTCTGCTACAAGAATTAAGTAAATTCTATCAAAAACAAATAACGTGGTGATTAAAATGTATAAAATGTGATAAAACATTCTGAAAAATTACTGTACATGGAAATATATGTTTAGAACAAGTTGCATAGTTATTTTGCTGAAATTCTCCTTATTTTATCCTAGCCTTTGCTCCAGAAAGATCATATGACACTTAACACAAAACCCAAAAGGTTATGAACAAGATTATTTTTCCAACATATCCAAAATTACTGCTGAAAAATTTTATTCTTTAAATGATGAAAATGTCGACCATTTAACATGATTGTACCAATTATACTTCATCAAAGGTAAGCAAGCATAGTTAAGGTTACCAGAAGGAAACTTTTAAAACAACAAATAAATGTTTTCATATCTGGTACTTCTCCTACAGCACTACATATCAGCTTTAAACTGCTTAATTAAGAATGATGATTTCCTACTACTTTGGTTCTAAAATGCAAGTGCTTGCCTGCTGTGGATTTCTGTTCATTATGTGCACATAGGGAATCAATTGATTTGTAATTAAAAAAACCCCACATTAATTCATATTTAAACTAATAGCAATCTCCTTTTTATAATTATTTGCTCAATTTATTTGAAAGAAAATTTGAAGCTCTGTAAATATAAAAAATTTGTATTAAAGTTCCTTCCATGTTTGGCCTTGAGTAATCCAGGTCCAGTTCTTGAAATCTGCCATATGCAGATGAACTGCTTTGCCTTAAGCAGTCTTCCATCTGCACTCCTCCCAGGATTAGTTCATAAGATATGCAAGCCTCCACCTTTTCCCTTCCAGTTGCTATTTTTAAATAATCAAATTCTTAGTTAATTTTAAAGTGTAACACTCTGAGGATGGATATAGCTTCAACTGACAGACATTAATTTAAATTTGTTTGGCCATAAAACTATGGTACTGTTTGTAGCAGTGTAAATGTACCTTAGTTTACTTTCTACTCTATCAAGTGATTTGTATTTTACTTTGAGAAATGAAGTTTGGTTTGTGAACTAGTTAGCAAGCTTCCCCTTCATCCCCCTTTTTTTGAGAAGAAAGAGTTCAGTAAACAGAAGGTACCGTCTCTTCATAGATTCAGATCATAAAGTAATTTCGAATAAGATGTTCAAAAGAGGTTAGAAAACAAAAATCCATTTTTGGAGTTTGGGGCATCATCTCATTAAGGGTAATACTGCAAGCCTCCAGTTTAAAAAAGGCACTGACTCAAATTTGTAATTATTTCACTTTCAAATTTCTTTTATCTCTGCTGCTGGTACATCAACAAATACAAGTGCTTCAGAAATATAGGCAGACTAATGAGCATTGCAGCTGATTACTAAAATATTGTAATACTTCCCAAGGCAAAATGACATATTTTTCAAAATTAAGAAAACAGAATACTTCTTCTTTACTGCTGTAATGTATGACCTCAGTCTAAGCCTTAAATCCCACATTTCCCTGTACAGTTGAAGCAAGCAGTGTTTAATTAATGAGGATTAATTTTGTTTTGGGAAAGGTTCTAATTTGTTTTGGTCAGTGTGTTCACCATGGCTGTAGAGATCTTAAAGTCTATCACGCGCTTTCAAAAATCTCAAGTTCCTTCTATTCTTCTTATTGTTCTTATGTGCAATTATTTTTTTATTGACCACACTTGTAGTTTGAGAATTAGAATTACAAAAGTAATTTAAATGTTATGCTTTCAAAGGAGAGGAAAATTTGTAACAATGCTCTAAACTTCTTTCCCAGGAGACATGGCACCATTTCTTAGTGCAGCTCTTGTAAAAGACAACTGTAAAAATACTCTAACATCTCTTTCAGTATTTATTTCTGCTGGATGGGCTGATAGCCAGAATGGGACAAGGGGAGGGTATTGTGAAGGGATCCTCAAATTCCAGGGCACAAACATCTTGAGCTATGGGTTTTGTTTTAAGCAGTCCTGAGAGAAGAAATCTAACACAAAGAAGGAACAAAGATATTGAAAGACACCTTTGCCTGCTCTCTCCCTGTTCTGCAGGTTCCGTGCTATGTGTCCAAACAACTGTACAGAAACTTCCCTGAAAATTCAAAATAATTATCTTGTTCTCTCCAGTGAAATGTGGCTGGTGCCTTTTTTCCCAAGGTTTAAATTCGGCAGCTCAAATTTCCTATCAATTCTGATTCCAAGGATTTCCATGGAGCCAGATTTGTCTTAGAAGTGCAAGTTCAGTAAAATTCATGTTAACATCTATCAGTGTTTATGCAGTATGGAACCTGGGCACATGCTTAGGACCAGATGAAGATTTTTAAGAAATAATTTTTTACTGAAATGCAGCTGCAGGGAGTAGACAGTATTGAATTTTCAAACAACTGTAACAATCTGACAACAATTTTTTTTTCCATAATACTTTAAAAACACCCTCAAAGAACCCCGGAAAATTCTTGATATGACCCACAATATGAGACATCTGTGATCCTCAACAGTGAAGAACAACTAGCAGCATCTCAAGGGACTTGTCACATAATTCAGAGACTTTTTTTTTTTGGCTCTCTTTCATGCTGGGTTTGAAGACAGATTGCTTTACAAGGTACGTCATCCTCCAGGGAATAGCAATTTCCTTTTTCCTCTGCAACAAAACAAATGGAACTTTAGAACTGTTTATCTTTGATCAAAAATATATTACTTAACATACCAAATAAACAGCTTTAAAATTTGTCAGTGAAATTATTGCTTCCTGTGGCAATTTTTAGTGTTTTTACATTTGCTGGGCAACTGGTAATGAGAACTGATATAATTTCCAATTGTTTTTTATTTTCGTAATGGTCTTAGAAGAAACATTTTGAAATATGAGCTTTCTTTAAAGTAACTAGATAAGCTACCATGCTGTCAGGAATAACACAACACTTCCTCACTAAATAATCATGGAAACTCAGGCAACAGCCACAAACTAT
Source organism: Agelaius tricolor (assembly GCF_023055355.1). Taxonomy (NCBI): domain Eukaryota; kingdom Metazoa; phylum Chordata; class Aves; order Passeriformes; family Icteridae; genus Agelaius; species Agelaius tricolor. The sequence goes on along the minus strand of NW_027269287.1, from coordinate 6,978,420 downwards.
ACACATAATGCATGAAATTATACGGAACACACATTGTACATTTCTGTGGTAACATGCTTCATCCAGAAAGATCAAAGCCATGATCAGAGCATTTAAAACAAAGCAATGAACCCCCCCCCCCCCACATACCCCTGTGTCTCACCTGACCAATCACGAACCCAAAAGCTTTTAGAAAACAAATTTGCAATATTTGTAAAATCAAAGTATATATTTTTGTTAGACTCTTAAGACAACTTATCTGTGTTTTTCTGATTTATAAATAGGCTGATGATGTATTTTGCAATGTTTTATTTTACTATAATGCATCTTCACATTTCATTCTGCTTGTTGTGTAAGGCCATGGTGTAACACTTGTCTTTTCAGAGCTGTCACGTTGTGTCATGGTTCTTCATTTTTGCTTGCCATTTTTTCACTTTGGTTTTTATTTTCTATACGTGTCACTTCATATCTGAAGTCTGGTGTGGCATTATGACTCATCATATTCCTGGTTTACTAATCACAAGCTCTAAGCCAGCTTTCCCCTTTCCCTTCAATTCTATACAAAAACCCTATTTGATCTAATGCTTGTCCTTTTGGGTCTCAAAAAGAGTAGTTTTTGTCTTCATTTGGCTCTGAGGCAATTTAAATCTTGTGTCTTGGACTTCGTTACTTTTTAAAAAATTCACCTTTTTGCTGGAGAGAGTTATAAATTTGGACACCCAAACACACTGCAATTTATCAACATCTTATTATCTTTTTAAGAGATGTTTGGTGTCAGAAATGAAAGAAAGGAGAGTATGACTAAGATTTTTTCTGGTAGCCCAAAATTTTTTCCTGACACTTGGATATTACCCAAGCTATAAATTCTTTTATTTCTTCATTTTAACTCTGCCCTGAAGCATTTTTGACAAGTCCTAATCTTACTCAATGTACACCTTTTTTTTTCTCTGGTACTGTACTCTATACTCACAGATGCTCTTTGTGAGTCATATTCTTTTTTACTTTAAAGGAAAGATTCCCAGTGTTTGGAGAGTAGCAACAACTATTTTGGAATGCCATCCCCTTGTTCCCTCTGACATTCTGAATGTGATACCTTCACAATTCTCTAAGGTCTTCATAAAATATTGCATTGCTAGGTAACACAGAGAAGTTAAAGTACAGTCCTTTACAGCTGCAGAATAACTTCATTTAAGCTAAAACTGGATTTCACTCTTGAGTTGCTGCCCATTCACTTCTGTTAAAGATTGTGGAGGTGCTCTAAATAAAATACAGTCTAGACTGGTGTTTTTATTGTTTATCACATTCCTAGCTGAATTTATACGGATTAAAGTGCACTCTTGATCAAAGCTGAAAAATTACCACAAGCATAAAAAGCAGTTTACATTTTAGAACCCAATATCATTCAGCTTCTTTAGAAAAATCAGACAATATCAAAAATCTTTGAAGGTGTTTGATTGTCTATTTAAAAAAATCCTAAACATCCTTAAAATAAAGAATATCTATTTTATTTTACAGCAATTACTTAGGGGATGCAATTTTCTGTAAATTTGTTGGTAATACTACCTTGAGAGAAGCATATATTAAGTTTCTCTGGGGAAATCCCAAGCTCAGCTGACTTTATGCATCCATTCATTCTGGATTAGCTAGTTTTGAGATCTGCACCAGAGATGTAATGTTCTGAAAATATGAAGGATTTTTTCTCCAATCTTTCTTTTCAAAAGCATTCCTTAAATATCTGCCCAATGCAACAGAACTTCTACCAGTATATCTTAGCTGTGAAAATTTAGGATTATTATGGGGTTTAAATTAGTTTTGGGTTTGATTTTTCCTGCAGGTATACATGGACCAGGAAATTTCTGAAATGGAAATTATGAAGAAAGTTTTCTTGTAATAAGTCTGCTATGCGCTTTATACTGCTTTTAAGCCAGAAACACAGATATGGGTTTTGAACAGAGAACATATAAATCAGAAGCACATCTGCAAAGCAAGGTCCTAATTTCCAAAGGGTAAGGACAACACTCTACAATTTCTTTTGTTTCTGACTTTCTCCCACATAAGTTTTTGTGCAGACAAAATTTGAGGATGCAAAACTGATGGCAAATCATAGTATGCCAGCCACCCAATCAAGACCTTGTTATTTTAAATTTAAAGTATAGATTAAAAAATACCTTAGCAGTACCAATATCGGCTGCCCATGGACAATGATGATGATAATAACAACATGACCCAATGCAGTTTTAAACACAAGATTTGGATAATAGCTGATGCCCTACACCATTGTCCTGCTTCTGGCCAGGACAAGGTTAATTTTTACAGTAGCGAGGAGGGGGCATGGCTGGAGTGTTGAGTTTATTCTATACCATCTCATGTCATCTACTAGGGATGGAAGAAGAGGTCCCTTCCATGTCAGGTAAGATGGCAAAAAGAGCAGTTGGATAATTGGAAGGGAGAACTCGCATATGAATTGTTAATTTCTTGTACTTTCTTTTATTAGTTTTGTTGCAAGTTACAGGACCCTCATAAAGTGACAGATTATTTGCAAGGAGAATGCTGTGGGAACTCCAGAGAAGAGCAACTCAGTACAGTGTACTGGCCACAGTTCAATACTAGACTGCACTCTCGGGGAAGAAGGAGGAAATTAGACAAACAGGCACCACGGCCGCTCAAACTCAGCTAAGCCAGAGGATCAATCTGTGCTGGTAGCAGTCGCTCTATACAGAAGAAGAGGTCTAAGACCAAATCAATTTGCACAGTGAGGACTGAAGAGGAAGCAGGACCCTCACTACAGGACGAAGAGGCAAGGCCAGAGATAATCACCAGTCCCTATCCATGAGTGAGCTGTGACATATGTGAAAAGGTTTCCACTGCCAATTGGGTGAGCCCCTACTGAACTTGGCTGCTCCAATGCTGGGATGTCATGGCCCATGATATGAAACTTGATGATAGTGAAGCCAAGAAGCAGGCATCTCTGTCCCAGAATGTGGGAAGAGGACAGAAACTCAACCTCTGAAGGTGACTCTGAACAATATTCTCTCAAGGATGATCTAGTAGTGCTCCCAAGAAGGTGGAACACCATGGATAAACTGTTTCAGGGGACTGCCCGACTCCAGCAATATGATGATCATCTTTTTTCTACTTACAAACCTGCACCTTGTCTAGGGAAGGACTGTTCAAAACAGCAGAGACATGAAAGGCTCAAGCAAGTTAGAGAGGAACTATTCCATGCTCCTCTACTATGGACCGGAGTCTCTACTATTGGGAGCAAGTACCCTCCTGCTCAAGAGAGAGGGTGCAAACTACAAGGTAACTTGTGGTTTTTGCTGTGTGACCACAGAGAGGATGTGGGGAAGTGAGATGGAATACCCACCTCATGCATAGGTGTGTGAGTTGATAGGAAGAACAACCACCACTGGAAATACAAGGACTAATGCCACTCCACTTTCCAGTGAGCAAGTCGTCAGAACAGAAAGGCTGATGTTACATCCAGACCCCTTGAAGGGACCTCCAGTTCATATTTACAAGAAGTGAGCAACCATGACCAGAGAGACCCAGCCTCCAGCCAAGTGGAGGAAAGGGACAATCACATTTATCTGACTGTGTGGATCCACTGGCCTGGAACATCAGATCCATGAGAGTATAAAGCTTCAGTTGACCCCGGAGCACAATGTACCAACACCACCAAGATATGTAGGGGCAGAATGTATCTCTGTTTCTGGGATGACAAGGGTACCTGGGCAGCTGACTGTACTGGAAATCGAAGTGACCCTGACTTGGAGCAAATGGCAAACACAACCAATTGTGTCTGGCCCAGAGGCCCTGTGCTTTCTTGGCATGCATGATGTCAGTATTGGGTTTTTCAAGGACCCAGAAAGGCCATAGTTGGCTTTTGGGAGAGCTGCTGTGCAAACACAGGAAATAAAAGAGCTGAACACCTTGCTTGGTCTCTCAGAGAATCCTTCTGCTGTGGGACTGATGGTGGTCAAAGAACAAAAGATACTGATTGCTGCTACAACAATGCACCGTCGACAATACTGCACAACCAGGACTCGGTGACTCTCATCCATGAGATGATGCGTAGCGAGTCAGGGGTGGTCAGCAAGACTGTTTAGGAGTCTCATACAGCCAGCATGTAAGTCCAGTAGACAGTGGAGACTGACAGTGGAGACTGACAGTGGAGACTGACAGTGGACTATTGTGACAGAAGGAAGTCACACCACCAATGAGCACTGCTGTGCCGACATGCTGGAACTTCAGTAAGAACTGGAGTCCAGGACAGCAAAGTGATGTCACCACTGACATTACAAAGGTGCTCTTCTCCATGCCTTTAGCAGCAGATTGCCGGCCAGAGTGCTTTCACCTGGAGGGGCATGTAGTACCCCTGGGACTGACTTTCCCAGGGGTGGAAATGTAGGGGGATACAACATAAGTAAATAAATGAAGTATAGAACGTAATCTTATCCCCTAAAGAGTTGCAGCTGAACCAAAGCTTCTAATCTTTGGCTTTTTGCTCCCAAAAGCCAAAGATTAGGAGCAGATATGATTTTAACAGGCCACAGCTGTAGCCAATAAGAAGAGTGTTATAAAAGAGTAGATTGTTTGGTTGAGGGAACTGGAGTGAGTTGGCTACTGTGAGGACAAGGAAGAGTCCTAGATGAGTGCAAGGAAGTGCCTAGATGAGCTGCCTACAAGAAACATCAAGGAGGTGTGAAACTCTAGCAATATGGAGCCCTTGCAATGTACTGGCGATAGAACTCTTGCACTATAATGACAACAAAGGGTGACCCCGACATGATTCGGGAAAAAAAGGATTTAAATGCTAAATTATATGACCCTGTGGATTCAGGATGACCCCGTGGATTTGGGACTAAACTGTATGACCCCTGGATTTGGGATGACCCCGTGGATTTGGGACTAAACTGTATGACCCCTGGATTTGGGATGACCCTGTAGATTTGGGACTAAACTATATTACCCAATGGATTCGGCAAACAGGACTCGGCTATATTACTCCATGGATTTGGGAAACAGGATTCGACTATATAACCCTCTGGATTCAGGGAAAAGGGCTTGAATACTAAACTATTGGTAAAATATATCAATTGCAGCTATTAATGTTTGTTAAATATGAGTATAGAAGATTTTGAAGATAAGTACTCTGTAAACTGAGAAAAACTGCAAAACTGAAGCAACACTCAGAAATATATATATTTGTACTATAATATGTTGTTTGAGCATTTGTATAACTCTTAGTTCTAAATCAAATATATGAATATGTCATAATGTTAATTTATTTGAATATGTCCTTCTAGAAATGCTGCAACTCCATAATTAAAAGGGGGAATTGTAGGGGGATAAAACATAAGTAAATAAGGTAAATAAATAAAGTAAATAAAAAATTTAATCTTATCCCCTAAAGAGTTGCAGCTGAACCAATTACGAAAGATTAGGAGCAGGCCTGATTTTAACAGGCCACAGCTGTAGACAATCAGAAGAGTGTTATAAAAGAGTGCATTGGTTGGTTGAGGGAACTGGAGTCAGTTGACTGCTGCAAGGACAAGGAAGAGTCAATGCTTAGAGGAGGTGCCTACAAGAGACATCAAAGAGGTACAAAACTCTGGCAATATGGAAACCTTGCAATGTACTGACAATACAACTCTTGCGCTATAATGGCAACATGGAAATACAGCCCCAGTATTTGCAATGGACTGATCCAGACTGCCCTGGAAAAGGATGAGGCTCCAGAACACTTACAGTACATCAATGACATCATCATATGGGGAAACAGTGGACCAAGTTTTTGAGAAAGGGAAGAAGATAATCCAAAACCTCCTAACAGCCAGTTATGCCATAAAACAATGTAAGGTCAAGTAAGGAAACTGAGTTTTCAGGAGTCAAATGGCAAGATGGACGCTGTCAGTTTCCAATGGATGTGTTCAACAAAATTGTAGCCTTGTCCCCACCAACCAGCAAAAGGAAACACAGACTTCCCTAATTCACTGTGGGATTTTGGAGGATGAATATTCCAGATGACAATTGGATCTTCTCTATCGTGTGACCCAGAATAATGATTTCAAGTGGCATCCTGCACAGCTGCAAATGTCTGAGCGAATCAAACAGGAGATTGTTCATGCAGTTGCCCTGGAGCCAGTCAGGACAGGGCAGGATACAAAATGTGCTCTACACTGCAGCTGAGGAGAGTGATCCTTCCTAGAGTCTCTGGCAAAAAAGTATGCAGGGAGACTCAAGGACAACCCCTAGGGTCCTGCAGTCAGGAATACAAAAGATTTGAGGACTCTGAAAAAGAGATCCTGGAAATTTATGAAGAAATGCTGAGTGTTTCAGAAGTCATTGGCACTAAAGCACAGCTCTTCCTAGGACCCTAACTGCCAATGCTGAACTCGAAGTTCACAGGGAATGTTCCTTACACGCATTATTCCAGTGTGGAATATGGAGTATTAAATTTGGAGTAACTGGATTGTGCTGATCACATAGCAAGCTTGTACAGGAACCCCCAATTGCCTAGGGATCTTGGAAGTCATCATGAACCAGCCTAAGAGCAAAATTACCAGAAAATTAAAAATGTTACACTCTCCTCACTAATGATTCCTGCAATATTGTAGGGCTACACTGAAAATAAAAAGCTGCTGTATGGAGTCTTATGTGGCAAGTCACAGAAGCTATTGAAGGACAGAGTGGACCAAGTCAGGTTTCAGCAGAGCTGAAAGCCATCTAGCTTTCAGATAGACTGATGGAAAAAAGACCAACTGGTAGAACAGAAGTAAACCTGATGCCTTTGAGTGGCTACGTGAAACAGAGGCTAGACAAGATTAAGAGAATAAAACAGGCTTGTGAATGCCCAATGTTTATCTATTGAAGGCCTTTAACAGGTACACCTTGGGCAGTCACAAGCCTCTGAGAGGCTACACCCAGGGTGGGTGATGGCCATAAGTTTTTCAGACCATTATAAGTTTGGTCTATTTTCATATCAGGGGTTAATCCTCCAATTACAGCTTCAGTTAATGAAGTCATATATCCCCAGTTTGTGCTCTCCCCAACCCAGTTTGTCTATACTTTTCGGGGCCTGAGACAGTTAAGTGCCCTTGAGTCCCAGGCCTAGAGAGGGATTGTTTTGTCTGAAGAAAATGGGAGAACAGTAGATGACAGGCTATGGAGTTATATACTGAAGCATGCAGGATCTTAAAAATGCAAAAGCTAAATCCTAAGGCATCATTCCCCCTGTTAAAGTATCATTCCCAGCCCAACTGGGAATTTTGGCAAGACATTGTTGCCCACGTAGAGAAGCTGGCTGTAAAAGTGTGTCATGTAGATGCACTTGTATCTGGGAGCTGGGTTATGGAAGAGCACTTGGAGAATGGACAGGTGAATTGGGCTGCCAAGATTAAAGTGCCTCAGGTGGATCTGGACTGGCAGCATAAGGGTGAATTATTGCTGGTTGGTGGGCTCATGATGCTTCAGGCCAGCAGGGAAGAGATGTAACAATGCAGATGGGCTTGTGGCTTAACTGTGGGGTGGATTTAACGATGGACACCATTTCCCAGGTGATCCATAACTGTGAAACATGCACTGTGATCAAACACACCTGGTTAGTTAACACTAGAGGCTTTACCAACAGAACTGGACCAGTCGAATCAAAACCTCTATGTACCACAGAAGGGGATAAAGTCCTTATGGTGCATCAAAGGGATATGCTAGGGAAGAAAGTGGATTAGTCCTGCTTCCAACAAAGACAAGGATGTAGGTGCACTTCGTGGGTAATGCAGAGGGACGGGGAAACCCTGTGCACCTCAAGGGGATTTGACTCTTGAGTAAGAACAGTCTGTAATGTTTCACTGTATAGTATTGCTTGATGAATGACCCTGCAACTGTGTGTTATAACTGCCATGGACAATGGCCAGACTGTGGCCAAATACATCAACTTTGAGGCCTTGATGCAGCTTGGAACCAGCACACCAGCCCTCCAGCCCTCCAGCCCTGGAAGACATCTAGGACAGATAGAAATCATGGATTAAATGAGCTCCACAGCTATCTTGGAGGGACAGACACTGACTATGGAAATGATACCTATGCTTGTATGAGTATATATACATGCTTACATATATATATGTGTGTGTGTTTGTGTATATGTATGTATATAAATTTATGTATATAATTGGAAGATATGGGATCAGGCCATGACATAGATGTTGTAGAAAATAGAGGTGGATGATTTTCTGGTTCTGGTCAGGACATGGCTAATTTTTTGAGTAGGCTGGAGGGGGCATCGCTAGGACCTAGATGATATTCTGTAGTGACTCATGTCATTTTCCATGGACAGGAACCCTTTTGGATCAGGTAGCATTGCAGGGAGAGTGGTTGGGTATTGTTAGGAATGAGAACTTGCATATGAATCATTTGCTTCTTGTACACTCTTATTAGTTTTGTTGGTTTTACCATTTGTTTTCTTATCTCATTGATGTTTCCAGTAATTCTTTTCTCAGCCTGTGATCTTTATCTTTTGTGCCTCCAATTTCCTCTCCATCCCACTGTGGGGGGAGGGAAGAATAAGTGAGCATGGCATAATTCAAAGTGGCTTCAGTAGGAATATTAAATTGGAGAATACCATTCCCAAACCGTAACAATTTATCTAACTATGTATGCACTTTTTTATTCTACTTCTCTCTTCTAAACACTAAGGTTTAGAAAATTTTACAAGCCAAAACCTTGAGAAGAGAAATCAGTGTAGTTTAGGCTTAAAAATCAAATGTAGTTTAGACAAAAACTATTATCCTGGTTACCTTATGGAGGGTGCCCATAAAGACACAAGCATAAACCCATGAATACACATGTATCCATGGGTTTGTGAACATGGAAAATATTTTGAACTTAGTAGAAGAAGCAGCTGTGTACTTGCAGTAGTCAAAGTCCCCAGCTGTGCCTTCTGTGTAAGATCATGTAATGCTGTCTCCAGATTGTCAGGAGAACATATTAATTTTGTACCATTTTCTGTTCCCTTTACACTCTTTGTCATGAAAATGAGCGTGTATAATGAAGAGAACATGAGAGGCATTAACATTCGATGATACTTCACTGTCAAAAATAGTGGTCACATAATGGAAGTGGCATGTTTACCCAATCTCGAGGCCAACATAGGCATGGAGAATTAAAAATGGCATGGCACTGCTATACTGCATTTTTTGAAAGGATTATATTTTATGCAAATACAAAAAACCATTTTGGTTGGCAGTAAAAAAAAAAAGTAATGAACTGACAACTTTACAAAATTAATTCCAAATTTCCAAATCTTTTTTTCCCCCAAATTTCAGAAATTGCAAAATTTTTTTTTCTTGAAATAGCTTTGTCCATGTAGGACTGCTAGAATCATTGGAGGAACTTATGTGGTTCAAATACAAGCCTCTTTGAAAACTCATTTCAAATCCCATTTGTGACAAGTTAGTTCTAGCCCACTATTTTAGCAACATCCTATTTTGTTGTTGTTTCTAAAACCCAGCCTTCTGTGTGCCATCCTCTAACCCACAGGATATTTTGCAGCTAGGCAAAGGACTGGAGTGAAAAGAAAATGCTGAGCAACACAAACACTCTAATTATTTGGCTATCTGAATTCAGCTGCATAATTTTCAGCTGATTTTGCATGGTTGAACATGTAAATCAAGCACCATGACTGCTGCCAACTTCTGTAATAGCAGCTGCTCTACCTGGCCTGTGGACCACCGCCTCCTGTTTCCAAGCACAAGTCAGTGTACAAGTTTCTTCCAACCCACCTCCTGAGCTCCTGAGGAGCCAAAAGACAACCCCATTGTGTCAATGATGTAACTGGATCATGCAGCTGTGAAACACAGCATAATTTCCTCATAATACTATACAGCTTAAAACAAACAAAAAAACAACAAAAAACTCCTCAAGCCTCATTGCTCTGGATCTAGGCCTTTCTTTGTGTAAGTAGAGATGATCTGATTGCTCTCAATCTGTCCCCAGATCTTCAAGGATAGATTAATAGCTTGACGTCCGTTCACAAGATGGCCATGAGGGCACTTTACCCATGCTGCTTTTGCACATTAAGATTATAGGAAAATAAAATAATTATCTATCCTGCTGCACAAGGAATCAAAAAAAAAAACCCCAAACCCTGTAGTAGTAAGACAGGGATGACTTTAAGGCTTAGACTGGGAGAGAATTCAATGCAAAAATAAGCTTGAAGATATCAAATAGATATTTCTTCACAGTCTGGGCAGAGAATCAGCAATTTTCCAGTATATTATCACAGTGATGAATATCCACACTAGAGGTCTCTCCTTAATTTGGCGATACCATGTTCTTCTACTGATCTTCCTCATCTCTTTGGCTGGAAGTGTAAGAGGGGCAAACACAACCAAGAAGGATCTCCTGAACCATCATATCCACCTTCTACCTCAGGAAGGTACAATACGTAACATTTTAATGTGGTGAACAAATGCCAAACTCCTGAGTTAGAAAGGGCAAGAATACCAATAAAACAATATCTACATAATGGTGGACAGCATTATCAAGATCACTGGTCATAAAGTAATGGGTTTTATCAACAGCTTACAGTAAATCTCTCTTATGCTCCTCCACCTTATTACCTTTCCCTAGATCATTATGCTTCCTCGGTATTCTTCTGAAATGCTATTCTAGGAAGTTCAAAATTATTCTGATAAAAAATATTTGTTTCTTCCTTATTTATTTAGCTAAGACCCATCTAAAGCCCTGTTCCTTCTTATCAAGACTGTGTGTATATTGCAGTGCCCACAGGACCATTTTTGGTTTTGATAGACATGATGTATTTAAGTTCAGACCAAACAACATAGCATTAGGAAAGTAATCCTTTTATTCTCACCTCCTGAGTGGAAGCAGCACTAACCATCTTGTGTTATAGAAAATAAAGTATTTTCAACAACCTTACTGTACCTGGAAGTCCAAAACAACAAATATTACAGGATGTCAGCGGAGTTCTCTCTCAGTACTTGCAATATTACTTTTGCAGCTGAACAGAGTGAATCATCAGATGACTCAATCTCCAAAACACCATTATAACAGTAAATAAATAAAGCCCTTCCCTCACACTGGGGAATTGCATTCATTGAGACAGCCTTACTGAAAAACATGATTGAGAGTAATTTGAAAAGAAATAAATGCAATTTGAATTTTTAAAAAACTCATCAGTGCTGCTATGGTTCCCATGAATAAACAGATCTGATTTGTTAAGTTTCTTTAACCTTCAAAGATGATTAGGGAGTAATTTTTGTTGCTGCTGTTGCACAAATGGATGGATACATTTTCCAGCAAGTTTTGGAGACAGGCTGGAAGCAGGTACAATTAATTCAGTACATATAATTTACTGCATCCTTGCTTCTTTCACAGAAATCCTTGCCAACTGATCCCCAGCAGAAGATTGGCTTTAATTCTGCAAGCAGCTGCTCAACTTCCCACTTTGCTGGAGGTAAGATGTCACAGTAAAGCAGCTGCTGAAAGAGTGGGAGGGAGACACCAGTGAGCAGAAACAATTGTGTTGATAAAAAAAAATTTAAAAGGAGAAAAATACAGGAGTGGCATTCTTTCTTCTAACAGATTGGGCTATACTAAAGCTATTCCCTGAAAAGAAACAGTATGACCACAAGTTAGCCTTGAAATATGTGAACTCTTGGAAACTTACACTACTTAGAAAACCAACGTAAAACCTATTTACCAATGATATATTATTCTACTGATAATAGTTCTGTGATCAAATTTGACATACTCAGAGATCTGAGGTTCATGAAGATTCAGTGCAGATTTAATCTTATCTGCTTCTGCCTAAAATGCATTAAGCCTGTCTTGTGAGAGATAATAATTATTTACGTCAATATTGGTATAAATAAGAGTTCTTAGGCTCAAACACAAATTAAATAGAAGTGGAGAGAATTAAGAAAAGAAATCTGGAATTCCAAAAGTCAATAAATAAATTAAAAAACCAATATTTGGTGTAGCAGTAATCTGCTGAGATCAATGGTACTCTATTTAAATATCTATCCTCATAATTTTACTTGCATAATTAGGCATGACTCAAATAAGTCAAGGTAAATTGCCAGTTATCACATGTAATTAACTGGTTTTTAGAAGATTTTAAAGCTGTGGATTTTTCAAATATGGTCAGAGCTGGAATTAATTTAGAGGTTGTTATATGACAGTGACATTGCCCTTTGGTTAAATATTTTAGAGTATTCCAGAATACTCACTCTGATATTTCAGATGTAAAATAAAAAAAATATAAAAAAGCCCACCAAAATTTCCATAATGCCGAACTCTTATGGAAGACATAATAAAATTATAACACTTTAAAGCTGCGAGATTGACTTAGGGACTTTTTTTTAAAAAAAAAACCATTAAAACTGTACTGCTCCACTAATAACACGAATTCGGGAAAGTAGACTTTAAAGAAAAGTCCCGTCTTTACAAATGCTGATAATACAAAGAAGATAGCAAACCAATTCTGAGGTATTGGTATTCAGGCAGGAGGACAAAGTATATTCCTGCAGTGGAAGAAATCAGTGTAAACAAATACCGGTTCTGAAAGTAGAACTTAAATATAATACATGACCCATAGGCATACAAAAGTATAATGTGTGACACAAAGGCATAATATCTGACACAAAGCATGCAAACATGGGGCATTTTAAGGTATGAGTGTTGTATAAGTACAACACTCTATTCTATACAATAATGTCGACAGTCTCAGTACCCTGATTCTCCCCTTGTTAATAGGAAAATTAAAAAATAATTATCATAAATAATAATAAATTAGTACATACATTTAGAATTGTATTCCTCTTCTTCTATGCTACAAAGATGGTAGGCCTTAGAACTTCTTCATTGTTTTATGGCCTTGCCTGTTTTTTGTCCTTTTTTATCCTAATTAAAACTATTGTTTTGGTTATTTGTTGCCCGAGGCAGGTTTAACTGAACCCAGATTTTTCTAGTGTAAAGGAAGTCCATAATATCTGTAAAGACTAGAAGAAACAACACACCCACCAAATCTAAACTGGCACAACTAGGTGGCATGCATATGTATAGTATCTACATTTTCATTGAAATGTTTATCTCTCCTTTCTGCCTGATTGCTTTTGCCACAAGCTTAAACTGTTTTTCTTTGTTCACCCACTCTGCATTTTTATAGCATACATAGGTTTTTTTCCTTTTCATTTTATTTCTTGTTTTTAGTCTTAAGAGACATTCAGAACCCACACTGATAATTCTTTATCAACATTATGTTCATTGGAAAATACATCAAAGAAAGAATGTGTAGGTTTGGACATTGAATAAAAAATAATCTACATTTGTTCATTAATAAACTGAGCTACCTTGTCCTCCAACCTCTCTCAAGCTTTGTCACAATCCAACAAAATAATAAAAGGAGAAATTGTTCTCAGCTCATTTAGTAGCCACTCAATTTCTGAGGCAAAAGCTCTCGATATACAAAAGTTAACGTGTAGGTGCATATTGGTCAGACTAATCTACTGTTAGTGTGGCAAGCCCTTGAACCTTTCTTATGAAAAAATAATCAATGACAACTTTGACCCATTTTAAATCTTTCCTAGCTTTTCTTTTTTTTTTTTTATACTCCACTCACAGTCAGCATGAAGCTCTACTCCCCTTTAACTAGCCATATTGAACAAAGAAAGCATCTGCCTCATTCTTTTCCCCTACTGTGCCATTTTACACAGTAGAAGCTTAATTACAACTGATTTTCTAAAGCTCATGTGCAAAAACCACAGCAGAATTGTGAGCAGAACTCAGATTTCCCAGCCTTGCTTTCATCCTTCCATAAACTCCTGTTTTCCTTGAACTCCTTCAGTGTGCAGTTGGATTAACTGAGCCTGCCATGACAATGCTTAGGTAGCTTTCCCTTTGAAAGGAAATAGTTGGTCAGAAAACATGAGAATTTCAGCAGCGAACACAAACTCAGCTGCTTCCAGGCCAAACTTTGGTTCCCTTTCATGCCTTGGCCTCTGGACCATGCTGATACAGCTGTGTGAGAGCTCTCAGTAAATCACATTGATGAAATGACCCCAAATTATCCCTCCAAAATATTTATTTTGTTTTACCTGGCTCATTTAAATGATGTGATTATGAGGTCATCCATGTCATCCCCTGTGGCAGAGGAATATATATGAATGACAGTGGAGTGACAAGGTCCTTCACCAGATTTGCTACTGAAGGCCAAAAAAATTATATATTTGCTAATCATTCCTCTAAAGATTTTTCTGTCTCGTAGCTTTGCTGCTATGTCTGGTCCCAAAGAGTAATTTTTTCTGCTTTTATTGCTCCTTAATGACATCAGATTTTGTCAGGCAGATGCAAATGGAAGCTGACTGGTCATCTTCCATTTGCATTTATGAGAAAGACATCAACAACTCCTTGAACCTTGTTGCACACAAATCAAAAGAAGAACTAAAGATAAGCAGTAAAACAGAAGCTTCTAGTCCTGGTTCTGGTTATAGCACCTTCCAGCCTCTGTTGAATCAACCCTGTAGAAATCAACAAAGGGAAAACAAAGTAGTCTTGGCTGAACAAGAGACTCACACTTCAAAAAAAAAAAAAAGAAGGGAAGAAATGAAATAAAGTCAACAGAGTTTTTGAACTCCCAAGAGGATGCAAACCTGGTTTGATTTAACATTTTAGATAGCACACAGCTTAATAATTTCCCTAATTCCCAGTGACCAACTGATATCTATTCATAAGGGTTTTGTTTGAGTTGTTGGTCTTGGCAGGTACTTGGCAAAGAGCAGGTGATTTGAATTGTACTGTATGTAGAAATTTTCAATCAATGCTAATTTATTATCCATGTCATCATGTGATAATCAATAGTATAGCAGTATTTGTTAGTCCTGACACTAATTTTCCTTCTTCCAAAACCTTGCTTTGTATAAATTGATAACACAACAGGAATAAATTGATCAATTTATTCTTATTGATCAATAAAAATAAATTGTCATCATAAATTGATGACAAAACAAGAATATTTTCTACTATGAAGACATCAAATTTCCTTTGAATATACAAAGGAACAAGCCAACTTAACAAACAACCAATGCCAATAACCCCAAATACAAATTAAAAAAAAATTTGTCACTATTTGGCATAACATTTGTAGTAGAAACAGTATTAGACATTGTGGGATGAATATTTAAGCTTGTATTGCCACGTGCCACTGTGGAGTACAATTCGCTAACATTAATTCTTTCTTCCATTTTTATTTTTACTGTCATCAGAAAACTCAAAAGCTCTTTCAACAGTCAAGTGTCTAACAGGTGTAACTGATGAAAACAAAGCCTTGGAAGTCTATGACGGCTGTTGATTCTGAAAGTGCAGAAATGTTAAAACCCCAAGGTAATGTATGGATAACCAAAAAATAGGTCCCAGGTCAACAAAGCTCAAGTTGTTCAAACAGCCACTGGGCTATTTCTCTTCCCATTAGTGTGCAAAAAAAAAGAAGTGAAAAAGTAGGGAAGTTAGATCAATGGGCCACTATAGCAAATTGTGACTCTTGCAAGTAAAAAGCCCAAGATGGAAAACCAGGTCAGTTTTTTTACCCTGTTTGCCATTTAAATGATGAACACTGAGGTCATTTTTTGCTGCAAAAGAGAGGAAAAAAATCACTATGAAAACACACACTGTGTAATAATTTACAGAGAAAATGGAACATCTGAATGAATCTGGTCTAATGATCCACTATATATGATGTTTTTATCATCTTAGGCAATGCATTTGAATTGAGCAATGCACCTGAGCAAAGCTTCCTTTCTCCTGTGTGCTACAGAACTACTAGACTCTTTTTGAGTGAATTCAAATTGTGTGCAAAGTTCCTGAGTGACAGCTCTGGAGAATATATTTATCCACAGACCAGTTAGAACCTAGAAAGCAGAAATGAAAACGTACTCCCACCTCTACCCTGACCTTTAGGGACAGGTGAGGAGCAAGTTGTTTTCTGTTAGGTTCAAGTTCCATCATCTAAGGATAATTTTATTGATTGCATTTTTTCCTTTGTTTATTTTATTTTTTTAAACAATTCTGTTACTTCAGAAAAACAAGAAGTATGCTACTGAGAGAAAGAATTTGTCTGAGTCAGAGCAAATCATTGCTTCTCCTCCTTTTTAAAGTAAGTGCTTCCTCATTCTTTCAGTCAAATTTAGCTCCTCAGGGTAACCCTCTCATGATTAAGCTGAGGTAGAAACTTCACTTGATTGTGAAGAAATTGCCAATAAGTTATTGTTGTTCTGCAGGTCCTATGTGAAAACAGAAGATGATGTCTTAAAAGAGTAATTAATACCCCAAGGTAGTAAAGTCAGCTCCATCACTGGTATGAAAAAATTCTCTTTACCTCTTTTTTCATCCTCTTTTTTTCTTCTATTTTAATTTTTCTGAAGCACTGTCTTGCCTACTTTTTTTTTCTTTCATGCTGAGCTTGATTCCTCCAGTTAAAATAAAACAGTTTGCTCTCCAAAGCAAATATTTCATGAACTATTTTTCTCTCCTCCCCTCATCAAGTGTTTACTAATAAAATGCTGGTAACTAGAAAGTAAAAGCAGATGTATATAGTATCCCGGGAAAAGTAAAAAAATGTTTGGATGGGAAATGCTACACAAAAATTTAAATTCAATTCCCAAATTAAAAAACTGAGGTTTTGTCTACTGTGAAAGCTTAATATACAAGAAGCTCTTGAACAAGCAACAACATAAAATACGTGTTTTAAATGGATAAGTGTATTTAAGTCACATGAAAAAAGCAGAATCTTGAAAGGTTGCACTAGAGATGAGATATATATTAAAAAGTACAGTATAGTAATGACCCTTGATTATAAAAGAAAAGCTTTTACAGATGCAAAGACTGTACTGTACATCGCTATCAGACATACTCATGATAATTTTATGCGTAAAGCACAAAGAAATCTTTTGTTGTTTGGGGTTTTTGTTTCTTCAAATTGCAAATTTATCATCTGCAACTGATCATAGAATGCTACTGTACTGGAAATACAGAGGTAGCAAATAAAATTCCATTAAATGGGAAAAGTGGTGTCCAGGAATTACAGTGCTTCACTTTATTTTACACCCATTTACATTCAATTAATTTTCCTTTTTTTTTTTTTTCTCAGCACTGTAGAAAATGATATTTTATTCAGGTTCTTATGCAACTTTAAAAATAATTTTAACTCACAGTATTGTTCTCACATGCTCCTAACTCACTCTACACCAGAAGTTCTTTTTGCAACATCAATTAAAGTACAAGTGAGAAACTTGTGAAGCCCTAGATAAAAAAGGAAAGCTGTACTGTAAACATAATGTGAAATACTTTCTTGTTTGTTTACTAACAAGAAAGTTATGTTTAATAACAGGAAGGTGAACAGCTCTAGTGAGCTATTACTTTGAACCCTAATGAAAATGTACTCTTGTATTTAGCATTTGATCTAGGTTTATAGAAGTGTATGAAATTGTCCTGTTCTGGCCAGGACAGGGTGTTTCCAGAAGGTGTCATGGCTGGGACCCAGAGGTTCTTTTATACCACCTCCCATCATTGCTGGGAGCAGGGGAAAGGGATTCTCTTCTTGGGAGAAGGGGCTTCTTCTGGTCAAGAAAATGTGGTGGAAGCAGCCATCTGGTATGGTTGGGGATTTTCTGCGTGAATAATTTCTTTTCTTCTACCCTCTGTCTTTAGTACTGTTGCTATTGTTCATTTTCTTATCACATTGCTCTTTGCAGTAAATTGCTTTTATCTCTTGCCTTTTGTGCCTCCAATTTTCTGTAGTCCACTGCAGGGAGAAGAAGGGGGGAAGAGGGGGGTGAGAGAGGGAGAGTGGTGTGTGGTTTAGAGAGTCTCAGTGGGGGCACTGAACTGGGGACTATCGTTCCTAAAACATGATCTTAATATAGTATTGACTACTAGAAACTGAGGGACCTGTTTCTCTTCCTCTAACATAGACCAATGCAAAGATAAATACAGTAAAATCAATATCTGTAAAGTATTTCTTCAATATGTGTATGATTGCTATATGCAAGTCAGGCTTTGGGCTCCTCCCCTCCTATGGACAAACTTTTAACACTAGAAAACAACAGTTTAAAGATAGAAATGGAGATCCTATGGAAAATATGCTGTAATCACTGAAAATTTTATCACTGAATGCACTAACAGGTGAAAGAATGATATTTTATGTCACAATTTAGATTCTTAAATCAGAAAGTGTCACAAACTGAGTCAGCTCAGATTTTCTTATTTGCGTAGCTGTAACTAACACCACGCCTTCCTCAGGAAAACCCATTTTTTAGTGCAAAATTTTCTGTTTAGAAAAGCTGAATGTATTGTGGACTTCCAGATATGCAATATCTTCCTTGCAGTTACTGGCTGTCAGACACACAGAAGTAATTTTTGCAGTATGTGCTCTGGTGAACTGCTCAGTACTGGCCCAGCCACTCTGCTTTTGCCTAGGCAGCACTGAATTTTGGTGCTACAAGCACATATAATCACAAAAACATGTAATCATGGCACACTGTAGTGAAGGCCTTGTCTTTGTAAGCATGTCCAGTGTTTCCTGAAAGTATTGAAGTGACAACACTTCATAAGGCATATGTGTGCTACCCAAATAACAGTGGAATCTTCAGATATCTGTAAAAATTTTTACCAGTGAGATTCACACCTTGAATGGGAGGACATCTGAGGAATCAGTAATGACATTTACTCCATCAATAGTTCTCTAACTATCTCTCTGCTCTTTCCTAACCCATTCATATGAGACACTACTTTTATTGGCAGTTATAAATGTATATGCTTCAAAATAAGTATCAGTTGAAACTGAGATGGGCTTCCAATATTGCCACTTTTCAGGATCGGTGAAAATTTTTGTAATACTTTCTAGTGCTTATTTATGTATGGTGCAGTTGTTACTAGAGCAAAAAGGGTATCACAGACTATCTCCTAGACTGATGCTAAAATACCAGGTAATCTTGCTGGAGTAAGATGATGCGACACTCAAAACAACTTCCCCCTTTAACATATCTCTGTTCTTGTCTGCCCAAGTAGAAGGAACCATGGAGCACGATTGCTTACAGATTATAAAAGAAGGGTATTCCTGCAGACCTAACTTAGGAGACAGCCCTTGGAAGACTTGACTGGCAATTGTTTACTGATGGAAGCTTTGGACAAGATGGAAAACAGCTACCTGGATATGAAGTGACTACACACCATGAGATAATATTATTGGGCACATGCCCCTCTGGTATTTTGGTGCAGAAAGCAGAACTAATGGCACTCATTGAAGCTTTGGAATTGAATAAAGGAGAACACAGGAACATTTGGACTGATTCAAAATACTCTTATGGAATGGTACATACACATCAAGCCACCTAGAAAGCAAGAGTCCTTTTGACATCTCCAGGCACATTGATCAAAAATGAAAAATAATCCTTGGATTCACTTGAAAGTATCCAGAAACCAGCAGAAGTTACTCTCATGCATTACAGAGCAGTTGAAGCAGTAAGAACAAACCAGAATTGGGGAATCATTTAGCTGATAAGACAGCCAAAGAGGCTGCAGAAATAGGCAAATTAGAAAACAAAGTTTTAGCTTTAATACCCTTACCAGAGATACTTCTCCCAGCAGAAAAAAGCAAAGTATGGTCCTAAAGACTGTCAATTAATTTCAGCCTTAGGAGCAAAATTTAATCCAAAAGTCTGGGCAGTTACCTTAACTGGGCAAATAGTAGTCCCTGAACAGATCGTTCATGAAATAGTGGATTGTGAACTCAAAGCCACTTATTGGAGTACTGAAAAACTTTTGAAAAATTCGCAAAATCTATCTAAAAGTGGATCTATAAGTACTCAGATTGTTCAATCAGGAATCCAAAAATGGGTAGTTTGTGAAAGGAACAACCCTAACATAGCTAGCAAAATATTTGTAGGAGCCATAAAATCTGGAAATCTTCAAATGAATACAGGCAAATTGATTTTACTGAATTGTTTTCAAAAGGGGGTTTGCAAATACCTTCTAGTTCTGATGGATACCTTTTTCGTGTGACCTAGCCTTCCTTTGTTACACCAACCAAGCTAGGGAAGTGATTAAAATACTTGAATCAAGTAATTCCTAGATTCAGGGTACCTCTGGGATGTCATCAGACAGAGATTACCATTCTATTGTAGAAGTGGTACTACTGGCTAGGAAAGCATTGGAAATAGCTTGAGATCTACATACTCATAGTCCCTAAACTAGTGGCAGATTAGAGATCTGAATTACGTAATCGAGTTGCAGTTGTGTAAAATATATCAGGAAGCCTCCTTAACATGGGTCCAAGCCTTGCCTGTTACTCTACTTTGAATTCCAATTCAGCTGCCAGGAACCAGCCAAATAATCCTCTGTGAGCTGCTGTATGGTCAGTCCTACCAAGTAGCTCACATTCCAGGAAACACACATTGAAGGGGTCAATTTGAATAATTACCTCGTTTCTCTTAGCGCAACTTTACAGAATTTTCTATGAGCAGTGGCGCTTAGTGAGAAGTCTTATGGGACTGGAAATGTCAGTGCATGAGTTCTTACCAGGAGATTGGGTCTAGTTGAAAGTCTGGGAAACTGCTTTTCTTCAGCCATAGTGTATTTTGTAGTACTGTACAGTACAATAGTACTGTACCAAGTACTATTGAGAACTTTTACTGCATTGTAACTGAACGGAGTAAAATGGATATATTATTTCAGAATTAAAAGGCCAGAAGCCACTCAAGTAATCAAACAGCTATCTGAGAAATACCCAAGATGCTTAAGTCTTGTTTTTTTCTATCAAAGGGGTAGAGTGTCTACAGATGTCCAGGAAATCTGGAAACAAGCACAAATTTGACAATGCACAGCTCAAGATGACACCTCTTGGGGATCTGAAGAAATCTGGATCAAACTTACTTCATGGTTACCCAGCTGGACTTATAATACATGTTTGTAATTGTCAGCATAATAATTGCTCTGTGTGTTTTAGTTTGCATTGTGATTCAGCTGTTGTAATGCCATACACATAAAATGAAATAGAGATATTAGACCAGCTCCCCTAAGGAATTTATTCTCCAGAGAAGGGGAGACTTGATAAGAACAGTGGAACAGAACAGCATTTTACTCTCATTAAGGACAGTCAAACAGAACAGCATAACACTGGAGAAATAGATAAAGGATATAACTTAGGCAAACAGGAGTTGTGCAAAATGTAAGCAGGATGCCAGCTCAGCTCAGCAAGACTGACAAAGCAGAAGTTATACAAACCAACAACACTGTGCTAACTCAAAAGCTGGGGTTGAGAAAAAGCCACTTAAAAAGGATGCCAGACATTGAAAACCACCAAGAAAGACCTGAGAAGGACCACATAAGGACTTTGACAAGGGGTGTGGTTTGTAAAATACAGTAATAAATATAAACCAAGTAACCAGGGTTAGCTGATGAATGCGTAATCAGTGTGTATGATAAAAACTATACCCAATGCTTGGGGCACCCAATTAGAGGAAGGATCCTCTGGGTAACAAGTGCACTGTAATAAAGAATATCTGCTTTCTAATACTCAAAACCAGGTTAGAAACTTTCTATCCAGCCAGTTCCAGTATTGTTTAGATATCATACTTTCAAACTAAACTAAGGATAATTTCAAAAAGAAGAAAAGCACTTGGGAAATACAACAGCACATGACAGTGAGTGGCTGCTGTAAATATTTAGATGCACACTAGAAGAAAGGTACTCGATGATGGGTAGTTTTAGATTTTCACAGTAGGGTAATCTAAGTAACCCACACTTGCTTTACTCTCCTCTTTATATCAACCTATGAAACTCTGTGCAGCTGAAATGAAAAAGTCTGATTACTCTTCCAGTCCTTGTAGGTCTTCAGTGTCTGAAAAATAAACCAACCAAAATTGCATTATGTTTCTTAAAATTATATGTAAATACACATAATGATACTAACCAAAGTTGTCATAAATGGATGGCACTGACCCAAACTGTCATGAAGGATGAGCTGAAAAAATTAGCATCATGATCCAAGGTAAAGAAGGAGGCTGAAGACCTTGTTACAACTTTCAATGTATGCCATTTACATAGTCGATGCATTAGGAGAAGATGCTGAAGGTCACCAGATCTTCATCCTTCTAAATTACAGGTTAGATAATAAATGATCCCATAACTCAAACTGTAGGAGAACACTGTTTCTGTAGACCCATTAAATAAATAAAAATTTCTAGGGACACTTCAGAACTAGTTATAAATGCAAAATTCAGGAGTTTTTAAAGTTAAGTAACAAAATTGCAGAAAGAATCTAAATTTAATATAATATATTTTGTTACAAGAGGGAAATACCCATATTTTAATACAGGAATTTGACTTCTCTCACCGTTGCAAACTGGCACATATCTAGCAAAAAAATTTGTTTTCAGAAATATGTATCTGAGGTGTTGGAAAAATATGTACTTTGTGCTTGATATTGAAACTAGAAATTAAAGAGTTAGTAATAATGTGAAACACCATGCTTACATTCAAGTTTGCTATGAAGACAATATTAAATAACTGCTTAATGATAAAAATGACTTTGACTAGATTTCTAGATCATTTTCTAATAGCCTATGACTAATTGTGAAATTTACCATTTTGCCATGACTAATGTGTGAAATCTGTCATCTTTCCTCATGATTTACGCAAGGTCCTAATAAGAAGAACACAAAGTTGGTAATATGACATGAATAGTAATTTTAATTGTACTTGCTCACGGTATTAGAGAAAGGAGACATATTTTTCATTAGATTATGTTAGATACATTGGTGTCCTTATAATATCATCACTGGAGTCTATCAGAAATCTTCCTTTACTCATATGACCAACCACATCCTTGTCTATTACTCAAAAATTATATCAATGGATGTAAGTAATGATATAACAAACGAAAAATAAAATACCTTCTGGAAGTGATTAGCCAATGAATCCTTTAACCTCCTGTAGTTAGATGTTAATAGATAAAACCTTCCACAAAAGCAGGAAAATTTACATAATCTACTTTGTTATGTACATTCCTTAGAAGGAACTATTTATTTCCAAATGCCTACATTATTTTGGAAATCCTGGTAAGTAGGAATTTGGTAACTTCTTTTAGGTATTTTTGACAAGTACAGCCTGGTAAAAGCAGAGATGGCAAATTAAATTTGCAAACAACCTTAAAGTTACCTGGCCTATCAGAAGCCCTTTTGATGGTAGTTGTGGTAAGGTTGTTAGATTTTCTGATTTTAAATACTTTTCCAGATTTTCTGATTTAAAATACTGAATGAGTTTTGAAACACATTTCTGTCATGATCTGCTGAGAGAGAGAAAATATGTCCCTTTACCTGAAAACATTGCATGTTGATATGGAAAATTGTGAGGTCTTAAAGTACTTATGAATATTCCCAAATCATATAGAAATCAGCATTTGAAAAACCTACTGTGATCTCCCCTTTTTCTATAATAAAAGAGGAGTCTGCAGGAGAAGGATTTGTCACCAGAAGTTTCTGACCCAATAGAAGGTCAGCAGCATCTACTGAAAACATGTCAACATGTTTATTTTGTACAAACAAACAAAAAAAATTCTGACACAAATAAATAAAAATATGCATATTTTTAAATGTGAGAGTTTATCAAGGGCTTTTTAACAAAAGTAAAGAAGAATTTTCCAGGGGCACAATTTAAGACTCATTTTCTTTAAGAGGAACTAAGACTTTGGCTCTCAGCAGTGGTTGATAGTGCTTTCATGTAGATATTAATAGTTATACACAGAGACACTGTATATAGGTAACACAATGAAGTAAATTCATCCAGCTTTAACAGACAGTGAAAAGTGAAGGTAGTAATGCCTCTGAAATGTAATTAAAAGGAATGCTAAAGGACATACAGATTTGTTGAACAGGAAGAAACTGCTTGTCCCGAAAATCCTGTTTGCTGCATTGTCACTGCACCCTTCAGTGTCCTCTCTTTTCATAAAAATGTCATTATACCTCTTGCATTTATTTATAATACTTGCTGTGATGGTACATTTTGGCAATTCACCTCATATATTGCAACTCTGACATTATTAAAAAATTCTCCCTGAATTCCCAGCTTTTACCACAAAATTTCCAGTGTGTTATCCTGGGTCTTCTTTATCCACCTCTACTGTAAAAAACTGGATACCACTGTTTTTTCTCACCTAAAGAAATGTCTTCATTTCTCTCCCCCCTCCATGTTATCTTCTCAGCATTTTATCTTCACTATAAAGAACATGTTTCTCATGATAAAGCTTTCAGGAACTTGTCACAATATTCTTAAAGCAAGAAACCAATTCAGTTGTCCCCTAAAGCAGCATCTTTAAGGTAAGGTGGAAAGATGCTAAAACCCCAATGTTTTATAGATAGCTGTTACTGATCTGTCCTGAATCCTCAGTTGGTGACACCTTTCAGAACTGCTTTTACCAACTCATTGTTTAGCCATAGACAAGAAATTTATTATAATTATTTTCACGATCTGTGTTAAATCCTTTGGTAGTCTTTAAACCACAATTTTTCTTTAATATGTTTGATTTTGACTCATTAGCCAGATATTACTTCATTTTTATAGTTTAAGTCCATCACCTTCTACTTTCTTAGCTTTAGAAATATGATTCAGTCCTTACGAGGGTTTTGTGCTCTTTTCCTGTATATTTTATACTCTTATTTATTTGATTTATTTGACTTCTCCACAGAAGGAACTGTGTAGATATTGTTAAAGAATGGCTACTGGAAGGTGAGTCTATATAGACATGTAAACAGACCACTTCTAGTGAAAAATGAACAAATGAGTCAGCTGGATTCTCTGTAGGAAACGTAAGAAATTTTATGTAAGATAATTTTATGAGTGAATGGATAAACTTGCAGAATCTTTCTTGCATTTACTAAAAAATATAATTTTATAAAATTGTAGGGCTGCATTTATGACTATTAGTGGTAATGTTGCTGTTACTGATTTCAACTGTACTGCAGACAGAAGCTTGTACTGAATTTTGTGCCCAAAATTATAATATCTGCTTGTCAGTAGGAATCTAGTACTCTATTTGCCCCTAGCTAATAATTAATATCTTTAGAGAGTATTACTGACTTAGATTTTCAAATAAGTCCTAGCTAGGGAAGTCAAGTGCATTTTATTCATAATTTCCTTTTCATGAAGCAGCAGGGTCTGGAGATTACCATATGAAGGATATTGGGATAATAAGCATATGTGACAATGCTACATATCTTCTCCAAAATATTACTTCTATAACACTGGATTGTGAGTAGAAAACCTTTCTATCCAGCCAGTTCCAGTATTGTTTAGATATCATACTTTCTACTGAAATCAAGTCAGCAGAAGCTCACCTTCTTTGGAGTTCTTATTGCATCATGACTACTAAATTACTTGCTCACCCGATTTTCCCTTTTCTTAGCAAGGAAAATTATTTAATTTAAAGTCTGCAGACTGACTTTTCAATTTCAGATTAACAATCCCTCTACAGTTTAGAATAAAGCTGTTCTTGAACATTGGAGTTTGTAACAAAGTTCTACCATCATTACCTTCAAACCTGTGGATTATGAGAAGAGATTTTTTGCAAGTACTGTTTTATTTTTAGGGAACTTTTTGATTCTAAGAAAATGTTCTTTATGAAGTGGAAATATTAGAGAAAAGTGTGGAAATACAGTCATAGAACTCTGGTACCTTTAGCAGGATAAAGACAGAATCCTAGAAAATATAGAGATCTTAAAAAAAATCCTGATGATCCCTCTCATGGAAATATGGATTCACTGAGAATCAGATAATTAACTCTTGATAAGAGATTTTTTATATATTTTAGAAAATAATATCATTCAATAAAGAATGCAAAAGTGAGGAACAGAATACTGGCTGTGCTGTAAACTGCAGCAGTGCATTTCTCCTGAAAATATTTTTTAATGACTGACCCTTTTTCTGGGGTGTCAGATGATAATCCTCAGGTAATATTTAATTTTTGATTGGCTCTTTGGGAAAACCACAATCTATATCTGATGATCAGGAAGTCTAGTGAGGTTCATTACTGTTGGTATTCAGATACAAAAAGACATTTCTAAATAATTCAGACAAACAAAGAAACCACTGGATCATAATGTTAAGAGTTCTTCTCTTGACAAAGAAAGTCAGTGATGCTGCAGATTTTCTGACACTTAGTGTGTTGATTGGCATGACATTGTCATTATTTCCCACCATATATTTTGAATTTTATGGGAAACATAAAAGGGTATGCAAATACTCTACTCCATGCTTACAGGATATAGCATTTATCCTCCCAATACCCCAGCCAAAATCAGCACCTGGATGAAAAGCAGCTGGCTAAAGCTAAACCCAGGAAAATTAATGCTGTTTGAAAAAGGGAACCTCTCAGAACTTGCCTCCTTGGTCCATAATACCTGCCCCCAAATGCTTAAAATCCTAGTTATAATTTTCCACCATTATCAAGTATTTGGCTTTTTTACAGGGCCACTCTTCATATATATGTAGGGTTTCCTACTTCCCTTTCACTAGCAGTTTTATAAACTATATTAATACTGAAATTGCCCTGCTTTATCAAGAAGTATTTTTTTCTCATTGTGTATCTTCCTTTAACATTACAAGCACTCACAGTTTTCTGTTGAAAAGAAAACTTGTCTGTTTATTTTTTAACTTCTATTTTAACTGTCATTGTCCTGTTATTCACTTTGTCTGTTCAGATTAATTATCACTAGTGTCACTACCATCTCATTTTTACTTTGTTTCTTCCTTTCTATTTTATCTTTCCTGCTGCCTTATGCTCCCTTCAGTTTACTGATTCAATACTATTTGGCACAGTAGCAGTCTTTACTGAAGGTGAGTCACTTGATCTTCCTCTCTTGTACAGAACTTAGACTTTCAGGCTAACACTGATGTTGCTTTGCTCTCCGCTATTATCTATCACAATCACATTTTTACCCAAGTCAGAGATTATTGAAAGGAGGTATTTTTGTCAGTGTATCTAAGGCAGCATCTAGGAAGAGTTGAAGCAAATACAGCCATTGATCCAAGCAGCCCTTTGAAATGCAGTTTCAATAGAGTTTCCACACAACACAATACAGGAATGAGACATGCCGTATAATTTTGTAGAGTATTTTTTTTCCCTTTCAATTTATTTTTAATGACATGCAGCTTTGTTTAGTACCCTGCAGGCTGCAGAACCATGTACAGTCTTTGCATGGACTCAGTGCTGAACCCTGTCAAGACCCAGAATTCCTTGCAAACCGATAAGGCATGGAGGGAACATTTGCCACAGAGTGGCAAATTTAAATGGCTCCAGGGAGCATGAGCGACCAGGAGCACAGAGAACAGGGCAGGATGTGGTGCATGAAAGGACAGCTGTGGCAGTTGTGGCGCAGATTGTACAGACAGGGAGATTGTGAAGGACACTAAGGCGCTACTGAAGCACAAGCTGTACTACTGCACAACTGTACAGCACTCTGCTACAGCACAACTTAGATCAGTTGCTGCTCATTACACCAGAGGTGCCCACCCAGAAGGGACCAAGTCCTCCAAACTTACAAAAAACAGTGAGGTGAGCCAGATAGAGCTCCCAAAATGTCATGAAAAACATAAAAAAAAAAAATTTGGTCATCTGGGCTTCCAGAAGGATGGAGTGCCTAAGCCTTTCAGTGTATTGTAGCAGTGATGGCCACTGCATCAGATTTGACCAGGTGGACATCCTGCTCAGCCTAGTAGCAGAGTTACCAGAGACAAAGCAACCCTCAGTATGGGCTGGGGGATGAACAGATCATGAGCTGCCCTGCCCCAAAGGACATGGGGGTGCTGGTGAAGGGCTGGAATGAGCCAGCCATGGGCACTTGCAGCCCAGAAAGTCAAATGTGTCCTGGGCTGCATCCAAAGCCCTGTGGGCAGCTTTGGAGGGAGGAGATTCTGCCCCTCTGCCCCACTCTGGTGAGACCCCACCTTCAGAGCTGCCTCCAGCTCTGGGGTCTTGGAAAGGAGAAGGCTTCAGGCTGACCTAATTGCAGCCTTCCAGTGTCTGAAGACAACTTAGAGAAAGGATGAGGCAAGACAGGACAAGGGGGAATGGGTTCAAACTGAAAGAAGTGAATTTATATTAGGTATTAGGAAGAAATTCTTTCCTGTGAGGGTGGTGAGGCACTGGCACCAGTTGCCCAGAGAAGTTGTGGATGCCCCATCCTTGGAGGTGTTCAAGAGGAGGTTTGATGGAGCTCTGAACAACCTGGTCCAGTTGAAGATGTCTCTGCCCATGGCAGGGGGTTGCAATGAGATGATCTTCAAGGTCCCCTTCCATTTAAAAACATTCTATGATTCTACTACTTAAGACATATAGGAGAGACTCCCTTAACTCTCAGTTGCATAGTCTGAGTTGTCCTTCTGCCTGAAAACATCTCATCCCCATCCAAAAAGATTTGACCCTCTGAAAAAATGAATTTCATGATTCAATCTACTAATGATGGCATTGCTTTCTTCAATAAAGGCTGTTCAAATCCATTTTAATCTGCTATGCAGGATGCTAAAAACATCATGGAGCAATCAGTGTTGAGATTTCTGGGATTTTAGAGCCAACAGAAACACTCTTCCTAAAAAGAATTTCTTTTCTTAATTTTGATCTTATTAGCATAATGAAAATTTAAAAAGAACCCTCAATGAACCAGAAAATATCAACAGATGTAAAAATATTAGTCATGTACATGACATTATTTTTCTTTAGGTGTATGAGAAAACTCAAATACATAAATGTGTTTTGCACCATTGCATAGAAAGGATAAATGTGGGGATAAAGGAAAGTGGATGATAAAATTCCTATACTGTATGTGACTTGTTACATAATTTTGCATATATTTTAATTTCTAGCTAAGAAAATCAATGGCATAATACTTATGTGGTTTAAAAAGACACAGATTTACCAGTGTAACTATGAATCCAGGATCTGGAGCAACAGTAGAACTGTAGAACAAATTGGGTAGTGGGACTTGACCAACAAGATTTTTTTCCCTCCCAAGTTTACTACAGGAATTAGTCTATATTGTTAGAAGTAGTAACGCAGCACACAGGGAAGAATCTGTAATGTCAAACTCCTGGCTATACAAGGTGCTTGTGAGGTGTGTTCTGAGGGCTCTAGTTAAGACTAGAAATCTGGACTACCTCTAGCTTGTACTTGTGTATTACAATATTAATGATGGGAGTGGGTTAGTTGGCCTTCTGAAGCCTCTTTTTCCATTTCCAGGGAACAGGAATCCCATCTGTGTCCCCACACCACTTCATGAAACATACCTGAGCAAAGAGATTTATGATAATTAGCTGTGTTACATTCCAAAAGCACACTACTGAATGTCAAATGAAGTGCTAATCTTGACATAAGGCTGTCCAGATATATTAGTGAATATCTATCCTTTGCACTATTCAAAACTTGATTGGAGCAACCTCAGGTTGCACCCTGAGCAACCTGATCTGAACTGGCTCTCATTTGAGAAGGAGGATACACCAGTTGACCCACAGAGATCTCTTTGAATCCATGTTATGGTTTTGTATGCCCTGATAGAAGGAATATGTTGCTGTCGTCGCAATACTTTTAATGGTGTAACTATTAAGATATAAACAGTTTTATGATACCAATTTGTTAAAATATATTTTCATTCTTTCCTACTTCCATTCTTTCTCCTTTTCACAGCTAAACAAATATTAATTTATAAAACTATTCAAAGTGTACGGGTGAGAATTTCCCTTGCACCCCTTATTTCCAGATTGCTACAGAAACATCTTAATAAAAAACCACTGAGGAGTAATTAAAATGAAAGCATTCTATGTACAGACCCGCCTGACAATAACTGGAGAGGATCTTTAGCGTTGCCTTACGTCAGAGAAAGGCTCTTTCACACTAACCAATTCAAATATCTAACCAGAAGTACTTTTCACAGTGTGAATAAAAAATATTGGTGCCCAAAGAGAGGTTAAAGAGGGAACCCAAAGCAGACAAAACATTGCATACTGTGTACACAGTCACCAACACCTTCTGATACACTATGTCTGGTGGAACAAACGGAAAATTTGCCACTGAAGTGTGGCACCTTGATGTATTTGGTGAATATCTGAAATGTGGTGTTACCTAGGAGCATATAGTCTTCGTTAAAAGATTTTCAAATTTGCACAGTGCCAAATCACATTGTATGGTTCTGAGGGAATCACTCAATACATGTAAGTCTGGAAGTTTAAGTGTTGTCATACGTAAAGGGACGGAAGAAGAAAGAAGGGGGTGGGCATTTGGACTGATGGTGTTTGTCTTCCCAAGTAACCATTATATGTAATTGGGCCCTTCTCTCCTGGAGATGGCTGAACACCCGGATTCCCATGGGAATTAGTTCCTGGTTTTGCTTCGCATTTGTGTGTGGCTTTTGCTTTCCTTATGAACCTGTTTTTATCTCAACCCATAAGTTTTCTAATATCTTCCAATTCTCTCCCTGATACTGCTGGTGCGGAAGTGGGCAAGCTTGATTGCTGGCTGGGATTAAACCATGGATAAATGGTAAAGAGAAGCTGAGGGGTGCCTGAGGAGGACAGATTCAGCAAGTTTTGAAATTTGTCAGTGGAGCAAAAGAAACAGAAAAAAAATAAATTCTGGCAACATTCGCTTGCTCTTTTATCTTTCCCTTCCTGATCTATTATTTGATTAGTGACAAATTGTGTAGATGACAAATAATTTTAAATACTCATAAATTAATTTAATGCTCTTGTATGTGGGAGACTAATAACATTAGCTAGAGCCAGACAAAGCTTAGGTAGGTATTGTGCAAGATTTTCCAATGACTCCGCCAAAGCAACTAAATCTTTAACAATTCTAATAATTTTCCAAGCAAAGGCTTAGTTTTGTCAATGTGAGAAAAGTTTGACTCAGCTAACAAAATGTGTAAATTAAAATAAAAGGAATTCACTTACATGCAAATACCATGCTTCGTGCCAGGCAAATATGTTGGAGGATGTTTGAGCATGGGTCTCCTCATACAAGTGGTCACTTGTACAAGTGGTCTGGGTGCGCCCAGTCCCTATATACCTAGGAAAAGTGAATTCATCTGGAAAAAATATGTGGCTGTCTTTCTGCTTCCCAAAATATTCTGCAGCTGCAGCTTTTTGCTTCTCAATAAATCTCTGTACGTCCCTCCAAGACAGCTACCTTCTCAGATCTCCCTCAAAGACTAGGAGATGACAAGAATAAATCAAGGCAAATTTAGGCCAAAATTCCTAAACCTCTAGAGACCATACTTATAGCCTATAAAAGATCATTTCAGCAGAGCTGCTACATGTTTCTGGTAGCACTAATTGTTTCTGCATGGAATGCTGGTTACCAAGACTGATTCAGCTGTGAACAAAGTACAGGGGACTATTAAGATTGTCTAGTCTCCTTCATATCTACAGCAAGGTGCTAGGTCTCTTTTCATATGCTGCAGAAACCCATTGGTAAAAATCCTGCCCAGCTTTGGGAATCTCCAGTGGGTGACAAGCATCAGGGATCTGAGACTAGTATAATCCCATTATCAATACTTAATCACTTCAGTAGGAATCATTAGAGCATTGAATCAGCTACAAAGAAATATTATGGGTGGGAGAATCAGATCGCTGGTAACATGAGGGAAAAATAATGAAATAAGAGAGACAATATGAAAGAAAGACATTGAAACTAGAATAACTGCATTCAATGAAATTCTTTCTATCTGCCTTATACGTGGCAGCTCTTTATATATTTCCCCATATTTCTTGAATTTATTAATGATTGAGGTATAGAACAAAACAATATAGAACACAGTGTGGTATAAACTCCATGGCCAAGTCAATCTTGCTATTGTACCACTAAATTAAAGGCAAAAAGCCCTGAGCCATGGCCAAATCAAAGATGGAACACTTGTCTCTCATTTATTCTGAGTTTACAACTGAAAATGAAGTCGTGACTTTTACAGGTAAAAATTTTGTAACTCATCCCAGCAGCTTGTGACCCGTCTCCATTCTGACCAACTCAGCAGCAGCAGAGCTAGGATGAACAGAAGCAACCTGAAAAGATCAAGGTACTGAGCCTCTTGCTGCTGGCAGTCTACCTATAATATCTTCTGAACTCAACGCCAAGGTTTTAAACAAAGTTAAACATAAAATAGAGAATATGACAGGCTGAGCTGCTTCTTTTCACCCCAAACACATATAAAACCAAAATACAGCAGAAATATTTACTCTTGGTAAAACAACGTAGCTTTCTTATCCTTAGGTACTGCAATTCCAAAAAGCATCTTTGCCTGCTAGCAATAGTCTCCCTCTGCCTCTCTGATATTCTTCAGTAATTCATCGTGACGAGATGCAGCCATTTCTCCCTTTGGTAGGAGCCTGATTTTCCTGAGATAAATACAGAATGCTTTCCTATGGACAAGTGAGGTGGTTCAGGATGGATCAAAACCTGGTTTTCTAGCTCTGCAGGAAAGGCTGATTCTCTGAAGAAGAGTAAAAAACTTTGGCGCTGAAAACGATCTCAGCTGTGGATGACAGATCAAGAAAATATCGCCAAACAAGAAAATAAACAACAGTGCCCAGACCAAAGCCAACCCCATCAATGTCATACTTCAGCACAAAGAATGAAGCACCCCATACTGCTCCAGAGACCTGATACTCTGCTTCCAGGCTCTCTAGCATTCAACTTGGTACTTGGCAGTAGCAACAGTCAGGGTCCCTGCAAGGCTTTCACACCTGCAACAGAGAGCCTGGAAGTGCTGGGAGCCCTGACATAAGCTGGGTCACTCAGGCCTGCCAAGCAAGCTGTTGGGGAGGTGGGTGAATGGCAGCAACTCTGCTGAGTTTCTATCAGAAAATATGAGAAAAATTGAATGTTTCCAAAGAACATTTAAATTTTGTAGAAGCAGCATTTTGCAGCACAACAATCTTTCCACCACAAAATTTTTGTCTCTCCATTTGTTAATGTCATCACACTTGGATTCTTTTTGGGATTTGCACCCCCCCACCTCCATCCCCCACACTGCTGTAAGGCATGGTCTGCACAGGGGACAGTGAGGAAGCACCCACTCCTACGTGCTGTGCTGAAGGAAGGATGCTTCCTCCTCCTCACCTCACAAGTCACCCTTCTCAAGCACCATATATAAATCCTAAATTTGCATGTGCACATTGGCATCCAACACAAGGTCAATAGTATAAAAAATTCAGTTACCATGTCCAGCTATTCCTGAAATAATCACATAATGAATATTGCTCAACACATATGTGCTGCTTTAACAATGGTGTTTTCTGTCATATGATTGACCAGAATCATGCTAGTTCTTAGTCATAGCAAAATAAGCAAAAGAAGAAAAATGCCTAAACTCAGATTAAACTAATAATGTGTGGTTTCCCAGGAAGAGAAAAATATTGCAGTTGCAGTAAAATAAAGTAATGTTTCCTGAAATAAGGAGCTTTCATATAAGAAGAGATAGCTCCTCATTACTCCAATATTGTCTTACATAAAGACATCATTTCTCCGTGGCAAACTCTGCTACAGAATATTGTGGCAAATACTGATTTCTAAAGGATCATTTGAAAGAAGAGTTTTATTAGAACAAAATTAAAAGGATCACCGATATTCATGTCTGTGACTACCTGCTGAGAAAGAGAATAGGAAGTTTCTGATAGGAAAAAACCAAACCAGCTTGAGAAACAGGAAATTATGATTCCTGTAACTCAGGTTCTGACACTGTCTCCTTCCACAGCCTTGGGCAGGGCACTTGAGTTCTCTCTCTGTGAATCAATTATTAACTACCTCTTTTGGCTCTTTAAATGATTGATTCTGTTAACATTTTTAAGGTGCTTTGCTAACAAAATCCAAGCACTTAAAAATCCACTGTATTATAACAATATCAGAGGTTTTATTTCCTTATTTCTTGCTAAAACATCACAGGCTGAACATCATTTGACATTGTAATAACTTTATTTTTTAATAAAGTCACAGAATATTAATCTATAATGCAGTTTTCAGATTCCATGTTCCCCCACCATTTGTGAGAAGATAACTTCTACTATAGGAACTCTTGTGATAAAAATACAATAGACGTTTAGCTCTCAAATTTAATGCTGTATCAGAATCTGATACATAAGTAGTTACATCCCAAACCCATTGCTTTGGTAAAAAAAAAAATTAAAAAATTATATTGTTTGGAAGTACATACAAAATTTATAGCAAATGCACATATTTGACCAGTAAAATTCTTTGTACTTTCTCCAAACATTATCATATTGCAAACCTAAAATTCTGTCTCAATTTTCTGTTTAATAATAGGATCCTCTCCAAAACTACTACCCTCTGAAGGTATTTCTGAGCAAAGAGCACGGAAAGAAACAAAAAGCACAAATGCTCAGGTACAAAGCAGGTTGGAATTTGCTTTTATCCAGTGCTCCAAAACTGATCAGTTCACAGTTTCCTCAGTATTTTATTACATTTCTGGACTGTTTCATCACATGGAACAAATGTTGAATTTTTCTCACGTGAGATTATCTTGTTATAGGTGATCTGGTTATAGGATGTCCTTGATGACGAACAATCTTGTTAATAGCTTTCCTGCTCAAAGACATGTCACTTCAAATCCATCTTGTATCTGGATACATATGTATCTGGATACGTATGTATCTTGTATCTCAGATGCATATGAATATTGCCATCTGGAGCGCCCCCTGCTTGGACTGATGATGCTTGTTATGCTTTGGAGTCAAATGTCTCACAAAAGACTTACTGTGCTGCTGGAATTTGTTTCACATAAAAACAGTTATAATGATGTTTTATCTCAATGACCATAATTTTTCTTCCTATAAATCATAGAGTTGCCATTTTTACAGTTTTTCTTAAACACTGTCATTTGTTACATTTTTGCTGAAGTGAAAACATATGTCAAAAACATTTTCTATGGATCCATATCTGCAGGGAAAATGATGTGAATAATATGTCTTCTGAGCCATCATCTGACTTGGGAGACTTGTGCACATAGTTCAAGGTCTGTGAAAACTCTGTGTGAACACTGTATTTCTGGACATAAAGCAGAAAAATAATCCATACTTTGCTCTGGAATCCCAGTATATCTGAAAGCAGTTCTGGATGTTGGGAAATTGATGATGTCTGCACACAAACACATATACAATCCTGTTTGACTCTGGTCTTTTTCATCAGCATTTTAATGGGATTCAACCACGTATCCCTAGTACTACCATAAGCACCTAAGTTAGGCACTAGTTTGAAAAGTCTCGTCAAGAACTTTCACAACATCCTTTTGTAGGGTAGATCTTATAAAATAAAATGAATGGTCATATTATTAATCAGAAGTTAGATGAGATAGAAGTAATATTTTGAACTAATAACAGTATTATTTAATTGTTATAGTATCAGGAGATATTTTCAATAAAACCCTAAACAGTATTATTTGTAGGTTATGCATTCCACATTTAGAATCATGGCTTTACAAAGTTTTGGGAAGCTCTAATGTTTAACTTCAATGATTCTTGTGAACAGTTCACCTCCTGTCTTTACATGGTGCATTATGAGTGGAAAAAGTAGGAGATGTGTTCTGAAGACAAGACATCTTTGCATTTGAGAATGTGACTTATTGTCATTGTCACAATGTCAAGAGGAGGTCCTGGCACACAGCAGAGATAACAAAAAAATCCTCTGTAGAAAAGGAGTATCAGATGCTGAACAAGGCACAAACCTCTGCAGAGAGACAGATGGAGGTCAAATGCAATAGCTGAGTAGACGAAATAACTATAAAAAGTTATAATAAAAAATTGCAAGCAACTAACACTGCTGAATGGTTTTCTGAGACCAAGCTCAGCTCACTAGGAAGTAACTACAGTTGCATTGGAATGGGAACCTCAGTTTAAAAAGCACATTTACAACAACAACAACAACAAGAAAGAAGAAAAAAAAGGGGAAAAAAAAGGAAAAAAGAAATAAAAAATTCCTGAATAAAATTGAGGGTGTCAACAAATTGGCTGATGGCGCTTCAAAGACAGTCCAAACAAATATCAGATCTCGAGAAAAGGTTTTTTTCCTTCCCAGCTCTATATATACAACTATAAATGGAGGGCTGCTAAATGCCTTAGACATTGTGTTAATTTTGTAGATAGGCCTATACATTCTCACAAGCATACAACTTCGAGACAATAGGTATAAATATATCCTAGCTATAAGTACTTCCTCTTCTAATAAGATTACTGCTATGTTTTATTCCAGCATGAATTATGAAAGAGATGTACAGCAATTGTTATGCTGTTCTTCTATACGAGTAGCTGACCTGGGGTAAATAAACCTTTTTTTGAGTTGGCATCTAATACACTTCAGGTGTAATTTACAGATACAGAACCTTACCTTTAAAAATGCTTCTCAATAATGTTTAACTCAGTAGTGGTACTTGGTATTGCTGTCGTTTTCCTGATGTTATCAATGACAATGTCATCAATATATCATACTGCAGCCACTGATTGAGTGGTATGAAATCAAACACGGGTGTTCAATGTATTACTGTTACAGGACTTCAAGTATCTGAGATAAATGTCTTTCATTTTCCATGAAATATAGGTATAAAAGATCACTATTCACACTCTAGCTATTGGTAGCATCAAACACTATAATTAGAATAAATGAGTAAGAGAGGAGTATTTTAGAATACAATTCAATAAACAATTTAAACCAAACTAAGACCACATCAAAAGAAACAACTTTGCTTTTAGCCCTGTTTCTGGCTGAACTATCACCCTTTCATATCCTATTCCCTTTGACAGGTACATGTGTTTTTATGACCACTTGCTGAACTAGGTCAGTAAATTATTCTATGTGAAAGCAAAATAAAAAATGAGTAACAATTCTCTCAATTATTGATGTTATTATTATTATTATTATTATTATTATTATTATTATTATTATTATCATTATCATTATCATTATCATTATCATTATTACAATTATCTTTATTGTTAATTATATGCAATATTATAGTATACCATGAAAAAATTGAAGACCAGCAAGGGCCACCACCATGTCAATTCATGTAATTCCTCAATCCAGTTCACTATGAGACTGTGAAATATCTCTGAAAGAGCCAACACACTATGGAGATGGAAATCAGGAGCAATGGGAGAACAGTGTTGCTTTTTTTGGCTGCTTGTAAGTGGCAGC
The DNA here is from genome assembly GCF_023055355.1 of Agelaius tricolor. Classification (NCBI taxonomy): domain Eukaryota; kingdom Metazoa; phylum Chordata; class Aves; order Passeriformes; family Icteridae; genus Agelaius; species Agelaius tricolor. Next base: position 6,941,186 of record NW_027269287.1, on the reverse strand, counting down.
TTACACTGTCTCAAAGGTTTTACCTAACTGTAACCTCTATATTTTGTAAATACATGACTATTTTTTTCAGAAATAAATTCTGACCATGAAGTTCAGTAATGAATTTCAGCAGAAATAAAAGACTCATCTCTGTGTGTGCGCCTGGCTAATAGGATTTTGGCACAAACATTCAGTAATTATCAAGTAATTTTTTGATTCTATTCTGGAACTGTAAATAGAGAACTTATTGAGAGATTTGAGTTTTCATTTGACAAAAAATACAGAGTATATATTCAGGTGTTCATGAAAGTATGAGTATTAAGATGAAACAGAGATTTCAATCATGATTGATTAGCACACCATTTACTAAAGAAATTTAACAAATGGTTTTAATTTCATATTGATGCGAAAATACACTGAGAGCCCAAGCAGGTTTGTTTTGGCTTTTTTTTTTTTTTGAGAATCCTTTAAAGCTTTTAAGTAAAAAGTAAACAAACCAGTAGATAGAAAATCTTGTATATTTGGCAATAAAAAAAGTAATGCAACCAAGCATTCCCAATCAGTTGCTTTTAATTTTTTTTTAAATTTTACACAGGTTTTAAGGCTATCTGAACTCTCTTGAAGTCAGTGTGCACACTAGCTGCTATTATATAAGTGATTTTGCAAATGACATCTTACTTTAAAAAAACCTTGTGATCTCAGCAGTCTTATGATTATAAAACACTTATGAGCACTCAGAAAGAAGAGAAAATGCTAACACCGTCTCTTGTGCCATCATCAGTAGATTAATTAACCAAATCTGGCACTTTTAATATTACTGCATGGCCATCAGCTATGTATCTTGACTTTCAGATTCTATTCTCAAAGCTGGCAGATGGAAAAATTGTTTTATTTACAAAGGACCTACCTGTGAGTAAGACCACAGACATGAAATGTCAGGATATTTTTACAGTCACTTTTCTCAAAATATATTCTGTGTTGTACAAAAGAATTGTTTTTGCCATATTACATCCACATCATAATAATCGCCTGAACCAGTTTCATTATGTCTTCCCTTCTGTATTTCAAACACCTTAGCAATACAGCACAGATTTATGAACCTTGAGAGAAGTACCATAAAAAAAAGAGCAAAAAAGCAAACAAACGGTGTTTACCATGTCTAAAATGGAAAAACCTGAGTGTACCCATATACAAAGAGAATCAGAAGTTTCTGTTCTGAAAAAGAAATGCCTGAAAAACACTGCAGTTTCAGAACATATCATTGTACTCAGTGTAGGAGGTGAAGACAAGAGACAATTTATTCTGCAGCTGGTTTAGAAATAAACACAGCCATGGAAGATAAGGAGTGAAAGAGGGATAAATCCTCCTGAAGCACACTTGATGGACAGACAGGCTGCCATTAACAATGCTGTTGCCTTTGTAAGTACAGACTGATGTGGAGATACCCTTGCATTTATACTGTAGACACAGTCCTTGAAGATTTTACACCTCCAATTCCTTAGAATTATCAGCTATCTTCAGCCTGTCACTCATCCTGGCAATCTTAGATTTCTAGCTTGCAGGCCAGGAAGATTATTGACAAAGCAATCCAGGATGATATAATACACCCTGACAAATAATAGTGAGGGGGATTGTGTTTACCACTTTCATTGCACCAATTCAGCTAAATTAATTCTTAATGTCAAAAGTAAACTTTCTCTAGATAGGCATTCACTCCCCTTGCACTATTGTTTTGTGGCACTAGCCTCTTCTAAGTAGAGTAGCAATGCATCTTGATCCATCTGATTTAACCTACTTCCCCTTAATAAAAGTGAGAATAAGGTTATTCATACAGTAGCAAACAAGCATATAGTTAGTAAAAAAGTGCTGGTGTACAGGAAAATCAAAGCTATAATTTAAGTAGAAAAAATAGGCAGGAATATTTTAAATTTAGGTATATTTCTCTGTCCTCACCTTACCTACACCTACTGAGACTGTAGCGCACATGGTAGGATAAGTACTGGTGAGAGATATAAGCAATCATATGAACAAGCAATCTAAAATTGTCTTTGAAAAGACTTTTTTTTCTTTTTGTTTTCTCCATCATGATTTTTTCTACAGGGGCATTTTTAAGTTATGAGGTTATACAATCTGTGGATAGAAAAAGAAAAAGGGGTTAAAGTGCTGAACAGACCCTTAGCATTAGGGATGACTCTATATACTGCTGAATTACTGAACTGATTACTATGACTAGTTTCATAAAAGGATTATTTTATGCATTCAGGATGAAAAAATCGCTGATTTAACATTCAGTGCTTCAGCTGCTCATGCAAAGGTGTGGAAGAAAACATCACATTTGCTTACTTATCAATATTGATTAATCTCTTCTCTGTCATTTTTTATCAGACACACCAATGCTAATCCATTTATGTGCCAGGAGTTTAGTCGTTTGTTTGAGATGAAGTTGTAAAACAGAAGTTAAAAGCTTAATCCTAACAGTCTTCAATGGAAGAAAGTGTTATACAGTGGTTTGCTATTCTTTCTGAGCACTGAAAATAAACTCCTAGCATTATCTAGAGGTAAAAAGACCTTGACTTTGGAAATGCTCTGATCAAACAATGTTTCAAGTTCATCTTTACCTCAGAATTTTCAAATTCAGAACAAGATGAATCTCAGATTTTTCAGATGTTTTAACCCTGTTAAGTTGAAAGTATGCCAAAACAAGGAGAATTTCTGACAACTAAATATACATTTGTATTGGTTCATATAAAAAATGCTTTAATACCTCTCCAGCACATAAAAATAATATGATAAATATGATAAACTCTATAGCAACTGCACATGGGACCCAGGTTAGCTGGACCTTGATGGCCAAGAATGAGATTTCTGACTCTTTCCTTTAACATGACTCCATTAGGTAGCCTAGGTGCTTTTGCACTTATACAAAACTTAATCGTAAAGTTCCTCTTCTCAAAAACATTCCTTTTTAGGAAAGTAGCAGCAAAATTGCTCAACAATATTATATTCTTTAAGAAGAAACATGGAGGAGAAGCAAGGAAATTTATTTTCCTCGGTTTTCTGATAATTGTTGCTCTTCTACCTAAAGTAAGAAGGAAAAGAAACATAATGATAAAAGATAACATTATTCTGAAGAGTAATAAAACATTATTCTGAAGAACAGATTCACAGTTTTGTTTTCTTGCTCTCAACTCATAATCAAAGATTGAAATACACTCTTCCTACACCTAGTATGGTTATGGTTTGGTTTAGGACTATTTGTCTCTCAATATTTGTGGAAAAACTCTTATTTAATTTAATAAGCATATTTTTCTCAAATTCTTAAATATTTGAATAATTTTCAGATTAAAATGATCTTCCCTATTTCCTGCATCTGAAGCCTAGAAATTCCTGTTGATATTTTGTTGAGTACCTTCCAGTGACAGCACCTATAGGTCTTTACTTGACAGTCTCATTTGCCAGCGAGAAACCTCTTCTCTGCCTCCCTCTGAAATTTATTTCCACATTTTCCTTTGTTTTAAATTTAAAAAAAATTATTCTCTTGCTGTAGCTTGGCACTGGATATTACTATCAGTAATAATATTCACTAATTACCTTTTAATATGACTACAGTTTTAAAATTGTAAAAATGAACAGAAAAGTTAAAGCCACTGTAAGTCATTGAGACCCAGACTCCTAAGACAACCGAAGGTGTCTTGGATTCAAGCAGAACTATTTAATTACAGATAATGTTGGTTTTTAACAGAACTAATTACACCAGTACAAACCTCAGCTAGGTGTAGGATGAGATTAGAATGTATCTCATTGCTGGCATCTTCTGACATATAAGAAAAACATGTTCTGCTCATGGTCTATATTTTTCAGAACAGGTTTCACAAATCAGCCAACTGGCTTTGAAAAGTCTCTCACCAATTTTTGATTGCACTTGGTAACATGAATTAAATAGTCAGAAAAAATAAAGTTCATGAGTAAGTGAGTAAGTTGCAGTGTGCTATGATAACTGAAAAATTACCATTTGATGAATCCTTTATTATCTGATGCTAAGTGTAGCAGTCTAGGACATTTGAGGCAATCAGAATTACACAGGTTTAAAATGCAATTTTAATATATAAAGATAGATGAAGACATGCACAGTTTTCAACATTTTGTTTATGTTCTGTAAAGTAAAAGTAAAGGCACTGGTATCACAGTAGCAGTAGCAGAAAATATTTTTCTGTGCTACCCAAAAGCATGAATTTGAAAAGAAATATTTAAGTCAATGACATTCCCATTATAGAAAGCTGGAATGGGTTCAAGTCTTTAAAAGTTCTGTCACCTCAAGAGCAGCGCTTACAATGGAGTTTGACCTCTGCAGTGACTGCAGCTTCAAAGGGCAAATATTTTGACACGATAGAAAATCCTACAAATAACAATAAAGGAAATATAATCTTGACTACTCTGCAGATGCTGACAGAAAGCAAAACTCCCTGAATTCTAACAATGATAATTTGTTAATTTTAATTATTTATAAGGAGATGACAGCCGAGTGCCCAAAAATCTTTCTATTGAGAATCCTCAGTATAAATCTCTCTGATATACTGCAATGCTACTTCATCTCTGCTGCCAGCTGCGCTGGGACACATAAAGCCCCTCATTAGTTCACGCCTCCGCTTACAAGGATTGCTTTAACAAAGGGATCTAGCGTGTGTTAATGACTCTTAAAATTAAGATATGACTGTGGCACAACAAAAAATACCTTTGTCTTATTAAAATGATTTGGTAACAGCAGTGCAGAGCTGCTTTGTATTTGCTTGTCTCCTCACATTATAGTTCAGGCAGAAAATAGGGGATGCACTCTGGAGAAACACATAATGAAGTCAGATCGAAAATCTTGGCTTGTTTCAGATATGAATTCAATTCATTCTTTCCTGCATATGAGACAATATACACAGAAGAAAACACTGCTGACATGTTTTAACTTCACTGATGCTGAAGATGTTTTCTCTTTGGCTTGTGCTTTTAGTCTTCACCTGAAATATAATATATCTGATTACTGGAGATGGTCCTGAAATCAGTTTTTAGCTTTGGCTTTTCATCTGATATTCACTGAGCACCACTGCTTAAATTTCTTTTCATAATTTTTTCAGTTAATTCACATCTAGCAAAGTGCAATAAAAACCCCCAGATGTTAGGTTGTCACCTTTTGTGTTACTGCTCAGAGCTCCTGGGGGGGGTGTGGGGACCGGGTGCTCTGCAGATTTTACAGGGGAAAGGGCGGGATAAAGGTTCTAAAATTCTGGAAAAGAATACTGGTCTTGTAGTTAAAAAGAGGAGAACTGGAGTTCACCTGTCATAAGCAGGTACTTTGGTTCAAAACTATTCCCTAGAGCCATGCTTTGCAATTGAGCATAAGTCAGAACAATGTGTCAAGACTTGGAGCACAGCTCTTCAATGTCTAACACAACTATTAGAGAAAGAGCTAAAAAAAATTTGGTTGTCAGCATAATTTGAGTTTAAAATGATTTTAAAGGAATGTTTAATTTCTAATTAGCCTCTTCAGTGCATTACAACGTACATTTATATCCACTAGTTAAGAAACCTAGGGTAATCTTTTTATGTCGCATATCATGTATGCTATGTAACTGTCCATAGAAAACAACCAGAATTGCTAAATTAGCTGTGACCTTTAGCACGCACAGGTCACATTAGAGAAAGCCTTATATAAAAGAAATATTCAACTGTACTTAACTAAAAGAGACCCTTTCTCTGACACTAGCCCTGCTAAAATGTGTTTTACTCCTGCCTGTAATGAAAATCATCAAGGTTTGCTGTTAAGTTCACACACCTTATTTTTACAGTCTCTGTTTTAGTAGCATCTAGGTGAATTATTTGGTTGAATAGAAATATTTTGTTTTGGATATGGTTTGTCATGGTATGAGGATTTATGCTAAATACCAATGCCATGCAAAAGATTTTGTGGCAGGAATGGTGTTCTGGTCAATGCTGTACCCTGGCACCCAAAGTCCTCTCTATGCTGGCAACATAGTCCACAGTTCTTAAGAAAAAGCACCACAGTGATCAATAGTGAAAAAAAGATGAATATGTAAGTCACAGCATGAATGTCAATTACCACATCATTCTTAATATTTGTGAATTTTATCTATCTTTGCTGCAGGAAGCTATAAGAGTAAAAGGAAATATACCTTGAGTCCTATAATCTCAGAACTGGGAAACGCTATTCAGGTCAGGGGCTGAATGTCACTGCCCATGATTTTCACAGCGGTACTGCCCTGACTCTGAGGTTCTACCAATTATAGGCATTTTCAGGACCTCTCTGAACTTTTCCAACTAGACTTTTTGCAAGTAGACTTAACTGTGAGAGAGAGACTGAACCAGTCGAAATTGAGACAGTGGCACTGAATTAAGTAGAGTTGGCTACAAATGAAGTGCCTCAGGAGTGCTGGTTCTGACAGCTCCAAGGTATGGTCAAATTTTAAAGGGCATTTAGCATTCACACACTAAATATAAGCAAGAATTGGCACTGCTCTAAGACCCTTTGTAATAGCATGATTTTTAAGTTAAATGAAAATAAAAAAATCTCAGAGTGTCATATAAAATATACTACTGTCACAGAAAACAAATGAGCAGATACAAAGATGAACCACAATAACTTTCAAATCCTATAACACTCATCTTGAGAGAGAAAATAAATCTTGGAAGAAAATAGATTTGCCTGTCACCCTATCAAAAGCAAAATTTGAGTTAGTATATTTTAAAAGACAAGTTGCAAATATTTTAATTGTAATATTGGATGCAAGAGGAGAATAAAATAATTTATCAAAAAATATTAAAAATATTATCCTCTACACTGTGATTTTTATATGAGAATTAAAGACTAAGTAGTGATAAATAAACCAAAGATAGTGGCTTTGTACCCAAGGATAGTGGAAAGGTAGAAAAAGGCAGGATGAGTAGGAAAAGAGCCAGCAATCATATCATACACCAGCCATAGCGATGTTACTTCATGAATCCATAAATTTGCAAGTGAAAATTGTACAGCTTTTTCTTGAATTTCACAGCTGTGCATTTGCAGCTCAAAAATATGTAACTTTTTTTTTTTTTTTTTTTTTTTTTTTAAATTGTGCACAAGTGTTTGTGCTTGTCAGCTAGATGTTTGGTTACTTCAGGGAGAAAAAACAGTAGCAAAGCACGGGTCAAGAGAACCTCATCTGGTCACTGATCTGAAGGTGACAGCCAAGCTGATAAAGTTATCTGTTAAACAATGGCATAATAGTATTTTGACTACTAAGTGGCACAAATTGTACAAAGCAGTTCAGGACAAATCCTTTTGGTGCAGGCTAACTTGCTTTTCTCAATGATCAGAGAAGTTCTTCACGACAAAATGTGAAATCCTCTGCATTATAACATAATTATATCTTAAAAAAACTTAAAAAAAGTTAAGTTAAAAAAAGCTTAACTTAAAAAAAAATAAAAGTCCCTAAGGATTTATTTTGAAACACAACTATCCTTCGTCTATACTAAAAATCCCCCAAAACCAAAGGAACAAAACCCAACCAACCAACCAAAAAAAAAAATTCACAGAAATTTCAGCATGGCACCATTTTAGCACAAGATAAAAAACAGATACAACATCTATGAAAGAGGATGCTTTTGTGTCTTTTTGAACAAAGGTAGAATTTTTATTACATGTCTGCAAACATTTTTTTTCTACTTTCATTAAATGAAATCATTAAAAAAATGAATCATTAAAAAATATACAGGAGTACATGAGAGCATGGGACAGCAGATTTTGCAAAACTGATATTTATAGAAAAAAATTTGGGCTTCTCCCTTCAAACTGTCATCTTTATATTTCTGTTTGTAAATCTAAAATCTATTTGAGCTACAATTTTTAAAAAGTCTTGGCAGTGTAAGTGGCTTATGAAGACAGAGAATACTCAGGATTTTATGTGATATTTTTAGAGCTTTGAAATATACAGACAAAAACATAGAATATTTTAACATATGTACAGAATGGTCCTAAAAATTCACATGCATTTAAAAAAGTGCATTGCATACTCAACTACAGTATTAAATACTGTGAGATTAAATTGTTCAGCTGAAGTCCTGAGATCTGACAAGCTTTGTTTGGTGCAAGTTCAGAAGAGGATAGTGAAAGAAAGTGGATTGCAGGTAATGTTGTGTTTTCTTATGAGCCAAATGCTCGACATATCAGTAGGTGTCTGCTTGAGTTTAAGTTATTTCTAATATGTACCTGTGTACTTGAAAGCATTTATATCCTTTTTTGAAACTGTAGAAATATTTACCAACAGGTCCAGAAAGAAAAGGTATTAATATACTGCAACAGCTCTAATATCTTTGTCAGATATATACCAGATACACAATCATATGCTGCCTACAGACATAGAGACTCATAGGCCTGTTGGAAATCCTTCAGCGCAAGTATGATTGAAAGGGGTCTGAAATCATGAAAAAAAATTCCCTACCTACAAAATTACTGTTTAGGTGTTAGTATGCTTTCAATGCTTTCAATGCTTTCTTGAAGGCACCAAGCAAAAGCATGCATTTCTTCCCTTCTCACAGAGTGTAATAAAACTTAAAGGATAAAATCATTAAAATTTTGGCAATAAAAACATTCAAAGACATCTATAGTTCATTTTCTTTTATGACAAGGCCAAAGATTTTATTTGGTATTTATTCACGTCCAGGACTATATGCGTCCCAGCAGGTCTGTCGTGCTTTTGGGCAGACCTTCCAATCTGAACAATTTAAAGACACTTAGGACCTTGATGAAAATTTTACAGCTTCCAGCACTGACGCAAGGGCTTGCTCCTTACCAATTAGTTAGAAACAATCATTAAGGACAGATAGAAAGAGGGAGTCTAAAATTAAGTATTTCTACAGTAGGTCTGAATTGCTAACTAGAAGCTCAAATGGATTTCAATGGAAAATTGCATGAAAAATGATGAAGATTGATGCACCAAGGTCTAGCAGGTGTTAACAAACTATAACAGAAGCCAACTTCTGGCCTTCTGGGTCATGATGTAGAGAATTTGAAGTAAAAAGTTTTTAAAAATAATAGGAGATAAAGTTGAATACCTAAGTGATACCAAGCTAAAGCCATAATTTCTGAGACTTTGACTAGTGTTTAATCACATATTTAAATACATCCTATTCACTTTGCTGATCAGTCTCATATTTGACCAAATTTATAACCTAAGTAGTTAACGGATGCTTCCCATTTTACTTTTAAAAAAGGGGCCTGCTTCTTGTCATAACTGCATAATGATCATTATGCTATAATACAGATTTAGACATATGCAAAGCCATTTTTGTAGGTTTATACCTTATCTGGCACAAGACCGTATTTTGTACTGAAATGCAAAATGGGTCATGGTGTTTGTTTTCCTGCATTTTTTCTTTGATTGAAAAATCAAATCTCTACATAAGAAGCCCCTGTCTACAATATGTCCTGGAACAGATCTGCAGCAAAACTGAAGAATGTTTGCTACAGAAATCCAATGGAAACTTAACTCTATGGAAACATTTTCTGTACTTGAATTCTGTTCTTGATAATAGACAATCTCCCACTATTCAAAGCCAGTTCTGTACTTTCTTGATCTGACAACTGTTGTCCTTGTTGGGGCAGTACCCTTAAGATAAATTATGGATGCAACGTGAAAGCTGTAAAATTTGTTGTATCTTCTATTATCTCCATGTTAAAGGCCACAAAAGCTCTTCAGTGAAGTCAGCCATTAAGAAATGACAGGTATTGCTATTAGCCTTCTTTATAGCCTATTACCTGCAATGACAGCAGCTGCTACACTACTACTGTACAGCCTATCACGTTATTTGCAGCTAAAGCCAGCTACTGTATCATTTTGGCTCATTTTCTTGACAGTGCCATCATAAATCCATGCAGCTGCAGGGTAACTGTCAGCTGCCTCGATTATCTTCATAGCTCGAATGAATCTTGAAATGTGTGTAACAGGCAATGACTGTTATGGATCAGGCACAAGGGCCATTCTCTATCCATTCTGTCAGGTCTGGGAAGCAATGCCTGCCACAAAGAGAGTTCCTAAACTACTGTCATGTAATCTAGTAAAGTACCTGAACTTGGAGAAATTTCATAGTTCTCACTGAAGCTTTTGTGTTCTCAAGTTGCTTCTCTAAATAGCCATGTTAAAAACATTGTCTTTTGATGCCCCAGTGGAAGGCTTTGAGAGTTGTATGATTATAATTATTATTATTATTATTATTTTGATTACAAATTTTATTATAATTATAGTAATATATCTATGTATTTATTTTAAACAGATGTCTCTGACTGATACAGAGACACCTGAAGATCCCCACAGAATAAACGAGATGAACATTGATTTGCATCCTTGGAGGGGATGAAGGAGGGCGGGGGAAAATCTTCTGAGAAACAGTGGTCTGAATGAATCTAATATACATGTCTAAAGTTTTTAGTAGTAAATTTGTCGTGTTTCTACTAATCTCTGAGCACTTCCACTGTGCACAGTCCTCCAGGCAGAAGAATAAGGTGCTAAGCTGTAGCTCTGTGGGACTTAGGGATGAGGTGGGCAGTGCAAGGCAAAGCTGGATGAGGTAAGAAACATTGATAAGGCAAAAAGGAGTGCTGAGAGATCCTGGGTATTTCATGCCATCATTTTCTTAAAAGAAGAGTTCAAACTGTGTTTGCATTATACCTATAAGTGAATATTTTATGGCGTTCCTGTTATCCTTGTGCATGTCACTCCAGCAAGAGAGTACAATAAATCAGTCCAGACTCATCCTACCCAGCCTCAGGTTACAAGTGAAAAGCCTACAATAAGAGTTTTATTGACCTCAGTCCCTTATGTAGTCAACATATAAAAGTGAAAACTTCCAGATTAAATTCACCTAAGTATTGAATGTTTCAGCCCTTGGGTTGTAGAGACAACTGAAGACTCTTACCACTTAATTTCAGTGCCCCAGTTAGACATTTAGAATTAATTGAGATGGATCTGATGTGCTATGTACTCGGTTAATGCTTGATTTAAATATTTGTCATTATTATTAAAGTTTAAAAGTTAAACCAGAAACCAAAAGTTAGAGCTAGAACAATGTAGTTTTATTCCCCTTGCTGGGTGGCTTTTATCAAGTACCAATACGTATTGAAAATACTGAAAAAATATGTCTATTTTTTTTGCTGATCCTTCATAAATCCTACATCACATATATCCCAGATACTTATATTAAGATTGCAAAAAGGTAATTTTCATGATCAGTGTTCAATTGTGTTGAATATCAGTTTAAATTCCAGGGAAGTAAAGATGAAAATTTCACAATATTATAAGAGTTTTACATGGATCCTGTTTTTCCATCTTGAGAAAGGAAAACGAACATCTGATTAATCAAGGCACTTAAATATTTGTACTACTTGGAGATGGATTTACTGTAATTATTTCCACTTGGATTATTCACATGCAACCGGTTGGAAGATGCCTCTGACTCAGAATTTATAGCAGTATCTTGTATGGCAGTATCTTGACAGCAAGAGAGAAATGTCATCTCTACAATGCAGCTTTCATTTCCTCTATGCAATTTAGAGTTTCAGAAAGTTTATTTCAATGCGGCCTTGAAGTACCCTTTGACATGTAGCCTGCCTCAGATAAGTTCTTGCGGATGTGAAGGGTATTTTGATACAACAACTTAATTTTAAATCAGTATGCCATAGGCCATATCCAAGCCCAGGGACAGACTTAGAGATCATAATCTATCTGAAATTATACGTGGTCTTCCCACGTAAAGAGAAGGGCCTTCAGTGTTTGGGTCTAGACAAGTCTATTGTCTATTACAGTTCTGCTTTATAGTCTACCAATTGCAACATCTTATTTTGGCTGTCTTCTAAAGGTAAAGTGGTATAAACAGACTCCAACATTTTTCAGCAACATGTCCTCCTGCCTTTAATAAAGTTGGACAAAATCACTGTTAATTGATTCACTGGAATTAGACAAGTCTCTATCTGGGCCAAAAAAATTATATAATTTGATTTATGATTTAACATACTAACTGACTTGAATTTGCCTCAGAATTAAATCAGTACTGTGGGTAAAGAAAAGACCAGAGGAAATGGTAGGATCCACTTCCTGTAACTGTTGTTTTACTCTCATCACTGGCCTTTTAGAATATAAATTGAACACAAAATGATAATAGAATAATTTACTGTTCAACATGAGTAATAAATGTGAAGGATTATTTAGTCTCTCTCTGTATATTTCTGCTTAAATAGAGCTTTTCTTCTGGCCATCCTGTCATAATTTCACTTTAATTAAAAAAACATTATACTGGTACATAAAACACCTCTGTAATTTAGTTCTCGCAATACATATTGAAGTAGCAAGAATATTCTAAAAAGACAAAATATTGTTGTAACAAATTTTAGAAGAGCTCCTCAAAAACTCTTAAATACTTCAAATAGCACAATTTCATATTTCATAGCCGGGAGACACCCCTCCAAGACATGGACATTCTCTATGTTGGGAATATGGGTGTAGACAGTAATGGAATATAAAATTAAAATATCTAATTGAAGGCATTACACAGATGGACACCTATTTTAATCTATAAGAAGAACAGTTCTTATAAACAGAAATTTGTTAACAAAAACTGGCAAAGACTTACAGGAAAATGACCCCTATGTGAAAAGATTGCACATGAAATCCTGAGGATCTGTCTTCTTTCCTTATCTCTACCCTTTAATTTTTGCTGAAAGCAATAATACTAATGCAGTTAGTGGCTTGGTACCCAGAAGTATTAGATACCCATTAAATACCCAGAAAAAATAGAATTTTTTCTGAAAAACTGTATTTTCCTATACAAGAAGTGATCTGTTGATCAGAGCAAGTATAAGACTGAGAGAAGCCCCATATAAACAGTTTACAAAATTGAATATAAGACGATGTACAAAACATCTAGAAATAGATGCCAGGACCTATTCCCACATTCATAAAAGAGTAGAATTATCCTTCTTTTTAGAAGCGTCTATAAACATGTACATGAAATAATTACGTTACATTTATTATAAACCATATATATATTACATGCACTGACTAGGGGTATTACTAGAATTGATTCAAATTTGGTTCTCAATTTTATTAACATTTTGTGCAAATCATCAACAAGTGACATCATCCATTTACTCGTTATCTGTTTTCTCTCCTGTTGGTAGGTCTTATTTCAGCTCTTGACAGGGGCATTTTAATTTATCTGATAGAGGGGAATTATGGCTTCAAAAGCAAACATACTGGTTGTATATCCATTTCTGCAACTTTTTCTGTACTACAAATTGGGTGAGTCTTTTCTGGACTCTGATATTTGTTGGGCTTTTTTTGAATGTTGCAGCTCTTACATCCAATAGTTTATATATTTGGGAAAAGGTTTTTTTTCCAGTCTTCTTTAGCAAAGAACTCAGCACTCTCTGGTCATCTGCTATGTAATTCAGTGGAACTCAATTTCCACTTAAACCACTGTTCCTTGCATGTTTGGTTATTGTAATTGAATGGGAAAAAAAAAATCAATAAAACACCAGCATGTAAAAGATTTCATTGGAAACCATTTCAGCACTACTTTAAGAATAGATAAAAATTATTTAGAAAATTGTTCTTGAAACTGCAGGTCCAAGGTTCTGATAACAAACATTATAACTTTCTTTCTTCTCTAAAGTACAACATGATTTGTGAGCCCATCTGTCCATTTCTTAGGTGAAGAGTGGTCCAATGAGCACATTTGGGATTAAAGCAGAATGAGGCAACATAATAAACTTAAGACGACAAAGGGGGTCCCGTGCTACATTGGCTCCTGGAATGTCAACAGTACTTGTACTGCTGTTGATTCCAGTGGAGCACAGAGATCTGCCCAGAGGGCTGTTCTTTTGGTAGCTCTGAACATGATGGTTTTTGAGGTAGAATCATAGAAAAAAATTCTGTGGACATATGGGTTTACCCAACTGTTTCTATTTTTCTTTAATGGTTTAAAATTTCCAGTTTGTGATTTGACACATTTTCTTTGCCTTGTATCTCAAAAGAGGAATTTTTTCCACAAAATATTTTATCAAATTGAAATTATTTTCCATTTCTCCATAGAGAATTCTCCAAAGCTCTGGAACAGTGTTACCATAGTTTTTAAGGTTGCTGCATTTTACTTTGTGGTCAGAAATTTGTGGCAAGATATTTGTACATAAACCTCACAAAATCCTCTCCCAAATGTTATCTACTAGAAACTCAGCATTAGAAAGTAGAAAAACATATTGTCTTGCGCAGAGAAATTTTCGTATGAATGTTTAGGCATGCATATCTGAGCCTCAGGGCTTGGACTGAAGCTTTTAATAGCCCAGGCGATGAATATTAAATTTGTATTCTTATGACCGCAGATGATTAAATGAGGCAGAAAGTAACTCAACCACACCCTTTCAAGCTGTACCTGTCAACAAATATACTTCTTATAACTCAAATGGTGGTGTGGTGAGATAGAGATTATTACAGATTAGTAAATGTAGTACACTTACTACATATTTATATAATAGACATCTCTCTGTGAGGGATGACATTTTCAAACTTTTTTGGTGGAATGTAGGTAGGAAAGTAATTAAATGCAAACTAAAGGATCCAGCTGTGGTATTGATAGCTAGAACCAAGCATATGTGGCTAGTTACTTCATGCATCAATTAAGAGAAAATACAAAGAAAATAGTAAAATAAAATTAGTATATATATTCAAGAGTTTTAAGGGTTGTTTGGTGGTTTTTTGTTTGTTTGTTGTTTTGTGGAGTTTTTTAAATTTAAATTGGAAGGTTATTTATTTTAAATAGTGGCACTTCATTCAAAGATTTACCACAATTTAAAAACTATATATGATCTTATTCTTTTAAGATAAGCAAATTTTTTCTCTTTTTTACAAAAATACTTGTCATCAAGCTGAGAAAACATCTCAGATTCCACGTACTCTCTTTCAATATCTCATTAATTTTGTCCTTGTCTCATGCAAGGCATTCAATTTTTTTTCCCTTAGGAATAATATGAGCTCAAAAGGTTTAGAGGTGTTTAAATCAAAAGGTTTATCCTTCCTCAAATGTTAGTACAATGTTAGGTTTCTTTCCATATTCTTCTTTTTTCCTGATTTTTTAAGACTTACAAGACTGAATTCAAGTTAGATTGTTTTTCTTTTAAAATATATTGTTTGGTATCTGCTTTCTCATGCTCCATTATTCTTGAAAGGAAAATTAAATTCCTTGCCATATGATAGGAATACAGTATTTAGGTTTTCCTGCTAATATAAACCAGAAACATTTATTGGCTATTTTTGTAATTTTTAAGTAAATCTATCAATTTCATCTAGTGTAGACTAGGGCTATGTATTTGCTTGCTCTTTCCTAAACTACTTAAAAATGAATAAATACTTGCTATCACTAAATTCTGTACTTGTGCTCATTACCTCCTTCAGCATGTCCCACTTTGTGTTTTCTAACTCAGTCCTTTCTAAGTGCTTTACAACTGGCACTTTTCCCACATTTCATGAACACATTCTTTGACTGATTTGAAGGAATATTTTTCTCCCCTTGCCTTGCAAGAGTCTTCCCAACAACTGTGTCTACTATTTGGATGAAGTTAATTTCCTAGGAGACTGCAGCTGTACATATTTTCTACAGAAATTTTCAAGGCCCTGTAATTCATCTGTTGCTGTGGTTGCTTACATGAAGTAGCATTGCTCATGAGTGTCAATCTTAGATTTTTAAAAACCTTTATGTTAATCATCAGGTTTTTTCTGCTGAAAAATAACAAAATACATAATTTCTGTTTTGTTTGAATTTCTTTTAGAAAGGATTATGGTATTTTGAAAGGTTTGAGGTTTTTTAAAGAAAAGGGTGCATCTATCAATACCTTTTGGTTATTATATTTTTATAAAAATATTTTTATTGTAAGCTAAATTTTTCTCACCCATTTATTGAAGAAAATTCAAAATGCAGAAATATCAGTGAGCTGACTTTTTTGTGTGAGTTTAATGTCTTTCAGCCCAATGTCCTGATCTGCCAAGTGAAATACATTTGATGTGATGAATTATAATCATTCAGCTTTATAAACTACCCTGTTAATATTACAGTTTACATTGATGCAATGTGGTTTGGAGAATTCAAGATTATGGGTTCATAAGACATTCAAGACCATGGGAATTCAGACCATGGGTTCATAAGACATCAAGGTTATACAGGACAGTCAAATACATTTGACTAGACAAACTTAAAAATTCATATATTAAAAACTTATATAATAAACTTATATTATACATAAGTTATTATATATAATAAACTTATTATAATAACTTATAATAAACATGAAAGTGATAAAAAATAGAATATGAAATGTATGTAAGGCTATGTCTTTCTTAAAAGGTCTTGCAGTGTTATTCAGATCAAATATCAGTTTCATAAGCCAAAGAGTTAAAGTAGCAAGTTCCCAGAAATGTACAGATATCTTCTCTTTTTTCAGTATTTTTGACCATCTATGACTACTCAAGCTTTAATGCAAGCAGATTTGTCATGCATCCATGGTACTGGCAACTGAAGCCACCACGATATTGACTACATTTATTCATGCAATTTGTCTTTGAAATTTAGACATAGGGTACAACAGAACCTTCTTTTACAAGGGAATATGGAGGACTGAAAGACTAAAATATTACTGTATTAATACTTATGAACACTTTTCTTTCTGTTGTATTTTTTTGAGACTTTCAGAACGTTTAGAGCAAAGACCTCCAGAAGGAACACTATGGTTTCCTGCTGCAGATTTTTGTTTCTTCTGTTTCTGGGCATTCCTCTCCATTAAGCTGTCTTTAGTAAAAGTCACAAAGAAAGTAAAAGAGACTTGCAAACTACTTTGGGAAAAAATTTTTATTTTCAAGCAGAGAACTCAACACAGACAGCTTTGATGAGAGTTTCACAATGTGATAAAGTTTAGGAAGGGATGTCCAAACAGTATGGGTAGAAATGTTGGCATTAATTTGCAGTAGAGGTAAATTACTGACAGCTATTTACTCATGATGCTTCAGGGAATACTCAGAGTCCTGATTTCTGGCCCAAACAGTTGCACATTGCCTATCCTTCAGCAATGCCTGCAATGTGATCCGTAAACTCAAACTTAGCAAATTAGTGAAAATGGAACAAAGATGTCAGAATTGCAAAAGACACAAAATTTTCTTCCTATTTTCACAAAATAAATGAAGTCCATACTTTTATTAATTCTGAATTTTCCTAGGTTTTACTTAAGAAAGCTTTTTTTTAGTGCATTATTTTGAAATCTAAGGATTCTTTCTTCTGTTTTTTTCTTAAACTGGTGAAGAAAATCTGCCAAACTCTAATGGCAGCAGTACATCCTTTCTGTCCCATTTGATAGAAAATAGATCTACTGTTTATACCAAGCCACACCAAGCCAAGATAGTAGGCTGATACTAGGAAAGGCATTATGATCTTTCTTCTATGAATTAACCCCTCCAATCTTTCTTTATTTGTTAATATTTTTCAATGTGTTTCTACAATAAACTTTTTATGATTAACTAGGTTTCAATTGTTATGACAGATACCTATAGAGACTGAAAAATTTTCAAGGCAGTTGTAAAGCATTAAAAGCCAAAAGCTGTATTAAAATAAATGATGACAGCGTGTTTTACATTTTTTCCATTTCAAATTTCATATTTTCTTCCCTGTCAGTCTCTTATTGCTATTAATTCCTTAATTTCTGATTTTTCCCTTAGTTAAACTGGATAAGGAGAATATCCCATGAGTGCTCACTCATAATCTATAAGAACATCAAATATGTTTTTCCATTATAATAAATATAATCTCTTTTATACATGTATGATATCTGAGAGATTCTTATGCAACATGTGTATAGATAATTGGGTAGATATAATTTATATATAATTTATAAATACAAGATGAAAAGAAAACCACACAAGTAAAATTCTACTGTACAGAATCCTTAAATGTCCCCAAAGAAGCCAATTTGTTTGGCAATAGGAGGAACACAATATGTTCTCTATTTAAACTCTACCATACCATTTCTGGAAATAATATTTTGACCATAGTTAAGGACATTCTTGTCTGATCCCCCTTTCTCTTCAGCCCTTTCCTGAAGGACATTACATTATGCACAGAAAATGAACATTATCACCATCTGTTGGCTGTTTGGCCACGTATACAGAATGGGGTAGCAACTCAGTTTGGAATAGAAGGTGCCTGTGTTTAAACAAAATGACAAAAGCTCAGAGCACTAACTGCTGTACTAACTAGGGTTTTAAGAGGAAAGGCCAAATTTTGGACTGATTGTACAAATTAACTACCTCTTTCATCAAGACCAAGGATATCCAAGCTGCAGTTGAAACCCTGGGTTGGATGGACAAGGCAGAGGGGACATAGGAAAAAAACACATTACATGAAGTTAAATATTTAGTATGAATTTCAAACACTAAATACACACTTTAGAATTAAATTGAATATACTTACCCTTTAAATGTGTGGTGTTATTTAAATACTGATGGAATTAACCCATGATAAGAATGTTTAAAGAAAAAAATATTTTTAATGGTGGCTAAATGAAGCAAAACTAGTTCTATAGATCTAATTTCATTAATTTTTATAAATAAAACTAAACTAAATTTATTCAATGTCAACTAGATCTGGAATTCAAACAGGAAGGAATTGAGGAAAAAGAACCTGAAGGTTAAAAAGAGCACAGCTCTCAAGCACAGCTCATTTGCTAGTTTGTATTGAAGAAATAATAGAGATTAGAAAAATCTGGATTATATTCCCTATAGAAATGTAAAAAATTACATTTTAAATTGAAGTACACTTTTAGATAGTCGATAAAAAGAACCCAAAACTAAAAATAAAGAATTAAAAAATCAATTTCAATCTAAATTTCGGTTTTATAAAATAGCCAAGTGCATAAGATTAATTGAAGTACATAAGATTAATGCCAAAAAATTAAAATCATTATGTATTGTACTACTTAAAGATTACTGAAATTCATAATTTTTCCCACAGTGCCTTGTAAACTATTTGCGTTTGCTTTCAAATACGTAAAACTTACTTAAAAGATGATGTTACACTATTCCCAATTGTTACACGCATCACATTTCTCCCTCCCTAATCCTCTTCTTTGAATTAAAAAGAAAAAGAAAGAAGAGAAAGAAAAATCTGGTGAACACTAATTATTTAACCTTACCTCCTACCTACTTTCTCACTTTATTCTGAGGTTTCTTAAGTGCTATAATGAGCTGTCCCCACACAAACAGGCCAAATTAGTGGATAATTACTGCTGGGTCTGTGAATGTTCTCACTCCTCCTTTCTTACAGTTTCACAACATTACCAGAATGGTCTGTCACCTCCCTACCAATTAGGCACAATTACTACTTTATAACATTAGTGGTGGCAGGCTTATTACCTTGGAGAATATGTAAAAGTAAGGGAGGGTTGGAGAGAGAGGGCAGTGAATCAGGTCCAGGAGATCATTACCACACTGATAACTTGTATAATTCTAACTTTACTTCTATTTTGCAAGACAAAAGCTTTATACACAGATAAATATGGAAGCAAGAAATTTTTGTGGTTTTGGATGTTTGTTAAATTTTCTTTTGTTGTTTTTATTGGATTTTTCAGGTAACCAGACCATTGTCACTTTTTGTCCTCCCAGGTGGTGGTGCTAATGCTCGAATTTGTTTCTTCTTTTCCTGAAAAAGATGTATTTTTGCTGACTGAAAAATATACATTTTTCTGTCTTTTTCTGGCTAAAGTTAATACATTAACTAGGTCATGTCAAAGGCACTTCCACTGAACTTAGGCTGCACCAAAACATTCCCTTCAAAACTGTATTTAAACAAGGGAAGTCAAGATAAACTTACCTTAAATGCTCAGAGAAGGAAAACTAACTTCTAATCTTTTGTAAACAATACTACAAAAGTAGTTCATTTCTGCCTTTCTTGAAAAAGAAAAAACCCAACACAATCACCAACACACTCAAAAATCATGCCCTGTGATTTCTTTTTCTAATGGCTGAAAACAGAAAATTATTAATACTGTCTTTTTAACAAGTAAATTTATGAGAGTGACATGACTTTCAGAGATTTAAGGTTAAATTTAATGCCTTGAAGGAATAATCCTAATTTATTTACTTTAAATATCTTTCATACACCTATTTCTCCTCTCCTCTAAGAGCTTCCAAATTCTTCTGATCCTTGCAGTGGTAATTATACTTCCTAAAAAATGCCAGAGGAATTCCAATGTTTTGGATGCCAAGTGTTGGGCAGACTAATTTAATTTAAAATCATTATGGAAAATGTAACAAAACTCTGAAACACAGCAAACCTTTTCTATGCAAGGGAGATTATCTTACGGCAAATTATCATATTCAGTAATTAATATAACCCCATAAACCTGCTGTTGGTTTACAGAATCTTATCTATCTTTTTCATGGAATGTTCTCAGTTTTTGGGTTTTTTTTTCACATAATAAATTGTTAATTATAAAGAGTTATAGCTGAATATGAGTAGCATTGTCATATAATATCATTCATTTAAGGAGTGTTACTGTGTGGAGAGGGCATCCTTGAGATGCCTGTTAAACATTTTGCTAGTACACTATCCTGCAGCACTGAAATTGCAAACTGTCTGTGAGAGCTGCCTTGTCATACTATGCAAACTGAGCAGAGAGAAGCAGCGCAAAGTTCATCTGCCGTGCCTATTTTTAAGCTTGCTAATAGTTATTTTCATTACAAGTACATTTCAGATACCAGTGCCACTTATGGAAACTACTAACCCTGTTAGCGGTAGAATTGGACAGAATAAAAGATAGATGGAGAATATGATATTCTCTTTAAGAACACTTTTTATAACATAATATTTTTACATGGAATATTTTTCATCTCTGTGCACCAAGTGTCAAAGTATTTCAGAGCTATGTTCTGAGGTAGAAAGTTTGTGGATTTATGTGCTTATGCCCAGAATAGCTCCAATTGTTTACTTACCTCCAGGTTTAGGTGTTAATGAAAGGAAATATCCCAAAGTATTTTCATATTAAAAGACCATACTGATTCAATTGTATTAAATACCAGTCTTTTTTTGTCACAGTAGCAAAATGTTAAAAATTAGAGTGTAACAAGATTCTAATTATCATTGGAAAGCTGATACAAAGTTCCTTTACGTGGCTAAGTAGAATGCCCTATGAATTCTTAAGATGGTTCCTCTTCAACTTTGTTTTACCTCTCACTGACGAATGCGTGTTTACTCACAGTATGCTAGTTCTTGGAATGCAAGTACATGTATATGTAGGAGAGGCTTTGTATTACCCTGATAAAAGCAGCCACATCATTTCAACTACACAAGGATGTTACTTAATGATTCAGCATCAAAAATTAAACTCCTGAAGGACTGTGCAACTCTGCAGCAGATCATAGGCTTAAGAAGAAGGGAGAAAATTAGGTAAGCTAAGTTATAAATTATTTCAGCTGTATGTCTTGTAAGATTTACAACTGAAGTTATGCAAGTAGATAATTCTGCTGATGGTTTGTAGGGACTTCCAAGAAAAGCTACAGAACTTACACTTTTCCAGTGTTCTCCAGGTCTACAGTTTCTCCAAAGCAACTGTTTTAATGGATGAAAGGATGAATAATAGCCCAAGGATATAGTAGACTGACAGACCTAGATATTACAAAATCTAGATTTTTGTTTTTATTGTGAAAAATTTGTACCACTTGATCTACCAAACCTGCAAGCTCATCATACAAATGCACAATTTATAATGTACATTTTGGCCTATTTCATTGCTCTGTCAGTCATTAGTGTATGGTAAAAATGAGTTGGGAAAGAGGATTCATTAAAAAGAAAAAGATAGCACAATTTTAGGTCATTTTCCAGTATTCCCACACACATTGCCTGTTTAATTCCTTTTATTACTTGAGTAGGAACATGAGATTAATTCACAAGACACTTTGGAAAGTGAGCATTGTAAAATCTTGCACTGAGAGCCCTACAGAGTTACATCCAACAGCACTGTTCCACACTTTTGTGTTCTCATGATTTTTGGGGGACATTATCAAGTTGAATTTTAGCAAAGGTAAAAACTCAATAGAAATAAAAAAAGGAACTGGTTCTATTTAGAATAGCCTGACTGTTTCTCTACCTGAACTGAGAGAAAACAATAGTTATTGATGAACCTCACGTGCTTCAGACCATATTCCTAAAATGCTTTTTCTTGTCTAGTATTTAAAAATTTTCAAACTAGAAATGTTTTAACAAATCTTCTTGTGAGATCCTAAAGTACCCAGACTTCTACAAAGATTCAGAATTAATAGGAGTCGTGGTAATGTTTATGGGGTAATTATATTTCTGGTCTGTAACAAAAAATGATCAAGTTTGGAAGCTTGCTGATAAAAATTTAAATGGTGGGAAAATATTGTTTTTTCATTTCTACATTTAGCATGTTTGTGTCTTGTTATTTGTTACAGTATGGGAAATAACTTATTCTTCCACTCAATTAACTGATTTTCTAGAGAAGTATCCAAAATTTAAAATTTGGTCTACAAATCCTGTAGGTCTTGGTAGGGTGTGTTATACTACTGTCATTTAAGGTCCATCAGACAATCCACCAGGGCATCCACCAGATAACTTTTGAGATTGGTAGTAAACAATTATTTTTCAAAAATGAATTTGATGGCTCTTTTGGTACAGATACAGGAACACACATCTTCAGACAAATTGCTGCCAGAATTAACATGGCTATTGGCAGATATATCCTGCAGCTTATGTCTGCATAAGGAGCAACTGCAGCAACCAGTTTAGAAGTTTCATTAAATACATGCAACCTCTTGGTACATTTATGAACATCTTATTATTATCATTCAAGAAGGACATCCTAGTTGGGTATGTTAGTAAGAAATTGCAACCCAGGTATTTCTACAGGTGTCAAAAATATCTACATATGGTTATTGACAAGAGGCCATTCTAAAGTCCATAAAATGTTGGGTATTTTTACTCCTGGGTTCTTTTTCATTATCCTGTAATAGATACAGGAGAGATATCTCAGCAAAGAGTCTTGGTGGAAATAAGCTCTCCAAAGTTTTTAACTTCACCTTTCTTGACAGTGGCTGGAGAAGATCAAGACTGTCCAATGGTCGTCTCAGCTAATTAATCCTATCACTCAACTGGAGCACACCTTTGGACTTTGCAAGTTGTTTATACATGAGTAGATTTTTATAACATTAAAGACAACACCAAAAAGTCTGTGTTTAACCAAACAGGCTGTGTTATATTTAACCAAAAGTCTCACGTCTGTTTGCCATACAATAACTTAAGTGAGTGCAGAACTAATGAAATTCAAGTGAAATGCTCTTGCCAAAAAAGATGTTACTGTATTTGCAAAGAATTTACTAGGAAAAAGGTAGCTGCACAGTGTCAGGGAATAGATGAAATATTCAGTTGCTTCTGAGTATAATCCCACTTCATTTACAAACAAAACTAGTTTCTAGAGCTATCATACACCCTTTTATATATATTAAAAAAATCCACAATTTCTGAACTTAAAAAGAAAATTAAAGCGCTGTTTCCTTAACACAAAGTTTGTATATATCTTTAATGCAACATAAAAATACATTACTGATTTAAGATCATAGTGGTCCCAAGGAAGCTTTGCAGAGCTAATTGAGAAGTTCACATATAAATGTAATTTACTTTATTGTCAAATAAATGTTAATTTAATATTTTTACACACATTACTTCTGTTTTTAATTTGGAAACTAACAAAGAAGTCAAAAATGTACTGCAGGGAACAATTCACAATTTCCAGAAGGATGAAATAGGTGATCGACAAAAGTTTCTTCTTTTTGAATTTTCAGTACCATATGCCCTTAATAAAGGCAATAAAAACTAGTGATAAAAGTGATATGCATATCTTAAAATTAAATGGGCTAATTTATACTATACAACTTTTAAGGCAACAATTACTCTTTAGATATCACTTACCAGTCCACAGACAAAACTCAAATTCAGCCTTTCCACTATGACCTCTCCAGACAGGTGACAATACCCAGTTTTAGGTTTTGCCAAATCTCTGCTCCCCGCTTCTCACTCTCTTCCATTGCCTCCTGTGCATTTCTTCATGGGTGCTGGCACAGAGGCTACTCCAGGACACAATGGCATGACTTGAGAATTCTTCCTCTTAGAACTTAAATCTGGAAAAAAAATTGTAGTGATTTAGAAGCTACTGGAATATTAATTTTCTGTGGAAGAATGGCTATGTGACAGGGGCCATGTTCTGGACCAAGAATTGGGAGGATGCAGCTAATCTGGGTCCCTGCACCTGCAAAACACTGTGTCCTTGAGCATAGCTGTGGTACAATAACAAGTACTGAGAGAGACATGTGAAAAGAAAGATGTAACCCCTAAGATATGAGGAAGAGCTGATATTGTAGTATAGTCAATAGATTGCTTAGCTTGCAGAATATGTATGAGCTTATTACTTGTTGTGCATAAAAGTCTGATGCTCTCCTCAATAAACGAAGCTTGCTAAACACTCATATTGAGCATCCATGTTTCCCTCACCACGACAAATTGTGCCCAAACAGGGACCCTACAGAGGGCTTGAACCTGTGAGCCACAGTCTGGTGCAGTATTCCGTGTCAGTCCCGACACAGCACAGGAGGCGAAAGAGCAGGCTCCACATCCCCGAGAGACCTTAGAGAAGGGTCTCGGCCAGCGAAAGAGCGGGCCCTGTGCCCCGAGCGACCTTAGGGAAGGGTCTCAGCTGGCGAAAGAGCGGGCTCCGTGCCCCGAGTGACCTTAGAGAAGGGTCTCAGCTGGCGAAAGAGCGGGCTCCGTGCCCCGAGTGACCTTAGAGAAGGGTCTCGGCCGGCAAACGAGCGGGCTCCGCGTCCCTGAGTGAACTTAGAGAAGGGTCTCGGCCGACGAAAGAGCGGACTCCGTGCCCCGAGAGGCCTCAGAGAAGGGTCTTGGCCGACTAAGCGCCGCCAATGTCTTGCAAGGGCTGCAACAGTGCTGACAACTAAATTAGAA
Organism: Agelaius tricolor; assembly: GCF_023055355.1. Classification (NCBI taxonomy): domain Eukaryota; kingdom Metazoa; phylum Chordata; class Aves; order Passeriformes; family Icteridae; genus Agelaius; species Agelaius tricolor. The sequence continues at coordinate 6,916,106 of NW_027269287.1, read as the reverse complement.
GGCAACATCTAGGTGCCAAGCCAGTGGACCAAACTTGCCATCGGCCATCCTGGATCCAGCAGCCAACAAGGAGAAGAGGCAGTTGCTCTGGCTCCACCTGCTGATAAACCTGCTTCTCTGGCCAGCGAGACAGCTGATTGAGCCTCAATTACTCAACTGGAGGACTCTTGACCAGCTGGCACAGCTGATAGCTACCTTGACTATTATAGCACCTCGTGGCCTTGCGTACGCTATTTGTAGAAACTGTGGGGACAAGCGTTGCTGCTCTTGGATAAAGATTTTCTGTAGTGGCTGTGAAAGAGATCTCTGGGTGTGTCAGAGTGTGTTGACAGGATTGTGGTGTGTTGAGTGTGGTCATGAGTGGAGAAGGAAAACAGTACTTGCTGCATTACAGGAGGAAACCGGATTACCTGGAATCCAGGGGTTATCCCTATATGAGAGTTGGGAGCAAAGGGAGATTGCTAGGTTAAAGTGGGAAGTACAGTGGCAGGTTAGCAGAATTAAGAGCCAAACAAAGACAAGCATCCTGCAGGAAATCTGTGGTAAACATGTTGACCTGCCAGGACATTGGACAGTTCAACCAAGGCAGATGGAGGAGCTATGTCATCGCCTTAGTATTCTCCCTCCTCCTAGTAGAGACAATGAGCCACGTAGAAGGCGCAACAGGAGGAGGAGGAGGGCTAGGAATTCCCTGCATGGCCCCAACTCAACCTAAGACCAATATTTGGGCCACTCTCACAAACCTGACAAATCAAGAGGCCATTTGTTTGTCCTTGTCTTCTCCAGGTAATCCATTTACAACCTGCTTGGTTGGACTACCAGCAGATCCTGGGCCATGCCCTGCAAGTACCCCCACCTGCAGGACCAATGATGCTAGGGCAAGTGTAGATAACTGGGACCAATGGGTTTCCCATTTTTCCATAGCATCGCAGGAACCCCAAGAATTGGAACTGTTAGGCTCAGTGATGGGAGATGCATGCCTCAATTTTAACCATATAAGCCGGATGCCAGCCAAGAACCATTCCACTATTGTAACCTCCAGCATGGCTGTCTACCGAAATGCAACAGCCTGGTGCAGTTATACCACAAAGAAAGTATCAATCTCATCAAATGACCCTATTCAATTGCCAGCAGGATACTTTTTAATATGTGGAGACCGCGCCTGGCCTGGTATCCCATCTATGCTGCGAGGGGGCCATGTACAATTGGACGGCTGTCTCTACTTACACCCAACACTTCCCAATACTAAACATGAGCCGCCGCCATCATTGAAGTAAAAGAATGGCCCATGCATTTACTGCTGACTGCAAAGATGATGTAAAATTTTGGTCCCCAGGGGCCATAATTGCTGCATACTTTCTGGCTCCAGGGGTGGCAGCAGCAGGCACCCAGGCCACCCTAAATAAGTTGGGATGCTGGCTTGCGAAGCAAACCAATGCCACTTCTATGGCGCTTTCTAGCCTTTTGCTTGATGTTGATTCTATTTGCCATGCAATGCTTCAAAATAGAGCTGCAATTGATTTTCTTTTGCTTGCACAAGGCCACGATTTTGAAGAATTTGAAGGCATGTGTTGCATGAACCTTTCTGACCATTCTCAGTCCATCCACTCCCAGCTCTCTGAGTTGCGGAGGTTAACCGGAAGCCTACAGGTAGAATCGGGCTTTGGTATTGATGGATGGCTCAAATCTTTAGGCCTGGGATCATGGCTACGCTCTATTGTTAAGGTTGGCATTATAGTAGGCATTATAGCTTTGTTGGTAATATTAGTTTTGCCTTGCTTTTGCATATGCTTACAAAATGTGGTGCAGAGAATGATATCTGCTGCATTTAATCAAACATTGCTTATGCAAAAAGAAAACAGGGGAATTGTGGAAGAATGGCTACGTGACAGGGGCCACGTTCTGGACCAAGAATTGGGAGGATGCAGCTAATCTGGGTCCCTGCACCTGCAAAACACTGTGTCCTTGAGCATAGCTGTGGTACAATAACAAGTACTGAGAGAGACATGTGAAAAGAAAGATGTAACCCCTAAGATATGAGGAAGAGCTGATATTGTAGTATAGCCAATAGATTGCTTAGCTCGCAGAATATGTATGAGCTTATTACTTGTTGTGCATAAAAGTCTGATGCTCTCTTCAATAAATGAAGCTTGCTAAACACTCATATTGAGCGTCCAAGTTTCCCTCACCGTGACAATTTTCAACGTAGATATGCAAGTGGTATGTGAGATGTAAAACTGGAAATAGCAGATATTTATTCTAGACACTTTATGGTATTCCAGACTAGGAATAAATATTCCTTGAGACCTTAGATATGTTTACCTTGTGAAGGAGAGGTCTAGCTTCAGACCTGTCTTTTATTTTAATTTTTGATAGCCCAAAGAGTATTTGAAGTCTCTGTGTTGGATCTGATTTTTGGTCAAGTTAGATATCCAACATCTAGGAATCAGGTTGTTGCAGAAGATTTGAGATATCACCTGCTAGTTTTTTCAAGTATTTCTTAAAAACGGGAAGGAACAGAGGAGGCTTCTTTTTCTAAGTCAACTGAATGTAGTAGTTTTCAAAACTTTATAAAATTATTAAAAAAAAAAAAACAGGAAGAGTACATGTTTTCTATGCAGGCCAAATATTTGGGCTCCATGTTTACAGTGACCTTCTTCCTCAGCTATATTTTCATAAGGTTTGGCTACACAGTTTTCTCATGTTATGGTACCTGTTGCTACTGGGAAGTAAAGACTGAGATCCAGTCCTTGTTTTTTTATTATGCATTTAATTTGGCTTAATTTAGCTAATTAATAATTTATTCATAATAACCCAGGTAGCCCTTTCTGTCACATTCATATTGCTGCGCTTTTTTGGTCAACAAAATGAATTTTCTCATATTATTAAGTGTGTCACAAACTGAAGAGGGTGGATAAACAGCTTTAAGCAGTCTTTTTCAAAAATAAAACATGCTTCCTTCCCAACGGACAACAATGTGTTCATATTTTGTGTAAAATATAAGTAAAAATTAGAACGCAAATGTCACTTTTATTTGTACTACATGTAATATTATATAAATGATGTCTTATATTAAGGCTTTGCAGATTTATTGTCATATAACTGTTTTCTCAATCCTATATCTTATGTAGAAGTGCCTTACAAATAACATCTAAGGAAAAATTAATCTTCTGTTTTTAAAAGTTTTATGGCCCAAGCCCTAATTTTGTGCTTTATAATCCTTTATAAGTCCTATAGTTTAGGTAGACTTGCCCTACAAATAACAACTAAGGGTTAATTAATCTCCTGGTTTTCAAAGTTTGATATGCCCAGCACTCCTTTTGGAGGGCTTGCAAACATAGACTATGTCCATGAAGTTATGCCTGAACGCATACAGCAACTTACATTTCAAGTTTAGGTTTAGTTTCCTTTTGAAAACTCCCAAAGCTTCAAAAGAGAAACTTAGTGTAATGCAGTAAGACAAGCTGTACTTCCAGGTGTACAGAATGTTAAAAAGTCTCTGTTATCAAAGTGTCATAACAATGTCCAGGATTTTGTTTTTCCTTTCAGTCCTTCCAATCTGTTAGGTACAAAAGGTTCTTTTCCCTTCCCATCCCACAAACTTTTTTGCATCTATTTTACCTTTTTTTGTTCATGAGTGCATAAACTTAGAGAACTGTATCATAAGATCAAATCAGAATCTGGTCTTCCAGCTCAAAACCCTGACCAGCCAGAAAGAAAGCAGGAGAGAGGGAACACTTGATATACAAAAATCTACTTTTGTGATTGCTGTGTCTTTCCTGTCTTCCTTCTCCATCCCGACAAGACAAATCTCCACTTAAACAGGTCCATAATGAGCCATAGCCTATTTAACCATTCTTGGAAAATACATATGTCCTTACATGTATGCACTTGAAGACCTATTGAAAAGCAGGGTGCCAGGGAATGATTGGTGTTGATTCAGAGCGCTGAACAATTGCTTTATTAAACTATATTATATTACATTATACTATATTAAAGATGCATACTATATAGTATATATACTTTGTAGTATACTATATATATATATATATATATATATATATATATATATAGTATACTACAAAGAATACTAAAGAATACTAAAGAAAACTTGTGACTGTCTCCAGACAGCCAGGACACAGCTTTTTCCAATTGGCCAAGGAAACAAAACAATCCTCAGCAGAATCCAATTGACAAATCACTTCAGGTAAACAATCTTCCTAACATGTTCCACATGTGCAAAAACAAGGAGCAGCAAGTAGAGATAAAATTGTTTTCTCTTTTTTCTCTCTGTGCTTCTCCAGGAAAAAACCCTGAGAGAGTGAATTATGTCTCTCTCTGTTCAGAGAATGTGAATGCCACAAAGACCTAGATGGATAATAACAATGCTTGTTCAAACAGAATCCAGTGATAAAGCAGAATTTTTCCCTTTTTCCCTATAAATTATAGTTTATTCCTGTTGTATTCTCTCTGCAGGCTACTGGTGAGACTTTGGTAGTAGTTCAGCTGTCCTTTAATGTCTATAAATTTCATTAGGTGAGCTCAAAAAATTTCACAAACTTTTAATTGGAACCAACACACATCAAACAAAAGAACTTAGTACTTTCTGTTGCAAGAGAAGCAAATAAATATTCACTTGTTTAAGTAACTGCATGTCACCTCAGGAAAGATAATCTGAAAGTCAAAGCCATTAAGTGGTGCTTCCCATGTGTGAGGGACAGAGACAAGGAGAGAACCTTGGAATCTAAATTCTCATTCAGCTTACATTTGTCACTGACTGTGACATATACTTAATTTCAATCTTTACATATTAAGAATGCAGATACAAGTCTCATCTGCTGATCTAGAAGTAGATATGCAGTGTTTTAGAATTCAGATACCTTGAATTTGTTCATTAGCAATCTTACAACATTGTTATGTGAGCGATGTTTTAGGATTGTGCATGGCCATAGCTGTGGACTACTTAAAGTTTTATAATTCAATTTTCCTCTGTATCCTTTAAGTTGAGACATTAAATATTTTGAGTAATTTTTTCATGCCTTCATTAAAATGCTATTGAGACTTGTATGAAATAGTATAAAATTTATTTATAGTTTATATTGATATATTATATGTTATATATTTTTATTTATTTATTATAAAATTTATATTTTATTTATTTCCTTTCATTCTTTCAAACAACATTAAAATTTCTTTTATGTAGTGTGTTTGTTTTCTTGACATTTAAAAGTTGCCTTTCTGTTCCTAATTGTTATGTTAAGATTAAAACAGCAATCATCTTCTGAAATATCACTGTTAATAATATCTGAAATCACTGAAATATCAAATCACTGAAATAACACTGTTTCTGTTTCTAAAGCCAGAAAATATCTAACTAATTTGCAAATACTGCCCATAAACTGATGGTTTATGCATGTTATGTCTACGATACATCCACAGAAATCAGATTTGTCTCCACAGAAAGAGGATTTGTCAAGGCTGTAATTAATATCTTTTTTCATTTATCAAAAAAGTTGTCCACAATAAATTAGTTGATACTGCTAATTTGACATTCTCATTCTGACTTCCCTTAAATGACAGCTGAAAATTTCAGGTAAAATTAATATAGATACTTTTTCCTATTTTTCAACAGGAATAATAGTAATAATATCCAATTTATCTTTGTGTCAGAAAATACGAGCACCAATATTTTGCAGGATCAAGGTACACTCAAGCATGTAAGTTTGAGCTTGTCACCACAACAGCTTGCTAAAATTCATTAACCTTCTAGAATTTTCTTACTCATCAGTAACCATCCCCAGAAACTGGGTCTGCAAGTGGGAAGAAACTCCTTCTCTTGCCTTAAAAAATTGACCTATGAGGTGCTCAGGATCATGGGGCCAGTTACAGAAATAAACAATTATTGGGCAGTCATAGTCTGCCTATGAATTGGAATTATATATGTCTGAGTGAAAACTACACTGAGAAATACGTGCAGCTTAGCTCAAGGCTTAGACAGCAGACTAGCACAGCGAAGCTGGGGTAAAAAGGCAGGGTTTTTTATGTAGTTAATTTAGTTATTTTTTATTCTGTGCGCCTCAGAAGAAAGGCTTTTGGAAGAGAGAATCTGAAAAAAGCCAGTTTTGCTGCGTTCCAAGTTGTTAGATAAAGGGCTATCTTTCACCACCAAATGAACTAAAAGGCATAATGTATTTAACAATTTCATTATTTTGATTTATTATTTTGAAAGTACATTTTAAGTCACTGCCTCAGTCATATGGAAAAATCAGTTTCAGAAGCCCATGGGACAGGGTATTTCCACTGCCTCAGCAGAGCCCTTTAGCACAATCAAAACCCTCTGTTCCAATTATACTTTTTGTACAGTTTTATCTTTAAATTTATACATGACAACTTCTTCCAGACAATCAGAAACAAATAGCTCAAAAATTTGCATCAAACAGCTTCAAACATCTGGGGAAGTTAAAGGATAGAATCAAAATAAGGCAGAGCATATTAATCCTGCTGTCCTTGTGATACAAAACGAAGTAAAAATGCAGATGAGTTTTGATCATACTATGTTCCTGTCTTTGGGACCCCAACTCATTCTTTGTTTTCCCTCCCTTGTGGGAATATATTGAAAAAAGCTGGACACAGCATACCCAAAACACATTGTCTTCTGAAAGATTTGGAGGTTAAAGGTTTCAGTGTGTGCTTCAGTCCCCCATGGCCCAAGAACTTGTGACCCCACTTCTTTTTCCAAAATAGAACCTCATAAAAATGTCAGTAATATTTGCACTGTAAAAGTTCTGCATTTGACCCTGTTTCTTTTCTGTACTTGTATTTGTTTCAGAAAAGCATACAAAGGAATTACTCTAAATTTGCAGTGGCACTATGGTAGAGTCAAGCCCTGATATGCTTTAATCTTCTGCTATTTAAGACTATGAAATTCAGGCTGCCAAAGTACCAATGGGAAAACTCTGCTTATGCTTTGAAGTCACGTTACCTATTTATGACTATAAAACTTTTCCCTCTTGATTTTTCTAGCCTTGCATCTAATGTGCACAAAAAAGATAAACTTCCCAAGAAATTATTCTGACACAGAGTTGAATACACACTTTAGAAATTGCTTCATTTTGGCAGGCCTTGATATTGAGAGGCCTAATGTCCAAACCTCTTCCTTTCTTTTCCTTTTGGTGTTGATTTGCTCTATTTTTATTTATTTATTTGTTAATTTTTAACTCAGAATAGCTCATTGTAAAAGTTGGCTGCCAGCCTACCACTTGAAAGTGAAGAAAACATCTTGATTTAACATCTGAGCAGGGATTTTTTTTGTCATCTGTAAACAATTGGACCATATGTAGTGTGATGGGAAACATGAAGGCTGTGATAGAATATGATTTAAGGGACCTGGTGTTTAATTACTGCTCTTGATTATCTGGAATAGAAATTAGATTTAAATGTTTGGATTACCATATCAATTTTAAAGGTACATAAAATAGTTATCAGTAAGTTTATTTACTTGTAGTTCTGATAACTGCATTTATGCTGGTTATTTGTAAGGATAAAAAAATGCTCATATACATTTATGTCTTTAAAAGAGGGACAGATTCATTCAGGAATTAAAGAAAGAACAGAGGCTCTCATATTTGCTCTCCATTTGTTAAAGAGTTTCAGAATTTCCCTCAGATTAATGAAATATGTTCCTGTTTTCCTTCAGATAAACCAGTAAATGTCATTGTCTAATAAACTCCTTAAGCTTATTATCATTTTCAGGAGAAAGTTTCAACATTGTTTGAAATAATTAGTGCAACATTATTAATCTAGCAGAGAGAAAATGTATATATCCAGCATGTTTATCATCAAAAGCCCCAACATGTATCCTGTAACTTGGGTAAAATTTTCCCAATCTTTCCTTAGAAGTGAACATGGACAAATTTTCCTATTGGTGCAGGGGAATGTAAACGGAAACATTGCCTGAAGCTCTATGGTCCTCTCTTTATTACTCCAACCCTCTCTGAATCAATAGGTAGGCCCAAGGCTCAGTCTTCAAATCTTTCCTGTGTATCAACATAGCAGTGGCCTTAGAAATACGTGGTTTTGATAAAGAAAATCCAGGCAGTAGATGTAGCAAAATTTTACTATAATGCTGGACAGTTCAAACTGAAAAGAAAGGTAACAACAAAATTCCTTGCTTCAAAGCTGTCTGATTTGGTAAAAGCAGAGTGTGTAATTTGAGGGTTCAGGTCTGGGAGCCCCAAGATCTGGCAGAGATGAGAAAGACAATTACCTTCTCTCTTGACTTTTGCAGATCAAAGAACATTCATATTTCTGATTAAAAAGATGCCATGTATTTTACATTTATAGAAAAAGGAATTGAAATTTCATGGGCTAGGAGTTCATTTTGCAGTGAAAGCAAGGAAAATAATTCACACTGTGATTGCTTTTGATTGTTTAGTAATGTGCATGTTAAACACAAAACTGAGTTCCTGAGCTCTCCTCATCACAGGTCATCCTACTTACCTCATCACAGAAATTCTCCACTTTGGTCTTAACTCAGGGCGAACAACCTACACCCAAAATATTGGGTATGTCTCTCTGGCTATTTCAAGAAACTAGTTCAGTCCCTGAGGTTGCTATCGTTGGACATGGCAGTTGTAGAAAATTTACTTAACTTTTTTTGCTGAATTAACTGAAATCTCCATAGAAACAGAAGAAGAAAGACCATTGGCAGGGAGTAGCCCAAAGTTCAAAGGATTTATTGACACCAGTTTCACCTATATGGTACCATTTGAAAACTGGCAGCACTGATTACTGGGAGGACATTGTGCTGCATATACAGTATTTTAGAAGAAACTCTAGTCTGTATATCAGAATACTTCAGATTATGCTTTTTAACTAGTGTTCCTTTCCTTCCTAAAACTCCCTTGTCAAAAATGTATAACACTATTGATTTAAATGCTTTTAATACAGTTGGTACAGAGAGAGCTGGGCATTGAAGGCCAGAACAAAGAAGATTAAGATTGAGAAGATTAAGACTAATTCTAGTACTGATATATTGCCTAATATTAAGCAAACAGCACACAGGGAACTGATCAAAATGTTTTTTAAAATTCCTTACAAAAGTGAAAAATGGTCTTATATAAACCCTTAGAAACATTTACAAAAGAAATCTATAAAATTGTAATTGTTGATGAAGTCATTGACATCAGTCATCCTTAAAAGTCTCTTACAATTTTCTAAGTAGAAAAGTTTAAAAAGCAGCTATTGAAATATTTCAGACTGAATCTGGACTAAAGACATTTACATAAAATCCTTCAATGTTAAAAAAAAGCAAATGGTGGGGTGTAGTCCCTTCACCTTAGAATGAGTTCCTTTTGAAAGCTTAAAATTGAAACTATATTTTTAATGAACACTGGCTTCCTCTTTTCTCATTTTTTTCTATTTGAGAAGTGAGGATAACAGCTGTGGAGATAGAAGCTTACTATCTCTTCTCACCCTGCTATATAGCTGTGCATTTTGTATGTAAGTCTTTTGTGTTCCTTCCCACACAATCCTTCTCTATCTCCAGGTTAGCAGATGGTCCAGAATTCAGAGGCAACAGAGAGGCTTAGAACCAGTCATAACCCAGGCAGTTCAGATCCCATTATGAAAAACAAGATGGGGAATTAAAGAAGAGAATCACAGCTGCTTTTGTAAAGCTGGATCTACCCTCTTAAATGGAAGGAAACAGTGGAAACTTTCACAACATCTGGTTTTGTACTTAAACAAAATGAAACTTTTGCTGTAATTTCCACAAGCTTGATTTCTTCCATGATTGCATTTCTTAGCTGTTTCTCACTTTTAAGAACATAAGTCACTGTTTATATTAAATCTTTAACATTAATGTTCCAAGTTCAAATAGTGATATTAGAAACATCCTATAACCTTGAAGAATCTATTAATGATCAAGAGCTTAAACTTCTGAAAAGAATTGAGGAAACATTCTGAAATTACAGAAATGTAGAAATATCTATTGCTATTCACACTTATCTGGAGTGTCATGCTGAAATATATTTTTATAGAAATATAAAGTTTATTCTTTATCAAGATTTTAAAAATCACCAATCCAAACACAAAGCAACATAAAACCTTCAAAATATCTGAAAATAAACTTCAATTGTTCTGTTTTACTTTCATTAGAATGATACAGGTATACACATTAATATTAGGATTTGCCAGTATCACAGTGCTTTTTCCTCTAATTAATGACACCTTCTTACCTCACTGGCTAGAATTTATCCTAATGAAAAAATTTTACCTGTCTATAGTAATTATTAGCATTATTGATCTCAGATCACACTGAAAATATGATCCCAGGTGCCTCAGAAAAATACTGACTTTTTTTTTTAATTCCACTGTGAAATGCTGAAGGTCAAAAAAAAAAAGTCATTGGTAATCTAGAGAATTATGAACATCTGATCTTAACTCTTAAATTAGCCATATGTTGAGTCTCAACAGATTGACAGTACTTATTAACATGAATGTAAAGTTTTAATATTTTAAATCTGCATTTTATTAATATTTAATCCAGGGTCATAGGTAATGTCCATGTGTGTCAGATAGAAAGGAAAGAAGAAGGTATCACAAGAATCCAATTACTTCTGCTTCTAATTGCAAATGACTTTCAATATTGAGGCACTGTTCTTCTTATGTGACCTTTAGTGCATTTTCCAGACTTCATTAAACCCATTGTTCTTGTCAGTTCAGGTAAATCCGATCTCGTCCCATTCCTCTGAAAGTATTCTGTCATATGTTCGTAATCCAATGAAAAATGATTGCAGCAAGAAATATGCTGGTTAGTATTTAAAATATATGTTGCATTTTAATTGTATATGTGTTAATCAGTTATCCTATAAGACTTTCTTGCACAAATATCAGTTGAACTAGATCAACTGTAACTGGCCAAGCAATTAGATATTTTGTCTAACTTTATATAGTTTATAGGCTAATATTTATTCTGATAATGGATTTACTTTGTACAGAAGAAACATGAATTTGAAGCTTAAACAGTGAATGCTATCCTTCCACCAAAATATATGTTTTTTAACAGAAGACATTAATTGGGCATTGAATTTTAAATGAAAAATAAAGAAAAGTGAGTTGAAGACCAGAATATCATCATGTGAAAAATTAAATTATATTTATTTCCTTATAAAGAAATATTCATATCATGCAACGTTATGTACAAAGCATAGGTTAATATATAGACAAGTAGCAAAATAATAATAGTATAATAATTTTAGTATAATATTTTTGTATAATAATAAAATTATAGATTGAAAACTGCCATTTTCCCAACATCATACATACACAATACTTTACAGGAATGATGTCTGTGATGAACATAAAAGAAAAAGAAACAGTCTATTATATATATTATAAGACAACGTAAATAAATGAATTCAGAAACATTTGAAGAAATGGCATCAATTCTCCCTGAAATCATATTTTGTGTGTTTCTTTTCCTGTTTTCTTAAGAGTCTGCATTTCCAACACATGCTTATATTTCAGTTTCTGCATTTTTAGATGTAAAAGTTATCAGGAAAATGGCAAATTTTGCTTATTTTCAAAGCCACATTCTTTTACCTTATATTGCCATATATTTATATATTGCAAAACTGTCTTTTCATAATGACAGTCCTCTTACAATTACATTTTGCCTCCAATACTTGCATTTGATAATTTATTTTCTTGCAGTCTAACTCAAAGTATCTGGGCAGGTGGTTGCCTTTTGAGAAACTCTAAGGAAGACAAACAGGGTCTCCTTTTTGTTCTGAAAAGGCACAGTGGTCAAAAGGGTCCTCCAAAATCATCATCACAAGGTTGGTACTTTTTTACAAGATATAAGTCAGGCTCCAATTGAAGGAGGTTGGTTTTTTTTTCAGGAGTAAAGCTACCCTAATGTAAAACAGCCAACTGAATTTGAAATTCAGTTCTTTGAAAATGATACTGAAAACTTTTGTAAGTAATCTTAAATTCATAATAATCTGATCCAGTTTTCAAGGATAATTTAAATAGTTCTGATTTTATTTCACAGAATTTACTGAGAAGAATATAACTTGAATGTAGAGGCAGGAGTGTCTTTCTCCAGGATTTTTATTCCCATTGTCTTACACCAAAAAAAAATTACCCTATTATTTTTGGTTTTGGTTTTTTGTTTTGTTTGTTTATTTTGGTTTGGGTTTTGAGGGTTTTGTTTGTTTGTTTGTTTGTTTGTTTTTGCCTTTTGTTTTCTTCCAGAAGTATGAATCTTGTGTTACAAAACTTGACCTTGAATTGCACACTTTGCCAGACTCAGTAGAAACTGATTTTAAATAACATTGTCAAACCCCACAGCTTGAAGAGACTCAACTTTTGAAACACAGAAAGGAAGGCTACTAAACAGAAATGTTTAGCATCACAGGTGTTTTATACTCCTTGCATTGGTGGCAAGAAAAGAATACTATAAAGGGGGATCTAGAAAGTGTAATCAGAATTATATTGTGATACTTTATCAGTTAAATGCCAAACACAATGTCATTCTCACAGTTTGGGTTTGGCCACTCTGGACACTGATAGTTTCCTTCTTCAGCCTTCACCACTGACTAAACTGGGTTAGTGACACACAAGGGCTTTCTTCACTGCACTCCTATTGCACAGCTTCTCATGCATCTCCTTGTGGATGCTTCTTTCAGCTCAGCACAACCTTTAGGTCCTCCTGAAACCTTCAACATGCAGGCTTGACCTGTGGTGAGTGGAGAACTTACCTCAAATGTAGGTAACTTAGTAAAGCTGTGACATCACATAATTGGGTTTGAAATGGGTCTTTGATACTTTTACAAATTTTTAACCTGTGGTTTGAAAGGTGATAATCACATCTTCATTTTTCTATAGAACAAGAATATTAAATTCATAAAGAAAGAAATATGATAGCAGTAATTGGTATGTACAGGGAGAGCATATATATTTTTTGCTATCTGTGAATAATAAAGCATAAATCTAACACATTAGATCATATTACCAAACTACATAAACATTAAAAGTTTTAAAAGTTCACCTAAAGGGCAAATTAGATTGGCCTCTGCTGTTATGTTCAGGTTAAATTCTTGAGCTTTTACAAATTCTGGGGTTGGGGATTTATTTTCTTATTTTTATGTAATTGAATTTCTTCCAGTTTCTAGTACCAAAGGATTACACATTATTATTTGAAATAATCTTACTTTACAGACAAGAGTAAGTTCTCCATCTACCAGTAAAATTCAAACATTATTGGCATAATAAATATGTATGTTTCAGAATGGGAAGAAAAGGAAAATAAATAATAGCTAAAATATTTACAGTAGGAGCTGTTTAAGGAAAAAGTGTGTTTGATCTTTAGGAAGTTCACTGTTTTGAAGTGACACAAGACAAATTATTAGGGAGAGAAGATTATGAATAGCTACTCCTCTACCTGGAGTTCTTACACTTGACTGTGCAGGCAGCATTCCTGACCATCAAAGATCTTTGTTCCCACATATATTACTAGGGTTAATTATTTTTGTAGTTTAGAACAGAAAAGAGAGAAGAGAAGGAAGTGTTTTCAAGCAGAGTTGTCTCAGTTAATTTAGAATACATAGTGATGAGCTCTAAAATAATAACTTTTTAACCAGGGAGTTAATGAAATATTTTCTCAAACACATAAACATTATTTTGCTGTTTTCTTAAAAGGGAGGTCATTCATTTTAACTACTTTAAAAATATGATGAATTAACCAATTTGGTTTTTTATTTACATTTTACCATCAAAAATATTGTATTGAAATACACCACAGAGCAGCAGAATACAGCTTTAATCAGTGTTTAATCAGTTTTCCAGGCAAAGTTTCTTTAAATGTAAATATAAAGGAACATGTTATGATGCATTTAATAATGAGCTACCCCAACCTCTGATACACAGATGCTACTGTAATTAGTTCTGAAAATCGTTGTAGCATACACCTAAGATTATAAAATAATTATATGTGTGATATGCTATTAGGTTAAGAGGTATTCAGGGATACGGATTATTGCCCTTGTCAGGACTGATTTCACCAGCACAATGCACTCAGCTTTACAAAGAGCTAAATGTGTAAGGATGCAAATAAATTTAACAAGCAACTGTGGAAAAATAAAGGACTGCTACAAGACAAATGTGATGTAGCAACACGTGTTATCTGCTGTAACTGATCTGCATGAGCACCTGTGGAACAGCTGAGGAATCATGTACTCCAAGGAATTTCACACATTCTGGAGGACACTGGAAGGCTTACCTGACTCTTCCAAGCCTTCATTATCTTTTAATTATCCATAACAATATTCATCTGCTCACTGAACAAGTTTTGAGAATCTCAGAGATCTACCAAAATACAATTAAAAAGAGTTCAAACATCAGTGAGGGAGTGCCAAGTAGGGATGAAACAAGATGCAAACAATGCTCTCTCTGAACAAAGGGTCCACTTACTGTGGATGTTTATATTTGTGTATTTACACATATGCATCAATGGAAGTGACAGATGCCATTGAAAAACTGTCTACACACCTCATCAAAATTTGAGACTTAATTTCCATAAATGCTTCCTGATGACCTGCCCTAAAAATGCATAACAGGACCATCACATTATGCTCTTAACAACTCCACCACTCCTTGTATGCCAACACACTTCACCAACACTTATTTCAATGTACCTTTCCCTTTACTTCTGCAAGGCATAAGTAAAACCCTGGATCCAGAGAAACACAGCTTGGATCTTCAAGGATGCAAGTGAATGAAACAAAATAAAATCTTTAAAGGAGTAGATCTGGGATTAAGACAGGCTACCAGAATTAATCACATCTCCAAATCATATGCCTATGGTGTTCTCCATATTACATAGCTAAATGACATGATATACAGAGAGGACATATCTATTATGCTGTAGGTGGTACAGTAACAGCTGTCTGCTGTTAGGACTGCACTTAACAAATACAAGAGTAGTCAGGTTAATTGTATGGAATCTGTCAGGGATTCAAATCACAGACTAAACAGTGAAGTAATAGAGGACACAATCATTTTTATTACAGAGTTTTAATTTATCTAAAGAGATAAGAGCATGTCAAAAGAATTATATTTTTCCTTTCATATTAATTTTTAATTGAATATGAAAGTTTGGGTAAGAACACTTTGCACTTTGTTGACATTTTGTGCTGATGAAAACCAGAAATTATGACATGCAGACTGGTATAAGAATGCTTCTGTATTAATGTTTGGCACTTCAGCGCATGTATTAGGGCAACTGTGAGCTACCATATTACTCATATTTATTTGTAAAAGGTCAGCCAAAAGATACTCCATTTCTCTAATTTACCACACATTTTAATCTCTCTATAGGCCTGCAAAGCCTAAAATGCCCCTAAAAACCTATTCCACTTTTTCCATCAGGGAATTTTGGTCAGGTTAGCAGCCTGAGTACATTTACTGGCATATTAAAACAAGTAATGAATTTTTAGCTATGTCTACTTTAAATTGAGATATACTCAGTTTGTCAAAGGCTGTACATACAGACAGATGATGTTTGTTACATGAACACTTGTAGACAAAAAATAGCAGACGTGGAGGTGGCAAAGGACAGGATTTCCACAGAAATTTGTAATAACAACGGTAGGGACCAAGATTCCCCTTCAGATGGTATAGAGATGGTCTAAAATACAGCCTCCAGTATTCAAAGGAGGTAATTTTACTGTTATTTTCAAGCCAAAAAGGAGGTGACTATTGCAGAGGGAAGTAGGGTCAGCCTGAGGCTTTTGCAGAACCTTGATGCTGCAGTGAGCTGGGCAGCTGTATGAAACATATTCTTAAAGCCCTATTCAGACTGTACAAATATTTTAGATGGACAAATATGTGTGATCTACACATTGTGCACTGACAGATGATTTTTTTCCAGTACTTAGGTATCTCTGATAGGTATTTTTTACCCCTAAGCAAAGATATAAGTGGATTCTACAGGATCTATTTTTAATACTATTTTTAATTCTCTACTTTCAAACACAATTTCATTCCCTCTCTACTTACTATGTCTTTATGTTTAATAATTCAGAGTATTTTATTTATGTACTTCTTGAAGGCACCTTGAACATTTATCATAAAAAGGGAAAAACCTCAGAGGAAAAAAGATTTCAAGAACTAAGAAAAAAAAATCCCTTTCAGCTGAGAAGGGCAATTGAATGGCAGTTTTGTTTGATCAGCATGTACTTTAAGAAAGTTGGCAGACATCAAAACTCTGTTGCAGTGAGCTAATTACATAAGAGCAAGAACTATCGCCCAGGAGAAGAGGGTCTGACCAACATGCATGGCTGCTGCACACAGTGCCAGAGAGCAAGCACAAAAAATACTGCCCCCAAAGATTTCTGTGAACATAAAACAAAAGGGGTGTCAAGTTACTCTTTGGTGATTATAGAAATTATTGGAGCAACTATCAAAATGTGAGCAAAGGCATTCAATAATTACTTATATGAGCCTAGAAAAATTTGATTCAATGTAAGTAATTATGTGAAGCTATGTGCCAGGATTGCATTCAGCTTCTGCAGAAAAACACCATGATTAATGGTAGGGATGGCTGATCCAGCAGCTAAAGAGAAGAAATCTCTGCCTCCAAGTAGGCAGAGGTCAATACAGCCTTAGGGAAGGGTTTAATACTGCCTCTGCAGCATAAGATGTATGTGGAGACTAATATATTTACAAACAAACAGGATGAATAAATGTAAAGATCACATAAGCAAATTTTATACATTATCATGTAAATGTCATGCAGGAAATACTCACTCTGATTGATATGCAGAATGCTTGCCAGGATAGTGACAGCCAAACTGAGTTCAAAGTTACAGGAAATGTTGTCATCAGCCTACTGTAAAAATGTACAATTAGTTGCTATTCTCTTTCTGCTTAAAGGTGACTAGTACCATCTTTTTCCCTAGGCTACTTGTTCACACCAGCTTATTATCATTACAAAGTATGATAATGGATTAGCTTTTCCATATTTTGTTCATATTGGGAAGGGCATGTTTCAGACAGTACAGAGACAATGTTTTTGAAAAGGCATTTATATCTCCACTAAAAATTATCAGGCAGCTTGTTTTGAAGACTAAAAATCTCTAAATTGCATTCTTGCAAATTCCTCTTTCCTGATATTTCATTTAATATAAAGAATTCAGATGGAGGAAGTAAGCAGTACCTAATCAATATCTCCTAATGCCCAACTGATGTTAAGAATGACTCCAATTTATAACTAAATCATACTTTTACATTGAAAAATTTAATTACATTTACTGACAGACTTTGAAATGCCACATTATTTATACTGGTAAACTTTGCAGTCTCTCAGTATATTTATTAATATTCTTTCCAGAGACCAAAGTGTAAATACAATACAAATCACTGCATTCTTCATTTGTCAGTCTTTCCAAGTGATATGCACATCTGCTCGAGTAGAATGGAACTGACTTGTTGCTGGATATCCAAAAGACCAAACAGAGCCAGCACTTAATTTGCCCTCCCTTTTGATTCTCCAGGCAAAACAAAGTAACCTTGACATTTCTTTTCCTCCTCTCTCTCCCTCCCTCTTTCTCCCTTCACTCCCCTTCTCTCCTGCTCTTTTTTCTTTCACACACCCACGCACTGCACTATCTGTGCACACATCAACAATTTTGAGCTGTGAAGAGGTTCAATTGCCACCTTAGTGAATCACTTATAATCAAATCATTTACTAGGATAGCTTGAGGACATGACAATGACAGAGAGACATCTGTTAGGGGGATGTGATGTAAAAAAAAAAATGGAAAAAAAGGAGGTTATTCACAGCTGGTACATTAGCCATGCTAGCCATTAGGCCACCACCCTGTCCTAGTCCTACAGCTTCACTCTCCTCCTTTCTTCCTGCTCCCTGCTGTCAGCTGCCAAAAGATATCTGTTCTCACCCTTTGCTGAATGAAAAGGTGTTAATGCATGACTTCAGGATATGTCAGAACATACAGTACTTACAAGTGTTTGGAGATGCAGCCAACCTGACCATGGGGAAAAGAAATGAGTAACTAAAGAGTGATTTTCTTGAAAAAGGAATACTAGAAAAATAGTGAGGGGATTATTCCTTTTTCTAGCTGTGGCAGGCAGAACAGGTTTTTGTTTTCTTGATGCTCATCTGCATTTCTTGTAGAGTACTAAATACCCTACCAAATGTTCAAAAATCAGGCTGAGTTTGAGGCTTGCTTTTTTTTTCATTTCCTAAAATTTCAGCCCTAATGGAACTTAAAAATACATCCCCAAAGGAAGAGGAAGTACAGAATAGCTAGAATACTGACATAGGAATATACACCTTTAAGAACTGCCTTTCTCACACTTTAAAGACACATCAAAATAATACACTGAGGAAGGGGTTTGAATAAATTGTGATTGAAAAAATCCTTAGCTGCTTGTATACCAAAAGTGCTGGAGATCAACAGATATCCAGAGTATTCCCCTACTATCTCCTGTCTAAGTACACAAGGTCTGTGTTTTGCACCCACTAAGCTCAACACGCAGAGGGGACTTGTGACAAGTTCAGCAGAAAAAGAAAAGAAAGCTATTCAAAGTAGCCAGAAAGCTACTCAAAGTTTTATTTTCTCAAAGCTGTCTGTTGGTCCAGGTGGAACAGAGCAGGGTTTTTTTAATAACATTTAAAAGCTCTGCACTACAAATTTTATAAATAATCTGCTTTGTGATGTCAGTTAGAGTGATTTCTGCATCATGAAACAATTATATTCTTGCTAATGATTTGCCTAGCATGACACCAAAAATAGAGCCACAAACCAAGCTGAAGTTTGTAGTACAGGGGCAAAATACTGGTTATTTTTTCAGTGACAAAGAAAGATTTTTAATAAGAGTAAAGGATTCTAATATTAAGCCCAGCAGATATGAAGGTCATGCAAATATTTTAAAAGAAATTCCATAGCCATGTATTAAAGATCCTCTTCAACACGTGCTTCTGAAAAGAGTACACAGACTGAAGATATCCCAAAGTGACCCAAGGCATTCACGAGGCATACTGACCCATCTGATATCTTGCTAAGCTCCTAGTCAGAGTCAAACATCTCAAAGCTATCACTGTATAAATTCTGGAGCTGGTACTTCTGCAGCTTTCAGTGCATTGTAGACTTGCTGAAGGAGAAAAGTAACAAGGCAGGGAAGAAGGAAAAGTCTTTTTTCTCACTTGAAGAATAAAAGCAATTTTCTTGAAAATAAAATTTGTAGCTGAATTGTGATAACATTGGAAAAAAGGTAAATTATTGTCTGACTTTGGTAGTGGTTCAATTTCAATGTTCTATCCTTCTGCAGCTCTTGGGAAGAAGAGCAAGAAATATTTATTTCCTTCAGAAAAATTAAAAATATTTTGTCATTTATCAGATAGTCCAAGTTGCTAAATATTCAGTTACCTTGGAGATTTTTTTTAAATACGGAGAGTAAAAAAGTCCCAAATATCTAAATCAGTCTCAGACCCAGATGGGCACAGTTCTCATTTGGTCCACTGTGTTTTGTGCTGTATTTATCTGCATGTTTCAACTGTGACTGAAATTCCTGTTCATTTTCCAAGTTAACCTGCACATTCAAATTATGAGCAATGCAGACTCAATACATACACAGACACACCCATGCTCACACAAGTACACTTCTTTTGTACAGCTGATAACGTCACCCTGTTTCTCCAGCAGCAATTGAGTCTTTGGAAAATTTGGACTACCTGGACTGAAAATGTTGCTTCACTAATAGATGAATAGGACTCCTCAGGTTTTTACTCAAATTTCCTGGATTTTGCTTGTCAGGTACTATTTCAATAATGTACACTGTAATTCAGAAAGGCAGATTTTTCTTTACTGAGAACTTGCTTTTGGAAAAGGATATCTGAAGAACACTAGAACAGGAATTAAACAAAAAGGACCAAAAATTTTAATTTTTGAGTCTATAATAGTCCAAATAATATTTCCTATTAAATATAGGCAATGAAAATTGGAATGAATCTGAATCAATACTGAGATTTTCAGAAGAATTGATTTTGACACTGGGGGTTTAATAAAAGGAATAATTTTTGTCAAGTTCTTACAGCCTATCTCCATATATCTACTTTAAAGTTTTGCAAAAGCATTCCAGTGTCAATACAAACAATATTTTCCTATCACAGAACCAGAGAATCACAGACTCAATTAAATTGGAAAAGGCCTCTGAGATCATCAAGTCCAAGCTATGATCAAATACCACCTTGTCAACTAGACCAGGACACTGAATACCAAGTTCAGTGTTTCCTTAAACACCTCCAGGGATGGTGACTCTACCACTTCCCTGGGCAGCCTGTATAGTCTAATTATGCTTTCTGTGAAGAAATTAATCCTCTTGTCCTGTCACTGGCTGCCTGGGGGAGAGGCTGACCTGGACCTGGCTACAATCTTCTTTCAGGGAGTTATAGAGTGTGATAAGGTCTCCTCTGAGCCTCCTCTCCTGCAGGCTAAATAATCCCAATTCCCTCAGCCCTTCCTCGGAGGACAAGTTCTCCATTTTCTCATGTTCTCCAGCCCCTCCACCATCTTTGTATTAGAATCTGACTTTCCCAAACCTGCTCTCTGGGTCTGATGTTTTGGTTGCCCTGTTTATGCCATGTGATCACCCACATCTGCTCCATAACCTTGCTGGGCACTGAGGTCAGGCTGAGAGGCCTGCAGTTCCCTGAATCCTCCTTCAGGCCTTTCTTGTAGGTGGGTGTCACACTGGGCATCACCTTCAGTCATCTGAGACCTCCACATTTAGCAAGGACTGATGAAAAATGGCAGAATCACAGAATAAGATGATCCACAAGGATCACTGAGTCCAACTCCTGGCCCTGCACAGCATAATGACCAAGAAGAACACTTTATGCCCAACAGTATTGTCCAAATGCTCTGCAGGCTTGGTGCTGTAACCATGTCCCTGGGGAATCTGTTAATATTCTGTAAATATAGGTGAAATTTCTTTTTCTCATATGCATGCTAACCCCTCAGGCACAACTTAAGGTCATTCCTACAAAACCTGTTTCTGGTCACCACAGAGAAGAGATCAGATTCTGCCCCCCTCTTCCCCTCGTGAGGAAGTGGCAGACTGCCATGAGGCCTCCCCTCAGTTTCCTCTGGGCTGAAGAGACCCATTGACCTCAACCACCCCTCAAATGGCTTCTCCTCAAGGGCCTTCACCATCCTCATGGCCCACATTTGGATGCTTTGTAAAAGATGAATGTCTTTTTTATATTGAAGTACCCAAAACTGAGGTTTTTTATATTGTAGTACCCCCAGCACTTGAGGTGAGGCTGCCCCAGAGCAGAGCAGGACAATCCCCTCCCTTGCCTGGTTGGCAGTGCTGGGCCTGATGCACCCCAGGACACGCTTGGCCCTTCTGGCTGCCAGGGCACTGCTGGCTCATGTTCAACTTGCCACTGACCAGGATCCCCAAGTCCCATTCCATGATGCTGCTTTCCAGCATCCCATTCCCCAATCTGTCTGTCCATCCATCCAGGGTTGCCCCACCCTAGAAGCAGAATCTGGCACTTTCCCTTGTTTTCATATGGTTGGTGGTTGCCCATTCCTGTGCCCATACCTGTGGTTTGCTGGGGTTTCTCCGCAGGGTGTCCCTGCGGAGAAATATGACAACAGATTTTGTCATATTTGTATCCTCTGTGAACGTGACCAGTATTCCTTCCAGTCCTCTTTAAAAGTCATTTATGAAGATGCTGGAGAGCACAGGGCTAAGATGGAGCCCTGTGGAACCCCACCAGTCTGATGTCACTGTATTCAGTTTAACCCTTTGTGCCCAACCCTTGAGCCAGTTGCTCACCCATCCCATGATGTGTTTATCCAGATGTGTGTGCTGAAGGATACCATAAGAGATGGTATCAAAAATTTTGCAGAAATCTCAAAATATTACACCAACCATGTTTCCCCTGTTTATCTGGGTGGGTTATGTTGTCATAAAAGGAAATCAGATTTGTAAGGCAGGACTTCTCTTTCATGAAACTGCACTAGCTGTGATCAATAACTGGGCATCTTTCTGAGCTGGCTCCTTTAGGACCTGTTCCACAAAATTGTAATCCAAGTTTCTCAGGAATTTTGGGTTGTACCAAAACCCTGGCCTGGGTTGCATCAGCTGTGTGATGCTCCCAGTTAGTTTATGCTAAGTTGAACTCCCCCATAAGGCCAAGGACAGCTTGTGAGCTCTTCCACCAGCTCCCTCATCACTTCAGGACCCACAGACCATTGGGCCTGTGAGCATCAAACTGGCACAGCATGCCATTGCTTCCTTCTGGATTAAAAAGGGTCCATTCTTCTTTTCCCTGTCTACCACCTCTGGAGGCTGGTTGTCCTTCCTACTCTGAAGATAGAGTTAAAGAAGGTGTTAAGGATCTTAAAGTTTTTCTCATGGTTTCTCCCATGTCCATTAAAGAAAGGAGGTTTTTGTTCCCCTCCTTTTGATATTATTTTAAAAAACACATTTTATTATCCTCTATAGAAGCAGACAGTTTAAGCTCTCTAAATGAGTTAGTGCATCACTAGTTTTCTTTCTGTGTGATCTAATATCTCTAAACACTTCCTGAGTTTTCCACTGCTTTTTTGAAAGGTGTTGAACCCTCTTGTTTTCCCTGTGTTCCTGGGAGAGCCCCCTTCTCAGGCATGTTTTCTTCCCCACTGGCTTCTCTTTCAGCATGTAGGGAGGGCCTGCTCCTACACCTTCAAGATTTACTTCTTGAAATATGTCCACCTTCCTGGACTACTTTGTATTTTAAGAGCAGCTTCCCAGGGAACTTTCTGAATCAGTCCCATGAATAGGACAAAGTACTTCCTCTGGAAATACAGGATAGAAGTTTTGTTAGGACCCATGCTTACTCCATCAAGAATTGAAAACTTTATCATTTTGTGGTTGCTGTACTCAAGATGGGCATTCTCACCACCACATTCTCTACCAGCACCTCTCTGTTTGAAAAGAGCAGGACTAGCAGAGCCCCATCCCTGGCAGGCTGTGTCAGGAAGGTATTTTACACAAGTTCCAAGAACTGCCTGGACTGCCTCCTTCCCACTGTGTTGAGTTTCTAGCAGTCATCTGGCTGGTTAAAGTCTCTCACAGTATAGTGGATGAGTGATACTTCATAAATATAGGATAATGTTATTATGCCTATGTTACACAGACACAAAAATCAGCAATTTCCCTTTACACTATTCATTAATTCTAGAGAAATAAGAACTACGACAGTCACTGGGAAAATTAAAAAACAAGGGAAAAGGAAATATCTATTTTTCTCCCTTTTGATAACTTCTTTTCTGTCACATGCTGCATATGTATAGAAGTCTATTTTTGTGTCAATATTTATTTTGCTTTCAATTGAGAGGACAGTTCTATACTATTCTATTTTAATAGTTATCACAGTTAGCAGAAGAAGGGCAAATTTCTTGGTCTTTGGGTGTTTAACTATTTTCTTCTTTTTTAATCAATTTTTGTTTCACTTCAACATAAATTCTACTGCAACCCAAGAAATACAATGCACACAAATGATAAGAAGAAGAGAGAAAGTCAATTCTAGCCCTTTATCACAGATGAAATTCAATATAATAGTTTTATTTCTGTTCATCTTTGTGGTGGCAATGACATAAAATATTTATTAAAATTCCAAATTGATAGATCTTCCCAAAATGAAGTCTTGGCTGAAGAAAATATCTTGATTTTTGCTAGTCAGAATTTAGCTGAAGAACATGGATAGTCTTCTCAAACTTGCCAAAAAAGTTACATTCATCAATTCTATTGAGAAAACACACAGATATGAATCCTGAATCCTGAACAACTGAATTAGAGGTTGGAACTGACACACTCCAGAAAACCATCTTCTTCCAGGAGTTGTTCACAATTCTCTCTTTTAGAGATAACTGTAAGATACTGGGCTTCAAAAAGCCAAACTTATAAAATAATATTTTTCTGTGTGTCCAGTGAAGACATGTTACTGTAGGCAGTATGATATGACACATGCCTCTAAGTGAAAGAAAAACATCTGTATGTCGAGTGCAGTACCAAAACTCTACTCTATGTTTAACTGAGAGTCAAAGCTGAGTTTTGCTGCAACTTCAGTTAACTTTATATACATACATATATATATATTTGAGCATTATCTCCCGGTGCGTTGAAGTAATGGAAGAAACTAAAGCGCTGAACTGCCTGCTTTGGCACAGACATTCCCAAACCAAGCACTGCTGTGTGTTTGCAGTTTCATTGCACCTTCTAAATGTAAAATGAATAGAAGATTTAAGCTTTTAAGTACAGATACTGATTGTACTGGGAGGCTCAGAAATTAGCCAGTGACATCAAATCCTGCTTGCTGTACTCATTGAAGACACCCACTGTGAACATGGTACATTAAGCAGGATTCAGCCTTTCTAATCAGTACATGTTAACATGAATGAATAATTTTGAGGCAATGAGAATTAGATTTCATTTGTATTGGTCTTTTGTATGCTTGATGACTTTTTTGCTTTTTCTATTACAGGATCTACAAAGATTACTTTAATCTCAGGTTAGCTGACTTCAAGTGGGCAAAGTGAGGGTAGACCCAAAACCCAGTGATCAGAAGTCATTTTATCTCACAGCCACAGATTTTCCTCCAGAGCTTTTTGTTTATTAAATTATAGAGTGTCAATAAGAATTTCCTCCAGATGCCTACTTTCCAATCCCAATACTGGCCTAGTACTATATTCTGTCTCTGCAATGCACTGACTGCTTCCTCACTGACTGCTTAAGAAAATGATAATTCATCCTTATTTTATTTTCTTCTGTTAGTTAAGGAGAATTCTATCTCTCTATAGGAGTTTCCTGTGTTATCCAGAGAAGGAGGAAGATAGTCAAAAGCTAAACAGGCCAAAGGTTCAGTAATCAGGGTTCAGATGATAAACTCCAAAGTGGCATTTGGATCCAGAACACTCTGAGCTCCAGTTGCCACAGGATTAAAGGGCAGAATAGGAAGTACATCATATCACGCAACTCATTTTGGGGCACTTTTACTACTTTTTACAATAATTTCTGTAACATGCTAGAAACTAATTTTGAAGTCAAATGATCCAGTGCACCTGATTTTGCCCAAATAACTATATGTTTATTCCATTATGCATGATTAAGGTCACTGTACAAGAAGTCCAAATGAATTTCATGGATAACCAGTGTGCAAGTTCATGGTATTTGAAAGAATTTCAGCAGTAGTAAAGATATTCTGCATACAAACCAGACAAATTTATAATCACCAAGTATAGCAATCAGTATCTTTTACCATATTATTTTGTCTGGATCACTTACAACTTCCATGTCTAGAGAAGTTTTGTACATAAAGTCAATTTTTACCTCATATCAATGGTGCAAAAGATCTAGGCCAGAAAGTCCTGCCAAAAGTACTGAGGTTTCTACAAGAAAATATTTGGTTCAAATTGAATAAAAGGAATGAAAAAGGTGCACAAAAGCATTTTGAGCATGAATCATTAATGATAGGAGGCCAAGGAACTTTTAGATTAAAATGGGAGATAGCTAATGAATTTGGCCTCTTGCAAGATAATTATTCCTGTAAAAATTGTGGATTGGATTATTGGAGTTTTCGGTATAAAAAAATCTCATACTGCAAAATTTTTTATATAATCAATCCTACCATGCAGAAAAACTCAGTGTTTGAAATGGACAAATATTTGTACTAGAAATCCGGACATCTGGCTCTAAATGTGATCAAGACTTTTGGGTAAAGGACAATACCTTTAATCTTTGTGAAAGGCAAGACTAAGGTTTTCCACTAAGCTACCTGTGAAGCCTGATTTCCTGCTGTCATTTCAATCTTAATCAATGCTACATCTTCACACAAAGAGGACAAATACATATAGCACTATATTTTTCTAACTAAAGAATCAGTGTGACTCTTCTTATTCATTAAATTAAAAATAAATTTAAAAAGAAAGTGGCATAGAAAGTTGGGTTTTTCCCCTTATGAAAGTCTTTGTGTTTCTACACTGCACACTCTGTATCGGAATGAAACATCTAGCCTCCTTCAGCTGAATAACGGTTTTGCAACTAGAACACATTTAAAATTTTGTTACTGAAATTTTGAGAAGAAACATTGCATTAAACATCTCTAGCTCCAAGTAGACCTAAAATCCAGGTTTTGGAGTAAAAATGAACAGGATTTAATTTTGCCATTCTAGGGAAATAGGAAAAAATAAAACTCCCATCCTTAATCATACAAAAGGTAAGCCTGATAAAATTTATTTATAAGAAATTGAATCTATGATAGTAGTTAGAGTGAATACAATTTTACCTATTTTTAGGATTGAGTTTGTAACATCAATTTTGAACTTTTTTCCTTTTATGAGAGCTATTGACTTCTTTTAAGTGGAAACTTATATTTTTTTCTCTATAAAATTCTGAATAGCATAGTTTAAAAGTTTCAAAACTGATTTTATAATACAAAAAAAACACTGAGGAAATATCTTCAAAATATTGAAAAATCTGTTGAAAGTTTTCACTTTTAATTGTTGGTTTAATGAGTTGACAATTTTAATTTTTTGTTGTTGTTGTTGTGGTTGCAAAGTGATGTTCTTTATTTCTTTTTATTTCTCTATTTCTTTCTAGCTCATGCTACAGCTGCCCCTTCCTATATGAGTAAAATCTGCTCCTTTTGCATACAAATGGAAACGGGTTGTCATTCATCTTTGCAGAGAAGGTGGTAAACAGAAGATAGAAAGACAAATTTGCAACGTTTATATAGTTCACCTAGTCAACAAATATGTTATCTTCTAGTGAAAGAATGACCAGTTGTAAAGAAAACAAGGGAGGTACACTAAATTTTGTTATGGCTCAAGGGTGTGTGTATATTAATTTAGAACCCCAAAATTTGTGAAATTCTTCCAAAAAATACCAATCATTCCAGTCATGGGTATTAAGCTTTTAATTAGGTAAGATCATTGTCAATAGGATTTAGATCAGTAAAGTGGTTTTATAATGCAATAAAGGAAGACATTCCTTCCCCTTGCTTCCCCTTCACGTCTTTTTTCTACCACTCTTGATCTTTCACTCAACTACTTATTCTCTTTGCTCTCATAGTCAACCTGATTTCTTTATATGCAACCTTCAGGTTAAATGGGAACGAGACTAATTAATTGCCATGCTTGATTTTCTATCTTTAGTGTCTTCCAGTGAAATATGATAACTGGCATTGATATATGGTTTGCTGACTCTATTAACCACCTTTCTAATTCACTGTATCTTTTTATATTAATTATGCCTCTAGCCTAATATTTTATTCATGTTTGAAGCCTTTTTGCATTACTGCTTGTTCTCAATAATAATAAAAAAAGTCCGGTAAACTTTTTCAACATCTATGGGGTAACCAAACAGAGCTGACCTTTTGAACAATTTCTATCTACAGACAGGAGGTATTGAAAAGATTTCAGTTGAAAAACAGAGGCTTCCCATTCTGTTCAAAATAAAGATAGGAGCATATGTATGACAAAAATGCATAGTACCCTTATAATAAGAATAAGGTTTATTTTATTCTTAGAAAATAGTTGGAATGTCAGAGGAAGGTTTTAAACAAGAGTCATTGCTAATTTTTGCCCTTTTATGCTAATCTTGATCATAGGTACAAATTTTTTTGACGAATTAAAAAAAAAGGAAAAAAATCCACAGTTTATGACTTCTCACCACAGTAAATCCTATCCATGCCATTAGGTGCAGAGCCACCCTCAAGGTTTACTGTGTTTGCAGGATGCCTGCAAGCCTTTGTCAAGAGGCCACAATAGCAGGAGTTACCTCTTAGTATTCTATTTGTGATTGTTTTGGGTTTTTGTGTTTGTTTGTTGTTTTTTTTCCTTCCTAGCAATGTTTTTGATAATGGACAGGAATGAATCACAGTAGTAGCCAAGGGCTGCATGGCATTCTTTACTCATACAGTTAAAGTAACTACTACTGCTTGATCCTGTGTGAGAAGTGGTGCAAAAATCCCTGCTCTTCTGAGCTTGTACAAATACAGACAGCTGGCAATACAAGGGGAACTAACTGGTTGCAGTGTTTTGTACACTCAAGAAAAAATATCTGCTGTTTTTCCTGGTGAATTTAGACAACCTTAGCTGGGTTTGTTACCAGGCTTGTGAGGACAGTCTTTATTTGAGCATACATATTGAGGAAGGAACAAACCCCACTTAAAATAATTATTTTCTAGCAGCTTAATAAAAACAGATGGAGACATATATTAGTTATTCCACATTTGGTTAATGTTTATCAGGACTTCCACCTTTTGGATAACAATATCAATAGACTGCAAAATATAAATTTGTATTAAACAAGACTCATTGATTCTGGTATTTCAGTTATCCAGCTGGTAACAGAGTATTCCTAAATATCCACTGCAGTTATCTCTGGAAACAGTTTCCTCTGAAGAGTGTGCAACCTAGGTAATTTGAAAAGTGTCTGAAAAGACATAGATTTTGAAAATGACAATGCTGAGGTGTAGGGGACAATTATTTTCCAACTCCCATTTGTTTTCATAGACTGTAGATATAAGGTGACAGAAGAGAAGGACAATATTTACCTTCAGAAATGCCTTTTTTGCATCCTCACATCTAAAAGGGAACTCTAACAACCCAATAGAGAAGAAACAATATCAAGGTACACTACTTGGCAGTAATGCCACACAAACCACCTCTTCTTAGCTACTATTACCTGATCAAGACTGTGCACTAAAAAGAAGCATGGCTCCCTCCTGTCACCCCTGAACTCTGGCGCTGAAGCATAAAAAACCCACTACATCCTGTCTACACCCAATCTCCTTCTCCTCTCTTTGGATGTGGCTGTTCTGCTTTGTGAATAGCTATAAACACTATAACACTCAAGCTTTCCAGGTGGCATCTGTTATTTTGAGTTAGAACTGAGTAAGAACAAATAAAAAGGGTTTTCTGTTATCTTCACATGAAAGAAGGTTTGTAGGTGTGAGCTAATTCTGATTGCCTGAACGCAGATGCATTGTTATATTTGATTGGTAAATAAAGTCAAGGACCCTCAAGTTTAGGCAAAACCCAAATAGCTAATTACAGGTTTTATACTATAAAACTATTGTAGTATCAAAAGATTCCTCAGGGAACATATAAGTAGACAGGGTTTTTTTCTCCCTCAAAAATCTGTCATAAATTCTCTCAGTTCTGTGTAAATTGGAAAGAAGAAACACATGGACAAATCTCTTACTTGATTCTGTCTCCTCTCCATGGCAGAGGAGGATTGGAATTAGATGTTCCTCAAGGTCCTTTCCAATCCAAATCATTCTATGGATCTATGATTTTATGAAAAAAAATATTAAATGACAATATTAATGCAAATTGTGTTTAAGGCCTGGATGGACACAACAGTAAGTCTGACACCTGTTCCTTGTTTTGAAGTCCCTGTGTGATCTTGAAGTCTAACCTTGGCTGCACTCTTTACTCAGGTGTTGTTACTGAACTGCAACAGGCTTTAGTGGCAATCCTAGAGTTTACCTCAACCATCCTCTTATTTTGTAGCATAATCCCCAAGAAAATTCAAGAGGCAGTTGCACAAATGCTAAGTTTCAAAATCAGATTAATTGTAAGGAAAAATAGAATAATGAGCAGTCCTCCTAATCTTATGATTTCTTTAGACCCCCAGCACAACTGAATGACAGATGAATGAAACATCTTTTACTGTTTGGTAGTACAGATTCAATTCAATGCTTGATTTGTATGGAGAAGCACTTCAAAAATTATAATTGCAAAATAATATTTTCTAAAAATTATATTTCTCCATGAATGCTAAAGAACCTTTGAATCCTGGAACACCCCAAAAAACCCTGCCCCAAACCCAAAAGTTTATAGTAAACTGCAATAGGTAAGCATTTGAAATATTTTGTGAATGTAGCAGATATTGTTTCTTAAAAACAAGTAAGGAAATGAAACCAAAATATTTGTTTTAAAAGAATATTGCTATGTTTGCTTGGTTTGAAGTGCTTTGGATTTTCCTCTTGTTCAGAACTTCTAGGTAGCATTTTGTGGCCCAATACTAACCCTGCAACTAGGAAGTTTTCACACTTTTCCTTCTCATGTTATAATTCTTTATATGCATTACAAAATTGCTTAATTAAAATACTCTCTACCTCCCCCAGTATAAAATTTATTTTTTATGGGTGCTTTATAAGTGGAAATATAAGTGAATTAGCATGTTAAAAAATAAACCTTTCACAGAGCAGTGTTTTTTCTCCTTCAGCAGCAGTTGTTAGCCATGGAGGAATTTATCCAGATTCCCCACCATAAACTCTACAGGGATTGGTGTAATGGAGCATAAAGGAATGCAAAGAGATACAGGTTTTTCTAATAGAAAATAGAGAAACAGTGGGCATTGGCTTTGAAGGTATAATTTCTAATGAGTTGAAATGCTACAAAATGTTTCATAAGATTATATGATATATACTAATCATTTATGATGATAAAGAAGTTAAAATATGTCATGATGTGTGTAAGCAACAGATCATAGTTGTGGACAGACTAAGAAAAACAAAACAAATATTGTGAGGATTTGAGGTTTCCATGAGTGACTACAGAGAAACAGTTATCATAGAAAAACCAGTTTACGTGCTTCCACCCATTTCTTTGTTTGTAGGATATCTTTAATAACCACCTGTATAAAGCACTCAGGATTCTTGAAAGAAAGATGAATTGTCATTTCAAGGAACATGATTATCACCAACCATTAGGAGTTGTTAAATCTTTAATATGTCTTGGCTGATCATTTTGCATCAACATGATTCAAAATATCTGGGGCAATAGGTGGGTCTTTTAGAGACATTTGATCAATGTTAGATATGCAGCAGGCTTTACTGAATCTGATGTGGAAGTAATCACTTACAAACACTTGGTGTTGAAATGAATTACCGGATGTCATTGTCTATTAACCTAACAGTTAAATTTGGACAAAAATATACATAAAAATGAAATAAAACAATTAGGTAACACTTTAAGTGGTTCATTATTATTAATTCATTTAGTATTCATTGTACTGGTGCTGGTCATAATGAATTCATTTGATATTAATGTAGATGTTCTGCAGCAATTTCATTGTAATGCAGTTTTAATTCACATGCCGTTAAAATAAAGCATTGTCAAAATTTTATTTATTATCCCAACTGCATAATTTCTTATTTTCAGAACCAGGAATTACTGAATTTGTTTCCTCCATTAACTTAATATTTTTATCTAGAGATCCTTGTCCTAAGCAGATTAAAATCTTTTCCACTGTTAAGTATACATGGTCTACACCTTTAAACAATAGATACACACAGCCATGTTATTTAAAGATTTTATCCTGTATGTGGTCACAGTCTTAAAAAGGTTTGGGAGGAGATGGCTAAACACAAACTAGTTATATAGGTCATGTAGCGAACAATGAACTCCTGATGGCATGTTTAAAAAAAATTAACTAGTTTTTAATGGTAACTTCTCTACAGGTAGCTATATTAGCAATATTGTAAGCACCATGAAAGGTAATAGAGCTGTGCTATTATTTAAAATGTACTGCAGTCAGAATGCCTGTATATTTCAGTTTTCAAAAAAATGAAAATATAATTGTTTCTAGTTGAAACTAGCAACTGTAAGGGTTGAGCAAGCAATTTTTAGGTGGAATACTAATCAGAAATATGTTTTATTTCCCATGCAATCCTCCAAAAAGATGCAAAAATATTATTTAACACTTTTAAAATGGGGGACTATATTTTCAGTCACCATCTGCCATTTGGGACCAGATAAAAGAAGGGTTTTGAGTTCTTTCCATATACATCAGCTTTAATTTTAAGGTGACCTGCCATTTGAAACAAACAAATAAAACTTTTTCTAGAAACTTGCTGCCTTTTTCCTCTGGTTGAAGAGTAAGTGAACCATTTTTAAAATTGTAGTGGTTTGTGTAATCACTGAAGTGAGAGAATTAAAGAGGAATGCAAAAATTCTTACAACTGTAAATGTGCTGAGACAGATGTCACATAGCCTTAGAGACAGTACCTACCTTCTAGTTCTCTGGATACCAAAAAGGTTAAAGAAAAATATAGTCAATTTCAGGGGAGGGGAGTGGGGAGCTGGGGTGAGCAAGGGGGAGAGAACAAAGTTAGACTGTTTTTAATCCTTTAAAGTAATATGCTTTTGATGGTAGTATTGGGTGGTCTCAGACTCTAACGTGCAATCTCTTGATTTCAAAAGCATCCAAAATGAATTTTGGGGTACACTAAAGCAACACAAAGGAGTGGTTTCAGCATTTAATTCCATTTTCCATCATTAAAATAGTTCTGATTTTGCTGTTATTATCAGTCAGATGGCTACTATAAAAAATTGCTTTCCCTGCATTTTTTTCATTGTAGTTCTCTACACAAAGTCTTCTTTTATTATTGATCAGAAAAAGAAATATTAAATCTCAAAGGGAGAAAAGTATCATTCAAAGCATACAGAAAATATTTGTAGTTGATCTGGTCTGTAAGGGCAAGATCAATAAGTTGGAAACTGAAGATGCAGCCTTTCTGTTCTCAAAGACTGGTTGCTCTTTGTTGCTCCAATAAAAGGCATTGCTTTAATCTACTGTACTCTGTCTACCAAAGAAAAATTAAATGTTTCAAGGTTTAAATATATTTGTTAAATTCTTCACCTGTTCTATCACTACATAAGTGTACATATATATGTTTTTTTCTTTGAGTATATTCTTGTTGATATACAATTTTTAAGACAGTTGCAAATTAACTTTTTCCTTTCTTTGGTTGCTAAATCATAGACATTTATTATTTAATATTTTTCTCCCACTCAGAAGCAGCCTAACAGTTATGGTGTACAAATCTGCGGGCTGAAATCCTGGACAATGTGGATTGTGAATTCACAAATAGTAGTCAAATGTGTCTAGAACCTTCGTGAGGTTCATTCCCTTGCTGTGCTCACAACATCTGTGCTAATATTTTATAATCCTATACCAACAAGAAAATTCGCCTTGCAACAGAAAAAAAATACTGAAATTGTTAGAGGAGTTCTGCATAAGCAGAGATGTCCATACTCATCAAAGTGGAAAGAGATGTGAAATTGTCCATTGTATACATCCATTGCAATTTAGAGACGGACAGGAGCCTGGAAGCTTCCTTGTCCTGAGAGAAATACCAAAACATTAGTCAAGACAGACAGGACATGATGAATTTTTTAAGTCTTTGGGGTGAGGGGGAAGAACCATTTCTAGTTAAGTGCTTTTGTGATTAGGAACACTTACCAAATCTGAAAGGGTGTTTTAGATGCTCTTGAATTTGAAGGGCAACCCTTCTTTGAGAAAGTCACACACAGCAGTGCTTCAAGTATTTGGAAGGCTCTTTCTATCCCTTCTGTGAAGACAGAAAGAACGCTGAAGCCAAGTCATAAATAAAGAAGAGATAGCATGACTCTATCCTGCTGTGATGGGATAACTGACAGAGAAAGGGTGGAAAAAAGGGATGGGTCTTTTTCTCTAAAGTGCCTCTGGATTTGTTGAATATTTAGTGCATGAACATACTACCATGCAGCAAACAGAATATTATCTCAGTCTTGAAAAACTCAATCCAAAGTGCTGTGAACAGTGCCTTAATTATGGATAATGTACAAAGGTATCAGCTCAAATAACCCCTATTGACTTCCTTCTGTAAAGAACACTAATCCTGAAAATAATAACCACTTTTTCACTCCTCACATTTTGCTCCATGTTACTGCATACACAAAGATGAACATAGACCGGATTTAATTCACACATACCTCCACAAGTTTCTACTCCTGATCTACAGGATTCAAGTATCAGGTTTCCTGGGTTCTAAAATAATTTTACTAGCATAATTTGTTTGTTTTTGTCCATATTTTGTCTAAAAAGAATCTGGCTACATCATGGGAGGTCTGGATAATTATTTTGGTATTTGAAGAGATAAACATCCTTACAGCAAATACAATCAAAAATATGCTGAACTTCATCTTTCACAATGCATTAGGCCTCCTCTCATTATTCATTATGGCAAAAGGTATGTGTTCTGATTCCAGCCAGGACAGGGTAAGTTTTTTGCAGTAGATAGGAGAGGGCATCACTAAGGCCCAGTTATTGTATACGATCTTATGTCTTTTTGGGGGGTGGAAGAAAGGGACCCTCACTTCCAAGGAGATGGGGCTCCTTCTGGTTGAGAAAACATGACAGAGGAGTCATCAGGTATTTTTTTATTTATTGCTATTGGCTTTCTGTGTAAATCCTTTTCTTTTCTTATGCCTTTTGTTATTAATATTCTTGCTGTTACCATTTGTTTTTCCTATCTCATTGCTGTTTCCAGTAAATTGTTCTTATCTCTACCCATGATCTTTGTTTTTTGTGCCTCCAGGTGAATTAGGAACAGGAAAATGGCACATGGTTTTAGTGGGAGTACTAAATTGGAGAATACCATTCTGAAACCACGACGGTAAGATACAATATAAATTTCTCATATCATCAGGATCTTGAGGTTAGCTGAGCCCCGGGGTTTAATTTAAAGTATGAGCTGCAAAATGAGCTTCATAACAGATTGAATCACCAATTTAAAGAAATAACCTTTTCTAGAAACAGACCAATTATCCTTGGGAGCTGGATAGTCTATTCTTGGCAAATGCATGGAAGCACATAAAAAGAGGAAAGAAAGGATGTCTGCTTAAGTTTATACCAATGATTTCTTTTGGGCCTACTATTTCTAACCTTTTTTTTTAATAAATAAAAATTATAATCATTAAAATACAGTTCACCAAACTGAAAAACTACAGGCACTATTTTAATATCTATCTTCAGACAAGATAGACATTGCTTAGTCTGCAAAAGAATAAGCAAAAGAATAAACAACAAAAAAAACTTTTTAACCTTATTTCTGCAAGGATTTCTGTAATATTGTGCAAAAAGTATCTTACATGCTAATTTACCACAAATCCACGATTACCAATTACTATAATACAGTCTTAAACACTCGATGCATACAAAATGAGTTTTACAATCGTGTGCAAAAATGCACAGTCAGTTGCACATGCGGTTATTCTAGTTATTATATGGTTTAGGAAGTTCTACTATAATCAGGAATTCATGTACATGGCTAGCTCCAGACTCATGATTTGGTATACAGACAGTAGCTAACCACATTAGAATCAGCCTACAAAGTGCTTGTCCATAAGTGCCTTTGAAACTTCAAGACCAGAATCTTTGATACAAGCCCAAATTAAAAAGCTAGTACAGTTTCATAAAAAAAATAAGGGAACTTGAAAAACATAAAGGAAAATTATCTTTACAAGAAACTCCAATTTAAGATCAAACCTATATTGATGATAAAACTCATATCAGCTTGCAGAATGATTGGCTGAAAAAGAGAAGGTGTGAGGGAAGAGGAGATCCACCAGCTGCTCAGAAGCTTAAAAGAAGATCATAAGCTGACAACTAATTTGCAATTGAAAAATAAAACATGAAAAACCTAAATAATAAAGTAAGTTGTAGATACCAGGCATATAAGAAGGTAGGAAATAAATATGTACAATATATACTTGGGGTCATTTTATGTCAATTTGTCCCCAGATGGTACTCTATTACTTCCTAATCAATATACTGTGAAAAAGACAGGCAATGTACAGATTGCGAGATAGGAGAAATGTGAACTATGAGACTTGTTAATAACAGCTGTGATGGCAGCACTCAGATGACAAGCATCTGCAGAAGACTCTGCCAACTACCTAGCATGTGTGGTACTAAAAGATTTCAGTGGTCAGTTTTGCAAGTAGTGAAGGCATGGAGAAGTGTGGAAGCCTGTGAAGAAAGATCTTTAATCTCATGATACATTAAAGATATTTAAATTACATTCTATCGATATATTCCAATATTAAGTTCACCAGATAATTTGCTTTCCCTAACAGCTCCTACTTTCTTTTGTGTAAGAGGAAGTAAGTTTCTGCAATTGAACAGAAAGTTTAGTATGAAGTTAAAAGGTGTTTTCTTTAGTCGCAATTAATAGCATTTGTCTTTTATAGGCAATAATTACAGTGAAATGTTGGCTATCCTTATTATAGATTACTGGGAAATATCTGGATAAAGGTGGCATAAAATTATGAGAAATTACAGAATTATTAGAAAATGTTGATAGAGGTCCACTAAAGTGAATGCCAATGAGAAATGAAAGAATGTTGACTTTATGACACCCAAATGGAATTTTACTCATTGACCAATCAGGAATGGTCAAGAATTTTAATTTAATGAGATCTAGTTCGATTGGAAGTAGAGAAATTTTCAAAGTTAGCACCATACACCAGAAGAAAAATACTCCATAAAATCATTTTCAGGAAAGTCAAAATGTATTTTTTTGTTTGGGGGACACTTTAATTTCAGCTCTACTAAAGAAAGAAAGAAAGCTGAAATAAATAAAAGCCCTCAGGATCAGAGTAAGGATGAAATGTGAAAAAAGAACTGAACAATCTCATGTCCATCTCTTTGAGGATGGGGCAAAAAAATATTCATGCTATGCTAACTCCTGAAAGCTGCTGCTTTGCGTAAAAATAGATAGTGACACAGAAGGATACTCTAGATTTGCTGTAGGAACAGAACAGCCTTACAGTCTTACTGTAAAACAACAGTCTACTATAGCATTTACACGTGAGAAGAATAACTTGGTTCTCCTTATATCTTGTACTGTCATTTTATCCAACTTATCATTCTACATATATCAGGAGAATTTTATAAAGATACACAGAGGTAAGGTTAATTAGAGGAGTAATCTTCGTTTATTGGTTACCCCACAGGAAGATGAAGGTGGGATGTGTCCAAAGGACACAAAGGGCCAATGAATCAAGAATTAAATCAATGTTGGAAATAATCACTCTAAGATTTTTTTTTTCTTATAGGACTGATTTTGGAATTGTACTTTTACTGAAACCACAGACTGAATATGAAATGCAATGTTTGACCATTCCTTTAAAAAATCACTTCCAATACCTTACAGGCATCTGCATCCATCTATTAATATTTGAAATTTTAGTAAGAAGTGTGGGGATTGTAAGCTGTGCATACAGGTGAAAAAGTGGCAGTGTAAACACTGTTATGTTATTCAAGGACAGTTTTAGAATATTTTAGCTGCAATAGTTATTCACAATCTTTCTGGGAATATATAAGAACGGAAGTAAAAGTCAGAAACAAGTACTATTTTTGTTGTTCAAAGTTAGGACCTCTGTGGTGATAATGAAAGTGAGAATGAGAAAAGCTGAACAGGGCAATAAAGTACATGGGGTCCTTCAATGTGTAAATGAAGGATGAAAAAGAGGAGAGGAAGATGAAAAAAGACAGAAAGCCAACTATGAAGTACCTTCTGATACATTGCTTAAGTCTCATTTGAAGGGTCCAAAGACTTATTTTTAAATTCTAAGCCTGGACAGTTCAGGTTTTCCAACCTTTGGGTACTAAATGGAGGAAAAAAAAATCTAGTAGCCAGTTGTAAATAGTAATAAAACACTCGAAACTTTAAAAATGAGGTACATAAAGGGTGTATTAAAATGGAAAATATGAAAAGTATTTCACTAATTATGATAATAACTTTGTTGTTTGAATACTAATCTGTTAAATATAGTGTCCTTGCCTTTGAAGAAACTAGGGACAACAATCCAGTACTTGATTAGTTAGGGCAACCCAGTGTCTCCCCAGCTGATTTTTCAGAATGAACTCTCTTGACATATGTCTGTACAGTTGTTAGAAAATCAGCAAAGTATAGAGGCTTCTAAGTTTTCCAGCTTATGAATTGATATCCTACTGTATTTATCTTTATTGATACATGATGTGATTACAGCTCTGAGGAGATAATTCTCCTAAAACACAAGTATGTTCATATATTATCCATTAAGCATTTCAGAATATTAAAAGATTGCATTGTTTTATGGAAACTAAGCCAGTCCACTAATGTTTCATTGCACAAACTCACCAAGTTACATTTTTAATTATACAGACTTGCACTGTTTAATGCTGTTTCCTTCCCTCCTTCAGTTGTACTAGCCATTTACCTTATCGTTATAAAGGCATAAGCTAAAAATTGGACATATGATATTCTTATATATGCAAGCCATAGACACACTCTATGAGAGGGTATGAACAACATGGGATTTTTATCTCTCAACAACTAAAAATTTTGCACTTTGTGGTTCTCTGGGTCTACCTCTTCTAGTAGTCCTTGAACTTCTATCTTATTTTGCAATACACTCTTACTAAATCTTATTTCGAGATTCCATTTGTAAATACATCCCAGATCTCCCCCATCTTCTAAACAACAATTTTAAACCAATTAAAAATCATGGCATTCTATGTGAGACTTCATGACTACTACTTCAGATCATAACCAAATTATAGGAAGGAATACTGTCTTCCATTAACTCTAAAGAGTTTTGGGGTATGTTTCTATCCAAACACAACAAAACTAATTCTTGGAGAATAATAGCTTTATGAAATATAAAAAAGATGTAAAAATTTGTTTTAAAATATCTACTTGAAAATATTTATATACTGGCATATAAATATGCCCAAATCTGTTTCTGTTTCTTTTGTTGTACAACTATTCTGTCCCCCATTTATTAGCACCAGAAGATACTTACATCCTTTGGTCTGTTACCTTTAGCTAGTATAAAATCAAGTTACCTAACTGAATGGAAAGCAAAATAAATTCCTTTTTTATGAAAAACTACATATGAACTACTGTAGACTTCTAGTAATAGCCTTTCTTTCTCTTGGAAAATAATTGCTAATAGTAAAGTCGATTAGCTAATGCCTTTAAATCCTGCAGTGGACTTGAATGAACAGATTTGTAAATCTTTAAAAAGTCAAAAGTAAAATTGACAGCTAATTTACCTTGTAATTGAAGTATTATTCAAATAATTTTCTACCTTAAAGAGAATGGTTTGTTGTATTTCTAAAGAGGATAAATATTAGATTAAATATTTTCACTGTTTTTCTTCCTTTCTGATACAAACAACTGAAAAAACCCCAACCTGTATCTGAATGGTTTTGATAAGGTCAGGAATATGTAAGTTTAAGGCATGATAGCAGATAATACTGTAGAAAAGTGAATCAAGGTGGAAAATGATTATATTAACTGCGGAAGTTTTTGCCATATCTGTACTGAATTGTCATTTATAACTAAAAAATTAAAAGATCAGCAAAGTTATGCCCATTAAAATAAGAGTTTCTGTTATTTGGGTGTGCATGTATGTTTGAATGAAATCAATTTCAAAAGTCCAAGAAATATGACAGTGAAAATTTATTTCCATATTAAATGTTCTTTCATGTTTATAATCAAAAAATTAAAGTACAGGACTCCAGCTTAAGGCTACACATATTCTTTTAAAACTGCAATTTAGAACAAAATTTGTTTGTGCAACTCTAAGAGAAAAAATAAACTTAAATTCTATCATTGGATAATTCTTCAATGATCAAGACCTTCATTGCACAGACTAAGCCCTATGTTTTTTTAAATAGCCAATTTTTATTTTCTTTATTGTTATTTTTTAATGATATCAAGGAATCATCCTAAATATGAACTTGTGTCAATGCTTAAACATTATGCAAAAGCACATAAAATGTTACTCTCTGCATCCTAGACCAATGATTCAAGTAATGGATGGAAACATCACACTTCTACTTCTGAAGCATTTGGCTAGAAAAGGGAAAAAAATAATAT
The DNA here is from genome assembly GCF_023055355.1 of Agelaius tricolor. Taxonomy (NCBI): domain Eukaryota; kingdom Metazoa; phylum Chordata; class Aves; order Passeriformes; family Icteridae; genus Agelaius; species Agelaius tricolor. Next base: position 6,876,319 of record NW_027269287.1, on the reverse strand, counting down.
TTGTCATATTTTATGTTGATGAAAGTCTAACCATTTTAATTTCTGTCTAGCACTCTGCTAGACATATTCAATGAACATGAAATCTCTTTTCTACCTTCCACACTTCTACCTTTATTACACCTTGTTTTTCATTATTACTACAAATTTGTTGTAAATACTTCATTTTTAAATTTTTTTTCTGCATTCTCATAAATGAACTTAAACTGTTTAAACTCACTTGTGCAGTATGCTTGAGTAGGTAATGACATTTTGCAGAGCTCAAAGATCTGGTTTTGTTTGATTATTTCTTTATTGTTGTTGGTTTGTTTGTTTGTCTGTTTTGTTTTGGTTTTGTTTTTAGTAAAGAAGTAATCAATCCTGCCATAACCAGATCTCTGTGCAAAAATTAAATGTTATGTTATGCAATGGAGAATAATTGTGAATAAAAAAGGAATATGCACCTGCCTAAGTAATTATGTACCTAACAGAGTTAATATGACATTTTTAGTTCCTATTTCTATGCAGAAAAAAATTACATTTTGTGAGTTCCAAGCTCTACAAATTAAGGGTCTAAAGCTGAAAGTCACCATCTTTTCCAGTTACTAAGCGATGTCATTGAATTTGATTAATAATTTGCCTTTCAACTGCACGAGATAAAATTAAGGACTGAGTTCTGTTACATTCAGGAATGAATGTCTGATAAAAAAATTACACTTCAGAGATTACATAAAGAAAAATAAGGATATTTAAGCCAGTTAAACTAAAGAAGAAAATGACAAAGGTTTCACAGCTTTAATTTATTTCACTTATGCCTTTTTTTGCTTTTGGACTACATCTTTTATGATTTATGATTAAAATTAGGTGTACACTTAGAATATGCACAGAAACTGGAAAACACTGATTAAATTGCTGTCAGGTATACCTAACATTTACAAAAGTTAAGTTTTTTCTCTCTCTCCATGACCATCACTGCTGTTCTAAGACAAAGTCAAAAGCCTTTTCCTATCTGACAAAGACTTTCTGAAGTTTACCTAACTAATGTAAGGTACAAAGAAAATGTTATATCTATTGAAAAGATTATTAGTATAAAAGAAAAGGAGCTCTGAACAAGTAATGGACTTCAAAATCATTTTTCAACCTTTTTGGGATCTTGAGAAACATAACAAAATTAGTTCCATTTGCCATCCTGTCATCTGATGTTGACTCTAAGTAGCAGATATCCATTTATGAGCATATACTGGACAGGGGTGGGCTTGTCTTTGCTATTTCACCTTGTACAGATAAGTGCCTCTTTTTGCATAAGAACACTTAAGCCTTTTTTTAAGCCTGTTTTTCTATATTTTTTCATAACCTGCTTTCTCCACTTATGGGGTATTATAAGCTGGTACGTTTCATGTTAGTTGTTTTGAGCCATATTGCTATCTGGTTTTATCTACTAGAAATACACATAAGGTTTATGCGTGATCTTTTTATTTTTGAGGATATTTTCCATAAGAACAAGTGGGGAAAAACCTTGTTTATAAAGATGCATTACACTTTCAGATTACCAACAGCTTTCTTACAAGCCAAATCAGAACCTTGGCTTCAATATAAATAAAAAAGGATGTTCAAAAATATGACTTTGTATGATACTTATATGGTATGCTGTAGAAAAAGTAGTTAAAAATAGCATGGAAAGAAACACTCTTTTGGCAATTTGATTTTGTTCATCAGGTCTGTGTAATGTACAGTCATTAAAGTACTTCATTCAAAGTAAGATCAACAATGCAAGAAATAAGGAGAAGTGTAGTTTGAGCAAGAAAACTACAACAAAGATCAGAAATATTCACTTTAATATTTTTGAATTTGTTTATATTTATAGAAGTCAAGTCATTATTTTCCTAGTTCTAAGAGTAGAACTTTTAAAATCAGTTCATAGAATACCTTAATTCAATGCATATAAAGCAAACGATACATTATATTTGTGTTCATTGTTTTTGATTACAACATTTTATAAATTTCTAGGTGATAGCTGTGTTGGATTTTAAATTAATTCTGAGGACAATGCTAAATAAAATTTCAACACCTACAGATAGATTTTTAGAGCAATGTTAATGTTATTTTTTTCAGAGTTAAGCTTTTTGTGGGTGTTTTTTTGTTGTTGTTTGTTTGTTTGTTTTGTGGCTTTTTGTTTTGTTGTTTTTTTTTTTTTTTGCTGTTGTATTTTCTTTTAAGTAACAAAAGACATTCTTGTCTTAGCCTTCAACAACGGAAAGCAATTCTATTTTTTTTTAAGCAACCCTATTCTGCACTTGCTTCCTTCATGGTAGATAAAGCGTTGGCAAGGAACTCCCTCTTGTGGTCAAACATTCTTAATTAGGAAAAAATCGGCACTAATCTGATTGTATCAAGTATTTGAGCGTGTGCCACTTGAAACTATTAAGATTAACAGTATTGATATAAGCAGTTTTAGTGAAGTAGTTCATTGCAAAATAGAGGTGAACACATTTTTTTAAATTTTTCTTAATAAATAAGGGTTTTCATCCATCTTCTGGATAAATAAATTCTAAAGTGGACTCTGCATCTTGCCTCCTTTCTCATTTCTAAATCATAGCTGTATCTACAACAAGATCTTAAATTCAAATCTACATCTCTAATAAAAAGAAAATTTAACTTCTCATCAGTTCTGACTTCCCAATTGCCATTCACAAAAAAAAAAAAACAAAAAAACAAAACAAAACCAAATGATTTTCAAAAGCTGAAGAAGGGTTGAATATTTCTTAAAGGTGCATCAGCATTTCCAATACGCCCTTAAACTAGTGTATAGTTACAGCGTGCATTACACTCTGCAGCAGTAATTGAAAAGCCCAAAGCTGGGACAGCTTTGCAGAAATTACGGATGTAATTAAGTAAAACAAAACTCAAATGTCTGACAGACTGAAAAATCATCTCATGCTTAATTGCTGGTTTAAAATATTATTTCCAAATACTTCAGCAACAATTTTGCTTTAATGGTATGCACTGAATATGTCTGCCCTGGAAAGTGTTTTAGTTTGAGATCAAGTTACATTTCTCTAAAGTAATTCTCAAGGTCTTAATGAAATCAGGAACTGAGACCAGGCCTAATTTATTTTGTTTGAGTTCTCATTCTTCTCTTCTACATTACAGTTGTAAGCTAAGAGAATGAAATATCCTGGCATAAAGCACCAAAGATAAAATATTTGTCTTAGACCTACTTTTACTATATGATCTGATTTCCATAAGCAAAACTTTTGGACTCAAGTTCTTTTCAAGGTATGAATTTTATTCATACAAAGAAATACAAGCAAAAGAAGACACACTGATATAAAGGATTTGAAAGGAAAGCAAAGCATTGTATAAAGTGGGACAGTGGATCACTGGCTGAAATTATGGACCAAAAATAATTTCTCCCTTGTAAATCCACCTTTCTATCTAAGTTCCCAAGAAGTCCAAACAGTGGCATGAGAATTGCTTGCAATGTGGGCAGCCTGCTATTCACTTATAAGACAGAGTGGAAACTGGACACTCACAGGAATAACAAAATACAATAATTACTCTCTATGAGCACTTTTACTCATGCACATTAAGTACATGCACTTTGTCTTTAGGACATTTCAGGTTCCTGCTAGCAGAAATATGGATGGTGATATCAAGATTGGTATTACATTTAGCTTTTCTGGGAGAAAGTACAGAATTAATCTTTATTAAGTAGGAGAACAAAAAAGGCTGATGAAGCTATGTTACTAAGAGAAGAAGAACTGCTGTTTATTAATATTAATATACTTTAAAAATGGGGTTCAGAGACTAGGCTTTACCTTTACAGCATGGTAAAAAGGGGGCAGAATATAGGTAGGGAGTATAAACCACTTTTCATTTTTTTAATCCTGAAGTGATATTTAGTTATATCAAATGCCCTAAAAAAGGTATAGGAAGTCAGTAGACTACGTAGGGAATTCAGCAGTATCCTGAACCATGCTAATTCTTTGCATGCTCTTCCAGGAGATACCCAAAAGATTAAATTATTCAGGAGGTGCTCAGAGTATCAACCTCTTGAAGACATGTCTTGTACAGAACACTGTCTACAGGAGTTCAAGGGGCTGCACTTATTTCAATTACTGATATGGTCATATTACACAAAGAATGTAGGAGAATCTGTCCCAAAATCTCTACTGGGACCTTAGCTCTTACAATCAATAATGATTGTCTTACAATGTGTAATGATAAAGTGCAGTACAAATAAAAGGAAGTGGAGCCATCAGTTATACTATTTCTTCCTGGTAATATGGAAATACATCTAGGTCTGTACATGTACATGTAATTCTTACACTTTTGTCAGTAACACTAAGCCATGTCTGCTCCCCTAAGTATGTACCATGAGTCAGGTGAACTCTAATTAGGCATGTGAGACTGGCTGTTCCTTCATATACGGTAGAAATTACAGTGGAGATTTGGCAGAATTTCACACACCATTCCCGTTTGAATGTGTTGCAGACTGCAGCTGTAAGATGGTATCTCTTCTTCTAATCACTTTTCCACTATACAGTGACAGAACTCTTTGTGGGTTTAATTTCAGCAGTTTTTCTCCTTCTCTTGGCAGAGACTACAAAGTGTACCTCAGTTGATCTGAAGAGGTTTACTTTTATTAGTAGAATATGTGGATTGCATATAAATAAAGATAGGCCATGAAATATTTTCTCTTCCTTGTGTAAATTAAATGGCAAACATTTTTGAGTGAAAAAAGTTTGAAAGATACTGGGCTCTTTGATATATCATTCAGAAATGGTACTGATAATATGTTCTAAATGTATCCTATTTCATAGTGAAGCCACACTGATTATGAAGATTCCATTAAATTTTACTTATTCATGGAAAATGTTTGACCCAAGTGCTGTCCAGGAGCTTTAAGAAATGGTGTAGACCTTTCCTAGCACCAGGAGGAGGCATACTGGCTAGGCAGATGTTCTGTTGCTATGGCACTCCATGGTAAAATCATTCCCATTTCTACCCTTTTGAAATATTTCATTCTGTCACAGTATCCTTGGATAACTTTGTGCAATGGATGACCCACTCCTTTCCATTTGAAAGGGATATTAACAGCAGCTGAAAGCCTCACAGCAGTATTTTCATCCTGGACATCAGGTATCCAGCTAGAAGAATCCGTAAGAGGAATCAGGCAGGAAGCAGGACAGGCTTCTTTAATTTTATGCTCTCCATAACAAAGACAGAGAACAAACAAAGACAGAGAACAAAATCTTTCAGTGGGAAATTATTTGAAGCATTCTCAATTTGATAACTAAACTGTGGCTATGTCAACACTGGTATTTATGGCTCAAGGTATAGAATCAAAGGGCTTAAAGAACTCCTCAGTGTTCACCTTGAAGGCAACGGGCTGTATGTGAGACTTTGCTACAGAAGTCTATAAATGCTTCTCTCATAAGAATAGAGTTCCAGCAGGTTTTGTTTGCTCATTTACTTGGTTGGTTGATTTTGCTTGTTTTTAAGATTGATGGCTAAAACACGGTATACATTGTGATTAAATCAAAACCCTGATTAGTTCTAAAAAGAATGCACTGTAAAAGAGCTTCTACCCCTAGAAAACTGGATTGGTTGAACAAAAAACTGTAAATATGAAGCAAGTCTATAGGCAATCATAAAATGGGACAGAAACATAGTTAGTGATAAAATGAGAGGGTGGCAAGGCTTTTTATTATCTCAGTGGGGAGAAAGAACAAGACGTCAGTGGGAGTTGTGAAGAAGAACACCTGAAGCATTAGAGCAACTGATAAATGCCTTATGAATGATTCCAGACAAAATGAAGCTTTGGAGAAGTACTTTTTATTTATCCTTTTATTTTTCCACTTTTACCTGAAACTTAGAAGCTGACACTCTGAGTAATTTTGAGAACAATAAAGGAAAGACTGCTGGTAGATTATGTGATTTCAGCTTGTTGGAGTAGTTGTTGAGAGAATGCCCTCAAAATCAAAAGAGGATGAACTTCATACAAAAAATGAAAAGTGTGCCTAGAGTGAAGCAAAGTTTATTTTGTCATATTAAAGAAACACTGAAAGGAAAAAACAAAGCAATCAAGAATGCAGAGATTGACCAGAATTTATACTGTGAATCACAATAAAAGTTAAAAGGAGGAGTGCCAGCCTATATGTGACAAAGGACTAGAGTGACTTGGAAAGGAAATCCAGAATTTGCCTAGATTAGCACCCTACAGAAAGCATGTCTAATTAGAAAAAGCTGATCATAAATAAATCTATAAGACCTCCGGAGTTGGAGGGACCATAACCTCTCTGGACAGCACTGCTTCTTTGTTTCTCAGTCGCCGTGGTACAAATACAATACAATACAATACAATACAATACAATACAATACAACAAATCACGTAGTTGTATCACATCTTAATTTTTCATGTTCAAACCTGCCTCACAGTTTCCTAGCTTGATTGGAAAGAACATCTGATAAAGTTACACAATTATGTTTACCTTCTCACAGCTGCATCTCCTGGAGACTGCGGTAAGCAGAAATCTATTAATGAAGGTGATTACCCCTTTTCCATAGGAATTTTTAAGGAACTCACTTGTAAAAGAGTTTGCTTTTTCTTAGTAAATTCCATTAAATGTATGTGTATTGAAGATTAATTCTTTGAATCCTGCCTTAGACCCCCTCTCCTTTTTTGGAAGATTTCTGATTCTCTTTCCTTGGTTTGAAATTTCTTTTGCAGATCCCTCCTTCTATAGGTACTGCCTGGTAACCGTTAATTTTATTCAAAAATCATATCAGGTTGTGCACAAAGCTTTTTTTTTTTTTATTTCTAGACAGGAAGAGCAAATCCTACAGAAGTTGGTAGTTTTAGATAACTTAACTAACTTTCTAAAGCAGGCAATAATATAGCAGTTTTTTAAGAGAGGGACAAAATCATCACAAACTCAAAGTTGAGCTTTTGTCATAAGGTGAATATTTGGTGTAATCCCAAACAGTTCGGAAAAACCACATCAATGAGAATTGTATCCAAAAGTCTACAGCAGGTACTACTGAAACTCTGAAAGTCTCAACAAAATGGTTATAAATATCTAATGTATCTCAATGACAGGACTTTCCTGCACCAAATAAACTTGATTGGGTATATCTCAGTGGATATAAAAAAACCCCAAATTTACGAGAACAGCATAAACAGGTTCCTTAATGTTGCAATTCAAATATATCCATCAAGAACTTCTCTTCCATAGCAGGAGAAGCTGCATTCATATTCTATTCATATTTCATGAGAAAAATGTTCTAATATTTACTAAACATTGATTCAAGGCAACTTTTTTTTCAGGGGACTGAGAGATAGTCTCAGAAAATGTAAAGGCTCATTGGGAGCTATGTACACACCTTTTCTTTAACGAATCAGTGAGATCTGAAACTTCTGTTGTGGGCACATTAGTGATATGTTTACACTGAAGGGCTGAGGCAAAAAACCAAAGATGCTAATAACAGGATTAAGTTCTCTTACTTCAGGAAATCCCTAAAGATTTTGATAATCAGAATAGATCTAGTTAGAAACCTAGACAATTGCAATAAATTTCATGCCAAATTTGGGGTGATCTGAGGATAAGAATGGCTATTAGCAACTTCTGAATTCTTTTGCAAAATATTGCTTGCAGTATTGTCCTCCAGGCTGAATAACCACCTACATATCACCCAGAAGATGATGCTCAGCTGTAATGTGCCAATAGGAAAGGCAAGAAGATGGCATAGAGAATTAAGGATGAGTCTCTACTACTGATCTGAAAACATGAGAATCAGAATTGGAATATACTTGAACTAACAAGAAACAAAGGGAAATAACTTGGTAAATTAAATGAGAAGCCACTTCTCCAATAGGCATAACAACAGAAATGAGAAACATCATATTAACTTAAAGGCTAGAACAGATGCAAGTCATCACAGCACTGGGGTCAAAGAATAAATATGGAGAAAGCTAACTGAAAAATGATGAATGCTTGCAGCAGTAAAATCGGTAACAGTCAAAGAAAACACAACACAATCTTCCAAGTCATAACAATCAGCAGAGACTGTGGAGAAAAGAAACCAGGAGGGAACAATTTGTCTCGTTTACCTGAACTGTGTCCTAAGGTGGGCACCTTGCTTCCTTTTCTTGATGCTTTGCATTGCCCTTTTTTTTCTGGAGATGCAACTCAGATATGCATGTCTGGGCATGGCTAAGAAGGATTATCTTGCATAACAATGTCACACATAGATTATATCCCACCGTGCTATGTAGGTGCTCACCAGCCCACTCTGCCATTTTCAGAGGTCATGAGGTCTCATGTCCGTTGCAGAAAAATCTCTCTAAGTGTGACACTCACGCTGAATCTGACTGTAATTAATTGGCTTGCTAATTTCATAAATTGAAGAAATGTTGAGGCCTTTAATTAAGTGTTTTCTGGATGTGTCATATTGATTTTTCTGACATTTCAAAATATTTAAAATGCAAATTCTTTAATTTGTCTGCAAATAGTACATGTGTTTATTGTTGCTATTTGGTTTTTTGAGGTTCTTTAGGTTTCAAGTAGGGAAAGATTTTACTGCATCAGATTGTTGCTTTGATTCTCCGATTTGCAGCCTTGTGCTCAGATTTTCCTTAGAATTAGATTAGGTTGATTATTTTATTTGTTGTTGTTTTTTTAATAGAAGTATACATCTCAAGAAAACTGGAATTTTGATTTTTTTTTTGCTTTTAATTAAAGACATTTTCTATGTTCTTTTAAATGAATGTTCTGAGGTGGTTTTAGTCACTTATTTTACATTTCATATTTAATATTTCTTTATTGTTTAAGTGTAATTTTCCCCTACAGTTTTCCATCCTTTTTTTAACAAGAAAATTGTTTTATTCTTTGTCTTGTGTTGTGAAGCATGTTGAAATTACTATATCTTTTATTATTTTACAAGTTTCTATCTATTGGGCAAAAAAATATCTCTATCAAATATTACATCAAATCACTGCAAATTAACATATTTATATTTCACTGAATGTTTTACTTCCTGGAGCAGATGTGTGGACAAACAGTAAAATAATCTGATTTGGGGTTATTGTTCAGGTGACCTTGCATTCTGAAAAAATTGCAAATTTTTAAAGCACTTACAAAAATAGTTACTTGCATGGCAGTCCTCTGTCTATGGTGGCATAGTAAAATTATTAATGTAAACTCTGGCCTTATTTTTTTGCAATAGTCAGTGCCTGGAAAACTCACTTGTTTAATTGGGAGTTTGAAGGCATTCAGTATGAAACAGGATGAGTTTTTTGACATGTTTTAGTCCAGATTGAGTCTTTGCAGCTGAGCTACAACCCATGAAAAACATGGCTTTATAATGGAAATGCTGACACAATCTTTCAATTAGAGTACTGTTAACTGCCTCATTATAATTAGGGATGCACTGACCCTTTGAAAACTTTGGTTTTCAGATCAGGAGAAGGTATTCTCATTTAGCTGGTCACTAGTCACATTTTTATAACTATTAAACCCCCTAACCTATTAAAAATGATACAGAAAAATTGTTTCTTTGACAGAATAAAAAGGTGCCTAGAAAATAATCTCAGTCCCCATAACCTTTTTCTGTTATGAAAGTACCCTCCTAAATACATTGTGATCCAGAAAAAAAATCTATCTAGAAGAAAATCAGAAAAATTATGATTTTGACTGATTTCTCCTATGCTAAACCATAGTATCACTTCAGTATATCAAACTGTCAACAGAAATCAGTGTGTTTCCATAGAAATAATTCCTATATTATAATGTAAAATATTTGGTGAATTCAGCTTGCCAGCTATTCTGGAAAGGTTACAACTAAATACTGATCAGACTCAAAACTGCCAAATTAACAAAATTGCATAAACCTGAAAATTTTAATACAATAAATGTCATAAGCAACAGCATAGCTGTTTGTAAGAAGGTCAGTACAATTCTTTGAGAGACATTGTGGTCTATTTCTGAAAAAAATATCCCAGTACTTGTCAGTCATTTCTGTGTTCCCATTCTGCCGTCTTTAATCAAACTGTGAGGCACATAGCTACAAGACAATATACTTGTGTCTATATTTGTCTGTGGACTTCTGAAGAAAGCAAAATATAAATCAGTAAAAAGCCCTTCACTCTAGACTATAGATTAAAACTGTTGTAGCTACCCAGCATGAACAGTTAAGTACAGCTCATGAAATTATAGAATCCAGAATATTCTGCATTGGAAAGGGACCCACAAGGATCATCAAGTACAACTCCTGGCCCTGCACAGCTCCATCCATAAGATTCGCACCAGTGCCTGAGAGCATTGTCCAAATGCTTCCCGAACTGTCAGGCTAGGTGCTGTGACTGTTTCCCTGGGCAGGCTGTTCCAATGCCCAAGCAGCCTCTGGGTGAAGAGACTTTTCCTGACATCCAGCCTAAACCTCCTTGAAACAACCTAAGGCCATTGCCTTCAGTACTGTCACTGGTCACCACCGAGAAGAGAGCACTGCCTGCTCTCCTCTTTTCTCAAGAGAAAGATGTAGACCATAATTAGTTCTCCTTCAGTTTCCTCTTCCTGAGGCTGAATAAAACTAACATTGGATAACTTTCTGGTAATAATAATTTTATAGGTTTTTCTGCCTTGTAAATCAGTATTGTCTTTTTACAGAACTTGAATTCTTACCTATCACAAAAAAGTAAGGTTCCGTAGTAAGGTTCAAAAACAAAATAATCTTGTGCTAAGAAAAATAAATATCTGACTGTGTACTCTTTATTCAGTTTCCTTGTGTCTGAGTGTATAATGATATTTCTTTATTGCATAATTACATGCTATTTGTCTCTGCCCTTTTAGGTCTAAGATTAGTAGCACTCACCAAATAAGTTTGTGATTTTGTGCCCTTTTTGCTACACTATATCCAAATCTACTCTTCAAACAGAAAGATTAATTTAAGCTTAAAATTTTTTATAACACTCACTGCTGTAGCTATGCCTTTCATAAACAACAGCTGATATATTTTCTGCAAGACTCAAGAGAAGTTTAGTAGTCATCACAAAATCTACCAAAATTTTGTCTATATACTCCAAGATGCCAAACATCTGGTTTTCCAATATAGTTTATATGAGATAGAATTGAACAGACTCAAAGTCCAGCACTGGCTAATATGAATTCTCAGTGTACCTCTCACAAATTATTCAATCAGAAAATCAGAGATATAAAATTACTAACAATGTATCAAAAAACTATTTAAATATTTGGCTCTATTTTGCCTCATACAAAGTAGAGTTTTGCCAACTCAAGTTGGCACTGAGTGAACTGCATATCCAGGAAGCAGAGCTCTCCTAAACTAATTAGCTTTGGTTTAACTGCAAGGGAGCAAACCTAATTAATCAGCCCAAACACAGGGCCAGGATGCTGTTGAAACCCAAGGTACTATCTCTTTAATTTTTGTGTCAATATAGCAGCTTCAACATAACGAAAATTAAGTATCTTCAGAGGTGCTGGCAGGTGCGACAGACATAGTCTACTGCTAGATACAAAACCTTCTGTAAATGTAATGCAATTTTATTTGTCTCCTTTGATCTGTAGTCACAGCCTTTTCAATCTGTATTTTCTAGCTTCGGTAGAAAGTAAGCCAGAATACTGCATTGAACATTTCCTTGACAAGAAAAGACCACTCAGACCCACAGCAATGACCCTCCTCTGAACCAAGTTAGGCAAAGAGGAAAAAAATAGTGCCGAATGAAGTAATTAAGTGCTATAATGCATTCATACTGAGTTGAATTAAGGTTTTAATTACAATCTTAATTTGGGATTTCTAACTTCTGAACAGAATGTTATTGTACACAGCTACTATGCTCAAGGTAGATACAAGCCAATATTAGAAAGCAAGTGAGACATAATCTGTTGGTTTTAGGAAGCTTTAAAGTCACTTTAAAGTGACTTTAAAGTCACTTATTCAGACCTCTGGGGACTAAGCAGTACCTTCCTAAAAACCTTCAGTGGTTGTATTAGATCACTGTGATTGCTGGCCTCCTAACCCAGGTCAAAAGATTTCTGACTCAGAAAGTACTTCCAGGTAGCAGGAGGAATGAAAAGGATATATTTTTAATACAGCAAAACAAAACAATGTTCACAAGGAGTGAACAATTAATGTAGTTGACATGACCTAGGAAAATAGCAGGGAGAACAAATATTCTTAATACTCACAATTGTATAAAAATATAATGTAGATCTATAAAGTAAAGAATGGGGAAAGGGCAACTACATTTTGATGCAGAAAACCTAGGAAAATGGTGAGATGAACTGGACAATGCAAAAAGGGAATTCAGAAACTGGAAAACGAAAAGGATTGAGACAAGAGCAAGTCTGCCAGACAACCAAGATCTCATGGATTAGGCTAATGCTAGAGTTATGAACAAAGATTTGAATTATTAAGGTTGGGGCTTGCCAAGGTTTGCAAAGAAAATAAAGGCATGGTTTGGGTTAATGCTACAGCCGGACAGTCAACATAGACTTGAAATCAGGTAACCAGGATCAGCATCTGGAACCTGGGGAAGGGGGATGGAATTGATGTATAAAAGCTTAGAAAACAGCTTTTCCCAGACAAAGAGACAAACGCTTGTTTGAGGCTGTAGGAATTAGCTGAAGGACTCATAGCAGTCCTTAACACCTGCAATTAGAAAACATCCAGTAATTAACATAGAAATCAGTGTCCCTTGTCTTTTTTTTTTTTTTGGAGGGGGTTTTTTGGGTATTTTTGAGAATTTAATAATTTATTATGTAACAAGAAAACTTCAACCAATTGAAAGGTTTACTCAAGTGTTCAAGTAAGTATGTAACTACAGTTTATGATCTGAAAAACCCTAAATACAATGACACATGGAAAGGTTTCAGCAGTTCTTAACTGGTTTTAGAAAAAGACAAATAAAATGTATTACATAATATTAATTATGTAATGAAACAATGTTTATGTCCCTTACACAGGCATATTCTTTCCATACTGGATATGAAGCAGCAGATATCTCTCTAAGTTGCTATGATGGATTAAGGCAACTGATAATTCTCTTTCAGATATTTAGACTAACCAAATGTTGTTGGACATTTCAGTGCACAAGGAAACTACTGTAACACTTGAATTAACAAAACAATTCAAAATGATGTTTTTTGAGAAACACCCCTCAGTAGAAGAAGGCCCTGTATACCTTTTCTATTACCTACATTTTTTTTTTCTGTTGCTGTATTTTCTGTTTTTATTTACCTATCTCTGCTTCAGGTTTCTTACCACATTTATTAGCGTCATCGATTTCAAGAAATAATATAGGTGGAAAAGTGAAAGGAGGAAACTTTCAATAAAATGGTGATATTGATAATAAAAGTTGATATCACCAGTACTTTACAGTGTAATCTTCTATAATACTTAACAGCCTGTGCGAATCTGTGCTATCCTTTTTTTGAATCAATTATATATTCTACTATGACAGTATCAAGACAGAAAAGTTGGTTCAGACAAAGAAGTTGGGGTTTTTCTTTTTTCTTTTCTTTTCTTTTCTTTTCTTTTCTTTTCTTTTCTTTTCTTTTCTTTTCTTTTCTTTTCTTTTCTTTTCTTTTCTTTTCTTTTTTCTTTTTGTTTCTTTTTTCTTTGTCTTCTCTTTTTTTTTTTTTTTCCATAGGAAATCTCTACAATGAATATTCTCTTTAGTTACTATATCTTTTCTGGAAAGTAATAATGGGGAACTTATGACCAGGTATAAAATAACTAATTTCTGATTTGTAGTCATGGAAGATTCTGAAAACTTTCATGTCTGTGTTCAAGGATTGGTATCAAATGTTCATTCAATAATACATATAAGAAGCTTCTATTCCTAAATAACTAATTTTTTTAATAGGTTATTTAGGAATGGATTGTTTATTCTCTCAAAACAGGTTCTTTTTCAGAAATGCAGTTCATTAATTACTTATTTGTTATGTATCTCAAAATTATGATAAAAAACACTGATAATATTAAAAAATTGACTTTTGGCAATCTTAAATGATTGCTATCCATTGATTAGCTAATTTGATTTAAAGACTTAATACAGAAGTAAAGGCAACTGCTGTTTAGAGGGAAACAGTCGTTTTCCAAATGAAGCAGAATCTGTAAAATCCTTTGAGTCGTTTTGAGAGTCTGTGGATATCCACTGTATATCTAGTGCCAACCTCAATTGGCTTATGCACAAACTATCAAAATAAAAGTATATTCACTATATTAAATTAGCTTTTTGGTAGTACAAGATTACTGTGATTGAAGAGTTAATAGTATGATAAAGAATTATTTTAAGGCTCCTTTTATGTATGTTTATAATATGTTAGGGTAATATATCCAGGCCCTCTGAAAACCATGCCTGTAGTATCAGATATCTAATTATATACTATATTTTTTATTTGAACATCAGCTGTTTAATGTATTCTCTGAGCTCCCTTGTGCAGCTGAAATAAACCTTTCTTATGTTTCACATACAAGCTGTTACCAAACAAGTCATCATATTTAAAGTGCAGTCTAATGAAACCTTATTTTAAGAGTGTTTTTGTTTGCCAAATTGAACATTCCAGTGAAACTTCTAGGCTGTATTATTTCAGTGATACTGATAGATTCTGATATATAAACTTTTGAAACAAGCAGCTTTAAAAAACAAATAATATCTCTATTTTATCATAAGTACCAGATGCCAGGGACTCAAGAATGTATTTATTTTGGTCTTTTGGTCCTTCAGAGATTTTTTCTGATTCAGTATCACTCATCTCTTGTGTATTTGTATTTAGCCCCATTGAGTGAACATGAAATTGGTGCAATTTTTAAACATGCTTTTGGAGTGCTCAACTTGCATTTTGGAAATGCAAATGTATAATAAAAGGATATCACTGCTAAGTTAAATAAAACTTGTTTCCCATTAAAATCAGAAGAACAATGTAAGAATGCTACCAGTAGATTTCATTTAGGAGGAACAAAGTACCCTTAGAAGAGTTCTAATTTGTTCTTTATTTGTACAGCATTAGCATTTCTTCCCATGAAATCCACCACCATATGTTAAGATTGGGCGTAGAGAGGTTTCTTTTTCTGAACTTAGCACATCAAGCAGCCAGTTGAAATTCAGGAAAGGCTGTTTGTACCTAGTAATATATCATACAAGCTTTCTACTATATTTCCCTAGCTGTGTTATCAGATTATACATCCCACAGTCAACTTTTGAGAAATCAGAGCATTTAATAGATATGCAGGTAGTTAAGAAAATACATACCACCATTCATTGAATTTTTAAATAAAATTAAATGTAGGGAATTCTTTTCCTAAGATGGGGCAACAGACAATGGGCTTAGCTAACCTCAGACGTAGGAGGTGTTGCTATCAAATCAATACGGAGAATTCGGTTGTGTTCTGTCCTGGTTCCAGTCAGAACAGGGCTAATTTTTGCAGTACCCAGGAGGGGGCATGACTAGGACCTGGAGGTTATTCTATACCACATTACATCATTTTCCAGGAACAAGAGAAGGACTTGCTTCTGGGTTAGGAGTAACAGGTCACAGTCAGGTTGTGCTCCACAATGAGCATTTTGCACATGAGCTGTTTCCTTCTCTCTTGTACTTTTGTTATAAATATTGTTACTATTTTCTTATCTCATTGCTGCTTCCAGTAAACTGTTCTCATCTCAACCCACCATCTTTTTGTGTCTCAAATCTCCTCTTCAGCCCAACCCAGAGGAAGAGTAAAGGGAAAGTTAGTGAGCAATACATTTTCAATGGGAGCACTAAACTGCAGAATACCATTCTAAACCATGACTAGTTCTTAGAAAAAAATAAATTTACATTAGACATTGAAATAGAAATATTTTCACTTCAAAAATATTCTCACACTGATGCATCATATTTTAAGTGTTATAGTGAATTTTGGTAAACTGGAGAAACATATGGCTAAAGCAGAGAGAGAGCTGAGAACAAAAATGCATTAGAGAGGGCACAGAAGTGAATCACACATGAGTAATAAAAGCAAATTTAACAGGGGATATCTGAGCTTGTGTTTATTAATGTAGCCACTACAGAGAAAGAATATGTGACCATGGCCACTCTCATAATGTGCAAATCTGGTCATAATGGCATGGAGTGAAAATTTTCCCTTTTTATATGTTGTGATACTTTCAAGACTAGCTCAAATTCATGACACAAACACCACACGATCAACCAGAACTTCTAGTTAAGATAGTGTTCTAATGATAAAACTGCATGCAGTCCACCTGATAATCCTTAAGCAGCTACTGCAGACATCTATAAAGGTGACACCTATAAAAGTTAAAGAATTTTGTTGAGCATACAAAAAGTTAAGAGAAGCCCTCATAAAAAACTGTAATACACTGCATATCCACTCATCTTTCCACAAAGCTATTAAGCCATAAAAGAGATAAAATTTGCAGGAGAAAAGCTTTATTTTTGAAAAATATGTACGTTGTAAAGCATAAATTATATTAGAAAATGCATTTTAATAGCTGCAAATTAATATGTTCCATTTATTATACAGGCAGGAGTCTGTACTGAGATTTTCTGTTCTTAGTACAGCTAAGATTTACTTTCAGGATTTCAGCATTACATTATTACATAGAATCACATAGTTGTTATGTTTGTTTGTCATGTTTGGAAGGGAACTCTGGAAATTATCTAGCCTAACTTCCATGCCAAGGGAGGGTAATCTAGAAGATCTGACATGGGTGGGTTTTGAATGTCTTGAGAGAAGAAAACTCCATGACATCCCAGGGCAGCCTATTCCAGGGCTCTGCCACCCTCAATGAAAAGTTCTTTCTCATGTTGAGGTGCAACTTCTTCTGTTTTGGTTTATGGCCATTGCTTCTTGTCCTATCACTTGGCACCACTGAGAGGAACCTGGCACTATCCTCTTGACACCCATCTTGGAGATGTTTATATGCATTCATGAGAACCCCTCTCAGTCTTTCCTAGACTAAATAGGCCCATCTCCAGCAGTCTCTCCTCATTAGAGAGATGCTCCAATCCCTTAATCAGCTTTGTGGCCTCTGCTGTACCCACACCCCCACCCAGGAGTTTCTTTTCTTTTTCATATTGAGAAGCCTACAGCTGGACTCAGGACTCTTGATGTGGCCTCACTGAGGCCAAGTAGAGGGCAAGATCACCTCCCTTGCTTTGATGACCATGCTCTTCTCAATGCATCCCATGATAATATTGGCCACCCTGGCTGCAAGGGCACTGCTGGCTCATAATCAGCCTGTCTTTCACCTAAACTCAAGTTCTTCTCAGCAGAGCTGCTCTCTAGTAGGTCAGCCCACAACCTGTACTGGTACTTGGGGTTATTCTTCCCCAGGTGCAGTACTTTACACTTTCCCTTGCTGAACCTCATTAGGTTTCTCTCTGCCCAGCTCTCAAGGTCCCGCTGACTGGCAGCGCAGCCTTTGGATGCCATCGGCAAGTCCCCCCAGTTTTGCAAGTCCCCCCTGTTTCTAATCACCACCAAACTTGCTGAGGATACAATCTATCCCTTCGTGCAGATTGTAGATAAACAAATTGAACAAGATTGAACCCAATACTCATCCCTCCGGAATGTCACATTGTATAGGCCTCCAACCTGATCCTACTTCACGGATCACAATCCTCTGAGCTGTGCCCTTTAACCAGTTCTTGATCTATCCCACCGCACATTCATCTAACCCATATTTCCTAAGCATACCTATGAAGATGTTATGGGACAGAGTGTTAAAAGCCTTGCTGGAGTTTAGGTAGAAAACATCAAAACCTCTCCCCTCATCACCTGTGACATCAAAGAAGGCTATCAGATTAGTTATGCATAATTTCCCTTGGTGAATCCATGGTGACAATTCCTGACCTTCTTTTCTTCTATCCCTGGGTAGGGCTCAACGTATTCTAGTTGGTCTCTCACGCAAAGAGCAACTCCATCGCCTTGCATCTCTGATCTTTCTAAAATGTACATAGCCAACCTCACAATATTCCAGTCATGTGAGCTATCCCACCGTCTCTTAGTAATCATAAGGAGATCATGGACCCGTGGTCACACACAGATTTGTAGTCCTTGTTTATTGCACATCTTGTGTGCATTTATTTACAGGCACTTCAGAGAGGTAGTCAATAAAAGGTGGGTGGAAACATCAGAATTCTCAGGGGCTGTCTCATCAGACACTCTGGTTTTGGCTCTAAGTCAGGTGCCTGCCATTATGGCAGAGACCTAAAGCACTCGGCACTTAGCAGAGGTGTGGGGCTACCTGCAGATTACATGCCCTACATGCCCTTAAACTGTCATGCCACATCCTTTTGATGTGCCACATCCTATTTGCTCACCCTGTTTGCTGTGCCTTGGCAATCAATACCCTAAAACCATTTAAATCTCTCTTGGATGGTCCTGGCAATGCCACCTCCGTGCCTGGCTGTCTCATAAGAGATACTAGGTCCTGACAGGGCTCTGGTCTGCTGCTTGGGTGCTCCTGATCTTGGAAACCTCCCTGTACTGCTCAGTCTAACAATCATGCCCAGACTTACCCTGGTTGTTGCTGCAGCCATTTCATCAGTTGATCTTATTTCAACATGGTTTTTAAACATAGACAAGCACTTCAAACAGCAAATTGATAAGGTTTATGTGATCCTCCTGTGACAGTATTTGTCTTCATATATACACTATAAGCAGAAACAGAACATATCAGAGAATCATAGGATGGTTTGCTTTGTAGAGACTGCTAGAGGTAATGGGATTGCATAGGATATGGTCTACCTAAAAGGAATTTAATGGGAATGTCAGCACTGTTCTTTATCAGGACACAAGCATGACTGCAAAACTAGGAGGTTCCCTAGGCTTGAATGAAGCACAGTGGGAAAGGAATGGGGTGGTCAAGGAATAATCACTACAAGCAAGATGCCCACAGGTCTCCTTGTTTATAAATAAACAATATATAGCTGTAAATTCTCAATTATCAGTTCACAAGCCAGGAGCTCACAACTATGAAATCTTTGTTTAAAATATGTAGTGCTCCAGCTTGCAAATTCATGAATATTTCACATGCTATACAAACAGAGCAGCAAATAGCAGCAGGAACCTCTGAGGATAGCAAATGTTCTGTAGTTTAAGGAAGTGTGGGAAAAAAGCAGGAGGCCTTCACATTTGAGCAGGAAATGAGCCTATCAGTACAAAACACCTTAATTTAAGCTCTTTTCTTCATGTGGTATCAAGGGGATCATGCTGGGTGATATACTGTAGTAAACTCCACCTGTAAGTTCAGTAAAACTGAAATGTGGATTGTCTTGCATTGGTTACTGTTGTTTCTACAGCTCTGGTTAATCCAGTTGCAGTTTTATCAATAAGTGGGTATCCCAACAAGGACAAGAAAAGTTTAGAATTTGCCTGTTCAGCATGCTACATTTAAAAGGACAATTTTTAAATACACAGGTTGGCTGAACAAGGCTGCTTCAAGAAGCATTTGTTTTCAAAACTAGGTGTGACAAAGGAAATATTTCCATGGCTGTAATGTCAAGTGGAAATACAAGGACAAATTAGTCCGTTAATGCATTTTAAGACAGTGAAACCTCTTAAAGTAGTTGTGGGTGCATTGCCAATGGTCATTTTTAGTTCTCTGTTTCTGCATTTCTGTTTTCTATTCCCAGAAATAAAGCATTTCATGTATTTGAACAGTCATGTATCATACTTTACTGTCACGTACACGTGAGCTCTTCTTTGTGGCAAAGGATCATCAGTTCAGCAAGAACAAATGAATAGTTAATGTTACTACAAGTGCCCTTTTACCTACTTTTAAACATATTCAATAATCTTACTCTCCAGAGGCTACTTGCCAAAACAGTGTGAGATACAAGTATTATGAAAAGTCTGCATTAATTATATCTATGAACTCTGTGAAATATTAAATATTAAAATACTAATGCATTTGTAAGATATGGAGAATAGTACATTATTTTATATGCATGTTTATAATTTTTAACCTTCCTAAAATGTTATTCTTCTATGCCTAGTAGTAAAATATATTTGGAATAAAATGTACGTTAAACTGTAAAAACTGTTTTTTTTAATGGCAATTTCTTATTCATCTTCCAGTTGCAATCCAACATAACTTCACAACATAACATGTAAAAATCCCTCTGAAAATAAATCCAACCTTTTCTATAAAATTTGTGTCCCAACATTACACCAGTCAGGTCTCAAAATTTTATAGACAATTCTCAATGCACCATTTTGCACTTGTAAATTTGGAATTTTGTTTTGAATTTTTAAGTATTAATTTGTATATTGTTGACTAATACTATTTTTCTCTATTACTCACAGTATTTTTGTTATATTACTAAGAATATCTTTGACTACCATAAAAGTCAAAGTAAAAATACAGTTAAATTAATTCTGATTTCTAAATTTGATGTTTTATAAGAACAGAAACTGTTCTAAGATGAGTCTCTAACTTGTGTTGACACTGAACTGAGACTTTTGAAACGTAATATGAAACCCATGAACCTCTCAAAGAAATTTATTTAAGTGGTTGTAAGGTAAAGCTTTGCCTGAATAATATGAATATTTAAATAAAATGTATATCAACTTCAAATAAAACTTGAACAACAAAACTTGAAAGTGCTGATGGCAACTTTTACATCTAGCAGAATTAGTCATCACATTTTGAACACTATATTAAGATGGAAAACAAGCATATGTGATTTTCTGTAGTAAATTGAATACCAGAATGGTATTGTGCCAGAATTGACAGTATGTGCAGGCTGTTCTTTAGTATCCCTCCTTTGTCTGGGTTTACCTGGAATCAAAGCTGTCACAGAAAACTCCATGTGTCAAATTTCCTAGTGCAGGTGAGAGGACAGAAATTCTCAATCTGTGTGAATTTAAGAATCTTAAATAATTTCATAAGAATGACCACAGCTGTTTAGGTAATAGGTAGAAGCATGGATTTTCCCAAAATTTTGGAGCATCAGGCATGTAGAAGTTGAGGTGGGTAAGAATAGTATTCATAGAATAACATACATAGAGAAGAGCTGAAGAAGCAGGAAAGCACTAATTGTCTATTGAATAGAAAAAAACTTCGGTTTATTTAAAAAAGGAAATTTCATTGAATAGAGAACAGCAATCTGAACAAAACATGAAGACGTGAGGAAATTGAGAGATTTGACCTCGAGACTTTCACAATGAATAGAGAAGCATGTTCTTTCTAGCAGAAATCCTCTGGGCTCCAGTGGCTTAAAACCAAAAATTTAAAAGACTCACAGATCAAACACTTCAATAACAGCCTACCCAGAATCTCTGCTGTAAAATATATAGAAGAAAACGTTCAAAACTTCACAACAAGAAAAAATAATTTAAAAAAAACCAAGACCATCAGAAAAACAAACAAAGCCCCAGAAATCTGAAGGCTAAAGCAAAGTTAATTGATTTCTATCAGAATTTCTAATTTTGGTATGCATTTTGACAAACCTAAAAAGAAAAATTCTGCATATTTGCAAGAATATAGCTTCTGGTGGGAAATACATAGGGTATTTAAATAAACCTCGTTGGTCTATTAATAAACCAATAAATTAATAATTTATTATTTTATTAATTAATAATTGATAATTAATTTATTATTAATTATTATATTAATTCTTATATTATATTCTATATATTCAAATATGTATTTTATTAATTATATTCATTATTATATTACTTAATAATTAATAATTAATAATTAATAATTAATTAATGATCATTATTAATTAACCAATTGGTTTATTAATAAACCTCATCTGAAAAATACCTAGTAAGTTCTTTAATTACAAACTATTTAGCATATTTTAATATATGAAAAATTCTTATTTTTATCAATCTGTTAAAATATTTAGCGTCTAAAAGTTCACATCAAGTTTACTAAAGCTCAAAGTTACATCTTTATATTCTTAACAGCTCTTAGAAATATTGATAAATAGTGAAAAAGAGTATCTAAATCATCTTACTTTATTACTTGGGGAATATCCAGTCTCCTAAAATTTAAAATGAGAAGTTCACCAAGAAGATAAAACAAAGTAGAATGAAAAAAAAAAAAAAGGAAACTACAGTGAGAGGGATCCAAACTGTAGTCCAAAATAAGATGACTAACAAACTGCTAAAAAAATTTTTTATAGTGCAACATTTTTACATCACAATACTAACAACAGTCTAAAGAAATAGGAAACACACAATGATAAAAATTGTTAAGCAATAAAGTAATAAAGAATTTAATTACTTTGAAATAAACAGAAAATCCAAATTGTTTCAAATATGATCTCTAAGAAGACAAACTTTGAGGGACTTACATTATCTGTATCTAATATCACATTGCCATAGAGTGATGAAATTAGTCTAGTGTCTCTCATCTATTGATAATCATTCCTAACAATTTCACTTCCATTGTCACAAAAAACTGTTCAGAAACAATACTTTAGTAATAATCCTAGCTCAAGTAAAAAGTTCAATGCACACCCTTTTGCAGGGGTTTTTTAAGTCACTAATTCTTTGCTTCCCCTCTTCCCTAGCACTTTTAATCTTGGATCAGCAATGGATACAAAGATCAGCTGAATTACTTTTTTAGCTCATCTTGTAACATGATTTTATTTTGCTTTCTTTAATGAAAATCCAATTAGAAATTCTCTTCTGTTTTCAGTTGGCTTTTAATCTGTATTATTTCCCATAATGCCAAGATTAGTGTAAAATACTTGTAAGAAGAGGAGAAATAGTATACATGCGTTCCATTTTTTTCTCAGATATACATACAAAAAGGGTGCATGTTTCATCAAAAAAAAAAAAGACATCTTGTTGTTTTCTATTGTCTCTTAGAAACACCTAAAAAGACAGGTCTGAAAGATGTTTTCTGAACATAATTAATTTTGAATCCGGAATAGTTAAATATCTACTAACCAAAGACACAGATCTTTTGGGTAAAAGAGGCAGATCTTCTCTAAAGAGTTAATCCTCACATGAAAATGTGAAAGCAATACATTTTCTGCAGTACTCTATGCAGAAACCCACCAAGAAAAGCTATTTAACACATAGAGCTTTCATAACCTGTGATGTGTTATATATACCTGTTTTTATGTTTTCTTTAAACTTGCTCCATTGTTCATTCATATGAAGGTTTCAAAATATCTCTAGAAATAATTAAATAAGGTGTTTAGTGCACAAAATATATCTACAAAACTGTTCAACATCACCTCTCCATAATCTCCATAGACTAGATGATACACCTATAACAGTTTAGTTAATGTGACAATGAAAGGAACTTATTTCATGATTTATAACAAATTAAATAGGAGACTCCCTGAAGGGGTATAGTGAGTGAGAATGGAAAATCTGACCTTAAGTAGAAAACTGTTTAAAATTTTCCAAAACAAGTTTTTCTTGGTGCTATAATGTGTAAGTGGCCATTTTGCAGTTCTTGGCAGGATACGAACTTGCCTAAAAAAGGTTGTTTTCCATGGAATTTTATACAAGGATATTCTGATGCTATAAAAACCAAAAGAAACATAGCAAGCAGGAGAAACTTTCTTAAGGACCTGCTAAAAAATATTAATAATTAAAAAGGGCCTTGAATATCTTAAAACAGGTAGCCAGACTGAAACAGTGAGATGCTGAAATGGTGCCATTGACCAGAACTATCTACCCCAGACTGAGGGGAGCAGAATGCTCCCACAAATGCCCTCACTAGAAAATGTCAGATTTTAATATTAGAGACTATGCCTTTCTTTGTAACAAGGATTTTAAATTTGTCTATTAATTAAAGAAAGAAACTGTTAGCATACTTTCACAGATTTACAATATTAAGAAATACTGGTTGAAAGTTACATCAGGAGGATCCAATCTGCCACTAAATCTAGAACTACCATGAGGCAGGCCAGTATGACTTCATTCATCTACATCATGAGTACCTGCAAGGGCAGAGAGGCAAAATCCCCCTAGACAACTTGAGTGTGTACTATTCTCTCAGGGAGAAAAATTTTCTTTTTGTCAATTTTTCCTACTTAGCCAATAGGAGAAGGTGACTATGCTGATTGAATACAATTTGTGCTTTGAAGAAGCAAGTCGCTTTATGTGCATGGACTGTAAACAACCATGCTCCATCACCTTTACTAAGCCTGAGGAGAGAGATAACCTGCAGTTTCTCAGGTCAACATCTTGCTTTCTTCACCCATGATTTTGATTTCTGTTTTCATTCAATTCTCAGCACAAAAAACCTCTAAATAAAGACAAAATATGACTCTGATCAGCATTCCAAGGAGAGAAGAGGTATATGAAATGAAGACACAGTATTTTTATGTCCACAAACTCAGCACTAAACAGCTGTATCTGTTCCATCCCCCCGAAAACACTGAGGAATAAATTACAAATTTTCCCCTGACATCTTTGTATTTCCCACTGGTGTCTTGTATCTTAGAAGTTAACATACCTTGCATACCAGGACATCCTATATTTCGCAGTTGCTATGGCAATTACTAATTGATATTTATTTAAAGAGCAAATAATGATCTAAAAATGCTCTGAAATTAGCTACCCAGTTCTAAGGAGACCTAGGATGGCATTAGATATGTGTTTTCACTTTGAAACATTTCTGTATAATCATTGCTATCCTGCTTATCAAATCTAATTTGCCTTTATGACAAGGTACCACCTGATCAAGGGAAGCCAGTTGGTGTTTGGGGTTCAATAAAGCTTTCCATGCTGTCTCTCACAGTATCCTTACAGATAAAATCTGCAGCACACAACCGGATAAAAACATCATGGGATGGGTGAGCAACTGGCTCAAGGGCTGGACACAAAGGGTTAAAGTGAATGTAGTGACATCAGACTGGTGACCTGTCACCAGTGGGGTTCCACAGGGCTCCATCTTAGCCCTGTGCTCCCCAGCGTCTTCACAAATGATTTGAACACAGGACTGGAAGGGGTAGTAAGCACATTCACAGAGGATACAAATCTGTTGACTCCTTCAAAGGCAGGGATACCCTGCAGAGAAACATCAGCAAATCACAGGAAAGGGCAATCACCAAACATATGAAAACAAGAGAAAGTGCCAGATTCTGCTCCTGGGATGGGGCAACCCTGGATGGATGGACAGTCTGGGGAATGAGATGCTGGAAAGCAGCACCACAGAAAGGAACCTGGGGGTCCTGGTTGGTGGCAAGTTGAACATGAGCCAGCAGTGCCCCGGCAGCCAGGAGGGCCAAGTGTGTCCTGGGGTGCATCAGGCCCAGCACTGCCAACCAGGCAAGGGAGGAGATTGTCCTGCTGTGCTCTGGGGCAGCCTCGAGTGCTGGGGGCAGTTTTGGGCACCACACTGTAAGAAAGATATAAAGCTATGAGAGAGAGGTCCAAAGAAGGGACACAAAGATATTGAAGGCCCTTGAGGAGAAGGTGTATAAGGAGTGCCTGAGGTCACTTTGTCTTTTCAGCCTGGAGAAGAGGACACTGAGCGGAGACCTCGGGGCAGTCTAAAATTTCTTTGTGAGGGGAAGAAGAGGGAAAGACACTGATCTCTTCTCTGTGATGACCTGTGGCAGGACCTGAGGGAATGACCTAAGTTGTATCAGGAGAGGTCTAGAATGGATATTAGAAAAAGATTCTTCACCCAGAGGGTGTCTGGTCACTGGAACAGGCTCTTCAGGGAAGTGGTCATATCAACTAACTTTACAGAGTTCAAGTGTTTGTACAGTACGCTCAGGCACATGGTGTGATTTTTGGGGATAGTGCTGTGCAGGGCCAGGAGTTGAACTCCATGCTCTTTATGGATCCCTTTCAACTAAGCATATTCTGTGATTCTGTGATTTTGGAATCTAACCCAGTTCCAAAGCCTTACACCTTTGAGCAGCCACGTCCCAGTTTTCACATGTTTTCACATGCAGGCCTACTACAAGCTGAAGTGCTACAGTATAGAGTTCAGTGTTAGTAAACAGGCTGGTCTTTCTGTGAAGATGCAGAAAAAGGTCATTGTGGGATAGTTAAGCTCATTTTTCTGAGGGCCACATTTAGATCTAAATTTTCCAAGAGGTTGAGAGAAGCTTTGAGTTTCCTTGAAATCTAGTGGCTGGTGATTTCTAAGTAGTCGGTGTTGCATTCCACCCTTGCTACGTCAACAAGGATATCTCTATTTTCCCCTGGTTAATCTGGACTTGATCAAAACAGGAGGGGAACATAGAAGAACAGAGGAAATTGTACTGCATCTGAGTGCATTGTATTATTCACTGAGAACAAGGACATTTGACTCAGTTGCAATTTTAAGGTAATAAGAGGACATTGTCCTGTTAGAGTTCTTTTCAAGGATTTACAGGCAATATCCAGATTACTGGCTTTACTAGTCTAACTTGCTAAAGCATGATTCATAATATTTGCTATTCACTGAAAACAAAATCTTATGCAATTAAACAGTATTTTTATTCCTAAATTTCATGCTTACTACAAGGACAAGAACATTTTTATAGAGTCACAACACATTACCTGAGAAATTACTCTTATAAATGTATGTGTGAGTAGGAATCGTATTTATGATTTTGGCTAGAGGTATTGACTAGATCTGAGGGCTTTTTTATAGTCTGAAAGATTGATTGAGTATGATTTAGTTTGTTACTTGATTGAGATAGTTCAATTTGCGTAAAATTTTGAACTCTTTAGTAACCCCTTTTCCAGTTACTCAATACTACAAACTACAAAATCAACTGCATGGAATATATTAAGGTCCCTTGAAAATTACATTATATTTTAAAAATGAAAAGTTAGTCACACTTCAATTTTTTTTTACTGTATTACTTATATACATCTTTAGTGCATTTAATGGAAAACTAGTGATGAGTGATGAAATCATAACAGATTTAGGAGCTCAGAATAGCTTTGTGTCAGTTGTATTGTTTTACACATGAGTAGAAGTATTTTGTATTTTTCAAGTGACAGGATACACTACACTAAAACTAGATTATAGTTTTAAAGCAAAGGTGCTATGTATAAAAAAACATATGTTGTTTACCACCTCTCAAATTTCACAGGAAATACAGGTTTGTACTCAATCTGGTGTAATTTTCTTTCTGGTTTTAACATTATAAAAGAGAAAACAATTTTACTAAATAATCTAAAATCTATGAGACTGGAGATTTTTCCTTTACCAAAAAACCCCAAACAATCAAAGAAAACAAAATGAAAATCAAGATATATCCCATAAAGCTGCCAGACAAAATAACGTCTATCATAATAGCAGGTCAACATTACCATTTTAATTTTGCGGAATTTACTGACAAGTCAGATAAAGAAAATGAAGCACTAGTCTTTCTGAAATTTTAAGAGCGATTCTTTAAAAAAGATCATTTTAATACAGTTATTTAAGTGTCTTTTGATAAAAGAAAAATACTTGTAATCTTTATTGGATCAAAATTTTTTCTGTTCACAGAGGAAATCTTATTACCTATTTCTATTGGTAAAAATATAAGTGCTAGAATTATGGCATTTAACTTGATTTCTATATTGAATATGCACCGACAAGGTTGCTTAAGCAGAAAATAAAAACACAACTACTATAAAAATAAAGTTTACTTTGGTCCATATTACTAACAGATCCAATAAATATGATTTGCAACTTCCTTCCAGTCTGTATATCTGAATCAAGGTATTTGTTATGCTTACTGTATTTCACTGATTTGCAAATGTTACATAGTATTTAGAAAAAAACCTCCAACTTTATTTAAAAAATCAAATTTTAATGTGGGGAAACATTATCAATTCTTTTCTTCCAGAGCAAAATAATGCAAAGGCATTTTTCAAAGTTACCTTCAAGTTACTTTCCTTGTTTCGTAAAATGCCACTGGCAAAAATAATGCTGCGCTTATAATGTAACTGTGGTGATGTATTTGTTAAACAGCATGTAAGCACTCATAAAAGGATAATGACTTCCTTAAGTGTTAGTAAAAGAAGCTTTCAAGTAGAGATACAGTGAGGTGCAATGTTCACGAGCAACAATAGTGATATTACCTATTTTTTTGTTCTCTTCTACATCTCAAGATTTCACAGGGCAGGAGTGGTTGGTAGCTGTTTGGTACAAGACAGTTTGGAAGACTAAGGGTTCACCTACACTGCCATAAGAAAATATCAGCATTGGTATATCTAACCATAGAAGATTAACTGTAAGTGCCCTTACAGCATGCTGCTTCTTAAGAGGAAAACACAGTCTTGGAGAACAGCAAAAGTGCAGTAATATCTGGGGCCATTCTAGCAACTTGCAAGAAAACCTTCCAAAACATATAGAGTTTGAAGGATGGCAACACAAAAAGATTAAAAATTTAATTTGCTCTTGCTGCTAACTTATAGTTTCTCTACTATTCTACCTGAATAACATCATTAATTCAGTCTTCTTGGTGATGACAATGCTCTGGGGAAGAGCAACGTGCCAATTGAATTCCATACAAGCCACTGAGCAATTTTCACCTCTTTAGCCAGAAGTTTGAAAATAAGTCTCTTATTTCTTATTGATATCGAATGGTATTTTCATTTTTCTATTCATGCAAGTATATGAAGATGAGTAACATGAATCATACAAAGTGTGCAGAGCATACCTTGCTTCTAGATGAATATGGATACGTGCTTTCTTTGTAGATGGTCAATCCTATTTAGGGATAGATTGTAATGAGAAAAAGCAAGAAATTAATGATTACAAGGTTACAACTACCAGTCCTTCAGGGTAAATTTAAAGCACATAAGTATATGATTTCATACAAACGTAGATCAAAATTAGTAAAATTAGACACAGTAAGCAAAATAAATCTGTATAGATATTAAAAAGCTACAGGGGAACTAAGGCCTTTATCTTCATTGCACTCTTGAAAAAAATTCACAGAGCATAAAGTGAAGTGCTCTTACCGGAGCTGTGACTCTGGTAAGAGTTGGATCTGGTTGTGACTCTTTAGAAGAAATTAATATGTGAAGAAACTAACTTCTTGATAAAAGTCTCCTACTTCTAGATGATAACTTGTGCTAAGTAATATCTATACTAATAATTTTCAAATGTTCTAACCCCAGCATTCTACTCTCTCTTAAGGGAAAACATAGCCTTCAAGTACATTTCAAGTCAATACATTTTCCTCATGAAGAAGTAATGACTAATAGTAATAGAGGACAATACAAAATCAAGTATAAATGAACATCAAAAGTATACTGAATGTAATTGATTTAAAGATCTAAATGAAATATTTAATTGAAAAGGTATATTTGATGAATAAAATCTTTAAAAGAAACATTTTGTTTCCAGTACATTTGAAAGTTTTCTATGTCACACATAGAATGAGACTCATGTACTTTATGGTAGCTGTCTGGTGGAATAAAATCGATTGTTTAGTAATTTCAGACTTTTTCACATCTTTTTGTACATATGTGGGAGAGCAAGCGAAAGCTATATCAGTTCTTCTGTACCACACATCAAGACAAAATCTTTTGAAAGACAAACATGCTAACCCATACCTGCTCCACACACCATTAAGTGAGTCAACTTCCCTGAAGACTCAAGACTGACGCCCTGCTCAGTTGAATTAAGACCAACTCTTATATCCACAAGCATCTGCTAAATTCTGGATGCTGAAACTCACCACTCTCCTTTTCTGAGTCAGTAAATTATTAATGACTGACACAAAATGCAAGATATCATGAAGAGAAAGAACGCCATAACAGGATGGTCAATGACTTTGCAGACATAATTTGCTTGAAGAGGCTTTCAACTTGGAGGTTTAAAATCTCCAAACCAACTAAATTAGAAAGGAGCTACAAAGTAGGTTGTTCATGATCTACAGAATAATGACATCAATGTGATCTAATCCCCATGCCCTTGTGCACGTGTTCTTTTAACTTATCAGATCTTAACTTCCCTGTTCTGATAAGACTAACCACAATTTATACAGCATCCTTGGAGCCACAGCTCTCCAAATAAGACAGAAACAGGAAAATCCTATGTATATAATAAATCATTTATATAAAGAACAGAGGAGGGTGACTAAATGAATTAGCCACAAAAAAAGGATAAGTCGGCATGCTGTAGTTTGACACATTTATTTGAAGAGAAAACAAGCCACCACAGTTAAGAAGGATGGAAATCAAAACAGTCTAATGCAAAAGGGGGAATGAGTGAGACCATCTAACTGATAAAGCCCTCATACAGGTCAAAACTTAAAAATCAAATCATTGGACAAATGATTTGACTACCAGCAGTCCTCAGAGAAGGGAGACAATGGATTTTGCTACTAACTTTAGCATTCTACTTGCTCCATAAAATGTGAAATACAGAATGAAGAGCAAATATCAGCCTCAGCACTGAGAATGAACATGAACTGAGAGATAAATATTCTAATATATCAACCTAACAATATGAAAAAATAACTGTCAGGTTTAAAGATCTCTTTGTGTTCACCAATTCTAAAGGTCTCATGTAAATTCAAGACTTCAGACTTCAAACTTTGTAATATGAAACAATTTTGGCGATGATGGAAGAAAAAGGAATTGGTTGTTCTTCCATCCCAGCTCTAGCCCAAAATGATACCATATTTCAAAGGAATCTTTGAATGTGTGTGTTGTGCAGTACACATCTGATTAATGTAGTGTGTAATTTTTTTCTCCCTAAAAGTCATCCAGCCAAGCATAGACCGGAAAGAATAGAACACAGATAAATACCTTATTTCCATGGAGACTATTCAGTAGCATGGATATCCTGATTATTACACTCATTTGAGAACAAACAATAAGTTTACAGCTCTCACTATTCTGTTGGTGACTGTGCAACTCTTCTGTAGCACAAGAAGAGTGATTTAACTGATTTAACCAGCCAGGGCAATATTTCTTCCACTGGGATGAGATAATTGGTTTTACAGTTTAATTAAAGACCTTAGACTAGAGTGAATGAAGTCAAAGGACACCTTTCCCTAATATTTCTACACAGGATGACACACAGAAAATATCAGAGGAGGCAAAAAGCCACACCACAAACAGGTAGAATGGATGAAAAGAAGCATTCTAATCCAGTTTCATATAAAATTGTCAAAAATTCTGGATTTATCATGTTTTCCATTACATAGGTCCAACTTGAAAAACAATAAATACAGCTTTCACCATTCTAGAATCATTTACTTTTGTTTTTCCATCTGTAACCTACTGCAGTCTTTTTCTGTGATACTTACTGAAATACACCTAATAATAAAGAAAAAGAATTGCCTTCCTCTTTAACATATTTTCCATGTCACATGCATTCCTAATCTCTGTTTTTAAAGGCCACTGTGCAAGTCTGATGTCACTTCATAAGGATTATAGATTTCAATTATTGGTCCTAGAATAGACAGTTATATAAAAAACCCACCAGATATCAGGTAGGATAGGGGATGGAAATCTTCATAACTCACAAGGTTAATTTTGCTTTCAACTTTTCTGATTAAAACCTTTAAAAAGATACTGCAGTAAAGACAGTGGCAGAGATTTGTAATGACAAAGCAGACCGAAAAAGCATTTATTTTAACATGCTAACTTCTACAAGCTCACTTGGTGTACAAGAGTGAAAAATGAGATGGCTCATAGCAATGAGACAAAGAAAAAGTGTTGAAAATCATGTCTCCTTATAAATCAATTTATGGTATGTTTCTCATTACTAAATTAATTTTACCATTTGTATTTAGTATAATGAAGAATAAGTTATTTCACAATGTCAGCATCACAAGTGCAGCCTCAATTGAAAGCTCATGAAGCTGCCACTAGAGAGTCAGTCACTAGATAAAGATATTGTCAATTTAAAATCTCTACAATTTGTCTTTTGTTAATTTCATACATTGTAAAAATGTTGCAAAGATTCTGGATTCAGAGTATCCCAGGAACAAAAGAGATTTTGGTTTTGCTATTTAAAGATTTACATAGATGTCTTTTTGCATCTACCTAAGACCTTCCCAAAACTGCAGGTGGATGAATGAGGATGTACTACCACTGCACCTGCTCCCACTGAAAATTTAGCAAGCAAGAGTATCATCCTAGACACCCTCAGGTGCTCTCTAGGCAATGCATGCTACTTGCAATTATGGAAGAGTGGACTGAAGAGGCCCTTCATCTTCTTACCACTGATTTACCAGAACAACACACTGAAGATGTACTGTTGCAGTGAAACCTCAAGAATTGGGGGATTGACACCCTTCAAGTTTTCGGTCAAAGTTATGCTGTGTTAAACACATTTATGTATTTTTAAAAAATCATACCTTGTTATGAAGTATGGTAACTTCCTTTTTAGAAAACCCACTCATTGCATCCCAAGTGAATATATGAAATTTTCAGAGAAGCAGCACAAAGCAGCTACCAAGAGAAGGTATCTTGTGAAAATGAACATTGAGGTTCCTGTCTTGGAGTTTTAGTAGTATAAAGCACTGATCACGGAAGCCGCTGCTGCAGAAAATACATTACATTAACTTTGATAAAATCTTTGTTTAAGACAACCTACTAAATGCATTTGTATGGTGTTCTGCCATGTGGAGAAACACACAGGACAGAAGTTCAACTATTCAAATTACTCTTCACCAGGAATCTTTTTGCCTGAACAATAATTCAAAAGTTTCACAAGAGGATCTACCTCAGAGTAAACTAAATATGAATGCACTTCACTAGTATTTGCACATCCACAATGGTACACAGACAGCTTACCAAACCAAACAAAATACTGCCCCAGTAGCTGGCTTCAAGATACATATGATTTGGGAGTTTCATGATGTGGGATGTGCCATTTTACTGAGAAAGAGAAAAAGGAGGTAACTACTTGAACCAGTTATTTAATACCTGTCTCAAGCCTCTCTGGTTTTTCTGAATAAATGATACACTTTTTTATAACTAAAATTTTTCAAAAGTCAGAAAGGACAACAACAGTTAGAGAAAAACTCACAGAAAATATACTTCAACAGATGAGAAGAATTCAGGAACATGTCAATTTCTCAAAATTTTCTCAAAAAATTGTCCATGCAGAATAATGAGGTTTTTTTTTTTTTTGTGTAAATTTCACACATATGGTTAAAAGCACCATAACAAAAACCCAGAAAAATATGTATGCTTCAACCAAACACAAAGTGCAGTGCCTTAGAAGGTAGTTGTATTTCACTCTGAGCATTAAATGCAACTGAGTTCCAAAGCAAAAGTTTCTAGAACTTCCATTCATGCAAAGTAACCATATGTATAGAATGTACAGAACGGGGAGGTAATCAAAAACATCCAAACCAGGAGAATCGGAACTTTAATTTATACATTTTAAATTTAAAGTGTTTTTTTTTCTTTTTTAATTCTCCTTAAACATCAAAAAATTTGAATTGTTTAATAGAAAGAAGTTTGAGGTGATACCCCATAAAAATGACAAGTTATTCATTGAAACATGAGAACATGGTGCTGGGTGTGAATAAATATTCTCAGAGACCTAGTCTTCTGGATGCTTAAACTATGTGCCTGTTCACAGTCAATGAAGTGTCCAGGAGCACATCAAAGAACTGAAAGAGTAGCTGAAGATTAAAAGACAGAAACTGTAACAAAAATATAGTTTTAGTGTAAGAATAAAACATGTGGCATTAAGACTGAGAAAATATAATTCAGTCCATCCTCTTTTTCTTTTTTCTTCCCTCTTTAGAATTAATCTATATTTCATCCACACTCAAGGTATTGTATTATTTTGCTAATTCTTAATTCAAGGAGAGAAACTTTTGCATTCTTTAACGTTGAAAATGTGTCCTAGTTGTGAGATTTTTATGTCACAAATGTGTTTTATATCTACATATATAAAACATGGACTACAGTTACTAGTAATTAATTAATATATATTTGACCAGCTAATAACAATAATAGTAATAATAATAATAGCTGATAATAATAATGACACACCAACTAAGAAGTACCTGTTGTGTAACTGTCTTTTATTTGAAAGATTCCTTAAGCCAAGAAAAAATTTAATGTCTTTAAATAAGCTTTCCAGTCCACAAACTGCTGTTTTGTAAATTAAACTTAAGTAAAAGTTTAATTTACAAAACAGCAGTTTGTGGACTGGAAAGCTTTTTTAAAGACATTAAATTCTGATGAAGTGACTTCATGAAATCCTTTAAAATTATATTGAATTCATATTTTGAAGTGTAGTGTATCTAATCTTTTATAGTACCTAAAAGAAAAAAAACAATGTAAAATATGTGGTTGGGATTTACTTCAGTAACCCACTTAGGTTAAACATATCTTTTCTGATCAAATCCTATATGTTTTACATGCATTAAAAAATAATTACAGCAACATATTAATATCTCTAACAGACTTGATATAGGTACTCTGAGGAATAGCATTTCAGCCATAACTCCAGTCTTGTTATCTCTGGGAAAAAAATAGATATTGTTACAGCAGTAAAAGTATACAGTATGCGTCTAATCAAGAGATGAATTTTAAATAAATCCCTTAAGAGGTCTCAAACATAATGAACTTAATGAAAATTAACACAGTGTGAAACCGAGCAGAAATGGAATGACAGACAGTATAAATCAGTGCTCAGGCTAGAAGTCCTTAAAAGCTTATATTATAATTTTGAAAACAATTATCTTAAGAGGTCTTAATAACAAAAAAGCAGTAAAGCTATTATAGCCATCCTCTGGAGTGCTCCACTTCACCGTGTTATTAAATTGCTAAAACACAAATAATGCACTTTGGGCTGGATGACCTTCATATTTGTTAAAATGAACTCTCTCTGTTTTAAAGCAAGGTCACCAAGCAGGATTCTATTTAGGAGTAAAGAGGTTAAGCAACTTAATATGTTCAAAAAAATTTCATCAAGGTAAGGATTAATTTTAATTCTAAATGTGCTGCCTTAATATCAGTCCACAAATTAAACTTTAAATAAGCCACTCCCCTTCCCCTTCCAGTAAGGGAGGGACAAATGCAGAGACTATATGTTGAAATAACAATTTACTGAAAGCACAAGGCAATAGAATAAGGCATACACAATAATAACAGCAATATTGATAGCAAAAGTACACAAAACCAGAAGGTATTTTACCCAGAGAAAAATTGTTTACTTCTGGGAAAAAAACCCCATGATGGTGGCTACTTCCCACAGGTTGCATCTGTGTGGCTTTCCTCAAAGTCTTATGGCAACTGTTCCCACATATTGCTCATGCAGGTGTCAGGACAAAAGCAAGACGTCAGGGGAATTACCATGGCTAGCGTTTCCCACACATTAGACTGAGACAATGAAAGAGCATGACAAACAAACCCCACTAGAGCTGGGCTATCCGAGTCTGGCTGCGCTGCTGCCCCTCTGGCCTCAGTTCTGTGTGGGTGGCTGCACCACCCTTTGTACCACTCCACCATGTTAGAGGTTGTTCCCATGCAATGCAGCTGCTTTTTCAACTGTTCTGCTGTGCTCCCTTTGGCTCAGCTCAGATAGGCCCAGCTGAGGTCTCCTATGCTGGGCTTGATAGGTTTTGCTGGGCTGGGGTCACCCCTGCCAGGTCTTAGCCTGCAGCAGTCTCTGTGCTGGTGCTGTCAGTTCAGCTTCGCTATCGGTTTGCACCTTTGCTGCTTTCCCCTTCAGCACCATATCCTGCAACATGGTTCTGGAGAAAACAGGAGGAGAACCGGTGGTGGAGGCAGGTGACAGGGCCAAAGGGCCTGACTTTAGCACCTTCCCACTGGAGAGAGAGAAACAAAAAGGTGCAGACTTCCACAGAGTGCTTTCATGAAAACCATGTCTACCATCAGTGATTAAGTGTTATAGAATAACAATCAGTTATTAGAATAACGATCAGTGATTAAGTGTTATAGAATAACAATGTAGATACACACACATCATGCTAAGCTGCACCCTCCTCTCTGCAACCAGGACATTTTCCACCCCTTGTTCTATACCATGCACATTATGCCCAGATCTCATACTTTCGAAATATATACATATACATATATCTGCACTTATAACTATTCACAAACATAGATATTATATCAATAATCAATGACCATCCCCCTATCTCAACCTTTGTTTTATAGCAAAATCAGCCTTCAGGAGGCTCTGGATAATCTTCCTTTTTTCAAAAGTATCTGCTGGAGATTGCATTCAGGCAATGATAGTCTCCTGTCAGTGTCCACTCTCCATAGGATCTACACACTGGCCATATTAAGAGATGAGCAAGTCTTGCTGGCCACTCACTGGCTTTCCATCTCATCTCCATCTCATGGCTGGGGTTCACAGAGTCCCGGCTGGAATGGTGTTATCAATGGTGCACTGCTCTGGTAGTGGTTGGTACCTGTTCTTTGACTCTTAGCAGTTCCAGAGCAGGAGGGTCCTCTGAGAGACTAGGCAAGGTATTCAGCTGTCTGACTTCCTCTGCCTCCACAGCAGCTCTCCCAAAAGCCCACTAATGGCCTTTTGGAACGTTGAAATACCCTCTCCTGAGGCAATCTGTGCCCAGGATGCACAGGCCCTCTGGGCCAGTCACAGTGGGGCGTGTTTGCCATTTGTTCCCAGCCAGAGTCACTTCAGTTTCCAGTACAGTCACATTGGGATCCTCCTGTCACCCCTTAAATCCAGATAGATTCTGCCCCTACATATCTTGATGGCATCAGGGTACATTGTGCTCTGGGGTCAACTAAAGCCTTATATTCCACTCACAATCAGCTAAGGATGGGAGCCAATTCAAGGCCAAGTCCTCAGTACTTTTTATCTTCTCTTCAACAATATCTAACACATATCCTCACACATATCCTTTGTTTACTTTTGACTAATTTCTCATTTATAATTTTACTTTCCTTTTCAAATGTGTCTTGTTGGGTTGTGCTAGTAACCCAACAATTTCTTTAAAAGTGTTTTTCTTAATCTTCTCTTTATTGGCATATATGGATCACTCTATTGGCAGATATAGAGCATTAAAGTATCTAAGGTTTTGAATTTTCCTTTGCAAAAATAATTCAAGATTTTGCCTGTAATTTGTTTATTCATACATAATAAAAGTATGAGATTGTTTTTCATTTGTTCCTATGCAATTTTCCTACTTGTGCAGGTTTCCTACTACTAGAAT
Organism: Agelaius tricolor; assembly: GCF_023055355.1. Lineage (NCBI taxonomy): Eukaryota > Metazoa > Chordata > Aves > Passeriformes > Icteridae > Agelaius > Agelaius tricolor. The sequence goes on along the minus strand of NW_027269287.1, from coordinate 6,839,264 downwards.
AATTCTATACAGTAAAATGTTCTACTGTATGTTAGCAGGCAGCTCCTCCTTTGCTACACTTAAACTTCATCTTAAACAATTTCAGGCAAATGCTGTGACTACAAATTCCCATGCAAGTTCCTCAAATCCATGCAGTGTAGCTCAGTTCTGGGCCATATTCAGACCTGTACAATCTAGAGGTACAATTCCCTTGAAGATTACTTTTTCATTATAAATTATTCAGCTCTTTTTCCTCCCCTCACTGACAAATCAATGACTATCATTTCACCACTTAATTACCTTTATTATCTAAAATACTCTGCATTCTACACAAATATTTAAACCACTCTTTTTGTTGAAGAAGCAAAATATAATATAAAAATATTTTACTGTCCTATGCTGTCAAATGTGGCACCTTTCAAAGAGGTGCCACATATCCTCTATAAGGATACATCCATTTAAAGTGAATTAGATCACCAAGAACCCAACATAATACAAGGAAGAAAATCCAAACTATTTTGGGTTCCCTGTACTTTTACATTTAGCTCTCCTAGCTGAGATATAATAAACTCACAGAAAATGTATTCTATGTCTCTCCTGTTCGTTTTATTCTTACTACAGTAGTGTGTCTAAAAAGTGTCTTAAATCAGTCTCAGTACACTGAAATTTATCACTGAATATAGCACTTTAGTGCATGCATCACCGTTTTCGTTTTAAATAGTACTAGCAACAAATATCAGAGTGCTTTATATTCCTTAGAATGCACATTTCTAGTAGAAGATGCCACTTGCCCAATTAAAAAAATGAAAAACCAACCAAAAGCACTCATCTTCTACTTCTAACAATAAAGAATGAATCATATGTTTTCAGCTACTTTCAGGGAAATGTTATCATGTAGAAATCCAATTAAGGAAACCAGTCTTTCTAAGATTCATCTTGTGCTAGGTTTTTGGGGAGTACTCTCTGTATAAAACTTGCTCTTCAAATGAAAAAAAAAAAAACCCACCATCTTACCAATATCTAGAATTTAATTGAATGCTAAGGTAAAGTTATATCTAACAGGGCTTGACTTTAGTTACTGAACATCTCAACTTTTTCAGTGTTTTTTGCTACATCCCAATGTGCTATTTTAGGAAGTAACATACTTAAATGATTTTATCTCAAACAACTATGTCTAAGAAAACTGCAATGTATTCAGAGTGGGATTTAAATATGTAAGATTATTATCCTTAGAGAGATTTAATCTGTGTAATGCAGGTGCAAAACATCCTGTCCTTTATTTTACTCTAAAGTTTAAACATTTCCTCTAGAAACATTATTGTGGCATCAATTTCTAACAAATATGAAGTACCCTCCCTTTAAAAAAAACAGATTAATATAAGGCATAATGCTAAAGTATGTGTCAAGTGTAACCTTTATAACTTTGCTTGTCAGGTTTTTCCATTAGAGACCTCATAAGCAGCCCCTGCATATCAGTCACAGTGTACCCTGACAGGTTTAACCTTCCCAAGTGGCTGAATACACCATCTTCACTGCAGCCTATTGACCAAAGCAATAAGCCATTCTGTATAGTGTATTAAAGTCATTTTCCACATGCTACCTCAGCACGACCCATTGTTCAAGCTGGCTCCTGCTGACCATGAAAACCTGCACTCCACACTAAATTGCTACACTTTACACTGTTACACCAGTTAAGCAGTAAGCCCCCTACTGAATTGTTTTTTTTCCCTTCATAGTCTAAAAAGCACAGCGATTATCACAAATGCTCAAGATATGATTTTAGTCTGCAAATAATAAAAACCAACCCTGCAAATAATTTAAACTCTTAAAATATATGCTGACTGTGGAAACTTTATTTTTGTTATAATTCACCAATCCTTTTTCATAGATATCTAAGGGTGGCAGGCCATCTGTGCAAGCCTGAGCAGCCCTGGGCACTCTGTGTCAAAGGTTGCATTTCAGCCCCATGAAATTCATGCCGTCTCTGCTGAAATCAGCTTTGTTGCTAGACCCTGTGACAAATGACTCCAATCTAGGTTGAATGCCCTTGACTTGACCCTGGCCGGTGAAAACAATAGGGCAGACTCAGCCAGTGGAAAAGATGTTCTGCACTAATGAACCCAGCGGTGGCCACAGGTCAGTTAAAAAAGAGGGGATAATGTTCAATCTTTTCAGGTGCACATTTATAATGAGAGAAGCACACAATCCCTTTCAGGATGAAGCACATATAACAAAGAAAGTATTTGTACACTCATCAAGGCTAATGGACCCTGAGGGTACTATAGGAATATGTTTTTAATTTAATCTTTATTGAATGACCTTACACACTTCATTTTCTCTGCACGGCACCATGAAATGGACACGGTCTCACTAAGTTCAGTGCTGAAAACAGATGAATATATAAATGACCATTGCCTGCTGGGTATGCAGATTAATTTTCTTTCCTTATTTTCACCTTTGTCCACCCTGCTGCTTGCTCCTAACACAATTAATAACACAATTTCTTATGGCAATATTTCTGCTATAAAGACTTTTTTTAGCTGCCTACAGTTACTGTACTATTTTCAGCATGGAATACCGAGAAGAGAAAGAATGTCTGGTACATGTACGTTTACATATTTTTTAATCACATGTTGTTCCTCTTTCTGCTGAGGGAAATCTGTGAATAAAGGAGTCCTTTCCCTACTTCACCATGGGGTTCTTCCCACAGGAGATTGTTCTTCATGAACTTCTTCAATGCGAATCCATCCCATAGGGAACAGTCCTTCTGAAACTCCTGCAGCATGGATCACTATTGCACGAGGTGCGGTCCTTCAAGGACAACTGCTCCCGTGTGGGGTCCTCTTTCCACAGGCCTCGCACAGGGTCACAGCTTTCTCTCAGGCATCCCCCTGCTCCAGTGTGGGGCTCCTCCATGGACTGCAGGTGGATCTCTGCACCCCCACAGATCTCCATGGGCTGCAGAGGCACAGAGGCTGCCTCACCATGGTCTTCAGCATGGACTGCAGAGGAATCCCAGCTTGGGCATCTTGACCACATTCTTACCCTCCTTCTCCACAGACCTTGGTGTCTTCAGTAGTTCCTCTCACATATTCTCACCCTGCAATTTCCTGGCTTCAATTACATCTGCATAATAACACTTTTTTCTCCTTCTTAAATCTATTATTACAGAGGTGTTACGATAGTTTCTAATGGACCTGGCCTTGATCAGTAACACATCAGTCTTTGGAGCTGGGGATTGTCTCTGCTGGATATGAAGGAAGCTTCTGGCAACTGCTCACAGAAACCACACTTGTAGTGCCCCCACCTACCAAAGCCTGGCCATGCAAACCCAAGAAAAAATATTACTTTTCTCTAGTATCTCCTCCTAAATTGTCCTGTTCTTACAAAGAGAAGACTCTTATCTCTCAATGCTTCTGATGCATAACACAGGCATACTTTGACATTTTTAAATTAGTGCCTGTGAATGCAACTACACCAGGCCCTCCAGAACTTCTTCCTATACTCTATTAATAATTTTGTTGCAATGCTGTACCCTGCTATGCTCCATTGCAGTCTAGTTTGAATTCAAATATAAATCAACTTCATGCAAACTTCTGAAATTCATTGGAGGCCACTCCTAGAACTTAACCCTCAGTTTCCCTGTATATATTATTACCAACACATGAAGGAGGAGAAATCATTGTCATAAACTGAAGCATGCCCTGAAAAAGCCTTTCATAAATTCAAAACACACTACTCAAAAAAGTTGCATCAAAACCTGAAGATTATATTGGGACTACAGCTTTATTTTCCTTTAAAAAAGTTTAACTGGTATTGCAAGCTGGTGAGAAAAAATACTAGATATTTTTATGCAATTTCAAGACCTAAATCCTCCAAACAAACTGCTCTCAACACAATTCTGTATGATAATTTTTTGCATGAAAACCAACCAATGTAAAAGCCACCTGAGGTCCCTCTAAGAAAACTACACTCCCATATGCAATCAAAAGAGGTTCTGCTTTCAAAAGAATGGACAAATATAGGCTAGTAAAATCAGGTTGCTTACAAAAATTAACATCTGCATTTCCTCTTCCCTTTTCAATAAAGGAAAGAGATGTCTGGAAGTCTTAGTTAAATGATTGATTACTTATCATTTTACAGTAATGCCTAAGGATCCAGGCAAGTATCATTTTTTTAAGTACTCTGTGAACACAGTGATACAAAAGACAGTTCATACCTCAAAGGACTGACAGACTGAAGAAACAAGAAAAGTACATAGGAAAAAAAATGCGCAAGTAGAGCTACATGAAGGGACTAACTCAAAGCAACCTAATAGACTAATAATAATAAATAAAATATAAAGGTCAGCAGGACCAGGGCAGTGATCATCTCCCCTGCACTCAGCACTGGAGCAGCTGCACCTTGAACACTGTGTTCAGTTTTGGGCTTCTCATGGCAACAAAGACATTGAGGTACTGGAGCAAGTCCAAAGAAGGGTAATGGGGCCGGGGAAGGGTCTGGATCATAAGTATGACCAGGTGCAGGTGAGGGAACTGAGGGCATTTAGCCTGGAGAACAGCAGGCTCAGAAGAGATATTTTCAGAATTTACAGCTACCTGAAAAGAGATTGTAGCCAGGTGGAGGTCAGTCTCTTCCCCCAGGGAACAAGGGAGCATGGTCTCAAGTTGCTCCAGGGAACGTTTAGATTGGATGTTAGGAAAAATTTCTTCATGGAAAGGATTGGCAAGCTTCAGAACGGGCTGCCCAGGGAAGTAGTGGGATCATTGCCACTGGGGGTATTTAAAAGATGCATGAATAGAGCACTTGGGCCATGGGTTAGTGGTAGGCTAGGCAGTGCTTGGTTAATGTTCAGACCTGATGAACTTAAAATGTTTTCCATCCCATATGATTCTCTGATTCTATCTAAAATACTGGCATAGTTTAACAAGGTTTTTTAATGTTTACCATTTTTCTCTTTCCTTACAGCAAACCTGGTAAGACACGGATATATCATGGTGCAGTACAAGTGTCCAGCCATATTTAAAGGATGTGCACAGAACTATTCCATAGATTCTTTGCTGGTTTCAGCTACAGGGTTGATTGATTTTGGTAACTAAGAAAATGTAGCTACATAATTCATGAAGAACAAGGAGTATCACAAATGACATCAGGCTTTTGAGACTAATGTACACAAGAAAAGAGAATGGAGGAAAAACTTAGACATCTAATTCCTGAGGCTGCAAACCAGAGGCTTGTAGTGAAACTGAAATGCAGGAGAATTATATAGATCTGATTAGAAAGTAATATTTTATTTGGAGTTCTCATGTATTATTGGATTGCCCATAAAATCAGACTGTTAACTTATAAAGGAACTGGATTTAGCATTTGTTTAGGTAGATCATTCAAATGAGCTCTCAGTGCTCAAGCAGAAAAGATCTTCACTTTTGCATAATACACAGTGTTTATGATGGTTCCTTAAATAATCAAAAGAATTTACACAACTGAAATAAGAATTTTAACACTGAGGAAAAGGTCATTGGGCTAGAGATAAATCTAGTTCTTGTGTGTAGAAATGGTAATTAAAGCCATGAAAACAGATGAGGTTATTGAGAAGAACATATCAAAGGTTGCAAATCAACATGGCCACACAACCTCCCTGACCTTCCTTCAACGCTAAGCAAGTTGCTGCAGAAATCAATGATTTCAGAGTTCTGTAGTCCCACCAAAGCATACGTCTTATTATGAAAAGAAAGCAGTTTTACTGTTTCCACACTCACACAACCAAATACTAACCCCCACTCTAATCAAAAAGAAAAGGGACCAAATGGCAGGAATATGACATTAAGCCCAGCGCAAAAATATTAATTAGAGAAACTTGCAGAAAAGTGAAGACACAGAAGCAGACCTTTGACCTATTCTTAAAGCATTGCTAAAACTATAGCAGTGCTCTGGAGCAAGAAAAAAATGATTTGTACATTTAAGATGATGAAGTCCCTTAGCAGATAAGCATCAGAGCCAAAAAAGAGGTAGTTTTGTTTGACATAGAATTGCTTTTAGAAGTAACTGTCCAAAACAAGGTTTATTGCACAGTAAATATACTTAACATTCTTTGATTCAATGAGAAATTCAAAATTTCCTGTTACTTTGCTATGAAGTTTGATTTTGTCTTCATTCACAATACACAGATTAAACTGTGCTGTGACAACCTGAGTCAAACTTGTCTATGGCTGAGTCTTAGAAGCTCACAGCATATTATTATTAAATTGCATGGATGAAAATTAAATCTATTATTTCTACAGCTAAATGGTGGTTTTGAGTATGTGAACTCAGATTGAAATTTTATGACTTTTACAATACAAAACAAATCCAATGACTCATTTATTGGCCATTTCTCTATATGTGCTTGCTTAATTGTGAGTCAGTTTTGTAATTTTTTTACTTTTCTGAGTAAACTAGGATTCACAGTCTATGAAGCAAGAAAAGATTGAGTCCAAGTTAAGATGTTGGTCATGGTCAGATAAGAGATGCTTGGTGCATGCATTTATTTTACAGTCCTGCGAACATAATTGATTTCTACCCATGTATATACAAAGACATAAATAGATATAAGGATATTAGAAGGGAATATAAATCAGATATCTAATTCATAATTGGCTTTCAACAAAATTTGATCATCTCTTTCTCTTTATCTCCCTTAAATTTATGATTGCACTTTCTGACCAGCTGAAATTTTCCTTTTCCCATCATGGATGGGAAGTTCCTACCACTTACTTTCAGTTCTACATGAAGTAGTGTAAAAACCAGTCACTGCTGCTGCAGGATTTTTTTTCCATCATTCATTCCAAATATTCACATTAGTATGAAAATAATTCAATTATAGGATAACTAATCTTAAGTAGGTATCAGCATTACCAAAGCTTGGAGATAGTATTGGAAATTTGGAGTCGCCAAAATTCTTCAGTGCTTTTGTTAATAATTTAATTTTTTATTTATGATTACCTGATTTTGTTTTGAAACATAATGATGAATTTTAATTAATATGACTAAACTTCATATGCTAAATTTATACTTGTTTGCATAATCCTTATTTTTCCCATTAAAAATAAAGGCAGAATAAGAAAAGAAAAAAATAAGGGGAAAAAAGCAAACTATATCTATTAAATCTTCCCAAGGTCATTGCCCCGTGTCTTTTTCTGCTTCTCAACAAACTACTCATTTTTCTAAGCTTTGTGTCAGTGTGCCATGATATCCTTCACATCTGCCTGTGCCTTTGCTTTTATTAACAGAAAATACAGCCATAGCTTTAGTGTCATGTGTACTATAAAGACAGGATTTTCAAGAGATTTGACAACTCTCATATTTTCTGAAGTATTCTCTATGTAACACAGAAACCGTTTATTACTCCTAAGTAGTGACTGTCTCTCCAGCTTGAATAATGAAGTCCTCTAGGTCAGTATTTTCTACAAGAATGCATTTTAGGAAGAACTCCTCTGCAGTCCAGCGCTAAAACAATGGATGTCATAATAGAAATCTATCTACTATCAATCTTAGATGCCACTATAATCAATCTACTTCTTTGAGCAATGAAAATACGATATGTTATTGTGTTAAACTAAGAATTTTCTTTTTCCAAAATATTTATAAGAAACAAAATTATTTATAGGGACCAGATCTTCTGTGGAAGGCAGGATAAATTAAACCTTCTATGAACAGTACTTTCAGCTGCAGGAGATTTACATCTGCTACCTGTAAAACAAATTTCCACATGGTGTAGGAAAATAGTTTTTGAGAATTATACAGTACCCAAGCAAAACATTCAGTGCTTCAAAGTATTTTGTCTATAAAAAATCCCAAATTTACCACAATTTAAAAAATTACTCATCATTAACTAACATGCAAATGTTTTTTATTTCTATCCTGAAATGACACAGTTCTTTAAACAAGAGCTTTTATTAGGTGATTTTCACAAAATTATGGAATACAAAATATGAGAATAAACTTCCATACCAATAATTAGAAAATAACTGGTGCAATTTTAACACAAGAATCTGTAAGCGATACCCAGCATAGACATTGAATCAGAAATACACCAACCTTGCACACATTAAAATAATGAATAATCTTATGAATAATTCTGCAAAATTCAATTATGCATATACTTAAGCCTTTTTTTTTTTCATCTTGGAAGATATAGAGATTTTTTATATCAGTTGTTAGTTAAACATGTTTGATATACTTGGTATGTTTCAGATCACTTTATTTTAGCAACATAAGTACTCTACTAATGCAGAACAGAAAACAAAAAAATTGATCACAATACCTTAGCTTTTTGTTTGTATGCTATTTGGACTTGTTCTCTATCAGTGTTAAGGAAAAACAAAATGTACAATAGTTAGTCGAAGGATTCCAAAGTCAAAAACAAATTTCAAAGTCTGCATTGAAGTCAACTCTACTGTTTCTAGTTTTAATTATATGGGAAAATGTAAAAGGAGTGCTAAAATCAAACAATAATTAAAACAGTTTTGAAACATAAGTACTGGTTGAGTCTTACTGAAATTGCATCTGAAAACATCATTTGCATACTTTTAAGTCTAAGCCTCATGTAATTGCACAGCATTCTCTACTGCATGATTCATATTCAGGAGCCAGATTGTCCTCCCAGAGCAACATAAATACATTCTTCAATTATTGTCAGGCTCTAAGCAGGACTGGAGGAAAAATCTATGCATGGAGTAGGAGGAGAACTGAGAACAGTGGTGAGAGGTGCTGGCCATTAGGTTCTTCTTGCAAGATCCTCTCCAACTAAACCACTTCTGACCACAGTATAAAGGTGTTCCAGTATGCCAGAGAATAAATATTTGTTCTATTTGTTTGTAGCTTCTACTAATAGAATAGCTAAAGACTCATAGCAAACTTTCAGTTTCTGACGTTCCTTATACTTCTTCCTCCGCATTTCTTTTTAGTCATATTCTTCCCTAAGCAGACTCATTCAGGGCTAAACCCTTAGCATCACTAATGTTAAATATACCACAACTACATGTGAAAAACTAGTGGTCTTCTGAGTAACTATACAGAGGAGCTGCTGCTCCTCCTTTCACAGAGTCAGAAGAAGCACTCACCAATACTAAGACCAAGGAAAAAAAATCCTTGACATTAGCTTAATTTTTGATCTTTAAAGTGCATTACAAACCTAACTAATCTCCCCAATACCCCACTCAAGTCACTTGTGCTGTACAGATGTGCAAATTGACCTTTGGAAGTTGAGGGACTCACCTAGAAGCACAGAATAAATATATCTATTAAACAGAGTTGGATTTCAGGACTGTCCTGCTTGAGCCTCTGTTCATATTTTGATGCCTTTCTGTATGAATAAATTATAGGTTTTCAAGAATAAATGTGAGAGTGAATAAATAAGTTATAGGGAGACACGATCATAGGCCAGTCCTGATTCACCCCCAAGCTTGCTCATTTCTACATAGTACACTTTCAAGAATCTTAGTATCTCAGAATAAATGTAGTTTTAAATGTACACTAATTGAGAAAAGTCATGTTCTCCTTAGGACTGTGAAGGAAAACCTGTGCAAAATAACCTTTTTCCAATTGACTCTAGAATCAATTTAATTTGGAGGGATAGGGTGTTTTCTCTATTTTCTGTTTCTGAAGGAACTACCTTTACAGAAGATTAAGCTTCCAGGAACTGCATGTGTAAATGGTTTTGAAATGCAGAGCAAATGGACACAAGCACATTGGGCACCTACATTGTTGAACACATACTCATTCTACAGGACATTAAAGTGGTTAAAACAGTAGCCTTTGCCTGGTTGAAGTTCTTGTTCATCTAATGATAATCAAGTGCACTGAGATGACTGCAAAACTAAAGACTGAAAAATAAAAAAAGAAACAGTCTGCTTGCTCCCTAACATAGAAATACACAAACATTTTGTAAATAACTTCAGATTAGTTTATTTCTTTTTCTTTGCAGCACAGATGTCCTAGCAAAACAGCTCCAGATTCTGCACTGTTTTCCAATTCTTCATTGGCCTCTTTTGACAGACACAAGAAATATTTTTGCTTCTCAAGGAACAGATCTTTGGGTGGACATAAAAAGTTTTCTTTGTCTGATGAAAGTTGTCCAAATATCCCCAAATTAAAATCCATCAGGTAATGTTGTAATTTGCTTTTGTGAAATACAGGTTAGAAATCTGTACTTTTCTGTCACTTTGTCAGTTCCAGAAAATTTGAATTGACATGCATAGTTTATAATTGTTTGGTCAAAAAGTCATCATCTCCCTTACTCATCCCAAGTGGGGTACAGTGGGGCCACTGACTGTTCAGACAAGAAGTACAAGAGGGAACCTGACTCAGAGATTGCTAAAACACCCAAAGCAATTATAAAAAGATCAAGACAAGAATTTAAAAATTGGACTGACCATTATAATTTATAGGAAATTTTGTTGAAACTACTGTATAAAGTACTTCCAGTCAAAGACTTCATGAAGTACATTTCATGCTGCCTGATTCCTGAGGGACAAAAATTCACATGGAGTTAATTTTAGTTATTTATAAAACATCATTTAACTATAACATAGTATCTACAACAAGATACTGCTCTTTTTTCTGTCTTCACAGTGATAATAGTTTCCAAGAGCTGTAAGACCCTAAACATTTCACAATAGAGAGTAATACTATTTTGTGAAGACCAAGAAAAACCCCAAAAGATTGATTCAAAACTTTTGTAAAAGCACCTACCATTTTCTAAGCACAAATATTAAAATACAGTAGATAACATAATCTAGTCTATCAGGTTCTTTCATGAGGAGGGAAATGGGAATATTCTGTTATCATATTAGGTTAGGATTATGATGACAACATTATTAGCACAAGAACTTGAAAAAAAATCCTTTTTGTCTAAATATCGTACTGTTTTCTAAAGTATGTACAGTAGAAACAGTATCATTCAATTAACAGGGGAAAAGAAACAAATAGAGTGACTGTTTAATTATTCTCCATGCACTTTGCCAGACTACCCCTCTGACTGGGTCAATGTTACATTTTGTTTTCCCTATGAATGGCTATGTTTTTAAAAAGACTTTACCCTTGAGGACCAAGACAAACTTTGGAGCATTCCTTGGTGGATGCAGGTAATATCTCTGTATTGCTCTAGTCCTGCCTATTCACATTCCATATGTTATCTTTGATGGAAAACAGAAAAAAGAGCATTAGCCCACAGAACTACTCTGCACTTTTTACATTAGATTGAACAATTGTGAACAATAATGGATATAGGTAACAGAGAAAAAGGACACCCTCAAGGCACTTCTCATTTATGTGTTCTCTTTGCTCAAAGATTTTTTTTTCTTTCATCATTATCAATATTAAGATCAGATTGTGACCTTTTTAAAACTAGTTCAATGTGGAAGAATACCAATCTCTTCATTTCATGGCTTGCCTTCCTACTTGCCATCATTTTTTAATGCTTCAAACTGTTCTATAATATTCTAAATATTTTAAATAGAATGTTAGATTTAAAATGTATGATTTCCGCATCTGGACTTTGTTAATAAATACTGTCACCCTTTTTATAAAATTTCATCCATAACAAAATTAGTCAAAGCAAAATATATATCACTGTGTAGTTCTAAATTACAACTGAGAGTAATTACAAACTGAAGCAAGAATAGAGGACATAATCATGTAAGAATATCTCCATTGCCTCAAGATATGTAAAAGCAACTAATATGTCAGCCTGGCTCTTGTAAATGCTCTAGCTACAGCTCTTTTCATTACACCCTCATATGATCTAATTTTGTCACAGCCCTTGAGTAACCTAGAACAGACACTGTTAGCTCAGATCACAATACTTTGCAATTCAGTACATAATATTTTTCTAAACAGGAAGAAGGGAAAGAAGAATGCATATCAGAGAAAGTACTTGGTCAGCTGCTTGCAGTGTTCACATCCAATGAATGACAGAATAAATTCCTGATACTGTATATTATTTGTAGTCAGATAAGTGCTGAAGAAATAGCAGAATTAGAACACAGACCACAAACTCTTATAATTTAAATATGATGTATATTAATATTACACATTATTAGTCTTACATTCTATCTGTGTTTGAAACTGGTTGCAAGGGAAGGAATTGTATCTTGGCTCAGTCAAGGACTACTGGATACAAAAATCCAAAGGGAAAAACTTGAATGCAATCAATGACATTTTTGACACCCTTGCTTATTTTTCTTTTTTCCTCTGTCAGGAGTCAATGTAATTTTGGAATGCAATAACTGATTTTTAAGTAAAATTGATATGCTTAATAATCTAAATGATGAACTGAGTATTTCAGTCATCATCTTGTTGATGAACAATATCTCACTTATTATGAAGTTATAATTTATGGGACCAGAACAAGACTGAGTGCTGAGATTACCAGCACTGCCCAGTCTGGACACAATGAAACCCCAGTATGCTCCCCACCTGAGTACTGCCGGTCCAAACCAAGCAGCAGTCTCATCTTTTGTCAAGAAATAGCCAGAGTTGGGAAAGAGATTTATTCTCTTTGGCTTTTTAATTACTTACTGTATCTGAGCACTCAAAATGTTCCAAGGATTCTTGATTAAGTACTGTTTTTTGTCTTCTCTGTTTGCTGTAGTTATATAGTGAGAGATTTAGAAGAGACAGAGAAAAGAAAGATGAAACTTTGGGCTTTCTAGCCTTATCTTTTAAATCTATTTAACAGATTTAGTTTTACTTTTTGTCTTATTTGACCTTAAAATGAGAATTTTTAAAAATCCTTTATAAAAAAGAAAGTTTTTGGCAAAAATCTGCACAGCAAGTACTTGCATCCAGCAGAGTCCTGGTCTCTTTTGGATCTCTATTCACTTTAACTAAAGCAGAGTTGGAACAGACCTGTGCATGAACTGAGGAAATGGAGAAGAAGTAACTTTACTAGGTTTTTGTTGCTTAAAATAATATATTTATTTGATAAATTCATTAAATAAAAATGACCATGAAATCTATAAAAAATTTCTTTTAAAATCAGTGTATGCATTCTAAACCCTAACAAAACTTATACTTAAAATTTTCAGTATTTCTGAAGACTTCCAGCTTTTCCAAACAGCATTTTAGTAAATCATGGCAAATGATAGAGGCAAACTTTACACAGGAAATAAACACTGAAAGTGTTATCATAATAGGAAGAATTACATGAATCCTATGAAATGTAATGAACTAACATTATTGACCAAGCAAAAATATTTTTTCCTTAAGAATAATCTTCTATTTTTTTTTCATTGAACTCTTAATGGTAAAAATAAACATACTTATTTCAGAGTAAGAAATAAATAGGAAACTCTGCCACACTTTTGGAAATCAATTCTCAGCATTCCACATAATAATTTTTCTAAGTAGCTTTTATTAACTACTAGCTACCTTGCAAACATCCGTATCACACATCAGACTGAATTTTTAACTGTATGTTTAAAAAAATTTGAAACATTTGATTGCATGTGTTACAAAGTAAATGCCTTTTAAAATATTGGATCAGGTTTTGCCATGCAAAAATGTAACTGCTGCTGGAGAAGTTATAAAATAGTAATTATTTTATTTGAGTTACCTAATTCTTGCATAGTTACCAGCTTCCAGGTTTAATAATATTTCATTTTACCTACATTATTCAGGCTGAAATCCTACATGATTTTCAATGTTTTAAGACAACTTTCAAAGCACTTGGAAAAGATGTCATCCCCTTTCAGCCATCAGGCAAATGTTGGTGGCTTTACCAGGGGCACCAATGATATTTTCAAAATATTTTTAAGGTATTCAAAAATTTTCTTTGGAAGTAAAATTTCATGTTTAGATAAAAAATAGCCCGAAGGAAAATGGTTTTGGGGGTTATTTTCTTTAAAATTTGTCTTATTTATAAAATCTAGGTTATTGTTTCCATAAACAAAATGCAAACTTACATCTAATGATATTAACTCTTCCACTCTTCCAGGTGGAATATATAGTGTGTGTGTGTATATATATATATATACACATATATACATATATATATATATACATACATATATATATATATATATATATATATATATAGGAGGCACCTGAAACCATATAAGATCATATAGAAACCTCTATAGAAGGCTCTTCAGGACTACATCCCAATAACCCAGCTCTTGGTACTCAAATCATTAAATGAGAGACAAGTTCAACATCTAAAAAAGAAGGGAATTGAGTATGTGCATAAGCATGGCATAGGCAAGTGTTTTCATCACCAGCGTTTTATGAAGAGAGTGATAGATCTTTGGATCATTTAAGACAGAAAACTTTTATAGCTTCATATTGTGAAGAGACTGCTTGATCTGTACATTAGCTGTACTTATCTCTACATTATACATGCAGAGAACTGTTGAAAAAAACACAAGGGGAGAGTAGCACCTTTTATCTAAGTCCTGTTAATGTACTACCTCCATCCAAAGCAGGATGTTAGAGCCTAGATCTGCACCCTGAAGATGGTTAACCAGGGTTAAATGTGGTCATCTCCAGTACTACTCATGAGATTTCAGGTAACCTCTCTTGGCTATGCCCCAACACCTTTACCAAAACTCATTAGCAGAACTTGGGTTAGTGTTTATAGATATATTTCTGACTAGACTTCAGTCTTTTGCTCTGTGATTTGCTGATTTTTCCTTATGCTTTATTCACGTTGCAATGACTACCGTGCAGTCATGCATTGCTGGATTAACAGGCTGACAATTGTGCTTCCACCTGGCCTGCAGCAGCATCATTTTGAAAGGCATTGCAAACCTGGAAAGGATTCCTGAGACTAAAAGTACTCTCTGCTTCTGTCTTTTGCTTGTTTTACGAGCTAACACTATTCACTAAAACACATTTCTTCATTACTGAAATTGCCAATACATACTTGATAAAGTAGCTTTTAACTAAGAATAACCCTTCACCTCTCAGGTACTTTTGAACTTTAGATTAGGCTTCTGGGTGCTGCAGGACCATACTCAAGTACTGCTATACAGCACAGGAGTAGCATGATTTTGTGACTGTCAATCTATAAATGGATTATAATCTATATTCATGATATTTAAAACATAAGAACTACATTTACAAGGAGAGAAATAAAATATAGTTCACACTGGCAAGTTATATTTGCATGAACATAGAGATGGTTGGTTTTCTTACGTGCTGCTTAGTAAGCGTAATTTTAACATTTTACACAACTTAATCCTAGAATTCATTCAAACTATAACCCTACCCTAGGTTCATTTCCCCCACTTGTGGAAATGCACCAAAAGCTGCCACATAGCCTTTGTCTTTGGATTTGGAGTTGGATAAAGGATACCTTCTCATTGCCTCTAAAAGATAACTAAATCAAAAGCACAATTTCAATATAAAGATTGAATGTCTGGAAAGCTTTTTGAGCTTTTCTTAAGCTACTTTGTGAAAGAGCTGTTTGCTGTCTCTTATCACCAATTATCTTCATTCTTTACTTAACTGTGAACAGAATTTGATTGTTACTGGAGTGCAAATGTTCCCTACCACCTGCTGTGGTAGTAGTTCTAACTGCTCTTATCTTTGTACCTGTTTTCTATCTAAATATTAATAAGCGCATAAACTACAGCAGGGAACACATGTTTTTGCTTGCTCTAAAGAGAGATAAGACAATGTAAGACAGCTTTGGACTATAGAAGTTTCATAGTGAATACTCACTGAATAAAAATTATAGGAAATCCATCTATAGCCTGAAAGAAGACACAGATATGTCCCTAAAAGTGGAGTCACCTAAACTCACCACTTTTATGACAAACAATATCATCTCTGTGGTATCCAGGTTTTTTAAGAATATGGGCAAGTTTTACCTACCAGACCATTCCAAATCCATCTTCCCCTCCTTTTCTTCCTACCTAAAAATTTAAATTTCTCTGTTTTGTATAAGCCTTGTGTATTACTGATTTGGTGTTGGTCAAGTAATTGATGAAGATTGATTTTATTAGAATTTCACTGCCCATTGTAAAAGGTATTTAGGTGAGTATGGGACACCAGTGAATCAAGTCCAGAAAACTTCCAGCAGCGTTTTTATGTTCAGATAAATTAGTAGGAAAGGAGAAGAACAGAATGGAGGAGGAAAAGAAATGGTACTTACTATGATTCTTGCTATGTCATTAAGACATTACAGAACGAAGAGGAGCTGGAGGGTCACCATATTGATAATATGATGGGAGAAAATAGGAGATTATATCCTTTCTTCATTAGTTAATGTTATACAACATAGCCCTTTTTCTGGAAACAAATTCTTAGAACAAAGCATAGTTGTCTTAGGAACTAAAGCATAGTTTTATATAAATTTTCTAGTAAATTATTTAAAATATAGCTAAATTTGATTGCCTTAAGTATTTTCTTAATGTCTATATTCAATTAATAAGGAATCAGGAAAATAACTAAATTGAATTCAATTTGAATATAGCAGATATCCGACTTAGCAGGTAGCTTAGAAGATATAAAATATTCATGCAGTAGCAGCAATAATTTCATTGTACATGAAAACATAAAGAAATATAAGCTTCAGTTGACACACATATAGTAAGCAGACCATTAGGAGTTAACAGCTGTAGGCTAGGTCTAATTCAGTATTAGATTCACACATCTTAGCTTTTTCTTTTTCCAGAATCAATATCTGCAAATAATAAATGAGATCCCAAAGGGTTGAGTTAAGCTCCAACTGCCACAGAGTAACTCTGCAATTGGTCATTGACTCAATAATGCAGGTGAGCTTCACACTGTAGAACATCTTTAGCACACTATAATAGAAAATTAATAGTGTTCAAATCAGCAGCAGGGTTACCCTAAGGATTACATAATAGCTTGGGTTAGAACAATCATCTAGCTCCAAGAAGTGTAAAATGTCATAAAACTAGAAAGATATAGAATAGTTCCTACATTAAGAATAATTTGTGTAGTGTACACTGACTTTTTTAAAACACATTAAACAAAAAAGATTCATATTATAAAAGTGTAGAGCTGAAAATATTGCCAGCAAACTGCATTGCAGTGATGTCCATGGGAAATATGAAAACCATATATCACTGTACTGTTAATAATAAGACTACAGAATTCAGTTTACTACTGTATTAGTAAAGGATTCATGTTAGCTACTGTAACACTATAGTAAAAAGTGAAAAACAGCATGTCCACAAAAGCACTTGTAAGACACTAATATAATAATAATAATAATAATAATAATAATAATAATAATAATAATAATAATAATAATAACATTGCTTTACCAGATTGCAGATAAAATAGCAAGTATTCCTTACAGACTGTATAGATTCTTTTATGTATAGTACTTTGGGACATGGTATATCAAGGGATTATTATTATTCAGTAATCAACTTAAGTGCACGAAAAATTATATGAGGCTTATTTACAGCAGAATAGTATGGTAACATTCTAGCAGCATTAGGGACTAATAGGCACCTGGAGACAAAAAGAGCATTCTCAGAAACCTAAAGCAATGTCAGAAAACTTCTCCTTCTCACTGCCCAGCACAAATACCTATCTCCCTGAAAGAAACAATACACTGCATAACATGTAATATAATATCAATTATTTTTTTAACCAGTTTTCAGAAGCAGAGATCGCTTTGCACAATTAAGGGCCCAGAGACAAAATTGAAATAGATACTATTTCTCAATCTGTGTAGCACGTGAGGACAGGTAGACATTATAGACAATATTCCTAAGTGTTAAAAACTAAGGTTCAACCATTGACATAAATTAAAATGGAAAATGCTTTCCACAATATTTTGAAAAAAAATAAGCATGAAAACCTCTGACTCCCCACAATTACTGGATTAATTCAGTTCATTTACTAAATAAAATAAAAGCTTTTCTCATTCCAATGCTGAACAACAAAATATACTCACTGCATTATACTGACTGTCCCATTTCCAGCTAAAAATTGTATATTTCCAGTTCATCTCTCAAACTTTCTTCATAGGTGCCTGCTGCTCCAAATTTAAATGGAACTTGACACACATACCACGGTCATTATAAGATCGAGTTCAGACTTACCCATGGGCTGCTACCATCCCTTACATCGCCATAGAGAAAAGCAGCTCGTGGCATTCCCCGCAGGCTACTTGTCGTACTTTTCAAAGGAGTAATGTCCTCACCAGCTTGGCACCAGCTGTAGGAATAAAAGATTGGAGTGTAGAATAAAATCCTCTGCTGCTCCGGTGCCTTCCCTGTGGCTCTTTTTCATAGTGACTTGTGCCATACACAAAATGGCACCTCTCTTTAAATGCGGAGAGGTCCAGGCTTTATATACCAGGCATGAGAATGCGAGTATACCACAAAACACTAGTTCCTTATCATGCGCTTGTTAGCTTGTCCAATCTATGGCAATCACTTTGGTCCCAGGGGTTGAAAGACACAAGGCGCAGGGAAAAAGCAAAGCAAAAGCTGAAGAAAGATCAATACTGCACTGTGAAACAAGAAATGTAGGCTATTTACTTTTCATTGATCTGATGATGCAGGAGAAACACCTCAGACTGGCATTAAATTGAGGGAATATATCTTCTGTGATTTTTCACCTCAAGGTCAAGAAAGAGTCAAAAAGAAATTAGAACAAACAGAAACTAATCACGGGAGTAAAATAAAACTATTAAACCACATTACAAAACCACATGGAAACATAACTAAGTATGAGGCTGAATAAGGTTCACAATGAAATAAACACTGCTAGCTCTTATCAGTTTCAACTTGCACCTGAACTGAATGCAAGAAAAGTCACTGTATGAAGCAGGTTAAAACAAATCAAAGTATAATGTTAATGCAGAGGCCTGTTCAAAAAAGTATATAGAATTATAGAATTAGAAAAATCTATATGACTCACATCAAAGACAGACATATGTGTTCACTTGCATTAACTTATTTAAACAAATAAGGTTTTACCTTTTCTGGTGTGAAAAGGAAGGGAAGGGCAGGCAACTTGTTTATCTTACCTTAAAAGTTATGTAGATTACATATCTTTCTATAGAAATGTTAATCATTGTGGTATGAACTTGAAGGTTTGTTGGTGGAAAAGTAAAAAGATTACAACTGGATAGTTCAATAGGCAATCGCTAATGTACATAGAACATTACAGACCACCAAATGTTGCTTTAAGAGACCAAAGCAAAAAGCCCAAATATCTGGAATTTAAACTTGTAAACAATTTGTTAACTATCATTCAAGGCTTATTTAGATGTTTGGTTAAAATTTTCCCCTAATGAAATCCTTATCAGTGCTTCTTAATCTGGCAAAATGGACACTACCTCAAAAAAATCATAAAAATTTGTTTTCATAAGCAAATGTGAGCACTGTATCAACTTATGGAGGTGACAAATAAGTATGCTAAAGAATCACCTCCTTCATAACTAGGAGGAGTGCAGGGGGAATTCTTCTGAAGTAAGGCAAATAACAGTTTATTTTTCTCCAAAAAAACAGGAAGGAAACAATGATGTGATCTTACATAAAAAATGTTGAAAAAAAGAAAGGAGTCAGAGAAAATTAAGACATTGTCCTCTATCTTGATTTCTTATTCATTTAAGGTATAGGTATAGACCTTCTAGACAAGGTAGAAAATGACATCTTAAGAAGGAGATGCAGAGTTCAGACTCTCTCTTTGACATTAAGGATTTGATTTACTGAAAAAAAATACTCATACATTCTCAGTGGTGAATTCATTGTGTGAACTCACAGTTTAAATATAAAGTCTTTTAGTGTTAAAGTACACACCATACTCTTATGATGGAAAAAATAAACATAATTTGGCATTCAGAGCTAGACTCAAATGACAAAGTAGGGAAATAAGAGGAGTAAAGTGTGTTATATATTGCAATTATTTCTAATTTTCATTTTAAAGGATTTATAATTTTGTCAATAGTCATTATTTAAAAAATAGTTTTGCCATAGGGAAGATATTTAAAAAGAATTGCCATGAATCACACCTTTAGATTAGAAGTTAGGAAGAGACTGAAAAAGATTGATAATAGTTTCCCTTGGTAGTGAAAACTAGGGGTTTTAACATCTCTTTAATGCTAGTAGAGATACTTTAAATTAAAGGTTATCAATGAGAGTTTGAAGTAGAAGGAATGCTCAGCATGGGACTCATTTTCAAACACATTTTCTTCTGCTTGTTTTCTTCCTCTGTTTTATTGTTAAATTCAGTTTTAGGCTTGAATGGCTTCTGTCATCATACGGTTTTTTAGGAGAGATTCAGTTTTAAGATCTAACACCTCAAAATAACTCAATGCTGTTTCCGCTGTCTCAGGGAGGTGTTTACCTTGATGGAGATTTGCACTTACTTAAGAGTGACCAACTTTTCTGTGATTAGACATGCATTTGGT
This sequence comes from Agelaius tricolor, assembly GCF_023055355.1. Taxonomy (NCBI): domain Eukaryota; kingdom Metazoa; phylum Chordata; class Aves; order Passeriformes; family Icteridae; genus Agelaius; species Agelaius tricolor. Next base: position 6,818,902 of record NW_027269287.1, on the reverse strand, counting down.
GGGGAATTCCACCCATGTCTTCTTTTATGATACTTCCCAGGGATTTCCTTCAAATTAGGGGACACCACAAAGGAAATTTTCTGTTTGTATAACAGATTGAATACCTGTTCATGTCCAACAGTGTCTATAGTCTAAGGACATGTCCTGTCTTTGTAAAACTTACTTGTGAAGAAAGCTCAGTTCTCAAGCTGAATCTCTTTCAAGTAACTGCTTCAAGTTAATTTTCTAGAATTATTTAAATCTACTGTTTTCCTCAAAACTTCCTTTCTTTTTATTTTCCTTCTAGTCTTTTGACAATAAACAAAAAACCCAAATCCATCAAAATTTACACAACACAGCATCCTCCATGAGAAATCTTGCCAGAACAACCAACACAGCCTGCCAAAACAAGACAGCCATTAAAACACACACAGAGGTCCCACACTGAGACATATGTTAGAAAAATGCAAACTATGTCAGTGAAACCATGTGCAAGCACCAGAACTTACTGATACAGATAAAGGGTTGAAACTGGTTCCAGATAAGCATTTGCCTCAAAGCAATCACTTCCTGTCTTGGTCTTCTAGACAAACCTTCAATCAAACATGCAGAATATCTTAAGTTAAAAAGATGATAATAGAAACTCATAATTCTGATAAACACTGAAAAACAGGAACAGAACTCCAGATTTGAATGGGGTTTAAATCTGTCTATGTCATGTATGCCTTCTGCTAATCTTTCATGTCCTCTTCATCCTGTTATTTCTGTTCTACAAGTGTTCATTTCTTTTCACACTTCCCTTTCATATCCCTGTCATACCATAAGTAAAATTACCCAATTTTTGCAAAGTATTTTTTTAACATATTAAAATTAAATCAAAAGAAATGGTTCTTTATTCCTGCTTCATTTGAAGTTTGTTTAGATTTGTACCAATGCCAATAAATGTATTCCATACCTGCTTTTTTTTTATGCTTGCTCCCATCAACAAGGGATTCAGTTTATATGAAGCCATTATTGCCTTTAGATTACCAAAAGGCTTTAGACTTGTTTCTGTCAGAACATACAATTTAACAATGTTTGCATTCTGAATGGAAAGATTTTTCAGTAAAACACACTGTCAAATTTCATGGAAAAAACCAACATATGTATTGATATCTAAAAATAAATTAATGAAGGTAATGACTGTAATAGCTATATATTCATATATATCTGTATGAGCATATAAATGTTCATGGCAGTCCAGAGATCTTTATATCAAGTATTTTCCCAGGTATTTTAAAGATATTTGCTCTGAAAAGCTACTCTTAAATAACTGTGTTTGCAGTACCACTTTAATATTTCTTGGGAAAAAACCTAAAGAGATAATTAATGTATTTGCAGCTATTGGAAGAAAAAAAACCTCTTAGATTCTCTAAGAAAATATCACTATTTTTAGAACTTTTTAATAAATATTTCTGTTCAAACAAAACTATAATAATGTCTGAAACTATTAGATGAAAATAAAATTTTAATCAGCTCTAAAACTGTTATCTTGAAGACGAAATGCAAATCTAGACAGTTAAAGAATAATGGCCATTGATATATAGCCTACCCATGAATTTTTGAAGGCTGTAATATTTCCAAACTGAAGAAAACATCTGAATTACTCCAACTAAAAACAAGCAAAGAAGAAACATATATATGCAGTTTGTCACAGTTTATATGATGGATATTAGTACAATTGTTTTCTATATGTAAAAAAACCAGTATGCATGTGTCAAAACATTTACACAACTTTCAGGTTAAGAATGTACATTATGAAAACGAACCTTTTATGGTAGATAATACAGTCTACCATGTGAAAACAGAGATAAAGATAGCTTTTCTTTAGCAGATGAGATTAAGTAACATTATAATTACTGAAAATGGACGTTTGAAGTCTGGTCCAGTTGCTACAAAGCTGTTGTAAACACTTTTTTTGGTTGCACAAGGCTCTGAACTCTTGTTTTCACTTACTGTAATTTTTGCTCCTCAGTTCAAAATTTATCTCAAAAGAGATTTCTGTCTTAAGCTACAGGATTCAGTTCAGATTCTGTTTCATTCTTTGTGACTTCTCTCATTGCTTCTTCATTTTAACTTTTGAAATGTTGACAATAAGTGAGAGTCAGAGACAACACATTCAGAACAAAAGTGTCATACTGCAAGCATTTTGCAACAGAGTTATATGTAGTTCTTGAGCAGCAGTGCAATAATAATGCAGTTTTTTCCAACACAAAAATCCATTTTCTAAAATAATTTTGACAAAATATTCAAATCCTTTAAATCCCAAACAAAAAAAAATAATTAAGAGATTCTTTCACAGGAAACTTTGTTTTTATTTCAGATTATAACAGACTAGATATTTCTTAAATACTATATTTATGTACGTATGTATGTATATATGAGTGTATATATATATGTGTGTGTCTATATAAAATGGTTTTCCAGTTGGAATTTTTATTTTTCAAGGGGATGTATTCAGCCTTGTACCTACTATTCAGCCTTGTACTTGCATGATGTGCATATCCACACAGGGAATTAGTGCCACATATCTCTTCCACATGATTTATTTCTGTTTGTTACACATAAACAAGACTAGGAACATTTCTGTTGATGATCTGATACTGCTTTTTTACCTTATGCAGGATCTTAGACAAATTCAATATCTTTATAAAAGTCAAATACAAATAACAATGGACTACATATAAGAATAACATAATTGGAAAAGCTGAAAATAATAAAAATCTGAAAAGCTGCAGACCCTGCATCTCCTCATTTCACAAAGTTTGCTTCTAGTACCTCCAATGAATAGTGACCACAACACTGGAAGGACTGAACTCTTTATATCTCTCCTGGCCATACAGAAAATTGTTACAGAAAAATCCCACTCTTCTGTTCTGATTCTACTTACAGTTCATAAATGCTCTGCGGGAAATAGCCACAAAAATCTGTGAAAAAAAGCTTCAGGATGTGGGTCTGAAGTAGATTGAATCCACAGGTTCCTGTGATAACAGCACCCCAATGTTTGTCCCAACTACAGTGGAACAGATACAAAGGGTATCAAACCCTACTAGGGATACAAACGCTGCTAGGCTGAAAACTGACCTACCTGAAGTGTAAACAGCAAGCTTTTAGCAATTCTCAAGTTCATGAAAGTGAGGATAACTTTTCTCCTTGATTTTCAAATGTGTGTACTTGTGAATATAGTAGTTCATGATTCCTACAATAAGTTTAAAAATCACAAAATTATCTGTTATTTGATAATAAAATCTCATAAATACAAAGGACACCGTGTTGAAGCCAGCTGATGAATGTAAAAAGGACCAGAGACTCAGTTGGTGATGTCCAGTATCATTGCACCCTTCATCATGACTCTAGCAAACACCTCAGGTGCCTTTTTGAATAGTAAAAGGTTCAGAAAACAAGGAAAAGATGAAAGGGAGAAAATGGGGAAAAGAGGGGACCTCTCCCCTGACTTCCTCCTTGCTTCTCCATTTGCCAGTATTTAGACTACCTAGACTCACAAATGCAGAAGTTCCCAGCAAGGGCCTTGAAGACATCTCTGGTTAACTATTGAGTTTTTTGATTCTGTCTAACTGTCATCCAAGCAATGAAAACTAATATTTGTTTAAGGATGGTTGGAAGTGCATCTGTCTCAAACTTCTTTCTCTCCACTGCAAGTGGGAACTAAATGGCCACACAGCTCTTCATTCCAGTGGATGAATAGGTAATGAGTGGCATTCAGTGTGGCTCAGTGTCACAAAGCAGGGACATGTCATGACATTATGGGAGTGTTGGTATTTAATTCTTCTATCTGTTAATTACTTTTCAGATATGTGATACTATGATCATGTTGACTACTATCAGGTTTGAGAGAGGTTAAAATTCTTTGGCAAAATTAACAAAATTCACTATCTTTCGTGTCTGAAAGACCAGAGCTTGACCTAAATAAGACATCTCAATAATGTTCTTTCTGACACTAAAGCTGCAAGAAAACTGTAAAATTTATAATGAGGATCCTCTAAGACAGATACATTCATGTAGCTCTTCCAGAAAAGTCACTTATTACTGTTTCTGGGCACAAATTTAGTGAGATAAAGTCTTAGTCAAGGCTTTACAGCTTTGGATGACAAGAAGCAGGACTACTGGATTACTGAAAATCAGACACTGCTCCAGACAAGTTTTTATAAATGTTTCAAGATCAAATCACAATAATTTATTTTGCTCTAATTCTGCTTGTTACACTATCCTCTGTAGTGCAGTTACCACTTTGGCAGTAAATATTATACAAGGAAAATGGACACTAGACTGAACTGCATAAACAGACAGAGCTTTTTGTGTATCCTACCTGTGTGCAGATCACACTCCTCTTGAATTCTTTCAAAGCTGTTGTATTTCCCTACATAACAGAGATATAGATTTTTTTAAGCATTATGAAAAGAGATAAAGGTATAAAGAACTGAAAACTATGCAGATAGGCAGCAGAAACAAGTAGGCAGATTCATACCTAGAATCTGTGGTGATATGTGCACATTCAGTGACAAATAAGATATGCTTCCTGATTCCTGCTCTTATAAAAAAAAATTACAAAAGAATTTGTTATTTTAAGTGGAACTCTTACAAATGTTGAAGGAGAAAATATTCTCTTGAAAGAGAAGTAGTACTTGTATTTGAAAGATATGAAGAATTTATTTTCCCTTTAAAAAGAGAATGCAGACAGACAATATTTTGTCTTCATATGTGATCAGATATGAAACCGACACATATTACTCAGTGATATATAAATGGGCAAAAAAGCTCCTTGAGACTTCATAAATAGCTTTGGAGTATCAGGTTGGACCTGGCTTGTCTGAAATAGAAGAATTTGAAACTTTTAATATAGTTGGCTTACAGCAAATTAATGGCTCTTTAAAGATCTACTTTGGAGTGTTAAGTTAAGCTGCACATCTGCAAGGGAAAAGTGACTACAAAGTCACATACCAAGAGCAGTTTTAGAAGTGATGAGCAATTTCTCAGTTATGCTGTCTCTTTTGACACCAGCTGAGTGTCAAAAGAGTTGATTAAGTAAGCTACACATTTCCTTCTCTTAGCATAATAGAAGGGCTGGACTCCTTCACAGAATCCTCTGACAGACACAGGTGGGATGGCAATTCAACCTGTGAAGCAGTCAAGTGCTGAGAGGAACAGCCAGTGAGGAAAAACAGAGTCAGGAAAGTTGCAGGATGAAGTGCAGAGAAGGTTCAATTTTGCATTCAAACTTTGGAATATTTATCAAAATATAATCTGAGGTTTCTGTCCTTCTGTGATAAATTAATGCATATCTTCTCTTGCAGAGAGGAGTCTATTTCTAATAGAATCTTACATTAGATAATAACATGGAGAAAGGTTACAGTGAATTACACACCTAATTTCTACACTTATCTGACTTCTGTAAAATTTTATTATTTTATTTTCTAAGAGATTAGCTCACTGTTTTAGCTTTCATAGTCTCATTTTCTGCAGTTTCAGGATGCCCAAAGTTAGCAATGTGAACAAATTCGTATTTCCACATTTTTTTCCTTAGAATTATAATGAAAGTCAAATCACACTTACAAACTTTTTCTTTAGTATTTGAAAAAGCAAAATTCTGTTTCTGAGGAACTAATACACTGATTCTTTCCTTAAAGAATATGTAAGTCTATATCTGAACATTATTTTTTAGAGTAATTTATGGTGAAAACATCTATAATTTAAGGAAGACATAGGGATTTGCAGCAGAAGAATAGAAGCCTTTTTTAGTCAGTGTTGATTGGGTCATAAGGTTCTTGGAGTTACTACATGCCATTTCTGTGGACATGAATGGTCAGTGCAGAAAAATTCAGAGGAGTAGCTCACATCACCTTTGAATACTCAAAGTGATGTCCATTACAGAAACCAAAAGAAAACATTAAAGTTATTTCATAGCTTAGTCAAACTCACTTTTTGTATGAATCAGAGAAACTTGTTTTTAAATGAATTGTAAAGCCCACCAGAGTCATTGAGACTAGAAGAATCTGATATATGCAATAAATAGATCGACTCTTTTGTTGCCTGGAATACAGGCAATGCAACCTAAGCATAAGAGTATAATATCTGATGAAGCAAGACTGTCAGAATACTTTGAGTAACTAGAGAAAAGAGCATGTGTTGTAATGCTATAATGACAATTACAAGTCAGAAGACGCTTCAGGATAAACCCCTGTTTTAAGGCTCAGTGGGCAGCAGGGAAGACATTTGGAACTGAGAATTTTCATGCTTGTTCAAAACTGAGGACATTCTGTATTTAATTATTTCCTCTTATAAGCACTCCTGCACTGAAGAGCGTCTTGAAAACTTAAACTTATTAGGATGTTTGAGAAGGACAGAAGTAATAATGACAGTGATAGAAAAATGTGTAGATTTAAAGGGAAAAAAAATCAAAAGCCTTCTGAATCTTCAGTGAAAACCAAAACATAAAAATGTATAAAGCTTTCATCTTCATACAAAAATGAGCTGTGATTCATCTTAAGAGACTAAGCAAGACAAAAGGGTCTAGACTCACCTCACTCCTATGCTGACATCCCATTACCCAGTGGAGCAAAAAAACCTTAAAATCAGACAGCTTAAAAATCAACCACTGAAAGAAACTGATTATGGTTTATTGGAGAAAGCAATTGCCTTGGTCTGGGAGAAGCTTCATTGTTAGAATATCAAATCAGACTCATCAACTTCCACTGCTCCAGAAATAATAGTGATATCAATTTAAAGTCCTGAGTGATTTTGAAATTTAGGGACAGATATTTAAGTATTTATTTATAGGTAAATTAGAACAGAGGAAGAATTAAAGACCAGTGGACAACATAGGATTTTCAGGATTAGCACACACAAAACAAATACTTTCTGCTGCATATATAATTTCTCGGTGCAATTAGGAATAAGAGAAGTATCATGGTTTCAACAATATGTATTGGAAGAACATTCCAAAACCTAATTTAAGACAGACAGTGATGTTTGGGTTTTTTTTAATACAGAGCCAGCCCTAATCTCCCTAACATTAATTTAATTTTATTATGCCAGATCATATTACATGTATCTATTATTACATATACTATTTGTAGTAACATATACTAAATCACTTCTGTAAACATTTTTTCTTACAAAAAGACAAATTTCAATGCATTATTTTCATTTTTATGACCTATCTCTGTGACTCCAGCTGCTTTTTAGAAAAATTGCTATATAAATTAATTTTAATTTATTTTACATATGTGAATATAATGAAAATTATACATATCATCAAAGAAATGGTAAAAAAAGTTTTATACTGTCAGGAAAAAGAATAGTTCCAACATCCTCCATTATTTTGTGATTACTAGTATTTCATTTTCTTTTAAAAGCCTCCCCATCCTTATGTCATGATTTATGACTTTTTATGAATTAAATATATATTTCCGGACAATTACTAGGTTCATTGCTAATCTAAGCCCATCAGCCTGCATGTCTTCTATCACAGTCATTCAAGGAACCAGATTCAATAATGGAAGGCATTGCACGGTTGGACAGTTAGCAAACAGGGCATATTCAGCACACTAATTTAAATAGTGCATATTCTTTTCTCACTGAGGGAAAAAGGCTGAAATAGCCAGCTCACTAGATTCAAGGACACTACTGACCTCCTCAGTTAGTAAGTTAGTGAAAACCAGAGTAGTGTCAGGAACAGTAATCCTGTTTGAGATCTTTTACTGATGTTTAAAGAGGTGCAATATCTGAGTCTGGAAGTATTTTACAAGCATTTATGACTTACATTACATTTAGGAGTTTCTTCACTTTTTCCATTTGCTTTGATGTCAAAAAAAGGGGAAAATAATCAAACTACCTCAGTGATAGAAGATATATACAGACCAATTAACTTGCTCAGCTGCAGTCATCTCAATAATTTCCTAGACTTTTCTCCAAACCAAGTAATAACCTGTCTTTTGCAGCAACAAAAAAATTAATTTTTTGCTGGTAATTGGTGGAATGAATACAAGTTGTACAAGAGGTAACCACTGCTGACTTAAGGGATTGCGTATAGATTAATTTTATGTAATGCCTCAGTTATTCCATAAATTAGAAAATAACATAGACATAATTTTACAAGGAAAAGAATGTTCCGAGTAATTATAAGTTATGTTATAGAAGTTCTCCTGTTGGACAAGTTTGTCTAATTCAGACTAGTCTTGAAGCCAACAGTTATCAATATCTTTGCAACCTCTTCCTGAATAAAAGACACAGAAGGCTAGGCCCTTCCCTAACAGTATTCTCTTCTTCAAATTATTGCTTACTTGTGATGTAGCTGATCAAGTCAGCTAGTCATTTAGTGAACATTTTTTTTCTTTAAATTCTCTAATATTGGTTTGGGGTTTTTTTCTAATCTTTTCAAGCAAACAGAATATTGCAAAATATGTATTGCTTCCTTTTTGTCTCAGGAGAACAGAACAGTAATTCCTTATTTAGACAGCTTTTATTTTTTTCCCCTTCAGAGATAAATAATCCAAAATGAGAATTACATTATATAAAACTCTCCTAGATTACCAAAATCAGCAGCAAACATTTTTATTAATTTATCTCAAAAATGGTATCAGCATTAAGTTAATGACACATTATGAGTGTTATACCGTCATGAGCAAAACAGAAGACTTCTCTTGGGCTGGAAAGCTTTGTTCTCTTCATTCAAAAGAAAAAGGCAGCAGTAATGGGAGGACAAGCAAGGAGCATATTCCCCACATGAACAAGAGTAGGTAGTCATCCAGTCATATTCCTGTTGGGTAGATGCAAACCAGGTCTTGAGAGACACCACATAGCCTGGTTCCCTTTTTAACCAATTATTTTCCAATGAAATGTGGGGAAACCCAAACATGCAATAGAGACATACCCCAACCTGAGTTATCCAATGTTGTGAGCAAGTCACAAAGAGAATCAAGGACAGAGCATGCATGCCCTGAGTCTTGACCCCGTGTTTTTCTTACGGAACCATATTTTACCAGTCTTCCCAAATGTCATTCTTTATGCATTTAGGAGGGAAAAAAATAAATTTGAAGTACAAAATCAAAAAAGAGATTTATCAGAAAAAGTTATAAAATAAATACAAAGTCCTAGGACTGTAATGTGTCATAAGCCATCTTGTTTCCTTGAACAGATCTCGTGGCTGGTTTTTGCCTGGAAAGTCTTTTATAACATACCTCTTACAAACAAAAAGTTTTATAAGAAAAGAGGATCCAGTAAAACCACTTTGTCTTGTCTGCTCACAGTCCACTCAAAGACAGGTTCTTATAAATAACAAAGGGCTGTATATTTAGCTCAAGCTGTGCCTTTCCCATCAAGATAATGATAGATGGCTTTAAAACTTGCCCAGCACTGGACTGAGATGAATGGCCTGTTTGGCTTCTTGCTCAACAGTATTGTCTTTGGGGTTGGTTTGTTGTTTTTTTGGGGGGAGGCTGGTTTTTTCCCCGTTGGTTTTTCACTACATACTTTTTACATTCATAAGAGAGATTAGTCTTCTTTGGGAAATGGAAATTGTTAATGCCCATCCATCAGCAGAGAGGAGGGTGAACAGACATAAACATTACACAGAATACATTTCATTTTTCATCAAATTTTAAAAAAACTATTCATTTTACAATAGAGGGCTAAAAATATCTTGCATTTGCAACTACTCCTTCTTGTATATCAACACAATTCATAGGTCTTAATTCATTAGACTAATGTGTTTATAAGGCAGCTGAAATGTCAAAGCACTGCTAGATTTAGTATAAACTTAAATTCCATTACCTGGCAGGCATTAATTGCTTATGGAGCGTGGGGATTCTTCCCAAGGGTCTTATATGTTTCCTTTTGTCATTTTGCTAACTATTCTGTCTAGACGAACTTAAAGCCCTTAATCCACCATAGGGATCAATAAACTGCACAATAATTCAGTCCTAATAATTAGCTTTCACTTAAACACAAATGGTCGTTTCATTGTGAACTGCAGTACAAAATGATAATGCAATAATTAAAAAGACAGATGAAAGAGTGACTTAATAGGAAAGAGGCCTTACTGTTCAATTAGAGACATTACCATTCAACCTTTTTATTACTGCCACAACCTTTCAATTTTTAAAAAAATAATACTTCAAGCTATGCTCATTTAACACATGACAGTATCACTATTATATGCACAGTCTTATGATATGAGTCTTGCACTACAAGACTGATGCAAGCCAGTTGTCTTGGTGAAACCATTAAAATGATGAGCATTTGCTGCTAAGGTCTACAAGATATACATAAATCACAGCGCTACAGTTGGCAAACAGGAAAGTTATTTTTAATAAAGCTATTGTGTCCCCAGGAATATGAGGAGTATTCTGCAGTCCTTTGCAACAATCTTAACATGTTACTCTAAAAAATATGTTAAGATATATTTGAAACTAAATTTGATGACTTTCTACTCTTTTTACAATACCTGATAAATCACAGAGTGCTAAATTCCTTTATTTGCTGATACAGCAATTTAGCTATAATAAGTCCAAAAAGGTACAAAACTTCATTAACCTTTTAATACAGCTTCACAGATGTAGGATGATAGATATATTTGAAACCTTATGATCAAAGCAATGGCCTAATAGCAAGATCTTTCATTTTACCTTTGCTTTTTCTTGCTTTCATTTTAATTTCTGCTATATCTTAATACATAGATGCAACCAGAATTTTATGCAATCTCACTGGCAGATGGAGAATCCATAAGCAATTTCTGTTCAAGTCAGCTTCTACAAATGCTAGTATAGATTTTTCTTTGCTCAGGCATGGCTTTGCTCTTCATTAAAGAACATGCTCCTATTTCTCTTAGTCTTGTACTCTTTATATGATAGAGATCCAATGTTTGATGAAGTAGAGTGGCAGCCCAAAACACATTGACTGCCAGTAGAGCATTTACTTTATGCACATACTAATCTATCTCTCAATAAAACCTCAAAAGCAATTGCTAAATAAGAGAAGGAAAAATGTGATTTTATATTGGAGACTTGGGACCCAACTGCACATAATCTTAACTGCAGAACTTCAGATGTGTAAAATTTGGATTCACAAGACTCTTTGAGCTTGGTGCTTATCCTCTATTTGAGGTGAAGGATGGAGATAAAGAAATTGAATAACAGAGCAATTAGGAAAAAAATCCCACCGTGAAAAAGGGGAAGAGTTAAACTTTAGTCCTAAAACTAGTAGATGGTTGACTAGTAAAAGATGTAATAATAGATTGTTACTTTTTTCAATGTCTTGCAGATATTTTGTTGCCACTTTATTTATTTATAATATTATAATTTATATAATGTATAATTATTCATTTATAATATTATTATAAATATTATTATACTTATAATTTATTGAAAATTGCCGACATGATTTGTACCAAGCTGGAAAATTACTGGTTACTTATTTAGCTGCTGCTGACCACAATTCAAGGTTCAGAGTACTGTGAAGTAATTAAAATTCAGTAAATTCTCTGGAAAAGAATTGGAAATATATTCAGCACACCTTTTTTAGACAGCAAAATTAATTTAAGAGTATAGAGTGTTTAAGTTTTGATCAGTCTTTCCTTAGGCACTGTATAGGATTTTTGGGTTGAAGCAAAATGACCAACATAGCCATGACTGTTGTGTTTGCCACTAATGTCCCAAACTCCCTGTCCACAGACGCACAAAACAGATGGCTGACGTAGAAGACCTGATGACAAGTAAATTCTGCCACTGCTTTGTGCAGAGAAGGGTTCTGAGCTTTCATCTTCAACATATCATCACTAACACTAACATGAGTTTTTTGCTTTAACTCTTTTCCTTTGAAATATCAATCATCAGTTCTCCAAAGGAGTTCAAAGTTGGTGTTTTCTCTTTTGCAAAACGCAAGTTAGGTTGAATGAAAATCATGTGGTATAAGAAAGAGTCAACTTACAAATCAATAGGTAAAAACTAGTTGCCTTATGTTTTGTGCACTGCTTTTACAGCTTGAATATTGAAGAGCATGAAAACTCATAAGACCATAGTTTGAAACAGGTTTTCTCTTAGATCACCTTCCAGTCTTTCTGCCTAGACACTCAAAACATGACCAAAAATAAATTTTGTGCCACTACTTCTCCCCAGCTCCAGTCCCAACTCTACCAGAGATGCATGAAAGGTTGCTAGCACACGTTCAGAGACAAAAATCTGAATGAACTGACTTACTAAACCCCCAGTTAGAGAAACAATGAAATTGAATAAACAAAAGAAGAATTTGGGCACATCCAGAGAGAGAGCTACTAGTGATACCAAATTGACTTTTTACCTTTTTTTCTTTTTTATATATTCCCTATATTCTTTACACATGTTTTTGTAGTTCTGTAGCCTATTTTTGCATTTGTAGTTAGCTCCAGTACTTTTCCCTAACCTGATAGGCAAAAAGACAAAACACATTCCAGGGGCTCCAAAGAGGGGGTCCAAGACTCCTATGCTATCTTGATTCTTCCGGGGAGCCAAGGCTGAAAATGATTCTTCAAGACATGTTTTGATAAGCAGAGTTTAATTCCTATCTAGAGGAAGGTTGAACTGGAGGGGAGTTACCTCACCACATATGTCTCCAACTGGGGATTCTTGTCAGATATGCTAATTTGTGAAATCTATAAAAATTATGTATGGGTTATGCTGTGTGTGCATCTTCACTGTTTTCCATCTGGTGAATCATGCACCTAAGGATCCTTATAAAGGTAACCCCTTTTTATCACCTTAACTGTGTCTGGCTCATGATTTTAGGACCAGGAAAAAGGCATTACTAGAAGCAGCCAACAGCTCATGGCTTCTCCCTCTGAAACTGAAACTTTAGGGCTGCAACTCCCTGATCTGCAGCCCTAAAGCAGCCTACTTCAAAGTGACCTTCTGACTGTAACTTATTGCTTGCAGGGGAGTTGGGGCGGTGGGGTTGGGGTGGCTGAGGGGTGGGGTAATGGATGGGGGGTGGGGGCAGTGGTAAGCCAAGAGAAGCAGTACTAGCCATCAGGCTTCAATTCAGCAAGGTTTAAGAACATTTTTCAAGTTAGATACACATTGCTCCAGCAGAATGGGTAGTCCAGAAATACCCATGTCTAAAAAGGTCTAAATGTGGAGTGAGAAACAGAAAACCACTAAGAAAACTAAACTTCATTCTAAGTGTAAGCAAAGAGTCATCAGAAAATGCAGCCACATATTTTCAGATGTTGATCATAAACTGAGGAAATAATACTCAAAGTTTGTAATAAGAGGCATTCTGCTTGTTGGGCAGAATGATATTATAAGGAGTGGAAGACTAAGAGAACTAACATTCCAAGTTACTAATTTTGCAGTGTGTCAGCTGCCTAAATAAGACAGGGAGTTAAGGATATTACTTTCTAAAAATGTTGCCCCTTTTTCCTCCAGAGATTATCACAGCTACAAAAGGGCTGCTATGACTTTTTTCATTTAAATCAAAGTATTAATTTTAACAAACCCTTCTGACTGACAAATTGCCATGATGCTTCTTTTAATAGTTCTGTAACATGATCAGTTGTATGCATAATAAGAATAATGTACAATCAGGACATATTTTGAATCTATATTTTCTAATCAGAGAGAGAGAATGTATAGACTAGTGTTGGTAACATGCTATTTTCTAAACCTCTTCTTTTTAAATATCTTTAGTGTTAGGGGGAGAGTGGTTTCCTTGGATATTAATATAAAATATCAAGCATGAAATATGTACATTAAGAATACTATTATCCACATAACACTGCTATTACTCTATATGAGCGTTATATTATATGATGTGTGCAAATACCACAAAAGTATGATGAACATTCACTGATCACTGAGAGGTTTGGATAAGTCTGAAAAGCCATATATAATTAATCAAACTATAGTCTCAGTTTTGAAATTAAACATGCTCATACATTCTGCTGCTGGATATCTCTCAACTTGAAATGTCTTGAAACTTCAGCAGGCAACATCTAATAACACAAGGTGCTGTACCTCACTGGCTCCAGATAGTTATCAATATCTAATAAATGCCAAGGGCCTGCTCCTTCTGGTTGATGGAAAAGGCCATCAAGGTTTAATGAGTGAAAAGAATAACATTGTAGTCCACTGCTTGCTACATAACTGGAGGTAAAAAATGTAAAATTTAACTCTGCCCCTAAAAATGTTAAAGGTACAGTGTACTTCCAAGATTGCCATCATTCACAGCCCTCTGCTGCTTCCACAGCAGTGTTATATGTGAAAAGCACTTAGCATAGGTTTTTCAAGATTGAGATGCTTTACATGGAAACTGAGATAATGATGTACATATGGAGCTTTTCTACTCTGTTTTTTCAAAATGCATGCACCTTGTCTGAACCCCTAACTTGAGACAAAGATTACTTTCTGACAGCATTTAGATGCCATAGGTACACAGCTTAATGAGGAAATGCTTGCGATGGCAAGCAGTTTAATGAGGAAGTTATGGCATTGGTATTTTATCTGTTAGGCTTATGTATTAAAAAGACAGTAATTTTTAAAAGGTCATGTAGATATGGTCATATAAAACAACATAATCAATCCTAGTATTTCATAAATCATGAGATAAGATTAAAAAAATTATCAATACTTAATAAATAATCAGATTTGAGATAACAGTCAAATAATTATAGAGAATAAAGAATTCCTTTAAGTACTATTTAATTGGATAAAGCAATTAATATTATCTAAAAAGTAGATTTTCAAATAAAAAAATTAAATATTGTGATTCCAATAAAGGAATTGAACTAGTGAAAACCAGACAGTCAGCAGTATACAGAACTATTTTTGACTACCCACCCAGAAGTTTAAGCATTACAATGTCTTTTCAGTGGTTCAAAAACAAGTGATACTTATCTCTCCAACTTCAAAATCACAATGTTTTGGAAACAAATTAAGTTTTATAAGTCATTCCTGAGGACTTCAAGTCATTCAGGACACCTTGCTCACAGTGAACTCCATGCCAAATTTACCAAAACAGGCTGACAACGCTATGTTTGAAAGCATTTTAAATAAGAAACATTATAGTTACTCTATTACTACAGTAACATTAATATACTAAACTTATCTGGCTCATGCCTGTACTGTACACATCTATAGAAGTCCTCTTACAGAGAAAATACTTTTGAAGCAATGTATGCTCCTCCTCCATCCACTTTATAACCATCTACATCTATTTTAAAAATGCGGAATGCTCTTTTCCTTGTATGTGTCTCTCTTGATCAATACAAAGAGTTTGACTTCTGGTGAGGTCAATACTTTTAACCCTGTACACATAGTTATTTTCCATTATTTCCTGACAAGAAAAACACGATTTGGATTATATACAATGATTCCAGATCCAAGCACCTTCTTCTCTCTTACCATAGAGATACCTTCCCAGATATATCCACCCAAAGAAAAAGGAAAATAAATGAAAAAAATCAATAAATTATGTGGCTGACAGTGTGACAGTGTGTGTATGGATTATAATCTAATTTTGAGTTCTGTATAGAGTTTTATTAAATTTACTATGGCCTGGAAATGGAGAGACAAAGTAAAAGAAAGGTGACAGAAAACATGTTATAGATTTTGTTACAGAAATATACTTACAAATAAATAAGCATTTCCATTGAACTTTTCCATTTTATTCCAAGGACATTTTAAAAGCATTTTGCATTTTGCTGCCAGATCATGTTTGACTTTATGCCATTTATATATCTGAATGCAAAATGTTATCCTAAAGTCATCTAAGAGGTAATGGGTGTTTCCAGCTTTTACACTAAACTGAGGAGATGCAAGAGCTCTAACAATCCTAGTCATTGACATTTACAACTATAGGGTTTGTTTTTAATACAGGGCAGTGAGCAATGTACTTAAGGCATCAGAAGATGGTTTATAGCACACACTAAAGGTGAATCACTTTTTAGTAGATTTATTAGCTAGAGGACCTGCAATCTCAAGAGGAAATTTAGCCAGATTTAACCCAAGTAGTGCTGCCTCTTATAGTCATTTCCTTTGAAATTCTCAGCAGATCTCAGGCATCTAAAATGTCCAATTTGGGGATGTTGCTTTTTTCCCCAGCTGGTTTCTGCTACCTTGGGTAATGACAGAGTACTCATTAAGAAACTAATTGATTTTTATTAATTATCTGTGGTGTAATTTTTTTTACTGATTTTTTCCCCGAGTATCTAAGCTTATTAACTGCAAATACACAGTCAGTATATAATTAGTCCTGAAGTAAAGTGGACTCAATGATGCTCATTGAGCATCAAGAGCACTAATATATATAAAAATATATATTTAAAATCAAGAACACTAATATTTATAAAAATATATATAAACCCCTATGTTTTAAAGTATTTTTACCAATATAAAAAGAAATTGTTAAGAATGATGAAATTTCAAAACTGAATATATGAATTTAAGAAACCCTCTGTGCAAACTGACCTATTAATCCATAATTCCCACTCCCATATTTGATGCACAGATTTTGAATGAAACAGTTCTAAATGGTACAGAGTATTAAATGCTGCCAATATTATAATATGGTTACAACTATTTTTTTCAGATTTTCATCTGAATATATTTAATATATAATTTATTAATTAGATACTAAGTGTTTTAAAAATACAGAACCTGGCTATTTATAGTTTTCTTGCAAGTAAATTGTCAGCACCCTCTGCTCGAGCCAGGAGAGACATTTTAGAATATCTATCTGACCTTTACGAAACTAATTTTAGTCAGAACATCTCAGTATTATTAATTCTTGTAAAAGCAAAAAGCCACTCATCTAGGCTAGCTTTCATATAATGCCTGATGAAAGACAGTGACAGAGACCAATTAACAATTCCACATTGCAGCAGATTCCTTTTGCTTTCATGGCTGTCAGACTTTAACTGTTACATAAAACACCAGAAATTATAAAACCTCTGGTTGTTGTAGCTTCCATTCCTCCTTCATCCACAAATAAGGCACTCATTAGGAAGAGGATTTTAGTCTTACTGCACATTTCTTCGTTGTGAACCAGGCAGTAGTTTAAAAAGTTGTTGACAACAAATGAGGTGAATAATCATGAATAATTTCAAGCTGCTATGAAGGACACAATACATACACACTACAAAAAGTAAAATAGATCCCAGTCATTATTTCAAGCAATTAATTGTGACTAATGTTATGATCACATTCACCCCTCATGAGTTCATGTTATACTTGAACCTTTTATTTATTTGAATAAGTATCTCAAAAGTATTACAATCTCTTATTAATAGATTTTTTTAAGTTTTAAGCTTTATTTTTGATTTTCCATAAATACAGTTATTAATCAGATGTCACATATTGTTGTTTTTAATTAATTAACCTAAAAAAGCACTGATTAGAACATGGATGGAAATTTGGTTTCAGTTTCCAAGCATGTTCACAAACATGTACCCCAAATAAGGTTTGTATAAACATAAGCAACAGTAAACAACTATTAAATTGGAGCACAGAATAAGAACATAATGGGAGATGCACCAAATTGATTAAAAAATTAATTAAATTAAAAATTTATAAATTAAATTAAAAAATTATTTAAATAAAATCCTCCCAAAGTTTTAAAAGCACTGCACACTAATTGTGTCACATGTTCCCGCTATTGTTGGCTGCCAAATTACTAATGTTACTATGAGGGGAGAAGTAAAAAAAAATCTAAAAATCACCATGATATTCTAAGTTAAAAATAGCAATAACAATAATTTATGTCAGATGTTCCCAAGGAAACCAGATTTGTCTATATGGACAGATTATCTGCAACATGAGTTATGAAAAGTTCTAACCCATTATCTGAAGGCATGTGAGGTGTAGCTGATTAGAAGTGGCTAGACTGATTTTCAGTATTAATCCCTAACTGTTAATAGTCTTTCAGAAAATCATTGATTCCTCGGGTCTTTTCAACAAAGGATCTTTTTTTCTTGCAAATATATTGTGACTCTGGAAAGAAGCAGTTAATATTTCTAAAAGAAAAAAAGAAAGAAAGAAAAAACAAAACAGGGTGAAGTAAGGCCAGCAGGCTAGTCAGAATGAGAAAAAAACTCACTTAAAGGAGAATATTCTAATTGCACAACAACTCCTGTCCATAAAGATAACAGATTCATGGTCTGCAGGTGTTAGGAAAGAAAGAGTACCATTCTGTCCAATTCCTATATTTTTATGCAACAATACTTAAAGTGACATCTAAGTTTATTATGCCCAGAAGAAATTATTAGAAAGGTCAGGTTTCCTAGACTAGACTAATGATAATCTCAAAGCCAACTTACTATTATCATTTCACTCCTATTTTATGTGTGCCAGGTAGATCAATACTGTTCTGTTTCTGTACCTCCAAAAACAAATCAAAAATCAGACAACCACGCAACACAGTCATATGAAAAGAAGTAGTACTATTGTTTTATTTATATAACTAAACTCATAGGGCAGTACGTCAAACAGCATCATAACCACTATCATAATTTCTGGGGCATATTTCAAAGTATCATTTTTAAAAATTTTAGAAGAATTTTCAGCTTGCTATTGTATCATTTGATTATGATACATCTTCATGCAATTACTGTGTTTTCTGAAAATGAGTTCTGCTAAAGTAAGGAGAACATCTGGAAGATTAAATATTTGATATATTGACAGAAATTGTAAATGTCAGTTCTCTGCTCTCCATGTTAAAGCCTGCTCAAATATGCTTCCTAAAGCAAAACTAAACTAAACTAAAATAGTTATTACAAAAGATGAAGAGCACTCTTTGAATCATACTTGAGCAAGAGTGATTGCAGGAGTTCTAAACACCTGCAATCACAGGTGTTTAGGACAATATTGTCATAGTTAAGTTGTTTTAATTCCTAAGGCCATGAAACATGCTGGTTCCACTGCATCAACTTTTAAGTAAAAATGAAAATATCACCCACAAAAATATGTAACACATTAGGCCAAAGTCTTTGTTTACTATTAGGCAGATAGATGAATAGGCATGTGATAAGAGAAATACAAACGTCAATATACACAAATCCCAGCTGCATCTAGAAATAAGGTAATGATACCTCATGCACATTGTGTAGCACAAGCTTTTCTAGTAGTTTCACTCAGTTGCTTTTTAATACTCAAAGCAAATTCTCTGTATCTTGAGTATTCAGCAGAAATTTCTCTTAACAGTTAAAACAGAGAAAATTACCTTCCTCCTGCTACGCTCAGAGAGACTTTGGTTATATAAAAAATGTGTATTCCTGTATGCTTCTTTATGAAGGGCTCTATACATTCTTTGTACTTCTCTGAGAAAGAAAGGTGAAATCTTTATTTCGTTCATACTGACTACACCAAGGGATATACCAGGATTTAATATAACATGATGCAAAAGTATGAACTCAACATTTAAACAACAGAAAGTTGAAGAAAATCACCATCTTCAGTGGTGTCCAGGTTCAATGTGGCTGTCCAGGTTCATATACATTTTGGAAATAAACCTGACCATCTCTATTTTGACCTCTTGGTATCTAAGCAAAATGAGGTCTAAGACACATTTATGAAAAATAGGAAATTATACATAAACTGTAAGGGAATGCTGAAGATGTCAAAGGAGGAAGCCTAGTCAAAGTGCTAATACCTATGTCTTCTCCCATAGCATGAACATGAGCACAAGTTTTATGAGATGACCCTGACCTGCCACTTTCTTTTGCAAATTACTACTGCCTTAATTATTTGCATCCGTGAACCCAAATGAAAATACTTAAGGATATATCAATATGCTCATAAATCATCTGCAGGCAATAAGTAATCCAACACAGATAATTAGAGAATTTACGGAAGGCTTACTCCTTCTGTTTATCTGCTTATGACATTTGCAGTACAGCCTTAACAGCAGGATAATTACTAGATTTATTCATCAAACAAAATCACGCCTTCTGGGAATGCACAGGGACTCTGGTTTTAGGACTAATAAAGACATTTTTCACCAAAACTCAAGCACTAATTTGCTCAATAACTAGCTGCAATAAGCTTTTATGGAAGCACTCAAAGAAAAGGCTTGGCACCAGAGGGCAGATAATTAAAGGTGCAGTATCCCATACAAAAGTCTCTGAACAATTCCCTGACCATATTAAAATTTAATTGTTGAATGTTAATTGAAAAAAAAATGAGTCATTACTGTTCCCTCTGTTTCAGTAATTATTCTTCTCATATAAAAATATATATCTCTATGTGTACAGCAAAAGAAAACTTCTAGGATTTAAAAAAAAATCATTAATTTCCAGTAACACCTGGAAATAAACTTATTTTTTAGTAAAATAGGTGAAAGTATTTTAAATATTTATGGAAGAATATGGATGCAGACCAGTGCACTATATGAGTATCCAGCTAAACAACTACTTCTCTTATGGCACTACAGGTAAAAAATTTCCAATAAAAAAATGAAAAAAGGAAAGCACATATCCCACACTATTTGATCAAGGTGGCAGAGATGGTATAATTCATACTGCTGCAAAAACTTAAAGAAGTTTTGTAATCTAGCCCAGCCTTTCCCTTAATATTTTTCTCATAATTTCTTTCAGTTTTGTCCCTTTTCTGGATTTCTATTCTCAAACCAGAAATCCAGAAGTTCTTGAAGCATACAAATTAACAATAACTCTATCTCGTTTCCTCAGAAATTAAGAATAAATTTTTCTTTTACAGTACTGGCCAGGCAAAGGAAATGCACATTCTCCATGCATACTGGTCTCGAAACTTGGCTATTTGGGACAGGATAGGTGTTCTCTGAGACACTAAGATTTTACTGTACCAGAATGCAGCACAGCCCTAGGCCAACTGTCTGATGCAGAGAAATGATGAACTACACAAAATGCAGACTTTTAAACTAGTATTTAATTGTTTAATATCATGGCTCTTGGTAGAGCATTGTTGCTTGAAAAATAAATTGGGTAATTCAATTAAATGGCTACAGAAGATATATCATATCAGCTGTAGAAAGGCACTAACCCCAGCTTGAACTTGACGTCCCACATTGCTTCACTTATTTGACAAATGGATTCTTGAAAATAATTGAAACACATGGCTGCCAGCGTAGGTCAATAATACTTTTTGCCATTCAGGCTCTTAACAGCTTCCATTTTTTCTTGCACTGTGCCATTCAGGGCAAAGATTGCATTTTCCTGGTAAATCATGCAAACATTATTACTAAAATGGGACTAAATGCAATGAAAATGGACTACATAAAAGTAATGGCACTTAAATAAAAGAAAGACCATCTAGGGCAAACACTTAATGTTGGATTTAAATACTGTATGATATTGCTTCCATTATAAATTTTTAGAAGAAGGCAAGCTCACCAACTATATATGTACTACCATTTGTTTAGCTAAGCTAAGCAGTGTTAATAAGAGACACCAGTGAGGGAAGGCTTACATATTAACCAGTTGGGAATATTCACATATTTTATTTGGTTTGCATTAAACAGTCTGCACACAAAAGTCTAGTATGTTATAGATGCAGGAGAGATGTGATTTTTAAGTTCTTTTGGCATTGATTTTTAACTTCTTGTAGTGAACATCAAACCTGTCTGGAGGGAAATGTCTTTTTAGTGTTTGGAAAAGTTTTTGGAATCACAGATGTAAGAAGTGTTAATCAAAAATCTGAATCCTGTTGAAAGGAAAATCACATTATTTGCACTGGTAAGGTTATAATTTCTTGGTAGAGTGATTTATGCTCAATAAGTCAGAGAGGAAGCACATAAAAACCAAACATTAGAGAACTGTAGCACAGAGACCATTGGCATTTCACCTTAGTATTTTTTTCATCTAATCCAATTTTTTCAGGTGCTTACTAGTCTCAGATTTGGTAAATCACTCCAGCAAAAACCACAGATGTTTATGGAGAGGTGGCTGGAGGTTTGCCTAATGTTAACTACAAATAAACTAAAAAACCTAAACCAACACAACAGCAAAAATCAGGAAAACAAACAAACAAACAAACAAGCAAAAACAACTGGTAAATATCCTCTGTATACCAAATTTCATAATTCATTCTCATACTTTGAACAAATATTTCATTTCTCCATAGGTATAAGCTAACAGCTCCTTCTTTCAAATCCCACTTAGGAGAAATTAAGTTTTAGCAGCCTTTTTTCAGTAAGCCTTTCACTCATACTTAGGAATTAATACCAAGATTTCAATATACTAATTCAATTATGTGGTGTTATGGGTAATATTGTAACTTAGATCTACTAGAAAAAAACCTTAAACCATCTTTCTCATCTGCATTTCTTCCATCATAGCAGCAGAGTTTTGTGTGTCTTTCCTACTTCATCATCATTTTTCTTCATAGACATAAAGACACATTTCTACATCTAAAAATGTTCCAGCTGCTGAAGAAATTTCAGTGCAACTTCAAAAACAATTAAAAATTACCTGCTACTATAGCTAGCATATGTGTGCCAGTCTATGTGAAGAAATAAAAGAAAACACAGTATAGAAACATGGCAAGCAGAATATTACAAAATATTTAAAGGAAAACCCACCAAAATTTATTTTTTTAATATTTTCAAAATGCTATTAACCAATTGTCACCCTAATGCACCTAAAAGTAATATGAACTCCTTGAATTTTTGCCTTAACAGTTTGGCTTTATTTTTCGTGGGGTGCTTAGGACAGCAGCTTTATCATTTTATGTAACATTTACTGCAGTACATTAAATAATCTGGGGAGTGCTTCCAAAAACAACCATGAAACCTCCAAAATTTAGCTTTGCCAGCAGCTTTTCCACCTGGGAGCTCACTGTTCAAATGTCTATTTTGATACTGTTTTAGGACACACTGCCTAGTACACATTTGCCCAGCTGAGGTTCAGAAGACAAACAATATTTCTTTCCTTTCTAAAAACAAATTGAATTATCTTTGCCTTGAAGAAAGCACTTTTTAATAAACATATATCTTCCCAAGCTCCTCTCCCACTTATTCAACATATGCCATCACTGTTCTGAGATAAATCTAAATCAACAGAAAATGCAAAATAGCACAAAACCAGTGTAAACTGTTCATGCTCTGCCTGTGTTCCATTCAAGCAGTCTCAGGTTTTTTTACTTTTAAATTATTATTAAGTCCATAGCTACTAAGAAAGCTGCTGTGAAAATTAGGACTGTCAGAGCAGAAGGACTGTCCAAAAATTTGTAAAAGACAAAAATGTAGAAAAGCATGATGGTGTACGGAATTATGTTTCTTATAATGTAACTCATTACTATGACTTGAAGCCACTTGTATGACCCTCCAGTAATGTGCTGAATTCAGAAAGGCAGCTGAAATGGATGCATAGGAAAATGATGAATTACTGGTAGTACTGAATAAACTGAAAAAACACAAGTGTCTTTGTATATTAATGAATTCCCATCAGATAGTTAAAGAAAAAATAACATAAACTATTATTTGAGAGAGCATAGCAGACTGTTGCTTTTCTTCAGAAATATTATAAAATTAAGAGTTTATTCTCATGTTTTTGAGAATAAAATTAACCCAGAGTTTACACTTTCATAAATTTAAATTAACTTTAAAAGTCTAATTGTGCTGTAGCTGAATATTTTCTAGACTATTGTCACATGTTTGGAACAGGTAGCATAGAGGGTGCATGGGTTATTGTTTGTGGGCTTACACAGGGTGTTTTGGTGGTTAGTGTTGCCAATCCTTGAGCTCAATTTCATCATGGTATCCAAAGCTCTCAAGACTTTTCCCAATTAAAGATTATGGAAACAGGCCTGGTGAGCCTAGAGAGTTTTGAATTGTGCTTGTCAAATATTAAGTAAACATTGGTACCTCCAGGCTCACAAAGCTCTGATGAAACTATGTCTATGAAATTACATAAATCAACAGGAAATATTATGTGGTATATGTCAGAGATAATTTCATAACAAACAGCATATAAGAAAACAGCAACTACATCCTAATGCTTTGACTCAGCTAATAATAATGTTATTAAGAATTACATCTGTGCTGATATTTTCATATAGCTTTTTGCCAAATAATATATATGAACACTTTCATCTGCAAACCAAATATCGTCAGCATGCCATCAATAGGGTGTGTATTTATCCTTAAGTTTTTAATTTATGTCACTTGGGATATAAGTCAGTTTTTCTAATTAGAATATATCCATCAAGATTAAAAAGTAGGTTGGGCAAATTTATAATGAATCATTTTTCAAAAAAATAAATTTGCATAAAGTACATTGTAAGCTAATACAACATTTAAGTTTAGATTTACTTATCAAGGGTCAGAGTTCAAAGTTTTCCATACTGGTGCGTCCCTTTTAGACCTACAAAAACAGATCGTCCACATAAGCTAGGGTGGCACTAATGACCATATTTTATTGCATCAAAGCATGAATTTAAAGAAGTAACAATTTCACAATTATTCAAAGTATGGACAGTGAAGCAGGTGTTAGAAAAAACTACTGAATTTTGTGCCACTGACAGTCACAAGCATTTTAATATGTGCAATAGAAACAAACTGTGTTGAAAACTTCATTATTAAGAAAATATTGAGAGCGTTAGTGTAGGAATGAAGGATGAGGGGGTTTCTACACCAGTGTTTCAAGTTCGGTCTGTATCAATGGATATATGATAAAGCACCACAGGAGGCTAGCATGGAGTCTAAGATAGACTGATATTTTGAAAATCACCTTAAGTGCTACTCTCTCCATTAACACTAGGGAACAGGCATCTAATTTAGCTGACTCAAGTAGGTACCAAAGTAAAATATTAATAACCCCCAAGGAATGTATATAATCTCACCTGAAAAACAAACTTGCAGACTTCGCTACATTGCCAAAATGTGGATAGATTAAAAAAAAATCCAAATCAGCTGCTGAAATCAGCTCCAGAAATCCAGTGAACATATACTACATTCAGGTGGGCTGCATATTTCAGGTTCAGGGACAGCAATCCTCCTCCATCACCCTCTTTAGGAGGTTATTTGTCAAGGTACAGATGAAGATGTGTAACAGTAGATTTATTTCTTTCTCCCCTCCTTTCCCCACCTATAAAAGACCAAGCTCACCACAGAATGGATTCTTGCAGAAACTTGGATATTCCATTCCTTGAATAAACATTCTGAGAGAGAATGAGACTCTGCCATTTATATCATATGAGGAACCAACCCCTGACTGGGCTCTCATTTTTTGTTCTTCTCCTGCTATTAGGTCTTTAGTATCTGTTATCTACCTCATAACTCAAATGAGCTGTTTCAGTCTGAGTTGCAGAACTCAGCAGCTAACATAATTGAACCTCCCTACTCCACTCCTACCTTTGAATTAGACCATTGGGAATGTTCAGAAACACCCACCCCTATGACAGGTACATCTATTGGAGTACTCTTCTTCAGTTTTGGATGTGTTGTTTTCAAAAAAGAGTCCATAAAATGCTTTTAAGTATTTTAAGCAAAATACTAAAAATTTACAGAACATAGATAGTATTGATCTGGAAAAGTATAGAAACTTAGGTGAGGAAATGGCATAAACAATGTTGCAGGGTGAAGTTAAATAATGGTAGACTTTGAGAAACAGCACTATTCTTTGGTAAATAATTAAGCAATTTTTAACTTTCCCATTAAAAGCATAATAGCAACATTTACCTCCTAGCTTATGCTATTGGCTCAGCAAATCTTTGATGATGGTAGAAGTCAAAGTATGTTCCTCCAACTAAGAAATGTTGCTTTTTTGAACACTGAAATTTGCAACTTTATTTAAGACTATGAAGCTGTATTTCATTTTAAATATACGATAGCAAGAAATACGGTATCTGGAATCAGTAATTCTCAATAGATGCAACGCATCTTCATTCACAGTGCCTCAAGTTAGCCAAGGATTTAGTGAACTGAAACAATCAGATTAAGGTAAATGTGTTCTTAACTAAGACTTTGAAATCTGTTCTTATTCCAGTAATTCATGAGGTGAAAGGCTTTCCTCTGCATTTCTGCATGAACAGATGCTTTGCCATTGTGCTTAATCACCTACTGAAACACTATATTTGAAGTAAGATGTAGAGTTGACATATTGAATTCTTTGGCATTAACCCTAATGCTTAGGGTAAATTTCCAAATAATATTGCGACTAATAATAATAATAATAAGCGACTATGATTACATTACTCCTGAAATTTTATAGGAAAAAGGTTTTGTCATCCAAATGAATTTTTTAAAAAGAATTCACGTCCCCTTGCTTCCCACATTATAACCTCATCTCAGTTACTTTATCACTACACTCGAAACAAAAAAGAGAAAGGAAGCCCAAAATAAGATCTTTCTATAGAGACTAGATGGACTCTCAGAAAGCAAAGAATTCTTGAGCAATGTTATGAATCCTCTGGAAATCTTGCTTTCTGAAGCCATTAATAAACGACACTACAGTACTTTGTAGTTAGGGAAGCTTCCTAAACAGATGTTACATTCTGAGCATTTTTTCTACTTTCTTCACATCTTTGTATATCTGCAGAGTGACATAAGCAGCCTTTTAAAATAAAAAAACTAAATTTAACATTTCCTTCACACAGGCAACACTGCCACATTGGAGTGCTTCTGTAGCACATATTCTGCCAGACTACTCTGTGAAGTAGTGTGATGTGCAGCAACTGAACATCAAATGTGTTATATCTATCATTTGCTTGTCTAACCATGAGCAAGTCATGATCATGACCCATCTGCATAAGATGAAAATAGTACCCTTTGTTTTCCTTACTGATCTTTCAAAATAGACAGCCTTTACTAAGATTTCTAAAGTTATTTTTTAAATTTAAAAAATTGTTTTAATAAAATCAAATAGTAGAAGAAGAAAAGAATTTATTTTGGTAGGAAACCTTGTATTTTCTCAAAACCAGAAGTTTGTGAGAACAAAAATAAGCCATTGCATAGTGTGCATGAAGTCAGTCACACTCATCCCAGAAAGAAATATCATACTTCTTTCTTTATTTTGAAAGTAGAAAACATCCTCTGCCTTCTAGAAATTATCCATTAAGATATGAGAGTAGCAATTTTTTCCCACTCCCCTGCTGTAAAAGGAAGTGTTCCAGGTAAGGTATTTGTGGTCTTATCAAAGATCAAAATGATTTCATGCTTTTATTAAGAAAAAAGCCAGATGATATGTTCGTGCAGTTCTTTAATAATGAACAGTATATGTACTAACAAACATCAATAAATGACTTGTCTGAACTTCAAATGTCTAGCAGTTAGAGGGTTTAAATATGCCAATATAGAGATTTTTAAGAGTCCTTTAAGTTCTGAGCTCCTTTTCTTATTCTGCAATAACCTTAGTTAGTTTATGGAATAATTTTTGGATTATGGTCATGGATGTTGATATATAGAATTTTGATTGAATTAGATCTTGTATCACCTTCTTAAAGTAAGAGAGTAAAATGACCAATATTAAAAGCATTAAAAAAAATATTTCAATTAATTACTCCTTAACTCAACTGAATATTTGCAGTTGCAACATTCAAGAATGTCATCTACATATATATATATATATATATATATATATGGAAGTCCATATATATGCATGTCTACAGTGAAGGACTGTACATTATGAGGAAAGTATTACAGTTTCTTTCAAATAAATCTGCTCCTAAAAGGGAGAAAACAATTAACTAGAAAATTATAAGGGTTAACTTAATGTACAGGTTTGCCACATCAAGAAGTGAAAAAAAAGCAAAATGGGTCACTTGACCATAATGTTCAGAGTACCTGAAATGGATTAATAAATTTTATAAATATAACTTCAAAAATATTTTTTTTTGTCTTAATAGGTAAGGAAAATAAATTTTGATGGCTCAGATGACTACTAAGAATATACAGACTAAAATTACCATTCTTAAATAAATAAACTTACCAGTGACTACTAAATAGTATGCCATTACCAGCATTGGACAGTATTAATTAAATTCAGCTAACACCCAGAGTTAAGAAGTCAGCTGAACTGACTGAAAGCCTTTTCTCCCTCATACTGTGGATTTGCTTGCCAGCTATGAAAACTTTAGAATAGGAATATTTTTGAATTCTCTCAAATATTTCTTGATTAAACAGTCAAGAAATAGAATGGAAGGAACCCTTTGGGGCTTTTGGGATGGTTGCTTGTTTGGTTGGGTTTTTTGGGTGTTTTGTTTTTTGGTTTTTTTTTTTTTTATTCTGAACAATGCAAGTTTGCACTTCCTCCTTGACACAAGAAACCAGAAAGCTAATTAAATCTGCAGGCTGTTTCCTAGACTTGAGTCCTGACTCTCAAGTGCAAGTCACGACTTGAATCTGTGTTATCTGTGAAATATCACCATGGTATGATCCTAAATAGCAGATAATACAATGAAACTGAATAGTAAGAATAACTGCTTTTCAGGTAACAGCTTCACAAGTAAGCTAAAAGAAAGTTAGTAGCAGGCTTTTCAACATAATGCCCTTAATTTTCAGTTTGTCTTTTAATCTGGGACAACTACAGCTCACAAATTGTCTTTCCAAGACTGTGAGAGGGAACAAACTAGTAGACAACAGATTCATATAGGGCTTATTTTAACACTTGCGGGAAAGATTTCTCAGGGAGAGGCTGGGCCTACTTATGAAGTTGAAAACAAGGTAGAAAAATAGAAAAGAAAATAGAATAGAAAAATTATTTTCCAATGGAAAGTACAAACCACTGAAAATAGTTGAAACTCTCCTCTCAGGTGAGAGGAGAGTTGATTCTGGAAAAGTCGGCATTAACTAGCCTGCAATGGCTGATGCTAAACCAATCATGGAACAGCAGAGCTTTGCCTGTCTTTCACTTGGTGTGAAAAACTTGATACTATACTTTAGTTAAACAACCCAGAGTTTTTCTCAGACATCTTCTAGTATAATTATGTCAATCAAAATAGCATATAAGACACAAATGCTTTTTATTTGCTGTTTATATGAACACCTTGGAAATCACTCCTATGAAAACTGCTATTTTTAGTTTGTTATTCCCTAAACCAAATTAATTTACTTACATTACTTTACTAATAATTTACTTAGTAGTCAATACTTAAGGAAAGAAAAAGGAAATCCTTTTTTTAATAGAACTACATTTGCAAGACTTTGAAGCCACTTTTTATTGACATGGTGGTTATGAATAAAAATAGTCAATTAATGTCTAGGAAGTATTTAACAAGAAAATATTAATAAAATTTAATTAGATAATGATTGCCTAACTTCCTGTGATGTTCATTTAGAATGTGATGAAAATATTCTTACAATCATCCATATTGTCTCACATTTTAAATGCTGTGTCACTAAATTTACATTCCCCAAACCAAAGATTTCATTTTCTTGAAACATGTTATAGCCGGACCTCATAAATTCAGAAAAAAGGAAACATGATTAAGAAAATCTTCAGGGGTTTTAAGGTGATCTGAATTTTGCACGAGTTGATGACATACAATAATATTAACTTAATCCTGTTATTTAACTTAATTCTGTTTTTTATAAAGTACTCACATTTTAGTTGAAGTGTTTTACTGCACTCTCACTGTGAGAAATTGAGATGCAGAATCAAAAGGACATTCCTTTTTAGATGGTTACATCATGAAAAATTAACACCACCTTCTTGTCAAAAATTAACACCACATCTTGTCAAATGTGCAGTCATTAAGACCAACTGCAAAATAATTTTACTTCATTATTTTCTCTAAGTACTAGCATATCTTCTATTTTATACCCTCTCTTATAAGTCAATAGACAAGAACTCCAACCTACTTCCTAACCAAATAAGACAAAAGAAGCAAAGCATTTATGTATGTCATAGATTATTAATTGCTACATAAAGGCAATATATTTGGATTATAATTGTGTACACACTTCACTTCTTTTGGTTAAATATTTTCTTAAAATTTTCACTTGCAATATTATCTAAACCTAAGTTACTCTTAACAGTCACTAGTGTCCTGAGACCATTTCCTTCATATCTAATATGCTTGGCAGCTTATATAATTTCTTTCATTGACGGGTTTGCAAGTTGGTAGAGATTGCCATCTTACTTGCATGTAGACATTGTACAATAAAAGTGAAGTACGCAACTGACAGTTATAAATACCAACTTTGTACCTGCATACAAATAAAACGCAGAAAATTTCATTGTTATTGATTTATAACTAGTATATTTATGACTTTTGCCAACCACCTAAAAATATAAAATATATCTTTATCATTTGAATTTAGTAACTTGAAAACAAATTATTGCTTTGTAATGTCTTATTTCTTGTCGACAAATTTTTGTGAGACATTCTTAATGACTTCTCTGGATCATATGCCTGTGCAGAAAAACTGGCCAGCAGTTAAGGAAAACAATTTAAAATAACTGTAAACAATGAGAATGTTTGGTTTAGTGCCTTATATAATATTCGCTTTTCACTTTGAAATTTGCAAGTTATTGATGAGGCAAAATATCCAGATACAATATTTGGCTAATGCAATATAATTAAACATGCCTTTAATATGTATTGTTGGACATTTTCTAGCTAATTATAAATAACAGTGGCATAATATAATAATAACATGTATGAATTAATGAAAAAGCTGTATTGTCATATTAATGATTTAAAGAGCTGTTTGTCAAGTCTGATCAATATATTGATTTAAACATATAGGAATGTTCCTGTTACTTAGGCAGCTTCCTTATGTTATATCAAGAATAGTAATTTTAATGGAGAAAAACACAATAGAAGATGATTGATTGTCTCCTTTTGTCACGGAGATCAATTATTGTGGAACATGAACATAAGAAAATGAAAGCATTGTTATATAAGCTGTCCCTTGAGTCTTTGCTCGTTTTGGTGTATTGTTTGTAGACTGTGGCACAGGCTAATACAAAATAGCATAGTAAATAAGGCATTCTGCTGAAGTAAAACAAGTTTCATCACCAATGAAACCTGTTTTTCAAAAAGTCCGAGTATTGTCCTGCCTTTTATATATAAAATGTGTGTTTTAATCTATGCCAAAAGCAGCGTAATCCAAAGTTTGCAAAGCTATTATCATTATATTACATTTGTAATGAGAGAACATAATGAAAGATGAAAAACTTTATTTAAGCCATAATAGAAAATCTGCTCACAAGCAGCACAAATTAAAAAGTAATACATTTAATCTTAGACAGCTGGTAGAAATAATTATATTTTTACTTAATTGTCAGTAATTTGTGAATGATGCCAAATTTTCTGTGTGGGTTATTTTGTAACCCAAGTTGAATCAAACTGCTGTGTTAGAACCATCATACAAATGGTAAAAATGAAGAAAGTAATGAAAAATTATTTTTGTGTAGTCTGCCTTACAGTGAATGATACAAGTTTGTGGCACCAGTCTCTGTCCAATGGATTCAAATAGTGGTCTATAACATGACACAAGCATTCTAAATTCAGAGGGGCTTTAAGTGGTTGAATTTCTAATAAGACAACACCATTTTAAAACTAAGTCTCAGTTTTATTTTGAGCGCCTTCTAGGCTTAAATGTAGACTCCTCTTCTAGTGCTGCTGTAAAAATCCATTAGATTTCCTTTAATAAGGTTGATTTAGAAAAAATGTTACAGAAGAAAAAATAAGAGAAAATCAGATAAATCTAGCAGTCCACCTTTTATGTCTTTCTTTTAATCCCTGCTAGTCTATTTGCTTGGAGACAGAAGACTTTATTCTAGATACTGCTATCACCTGGTGTTTGCTAAATTGCTGTGAAATTGTTGCAACATCTGTTTGTTACTGGGGAAATATTCGCTTCATATTGCTGCAATAAACTGATCATTGCCAATTAAATGCCCATTAATTGTGTAAGCAAGGAATGCTACCAGATGTTTACGTTAGAAAGAAAAATATCCTTTGTTCTTAATTTTTGACTTATAACCCTCCCCTTTCATGTGGATAATAACATGAAAATGTTCATTTCTTGAATATACAACAAATATGAGGAAAAAATAAAATGCAGTCTTCTTTGGTGGTGAGACCTTGGAATATGTGTAGAAGTATACTAATAAATATTATTAGTACACATAAATAAACCAGCAAACATAAATAAAACTGAAATATACATATCTGTATCTGTATATATATATATATATATATATATATATATATATATATATATATAAATACTATATAGAGTTTTCTATTATATTTATTCCCAGTACTTACTGTTAAAGTTCCAAAACAATTAATTTACTTCTAGTGAAAAATATGATTTTCTAGGAATGGCCAAATACATCTCCCCACCAGCCCTTAACAAGACATAGACTCTACACAATCCCAGAAATTATGGAAGAAATTTCTGATGGAAATTTCTGTCAGTAATGGCTTGTAAAATTTGCCGTTATAATCTGAATTATTAAAGGAACTTTGAACAAAGGCTGTCAGTATGCTGCAGGACCATGGTCCCACAATGAAAGCATGGGAAAACATAGCCACAATCCCAAATACATAATTTTCTTAACCAGTGTTAACAAGTCCTAGAATCACGGAGCCCTAAAATACTTTGTGTTGGAAGGGATCTTCTAAGTCCATCTTGCTTAACTCTCCTGCTATGGACAGGAACACCTAGCTCATACTGTTCGGGGCTGTGTCCAGCCTGTTCCTGAAGAACAATGATGGGCCATTCACAATCTCTCTAGGAAACTTGTTCCTCTCTCTTACTACCCTCACCATAAAGGTTTTTTACTTATATCTAGTCTAAGTCATATATTAAATGGTTTGGGTTGGAATGAACCTTGAAGATAATCTAATCTGACCTTCCTGCCATAGGCAGAGACAACTTCCCCAAGACCAGATTGCTCAGAGCTCCGTCGAACTTGGACTCGAACACTTTCAGGTGTGGGGCATCCACAGCTTCTCTGGGCAGCCTGTGCCCATGCCTTAAAATGCTCCCTGTGAAGAATTTCTTCCTAATATCTAATCTAAATCTTTCTTCTTTTAGTTTAAAACTATCATCTTTTTTCATATCAGTACAGGCAGTGGTAAAATGTTTTTATCATAACCTCTCTTTATATATTTAAAAGATTGCTCTGCTTGGACCCCTCTCTTTTCCAGGCTGAACAACACAAGCTCTCTCTGAATATCTTCCTAGCAGAATTGCTCCACCCCATGGAGCTTCTGCATGGCCCTCCTTTTGACCTAAAACAGATTCATATCTTTCTTAAGTTGCAGTAACCAGAGCTGCATGTAGCATTCCAGCTGGAATTTCATGAGAGTAAAGTAAAGGAATCCCCTCCCTCCACCTGCTGCCCACAGTTCTTTTGATGCTGCCCAGGACACAGTTGGCTTTCCGTACTGACATCACACATTTCCAGGTCATGTGAAGTTTTTCATCCATTGTACTCCCAAGTCCTTCTCCTCAAGGCTGCTCTCAACCTGTTCATTACCCAGCCTGTATTGATACAGGAGATTGCTGCAGCCAAGGTGTAAGATACCTGGTTTCACACGCTCACTCTTCAAACCCGTCAAGGTCCCTCTAGCTGTCATCCCTTCCCCCAAGAGTATCAACTTTGTCACTCATCTTGGCCTCATCTGTAAATAACTGTATAAATAAAAAAAAAAAACTTTATCAATATAAATAAATAAATAAATAGTATAAATAAAAAAAACAGGAAAATTTATTATCTTCCTTCTTGGTCATGAGCCTACCATAGTAACCATAAAAATGCATTTAAATAATAGCGCACAGTTATCATATTAAAAAAAATTGAAACTAGTAGATAAAATAGACAAGTGACTGACCTGGTTAAAACAGCCACAAAAATTCATACCCATTTACCACTATTAGAGTTAGACTAAATTATTTAGTACATAAATGTACATAACAAGGCTGGGATAGAGTAGTAGTCCGTAAACTCAAAAAAAGTTGTCTCAAAATGAATTTCCTCCAAAACACTGAGCATAAAGGTAGCCACTATTCTGAAAAATTATTAAATTCTTCCACCCAGCTCTTGAGTATTACTTCATAATATTCACAGTCCCACATAGTATAATATCATAGTTCATAATGTCCACAACAACAACAACACTATTACTACTAGTACTACTAGTACTACTACTACTGTTCATAATATAAAACACCCAGATTTGAAATAGCATATAGCCAAATACTATAAGCAGTTTTTATAACAGCAGTGAGATAAATATGGCAGCAAAGAGCAGTATTTTCATTAAGATATTTCAGAGAAGCACTGTGACAACTAGGCAAACCTTTAGAATTCCACAGGTGAGGTGAATTTATGCCATCTCAGACATAAAATTGCATCCTGTTTTTAAATACTGAAACATGAAGTAACTTTGATACCATCAAGGAAGGTCAAAACACTGATTCAAGCACTGACAGGTCTCTCTGTAATTGTAAATTGAAAATTAGATGATTTTCTGCTGAAATACTGCTGGAATCAGTTCTTACCCAAAATTTATTTACCATTAATGGAACAAAACTGAAATTTTATTCACAAAAATTATCAAATTGTGATTTTCTTGCTAGTTTTCAATTAGAGTCATTGAAACATTGGTTGCCATATTCAGTAAACAGACTCAAGGACAAATTGACTGTTTGTCATCAACAGTTATTTACACTAAAGATAAAGTATTAAAAGGGATAAATGAGCAGACATCAGCATTATATTAATTTAGCTCAAAAATGGATCATAAACATTCTCCAGAATTAAAAAATTAAAAAAATATTCCTATTTAAAAATAACATTTTCAGTTTAGTTTTCCTTTTTTCTTTGCTGGCTATTTTGTTTCAGGTTTTTAGGGGGTTGGTTGGCTGGTTGTTTGGTTGGTTGGTGGGTTGGTTGTTTTGATTGTTTTCTTTGAACAACAATTAGTACAGGAAGTTCTTACTGATTGCATTCATTAGAAGCTTAGAAAAATTTTTCATAATTAACACTTCTGGGGACTTTTTCCTAACAATACATGACTCCTTTTCCTGATGCAGCGTTCAGATACTCTTCCATACTGGCTTATAAATAAGGTGGTGATGCCAGGTGGGGGTCAATAAGCAACAGAAACAAGAGGACACAGTCCTAAGCTGCACCAGGGTCTGGATTGTAGGAAAAGATTCTTCAGAGAAGGAGTGATGGGGCATTGGAATGGGCTGCCCCGGGAGGTGGTGGAGTCACTGTCCCTGGAGGTGTTTAAGAAAACACCTGGATGTGCCCTGGATGTGGCACTCAGTGCCATGGTCTAGTTGACACGGTGGTGTTGACTCACAAGTTGATTTGATGATTTCAAAGTGCTTTCCCAGCGTAGCTGATTCAGTGATTTAAACAGGGAAAGGCCATATAAATCTTTAGAAAAGACAAAGCATCCCCAGTGACCAAGCAAGCCAGGGACAAGCAGAGATCCCAGTTTGCTGATCACTTTCTTGACAAGGACAAAGAAAGAACTAGCTAAAAAAAAATTGTTTCTATTTACTGTGAAATACTTTAAACAGAAATAAACCATGGAAATATAATCTAATGAAAACTCTCAAACTATGCTGTGGGAAGTGTTTTGTGATAGTTTCTTTCTTTATTTTAAAGCACTGTATAGTAATATATGCTCAAAATAACTCCCAAATGTGTCTTTCAAATTTCCTAAAAGGTATGAAAGCACATAAGAGCAGAGATAGCTGGGGGTATATGTATAAACACATACATATACTACATACATATACTGCACACACAATATGCTTCCTATGCACTTGTGCTAGATGAATGCTAAAGGAACTAGAAAGACAAAAACTGACTAGATGAAATATTGTTTATTGCAGCATATTGAGCCCCACACTCCCTTTGGAAGGTCATCACAGGACACAGGCCAAGCTGTGGAAAATATAAGGCAGCAGCATCTGGCTCCTTAAATATCTCCACAGGCACTTGTAACAACATCTTTAAAGTTGTCTGCGCATCTGTCACATATTTAGTCTGCTTATTGACTGCCCCAGTTGAGCACCATTTTGATTCTTTCAGACATGGAATAATCAGAGCATAAATCCCAGGAAAATCCCTTACAGTATCATTCACATATCTTCCAAAATTAATAAGAGGACAGGACACTACTTCATTCCTACATCTGATTTTTTTTAACTGATATTAGGCCTTTCATTTAACTACTGCTTCAGTGTGATCATATTCTGCACAGTCTTTTTTCTGGATTTCATGTGATATTGGTCACATAGAACCCAGAAGATTAAAATAACTATCAATCTCTGATCTCAATTGCAAAAGTCATGGGAATTTTTTTTTCCAGTGATACAAATCATAAGATGCAACATTGTGGCCATCCTAACGGACAAACTGCTGCAATAAAAAGATATTTTCTTTTTATTTCTCCTTTGCTATTTTAGTATTAAAAATATCTTCAGAAGATTCATTTTGATTTGAAAAAAAACAAACAACTAGATATCAAACACAGAATAAGGAACAGTTACAATATGCTGATATAAAAAAATGAACATTTTAAGCTATCTCATTTCACATTAAGTGTCTTCAAACAATCAACAAGACATTTTCATCTCACACATACTTCCTTCTAGGTTTATGAAAAATTAACAGCCATTGGATTGGTGCATTTGGAGTTTCATTTGCCATCTACATGAGTCAGAATATTCAGGGTTTAGAATTAGCCCAGGATTTAGTTAAGTTATTGACTAACTGACAAGTTTTACCAAAGCAGTAGGATACAACATATAATTTCAGATTATGGGCACAATTGAAAAGACTTAGTGAGAAAATGTAGCAAATTTTAAGTGACAAAAATCAAGACAAAAGTGCTTGTTCCTTAATAAAAGTTAAAGCTCCCTTCAAACAGAATTCCATTTGAGTTGAAAATTGATTTCTAAAGAAATCACCACAGAAAAAAACCATATGAGAACGACAGTAGAAGAAAATAGAAAGACGTGTTAAGAGAAATAAAGAAAAAAATGTGGGGGGAAAAAAATGTATCTTCTGTGCTAAGTTAACAGGAGTTAACAATATGGAGGAAGATATAGAACATATCCTTTGATTTGCATGCTGTAATCAGGTCTATATCAGCACACTATATTTAAGAAAAAAGACACTTCTCCACAGCTTTCTAAAAGTCACCTAAATTGAAAGAATGCATGAACAACCTACTAAACTGGTATCTTACCCCATTTCTACCCAGACATGTAAACTTTTTGTATTTGTTATCAAATCTTTTAAAACAACAGATTGGAAATATGAAGCAATTATCCTGCTAATAATACATTTTTTTAGTTTACATTCACTTTAAAAAAAATTACACTAAAAAGCCAACGATGTATATGCAAAATACGCTAAAATTTCAAAAACACATGAGGCATAAAAATAATTTACAATTCACAATAAATGCTGTAATAATTACAAAGATTTTAATATGAAAAACAGGAAATTTTTCCATTAATTTACACATAACCAAAAAAGTGTCATGTCCTTTACTTACAGATTTTGTCTCAAATTAAGTGGATTTAAACTATTTTCATCCTAAGGAGGTATGGACAGGAGGGTGTAGTTCAGAGGGAAGTCAGGTTTGAGGGAACTTGAGCAGCTCTCTAGTCCAATCTCTTGCTCAAAGCAGGACCACTTATGAGATGAAAACAGGTCATTCAGAGCTTTATCCACTCAGGACCTGAGATCTTCCAAGGACAGAGACCTCACAGCCTCTCTGGAGAGTGTCTTCCAGTGCCTGACTGCCCTCATATTGTCCTCCTTCCATGCACCACTGTAAAGAGCTTCACTGGTTTTCTTTTTTATTACACGTTCTTGTAGTTATTGACAGGCTGCAGTAAGGTGGCCCCAAAGCTGTTTCTTTTCCAGGTTCAAAAAATTCCATTCCCTCAGCTTCTCTTCCCACAGCAAGTGATCCAGTACCTGATCATCCTAGTGTCTCTCTGATCAATATCTTGCTCATATGGCAGATCCCAAACTGGCCATAGTATCCCATCATGATCTAATAGGTCTAGGGTGAAGGGAGAAAACCCCTGTTCTTGACTGACTGGTTCTGGACTGACGACTCTCTTCAGCATAGCTCTCTTCAACAATGTTTTCTTATCTTCCTTTGCAGAGAGAGTATTGTCCTAGGTTTCTAGAAAACCTTGCTTTGCAGCTGCTCCACAAACAATAATGTGCAGCCTGTAAAATTGTAGGCACTAATAATGCAAAGCCATATACCATATACATACCATCAAAGAAAAAACATCCAACTAATTTCACCAATGTGCAATCTCAGAATAACAAGGTTTTGTATGCTGTACTTCATAAACTTTGAAACACTGACGAAGTTGCAAATTGCTTTAGTTCTCTGATTCTATACAGTCTTATATATATTAAATGCAGGTTTTGATGAACTTGCTGTTTATCCTATCCTTTATATATAATAACAAAAGTTAAAGCACACATGACGTATTTACTTTCAGCTTTAATTGAAAATGAAATAACAATACAAATGCTCTGACACTGGTTTTGTATTTTAAACTTGTCAGTTTGAAAATCATTTAACAGTTGCTTTTAATCACCATTAATGTCCCACCTTGAAAACAGTGCATCTTGTACTGTACTGAAAAGCAAATCCTCCTTATAGACATCTGTACTCCATGGTGCTCTTCTGTATGTAAACAAAACTGACAGAATAAAGGAAGACACGGAATGTAATTCATTTGTCTTTCAAGATCTCTACAGAGAAGACACACTGCCTGTTACTGAATCTTATTTAAATAACATGGAAAAACTTAATAGCTAGTGTCATGCTCAGCACAAAAGATAAATGTTGACTACACATATCATCATATATGATGAGAACATAGCTGACCAGATACATCCAGGAGTTAAAGCACAGCCTTATAAAGTGGAAGAAACCATTCAGTGGAATAGCTGTGCAATCACTGTGAGTGCCTAAGGTGAGGAATGCTCTCAAGAGATCCCAGCTCCCCTTCTGAAGCTTGTTACGTGACGTACTGTTGTCCTGGAAGGAATTGCATGTATTTACTCAGAAAAAATTTTTCCTTTTTCCGCCTCTTCCTCTTTTTTATTGTCTGCTTAGATTAAAAGTTCATAGCACCTACCCAGATGGAATGGAATTATGGAATTCCTTATGGAATTAGGAATAAGTACCTTAAGTAAAAGTAACCTTCTGCTCCTGAAAACTTTTTCTAGCAGGCTTCTGTGGTATTTCTGTGTCAACAGATGTAATTTTTCTCTATCAAAAGTTAATTGGCTTGTATATATTAAAAAGCCCACAGTGTTAGGGAAAAAAAAAAAAGCCCTATTCACTTATATTTCTAGAAAATGAAACAATATTTTCAGGACAAGTTTGTCCAACATACATGTGTACCTACACTTGATTCAGAAATGAAAGTGTCCTATGAAAAAACACTATAGACACTATAGAAGAGGAGCAGGAGCTCAGTGGCTCCTCAAATAGGTATAGGATTCATCTGCATAGGACAATGTGCTTATATATGCAATTTGCATACATATACATTAGAGTTGCATTAACTGTATTTTCAGGGAAAGGTAAGCTACCCTTCCCTGTTACCCTCCGCCAGTGACTATTTTCTCCCTACTTTGAATTTTAATTCCTTCCTCAAGTTATATACCTACAGCAAAATAAAAGCATTACTTGTTTCTTTTTTCCACTTTGGCGAGCTCAGGTCCAAGTGACCTGCAATCTGTCTGAGGTCTCACATCAAGGTAGAACAGTAAAGGATAATCAACCTTCTTCATACAGAAAAAACAACAGTTAGTGCTACATTCTAACAATTTAATTTCAGTTTGAATAAAAACATTTTGGTCAGTTATGATGACACAGGAACTCAAGTCTAAAACTAGGTTGAAACTTATACTTCTGGACCATCTCCAAGTTTTTCACTTTAGCTTTCAAGTAATTTCAATTTATCAGTCACATATACTTGTGATGGAATCAGCTTTTGCTTTTGGGAACAGAAGAAACTGATTCATTGATGGATACAGGAAACACTAAAAAGATGGTTTGTATGTGAAGAATAGCATGATGCAAACTGCAGATTACTACTATAATCATAAGAAATCCTCCATTTTATGCACTGAATAAGATTTTTGTTAGAGTCCTTCATCTGAACTAGATTTATATACCTTAAGTGACAAAGCTGCCATGAATAAATTCAAGGTGAATTTATTGATGAAACAGTGAAATTTTGCTGTCATGCACATAGAAAGGCAATTTCTCTTAGCAGTGAAAAATGCTAAAATATGAGGTGAAACAAAAAAAATTTATTAGGTATTTTTACATAATGTAAAACAGCTTTTGTTCTTCCTTGTGTAACTTCAGTTGCACAAGCAAAAAAACTGACTTACATAGTTATATCATCTCTGGGAAATTTGTATAAAATTTGTGTAATTATCTGTATTTCCAGAATAGCCATTATATTGTTTCCATCCATGTTTTTGTTCCCAGTTCCTCAAGTGGGGATGTTTTATTCTGAGCACTCTGTTTAAAATCAATGGCCAAGTATTTCTCAAAGCAGGAAAAATATTATAGGATTTGATATTTGTTAGATATTATTGTTGCACATAAGAAGCTAGAAGGACAGAAAAAAATTTCTAAAGTTATGGAGACATTGTATAAGGGTTTTTGTAATCTTAGTACAAATCAAATTCACAACATGAATAGATCCTTCCTGTGCTATGTAATTACATTTCAGGCATTTAATTGAAACTTAATAGAAATGAAACTTTGCCTAGCATAGACATGTTCTCATGGTAGAAACTCAGTGGGAGGGCACTAGCTTATTAAAAATGTTCTTCATCTATCTAACACTTCAGAAAATAAATATGTTTTGTTTCAAAGTACTTTTTATCATGTAAAACATCATAACCAGAAAACTAAAATTTTTTCAGTTAAATATAATAATAAGTTCAATTCTACAAATATGACCCGCTGAATTATAAAGGTGAAAGCAAAGGTTTCTCTCTGTATTTGGATGAAACATCTCCCACAAACAAGCAGAAAATTTAGTTGTTAGCTAGGGAAGCAACTGATCTTATTCTCATAAAAAATATATTGGCTGCAAATATAAACACTTTACTTTAGTAGATAATTTGATAATTTGCTAAGGGGAAGCAATTTCAAAAATTATGAACTGAAAATGATGAAATTCCTATCCAGAGAGGACCATAAATAGTTCCTGGGAACAGGATTGTGTAGGAGTGTGTTTTGCACAGAGAAGAGTTTCCAGTTACAAATATACAGTAAAATTTCTCACGAGCAATAAGATAATACTCTGTAAGGTTTTGAAAATGTTGTTAAGCTGGAAAAAACCCTGTTGTGCCCTAAAATCCAAGTTAGAATGTATTCAGTTTTAATTGTGATATTATTCTCTTGAATATCTGTATATCTACAAAAAAGCTCAAGTGAAAGAATTACCTAACGGTATTTGCATATGCCACAGTAGCATTTATCTGGAGATATTACAAGAAAAAAAAAAAAAAAAAAAAAAAGAACCTTTTTAAAACATTTAGTCAGTTTATATTAAGTAAGAATCACATTTCTTAAGGAAACTGCAACTATGCAGTCATGCATTGCATGCAACTGGAGAAAGACTGAGAAAGACTGAGAAAGACTGACTTCATTTCTGAGAGTTGTCAGGAAGGGGTTAAACACAGAACTCAATATTACAGCAAAATATCACAAAGTTGCTGATGTAGGAACTCTCTCCTAAGGAGGCAACATATAAACTGCACCATTTACTTGCCAATTAATCCAAGGAGATAACTTTTACATTAGTTCCAGTAGGAGATGCTTGCCTGCCCACTTTCCAGGTGGTAAAAGCTAGGTTTGCAGCTATCAAACACCAGGACAGAGGAAATAAATGGGTGGAGAAATTTAAAAAAAGAAAAAGGATTTTTTTTTCCTATTGTTTTCTTCTGTATTGGTTTTGCGTGGCCAAGCTTTGGTAGCAGGAGTTCTACAGGGGTGGCTTCTCTGAGAAGCTGATAGAAGCTTCCTCCATGCCTGATAGATCCAATCTGTGGTGACTCCAAAGATGGATGTGCTGCTACCCAAGGCTGGACCAAGTAAAAACTATGATAATGCCTCTGTTGTAACAGATTTAGGAAGAAACAGAGAAAAAAAAACCTTTTAGCACAAAATTAATTGAAGCCAGAAAAGAATGGAGTGAGAATTTGTGAGAGGTGTCTGCAGACACCAAGGTCAGTGGAAAAGGAGGGGAGAAGGTGATCCAGGCGCCAGAGCTGAGATTCCTCTGCAGCCACGAGCCGAGATTCCTGTGATGCAGACCACGGGGAAACAGCTGAGCCCCTGCAGTCCTTGGAGGTCCATGGGGATGCAGAGATCCACCTGGCACCCACCCATGGAGGAGCCCCATCCTGGATGGTTGCTTGAGAGGAGGCTGTGACCCAGTGAAAGGCACGTAGAGAGAGGGTCCTTGAGACAGTGAAGGACTGCACCCTGTGGGCAAGTGATCCCTGCTGCTGTAGTCTGAGGAGCACTGATGCCCATGGGATGCACTCACATAGAAGCTTATGGAGAACTATCTCCTATGAGAGGGACTCCATAGTGGAGCAGGGGAAGCCACTGAAGGAGAAACAATGTGTTATGAACTGATCATAACCCCCACTCCCAATTCCCTGTGCTGCTGGGGAAAAGTAGAGCTGGGACAGATGGAGGGGTGGAGGGAAGATGTTTTGAAGTTTTTATTTTACCTCTCATTATCCTGCTGCAATTTCACTAGTAATGAATTCAATTAATATCTCTAATTCTAAGCTGTTGTGCCTGGGACAGTATTTGCTGAGTGATCTCTCCTGGTCATCATCTCATAAATTAACTCATGAATCCTTCATTATATTTTCTTTCCCCTGCCCAGTTGTGGAGGGGAGTGATAAAGTCGCTTTTGTGGATGCCTGTAATCCAGGCATCATCAAACAACTACATTTTGCAAAGGAGACCCATATGTTATCCTGTCTTATACAATGAAAAACTTAAAAGCTTTTAGCTTCTTGCAGGAAGAGGGACCTAGCCAATGCCCAAAACTTTAGAACTGCCCTAATAGAGGAAT
This sequence comes from Agelaius tricolor, assembly GCF_023055355.1. Lineage (NCBI taxonomy): Eukaryota > Metazoa > Chordata > Aves > Passeriformes > Icteridae > Agelaius > Agelaius tricolor. The sequence goes on along the minus strand of NW_027269287.1, from coordinate 6,775,834 downwards.
GGTGACTCACTGCAATACAGCTTGGAGAGAAGGAAAACAATAATATAGTTCCCACATGCAAGATAAATGTTTACACATTTAAGCTTACATTTATGCTTGCTTTTCCTGCTCAAGCCTCAAAAGAAATGCTTTGATATGGTAAAATGAATCATATAGTCTGTTCAGCACTCAAAGCAGCCTACATTCTCGTATCCCCCTTGAAGTGATTCCAAGCATTTGAAACAACTAAAAATTGGATACCTGAGGTGCATATGGACAACTCTCACTAGCAGTGAGGAGGTTTTCCTTTTCACTGCTATTCTCAGTGTAAAAGGAGTTCATAAGGCACTGCTGAGAAGAAACCATGGCAAATGGACTTCATTGGCATCTAAGTGATGGCAGAAACCACAGCAACAGCAATGCAAACCTGTCTATTTATTTGAAAAAGGACTCTTTACCTCTCTCTCTATTTTTTTTCCATGGGTATTATTATTTTTGTTAGTACTATAATGTGTAGAAAGGGCAATAATTAGTTTTAATTATTCCACAAGCATTGCTTAGGTTTTTGAATCCTCCAGGTTCTGACATTTTCACTTTTATTCAGGCAAAATTTATTTCCAATACAAAGGGAAGTTTTTCTGAATGAAGAAAATAGGGTTGGCAAGCTACAACAAACTACAGCTGAACTACTTGTTCATGGTGAAATTCACTGTTGACTCAGTACAGTTCTTTTTATATCTAGAAGCAAAGATTTTTTATTCAGATATTGAGTTATTTTTCTTCTTACTGATCATATTTGTTTACTGATCATATTTGTTTACTATTTTGGGTATTGTTATTTTATACAGCGTACATATCTAGATCAAGAAGAATAATACACAGTGCCATTTTCAAGGCCCTGTAGAATTATTGAGACTTTTAACAAATCAAAAGTTATCACACACATTCGTTGAAATTCAATTTCTCCTGGCCTCCCTACACTGCAGCACTTCAAGAAGCCAACCCAGTTTTGTGATTTCTATAAACAATGGAGAGCAATTTCTCAAGAACAGGTGCCTCCTACACAGAAGGATAGTCCCAGGAGCCCATTCATGCTCAGGTGAAGTAATGATAAAAGAAACAGAATTTTTATATTTTTCTGTGTCTGGCAGAACTTACAGGGGAGAAAGAACATGCTCTGGAAACCTAGAGAACTGAAGAACAGGCTAAAAGCATGGAAAAACTGCTGTAATAGAAAGAAGTTCATTACGCAAAACTTGATCATGATACCCCAAAAAAGCAGGATACTTCAGCTAAAGAAAATATAAAATTTCAACACTTCTTATAAAGCCAATCCAAATAAAGTCTACCTTAAAAATGCTTCATGCATGAAGCCTTAAAAATGCTTTAGCATGTCAAATGCTTAAAAATAAGACAAAGTGCCATAGAATTATGACAGTTCTTGTTAATCTCTATGTAAGCCAATGTTACACACAAGTGTTTTAAGAGTAAAAAAAAATTAATTTGTATTTCGAGAATCACACTCATCTTTTGGTACTGTGTCATCTGTTGCAGTATTTATATCTCTAATCTATATCCAAAAGAATAGTGAAAATTCAGCAGTTTTTCTATTTTTCCTTTCTTTCCATATTTTTATGTATATGTTGTTATTGCAATGAAAGCCACCTTTGCTTTTATTGCTATGGCTACATGTCATCCATTAGCAAACAAGTTTCACTGCATTAACCATATTTATCTATTTTTGATGTGTTACTGCATCCTGCCTTCCAAATTACACAATAACCATATTAAACAGTTTAACTTTAAAATTTTTTTTAAGAATAGGATAATTTGCAAATGTGACAAACAGTAATAATCTTACATTTAAGATGAGTCAAACAGACATTCTCCTTCAGCTGAACTTTCTGATGACAGTCTTTGAAACTGACAGATTAGAAGTGATTCATAGCTGTCAGAATTGTATAGTTTGCTGAACAAAATAAGAGTAAAAACTTTGCAAAAAACTGCAAGTCTGTAGGCTTACATAGCAGGTTATCTTCCTATACCCACTGTCAGTCAGTAAAATTAATTATGTCATAATCTATCTTCTCTGTCAGGTGTAAATGACTTTAGCATGTCAATAACTAGTTTGCCAAGATGTCTCACCTATACTTAAGACCATATATTGATTTCACACTTGGTACAGAATAGCACAAGTATGAGACCCTTATTTTGTTGTAGTATGGAATATCAAATAAACTAAACTTTTACAGACTTGTGAAAAAGTAGTAAAAATGGAAGGCCTTGGCAGCTATCAAGGTATCCAATGCTGTTAAAACTAAAGCTTTTACCAATGTTATTTCAGCTCTGTGAAGTTGTGGTACAACTGACATTCCTTATAGAAATACAAGTTTATTACTTTGTACCTTATCTATATAATGGCAATCTATGAAAAGAAAATGATCCACACAAATTAAAAAGAGAGAGAGCCTCCATGAAATTTTAATTACAAGCATAACTATTAATAGAATAGTAGAGTGTCCTGAGTTGGAGGGGAGCCAAAAGGACCCAAAAAGGATCATGGACCCAAAAGGATCATGTTCTACTGGGCACACACTATCCTTCTTGGCCTTAGCAGCAGCAGAAGTCCCCTGCTCAGCCAGCCTGGCCTTCTGCCTTCTCTGCTTGCCTTCTGACCTTTTGGAATTGGAGCAGAGGACAGCCCCAAAAGTCACACCATGCGCCTGAGAGTAATCTCTTGCTTCTTGAACTCTGTCAGGCTTGGTGCTGTGACCAACTAAAACTGCCCTGACACAATTTCATTACCTTGGGTGCTGTCACTGGACACCAGAGAAGAGATCTGCCTCTTCTCTTCCCCTTACAAGGAAGCTGTAGCCTATGATGGGATGTCCCCTCAGTCTCCTTTTCTCCAGGCTTAACAGACCAAGGGACCTCAGCTGCTCCTCATAAGGCTTCCCCTCCAAAGCTTTCACCACCCTGATAGCCCTCCTTTGGACAGTCTCTAATAGCTTGATACTGCAGTGCCCAAAACTGCCCCCAGCACTTGAGGTGAGGCTGCCCCAGAGCAGAGCAGGACAATCCCCTCCCTTTCCTGTTTGGCAATGCTGGGCCTGATGCACCCCAGGACACGCTTGGCCCTCCTGGCTGCCAGGCACTGCTGGCTCATGTTCAACTTGACACTGACCAGGATCCCCAGGTCTCTTTCCCACAGCACTGCTCCCCATGTCTTGTTCCCCAGTCTCTCTGTACATCCAGTTTCCCCACCCAGCACTTTCTCTTGTTGAACTAATGCTATTCATGTTTACCCATTCCTCTAATTTTTTGAGGTTTCTCTACAGAGTCTTTCTGCCTTTGAAGAAAATCAACAGTTCCTCATAGTTTATTATCACAGGCAAACATACCTTTGAGTATAAACCTGGGTCGTTTATGAAGATGTTGGAGAGCACAGAGCTAAGAAGGAGCCCTGTGGAACCCCACTAATGACAGGTCACCAGTCTGATGTCACCCCATTCACCCTTTGTGCCAAACCCCTGAGCCAGTTGCCCACCCAGTGTTTATCGAGCTGTGTGCTGCACATTTTATCCATAAGGACGCAAAGAGAGAGAGCATCAAAAGCTTTACTGAAAACCAAAACGATTACCTCCACTGGCTTCCCTTTATCAGCTAGGTGGGTTATGTTGTCATAAAAAGAAATCAGGTTTGATAAATAAGACTTTGCTCTCATGAGTCAATGCCAGCTGTGACTGATGAGTGCATTGTCTTCCAGATGTTTCTAATACCTTCGGAATTACCTTCTGAATAACTTTACCAGCCATTGAAGTGGGTCTGACAGGCCTGTAGTTTCCAGGGTCCTCTTTCTTGCTCTCCTTGAAAACTGGGAGAACATTCACCAGCTTTCAGTCAGCTGGGACATCTCCAGATTCTGAAGACTTCAAAAGTCATTGAGTGAGGCATCACATTGACATCAGCCAACTTGTTGAGTATTCTCAGCTGAACCTCATCACAAAACTTATAGGGATCCACAAACTTATGGGGATCCAACTGAAGCAGCAGATCCCACACAAGCTCAGGGTTAACTGGGAGATGATCATTCTCACAGCCATGGTCCTCCAGCTTAGAGTGCTGGGACACTGTTGCTGCAGCATCTGTGCTAAAGACAGAGGCAACGACAGCCTTAAACACCTCTGCCTCATCCATGTCCCTGTGTCTGAAGTGGCCATCCTCACCCTGTAATGGGCTGATGCTATTTCTGCACTATTTTTTGCTACTAATGTATTTTTTTAAAAGTGCTTTTTATTGTCACCCATAGTAATTTCTCACTCCCAGTTGAGCTTTGATCCCACAAATTTTTTTTCCCTACAGTGACAGCATAATCTCTGTATTCCTCCCATGTAACCTGACCTTGATTCTACTGGGCACACACTATCCTTTTTTGCCTTAGCAGCAGCAGAAGATCCCTGCTCTGCCAGTCTGGCCGTCTGCCTTCTCTGCTTGCCTTCTGATCTTTTGGAATTGACCTTAAGAAGTGGTGTTTAAAAAGTGACCAGCACTGATGGACCCCAGCATCTTCAATAGGATTTTCCCAGGGCACTTACTAGTTCCCTGAGCAGTCTGCTCTCTTCGTGTCCAGAGCTGAAGTTTTGCTGGCCCTTTTCCTACTGTCAACACAGATTTTAAACTCGATTGATCCATGGTGGCTGTGGATGGCTGAAAACCACTAACTACAAGACTCTCTCAGTTAACAAGCAGAAAAACAAGGAAAGCGTCTCTCCTAGTTGGCCTACTAAGTGAGAATACCACAAAGTTAATATTTTTTAGGAACCTTCTGTGCTTGTTTGTGTCAGCTGTATGGTGTTCCCAGTAAACAACTGGCAAGCTGAAGTAATTCATAATGATGTTTCTTTGCCATACATATATATGTGTATATATACATACAAATATGTATTTATATGCATTTATACATTTTATAGATGTATGTCTGTGTATATATATATATATATAGGTAAGCTGGGGACAGAAGGAAATAAATGCAATAAGTGCAATAGTGGTTTGAGCTGTCAGAGTGCCTTACAGACACTTCTGTCTATACCATGTTTTTTTTCTAAATTATTATGGGTTATCCAAATTAAATTCAAATTTGTGAGTCACCCCAACATAATACAAAATCCATCCAGTTCTAGATGCTTTAATGTTCTTCAAAATACATTGATTTCTAGTGAGACAGAATATATTGTCAGTAAAACACAAGCAAAAAAATAAATTTAGAAGAGTGATTTTCCCTCTCATTTTATGAGTTCATTTGAGACAAAAATTTAATATGAATGTCACCATAAAACAAGCCAAGTCAACAAAATAAGTGCTTCAGGAATCATAATGTTCTTGCTATAACTTAACAAGATGCAAAAGCATGTGATTAGAAATGAGAATTTAATTGCATGCCATGATGAACTTTCATGCACTTCAAAATCAGTTTGTATGTTTGTAGTGTCTTAGTACAATCTGGTTTCTGTAAGCCATGTTTTTATAAATGTGGCCCAAATCTGTGTCTTGGGACATCATGAATCACTGTAGGAAGAGTTTTAATACTCTCACAAGACTAATTATTTATCTAGAATGGAAAAACTTGCACTTATGTCTGCACACATTCACATAGATGCAGTGCTAAGTGTAGCTAGTAAATACAATTTCTGTGCACAATAACTGTGGACTACTAGTCATATTAAAATACTAGTCTAAACGATGAGATTTGGTTTTTTTCACCCATGCCAGTGCAAAGCATTTGAGAAGTTCCTGTAATGGCCATTCACAATTTCTTAAAAGACTCTTAAAGCCAAAAATGTTAATAGAAAAGATGTTGATTTTTCAAAAATATTTTTCTCTCCAAGAAAATTCTGCAGAAAAAACCTGCCTGGGTATAAATATAAATATTTATATATATATTCTTTAAGATTCTTCATGAAACTTCTAGGAAAAAGTAGAAAAGATATCTCACTTAAACCCCATTTCTCACATGACTCAGTCTGGGTTGCCTGACATTTGAAGTGAAATTGTTCTGGGATAGCATCTCCTTGGGCTTACCATTACAGCACAAAAAATTCAGAAAATGTGTCCTTTCTCTTGGTGACAGGGTAGGTCTATAGGCTGTAGATGTGCTTTGTTAACGACTTCTATCCCAAAATAAATATATGACCTACTCTACACCCTGTCTGGCAAAAAGAAGGCGCCAGAAAGATTTCACCAAGTTCCCATGGATCTCAATGGAATCTCAATAATTTCTTCTCAGTAGTATGTGACTTGGATTGCAGGGAAACTACCAACACTGAAAAGAAAAAAGTACAGATTTTGTTGGGTTTTGTTTGTTTGTATATCCAAATAGCCTGCCTGCTTCCATCCCAGTTTGTTCAACTGGGTACCATTTCTCTGCATGCCTGTAAGATGTGTCCATAGGACTAGGGCTGACTTTAAAATCCTTCTCTCATTCATACATTAGATGTATGGCTAATATATACTGGTACAGAAAGAAGCTGGGGGTTAGGCTTGTTTTTGTTGGGGGTTAGGTTTCTTCAAGAAATTTTCTTCCCATTTGCTATCATGGAAATGGCAAATTGACATAGATTAAGAGAAAATTCCTTGCCATACTGTTGGAATGATTTCGGGATGAGGGGCAAGGTGGTGTGGTTTTGGAATTTTCTTAGCTGGAGGTGATTCATTCTTTTCCCAGCTTGGAGAGGCCATGGTTGAAGTTTTTGATGCTGGGCTTCTCCTGTGCAGGGGTTTGGTGCTGCTGTGAAGTTTCCCCTACCTACCTCTTGGTGAAGCCACTTCCTACTGTGAACTGTCTATGGACTGGGACTCCCTCTGCAGCATCTGCCCTGGTTGGGAGACATCCCTGTGATCTGCATGGGTGTTTCCAAGGGAAAAGACTGGGCCCACACCTCCTCTCTCTCTCTCTCTGGCTCTGGAGAGAGCACATCCCAGCTGCTGGTGGACTGGAACCTTGATGGTGCTACCACCATCAGGGTACCACACATGTGAGAGCACAGGGAAACCTAGTACATTCCCTTTTCCCTCAACATTTTCTCTCTTCCCAGGGCTGCCTGGGAAGGCTCAGGAACACATCCTGAAGACTCAGGGGAGTCACTGCAGCTGTGGCCTTACCAGGAGCCATCAGCATCCCCTGCCTCTTATGGCGGTTACTACACCAAAAAGGGAAAGTGCCTGACAAGTGGGAAAGGGCCAGGAAGCTTCCCACCTTCCTTGGCCAACGCGTGTCTTTTGAACCTCGACAAAGGGTCAAGACATTTTCTAGCTTGAACAGGGGATAATAAGTGTATTAAGAAAGAACTGCCTTTGAGAGCAAAATATTTGACAACCTGTTGATTGCATGCTCTTAGCATTCCTATTCTCAAAAAATTCTAGTAAACACTTCCATAGTATAAAGCCCACAAACATTATTATATATCTTATATCATTGTTTCAGTATCCATTTTACCTCAATGTGCACAATGTTTTTCTAATGTATTTTATTTTGGGGAAAAAAGGGATGCCATAATTATTAATGATATCTAGGCATTTGCAGATCTTAACTAGTAAAGATTTCAGTACCTGAAACACCTGTTAGTTTATATGTGTCAAATGAATATATGAATTAAACGCTAAATCTGATACACACAGGTATGAAGTGAATGGGTGCAAGAACTAAAGCTAATGCAGCAAAACAGAAATAGAGGAAGTAAGGATTGCAGTCATTGCAAAGGACAATAGAAAAGAGACAGTCATTGCTTATGAAAAATAACATTTAGCTCTAACCAAACAGAATAAGAAACACTCAATCCTCTCACTTCTAAATGACCTCTACAAAGTATGAACTTTCCATTTCTGCAGTCACATTGAATCCATAATTTGGCCACATAGAAAGGTCCTGGATATGGTGAAGAGTTTCTTTTATGGAAAATATTTTTCTCTTTATTTTCTCTGTTCAGTCAATCTATGTCAATCTGAATATTTACCACACCTTCTAAATTATTCATGTTTTCTCACTGCCTCCTTGTAACCATGGAAGTTACATGTTCACGTAGGAATGTCATAGTAACACAAATATTATATTTTAAAGATTTTAATCAATATCAATTTTTTTTAATATTTAATGGCTATACTTTAATATAACTTCAAAATCACCAGTAAAAAATTTCAAAAAATGGTAATGAGTCAGATATCCAGTAGTTTATATGACAAAATCCAAAATGGTCATCTCAATTTAGCACCGCCCTCTAGAGGTGATATATCTTTTTGGAATACTAAGTCTTATTACAGAGGATATTAAAACTATTAATTTAAGTTTAATATGTTGAAAATCAACCCTGCCTAATTTATACATACATTTAGATATAATCTTTCAGTTAAAAGAACCCAAACAAACAGCAAACAGATCTTGAAGCCTAAAATGTGACTTAGAAAAAAGTGATGTTATTTATAAGAAAAAAACATTTTCAATCAAACAATCTAAAAAAGTAACATTGAATGAATAAATTTTAATTCTTTATCTGCAGTTTGAAGAGCAGTTTGTAAAACTATATTTCTGTTTTGAATATAATTGTCTGGAAGTCTAACTCTAACTGTTTAATTTCCTATCAAGGGCAAAAGAAAAAAAAAGAAGTTAGGCATTGCAAGGAAAGGAATAGGTATCAATTTGGTTTTATTCTTTTCTCCCCATAATCCGGACAGTCTGTCAACCCACAGGGGACAAGATGTCCTCAAGGTTGTGTTTCTGATTGAGAAATCTTTACAACAAAACAAAATAAAACCAAATCAAGCCAAGCCAAAACAAAATAAAACCAAACCAAACCAAACCAAACCAAAGCCCCAAAACCCAAACCCAACAACTAAAAAAAAAAAAAGGTGCAACAGAGTATATTGCTAATAGGAGACTTAACGTTTCTGCATCTGCCTAGTGGGTCCAAGCTGACCAAGAATTTAATACCATAAAAACTTACTTGCAAGGAGACGACCTGAAATGTCAAAACTTTATAAAAAGGCATTATGAATGTAGATGAATACATCTAACTTGATGTATTCATATACATTCTAACTTGAACAACTACTTTTTTGAAATATGTCATTTACTTTTAAAAAAAATATTTGCAATCCAAGTGGAAAAAACAACAAATGCGTCACACATTAAAAAAACCTCATAAACAAAAACCTCACAAGCCTTAATGAATTGTCTGTATGAATGGCAATAAAACAAAAGAATTGTCTCACCTTCAACAGTTGGTAATAGATAAATATTCAAATTGTTGCCTACATTTGGTAGTTTTTATTATGCACTGTTTTCTTCTTATTGCTAAGGCTAGGACCAGAAGAAACAATGATAAAATAGGAAGACAAATTATTTTCGACCTGTATGAAAAAAACATGAAGCTCTGGAAAGCTGTCAAGAAAAGATCCATTCTCATAAAAATTCTAGGTCAGTTTTTCTGCCAGGAGATCTGACAATAACTCATCATTACCCATGTTTATTTTATTTGAGCTTGAATGAAATGATCAATTAGGAATTTTTATTTCTTAATTTCTATTCAATATGAATGACAATATTAGTACAATCCTGTTTATATAAAAACCTCAGTGATTAAAATAATTTAAGGAAACCCCAAAGCCAAAAATAACAGACAAGAAAACTGCACCAAAGCACCACTATGTAGTCTGTGAAAGAGAATCTGTGCAGAAATAAATACAAAAGATAAAACTGTTGTGTATGTACCAAATTGACCTACTGCTTCACAGGTCAAATTTTAAGAACGAGCTCCAAAACTGCATGTATTTGCTGTTTATATTCATAATCATGTAGCTGTGCATTCAGATCAGGCTGTCAGACACATGCAGTTTGTAGATGGACAAAACTTCATGGTATGCTCCTCTTTAGGAGTTAATTTGAAAAGATGGACCGGAATCACTCTGAGGTGGATAGGGAGTGTGGAAACCACAGTTTGGCTGTTTATTCACAAAATCTCATTATTAGTAAATATTTATTGAATTGAACAATTCAGCCTCACAGCTCCATGAAAAACATTGGCAATTATCATGTCTTCAGAGAAGTGTGAGAAGAAAAAAGACCAAGCAAATTGCCTATTGCCAGCATTGGTAGAAGCAGTACCAGGGTCCTTCAGAAATCCTGTCCTTTGCTTTATCAACATTTCTCCATGCTAGGCAAGATGGATTAAGCATGATTCTAAATTCTACTGCCTTCTAACTTCAGGGGTTACAGCAGTGTGAAGTACAGCAATGCCAGGATTCTTCTGTGCTTTCTCTAGAACAACATAAGGGCAGGGATTTTACTGAGTCACAGAATCACAGGATGGGTAAAGTTGGAAGGGACCACAGTGGGATCATCTGGTCCAACCTTTCTGCTCAAGCATGGTCATCCTAGAACATCTATTTTGATATTTATTTTTATTTATAATGTTTTTAATATATTGATATTTCATCATGATCAGCCTTCTCTTACTCAAAGGAAAGGCAGGCTTGCTCTCAGGCATCTGGGGAACTGCCCATCACTCTGTATCAATGAACAGAAGTGAGAGAGTGCAGAGACATATTGAAAATATTTGCAAACACAAAATGGAGTTACTGCAAATTGGAAATTCAGACAGTGTGTTGGACTGAAGCAGAATTTTCACTTTCTTGATGAGAGATTTTTAATCTATTCCTTTTTTTGTTCTTGAAGCCATGATGCTTCTTTTCATTCAAGCCCTGGGCCATTTCTTTACTTACTGTCCCCTTCTGTTGATGTCCTACTAAAGAGGTATTTTGAGGCTCAACACACTTGAAGATTTTGAGAGAAGATTGAGAGAATAATTTAAAATCTAACAGATCCAGAACACTTCTCCTAGCTCCTCAAAAAACATTATGCTTTTAGTAGGGCTCTTATTGCCTATGCTTAATCCTAGTTAAAAACATATGTGAGGGAAGTTGTTACAACCAAAAACTAATCATGAACTGCCCATCTCCCAACAGGTGTGAACAGCCCCAAACAGTATGAGTCATTCTTCAGGATCTAGGAAATGGGATCCCAATAAAAGTTGAGTGCCATCTTTGCCACTAATAGCTTTGCCTCGTAGATCAATATAGTGATTTTTCTTCACTTCAATGTCTACCTGTCACAGGTCTTCAATCTCATTTTCAAACACAAAGTAGAACTGCCTGGTGAGGTTTCCAATTGAGAAGTTAAATAATTCATTTTTTCAAGCTGTAATGACTACAAAGTACTGTTTAAAACTCAACACACTTGTGGGTGGACAGATGACACAATTGTTCATTTCAAGGAGAAGTACAACCACATTGGATTTACCCTCTGAAGGTAAAGGTCATCACCTCCCTTCCTGGACACCATTCCATGCATTTTATGCACAGATCTCATGACACTTTGTATTACTATAAATGACTGCTGTTAGAGTCTTCAGCAGCATATTTTTGGGTTTCATCTAAAAGCTCAGCAAAAAGTCCAAAAGGCACTATGGAAATAGCCATGAAATACAAGAGGAATGGTAGAAAGAGACAACAAGGAGAGGCAGCAGAAAATCAAAATATTTTCTTTTCCTTCAGAGAAGTGTCTTACTTTTATTTATCAATTGTATCTAAAAATTTGTAATTTAAGGATCTAAAAAAGAGATTTATTTTAGCAATTGCTTCACTTATTCCCTCAACCAAGCTTTCTTCACGTAACTGCTATGAGAGACTAGCAAAACTGATTTGCTAGACACAATTTGCAGTAAAATAGCTGGGGAATGTTTTCTCAAACTAAATTAGTGACGGCAATCTCAGAGAGATATAGGTAATGAAAACATTCATGAGTGTGCATGTGACAAAAAACCCATGTGCTTTAAGCCAAACTTGCTTTTCATTGCTCTTTTGTCACATCAGATGTTTTTATACAAAAACATAGACTGTCCATGTATTCACCACATCTGGTGTCCCAGTTTGGGCTTTTAGTGAAAACATACAAGAGTGTGACAAACTTTGATTGATTAGCTAAAGTGAGTGACAGCTTCCTTCTAAGTGCCTAGACCTGATATTGTGCACCAGCGCACTGTGTCAGCCAAGTGCAGCAGTGGCTCACGCTAATTTTCATCAGGAGATCCAAGCTTCACATCCTGTTCACAGAGACGCATAGAGCCGAGCTCTAGGTTATTCCAGAAAATTGTCAGAGCCTGACTTTTATTAAAAGCTCACTTTGGCTGACAAAATGCTGACAGTTTCAGAGAAAAATGCCTATAATATTATACAGTGTGAAAATGTTAACCAGTAGGCAATGAGTAATTTTAAAAAATATATACTGTTTGGAAACTAATGTAATCTTCATAATATCAGTAAAAATAGCATGTTAAATATGTAGAGAGAAAAGCAAACTGAGTAAGACCTTCCATGCTGGGTCTTGATAGTTACTCCTTCTTTGTGAAGAAATGATGCAGTTAAAGAAAACAGACATGGAATGGATGGGTATAATATCAACATTATATATATATATGGGTATGGGTATGGGTATATGTAAACATTAAAAACAGTAATTATCTTTATAGGTATGTCCATTCTAAAATAAGCCTGGTTTCACAGAAAAATTATGTTTTTCTAAGCAAAAATCAAGGCAAATTTCTTCTCATATTTTCTTAAGTGTTGCTTGAAGATATTGGCAGCATGTTCTCCCTTTCTGGCAGGATTGAGGGTGAAGAATGAAGGTTCACTCCTCAGGAGTGTGAAAGAGATGTTCATATTTTTTTTAAAGATGAGGCCCTTAAAATTAAATTAAAGATGGCAGAAAAAGTTTTTAATGTATTTCATCTTATTAAAAAAAAAAGTTTCTTTTCAGATGGTTGAGAGAGTCAGAAAACCAATGTATCCAAATTATTGCAGCAGCCTGCTGAGTACTGCTTTCCCAGAAAAAAAAAAATTGACATCATGTGCATGCCCTGCCCAGTTCATCAGGATTTTCAATAATTTTGAGAGAGAAGCTCCAGACTATTCCCCCTACACTCATTCATTTGGCGTGCACGTGCCTGGAAAGGCAAGAAAATTCTCTCTAGAAGTCCAAAAAATTAAACTATATGCAGTCAAATCAGTCCTTTTTTTTTTTTTTTTTTTAAGATCCATACTGTCTAATGAAAAATTACTTCTGCTTAATTTCTGCAGTCTTGCCTGTCTGGACCAGCATTCTCTTGTCACTGTTCTCACTCCCTTCCCATGCCCAGCTGAGTGAGCATTTCAGCTTGAACCACCTGTACGATTAAATTTTGTTCAGAACTGCTTTGGCCCCTGCCAGCTACATCTCCCACAGATGATGTTGATGCAGAGGACCAAAACAGACTGTGCATGGGGCCGTGCAATTTGGGCATCTTTCCATCATAGCTGTTGGCCGCTGTCTGGTCAACCTTCCAAAAGATTTAAGTAACTTAGATTTAGCTATAAGGACTGTTTTCCTTTCTGCCTCAAAATAATACACAATCATAATAAAGGAAATTAGGAGATTTTTATATAATTGAATAAATTAATTTACCTTCCACAGCCCTAATCCTGATAAATTAAAGCAGTTTAATCTACCAAAGTTTTCCCTGACTTTGGTAAACCCATAGACTGGAAGAGAATTTCTAACATTGTCCACCAGTACTCCATCTGGGAATGGCAAGAAAGCGGTGCACACAACAGATATTTCTTCACTAAGTCTACTTGCAACTTGCTGGCTACATTTCAGCTGTGAGGATAAGCATCATTCAATAGGCATCATAGAGAAGCTTCACAAGAGTGGATCAAAATAGGTATCATGGGGTGATGTACACAAATGCAAAACATCTCTCAGACTTTGAATTTGTACTATTCAGTCCATGGATAAATCTCATTTTCACAAACTATTTTTTTGTCTTCTTTTTAAACAGCAGAAACATGCACAAAACTAAGTTAAATACTTTAAAATTCACTGAGGTTTTGAAATCCAGACATACATTCACCTACATACTTTACAGCTATTCCCTCTCAATGTCACAGTCATGCAACAGGCCTGGCTGTTAGATGGTTTAGGGACCCATAGTCACATTTTGCACTGGAGCCCAAATTTCAGTCTTCTGTGCATATACTTTTCTTCCTCTCAAATTTTCCTGGAAATGACATATCCCAAGCAGCTGGCTATGTAATTGCATAAACCAAGTATACACCAACTCATCAGCTGGAAGCAACCAGATCTCCTTCTGTTCTTCTTTTGCACTACTTGATCACAGAGTATCTAAGGCACCCATTTAAAGCAGCCACCAAAAAGTCAAATATAATCTGAAAATGTATTCCTATTAGACCCTTGGGAATATTAATATAACTTCTCAAAATACTGGTGGCTTTCAACTGGGCTATTTTATATCATTCTGGTTATCTGTTTCAAGACAGATTAATCCAAAGAGAATTGCAGAGAACAGCTAGTAGGATGATCAGAAAAAGAGATAACCTCTTTAAAGAGGTTATGTGGGTTTTAAGCTTAATTTAAAAAAAAAACCAAAATTTTTGAGTAAGGAGAAAGAGTGGGAAAAGATTCTACATACATCAGAAACCAAGAATAGATGGAGAGAAAACATAAGGAAAAATTATTTATCCTGTACAGGAATAATAAAAATGAAACTAACTGATCATACATAAATTCAGGATGAAAGCAAATTTCCTAGCCATCACAGCAGCACATTTAGGAACAATTTTAAGTTATAACAGCAAGAATACAAACCTTCAAATAAACTTGATGAAAAAGCTCCTTCAAAGACTAGACCTCATCAACCAGTTTATAAGCACATTTATCCAGTCCCTGATGAAGGACATGACCAGAGCTAAAGATACAAAGAAACGTCCCTTATGCATGTATTTATCACTTGCATCCTATGCTTAGAGTTATAATTTCAACAGTCACAATCATTAGCTGTCAGGTCCAAAACATGAAATAAAAATTCCCCACCAGAATCTGTATTCTGTCTAGAAAAACGTATGATGACCCCAGATGAACACATGCAAGTGAATAGAAATGCTATATTTTGGCATGAATATACATGTATCAGCAAAAGACAGCTCCCAATTCTAGTACTGATGAATGGACAGAAAAGACCCAAAATAATATGACAGCTCATTTTTTACTTGAAATGCAAGAGAAAATGGAGTCATAGAACTATGACCAGGCAACCAGGCTATGTTTCAAATTTCTCTGCTGTCCCTTCTTATGCAGTTAACGTCGGCTAAGCAACCAGGAAAGAAGGCTGAGGATAGTGGACAGAGCACACATAAAAATTATTGTAGTAATATTGGATTGTTTTATCCTTGAAATGTGGTGTTTTGTTGTTTGTTTGTTTTGGGGTTTTTTCCAGTCTCCAGCTAAAAATGGAAAAGATATTACTTTGTGATCATCACTGAAAGTGTGCAGTAATTTGAAATCCATTTTGACAATTTGTTAACTGATGCAGTTCAGATATAATGAAGACATCTCACCCACTAGATTACACACTATGCATGTAGAATTATGCAAATTACAGACATATCAGTCTAAGTCAAAATTTCACCATTAAAACTTTTTTCTCATGTGTGTTTTAATAGCTTATTTCTACTATATATGTTCTTCCTCCTTTTATTGATCTGCCTCTACAGATTTGATGTATTGGATTGTTACAATTTTCAGATTTTATATTTTGAGCATCTCTTTTGGGAACTTTTTAGTGTTTAGTTCAAAAAGTCATACCAAAACTCCTCTGGAATACAAAGCCAATACTGATGCCGTAGCTCAACAGTAGGGTACCCTGCTGTGAATATAACACCCTTCAATGTTGATAGGGATTATATACTCATTAATCAAAGCCTGTTGAAAGCCTTGACGTGGACACAGTTCCCTATACTCATTGCACTTAACATGACGCTTAGGTTACAAGTGCAATTATCAAAAAGCTTACAAGTTAAATATGTAATTTATCAAATCACTGTAACATATAGAAAATGTGAGAATTTCATGTTATTTTTGAAGCAGAAAGCTATTTCATCAGCAACTAGACACAAAAGACAATGCTGTCGAAGTTTTGCTTTCTGAAACAATGCATATTCTGTCCCTTCAACATCAAAATATGAAGCAAATTTCTTGAGGCACATTGAATATGCGATTCCCACCCATAGCAGCTCTGTTCCTTATCATGCTGGAAAAACCCTCTGACTCCTACCTAAATTTTTATGGGAAAGATGAACTTTACCTGTCAGTAGGAAAGACATCTGATCCCATCACTTAAACTTTTGCCCAGACAAGTAAGGATAAATGCTTTCCAATTTCTTCATCTTATTCCGTTAAATGCTGAACTAGCAAATAATAGTAATAACAATAATTGTAATAATAATAATAATTGTTATAATAATAATTGTTATAATAATAATAATAGCAGAGGAACAGATTATTGTGTAAAGATTTAATTGGTCTCTTATTTAATAACACAGTCTATCTCGGTACGTGGACTCATGTCAAGTGTAGAACATCCATCTGTTGTGATTTTTGCCACATGAATAAGCAAGTCTGCAAACTTTTTGGATAGCTGTATATTTAGGCAAAAGGCCCTAAGTTTGGAAAAATAGGTGGGGGGAAAAAAGAAATAAAAAAAGGCAATGGAAAAAGACAACAGTAAAAAATTAGGTGGAAAACTACAAGTGTTAAAAGAAATAACTCTTCCACCATGGAATAAAATACTCATGTGAATAGCAAGAATTTATTCTTTTAACAGCAAAGCCTAGCAGCAGACCACTAAATTCTCTAACACACAGGGTATCTTTGAAGGTGTTTGCTTAGCTGATATGAGATAGCTGCTTGTCATGATACCTGCCATAGCAAATATACACAACTTATTATGCTTTCTGCTACTCTGCATGTGAATGAGCCCTGTTACCCTATGGCCTCTTCACAAGTAGGCCAGAATTTACTGTTCTTTGATGGTATCGTAGATGTGTCTTGCAGCCTGCTCTTGAATGATGTTTACAGAAATCTTTATGCTGAAAAACAAATGGGTGACACAGCCAGACAGATTTGAAGCTGGATTTCTTGGCATTGGGCTGTGGAGGAATTTCTTCTTAGAATGCAAAGCTTGAACATAAGTCTCAAAGATTACCATCAAAGGATGGTAATTTTAGTCTCTCAACTTCTCTTTTACTGGCCAATCACCAGTAAAAACATCACCAATGTTTTCTATCTTTGTAACCACATTTCTACCTTGTAGTTTTCCTTTTCTTGTTTCATCCCTCTCCTCATTTTACTCCTTGCATCTAACCTCCCTGGATCTTCTTCAGGACAGTTTTCACCATATATCTCCTTTAAATCATTCTTCCAAGGCTGCAGCGGTTTTTTTTTAGCAGCAGTAAAACATCTTATTGGGTTACAGCTGGCAGAGGTAACAGGGGACTCTCTTATGTTAACTGCTGTGCAGAGCACCTGTAAAAGAAGACAAAATCATTCTCAAAAATGGGGTCAGTGATAGGTACAATAGGAAAGCAGGAATAGCATCCCCAAAAGGTGCTTACATATGTGTGAGTAATGATCCCATTAGTGAGAGATTTCTTTGCCCAAATGAAGGTGCAAATGAGACCATATGCCAAAGTCAATAAAACAAACTTTATTTAACAATTAATATTATGTAAAGAGATAGGAAGAAAAAAAAAGTGCTTGTGTGTGTGGTTTTGTGTGTGGGGGGGAAGGGAGAGAGAGAGAGAGAGAGAGAGAGAGAGAGAGTGAGATCAAGCAGAGGACAATCACTACCCATGGATCCAGCAGTGTCCCCTTGGTCCTTCTTCACCCTGGTCTTCTCAGTGGTGTGGATCCCAAGGCCACTCAAAACTTTTTCTTATTTACATATTTTAGCAAACAACAGAATTAACGTTTATTGCCTACAGCCTTCTTTATGCTGCTGGTTTAATTGTTCCCTTGCTTCTAATGCTGATTAGTCTCATGCTTAGTCTTTCACCTCCTATGTGTTTGTTGGGTTTCTTGGATCATTGGATTGTAATGTCCCCCCACCACGATAACCTTTTACGCCGTCAGAACAGATTTCAGCACAATTTCTGAGTTGGCTTTCCTCGTGGCCCATACATTCTGCATTCTCGTGTCCATTACCAGTGGTACACTCTTCTCCCCAAGTTTTGTTATGCTTTCCCTTGGTCTCAGATAATAATACACCTTTATCTTACATCAAGTTCCCATTGTGGTGGCATAACCTACAGTCCAAGTTGCAGATATTCATGGAGTCATATTTCAAGGGAGGTGTTAAACAGTTATTGGTGGTCACAGATGCCATCTGTCCCATAATTTGGTATGAACTTTGACTGGAGATATGTGTAGGAGCTTCTTTACATGGTTTTTCACAGTGGGAATTTATGTGTGCATTACCCAGGACAAGATAACCAGAACTTACCTACACCAACCCTGAAGATAGTGTCATCCTGTCGCTCTGTTCTGTGTTTACCCCATGGCAAAGACCTTCTGTGGCCTTAGCAATATTTGACAAAGGCAACTCTGCTCTTAAAGTCCTTGCAAAGTGTAGGTGTAAACACCACCACCCTGATTAGTCTTAAAGTACAATTTTAGATGTAGAGGATTAAATAGACATTGAGACTGAGATTTTGTGAAGTTATGACCTATTAGCAGACAAACTCTCAGCCATCACACAATGGAGATCATAAGGCAGGGAGCACCTTTATTTGTGCACCCTAGAGAGCACCAAAAAAAAACCAGAGAAACTGGTTTTCCAGAGACGGTCCCCTACCACCTATTGAATGGCCATTTACATTTCCAGCTGTGCCCAAAATCACAGAAATTTCTAATGTTTTATTTAATGGAGGCATAAGAGAGCTTCTTTCTTGAAGCCACACTATGCTGATGTTAAAAATTACACTGATTTTCTTCAGTTTGCACAGTGCCAAGCATCAGCCTTTCTGCCCAAGCTGTCCTGTGCAAGGTACCAGAGAGCACAGTTACCAGGCTGATATCCTGGGATTGGGATGAAATGGACTTTCTGTTGGCTTTCTGATTCTTGCCAGCCACTAGCCACTTTGCTAGACAAAGAGCTATCAAGGCCCTCAGGCATACCCTGGGATTTTATTCAACACCTGCGGTGCTTGTTTTGATGAATTAAAAGCAGCTAATGAATCCTACCTAATGAATCTTACACTTAAAATTTATAACCTATATGTAAATCACCTGCCACTGAATAAAACCAGCTTTATAAGTTTTTGAAAACCAGAAGTGATGACTTTTGATGGCAGTTTTCTAGAGATATTAATGCATTATAATAAAGCTATGGGTTATATATAGATATTATTTCATTTGCTTTGCAACTTATGCTTTTGTGCCTGCATCTATGTATTTGTGCCTTTTTACTTTCTGAGGACCTACAATGCAACTCTGAATGCCAAGGCACACACTTTCCTTTGCATAATGTCTTACCAACCATTAAACCCTCATTTATTACCACGACTTAAGAAGCTGCTTAACCTATGATTTATATTGGGGCATGAAAAGAAGAAATGGAGTGAAGATACAGGAAGAAAATACATTGATGGAGGCAGGGCAGGGCAGAACAAGCCAGCTTTTGATTTAGAAAATATCCTTAGGCAATCATATTCTGAAGTATGGAAAAATGCAAAATATTTAGGATAGCATGTACAATATAATGAGTGTTTAGTTTTTTTCTGGTTGACCAGTTTTCCCACGACTAGCTAGAAGTAAAAAGGGGAGAAGCCTAAAGGCTCTTCTCAGAAACCAAATCAGGGTCTTTCATTGATTTTCCATAGTTAATGGCTCTGTCAGTCCCAGCAAGAAACAATCAAAAAAAGCAGTATCATGGAATTTCAAGCACCTGGCTGATTTGAACGAATCCAGCTAAAAAAATCAAAACATGTACTGCGAAAAGTAGTGGTGACATTTTTGCTGACATCTTGATCTCTCTCTTTAAGCATTTATACCCTTGATCATTGCTGATACTCTGAATTATCTTCTGTGCTAACTTCAACATTTTCACACAAATAGCAAGTTTAAATAAAGAGTGCATTTCCACTGGAGCTATACAAGCACAAAAAAAAACTGCAGAAGTTTCCAATTTTACTGGAAATAAGCTGCCTTCCAGGAACAAGATGCCGTCAAAGAATAAAGAATGATACTTGCTTTTTGTTTTGCAAGATATAGAATGACCAAAGGCTGTGGATATTTTAATGTAACAAAAATTACACAGCTGTGCTTTTTTTCTTGTGTAGATGATACTGTTGAAGATTTTTTTACAAACAATTTAAACTCAATTGATACATTAAATGTTATAATATGCATCACCTATAAATTAAAATCATAGCTATATTGTGGTGCAAATGATGCTAGGAAAAAGCACGACTTAAACATTCCAGAGATGGAAGAGGTTGCATTCTCTTATAAGTTAATTTACAAGAAATGCCTTTTACATGTTTATGGAACAACTTCATAATCAGTTAAATAAAGCTTTTGCTAACATTACTGCTATAATTTCTACGCACATATGGATATATGTATGAATGTGCTTTTTAAAATATTTATGCAACTGTATATTTAGAAATGAACTGCTCTTTAGCAAATGAGTGTTAGTGAACCTGTCAAAACACTGTTAGTTCTTTTATGGTTATTTGTATTAAATTTTCTACCTAATATAATCTAATCTATTATTAGATTTAAACGATAAGATTTAAATGACAAGGTTTAAACAATATGGCAAACAGCTAGTGATTTCTATACGGAGTTTATCACACTGCTTTATTAACATAGCATACAGATTATCAAGCAGCTGATGTTATCCTCCTAGATAAAATAACCACAAGTAATTTCCTTCCCAAATTCCTGACTGCCCCAAATACTAAAAGACAGTGATGTGTAAGAACAATAAAAAAAATATTAATAATATTTTTTTTAAAAAATCCCTCCTAACTCCTTGCCTGATAAATGATAGGAAACTTTGACAGATCAGAACGATATGAAGCAGCCTAAAACATTTGGCACAATGTGTGTCTGGCACACAGAGACTGCTTGTCAAATGCCTATGACTCCATACAGCAGCTAGGGACCCTATGGAGCAGCAGATGGACCATTAAGGTAGTATTAATGTAGATGCCATCAGTTTTCAGTTCTGACTGGGACATACTCTTTAGAACTATGAGCAGCTGCTGCCATTTATTGTGACAGCTTCCTGCTAACTTTTGCCAACTGGCACAATCTGACTCTTTGTACCTGAGCTATTAAATGTGTGACTTCCACAATTTTATTCCTCTAGAGAACTCTTTTAATAATCCTCTGAAAAGGGAATAAGGCATTTATCATCAAAGTTAATACACATACCATATAATTCTATTGTCCTTTCACACTTCTGTGGATTTTACATCAGGAGTAAACATAAGCAAGCTTCCCATTGCCTTACACAATGCCTGAAATAGGCAAGACTGGTGAGTTCTTAGCTGCATTTAAATGAACTGCATTTCAACTCCTGTTTTTGATTTAGCTTACCTTTCTGAGGGGGTGGGGGGGGAGAAAAAAAAGAGGAAGCACATTTCATGTCATTAATATACAGAAAGAAAAGCACTTTCTTTTTAACTGATTCTTTCTTGTCAATGAGCATAGGTCAATATTACAATTATGAAGGGATTTTTGAACACCCGCTGGTCTACTTAATATCTAAACATTCCTTTTGTGGCAAGCAAAGCTGTCCATTCTTGTAATGTCTTTAATGCATAGCAGGAATATAATTTTAAATGATAAGTGATCATGTATTTGTTATCGCTTGCATGATAATTTTAGCAAAATATGCAACAATACTACTGGCAGAAAAAAACCCATCCTGTTTTAAATGTCTTTGATCCAGCTAGACTTCTAGGGATACATTACATCATTTGGTTGTGCCAAACAAGAAAGCTAACAGTACAGCACAGCATAAAGTTTGACTTACAATAAGAACTGCAGCTAGTCATTTTAAAAAATGGCTGGCAGACATTCATTATGCTGAGCTAACACTCTTCTGCTTCAAATCTTCTTGCAATTGGCCTAATAATATGCGCTTCTAATAATAATATGGACTTCTATTGCAGTATTTAGTTCCTTGATGCTACACTAGCCATGTATACATGTGTAATGTCCCCAAAAAATAAATCTATATGAGTTGAAAAATCCCATTTAAAAATTCCTGGGCTGATATGTGTAATCAGAGCCATACATATACTATTGAAGATACAGACAATAAAAGTATGGAGCCTGCACATATTGGGAAATTAAAAATCAAACGTAACTAATTATTAAGAGAAATCTTTTACATGAGGAGAAAACATTTGAAACAATATTGGCAGTAGAAATTTAAATCCTGAATACTGCAATGATTTAACTTCCAGTATAACTTAACTTTTACACGTAATATGGATCACATCATGTAGACTTACTATATTAGAATTCTACTCAGCTATATTTTTTATAATATTGTACATTCTTTGAGTGAAGGTTACCCTAAAACTGTAATTTTTTTGATATGTGTTCAAACCTAAGCAATTGTCCAGTGTGCACAATAACACCTGTTCTAGAAAATTAGGATTACACAGAGTAATGCTTATGTCGCAGACATCTTTCATGAAAAATCCTTTCTTAGGATTTTTCCTTGTGAGAAGCTGCAGTTTCAGCAACCAAAAGTAAACAATGGTTATCTGCTGCTGTGGAATGCAACAGGTAGACCCGTGATTGGTCTCCTGTGGATGTTTGGATTTACTGACCACTCATGGCAGAGCTGGCTCTTGCTCTCTGTCTGAGACACAGATCTTTGTTATTCATTCTTTTCTATTCTTAGCTTAGCTAGCTTCTGAAGAAACCTTTTCCTTTCTATTTCTTTTTAGTATAGTCTTAATGTAACATATATCATAAAATAATAAATCAAGCCTTCTGATCATGGAGCCAACATTCTCGTCTCTTCTTCATCCTGAAAAACCTTGTGACCATGGTCACATGCATGTATAATAATATCAATCCTAAGAACTCAGAAAAAATTTAGAAAATCTCAGAATTTACTGGGATTAAGGACTTGCATCCTGATTTTAGTGGTTCATTCAACATAAATAGGAGCACTATGCTTAAATATCATCAGATAATGGCCCTAAGGGTAATGAACTAGAAAAGAATCTTTGTATAAGAAAGACCTTTATCATATACTCAGCTTCAAAATCCTCTACAGGACCCACTGCAGTAAGCATTCATCTTAAAAACAAATGAACCAACCAACCAAACAAGAAAACTACAAGTAAAGCACAGAGTTAAGTGGTGTTCTGGATGAAAGCCTGGGGTGGGAGCTGATAGGGAGGGAAGGAGAAGTGGAGGCAGAGGAGAGAGGGGAAGTAAAAGTCTGTGGGAACTTATATGCAATGAGTACATAGACATCACAAGTACTTACTTTACCTAGCTAAGAAGGAGGTAAATGAAATTATACAGTGTTCTACTTTAGTTCAGTAAATGGCCATTCAATCTTTAAGCGCTTAATGTAGCAGATAACTCACATGTATGGCAAAATGCCCATTTTATCACAATATATTATCACAATAATACTTCCTGACTTTAATATCTGTACTTAAAACAGCCTGTCATGAGTAGTATTACTGAAAAAACACTCATCATCACATGTGCCACTGAATAATCCCTAGGATTTTTCTTTCTGTTTGTTTCTATAGAGTGGACAAATAAATACTATATGTATTTACAAGAACAAATCCATAAACAGAAAGTGTGGTTCAAGAACCTGGATTTCATAAGTATCCCTTTCAGACTATGAACTTAATTATGTGGAGACAAAGGAAAACTCAGTTAATGTGTTTTCCAAAGCTACCACTGACACTGAGAAGCTGCACATACAAAAGTGATTCTTCCAGTAATATTGTAACATAAAGTATATAGAACCACTTAGGTAAAAAAGATTTATAATGTCATTGAGCCCTTAGCTAATCCATTTAAAATACTTTGTATATACTCAACATAGCAAAGTAATGGGACATTAATTGTTTGTTAACTTTCCACAGTTTATATAGAAATTATTTTTCTATATGATTACCACAGATTTTACACCCTGTGCTGTACTCTACTCCATGATAAACTAAGAATGAAAATAAAAGTGACTTC
Organism: Agelaius tricolor; assembly: GCF_023055355.1. Taxonomy (NCBI): domain Eukaryota; kingdom Metazoa; phylum Chordata; class Aves; order Passeriformes; family Icteridae; genus Agelaius; species Agelaius tricolor. The sequence goes on along the minus strand of NW_027269287.1, from coordinate 6,751,674 downwards.
ATGTAGGAACTTAATTCAGGTTTTGAACCCCAGTAGTAAAACACTTCCAGTTTAAAAAATTGGCTCAAATGACATAGTATTTTTGTTCCAAGGACAAATATATAGAGTCTGCTTTCAGACACAAAAGAGTCCAGTAGAGTTTTAAAATTTCTAAATTTCTAGACATTTCATTCTCAAGGATACAAGCAAATATTTGAGTCAAGTTTTGTCTTGTTTCTTACTGAGCAATCAAATGAATGCTGCCATATTTACAAAGATTTTAACATGAAGAACAATACTTCTAGTCTATCAGTTTAGACAACCGCTTAATATGTGGCTTATGAACTGGAGTGGAGGGAGAAGAGAAATTGCTCTTAGTTTAGGAAATAGTACTCCTCAAAATTTCAGCTGATTGTAGATCTGTTCAAAACAAAAATAGCTGAAAACAAGATGTTCCACCCAAAATTCAAAGTCAGCCCTAAATTTCTGATAGTTAAAATGCTTTTATCTTTAGTAATAATCTGCATAAATATTCTATTGCAGGTAATAATATGAAAATAATATGCATCAGCAGAACATTTGGAAAAATTATGAAAAAAAGATTATGGATATATATGTATTGGAATTCTTTTTATCATTTTACCCTCTCTATTATTTTTTAACTTAGGAGTCTGAATATAGTATTATATTTCATTTTTTTAAATTAAGTCTCTCACAGTCTTTCAAATATGTTAAGCTTATAGTCTCAATTTAATTCTCTGAGCAAGAACACTGAGTGAAATTGCTACAGAATCCCACTACAGAAGACAAGAACTCACTTGTGAGTGGGACAAAATGGCCTTCTGGAGTTTCTAGCTCAAAAGTTGAAATATGTTGGTAAAGAAGTATGAAAAGTCTCTACATTTAAGTACATAAAAATGGGTCACACTTAAGAGTTCCATCCAGACCACTACGCAGTGGCCAAAACCAGGTGTCTGAGGAAGAAGGGGAAGCACATAATATTGCCTTCAGCAAACACTTATGGAAGTTTCAGTACTGAGAATATCAGAGGCAAAATTGTTATTGAGCTTAACAGCCTTTAATGGAAATTTCTTTCATTAATTTGTGTTATTTCTTTTTAATCTGGCAAAAAAGTCTTGTCAAGTGCTGTACCAACAATATATTCCACCTTTGTTTTTGTTTTTTAGGTGTTAGCTTCTAATTTCATTCACTTACTCGCAGTTTGTACACTTATAAAAAATTTAGTTAATAAATTTCTTAGTATCGTTTCATTCATGCTTCTGTCATGTCTTGACAACCTCAAGAAGAAGAAGAAGATTAATCCAAGAAATGAGTGAATAAAAATAAAACTATAAAGATGCATGATCCCTGGTCCAGTTGACCATACAATCAGCACCAACACAAATACAGCAAAAGAAACTTATGCTTATGTGGACCAGACAGTTCCTAAAAACAGCCTATATATACAGCAACCTGTGTTGATCAGAAAATGGGAAAGCACAGCAGCTGCATACTGCCTATAAGTAATTTTCTTTATACCTTTTCTGAGTTTGGAGATTTGTTGGTTGGAGGAACAAGACATGGCTTCAGTTCTCAGACAGGCAAGGCTATTTTCTTTCCAACAGAAGACAAAGGTCACTATTGACCCACAGGATCTGCTTTGTGCTGCCATACATAAATGAGTGAAATATAATCTTCATAATGCAAACAATCAGCAATGCTCTGTGCTATCTTTCCTCCCCTAAAAAAAAAAAAAAGAATATTGTGTCTTTTATTTTCACCCTCCCCAACTCCCAAAATAGAGTTCAAAGACTTAAAGGTGCTTTAAAAAAATATCTGCTTTTCATCAACGTGCATATTTTACCAGTTTCAAAAGCATATTAATATCCTTTGTGACTTCAGTTAAAGTAAAGAGAAATAATTGGAGAGGTGACAGATAAATTATTAGAAGACAGTATTTAGGATCTGCAATACAAACTAAGCAAAAAAGAAGGTAAAAATTCTTCTCAGATAAGTAATTTAAATGAAAGTAACACTTTTACTTGAACATGAATGGTTTATTTAGGATATGATTTTTTGTATATATATTTTAGGAACCTATGAAAAAAAATAAAGCATATCTTCATTTTACAGTAAACCACATACTCAAGTATTTATTTTAGTTTAAATTTTAACAGAAAAAATTACAGAGATTAGTATGTGGAATATTGAAATAGCTGTCTCTAACCATTATAAATGCAATGTTTCTCTGTAAATGATACATTCTACTAAGCTGATAATTATCTCTGCATTAACCACTGTAAATTAGATCAAACAATGGAAATTACTCTAAGGTACATATTTCAAGCATATTCAAAATAGTACTACAAAAACAATTACAAACCTTTCCTCCTTAGAAATCTTTAACCACTTCCAAAGCCAAAGGATCCTTCTCCTTTTGCTGAGGGCTAGGCAACCTTTATAATTTATTTTCTTCTCCTATTAAATATATGCAACTAATAAAAATCTGTGAGAAGAACAAGCAAATACATGAAATAGAGCTTTAATAAATAATAGTGAATATATTGGTTTCTATGTTTGGATGTATTCAACTGGAAAATGTTTGATTCACACAATTTACAAAAATAAGCTTACCGGTTATTTTGTTACCTGAAGTTGGGTCCCTTGCCTCAAGCAGGAACCGTATTTTGCAAAGGACATATCTCTTGACATGTATGATAATGACAGATGGCACAAACACACCTGGAACTAATAAATAAAATGCATTCCTCTGCTCAAGGTAAAACATCCTTTCTCACAATATGAAAGCCTGCAACATGGATTTGGACACCCTAATGTCACATATTACATACATTATCTCTGTGCTGTCTCTGCTCATCAATTGTGTTTGTTGTCAGAGGCTGTGCTCCAAAAACAAAGACAGTGGGAAATGTGCAGAGCTGTGTGACACATCTGTGCAGGAAGAGGCATGTCACATACCTGCAGCTTCAGCAGAGGAAAGCCACCAAGCTGTGCCATGTCACCACTACCTTCTGCAAAATCTCAGTTCAAAGAAAGGTGTGTGACATGTCTGCCTCACACTTCAAAGACACATATGCCACGTGGCAAAAGCTGCTGCAAGCCCCTTCTCATGTTTTGCATCAGCATTTTATACTTGGGATTTTTATTCCTTCTCCCACATGGTGCTAATAAATGGAGGAAAATCGTTTCCATTTTACACACCTGCAAGCATCAGATTTCAAAAGCTAGTGTCAGACCTGTCACCTTGCATGTATATGCATTTTTGACTATTCGCACTGAGTCTAGCTTTTGCATCTCATTGTGCTAAGCAGGCACTTTTAAGAACAGAGTTTTTTAAGTAATATTGAATATACACATGCGGGATTGTGCATCATGGGAGGATACACAGATTTTATTTAGTGAAAATACATTGTGGGGTTTATCCAAAATATATGAGGCAATGGTATAAGCATTCTACCAGTCAAGTTAGTGATGTTGCCCTAAAGGCAATAAAACAAAATTGATTTACATGACTAGAACATTTCACATATTCCTTTGCATAGTGCATTTAATAGAATTTTTAATCAACCTTTGATTACAGGATGGTCCAGACATTAAAGTCTAAAGTATCCTATGTCTGAAAAATAAGCCTCCTCATTGATATCTTTACTTCTGAGATGAAAATATTTTCTTTTGTACAATGTTTTCATCATGGAGCATACTCCAGAACTTTGGCAGGATATTTTAGGAAATAGATTAAGTGCTACTTTCTGAGATACATAAAAAAACACCAGAAAATGCAACATTTTCTATTCTAAAGGACATTGTATACATTTGTAACTGTCACCATTTCTTATTATCCCCTTCATCAGTCAAACTTCTGAACTATCAATCGAATATTGCCTAAGAAAATCTTAAGTTTTCCATCAACACTAGACTTCCCTTTGAATTGAGAAAGTATGCATTTTCTAACGTGATGCTCTTTTGAGACACTTTCTACCCACGGCATAAAGACAGTCAGTCACACAGCACTGACTAATGGCAAGTCTGAAAGCTTTCCTGGACCATGTGCATTTTGAGGAATGGCTTTTACAACGAGAACTCCCTGAGAAGAAAAGGTTTCCAAATGTCAAATTACACTGCCTTGGAAAAGAGTGACAAGGTTGTGCAGAGAAACTAGGTGATACAAATGGTCACACCAACAACTTTCTGAAGGGTACCTTCAGGATGGAATTGTACCAAGACAATTTCCTGTATGCAAGATTTTTTTACCCTACCAAAACTACAATTTCTTTTACATTCTTTCTTAGACCAATGATTAGATAAGGTTCTAGTGCACTGCAGTACTAATATGCTCCATATTCTTCAAAATTTACTCCTGCTATTAATAAGACAGCTTCTGAAATCAACACAGTTTTGTCTTTATCCTTCACTTTTCTAAAATGTTAGCCTTTTTTTTAATATAATAGAATTTCTAAAGATTTCTAACAATGTGTTTCAAAATATTATTTTCCAAAATGACTTTTTTGGGCATAAACCAATACTCTGGAAGATCCACCTGAATATGAGGAAGAACTTTCCTATGCAGATGACCCTCACTGTAAATATTCAAGAACTCTCTGGATATACTCCTGTGCTATGTGCTCTAGGATGACCCTGCATGAACAGGGATTCTGTGATTTCCACAGCATGTTAATTGGGCAGCACTTGCAACTGTGTTTACATCATACATTAATCCTCATCTAACAATTAAAAAATCAAGCAACTTCACTTCTACATGGTATCAAAATCATTCTATTACGTGGGTGAAAACTCTGTGAAGGGTGAAGAGCTGCTACTCAGAGAGCTGTTGTACTACTTTATGCATTTACCAGGTTCTTGATTTCATATGGAGGAGATGCCAACCAAATGAAAATCCAGAACACTTCGAAGTGATGCATGATACAATTTCTGTCTGCGTGTGCCACTACAGACCTTTCATCTATTAGAGGGAACTATACATACTGGTGTACATATTTTTGCATCCATGCATTTAGCTCCTGGACTGAATCAAGAAGAGGGCCATGAAGGATCACCTCTGGTATGGAGACAGACTGAGGGAGTCAAGGATGTTCAATCTGGAGAAGAGCCCAGGGAAACCTTAAAGAATATGCCTGTACCTAAAGGGACCACAAAAAAGCTGGAGAGGGAATCTTGAGAAAGACATAGAGTGACAGGAGAAGGGACGATAACTTCAAATTAACAGAGGACAGGTTTAGGTCAGATATTAGGAAGAAATTTTTCACTGTGAGGGTTGTTAGGCACTGGCACAGTGAAGACACATCCCAGTGAAGCTGTGGATGCTCCATCCCTAGAGTATTCAAGGCCAGGTTGGTCAGGTTCCCTGCCTGACAGTGTTCACAGGGGTTCTTGGATGAGGCAACAGACTGTTGACTCTATGTTCAGAAGGCTTATTATTTTATGATATATATATATTACATTATAACTATACTAAAAAGAAAAGTAGAATGAAAGGTTTTGTCTCTCAGAAGGCTGGCTAAGAACAGAATGGAAAAGAATGATAACAAAAGCAGCTGGCTCGGACAGAGCGCGAGAGCCAGCTCTGCCATGACTGGTCAATAAATCCAAACATCTACAGGAGACCAATCACAGATCCACCTGTTGCATTCCACAGCAGCAGATAACCATTGTTTACATTCAGTTTCTGAGGCCTCAGCTTCTCAGAAGAGAAAAAATCCTAAGAAAAGATTTTCACAAAAAGATGTCTGCGACACCTGCCCATGGCAGGAGGGTTGAAACTACATATTCTCTAAGGTCTCCTCTGCCCCAAACTCTGCTAGGATTCTATGATTTTTAATAGCAAAAACAGAAACAAAGCTTAGTCCTCATTAAAGTTGCAGCTACCTAAATCTTTTGAGGATTTGTTTTATTTTGCATGGGAAAAATCAAACCATTACAGATGTCAATAAATAGATTTTCACTGAACTCAATAAAACTCATCATGCTTTTGATATTTAGGAAATTTAGTGTCTATAAGCTGGCAAGTTCAGTGGCTTCAGTGTTGTTTTTTTTTACATATGTAGCTTTAATAACATCAATTAACTGAACAACTTTGTTCCTATTGCTCCAGATCTCTCATTAAGTCATATTCCTTCTACTAGCTCTAATTCAGCCATAGTTCTCTCAAGTTTCCTGAAATATCTGAAACTTCTGTTGTTGCAATTACAATGGTTTTATCATATCTCTATGCCTAACACCACCCTTTCTTGAAAGGATTTATTCATGTTTTCAAATACAGCTGAGCTAAGATCCAGCCCTGTATATAACATGATATTGGGTCTCAAAAATAGAAAAAAATTCATAGTTCTAAATTTCTAATTCTGGTCTTGCATAATGAAAATATTGTCTCAGTAATAACATTAAATCAAATTTTATACTGTTATTATAAGAATCAAGATTATTCAATTTTTCAAAATATGCACACTTAAGCCATAGTAGTTTTAAACTAAGAGCAAAATGTGGTAACTTCCCTTTTTCACTAGCATAACATATGTGTCAAAACCACTGTTCAGCTGAAGACTTCTTACCGTATATTTATAGAATTGATGTAGAAATTATTTATACAAACACAGAAACATAAAGGCAAGTAAGCAAGTCATCAAGTCTCAGGAGAGAAAAAAAGCACAAAGTTAGGAAAATAGGATCATACAAAACCCAAAAGTAATCTCAGTCAACCATTATTCATATGAAGAAAGAAAATCAGGCACAACCTATTTATATAAAATATATCCTAGAAGAATTTTTAGATGTAATTAGCTTATCATTTTTGTGAGGCAGAAACCTGACCAGCATTCTTCAGGAAGAAAATCTTAAATCTTAAATATTTTCTTCTAAGACCTTCTGGGGCACAAACAAGAAACAATAGGGAAAAAGCTGATCTCTCCACATTTGAACATGACAGTGCTGACTGAATATCAGGTATCTCTCATATTTCCATAAAAAACAAAAGGCTAAGAACCTCAAAGTCCAGATCTGCCAAATATTAGGAAATAAACCGAATATACTTTATTAAAATAAACGAAAAACCAAACATACAAACATACACAACAAAGAATAATTGTAAACTTACTACCCAAGATATTATTGAAATTACAAGGATTCATTAATAAGCTTACACAATTAAAGAGAACCATTTAAAGAGAACAGCTTTTGGTGGTACAAATCTGTTTTATTCATAACCACAAAATATATCTGAATAGAACATGAAATATGACCTTTACATATCTCAACGTATTACAACTCATTTTATCTCAACAAAGCTATTTTTTCTAGGAGCATGAAATGCCTAGGGTCTGTGTTGGGGTGGTATTTCTATTCCCTGATCATGTGCTCTATGCCCAGAAATGGTTACTGTAGCTTCAAGGTGGTTCTGGGGTAAGGGGGAGCCTTGGGGTTCTTGCACAAGTTTTTTCAATGCCTCACTCCCCAGGCATCCATGATGCTGGGTGGACTCCTTCCTCCACTTTTTTTTTTTTTTTATTTTTTTATTTTTTTATTTTACTTAGCTAGCTTGGGTTTTGTTAGTTTAGACAAGAAGTTTATTTTTTCCCTTTCCCTGGCCTTGGAGACTGTGGCAGCAATCCTTCAGTGGCCTTTTTGTGAAGTGAATTACTTGGTTTAGTTTTGTCTGAGGTCAAGGAAAGTAACTGACAGCACATTAATTGTCCAGGGACTGGCAGGACAATAAGAGGCTGCTCTGTCCCATTCCCAGGACTTGGAAAAGCCAAATAAATAAGAGAAAGGGCACCAACTTCATCTGCTGTGAAGAGGAGACCCATACCAGAGTTTCACCTGGTTCTCATCCGTATTGCCCAATCTGCGGCATGAGTCCTTTTTTTTTCTTCCTTCCCTGAGACAGGACATGGCACCATTTTATTTTTTCTTCCCCACCACATTGGTGGCTTTTTTCCCTTTCCCTGGTATTTGGTTTGGGTTTTTTTTTTTTTTTTTGTTCTGGTGTGGATATATGCATGGGGTCGGGGGTGTAAGGTCAGACAATTCATTTATTTGGGTTTTTTTTCCTGCAACATGTGGACACTCTGTTTGTCAATAAATGGTTGAGATTGTTTCACTCTCATCCACTAGTGTTAATCTCTTATTGACAGGGATTGGTGGAACCTTTTTTTAGAGGAATACTCATTCCACAGCATTTTCCTTCTTAAATTGTCTCTAAACTGAGACAGGGTCAAAATTTCAATTTCATTAATTCAATGAAAGGAAGTCTTCATTAAAAATTTTGCCATTTTAGAAAGCCTACTTTCCCCAAAAGAAATACACTCACATCCAGCTTCTTAACTATCTTTTGCAAGTCAAAATGGGCAGTCTTGTGAAGTCTCAAATATTTAAAAAAATTTCTCCTTACTCATATATTTCAGAAAGTTTTACTTTCATCCTTTGCCACCACTAGCACAGAGGAAGTCAGATGATGTCATTGTCAGGCCATGCCAAAATGTCTCTAAAGGGTCAATGTACTTGGGGAAGATTTCCTCCTTAAGAAAGGATGTGAAAGTTAACCTTCAAATAAGGCAAAATAAAAACTAAAGGAGGTAAATTTTTATCAGTCCTATCTTGACTCCTTGGATGGTAAGGCACAATACCCTCATGCAGATTAATTTCCAACACACTAAGGATGTGACACATTATAGGAGTGGTTGGCAAGGATTTATAGAGAAGAAACCATGCTTAACTAACATGATAAACTCAAAATTACCATGAGGGTCAATGAGCCCTCAGAGCAAACGCCAACAGCGCTCCTGTGCCACGCTGGGCAAAGAGTCAACAATAGGTTGAAGGAGTTGAATCTTTCTGTTTGGTCAGCAGTGGTGCAACACATACAGGGGTGCTTTTGGCTTTCTTTGGCTTTTGTCCAGGTGTTGGCTTTCCAGTACTGGATAGAAATGGACATGTTGGAGTAAATCCAGAAAAGGGACACAACAATAACTAAAGCACCAGAATCTCTTTCATACAAGGAGAGACAGTGAGAACTGGAACTATTTAGAGACAGACAAGAGAGGGTGAAGCAATAACTCATCACTATTCACAAATACCTGGTGGAATACAGAAGAAAACAAAAAAGCCAGCAATTCCCACTAAAAGGACAAGGGTCAATGGGCATGAACTGAAAGACAGACAATTCCACTCAAAGATAGGATAATATTTTTCTACTCTAGAAGTAATTCAACGTTAAGCCAAGCTGCCCAGACAGGTTTAATAGTCTCCATCAGCTAAGCAAAACAAACTGGACTCAGTCCTCAGCAACCTGCTGTAGGTGATCCTATTTTGAACAAGAGAGTTAGTATCAAGAGTCTTCAGGGCTCTGCCAGCTCTAACCATTCTATGATTCATATCTGTTAGGTAGAAGATATATTTGCTAGATTAGGAGGTGTCCAAGAAAAGGACACAAAGAAATAACACAAAGGTGTTTCTCCAGACAAGGCATTACAAAATAAAAATCATATATCTTATATATGTGTGGGGTTTGAGCATATTCTACAAAAGCAGGAAAACCTAAAAAATGTCAAGTTTAAGTCGTAAGATGTTGCTATGTCTTTCTCTACAAGATCATTCCTTTGTACCATAGGAATATCCTCAACTGGGAGGCATTCATACATTCAGAATTTCACAGAAGGCCGAAGTGGAACTAATCAAGAACATGTAAATGGCATTACACCCATGGGTTGAACAACACACTTATAAATGTTATTGTCATTAGGACAAAAACCATTAGCTCAATAGCAGAGAGCTGCTCTATATGGGAAGTCCATGCATTTTGCCTTCATGAGCTGCTGTACAGAATATGACTGAAATTACTACGTAGTGCAGCTAATTAGTACAGCTTTTTCTTCCAAGCTCATTTTTATTATTACAGCTGAAACATTTGAATCCACCAAGAGAAATGGATAATATCTTTTCATACCATAATTCACACACTTAGTTTCCTAATGCAAGTCACTAACCAGCCAACAGATGCATTTTGTTTTTGCTTGCACATGTGCAAGAAATTCTTCTTGAAGTGCAAATGTTACATTCCTTTGTACTCCTGTAGTTCATCATAATGCCATCACTGGAGCTCTTGTCTCAAACTAAATGTTGATTTTTAATTTTTTTAAAAAACATATATTTTCATTGAGCATTTTAAACTATATTTTCCAGTTGACAGAGAAAGTGGCATTCATCAAAAGATTTTTGAGAATGTGTTTTAAGATTCACAGTTGAGAACAAGACAGTGACAGATTGTTCATGAAAAGTAGCAACATAAACCCTAGAGATGATAAGGTGAAGACCCTATGATTATTATCTTCCAGGAAACCACAAAAGCCAGTTTGCTCTGGATCTGAGACAAACAGCAAGAAAGCTTTCTTTTCCCCCTTCTCTCTCATTTTTGTTTCAGCAGTGAAACGCAAAGCAGATATACTTCAGTGTCATGATTTTTCATTGGCATCTTTCCATAGCCAATTCCATTCATCCAGAACAGGGATGAAATTCCATCATTCGAGCATGACATCTCAAAATTCAAACTTAATGAGAGCTTTGGCAGTTTCTGTTGAAGGCAGACAGTGATTAACAAAACACTTCAGAGTACAAGGCACAGCAGTGCTCAAAGAAAACAGTGATGATCTCCACTTAATTGTAGAAAAGCCCAAAGCATCTGCCAGCGGAGGAGAGCTCAAGCCATAAGGAGCTATTGCTCAGATAGGCTGTCATCTCCAGAGATCAACAACCATATGCTCAGCTCAAGCACAAACTCCAAAGAAGTTAATTTTCTGACAAAATACAGGGATAAATATGACATTCAAACAAGTGTGCTCACTCATCCTGAACACACGTTCATCTGCACTTATCAGACTTATGCATCATTTAAACTGAAGCAAATATAATTTGTTTGGAACACAAACATTACTGTGTGAGCACAGGTATAATTAATCTTTGTCTGCTCCACAGGTCCTTGTGTTCCACTAGTTAATGTTTACAATAAACTTTTGATGAATGAATATGGTCACCTGTTGCAAATTGTCTCTGTGAAAAATACCTACTCTTGTCTTTTCTGCCACCTAGGATGCACATAGTTATCACACCTTCAGCTGCAAAAGATTTTTATGCTGATTTTTATGACAATATGTTTAATTTCCAAATGCCAAGGATAGGCAAGCACACCTATTTTAAGAAAAATTGTCATCAAAGTGTGCAGAGCTAGGGAAAGCTTAATTAGTCTACAAATATATTAACTCTTTTGTACTTATTTACTGCTTGATAGTTAACGAATGGAAATACGTTATTAAAATGTATATGCCTGGCAGCAAGGAATCAACAGAAGGGAAAAGGTCAATCTAAAAGGGGAATGTACTAGAAAAACACATGTTGTTGAATGTAAAGTTAAATGTACTTTCAGTTTATTAAGAAACTTTTTTATCTTAATTTTTTTAAAAACAATTACCTCAAATGCCCTTCTTCTATATCAAGTACAGAATATTCTGACTTTTTTTTGAAAATAATTTACCCAAACACTCAGGAAGCATTCAGTTTAGTGATTCAGAGAGGCTATCCAGATAGGTATATTTAAAGAGATTCACATGGACAGCTCTTAGATGTCTGCATATCACATGCATTACATCTGCATGGTTCCAAATGTACCATTGTGCTGTCCTAACTCTTCCATAAACTCCATTCAAACTCTCTGTGCCTAGCTTTGGGACATTTTGTTGAACTCTTGAAGCAGCAACACTCATCATAAGGAGGAGTTTGAGGATACGGGAGATCAGGCAGCCATTTGATATACTGTTTTAACAAGCTTCTGCACTCAGTGCAACCAGAACATTGTACTTATCTAAAACTATTTAAAAAATTAAGGCCTGTTCTCAGACACATAGTTATGTGCTTGTGTATTGAAAGATGTGTGTCCAGTGTAGAATAGCAATAAATGTAAAAGAAAATTATGGTGTGCCCTTAAATGAGTGGAAGTAGAAGAATTTCCTGCAACTGTTAATTTTCTCATTTCCTCTTTTTTTTTTTCCCCTCTTCTTTTTTTGGTATTGATTTGGTATCGGACGTATTCACAGTAAGCTGCTAAAATATAGCAGTACCATAAAGCACATGGGAACATGTGAAGGCAGAAAAGGATTCCTCATGTGTGCAGCAGGATGGGCTGAAACAGAGATTTACATAGCACAAATGACAAACTGTACACAAACTCCACACTGCTTTGTGACACAGAAAACACAGACAGTTTGAGGAAGTCCCGATTGGATGGTTGGAGGATGGTTTAACGACAGGATGTTGCAACATGGGATCCAAGGGCACACTTGATCCCTTTTCTTTTAGTGGGGACTGAAAATCTGTCAAATTTCCACAAGAATTCCCTGAGAGGTTATACTTTCCACTCAGGTGATACTTTCCATCAAATAAAATTATGCCTCAATTATTTTGAAAACTGTTGTCTGTATCTTTGGCAGCTTCATTTTGATTTAAGAAGCTTTCAGGGCTGAATAATAGCCATATCTCCTTCAATTTTGGGGCAGAGTACTTAGGGGAGGAACAGCAGAAGAAGAAGCAGTACTTTGTTGAGTCAGTACGTACAAACAGCTCAGCTGAGAACCCAACAAAGGGCTCTGTTGTGCTATCTCACAGCACAGACAATAACATACAAAATGGAAAAGCCTTTGCCTGGAAGTGCATGGAAAATGCAGACAGTATCATACCATTGCTCTCACTTAATGGTCTGTTGTGGGCAGAGCAGCTCATAAGAAGCTGAGACAAAAAAAATTAGGCACATGCATGAGCACAATAGTGAACAAACTATTTTGAATAAAATGTCTTACAAAAATAAATAAAATAAAAATAAGCAATTTTTTACAATGCAGATATTATATCACCTAGAGATTCCTCTGGTAGATTTAAGAGAAATTTAATTCTTCTACTATTTCAGTCATAATGTACAGTAGCTATATAAACAAAGTATTTTTAAATGTGTTACATTGTATTCCAAGCAATATAAGTTTTTCAATTATAGAGTATCAAAAAACTGAAGAATAAGAATTGATGTGACTTGCAAAATAGACGGAGAAACAGTTATGCAGAACTCAATTCAACAAGCGACTTACACATACACTTTATTTTTAGTGTATAGATATTCTAATTAAAGCAAATAGGATTCAACACATGCTTGAAATAAAATATATGCAAATTTTTTCCTGAATCAGAACATTCTTTCAGATTCTGTCACTCATATTTCCAGCAAAGTTAACAAAATAAGCAATTAGCACCTCACACTGCAAATAGTGCTCGTCTTTCAACTTGCAAAAGGTGTCAGAGTCTGGCCTCTTAGGTAGCAAATATAAAGAGCACATATGTGCATGTAATGCCAACAAAACAGCATCATATAACTATTAATAGCAATCATACAAGTACCTTCAAGCCTGTGTGTGCAGTTCCTCAGTTAATCTTTGTAAACAATTCATAAAAAGTCAAGCTCCATACACATTGGAGATAATATGATTGCAAAGGAATTTGGCTGCATGTCCAGACCCATTTTATTTTGGAGTACAAGAGTGCCGTCATGTTTTCTGGCAACTCTACACACCATTTTGAAGAGATACATATGCTTATAAGGCATTTTTCACTGAGCATTCACTAAGTTTCACAGAGAGTCTCTTTTAGCATATAATTTTTGAAAGCTTCTTAAGTCAAAAGGAATTGCTACTACCAGGTAGCAATGCAGGCAAATAGAAATTGCAAATGATTTATTTGTTTTACTCCCTTCTTGCTGCCTGATTTGAATAGTCTAGGAACAAAAAGTCATTTGTTTGTTTTATATCCATATAACTGATTTCATTTATATATTTGCCTAAAAATGTTGCTGAACCTAAGCAGATTCTACCAATTTCTGTCATTTTAAGCACTTTATTGCTTGTAGAAAATGTATCCTTAAATGGCATATGCAGTGAATTAAAACTTGCTTACTTTACAAAAAAGTATAATCCACTAAATACCCTCATAACAGCAGCACAGATCTAAGGTATGTTTCCAACTGGACATCAGAAAACAAGTCACAAATGTAGCTAAGGGAACACACTCATTATTGATAATTGTTATTTCTTTTGTGCATTTGAATTGATTAAAGTATGTTCCTTAATCCTTTGTACCTTTGGTAACAGTATAGTCTCCTCTAATGGAAAACTAAATCAATACACAAAACTCAAGAGAGATTTCTGTGAGAGCTTATGAATATCAGAATTAATATTGCAACAATAATTTTGCTGTATTGATTGCATTTTCACACATTTTTCTGAAGCTCTAGAGGAGTAAGAATAACAAAACAACCAACATTGAGAAATAGTCTTTCAATGGAAACCACCATTGTTGTGCAAGCTTTGCTGCATACGTTTACTGAACCCTTGCATTTTCTGTTGAATTTAATGCAAAATCATCATGTAGTACCCTCCCTTTGAATTTTTCAGGCATCATTTTTAAAATGAACATAAAGCATAAATCAAGGATATCTCTTAATTTAAATGCACCTACTGTTGTCTTTGCTATTGACAGTAACTTCAAAGATAACAAGCCTTTGAAACTGACTAAAAATCTATCAATCTTGAAACAAGTTCATCCTGTATTCTTCAATATTGTAACAGTAAGAGTTCACAGCCCTACCATATGACTAATAAACTTAAACCCAAGAGTGTTCTGTAGTGCTGGAGAAAAATTGTCAGACCTGCCTGGCAATCAAAAAAACAAAAGGGACTATGGTGAAAGGGATAGGACACTGCTGCCCAAATGATTCTCAGGAATTTAAAGGTTGCTGCAGAACAATTACATTTTATGAGTCTGCAGGGTTTTATTTTTTTAATAAAAAAGAGGTTTTCTGCTGTCATGGAGCTATGAGGTTCATCATATGAGTAACTGAATTACCCTAAGAACACATTCAGGTGCATGGGACAAAGCAAAACCTATCTGGATAGAACAGCCATACCTCCATGGGAAGCTGTTGTATTGGTATGCAGAAGAGCTTGGAATAAATGTGGGAAAGTAGCGGGCATGTGACAAACTCTGTGGAGAAAAAGAGGAAAAAAGGTCAAATATGCCTGAAAAGGATTTGCTATAATTGTTACATGTATGTTTTGGACAAAAAAACTCCAAGTGAAGCATTATCCTTAATGTAACCAGTCCTGTAAGAACACCTAATCTGCTTTAAACTAAAAGTTACTGTAGGGTACTGCAGAAATTATTCTTGACACTTACTGGCAGGAGTTGACAGCCTTTTTCAGGTTTCTACAATGGTGCTTTTTTCTGAAATAAAAAAAAAAAAAAGTTGCTATTGTCACCTTCATGTTTGAATGATTGAGAAATTTTAAAGTTTTAATTCCAAATTACTTTTCAGGAAAGCCAGAAAATATTTTTCACCTTTGAGATTTTTTAGAAGTTAAGACATATAAATTTCTTAACCACTACTACTACAAAAATACCTGCCACATAGTGAGCTTCTCTTTAAGGTTCTCAGCTCTGCAAGAGTTTTCTAGTATGAGCCTACTAGCCTCTACTTCAGTGTTCATTGAACTCACTTGCACAGGACCACAACTCTGGGGTCTAGAAGGACAGTGGAACTGTGCAAAGATGTTGTAAAAAGCGACTAGCTACAATTTAGAATTTAACATGAAAATTGCTGTATGGGTGAAACTGAATGGGTGCTAAAGAAATGGCATACAAGTAGAAATGAAATGGAGTTAAAAGTAATTCCAGGGATCACATGCACAGGCTCCCACTCTCAAGCAGAAGGGGGCAGAAATGT
This sequence comes from Agelaius tricolor, assembly GCF_023055355.1. Classification (NCBI taxonomy): domain Eukaryota; kingdom Metazoa; phylum Chordata; class Aves; order Passeriformes; family Icteridae; genus Agelaius; species Agelaius tricolor. The sequence goes on along the minus strand of NW_027269287.1, from coordinate 6,735,854 downwards.
TGAGTAGTGTTCACAAGCCTCATGTAGAGAAAGAAACCTGATATATGAGGAATCTTGAAATCTTGTAGATTTTCCATTACATAACAACTTATCTATATCTCTGCACTGGGGACAACTCTTCCCCACAAACTGTATCTCTGCCCTGAATCAGCTGTTATCTGTTCCTTAATGATCTAAGTACCTGGTGCACAGAGACCTGCACCCAAACTCTTTTGTAAACGCACTTTTTCTCCCTCAATCCTCTCAGAAGGCTCCCTGACCCACTGGCTATCGGGCATAGAGAAGAGCTCTACAAACAGGAATTTTTATTTTCCAAACTTCTATGTTGTGACTCAAATTCCCTGACACAGTGGAATCTTTAACCTAGCGATTAAGAATTAAGATGAGAAGGAGTATTCTTTGAACACCTCTCAATGAAATGAGAGATTATAGATAATTAAAGAACTTCATCCCTATTAACATAAGGAAGGACTTCAGTACCCATCTAGACCTGTATATGGGTACAATTAGGATTCCTTGGAATTTACTGGAATAAAACTCCATTTCTTTTACAGTACTGTGATTGCTGAGGAATAGTAAATATAGCATAAGTCATGACAGTCTGAAGACATGTTAATAGATCATTTCAGTAGATGTTCCTTCCTGTGGATAAAGCCCCTTATTTTTTTAAGGAATACCAGAAGAAATTTTAAATTAAAGTTTTGAATTTCAGTCAAACCATAAAAGGAAATAATTTAATAATTCATAAATTATATTAAAATGACAGTTAGAAAAATCTCCATGTAAATGTGCTTCAAATGTTTTTTTTTATCATCGAATTATGCCTTAAGACAGTCTTTAGAAAACTTATATGAACTTAGAATTTCAGCTGGTTGATAGAAAAATGTCATGCAAGACAAATTTGATGTATATGCATTATGTTTATAGTATGGTAAAATGTGTCTTCCTTATTTTAAAGATAATGCTAAAAATAACAAAACCCCAGAACTTCTTAGAAAAAAAACTAAGAAAGCAAAACAAGCATTTATTATTTACCACTAAGCACCCTTTACTGCAACACAAGAATAAAGAAAGAGTAGCTTTCTAGTTGTGTTTAAAATGAGAGTTATCACAATATGCTGGTACACCAAATCAATCACATTTTCAAATCATATGATGTATATTTTTTAAAAATAAATATCCAAGGTTTATCCATCATTGGAGATATTTACAGGGATATGATCTTGTTAGTAACTTCATATGACAATTGTACAAAATCAGAAGCATTATATATAAGGCAAGCCCAAATATCCAGCTGGGCAGGAACCTATTAAAAAAAATTATCATTTGAATTTTTAAAAAAGATTAAACATTAATATTGTCAAACAAAAATTAAGGTATTGATAATTTTCAACAATTTGTTAATAGTTTTACTACAGTCTTGAGTGTATATACTATAATCAGCACAATTTAAGAGCTTATATGTACTAGGAAATAATTTGAAAAAATATTATGTGTTTGTTCTGGAACTGTCAAAACGGTACATTTCAGCAATGGTGAATATTTAGAAATATAGAGAATTCAAAACTTGGCTCTGGAATTACAGTGACAGAGCCTAAAAATCACAATTATCTATCAATTCTAATAAATATCAAGACAGTGAAGACTAATTTTCAAAAACCTTGAACATAAATTTTGAACAAAACCAAATGCATATTTTTGAAAATTAAAATCTTTTAAATCAGAGACTAGTTCACAAAACCTGAGATTTAAATTATATTTCAAATTCCCACAGTGAATAGAAATAATTTTTCATCCTCAATGCTTAGTATGTAGTACTATATATTGAATTATTTACAGTTTCTCTATTACTAAATCTGTATTAATATACAGTATCATAAGACAATATAGAATTCTTGAAAAAAATTAACCATTCAAGTTTTAATTTCATATTTTCTTACCTTGATTTGAGACAACATTATGACTAGTTTTGCAAAATGGAAAGTATGCTGCAACAAACATAATTTTTTTGATCACAAGTATTTGAAATATGTTGTCACTTTTTCAAGTAATTTATTATTTTAGGTCTTTTCTGAAAACAAAAACTTACATATACATAAGGGGCCAAATTAAGATACTTAAAGACAGGCCAAGAATAGACTCTGTTAAGGGGACAATTCATAGGGTAGCTGAGGTGCTGATGAGGAATCTCTATCCAAGGCAAAATATAATAAATGAAATACATGCATGATTTGGAGAGAGATTACAAATTCCCATGAGTAGAAGGACTTTGAGGACATAAGGTGGCTAGTGCTAAGCAGAACTTTTAATTTGTTATTAAAGTCACATTTCTGGTATAAACTATTCTAAGTCGTCATCTAAGGGATTACAATTTTTCCTTTATCTTTATAATTTGGAATTCCTGAGTATGCATCTTGGTATAAATCACTAAAATAAAATAATCCCACATTAGGCTTAGAATGGCAAACGCTTATTTTTTTCAATTACGCCACAGATTTGGAACAGGTGGACCACAGTTTTACATGGCCCAAACATATCTTTAATAGCATCCACACACAGACGAGGAAGAGGAAGGCAAGGGGAGGACCACTATTTCAGCTCAGAGGATTTATCCTAAGCAAAAAAGAGATATAATTATACTTCAGCCCTTGCCTTTTCAGCCCTTGCCTTCTATCACTAAAATGTCTCTGACAGTCCCATGCTGATTTGGCAAAAAGCCAAAAAGCTTATGTGTCGCAGAACTCTGTAACTTCCTCCTGCTACTAGCCCACAAAGGCTCTCTATTTCATGCAAGCTTCATCAGCATGAGTGATTTCATTGACTTTAATAGTATATTAATAATGAATTCTTCAAACTACCATTTGTATTTTTGTAAAGCAGAAGTTCTACACAAAGCTTATTAGCCAAAAAATTTCACAGATGCTCTTTCTATTGTGGATTTTTTTCATTTCTTTAAGACAGAAAAGCAATTTATCCATTGCTGCGTGCTCAAGCAACCACTTACAAGAAAAGGCAAATATTTTTTTATTTGCTCTGTGTTAATGTCAGTGAAGTTTCAAATACTATTTTAAGAAAAAAAATGGTACTATATTATATCGAAAAAACTCCAAATAACTAAAAAGTCATAATTTGCTGAAAAATGTCTGGTCTTCCCACTATCTTAATTCCAACCAAATGTAAAATATGTGGACTATGAAAGCTATATATTCGCATAGACCATTAGGTGTTGTGAAAGAATATTCTTCTTGAATAGCACCTACATAATACAAAATACTGGATTTCTATTTCACAGCTATATAATCACTCACCATACCCTAAAAACTCTCATCTTGATGCCTGATCAACCATCAGAGCAAATTTCATGACTAATAAGTCTTAATTTTCAAGAAGGGTTGATATACTTTTTCAAAATACTATCAAATAAAAATAACCAGTTGCTAAGATTGAAAGCAAACCCCTGATACAAAGCTGCAGTACTTCAGTGAATACTGAAAAGTGTCTTGGTGAAGCTGAAAAGACTTGTGATTACTAAGTCTGAATAGACAGATGCACTACTGCCTTTCCCTTAGACATTCCCCTTTTCATATGTAGGTAGTTGTGATAAACTTTGTATTTTCATCTGTCTCAGATCCTTGAAAAAGAGCTGTTAACTGTCTATTTGCCTTGTTACAAAATGAAAAAAATATAAACACAAGTATTTTGGACAAACTTTGGATAAACACAACAGAGCACAGTTGTGGCTGTTGAAGAGTTCCTTTTCTGTTGGATAAATAAAATAGAATCTTTCAGTCATTTTTCTACACTTCTTTTTTTTTTTTAATTTATCTTGGAAACCTCTGATGTGAGAAAAGTTACCCTAAGGTATAAGAGGCAAGGATCCAAAGGCTCTTTGGGTCATTAGAGCATTTTATCATAAGAAAATATCATTACTGACATTTTAAAAAGATCAGGTATAACAGTCTGACAGTAGTAAGTAAAAACCTTTGTTTCAGGATCCATTTTAATTACACCTATAATTTAATTATACCTCCTTTAAGCCAGTATAAAATTTATTTCTTACATGGAACATCTTGATTCATGTGTTGCAATACAGAATTTCATTACCTCCTGTCTGTAGGCTTCTTTTCTTATGCATTTGCCATGTGCATATTTTTACAGATCATAACTGCTGTACATAAGATCTTTCTACTGTTTCCATAATGATTGACGAAAAGAGACAAGGAATAAAAAAGTATAATCAAGAACCTGTTACTTAACCATAATGTATGTTATTGCATCCACTCTTATTGCACCACTGGTGTGGAGAGACGAGGAGATAAAAGTTTAGTTTCCCATTGAAAGGAAACTACGCTCTCTAGAAAAGGAAGATATGATTTTCTAGTCAATTCAGCTCTACAACTCTGACAGAAATATTATTTTTTTAATTAGAAAATGAAAACCATGAGAAAATCCCATGCTAAAAGCACCTAAAGCATTGCACATGAATTTTCTTATTTCTTAAACATTATTTACAGAGCCTCAAAATAACTGGTTTGTTGTTCTACACAGATGCTGCCGTTAAAGACGGCTTCCTCAATTAAAAGAGCCTTCTCATGTCAATGAGAGAGCAGTTGCAGAAACCAGGAAAACTCTGGCAGTGAAAGGTGAAGATTAGATTCCTTTGGATATTTGAATAGATGAACAGGACACTAACTTGCTTGGAGATCCACAGATGTACATGTACACCATTATACCCTAAGTTCAGCAGAAACTTGTGGATACAAGCTCTTCAGAGCTCTCATTTTGGAAACTTCCTCATGACTGACAAATAGGATAAGATTTAACAATACCATTGCTTCTTAATATCATCAAACTAACACTGAAGTAGGACTTCTGAACAAATTAATTGTTATTCAGAATATTTGCAGTACACACTTGAAACATTTCTTTCCTTCAAGCACATGGTTAAGCCCTTTAATATGATTCAGTGTAATATGACTAACAGAATTCATTAACATTGTATTTAATTATTTGGCTGTGAAATCTTAGTTTTCCCATTTAATTGTAAACACTCAAAATACAGATTGCTGTGGCTGCCTGCCACTCTTCTCATAAGAGAGACTAGAAAAGGATTGGACAGGCAACAAAAGGAAGGTATTTTTCTTTTTAAAGAAAAAAGTTGCAGAAGAGATCAATGAGAACTTACAGAACTTGACCAGCTTGAGTGGAGAGACCAAGCAGAAAGACCAAACCACCTTCCCTATTTTGTGTTATCTGGTATATTTGTCCATATAAACATCACCTAACTCATGGGATCAATGCCCTGAAGCTACATATAGATTTTTTTTTTCTCAAGTGGCGTACTTCACCATTACAGTCCTTGGATTTCTTGCAGCTCTATTTTCATTGTAACCATTTACTCCTGCTCCAACACTATCAACAGTGGTTGTTTTTGACAGTCTTAACAAGTGTGCTACAAGTCTGCAGCTAGTCATGGTAAATAGCTTTGCATGAGTGGGATGGATTTGCATATGCTAATTTGACATCTGGCCATTGTGCAATTTCTTATTTCTGTAACCCTTGAGCAGAACATCTTCTTGGAAGTCAGCAATAATCACCATTCAAGCTTTCAACTCATGTAGTTTTTACTATAGATGTCAATCTTAACCAAAAGATCTGCTACACACAGGTCTGAGAACAGACCAAAGAAACTGTTTAAAGTATGGATACTCCATGTTCAATCAGAAACTGTTTATTTGCTTTCATACAGTCAAAATCTTGAAAAGAATCAGAATTTAACCAAACTTGGATGTTGCAAGTTTTTATCTTTCCCAAGGTGAGAGTTAATTCAGACATAGAAAAACATATAACACAATTATCCAGACACAAAATCTGCTTTGTGGTTAGCAGTGGTATTATAAAGACAAATATAATTTATATGAGAGCTTAACAAAGGTCAAAATGTAGCCAGTAGGGAAAAGAACTATGTCTTTTTATGTAGAGTCAATACCGATCTTGTATTTTACAAATATCTTCTTTTGCCAACTACACTTAGGCCTTTCGATCCTAACTTCAGTAGAATTTTAGACCTGGGCAAAAGAAAGAACAATTTAAGTAAAGGAATATCATTAGTTCAAACCTTTAAAGGTCAGAAAGTATAATCTCAAGAGCAATCAAGCACTGAACAGATACTCCTTACCCAAGTAGATTATTTCAGTTTGATTCCAGAAATCTCCATGACAGACATATGATTATTTGAAAGGATACTGTCTGATCATATTTGGCCCAAAAATATTATTTTAATAGAAACGAGCTTTAAAAATCCTAAAATCACCAACATATTCACTATGATTTTTCATTAACAGATCAATTCTCTGAACAAGTATGTATTCTTCCATATTCCCTGTAATCCAAAACAGGGGTGCCAACAGCAGTAACTATTATAATGGTATATAAGCAGAAAAAAGAACTGACTTTTATATAACATGTATATATATTGTCATTGTCTTCTGGGAGAGCAAGCCATTTAAGAACAAGTCTTGGCTTGATTCAGTTCACTTATACAGATAGTTTTATTTTCCCAGAAATAAGAAATGCATTTCTCAATTTGAGCCATAGTGTCTCCAAAAAAAAGAGACTAAGAGTTGTCTGCAAAAAATTTGTACTTCCATTTAAGAAAAAAAAAAGTCACTATACATAAAGACAGAAGAAACTTGATTGGAGCTGCAGGTACTTAGGCTATAACCAGCATCATAAGTTTTCCACTCCAACAGTAAACATCCAGATTCTTGTTATCATCCAGCAGTAGGCATGGAAGTCACAATGGGTGTAGGAACAGAAACACTACATTTCTAGTCAGGATTTACTAGTAATTTATTGAATCTAAATATGATGGCACCTCCTCAAAAGCAGAAAACCAACATCCAACAGCGTTTGTAGCATGATGCACCTTGAAATTTTATCATGTGTCATCAAGTAGTTCTAGTAATCTTACCTAGGGATATTTTGAGTAAAATTTTTGTAGATACACCCTACTCAATCTGTGCTAATATGTATGCAGAGAGCAGCAGTCATGAGTTCCAATGAGAACAACCCATAAATCTAGCACAGCAATCAAGATTTTCAGCTACATAGGGCAGGATTGATATGCTTGATCGCATCCTTTGACCTGCTTCAGCTTTTTGCAATGAGAAAGTCCTGTTTCAGTGAAGCGAAAATCATGGAACAATCCAGGCTGGAAAGCAGCCTGGGTGATAATCTGGTCCAAACTTTAATGGGAAAGGAGCCTGGACGAGATCATTAAGTACTCTGTCTAATTGCATCTTAAAAACCTCCAGTGACAGGGACTCTACCATGCCCCTGGGAAAATTGTTCCAGGAAATAGTTATTCTCACTATATGAAATTTCTTTCTTATATTGAGATGGTACCTCTCCAGTAGAACTATCCACAGCCCATTCCCTTCTACATATGCCTCTTTGTGAAATGAGAATCTCCAGCATCTTTTTAGCCACCCTTTAAATATTGGAATTCTGTTACTTTTCCAAGGTGAAGAGACCTAGACCCTATACCAGGATGGTCATGACTGCTAATGACTCCCATAGGGATGTAGCCCAGGATCAGATTTGCCTGCCATGCTCTTGGCAGCTGTTCTGGTTCTGGCCAAGGACAGGGTTAAATTTTTTGCAGTAACTGGGAGGTGGCTGAGCCTACAGCCTGGTGAGTGTATATAGGTTACTCTATACCACCATCATCACCCAGGGGCAGAAGTAAGGGGTTTATGAGAAAGTGCATTTTAGTTTACAGTCAGATTGCCAGCCCATTCTATCATGTGTCAGAGAAGAAGAATGGGGTCAAGTGGGGTCCTGAATAGCAACAAGATTTGAACAAATTAAACATGACATTGTTCACACAGTAGCCTTGGACCAACCAGGACAGGACAAGATCTACACTGCTGCATTCTCCAGGAGAATTGTCCTTTGTGGAGTCTCTGGCAAAAAGTACTTGGGGAGACTTGAGGACAACCTCTGGCATCCTGGAGTCAGGGATACAAAGGATCTGATACCTATTACACCGCAACTGAAAAAGAGATCCTGGCAGTTTATGAAGAGATTTAAGCTGCCTCAGAAGTGATGGGCACCAAAGCACAGCTCTGTCAGAGATCTGACAGCTACAGAAGCTGAACTGAGTAGCACTGCAGATCTTTGGCCCTTGTACAGTGAAAGCCAAGGGAGAGATAAACTCAAGGCAAGAACTGAAGACATCATGTCTGGTCACTCTGATCCCCTAATGCTGACCTCTGATGAAGAAGATGCAGCAAGGACTTTATTGGAAAAAGAGATCACAAAAGACATTTCTAGTGTAAGAAGAATAATCAGAAGATTGTGTTTCTAAAGGAGACTGGGACAAAGGGGTCAGAGTGGAAAATTTTGTATGATCACAGTGACCTATAAATACTGGTAAACTGTAATAAACTGGCTTTGTTTGCTGGCATAAGCGGAGTCTGTGTCTTACAATCTCGTGCAGCTCTTCCTGGCACATATCTGCCAGGGCTGGGCAGGATGTTCAAAGCAAAAGACCTTTCCACATATCATGCCACTGCTGCCACATAGAATAAGTGATCACACAGCAAGTTCCAACAGGAAATCCCAGTCACCAATGGGTCTTGACCTGGCCCAAAGCCAAAAACTTTGGACTGTCATCACTATAGGAGGAGGAAAAGATTACATGTGCTCCTGATGCTCCACCTTATAATAAGCTACCAGAAAATCAAAAGGAATATGATCTCTTCACTGATGGCTCCTGCTGTATGGCTGGGCTACACTGAAAACTGAAAGCAGCTGTACATGGTGAGTCACAGAAGCTACTGAGGGACAAGGTGCATCAAGTCAAGTCGCAGAGCTGAAAGCCATCCAGCTGGCTTTAGATATCGCTGAATGAGAGAAATGGCCAGTGCTGCACCTCTGCATTGCCTTTTGGATGGCAGTTAAATGCCCTGCAGGGGTGGCTGGGCCAATGGAAAAAGACCAACTGGCAGGACAGAGGTAAACCCAACTGGGCTGAAGAATTGTGGCAAGACATCACTACTCAGGTAGAGAAGCTGGCTGTAAAAGTATTTAATAATACATGCACCCAGGAGTCAAGCTACTGAAGAGCGTTTGAAGAATGGACAGGTGGATTGGGCTGCCAAGATTAAACTGTCTCAGGTGGATCTTAACTGACAGCATGAGGGTGAATTATTGCTGGTTGGTGGGCCCATGATTCCTCAGGTCAACAGGGAAGAGATGCAACATAAAGATGGGCTCATGATAAAGTGGTGAAGTTAGTGACAGACACTATTTCCCAGGAGATGTAAAACTGAAACATTTGCTGCAATCAATCAGGACAAATGAGTAAAGACTCTGTGCTATGGTAGATGATGGTCAAAATATAAATATGGGGAGGCCTAGCAGACTGATTATATCTCACACACCTGCAAATCCATGAAGGTAAGTACTATATGCTGACAGTGCTATAAAGAGATGCTGGATGGCTGGAGATACACCCTACACCTCACACCACTGCCTGGAAAACCATCTTGGGCCTCAAGAAGCGAGTGTTGTGGTGACACAGCACCCTAAAATAATTGACATGGACAGCAGGGCTCGTTTCAAAAATAGCCTAATTGACACCAGGACCAGAGAGCACGGTATTAAGCAAGTATCATCTTGCCTGCCATGCACCAGCCTCTGGGAAATTTGAACAATACAATGGACTGCTAAAACCACATTGAAAGCAATGGATGGGAGGACCTTCAAACACTGGGAAATACATTTAGCAAAGGCTGCCTGGTTACTTAAAATTAACTCACCCAGCTGAGCCGGTCCTGACCAGTCAAAATGCCCCCCATAGTGTAGAAGAGGATAAAGTCGATGTATATTAAGAATATGTTAGGGAAATCAGTTTGGATTAGTCCTGTCTCAAGCAAAGGCAAACCCATCCATGGAATTGTTTTTGCTCAATAGCACTTGGTGGGTAACGCAGATGGATGGGGAAACACAATGTATACCTGAAGGGAATTTTATTTTTGAGTGAGAACAATCTGTAATGCCAAACTGTGTGTGTATTTTTGGTTGCTGAATGACACTAGCACTGTGTGCCATAACTACCATGGATAGTGAGTATGGACTGCTCCAGATACACTAGTCATGATCTTGTGATGCAGCTTGCAACCACCTAACAGAACACCAGCCCTCCTGCCCTGGAAGGCATCTAGAATGGATAGAGATCATAGTCACAAACTAACTTGGCGGGTATTTTGGAGGGATGGCCACTGACAATGGAGAAGACACCTATGCTTGTGTATAAATGTATATTGGGAAGGTGTAAGATCTGGGCAAGAGGCTGCTGGTATAGAATAAGGTGTGGATAATGTCCTACTTTAGGCCAACAACAGGGTTAATTTTTCAAAGTAGCCATGAGGGGGAGAGACTGGAGTCACATGGGTGTGTGTAGCTTGTTATTGTAAAATCTGGGGGGCTGAGGTAGAGTCTTACTTCTGAGAAAGAGAGGCGTGGCTTCCAGTGGAACAAAAGTGTATGTGCGGACCATCTGTCTGACACTTTGGTCAGCATCTCAGGGCTCTGCTCTGTTGAGTTGGTTGGTTGGTTGGTTGGTTGGTTTGTTAGCAGCTTTTCTTAAAAAAATATATATTTTCTTTTTTTGGTCAATATACTGACAGAACAATTTCAAGGAACTTTTAAAGATAACACAATTTTTGAATTTGCCTATTTGGATGCACAAATTTTGCCTATAACCTTCAATTTTCATTCCAACTCAAAGAACCAACATGGGAAGCAGAGAAGAACACCCCAGAAGGGGGAATTTGGAATGGCTAAAATACATTCCAATTTCTGAAAATGTAGAAATACTTTTCCATTAGGTTGTGTGCAATTATTGTAGTATGGTTGCAGAGCCATAATTAGACTGTATGCATAGAGCAGCCTCTAAACTTCTTTTCAGATGTTATTCTCTGTTGACCTCAATATAAATTATTTTTATACTATACATATTTCTTTTGATACATATATTATTTTTAGCTAAAATATGCCAAAATTTTATCTAAGGTGTGTAAAAGACAAAACACCTAAATATAGTTCTAAACTAAAGTAAATCCACAGTACAAACGATGCACTTATCAATTGTAATATATTATGTTTTCTGTCTCATTTCAGAAGGTATTATGGTAATAATTTTGGATTTTAGCCAAGTGCTCAGCAGAGGATTTTAAACATCCTCTGAATAGACACATTTAATAGCTTTTAACCGTACAGAGCACTGCTCTTATCAGTGAGTAGCAGGAAAATGATTAATACACTCTGGGTAAACTTACACTTAGTCTTATTTAGGTAGAGAAGGAGGCATCACTAAGGGTGGAAATCTCTAATTATATAAGAGGATATAAAAGACAGCAACTCACAGACATGAGATGCATATTCTGTAGGTCTACACAACAGATGGTGGTGTCTGGCAGTGTCTTTTCTTTTAAACAGAAAAATATTGTTATAAAAATATTCAGAATACATTTTTAGTTACTAAACCAAATGTGTGGATGTATAACTGGGAAATGAAAGCCATGATGTGGTGCAGGCAAGAGAAAAATTTTATCTGAAATCTCATTATTTAGGACTCTTCCACTCTTATGCTGTTTTCAGCTTTAAGACACGCTGGTGTATTCATGTCCTTGGTACTGTCTATCTAAATACATCCCAAACTCATACACTTTTTGATATATTTAATTTGTACTATAGTGTATTGAGATATTCTGAATACCATGTTTCTGCCCCTTTTCAATACATTTTTGCTGAAAAGAATCACTATTATCCGCCACAAAGGGAATTCTCTCTTGCAACCAAGGTCCTCTGAAGGGAGAATCCTCTGCAGACCCACACTTTGACTGACAAGTTCTTACGCATGTCTCATTATGAGTGGGTTGAATTAACATACATTCTGCCAAGCTGAGGAAAATAGCTGCAGTTAATAAATGAAAATGCAGGAAATAGTCTGTAAATATGACTGCGATGAATTTCATCAAGATGATCCAATACTTCAAGGAGTCAGGTGAAAATATTACAATTTGGTTCAAATCTAAGTAAATCCAACACATCTGGGCTGCTTTTTTTGTTGGAACAGGCATTTCAACTCCTCTCCAAAGAGATCAACTCTTTTCCCTCCACCACGATCACACAGCATTAGAATGTGTTACAGTGGAAGTAGCCACACTGGCTCCTGAGCCATAAATACAGAGCTCTATATGTGGTCAGTTACCCCAAACCTTCAGGCGGACTTGTTAATTGAATGAACATTTTCTGCTGAAAGGCTGTTCTCAGTATGAAAATTCCTTCTTTTTGCAAAATTGAATGTGACTACCTAATCCTCTTCTTAAAAAAAAGCTACAGGAAGAAGGCAGTCATACCATGAGAAGGACATTTTAGGAGAAGTGAAGGATTTACTCTAGCCTTTCTAATGTTTGGCACACATGCGCCCACACTGTATATCACTAATATTTAAACTTGACCATTAAAAACCACTACCTTATGTTTTAAGCAACTGGGAAATCTTCTGGAGAAAAGATGCCGGGCAGACTGGTGTTAGCCTACCCAATTCCTATTTTGTCTTGCTGGAGAAAAGTAATATTCAGTTAAAATAAGAAGTGAGACAAAATCACTGGTTTCCAACAGGCAATAACACAATCAAAGAAATAATTCATAAATCCAGGCATAGCATTTGGAAAACATCGCCCCTCTTGATGTCTTCAGTTATACAGTTGCATCTCGTGAAGAATCTTCTATGTATCAAGATAGGAAGAGATGTCAGTATATTAATGTCTCTATTTCAAAGATATGAAACCGCAGAGAAATGAAAACACAAACCAATTATGCTTATGAGATTAAGAGGTCTGAAATTACTTATAACAAAAAAAAAAAAAAGGGATTAAACAGTGATACCCTTTGGTTATAACTGCATTTACTGAGAGATGCCTCTGCCCAAATTAAGGTACAAACGAGACCATATGGCAAATCAGTAGTACAGATTCTACTCAGTAGTAAATATGAGGTCAAGAGATAGTAAAAAGAGGAAGAGAAAGAAATAGAAGAGAGAGAGATAGATTAAGTTGAAAGATATCACCTCCTGTGTCCCTTTAATTCTTCTTCTCCTGGTCTTCTCAGTAGTGGTGGTCCTGGAGTTGCTCTTCTGGAGGCACCACCTTTATACAGTCTAAATTCTGGGTAATCAGTTGGGGTTGGCAGGGGGTGGTGGGGTGAATATGCTATTCCTAGTATTTTTCACCACCACAGAAGGACCAAAAGTAAGAGTTCTATAAAAACAGTTTACCTAGTTTGCAATTCACAAGCCTTCAATCAGAGTTAGTTCAAGCTAAATACATTAATGTTCCTAAAAATGGATCTTTTCTCCTAATGTACTTGATCAAATGTGCAGAGCTTTGATCAGAGAACACCTTAAAGGTGTTCATATTTCACAGTTCAACCAGTTACTTTTATATCCAAGGAATGGGTACTGACACTTCAGAATGAAACCATGAAAGCCTTTGCAATGTTTTAATTTTAAAAAAATAGTTCAAAAGAAGAAAAACAATACTTTTGCATCTTATACTCAACAACAAAGATAGTATATGATAGTTCAATAGCTCTTTCAGGTCAGAGGTGTACTAAGAAAAACATCAGGGATGATTCTGTCTAGATTTATAAGTAAGCTAAACGACAAATACTGTACTTTAATCTTCTTTTGATGCATACAGTTGACAGGAGCTACAAAGGTACAATATAAAGCTTTTGAGTATTTCCCCATATATTTTGTACAAGATGGAGGAACACATCTTCTTCCATAAAATATTACTTACATTTGTGCATTATGTATGTGGGGTTATATAAGCAAGTAAGTTTTTCTAAAACACACCAGTGCTGAAACTCAAAGAAAATGTACAGCTCAGAGGAAGAAAATCAATTATCTCAGTACATTAATGATATCAAAATGATACTCCTTTCTCACTGGGGCTGATTTTAATTTGTCCTGATGCAACTCCATAAATTTAATTAAATGCTCTGTTGTTTAAACAAGTACCATATTCTGATGTGTTCCTTTTTACATTAATTCCCTTTTGTATTTACTGGTTTATTTACTTTGCTGCTGGTATTTCAGGGAGTTGAAAAACTGCTTTGAAAACTATGCAGGTTCAAATAAACAAGAAAGCAATTCATAAATTACATTCATTTACACAGAGTTGGACTTACCACTCTGTGGTAAACAACAATCTTTATATAGCAACAATAAATACATCCTACAGAAGTAAGCTTTCATGATTTCAGAGACATCATATTGTAGATTGCATGTGTCCCAAGCCATTTATTCAGGTTTTTTTACTGGTAACAGGTTGGAAGTTGATGAGCCACTTGCTCACAGTTTGGGAGCAAAAGTTCATAGTAAATAGGGGTACATCAGACTGGTGACTGGTCACTAGTGGGGTTCCTTCTTAGGCCCTGTGCTTTTCATCATCTTCATAAATGATTTGGTGGTAGGACTTGAAAAAAATCAAATTTTGCAGATGATACTAAACTGGGAGGAGTTTTTGACTCTGGCAAAAGCAAGGAGGCCTTGCAGGGAGACCTCAACAGATGAGAGGACTGGGCTAACCAACCATATGAAGTTCAACAAGGGAAAGTGCCAGATTCTGCTCCTGGGATGGGGCAACCCTGGACATTGGGACAGTCTGGGGAACGAAATGCTGGAAAGCAGCATCATAAAAGGGGCCTGAGGTCTGTTGGGAGTTGGGTTTCTTTCCTTTGGTTCCCTTTTACTTTTGGAATTTTTCCCATTGAGTTGCTAAGAAGCACTGAGAGATGGTTACTTAAGACAACATGAAGGTGGCCAAGCCTCAGGGGAGGAGAGTGTCTGGTGGCACTCCTCTAGTTTTTGGGAGTTTCTTTCAGAAGGGGAGAGATGCCACAAGACTTGGGCAGGTAAGGGATGGGGCTGGGGCAGCTGCTAGCTCCCTCAGGCACTAGGCTTTTGGAGGAGGATGGTTGGAACTTCTGCTTCAGAAGGGAATTCCTTGCTGCCTCCAGAGCCCTGCCCAGAGTTGTTTCTTCTACTGTGAGATGAGCCTTTTTTTTGTGAGAGCAGCCACAGAACTGGGACCTTATTAACACCCACCTCACTAAGAGAGGAACCTATCCCCATCTGCTCAGGTGCCTGGGATCTTGGGCTCACCCCTCTCTGCCCTGATGGGAGATGGGCTGCTGCTGCCCCCGCCCCACTCCCTGTTTGGCACTGCTCCGAGTTTTCCCTACCCATTAGCCCTGCACCCCTGGCCTGCCGAGACATCCCACAGCTCCGGAGTCTCTGCTACATCTCATCCACCAACCTGAGACTTTTTGCGCATTCCTGCCATTCCAGCTTGGTGCTCTTTGGAGTCCTGCTGGGGCACCAGGATCGACTGCCCCAGGTTTTTGGGAAGCAAATCCTCTCCTCTATCCCTTCCCGCCTGGGCCAAGCCGCCATTACAGCGTGCTCCCTGAGCTCACACCAGCGCGCCCCCTGCAGGCGCGGGGGAATCACTGCACCTGCCCTGCCCACCGGGAGCCACCAGCGCCCCTGCCGGCTGTGACCGGAACTGCACCAGAGGGGAAGGGCACCGTCGCTGGGCCCTGGTTCTGTTGGGTGTTAATGCTGTAGTTGTTGTTGTTTTGTTTGCCTTGTTATACATACTAGCAAAGATCTGTTATTACTATTCCCATATCTTTGCCTGAAAGCCCCTTAATTTCAAAATTATAATAATTAAGAGAGAGGGGTTTATATTTTTCATTCTCCTGCCTTCTCTAGCAGACGCCTGTCTTTCAAACCAGGACAGGGTCCTGGTCAGTGGCAAGTTGAACATGAGCCAGCAGTGCCCTGGCAGCCAGAAGGGCCAAGTGTGTCCTAGGGGCCATCAGGCCCAGCATCTCCAGCCAGACAAGGGAGAGGATTGTCCTGCTCTGCTCTGCACTGGGGCAGCCTCGCCTTGAACATTGTTTGCAGTTTTGGGCACTAATGATAGAAAAAAATAAAGATCTCAAACTGTTAGCGAGTGTCCAAAGAAGGGCTGTGAGGATGGTGAAGGGCCTTGAGTGTAAGTATATGAAGAGTAGCTGAGGTCACTTGCTCTGTTCAGCCTGGAGAAGAGAAGCCTGAGGGAAGACCTCATTGCAGTCTGGGACTTCCTTGAGAGGGGAAGAAAAGGGGCAGACACTGATCTCTCCTTTGTGGTCGCCAGTGACAGGACTCAAGTAAATGGCATGAAGTTGAGTTAGGGGAGGCTCTGCTTGGGTATCAGAAAAAGATTTTTCACCCAGAGGATGGTTGTAGGTACTGGAACAGGGTCCCCAGGGAAGTGGTCACAGCACTAAGCCTGACAGAGTTCAAGTGTTTGGGCAACACTCTCAGGTACTGGTGCATTTCTTGGGGAGTCCTATTCAAGGCCAGGAGTTGGACTTTGATGATCCTTTTGAGTATCTTCCAGCTCAGGAAAAATTATTATTCCGTGACAGTTGTTTCAACAAAAGAATGCTTTTATTTTTCTTGGTTTTAATCTCATTAATGTATTCTTTATCCAAGAATTACTGGACTGTGTTTTACTTGTTGGAACTTAATTAGGAGCACATAGATTTGCAATGAAGTCACTAAAACCTAATTAATATCATCTTATCAAAGGGAATTAATTCTAGGATAAATTTGGAAAGTCTGTAATGCCTCATGCTGTACAAGTACAAGAAAATGAACTTTAGTGAGATCAGCTGATCAGCTCTTTTGATTAGATCAATTCCATAAAATACTACTTTGAAACCTCCTCAGGAAAAGTTGCACATATTCAGCTTCAGTATCTTTAAATTTACCTCAGAATAGAAATAATAATCAAATGATGATTTTATTTTTTGCTTTGAGAATGAAAGACTCAAAGAAAAAAAGAAAGAAACTTGTTGAGTTTTGGAGAAAATGGCCACTGATCCTCCATAAGGCTGTCACAGTATAACTCTTTCGTGAGTGTAATGAGAGAGACAGAAAATGGTGCAGGGTCTGTTGAGAGAAAAATGATAAATAATGTATAAGGACAACTTGGTAATAAACACAAGTAGGTATCTATGAATAAATTCTGATTTTCATTAAAACCATATAGTGCATTATTTTCTCAACTGTGGGGGTATTTTCTTAAAAAAATAAAAGATTTTATCTGTATGAAGAACTGATTTGACAAATCTGACCATATTAGAGCTAAGTTAGCAGCTCTAATAGATTAATGTTTTGTATGACTTTGATATTTCAATACAAGTCTTCAATGAAAAAGTTATGTTCTCCAGAAGGAATGGTAAATTTTCTAGATAGAGAGGTTTTGGGTTCTTTTGTTTTCAGGTTTTTTATTATTCTTTTTTTTTTTTCCACGGGGCTTTTTCTAATGCTCATGTTTTGGTTGTTATTTCAAGGAAAAAAAGCTATTTTGTCATTGTGTTTTATTGACTGACAAGATAAAAATCATTGTGGCATTATTCTGATTATTCTGTAAACTTTAGCATAATGAAAGAAGAACATAAATCTGAAATACAACTTGAATCTCCATATACAAAACTTTTAAACTATGGCTAGATAAAATTAAAATAATTCAGTTTTCTTAGATCTGCTTAGATTTTCTCCAAAACATTCCAGTTAATTTAAAATCTGAGCTAGAACAAAACTCAGGTGATGCCTCAGGTTTTAGCTTTTATATTTTTCAGATTCTGCTTTAGTTCGTAATTCTGAGCGTCATATTAGGGGATAGTAAGCTCTCTTCACAGAGTTGCTAGACAAAACAATTCCTTTCCCAGCTTGGGACCAAGAACAAATATCTAAATTTCAGGCCCAAGAGCATAAACCAGGTGTACTGAAGAAAGAAAAACAAGAAGGATGGGACTTCATAACCTAAAGCTGCAACTGGACAATTAATTCCAATATGCTAATGGACCAGAACTTTTAAAAGTGAGAGACATCATTACCAGTCATCCATTTTGTGACCATTTTGGGTTCATCTGGGGTGCCCTAGCCTAGCCCCTTGTACTGCCCAAGGTGTATCCATTGAGGCCTTCCAATAAATACCTACTTTATTCTTTAACTCCATCTAGTCTCTGTTCTAGGTCAGCCTTCACACGGCATCACAGGAAGGCATCTAATTACCTCTCTGTTTTTCATGGTTTGAAGCATGCATGATATGTGCTTATTTAAATAGTAATAATTGCCTAATCAGCCAACTATATTTTACCAAATGAGGCAGATTGTCAAACATCCAGCCAATATTCCTTTACATTTCAGCCAAATATCATACCATAGCAACCAGAATGATAGTGTATCCTATGAGCATCATGTCCACTGAAATTTATATAAGCAGTGGTCTTTTTAAAACATTACAAAACTGAATTTCAGGAGGACTACTACACTAAAACCATAATTCTTAGGTTTTTACAGTTTCATACTCTATTGTTCCTATTTTCTGGTACTCCTTTGGGAATTCTTGCTTTATAAAATGCTATCGTGAAGGGTTGAAGGATTTTTTTTCCTTCCACTTGTATACTGTCAAGGGATGCTTTTTGAAGACCTCACTTTCACCATCAAGAGCTAGGAAGGCAGACCTGATGGCCTTTTGGGATTTAATTAGAGTTCACCAAGTTAGAATCTCCAAGCTCTCAAAGTCCTAATTTAAATACAAGTTCACTCTGTGTTCAACTGTTCCTTAGGTCCTTATTAAAATTTCAAGTTATTAAAGAGAATATTCGAAGGGGCTTTTTTTTTTCTTTTTTTTTTTTTACAACAGATATAAACTAAACTAGAAATGTGCCACACTCAAAACCTTCCTATTTTAAAACCCCTGCCAATTGCTTGTGATAAAACAACCAAAAAAGAACCAAAAAGAATCGATGTGAACACATTTAGACTATGAGGTGTCCAACCAGAAGAAGATGGAGAGATACCTTTGTTACAAAAGTGAAGGTGGTGCTGAATCACAGACACATTTCAAAGGCACCATTTTTAGGTAGCTGACCCCATGCAGTCTTGTGATAATAACAAGTAGTATTGCTACTTTTTTGGTGTGATAGTATTTCCTTCGTTAAGAAGTCATTCAAAAACTTTGTTTTACACTGATAACACATCAGATTATTTTACAGTAAACTTTCTTGTCAATCAAAGCTTTACAATATGAGGCTGAGGGAAAAAACCCTTCATATATATTATATATAATACTATATATATACAGATAAATGTATGCATGCATGTATGTATGTATGTATAATAGGTTTTAGGGGTGACACTATAGCTTCACAGCAATTTAAAAAAAATACAAAACATGCTTCACTTTTTTACACTGAAATGCTGGCAGCAGCATTCACACCCCTACATTCTGCAGGGAAGTTATGTTAAAAAATATCAGCGAACAAAGGGAGGAGAGAGCTGCAGACATGCTCATAGTATGGAAATTGAACAGAAAAGAGAAGACATAGTACAAATAAACAAATACACATTCAATGGGTGCAGAAATCATTCAGAGGGAGACTGCTGGAGCAGGAATTGTCAGCATTATCTCAATTTTATTTGTTTACTCCTGCCTGTAATTGAAATAGATGTAATGATTTTTAGAATTATACTTAAGGTCACACACTTTCCTACTCTGTTTTATGGTTTCCACGCACTTCATTTTAGGTTTGTATGTCTTTCAGTAATGTCAGAGAG
Source organism: Agelaius tricolor (assembly GCF_023055355.1). Classification (NCBI taxonomy): domain Eukaryota; kingdom Metazoa; phylum Chordata; class Aves; order Passeriformes; family Icteridae; genus Agelaius; species Agelaius tricolor. Next base: position 6,716,092 of record NW_027269287.1, on the reverse strand, counting down.
ATACAATAGGTGGAGAAGCTTCTTCTTGATCAGGCCCAATGTCCATTTCCTTTGAGTTTATACTTATATGAAGTAGGAAATATTTTTCCACTCTTGAGAAAACTTGTGACTTTTCAAAAACATGCCCTGATAGATTGATAGCTTTCCTTTCCCCTGCTAGTTTTTTCTCCTTACTGTTTAGGAGTTCTTTTATAACAAACATGAATCTGAAGAGGACAGTAAATGGAATATTTAAAAGAAACTCCTAGAAATTAATTTCCAAATAACTTTGAGAAGTTCAGTGATATTCAAATTTTTTCCTATTGAACGTTTTATTTTTATAGATCCTGATGTAAACCTACCTTGCTGGAATTTTTCCAAGTGGCTGTCATTGAGGAAGGATATTGCAGTTAATGTCTACAATGGAGTGATAGTTGTAAAAAAATGTGAAAAGAGCAACCCTACCAGACCAGCATACATACAAGAAGATTAAGAATGGTGGGAGTGAGCATTGGCAGTTTACCATATAGTGGTCCTGTTTTGTTTTCCATGTCAGAGACAATGCTGTATCTTATGAGGACCAGGGCTCCAGTTCCATGAGAACAGTCATTCTGGATCAGATCAAGAATTGAGCAAATAAAACATTTTCTGTCTGGCAGTTCCCAAATAACTTCCCTAAAGAGTAGACTAAAAATACAGCAAACATCCTCAAACACTGCCCTGGTCTTCAATGGTTTCTGAATCAGAAACATCAGAAGTCAGTGTCAGTACTTTTTCAGAATTTTTTTCCTTTTATATAAATTTAAAAATATAAGATATTTGTCTGACATAGCTTTGCAAATACTGCTATTGTGTCATGGGGTTCCTACCATTGCACTGCTGTTCCATCCACCATAGTTTTCAACACTTACACAAAAAAAAAAAAAAAAAAAAAAAAGTGAAAAAAGATGAGTTATCTACTTGTACTTAGAAGGATTTGTACTTCCCAATAGTCCAGGAAGTGTTTGGTAAAGCCTCCCTGACTGGATGGTCATTGACACTCTCATGGTAACAGTAGTCTAGTTATTTTACAAAATCAATCCTATTTCATTCTGTGATAGTGCACTATTTCCAGAAGAATTTTCAAAAATATATTTGTATGTAGCAACTGGCAAAATATTATTATGTATTTACAGATTGATTGTAGGTATATGTAAGTGGGAGACAGTCCACATTTTTAAAGGAAATTCCACCATTTCTCTGCTTGCCAAGAGCAGAAGGAAGTTTTTTAATGATTTGTCATATAACATTTGTATTGCTTTTAGTAATATTTTTTCTTTACACATACGAGTTATCTTCTTTCTGACAGACCAATGGTTGGCATTAGTGAAAGGGATATTGCTAAGGTATACAGCGAAGCATAAAAAAATTGAAACATTTTTCTGGTCCCAGAAGTTGTCACTGTCCAGAGCTTTTCTCCTGATTATCTATGCTAAACCCTTATGAATAACGTTAAATTTCTCCTTCTCAATCCCTTCTGTATAGTCTATTAAATAGTCTCTATTTTTAGAGAATATTCCCTTCAAATATTCACAGTTTTTATGAACCCTGCTTTTGTCTTTAGCTATGCTCTAAATATATATTCAGAACTTTATTCTTTTTAATATTTTAATTACTCCAATTTCTTAATCAGAGTTAGAGTTCTTCTCTGAACTACTAATTTCCCATTCTCTTTGGTGATGAAGTATTTATAAACTTAGAATAATATCTATGTGAGTTATTATCACAGTTATATTGAGGGGAAATATAACTACTCTGCCCTATTTTGTTACTCCTCCAAATATACCACTAAGGATCAGATTAGTTATTCAGTCCTGCTGCTGTAAACACCTATCAAATCTGCTGCTTGTGGAGTGCAGGTGTTGACAGAAACAGTCTTTTTCTGTTATGATCTACTTATTATTCTTTATATGATTGATTTTTCAAATTAATCCCGACCTATGGTGTAGTCTTTCAAGTGGGTGAGCCTAAAGCTTCACCCTTCATGTCCGCTTGTAGGCATTACTCTTGTGCCATGTGAGCATCACATAGGACCATGCACTTCTGGACATTTCAAGGTATCTCCATTTTCATTTCTGATAAATAGTGACTGTTCAAAATATAGTCCCTCAATGTCTGAGCATTTGTTTCAATTCCTTATTACATTGCAGTAGGTGTTAATATGGTTTGGATAGTAACTAAGTAATAATGCATTAAAAATTGAAAACAGCATTCCAAATTCAGCTAGTTAAAAGGAAAGTGGTGTTTGGATTAACATTTCCCTGCTTATTATTTTTAAAAGATCTGTTGCTCTCTAGTTTTGCTTTTTGTTTTATTTTCTTTTGTTAGGTAACATTATTTCATGGTGAAATTATGTCTTTCCCTACTGAAAAAGGAAAGAAGACCCAATGAGTTAATTTAATAAAGTGTCTATAGGGAAAAATATTTCCCTCTCTAATTCAAACTCTGCTAAAACATTTATGGGAGGATATGAGCTCAAAATAAAAATATATCTGAGAACATGGCACATGCTTGCACTGCAGTAACACAAGTGATATAACGGTATAGCTAGCAACCTGGATTCTCCTTAAAAGAGAAAGCTGGTATAGTTAGGTACCCAAACCAGCATACTTGTCCTATCTTAGTGGACCCTAATTTCAATCTGCTGAGGAGGGTGCATTCCCTCTGAGTACACCACGGATATTACTCTAACAGGGATAAAATCCTTTGAAAATTATTTGTTGCATGATTTTGAACCATCAGTGTTGAACGAGAAAATTTTTAGTATGTACTATTTGTGTCAAAGTGGAACAACACTTGGAGTTGACCAACTTTTTGATCTTCCAGGGATTTTTTCTCCCAAATGTTGTCTATGGTGGTTAAGATACAATTGTCAGGTCTCTGCCCATCACTGTCTCAGAACAGAGAATAATTCCAAAGTTGCACATCCCTCTTTCAATGCAGCCAAGAAAAGGATATTTCAGGTCAGTAAAGTTCATATTTTTCTTCTCTCTGTTTTTTTGTATTTCTTTCTCTCCAAGTCTAGAAATCTAAATTTAATTACTATGAAATAAAAAAGGCATCTTTTGCCAGTAGCAATATTTTCATACCCGCTAATGGATTTTTTTTCTCTGTTTCGTAGGGTACTTTTTTCTTCATATGCAGCAATACAGTACATGGAAAGTTATAGTCGATGAATTGAGACTAGATGCTTATTTTACACTTCTGCAGTTCACCCTTTGAAATCCACAATCTTTGTTCTTTACATAATATTCCTGTGCTGCTGACCTTCCAAATGTTTCTTTCTTTCTGTTCCTTGCTGCACTGCAAGAGTTTTATGAGAGTGAACATAGAATTAGTAGTCTATTTCCATCAGTAATAAATCTGCTTTTGCCCTTGCAGGGGAACCTTTGCTTCAGTGTCTGTACTTTTGCAAAAATAATGAATTCATGCAAGAGGTTACCCGGATAAGAGCAAACCAGGGTTTAAAGTCTAACCTGGCACATTACTGCCTCAGGGCTAAATTCTGAGCCCATTTAAGCAGGAGATATGGGCCAAAAAAATGAAAACACTTCCAGCACCTCCCAAGGCTGCTCCAATCACCAAATCACATGCAGAGGCTCATGATTCTTTAATTTAACCATGCTGTAAGTGTTCTGTTTTTTTGAAAGAACAACCCTTTAATAGAGATCTGTATTATCTTTAAAGATCTGTATTTTCTCTCTTTTCTAATTTCATACATTTAACTAAGTTATGTCTAAGCTTCATGAGTTCTGGGAAATTAGTGCATTCATGATCATCTTCAGAAACAGATTACATTGTTATATTTATTTGTTTATGATTTTGATTTGTCCTTTAAAATTATTAATATATTTTATTTATTATATTTATATATAATTAATATGTTTTTCCTATCAATTAGCTGTTGATTTCTGCCCTAATTTCAACTGAGTCTGAGAAAATTCTACAACTATTGTAAAGTTCATATTCAGATTACAGTGTCAATATTAAATTAATTTCTCATTTTTTTTAATGAAAACAAAATGAAACAATTTTCTTGAGGTTCCAAAATTACATGTGAAACTTTCTTTAAATTTTGTGAAACATTCTTCAGAGGAGACAGAAAATACAAGACAAAGCTTGAATATAGATTTAGCACACCTAGAAGTATAACATCGCTGTATGTAACATGTACATATATTTGATAATATCTTTTTGAAAATTTGGACACATTTTTAACTGATGTGACAAGCTCCAAAAATGATCCTTGAATTGAAAAAAAGAAAACCAGAAAAATGCTTTTGTGTAAGAATGTCTACATTTTATAAGAAGTTATAGGAAAAATATATCCTACAACTAAAGTGGAACATTTTTGTTCTATATTTAAATATATGTCTAAAAACTAATTGGTTACCCATTCATTAAAAAGAAAGCTGCTTTAATGTGTTGTTCTAATCTTAAATGCCAGTCTGCAGAGTAAATGTAGAAAAGGAAGGATAGCAGATAACTTGCTTCACTGAGCAGCTCACAAGAGTGATGGAATAGCATTAGAACCACTTTCCTAAGCAAAAGTCATTGTCACTTATTAGTCACTTCCCACTTCAGTATAGCAATAAATGGTGTGATCTGTTTTGAGGAGCAACTGCTTTGAATAGATTAACTTTTCATCTGAATTTGGCTGCTTAACAGTTAATATGAAGAAGCTTTCAATGCTGATCTGCTTATGAGTGAAACAATGAGGATTACAGGGTGTTAGGGAGGTTGGACATAGCCTAAGGATATAATCTCTGGTAAGGTCAAGGCTGGATGGCTTGGGAAAAAGAGAGATGTAAGCACTGTAAAGATCTATTTTTCCAGCTCAATAAAACAGGCCAGAATGTGGGGTTTTTTTGTTCATTCTTTAAGGTGAAGTGGATGGGAAAAAAAGGGTTATACTTTCTCCCCCTAAAATGCAAAATAAATAGAAAGACAACTCCTGTTCTTTTTGTATTTAGTCAGACCTGTAAACTGTTAAGCATGAGCAATGTAAATGACATATAATTAAATTTTTATAAATATATCTCCATGTATGTTCTTGTCCAACTCCCCAAGCTGCTGACATCTGGATATTTCAGAGAAGAATTTAGGAAAACACAGGGAAAAGAAGATTTTGAATGTATAACTGTAGTAAAAATTACCATATCACATTTCCACATATAAAAAAATATTACCCTGCCACTCTGGTTTTCTAAATAAGCCTTCCAGACTTTCCTCTCTTCTGGTAGGACAGGAAGGAGACAGCATCACAGAACCAGCATTTCAGCACTGTCCAACAGTAAGAGATGTCTCCCTTACAGAATGGTCATGGCTGGTTTGAGTGGTTATTTCTATGCCCACTGAAATCTGAATTTCTTAAGTTTCAATAGCAGATATATATACTGTAGTTTAGCAGTTTTATATGAATGGGAATATTACAGTTACACAACCTAGATATGTCTAAAACTCAGTATATTGGGTTTTTTTCCCTTCATAAAAGGCAGCTTTCTGAATAACAAGGAACAACCGAGGGTTGAAGAATACCTTTTGCAGCAAAAGGAGACAAACCTTTTCAACTTATGAACATGTCCCATTTTCCACATCTCATGTCAGAGTGGTACTCACTTGAATGTGACTCCTCTAAGTCACAAAAGGATAATAAGATGAGAAACATTTGAACTAGATTCAATTTGATGTTTAATATTTTGATATTTTTATATTTAATATGATGTTTAGCATTTTGAACTTTTGAGACTCTTGACATAAAAAAAAACACTTGCACTTTAATATTGGACTCCTTTTAAAAGAAATGTCCTTCTTGTAATAACTAATCCAATAATTGCCGTGGTAATGTTATTCTCCTAATATCTGGAACCAGCAGCAGGCAGAGGAGGTGTACCTTTGGTGCAAGCTCCAGTTGTAATTCTTTCTTTTGTAAATGTTTTTATCATATAATCTGTGTGATTTTGCAAATTGAGATCCACACTAAGTGGGAAGTTGATGTCATTTGCTGTTCTTACTAATGACTTGCAATATCTGTTTATTGAGCGGTAAGATATATTCTGAATATCTAGATATGTATCAGTGTAGAGCCTCTTTGTAGGATAAATTGAAAATGCCATACTCCACACTTTTAAGAAAGCCCATAAATAGTACATAAATCCTTTAGAAATAGCCCAACTATATTTGTCCACTGATAATGAGATTAAGTTTTCTAGAAAATTTTCCCTACACAGAACTATAATAGAAACTGTAAATACAGCTGCATTTCCTAAGATGAAAGTTACAATCTCCATGCGTTATAAATCAATGTCTTTTTTGAGAAAGAAAATGCCAGAGTAATGGGGAGCCAGGTGAACTTTTTCACTTCACTGCAGCTTTCTGACTGCAATCAGCAAGGCCAGTTGATAATAATCCATTGTGTTGCTCATGTGCTTAAATTAAATGTGTGTTTAGATGTTTTACTGAAGGAGTCTTATGCCAATATATGATGTAAATAAGGGAGTGGAAGCAAATCTTTAGGGCCTCCATCAAAATTAATAAGTCTTGCCATTATTTCTCTAGGCTTTGATCAGGATCTTAGGTTTTAGCAAGTGGATCCTTGGGACCTGAAGGGAGAAAAGTATGTAACACAACTCACTGGGGAGGTTTCTCTTCTTCTCTTTCTCTTCTTCTCCTATCCAAGATAAGGATATGTGTCAGTTACCGCTTTCAGCAATCAACTCTGTCAAATTCAAGTCATATGCATTTGACTGTTCTCTTCTAACATTTCTCCTGCTTGGCCCCTATGGGTTAAAGTGACGACTATCCTATAAATAAAGTCAGTGATGATAGTTAAGCCTAGTAATTAATTGAGCATCGTCAAATACACTGTAGTATAACATGCCTTAGTAAAATCATAACATTTTCCTTCTCAGTAGCGCAGCTCTTGATTAAGAAGATTGATATTTGCATTATTTTTAAAAAACAAGCATGGTGTCAGACAGTTTAATTTTTCTGTCACCTCTGGAAAGAGAGTGCTCTGTCACACTTGAGGGTGACTCTTCAGTAAGAAAGTGCATTAGCCTAATGACCACTTATTGAAGTTAAATCATCCCAAACAACCAAACAAATATTTCTATTTAGTCTACTGAAAATGCTGGAGTAGACTGAATATTTTCTGAAGCAAGCCTTTTAACACTGCCACAGATAAGGATGGACAAAGTAAATAATTGTAACTTTTCCAAGTTATATTTCCCTATAAACACTATTATCTCATTTCCAGAAATGGCACACTTTTATTCAAAAATAAGAATAAAAATTATGATCTTGTTTTAAAGGATAATGTAATTTATTGTTAGTGGTTTCAATCATTCCAGGGGTCAAAGGCATCTTTTACATCAATTTGTAAAAGCAATTTAATGTTTTGAAGGAGATGTAAAAGTCAAGTTGCTTGGGAGTACATTAAATTATATGCTAGTTAATGGTGTTAGAGAGATAGTTTAAAAATAAATGGACCATAATACATTTTAATAAAGGAGCTACAAGCGTTTTTGTTCTCTGCTAAAAGCAGATGCCGGTTTGGCACTGTTTTGAATCCCATTTGCCACATATATTATGAGTAATACTATATGAGTAATATGTACTATATGGTTCAGTAAAATAATGAGTCTTCAAGAATAAAAAATACATTTGCTATGAAGTTGTATATTTGAGGTGCTCTGAACATATTCAAATTAAACAAAACAAAAAAAAAATGAAGCATTCACCCAGTAAATTTGCTCAGAAGGGAAACTTGAGTATCTTGATTTGTAGTTCCATTTCTATCTCAGTGCTGAAAACCAGACACGGCATCAGTTCTTGCAGATGTTTTCTATAAATACCTTTTATTTGAATCTGCCACTACAAGACTTTGTAAAAGTCCCACTCTTGAGGGTATTTATGACAACTGGGATACAGCAAATAGTATGATTTCACTCACTAAGTAGTGTCTTCAGTAAAAGGTCCAGCACTCATATTTTATGAAATATGTAACATGATTTACCCAAGGTTGTCAAAAGAGATGAATTTCAGCCAAATGTAAGGTAATAAATAGTAATATGTGCTGCATGTAGTTGACTTACAACCCTTGGCATTTTGAAAGAAAATTCTTTTGGAGAATTCATTTTATACGTCATAAACTTTCGTATCGTTTTTCCATTTTTGACTGTCTTTGTCACCAGATTTCTTGTGGGAACTTATGTCTGGAAACTGTAAATAAGGCAAGATTTTGAAGAATACTTATATAAGTCCCTATTTCCATGACGGTCTAAGAATAAGAAAGTTAGTCGCGTAGAAAAATGGTCTGTTTAATTAAATCAGAACCTATGGAGGAAAAGAGGCAATAAGGTAATGTATGTGAGCTTTTTTATTATTATTTATTATTATTATTATTTATTCAGCTTTAAAAAGACCTTTTCCAAGGCTGAAAGTTATTTGTGTTCATGACATATGTTGTTTTGAGGAACAGTTTAGGTGTTATGTTTTATTACTACTACTACTACTATTTGTTAGTCATTATTATATGTCATTATTATGGGTTTTTCAATTGTTATTATTATTACCATTATTAATAATCAATTTTGTGGTACAATGTAATGCACATATACTCAATCATTTATCCTTAGTTTAAGGTAAGTATCATTGAAAACATGTTTCATGTGATCATGTATCCACTTTACATATGCCAGCTTAAACCATAGTATGCAGCTATGAATCATCAAACTGGAGTGAAATCTATGTCCTTTACTGCCACCCTGTACGTGTTAGTTTAGCCTTCTATAGCACTCCCTGTCATCTGTTACACTGACAACCAGGAAGGCTGACAGGTTCTTTGGTGATTGTGGTGAATGTGCTAAATTTTGGTGAATCTTAAAATGGATTTGTGGACATCCAGACAGCATGACCGTGTTTTAGCACATATTCCAATTTTTCAAAAGTTCTCCAGAACCTTTCTCAATGTAGTTGGCTGAAACACCACACTGACGACAATGGTAGCCAGCAGTGGATCTTACAAAGATTCACAGACGTCGTTTGCCCAAAACACTGCTCCAGCCTTTACAGACTGTCTTAATGAGTCCATTCAGTAGGACTGCTATCTGAGATTAATGCTACATGTCTATGCCCTCACACATATGTAAACATAAAACCAAGACCTCTAATGTCACCGAGCTCAACCATTACAACTAAACTGTGACCCCAAGACCTGTACACCTCTTTTAAGTACCTCCAGGGATGGTGACTCTGCTACTTGCCCAGGCAGCATGTTCCAATGATTGACAATCTTTTTGGTGGAAGAAATATTTCCTAATATCTGCCTAAACTTGCCCTGGCAAATTGTGGGGCAATCTCCTCTTGTCTGTTGCTTCTTACTTGGATGAAGAGATTGACCTTCATGTTGCTACAGCCACCTTTCAGATATTTGTAGGAAGCAATATGGGCCCCCTTCAGCCTCCTTTTCTCCAGCTCTGAAAACTCCCAACTGTCTCAGCTGCTCCTCATCAGCCTTGTGCTCCAGACTCTTCCCCACCTCTATTGCCCATCTCTGAACATGCTCCAGCACCATAAAGTCTTTCTTTAGTGAGGGGACCAAAACTGAATACAGGATTTGTGGACTCACTAAGGGGGATTATCACTGTCCTTGTTCTGCTGGCCCCACAATTGCTGATACAAAATATATTCAGTATAACATATATAAGGTATATATGGTATGTAGGTGTATATATGTACATCTTCAGATGAATATACATCAATGTCCTTGGATATAGAAAGGATGTATGGATATACAAGAGCAGGATCTATAAAGAAAAATTTCAGTGAACAATTTTGGGTTTTATCTGTTCAGTTAATGTGCAGTCAGAAAGCTGGTGACAATGCAATGATCCACTGTTCTAGGCAGATACATTCCCAAGTCTTTCTGTGAAGGTCTCACAAGGTTGTCTTCTCTCCTAATGTCCAGGCAGGAACTTAAAATCAGAAGCATTCAGGAAGGTAATCCATTCTCTTAAATTTTAGCATTCAGTTAAAGTGGGTTCAAATATTGTTGAATATAATCCATAATGATGAGTGTTTAGATAGAGTGGCATCTCAGTAAAGTTTGCAAACATTACTCAAATAATACCTCGAGAGATTTATCCTGGTCTTGTCATACTAAGCTCCAATTGCAGTCAAGAAATCAGTAAGCACTTTCAGGGAGGAAGTCTTGTGAATTATTTCAATATCTATCTTGGCATTACAATAATAAAACCTTGACAATGCTTCCATGAACATAAACTAAGTATAGAAGACTGAAGTTCAGATGCACAAGTTTCCATTTCTGCCCTAATGACAACACAAGAAAAAAATATTGATCTACCTAAAACCCTTTTTTGTCTTTGTTTTAACATAACAAACTATAATAAGCTATTGTAAAGAAGTCAAATGATGTAAGCACAGACTTAAAAAGCAGAGAAAACACCTGGTATTGAAAAAATGGGCGATGAAAGGATTTGGAAAGATCTACATGTATTCCTGTAGTTAAGCAAAGAGATGCAGCTGAATCAGTCTACAGTCATGCTGGTAATCCTAAACTTTGAAGCTCTCAGTGGCTCCCATTTTTTCACTTACATGCACACCATAGTATAAGAAACAAAAACAACATGCTAGAGAGCTATTCTGTTCCTACTTTTAGGAAATTATGCATTGTCATAAAGGTAAATTGGAGGAAATTGAACATTAGAAAAACAGGACAAGATGCAGACACAGGATACACAATTTTCTTAAAGTATTAGAGGCATTAAACAGTCAAAGTTCAACTCACAATATCTGCATGTAAGGAAACAGACATTACATGCAAATGTGGACATTCTTATTTAACCTGTTACTCTGGCACTGTAGAGGATTTAACATCATCTGAGAGCTACCAGAAAAGGGCTGTAACTTTTGAGTCAGATTGGATGAGGTGGTGAGAGCACCAGAAAATATAAGAGACTTATAAAAAACGTTGTTATCTGGTTAAATCATTCATGAGAAATTCAATTTCTCTGAAGTATTTTCCAGAAGACTTCAGAGAAAGGATGTAAATGCTCCTCAGGTGTGGAGAGTATCCCACATTTTGACAGAGGTACTGAAAACAAGGAACTGGGATTTGTGGTGGGATACACACTGAGATTTAAATAATTAAATTTAAATTGATTTTTACCTAATTAAAAAAAAATCTGTTTTATTTAATTGCAAATAATTAATATGAGGGAATGATTCCTTTACATATAGCAAGAAGAATTTAGAGATAAAAGTCCTGGGATTATTTTAGCTGCTGCACAACCTGTAAAAGGACAATGAATTCCTTGATTGATGCTTGGTTTCTAAATTGGGATGCATTTGACATCTCTCTCTTGAGTCCTGAGGGCCCCCACAGCTCTCAACTGACCCTCTGAGGTACCAAAGCCAGCACACCCCAGACAGAGCTGGGAAGATGTCTGAAGCACAGAGGACTGTGCACAACTGTTTCTTCTATAGAAAGGGAAAATGTGGCCAGAATGTGGTGGGCCCCAGAAACCACCTGAGCTTACCAAGTTTAGTCGCTACTGCAAAGCCCCTGCATGGAGATATTTCAGAGCTGATTCACACCATAAGTACAGCCATATTATTTTGTCCTCAAGGGAAAGGATGTGACTTTAAAAAAAACTGTTACTGATTTTATAAATTCTTGTTTTCTATAACAGGGAATTTGAAAAGATTTGCACCTAATTTTATTTCCATATGATTTATTTTTCCTCATTGAAAGGATCTAAATATGCAACACTGTTCCTTCTAAGAATTCTAGTATTTAAATTATATTAGCAAATTTAGCAGTATATAAGATAATGTTGAAATGGAAAATTTCACAGCATAATTAGGAAAGTTCTTAAAAAATCATTAAAGGTAATATAAAACGCATTTTCTTTTTAATGTGTCAACCACAAACTCTCTTGTGGCCCCGCTGATCTATAGGAAAACTGTAGAAAAATGAACTTCAGAACTCTGGATTATGTCAGATGTGTAACCTCCAGTAGAAGAATACACACAATACTTATTTACTGGCATAAAAATGCATATATTAGATATATAATGAATACGTAAAAACACACTAGGGATTTGAAACTCTAGATACCTTCCATGTATATTATGTACATGTGTTATATACATCCACAAAGGTATTTAAATTTATAAATGTGTGTCCATACCAACAAACATGCAAATTTAGGCAGCTTGATCCTGTATAAAGAATATTAACCATTAATATGTGTAACCATTAACCTGAACTTAGAGAGGTGATATTAGGGAGATATTTTACCATTTAAGTTTTTTTAAAAGGTCTGCTGTATGCACATATGTCTGCTGTATGATATAAAAAAGAAGACTTTAAATTACAAGGAACAAATTTACGGATGAAAAAGAACCTGTACTCAAAAACCAAATATATGTGAAAAATCAGGTTATGTAGCTTTTTATTAAAAAATTGAAGCATTCTAGCGATACTTTTTTTTAAAACAAAAACTTCACTGGTGACTCCACTTACCTAAATTTAGTACCACTTTCATTTTGTGAAACTCTTAGAACAGGAGATTTACAAGGACAAGATAAGAGGACTGGCAGATGTTCTTTGACTCATTCATCTGAAGGGAAGGGCAGTCAGAAATGGCATTGGCACAGAATGACATTTGAAATAATGGCCTGTGATTCTGTTGGCACTTTTAGTGTTAAGCAAGTGATCTGCAAGGTAAAGTGGATTCACAGTTAGAGTCAGCACCAGTGCACAGGTCGCCTGTAAAAATAGAAGATTCCATTATTCTTCAGGCTCCCCAGAGGGAGCAAGGTCTCCAGCATCATTACCAGGACTAAATCTGACTTTTCTACCTCCCCTAATTTCCTCCTAGTAATTATAGGTCAAGCACTCCTTTGTAGAATATAAAACCTTTGTTCTTATCAAAAATGAATAGCTGAGAAAAAAAAAAATAGAGAGTCCTAGGAAAAAAATTTCAATTAGAAAACCAAGCTAATTTGGTATGACCAAAGACTGTCAGGCATACTGACAGTGTTCTATTATGCAGTCATTTGGGCTCTTTCAAATTAGTTATGTTAATGTCCTGTGAGTGAATGTAACACTTGGATGGGACAAGATTTCTGCAATTAATTTCTGCAGTCAGTGGAGAGACAAGCAAATTTATTTTCCCCCTCTCTGGGAATTCATAGTGGAGGGTGTAAGGTAGAGAAAGTGCATTTAGGAACAGAGTACAAGCTAAACACAAGACCTAAATAAAGCAGAAACAATGGGAGCCAATGCCTCCTCATTCATTCAATTGACAATGTTTTGCAGCTTAAACCTGTTTTATTAATTATGTTTGACATTTCCTTAATTAGTTTCATTTACACCAAATCAATCCCTACTGCTGTATGGCATCGTTTATCATTTTGAAAAATTTGCATACTGAGTGCTGACTTTTTCTACTTAATTATACATTAAAAGTGTCAAATGTGCTTGCTGCCTGGCATTATCTGCGCCAGAAAGGTTTGTGGCTGGGCTGCAATGGTATTAATCATTAAGAGCTCCCAAGTGCTCCTGGGTAATATCTGGGGAATAGAGTGGCTCTCATTTTAACGCTAGGGAGCAAGAAGTGTTTCTGTAAAATGACCCAAAGCAAAAACAAAATAAATGACCTAAAACATCCAGTCTACTGTAATGCTTTGCTCTTTCAGTGGAAATACACTCTGGGAGAAAAAATACAAAAAAAAAATTACTGTTAACTATTAGCCCCCTGCACGTTGAAAATGAGGAGACAGGTCCTCATGATGGTGATGTTTTGTCTGAACACAAAATAAGATATTTCAATTAAATGTATATTGATGTCATAGCAGCAGACCAACCAAAGCATGTATGTATCACCTCCTATAGATTTATACTGTTTGAGTTTTCTATTTTCTTTTTCCCTTTGGAAAGCACTTAAGTTAAAACACAACCAAGAATTAACATCTCTCTCCATAAAATCAATAATTTACATGAAAAAGCTTAAGAAATAATCAACTATTTCTTAAAAAAGAGGTCTCTGAGATAGTTAGGAAATGATGTGGCTCTCGGCATGAGTCATTTCCCAACAGAAAAAAAAAGGTTGGAGTGCATGTAGCATCACACTGCTAGTCTCTTGATAAGTATCTATAACCCAGTGCATGTATTCCAGCAGCAAATTAGCTGAGTCTGACAGTTCCTAGGTGCACTTCCACATTCAGATAAACAGCTGCTTTCAAGCAGCATCAACTACTTGTCAGCAGCAGCTTTCAGAAATACTCTTTCTCTCTTAATGGTTGTGGTCATCAATTGAATCTTTCTGAGACCTTGTGAAGATCCTTAGCCAGCTAACCACTGATTTCAGAAAAAATTGAATCCATAATGTTTGTCACTTGTTCTCTCTTACTCCATATGTGTACTTAGGACCTGGGCCAAAACTGGCATTTCTGACCAGCCTAAGTTTTTCAACTGTCACTTTAGTTCCCGCATTTGACAACCATTGCAAGAATGGTTTGTTGGTGACCCATCAAAGCAAATGCAAAGACTTGAGAGCTGTAGTAAATGTTAGTCAGTGTTTCCCGAGCCATGTTAGATATCTTGTTTTACAAAATTCGTAGTTGTGTTAGAAATTTTAGTGGCATTACATAAACCAGCATGATTTACAATATGAACTAAGCACAATTCAAGTTCTACATCCTCCTGGGGACAAAAATAGAATTTTCAATGAGAAACCTTAGAAATATATAAGCATATCTTCTATCAGCTAGTAAACACAAGTTCAAACTCACCGTATTGCTGTCTGTTGAGGATTAATTTCCGCTTTCTGCTCTACTTTCTTATCATGCCTTAAGAGAATCAACCTAAACTGGAAAGTCAGGTCGTAGCTTGGAGGGAGTGAGAGGAGAAAAGGGCATGAGACATCTCAGCCAGTGTGATACATCAACCCTGAGTGAGCCTGCTGTGGCCATTTGATCATTCTCAGTTTTCCATTCCTGTAGTTAAACAAGATCTTTTCAGAGGCTGTAATACTGATGAAGAGTATTAGAGAGAAACTGTCATTACTCTGTCCAGCTGCAAACCATGCACAGTTCATGTCAATTACTCACCCAAATAAGCAGAATTTTATTCCTGTCTTATCTCTGACTTTTGTTTTTTCTCTCTAGCACATACATATGCACACATGTCAGTAGCAGCGTTTTTAGACATTCACAGACACATCTGCTTTCCCCATGGCTGCCATTCCTGGATGCCAAGGGTATGAAAGATCATGAAAAAGACATCTAATTTTAAACAGAATACATCTGTTTCATGGGAGAAAAATAGCGATAAGGGAAAGGCTCATTCATGACCTGACGTTATAAGGAAAATCAGCAGCTTTCTGCAAAGAGCCACAAAAGTTACCAGTGTCTCATAGTTCAGTTCCTGCTCAGTGAATCGGGGGAAGGAGCAGAGACAGAGCACTTTAGAGGTTCAGAAGAGTAAGTACTCAGCTATATTGGACTGATACAGGCTCAAGATTAATTCCTGTGTTTGCCTCACATGCAATCCAGTTCCATTTCTTGTAGGGCTGGAGAAGCTTTGTGACTTTCTGTATGTTCTCTGTGATTTTGCCCTCTGCAGGACCACATCAAAAGCATCATGTTAGAATAATACAGCCCCTGCCACTTCTGTGTTCTGTACACTGTGGTGTCTAAAGAAAAAAGAATGGACATACCTGGTGGTGTTCACAGCCATTAATGATACAGTAATTTCGTTTGCAAGGAGTCTCTGGAGGCCATCTGGTCTAATCCCCTGTTCAAACCAGGCCCAATTCTGAAGATTCATGAGGTTGCTCAGCCCCACCCAGTGCAGCTTTGACTACCTTGAAGGATGTGCAGTTATAGTGCCTTCTCTGTGCAATGTGCAGGGTGACTTGTCAGGCCTTAATGATTTTTTCATGCAATTCTCATCCTTTTTGGCAGAAGCTAAGTAAAATAACTAAACATGTATCCACCACTATTACACAGTTCAGAAGCTGCGTAAAAACTGGCTAAAGGCTGATATATCTGACATGCTGATGATGAGAGTATGTAATGTGCTTGTTAGTCTTTCACCTCTCAGTCATGATTATATCTGTGTCTTCACCACAAACCAAGCAATCACCAGTGAGTGCTGTGTGACTCATGTGGCCACTTTACAGGGAATGGTGCTCACCATCCTTGCATGCTTCCCAGAGGATGCCCATGGCTGCTGCAAAGGCAGAAGGACCTCATGTCCCAGGATTATTAATGGTAAAATCTGCTGCTCTTGGGCTTATTTTAGGTAACAGAGCACAACACAATTGAATTAGTGGAGAAACACTAAGGTTTGGAATTTGATTTGACAGGGATTAGGCCTTAATAGCAATAAAAAATTTGCTATTGGTATATCACTTATAATTATGGGTGTTTTGATAAACAATACACAATTATTACTCCGTCGGAGTATGGGTTAAAAAAGTATCTACTTTGCATACTATACACCAATCATGCCTGCATTCATGTCAGAACCCAAACTTACTGTGTTTAATATTCAAGTTCATTTTCAAATTTTTGCCCATTAACATAACATATGCCATTTGCAAGCCTGGTCAGAGAAATCTGTAACTAAATAATTTTCAAGTTTCCTTCATATCCAATGCAGTGTGAAATTATTTCCCCACTCTGTTCTTCATAGAAGAGCAATGCACAATTTACATGATTTTGTTGTAAAATGTATTTCTGACTTCAAAAGTTACTATGTGTGTATGCACAACCATAATAAACAATCCTAAATGACCATTTAATTGTCTAATATAAATTATACTTGATAGGCTATTACTAGTTAAGCATTCAAAGCTTGCAGGACAAGAAATGTATGAATGCTAAAATGAGTTTTTGTAAAACCTTTTCTTTCTTATGGTCCTGCAGTATAATGCTTCTTTTCCTAAATCCTCTTTTGAGTATACCCATTGTATGTCAAAATTGTGAGAAGCATAATTGTAAAAAAGCTAAGAACTTAGACCATGCCTAATTCATAAGTATTTTTTGCTTACACAACAATTTCTAATAAAAATTCAATGTGAAAATCAACAATGGAGAGCCTGAGAAATTCATGCAGCAAAGCTGGGAGTCACCCAATCTCATACGTAGTGGAATAGAAACCCTAAACTCAGATGGATTAACCTAACTGTTCACTGGGTTCGCAGAACCTTTTCCAGCATGCACAGCCACTGCTACAAGCAAACCTGCCTATGAATGGAAACTGAGCAGAAAATTTTCTATTTTTACTGAATTAATTTTCAGATCTCAGGAATTTCTAAATTAAAGAGGTAGACTACTGATGATGCTATGTATGCAAGTGTATAAAATAAACTAATATCATACTCTAAATAGAAGTCTCTAAACTATAAAGTTATACCTATTTATACCAATGCTGATTTTGAAATTCTGTTTAACTTCTGAGATAGGAAAAATAATCTCACACATAAAAAAATCCAAATTCCACTACAGAAAATACCATCTTAAAGTATTAATTACTAAAGCCACTAAAAATTTGCAATCAAGTGAACAGAGATTAAGATTTTAAATTTCTGAGCATTCTATTTTCAAAAATTATTAAGTATTTTTTAAATATATATTTATATCAGTTCATCTTTCTTTTATTTTAAACAACAAGATTCAAATGAATTCCAGTTATGATTGCAAGCTTAAAATAAATATGAAGGCAGGTATTTTTTGATCACACTGGTGTAAGAATAACCACATCAGACGTTAACATTCAATATATGCTATTTCAGGTATGCACTTTACTGAGCTCAGATACAGTGTACAGCAAAACATAAAATATAATGAAATTCTATCATATTAATATGTGCACACAGTGATTTTCAAATTAAAATATATTCCCAGGTCCAGATCCTGCTCCATGGTTAAGATCTAGATTAATTAAAGAACTTCGGTAATTCAACCATACTGTTACATAGGCCTTTAAACCAATAAGCATGTTGTATGAGTTACTCCAGTAGAACTACTCACAATAGTAAGTTTTCACAAGATCAGTCTCTAAAATTCTTTAAATACGCTAAACCATTTGTCCCCACTGAGCATTAAATCTCTTGTCAGTTGAGTACTTTGAGTTTTGTCTTAATTTGAATGACTCAATTAACAGAAAGTCACCTCCCCCACTTTTATATACCAGTATACATCAAAGATACCCAGAGAAATAATCTTAACAGTTGTTTCTAAAAAGTCCTCCAGAATAAAAGCCCTGGAATAAGCACAAGAGTTTTGAGAGAAATTTATTTTCTTCTGAAATATCTGAGTGCACTTTCTTATTTTCCAGAAACAGCCATCTCAAAAAAAATTTAGTCCTGATGGTCAATTAGTCACACAGGTCTTTTCTTTTTGAAAACCATTTGTCTCTAAAAATCAAAAAACTATCTAAAATAAAAATCAGTTCATGAATATTTTGAAACATGTTTAGCAAACATGTCTCTCCATTGTCCTCTCCATGTTCCTATACTATTAAAGTAACCGAATTGTTTCCAGTTTCTCCTAAAGATTAAATAACAAGAAATACAATCTGATACTTTTAAACATCTATTTGGAATGTTCAGTGTTCAAATTTTATCCTTTTAGTTGTTTTCTCACAATTTTATACAGAAGTAAATTGCTTCATAAATTCCTTCTGTTTTATTTTTTAGTGTCTTTTTCATTTTTGGAGCCCTACTTTCTCAAATGTAAGTGCTAACAAATATTTCTCACCTTGTGCAATCAAACAATACGTGGAACCGGCTTCCAAGTCCTTATAGCACCTCTTAAGTCATACCATGGTAAATATCACTCTGCATTTTATTAGCAGAACTTCGTGTATTTCCACTTGTCTTAAATTATGTCTATCAACAAAAGTGAAAAACTCATAGATACCCTATATAAAAATATTATGTTAAAATGTTGAAAGGATAGTTGTGACAAAGACAGGAATTCTTCTGAAAAGCAGGTTCAGGCACATATGTTTCGTTCCAAGGTTAAAAATTTCCTGCAAGATCCCTCTATAGTCCTTGGCAAAGCACCTTTGAAGGAGTCAAATGTCCTTCGTGACTTGTGACTATTCACATTGGTGGGATATCACAAGGGGTGGGAGATGGTGGCAATGTTCGGATAAGCATTTCAGGACATATCTTTGCAGATGTAAGCATGTAAGCAAGATAAGCCCAAGACTGCCAAGGGTGTCTGTTAAGCACCAGGACTAAGTATCATACCTTTTAGACACAACAAGGCAAAATACACTTCCAGTAAAAAAAAAAACAAAAACAAAAAAAAAACAATAACCAAATATGAAGGATGAAGCTACCTCAATACTGTAGTTGCTTGCAGAGTTAAAGGACAACGTTGAATTCCCAGGTCTGTGAGACATCTACAGTGGTGTTTTCTAAAACTATATATGTCCAAAGACAAGACTGACCTGAGGATGGCTGCTGTATTTTATACTGCTTTAGGAGGATGGTCTTTCATCTGGCTTTCATGCAACAGTACTGCCAAAAAAATAGCAATATGAAATGGAGAAAAAAACCAATTTTACCAAAGTTATTTTTTTGCCTAACTTGTTGGTTTAAAACAATAGATAAATAAAGACAATACAATCAATATAAATAGCACACTGAATAAGGTTTTTCTGCATTGCAGATAGGGGAGATAGGAAGGATTTTTAAATACTCTGTAAGAAAAAAAGCTTCACAAAAAGAACCAAACCCTGTTTCCTTTGCTAAAATGAGTTATACCCCTGACCATGGATTAATTTATGAATAAAAATTTTACAGTGAAAAGAAATGGGACAAATTTTAACCATCAAATATGTTCCTCTTTAATCCTCAAAACAATGGCAAGTGGACCTCCATGCAAGGGTAGAATCTAGCAAAATCCCTCATAACTTCTGTGGATTAAAATCCATGAAGAAAGGGGTCAAAACTGGAGTATGCAAGGAAAAAGGGAACAGAGAAACCCACAAAAAAATCCAGAAAATCACTTTGAATTGGGAATTTTTAATAAAGCATCATTATATTTTAATAGGCCACAAGATCACTGTCTCATCTTTGAACTGCATAGTTAAAAGGAGGCTAATAAAACTCTGTTTGTCTTTTTAGGCAACCAGGCAAGTTTTGTAAGGTGTTTCCACTATTTTTCATTCAGCAGTAGGCTCAACTCAGCCTGAGTAATTACATGGTCCAAAGACCCAGGAGATATTTTGCTTTTGTTCGAAATGTTTTGTGTTTTTCTGACTGTACATCAGGGGAATTAATATTCTTTTAAACTCTCAATGTGTACAAAGATCTCACCCTTAACAAAGTTTCAGTTCTACTAGCAACAGAAAATTCAACAAAAAATCCCACAGAACCCAAAACAGCAAATAAAAATCCAAATCAACCAATCAATAAACAAAACAAAAGAAAAAAGACAAAAAAATCAAAACCCAAATCAACAAAATTGTCACACATTATTTTTTAATTCAAATAATTTCAAAATCATAATCTATAATCTTCAAAAATGTCGTAATTTTTGGAGAATTCATACCATAACAATGAGACACTACAAGCTTTCTTCCATGGTCATCTTTCATGTCAATTTTCACTGGAACACTGTTTAGTGACACTTCTTTTGAACACCTTTTTTATAATCCTGTATTTCAAGATTCAAGTCTTCAAAACTGAATGTTAAAGAACAGAAAGAGCTCTCCCCCATGAAATTGGCCCTCTACAGCCTCAGCTATCCTTTGACATACTCAAAAACATTGTTTGCTTTTGACTAGTGATTTCTGCTTGAGGCCACCTGGCTCTGAAGTTTTATTCCCAATGAATGTCACATCAGATCAGTCTTCACCTAGCTGTTAAAGGACATTTTGATAGTACAATCCATTAATATGATTCTTGTACCTGAGGTTTTTTTCCAGAGTTGTCTTTTCCTTACCAATATTACAATCTTTTTAATCTCCTGGGGAAGAGCAAGGTTACTACGGCACAGTTCATTACAAGTAGCATCTACTTCAAATGTTTTTACGCACAAGGTAAATTCATTGGTTCTCTGTCAG
This sequence comes from Agelaius tricolor, assembly GCF_023055355.1. Classification (NCBI taxonomy): domain Eukaryota; kingdom Metazoa; phylum Chordata; class Aves; order Passeriformes; family Icteridae; genus Agelaius; species Agelaius tricolor. Next base: position 6,694,956 of record NW_027269287.1, on the reverse strand, counting down.
TACTGAACTGAAGATATAATAATATTGAGAATGTTCATTTTTAGCAATGTTCACTTATGGAAGAATATATGAGGGAAGTCATAAGGAATTTAAAGGAACTAAACCAAAAGCATTCCAGTAGTAAAGTAGGTGTAAAATATCCCCTCCACTTTCTTTTTCTTCTTTTTCATTTAATTCAATTTAATTTGATTTATCAAGCTCTGCATCAGTCTTGGACGTTTTTACATTTAAATTTTTCTGCTATTTCCACAAGCATATATACATTAATGTATGAATATGGTACATAAAGAACATATATATACTGTAATTGAATATAATATGGAAAGAACTGAACTTGTATTTTATCAATGCAACAAAAGAAGGCTCAGTACAGCAGACACATTTATACCGGCTGAATATAGGTAGTAAACAGCAGTGATGTTGAGGCGCCATGGATTTCAGAATGGATCAGCAATGCTAGAATACATCTGAAGTCTACAGAAGTCTCATACAGACCATGGTAAAATATGTGCAGCCACACTTTCCCATGGTATTAATTAAAATTAACAGACCAATTATGTGTCTACTTGCAATGAATCCTGCTTTATTTTGATTTTATGGGTACACAGGTGGAGACAACAGAAGCAGTAGGAGCAGCTGGTGTTATCATGGAAGACTAATGCAGTTTACTATATTTTCCATCTTCTATTAAAAATAACAAAAACTTTGGAATAGGAAGAAATACATTTTCAATCTTTTAAATAAAATATTGAACTTAATTTAATTTCTTTGATCATGGACTTCCAAAATGTTACTCACTTTCTCCAAAGGTATTTTAAGCCCTACTGTCAGCCAAAACCCAGCTTAGTCAAACAGAGTTTCATTTTATTTATTTGTGGCATATTTTCATGCAATATCAACATTTAATATGCCTCAGCATTTTCTTTTCTGAGATACTTGACATGCTCAGATTCCAAAGTGAAGTTAGGGTCTGCAAGCACATTTTAGCTGAGGTCAAAAAATTTTTCTCAGGAATCCCTGTTAACTAAAACAGCTATGTTTCAGAGAGATCTGAAATTAGCACAATTCATGTTCAGACAGCTTTTCCAAATGTCTTCTCCAGATAATTCAGCTGAACTGTCATATTTTTAAAAAGTATTTCAGAGTTGGTACAGAATGAGATCATTGTTAGAAACCTCTCTAATATACATGTGCATTCATATGCATTTTTCCCCAAGGTGGTTCACACAGCTAGCTGTAGAATACATTTAGTAGACTATTATACATAGGGCTGTCTTTCTGTCATAATTTTTCCTTACATAGGACAATTTGTGGGACTCCATGATATGCAGCTAGCAGTGCCTCTTCTCAAATGAAGTAATACTGAATTTCTATTATGCATGTGCCTTGGAAACCTAGCAGCTCGCCATAAAGATTTTATTCACACAGCAGATTTGTTGTTACTTAGATAGTTTCAGACAATTTTAGATTTGAATGGACATGGCAGGATCTGACAGCATAAAAAGAAACACCAAGAGAAAGAAGCATGTAGAACCAAATGATCTATGATACAACGTAGAGAGCAATAAAGAAAGCTGGATGTTAAGGTACTCTTGTAAACAACTATCTTTCAAGGAATTCAGGTTTCCTTTCCATAACACTTTTAAAATATTCAGTATGCATTACATAGGGAATAGATAGATGCATAGATAGATACATACACATACACACTCTTGTACACAGATGCTGCGCTTGTCAAAATCCTTTCTTGTCTCGTAATCTTTCTAGGATCACTTTTAAAAAATTCTGTCTAAGCTGCAAATACAGGATATGCAAATCCACGTATCAACCAAAAGCACACACACAATTTGCACTTGTCCCAAAGTTTCCTTTCCTGCAACTAGATGTACAGCTTTGTACATGCATTGAAGACGAAGTAGTATACTATTTTTTTTTAGACTATTTCTCACCATATTTAATATTTCATTCTCCAGTATCAAGGGAGTAAATATATATATATATATATATATATAAATATATATATATATATATATATATGAAGCTGAAATCCTGTCATTGAAAATGGTAAGAAAGGGAGGAGAGTCTGTCAGAGAAGCCTTTTCCTTCTCAGTAAAATGGCAGAACAGTGGTGGCTGACAATTTGCTGCATATGAGAAGGGGAAAAAAAAGAAAAAAGATAGTCTTTTTTTAGGGGAAGTTGTACTTTGTGGATGGAAGCATCAGTGTCAGAATTACCTCATACAACCAGTCTTTCATCCTGGATAAAAGAAGAAAAAGGACAGGATGTAATATATGTAGCTTGAGCAAACTACATTTTTATTAATTGAAATAGTCTGGAAATGAACCATCAGCTACACAACTCTTTTGTATTTATACCTATGTAAATATTCTGCCTCAGATTGCTCACCTCCTCATAGCTCACCCCTTCTATAGTGATTAAACACTTGTGTCCTTGCATCAGGTAGTGGGACCTCCAGGTCCTCTTCTTCTCCTTTGATAACATAACTTCTTGACTCTTTTTTAAACTCTGCTTTAGCAAGAAACTGAAAAAATTATACAATAAGTATACTAATGATTTTTGGCAATCAGTACTTCAATTATTTTATATCCTCCCTAACTCCCCATTTTCACCAGCTAGAAAAGCCAGCAAGAGGCAACACAGCAACACAGCAAAAGGCAACAAACAATTTTTTCTCTCAGAAGCACTTTCTTTTTTGTGTAGGGAGAGAAGAACAGGAATCTCAGACACTACAGAAAAGTAAACCATTGTGTGCAACATGATTTAGATGAGTAAACCATTGTGTGCAACATGATTTAGATGTTACTTAGATCAAACATTAGTGTATTTTATGAGAAAAAATAACTATTATAAGGAACCAAATCCTTCTGCAAAAATAGAAGACCAGGAGAAAATAAAAGAAAATGTCACAGAAGAAAAATAAACATATTTTTTAATTTTTTCCCCCAGATTTTTTCTGGAAAGTGTTAACTGGTCTCCACAAGCTCATAGCTCTTTGTAAGGGAATATATCATCACTAGCAACTGGACAATTCCTACATCTTCTTGTAAATCTGAACAAGTGCATCATTTCCTGTAGATCTTTCTCCCAAATATTTAGAAGAGTAGGGGTGTCATGGTTTGATATTGGCCAAATGCCAGGTACCCATGAAAATCATTCACTTACCTTCTTTTGCTACTGCTGAGCAGAGGAAGGAGGAAAAAAAAATAACAAGGGACTCATGAGTTCAGATGAGGACTGGGAAAAAAGAATTCTTAGGGAAAAACTAAGTTTCAAATTTAAAGGTAAAAAGTAAATTAATTAATAACAGAGTCAGAGGGATATAATGACAAGTAAAATAAGCCTTTAAAACACCTTTTTCCCCCACAACCCCTCACTCTTTCCCAGAAAGAGTGCAGGGAGACAGGGTGTGGGGGTTTTGGTGTCATCACTTGAGATCTTCAGCTTACTCACTTCAGCAGAGGAGTCTTTCCTCTGCTATGCCATGGGGTCCCACCCATGGTCAAACAGTCTTCCCAAAACATGGCTCACTCACCCACGGAGTGCAGTCTTTTAAGGATAGACTGCTTTAGATTGGAAGGAAGGGCCTTTTCTCTCTATTTCTAGAAGCAGGTGCTCTCTCTCTCTTGATTTGGGTCTCCCACTGGATTACAGATTTCTTCGGTATCTACCCACTGCAGCCTGAGCAGTTTTCCTGTGTGCTGTGACTGGATTTCTGCATCCGTTGTGGACTTCATGCATCAGAGTGGGACAGTTTGTTTCACTGTAACCCTCACCACAGCTGGCAGAGGAATCTTGGCTCCAACACTTGGAGCGACCATAGTGCTGCCATGTTGTTCTCCCTCACACATCCTCACTTCCTCCTCTTCTCTGACTAGAAGAAAAACTGCGGCATGTAGGTACCACTGACAACAAGTTTCGCTAATTCAAATTTTCCTGCAGGATGCTGCAGCACTGAGAGGTTGATTTAATCCAGGTTCTGTACTGGGGAGTTGTCTGCCACGGTTTCATGATGGGCCAGGAGGCCCCACCACCACCACACAGGCAGCGGCAGCCGCTGTGGTGCTGGTGCTATTTAATGTCTCTCTTAATGTAGGGTGCTGGGAAGGAGAAGCTGCTGCTGCCCCTGCCCTTCTGTCCGTGGTGGGGCTGGTTAGGGGCGGCCAGGCAGGCAAGGCTGTGCCAGCATGTTGGCAGCTGCAGCAGTATATGGCCGCAGTTCCTCTCCATCCCTGGAGAAATAAATGTGCCTGCACTGTTTTGATTTCCTTCTTAAATATGTCATCACAGAAGTGTTACCCACCTCTCTAATTGGTCAAGCAGCATGCCCATCTTCAGAGCCATCAGAGACTGGCTCTGTAAGACATGGTGGGACCTTAGCATCTTTTCACAGAAGCTACCCGTGTGTCCCCAGACACTCCCCCTCACAGCTACCAAAAAATGTCACGGTGTGCCAAATCAACAAAGAAGGTCACATTATAGTACACAAAATTGTATTGAGACATATAAGAGTTTGATTAAATGGCTAGTCTCATGGTGTGGTAACCTGCAATACAAGGGTAATGGAAATGAAGACCTAAAATGACCTTTCAGTGCCTTCTTCATTGTTTGGGTGAAGTTTGATGATTAAACACAGTGGAGACATGTTTTCATATATCTGTTTGCTTGCTTACATGCAGAAATATGTTATAAAATTTGTGGACACCTATGAACATAAGGACATGGATGCATCTGAAACATTACCTTAAAATAAAGGTACTTAGCCTTCATTTGTTTTAGTCATGGACATTACTATGAGTTAATTTTTGAGTAAGTAATCTCAAGTATCTTTTTCAGGTTATGCTGAAGAATGCTTAACTATATCTATAAAAGCCTTGTATAATCTTTCTGATTTACACACAGGACCTACAAGGGTGCAGAGCAGGGCTTTTGGTAGTACTTGCTAAGATATCTATACTTACAAAATCTGCATTCTTCCTCTTCTGCCTTCACTCTCCAGGTTTGTAATATATCTTTGAAATGAGAAAAAATATTCTTTGATACTTTATTGTCTGGAAAAATGTATGGACTTGATAACAGGAGTACTCCTTTACTGAAAAAATCTGGGGAATACTTTGACAGCAGGTAATCTAAATCATTCTCCAGTTGTGTCATCCTGATTATTAAAGGGAATCCAACCTCCGAAGTCAGACCTCCAAGCCCTTGCCCCTTTAGTTTATCTGAGAAGAAATTATGGTAATCTTAAAATCCTATTGATGCTGAAAGGCATTTCATCAACTACAAAATTAAGAGTGAGATGCAGAGGATGTTTTTCTATTTAGAGGAACTGCTGCTTATATGAATAGACTTCATGTGGTGACTCTTTTGAAGCTGAGGACTTCAAAGCAGATCACTGACTTCCAGTGGGATAATCACTTAATGCAAGAGTGGGTAGATGGAATTATTACCATGCAGTCAAGGTAGATTTATCCCTTCTCCCCTCCTTAAAAAAAAAAAAAAAAAAAGATGGAAAAAGGAAACAAGCGAAGCTTTTGGATTCTTTGTCCCCATAGTTTAAAGTTGATGATATTGGGGTACTAATACCACATGAGGCATCAACTGAAAAGTAAAGTAGGTAAAAAACCCCAAAAAATCTAATACACGTATGAAAAGTCACTAGCTTCCATTGGTTTACTAGAATAACAGTTTTTGATTTTCACCACAGAAAGCTTTTTATTGTAAATACTGCTAGCCATCTTTGTAAAAAAAAAGTTAGATCAGAGTGCTAATATACTTTCCTAATCAACAAATAAAATGTATTTTGTAAAGTTTTTTTAATGGATATTTATGCATGTAGGCAGCACCATGGCCAAAAAAAAGAAAGTTGCTGTATAGGAAACAAGCTTCCATAGCTCTCAGAAGGTTTAAGTAACTCATTAGCAAATCTAATTTTCATGCAATATTTGGGCATAATTTCTAGCAATTTTAGCCCTGCTGGCTTGAGTTGGAACCAGAAGTGTCTTTGTCTCTTGGCTCTTAGAAGAAAAGTACACAAATTAATTGGGAGGATTTTAAATCCTCAGTAAATGTGTCAGGTTATCCCTTTTAGAGGGGACCAGGTTGTTGCCAAGCTTGTTAACGTGCAGCACCTCTATTTGTGAAAAAATATTTATAATGATGGGGGAAAAAAGGCAAATTTTCTTTTTTTCCCCCCGTATTATTCCTTTTTAAAAGGTGTGAGGAAGCATAAAAGCCCAGTGATCTGATCTCACCTCATTATGAGATTTCATTCTCTGAAATGAGATTAAGCAAGAATCTGATGTCACATATACCATTGCTAAAACTGTAGCATGTGCTTGGCAATTCTTGGTTGAGATGCATCAAGAGTACAAAAAATGTGAGTACATGTGTGTACGTGTGCGTGGCTGGAATGAAAACAGGATTCCAAAACTCACACATATAAATTTATATACACACTTCCCTAAAACTAAGCATGTCAAAGGGAAGATTTTCAGGAACAAACATTGTTTATAGACTAAATGTATGTATTATGAGTCTACCACCTGCATAGATAAAATTCTATGGCCATCCCACTCAAGCAATGGCTCACAAAGCTTTTATTTTAACACAGAGAGTCAAATTTTTTGAAATTGCTGAGAATAAGGGAGGAAAATCAGCGACTTCACTGTTTTCAGATAGTTATATGCCACTATTATTCATCTTACATGCATATACTATGCTAATAAAACACCCCAACCCGGGAGTTAATGCAGGCCCAGTGTTTCAGAATATTAGCCACATGCTAGTTGCCAGTACCTTCTAAAGACTTAAGAAACATAAGTCTTTTGAAAATCTGAGATCAAGAGCCCAGAACCTGCAGACATTTCTTTCTTAATGTTCTCCATACTGTCAAATAGGAATAAAAATATAATTAATGTATTAATAAATAATTTAACTCCTTCTTCTCAAGTTTTTCAACCAACTGTACAACATTGAAAAGTTTTTAGAACGTTATTTCACAAATTATGTCGCCTTTCCTACAAACTGACATTCCCAAACTGCAATGTCCATTTTCTCCTACACCACAAATGTTATATGTTGCATATGGTTTCAACCCCTTTTGTTTCTGGTGGCTCTGTCCCAGATGCAGGAAAATCATTTCCCCCTAATTATTCCTTTGCTGTAGTTTAAAGCCAGCTGGAAATTAGGACCCATGCAGCTGCTCCCTTTCCACCCACTCCCTCTGGTGAGAGGGAGAGAAAAGCAGAGATTCTTAGTTAAGAACAATTTACTGGAAAACAGCAATGAGAAAAGAAAACTATCAGTAACAGCAGCAATACTAAGAACAACAGTATATAAAAGAAGGTGATCACATACAACATATGTGTATGTTCCACATCTATGGAACCACCCCACAGCTCTGTTTACCACCTGCTCCCCCAGAGAAAGGGGGAAATGGCCATCACTTCCCCATGTGAGGCCTTCTTCTTCCACTGGAAGCCATGTTTCAGAAGTGAGAATCCCTTACTTCAGCCCCTAGCAATGACACGTATCGTACAGAATAAAAACCTGGGGTGCCCATATGAGTCCAGGCTCCAACATCCTCACAACAACTGCAAGAAAATTAATTCTGTCCTTGGCCAAACCTAGGACACCCTCATATTCTTCTCCTAGGTGCTTACACTCCCTTGATAAATCCTACGAAGTATTTTTGATCCTTTAACTAGCTGTATTCCAAAGTGTACAGACCTGTGGCTACATGTTTTCAAATTTAAAGCTGTTAATATTTTCTCTACTGACTACTGAGGATTGGGTTTACTTAGCTTTTATATTTCTGTGTATATTAAGATAACTCCTGTTGATTTAGCATCCTGCATGCTATAAAGGAACAAAATTAAAAAGTGTTTTCACTAAGCAGCATTGTGAGTAAAAATAATTGCATAGCAGAAAATACTGAAGAATACATATAGTAGTATCATTCATGGCTAATGAGTTAAAAGATATCACAGTGCATTTATAAATCACTATACTGTGTTGCAAAGTTTATTTAAATTCATTGTGTCTCATTATAATTGAGCTATGCACCTTTAGGTCTGAGTTGATTAGGAATGCTATAGCTCAGAATAGCTTTTAATTCAGCGAAACATGATTTGACCTTTACCATAATCCTGTGTGAAACACACTATAGTTTAGACATTAATAATGATACTACCTCTTTCTTGTACTGGTAAGATGCCACTTTAAAAAATTGTATTATTAGTTAACAGGCTCAGGACAATTTATCAAAACCAAATTATCCTTCTGTGTATAACTGCAGTACTTAATTCCAAGTTCTTCATCTCTTATAACTATTACCTACCCTTTAAAAATGCTAAAAACTGAAACATAATAGTGTCATGTCAGAGTAATAAGTCACATACACATACTTACAGACTCCCCATGGACTTATGCCAATCCCAGCTTAGGGATCAGAGCAACATGATGTACATTATACAGAATATGCTATCTCTTTTGTTTGACCTTTTTCTTCATATTTAAGTGTAACATTTCCTTAAACTCCTTTTTGGTAACTATGCAGTTTCTGCTAACAACAATTCTCTGCTCTTTTGTCATTATTGCTCAGTTTTAGGCTAGTATTCCAAAGATGACCAAAAAAAGACCTGTACAGCCTGAACCCAGAAATTGCTCCCATAGGAGCTGGACAACCACATTAGGCTGAGAGAATTCACACACTAAGGCTGCCTTGCCATTCATGGCCCCAGGGATCAAAGTGGCTTCTTGGTCCCCCCTGTCCTCCTCTATTAATAAGTGCATTTATTGAACAAAGCTGTTCTTTAGGTTACATTTGGATTCTTACAGTTTCCAGCCTTCAAAGACTTAGCTCAAGCTTTCATGACTTTTCTTCTCAAAACAAGTGTTTTATTTCCAGTATTGTTACTCTGTTCAGTTTTGGGCACCTCATAACATGGTGAGCACCTCACTCCACATGTGTCCAGAGAAGAGCAACAGAGCTGGGGGTCTGGAGGACACATTTGATGAGAAGCTGAGCATTTAACCTGGAGAAAAGATCTTATTGCTCTCTACAACTACAGGAAAGGAGGTTACAGCTGGGTGGGGGTCAGGCTTTTCTCTCAAGTAACAAGGTATAGGACAAGAGGAAAGGATACCAAGGGAGGTTTTGATTGGGTATTAAGGAAATATTTCTTCCTAGGCAGGGTGATCAGGCACTGGAACAGGCTACCTGGGGCAGTGGTTGAGTCACTGTCCCTGGAGGGACTGACAAGACCTGTAGATGTGACACTTGGAGTACAGTTCAGTGAGGAATTTGGGGTGCTGGGTTGATTTGATATTTTAGATGTCTTTTCCAGCTTAAATGATTCTACAGTTCTATGACCTATGATTATAGGATTCTATTTTTAATGGCTGTCCAGGCTGCAGTAACATTCTGATTACTGCTACATAAGATTCATAAAATTTACATAACTTCCTTCAAATTACTTATGAAGTAAAAGACCTTGAATAAATTTATTTGTTCACACTTTATCTGCATAAGAGGAAATCAAGTTCATATTGACCTTAGTTAACATGTTAAGTGATCTAATCCTTTCCCTCAGCTGAAGCTGTAGGTTAATGTCCTAGTTTAGCAGACTGAGATCAACACAACTGGGTCAATTTCAATTCTTTAAGCTAAGATGTGGGAAACACAGCTTGTGTCAAAACAAAAAAATACGTATTGTTAAGTTGAGATTCAGTAATTGCTGACCTAGTCTCAGTGTTCCTGCTTATAAAGTTTCTCTTCCCAAGGGACTGGTTCTTCCTGAATACTTAACAGAAAACAAGTGAAAATACTTCTTAGTTTCCAAAACTAAAAAAGAAACTTTCCATTGTTTTTCATGGCTTGTGCTGTGTGCTGCTCAGTAGTGATGAAGAGGAATGCATTAGTGGTGGTGTGAGCCAGGAAAATACTAACAGTTTAGTATGCTGTTTAGTTCTGAAAAGTGTATGCAAGAATAAAGTGCATTTCCAACCTAAGTAACTGACTACAGACCCTTCCATCTTCCAGCATGATCTGTCTTATCATTCAGAGCATCCAAGGAAGGAAAAGTAAGCATGGTGCAGGCTCTGAAGCATAGACAGAACAAAGAGAAGAAAATTACAAAGTTTGACCCGATAATTATCCATACAGATTCAAATGAAAAAAAACATCTATTAAAACAGTTTCTGAAGACCTGGAGCTTTCAGAAGAAAATATAAAGGCATTTCTCCCTTTCTCCCTGGAAAACATTATCTTTCATCTTTGAATTCTTTAGAAAACCACTTCTTTTCAAGTTTTCTGGCTAAGATGTTACTGTGTGATGTATCATGTGTTATATCTAAATGCATCTGTCATGAAGCTTTGAGTTGACACATGTTCCTATTTATACTTGTTCACTCAAGCAGTGTTCACTTCCACACAAGATGGTTAATACAGTATCAAATTCTAGTGCAGATACTCTACATGTGAATTTTCATTATTATACCCATAAACAAGACAAAGCTTGCCAGGTGAACACAGGGCATAAAAATAGGTCAGATTGTGCCAAACTGTGTATTGCAAATAATGCATTCTATATACACTGAAAATATGCAAGTCAAAATTAATTATTAATTTCCAGCCAAACATTTTTAGCGCCGTGCAAAATTAAATCTGCAGAAAAAGATGAGTGAAGATGTCTTTTTGTCTCTCTGAACATTTCTAGGTAATAAATAAAGATTTGATAAATAACCTTTCTCACATATCACTTATAGTAACATTTAGCCTTACATAAAAACTCTACAAAATATCATCTAGGTACTGATGGAAGAAAACAGCATTTTTTATTCTTGTTAGTGGTAATGCTGGTCTGCTTTTGTTTGGTAAAATGTCAGAAGACAGAGAGAAGTGTCTATAGAAAGGAGCAACTCAAGTGCCTCATGGTGCTGTCCAGACATCCATCTGTGATTGCTGGGGATTTAGATTCCTCTGAACTAATGCATGGCTCAGTTGGACTTGGAGGAACACTGACAGACTCTGCAACATGAGACCAGTCACGTATACCAAGAGATGACAGCATAGATTTGAAGTACAAGTCTTCACAGATAATCCCTTTTAAAATGTACATTGTCTTGCATGTTGCTTTTTTTCTCTTCTGTGCTATATGACCTTACATAACAATAGGTTATCAAAAGTAATTTTATTACATTCTGCCCAAGTGGAAACTAAACAGGAGAGCTCTGGCTGATAAAAGAGAAAAATAGAGCAACTCAGGACACCAGTGTGGGATCCAATGGGTGAGGAAAACCCCCCACATAATAATACAACCCATTGTTACCAAACCAGGATATCCCCTTATAATTAAAAGCCAAATGAACTTTGGCTTTTAATGGCCAAATGGTAAATGTATTTTCCATGCCTAATTCAAATAAAGAAATAGGGAAAAAATCAGCAATGTAATATACTAAAAACATTTTAAGTAATCTAATTAAACCAAACTGTTCCCATACCACCAAAACTCAAAAGCCAACAAAAAAAATTACAGAAATAAAGGCTGAATTTGATAAATCAATTGTAGTTTCTATGAAAGCAGCTGCAGCTAAACCCCAAGTACTAGAGTTTTGCAACAGAATTCTATTTAATGCAGAAATTTAGATGAAATAAATCAATTCTGATGTACAAATTCAAAGACTAATGTCTTTAAACAGACTTCAATTTTCTTTAACACTTTACACTAAAAGTCATGGGAGGAAATTTCCAGAACAAAGAAAATCCATTAATACATATATGTTTCCCTCTTTTCTCTCTTTTCTGTGAAATTTATAATGCTAGAACTTTTATAAATTTCCAATAGCTGTATTTGGAAGGGGTTTTTTTTGCTTTTGAATATATTTTGCTCCTAGGAAGCACTGAGAATTGGCACTTATAAAGACCACATAATCCTGATGTTTACCCTAACAAATAGAGAAAGTCATTAGTGCTTCTCTTTTTTGCACATGGATTTGAAGAGATATCCTGCAGGAAAATAATACTAGCTTCTACGGGAATATAAGATTTTTCTGAAATCTGTGCAAAAGCTGCAAATAAAAAGAAAAACCAAAACCCAGTACTTATTGTAACTCTTGGTATTGTGAAATAAACTAATTGCCTCAATTAAGGAGTCAAAGCACCACACCGTTTCACATGGCTTAAGAAACAGCTCTGATTCTGTACATATTTTTAAATAGTAATGTACAGCATGGTGGAATTAATGAGAGGTGAAAAATTTGTCACTATGCTACTTCTCAAAGTTCTCTATAGGAGTTATACATATTTAAACATAAAAGGTTCCTGAAATAAATATTTTACCAAACCTGTTGGGAAGTTGATTTATTTTTCTCAGTTTTTATGCCTAGCAAAATTAGTAGGAACCAGCCATAGTCTTACAAGCCTAGTGTTTAACATTAATTTTATCTCATGCTAGTATAAACAATGTGAAAAACATTTCTTTACTGTCAGTATTTTGAGTCAATTTTGGAAATGCACAATATTGAAATATCTCTGTCCTACTGAAACCAATACAAACCATCAAGAGAAGGAGAAAGGAGGTCTCAGTGGGATAGTTTTCAGTTGCTGTGGGCAAAAAGTAGGTCTGATGGGAAGAACTCAGAGAATGAGAGCATTTCAGCACAAAGCATGCAGCAGGGGAAGAAGGGGCTGCCTGCAATCCTAGTGCAGTGGTGTCCGCCCTGCAGCTACCCTGATAGACATCCTGTCCAAGACAATTAAAAGAATGTTAGAAGCAACCAGTACACTGTCACTGTAAAAAATTAGCTTCACTCCACAAAGAAATTCTTTCCTGAGCAGACAGGGATTGCAATAGCTGTGTGTTGAGGAAAATTTTGTAACATATTCCTGAATAGGCAAGGCAGGGCCATGCATATCTTCAATATTAAGGGCCGGATAATACATTTCAGTTAAGAAAAAATGGTGTTTATGAAAATCAGTACACCACTTTGTCAATTCTTCTTAACTAATAAGGCAAAAGGGAAAATCTGCACATATCTCTTTTTGATTTAAAAACCCTAAACAGTAACAGAAAAAAGAAGTGAAAGAGTTGATAGGACATTTTAAAGTTAAAATATAGGAAGATGGCATGAAATTATAGAGAGTAAACTGCAATAGAGTATCAAAATTGTCTGGAAAGTCACAGGCAATTACATTCTTGAAAGGCTGCAGTGGTCTACTGTTCCAGAGTAATTCTATATTTAATGAACATGCTGATGGTTGTTTGCTGATGGTTCTTATTCATTGGGGTTCTAATCCACGGAAATATTTTTCTCCTTCTTGAAAAATGTTTAAATTATATTTGGAGCCCATTTCTGAAACAGGTCCTGTCCCCCAGTTGTTGTGTTATAGAACAAAAGATTCTGATTTTTTAAAATCATAGACCTTTGTATCTATGCATATTAATTTTTCCTCAGATATTACATTTTTTATAGGTTGAATTGACTTTTTTTTGGTGGTACATGATTAAGAGCAGAATTGGTCTATATATACATATATTATACATATGTAGCATTACAGATCTAATAGGAGATTGGTGAGCTTATTGACTAAAATATAAAAATAATTTTTCTTACCAGATGTTTTTGTTTATTTATTGCTAAAAGCATTGAACATAGAGTTCACTGAAGTAAAATTAAATATATTCCAGTTTCCTTCTAAGGCAGTGACATCCTCTCCAGGCTTTGCTAGAGAAGTGTAATATTGTTCTTATTCACATTATTACTATTCATCCCAAGCTTTCATTTATTTAGTTTCCAAATTGTACAGTGAAGGTTAGAGATCTCCAAAAATAAGACCAAAATGTAATTTCTTGGTAGGTGAACTTCAAGAGTTAGGATAGGATAAAAAGGAAGACCCTGCTCTCAGAAAAGAACTGTTGTCTCAGAACACTACAAACATGCTTGAACATAACTGAGTCTTGTGGTTACAAAGAAAAGTTAATCAATATGAGGGTGCTAAGAAGGGAAATTGAAATAACTAAAAGAATCATAGTGAACATGGTAGTGCTTGTCTTCTACCCAATACTGGGATGCACAACTGGTATTCATTTCTGGGCTCCTCAGTACAGGAGGGACATGGGTAGGTTAGGGAGAGTCCAACAAAAGCCTCAAAGACTATGCAGGTGGAGCATCTGACATACCAGGAGAGCCTAAGAGTGCTGGGACTGTTCAGCTTGGAGAAGGGGAGGTTTGGAGGGACGTTTATGTGTATAAATACCTGTATAAATACAGACCAAAGTTCTTCCCAGTTGTTCCTGGAAAAAGGGTACAATATAGATAACTACACTAAAACAAAAGAAAAAATTAGCAAATCAAACATTGGAACAGGTTGCTTGGAGAAGTGCTCCATCTTTGGGGATATTCAACACCCATATGTGCCCAACTATATAAAGTAACAGACATCCTAGACTGGATATATTTTTAACAGAAAAAGGACATTAAGAGAAAGGGTCTCATTATATAGGAAAAACACTTAACTCTGACTACAAGTGCAGAATTTTTATGTGAAAGGTATTCATATATTTGCTATATTTGGTATGTCAGCCTAGTTTTCACAGGTTTACAAAAATAAGCATTCACATTTATTTCAACCTGTACTCTTCTAAGTTAAACTGGAGATTGTTTTCTGGCTTCTGTTCAACACTCAAGGTAATTCACAGGTAAATACATTAAGTTTTGAGTAGCATGACAAACACAAAGGTTTAGATGAGATTCTTCTGTGTAAAAAATAGAATTTTTTTCAAAAATTTTTGAACCCCATGGAAAGCACCAGCTTCTACCCAGAGCAAAACAATCTGTAATTTAAATTTTAATTACTGCAAGAGAAAAATGCCAATCCAAATGGCGAAGAGAAAAAAAATCCAAAGGTGAGGGGAATTTACAACTAAGTATACATATGGATTTCAGTAAATTGTAGCCATACTTAACGTTTGTCTTAGCACATAGAGGTAAAGCACGACATTTTTTGGGGTTAATAATTTATGCCAAGATTATGTCTAAGTGCTTATCTTAGCCCCTTGGTCTGGTAATGACACCGGGAGTGTAGGCACATGGCTACACCAAAAGCTGTGAGATGCAGACATTTATAATGAGGGGAAATAGAAGACATTAAAGATGCTGAATGTTAGGTACAATGAGAGTACACATTTAACCAGATATCCCCAGAAAGGAAGGTATAGAGTGCTATCTTCTCACAATTATATGAATCTGTTAGTCACCAAATGCAATAAAAGTTAGTTGTTAACACGTTTAAAATAAAATAGGATGAAGCTAGAGCATAAAGGTGTAACATGAGACCTGCCATTATTTTTGGCATGCCTATGTGAGATTAAAATTAACACAGGTTATGGGTTGTGGTTGCTGAAACAACATTAACAAAGACACTTCACACAGGGAAAGGAAGGAGTTTGTATCATCTTTAAATCTTTCAGCTGGAAATAGGATACAAGTCTGAGAGACATATGATATTTCTAAATACACTCCAGAATATTTACCAAAAGCGTGGTTAATATCCAGATAATCTGTTTAACAGCTGTACATATTAAAATAGCTTTTTAAAAAATTGATCGGTTTCAGGAAAATAATGTGAACTGTGACTGCCAAACACACTTCTAGTGATGAAACCTTGTAGAAAATAATTAAATGTATCAATAGACAATCACAAAGACAGTGTTTTTTCTGCTTGTTTGGGATTTCTCTGTATTATACAGGGGTGTTTTTTTAAAGCAAATAAAAGCTTTTTGCTAAGGAATGAAGGACAAAGGTCATCTTTTAAGTGTTAAAGAACACTTAAAAAACTTTTAAAAAGATATACAAATGATACATATTTTAAAGGTGTAAAGGTCTGAGGCAGGAATGTGATCATGCTAGATACATGCACTCAAACATTGACTAAATAAAGAAAAGAGACTGTCTTTGAAATCCGTGAAGAATTAACTTGTGATGAAGTAGACAACAAATGCTATTTTATCAGAGATTGATCTCAGAAGGAAATAAACTTTTAAAAATGTATAGATTCAAACACCACAGAGTGAATATCAAGCTAAATCAAGAAGTGTGTGTGAAGAGTTATTGGTAGTTAACTGTCAAGAAGGAAGCTCTTTACAGATGTATTATGTAATACTGGGAATAACTGCAATGAAATCAAAGGTATATGCAATACATCTGCAGATTGCACTAGGGTGGCAAGGATTACTAACATATTTAAAGATGATTTTAAATTTTAAAAATATCTTGAAAAACTGAAGGCATAGTCTGAAAAATATGTCCATTGTCCAAAAAAGCAAATGCAAGGTGTTATAGACAGGAGGAAAAAATAGAAAAGAAAAAACCAGCTATAAACCTGGGAAAAAAAGGGCAGACAAAATATCCAGCAGGAAAAATTAGAGCTTTTTGTAAATAATAATCATTCATAAAAAAGCAATCTTTTCCATTTGCAAAAAAGGGTGATGAGTAATTGAGCTTTATAAATAGTAGGAAAACATCTAGATTATGCGAATTTTTTTTTTCTGTTCTGCTGTATTTATTTTTGGTTGATTAAATTGTATTTCCAGAAAAAATTAACTGCTTATATAAAGTTCAGAAAACATGAATTAAAAATAGCAGATATGTAGAAAATATAGTCTATAAGCAAATATATCATCAATGGAAACTAGCACATTTAAAGAGGAGAAAATCAAAGAGCCACACAAAAAATGTTTTTGAAATCATTAACAATCTCTATGGAGGGAAAAGAAACGCTGCTCTCCAAGTATATAGGATAAAAGGTCACAAGCTTGTACTACAGGCAGGGTATATTTACCATGGTAAACACCATGATAAATTAGAAGGTTACAAAGACCATACAGAAAGTTTAGACAAGACTGTGCCAGAAATTACAAGGACAGCTGCCTCTCTTGAGACCTGGGCTGCCTGGATGATTTCACAAGGTATCCCCAGCCCCGTGGCAAGTCATGGAAAAAAAGGAAAAAGGAAAAACATTAGTAATTGATTATTACTTTAACTTTCATGCATCATCTTCACTAGATATAATTTATGATGACAGCAAACTTTTCTTAATCTTGATTTATTTAATAGCAGTTTTCATTAAACGGTCTTCAGTGACATGCTAGTTAAGTCATGTTACTTTCCACAATCCCATGGAAACCATAAACAAATGATTCAGTTCAAAATGGCCTATATAAGGATACAAACTCAGATTTCAGCCTATAATTAGTATAATGAAAATCTAGGAACACATCAATGAAACATGGGTCACCCTCTGCTGAGATTTTGGTGCAAAAGGGAAGAGAGGAAACTGTATTCTTGTCTAATTAGAAACTGATGTCAGTCACCAATACTTGCAGATAAATACCACAGTAATAAAAGCCATTTTATGGTGAGTTCACAAAAATTGATATTCACATTTGTATTGATAAACAAGGCTTTTAAGCATACTGTGCTGTCATAAAAATATTTCTATAATAATGGGAGGACAATATTTCAGTTTTATTCAAATCTTAAACCCTTTCTCATTGTTTCATATTGGACAATGTCATTGTTTGTCCAATGGCAGTTGATAGAGATGTCATTAAAAGAGAAGAATTCTGACATAAATACTTGAAAATTAAAATATAATTGCAAAAGTATATGGAACAAACACCTTATAGCCTCTGACTCATAAGTACACCCATCTCTTTATTCCTGAAGTACACTACAAATAAAATATATTATGAAAATTGAATCCTTCCCCAACAACCATAAGTCTCCAGAACCCTTTTTCCCCATAGTCTTCCAAGTATGTCAAAAATGATAGGTAAAAAGCAGCATGAAGCCTTATCTCCATGGCCTGAGTCTTCCTGTGTTAACAAATACATTAACCTGTTCAGATGAAGTACTACTGTGGTTAAATCACAGATCTCCAGGTGGACACCACCTCAGCACATTGACACTTCCTCATCCCCAGTCTTGGGATAAGAATCTTGGGAAAGATTTCCCAAGCTGACTGTACTCACTCACATACTTTTCTCTAGAAAACTCCAAGTTCTTTCTTGTTGTTAAGAAACTTCCATGTCTGACCATCCAGGAGCCACTCTGGCAGTCACACTCACACTACTTGGGCTGGGACCAAAGACCTTCTGCAGCTCCAACCCCCACATTCATATAGTCAGACCAGACTTCCTTACTGGCTCAACCCTAAGTTTCCCATCTTAGGGTGCAGAGACATCTCATTCCATGAAATAATTTAATCTTGGTGCAATAGCAGAATAAACAGCTCAAGCTGGTGTCTTCCAGAAGGGACGTTGAACAAAGGAATCCCTGGGGGTTTATATCTCTGCAGTCCAAGCACAAAAGAGTCTGGGGGTCATCAGCTACTCCCATGTCTCTGAATGTGTCACCTGGCTGTTGCCACAGGTTCCTCAGCCTTTTGATGTGCAAAGATATGAGGCCTCTTGCCTCGGGCTCCCACCATTTCCACATCCAGAGCTCAATCTGCTGCTGCACACAGAGCTACCTGCACTAAATGTATTCCTCAGCATTGTGAACAAGCTCCCACAACATTGCCCTACAGCATAGGAGGATATAGTTGTCCTACAGCATTGGCTGGATATGAAGTTGACTTTGATTAAACTATATCCTGAAGTAAATGAAAACGCTTTGGGTTACAAACAATCCTTTTATGTGTTTAGATTTTTAGGCAGGTTTATAATGCCTAATGAAATGTCATCCAAATCTATGCTCTTTTGCATTAAATAAAACTATTAAATTCTACCTTTACATGTCGGAAGACTTCACCAGAGTGTATTAAAGCAGAAGATTGATTCATAATATTTCTGCAGACATTCAGCACTGAAGTTACTAGAATTTCAGTCACTATTCAGTCAAAACAGATTTACAATAATTGTTGAGGAAGAGTGTTTATTTTTATAGACTGTCAATTGCAAGAAATAAATTCCAGGTCAGATAGATCAGATATTAAATGAACTGTGCATATGCACATATAGATTTTTAATTACTGCATTGTTCGAGAAGTATTATTTTTTACCAAAATAAATTTATGCACCAATAATTAGAAACATAGCATGGAAATTTACACATTATTTGATAATAGACTGATAGCACACCACTCAAAAGTGGCAAAATACAGTGAGCTATATATTCTCAATTTTAAAACATTGTTAAAAAACCCAAAAATCATGATTATACTACTGCATTTGTACCACAGGAGCATTTTTGTAAACAGTACTATGATTCTCAGTCAAATTTTATGCTCAAAACAAAGAATAAAGAAAATTATGGAGAAAAAAAAAGGGCAAATTGGAAATAGAAGCAGATGCTCTGTTTTACAGGAGGTTGATGATCACTTTTCTATTTTATGTGTCAGGTTTAAATTTCCCTGTGGCAGCAATTTAAATCTTTTCTTCTTTCCTGAGGCTGCTTAAAAATTTAATTTAGCCCAGGCATGGTGTCTACATTTTATAATAGGAATATAGAAAACTCTTGTAATTTGGGGGATGACCCTTTTAACAGATTAGAGAAATTTAAACATAATTAATCAGCTTTATTCATAGAGTTACATGGGCTTTCCACAATTTACTCATGTAAATTTCTTTGCTTGAGTTACAGTAGACTACATTATAGAAGGGTATTTGAAGGCAGATATTCACAAGTCAGACATTCATGTAGTGCATATACAGTGAAGGAGTCATTTGCATGCACATCCACACACACACAGATACACATCCATAAATCAAATAAATCTACATCTCTTCAGAAGTTTCACCAGTTATTCTCAACTCATATTAACTCCTTCACACTCAAATTCCTGTATTATTTTTTCAGTATTTTTAGTTAAGGTCAGAAATTTCCACAAGGTATAATCCTTTCATCCTTCTCTCCAAGGTTAGAATATGAGTTCTCAATATGAAATGGTTCTAAGATCAGATATAAGGACCACAGTTGCTTGTAACTATTGCTGAATGTTAAAATAAAGTACCAAATTTTAAAATAGCAAAATCACCGGAAAATCCATAATTATATTATTTATTCTTTTTTTGTAGGTTATAGATGAAAAAAAAAAAAATCTAAATGGCTTTAAAAGTTTTTGTAAATGATAGAGCTCAACACAGCAGAATTGAAGACTGCATTTCTCACAACTCATATCTTATCAGCTGATGAATTTTGGAAAGGATAAAAGATGCCTTTTGATCCATTTCTGGCATATCTACAAATCTCTGGATGGTTTTTGAATGTCCTTGGGACTTTGAGGCATCCTCAGTTCACTGGAAACTGGCTAACATTGTTTTAATATTCAAAATGAGCAAGAAGGAAGACTCTGAAAACTGTAAGACTGTCAGTCTCACTTCAGTGACTGCTAAGATATGGAGAAGATCACTCAGGGAGGTGTTGAGAAGCACCTGGAAGACAACTTCACGAGAGATTAACAATAGAAAAGTCCTGCTTATCAAACCAGATTTCCTTTTATGGAAAGTAACCCACCTAGCTGATCAAACAAATCCAATTGGTGTAAAGTTTTTGGATTTCCGTAAAGCTTTCAATGCTCTCTCTCATAGCATCCTGATGGATAAAATGCCCACACACAGCTGGATAAACACATTTTGGGATGGGTGAGCAACTGGCTCATGGGAAAGGCAGGAAGACTAAAATAAATGGGGTTACATCAGACTCGTAACCTGCCTGGGCTCTGTCCTCAGCCCTGTGATTTTCAATATCTTCATAATGACATGGATACAGAACTGGAAGGGATACTAAGCAAATCTGCATAATTGTGAGGAACTTTGACTTCCTTGAAGGCAGGGAAGCCCGGCCGATCAGAACACTGGACAATCAGCAACCAAGCTGAAACAACCACCACCAAGTAAAAAGTGTCAGAATCTCCACCTGGGATGGGGCAGCCCTGGAGATATGGTCAGACTGGGGAATGAGATGCTGGAAAGCAGCACCATGGAATGGGACCTGGGGGTCCTGGTCAGTGACAAGTTGAACATGAGCCAGCAGTGCCCTGGCAGGGAGGGTGTGTCCTGGGGTGCATCAGGCCCAGCACTGCCAACCAGGCAAGGGAGGGGATTGTCCTGCTCTGCTCTGCTCCAGGGCAGCCTCACCTCAAGTGCTGGGGGCAGTTTTGGGCACTGCAATTTTAAAAAAAGATATAAAGCTATGAATGTCCAAAGAAAGACCATGAGGGTGGTGAAGGGTCTTGAGGGGAAAGTGTGTGAGGAGTGGCTGAGGTAACTTGGTCTGTTTCAGCCTGGAGCAAACTGGGGGGAGACCTCATTGCAGTCTGGAACTTCCATGAGACAGGAAAAGGAGGGGCAGACACTGATCTCTCCTTTGTGCTGACCAGATCCTGAGGAAATGGCTTGAAGCTGTGTTCAGGTGGGAAGTTGTGGGCAGGTTTAGGTTGGCTATTAGGAAAAGATTTTTTGCTCAGATAGTGTCTGGGCACTGGAACAGGGTGCCCAAGGAAATGGTCACAGCACCAAGCCTGATGATTCAATAAGTAGACAACACTCTTGGGCATATGGTGTGATTATTGGGGCTGTCCTTTGCAGAGGAGTTGGACTCTGTGATCCTTTTGGTCCCTTCCAATTCAGAATATTCTGTGATTCTGGAATGTAATGTAGATAGATTATTGTTAATCCCTTCTTTTTGGGATTATGAGATTCTAAAATATTCAGGAGAAATTATCTCATCCTGGAAAGACAATATTTGTAGGATATGCTTTTTAGAAATTCTATTATTCTACTGTTTATTTACAGTGTTACACAATGATTTCAAGACTTTGAAACAAAAGAAAATCTGTCCATGATATTTATGACTGGAGTTCATCTCAATATTCATTTACACTTTTCTTTTTAGTATTTGAGTTAGACCCATTTTTGCAAAACCAAGCAGCTACTGGTTGTCTTTAATTAAAGATTTAAGAGTTCTAGACATTTCAGAGTTCATAGGTTTCAGAGTCTTGTAATATAGTTTCTTTGATTGAATGTTCATCATATTAAAAGTCAAGACTAGTGTCTGAACACTTCAGGTTACGACCAAGAAGAGATTTATAATAGTAGTGAATGCTATCATAATGCCCAAATTTTGATAGATGCAGTGAAGATAAAAAGCTTGAAGGGCAAAAAAAAAAACCTCACAGAAACCTTGGAAAAAATCAAAATCAGATTGCAATTTACAAATCCTCATTACTGATAAAATTATTAAGTGTAATCATTTTAGTAGAAAATGTAAACTAGGTAAATGTCTTAATATTTTAGAAATTGAAGAATGGCTCTTATTTACACCCAGGTGAATTCCTGATGTTTTAGCAATACAAAGTGACCTTTCAAGGTGAAAACAGATACATCTACACAGGCCTCTCACGAAGATAACTAATAATTACTAAAGTGTTGAATTTTATTGGTATATTCAAAGATGAAGCCTGAATTTTACGCTACCTGAGGCTTTCAATCTTTTCAATGATGCCAT
Source organism: Agelaius tricolor (assembly GCF_023055355.1). Taxonomy (NCBI): domain Eukaryota; kingdom Metazoa; phylum Chordata; class Aves; order Passeriformes; family Icteridae; genus Agelaius; species Agelaius tricolor. Next base: position 6,672,428 of record NW_027269287.1, on the reverse strand, counting down.
GGGGTGTTTCATCAGGATATCTACGAGACCCTAGTTAAAAAATGAAAACCTAATTGCTAAAAGATGGAAACATGCTGTAAAGAGTTCTTGGAACTGCCGAACAAATTGAGGTACTGAAAACATTTCAAGTGGACAAGTTTCTTCTTGTTACAGAAAGTAATATATTCTACATCATAACCTCAATGCAGCCACACTGACAATTTGATGGTATACTGCACAGATATCCACAAGATGTGCAAGTCTAACAGCATTTAATTCAACCATGCCAGGGAAGTTCCTGCCTCTGAAAGAACAGACTTTGTGAAGCAGATTGCCAAATCAGGCTCTGTATTGTTCACACTTTGCAGTGTCTGAGAATCTTACAAGATCTATTGCCAGCAGCTCTCCATGAACACTGAGTTTCCTTGAAATCTCTTTTGGCACCTAAGTCACATCTTCTTCAGTCGTGTTTTGTCCCCCCGTTAGCTGTATTGGTCATTGATTTTTTCTGTAATAAACTGTAGCCCAGTTTGGGGATCATTGTGGGGTAATTCAGCGGAATGAATTGAAGAAATGAACAGATTGAAGACAAAATCCCACACATATGCTGCATAGCACAGTCTTCTGACTCAGCACAGCAGGAGTTAACTGATAAAATATAGAAATGACAATTTTCTTACATTGTCTAGATAGCCAAGACAGGATAAAATGAAGCCATCATTCTATAATCATCCAAATTTTCTATGCAATAAATTCCTACCTATGTCCTGATATGCAGCTGAAGTTTGAGAGCCATTCTTTTCCCAAAACTGGTGCAGTTTCTAGGAATTTAGTGAAAGCAGCCTAAAAGCCTTTTTTCCAGAAGTGACTTTCTCAAATTGTTTTCAAACACCCCAGGCATCTTCATATTTTGGAATTTCTCTAAGTACTTTAAAAATTACTTTAAAAATAAATTTTGTTCCAAAAATTTACAAATGCACTCACATAACAGGCATTAAAAATAACAATCTGACTAAATATAGTCATACCATAAGTATTATCAGATTTTTAGTGCCAGAGATTAAATGTGCTGGTTTTTCTTCTGTTCACATTTTCCTGTCTTGTACAGATTCACCATCCCCTCCCATGACTGGAGGGCAACTGACCTGGTTCTGAGAGGAAAGCCGACCTTTACAGAGTCTATCTAGACACATCTGCATTGCAACGGTTAATCCATTAGTTTCTTAGGATGTAATATAAGAAGTATTGCATAACAAAATAATTTTAAGTTTGGTATTATTCAGAGAAGCAAACATTTTTAAACTCAGATTAAGTTTAAAAATGAAATAGAATTCATTCATAATTGTGGACTGGTTTTAGTGCACTGATAATTTTCTACAACATAATAATTTTGTGATTTACTTTCAAATCAGGACCAAGAAATCCATATTGCCTAACCATCAAAAGAATTTCTAAACTCTGATCTCTGTTGAAATTCATTGTGCAATTCATTTTGAAAAGGTGAGTGAAAACAAGAAAATAAAAGGCAATGCAAAAAATAAGATGAAATTATGCTAGAACATAGTTTTAAAATCTGTTTAGACTCCAGGGAATTCATGCTGTATAGATATCTAAATGAACTTGTCCAGCAAATCTGATGATAAAATGAAACACAGCTGATGACTGCCACCACCATGCTTTCAGCAACGCAATTTCCTGTAAGACCTTCAAGTGAGAAGGTTTTGATATAGCAGCAATGCAATGAAACATGCTTAGGAACAAAATTATTGACAATAGATTTTTTTCTTGGACAAATTCTAACCTTTTACACTAAAATAATGATCAGTAAAGTTAAAGTGAATGTATAAATCTTTTCCACCAAAGGGACATTTTTCAAACCCATTTCTACAAACATCCTGCTGAAACCTGGGCATTATTTATGACTGAAAAGTAAATAATTGCCACATTTTAGATGAACACGTGTCAGTGAAAAAGCAATTTTGCCTTCATATTGATGATGAAACTAGATAATACAAACCTGGTGTCAGTCAAACTTCTGCTTTTCTGTGCTGTACCATCACTAGTTATACATTCTCATATTTTTAAGATAAATTCTGAGCCAATTTGGACCTAGAAATATCTGGACAAGTACTAGGTTCATGTACTAAACATTTCATATTACAACTTAGTTGTTGTTACATCATTGCTGGTGATTGGAACACGATCATTATTAGCTTTATTCTTGGCAATATTAAAATGTGTAAAAAGAAATTGAACCTCACCTTTCCCTCTCTACTCTGCACTGCTGTGGCGACACCTTGAGCATTGTGTGCAGCTCTGGGCCACACAATACAAGAAAGATATAAAGCTATTAGAGAGTGTCCAAAGAAAGGCAATATGGTGAAAGCTCTTGAGGGGAATCTGTACAAGGAACCCTTGCTTTCTTTGGTAATTCAGATCTATTTGCCCTTGTTAGGCCTCTGTAATGCTCAGTAGACATTAAAGAAATGTCCTTAATTAAGGACATTAAGGAAATGCAGTTAGCAAGTTATTTCACAGGAATAACTTGAAGAGCTAGAGAGAAATTGGATTTTATTATTATTTATTCAGGAAGAAGTTGAGGTTTTATTGAAGAAATGTATGCTTTGTGCTGTGAATATGAAAGCATTCAAAGTTACCTTTCACTGGTTTTGCTAATAGACAAAGACGCATCTATGCTTAGCATTTAAATGAGCAAATTATGTTATGTGCATTTTCCTAACAGGTGAAAAACCACCACAAGTTACTGTCTGGGGAACTTTCTTTTAAAGCTTAGACATATCTTAATAGAATACTAATGTGCTATTAATACATATTAATATTTTCTATTAATATATTTTAAAGTATATATTAATATGCTCTATTAATGAAAGTATACCTCCTCCATGGAAGTATTTCTTTTATCTCATAGTGATTTCATTATTTTTGGAATCAACAACAACCATATTAAAAAAAGGCAAAATAAAATAAAATTGAAAATCATTGAAGGCATAAACGAATCTTGGTCTATTGAAACTTCATGTCATACTCATGAATATGACAAAACACTTAGCAATGATACTGAGACAGAATATAATGTTCTAAACTTTGGTTTTGTTGTGTTATGAAAAATAAGTCAGGTGACATCCTGTCTTCTTTTTCGGACTTCCATGAAACCCTACGCAAACATGGTAATAATAAATCAGAGTACAGATGATGTCATATTCAAAAACATTCCATTAGGTGACATTGGCCCTTCTATAGACGAGACAAAGCTGTTTCCCAACAAGAAAATTTTTCTCTAGACCATTTTTCAAAGACTCAAACTATGGGGCTTCCATCACTTCTCTCCAGAGACTATTCCACAATTCTAATACATTTCACTATTAGATACATTTTCCTGGTAATAAGACTAAATTTTCCTTTGCTCAATTTCATCCCTGAAAAATGCATCCCTTGGTTGCAGTATGAAACACTTGCTGGTTCAAAGCTAACCATGTATCTTTTTGCTTCCACATAACAGCATAACCTAGAGAACTCCGGTTTGATTCACTTTATTTTTAAAGGTTTTATATGCTGTAAAATTCACCATAATAGTACAGAAAACACATTTCTTCCTATTCTTATTTTCTTACAAGAAGGAATTCCACTTCTCCATTTTCCAGACTCCAGAAAACTGCACCTTTATGCATTGTTAATGGCATGGGTTCTGTCTGCCTGGATTTTCAAAAGCAGTTCACCATATACAGAATTTAAAAAACTTTCATTCTCTGTGAGTGAGTGTTTTGACTTCTTTAAACACATAATTTGGTGGCCTACTTTCTTATACCAAATGGACTCAGACATATCTAGTACATACAGGTGCATTCAAGAGGAGCTTCTTCATTTAAATTTTAAATATTTAAATACTACATTTACCCTGTGTAAATTCATTTCCTTGATTAAAAAAAAATGGAAACACAGGAAAAAAAAGAAAAATTACAGATATTATTTCTTAATGTTGAGCAATATGCTACAACTCAGTTTTTTTTAATTTTCATTTTACTACTGCATTATTGCATGATTACCCCTGTAGTGCCACACATACCATGATTCTGCTCCTGTGAATATCAGCAGTGTTGCACAAAATCAACCCAAGGGTCATCAGGCAATCACAGAAAATAGAAAGAATTTTTTCTGTTTTAAGGGCTTTTCTGAACAACAGAGTACTCACAACTGGTGTTTCATTGGGCATTTGATACAGGCCATGCCTATACATGTATAAATCATATCCATTTCTAAACACTAATATAGATGCTCCTTGCCTCATTGTTTAATATTATTCAAGGTGTAGCATCTTTGGACCCTCAAATATCTAGAAGCAGGGAAAGATTGGTGAGAGGTAGGTTCCATTAAAAGTTACAGGACATGGCTTTGGCTCAGTAGAAAGCCAAATCTCGAGTTCACTGCTAATAAATTCAACATGAAAGAGTGCAAAATGAAATGTCATATGGGTGGCAAACCTCAGAAGCTGTTAAAAAGGTACATGTATCAGCAAGACACAGGTATTGGAGCAGCATTTGCCTAAGAGAACAGTTTCCTGCTTTGACTCAAGTTTTCTTTCGAATCAGGGTCAAGTGAACTTGTGTTACTAAAACGAGAACTGACCTGAACCTTCACCAGACATGAACTACTTTGTAAATATTTCAGAGGAGCATGAAAAATGTAAAATTCTGCAGAAATGTTTAAGCGTGTATTGCTTGATTCTGCCATCATTGCTCACATCAAATAGTCTCTTATTCTTTGAGTAGACCCACAAAACATATGTATTTACCCAGGGAATAAGATAGCTGCACAATATAATGGTACAGAACAGAACTATTTTTGCCTACTCCTTTCTTTAGCTGTTAGTGAGGAAGATGTCTCACATACCAGACCTGACAGTAATGCACAATAAAATGCCAAGACAGAGGTAGATACCACTATGTTTAAAGCAATTTCTGAACTAGACCCTTTTCTAATCTCTACTTTAAGTACAGTACTTAGTAACAATCTGAATACATTTTTTCTATGTTAAAATCTTCTTTTGACACTGCATCTGTCATAGAGCCAACATGTCTGACCCAGATGTACAGAGTGAGCCCAGCAGATTATTTGTCAAACAAATTCTGGAACCTAATATTTGGGTCTTTTAATTTAATTGGTATGCAAATCAAAAAACAGACAGCATTTGTGTTTGATACAGTTGTCACTTCTAATTCTGGTAACATTCATTATCATGCTTACAGATTTTTTTTCTTACACTGAACATCTGCCAATACTACCTAAACCACAGGAAGTTGACAAACCTGTGCAAACTTCTTCTCAGTCTCCCTCTTGCTTTTTGTTATCTGTTCCATGCACACTAATTTTGTGCATCTGAGGCCTCTGCTCGCCAGAATTATGCCTGCTTCCTAACACCTCTGCCTCCAGAGCTTTGGATTTGAAATTGAATAGACACAGAGCCAATTTATCATAGGATGACATGTGTCATGTTCATGGTATAACCAGAGGGACCTACTGTATGCACTGTATTTATCCTTTTGTTGTCAACATGGACAAAGAAAACACCAGCAATAGAAAGATATTAAATTTTTAAAATATGACACATATATTTAACTGTTGTTGTGATAGAACTGTAATTTTTAAATGTAGTACTAGTTCATTCTGTTTAACACCAGATTTCCTTTGTCAGATAATCATCTGTCATTCAGGCATGCAGCACAATAAAATATGTGAGTACCAAATAGCAATGTATTAGCAGCAAGTCTTCAAAAAAGAATTACATGCATACAAACCGTTCCATTCATGCACTTTCTGAAAGTAAGAAATCATAATCAGATTTAATGAGAGTTAACACATATTTATACATGTGTATATATTATTACATACTAATGTTGTTTTTAGCTACATATACCTAAGGATGCATAGTGTGCATGCAAAATAGATGCATAAATGTTTATATGTATACCTGTATATATGTGTATGCTTCTGTGTGTTTGCATACAAAAATATATATATATATAACATATAGTTTGTTACAGATTAAGATGCAGACAAAATTAGTAGCCTAAGTAGCAATGAGCAAAATAAAAAAACATCTCAACATATTAACCGGAGATTGCTACCAGGAAAGTGTATACTGAGATTTTATTCCCAGACAGTAAAAATGGAAAGGTTGATAAAATTTCCTTTTCATTTCCTGACTCTGAACAACTCCAGGGACAGAAATATCCCAAGAACATTTCAGCTGATTTCAGGTATGTTCTCTGATACCTTATTCACCTGCTGGTTTTTTTGCTGAGGAAAGTCACAAAGCTAGGATGAGTGTACTCTTTAATTTCAGGGAGAATCTTGAACATATCTTTATTTTAAATAGCATTATTCATACAAAATCCTCTTAGTTAAATCTTCTGGTTGATTTACAATAGCAAGTTGAGTTTGTTGAACTTGAAACAGAGAGCTATTAAAGGGACAGAAGCTCAGGGCTTTCTTTCAGGAACAGGTAGAGATCAAGTAGAGACTAAGACTGAACAACCTGAAAAAAGGTGATAAGATCCATTTCTATTGATATATTTCTCATTCAGGAAAACAAAACTATTTAAAAACAATTCAAACATATTTCATATTATAGCATGCATATGAGCTAGTTATTCTGACTTCATAGATGATCACAAATCATCAAGTTTATAATTATTACTTCTTATTGGATGCATGAGTCTGTTTAAACAGGGGAATGGCACCTAGTATGTAGTGAATAATGGCCAGAAAAGCCATATTTGACCCTACATAAATTTTGGTATACAACTATTTGAAAATCTCAAGAAAATTGGTTTTTAACATTTTTGTAGACTGCAAATGATTACATAATAAGAAATTATCTGCATTTTTGTTTGCATATATGATATGATTTGCACTATTACAGTCTTAATACAAATTAAAGAGAAATGAAAAAGGAGAGAATCTTATTCCATACACATGCACTATTGAGAAATAATCTAGTATCACTATTTTACAATTCAGCAGACTGTGGGTTTCCCTTTTTTTTTTTTTTTTTTTTAATTTGCCAGTATGAGAAGCATCCAGTTTTACTCTTGAGGGACAGTAAAGAGTTAGTTGAAGTACTCAAAAATTTAAGGTACATTCAGATTGTCATTTAGACAAAGGATGAAGGGCTTTGATCTTATTTGATAGATTCAGTTTATCAGCTCCTAGTAATTAATATAAAACCATATTAGAAAAAATATAAGGTGGAGGGGTGAGGAAAAGAATGAAAGAAATAATTCTTGAAAACAGAAAAATATTATCATGAAATAAACCAAGTAATCTCCATTCTTTGTGAAAGTCTGTCTTCTGTAGAGGTAAAAAGAAAAAGTTCAGCATTACATTATTGCAGTAAGTTAGCATAAAAGATAACCAGAACTAGGCATATTATGCATTTTGTTTTATTTTATTTTTAAACAATTGGAGGGAGAAAAAGCTTGGATTTAGCAAAGAATTTGCAACTGAACATTTTCTGACAGTACTGCCTCTGCCCATCTGTGCAAAGATTTTTAGTAATGCAAACATAGCAGTGATGAAGAGCATAACATGAAATACCATATATTTGGCTCATTTCAAGATACCAGCCAGGAAGCATGGCTCAAAAAGCATAGAATGACTGTGCAAGTTCTTCAGCATAAATATTCCAGTGGATAGTTACTAACTGTCAAAATAATCAAAGATCAATTCTCACAGCCACATACTTTAAATTTTAAAGGAAAGTTCCATTTTTATTATAGGATAGGAACAAGGAATAACAGAAAATGAGGCTGGGGAAGCTTTTCCTATTCACCCCATACAATCATTCTCTTTAATCTTTTCCCAACTCCATAAGTCTACTTGTCATATATAAGAAATATTGTGGAATAGCTTTCTATTGTTTATATTTTATTCAGAAGAAGATACTGATTTTATAGGATTAGTCGCAAGAGCAATGAGACTGAAATAGAAAAGGAAAACGTTATCAGGCAGAAGTAGGCCAAAATGTCTACAAAGTAGAATGTCTTTTTCTGTCTTGTAAAAGCAATATAATTTGGTTTTATTTCACAGTGAATACATAAAAACAGAAAAACATGGTGGGGGTGAATTTTATGTGAATGATTCAAAACTCCTTGTGCCTGCTATAGCTATCTCTTAGGATGTTGATCAAAGGTATATCCTAACCAGAGTCTTGTAAGTTACTAAGGTAAAAGTTTTTGCTGGTTTTGGTGTTCTCACCTATAAATTTGAAAAAAGAAAAAAGTAAAGTACATAATACTTCTACGTCATAGCAAACACCTATAGACAACAGCACATTTGTTTCACTGCTCATGGATAACAAGAAGTGTATTTCCCATTACAGAACTTATACAGTATTAAACAGTAGATTTTTCTTTTCAAACAGAAATAACAGATCAGATGTAAAGGCATGTGAAGACCAAATGTGATTTAAATTTTTGAGCTATTCCAATGCTGCTGATAGGATCAACAAGGAAAGAAATTAGTGTCTGCATAGTCCTCCAGCCTGGGCAGCAGTTATATCAGTGGGGACTAAATAGGAATGGCATTAAAGTGTAAGCTAAGCACAGCAGAATACAAATGTAAAAAGTGGAAGAAAATATATGTACTTCTATGTGCGGAAACTACTTCTCACTAGAATGTCTCTTTAAGTTTTTCTCAAAAATGAGAAATTCTAATATTTTCTGCTATCTCAGATAATTTATGTGCTCTCTACAGATTTGAAAATGTCATGTTTGTTAAAGAAAAAAAAAAGAAAGAAAATGAGTGACAAAAGCAGGGAAAAACACAGGTAGAATCATTAAGGGAGAATGGGTCTAGCTTGCCCCTAAGTATAACCAAATTGCTGCTGAAACACAGAATTAAATCACAGTTCTCACTGTACAGGAAAGCTGTATGGTCATTCATTCAGACTGATGAGAAAATACTGCTTACAGATTGTTTAGGGGTTTTGTCTTAGATTATTTTCTTTAATAGGCAAATCAGGCTAAAATTATTTTATTGGGGTACAAAAGAATGTGATATATCAGATTGATTTGAGGTATGTAAGTTACATACCTCACTATTAACACTAGAAAGAATTCTCAACCCCACACCTCCAGCTCTGCACAGTAGAGAGGGCTGAGAGCAATTCATAGTAACCTTACTTGGAATTTTCTTATGATTAATTTTTTAAATCCATACACTTCATCATACAATGAGTGAAGAAACCCATCAGGCACAACCTTAATCCATAAGGATGTTGATACTTCCACCTCCCATAAAAGTCCTGGATCCCATTATTTGCAGAATGTTGGCCTACATCCAGCCACTGCAAAACAGTTGAAAATTCAACAATTAAATAAAAAATTCCTCCCTCTTTGCTATTCAATCTAACTTTGACTTCAAAACACCAAGAGAAATTTGAAACCTCTTATTGAATATTTCCTCTAAGTATAGAAAGAAAGTGGGGAGGAGAAGTTCTGGAAATGTTTATGTGCAGCTTAAATAGACCAGCTCTTCCCTTCCTATCAGTCCATTCAGTCCAGCTGCAAGTTCAAAACTGTGGAGAAAATGAAAGAGGCCTCTTACCAGCTCTTGAACACCAGCTCTTGCTCTCTGTCCACATTTGGTGGTAAGCAGGATGAGTGTAATACCTGCATTTTTAATGACTAATCCTGAGGACATTTATTATGATGTTCTGCTGCAGCTTAACTTCTGCCCACACTCTCTGTTGTAGTTTGTTCTATGTTTGTTCAGTTTTCCCCCCCATTGTTGTGTTAAATGGTTCTGCCCGAAGTTTCCAGCAAGTGTCAATCCCTGTACCCCTCCCACGTTGTCCTGGTTACCCCAATGTATCTTGTTTGTTCCCCTCCCCTGGCCGCCTGCCTGTCATCCAGCACCCCTGCCTCTTTTTCCAGAAGCTTCTGGCTGGGGTGTTGGGTGATTGGTTCAGGGGCCAGGGCCCCACCCGCAACTGTCTCCCGTTGGTTGTTTGCTGTTATCAATCTTCAATGTATCTTTTGTACCCCTCTCCCGATTTGTTGTTCCCAACCCCGCCTATTCCCTATAAAACCTGAGGCTTTTCCCTGCCTCCAGGCTCAGACTTCTGCTCCCCGACCCGTCGCTGCCCCTTCCAAGAAAACCTCCTGCCCTCAGAAGATCTGAGTCGCCCTTTCTTCCGTACCCTGCGGCTTTGGAGTTACTACCCGCGGCCATCTGCCCTGAAGCACAACATCGCTTGAGCACAGGGCCTGGGTTTTGTACCTGGGCAGTGCTCGATTGGCTGGAGGCTGGCTGGACACTTGCTTCCCTAGCCTGGGCACCTTTATCATCCGGCCACTGCTCCAACTCTCAAAGTGTCGCTGTTTTGAAGGAGAAGGAAAGAGGAAAGACTGACAATTAGGACAGACACTAGTGAGTGCTCACAGTTACGTACATTGCATACAAGAGCAAAAACAGGTAGTGATGGCTGGAGATACGGAAAAGAAAATATTCTTTAATACTTTCTACCTCAGCTGGCAAGGCATACAAAGGACATACCAAATAAAGATTGGTACAGATGTCAGGTGGTCTTTTTTCCTTGGATTTTTACATCTCTCTGCCTTAAGAGGCTGTTGATGTCTTCAGATTTAACACATATTTATGATACCAGTCTACCTCAGTGAAGGGCTTAGCCCTAACAAGGGAAGGGAGTTCACAGGCTTCCTGGGGCAGAGGAGGTCTGTGACAGGTGTTTCTAGAAGGTCATACCTTCACAGGAGTGTCATTATAAACAATCACTCCATGATCATTACAGAACATTGAAGAAGACGAAAGGTCCTCACACTATTCTGAGGCTGAAGCAGTATAGGGATGGTGTCAGTCAGTGCAACTGCATGCAGCAAAAAGATCATCCCCAGCATGTTCTAAATGCTTTGACTTCTACTCCCCACAGAGATGGTGCAAAGGCCTCTCCACTGCAAATGCTCTAATTCATGTTACGGAAGGTGAGTACCAGGACACGCTTTGCAGTCTCCTACCACAGGTTCTTGTCAGGACCATGACAGTTGAGCCCCGCTGCCTGTTTTGTTCACTAAAATTTATATTTTCAGGGCTTTCTGTACAATGAAAGGAAGTAAAAAACAAATTTTAAAAAATGTTAACTGTAGCATTGTGTCATTTATACGGGTTTTATTGTAAAGTTGGTTATTTTTTATAAGTTAAGATTTGGTTTGACCCTTGGTTCCCCCCATGTTCTCCCTCATAATGGTTTGTTCCTCCCACCAGTGACCTGTCCATCATTGTAACCAACCCCTTTCATTTTGAGAAATTTCTATGTCAATCTTCCCTTACCTGACATATGATTTGTCCTCTGAGCCTTTTCTCTCCCCTGGGCCATTCTTATTGGTTCAGTTGTGTCCCTCGCTCCTCCCCTGGGCTTTGTTCCCTCGTGTCTCCTCCCATCACACCCTTCCCCTTTATCAGTGCCTCCCCAACATTTTTTCCCTGACACCATTACTGGCTGTGCCTGGGTCGATGAGGCGCCTTGGCATCCGCACGTGTGTCCACTCCTTCCTTCCTTCGCCTCAGTGCTTCGCAGTCCCGCTCTTGCCTGCGTCACCACACTGCAGATGTAGCCACTACTCAGGGGTTCTCACAGAGCACCTGGGAGTGGCGGGATTCATGGTCTCCACCAGTCACTCCGGGAGCGGCTAGCCAGCACCCGTCAGCTCCAGTAGCCGCGGACGAGACTGCGGTTAACCTCACTTTGTTTAAAACAGAAGGAAAATAAAGGAACAAACAATAAAACAGTTGAAAGCTGTTCTGTTTCTAGAGGGTTAAAGGTTTAGCTTTGTTAACAATGATCTTGTCAGTGACCCTTCAAGCCCTCTCCTGTTCATCAGTCTTAGAGGAAATAGAGATGGAACCTGTGATGAAGATGGCTAATAAGTAAATATTAATTTGTTAATGTTTGATTGAGCTATTTACAAATGCGTCTGGTAGTACCCATCAGCTACATCTATTTTGTATTACAATAAGGTTTTCACATTATTACTTTGGCTAAGAAAAACGTCTATGAATTATTTATTTGTGTAGCTGGTCATTTTTGATAAACTGAGTAATTATGGGAATCCTCATATATCTCTTGCCATACAGCTCACATAAAATCTGATAATTTAGGACAACTGCCTAATCATTGAAAAAGGACAAAAAGTAGGTGTAATAAAAGAACAAGGAAGATAAAAAGGCTGTTGAAGAATTTCATAAGAATTTAGGTAAGAAAACCTCCAACCCTTGAGATTAAGCATTACCAATTTCAAGGAAAAATTGGCATTCTAGTAATGAAGGTAAGAAGATGGAGTTAGAAACAATTGTGTTTGTAGTTAACTTGCACATATTATTAATAGGTTAAAATTGAAACTAATGAGAATCTTTTCTGTCTGTGAATTACACATAGCCTGATGCTGTTACTGATATGCAAACTGGATTCATCTTTGTTTTCCCAAGTCACTGATTGAACATATTTTCCTGCTTCTTTGTTCAGTATAAATCATAAAGCAGCTTGGATGCTGTGAAGGGTAACAGGTCTTGACCAGATTTTTTTGGTTTAAGCAGGGTTGTTTGTGCTCACCAGGGTGCTGAGAAGTTGCCCTGCACATTGTAGTGTGTGAAAAGGTTAACAAAGAAGCATACATGCTACACACCAGATAATGAGCAAAACACTACATTTTTTATTTTGATGTATGCATTTGTTACTTGACAATGTAATTTCTCCAGCCACTGGCAAAGTTACTTTGTTTTTCTTTATAGTGACAGTTTCACACCATTTATCTCTCCCAGTCTACACGGAGAGTCTACTTTGTTGTTGTTGTTGGGTTTTTTCGTTTTTTTTTTTAAGAAAAGGCAAAAGAAACTTGATGTTCTTAATTGGGATAGGATGAGTGACAGTATCCACAATGTGTGGATTGGATCCCTGCTGTGTCAGAGAAATACCAGTCAGTATATCAGAGACAGTCAAGTTACCATTGACTTGTCAAGTTTTAACTTTATTTTCTAAGACAGGTTACAGCTTATTTCAGCTGGAAATGCAGTAAAAAAATGTAGAATTGTTCTATATGCTGCCACAGATCAGGAATGGGAACTTTTATACTGTTCCTGAATCAGATACTTTTCCCAGCTTGTTGGTATAGCCAATTGCTTATTTAGGCATATATGTAGACTTATATGGCAGTATTTAGGCATATATGTATGCTTTAGGTATATATGTATATTTAAGCCCAGTCACATCCATCCAGTCTCATCCATGGATGAATTTTAAGCTGTTATTGAGAAGTGGAAAGCAGACACTCAGAGAGTTCAGACTGAGATGTGAATTAGCTAATGACTCCAGAAAATGTTCCTGCTTTGAAAACCTATATTACACGTGCAGTTGTAGCTGAGATTACTCTATGCCTCGGAATAAAATTAATAAGGAAACATGTATAAAGAAGACATTCTCCCCATCCTCAGGTAAAATACCACTAGTGTTTTTACATCTACTAGCCTTTGTGATGTAATTTTGTTGTATATTTTGAACTGTCTGTTTTTCTCTTTCTACAAGCTTTGAAGTTAAAGCCAAGACAGTCTTTTGGAGTTCTTAAAGACTATCTTCTGCTTTAATTTCACATACGGGAACTCAGGTTTATTTCAAAGGCTAGTTACATCTGAACATTTATTTTTAATTTGTTTTTTTGCATTACTGCAATTAAAATCTTTCTGCAGCAACCAGAAGTTAAGACCAGTGTCCCCTTCCACTCTACTTGCGGTTCCTGTATGCCTCCTCTTGTCTCCTTGATTTCTGCTCCTGAAATTTGATAATCTATAACCTTTCAAGTAAAGAACTGTTCAAACATTATATTTTTCTCTGTTCTCCTGGACATTACCAGATATGTAGCTTAATAGACATAGTTAAGTTCTCAAGAATTCTTTGCCCTAATAACACTCTTAATGATAAATTTATCACTTTATGCTCCAAAACACTGTCTTTATTCTTTCTGTGACAAGATATTTTCATATTCATCTTTAAAGTGTTTAACATTAATATTATTTGGTTTTAGCTGTGCAGAAAATAGTAGGTTTTTGCGATAGTTTGGGTTACAGTGATCATGTTATCAAATTTTTGTGACAAATATATATTTATGCAGCTAAAGGAAAAAAGAACAAGTAATCCCTTAGTGCTTTGAAAATTACTTCACTTCTTTACTTATATACTAAGTAGGTTGAGCAGGATACAATACCCAAATACCTGAATTCAGATAATCTATTACTTTGTGTTGCTTATTAGAAATGAAATGCCAACATGCATATGCACAGCTGGTGTTGAGCCACTATCGCAGAAACAGCTTCCCAGTAGTAGTTAGACCAACTATTAAGAGGCAGCAACTATAAAGGAAAGGAGATAAAATGCAGTACATAGAGTAGTGAAACAATATTGAAATATATTAGGAATAAAATACTGTGCTGTCAGACAATACCCAGGTCACCAGTTCCAAATGAAATCAGTTTCCTTTGATGAACAAAGTATTCATGCTGTGCTATGTGTTTCTCTTCCTTTCCACCCAGATGTGTTTCACTAAGTCTGCATATGAACCTTTTCTTCTCCTAAGCTACTCTGGAAAGAGGAGGGGTTCAACTCTTTTCATATTAATACAAACTAGTCATTAGACATGAAAGCACAGAGTGGATAAGACTGTAGAGCTAATCAAGGGGTAAATAACATTGAAATGCCTCCTTGCAGTATTTTCCCAAAGAAAATCATCATTCAAATAGCTGAAATTTGTTTCTTCCTGCTCAACTGAGGAAATACAAATTAAATCATCAGTACTCTTATCATCTCTCATGGCCTACTCTCATTACCTTATGATACTCACACTTTATGCATAATAGGGTGCTGGAAGTCAAACTTTTCTCCTTTCCATGCCTTATCTAGTCATCATCTTGTCCTTGTTACAACCTTTCCCATTTGACCCTGAGCTACAATAAACAGGCTGAATGAACTGCTCCAACCAGAGCTGCTTCCTTGTATTTTCGCCCTTTACAAGGGCCTCCTTTTATTTCATTTGGTGAGTTTTCAGCTAATTATATGGTGGGATAGACATGGCAGAGCACTGAAGTGAAGAGAAATGGGATGTGGCTCAGTACAATTTCTCTGAAGGTGCAGCTTGACACCACTCAGTTTTGAGACGCTTTGTCTGTAAAAGCATCAGATTTATTGCATCTGCAGGAGACTGTATGTAAACTTTTAATCCAGCCACATGTCATGAGCAATTCCACAGTACGAGATCCAATTAGAGCACCAAAGTATACCACCATTTTAAGCTTTCCTAGATACAATAGTAGTGCAATCCATCCTGTTCTATAGAACTAAAAAATTATACACACATTCTAAATAAAAATCAAACCACCAATATTTAGTAAGAAAGTAAAAAAAATTATAAAATGGAAAAGTAATCCCCACCTATCCACAAACATCAAAAAGTCACGAGTGGAATAGGTACAAGGAAATAGAAAAACAAATATAGATTTGCCAAAACATAAAAATGCTCTCATTTGGGACTAATTAACTGCTATTAGAGCTAAGGAGACAGGAAACTAAAAAGAGGAGCCTGAAATAACTGAAATAATAGTTATCACATGGGAATTACCATATCATCTCTTTGCCTCTAACAGTGAGGTCTTGAAAACTTACCTATGATGATTCAGAAAGCAGACTGCAGATAACCCATTGGCTCCACAGGCCATGACTATATCCTGAAGTTCATTTAAACAGCTAGAATTGTGTTTGTGCTGTCATACTATCTGTCATTTTGCCTTTCCCATATCACTTTACTTTCTTGCTTTGTAATTAAAATCCACTTCAGCTGTTCTTCTGCAACACTTACAGTGATCCTGAAACTGAAAAGGTAGTTAAACGCCTCTAGCTGATCCAAATTGCCACATCTCTTGAAGGTGTAATAAAAATTTCTATACTTTCATTGCCTTTCCAAAGGAAAATGCTTGGAGAAAAAAACAACACGTAAAATCAAAACTGTATCTTTTCTTCTTGCAGTCCTTTTCATTTTTCATATGCATTTGTTTTTGTCTCAAGGTAATAGTCAGAGATCAATAACAATATAAGCAACCTCAGCCCTTCTGAACAATGTTTTACTTATTAAGGAGACCTATTCCCACCTCTAAAAGACTAAGTTGGAGGTTCAAAAAGAAACGCCTGAAAAAAAAATCCTGTGGCTAGAAAAGTAATAAGGTTTTTTACCTTCAAACTTTTATCTATAATTAAGTGGAGTAAAATGAATTAATTTTCTTTTTGCATCTTTAGTAAATTTTATGATCTGTGTTTATTTTAAGATTTCATACATGCCAAGCCATGCATATTGATTGTAATCATGTGAAGATTTTTGACTAGGAGGGCCACTTACTCACAATGAAATAATACCATTTAACTCCTATTTCATCATCTACTAGCACCTTTCTCCCATTTCCGCAACCTATGAATACTCTTCTTCCTTTTCATTGTATGCTGATCAAAACCAGTAAATCCTCTCCTAGTGCTTTCTGACTCTTAGTGTTTCTTCACCTTATCACATTTACATCTTCTCTTGTCCAGGAGATCTTAAGCCCTGAAGTTGTTTCTGGGTGCTGACAGAGAAAAAGCAACCAAAGTAGTAACAAAATGTAATTAATAAAGAAAGCAATTTCATAACACTTCAATTTGACTTTGCTTATATTTTATTGGATTTTCAAAGCAGACCTGAAGATTCATTTGGGTCTTGCAAGAAAGAGAAAGTGCTTTTGTCAAAGCAACCAGGAATAAACTTTGTTTAATGAAATGTAAGGAAGGATTCTGGCAAACATTGGTTAGCGCTAATATTCTTGAAATGTAGCTAGCTCAAAGCTTTCAGTCCATTTCTCTTGAGCAACTCTGTATTCTATCTCTGAACTAGGTACCAGTGACAGGTGTTCAAAAAAAAGAAAAGGACCCCAAGCCTTGAGCATAGAAATAGGAATAAAAGAGATACTGTAATATAAAAACAATATATCACAAAGTCAAAATCAGTATCAACAGTATTGTGAAAAGTGCCAACAATAGCATATAAGCAGACAACTGAAGAAACAGAGTTCATATTAAGGACAGAGTCTTCACAAAAGCAACAAACCTTTTAAAAACAAAATATTTGCTTAAGGAATACATTCAATTAAGTTTTATGATGTTTAACTGCATTTAAATCAGCTCTTTTCTGAAACTAGAGAAAAAGTTTAAAATCATATTTCTTTGTGCATGTAATCTGTTTAAAAATATTTCTTTTCTTTGGTTTCTTGGTTGCTTGGTTGTTTGGGTTTTTTTCTCCTTAACAGGAAATTATCATCAGCATCAAGTTCCACCCAGTCTTCTGATTCCACTTTTCTGTTGAACAGACATGTAAGCTTCCTCAGGCCATTGAACTTTGGGAGTAGGAAAGTGATCAGAACCAGAAAAAATAAAACTTGCAGGTTTTCAGAAGTGCAATACTGTTCATGGCAGTGAAGTGTTTCATGACTAGATGAATTCTCCAAGAGGAAAATATTTAGAGTAAGCACAAGAACTGTAGAGATGAAAACATCATCAAGGAACAACAATGGACTTGTTATGCGCTGTCTATGTGACCTTGGATAAAAAGTTTGAACTACTCTGTACCTTTATTTTACTCTGTTAAGCAAAAAAATAGATTTTTATAATACATGAAAATAACAAACCATTTTGTGATTAATGAACACCACCGCACGAAAGGAGAGAATAGTATTTTTTGTTTTTACAGCTGAGACTGCTAAAAGTACTGACAGATCATAGTCTCTTACATATTTAGCATAAAACTGAAGGATGACTAGGGAAGGCCAACTGTATTTTTCCTTCCCTAAGATGATCTCAATATGAACATTTGGATTTTCTCCATACTGGTTGATCACTACAAACACAAAAATTTGAAGAGCATTTTAGTTCTGGTTCAATCTGTAGAAAATTTAAGGATACTAGACCACTTCATGTTCTGTGGCCCTTACTCTATACACTGAAATTATCTTGCTCTAATTCTATGTTTGAATTAATTAAACTTACTTATCTTCTTAAGTTGTCTGCTTATTTACCCCGAGAAAAGAAGCAGGAAGATACAACTACAAATCTTTTTCTTATCTTGTAAGTGCTCCCCTGAAGCAGGTAGATCGTTTTGTCAGAAGTCCATTAAAGTGTAAGTGCATTGGAGCTTTGAGATTGGTAAGCTACAAATGGTCTCTTAGTTCTGCCCGTTCAAGTGCACATAAGGTATTACAGAATCACAGAATTGGTCAAGGTAGAAAGGACCGCAGTGGGTCATCTGGTCCTTTCTACCCTGCTCAAGTAGGGTCATTCTAGAGCACATGGCACAGAAGTATGTCCAGACGGTTCTTGCGTATCTCCAGTAAGGGAGACTCACACCCTCTCTGAGCAATCTCTTCCAGTGCATGGTCACCTGCATATGAAGTTCTTCATATTCAGGTGGAACTTCTATGCACCAGGTTCTGCCCATTACGTCCTGTCCTAGTAGTATGCACCACTGAGAAGAGCCTTGTTCCATCTTCTTGGCACCACCCCTTTAGATTTTTATACACATTAATGAGGTCCCCTCTCAGTCATCTCAAGTCTAAACAGGCCCATCTCCCTCAGCCTTTCCCTCCAAGAGAGATGTTTCTGTCTCCCAGTCATTCTCACAGCCCTCTGCTGGACCTGCCCCAGCAGTTCCATGTCTCTCTTATACTCAGGGGCCCAGAACTGCTCACAGTACTCCAAATGGGGTGGTACCAGGGCTAAGCAGAGAGGCAGGATCACCTCTCGGGACCTGCTGGCAGTGCTCCTCCTAATACATTCCAGCATTCCTTTGGTCTTCTTGGCCACAAGGGCACACTACTGGTTCATGTACAGCTAGCTGTCCAACAGGATCCTTGGGTTCTTCTCCTCAGAGTTGCTTCCCAGCAGGTCAGCCTGTGCTGGTGCCTGGGGTTATCCCTCCTCAGATGCAGGACCCTGCATTTACCCTTTTTGAATTTCAGAAGGTTCTTCTCTGCCCACCTGCCCAGTCTGTGAAAGTCCCTTCTGAAGGGCTGCACAACTCTCTGAGGCATCAGCGACTTTCCCCAGCTTTGTATCATCTGCAGACCTGCTGAGGAGGCATTTCCCCTTCATCCAAGTCGTTGACAAGTTAAACAGCACTGAACCCAGTACGGAACCCCGGGGCACACCTGAAGTGACAGGCCTCCAACTAAACTCTGTACCACCGATCACAATCTTCTGGGATTGGCCACTAAGCCAGTTCTCAATCCATTCATCCAACCCACTCTTCTTGAATTTGCCTATAAGTATGTTGTGAGAGACAGTTTCAAAAGCCTTTCTTTATTGCTTATCTTCATTGACTTTTTTTCTTACCATTTCAGGAGCGGACATAACTGATTAAGTATTGATATACTACACATATTTCAGTGTGGGATAACTCCAGAAATCTCTGTGCTGTATTTTTAAATTTACACCACTGAAAATATGATTCATATCTAGTTTTCAATTTCATCAAAATCCTGTGTACCATGCAACAATTTCATCCTAAATTCTGGAATGAAGACTGAAGTGAAGACCTTTGTGTCCTGGAGTTTTCTGTTTCTGGGTTTTGCAGGAAATGCAGATGCCATAATGATGCCTCAGGTTTTAGCTTTTATACTTTTCAGATTCTCTGCTGCTTTAGTGTGTAGTTCTAAGCTTCATATTAGGGGATGGTGAGCTCTCTTCACAGAGTAGCTAGACAAAATCATTCCTTCTCTAGCTGGGGACCAACGACAACCAATCCAAATCTCAGGCCCAAGAGCATAAACAACAGTAGACTGGAGAGAAAAACAAGCAGGATGGCACTTCATAAGCTAAACCTGTAACTGGACAATTAACTCCAATATGCTAATGAACCAGAAGGAATAAAAGTGAAAGACACCATTACCAGTTGTCCCTCTTGAGACCATTTTGGGTTCATCTGGGATGTAGCCCTGGCTGGGCTCTTGTACTGCCCAAGGTGTATCCATTGAGGCCTTCCAATAAATACCTACTTTATTCTTTAACTCCGTCTAGTCTCTGTTCTAGGTCAGCCTTCACAAAGCATCAATAATAACAATCAATAAAATAAAATTATGGCTGTCACTATATTAGATTTGAAATTCACTAATATAATAAATAAATGTACCAAATTTCATATATTGTGACTGCTTACATAGTATTTTAATTTTTAATTTTAAATTTAAGACAAATGTCATTTTGAACACCTGAATAATACCCTCTCTTTAGTATACCAAAGGTTTTTATTAACCCCTCTTTAGTATACCAAAGGTTTTTATGAAAGAAGGAATTAGAATGCCTTAGAAGGAATTCTTTTCTTGTGAATAGAAGGAATTAGAGATATATATTGATATATGCACATATAAGTGTGATTTCCAGGTTTTGTCCTGGGTGGGAAAGGAATTCTTTTTAAAATCTTCTTTATGAAGAAATGATGGAGAAATAATTTGAGGAAAGGTAATTTTTAAATCTATATAGAACTGGAGAAATCAACTGAAGGGAGAAGAAGGAGGAGGAGAAGGAAAGATGGCAGACATGCCTCTGCACCTCTGAACAATCTCTGCTTCTTTTATACAAAAAGTATAATTTTAGGCATGACTGTTTCATTTCAGCAGGAAATATACAAAATAGTAGGCAGTGAACTTTTTATTGTTTTATACAACTAAGTACTTTCGAATTTATGCATTAATATATACAAATGAGTTTGTTCAGATATAATTAAACAGAGTAAAATTAATTAATAACAAATGTAAAAACTCAACAACCCCTCATGAAAAATATCTGTTTGACTACATCAGTGATACTTTAGATAAGAACCAAAAGTGTGTTTTTCTATGTTTGAAGGTCAAGTTGCATTCATTAAGAAGTCAATTTCAATATGGTCCTCGTATTTACCACTGTACCAAGTAATGAATATATCAGCTGAAATGGCTGAAAACAAAACCCACTTATGAATGGTGACATATGAAATGATACCAAATAAGACTCAAAATTATTAACTACTGAAATGAGACAGTTTTAAGGCTCTCAGTCTGGTTCTGGATTATAATGTAAAACTTCAAATTCAGATATTGCTGGCAGTAAAAGCAAAAAGACTCAGTACAGGCAGTACCAGGGATGACTAGATAATTCATGAGGTGGTAATCTATATATCTATTTATTCAGCTTCCAAAAATCTTTCCAAAGTCTATACCGAGTTTCATGTTTCTACAGTATTATAACTATCAATATATTATAACTAAGGAGGATAAAATACAGACAATTCACTGACTGAAGATAATGCAATGTAGGTGCTTCCTGTCTATACCTAGGCTGGAGGAAAAACTCCTCTGGTAGCTTGACTTGTTTCCTCTTTTTGAAAACTGCTTGTTTGATATGTAGGTTTTTGTCATTACATGAAGAAAAAAAGAAAAAAAAAAAAAGAAAAAGGAAAAAAAATAAAAAAGAGAAAAAAAGGAAAAAAGAGGATATACACTAAAGAATGGCAGGATAGACAGATCTTCAGATAGGTTCTCTCATTAGAAAACAATGAGCTTTCAGTTATTCTAGCAGTAACTTTCACTGATAATTATCTGGAAAGGACTACTGGTGTTAGGAAAATTGAAATGAAAGTACCTAAGATTCAAGGGTATGAGGTCAGGTATGTGCTTGCTTGGATTTAATAGCTGATCTGGAACGACTAGAGTTTCCTGATGAAAAAGTGCACTTTTGTTTGACAAATGCCTGGTTAAATGCACACATAAAGATCTTATCTGTATTCATTAACATATACCTTGGAGTTGCATTTAAAGCAGGAGGAGCCTTTCTTTTCACTGACATTTTAGGATTTAATTGCATTTTGAAAAGAATGGGCTGATAACTTGCAAATAATTTTAATGAAAAATGTTTTAGCCTTAAACAAAGTCTGAAATTTAGGAGAAGTTCATATTGCCCCTATTTTAATGTCATCATCCACTGCATTTTTTTGTGGAGCTTGACTCAGTTTATTGAGTGCTAAATTCAGCTTCTTATGGACCTGTATTTCTAAATATGAAAATAACAGTGGAAAACTCAAAAGAGCATCAAATTATCTGTGGGTAGGTACTGCTTAGCAAATGCTTCCATCTTTATGTCCAATAGTACATATTTTATTACAAAACAATATGACAACCTCCAAACCAAAAATTGACCTGTTTTTCCTGCTGTTATGGGTCAATATTTTTTTGGCAGCTTTATGTATTTTTCCAGTTTTTATCCTGTTAGCAAAAAAGAAATGAGGACAAAGAATAGATACTGTATTATTGGTCATTGTTTTTTCTTGAACACAGAGCTCATGCACCAAAGTTGATTCCATGAAATGTTAAAGCCATCACATCTTGAGGTTATAGGCCAAAGAAATCTGTTAAAACAATATCAAATAAGCCAATGAGAAAAAGTAAGTAAGCATCATGGTTACAACTATTTTTCCTCCATTTAATCTGATATGAAACAAGACAAATGTATACCATTGTGTAACACATTTTCTTTGTTGTAATAAGATACTTTAAATCTCAAAACACATGTATGTCATATAACAGTACGATCCTATTTTCTGACATTTTCACAAATATATTAATTGACATTACCAAGATGCTTTACAATTCAAGTTCACTTCTTTAAGATTCTTAATTATCAGAATTACATATTAAATAATCAGCATTAGTTCATCCTAACAAAAAAAAGTGAACTGCAAGAATTATGTACCAATAATAATATTTAAAGAAAATGAAAGTCAACAGATAGTATTTACATATAATCTATTAATTATTTTAAATTTTTGAATTATCATTATATATTTAGAATCTTAATTTGCACACAAATGCCCTCAATATTAAATGGGGATATTATATTATCTCTATTATAATTATTAAATGTGTCACAACAAAAGCAGTCGCACTGTCTATTTATCATGGATCACTAGTGCCCCCTTCTGATACAAAGTAAGAGGAAATATCAAAGTTTTGCAGAATACACTTGTGCTAATACCTAGAGATTTCTTCCAGTAATGTGTTATTTTTAATGCAGGAAATCTACTAGGACACTAGTTATAAACTGACCAGCCTTGCATTCGCAATGCTAAGCACTTTCACATTATGAGACTATATTGTAAAAAGGGGGAAAAAAGATAAATATGAAAAATTAGGTAATGTACTAACAAAAATATGTTAATTTTCTTGCATTTTTGAGTCTGTCATCTTGTAGTATAAGTTTTGGAATTAGTCTCAATTTATATTGGGTTTGAGTTTTTTTAATAATGGAAATACTTTATGCGTGTACATGGGAAAAAATAAACTGGAGCAACAATCCAGAATTAATCATGTTGAATGTCATACTGCCAGGTTTGTACAGAACTGGTGCCGAGGAGAATAAAGACATGCTCATTCATTATATCCCCTTCTCTTTGACTTAGTACAAAGGGCAAAAGGCGGGATGACAGATTTAAAAGATATTGTCTGCAGCATTGATTACACTACATTGATGCTTTTTTGGTAACTGCATCTCAATGCTGTTTTGTGTGCAAGCTGTACATTCATTCCTTGCATTATTTCATATTATTTACTTCTTCTTTTGGATTATGATTATTTTCTAGTAATTACCAAACTGAGGTATGAATTTGTGTATTACAATAGTAAGGAAATTTTGTCCTTTTATGAAAATGATGAAAAAAAATTTCTTCCTAATTTGAGAAAACATTTATTTTCTCTTGAAGAAATTAAAAAAGCATTTTCAAAATTTTTCAAAATCTTGATATGTCTCCTTTTTTTGTTTTTTTTTTTTTTTAATATTTATACTTGTAAACTATATTATAGTTCTAGGACCTTCTATAAAAATACCACAAACAAATCAACAGCAGATTTCAGGGATACAAAGAGGATCGTGGTACATGTTTGGTAGCTTTTTGTGCAAAGCTGGTCCACAGTCCTTGAGATTACACCAGGAACAAATTACTGCTATAATCAGAAGTGTCGAGTTAAAACAGGATCTTAATAAGCTTGAAAGCTAGTATTTATTGAGGCTAAGCATATGTTTTGGCTGTGAAGTGCCTCTCTCAAATATTTTCATAGTAATTCTTTGGAGAGATAATGCTCTCTTTTAATTTGATGTTTCCTCTTTCTGCATCTGGGTCTGAACATATTCCCTCTCACCATAATCACTTCACACACAAATATCAAGAGATTCAGTTTTCTGACATAGCACACTAGCTTCTGCTAACTCTTGCACTAAATATATTTGGAGCTGTGCTTCGTGTCACAAATTCTAAGAGGCTGATTTCATGAAATATGGCAAAAGCAGAAGCTATAGATTTCACCAACAACTGCAGATAAAAGTTTGCAATTTTTTTGACAGAAATCAGAAAAATGGTATTTATCAAAATCTTGCCTTCTTCAATCAGAAATTTTACCATACCTATACTCTAAAGCATATAAGTTCTCTGACAAATGACATTTTTTCAGGTAAATCAAAAATATGAAATATAGATGTTGTACATGCATTCCTCAAATCACCATTTTTATTTATTGGCTGTATCTCCTTACTTGTCATTATACTGCAATTACAAAAAATGCAAAAGCTTAAAAAAAGGGGTATTTTAAATAAAAAATTCCAGTTTAGAAATTTTCTCTGCAAAAACAATTGTTTTCAGAAACTGCCTTGCTTCATCCTCTTCATGAGCATTCCCACTTAGATTTCTAAATCAACTCCAACATTTTTAAGACTACATGACTGACACATTTTGGAGCTTGGATATTTTTGTACTTAGCTAAGTACATCACTTCCATTACTCCAGAAAAGAGGATGCTGGTGGGGAGATACCATTTCAAGACAGAAAATATCGTATTAAGAGGCAACAGGTGACCAAGCTGTCTGAGCTTGTCAGCTGAGCCTGACCTTTGAATTGTCATGAAGTATGAACACTAAAGGGAATCAGTTTTTTAAGTCAAAAAATGCAGAGGGAGCAATGCAGAGAGGAGTGTAACAATATATTGTGAGTTTTCTGTTTCAGTGACATACTGTCCTTCCAGTCTTGCATGAGGCACAAGGCTGTAAATCAGATGTATGTCTACCATGCACCTAAAAAAACCTGTTATACTGGAAAAATGCTGTGGCTTAGGAAAATAAATATTTTTTAGAAAAATTAAATAGCCTAGGATGAATTCAGGAAAACAGTTTAGATGAAATTGTGCCAAAGAGGTTCTTCCAAAGCAGGTTTTTAGTAGCTGTATACAATTACAGAGGACTACTCTAAATGTTGCATATTTCTTAAAAATATTGCTTTATGCTCTCTCTCTTGGTTGAACTTCCTAGTATGTAGCACTGTAATTTTTAAGGCTAATTTTAAAGCTGATTGAAAAAAAACTCTAACAGTGATTGTAGCAATTTGCCAAGAGTAAATGAAAATACAGTTGCAGTGAATAAAACTAGGTGATAACACATTATTGCAAGGATCAGTGATCAGCATAGAGTCTTTGAGAGACCATATAATAACCAATTAAATCTTTTTTTCTCATTAAAATAATTGCATGGCAAACTTACATAACCCAAATATCTCTATTTATAACTATTATTTAATTTTGTTTCCTCTGGAAAAAAAAGAAGACTCCAAGCAATAACATCTTCAGGAAAAAATAAAGAATCATAAACCAAACAGAAAAATCACTCAGAAATAGCTCTTCACAAACTCATCAAAAGGGCTTTGAGGTACGAGACAGCAAATGACTTTTTATATAGGAATAAGACTGCAGCAGGGAAAAAAAAAAGACAATACAGAGTGCCATATCAGCATATGGGCCACACACTGGGACCACAACACATCTGATGGAGCTCAGCACTAACACACAATGTAAATTTCAGCTTTGCAATTCATAGCTACTTGACCACTGGGAAGCTGGGAGTCCATGAATGACATGGGTGTTCAGCATATGGCAGGCTCATTTCTGGTTTTACATGGTCACCATCACTGCTTTGGCTTCCCACTGTCCATGCTGCAAGGAGAGATTAAGATCACAATCACCACATGCTTAAAATTTGATTTGTACCTTATGTTCAGCAAGAACATTTTTAGTGAATCTTGCCTGATCTACTTTCTATAGAAAATGCTTACATGTAAAGGTTCATGCAATGGTTCGTGTGTGGTTCACCTTGGTAAACCCCAAAGGTAGAAAGAAAGAAAGGCAGATTACTTGTAGAGTTTCATAAAACCAACAAGTAGCAGGACCTTCTCTACCACATAAACTTTATCCAGGCCCTTCCATTCTAATTCATCTTTTCCATATATCACGTGTGCAGTAGCTCACCTGAGGCAACAGAGCTTTTATCCACCAGTATTTATCCAGCTGGAAGAAGTTGGTCCCAAAATGAGAGAAAGCTAAGGCCAAAAATTCCCAGAATTTATAGGCCAGGGAAACTAATGCAAATGAATCCGATTTATATTATTCTGTCCTTATTGTGTTGTCCCTGGTCTACAGAGTTTATGCTATGGCAATTAGTCTGTGTGCAATGCCCCCAAGTGGGAGTAAAGATTTGCTTTGGTTTACATCAATGGAGTGTTCAGAAGAGTCAGAATTTAGTTAATTCTGCTTATCAGCCAACGTCTGACAACATGGCTGTTGTGGCTCCATCCTCTTCCACCATCTTTGTACAAAGTTGAATCTTTTGGATTTTTTCACACAATGGCCTCAGCTTTCTTGAACCTTCCTGTGCAAAGAGTTTTATGCCTGACAAGAAACTGGGAAAGGATGAAAAGGCTGGGTTAGCAAGCTAGGAAATAAATCAGTAACATAAGGAGAAAAAAGGAGAAAGTAATTTGTTAGGGGGGAAAGACCCCCTTGCATTGCCTTGAGCAAGCTTCAAGCTCAAATTCTTCTAGCTCTGGACCATATACTTTCTGCAAATAGATCTCTTTCACATAAGATCCCAGATGCCTAGGGACAACTATACACATACCAGTGCTGAGAAACTTCTGTAAATTATAATTGTAGTAGTTCACATGAAAATGGTACTCACTAGAGTGGTTTTGGTAGCTGTAATTCCAGATATGCGCTCTCATGGTCAGAGGTTGTACACAGGAAGATGCTGTAACTGGCTATGACTTTTCAGGTGGAGTTTAAGATTATATAGGGAAAACTAAGATGCAGATTCCTATATGGCCCTTTACAAGTTCACTGTGCATTACTAGAGCTTGTCCCCCTTCTTCCAGTCTTCAAACTTCCTTACCTTTATGACAGACCACAAGGTTACAGCAGAAGCAAAAGCTCAGTGTAGCTTTTGAAGTTCGCACTCTCTGCTTAGTGAACAAGAAAAATGAACAGCACTCAAGCTGCTGCACTGAAGACAATAACTCTTCATTATCCCAAACAAATTTTAGCAACACTGTCCCCAAAACAAAAGAGAGGACTGCCTGTAAAGATATTGGGAACTCAAAATCTTTAGCTTGAAGAACCGTTGCAATCTGTGTATTGTTTTGCAGTTGGAAATGTACAACTGACAGTAGGAATTTGTATGTGTCTGTGTATGTCTGCTGTGTGTGAAGTCTAGAGGGATTATTCCATGTTAATGAGAGCCAAGGAATTCCTTTAGCAGCATCTTGTATAAGCACATAATTTAAAGCTGGCCAGTGGCAGTTTTAACTTACAAGCCATTTTCAAAATTGTCTTTTTTTTCCTACATTTTTGAAGAAAGAAAAGCTAAAACTATAGTTTTCCTATCCCTTCTATTTTGCATGTCCACTAACCAGTCTACAAAACAGAATTTCACCCTTAAATCCTGTACGTGGAGTGTATGCTCTTTCCTTCATGAACAAATACTGATTTTGCAGAATGAAACTGGTAATACTACACAATGTTTCCCCCAAGTCTATTAAATGAAGATCCTGGCAATACGGTCTGTAAATCACAGCAGATTATGCTCCTGAATTCTGTATTCTTCCTGTTCTCTAACTCCCTTCTGGTTTTTTTCTGTAAAGCAGTGTGGAAAGGGACATCTTTCAATAAAGAGCAGTTGTTCTTTGCATTAATTAATTTAATTATTTATATTTATAGCCATTGCAGAATTTATATATATTTATAGCCATTGCAGAATGTGATAAGTCTCCCAGTTTACTTTTTAAAATCTGTAAATAAATATAGATCAAACTATAGGGCCTTTCTGTCTGCAACCACTCAAATCTGTCAGAATTTCTTTCTCTCATCATGCATTAAATCAAAGTCTGTAATTCATAGCACTTGATAGTAGCTTAATTCACAATTTCTGCCATTTTACAAAGCAATTACTTAACAGTATTACTTGAATGTCCAAAACTGAAGCTGCAGAGGAGCTAGCTCTAATGCTTTGAGTAACTCTGGACAATGCTCTTGTCTTAGGTGATTTTTTTCAGCTTGAGCATTGCTTCAGAAATCCCCATCTAAGCTAGGCATGGATATAACACAAGGCTGCGATCTTTACACAGTAAAATGTGTCACTAAGAACATCTGTATAAAAAAAATAAACTGCAAGA
This sequence comes from Agelaius tricolor, assembly GCF_023055355.1. Classification (NCBI taxonomy): domain Eukaryota; kingdom Metazoa; phylum Chordata; class Aves; order Passeriformes; family Icteridae; genus Agelaius; species Agelaius tricolor. The sequence goes on along the minus strand of NW_027269287.1, from coordinate 6,643,788 downwards.
CAACACTCAAGATCTTTTTTACTACAGTTTTAATTGGATTTAAAATATTTTTCACTACACCAGTACAAATTAATCCACCCTATAGTATTGCTGTTAGGAGGGGAAATGTGGTATTAATGATACAGACTGACTATTCACAACCTTTCCATCTCTTGGAGCCACTGCAGAATTCCAGGAAAACTACCCAATAAGAAAAAGTAAGATTCTATGCATATAAAGGCTTCTTTTTTTATTTGACCCTTGATGAGGACCTGTGCAAAATCCATAATTGTTGTAGCTTACTAAAGAACTGAGGAAAGGCAAAAAATGTTTCCTGCAAAGATTTTAAGGTAGCATCAGGCAAGACTCTTTTTAAAATAGTATCATTAAAGGTTGGCTGGAGATTACAGTAGCAGAGATGCAAAAAAGCCCATCCAAGATAGTATTTTGTTTAAAATTATAAAATCTCTATAGAATGATTCAGAAGTAGTGGGGTTTTTTTTAGTTCCTCTACAATAATTTAAATATGAAGAAAACCTCAACATATCATACTAACTACCATTTCTTTTATTCTCAAAGTAATCTTAGTAGGTGGAGGGAGGGAGAGAGAAGCAAACCTTTTAAGCATTTTCTAGCTTGATGTGGGGGTGGAAAACGAAGCTTGTAGAATCTGATAGTGACTGCCCCTTGAAAACAATAATTAGCTTGAGAAAAGCACAGCAGTTTCAGCTGTCAAAAGGCACGAAATCCCAATGTCACCAGTTTGATCAGCTCATTGATAAGATATGCAAAGACCTGTTCAGAAATGAAGGAGCAGCACTGATAGGGATCAGCATGTTTGTACTATTGTCAGTTTAAAGCAGTGAAAAAATATGATTGTCAAATTTGAAAAAGTAAAAATATGTCCCAGAACTTAAACTGAGAGGGCTATAGTTCTAAGGATGATGCCTTAGCTCAGCCTTGCCTTTCACTTTTTTCACTTTCTTTTCTGAAAGAATAAGCAAAATACAGGCTAAAAAAAATTCATGAGCAAAAGAAAAGGAGAAAAAAGCAGGACAAAAATCTTTGTAAACTGATCTCACTTGCCCCTTGGACATTAAAAAATTAGTAACTATTCAAAATAAATTTTCCTTTAAGTTACTAATGAGGAAGGGGAAAAAAAGAATATTCCAGCACCTCTTTATATTATTTTTATTTACTGGCAGACTTTTCTGGTGCTTTACAAATCAAGAAAGTCACAGTTTCTGCTACTGAAAGTTTGTCACCTTTGCTAAAAATACCCTGTAGAGAGACTGCATATTCACTCAGGTTGAAGGTCAAGACTTCATTTTTTGTTTGTGTCTTTTGAAGAAAAGCACATTTTTCCTAGTCAGCCAGTTTCCATTGGAAGCTGTGCATTTGTAAAATGGTTGGCTAAAGACTAGAAGCTTTTTGTGCAGGGTTCATAGTTTGCTGTATTTTTATAGCATGCTCAGCACACCAGAGACCTGGCCTCCTGGGTTAGAGCTAACCACGGCCAGTGCAATACAAGAAATATTTGGAAAATAAACCAGGGTGGGAATGTGCTAAGGGGATTGCAGAAAATAACTCTCCTCCTATCTTCCTGCAGCCTCTGTGCATCCTCAAACACACAGACATCCACAGAAAAAAAATCCGATCTATAAATCAGTGTATCCCCAGCTGCTGGAAAACAGTCATCAATATTTTTATTTTGAGAAATGAACCCTCCAAGAGCAACCTGTACCAGCAGTGCCTATCAGCCTGTAATTTCTGCTTTTTAGGGGGAAGAAAAAAACTTTGCTGTATTAATAGAGGAAGAAAAGGTGGTTCTTGTCTTTCTTTGCAGGGGTATGAATGATCAGGAGCAATCACAATAGCAATAACCCTCCACCGGCAGCTGACTGTCTTACTCTAATCTGCTTTATGTGCAGCACTTACAGCGATGTACGGAATTTAAAAGGCCACAGGCCCAGCTATGCATAGAAACCCATGCACACAGGGTGTTGCTTTGATTATATCCAATCGGCACTTTAGGAATGCTTAAAAACTTTGTTTCTACAGAGCTGAAACAAGAGATATCTTTTCTAAGAATCAGAAGCATTTGCCATTTCTGTTTCCACATAAAAAAGAAATACAATGCAACGCAGACAATAATACCTGATCAAATGGTACTTTTTGATCAAGGAGGAGCATGAATTAATTCAAGAACCATGCCATTTAGGAGACTTGATGCCTTCTGCATTGCATCAGGTCAAGTGGTTGAGCTACTACTTTCCTGACGCAAAAAAAAATTTAAATGTTAAGAAAGCACACTGGATATTTTCTAGTGATTTTCCATGTGTCTCTGGGAAACAGAACACACATAGAATTTTCTTGCTACAATTTAAAAATATGCTTAAAACTTTGCTTCCAAATATAAATATTGCAGACAGAGACTGACATTAAGAAAAAAATGGTCATTCATAGAAAAGTAAATATATATATTTTTTAAATAGCTGCAATCCTGACCTTTTCCCAATCAGTTGGATTTTTGCCAAAATACAAGTAGATTAAAATACAAGACTAAAAGATATTCCAAGATATTTCTACAATAACTCTCCTACACATGAATTTTCCTTTCTACATCTAGTACCAAAAGCACTACCTATAAACAAATAAATAGGTAAACAAGCTTTTAACTTTTTTTTTTCCTTAAAAGAGAAACAAAAAATGGAATTATTATTATTACTGATTTAGACTACTTCAATTGCACAACTATTTGCACTCCAAGTCCGGTGCATTAAGTGAAATGTTATTCAGTTAAATTACAGAGTCTCTGGAAAGGCACTAAAGCATTCCAATGGAAATCTTAGTTATTAAGAAAACCCAGATCATAATTATTTTTAGGTAATTGGATAAGAAAATTTTTTTAAACCTCCATATTTGAGAAGGTGCATCTATAATATTCCTGCAATGTCTCTTGGTTTTGAAATGTGGCATATTATTCAGCTGTAGTTCTTTGATGTGTGTTTTTCCCTCAATCCATGCTCCAACAATTCTGTCATACAGAGAACTGAAAATTAAGTTATTCTCACCAGCAATACTCCCCCACAAAGAATCTATCAAACCACAGATATAAACCTCAGAACAATCCCTGCCAGGTTTCTCATGCAAATGACGCAGAAAAACTTACAAGGGCACTTTAAGATATTGAGAACCCTTCAATACAACCCAGTATAATAACTTTTACTTGCTAATTTCTATGGGTCAGTTGCAAAGGAATAGACCTGTCAATCTTTTTCAGATGTAGCAGAATTTGTCTGTCTGCAAACAGGGATGCTTTGTTGTTGCCATAGATACTAATCCTCCACTTTCCTTCTGTTGACACAGCTAGTCACACTCTAAACTACCTGATCACACTTTTAATAGGCAGCTGACTCCAGTACCATAAAATGCTCAAATCAAGTTCACAACACTTGATGCATCCACTGTTGCATTAAAAAAAAGAACAAAAAAACAACAAAAATTATAATAAAGCATTGTTTAAGGATAATTCTACTTCTCTTATCAAAAAAAAAAGTAGACTGTATAGAAATAGTGCCTTTCTAACAATGTCTTTGCTCGAGTTTCAACTTAATTATAATTTTCTCAGTGAATAACTTGTTATAATAGAGAAAACATTATTTTGAAAGCTCTTTTTCTTTATATCTCATGTTTCCTTTAAACACTAATTGATTAAACATGCAAAATAGTATAGCAGTTACACAGGAAGTAATTATTGCTTCTTTTCACAGAATTCAGTACATTATATAAATTTCAAAGTTTAAAACCTGACAAGAAAACAAATGTGGAAGTGACTCACACCCTGCAATACAGCCATGTTCTGAAAAAGACAATTTACATTTCGATTACTTCCAAATTTGTGACGTTTTAATAAATATTCAAAAATTAAATTTGCTTCAAATTCTATTCATAACTCTTTGGCTTGCAAAACAAATAATCAGAAGGAAGCCTTTTCCTCTTAAAAAAAAAGAAAAGAAAAATCTTCAATACATTTTCTTTTATCTGGGTTCAAATAATTTTACAAGTTTTTCTTCCATTATTCATTGCTTAAATAAAAGGCAAAAGGGACAAAAACAACAAAATGAAAGTGCACGAAAATGACCTATTTAAGTTAAATGATCATAAGTACTGCATAACCCAAAACACAGGCTTTTCCTGAAAACTGCAAAATAGATAGGCTTAGAAATCTCATGAATTTTAACAAAAGTTGCTATTCTTGCAATACAAGTGTAGGTATTTTGCAGAGTGTTGCTACATACACAAATACACAGAGGTGCACAAATATGAGCTAATTGTGTTTCACAAATAGTTACAGGAAGGAAGTGGTGGAAGGAAGTGGCGGAAGGAAGTGGAGGAAGTGGCGGAAGTGGCGGAAGTGGCGGAAGTGGCGGAAGTGGCGGAAGGAAGGAAGGAAGGAAGGAAGGAAGGAAGGAAGGAAGGAAGGAAGGAAGGAAGGAATAACTTTGGAATTTATTTTACAGGATAAGAAATTTCCAGAAATGAGGATATAAAATCTATACCAGCACTCTTCATATGGATATTCACAAGTAAAACTACAGATGCCAGTTCTGTACTTACCTAGTTACATGTCTCTAGCAGCTCACACAGTTCTCCCTTCCTTTCTTAGCTGCAGTCAGAGGCTTAGGACAGAGCCACCAATACCTACATTATAAAATTTCTAAAGTTCAGAATTAAAACACAGTTTTTCCAGTTAATTAAATAGATATACAGTATAAGAATTTCCAAATAATTTACAAAATTCTGAGGTAGTCACAGTTTTCATGTGCACTGAGTAACACTTAACCCTTTCCCAATTTTCTTCCATCTGCAGGGTATACACAGGGAATCCTGGAGTGAACATGTTCATGAAAACATAACACAACTCAGCATCCAGCTATGGAACTGGGAAAAGCTCTAATAGGATACCAGCAGTTGTACTTTGTAGAGGAGATGAACACACTACAGAATCAAAACTTGTGCTTTTCATCTATATACTTTGAGGGCATGTAGGCTTTCAGACTGCAGAATTGATACACAGCTGTGAAGAAGCAATATCTGTTTTAAATCACTACATAGAACACCATGCAAAGGAGTCTGCAGAGAGAGTGAGTTCTGGCACTTTAGGCTATTCTTATCTTACAAGCACAAGAATTTTACAATCTTTTTCTTTAGGTAGGCCAGCTAGTGAAAGAAGGCCATGTCAGTTATCATTCCCCATCTTTTACCTGCACAATTAAAGCCAGTGCTTTTGAAGTCCTTATTTGTTCTAAAATTCAGTTGTGCAGCATCACAATCAAAATGTCAGCAGCCTCTTAAATTTTATTCAGAAAAATGTTTCTACTTCAGTTATCAGCAACAGACCTAAGAATAAGATAAGAAAGTGAGCCATTTTCTAAAGAATCCTTACAAAATCCAAGATTTTCTGTTTTAGTGTCACACCATTGAAAGCACTCAGCATTTATTCTTGTCAGCATCAACAACATTATGATTTTTTGTATATTATTGAACTTATCATTGTACACTGAGTCACAAAACTTCTACCTTCAGATGAAAACACATTTATCATTAGCGTTTCCAAAGATACAGGGAGTCATAGCATTTCCCTTGACCTTAAAAAAAGCGCTGCATTTACATTACTACTCTTCTTTTTCTGGAAAGTGAGCTGGTTTTACTACCCATGTGATAAGTGGTACACGCTAAACTAAATCATAAACAGGCCAATTAGGATCAGTCTTGAATTTTGGGTGTCAGTTACAGATTATCATTTTTTTACATTCAGCTGTACCTGGACTACTCCATTCCTTGAATAATTCTAAAAGAAAATGAATAGGCTTACCCACTGAATAAATTATATGCTAAACACAAAGTTAATCAGGAGGAAATTTTCTTCATATTTCAGTGGAAATCATGTCTCCATTATGTTTTTTTCCATATAACCTTGTTGGTTGTGGTATTCACTTTCCTTCACTGAAGCAGCACAGGAAAATGAAGATGTGAAATTGTCTGTAAAGCCAGTTTTGCCCATGAAGGTCATGTGCAACTCCAAATAGTCTAACAGGCCCCCAGAAGTCTAGTATGTGAACAAGTTTTAGGATATTAATTCCAAAACTCACACTAGGAGACTAGTTAACCTTAGCCACTTCAAGAACATGGCTTCATCCTACTTGGATGTTTTAGTGGACTGCTATTCTAGGAATTACCATTTCTAAGGCAGTGCAGGCAACAGTAAACATACATGTAAAAACTGTCATTTTACTCAATCCTTTGCACAAATTGAAAAATAGTGTATTTTTTCTGTTATAGAGGATTTATAGGAAATTCAGTCAATTGAAAAGGTCTAGTTAAAAATAATTTAAAAAAAAAATAAATGAGAAGAAAACCCCTTTAAATTATCAGATTTTTTTTTTTTTACAATGCCCATTGGAACCATTTTCCCAAACATAATACATTACTGGAATTCTTTTCTTTTCCTTCACTTCTGTTTCACTGGTAAAGATGCCTTATCACAGATCAATTTCTCACTGTTTCCAACCATTTTTCTTCCAGGCTGCACATTGCAACTTCCCACTTTCAACAAAAGAAAGGATTTAGAGATCAAGAAATACTGATTTTATTTTCAAGTCAATGCCATATATCCTAAGTGTGCATCAAACAACAGAACTTAATTTACCATCGTGCACATGAGACAATTAAGGACAAACCTTTCTGTCAGAACTGCTGTTCAGAAATAGAAAATAGGCCAAATAGGCCAAAACCAACTTAACAAGACTGCCAGATTAACTATTAATAAAAATGGAAAAGCTGATCAAAAATTAATATAAATACAAAAGTCACATTCATTCACTTTATTTCAATTCAGTGCTTCCCCTATCAGTTTTTCTCAAAGGCATCTCACTCCAGCACATAACCTATTTTCCTAAATTCTTCATGCTTTTCTTGGTTGTAAAATACCTATCATGAACAATTCTAATTGTCATAGAGACTCAAAAGTCTTTATAGGTCTTTATTAATTTAATTAAATTCTAAAAGTATTTGTGAGGTAACCTTCAAAATACAAACAAAATTAATTGCACTCCATGTTTCTTCAATGCTACTTTGTGTATTACAGTAGCCCTCAATCATGGTATAGATTGTCAATTATATATTGCACATTTATTTGTATTTATTTATTTTCTGATGCAACAATTCTAAAAGAATTGTTTAAAATATGTTGCTTCTGTAAAAATGCAGTACTACTAGTAGTAGTATTAATAGTAGTAGTAGTAGTAGTAGTAGTAGTAGTAGTAGTAGTAGTAGTAGAAGCAGTAGTTGTAGACAGTATTTTTTTTTGCACAAAAATGGACATGCCTCACTAAATTAAACTCCTCGCTCCTGAGTAGAGAAAGAGAGAATGAAGGTGGAAAGAGTGCTTGAAGAGGTTTTTTGTACTTTCAAAAAAATATAGACTTTGTTGCCAAAAAGAATACAGAACTATATCCTGCTGCTAATAAATAATAGGATGAATTTTTTCTGTTGTCCATAAACCCTGCTTTTTTCACTCTTAGTCATGAACAATATTTTATTTCAAAATTAGAGCAGTATTTTTGCTGTATCAATAAATGGCACATCAGAATTGGTGTCAATTTATTAGCTGCATTTAGAAGTCAGTTCTTCTAAAATGTAATTTTAAATGTGGAATTTTTCAGCTTTTGTCACAATCCTCTCCCATTGAAAAATAATTCAAAATTTTTAATATATTAAAGTTCAAGATAGGTGAGATTTCAAAGACTAATCCCTGGGAAAAATAAAACAGAGTATCAAAAAACCATTTACCTAATTCTACTAGGTTTTGGGGTGGGAAGAGTAATACAAAGGATGAGTGTGATGGTGAAGTCTGTAAAGTTACTTAAACGCTTTTCAAACCTACTTTAGACCTGGCTATGAATATGCTATGAATCCTTTGTTCAAGAAAGATATTCTTCCTGACAAAATAAATGAAATCTGTCTTGATTGACAGCTATGACAAAAAGTTCTCCTTGGCATCTGTGGGACCAGGATTTTTCTATAGGGATCTGCCCTGCTTCTTATTTCCTATCAGTTCAAGAAAGAATTGGCCTTATAGCTAGTTGCTTTGGCATGAAATGAAATGGTATTTACCCCCAGAAAGGATCTGCATTAATCATATTTGGCTGGATGTGAAGACATTCACCTACACTATGAACACTTTTATGTGAGATAACGAAAGACTTTTGAACCCCCAGATGACTATATCTTCCTGATCATGAGACAACTTGCCAAAACAATTTCGATGAAATAACATGAGCATGAATTAATGACTTTTCATTAATGTCATAAAATGCAGGGTTTTCCTGTTATATGGGCAATACTGAGACAGAAGTTTAAGCTAGTAAACTAACTGAATATGAAGATCAGAGGAGAATAAAATTGATGAATTTTAGATTTTAGATGTAATGTGTGGTTTTTCACACTCTAAAACACTTTGCACTTATTATAACACAAAATTGTTACCTACAGAGATGCATCTTACTGAAGTTGCTTACATGAGTGGCATATTTCACATTTGCAGCACACCTGTTAAGTTGACCTAATAAGGTGGACATTTGGAGAAGTGTGTCCTTTCTGTGCCTGCCTAAGGACATCTGGGTCACAACAGTAGTGTCTGACTACTAATAATGAACATATTCATTTACAGCACAGAACATTTGAAAAGGTAGATGCCTATACGGATGTCTTTGCAGGAAAGCTACTCCCTCTGTTTGCATCTATTCATTGGGGTTGGCTCATAGCCTAAAAATTTGATATTTTATCATCATTTTCATCGTTCATCATATTCATCATTTTAATATTTTATCATGACCCCTCCTGCTGACAAAAAATAATGTCTGAAAATCAAGGATAGTTTTATTTTCCAGGAAAAAAGACTGATTTGTTACTTTTAAAAGGTTATTTTTGCATCTGGTGAATTATTAAATTCTTTTACTGCTGTATTTGTAGATTTATAATTATTTGGATATAAAAAGTAGAGCTCTGATTGGCATGCAGACAATCTTTAGCTGTATTTCTTCTGACTGTAGAAAACTTCCAGATTACTTTATCTGCCTTTAATACTTGTTACTCTGTAGAAATATGCATGTATGTACAAATATTAACAGCTTTACAGTGAAGCAAGGATTAAAGAGTCTTTATCCTTTTATCTTTTTCATCATTATCAGCCACATGGTATGAGCTCCTGTATTACATGAAAAAGAGCATCCCCTGCATTTAGATTATGGTAGTGTACTCTTGTTATGTGTGCCTAGAGATATATTAAATAAACATAGCACTTCTGTTTATTAGTTCTTTATGTATGATGTAACTGGGAAAAAAAAAAAAAAGCTGTTTTAGAAAGTTTGGCTGACAGCATATCCATATAGTTACGTGAAAAATATTTGCTGCATAGCTGGAGATCACCTCAGATGAGGAATAGCCTTTTGACACAAGTTTAAAAAAAAAGGCAGGTCAAGAAAGGTATGAAGACAATGTCCACACTGTGAAACTCCCTTTGGGTACATAAAAAAGAGCACTGTATAGTCTGGGTTCAGACTTAGGTTAAATTAGTTGAAGGCCACTAAATAGCTTTGGGTGTATTTATTGCATTTTTTTTCACCACTTGCATGAAGGTAAAATGGTCTTAGAACAAGGACTAAGTTGGACTCAGGCCTTTTTTGGTTTTCAAATGTGATTTGGGCCAACAAGAAAAAAACCTGCAAGACTAACAACAACAGAGACCCAAAGAAAAATGAAAAGTTTGTGCTGCAATTCCACAGATGAGCTGAAGTCTTTCCTGCTGGTGGCAAAAACCAGTTGCACAGTGGCACAATGAATCTACATTTTACACGATCTCTATAAAGTCCTAAGTAGCACACTGCTGGGTTAGAATTGGTGGCTACTCTTCTCCAGAAATTTTCTATCCTTTCTGCTCCTAAAATTTCTTATAAGTTTCCATAACAAATTTTATTGCTGTTATTGTTGTTACTGTTATTTCTACTAGTATTATTATTACTACATTTCAATATCTCTGTTTTATGAGAAATAAATTGACATTTTTGTATGGGTTAAACCAGACAGTGGATTTTCCTTTTTGAGCTTTTTTTTTCAGTTTTGAGGAGATTTTGTAGATGAAAATTTAGTTATTTACATGACACTATGGCTATTTTCTTCAGGCTTTCAATATAAATTTAAAAAAATCTTATTCATATGCATGGAGTCTTACATACGTAAAGTATACTCCACAGAGAGAATGCTGATATCCAGCCGAAAGGGTACATGGGTTACAGTCACAACTTACACTGTTGGGAATCTGCAGGCAGAACAAGGCAGAACACAAACTCATCAAGATGAAAACAATTATGGGAAGTGATGCAATTCCCCTGGCTTTTAATACTACAAAACCTTTTGAAATGGAAAAAGTCAGAATCCTAAACTAGCTCTGTAAACCCTTATTTGTGGTGAAATTTCCCAAACAGGAAAAAGCAGGATTTCATAAATCCTGCTTGACAAATCTGTAATTATGGAGCTAAAATCAGAACTTGTTTGGTTTCAAAAAGGAATTAAATTCAGGCAACTTTTTGGAATGCAGTTTCTAGCAGGAATGGTCACCTGCTTGTAGATGGACAGTGATGCTGCAGCAGCTGCTTCTATTCATTATACTGTATTTTGTGTTTTCTTCACTCTCAACCTTTTATACGTTGGATCAATCATGATAGGGAAGGACTTGTGCACTACAGAAGCCCATTTCTGAGCTTCTCTGGGCTTACAGCTAAGCACATGAAGGCAGAATCTCTCCTCATGAAACACAGGAGAATTTACTGAAAGAATTCTTCTGGTTGTCCTTCTTCTGATTTCATTTCTTCTTTTCCTCACTTATCAAATGAAGCAATAGCTTTCTTCCATAACTTCGGTTGGGAGTTAATTCCTGAGATTCCCACTTTGATACTTCCAAGTTCCTGGGAACTCACATTCCTGCCAAGAGCAAAACCATTTACTAAATCTCTAAGAGCTTTTGTAAATAGGATGCCACACAGCAGATTAATCAGACATTCAAAGCAAATAGCTGAGAGGTTTGGTAAACAAGATTTATAATAATGCAGACTGTTGAGATATAGATACATACACACACAGACACACACACACACATATATATATATATTTATATATATATGCACTTGCATTACAGGCAGGAAACTATTCATGCCTGGGACGACTGCATTATTAGTCACAGCACTGTGACCTCTCACCCCAAGTGATAAAGTACACAGGTCAGAATTGACAATACATACTCATGGCTGATCATGGCTGCCAGTTATTGATCCAAAGAGGGGAAAAAAAGAAAACTTTGCAGGAAAAAACATTGCTCTGAATTACAAACATGCATTCTCCTGAGACTCAGCAACTCTCTGGGTTTTTCCCACTGGAGCTGGAAAGCAAAAAGTGAGTTCAGCCAGTATTTAATATCAAGTGAATGTGGTGTTTAATCAATACTATTCTGCTTTTGTTCCACGATGTGGAAAGCAGTGTCTATTCATTCAGTAAAGGTTAATGCCAAGGGTCAAGTGATTTCACACTCTCTGTAGGATCCACAACATTTCAGTAGTTCAGATGCCTTGGACAATGATGACTCAGTTGGACTGATTTATTGCCACTCTAAGGTCCTGCTTAATACAGAAGTGCTATCTTATGATAATACCTCAGAAAATAGCACTGATAGAAAAAGAGGCTATAATTACCTACATTTTGAAGTAATGTCTTCATCTCTAACATCCGATGAAGATGTAAGGTCCATTTAAAATTATATGCTCCTTGTATTAGCAAGTCAGTTAAATCAGCTATTATCAGTGTGCTCTGGTTTATGAAATGCTATCTATGCAAAAGAAATCTGGCTGATGTATTGAGAAAAATGCAAATTGCAAACAAATCTAATACTGCCCAAATAAAAAAACACTCTTCTTAGAAGACTGATTAAAAATACAAAAAGGGGCAAAAATTGAAGACAATGTGGAATAAAAATATAACAAACACAGATATTCTAATTGGGCTTTTGTATGTGAGACCACATAAGCAATAGTATGCAAAATGCCTTGTATTTTTCTTCCTCTAAAATTTCTAACTTAAGGGTTGATAGGCAAAAAGGGGAAGACTAAAAACTCCCCCTCAATATGATACACAGAAAGTGACATTAGGTGAGGTCATTGTCTAAATGAGAATGCATTTGACTTTGTCAGGGGTTCTAATTTTGAACATGTTAGGATCCCTGCTTATTATTCAGCAATGTCTTATTCAAGATGTGTTTTATATAATGAAAGAAGTTCAGATGTCACTAGAAAAATAGTGTGAGAAGAATTAATTGGAAGGCTTATCAGACAAAAGTAATTTAGAATCCAAATCTATCTAATATATCATTGAATGATGAATATACCAATCAATTAGCAAAATAAGATAAATTCTGCAAATTTCACTGAAGACATCCTATTATTATAAGTGGGAGGATATTTGGAACAGTTAATTACTCCTTATTTTAGGTTCTAAGTATGCAAAAATCCTTTATGTGAATTTTCAACATCCTTCTCTCCCCCAAATTACAGATATTTAGAAATTTTTTTCAGACTTGTTTTAAATAATGGTGTCATGTTTTCAATAACACTGTGGCAGATATAGAAGAAAGACATTTTAATGTGAATTAAAAAGAAAAATCCTTCATTCTTACATCTGTGGGATACTGTGTTGTTTTACAAAAAAGAATAATCAGTGCAAAAAAAAGACAAAAATGTTCATTGCTATATTTATTGAAAATGGGCTAGTTTCTATAAAAAATATACATTACATGGCAACCAGTTCCCTCTCTTTGATGGAATAAATTGTTACTGATAATATTAAATGTTTAGTTAGTAAATTTCTTTCCACTCTTTGATTTCTCTGCATAGAAGATATCAAAAATATCATAGAGGGCTAAGAATGACACTGAAATAATACACTTAAAGACCCAAACAGTCCCTCTCCCACAAAGTCCCTGTGCTTTATTTTATAGATTTGAAAAGCTCTAAATAGTTCACAGTTCAAATCAAGAGATTTAAAATATCTGACATCTGTTGAGTTTTTCCTTTCCCAACAAGGTTTCCAAGTCACAATCTGAAGTATAAACCCCTACCACCCTTCTAGTTAAAATTTCATACAGAAGTTGCAATGACAGTAGCTATCATACTTCAGAGATATAAAAAAAAAAAAATCCAAAGATATCTAGAAGAGAAAAATAAAAGTTTACCTACTTGAAAATAACAGAAATTTAAAAATAAGATTATTTGTGTTAGAAAGGAAAGTGTCTTTTTACTTGTACAAGAAGCTTTCTTTAATTTATTTAAAATAAGAATGCCTTGGATTACCTCAGTCTGTGATAACAAAGACTTTGTCACACTAAATCAGACCACTACACCGTTAAGTTCAGAATCTTGCCCGCAGGCCCAGTGGGTGCCCAGTCTATCAGACAACAGGAGCATCTATTCTTCCTGACCCTGTTGAATGAGAGTCTCCACTTTGAAGAAGGAACTTAACGAATATTTTTTTTTTTTACACAAATTATTATTTGATATTTTTTTGCTGCTAGAGCTTTACAAGTTAGCATTCATCAATTTTATATACAGAAGTGTACAAAATGCTATCTGTCTTAATCCTAAGTAGTATTATCATGACTACGTACAGGCCCATCTCATACACGATATAGAGCTTTGCTCTGAACAGGAATAGCTATATATTTCTGCAATATCCCAAAATCATAATAAAGAACCAGATTTTTTGCACCACTTAATGAAATAAGCAGGCTGGGAAATATGAAGATGAAAAATTGGGCCAAAAAATGTTGCTAGAAAATTTTGCATAACTGTATGATCTAAGGATTCAAATATTTCAGCTTTGATCCAGCAACAGGACTGCATATTCTCTCTCTTTTGGACGTGGCAGTGGAATTCTAGTACAGCAGGCTTTTTGTAAATTAAGTTTTTAAAAATAATAAGTTTTAGAGAGAAGAGAATGGCCATTCTGACCAAGATCCCTATAATATCTAGAATTAAAAAAAAAAGGAAGAAAAAAAGACTTGCCTAAAATTAGACTTCTGAATCCATATTTAGGCAATCAAAAAAAAGGCCTAATTATGAAGACTGCTAAGCAGCCAGGAGCACCTATTTTACTTGGTGTTATCCTATTGCAGAGAGGGCAGTGAATTAGCTGTCTCCTGAAAAATGTAGCTGAGTTTCCATGCTAATTATGTAAAATACTTGCTTTGTTACAGAGTGCAACATCAGTGAGATTTATACAAGCAGATTTAGCTGCCTTTTATATACTGAGTGGTACAGAATGATTTTGGCTCTCCACGTGCAAGTTATATATGATATGAATGAGCACATGAATCAATCATGGATAAAGTGTTTATTACAACTCTTGATTTATGCTCTTCTATTCTGTTTTCTTCCATTTTCATAACTTTTTTTTTGTTTAATCTTCATCTGTGCATGACTTTGGGGTTTGGCAGGGACTTGAAGTTTAGTCATGAAACATTATCAGAGCACAAGTAATTAAAATATTACAAATACATTTTTTCCAAATATTAAAAAATATTAAAATGATTATATAAGAAAACACAAGTACTGATTTCATATTACCATGCCACTTGAAAAGGACAGTCAAATGAATGGAAAAGTAAATCTTATTTATTTTTATGAAAAGTAGCACATTATTATAGATGGTTCTGTTTAAGAAACTGTACTAAATACATGCATAAGTAAAAAACAAACAAACAAAAAAAAAAAAAAACAAAAAAAAACCCCAAAAAACCAAAAACAAACCTAAGAACACTCCAAACCAAAGTCATCTGAATTCTGTTTGAATAGCTGTCAAGTACAAGACAGTAAAAGAAACCTGTCAAGGCTCAGAGTTCTTATGGGACAGGTTTCACTGCAGGACTGAAACATTGATTTCCAGGAAACTTAAAAAAAAAATCTTTTCTAAATGAGGCTATCACCAAACCTTGACATGAAATATTTTCTTCTAGAATCATTGTTGCACCTTCACTGAATGTGCAATGGATTTCATGCACTCAGGTGCAACCTGTTGAGAACACATGTGTGCATCTCTAATCTCTTAAAATTATCAATTTGAAGTCTCCAACTACTTAAGGTTGACTTCTAGTAACCTAGAAGATTCAATTCAGCATATTGAGCAAGACTGGAATCCTAACTGAACTCATTGAGTGACTTTGGAAAGACAAGACAGTTTACGCTCCCAGCTGCATAAATAACAGTAGAGTAAATGTGGCTTTTCATAACACTATGAGTTGCAATGGACACCACAGCAGGCTGAAAGGGATAAGCAAGCTCTCAGAAATTACTCAGGTGATATCATGCTCATTCAGTTAGAAGAACTGAAACCAAGACAGATTTACAAACCTAAGCAAAAAAATCAGACTTGTAAAGAGTATATATTGCTTACTCTCTTATTTTCTTTCTTTCAATAATTTCTGCAAGCGTTTATTTATTTGGGAAGTGCAGATCACCATGAAGGAGACTGTAGAAAAGAAGAATTTCCTGTTATTTTCAGTTCTAATGAAAATTCTCATCTAGTTTAAAACTCTCATACCATTTTAAAGTGCTATTATTCTCTACATCGTGTTCACTGTCCACAATGTCTGAAACAGGAATTTACAGACCTGTAAGCCAAATCCCCTCTTTTACTCATGGTTGTAATATCATATCTCTCTAGAATGTACCCAGGACTAGCTACACTGTATACCTCCAGTCTTTGCTCAGTTCCCTATAATTTCAGTTGCTGTCCTCCTTCCATCCTGCTGGCCTTGACAAAGCATCCCTCGAAGCATGGTACCTGTGGCTGTCCCTCTCTGTTATACATGACAGGGCTCACCAGAGAGTACAGCATCCTGAATCCAGACCTCAAGAACATTCAACATCCTTGCGAATTTTCCTCACCTGTGAAGTAGAGGGGGAAAAATACATCACATGCAGTTGTTTTACCATGCAGCCTTGGTCTGGTTTTAATATCTGCAGTTTTTGAATTGAAATGGTGTACAAAGATGTCATTCTTTATGACAAAAGCCAAATAAGTGCAAATACTGTCATTAAACAGAAAGTTGAGTCTGGGGTGTAATGGGGAGATCAAATTAGAGATGCAGTAGCTTTTGCTCAAGGACAGCAAATGTAAGCACTCTGTCTTTAAAAGTCATGCCACTGCAGCACACCATTTGGGTTACACTGATCTGGGTGCTAAATAGCATAAATACTCCAAACCAGGCCCCCAGCAACTATCACTAAGCACAAGAAAAGTGATTAATCCCTAGACTGAAACAATACATTATCTAGCTGCTGTGATAAATTTCTTATTTCTGCTGGAGCCTGGACTTGCCTGACCACATTCTGCAAAAAAGCCCCCAACTGCCCCTCAGAGTGAGACATGTGCACACATTCTTTTTGATACAAAATGCATAGTTATTAAATACAATTTTTACCTGTAATATAGATACATGTCCTATGAGTGAGGCCTCACAACTTCATTTCTTGACTGTGATTATCAAATAACACATACTTAAACTAGATGACAAGAGGAACCAGAACTCTCTGTGAGTCAATCAAAGACAGTGTGGTTTGTCTAGCTTGGATAAAGAAGCCTTTCATCTTTACATGCACATTATTTGTTCTGCCATTGCACAATGCCCACCATGGTGAAACCCTCATCCAGAGCTAGAGCAAATAGACAGTATAAAATGGAGAAGCTCTTACCTCCTTTCATAACTGATGATTTATCATCTTCTCAGGCATCTAAATACTGTGCTTGTTCATAATGCTGACTGAAGATCAAACGGACACGTAGACAGCCTACCTCCACAACCTCCCATCCCTCTCCCCACACAGCTGTTCACATCATATTTGAGGTCAGTCCATCAAAGTTACCTCAGCTTTCCTACAATTTCTGACAATCCTGTAGGTTTTGGCCGCCAGTGCAAACAAGCTGCCATCACATCCCCATGATCAGGGAAGATTTTAAATTTCAGTCAGCTTGGTCTTATTTGTTTACCTTAGCTAAAGATGAGGAGTTGTCAAACTACAAAATTTACATAGCTGTCAAGGATGTTTTTGAACATGCAAATCTGCAGTACCTTTTATCGCAAACATTGCAAAAAGCTTTAAAAGCAGGACATATGAAATATGTATACTTTTTTTTTTTGTTTAAAAAAAATCTATGTCAGCATATAGGCCTTCACCCTGCATATCAATGTATTGCTGTCTCTTTTGTTTTGTAGCCAAATGGAAACAATAAAGCATCAACAGCATTGTCAGCTCCTTCGATATATCTTGTTTCAGCCTTTTATTATATACAGGCATGAAGAATGTTATTCTTACTCAGTTCTTATTTTGCTTGGAAGCCTTGAAATTTTCTGACGATGTGATCTAATCTCATATACCAGGCCTAATTTACCCTATCAAGGAGGTATCCAAGAGGAGGATACAAGGAGGATAAAAGGAGGGTGTACAAGACAGCTGCTTGTCTAACATCCTGAGGGATGATGAGCAGTCTGGAAGGTACTGGGTTCATTTATCAGTTGTCAGATAAACACTAGTCTTCCTCACTTGTGATCACACTGTCAACCCACAATCCAGAAAACACCTGGCTATGGCGTGTGCGGGACCTTAAAAGTGAGTAAAAGATGTCACCATCTCAGCACTTAATGCATGAGAAACTGTTTCAAATAACTAGATCATTATAGCAAACTCTTTCCAACAGCTATCACCACTAATTAAAGTTCATTTGGGCAAACAAGCACATTTAATATTAATGAACTTATAATAAAATGTTTTTAGGAAATGTGTGTGCAAGTGCCAAATTAATTTCATCTTTGGTGTTGTGAAACAAAGATGTATAAATGCATACAAAGTTTAAACTGATTTGGTTTACTTTAGGCTCACAGGCATCTTTAGCTTTTTTACCCAATGCTGTGCCCTCCTCTTTCTACACAGACCTCAGTGGCTTTTGATGCACACAGGGGCAGATGTGGTGCTGATTCTGTCAAGTCTGATGCTGAACTTTGAATTCTTCCAGCTATATATTATGTGTTATAAACCACACATAAAATGGGTTTTGCACTCACAACAAAATTGTGCCTTTTTAATGAGAAAACACTCTTTGAGTTTTACCTGCCTAGGAGTTTTCCTGGTTAGAATTGGAGGTTTCGTGGTAAATGGCCTACAACAACAAGGGAAGATTTGAAATGGTAATGAAAGATCCAGACAAAAGAGGCTGAAGAATCTGTTGGAGAAACTGTGAATCAACCAAGATGCAGAGAAAGACAGTGAAAAGAGTACAATATTTATCTCTACTGTGGTGTATTGCCTTCATCAGGCAGAAATGTTGAAGACTATTCCCTGCTTTTGAGCCTTTAGTTTAGGTTCATTTTAAGACATTTATTTTGAATAAGTGAGATCACTCTGTTCTGGTTCCAGGACCCCTATACAAAACACCATGCTTCCCCACTTCCCACATGAAATAAACATACAGGAGCAAAACAGACAAGATTTCTTATTATATTTGGCAGTTAGTCTTATGACTCATTGCCAATATACATTTTTTCTAGAAACACATTGGTTATAGTATATATAGAATGTTAAAACCTTTAAATCCTAGAATATTGTAAGACTAAGATGAGCACAGCTATTTCCAGTACAGAAATACAGTTGTCAAAAAATAAGAGTGCCCTTTTACTTTTTTTTTTAAGGACAAGAATCCTCTGTGCTCCCTCAGACATCTTCAAGTGGTTGTTGAAATGTATTATTCTGCATGTTTAATACCACATAGGACTCTGAAGAGATGAAGTTATACAATGCCTTAGGCAATTATGAACAAGGATTTTAGGGAAAAAGAAGGCTGCAATGTAGAGAATAAGCTGCATGATATAAGCAGAATATTCGATATTTAGGGCAACAAAATGAATACCATGCTGTCGTGACTAGCACAATACAAGACATCATATCTTTTCTATGCATCTCAGATCTATTTATCTGAACCAGAAATGTTCAAATTCATTTATGAAGCCATTATTGATTTGTAGAACGTGACTTAAAATCTCAGCAAACACTGAACAATCTGTGAGAAGCTCTTAAATACTGAATGTATGTAACTAGACATCTCAATTTAACAACCAGACATACATTTAACAGCATTAATAGCTAGGCACTTAATGGATCAATTCCCACTGTTTGTGTAATGTGAAAATAAAAAAGGCTTATTAAATGACAAGCTTTCCCTGGTTTGTGCTAATTAATTATATACTGCATCTGACTGCTAATTTAGTGGGAAAATGCAGCCCAAAACTATGGTTTCTGCTTGAACTTTGCCTCAGCACCACCTAATTCTGCTCAGAGTGCAGCTGCGACCTGCCTCTGAACGACGGCAGTATTAAATTAGAGCACAAGGCCATCAATTTAATAAGTACTGTAGCAGGTAATTTGAATAAGGACAGTATTAGTATTCTGACAGTGCACAACTAAAAGCAGCTGACCTTTCAGACCAGAGAAGATCCTTGAACACATCTAGCTGAATCGGTGAACACAATAATAATCTGACCATGTTAAGAGTGCCAAGAGAGACTTTTACAGCTCTGCACCCATTACTATATATCAGCTATTCTACAGTATATAGGAACACTTTATGTACAGAAAAACAAGGTTATAAATAGAACAAAGGCAATGTGAGAGATATATTTCAAGTGGCACATTTGAAAATTTTCCTTATTACCTTGATTTATGGTGTAAAGAATGTAAAATTAATCAATGCACATAAAAATGCACTATGAACACCCACATAACAACCCAGTGACTTTTTACCACAAATTTAGTACCAGGAAGAACACAGGTATGTGTTGTACAGTACAAGTAAAAGCACAAAAAATTATTTTGCCATTATATCTGTTCTAAAAAGAGAAATATAAGAAGAATATAGCATTTTGTCAGGAGAAAGTGAATGTTTTTCAGCTAATTGACAAGGTTTTTTTGCGATTTATAACTACAGTAAAAAGTCCCTAACAACAGACTGTTGGTCAGTTGTCACAGCCTTAAGTGAAATTCCCTTAAATTCAGTGAATCCACTCTGAAAGGAATAAGGAGGTTTTTTTGCAAGGGTCTGCTTATAAAAATTAAGGATCACACATTGATAGCAACAGAAGAAACATCATGATCATACCCATATGACTGAGGGAAGAACAATCTATATGAAAAACAGAATAATGGTTTTTCTGGTTTGTTCATTTTGTGAGGAATTGGTGGCAGAGGGAGTTATTTTCTTTAACCATGTGAAGGGAAGGTTTTTAAAGAGTAGATAATACCAATCAATCAGAGATGTCTTCTAGAAGATCTTTTTAAATGGGGGTAGGGTTTTCCATACAGTCCTAATACCTATTTGTCAAAATGTCCCTTTAAGTAATTCTCAGAATTATATAGTAGAAAAGCACAGTATGGTACTAAAATGTCTCCAGAAGCTGGGACACACAGTAAAACCTGTCTGAGGGTCTTGTCTTTTATTTCCTTCCTGAATGATACAGTTTAGGCCCTCAGGTCTGCCATATCCACTTATTTCAGAAATGGTCATGCACTCATGTACTGTCAGTGATCATACAAAAAACTGTTTACCAATGCATGACTGAAATGTTTAGCAATACTTGATGCCCCTCAAACTGGCAGGCCATTTATTTTAAATGACATAAACCTGTTTAACATGATTTTCCTAGACCTTAACATAGAACTGCACAAAAAAAAAGATTGAAGTTTAAAGGCAACTGTTCTGTGGACATATGAATTGCTAAATAGGTATGAAAGAATTGATATTTCTTTTGTGTCACAGTGCCCATTGGTTTTTGTAGCATTGCTTGCAAATATTTGATACAGTCTGAGTTTTAAACCTGTCATCACAGCAAACAGATATAAGTTCATTTTGGACGTTTACCTTTTATCCTCCCAAGCTGGAGCTAATGAGAGCCACCCATTCAGGTTGGCAGTAAGACTCAGTAGAAGAGTTATGCATATTTATGCAGACTCCTGGAAATGGACAGAGTTTTTCACATCTCCTCAGAAACCAGTTCAGAATTTCAGACCATTTTTACTTTCCTTAGTACTGCAGGAAAATGGACCGAATTTGGAGGGACAATTGATATTTCTGTACTACTACAATACTGAACACTTTTTTCATGGCAGTAACCAGGCATACATCATATTGACAGACAATTTACAAAATGGTATTGTTCAGTTAAAATATGCATAAAGCATTGTGGGCTATATGAAATATTTATGTACAGATGCAAATAGCAGGTTAGAGGACCCCTCTGGGGCAGAGGGAGTCCAGTCTGGAAGAAACACAAAAACAACATGGAGGATAAAAAAGCTGATATGAAACCGGGGAGGTGATTTGCTGACTATAAAAAAATGCAATCCTCACCTGTGGTTTCACAAAGTCCCGCAGTATTCCCACCATGAAATTTTTTTCATCTATACATATTTCAGATTAAAACAAGGATATTGTACCAGATTGCAAGTTTAACAAGTGTGAAAGTGAACTCTTTGGTGGGAGGAAAAAAGACTCAAAATTAGAACAAAATATTTAAAAAGAGACCAAGACTGAATGACAAGCAGGACCATGTGACTCCAGGTTTGTCCAGCTTGTCCATCCTAAATTCTAGTCTAATTCATGCCTTTACTTAATAAGAGGTTAAATGCAATGGATATATCTATACCCAGCCTATCTTTAATGAAAAGATCCATGAAAATAAGGATTGATAATATTAGAATAAAGGAGGAAGTTGAGAAAAAAAGAGATATGTAGGGGATTGAGATATCTAAGGAAAAAAATGTTCCTTTCCTCCCCCATCTATTTCAGCCTGTGCAGATTTTGCAGTTGCCCAACATCAGACAAGATTTCTCTTAGTTTCCAGGGCTAAATTAGTGCTGGAAACTTAAAATCATGAAGTAGACCTGTAAATCAGCATTTTTCAGAAAAAAAAAAGTTTTACAAATTCATTTGAGTTTCCTCTCTAATATACTCATCCTTCATACCTCTTTACTTTTGTCTTTTCTTATTTCCCACAGTTTAAAAAAAGGTATTATTACATGCTTAAGCCACAGAGGACTGAGTGCAATTTAAAATGTTACACAAAAGACACACCGCAAGGTATTTCCAATAAACTTACACTATATGAAAATGGAGGGTAAATGGGACATGATTCATTCACAAATAGAGCCTTTAGTCTGATTTGTGGTGGTAAGAATGCTGTCATACGCTAAGAATACATTAAATTACCTTTTCTGCAATTATTAAAATTCCTTCTCCACCTTACAAGTGAAATTAATTTCAAGTGCAAATAAACTCCCCAGTGAGCTTTCCCATCAAATATTTTATAACTAAAAAGTTAAATACATCTGCTAAAAGGGGACAAGTAATAGTATAATCCATTTTATTTTAAAAAGGCATGCGATTTCAGAAAGAACTAATACTAATAATATAACCACCTAGTTTAAGTGTGATGCTGTAAAATACCTTATCTGCCAGTTTACATATCTAACGTCTACAGTAGCTGTACATACAGATGGTATTGCTTAACAGAAACTGCTTAATTTTAGAACTGTAGTTTTTGAGATCAGTTTTAAAACATCCAAGCAGAAAATGATAATTACTGCAATAAATACTGATTTTCTTCAGGGCATCCATGTCATGTTAGAAAAAAATTCAGTGTCTTAGCTGTGCTTAATTAGGCAACTCATGTTTTCACTAACTGAAATGGGGAAAAAGTAGTCTATAAATTTGTTAATTAACTAAATGTATTCTGGCATTTCTGATATAGCTACAGTTCTGGAGAGAAGGAACCAAAAGGGTGAAATCCCACTATACAGTATAGTAGAAATATAATGACGAACCTATCTTTCTAGACAAATATATTATTTTTCATTGCTAAACCTGAAGCTCTCACAAAAGATACAATGACAACCAGATCTTCTTTTCCACTAGCAATATATCTTTTAGAAATATTTTTAAGGATGAGATTACTGGCTGCAAGGGTAAAAGGTGTTGAAGTAGGAACAGTTTCAGAATGTTTCAGTATAAAGCAAGTTTTGCATCCATTCCTGAATATAGCAGAAATAGTAATTTTGGTGGCTGGCTTTTTTGGCTGGCTGGTTCTCACTCCCTTGTGATTGAATTCCAGAATCTTTGGCTGTGAGTGCTTTGAAGATTTCGGCTCTGGCACAACTGCTGTATTGACAGGACTTTTTATTGCTTCAGCTGACTACTGCAAAGGAAGGCTGTGACTGGAAAAACTTCCTGTTGGTGTAAGGACTAGTCCCTCACCAGGACTTGTAGGTCACAAGTTTGAATGGATTTGTGTTCAGTGGAAAGCCAGTACTATATCACAGTATGGTATTTTTATAAGGACAGTAAAACAATTTAATTGTTTTTGTTTCTGCACTTAAGCAAATAAGAGAATTCCATTCCCTTTACTTCTTACAGTAAATGACCTCTCATTCCTGTTTCTGTGCTAAGGAAATTTAATGAGGTTTTTACATTCATTGTATAATAGAATTAATCTTATCTGAATCCAGCCTTGATAGTCCCAGTCATGCTTGCACCTTAGTAAGAGCTCTGCTAGTCTTTAATTATCTTTTCCTCTTCATCCATATTCCTTTTCACACAATAAATATCTTTAATGCCACCAATGACAGACTCTCTTTGGCCCTCTTATTTCTGTGACTCACCACAGGAGGAAAAAGCTAATCCTCATATACATCCCTATTCCTTGGCTCTACATTAGTGCTTCTTGGGAAAGAGCTCTCTAAAAATGCTGAAAGGCATTAAAAGTGTTAAAAATTAAGACTAGACTGAGAATCAAGTAGAAAATGGCTAACATAACAGAAAACTATTAATGAAATCCTGAAAAAACTCACATCTTGAATATGACTTAAAATCTAGTCACCATGACTCAGAAAACCATCAAAAAGCAAGGTAGGACCATGGACAAAGAAAAGATCCAATGCAGGGAAAATTTTCAATGGGGAAAGGCATAGTAGGTTAGGAATGTATCAGGAAAAAAGAACCTAAAAGTAACAAGATGGGGGATCATACAACAAAAATCACTGAAGTCAATAAGAGTACACTGAGATGTTTAGAGAATAATTAATAGCTATTTCATCCTGAGAACTACTAGGCATTTAGAGAACCAGTATCAGCACAAATGGAAGTAACCAAGTGCATTATGCAAACAAACAGAACCAATCTTTGGCTCAGGATACAGCCAAGTACAAACAGATTCCAAAAGGTTTCCCAGGGCATAAGACCAGGTTTGTATCCTTCTGGATGTCCAGTTCTCAACATAACATTACCATGGTCAAATAAAACTGCGAGGAAAATCTGTCCACATGGCTGTGCCATAATTTACCAATACATGGTCAAACACGATAAATGATTGGAATTTTCTCTAAAAATTAAAATGTCAGGTTTTAATGGCTATTGTTTATGTTTTATTGCAAAGTATGAATTAATGGAATTATCTTTCTTCAAATACTTGAAGTTTTCTTTTTTCAAATACTTGAAGTTTATAAACATGATCCAGGTCTCAAACTCATTTTATTAATTCACAATAAGACAAAAAAACAAGCCACAAACATTATATGTGCTTGAATTCAGACCTTGGATTTATCATTCTCTTCTCAGTGACTGTTGAAATCATCCCAGTCCTGCTATCATACTGATAACTCTGGCATCATTTTTCATTAGGTCCTCTTCCTATGGCTTCAATTCTAAACTTTAACTAAGTGTGCTGATTTTTCCTGCCTAAGGAAAAATCTCCAATATACTGTCTAATCTATTCATCCTCATAAACCATCTCACATCCTGATTACTGGGACATCTTCTTCCATCACACTGTTAAATAAAACCTTGTCTCCTTCATATCCTCCAGGATGCCACTGGAAAGATACAATGTATTGCTTTTTACATGTGATCTTTGTCTTTTTATAATACAAACAACCCATAGTATTATTGCTAAAAAAAATAATAATAATATAATGGTAAATACAAGAATAATACTCAAAAATAATTACATAGTACACACTACAACACACAAATCTCAAACAAATATCTACTTTCCTTTCAGTTTTATTAAGGTAGACCCAAAAAATTACTTGAATAACTTCCCCGCTGACAATGGTTCTCACAAGAGGAGAAGCCCCTATCTTCCAATCTTGACTGGCCCAAAGACCCTAAAACAGGCAATTAAAAAATGTGTAAGGATTTTCCTAAGGATTACCTTATGCTGTTCTAGTTCTTGGGTTTAACTGAAGCCCCCAGACCAATAAAAGACAAATATTCATTGAAAAGGGAATACTTTTTATTTTGGTATTTCTTCTTGCTTTTAAGAATGGTTTTAGTTGTAAGGGATGTTTAAAGGTCCTTTAATGCAACTCCACTGCCATGGGCAGGAACACGTTCCACCAGATCGGGTTGCTCAAAACCCCATCCTGCCTGGGCTTGAACACTTCCAGCCAGGGCAGCCACAGCTTCTCTGGGTAACTTGTTTTACTGCCTCACCACCCACACAAAGAATTTCATACTACACTTTAATACAAACCCTCCCTCTTTCAGTTTAAAGCCATTACCCCTTATCCTATCACTCCATGCACTTCACAATAGTCCCTTTTCTGGTCTCCTGTAGTGTCTCTAGGCACTGGAAAGGGCTAAGGTGACACCAGAGCCTTCCCTTCTCCAGGCTGAACCCCAATTCTCTCAGCTTGTCTTCATAGCAGTGGTGCTCCAGTCTTCTGATCACCTTTGTGTCCTACTCTGGACTAATTCCAACAGATCCTTATGCTTCAGAGGTGGATGTAGTATTCCAGATGGGGTCTCAGAGTAGAGGAGCAGAGTAAAGAATCATCTGTCTGGCCCCACTGTCCATGCTTCTTTTGATGCACACATTTGGCTTTCTGGGCTGCAGGTGCACATTGATACCTCATGTCCTGTCTCTCGTCCACCAGTAGCCTCAACTCCTTCATCTCAGGGCTGCTCTTGATTTGTACATCCCCTGGCTGTTACTGGAAATCTCCCTGACCCATGTGCAGGACCTTGCATTTGGTCTTGTTGAGGTTCATGAGGCTCACATAGACCCACTTCTCCATCTTGTTAAGGTCTTTCTGAAGTCCTTCCACCACAGCAGCAGCACCCCTCATCTTGGTGCTGTCTGCTGAAGCTTTTTGAGAGTGTGCTAAATCCCACTTTGTATGCAATTGATGAAGATATTAGAAAGTATTGGTCCCAGTACAGAATCTTGAAGGCCTATTTGTTCTTGAAAGACTATTTGTTCCTGATTTCTACGTGAACACTGAGCCATTGACTGCAACATATTAGAAAAGGCCATCCAACCAGTATCTTATTCTTCTAGCAGTCCATCCATTAAACCCATATTTCTCCTATTTATAGGTATGCATGGTCCATGGGAGCATACCAAAGCTTTACAGAAGTCTAGGTAAATGACATCCACAGCTGTCTCCTTGTCCACTGATGCAGTCATTTCATTGTAGAAGACCTGTAGATTAATAAGGCACAACTTGACCTTGGTGAAACCATGTTGGCTGTCTCTAATCAGCTACTTTTCTTTCAGCATATCTACCATGAGGATCTGTTGCATGATCCTACTGGGCATGGAGGTAAAAATGACTGGTCACTTTTAATATTTCTAAGGATTCTCCTTTTTTAACTCTTTTTAAAATTAACATGATTTTCCCCTGTTTTCAGTCATGGGTGACTTCACCTGATTGCCACAAGTTTTCTAATATGATAAGGAACTTGGCAACTACATCATCAGGACTCTAAGATGCATCTCATCGGGTCCCGTGGACTTCTGTATTCCTCAGGTGGTCTTGAATCTCATTCCACTTACAGTGGGAAGGAATTAATCCCCCAAATCCCTGCCTTGACATTCAAGGGTTTGAGGGCTGTGGGAAGAGAGATTATCACTGAAGACTGAGGTAAAATATTTTTGAGTACCTTGTCCTTCTTTTTGTCAGGTCTTACTAGTTCTTCTGTCTTACTTAGCATTTGGATACATTTACTTAAGCTACATAAACCAGTAATGGAGGGAAAGACCTTAAATCAAGTGAACTAAGAAAGAGAACACAATAAATGATAGTGAACACAATTTACAACTTTTTAACTAGTAAATTGCATTTCTTAAACTAGACAATACACACATCTTTGTCTCTAAGCATACAACTAAATGAAGAGTAAAATTATATGTAATGAATTGATAACATTGTAAGTCACTGAAAATTAGAGGTTTAAAGTGTAGCTGGTTGAACAACTCTGAGATCTTATCACTTTGTAATTTTAAAAATCTAAGTAATAAAGCTTCTTAGGCTACCTGAAAAAATTAGTTTGGGGAAATTTAATGCACTGGTGTGAGACAGCGACAATTATGAAAAAAAGAAGTATGAAAAAAAGAAGTGTAAAATTAGCTTAGGTAAACCTGTGGGCAAGATGCTTTCCATGGAACAAAAATGCCTTTAACAAAGCCATTTTTAAAACTATTCATATGTGGCTATTTCTGTTCAGAATTAGATAAAAGCAAAAAATGAGGTGCTAAATAGGAATAAATATAAAAAAAATCATAATATATTAAAACCAGAATTTTCATAATAACCTTTTCTAGTATTGTATTCCAGGTGTTGGGATGCAGGTCATATAGCACCAAGAGACATAACTGGTAAACCAACAAGTCAACAGAAAGGTTACAAAATTATCTTAGATCCTTATGATACCTAAACCAAGAATAGAAACAGGAAATGATCCTATAAACATTTTTTTTATTTTATTATTGAGATAAATGTTTGATGTCTCTAAATTAACTCTTTCCATTCTAAATTTCTTTGACAGATCAATCATTTCCTAGGAACTATCAGAAGCTTTACATCATACAATTTTTCACAACAGCTGTGATTAAAAAAATAAACCTCAGAAGACATGAAAAGAAAAAAATCACCATAACAGGTCAGACCAAAGTTGTCTCTATCACAAAAACATGTCCCTTGTACCACCCTTGTAGAGGAGGAAGGGTACATGAGGAAGTGTACATGAAACAGGAGATTAATGGAGAAACCCTGGTATGCCATTGCATCTTTCAGCAGTTGCATCTTCTAAACTGTGAGTTACATTCCAATCATATTTACTAGCCATGAGGATTCATAAACTTATCCAAATCTAACCTATCACTACTTTTGTCTCCATGATAGCCCATGGCAATGAGTTGCACTACACATTTCAGAGATATATGAAAATTACTTCCTTTGTTAATTTTCAACCTGCTACCTGAATACTTCTTTCAATAAAAGAAGCAGAAAAACACAATTAAACTGAAAATAACTTTTTGTGTACCCTACTAGTCTTCTGCAGCAGTAATAACCTTCAGCTGCTAGAACAACAGCAGATGTACAGTAGATGTGTTTTATCATGTTGCAGTTACCTGGGGACTATCACCTTCCAGGTTAGTAACAATACACCACATCACAAGATGGAGACTTTAGAAACAAATGATAAAACCAAAACCAACTAAAACATCTCTCTACTATAAAGACTTCAAGACACAATAAGTTGTTTCAGCGCTTTCCTAATTCCAATAGGAGGACTGCTTTCCAGCTACAGAGAGAATTTTGAGTTCATAAGCATGAAAAAGAATAGTGAAGTGTCCCCACCAGCCTCGAATCCTGCACTTAATTCCAGACCAGCACAGCACCTCTGTTATCCCAACCCCTGCACCATGACAGAGAGAGGATGGATGACTGTGTGAGGCAGAGCAGTGGTTTTCATTTTGTGAACAAATGGGGCAAGAGGGAGAGCAAAACTACTTCTAATTGACACCTGTATGTGGAATTGGGGGCTTAGAGGTGAAAGGCTAGTGTGGTAATTCTCTATTGCAGTCTGGCTCCAGCTACTCTTATTTCTGTATCTAGATGGATAATGACAGTGGGGAAGGAAAAAATGATGAGGTCTGAGCTATACTATTAAACATGGGAAAATAATCCCTTTTAACTAGTGAAAAAGTACAAGGAGAAAAACAGGGCAAGAAAAAAAATAATTATTTTATCCAGTAATCACATGATGGCATGCATTGCTCCAGGTCCAAACTACTTCATCAGAGTACAAAAATAACCTTTTCAAAATCAGGATTAAAGAAGCAAAAACATCACCCATTCAACTATACTAAAAGGCAACAAGACTTATTTGAAATAGACACTATAAAAAAATTACATATATATATATATATATATATATATATATATATATATATATATACACAAAAACAAAAACAAAACCCAAACTGAGTTGCACTGACTCTGCTCATCAGAGTGGTTATTGTTTCTACATCACATATTTCTTTACCAGATAAGATTAAGATTAAATTCCACATAAGCTTATGTTAGGTTGTCAGGTGGCATTCCTCATGATGATAGTACGTAATGGAGTAGAAAACTAGTGTATAAAAATTGACAGCATCTTAAAAAAGTCACAGAAAGCAAGCTACCTTGTAACAGACAGAAAATTTTCTTGTCTCAGATGAAGAATTCTGAAAAGAGAGTCTGGCACATGGAACAGACTATCCATGGAAGTGGTGGAATTACCACCCCTAGAAGTGTTCCAAAGGCTTGTGGATGTGTCACATGGAGTCATAGTTTATTTGGTGAAAATGGACGAGCTGGGTTAACATACTTAATTTTATATGGGGCAGGATAAAGAAAATAAATTAATAAATTGTTTATTTATTAATAAATTAATAATTATTTCTTTATTAATAAATTCATTTATATGAACCAAACTTCAGAACTTCATTTACTACACTTACAACAGAGTGATTTTGTATGCTACTGCAGCAGCTGTCTAAGTTTATTTATGATATTCTAAACACTAACTATGGTTTTTGTTCAGTTTGTTATCCATGTCCAAACAAAATTTTGTCAAAACACAGCATACCGTCTACTAGCAGAGAGGCAAAAATTTTTCAGGAAAGGAGGCATTGTTAGGATTTGGAAGGAAATGTGTGAGCTGGCAAAAATTATGTTGTACTTTGTTGCCTCACTGGAGTAATGAATTTCTCAGGTGTTTAGAATAGAAACAAGTTTTACAGCTCTGTGGCCTGAAGAGTTTCTAAAGGCAAAGTATATGTAGATCTGACCACAGACTACCAACACAGCTATCAACAGGAGTCAAATTACAATCCCCTCGGAAAGGTAGCTATAAAATCTATCATTTTACAAGGGAATTCAGTATGGGAAGAGAGGAAAAGAGACCAGGAAGCTGCGTCATCCCATAGCTGCTGTACAGCACCTGGCCTGTAACAGCAGGTCCTGCTTTCCACGCTGTTTATAGCTGAGCAGCTAAACCATTAATTAAATTTATACAGTGTAATGGAGGAAAAAAAAAGGTCAAGAGCAAATTCATTCAGAGCAGGGTTTCTTATGAGGACCAGATTCTAAGGGAAAGAGGCTGAAGAGATGTACTGCATCCAGGGAAGTGTATTGCACTTCCCTGGCACTGCCAGCTACCACAGGTACTCAGGAAGTGTTTATATACATGCCTTCATGTACATTTTAAATCCATTAAATACACTAAAAAGCCATTTATCATTTCTCCACTGCATGAGAATTTGAGCTGTAAACTTAATCATGTGAGAAAAAGTGAGGGGTTTTGTCTGTTTTGAACCTGGTGCCTCCAAATGCCAACGAGAATAGCTATCCTCTCTTAGTCAGTTTAGCTCCTCTGGGATTAGCCTTCACATGCCACAAAATCCAATGCAGCCCACCACACTCATTGTGCACTCTGCTGAGTACCACAGGGAAGAAGTTCTGCTTGTTCACCCATTTGTTATCAAATACTGACCAGGGTAAGATTTCTCACATATCCCATATCCCATATCTTTTGGTTTTTTGTGGTTTATTTTCTATGGGTGTTTTTTAAATTTTTGTGGCATGTTTTTTTTTGTATTTTGTTTTTTTGTTGGTTTTTTTTTTTTTGTGGCTGGTTGGTTGGGTTGTTTGTTTTGGGGCAGGGGAGGGGGGATGTTGGTTGGTTGGCTTTGGTTTTGATTTTGATTTTTTGATTTCTTATTTTGGGGCCTTTGGGAGATTTTTTAGGGTTTTTTGGGGTTTTTTTTAGTTTTTAGGGTTTTTTGGTGCTTTATCTTGGGATTTTTTGGCAGTGATTGAGGGCCAGGCGGTGTTGAGCAAACCTACAAATGATAGAAAATTTTCTCCTTGGTATAGGTGAAAAGCTTGTATTTCATTCCAAATGTACAGTAGACATTGATGTAAACATCTCTTGGTGAAGTCACAATGTGATCTAGCTAGGATTAGCTATCATTCCATATACATCTCTTTGTTGCTGTACATTTCTGTCCAGAAAAGAAAGATTAAGTTCGAGAGAGAGTCCTGGATCACCTCAACGTTCTTTCCATCTCTCTCTTGTGGCCACAATAATGCAATTTCCCTATCTATCTATCATATTAAGATCTAGTTTTAGTATTTAGAGTGTATGCATAAATACTTAATAAATAGTTCTAAATTTTTTTTATTATAAACCAGGTAAATAATTTTTTTTGGCATAGAAATTCTTCAGAAATGGTTGATCTTGCATTGCTAACAAAATATTAATAACATATTTACCAAACACTAAGATGTATCTTAACTTACTAAATTTCTCTAAGTTATTTCTATCTGCTCTCAAGCATGAATAAGTTTGTACACATTCTTATCTGGTCCTATTTGCATACACTGTTTCTGGGGAAGGGTTAATTACTGCTCATTGTGAATCAGAATGGAATATCCTTACCATTATATTGAATGTCAAAAGTAATTTAAGAAAGTGAACTGGGAAGAAAAATTTGTCTTCTAGATGAAATATATAATCTATTTATAAATGAAAATCTGAAAAATATGAGTTAAATTCTAAATACAATATACCTAGAATCAGCTATCCTCCTTCACAGTTTAACCAAATGAAATCATAAAAACACCTATATTCTTATGCAATATTTGCAAGACTATGAGAGTAGTGTATGCCTTACACTAATGCTAAAGAGAATATCTCTAAATTGGTTCACTTGGTTTCTGCATTAAAAAAAAAAAGAAAAAATAAATCAGCATGTTTGTGAGCAGAAATTAGACTTGTACAAAGAAATCAGATTCTTAGCTAGTCCTACACCTGTTGGCATTCATTTATTTGGATACATGAATTTTGTTATTTGGTGCAGATATGCTCACAATATACCACTCCCAGTGATATTCTCATCTCTCATTAAACAACAAAAGAAACAGTGTTCAGATTTAACTCATTATTTCTTATTATTGTAAGAAATAGTACTATTGTACTATTTCTGTACTATTGTAATATGACTTATTTCACAAATACTAACTTATTAATTATTAAGGAATTATACTACTGTTTTTGTTTTGAAACATCTCAGGTACACAGGTATGAGTCAAGAAATCCACAATGTTTTCCAGAGTATTAGAATTTTTTTCCTAATCTCTTTATAAAACATTTTTTGTGTATCACCTTTTCTGAAAACATTGTGGTATCAAATATTTCCAGTAAAGCTTCTTCTCAGAGTGACTTTTGCCCAAACTGATAGAATTAAAAGATGATGTGAAGAAAATGGCACAATAAACAATAGAGATAGAGCATTTGGTCACATGAGGAGACTGAGACGATAAATAGAAATTCACTAGAATTCACTAGGTTATTAACAAATATGCAGGCACTAATATTTACTGGGCAATGCTAAATATGTAAGTTTCATAACATTGACCAACAGAAAAAGATTTAAGTTGAAAACAGAGTTTTTAGGCAATAAACAAGAATAAGCAGTTTTTTAATGCCACAATGTATAAACAATCAAAATCTTACTACAAATGTGAGAGGTTAATCTCACTCTTAAAGGTTGCACATTGTCTATGGTCCTTGGAATCTACTACCGTATATGTATCTAACAAAGTGAATTCCCCAAAGAAAGTATTTTTATGAGTTAGGAAGATTTCAACAAAAGGGTCTCAATGCAAAGATGGGAAGTTTGTAGTTAAACAACTGGGAGCACAGCTCTGGTCCATCCTGAAAGGGCTGCAGCACCCAGGAGGCCCCTGCAGAGGGGACACAGTGCATGTCTAATCCAGAGGTTGTGGCACCTCCGGAGGTCACAGAGTAGCAGGCACAGGTCAGTAGGAGGCTGTTCTCTAAGCACATTGCCACAGGCCATTTTAACCATCATTTTCCTTTCTACCTGTTTGTATCTATGCACAGGCCAAATATATCTTATGAGTCATGAAGTGCACATATTTTTAAGCATGTACCTTGGGGTGCAAAGGAGAGCTGAGGGAACAGCAATAACAGTAAAACCTGCAGCAACAAGTATGTGTTAGTCTGACACTAATGGGTACAGTATGGATTTTGTGTCATTTTGCCAGAATGGAGCAGGAGTGTCAAGGTAAAATTCAATTTACTGCTATACTCTTGCAAGAGTATCTGCATAACAAAAAGGTCAAGTGGCCCAAAAGAATATCTTTTAAAGTATTAGAGCTGAATGGCTGTGCACAATCTACCTAGCAAAACTCACTATATCCCATCCAGTCTACCCCCGCATTAAATAAAATGGACTATATTCTGCTTCTCTGATCTTTTAAGTTACTCTTTCTTTTATTAGAAAATTAGAAGTGAAAATGGATCTAGAAGAGATGATTTGTGACAGCCATGGCAGATTGTGCATCTGACAAGTGTAAGCTCTAAGAATAAAAGAGCTTTTGATAATTTGATTCTAAGTGACATTCAATGGGATTTAGGTTTCTACATTACTCAGACACTCTTGAAATTTTTCCCCATAAAAGGAAAAATTCCTTTTATGAAGAAGAGAATATTTAAATCCTATCTCCAAGCTGCAACAGTTGTCTCAGGGAAGCTTCAAGATGTAACAGTGGCTCATACCAGAAATGACACAGCAAAAAAGCCTGCCAAGCCAAGGCAAAACCTTCCCTACTTCTGCCGCTCAGATAAAGACACTCATTCAGACTATGAGATGTTTGGGATCCTCAGTTCTGATGGCTGATTCACCCTCCTACTGAATGTTAATGAAGCATAGATCAGAACTATACTGTCTCCTTTTAGACCTGGAAGTTGTAATGAAACTAATAAATGTGGAGGAAGAAACAATAAAATCATGAAGACATGAAAATTACTGAAAAAAAATCAGTGTGCTGACATTAGTGCATAAGTGGATGATATGTTGTTACGTAGTTGGTTTATTTTTAAAATACCTAAATAAATTGCAATCCACTCTGACCTTTCTTCAAGGATTAAAAACATGCTTATTTCCTGCTGGCAACTTCCAGAATAAAAGTGCTGTAGAAAAAAGTCAGGTGGTGCAATCACATTTAGATAAGATGCATAAACAAAAACATTTATGCTACCCATAAAAATCTTAATCTTCTCAGGTCCCTTTGGAGCTGTTTCTTGTTGCTCTTTGCCCTGTAAAGCTACTTAACGCAAGTATAGAGATGTTGTAAGGTTTGGACAAAGTCTCTTTAACCAGAGATGAAAGTCTGTGCAGGTGGAAACATGGTTGATATTTTCAAACTAAAGTGTTTAGCCACACAGTTCCCATTGAAATTAATTAGAAGTGAGCAGATTATTCTCTCACCTTGCTTAAAGAAGCCTCAAGCACATAGCATTAATGAGTAAAGGGATAGGAGGAGAAGAAGAAAGTGAAAGCCCCATAAACTTTTTAAAAAGAAATAGTGTAAGCTGAATGTGTGTTGTAAGAGCCAAAAGATTTGTATGTTTTCTGTAATTTAATGCATACCAATACACAAAGCTTATTAAGAGTACTCAAGCCTCTTGGGTTACTTTAGAAGCATGAATTATTTCATAAACATACCCTGTAGCTCAAGGTGTATGAAGGCACACAAGAGGGAAAATAAAGGAAGGCAATAAACAGCAAAAAACTTGCAAATTGAAATTTAAGGCTGTAACATCTCCTAATTTTTCTCTCAGAGACTGGTATAAAGCCCAGTATTAAATATCAGCTTTATTACTTGCAGTATAAGTTAAATACAGATATACAATGGTATTCCCTTTCTTGGAAATTCAATGCCAGTCATATTGAATATATTTGCAGTTCAAAGCTATGAAGATCAGGTTCCCGAAAAATGCCTTATCCATTAATTGGCCAGTCAAAAGGCTGCCTTTTGGTAATTTCCTATTTCCATTGGGATATACTGCTATATTTTCATATTTAAAAGATTTAGTTATAAATCAAAGGATCATCATCCTCATCTTTAAAAATAACCTATTTCCCAAAAGGAGTATCATTGCCACTGGATTATCTCTGGAAGCATTGCCTTACACATGGCTTTCTATGGAAAGTGATGATCTCTTTCCAGCAGCCACCTCAGGTAAGGAGCAAACAGATGGATATTGCACTCATGTTCCCTTTTACTTTGAAACTCATGCAGAAACTTTAAGTCCCAAGCCTTTCAATTACCCCAGTTTGCTTTGAAATAAATAATGTTGAATGGTCAATCAGAAGTCAGGTAAGATATTAATTTCTGTTTTGTGTAAAGAAAAAAGCAACAACCTCTGGTACTAGAATATTTTTTACTAAACATATATTTTTTACCTAATTGTTCACAGCAATAAAAATGAATGTGTTTTTCCTCTTAAAATTTATAAGTGCATCTAACCAAAAGAGGGGAGACCTTATCAAGCAGTAGAGAATGTAACAGTGTATTCATTTAAGGTATTTTTAAGGTTTTTTCTATTAAAAAAGGATTCTTCCAAAATAAGGCAGGGCCTCAAATTTTCTTCTTCCTTTCTTCTTTTCCTTCTTTTCTGGAAAGTTGACTTTATTTTTGGAAATCCAGTGCTCACAAAAAAAAAAAACCCAAAAAACCTGAAATAAGTCTTATGGCTTTCTATGTCAAGTTCTATGATGATATGTATTATTTTCATTGGTAGAAGCAGGAGGCACTTCAGACCCTCCTTCAGAAACATGACACTGTCTTGATCTTGTCCATGATACTGTTTTTATTCACCTTTTGCCTGATAATCACAGCATCACTAAGGATGACTATCTAACTAAAAGATAAACAAATTTACTTTAAGGAGCTAGACATTCAGTCTACCATGGCGGGTTCTGATGATGCAAATACAGAATGGCTTTTTGCAGGCTTTTAAGTTAATACAGAGCTCCTTATAACCATCAGTCTATGGGGCCACACTTTCACGGATCAGACCTATATTCTTGATTATGCTTTGTGCACTACCATAGTTGGTTATGCTAATGAATTCCAAAATAATGTACAAGGAAAATGAGCAGAAATATATAAGAAAAAGGAGGTAGTCCTTTCCAAGTTGTTGTTCTAAATTCCCCCAGTTTCTTGGCTCGTGGCGACCGCCTGTCCTAAACTGCATATGTAGAGAGGGGAAAAGTTCAAATATACCCGGGACAAGATTAAGACACAAAAGAGGCCAAATGTTGGTAAGCAAAATGATAATTCACTTTTATTTACTCTTAAGAAAGAGAGCAAGGAGTAAAGATAAGAAAGTAGAGAAAATCAAAGGATTACAGAAAGCAAATGACCATTGCCACCCCTGGTCAGAGTCCTCCCACGCACCTGTTCTCCCCAGTCTATGGGTGAGGAGAGCTCAGTCAGACTTGCTGTGCACCCAATTACACAATGTCTAAGTGCTCCTTTGTGGCAGAAATTATCATGTCCCATTATCTTCAACTGCAGATCTTACTGACAGTAGGGCAGTCCTGAAACAAGTTGCTCTTCAACACTTCTCTACACAGCCTTCTTGAGAATAAAGGGCATGGATCGAGTGAACGTGAAGGGGTGAAAAGTCATTTTCATTTCTTAGCATTTCAGTTTCTTTTTGCTATAAACAAAATTTGTTACACGTGTTTTGTATTGTAACAACAATCTACTAAGGTCTATCTACTACAGAAAAGATTTCTGTAAAGTCGAAAACCAATGGCAATTGCTACAACACAATGACATTTATAGATAAGTCTAAAGGTAAGGAAAGCAAAGTTAATAGATGGGATTTCACTGCCAGTTGAAAACTGGAAGCTAAAATACAATTTGATGTTATTCATTATTCTTTTCAAAGTTTATTTAAAATAAAAAAGAAATTTTATATGTTTAATGATATGGTTCTTTACATGCTGTGCTAGGTGCATTAAAGCACAAATAAAAGATACCCCCTCTGCCAAGAAGAATTTGTAATCCAATTTTATGTCTCCCAGATGAAAAAAAAGGTGGAACCAGGCAAGAAGAAAAGACTTTACAACTCAAAACTTATGCAATATATTGGAACCATTCATGTTTCCTGTTATCTCACTTACATATTGTTTGGTTCTCTTGCCTGGATACCTTTCTCATTTACTGTTTGATACAGTCGTGTGGCAAAGAAAAATTGACTGATAAAACTTGTATTGAAAGGGGTTTGTGTTTTCTGAAAAAGGGAGGCTTTGTCTTACAGAACCATGGAATACTTTGGGGGGTGGGGGAGAGGGCGAGTGGGAGAGACACAAGACCCAAAGAAACTTCAAAGGACCCAAAGAATAACTGAAAACATTAAGGGAAACTAGAAATAGAAGGTAAGCAAGGACATCTGATAGGTAGGTCTGAGGAATGCTGTGCAGAAACTTTTAAAAAATACACTTAATAGCCGGAAGAATAACTGGAGGATTTCATTGCATGAAAAGGTCAGTAAAAGGATAGACTTGATGAAGTGGAAGAAAGTGTGAAC
The DNA here is from genome assembly GCF_023055355.1 of Agelaius tricolor. Classification (NCBI taxonomy): domain Eukaryota; kingdom Metazoa; phylum Chordata; class Aves; order Passeriformes; family Icteridae; genus Agelaius; species Agelaius tricolor. The sequence goes on along the minus strand of NW_027269287.1, from coordinate 6,605,859 downwards.
AGAAATGAGGGGGGTGAGTATCCTGTGGAGAAAATTACTGTACCCAAATAATGATCACATTATTTTGATAATTTATTTGATCACAATGGCAGCGGTAGGTGGATTTACAAATGGAATCCCCAAGGAAAAATCAGAACTCCTCCAAGACTGACAAAAATCTATAGCAAATTGTCACTGACGTCATCCTTAGGAATAAAAAGGCCTTCATATTTTTATCTATTTAGATAAAATTTTTAACATTAACACATTAAATTTGATCTTGAGCCTGGTTGTGAATACAAAAAAAAAAAGAATGAAAGCAGGAAAAAGCATGGCACTCTAGGTAGCTGTTACACAGAGAGGCTGTATGAATTTGCCACTTTCTGGAATGTTTATATATTCTGAACATGCAGAGCAGACTGCTCCAGTTTCCACACTAAACAAGCTTGCTTTTTGACCTCCATATGACCTTGCTTAAGTACTTTTTTCTTAAAGAAAGACATCTGGATGCTTACTTCGAGTATGTTTAGTGGAAAAGAATTATGTAACTTCTTGGCTCATCAGAATTCAGAGCTGTATGGTTATTTGCAACTCTTTGTCATAGGCTTACTGTTTTACCTTTGGGCAACATGGAGTTTCCCTTTGTCTCTGATACCCAGTTTTTAAAAGGGAACAGATCCTCTAGTGAAGTTGTTGGTGAAACAAAAACCACTAGATACCTTGAAATACCTTTTAAAATGCTTCAGAAGTGCCTAACTGTGGTAAAAATATACATTTTACTTGACAACAAAGGGATAAGGATGGGTAGAGGAGTAGAGATTAAAAGAGTGTGCTCAGCCAAAGACAAAAAGAAAAATTTGCTAATTCATGTATACATTTTGCAATTTGCATTGACATTTATATTTTCTCAGCCTCTCATGTATTTGAAATCTCTTGCTCATCCAATAATCAAAGCATTCCTTTGTCTCTCTATAGGTTGTCTTGACTTTTCTTCTGCTTCTTGTATGTCAAGTGCTAGGAAAAACATCACAGGCTCTAGAAGACTTCTGGACTCTTTTCCCATCTCATGGTACGATTTGCTGAAAAATAACAGAAAATAGTTTAAAAACAGCAGAAACAACATAAACTACAAAAGAAGGGTAGTGAAAGTAGGTACAGAGAGACATTAAGGGTACACTGGTGGCTGGACAAGAGTGCTGGGTCCAGCTCTGGGGTTCCCAGTATGGTAAAAAATGGTAGTTTTCAAAAAAGTCGAACAAATACCCACTGAGATGAGGAAGGAGATGGATTTCTCCTGTGAGGAAAGGTTGAGAAAACTGTGACTGTTAGAAGGTTCAGAGGAATTTTAATCATAAGTACTAATACCTGAAGAGAGGGTGTGACACAGAAATAGCCAGGCTCCGCTAAGTGGTACTCAGAGAAAGGCCCAGAGGCAAACACTGAAGCACCACATGAGATCCAGATGGTTGTCACTACACACTTTCTTATTCTTAGTTACCAAACGCTGTCACAGGTTGCTTGGAGAGCTTATGAAGGGTCTACTCTTGGAACAATTCAAAAGCTACCTGAACACAGTCCTGAGCAATAATCTCAAAATGGCTTCCTTGAGCAGGGGACTTTGACCACATGACCTCAAGTGGTCCCTTCTAATCTCAGCCACTCTGGAATTCTGGGACTAAGGAAATTAGGAGGAAGTCTGGATGTCAAATGAAATTTAAAAAGCTCTAGCAGAACTCCAGCACAGAAGATGTACAATTTGTGAAGTCCATAGATTTTGTACAGAGACAAAGAAAATGTTTGGACTAAGATTAAGGGACCTCAAAGAGGTCAGATATTGAAATTTTATATGATCCCATCAGTGCTTCAATCAAAAAACCCAAACCCACCAAAAAACAAAAAACCAAGATCCAAAAATATAAAACAAACAAAAACCCAAACAAACAAAAAAGCCCCACCCAAACACAAACATACAAAGAAAAACCACAAAAAACCCCAAAAACTAAACAAGAAAACCAACAAAAAAACCCCCCACAACCCATCCAAACCCATAAACAAAAAAAACAAACAAAAAAAACCACACAACCCCCCCCCCGCAAAAACTAAACAACCAACCAACGAAAAAAATTAAAATAACTACGAAGAAGATATAAAGTGTAGCTATCAGACGCACAAATAGTCTCATGCAGTTAAAATTAGTAGGGTATCAAATGAAGTGGAAAATGACTGTTGCTAAGTGTTATTACTGCTCATAGCAAATAGGATTTTAAATTAATAAACATTAACATATTACTCCACTGTACATTGTGAAATAATGAGGAATGCTGATATTACACATGCATCAAATGTCAGATCATGGTGTGACAGAACAATTCCTAGCAAAGCAGAGCAATATGCAGAAGCCCAGAAGACCTCCACTGAAGAAGTCGTCCAACGTGAAATCCAAATGATCCCATCTAAACTGTTTATTCTAAAAGGTATTGTAAAATCTGAACTTGCAAAAATAAAAAAGACTGTAAAGACAAAATAGAACTTAATCTTCCTCATCTCCTCCTCTTATGGAAAGACAAATGCTTTGTGACTCTCAGAGAACTGCTTCCCTGTGTTTTCAGTATGAAGATACCAAATCTTGTCCATTCACTGCTCTTCCAGGGTAGTAAGGAAGCTTATTAGAGTGAGTCACATCCACAGTACCAAGTAGAGAAATACTGTCTATTTTTAACATGCGAAGGAAAACCTCCAGTACCACATAGCATGTAAGTTCTTCATCTATTTTCCTTATCTGGAGCCATCATTTGGCCCCAGTCCTGCAAGCAGCAGGAAGTTTGATGATCTTAATTAGACCTTAGCACAATATTAGCCTCAATTTTTATGAATCTGAAAACAAGAGAAGCACCCATTTTGGAGCTTTGAACTCATTCATACAATTTAGTCCCTTCCAAAATTTCATTTTCAAAAAGTGCAAAAAATTAACACTTAAAATAGTATGTAGGGATGTTTCAGTTTTTAATCTATCTAGAGCAGTCTAATCTAATATCCAACATCACTAGACTGAAGCTTCTATGTGATGTGCTATAACTAAATACATGTACTAGTTTGCATCAATTTGTGTTGCAAGCCAATTGAATTTGGAAATTATTTGCATTTACATAGTAACATAATTTGACAACTTTGCCTGTTCTCAACTAGCTTATTTTTTAACTGGGTTCAGTGATTAAGAAATGGTAAATAATTACTGCTTACACTGCATTAGTGTGCAGGGTCTACTGCATTCAATTTTGCACATGAGACTGAGTCACCATTGGAGACTCCATACTGTGAGTTCTTTGCTCCAAAGAAGTTTAAACATGAAAGGACGAACAGAAATGAAACAGCAGCACTTGCAGTAACTTGCCTCATTCATCATATTCATGTCCTCTCTGTTAGGCTCATAATGCCTCTCAAGTGTTGAACATTTTTTCCCCTTAACTTTTGCATTTAACTTTCCTCAGCTCATTTTGTGAAATTTCTTTTTAACTTTTAAAATATCATTTGAGAAATTTTGAGGATCTAAACGTTTTTCCAACAGACACGTTTGTTAAATTAATTTCTAATTCAAAATGTCATGCTTTTGCACTTCATGCATTCAAAATGTCATATACAAGTGCCGTGGCAGCAGACTATGGAAATCTTGGCTTGTGAAGGGAAGATGGGAAGGAATATAGTAACAGATGCTCACACATATTTATAGATTATTGTACATAGAGACAGACACACAGCAGGTAAGGCTAGGACAGAAAGGGATGCAGTTATTCTCTTGAGCCCCTGCATGATCACTTAGAACTGCTGAAATACTGCTGGTTACAATATGACTTTAAGCTTATTTTCCAGTATGGCTGGAAGTTTCCAGTTCTAGTCAGACATTCAACTTTCTGCACCTTTCTAATACTAGGTCTGCTGTCTCCTAATGGTGCAGCCAACCCTGCTGCAAAGTATCCTACAGTGCTGTGCTGTTACCAGCAGAGCTGCTGATCTACAGCCAGCTGAGCAGAGGCCAGGGAAACAGCATGAAACAGCATCTATTACTTATGGAGCTCAACGCCATTTATTTGGCTTTCTCCAGCTTCTTCACATAGCTCAGTGGTCCAAAATAGCCATAAAAATGCTCTCATACTTATGCATTTGGCAATCCTGGAGGTATTCTCAGTTTTCATCTCTTCTTCCACTCCATGCTCCTCCTCACTTCTCCAGACTGGAAAGTGAAACTTCTCAATAACAACAGGAATAGTCTTTGGTTGTTGCTGGCAGGTGGCAAATACCATGAAGTATCTCTAAGACTGATCTGCAGTCTGCTGGTCTTTACCTGCTTCAGTTGCCAGCTTCTTCAGGTAAGCTTCTAGAGTCTTCAGAGAGTATTTTAACATTATGCTAATGCTGCTTTTTAGTTTAACTAGTCACAGGTGCCACAAGGAACTGCATTAAGTTTTTATTCCTGGGATTGTGTGAAACAAGTATTTTCAGGTTACACAAAGATGACCACAACCCATGGCTGAAGAGCAAAGAGTAGATTTATTCCATCTCACTGGCTGGAGGATTCCAAAAAAACAAGTGGAGACACATGCACGGCTAAATTCATTTTAGCCAGGGAGAAAAAGGACAAGGCCAGAGCCCTGTGTATCCAAGAGCCTGGAGCATGCAAAAATCTTCACCAGGCTGCGTTCTACAATCTCAGGACACTCTTATCTCCCTTCCCCACCTACAATGAGGCCCCAGTCTGTAGGAAAGGCATTTAAGTCTTTAACAACATCCTCTTATCTACTCTGAGAAAATTCCTTTTCTTTTTCAGTAGACAGAAAACGAACCAAAGCAAACACAAGTACTGAGTTTTCTCACTGAGTATTTTCTAATATCTCCCAGGTGCAGAGTTGGTCTTTAAAAGAAAACAATTCTAAAAACAACCCATTTTTCTCTCTCCTTAACAACCTTCAGTTTTTCAACCCTGTCCTCCCCCCGGGGATAATTTTTAACAAAAAGAGTGTATGTATTAAAATGCTAGGAAGCTATTGTCTACGTGGTTTCAGTAACCTTCATGAGGAGGTTTCATTTTCAATACTCTCAGTCTGAAAGAGAATCCTAAAATGTTTACTACTCACAATCTAACTGAGGATTTCAGAAAACCTATTATAGAAACAAAGATACCTGTACACTTTTTTTAATTGTATAGCAGTATTGCAATTTTTTTCTCTAGAAACTGGAGTTTTTAAACCAACAAAGAGTCAAAAATCCAGAAACTGAGGTAGTCCATTTCATCACAGCCTTGAGTGAAAATAGTATTTAGCACCCTTCCCCTTAAATACAACTTCATGGTGGCAGAGAACAATAATGCGGACAGACAAAAAGTGACAACCTTTCCCACCTTGGGGCACTGCAAGACTATATTTCACAAGATACAAAAAGATGAGAGAAAAGGTCATTTTTTGCTGCCCTTTTTTTTCCCCCTTTTTTTAAATGTTTCTAGTCCTGAAATTCATCTAAAAAGCAAGACAGTCATACAAAAAAAGAGGTCAAACACAAGAAAGAAAAGGAAAACCTTGCTTTACACACTACTCCCATAATTTTCATTATATTAGAGTTTAGATGCTAGCAAAACCACTATTTTGCAAAACAAATTGATACTGAATCACTCAATATTACCACTATAATGGCCCCTAGTAAATAGTAGGACCATCATAGCTGTGATTTCTCCATGAATGCTTATAGTAATTCAAGGTATAGCTGGTGAAAGCAGTTTATGGAACAAGCGCAACAACAACAGCAAGCAGAAAAAACAAACCACAATGATCACAATTCCTTCTGAAATATTCAAGATAGTTGTCTAGTATATATCTTTTTATTATACATATATGCACTATAATTCCATATTTTTGTAACATCACAAGTCAAGACTGTATTGTGACAGGCACATAAAAAGAAATTCATATAGCTTTCCTGGACTCCAGACCTCATCTGGCTCTCACATACTCCCTATCAGTTGTATGCCAGAACTTGTCCCAGCCACAAAATAAGGGACCTGTCTAAATTAAAATTGAAGAACTATATTGAAAAAAAAGCTCAAGAGTAATATCTAAAAGCAAATGGTTATGTAATTCCATCTGTAATTAAGGTGATTTATAATAAATACACATTCTGTATACACGTACCCACATACTTGCACCTTTGCACCCTTGCACATATGCGCACACACATATTTCTGTATGTTGAAATCTACATGCATTTAGCTGAAAATCTCCCTGTCCAATAGAAAGTAAAGAATAAACTAAGCTAAAACTCAAGAGGAAGAACTGAATCCCTTGTGGTATTGTAGTGTTAAGGCTAAATAAAACTCTTAGGCACAAACTGATATTCCAGCTATACTTTTGTAAGACACACACACAAGACATTTTTCCTCTCAGTTCACGAAGAGTATAAACCTGAAAATTCTTAGGATACTACAAAGGTTCTCTTAGTCTTGGCCTGGAGTATTGTTTTGGAAGCTACTTCTGTTGATTATAGAAGCCAAATAGAGATGTAAGATGCCAGCCCAAATGGAGAATACAAATCACTGCTGCCATCACAGACACAGAAATAAATGTTTAGGGTTTGAATGTGGCCCAGTCTCTAATGTAAAGGAACTGAGAATTTTGTGAGGTACCTGCCTTTACCATCAGATTTGTTACCACTTAATTAAATTAATTTATGATTCTCCTGATGTTTTGATATAAATAAGCATCCATACATGGAAAACAAAACAAAAGATGAGCGAAAAAAATCTCTTGTCTTTTTATACCAAATGCTTCAAGACAAAAGGTATAGGAATAAATGTTTAAGAAAGAAAGGGGAGGGGGAGAAAACACAAAATGGAAAAGGAACCATACCTTTGCAGTGAGAGGTTTTTGAAGCTTATAGCTAAATCTGCTTCTTGTGGTTTACTGAACTCTGATAATTTTTCTTGAAGGATTAGTGGCAATTATCATTAAGGCTCAAGCATTTAACTCTGACTGCTGCAATAAATCTTATTAAAATAACTGAAACATACTTTTTTTGCATGTGGCAACCTGTCTCTGAATTACAACCATCTGTACAGAGTTATTGCCTAGTGCACACAGATGGCAGTAAAACAACTATAAAGCTACACCATTCTTTAATCATAACTTCTAACACAACTAAACAAAGTGAAATTTGAATCAGACCATTAGCATTTGAAAGACTATATGATGACTGTAATTAACAGGTACACTTTAGAATCCCTTTATAAAATGTTTTATTGGTTTCTGATTGAAAAATAATTAACAACATGTACACTGGGCAAATGTTTCCATCTTTGACAGCTGACTTAGAGAAATCATATGTTAACAATAGAATCTCAGTTTTAAAGTTTTTATACTGTACGGCTCCCTTACAGATTTAAAATGACAGTGAAAGGTAGTAGAATAATTTATTCCTTCTTGCTTAAGGCACAGAATCATGAATGCTTCAGGTCAGTAACTGCAGGGCTACACTAAACCCCTGTCACTCCAAATCAGTTACAAAGTGAGCATCTGTACTCTCCGTAGCCCTCAAGGAGGAAAAAATACCCAAAAACAAAAACAAAAAACCTACCCCTCAAACAAAAAACAACTAACAAACTCGCCCCACCAAAAATACAAAAAAACCCCCCACAAACCCACAAACTGTCCTCCCAAAAAATTCCACAAAAAAACAACAAAAAAACCCCACAAAACAAAACAAAGCAAAACCCTACAAAATAAAACAAAGCAAAAAAACCCAAAACCAAACAACAATACCACAAAAACCCCTCCACAATACATACAAATTCTGGGGCTCTGAATGTGAACAGGTCCTAAAGGAAGGCAAGAGACAGCTTCACAAATTTCTCTCTTCTGCATAATACTGTAATACCTGCTACATTCAGTATTATCTACTAGATAGAAGGCACCTGAACATTTCTACTTCAGATACCTGAATTTATACTGTAATTTTGGTTGGAGGTGATATGGGAATTTATACTAGTGGCTGTTCACCCATTCAAAATCTTAAAAACACAATCGCTGGACAGGTTTTGAGACCTATAACACTATTACCAAAATATGGTCTCCCACAGAGACATATTAATATTTCCACCATAACATATCTTTGCTTTACCTAATAAAGCTTACTTTTTAAAATATTAAATCCTTCATCTCCTGTTCACTTCCAAAGAATCTATGGGCACCAAACTTCCTTCAATTTTATTGCCCCACTTTTATCTAAAATAACATGGAGAAGAACAGGGAATCGCAAACAAAAGTGTTTCCATGGCTTAAAAATTTATTCATCATCTGACCTGCATCAACTAATAACAGAATGCTTTGACTCATTACAGAAGCAAAACCAAAGGCAAATCTTGTATTTAAAATGAACTAGAAGCCTGCACATGGTTAGTTGCTAGTTCATGTGAAGAAAGGGGGCTTGTCAAGCCATGGTGACTTGCTGCAAAACCATTACTATTTCAGAAAGCATTTTACAGCATCCTATGGTTGGTTCATTGTGAAGAGAGCTCTCAGAAAAGTCAAAAAAGAAATGAAGAAGGCAGCAGGTCCCTAGATGAAGGCTGCTTGTGCTATGTTATGAGATTGTCAGAGCAGCAGATGAAAATGAACAAATTTAGATTTAAAGTATTTGAATAAGCTAGCTTGGTATTTGAATAGATAACTTGGTCTATTAAAGTATGGATTAGCTACAAAAACATTTCACAGAATATACAAAAGATGTTTCATTAGGAAGTTATTCACCAAAATATCTACAATGTTTTCCTCTTACAAACATCTTGTTCTTGTACAGTATTAAACAGGCACATGTTTATCTCAGTCCTTTGTCAGTTCTGAGTACAAATAAAGGAGACAGATGTGGTGAATGTATATGTATCTTGTGAAGCATAATAGCAATTCCTTGATGGGCTTTGGGTAAGCACTTGCCCTCCCTGGGGCATGTTTGAACTGTTTGCGATTCTTTGCTGCCAGCTACACAGCTTGCTACCTGTCAGGAACTGGAATTGGCAGAAAACAGCTGGTAGAAATCAATGGATATGCCAGTTCTGGTTCATCCAGCAGAGATTCTATGGAACAGTGCCGCAATTCTGATTGGAATTAGGCAGCAGAGACAGGCTTTATTTGCTCATAGCTTCAGTGCCTTCTCAGTCAGGGAATATTCAGGTTCAGATGATGTTAAGTGATTATCAAGTTTTAAAACCTGAAATTCACATAACAAATAATATAAGAAATCAGCTGTAAACTAGGAAAAAGCCAGTTGCTGTATAAGTTACACCACAAATCCCATTGTGAGTGTCAGAAATGTCAGCACTCCTATTGGATGTGTCGGTCCTGGGAACATGAAAGAGCAGCTCAGGGAAACTGTAGAGCTTTAAGGATGGCAGCCTTCAAATGCAAGAAAAATCTAACCTAATACTCTGTGAAAAGGTAGGAAAATAAGGAGACCAGTCTGCCTTGGCAGATAATTCATGATAGAGCAAGGGTGGTAGAATGATGCAGGGACAGCCTATAGCAAAAATTTGGAAGCATTGCCTGAGCATGGCATTAGGATGCTACAGGGAAAACCCTAGCTTAATTGGACATTTCAAAAGTAAAATGAGCTTTTGTTTTACATCAACCATAAAGGTCTGAACAAAGAAAAAATAGAGACATTGTTGAAGAATGTGGGTTATTTCCAAGAGCAGACACGGATGAGGATGAGTTACTCCATACCTTCTTTGCCACAGATATCCCCGTCAACTTCTCCCAAGTCTCCATGCTTAGGGGCAAGATTCATGGGAAAAGAGTAAGACCAGGGGACAAGCATCAAGCCAGTGATTGCCAAAGACAACTTTATCCCTAAAAGTCCACGAGTCTAGACAAACAGCATTCAAGAAAAAGCAGAAAGGGGCTGATTTTCTTGCAGGGTCATCCTCCACCATCTCTGAAAGACGATGGTGATCATGGAAGATTCCTGACAATGGGAAATGGGGAAACATCACAGCCATCTTCAGAAAAGGCCCAAGGGGGAGCTTTTTTAAACATGAGGTTGAACTAATAACACCTTAAGATCCTTTCCAACCTGAATAATCCCAAGTAACTCACGGTGATGAATGTAAAAAAAAAAAAAAAAGAAAAAGGACTGAAACACCTTTACAATATATCTAAATAGATAGATAGATAGATAGATACCTAACTGTCTGTTTAGATAAAATACACCTGTACATATAACATATAACCCTCTCTGTCAGATTTTATAGTTACAAGTTGGTTTAGCATCACGGAGTTATCTTTTAAAAGCGAGGGAAGAATATCTGGAGAGAGGGGGGAAATAAATGTTAAAATTCTTCTATTACATCATCCCCTTTTAGATGTCCACACTGCATAAGCCCCCTACTTAAGTACTCTAGAGCTTAAAATGCCATTTTCACACAGGATAAAATAAGAAAAACAACATCTGCACATTGAAGGAGGAAAACAAAAAAACTACATGAAATTGGAAATTGGAAAAGTCGATTGGATCAGATTGGAATTAAATGTATTTTAATCTTTTTATCACAGAAGTTATAAGTTTAAATAAACTTGGCCAGGCCAAGCAAAAACTAGAAAGGAGAAATTAGGAACAAAAAGAGGACCTAGAGACATCACAGCTCAGTTTGGAAGCAGAAGGCCATGTTAAAAATTTCTAAGTGTGAAATGAAGTGGCTGCCTTTCAGAGACAAACAGGGCGAAATGACCTGATGCTAGTGTGATGGGTTGACCCTGGGCAGACTCCAGGTGTCCATCATTTCCCTTCTCAATAGGACAGCAGAGAGAAAGTATAACAAAAGACTCAAAAGGTCAGGACAAAGGCAAGGAGGAATTACTCACTAGTTACCATCATGGGTAAAGCAGACTTGACTTTGAGAAATTAATTTAATGTATTACTGATCAAGTAGAGCAGGATAATGAGAAATAAACACAAATCTTAAAACACCTTCCCCCACCCCTCCCTTCCTCCTAGGCTCAACTTCACTCCTCAGTCTGTCCCTTCTCTTCCTTGAGTGGCATAGTGGAATGGAGAATTGGTGTTGTGGTCTGTCCATCACAAGTTTTTTCTGTTGTTCCCTCCTCCTCATGGGGATGATTTCTCACTCTTTTGCCCTGCTTTAGGATGGAGTCACTCCCATAAGAGAGCAGGGTACAATCCTCCGCAAACTGTTCCAATATGAATCTCTCCCACAGACTGTAGTTGTGGGAGAGCTGATCCAGACTAGTTCCCTCCCACACAGTACAGTCCTGAAGGAACAGATTGCTCTAGCACGGACCTCTTCAATGGGGTGCAGTCTGTCAGGAACTTGTTTCTCCAGCATGGTTCCCCCCAGAGTCACAAATCCTGCCAGCAGGCCTGCTCCAGTTGTGGCATTTTTTTTCCTGCTTCTGATATATAATATCTCAGAGATTATACCACCATCATTGATGGATTTGGGCTTGGCCTTGGCCAGGTCTGTCTTGGAGCTTGCTGGCCTTGTCTCTGTTAGATGTGAAGGATGCTTCCAATACCTTCTCATGGAAGCCATCCTGGTAACCCCACAGCTACAAAACCTTGCCCTGCAAACCCAGTACAACTAGTGGGTTGAATGTACAACTTTGGTTGAATGGCACCAATTTTCCATGCATGCACATGTGCACAAACACATGTACATGCCCAAGGAAAATAAAATTATGAAAGATACAGGCTTTTGTAAGTGGAACATAGAAATGTGAAAACAGCAATTTATAATCTTACAGAACCTCCTTGTTTCATTGTCAGCACTATGGTTCTAAGGTGTTAACTCTGAGGGATTCTTCTGTTGCCAATGCTAAACATACAGTACCTATGCATTTCATTTCATCTATGAAGAATGCAGGTCAGATGCAGTCTAAATCACACACACACAAATTCACATTAAGTATTGCAAATGCCCACAGGGAATTCAGAATCAGCCTAGGTTAGACTACTGGTTTTGTAGTGACTTTTACTTTTAACAATACTTAGCAGACATCTGGCAGCTAGAGCATGTACTCACTTAAAATGGAGCCCTAAGCTTGATTTGGGTATAATTAATGACTTGGCAGTCATTAATTACTAATTCATTATTTTTATTTATATTTTTAAAAATTGCTATACTTTTATATAAATTTGTACTTAATAATGAATTACATTATTGAAATAAAATAATTTGTTGAAGAGAACATATCACAAGTATTGTCTCTCAACCATATGATCAGTAATTTTGTAAAGACCATTGAAAACTGATACCAGGTGAAAGAGAGATGTGGTCAATTTGCCAAAATCTATTTTATGGTTATTGACGGACAAACAAATCTCTATTCTTTCATGTATGTCTTTAATAAAACAAAGCTTTCAATGCCAACCAAGCTGTAAAGAGCTATTTTCAAGATACAATTAAGAAACAACAAAAACTTTGTATAGGCAAAAGCAGGTTTTTTATATAACTGTTCCCTAGTGAGAGACTTGAGATGAAATCAAGGTGGTACTATTTCCCAATTATCCCAGGCCTAAGGAAAAGGATGTGGGAGAGACTGTGATGACTGGAACAATTAGGGGGCAGGATGCCCTCATGCACAGTAACCCAGGTGCAGAGGGAGAGAACACGCACCAGCTCAGGGGACAAACTGGGTGTTGAGTAAGATAAGAAAAGAGGCAAACTCTGTGAGGTAGAGTACTGTCTCCTTGTCTTTACTCAGGTGAACTCAGCTGTGATAACTCCCCTATTATGGCCCCATAATAGGCTATAATTGACTCAACTGCACTGATGTAGTAGTCAGCTGTAATGTATCAGAAGGTGTCAGGCTCCTGAAATGTCTCATCATCCAGTTATTATATCATTCAGCGTAAAACTTTTCACTCCAGGTGTGGTACCCGGGTGTTTTCACCTAGTCTAAGCATAAAAAACCTCAATGGACTTTGTGTTTTTTGTCACTGTGTGACTTCCTCCACCACCCCTAATGAATCAAGAGCATCACTACAGCCAATGCACAACTAAATTGCAACAACAAACTCTTGTTGCAAGTTCTGTGGGTGATGATATGTTTTTACTCCTTCCTTTGTTTCTTTGTTCCTTCCTTTCTGTAATATTTTTGTGCTTTCATACTGCTATATTACTATAGATAATAGTAAAAAATTGGCTACATACTTGCCATTGCAGCCGTATTGTTCTAAAATAAACCCTATATAAATATATTTACAAACACCCATCCATTTTGTTTTGCTCTAACCTACCCCAAGGGATCTGTTAACAAGAACCTGGGTTACCCTTGCCTTCTGGGGTAGGTCATAACACCTGGTCTTCAGAGATCTCTGAAATACTTTCCCACTTAGAGGACAAACCACAGAATCTTCTAACTTGTCACAATGTGGACAACATAATAACAAAATCACAACTATAATGGTTCAATAGAAAACAGGACTCTCCTTTTTAAAAGACTGTAAGGGACACCAGTAAGAATAACGTGATGAAAATCAATGTTCTGTGACATACAAGCTATAACAGAACTTAACTACAAGCATCAAAACCTATGAAGATATAAAAACTTTTCCCTACTTGAAACAAAATATTGATTCAGTACAGCAAAAGACCAAGGTTTTCATTTAGGTTTTGGTAATATGAATTACTGAAAATCCAGCAGTATTTATGATCAGGCTCTATTCCATGTTTCTATCTGAAACGTGTTATATTTAATACTAAAGTGCCTACCAGTCTCCATGCCAACGCTTCTCTGCTTTTACATCCTTTGATACTTGTTATTCTACCATGACCTCCACAGTCAGTCCAGCTTAATTATGCTTCTGCCCTCCTATGCCTTCGTTTATCAATATACTTATCTCCTTCTGAAACTATGTATCACATCTTTTTCCCTTCCTCCATTAACACAACATTTTTCTACAAATAATAACACCAATTAAAGTGAAAATTCATACTTACTCAAAAAAAATATGGGTGTGCAGATGTGTTTGCTAGTTCCTAAGGTAACCATGCAAACTTAGAGGCCTTTCCTTTGTCTCTTTATCAACACATTACTCTCTGCAGCTACTGTTTTATATCAGGATGGTAGAACGATTTGCAACAAAACCAGTTTCTTGTGTACTAGTGGTGTTATTTGAAACCATGTGAAATCACAAGAGCTATGCTCATTATTCTAACTGGTGGTCTGGTCCTAAAATGCAGAGTGGATGTTTTTGCTTTTTCAGACAGAGATGTATGATAAATCATATACTCCAGTATTTACTTCATTCAGTGCAATGAAGAATATCTTTGCAGAGATTGTATCTTCTAATGTAAAGAATAATTAATTCACTAAAGAATGGGAAAGAAAAATACACACCAGTTCTTCGCATTTTACAAGTTTTAGAATGAATTGATGGCAAGAACTAGAATACAAAGCTCAGTAATCATGCAAGCTGAAGTTACTAGACTTTGGTTGGGGGAAAAAATAAATTATGTGAGGCACTTAAGCTTATAGAGAGTATCTCTTGACTGGTTTATATATGGGACTGTATTCATCATTGTTTAGTAAATCTAACCACTGCAGGCTAGGTATGCAGAAATAGTTTTCTTTCTATTAGTTCATGAAGTCAACAATGTGTGTCTGTAAAGTGAACTGCTAGGCAGCTCATCTATGAATTCTCTACTCATAAATATATAATACAAGCTTTTCATGAACATTCATATCTTGGAAACAAAAAGACAGGGTTTACCATTTTAAATTTCATGCTTTTCTGGATAAATCTTTCTTATGTTAAAAAGAATTTCAGATACTTTTTCTGATGCTGAAATGCCATAATTCAAATATTCCAGGAATCATGTAATCTATTCTCTGCAAGAAACAAGTTCCTCTATGAAAGCAAACCTTTTCCTTCAGACATCCACTGCCCAATCAGAGTGTGGTCAAAAAGTTTGAATGACAGAAATTTGAAGTTCTTGAAAAGTTTTTCCTCTTCCACATTTTTTTATATTCCTACTAAGTTTGCTTCCTACTATGCATATTCTGTGAATTTATGTGAAGTTCTTATTTCTAAATCTGACCCTTTCTAGGCTGGCTAGAGATATATTGAAAGGCTTGCAGCCTCTGCATCACTAGTGATGTCACTGCACTAAAGATATTCACATTAACTCTTGCCATAGTAATAATCATGGCAAAAATGGCAGCTCTAGTTTTCATTACCGTCCCAGTGAACAGTTCTTTTGTTGTTTTTTGCCAAGAAGAAAAATTTTTGTAACAGCTACTGCATATTAGCAGCTGCAACATATGCAAGCTGTTCCAGATTACTCTCCCTGGTCACTTCAGTTGAAGCCAGTCAGTTCTCAAATAAGAAACTTCTTTACCAGAAGGTCAGACTAACTTCAAATATCTTTGGCAATATCCTCTTTATATTCTTATTTCTTCGAAAAGAGTAAAATAAAACCATTATTTTCAGGGAACACTTGGAGGAAAATAAATTTGAGGCTAATATCCTCTGTATTTTTAACTCCTAATCCCTTTAAGGTGTTCTTACGAGTCAAAGGGGTTCTGTTACACATCTACCCATTCTTTCATTCTTTGTTCTTGTTGTTGTTTTGGTTTTTTGGGTTTGCTTGTTTGTTTTTTTGTTGTTGTTGGGTTTTTTGTCAAGGTACCATAATGGATGCCAAGAGTATCTGGTTTTGGGTAGTCATCTGACCACACTGCACACACCTCCATGATTCACTATCTATTGTATCACACATTCAAAGCCATTAACCAGAAATTGCAGAATTTACCCTACTTAAATTTTGAAATTATTAACCTATTCTGTACTACCTTTACATTATGACAATTGCAGGGAGAAATTGCAGCATTCCATTCTCCCTTCTTCCACAAACACTGTCATGAAATCGGAGACTAAATGAGCTAATGAAATTACTAAGTTTTAAAGGCATTAATTTTTTTTTTGAATGCTGTGAAACATAGCAATGTTCCTCGACTAAAGGGTGATGAAGGATTTACTGAACTTCTAAGTGGAAAGCAGACTACAGCTTCCAGCTTTCAGGACTCTTGGGGCAGATAGTCAGCTCAAAGCCAGCCAGTTCTGAAAGTACCCTCCAAGCAGACTGGGTACACAAGTCTGTGCTTCTCCTGCTCTCAGTGGAATGGGAGCAGCTGTTTCAATTCCTGGTCAGAAAGTCACCCACCATGCAGGAATAGCAGAAGTAATTATATATCTGAATAACATACACTTCTTCCTTCAAAGGTCTCCTAGTCACCAGCTGTAATTTCTCTTGTACTTCTAAATAGCTTTAGCATGTCTCATAGAGCAAATGTGCTCCACCAGAACTACCCAACAGGTCTGTGTAGCTGAAGGAAGTTGAACAGGAGCTGAGGGTTCTTTGGATCCAACTCACTGAAGTCAGCAGTGCTATCAAAGCAGCCTGCACAGAGGTCTTTAAGCTAACTAAGGCAAATTCTCACCATTTCCCTGGGAAGCACAAGGGAATGCATGCATGCAGTTCCACAAGTCATTTCTCATACTGAAACTGTTTTCTTTTCTTGTTTCACCTTATTCTATTTGAATAGCCAGACCAAAGACATGATGAAGTACCATTTGTACATGATCACCTTACTTCAGAAATACCTTAAACTAATCAATGATGCTCCTCTGAAAAAGGCAACAGGTTTTCCCACCTGTTTGCTTGAGTAATTTTTCATTCCAAAAAAGCTGGGTGCATTTTTAGGGGGGCTAGCAGAAAAAAATTTGATGTATTTGATGTATACATCTCCAGAAGCACTCCTACATTTCTCTGAAGTAGAAAGTAATGCACAAATACATGCAAAATCATTTTGGTTTTTGGTAATGAGCTGAGGTCCCCTGGGATTTATTTATTTATTTTATTGTGAGAATATAAAAGACCATTACAAATAACTACTTTGACGTAATTGAAGGTGATGGAAGTTGGCATCTCTCTTTTCCACTCTTAATATTTTAGTTATCTCTATCTTACTTTTATTCCATGATTTATTTTCAATTCTTGGTCTTCAATTAATTTAAGCAAGGATGATTGTTTATGATCAGAAAGCAATTTTTTTTATTACATAACTTTTTGCAATTCCTTAAAATTTCTGTCCTCCTTTGATCCATAATCTCCTGAAGTTTATTCTTGGAAAACAGCAAATTATCAATCTGCAAAATTACTGTCGACCTCCATTGAGTTACATGTCTTTAGAAGCAAAAGAAATACCTAAATGAGATAATTTTGGTCATTTTGTTAACCTTGCCCAGTAGAGATTATGAGATTTTAAACAAGAGTAATTAAGCTAAACCACTGACCATATTCTCTGCATCAATAAATCTAATTTTTATAGTATGTGTTGTATATGTTAACAAAGAATTTTGAAACTGTTAAATAAGACAATGAAAATAGACAGTATTAGACTACATATTGTTTAGCAAAAAAATTTAGAAGGCATATATTAGTATTTATTTCACCCGCACAAATTTTGCAGGTTGGAGAATGGACATAAGCATCCATTTTTTTCACAAAGATATCTGGTTCTCCAGGTAGAGCTTAACTGTTGTATAATACTTTGAATCAGGTACACTAAAATAAGTCTTGTGGACTGCTAAAGGGCTGAACCAAGAACAGCATTTATTTCCATACATTTCACCTTCACTCATGGGCTAAAATGTAACTTGAAAATGTTCTTGAAAATGTTAGGCATATTTCTGCATTAGGAAAAATAATTATTCTTGGGATCAAGAATTCTTGGTATCAAGTATGTCCTATATATTCATGTTTCCTTACCTGGCAGGAAGGAAGGGTAAGAACACAGCATAAAAAATGTAGGCATGAAGTTCCCTGATGAGGGCTGAATATGGATATTCTGCTAGTCTTCCCCACCTCAACTTACAAAAAGGCAGGAGAAGGCTCCAGAAAAGGAAAGGCAGAGTTATTCTGCCTTATATCACTGCTGAATCTTACTGTATATCAGCATTATGGATTTGACATCAGAGGAGATGGAGAGGATGGAGCACCTTCCCACATTGGAGCATGGAACTCTGACATTGCTTCTGAGTGTTGGTTGTACAGATCCAGTATAGATGATTGTAGTACAGTAGTTGCAGTGTTTGTACCCTTATAACTTCCATTTTATGCATGGGAAAAAGGTTTAGTTGCTCTAGCTGAGGAAGGATTTCTGTGATCAAAGGGTGCAACTGGATTTTCATTGACAACTCTGTCTCCCATTCATATAATGCATTAATCAGAGTTTTCACAAAATTATTCTATTTCATCAGACAATCTTATTCCTATCCAGATGGCAGAACTAATTCAAGCTGCACAGCTTCAAAGAAAGCAGATGGACAGAGAGGCTCTTAAACCTCTGGAATTACCCCACATATACTGACACACCTGGCCAAAAATGAAAAAGAAAAACAAAACAAACAATGAAACAAAAACCCCAAAAAGTCAACCAGCCAACCAGTCAACCAACCAACTAATCAAAACCTCTAAAATGTTATCTGACAATAACCCCAGATGACCCAAGAGAACTGAATTTAGCCACAGAATGTAAAGTCATCCCAAAGCTTAAAATAAAATAATTAAAATATAAAGCCCATACTTCCCTGTGCTGATAAGGCAGTCATGTTTTTGATAAGTTTGCAATGTTGAGGAAATGAGAAAGAATAAGATACTTAAGGTGGTTTAGAGGATAGTTACCTCACAGAGTACAAAGCACCTTGCAAACATAAGCAGTTAGTTCCAGGTTTTTGGTCTGATTTTCTAAACTCTTAATTTACTAGAATGTTGGGTGAGAACATTTTGATTATTGTTAAATCTTAATAAAAGTCAGAATGCTCTGCCTGGCACTCTGCCATCCCATTCATCTGGTCTAGTGGTCACCCATTAGGCAGGCTGTTGCAGAAACCATGACCACAAGCTGTTTGCCCCCCAGCGCTCCAGGAACATTGCATGAAAAAGGACCCCCAAATCCTCAGGTTTCTACCTGGCAGACGATTAGAGATGACCCAAGAAGCCCCAGAAACGCTCTCAGTATTTCACAATGAAATGTCACTCTGACCTTCTCTAAGCAAAATGTCAGAATTTTCATTACATGGAAAATTTCAAAATGTCATTTTTGTTGCAGTTCTGAATGGTACTATTTTTAATTTCCACAGGACAGGAATTATGGTGTCTGTTTAACTCTTGTCAGTACACATTCACCTTTCTACAGCATTCTAGGCTTGATAACTTTTCATCTAATGTTTTAAATTTTTTTTAAACCAAGAGAGTGAATCAGAAGTCAGGCATACAATTCCTATTTTTATGCTTAAAATGTAGTTCCGCCCCTAACACTTTATTTGTATCCAGAATAATTTTCCAAAACTTTCCTAACATTGCCTGAGACCACAATAGCTTTGTTAGCACAACTGTGTGAGTTCCTGAGGAAGCAAATTCTAGTAGCAGTTCAAAATTATTCCAGCAAAAATTTCAGGATACTAAAAAAGTAAAACATCACCCATTTTCTCTACTCATGATTAGAAAATACATTGCATCCATGTCTTCATTCTAGAGTGTAACCAAAACACTGTGTTCAAACTGTGTTAAAAATTGCCTGTTTAACTGAGTAAATTAACATAAAAATGGTAATTTCTGAGATGCAAAGTTAGTTAATTGGCAGATTCAAGGGCTGAAAGCAAGCTGATGAGAAGGCATAGAAAGTGATTATTTGACCTCTCTGGCCACACACACACTATCTGCTTGATGCAGTCTTGTCTTGGGAGATACAGCATCTTAGACATCAGACCTGATAAAAGACAAGGACAGCTTAGTGCCTGAAGAATATTAATTCTTGAAAAGACTGCCACATTATCATTTGTTGGCATATCTCCAGCAGAACTCAGCTATTTTAGCATTCACAGCTCTTCCAGTTAATATTCTTTGACATCTATCCTGAACAGATGTTATTACCGAGGTTATCTGTACTTCTGTCTTCTCTGCTGATGGACTGGGATGGTTTGGAAGGATGAGTCTTTTTAGGCAAGAGGAACTCTTATTTTAGTTTATTCAGGCCTTAATCAGTTTTATTCCTCATCATCTCCCTCCTGCATTACCTTTCTAGTTGCTGCTGGCTTATATTTCTCTTTAAAAATATAAAAGGTTCGTTATGACCATCACTTGGCCTATTTTTTTCCATCTAAACTTCCAGTCTTAAAAAATGCTATGGTGCTTTGCTATCCTTCTCTGTTTAAGCTACTCCTACTCATCCCCTCCAGTTTCATGACTGGTATAGAGATAATAGGCAAGGGAGGGACCACATACTGTTCAAAAGAGCTCTAGTATGAGGCTACATTCATGCAATAGAAGCAATAGAAAAAGAGGAATTGACAAGGAAAAGATGTGGAAGATTGCTGGGGATAGAAGAAAAACCACTAGAATGAGCCTAAGAGTGTAAGGAAGTATTTTGTCACTGCTCTGATATAAACCTTCTAAAGCAGAATAAAAAACCTGTATTTATGAACTGTAACTAACAATAACATCAATCAATAACTTCTAAACCACAGAAGAGGGAGAGACAGAAGACAGCTTTGCAAAAATGTAATTGTACAGTTATGAGTCAAGTTTGCACCTATCAATCATACAAAGGCATGAGTAAATAGCCAAGTAACTAAAAAGGCTTCTGAATGAAAATCATTTTCACATTTACCTGCAGCAGATATTTGACCCACGGCAAATGTAATGCATGACTTTTTACAGATTTGTTTCATGCTTTCCTTTAAAATAAAGATGTAAGAAATGTGTGTGTTCACAGAAATCTAAGTTCAGCACCAACACTACAACTTGAATGGATAAAGCATCAATTTTTACTGTAACCTGTCAAATATGTACTCCTGAGGTATATATATTTCTCTTCCTTTCTTTCTGTGCTAACAATTCAATCAACAGTGAGAAAAACTAGCAGGCTGTTTTCTGCCCAATCCCCCCTTTTCTGTCTCCAAATACAGTCTTATAGAAAGCACCAGAATTTACTATCATTTCTAGCCTTAATGGTACCAAAATATACTAAAAAAAAGACTCTTCCCTTGTTAATTTTTGATGAGATTTCTAAGACTTAAAAATCCCCAGTAACCTTGTTTTGGCATGTATGCGTTGCAGGTTTCCAGTAACCAAATGCTTTCTGACTGAGATTTCCTAGTACAGAGGATGCTCATTCTGTACAGCAAATTTCCATATTTTGTTTATCCACCCCTAAAAGAAAATTATATTTTTATTACATAGCATTTGAGCCAATGTCTGCTGGGTTCAGAGGGCACTGACAGCCTTATCTCTCAGAATTTGCTTTTTTTCTCAAAGGGTCTAGGTCAGCATTGGACTTTTGCTGCTAAATTTAACTTATATCTCACATGT
The DNA here is from genome assembly GCF_023055355.1 of Agelaius tricolor. Lineage (NCBI taxonomy): Eukaryota > Metazoa > Chordata > Aves > Passeriformes > Icteridae > Agelaius > Agelaius tricolor. Next base: position 6,584,453 of record NW_027269287.1, on the reverse strand, counting down.
ATTTTGAAGACAGGGAAGGATTACATAGGTTCATATAAAAGGCAATTACACCTTTAATTTCTCATGTGCAGATCGTATGTACAGCTGGGACACTTAAGTGATAAATTAAAGCGTCTTCAATAAATGAACATGAAGTTAGGAAAAAAAGATAAATGTAAATTTTTTAAATGTGTGACTGTGTCTGAGCTATATTCCAATTTCCATTCCTGAAAGAGAAATTTTAATTTATATGACAATCTAAAACACCCAGTAGAAGATTTTCAGGGATCTTTTTACTTAATTCTGAGTATTTATTGCATCCCTAGCTGCCAAGATATGCATGTATACACTGAACACTACATAAATGTTACACTGGCTCTGATGCATTCCAAATTAATAAATAACCAATGAGAAGTAATTTGCATTAATTATGTATTATGAAATAAACAGATCTTTAAAAATTTAGACAGAGCCAGTAAATAAAGATGCTATTATAAAACCATAAATATGCTTGGCCTATGATTAACCTTGCAACCGAGTGCAAAAATTGACCACTCAACATGCATCTTAAAATGAACCACAAAAAGAAAGAAAGAAAAATTCTGTGTTTTGGGTAGCCTTTTCCCCACTCTGTGCTAGAAATACTACAAATACAAAGTGGATTTTTCCTTTGGTATTTGATATCTAAACTGCATTCATTCTTTCTCATTGTCTGTATAAGACATATTTTAAAAAAAAATTCTATGAGAAAATATACATTTTCTTAAACTGAGAAGTGACATTGCAATTCTGCCTTTTCAAATCCAGATGTTGCCTTACATGTAATACTCTCTGCTGTTCTAGAAACCCAGCAGACAGCAGTGTAGAAGTTCAATTATACTAACATTTTGTATTTTTAATCATTTTCTCCTATTTTCACTTTTACTTCATGAGCTGCAGAATTGTTTTTGTGACTCACCTGTATTGCAGCATTCAGGTTCACCAGCTCTTTAACACCTGCAGCTTTACCAAGCTGAATTAAGAGATATCAGGCAATGTCTGTGATGTGATGTCTAGTCCATTAATACACATGCTTCTACAAGCCCTAATTACTTTTGATCGGAAACATATTATTTTTTATTGCCCACACTGCCAGCGGTGCAACACTGTGGGAGGGGGTGCCTGCAGCAGCTCAGCTCCCTGCAGTGTGAGAGGGGGGGAAGCTCTACCTGTCCCCAGCTTTACCCTGCATATCAAGGGTTCACAGTAAAATAGTCCTGACACTGACCTCTCAGAGACCCAGCAGCTGAAACAGCCTTAACAATGCATTAACACAGCTATGTGCCCCGTAAACTATTACCAGCTGCAGGCTGGGGTGGGGACCTGGAGCAAGAATGAAAGAGGAAGGGAGAAGAAAAAGGACAGAATGGATAAGAGGAGGAATTATTTGAAAAGGGGATGATTATCAGCTAGGGTGGTATTGGCATATTCTTTTAACCTCGTTTCTGAATTTACCTTGTAGTTGCACAGCAATATGTCCTGAGCTAAGGGTCAGCTTCTATCTTGCCATGCCTGAACTGGTTTCTCTGTTGAGTCCCACCAAACCACACCATATTGCTTTAGCAACAACAAACATAATCAAAACAACTTCAGGGAAAGTAGAGTTTATTTGCCTTAATTTATGTGGCTAGCAGCTTACTGAGCAAAGAGAGAGATCAGCAACTGGAAATACACCATCCCCTGTAGAGTCTCATAGCATTTTATGATCTAGTACATCAAATACTATGCTTCCAGTGCAATCCAAATTTACAGGTGGTCTACCTGCAATATATTAATTAAGATAGACTTACTTCATTGGTGATTTTTTGGGACTTTGGGCAATAACACTGCACTAATAGGAAGCAGATTAAAATATGGAACCTCAATGTAATTTTTAATCCAGCTGAACACATGTACTATTTGCCATGGTTGTTGCTACAGTGTGCAAAACCACAGTTCAGTGGTAGACTGCCTGTCACAGCTGTATCACTGAACTCCAAGAATAACCCACCCAGAAGCTCCAGCTGCTTGAATAGTGACACAATATGTTACCAGAATTCAAAAAGTTATTATTTCAGTGGTTTATAAAAGTTGACATTTAAATGGTTTATAAAAATATCAAGAGGTACTGCAATAAACATCAAGGGAAAGAGTGCTGGATGGAGAAAAAACCTTGGGTTTCAGGTCAGAAGTTTGACACTATTTTGGCCTGAGAGGGCATTTTATTTGCTACTGCAGTTTGTACCCTGATACAGCTGATTCTAGTTTCTGGCTGGTCCAGTATCTCCACTATAACAAAGGCTCTTCTGACCCACTCTGGCAATGCCAAAAACACTCCTCCTTTGAAATAAAAACATTTACATGAATAACAAGTAGCTGAATAGCTGCAGTGCTTTTTATCAAGAGGTATGGCACCCATTAAGTCTTCAAACAGGACGGGAATGGAGCTCTATCATTATGTGTTGCAACTCACTCATTCACTCTAAGAGCACAGCTGAATTATTTGTATACATTATCTTTCATTGTCTGATCATTTGTCTGGAGGTTAGGCAAAACCCATGCCTTGTGCTAGAGGCTAATCAGCAATCCCAATTAATAAAGGAAAAGATAGCTAAAATTAAAATTTCATTTAAGAGCCCATAGTCATAAAATATGAATAATATTTAATATCAAGAAATATAAATTATTATGACCAAATATTATGCAAAGTTATAAATAAGCAAATATTAGTGGTATTGTAGCAATTATACCCTGAACAGAAGATAGCATAGGTTGTAGGGGAATTTGGCCAAATTATTTGCTGCAGTTAGAAACAATGTGCAATTATTAAGGCTTGAATCAGATGTGATAAGAAACAGTAAAATCTCTATCAGTTTAGAAAAGAATCAGTAATATCCTTGCTGGATAGATGTTAAAAATAATTTTTATTAATTTAGACTAGTGTTTATAACAATGGTTAATCAGCTTGAAAGAAAATTATTTAGTCCTCCCACCACAAAAAGATGTTAGCAAGGGAAAAGTTCTTTGTATATGTAAGAGTCTGTAAAGTCAAGGTTTTATTTACTCACATAGTTAATTTCCATTTGAGTTTGACATTTCATGCTTCAAAGCTTAGGTCTTTTGAAGATATTTTACATGTCTTAAATAAAGCTCAGAATTCAGCAGTCAGTTCTGGATGAGTGGATGAAACATTTTAAATAAGTATTTTTCCACTTATAACTGGGTGTGTTGTGCTTATCACCTATCTGTGTTTCATATGTTCTCTCTAATGTCTACAGATTTTTCAGTTTCAACCACTTAAAGTGGATTAAATACTTGTGCATACATAATGCATGTTCCTATACAGAGTCCATGGTTATCAATTAAGAATAATTACGTTTTTGAGAGAAAAATGGAATTGACTTATAAAGCAAGCTAATAAGCCAGGAAGACTGAATTCACAATCTTGTAAGTTGTAAGACATTATTTTACTAGAAACCAAAACTCTGCAGACAAAGTCAAATCTGACTGCAGTGGCAGAAATGTTGGCCAGGAAGTGGTCTGTCATTGTTTGTCCTTTACCCCTAGTCCCTGAACTGACAAGAAAAATTAAAGAGTCAAAATTTGTGTTTTTTCAGAAATATATAGTAAGAATGGAGAGAATTCAGCTGACTGGGATAGAAGAAGAAAATAACAAAACAGATAAGGAAAAAATAATGAGAAAAGATGACATTCAAAGGGAACATATAACAGGAGCACCACAGGAAAGGAGAAGCAAAGTGGGAGGAAGAGAAAGGGCGATAGCAGTTGGAAGAACTATGTAGAAAAGGTGGGCAGAGGAAAATGTTTAACATAACGGAGTGAAGAGGAGCATGACAGTAAAGAGAATATGACTGAAAGAAACCAAAGTGTAAAGGTCGTGTGTAGAAACAAAACATAGAGGGGGAAAAAAAGCAGAGTTGGGAAGAAAGTGAAGAGGATTTTTTACAAAAACACTGAAAATTTGCATAAAAAATGAATGAAAGTGAGTTTTGATGATGGGATGTATATCGAGGAAAGGTATGCAAAGGCATAGGAAGTGAAAGGAAGAGAATATACATAAAAATATGAAACAAGTAAATAGCCTGAGATCAGTTTGTTTTACTTTTTGGGGGAAAAAAAAGTATATTAAATTTAAAAATTAGCAAAGCCCCAGGTCTTCTATTTGACTGTATTAAACACAATAGTAAATAATCACATGAGCATCCCATAATCTGTAGTTTTGACTTTACCTGAGCAAGCTCTGTAAAAGGCTTCGGGACCTAAAAACCCAGTATCTTACAATTGTAATCGCAAAGATTCTTTCTACAGCGAGGTTGGTTTTGTTGCATGTTCCACGTCCTGGAATTCATCAGTTCCAAGAGAGAAAGACACATTGCACCTCCCCGTTACTTGCAGGCAGCGCCAGCATCTCAGACCCCGTTCCGGCTGCGTCTCGCTGCGGAGGCGGGGGAACCCTGGGGACGATGCTCCGTGCTGGCTCCGCTCCGCCGCGTCCCCGGTCCTGCAGTGACATCCAGCGTCCAGGTTCGGCACTGCCTCACCGAGAGCAGCCCTTGCCCTTCCTCGCTGCCGCCCTTACCAAACCTCATCGCCTGATACAGCCAAACTCATTTTTCTCCTTGAACAAGGCACAACAGGGTACAGCCAGAGACCCTCGGGATAAAACTTTGTAAAATATGAGAGAACTAAAAACTGGCTTAGGGGATGCACCAGAGGTAAAAAGCAATTTATATAATATCATCAGAAGAAAAAAGAGAAATACCTTTGAGTAACTAAAAAAGGGCAAAATTTATGGACTGTAAATTCATGAGCAAAAGACCTAACTTCTTCCCTTTTTAAATTTTTGTTTTAAAGCTATGGAATAAGTGGAACTGATTGAGTGAAAATTCTGGAATTTCCTTTCCTTTCCTTTCCTTTCCTTTCCTTTCCTTTCCTTTCCTTTCCTTTCCTTTCCGAACCTTTCCTTTCCTTTCCGAACCTTTCCTTTCCTTTCCGAACCTTTCCTTTCCTTTCCTTTCCGAACCTTTCCTTTCCTTTCCGAACCTTTCCTTTCCTTTCCGAACCTTTCCTTTCCTTTCCTTTCCTTTCCGAACCTTTCCTTTCCGAACCTTTCCGAACCTTTCCTTTTCTTCCCGAACCTTTCCTTTTCCTTCCCAGAACCTTCCCAGAACCTTCCCTTTCCTCTCCCTTTTGTGATTCTGAATAAAATCATGGAATCATAGACTCATACATTCATGTTGGAAGGGACCTTAAAAAGCATCACACTGTAGGCAAGGAAAAAAATTATAAAATCATCAGGAGAGAGAGAGTTGAAGAAATAGCCTCATAGCAGTCCCTTACAAAAATATATTGGGTTTTTTTCCTCCTTCTTTTTTTTTTTTAATTTAAAAATTATCTTTTTTGCAGTGCTCGTGGGGTGAATGCACTGTATAAATACAAAATGCTCTAGTCGCAATAGACAAAGTATACGCAGATCACCAGAATGCTCAAACCCCCTTTATTCTTGCTACAGGATCACAAAGACCTCTATCGCAGCCTTCCAAAAATAGGCCTGTAACAACCTAGAAGAAAGATTCTGAAAAACAAGCTTTTAGAATAATCAGATTGTATAGGAGGAGAAGAAAACTTCTATGAAACAAGACAGCTTTCCAGCCTCCCACTCTTCTACTCTTCCTACAGAAAATGCTAGCCCTCTAAAGCTGCTTGCAAAAATAAAAATTTCTGGAGGTGTGGTTGTAATTTTAAAATTTTATGGCCCCTATGAGAAATTTGAATATTTCTTTGGTACTCTGTACTGCATAGCCCATTGATTTTGATTATAAGGTGCTCTACTTTTTTTTCCCTTTTTATGCAGTGTTGTATCTGTGTACATCTACCAGAAATGTGAGAAAGGAAAGAAGACTGTAAGAGAGAAGCTAACTTTCAGCCAGAATTTCCATGGATTTAGGCTGATGAGGTACCTTAAAGAAGGCCTAAATAATCTGCCACAGTTCACAAACTCTTAGTTTTTTAAGATGACGGCTACCCTGCTCTTCTGTGATTAGCAGACACGATTTGCAAGGGCTCTATTCATTCAAAACAATCTGCAACCTTTGATGTCAAAGAAGCTGTGGAGTGCCTGACTGCAAGCTGCAGAGGGTCACAGATCTCTGCTCTGCACACAGCCTTATCTATTCATCAGAAATTCATCCCAGCCATGGAAACTTTTTCATTTTCACTGCACAGGCCTCAGAAAGCCAAATGGCATGGGAAATTTAATGTAAGTCAGTCTCACATTCCCTGACCATGAATGTGAAAAAATTAATCCTCTGCAGCTAAATACTTTTGTAGTCATTTGGTATAAAAGGCAATGGTCTGTCACTTATATCCTACACTAAACCAGTAATGAAATCTTGAAAGAGAAGGCGGGGGGTGAAGGAGGCAGTAGTTTCACTGCCACAGTGAAGCCAAAATTAAGCCATTGCCTTACTACTCTGAAGCAATTTGGGAGGTTGCATAATTGAATGCACAGTGTTATTCCCAGTAGCACAGGATGCAAGCAGACCTTCAGAAGTCAGGTGTGATGGCAGATGTTTTCAGTGACATCTGCAGAGCTTTTGCCCTTGCTTCTTTTTAAGCATTTCCACCACTGACTGGAGTTCTGCAGCAATATTTAACATTTGTGTTCTTTTCCTTTGGTCTCACGCCCCAAATAATAACATTAAAAGGAAGTGAAACCTCAGGGGCCTCCATCAGACACACCAAACCAACACTTGATTATGATGCCTCTTCTTGCTTTACAAGCTCCTTAGGGAAGACAGTTCAGGAGAAGGTCAAATTACAGAGCCACAGAATGGTTTGAGTTGGAAGGGACCTTAAATATCACCTGGTCCAACCTGCCTGCCAAGAGCTGGTACATTTTCATTAAGTTGCTCAAAGTCTGTCCAACATGGCCTTGAACACTTCCAGGGATAGAGCACCCACAGCTTCTCTGGGCAACCTGTGCCACCCTCACAGTGAAGAACTTCTTCCTAATATCTGACCTAAACTTGCTGTCAGTCGGTTTGAAACAATCACCCTTGTCCTGTCATCACATGCCCTTTTCAAAATTCCCTCTCCAGGTCTCTTAGAGTCCCTTTAGCTACTGGAAGGGGCTCTAAGATCCCCTTGGAGTTATCTTTTCTCCAGGCTTAACAGCTCCCTCAGGCTGACTCCATGGCAAAGGTATTCCAGCCCCCTAAGAATCTTCATGGCATCCTCTGACCTCCCTCCAGACAAAAGAAACAGGTGACAAATGCAGGTGTTACAGAGGTCTTCCAGTTGCAAATATACACAGTAAATACAATAATGATATGAGAAAAAGTTTAATACATCAGTGGTAGGAAATTGGAGCATATGAGCAGTGATGTTTCTGTGACTGCTGCTTCATAAAGCATACTAATGATGACTGTCCTTAGCATTTATGACACAAATTATGTCTATAAATGGTCATGAACATCAGAAGGAATGGGATCTTGTAAATACTATGCACTTCATAATAAAAAAATAAATATGCTGAGAATATACTTTATGAAAAATAATAAATCATTTTTGTCCTTTTAATTTAAAAAAGAGAAATATTTTGCTGCTCTTATGAAATAGGGGAGGTTAGCTTCTGATGAAAAATCTAAATGTTTTTTAAAATTCACAAAGATCAGAAACATTTATCAAAAGAATTCGCGTTTCTGATAAATATTAAAGTGTGCAAGGCAGAACCACCGAGAACAGTAAATACTTTATAGCTGGCACTTTGTCAAAACTATAAGTGGTTCTGCCTTTGAATTTTACATCATCACTAAATTTACAGTCATTTTATAAGTGGCACAAGACAAGAATTACTTCTTTCTAAATCTAAACCAAGCAATAAATCTAACATCAGGATTCTTCTTATTGTCTGTTATCATCTGATGACAATGCCTTTTACCTTCATTGTCTTGACAGAAATATGATATGTAAAATCATGATGTCACATCACTCACTATGATTTAACACTCACCAGCCCATACCATTTTAATCAATCAACATTGTCGCTTTTTAGTGTAATGATTTTCTGGTGAATTCTTTGTGTTTAATATGATATATATGTCTTATCAGCAGTTGATTTACTATTTCATTTGGGAGTCTAACAGCTTGGAAGGCCATTCTTCCCTCCTTCAGACACCACTGGAATTGGAAAACAAGCATTGATTCAAGTACTACTCAAGAACTAATTGTGGAAATTAACTGGAAGATATGAAATTACTTTTACCACAAGCTCGGTGCTTGTGGAAAAGAAAGACAGGAAAATGCTGTGAAATAAAGGAACTAAGCAGTACAGCACAAGGAGGAGCATCTTTTTTTTCTTCACTGTACTGATATGGACACAGGCATCCCTAATTGGACAATGTGATTGCTGAGTTCCACAGTTTTGTTTTAAAACATACTGAACTGTGCAGAAGGTTTCTCTGAGGAAAGGAGCTCTTTCCATTATGTTTCTCTGTATATTATATAGTCTTTTTTATATACTATTCACAGAAGGCTACTGCATTTATTTCTTAGACAATTTCAAGAAAAATAAGTTTTGTTTGTAAAGCACTCTCAAACACAACACAGTATATGCCTGGAATAACCCACCTACATTTGAACATGTCTTTACATTAGGCTGTAGCAAAGCACAAGTGTTTAGAGCTGTCAAAGAATGCTAAAACAACAAGTTTAACGGGAAAATTTTGCTTTTACATTCTGTTGCAGAATACTGAGAAGTCTACACATTCATGCATGGAAAAATACACATGTTCAGGTAACAAAGGAATGGCTGGAAACTGTTATATTTCAGAGTAACAAGTTCCTTTTAAGAGTCCTCAGTCAGTTAATGTTTGACAACCTATAAGATGTTAAATTTCAAGTTACAAAATCACTCTAAACTCACTAAATATAGCACTTTTCATTCTTCAGGACCAATTAGCCCTCTCTTAGTGACAGATAAAGAAACAAAGGTAAGATAAATGGTGAAACAAATAGCGTTCATGGGGAAAAGTGACATTTAAGTTGCATCACAGATCATACAGCTAACTGAGAAGACATGAAGGCTCTTTCATCAGTTTATAAGTGGGTAAATTCTAAATATCCTACTGAAGATCAGAGAAATTGAAACATCATTTGTTTTCCTGTGAAAGAACAAAAATATTTAAGATTTTTTTTTTACCATAAAGCTCATTTTTTCACAATAAGAAAGCATGTAAAATACCATGTTCAGTGTACTTTTAATTGTTTCATAAATTCTTCTTTCTTCTAAACATAAAATGTGACCTACTCAGATTAGGACATTGCAAATTTTTAGAACAGTAACCAAAAAGCAATTGATTTGCCAGTAAAGTCCCAGCTATGTCTTTCAGAGCAATGTTGAAATTTTATTTACTTTATTTACTGTAAATCTCTACTTTTACAGTGTCTGGAGGCAACTGAATTCCTTCATAAATCCTTCCTTTTTTATTTTTCATTCCTTCCTTCCTTTTTTTATTTTTATTTTCTTTATCAGGCATCACAACCAATGGGACAAAAGCTAAAAATTACTGAGATAATTTTCCCAGGTGCAGGAAAAATGTACTGAGAACTTTTTAGGTCTTAGTCCACCTTTCTTTTGTGAAAAGATCTTTTGTCTTCCACCATGAAAAGGCACTCATCAGCCATTAAATACAATTATGTTTTGCATGTTTTATTTTATTTTGCTTAAAATACTCTGTATCAAGAGTATGTCTTCTTACTGTCTAAGTTCTATCTCTGGCCCTCAGGAATAACTATCTAGTCCTTTTTTCTTCAGTCTCCAAGTTCTCTGCAAACCTAGTAGTGGAAAAAAACTCATCTCTGGTGCCACAGTGGCCTTCTGATACCACAGACTTGGTTCTTACATATTGGACACAAGCAACATAGAAAAAGGACTGCAAGAACCTTGATTAATCTCTCATAAATGCAAATTCCCCCTTTCCTTCTGTATTTTATGCCTCTTGCAACAAAGTTTCAAGAAGGGAAAAGGAAGTCATATTCAGCTGCATAATGACTTAGCTGTTGGAGCTTTGGGAGACAGGAGAGTAAATGGAATGATAAGGCAATATAGGAAGAAAATAAAAGGAAGTACTAAGAAAATACTGGGAAATTTAGTGAATTTAACTGCAAATCTTGAGAAGACAGATGTTTTTTCCTTGTAGTCAGGCATTCAGTCAAACCATAATTTATAGCTGCTGCATGCAGGTACCTGGATGCCCATGAATGCAGGGTATTCATGTGAAGAACACCCTAACCTTCAGCACATTGTTACCTTTCACAGTCGCCAGATATTCGTATTTGATGCTGATGTACCTTTTCCAATCACCTATGGAAAAACAGATTTGGAAAAACAATTACAAGCCATAACAGAAGCCTGTGGAGTACCTCCTTCAATAATTCTTGTTTTTTCTTGTTCTTTTAGAATGATAATATTTCACAGTAGGAATCATTTTACTTCATACACAGTCTGTACTTTTAGCTACTCATCACACAGAAAGAGAAAAAACAGAGTCAACTTAAGAGGCATATTTTATATGATCAGGTTATTGTCTAATCTTCTGTAGTAGACTTCCTTATCTTTCTCCAGAGTCTTTAGTCCACCCATAGTCTCAGTCATGACAGAAGCCTATCTGGTACAGCAATTCCTACTATAAACAGCACACTGCCATACCTCAGACATAATTACTAGACATGACTTGGGAATGCAGAAGCCAGTCGCTTCTCCCTTCATCCTAAGGATAAATCTAATGTTGTAACACTCATCATTTTCTCAAGAAAGAGGCCTACTGAAAATTTTTAATTAAAACATTTCAGAAATAAAGTAGCTTCTGAAAACACCTACCCCACAGCTCAATACATTACAATTAGTCTGTAGCACTCAGATCTAAATACACCCACAATAAAATTCAGTACAATACTATCAGTCTGTAGAGGACACACTCCCACATCACAATTTCCAAAATACCTTCTGATTAAAGAGGAGAAGACACTATATGTCATACCCAAGCTTTCATTAATTTTTTGCGAGGCACAGTTTCAACTCTGAAGTTGTGATAATTTAACACTGTTCTTCCTTGTTATTATCATATTGTTATGTTCTTAATTTTTTAGGTTATTGCTCTTCATGTACTTTTCTCTAGAAATACTTGCTTCAGAGAAGAAGTTTGGCCTAATTTGCACACACCTTTCAGAGCTTTTTGCAGATATAACCCCTCAGAACAAAAAATATACATTAGGAAAAATATAGCAGATTATTTTCTCAGCAAGTAGATTTTATTACATTAAAAAAAAAAGAAAGCAGTAGATTTGAATTTGATTTTAATAAACCTTTGGCACTTTGCCCTTATGAAGAGCTGAAATAAGCTTAGTCTCTGTACCTTTTTCCTCTAATTCTTTGATCCAAGGGTTTTTCTTACATGGTACATAATAAAAGTACTTTAAAATCACAAATACAATTAAAAGCGCTAGATATAGCTGAAAACCCATTCAAGCTCTCATACTCATGTCATGGGAAAACAGGATTTTTAAATAACTTGTTAGATCCACTAATTTCACTCATAAAACACCAGATTGCATTCTGTGTTATCTGTGGCAAGCACAGAGATTCCCTCTTGCTGTCTGAATTCCGTGATACCATCTCAACTATTAAAAGACTGAACTATAGTAACTAAACCAAAAATTCTGTTACTGTTTTTAAAATAAAATTGAGGCAGTCATATAACTCTCTTTCCAGAGTATCAGTTTGGAGTTGCAGGAGCACTGTCCCTTGGAAGAGTTATATTATAGCCCATTGTTCTTAAAAATATTTTGCTAAATAGTGTTTTGAGTTTCTGGCTTTTTTCAGAAATTTGGTCCTCCAAATTAAAATCAGATTTAGATTCCTGCAAATAAACAATGAAGGTCATTTAACAGTCCAGTAATAGGGAAAAAAATCAAAAAATCTATTTTTTTTCCTAAACCCATTGCTCCAGCTGTCATACAACATCTGAAGATCAGGTGATAGCTTCGGGATTAACTTGGAAAATTTAGATGAGTATGCAACACTACTTTCTTTAATAACATTCTGCAGGGCAGATCAGTCATTGAACATCTAGGGCTCAGCAATCCTGCAAGTAAAAATTACTATTAACAGAAAACAATTCTCCATGCAAAGCACTTCAGCTCACACAAATCAAGTGACACAAAGAGAGTTTCATCTGCTTAGCCAAGATCAGGTTGATAAACATGATCAGGTTGATATGGGTTTTAAACGCATTCTTCCCTGATAAAATTGAACTGCTAGAAACAGTTTGCCTTATACTGGATTACATCCATTATAGTTGCTAATGTCATTATTTCTTTCCACAAGTTTCCTTTATAGCCACCAGAAAGTCACATTTTATGAACAAATAAAGTTGAATCTCTTTCTTTATTTCTAGAGAAAAGGTTTCAGTCCTGAATGGAAAGACCAAGTTTGGGTCTGTGCCATTAGGCTTGGCTTGACAGTTATAACCATACTCAGACTGAATTAAAAAAAAAAAACAAAAACAAAAAAAAAAAAAAAACAACCAAACAAAACAAACAAACAAAAAATCCCAACAAAAACAAACAAACTAAAAACCCCACAGTCAGTATGAGGCTAGTGTCATTTGGGGAAAAATATTGAGGAATTTCATCTCCCATAGGCACATCACACTGTTTCAGATTTGGAACTTGTTTGTGATAAACAGACAGTAAAAGCAACAGCCAAATACTTTAATCAGATTATTTAAATTCAGAAGCAGTTTGAATGGGATGAATTTTGATAGAAATAAAAATACCCCTATTCATACCCATGAAGAGAACAGAAGGTGATCCTTAGAAAAATACGCTTTCTGAAATAAAAAAGATGAAAAAGCTCAACTTTATAGCTCAGCTTTAAAGCACACAGAAAATGCAAGTTCATGACCCATACCCTAGTACATGCAACTCCTGATTCTTTAGACAGTACAACAGTAATATTTCTTCAGGAGAATTACAGGGTAGAAGACATTTCCAAAAAGGGGATAAAGCCACAGCCTCATATGTTACATGACTGAGTCATCCATGTCTCTAAAAAGACATGAATTCTACTGAATTAAATCATAAGTAATCTTCTCTGTGCAGAAACAAAACATTCTCATATGCCTTTCATTCTTAAAAATGTGAAAAAAACTCAGAATTGACAGCTAATAAAGCATCATATAAACTTTTTAAATATCTAAAATAATAGAGGGCTGATGGATATAGTACAGGAAACTATAGTTGTCCCTCAAACTGTCTTTCTGTAAATACAATACAGCATCTTACAATATATTACACTTAAAATACCTAGATTTTCTTTTTTACACTAAACAAAATTAAGTAGTGGACAATAACTGGTTTGTACATATGCCACAGTACTTTTTCCACAGTATGACATCCATCAGGCACTTATAAGTAGACTGCCTTTAGCAAATTAGAGGTTTCTCGTCAAATTAACCTGCAGCTGCTCTGCTGCCTATGCTCAGCTCAAAATACCACAGAAGCATAAATGAGACACTAAACTCACTAACAGACTCCAGGAGAAAACACCTCTTTAAGTATAAAACCAAGTTATTACTAACTTATTATTACTTGATTGTATTTTTTTAATATTTGTAATTAATTCATAATATATTTTTAAGTGGAAAGATAAATACAGTGTACAAGCATGCAAAGCCTTTATGAAAGATTTTATTTCCTTCCTACGAACCACTTCAGAAAATATTGTATTTACAATGTAAATACAGAACATTTCAAAAAGCTTTAAAAAGTTTTTTGTAAAGCTTTAAAAATCTGGGCACCTAACTTGCTTTCAGGTTTTATTTAGGTGTCAATACAAAGTCATGAGGAAAAAGAGAAGCTCAGCTTGTCTGTGGCACACCATCAAAACACTAAATTAATTTGCTCAACTTATGCTTGACATAGATGCTGGAAGATTGAGACATTCTCCCATAAATTTTATCCTGTAAATAATGGAACTAGGTCCTCTTTAAAAAAGACCACAGATCCATTAACTCCACTGTCAGGAAAGTTTCAGAGAATTACATTGATATTGTCCATTATAATTTTGCCTGTGATTACATCAAACCAATATCACATATTTGCTCAAATATTTGCTCAAACAGATATGGAAATGCTCATTGCAAGATATAAAGAATTAATTCTGATGCAAGCCATTAGAGGTATCAAAGGTTAACTTTTGTGTGATTATCTTCTCCTGATGGTAAGTTATGGCATTGTGAATTCAAGTATTGTCACATAACTTATGAATGCAACATAGTCAACATGTATTACCTTCCCTGAACTATTCATGTGTGGCAGAAGGTACCAACCACATTAATATGAAAAGATAGGAATTTGAAATATTGGGGTTTATCCAAAACAAAGTCATTAGTACTTTAACTAAGTAGGGGACAGCAAAGTCACATTCATTTCAATATTAGATAATAGAAAATGCATGTTTAGATTTAGATGCATCCTGCACTAAGGTATTCTGATCAGGGCAACATGGTAGTAAAATATGGATAGGATATAAGGAAGGTGACCTCAATATATATACTGTCACCACTCCAATACTACTTTATGTTTGAAACCAGTAAAAGCAAAGAATCTTTAGCCTAACATTCATACTATGTTTTAAAAGTTTAAGGAGGATATCATATTCCCTTGATTCTTCCTGAATAAAGTATAAAGCTGTTGCTATAGGAGTCAGTTCCACTATTGCCACCTCTTTTTCTGTAGCCGTCCCTGCCTTTCCCAGCTGTATAATGCACGTCACAAGTCCTGTATCTCCAACAAGATCCCCAGACATGAAATATGCTAGACATGGCATTCAGGGCAATCAGTGGGCTCTACAAGAACTCAGTACAACTCCCAGAGTTACACAATGTGCTGGTGCAATAAGGAAAAAAAGTTTAAAAATAATTATGTTTTTTAACTGCTTGTCAGGTCCTGTTCATTTCAATTATATTGGAGGGTTTGGAAAAGCATGTTTCTGCTAAAAACATATTTGACTCTTTCCACTGAAAACAATGCCACAGTACTTTCCATATCACCTGAGTATCTGACAAAATCTAAAGGTACAGGCTATCTATTGCCACAGACTGTAGTTGATCCCTTTCTTCTTTCCAAATGAGCTAGTGATGTGCTATTTGATAGAAACACACCATCAAGGAATGCATTTCATTACTTTTTCTGAAATGCTAGCTATCAGAAGCAACTTTTTTTTGCTTTTCTGACAATATCTATGAAACATCTTGTGATATGATAAACCCTTATTACTGACAAACCAAGGAAAAGCAACAAATATCCAAAGCAATTATCCAAACTCATCCTTTGTGAGTGTGTGTCTGTGTGTAAAACATCTATTAGTTTAATATAAAAAGGTGTGGACTCTGTTTTTTCATAGTCAAAATACTCATACAATTAAAAATTTAAGCAACATGAAAACAGAAAACAATCTAAGCTTGTATGCAGTAAGCTTCTAGGCCTGCAACAGCTGTAATGCTGTCAGCCTGGATTAACAGTGAGCTTTGAATGAAATCAGTGGCCAGAACAGCCAAAGAGGCAAGGGCAATTTCTGGTGGAAATCTTCAGCAATACTCATTGCTGACCAGACACAGTTCCTGCCAAAGTCCATGGAAGTTTTACTACAGATATTAGTTTTACTAAAAATATTATCAAAAGGGTATTTGGACAACTATTGAATAATCTGGGAAATGCTGACCAAAAATCACACCATTTTGTGAAGGTCAGCAGTATGGGGAATGTAATCTGAGAAAGCTGAAGGTCCTGTAACAAAAACAGTGTGCCAGAGGCTTGTTCTAATCACATATGTTACATCTTGACCTAAAAATAATTTAAAATTGATGTTTACAGTACAATAAAGCCATATTTAAACCTACCGTTTTCATATAAAGAAGAAAGCTGAAAAGGTTACAGTCTAGTTTCATGACCATATATTTGTCAGCAAAATGTCTAATTGAAAAGAGCAATCTAATACTTACTTATTATAAAAATATTTTAGTCAATACCTAACTTCTTAATATTGATTACTATTTAGACATTTAAAATGTACTCTACAGCAGCATTTGCCATAAAATTCTTACCTGTGCTTGTAAGCATTTAATATAATAACTAAAAGCAGTATGTTAAAACACATTTTGTTTAGCCATCTAAAAAATAGAATTTGATTAGCAAGCAATTTAAACACTCAATAGTTACATATGTCATTTAAATAATGCAGATTTCTGTTACAAAATACATTTAAACCTAGACTTGATTAGACATTATGAGTTCTGATTTCTCTTTCAGGGACATATTACCCGAGGGGAAAATGGCCAGGGTTGGTTTTGCTGGGTTTTGGAGGTTTTCTTTATTTTGGGGAGTTTGGTAGTTTTATTGTTGATTGTTTTTCCTTTTAGTTTGTCTCTTTAATGCCAAACTTCCAAAAAACTACAAAGATTCATTCAATTAAAAGGGTCCTTTAGTGTCTCATTTTAAATTACTGGCATCATGCCATATGAAACATCTATATTTCATTATGCTCTGTGGTGGGTATTCAGAAATATAAGATCATTAGCTTAGTGAATGAAGGCAAACATTCAAGCAAGTCTGAAACCTTGCATTTTTCTATGAGTTTGTGTCTCTGTTATGTAAATATTGGGCTGTATACTGTGCACAACCCTTGGCAAACCAATCTAATGCAGAAATTAAGATAGCTATGAGAATGGATTTTTAATTATTAATTTTCAATAATGACCTCAAAGAGCTATTGAAACAGTAGCTTGAAATACTATCAGACTGGAAGTCTACATAGCTGTGTATTGGTCCTCTTCCTTTTAACTATTCAGCCTATTTTAACAATTGAGCCTATCTTAACTATTCAAGTTGGGTCTTCTCTGTAGGCATAAAACACACTCTTTTTTTTTTTTTTCTTTAAAAAAAAGAGACCTCTTCTCCTACAAAATTACAGAAGTACAAATAAGCCCAAAGACAAGGGTTTGGGGAGAATATGGTGTGCATAGGGGAAGGAAGAGAGAAGGGGAGATTTCTGTTCATGGGCCATTGAGTGTTACTGCATGACTGATAAAATTACATCATCCCATTGGGACATGCTCTGCCCAGGGGGAGGAGCCAAGCATTCCTACCTGGATATAATCTGAAATTTGGAACAGCACAGGCAGCCTTTTCCCACTGAGTTCCCAAAGGATCAGCCTTTTCCCTCTGGATTCCCAGAGGAGCAGCTCTTTTTTCCATTTGATTCTCAGAGGAAGACCAGGCCCATCTACTCCACCACTGGACCTTCAGAGGAAAACTACATCCTTTCTAGAGGCTTATTGTTTCAACAGAACCACATCTGTGACTTCAGGAGGACTGCAGCCCCCATTGAATTGGACTGCTACCAACAGCCTGACCAACAGGGTGTCAGGTCATATTCTGACTTTGTCAGTGTTGTTTTGTATTATTGCATTTGTATTTTTATTGTATTTTTATTTTTTCCCAAGAATGAAGTGTTATTCCTGCTCCCATATCTTTGCCTGAGAGCCCCTTAATTTCAAAATTATAATAATTTGTAGGGAGGGGGTTTACATTTTCCATTTCAAGAGAGGTTCCTGCTTTCCCTAGCAGACACCTGTCTTTTCAAACCAAGTTTGAAGGGACCTTAAAGATCGTCCTGTTCCAGCTCCCTTTTCATGGACAGGGACACATTTTACTAGACCAGGCGGCTCAGACCAGGCCTTGACAGTTCCAGGGATGGAGCATGCACAGCTTCTCTTCTCAACCTGTTCCAGTACCTCAGCACTCTCAAAGTAAAGAGTTTCTTCCCAACATCCAACCTAAACCTGTCTTCTTTCACTTTTAAGCCATTATCCCTTCTCTATCACTCCATAAAAATTTCCTTTCCAATATTCTCTCTCCAGCTCCTTGGGAGCCCCTTAGGTATTGGAAGGGGTTCTAAGTCCTCAGGCCTTCATCTTCTCTAAGCTGAACAGCCCCAGATCTCTCAGCTTGTCTCCAAAGCAGTTGTGCTCTAACCCTGTGATCATCTTCATGACTCTCTGGAGTTGCACTAACAGGTCTATGTCCTTCCTATGTTGGAGGCCCTATAGGTCCAAGATGTCCAGGTGGAGTCTCAGCAGAGCAGAGGAGTAGAGCGGAATCACCTCTCTTGCCCTACTGGTCATGCTGTTTTTGATGCAGCCTGAGACACAAAGGGCTTTCTGAGTACACACTGCCGACTCATGTTGACCTTCTCATTCACCAAAACACCCAAATCCTTCTCCTCAGAGCTGCTCTCAATCCATTCTCTGCCCAGTCTGTTCTTATGCTTGGGGATTGCCCTGACGCAGGTGCAGGACCTTGCATTTGGCCTTATTGAACTCCTATGAGTTTTTTACATACCCAAGTTTCAAGCCTGTCTCGGTCCCTCTAGATGGCATCTCTTCCCATAGAGATGCAGTCATCCAGCATGTGATAGCACTACAGCTTGGTTTTGTCAGTAAACTTGCTGAGTGTGCACTCAATCCCACTATCCAGGTCACCAACAAAGATGTTAAAGGCCTGGTCCCAATACCAACCTCTGAGGACAAACACCACTGGTCGCTACTTGAGTATGATGCTTTGAGTGTGACCATCCAGCCAATTCCTCACCCACTGAGTGATCTATCCCTCAAATGCATACTTCTCCATTTCAGAGGCAGGGATGTTGTGCAGAACTGTGTGAAATGTTTTGCACAAGTCCAGATAGGTCACTCTTTCTTCATCCACCTCTGCTGAGGCACCATCATAGAAATTGTCAGCAAATTTGTCAGGCATGTTTTGCCCTTGGTGACACCGTGTCAGCTGCCATCAATCACCTCCTTATTTCTGTGTGCCTTAACATACCTTTCGGGAGAGTTTCCTCAAACTGTTTCATTGTTCACAAGAGTGCAGAGATCAGTCCCTATCCCTACACTTTCCCTACTGAAGGTGTTGAAGATATGATGAGATCTCTGCTCAGTCTTCTGTTCTCCAGCTTGAACAGACCAAGTGACTTCATCCTCTCTTCATACAGCTTCACCTCAAGGCAATTCACCATCCTCATGTCTCTCCTTTGAAAAGTCTCTAAGAACTTAATTTCTTTGTTATATTGCAGTGCCCAAAACTGGATGCAATGTTCAAGGTAAGGCTGCCCCAGAGCAGAGCAGGACAATCCCCTTCCTTGTCCAGATGGTGATGCTGGGCCTGATGTACCCTCAGGACACACTTGGCCCTTCTGGCTGCCAGGTACTGCTGGCTCATGTTCAACTTGCCACTGACCAGGACCCTCATATCCATTTCCTTTCCATGGCACTGTTTTCCAGCCTCTCATTCTCCAGTCTACACACACAACCAGTGTCACACAACCTTGTCCCAGTTTAGTACTGGAAAACTCAGTATTCCCTTAAGTCCTCTGTCCAAATTGTTAATGAGGAGCTTAAGTGCACAGGGGTGAGGATGGAGCCCTTTTGGAGCCCCGTTAGTGACCAGTTGCCAGTCTGATGACACCCCATTCACTATAATCATTTGCACCCAATCTTTGACCCACTTGCTCACCCATCAATTAACAGGGTTATTGAGGTGATATTTTGTCCAGAAGGAGACTGTGAGAGCAGTTATGAACCCTGAAATTAGCACAGTTGGTTAAAGTGTGGTATTAAGAATGCCAGGGTTGTGGGTTTGATCCACATTCATTGTAGGACTCAATGATCTTTGTTAGTCCCTTCCAACTCAGAAGATTCTGTGGTGGCAAATTCTGTGATAGATCATTTTCTGTTCTTGTTTCAGCAAGTCAAATGCATGTACATAGGGTACAAGAATGTCATCATGTAAGTACTGGGTCTCCAAAGGCCATAGTCATAAAAACCAAGCCTTTTATGAAAGACATATCTTTAAAAATATACTTCATAGAAAAAACATATATATGTTGTGCAAAGAAATCTAATGCATATTTGGCAAACATGAATTTTGCTTGATATGTACTAATACTAACCCAAAAAATTCTAAATGCTTATTCTTGTGTATCAAAGTGAAAAGTCATATTACCAGACTCATTTTAATCAGCTAAATATATCTTTATGTTTTGACATGGTACCTCATTCTCTCAGATACTTTTATAAATAGGTTCATTTGATTGCATTATATGCAGAACACAAGGAAGATTCACAAATATTCAAACAGTTGTTTCATATAAAATACCACACATAGTTGGACAGGAATTTGTATTCTTTTCAGGATGCCATGTTTTATTTCCAATTACTGCTCATATGAATTTATGTGTCTCATTATAGAGAATATCCTCAAATACCATCAGAATGACTCTATAATGAGTCATTCTGATGGTATTTGGGTATATTGAACTGTCATTAGTGATTTCTTCAGATGAGACCAACTGCAACCCAAAAATTCAGGCTGTAAGTAATAACTTTATTTTTTATATATATTCAATGTTTTATTTACAAGAAATTATTCTACTTATCTATTAAATCAATCTTTTTGAATCTGATAATTTTCAAAATATTGACCTAATACTGGTTGTCGAAGTTTGAATAAATCATGACAAGATTTGGGAAACTTGGCAAATACACGAATGATTTTATATCTGCCATCCTACACCAACTACATATTGACAGAATGAAAAAATTTTCAATTTCTTTACCTTGTCTCATTAGTCATTATGTGGTGATGGATGCATAACCAAGTACATGCAGTCTGCAGCTCCCTTCCCAGCTAGAAATCCAAAATTCTCATAAAATTCATTAATTGTTTGCTGCAGTGATGATTATCTTGTGCAAAATTTAATAAGATTTTTATCTCTGTTGGAAAGTGTATTTATAAATTACTGTCAGTGAGAATATTAACTTGCACTCTGTCAGCAGAACCTTTTGAAGCAACAGTTAATGTAGGGGTAAACTTCGATTGTTATAAGAACTCTGCCAACCCTAAAATCAAGGCACAGAAGGCAGCAACAGTTATTTTTCCAGTTCTGTGTCAACAGGTGTTTTTCAATTAGCTGTCAGAAAATGCTGCATATTAAAAAGTCATCTGGTAAACTGAGTTAGATGGATTTGATGTTTCCTTATAAAGTCAGAGAACAAATCTTCTTAGTATAATTAATGACCTAGGGTCTTAAATTACTGCAAAGTTAAAGGTTACTTTTCCAGTTGTAAGTCAAAAGGGTTATCATGGATTATTATTTTCAAACTGTAAATTTGAAAATAATTTTTATATATACTGTGTTAATCAGATAATTTGTAAGCACAGAGTTCACTGAAATCAATCAATATCTTTGAATGCCTTCCCACAAGTTGAATCATAGAATGTTAAGTGGTTGGAATGGACCTTAAAGATCATCTAGTTTCAACCCCCATTGCCATGGGCAGGGACACCTCCGCCTAGACCAGGTTTTTCAGAGCTCAAACCAACCTGGCTTTGAACTCCACCACAAATAGGGCATTCACAACCTCCCTGAGCAACCTGCTTCAGTGCCCTGTCTCCCCCATAGCAAAAGATTTCTTCCTAAAATCTAAACTAAATTTTCCCTTTTTTAGTTTGTACCCATTATTCCTTGTCTTAATAAAGAGTTCCACTACAGTTCCTAATAAAGAGTTCCACTCCAGCTTTCCAGTAGGCCCTCCTCAGTTACTGGAAGGTTGCTAGGAGGTCTCTATACAACCTTCTCTTTTCCAGGCTGAACAGCCCTAACTTTCTCAACCTGTCTTCTTAGGAGAGATGCTCCAGTCCTCTTATCAACTTCTTGGCCCTCCTCTGGACTTGCTCCAACAGTTCCACATCCTCCTTCTGTTGGGACACCAGAAATGTACACAGCACTCCAGGTGGGGTCCCACAAGAGCAGAGCAGAGGGGCAGAATCACCTCCTTCCTCCTGCTGCCCACACTCCTTTGGATCCAGCCCAGAACACGTTTGGCTCGCTGGGCTGTGAGCTCACACTGCCAGCTCATGTTGAACTTTTCATCAACCATCACCACCAAGTCTTTCTCCTCAGGGCTGCTCTCACTCACTTCTCTGCCCAACCCATAGGTGTGTTTGGGGTTGCCACGACCCAAGTGTAGAACCTTGCACTTTGCTTTGTTGAACTCCGTGAGGTTTGCATGGACCCAGTCTCAAGCATGTCAAGATCCCTCTGGATGGCATTGCTTCCTTCCAGCATGTCAGCTGCAACCCCTGGCTTGGTGTTGCCAGCAAACTTGCTTGGGGTGCACATGACATTCTGCTAATATCCATCTGCTAGAGTCACAGTCTAATGTGTTTCAGCTCATAATTCATTAATAACATGCATGAAAGTGCTGTCAGCTGGCAATGGGTGGGGATGGAGGGGATGCTTTCCTGGACTCCTGGGAAATTCAGCTCATGCTGAAATTCTGCAGTATCAAAGTATGAGACTACTTATTTTCTATCTTGTTTAACTCATATGGTTTCTTCTAACTTAACTCTGTCAGTGATTGCTTAACACTGAAGCTAATAAAATACTGCAGAAGTCTAACATTTTAAACTTCAACAAAATAAACTGCAAAGAAAAGATTGTCAAATGAAATCCTTTTGTTCCTTTCCTGTCTCTCCTTTCTGGGCTGAACTGGACAATCACCGAAATATTCTATCCACAGTCATTGCTTAAAAGTAAGCTATCGAACACGATATTAGGCGTTTACATATAGTCACTTTAGAAAGCAGGCTCAAAATTCATATATCTCTAATGAATTAATTCAACCAATGGAAATTTTTAAATTTTTTTTTAACAAAATGAATGCTGGAAAGAAATCTTAAAAATGTATGATTGATAAGGAGAAAGAAAATAAGTTTTTTTAGCATTGTTTTTGCTCAAAGACCAATCTTTCACATGGGAGATGCTATGTGGAAATTTCATGTATTTTTGTTTGCTTTGCATTGTTTTCTGTCTGCTGAAAGAAATCGAATTCTGTCAAAGAAGATAACAGGATGTTGCTAAAGACTTAAAAGCATTTTCCTATAGGGAAAAATGGGTCTCCTTCTAGGGGTGAAAGAGAGATAAGAAGCTTGGACATTGTAAAACACAGCCTTATGAGGGACTGTGCTTGCCCCAGGCCTTTCTGATATGTGAGGCCGGGAATTGCCTGAGTGCTCTTTGCCCATGCTAAGATAGAATAAGCTTAGTAGTGTATGTGTCCTCCTTTTGCCAGCATGGTGATGGAATAAATCTATTCTTGATATTCAGCTGTGGATTTTGGCCATCTTCATTACCCGTATACATTTCTATTCACACAATAACATATTTGAATCTCTCCAGTATGGTGGAATTGCTCCTTTTTCTCCTTTAAATGAAAAAACATATGTTTATTAATATATGTACAATGTATTAACAAGTATAATTAACATTTTTTATCATTAACACTTATTTAATTCCTACCTAACATTAAAAGGAAAAGATAAAAAATAAGCTTTCTTCATGATTCCCATAACAATTTAATAAAGTATCCTCTCCCTCAATTTTGAGAGAGAATATTTTTATATGAAAATTAAGGAATAGGTTACTTAATTCCTTTTTACTTCCATCTGATAGTAGTATGGGTGGTTTACAGGGCTTTTAGAAGATAACTGATTTTTATTAATGCAAGGTCAGAACAAAATCTATCTGTGTATTTAGTGACAATTTCAGGTTAAAGAAAGAAATACTCAGTATGATAAATGGCAATAACTACTATCAATAATGAGGGAAAAGACAGATTTTTAAACCCTACATTTAATGTTCTTGTGGCACTTAAGTCAGTCATCAGTATTCAAATCCATTGATGTCTGTGGGAGCTCAGAGTGCTCAGCAACTTGTATAAGTACAGAATAAATTGCTAGATTAAGCCTTAATCCTACAGACAATGTTATGGGTGAGAGGAAAATCTAATTGCAGTAAGATTTTTTTCATGTTTATTTACCATATGAGTTCAAAGCAACATCGCACCATTGATTTCGACCTATAGTATAATCAAATTCAAGAATGAACTACAAGTTGCTTTGTAGGTCTGATCTTCATAAAAGCCTTTTATGAGTCAAGAAGATATAATGAACATTTATACACCTCTGAGGATTTAAAAAAAAATTTTTCAAAATAAACTTGCACAATTGTGATTAGTGAAACCACTGTCACACCCACTAGCTGAATGCAGGAATGGAGTTGGCTAAATTTCCATGATTCACAGGTGTGACCATGTGGCAGTGCTGGTTGTAGTCTGTCACACAGATTGAAGCCAGCTGGTTCATACTGCTTGAGCAGCGAGTTTTCCATGCAGTTTCACAGGCTAGGTCCTACTAAACTGAGTCAGCAGTTGTGCAAAACTCATCTGTGCTAGATGTTTTCTTTTGCAACAGTAAAAATAAGAGGACCTTATTGCTGAGTAAAAAACACATATAATGATGCTCCTAGTTGTGTGTGCTGAAATGAAGCCTGCCCTTAAGACTTTTAGCCACTTCACTGAAAGGAAGCTTCTGGTGGAATGTGAAGCAACTTGTCATGGTGCAATTGGATTTTCAAATAATACAAACATCTGGTAGTTTGCCTAACAGAATGAATGAATTAGACACAAACATAGAGGTTAAAGTACTACTAGAAGGAGCAGAATTTATATATGATTTTTTTTTTTGTTTGGCATGCAAACAGTAACAAATAAACTGAGGGCCTGATTCAGTTACTTTCCTAACCATATGAATATTCTTCTATTATCAAAACCTGAAAAAAAAACCCCATTGAGATGAATATAGTGTTTCTTTTTACTTACTTAGCAGCAGTGCAAAACTGTCTTACTGAAACTACTATCAGAAGCTTCACTTCGAAATTTGAAAGAATAACACTTTTTGAGGAAAAAAGGAGTCCAAATGAATAATGGCGTTTAAGAATAGATTTTATTTTTTTAAAGTTCTTGCTAGCAAGTCCAAATCCTTACATGAGGTTGAGAGTTTTTTGTTGGTCATTGGTTTTTTTTTTTAATTTTCTCTACATGGCTTCATTTTTTTTCTTCTATAGTATCCCAAATTTTAATGGCATAAACTCAGAATGAACTAGTAATCTATGAACCAAAATCTCCTTAGAATATAA
Organism: Agelaius tricolor; assembly: GCF_023055355.1. Classification (NCBI taxonomy): domain Eukaryota; kingdom Metazoa; phylum Chordata; class Aves; order Passeriformes; family Icteridae; genus Agelaius; species Agelaius tricolor. The sequence goes on along the minus strand of NW_027269287.1, from coordinate 6,559,273 downwards.
AACAGTTTTTCTTTTCAGTCTTTGAAGAATTCCATTCAAAGATCCATAGTATGGTTTGGGTTGGAAGGGACTTTACAGATCATTTAGTAAGTTCCATCCTCCCCTGCCATGGGCAAGAATACTTTCCACTAGACCAGTTTGCTCAAAGCCTCATCCAAACTCGCCTTAAGCACTTCCAGAGAGGGAGCAGCCACATCTTCTCTGGGAAGTCTCTGACAGTTGATTGAGAACACAGATATTTAAAAACATTAATGTAGACCTGAGAAATGAAATTTAAATGCAAATAAAAAAAAAACTAGCCAAATTCTACCATAATTTAATATAACTTAGAGAAGAAAAACTTCTCTTTTAGTTCACAGTTTGGAAAACATCACATCTCTTCTAAACAAGTACTACAGAATTTAACACGGTAATCTAGTTGGTTTTTAAGTTTCTTATTTTCAATGGACTTTCACACTGACTAGGTTGAAGTATGTCATATGTGATAATTAAAATGAGACCTTCAAAAAGCATCAGTGCTCAGTGACATCCTTCTGACATGTGGCTATTAAAAAGCACCTGAAAAAAGTGGAAACCCAAGATATTCCCAGGTCACTGAAAGCAGCTTACATTTTTTGCAAGCAGGTTTTGTCTACACCATTTTTCAGGGTTTCAGGAATCAAAATATGAATTAAACATGACAATAGGTACTCTCAACCAGCAGGGATGGCCACCAGAGATTTTGCAACCTGTTTCTCAATCCATTTCTCCTGCTTCTAAAAAGCATGAGAGTTATGTCAACGAAAGAGGCAGTAATGTTTCAAAAGAAATCCCTTTAGAGACTTTAATCAGAGGAGAAGATATTCAAGGTCTGTTGTCAGTGGTAGGAGATAATCTGGTAGGGTTGCAGGAAAAAATTGCCTGAGCTGTAGATAACAGACTAACTCCTGCTGCAGAGCATCATACAAATGCTGAAGATGCTGAAAAGATGCCAGAGCTCGCTGGTGATGAAGACTGGAGACATGAGGTACACACCACTATCCTGCCAAGCAGCAAAGGAAAACAATTGCCAGATTCGATCAAGCACAGCTACAGCAAGTGTCAGAGAGGACCTTTCCTCTACAGAACTGTCAGAAAGCCTAGCCATTTGTAGAGAGCCTTCACTACAGGGATCCCTCCTTTGTTTATCAAGAGTGAGGATAACTTAGAAGGGGAAGAAATACAGGGAAGAGAAGTAACAAGACAGTATCTGTTTCTTGTAAATCATCTGACTAAAGAGTGAATTTAGCCCATCAAAAATAATTCTGTAGCCACAGTTCAGAGAGTAAGTCACCATCAGCTTTGCTCAGAAACATTTACCATAACTGATAGATAAATGAAGAGGTGTAAAACATCACACATTTAGAGGGCAATGCTGAATGAAGAAGCCATTTACAATTGTCTAATACAGGTAAAAGACAATTATGTATAATAAATTTGCAGATAAGCAAAAAAAATAGGTAATATGAATTGATCAGAAAATGGAAGAAAGTGACACAGAAATTGTTTTAGTAATAGTTTGCTAGCTTTTTAGATGTTCTGCCCTTTCAACCTTGTGCTAGTCAATGTGCCAGAAAAACAAAAATGGAAGAAAAACATGGAAAATGTCTAGAAATCTCAGCAGATTCATAACATTAAGACTTTGTGCTCCAAATGAATCAAAATAACAGTGGGTTTATTTAAAAAAAAAAAAAGGTACCATTGAAATAAGGTAAGGCTCGGATTTGGGGATGGGATGAGACTGGCAGTAAACAGTTATGCTGGTGAATATAGGGAGATGTTAATTATATTTATCTTCACAGAAAACAAATGTGTGCTGATATGTTTCATATATGGATGAAATAAACTCTTTAAAAAATCCCAAAATCCAACCAAAACCAGAAAATACAATGCCTGCCAACACAATCTCATTCAACATCATAGTGCTTAGCAAGGCCAAGCACTAAAATCAATATATACCTTCATCTTCTTTATTACTATGCCAGTAATAATCAACAGTACCTATGGCTCCAGCAAGTGTTTCAGCTTTGTCAGAAATTGCATAGAGAAGCAAAAGATATGATACTGAAATATGCATGAAATATGCATCAAATATGCATGAACATGATATGGAAAAGCTTTTATATGAATTTTAAAATCACATTCATTTACAATACTGTAAAATCCATTTAGACTCAAACACCTCATTGTTTCAAGCCCTAGCGGTGTTGCTGTTGAAACATTAACTCCACTTGAGCACAAACAGCTGTTCTCTGGGCAGTTCATTAAAACCTACCCTTTCTTAAGCTCAAAAGGGACTTCTGACTGTTTAGTTCCCATGGAAAAAAATTACAAAACCCATGAACAAACAAACAAAACAAAACAAAAAAACTACAGAGAAAAATCATAGCATGTCACAATACTTAATAATAGCTACAAATGCAGTAATTTTAAATAGTTTGCATTAGCTTGGTGGGATAAATATTCTGAGGTACTCAACACCCTCAGGGAGAAGTGTCACAGTGATAAGTCATAGTATGAAATTGCTATTTGAGTGCTGAATACCAATTATTTTTTATGTACTGTAATTTACTTTTAAACCCAGGAGTTTACCCAAAGCAATCAGTGTATGTTTTAAATGATGCTTCAAGGACTTGAGATGTGAAATATCCAGGAGCAGCAAGAGAAAGAGAAACACCTTCAGACAATGTTCTAGTTAATTCACCTATGTAAATCCACCTAGTTAAATCCACCATATGTAAAAAAATTAAGGAGGAAGAATGAAGAAAGAGGCACTGAGCATGACACGTACCCAGATAATTCTGCATCCAGGAAATTGCATTTCTGCAAACTAATAAAACTGCATTAATTATTTTTGAGTGAGCTTACACTTGCAAAGAGCTGAAGTACAGGTGGAATGAGACCCCACTCAGTCATGTTCACTACATGATTGTTGCATATAGTCAAGAAGATAAATTTTGTCTTGCTAAATGGAACTGAAAACAGAGAATCTGGTTTTGGGAACAGTCTTATGCTTGGACCTCTTCATGTCATTGCATCATGGCCTGTACCAGCATTCTCATGCATGTGGGCCAACCACTTCCCCTCCTCCAATCAACTTCCTGAACAAGGAACTTCAGCATAGCTGTCTTGCTGTCTCTCACTTTTGGAGAACAGACATTATCTTAGAGTGCAGCACAGTGCACCCAGCTTCAGTCACCTGAACATTAAATTATGCAGCCAAAACTGGCTGCTATAGGCACCCAACACCATTGGCAATGAGAGAGGTGTATCAGCAAGAAGTGATGCACTGCAGCTCCTGATTATAAGCTAGAAGAAAATATGCCTTTCTCCATAAATTATGAAAGTGCATCAAGAGTTTTTGCTGGTAATCACTTGATATATAGTTGTTTCACTGATTTGAAGTTAATCTAAAGCACATCAATCTGAAGCACAATTACATGCTTCCATGGTGGAGGCAAACCAACTCAAAAAACAGGGTATTACTTTTTTAGAATACACATATCTGTTATGTAACAAGCTGTGTTTGCAAAATTTCTCCATGAAGATATGAATAGTTTAAGGCTAAATCCACACTGCACTCCAAATAGAAATTTCTACCTATGACAAGTCCAAATCTGTTCTGCTCCCATGCTATAAGACAAGTTGGAGTCAATCCCTATGTGTCCTTCCAACTTGGCATAATATGAGATTCTGTAAATCTTACACCTGGTCCTTCCTACGATATAGTAATGCCCTTTGCAGGTGCAGATCAAAAGCTACAATGTTATTTGTTCCCATTCTACAAGCTCTTGTTCTGGTTGTGGCCCCAAATTCTTTCTCAAGTAAAATTCTCTCATGCACAACTCCGTACACTTTCTGCAACCACTGAGCTAATCAGTATTTTTTCAGTACTGCTTGTCTGCATTGAAAAAGTAAATACTTGCAGAAGTTACCCAAGACAGACTTTGTGTTATGAGAAAAGCATCTTTTACCTGATCTATAATGTCAATAAGAGTATTGTAGATATTATAGTTAGCTTTGCTGGTTCTTTGTAACAACCAGCAAAGCTAACTGTAATACCTACAATACTTGTACAGAAGATCCTGAAAGTCTCACAAAGCTTGCTTTCATACCGCACTATTACACGTTGGTATCTTCTTTTATCTACAATGCCAGTTGACAAGTCCTGTAAAAATAAATGTCCTCTGAGTGATTTTAAATACCCAGTGCTGGAAACTAGAGTTATTGTGATGGAAGAACTTCACTTTAACAAGTTCAAGGAGCTCACGCTACATTTTTAAAGTAATGGAAATTTTGAACTGCTAGCCATGAAGCAAAATTATTTAAAAAGAACTTGATGAGTGAGTGAACAAGATGAACCAAGCCATCCACCTGTTGCTGCAAACAAGACCACATGTGACAGGGGTTGTCAATCATTGGAGCAGGCTGGCCAGCACAGTGGCAGAGTCACCATCTCCGGAGGGATTTAGGAAGCATGCCGATGTATCACTTGGGAACATGATTTAGTGGTGGGCTTTGCAGTGTTAGCTGGACTCAATGACTTTGCAGGTATTTTCCAACCTAAAAACTCTAATGATTCTATGTATTACCGAGGTGGAGGGAGGGAGGGATGGATGGATGGATGGATGGATGGATGGATGGATGGATGGATGGATGGATGGAAGATGCATGTGAAACATGGCGTCTTCTTTTGCACTTCCCAAGTACAAGATAGAAACTGACATTTTGGAGAATTCTGGGGGAGGTGAGCCACTAAGACAGGGTGCCGGAGAAGAGGGACCATGAGTAAAGGCTAAAGGATCTGAAAGAGTTTACCTAAATGTCCTGGTTACAGGAGTAGGGTGCCAGTTTAGCCAGCATTCAACCCCATCCCACACCACCCCTGTCCTTTCTGGTGACCTGCCTAGTGCACACCTGACACTTCAGGCTACAAGCTGGGTATTAGATGAGGTAAAGAAAAAGAGGCAACCCTTTGAGGCAGTGTAGACTTTCTTTTTTCTTCACATCAATGACTCAGGTGTGACAACTCTCCTCTGAGGAAGTATAGGCATATTTACACCCAGTATAAATATGCCTCTCAGTATAAATAATAACTCTCCTCTGGGGAAGTATAGGCATATTTATACCCTGAGAAGTCATCTCTGCTAATGGGCCATAATAGAGTCAATGGCACTAGCATGATAGGTAGCTACAATGACTTAGACCATCAGAGATTCCCAAAAATATCCCATGACTCACAGAATTATTACACCATCAATTGTGAAACATCCCACCCAGGGAAAGTACTGAGCAGTCCCACCTGAACCTGAACATATATAATCTCAGACATCCCTACTTGACAGATCCAGAGGAGGAAAGAACTTCAACAAGATTGTGACCACAACTTTCACAAGACTGTGAGCACTGCTTTTGCAAGACTGCAACCATCATGTAAACAGGACTTTTGCAATCATCACTCTGACCAACGGGGTGCCAGGTTGTAATCAGTCTTTGTAGGTTAGAACCAGTTTACTCTGTATCATTGTGTTTATTGTAATCTTTCATGTAAATTGTAATTCTGACCTGTAATCCCTCTTGAGATAGTTGAGTGGAGTTCATTTCTCGTGGTAGTTTGCTTTTAAAACAGAACACTGGAGAAGAGAAGGCTTGAGGAGCACCTCTCTGCTATATTCCAAAACCAAAAGTGGAGTGACAGAGAAGATAAATCCCTGCCAGAGGTCCACCAAAAACAGGCAAAAGTCACTAGTCACAAAAGAAGTTACAAAAGAAGTAATTCAAGTTGTACACCAGAAAAAACCTCTTCCCCTTGTGTGTGGTTAAGCATTGCAACAGGTTGCCTAAGGTGGCTGGAGATTCTTTGTCCCTGGATAAAATATAATGTGAAAAAACCCTGGTACCTTGGATCTACTGTTGAAATAGAAAAGGAGATTGAAATCAACAGCTGACAGTGATTTGTTTCAAGCTGAACTTTTAAAGTTATTATTTATTTATATTGTCTTTATGTCAAAAAATTAGAAAATGTTTGTATCTCCCCTCAGTTCTTACATATATTTTTCAATTTCTAACTAATTTTGTCTAAAACAAAAGACACATTCCTGTCATCACAAACTTCATTTGCCCTCTGGTTTCAACATGCCATTAGTATTTCCTCACATTTTGGAATAGAGGACACAAAATTCAGGTTGTGAGAAGAATAATCTTCCTGAACACACTGTCCTGCTAGTGAAAGAGGAGACTTAACCTGAGGAATCACCATAAGCCTTTTCTGGAGGAGCTTCTTTAGCTGCACTTGGCAAAATACCTTTCAAACTGTTATCTTTAGGTTATATAACATTGAAGAGATACAAACAGGATTTTATAATCATTTTCCTGTAGCTTTGACTAATTGTAATAGGAATGGTGGAGTAGGAGTTATTTGGGAGGGCACTTCTAGCTTCTACTGCAACTGTATATGAGATAAGAAGTTAATACTTTTCCCCACCAGATTAAGTATGAAATGCAAAAATTAATATTAAAGTTTTATAAATTTCACTAATTCTTTTTGCCTCTTATAGTGGAAACTTGAGCAGATTTTTGATCTACTTCTTTTGATTCAACCAACAGGCCAGAAGTTCTCCCATTCCACATTTTTCTTTAAAATTTTTCTATCCTGTGTATGAGCAAATACATTTTCCCCTACAAAAATCAGAGAAACACAGAATCACAGAATATACTCAGGTGGAAGTGATTCACAAGGATCATTGAGCCCAACTCCAGACCCTGCACAGCACCATCTCCAAAAATCACATGTGCTATTGAGCATTGTCCAAACACTTGAACTCTTTCAGGCTTGCTGCTGTGACCATTTCCTGGGAAACCTGCTCCAGTGCCCAACCACCCTCTGAATGAAAAACCCTTTCCTAATGTCTAACCTATACCTTCTCTGACAAAACTTCAGGCCATTCCCCCAGATTGTGTCTCAGATCACCACAGAGAAGAGATCAGTGTCTGCCATCCTTTTCCATACACAAGGAAGTTCCAGACTGCAATGAGGTCTCCCCTCAGTCTACTCTTCTCCAAGCTGAACGGACCAAGCGACCTCAGCTTCCCCTCAAGGGCATTCACTGCCCTCATGGCCCTTCTTTGGACACTCTGTAACAGCTTAATTTCTTTGTTATATTGTGGTGCCCAAAACTGCCCCCAGCACTCGAGGTGAGGCAGCCCCAGGGCAGAGCAGAGCAGAGCAGAGCAGGACAATCCCCTCCCTTGCCTTGTTGGCAATGCTGGGCCTGATGCACCCCAGGACACGCTTGGCCCTCCTGGCTGCCAGGGCACTGCTGGCTCATGTTCAACTTGCCACTGACCAGGACCCCCAGGTTTCTTTCCATGCCACTGCTTTCCAGCATCCCATTCCCCAGACTGTCCATCCATCCATGGCTGCCCCATCCAAGAAGCAGAATCTGGCATGTTTCCCTGTTGAATGAATTTAATATGGCCAGTGATTGCTCAGTCCTCTAATTTTTCAGGATTGCTCTGCAGGACCTCACTGCCTTTAAGGGAGACAACAGCTCATCCCAATTTTGTATCATCTGTGAACTTGCTTAGTATCCTGTGGTGGTTTGACAGGAAATGTGTTTTTTGGGATGCTGTGTTTTTGGCCAATGAATATTCAGAATTTAATATTGGCATTTAACCTGGCCATTAGGACATGGATCCGCCTCTGAGAACACGGGGTTAAAAGCAGGGCTCTCCCCTGGGAGGGTCCTTTTGGGTTTCCGGCAGGAAAGAGTTCGGGTCTCTGCCCTGGCCCAGCTGCTGGCTGGGCAGGGGGAGGGGAAAAGCCATGTGGCCGGGAGAGGTAGGCCTGACCCCGGGGGTGGAAGGGTGGAAGAGAGAGAGAGAGAGACCGGGAGCCATCGGGCAGCCCCCCCTGAGAGACACAGAGAGAGAGAGAGAGAGAGAGCCGCTGCCTGGGACTGTAACCTTGAAGCTTGATAAACATGGGCCTGTGCCGGCAGCACGGCTGGGACGGAGAAGAAGGGGGGTGGGGGGGTTCAGCCGGCCGCTTGTAGGAGCTTTTAACCCCTTTTTGGAGAATGAGAACTTTACAGATCATTGACCTCTCCTAGAAGATAGAGTGGAAGATGAGGAAGGAATGTGCAAGTGTGAGAGAGATCTGGGCGAGTGAGAAATAGTGGAAGAATAGAGAAGAACCCTAGTGAGAAGAGATGATGGAGTGGCTTTTGCTGGACTCTTTTTGTATAGCCATGGACAGACCCATGTTCCTTGTGACACAGTGACTGCATTCTAGGGGGAGGCAATGGCCACAGAACCAAGAAGGTTCAGTGTTGGTGCCCCTCGGCCCCAGGGGGTGAAAAAATATGGGGGGGACCGGTGTCCCAAAGGAGAGATTGTGGGGACAGGTGTCCAAAAAGAGAGACTGTGCCTTTTTTGGATTGGGACAGAGCATCCTTAAAAAAGACAACCCTAGAAGCAGCTCTGGTCCGTGTTCAGTGGTGAGGGCACTGGACATGAAAAGGAAGAGGTCACAACGGCAGATGTACTCTGGGTGGTGCCATGAGTGACACAGAAACACACGAGGCTTCAGCTGTGTTTCCAGGGGAAGCCCATGGTACAAGAAGGACTCCTCTCCTCTTGATAAACTGAAGATTGATTGTCTGAAGGGTGGTGCTGGACCGAGAGTTGGTGATTTGAGGAATAGATGTATTGTGTTGGAAATTTGGTGGGGGGAGGAGGAAATGCATTTGTGAGGTTTTCATTTTCCCTGTGTGTGTTCCTTTTTATCTGTAGTTGTAGTGTAGTTAATAAAGTTTTGTTTTCTTTCTTCCCTAAGTGGGAGCCTGCTTTGCTTATTCCTGGTCACATCTCACAGCAGAAACCAGAGAGAAGGTATCTTCATGGGGGCACTGGCATTGTGCCAGTGTCAAACCATGACATATCCCTTCCAGACCTGTGTCCCATATCCAAGCCATTTATGAAGATGTTGAAGAGCATAGGGCTAAGATGGAGCTCTGTGGAACCCCACTGATGACAGGTCACCAGTCTAATATAACCCCACTCACCATTTGTGCCAAATCCCTGAGCCAGTTGCCCACCCATGATGTGTTTATCCAGTTGTGTGCTGCACATTTTATCCATAAGGATACTATGAGAGAGAGCACTGAAAGATTTTCTGAAATCCAAAAGGATTACTTCCACTGGCTTCCCTTGATCAGCGAGGTAGGTTACCTTTTCATAAAAAGAAATCAGGTTTGATAAGCAGGACTCTCCTCTCATGAAGATGTGCTGGCCATGACTGATGACTGTGTTGCCTTTAATACCTCCCTAAATTATATTCTCCATAAGTTTACCAGGCTCTAAAGTGAGACTGACAGACCTGTAGTTTCAGGTCCTCTTGCTTGCCCTTCTTGAAAATTGGGGTAATATTGACCCACTTCCAATCAGCTGGACATCTCCAGATTCCCAAGATCTATCAAAAAGCAACTAGAGAAGTTTTGCTATGTCAGATAGCTAGATCTGAGGATACTTAGATAAATCCTATCAGGCCTCATAAATTTGTAGATATGCAGCTGATCCCAGACCATTTCAGAGTCGACTGAGCATTTATCATTCTCACAGCCATGGTTCTCCAGCTGAGGGTACTGAAACACCCTTGCTTCATCATCTGTGCTGAAGACAGAGGTAAAGACTGCATTGAATACCTTTGCCTTGTCCCTGCCCCTGTTTGTGAGGTGACCATCCTCATCCTGTAGTGGGCTGATGTTATTTTTACACTGCCTTTTTCCATTATAATATTTGAAAAATCTCTTTTTATTTTCCCCTATGGTTCTGGCCAGCTTTAATTCCAGCTGAGCTTTGGGTATATGAATTTTCTTCCTACAGTGTCAACAGCATCTCTGTATTCTCCCCATTTCACCTCACCTTGCTTCCACTGGGCATACATGTTACTTTTTGCCATATGTCCAAGAGAGAACTTCTCTTCAGCCAAGCTGGCCTTTGCCTCACCACTAGCTCCTTCACCTCGTGACACAGCTCCTCAACCACAGCACACTTCCTGCACAAGAACAGCTTGTCAGCTGTAGCCTCCTGAAAAGGCATCAGGCACTCCTGGCAGCCATTGAGAGGGCCACTCCAGGCACTCTCTGATCAGCAAATCTGTCTATTTGTCTGTCTGGAGGCCTCTAACATGACTGGTTCAGTGACCCAGGAAGCTACAGGGCATTGGGTTTTACAGAGTGTCAGCAGCACCATAACTGATGAAGTTTACTGCAGTACTCTAATAAGACAGCAGCTAGCAGGAGATCTCTTTCTCTTTCTTACCAGCTACTGAGTCTCTCTGTTGCCTCCATTGGATGGTCAGAGACGAGACCTTCCCGCTTGATCCACCTGAAAAAACTCATGACCTCACTGCTGTACCATGCCCCTGTTTGTCATGCTCCAAGTGGCTCCCTGTAGCTGTTGTTCCATCACCTTCAGTTGCTCCCAGCACTACCACCTCCTTGCCTGTTTGGCTGTCCAGGGCTTCTGGTACCTATAATACATAAACTGATCTTCAGCCTGTGAAAATTTCTCTCAATTTTCTTGGAAAAAAATTCTAAAATATTTTTAAATGTATTTTTTAAAATTTCAGCACTTTTTCTCATCTTTCCACCTTAATTAAAAGGCCATTTTTATTTTAAAAATGTAATTCAGCTGCAATATCTTCATTGAAATAAGTTATCCAAGAAAGAAAGAAAGAAAGAAAGAGTACTTATTTAAAGCAAAAGTTTGTCTTGTAGGACAGAAATATATTTTTTTAGGATTTGTCCCTGCTCCGACTGGGTATAAAAATTCAATGCTGTATCAGTTAATTACTCTAGCACCTTCACTACTTGTATCTCTAGAACTCAACAGGCCCAGCCAGTACTCAATTCCTCTTACTCTTTTTGTAGATGATCATATTATATTTTATCATTCCTTTGGAGGAAAAACCAGCAACTCCATGAGACATCCTAATTTTCTCTGCTTTGTACAGTCTTCTAGAGTTCACAGTTGCAACATCTCTAGGTCTTAATCTGTGATAATAATTTTTAATGGCAAATTACTCATATTTTTTAAAAAATTGCTCAAGTAGTCATACAAAGATTTACAATTACCACAAATGGAGTTGATGAAGGGTCTTTTAAATGTTGCTGTGCCACATTCATTAATAGAAAACACAAATTTAGATGTGTTTGACCTTTGCAAATAACTGTATCACCATTTTCCACAGCATAAGTAACATACTTGCTATAAAAATCTTCTTCTAAGATATTTAAAATCACAGTAAACAAAAAGCTTTAGCTTATTATCTGTTTCTTGTTTATTATCTGTTATTACTGTAGCTGTTATGTAAGACTGTTATGTAAGCTCTTATGTTATATAATACCAGTGAGATGCATATGAAAACAATGTTTTGATTCTCTACTGATGCACTTGAATTTTATTCCAGAACCAATGTTCAGTGGTCTATCATGGTTTAGAAATGGTATTCCTCAATTTAATGCTCCAAATAAAACACTACAGTTCATGAGCCACTTGCTTCTCTCCATCTCTCCTTCCCTCCATCTCTCCTTCCCTCCTTTCCTCCTTCCCTCCCTCTTCTCCTGTGGTGGGATGGAGAAGAGAATTGGAATGACAAACAGTAAAGGTCATGGGCTGAGATAAGAGCAATTTATTGGAAACAGCAATGGAATAGGGAAACAAACTGTAACAGCAACAATACTAATGACAGAATGTACAAAAATGTGTACAGAGTGTACAGCTTGTACTGAAGCTCCAACATGTTCACCATGGCACCACTCAGGGATGGTGTGACTTCATCCAGATCATGATAGCTCACTGTCTGTCTCCACTCTCCACTGCACTTGCACACAGGCCATAAAGGGCCACCAAAGGGTGAGTGAGCCTTGCTGGCCACTTCCTGGCTCTCCAGAACCCACTCAAGGCTGGGGTTCACAGAGTCCTGGCTGACGAGGTGCTATCAATGGTGCACTGCTGTGGTGGTGATTGGTACCTGCTGTTCTTCAACCCTCAGCAGATTCTTCAGCTCTCCCAGAGTCCCATAGAAGAAGGGTCCTCTGAGAGACCAGGCAAGGTATTCAGCTGTTTAATTTCCTTTGTCTCCACAGCAGCTCTCCCAAAAGTCCAACAATGCCCTTTCCAGATACTTGAAATACCTGAGGTAATCTCTGCCAAGGAAGCACAGGGCCTCTGGGCCAGTCACAGTGGGGGTGTTTGCCATTCATTCCCAGACAGGGTCACTTCAGCTTCCGGTACAATCAGCTGTCCAGTTCTCCCTATCACCCCAGGAATAGAAATGGATCCTGCCCCTACATATCTTGATGGCATCAGGTAAATTGTGCTCTGGGGTCAACTAAAGCTTTACACTCCTGTGGGTCTGGTGTACCAAGCCACTGGATCCACACAGTCCAATAGATTTGATTGTTCCTTTCCTCCATCTGGCTGGAGGCAGGGCCTCTCTAGTTCTGGTCATGGTATTCATTGATATTTCTTGTAAATATGAACTGGTGATCCTTTCAATTGGACCAGAAGAAACATCAGCCCTCTATTCTGTCTGAGGACTCACCCACTGGAAACTGGAGCTGCATTTATCCTTGAAGAGCTTCCTCTGATGTTTGTTCTTCCTCTCAACTCACGTACCTGTGCTGCCAGCACAGAGGTGGGTTTTTCATCCCATTTCCTTACATCCTCTCTGGAGTCACACAGCAAAAGCCGCAGGTCACCTTGTGCTTTGTACCCTCTCTCTTGAGCAGAGGGTACTATTGCTCCCAATAGTTTAGACTCTGGTCCACACTGGAGGGGCAAGGGACATTTCCTTTCTAATCTGCTGAAGTTTTTGAGTCTGTTCGCAGTCTTGGACAGCCTTTCAACAGACAAGGTGCAGGTCAGTAAGGAGGAAAAAAGATGTTGCTAGGTAATCACCTAAAGCACTTTGTTCTCCTCCTGTCACGGACATGGATGCCAGTGAGTTGGTGTACGATGATCATGTGCTCCATACAAACTTCTGCCACGTGGATTGTGCACTCTGGACCCCATCCAGATCTACAGGGGACTGCACCTTATTTGAATCCCTAGAGACTACCTCCAGAACACTCATTCTCCCAGACACTGGATAGCTTTCTCCATGGTGTCCCACCTGCCTGGGTGCACTACTAAATCATCCCTGAGAGAGAACCTTTCTCTCACGCTTGACTGGAGTCACCTCCAAAGGCTGAGAGCTTCTGTCCTCTTCCCAGTGCTCTTGTCAATGACAGATCCTGGGACAGGGATCCCAGCTCCTCAGCCTCATTACCATCTAGTTTCATATCATGGGCCATGATATGGCAGGATTGGAGCAGCCAAGTCAGACTGACAGCTCAAATCTTGCACATCCTGCAGCTCACCCAGGGACAGGGATCAGTAATTATCTCTGGACCTGCCTTTTCCTCCTGTTCTATTGGCATGGGCTGTTCCTGCAGTTCAGCTGCAGCTTGAGTGGCCACAGTTGGTCTGATTTCCTCTTTCTCCCCCTGAAGGTGCTATCAAGTGTCTGATAAACAGCAGTGTCTGATAAACAGTAGCCAGGGCCCAGCTATAGGCCACAGATCATCTAGATCTACTTCTACCTAGAACTTGTGAAATATTGAAATACTTTTTGTTTCACTAGTTGGTTTCATAAAGGAAAAATTTCCTTTTTCAGAGTTAACTAAATGATCTGCAAAATACTTATAGAATTTTGATTCCTTTAGAGTTCTTACTTTCTCCATAATTTTTAGCTACCATCTTCTGGTTCTATTTTCCTTTCTAGTATCATGAACTAACAGTTAATGAGGTTACAATTGAAATTCTTTTTGTGAGGATCAAGAGGACTGTTAGACATTAATGCTGATTAGAGGAAAAAGTTGGTGAAAGCCCAGATCTAAGTCTCTCTCCAAGGTTAGCTAAATAATTGACAACCGATATTTAAAACTGATTGATTTAGACTCTCCAGGGAATACCACATTGTAAGAAAGTCACTTAGGGGTATTACCATACCCTTAGAAATTGTGGCCATGAAAAAATATTGCATTGAAGATATATTTTGTAAGACCCTATGTGTACTTCTGATTCCTCTCAAAGAGGCTGCACTCTAAGTTAGCATATTAAGAAAAGAAAACTCTACATGCCTTGACACTTTAAAGACTTAGTGGTAGTCATTAGATTATCAGGAACTGGTTTGGTTTTAAATTACAGCTAGAAACACAGCAATGTAACTCTGAAGTCAATAGACAGCAATTTCTTATTTTAAAATCATAAATATTTCAAAGTCATTTATAGCACAGTACTGTAAGATTTAAAAACATAATCCTTAGGAAAATATACTGCTGTACTGAAATTCCACTTACATCATACCCTAGTCTTTAAATGCCACATATCTAAAATTTTACTTTCAGCTCAATAAAAAAATCAGATTGATGATGCATGTTGTCACAAGTCCCACATTTTTCTAAAGCTTAATAGAAATTAATTGTCTTCGTAGCAGATCTCTTCAACAGCAACTGTGTTGGCACGTTTATCAACTGTCACCTTCAGCATAAGGGATGGGAGTTAACTCTGAGGGTCTGAAAAGGACCTGTCTTGGACATATGGGAGGCATGACTGTCATACAGCTGGCTAGCGTATTCCTACATCCTGTCAAATTTTTAAGGTGAGAAGAAAGAATTGCCAACTTTGTAAATAATTTAAATCTTTGGCTCTTTTTTCTGATCCTGTGGAGGAGGAAAGTACATACATGTGTCTGGTATCAATCTGACATGCCCTGTTCTACATAAAGAAAAACAAAACTCCAGCTCACAATTTGAATGCCCTCTGCTGAACCTTCACACAGATGGTTCCTGATTATCAGTGTTCACTGCACATTTTATTTTTGGCGAAGAATGACAAACCTAACTTGGTAATGGACAAGAGGTCTGTGAACAGCTGACTGTGGTTGCTTCTTGCCAAAGGAAAAAAGGGAAAAAAATTGCAGAGCTCTGTTACACAAGCTTGATGCATCATGTTTGGATCAGATTCCGGCACAGAGGTGGCTCTGTAAGTATCACAGTCCGTGTATAATATCTAGAGTTAGGATTATATTTTGAAATTTCTGAAATTCTGACACACAGAGTGGTGACTGGGGGAAGAGAAAAAAGTACATAAATGCAATCTGCAACATGGTCTCCCCTGCCTGCTCATGTCAGAAACCATTCTCCTTCTCAATCTAAGCTAAGGATTCCTTTATTCATATACTGCTACCTCAGAAATGGGTATCAGAACTACTTCCCTACATTATTGTTTGTAAAAACTCCTCTGGCCCCGAAAATCTTGAATATCGTACTCAGATGAAAAAAAAAACTGGAACAGAAGACAACTTCTCGCAGCAATGGGTAAATGGAGCCTTTTTTTTTCCCAACAGGAGAGATGCAATTTTTGACATTCTTTGGTGTGAAGAGTACTGTGGTGAAGGCAAGTGGCACCTGCTCTAAAAAGGCAATTAAATAGGTGGAAAAACTACTCATTATGAGCAAATGTAAAGACTGAACTCTGCCATGTTTCCAAAACTTATACACAAATTTCAGAACACATATACAAAATGTATTTTAATACGCTTGCTGTGTCTCAAATCCTATCCCTTTCTATATCAGTCATTCTTTGCTGCAGGCAAATCAAAATTTTAGAAGTTACAAATCTTTCACAGAAGCTTGCTCTACACTCCTGGATTTTACAAAGACTTGGTCTTTGTCTCCTGTAGAGGCATGAAGAAGTTAAACATTGCATTGTTGGGGTATCACAATAATTCTTTTGGATTTAGTCCAGATACAACATATGTGGAGATGAAGAGTAGCAGCGGATGGGCAGACAGACAAACCATATTGTTGAGACAGGAGGAAATGGAAAAGATGAAGACAAAAGTAATGCTAACAAAAATACAGAAATACAGTGGCAGCACAGGAAAAAAGCCACAAAGGAAATCCCATTTCAGTAATAAATAAAAGAGAAAAGTTAATGGAAAAAACCAGAAAACTATACGATAGCAGTAAAAATACATAGACACTGAAATGTGTCCCAAGGGACAGTCTGGGTAGAAAACACTACAACCTAAAAAAAGGAAAACAGGGTAAAAAAAACCATGAACCATGTCATGTCAGCATTCATGGGAAAATCATGCTGACAGGTGGAAGAATTGTTGAACATTGTTAGCTGTAAAATAAAAATAACACAACACCAAGAAGTAAACTTTCTTCCATTTCCACTACTAGACCAGGACTGGCAGTGTGAAGCTATATACATACAAGATGAATCACAGCCTCTTTCTCTGATGAGCTTTCTGTTTAATTAACTTGAAAGAAGCAGAGACAACTGTGGCTAGAAATTAAAAAGTGTCTGTTTTCCTGCCTTCTGTAGTGTACTTATACACTTCCGTCTCTGCATATTTAAGGCTACTGCTATGGGCTGTACTGAAGTTTCAATCCCTCAATGAGGTATTTCTGGTACCTCTTCTCCCTGTCTTCTGAACACTTTTAAATTCAGGACCCAGCTGCAGTTCTTGCTCAGCAAGGTCTTGCTATTGGAGAAGAATTTTAGATCTTTCCAGTTAAAAACTACTGCACCACACTTGCAGCTTGCGAGTTTCATTAATTCAAAAGGAACCTTTTTTAACTTTCTGAGATGAAAAATTATCCTGCATATAGAGGTGACATCCACAGCTTAAATTAAGCAAAGCAGCAACCTGATGCTGTAATTCCTTTCATGCTTTCTCTTCTATGACACCATCTAACTCAGCACAATCTCTATGGTACCTCTTATAGGCCTTTAAAAATCTTTTTTGTTGGCTTCTCCTCATGAAATGAAAGATATCAGTTTAGGACAAGGAGTAATGGGTAAAAGACCTTAATGGCTAAAAGACCTTAATCAAAGACCTTTTTGAAATATGTTTCTTTTATCTGGCTTATAGGTGGCAATTTCTGTTACAAACACTGTCTTTTATTAAACCTAGACAGCAATAAAAAAATGAATGCACTCAATATATCTCAATTTTTTAGCTGATACCTAGTAAATAAATTGTGGAGACATGAAGAGAACTTCAAAAAAACCCCAGTTATTGTTGAAACTCAGGTGTGCCATAAAAAGCTGTAGCAAATTGGACTTGTTCAGAAAGCATTTGCTTAGAAAAGCAACCTATTCCTCTGCCTCACAGGAATCATCAGGGATTTCCTTCAGATAAGGCTCCATAACAGTGCAGCCTGAGAACACATTTAAACTGAAGTGATAACCGTAGGAAGAGTGTCTGAAACCAAAATAAAATAAATGCTTACAAATCATGAAATATAAAAAGTAAATGAGTATACAATAACACATCAGAAGTAGCTAAACAAATGAGAACAGCATGTATAGGAAAGAATCTGAAAAAGTTTTAACTAAATGATTCATACTCCAAGCTTATTATTACTGATATGCAAATAGCAGCACTACTATTACACATTTTCTGAAGGATTCACCCAGAGCTTTGTGGTACTAGCTACCTAACTGCTGCTACTGACAAATGCCAAATATGGGGCAAGAAGGCTTTGCATATATTAAAATATATATGCCTACAAATTTCCTTTTTCCTTCACACTTGTACAAGTTAAGCTGCTCCTGAGGAATTAGCTTTTTTGAGGCATAGCATTTAAAAATCAGCAACTGATGTCATCAGCTTCAGAGTAGAATATTACTAGGGTATACTAGTTTTAAATAAGTAGGGTATTCTTAATTACAGTAAAAATACAGACATGATTTTTACTAAAGACCTACTCCGATATATAATTACATAATAAATTAAAATTTATTTGGGCGCATTTCATCACAAAATAATCCTTATCATGAAGTGAGGGACAACCTTAACCATTTAAGGCAGAATCCAGTTTGCTTCTATGTAATATTTTTCATGTTTTTATAAACTCATTTTGGAAAAATTAGACAATTATTCCAGATCATCACAATAGACATGAGTACAAAATCAAAAGAATGCAAGAAATGTTTACTGAATCATTTGGCTGAAGATTCAACAGAAGAAGAAAGAACTGGCCAAACAAGTTGATAAGGAATGGCCGAGAAGATACCATTTTCACAGTGTGAGAAAAATCAGTTCCTGAAATGGTTACATAAAGATCATGCAGAAAACTAAGTCCTCAGGCAGGACAGAAAATGTTTTTGTCCATTGGAGTTACTGACTCTTTAGAGTACAGAGCAAGTTAATAACTGTTTGGACAGAACCCTGCAAGCATTGGACTAGGAGGGCAACTAAAAATTTCTTTGCGCTTTGGGCTTTGATGCACTGTTTGCTCAAAAACTGGACCAGTTTTATTTGCTTTTTCCTTTATATTGTATCTTCCATTCAAAGGACACAATGGACTTTACAAATACTTGTTTCACTTCAAGTATAAGTCCCACCACAGGTTATTTGCTTTTGCATTTTTATTGTGGCTTCCATGCATGTGACATGTGTTTCACAAACATGTTTCATTACACCCACAGATTCACTGTCAGTCATTATTTAGGTTCATAAAAGTTCAAGAAACACCAAGTAAGCTTGATGTTTTGCCCAGGGCTTTTACTGTCCCTATCATGAAAAAAGTAATGTTGACTAGAAATATCACGACCTATAAGAATTTGCTAACTTTTTTGCCAAGCTAATTTCTTGCTCATTTTTCATAGCTAGAAGACTAGAAAATTTGATAAAATTTTGTTTTAATATCACAGGGCTCCATTTTAATACTGATGTATTTTTCCTACAGAGTCTATACTGAGAAATCTACTGTAAGCACTTTGAGGTTGCACAAAGGCAACCACCTATTTTCATTGACAACAGTATTTGGAAGTTTATCTTCATTCTCTAAATTGCACATCTATGAAATGCCTCTAAAGAACTGAGTATCAATGTAACAAAGCTACAGGGCAATCCAATGTAACAAACAGAATAAATCAAAGTAGCACACTAAGATCAAGAAAGACCTTTGCCCCATATGGGTTTCTGCAGGGAAATTAGACAAAATGTGCTTTGAAAAACCTGTGTGTGCGTGTGGGTAATTTTCATGGATTCTGATGACAACAAAAAAATTTACATTGACTTAGTTTATGAGATCATTAGGGAGGATCTGCAATTAAGGAAGGGACCTTAATGATCATCCAGTCCAAATCTCCCCTGCCAGGACACCTCTCACTAGGCCTCTCACTAGGTTGCTCCAAGCCTTATCCAACCTAGCCTTGAACACTTCCAGATTTGGGGCATTGACAACCTCCCTGAGCAACGTTTTTCAAGGTCTCACCACCACCACAGCAAAAATTTCTAATACCTAACCTAAATCTCCCCTATTTCAATTTTTACCCATTACTCCTTGTCCTATCCCTACAGCTCCTATTGAAGAGTCTCTCTCTGGCTTCCCAGCAGGCCCCCTTCAGACACTGGAAAGGTACTATGAGGTTTTCATGCTCCTCAGTAAATCTGAAGACTTCCATTACACCACAGCATTCTGGATATTTGCCTATTTTGGAAAGTCAAGACTTAGAGTCTTCTTTGTTCCCTGTAGAACTTCAGTCTCTCTCAGGAGTGCTGCAGTTTATTGCAGCCCTGAGATATGTGAAAAGTGTCTGTTTCAGCCCGCATGTTGGAAGAATGAGTCAGAGTTCTTCAGTTTTTGGTCTCGGAGTGTTTATTGTATCTTATCTATAAAAATTTTTCTTCTGTCCAGCCGAGGTCTACTCAGCAGGACAGCCAGCGGCACTCTGACCCTCCTCGGGGTGGTGCTATCTCTTTATACTACAAACTACGTATAAAATGTTTACAATTACTTTCCAATACCTACCACCTATGTTAGACAGTGAGTTTCTATTCTAAATCAACCTCAAAGTGCCAGCATCACAGCAGAAGATGGAGGTAGAGAAGAAGAAGAAGAAAGGCTGGACATGCCCAAGTCCCTCCATCTTGTCCCCAAAAACCCCTATTCTAAAAATCCCAAAACCTACTTTTTCACCCAGTGATAATTTTGTTCTTACACTACTTAAACTTCTGTGGCTTTCAGATCTTCATACAAAGCTGGTAATTTGCTCCACAGGTCATAATCAAACCCACAGGTGTTCTTGGCTGCGTGCCAGGGTCTCCAAGCCCCCCGGCAGGAGCCCCAGCAACTCTGGACACCCAGAGGGCTGTACTGAGTTCTGACAAGTCTCTCTGAGTATTTTAATAAATTTTATTTTCAAACAAAGACTCAAATACCATTAGTTGAATTATTATACGCCATTTTAATTCTGCTATGGTCTCTTTACTGATACCTTGCAGCAGATAGTTTTGTCACCTACAGTAAAGACATTTTCTCAATAAAACTCTTTCTTTTACAGGATTGGCACTGGAAAATTCTTTCATACCACCTTCAGTTATCTAAGGATTTTTTTTCCTTCAATCTTACATTGTAAGTACTATAAATGAAGGGGTTTACATAAACTCATATTCAAACTCCCTTGTTCCACTTAACTTCACACTACCACCCATTTCCAAGAACAGTAATTCTTCCTTGGGCCTACAATTCTTCTTTGAGTTTTTAGTACACATCCATGTTTTTTAATCCCTGAATGAATGGTGGAATCAGGAAGCTTCTTCTGGTCCTCAGAGAGAAGCAGGCATCTGGATCATTCCATGCTGCACTTTACAACCTCTTTAGTACCCACAACTTCTGTCATCATTGTTTGGGTAACACTCCCTAGTGTTATCCTAATTATCCTAAATGGTTTTATTCTATCTATTTATCTATCCATCATCTCTCCTATATATCCCAGTGTATATCCTAGTCTTCAGGAATTAAAACCCCCCCAAACCTGAACATTATGAATTAATCCATATACCCATGTTTGTTCCCTTGGCTAAAACTCCTAAAAAGCTCACTTTCAAATGGCAAGCAAGGTCTTACTATATTTTGTTCAAAATGTGTCTGCTAGCATTAATGCTCCTGCAGATGTTCTACCAGCTGGCTGATGGTGACGGAGCCGGCTCCTCTGCTGAGGAGCAGCATGACCTCTAGGTATTAAAGGCTACAGCAGCATGAAAGTCTTGCTTTTCACTATGATGAAAGAGGGTACTGGTTTAGCCCCCATGGTGCTGGTAAATGGGACTACCATATGTCTACAGAGTCAAGCTGGGAGATACACAACTACCCACTTATTAAGGTCCAACACATTAATTAATACTTTAATATTTAATTAATTACTTATACTGCCAATACCCAGTGATGGACTAATTAACTTAATGTGTCACTTTCGGCACCAGTTCAAATATTTATGTAATGTGTCATGATTGTACTTTGGGCTGTCTGCTCTGACAGTTTATTATCTCATATCATTTATGAGAGAAATTATATTTTTATTCTCTCCCCCACAAGTTATTAGAGTGACTCATTCCTCTCGTGGGCAGAACCTGGACATAGAAATGTAGAGCCTGACATAGCAGGTACTCTGTCCTGCGCCTGGTTTTGGTTAGGGAACATTCCAGGTAAAAGCTGAAATGCAAGGGCATTTTGCACATTTCTTTGTTTTTAGCAGAAAAAGGGACCATCCCTAGTATAAACACAAAAGGACCATAATTACCAATAACCCTGCTGCTTTCTCCAAAAGTAAAAACAATAGGAGCCCAGAGGCATTTCATTAAGCAATAAAAAGAGATCTTTTTTAAGGATGAAACATACACAATGAGCTATATAAATAAATTCTGAGGTGCCAATCAATCTCTGACATGGTGAGGGAGGCAGAGTTGAGTGGAATCCAGCTGGGAGAGGCAATCCTAGCGATGATCCCACATCTAGCTGCCACCAAGTTCCCCACTCAGCTGAGATTGTGCTGAAGGTACTGCACTTGGAGGTTACAAGATACTGACCCTTCTGTAAAATACACAGGAGTGAAAGGCTGGGCTTTAAACCAGTCATTTTTTCTACATTTAGAGAAATGCAGACACTGTCTTTAACCACATCTTTATGACTAGAATGAGATGCATAAAGGGAAATTCATAGTAGAGAAGAATATAGCAATTTTGCTGGCACTGCTGTGTAATAGGAAGGTGTATGCTTTAAAAAAATTAGCAGGAAAAGGCCTGTTAGAAAATCTTCCATTGTTCTGGTAATAAATGATTAGGAAACACCAAGATACATGGTTTTAAAGATTCTGATTTAGTAACAGGATCAGATATGCATCAGCTTGGAAATAAAACAGAGACCACTGCTTCTTCTAGCAGGTTACATCTTTACTACTTTCTTAAAAACAAAACAGCCACACCACCAGGCACCAGCAGAGCAGATGTTTCTGCCCTTATCGGTCATTCACTCAAACATGCCACAGCCCAGCGTTCCAGGTAAAAGAAAACATTCACACATGGTGTTTATGGCTGGAGTCAATCCTTTGGTATGCACCTTTCCCAAGAGAACAGAGAGCTTTTATCAAAGTAGAGATAAACACGACAGGCTGCTGCTTCTACATGAAACTCTCATCAAGGTTGGGATGGCAGAAGCAGGCTGCTGCTTCTATAGCATTCCTTTTGTTCCAGTATAGACTGAAGATGGATGACAGTCAAGAAGACAAAACCAAAAGACTACAGCTACTGATGCTCACGGTACCAAACAGTTCAGACAGCAGCAGAAATAAAGATGGAAGTTTGCACAAAGGAAAACCCGGCAGACAATAACCTCAGCGCCAGAGCTGGGAGATTTGAAAAACCCAACAAAAAATATATCACAAGCCAAAGCAAGAGCACAGCAAGAATGGTAGACATGGCATCAGCCCTATAACTGAAGAGGAAATTACCTTTATTTATTTCCTACTGTCCAAACATAGATGCATGTCATGGGGCAGGCATAGGGAATTAAAATAACATATAAATTTGTAAACATACTTTTAGATTTGTCACTTTGAGAAGGGTCTTCCCCTTTTGTTATCTTCCTACTGTCAGGATGCTTACTTTTTTTGTTGAATCAAGGATCATGCTAAAATTTCATCCAAAAGTTTCTGTCAATAGAAATGGGTACAATTGTTTTCTGGGTTTTCACTGAGACTTCTTTTCCTTCCGCTCTCTAAAATACACTTGCATAAAACTTTATCATGGTGATGATTTAAACATTTTCCTGAAGGATTTTCCCTGACAAACACATAGAGTAAATAAGGTGGACTACAAATAAGCTGTCAATTATTACATTTAACAAGCCACAAAAAAATCACAAATATTACATATGAGTTACTTATTTCTGCCTATGAAGAATGAAACTGAAATCTCAAGGTGATACCTTTAGTTACACTGAAACTTACACTTTTGATGGAAATACCACCATGTATAAAAGTAATAGGCATAGTAAAAGAAACAAATATATCAATGAGATTTAAAAAATAGCATCTCTTACTAGCACTTAAGTGCAGGAGACAGGCTAGCAAACAAACACATTGAATTAGAAACACCAGTTGAGTTTTAGGAATAATGTACATATATAATCATAGATTCATTAAATTTCCACAAGCCCTTTAACACCATCAAGTACAACCATTAACCAGGTCCAGTATCCTCATATAGAAAAGAACTAATTCAAAGAGCACGTCAAGATTTCAATTACCTTCTTTCACTTTATGATCACTGAAAATTACTTTTGGCTCTTATGCTACAATTCTAGAGAATTGTAAATATCCGAAGCTGCACTTTGTATTTTGATGACTATGGCCAGGACTTTTAGGCTGCCTTTGTTTATTTGTGTCCTTATCTCATAGCACCTAAATCCTACATGTTAATAGAGGATATTTTTAATAGACCATTTTATATAGGTAATATCAGAATATTTTTAAATGTACTCAATACTTTTTATACAGCTGCTGATTTTATGCCATCTTTTTGAAATCATATGAATGCTAGTACACAAAATGAGAACGTATCTGCACTGTCTGAAATACACAAAATAGCCACCAGATGGCAATAAAACCCAACTAATGCGTGAAACTGTGGCTTCACTCAGTATTCAAAATCACTTAATTGTTGCCTTCCATTCTTACAGCCATTGGACATGTTAAAAAAAACAACTCACTTTACTCAAGGCCTATTCAAAATTTATAAGTATCTGAAATGAAAACTGACAGTTTCAGCAATATTACCAGATTGCCTCAATATGAATGAGCTCAGTGAAACAGCAGTTTACTACAGCACACCATTGGATGAATGTGGCCTGGAAATTATAAGTATTAGCACAGCTCCCATGAATTGCTATAAAACTTTTCACAGTGTCCCATTTGCACCATATCCTCATTAATTTTCTTCTTCTGTCATTCTCCTTTAAGTATTTGCTGAAATGTAATTAATAAAGACAGTAGCTGCTTTTCCTTTAAAGGCAGTTGCTCTTTGTCCCTATTACTTGTAATAACATCAAGCATTTTAGTTATTTAGTGGTCTTACTCAGGTACATATGCTGGAATTTATTCTTGGTGGATGTATTGTCATGTATATAAGAAATTTCCTTCAGATTAATAAGAGGAGTAAAAACCAACTATCAAAAAAAAGGAAAAAAGGCTGGGATAAGAAAAACTTAAGAATTTTCTCAGACTCACTCAATTAAGCCACAATTGCTAACGGAAAGAAACTAAGCTTAAAGCCCCTGCTGAGTGCTCACGGTCCCGTAAAGGCTGTCACTTAACTAACCAATGTCGCTCCAAGTATGAGTCTGAAGGTCGCCTGATCCAGGGAAACAGGAACTGGAGCACAGGATGGCGATGCATGCAGACACAAATGCCTCAGCCACCACCACAGACCCTCAGTGGAGGGTCTCCTCAAGTCTTCACCCAGCAACCACAGCCAGCACCAGACTGGACCAGACAACTTCTGTCACAGTCACATTGCTTGATTCTTCTGTTCATTTACTCCCTACTGGAATTTTTGGACCACCAAGGCCCCAGAAAATTCTTTACTGTTGGGGAGATCTTCAAATACCCTTTCAGGACTTTTTGCTCTCCCCAGGGTCATAGACTCAGACTCTAATGATGAAATAAAGATTATGGCTTGGACCCCTTTTCCACCTTGTACTGTCTCTCAAAGGACCCCTATCCTCTAATTGATTCCTTTCCCATGTATTTTACCTTCCCCTGTAGAAAAATGCAAAAGAAGGCTGGGAGGATTTGGCTCTACAGGAACCCCACAAATATGGGTACAAACAATTTCTGATAAATGCCCTACCCGTAAATGTACCCTGTCATTATGAGGATAACAGATAACACTCACCAGCATTTTAGATACTGGAGCTGATGTGACTGTTATCTCTCAAGCTAAATGGCCTACCACATGGGCCCTCATAGAGACCCTCACTGGGACTGGGGGAAGCAGTCGCAGTTATCAAAGTCACCATCTAATTCAGGTGATGCGACCAGAAGGCCACATAACTTCTGTAAACCTGTTTGTTTTACCTCCACCCATGTTATGGGGATGAGATGTACTTTCTCAATGGGGTTTCAAGTTCAGTCAGATTTTTGAGAGGAGCCATTGCGATGCATGACACCCTGAAATTGACCTGGAAAACTGATATGGACCCTGCCACTACCTATGGTGCACATTCACTGAACTTGTCCAAGAACAGCTTCAAAAGGGGCATTTAGTCCCCTTCTCCAGTCCTTGGAATTTGTCCGTGTTTGTTAGTAAAAAACAAACTGCCAAGTGACACTTGCTCCAAGACCTCCACAAAATTAATTCTGTAATGGAAGACATGGGAGCCCTGCAGCCTGATCTCCCGTCTCCTACTATGATCCCTCAAGACTGACATTTGACAGTCATTGACCTAAAGGACTGATTTTTCGACATTCCTTTGCATCCTGATGATGCTCCTAAATTTGCCTTTGTGTCCCAAGCACCACTATGCAAGCACCCTTGCAAAGATATCATTGAGTTGTCCTCCCACAAGGAATGAAAAATGGCCCTACTATTTTCAGTGGTTTGTTGCAAGGGTCTTCAGTCCCATTCGACAGAAAATGACTGATGTCCTCTTATATCATTACATGGATAATAACCTTGTAGCAGCAGAAAGACAAGAGGTTATAGAGGAAGCCTTAGCCCTTGTCGTTGCTGCTGTAACCCAAGCAGGACTTTCTGTACACCAATTTGGCAGTCTGCTTTCTGGAAAAGCAGAGAGAAACTCTAACTACATGTTTCTCTTAAATGCCTAGTCCCATAATTGAATCCAGGCATCTCTGCTAGGTCCAAACACAGCATGTATGGGGAAGTAAACAGCTGTGAATGAGACTCCTAAGCAATGTTACTCTGCATCCCCAGCTATCTGTGGTAGCCCACAAACCATCCTGAAGACAGAGGAAAGTATTTTCTTGCTGATGCATAACTGCTGAGTTGATGCAGCAGGGAAATGAATCTGCTTGCTTTGTATCCAAAGCCTGGAAAGGGAAACGTTTTAGATAGGCTGAAAAAAAAAAAAAAACCAAAAGGCATTTTCTGGCGTATAAGGTTTCATGAAAAGATGAGTTGCACACACGTTTTATCACACAAATGGAATTGTACAAATATTGCTGCACAAATGACATTTGTTGCAATTTTACTTGTCTGCCTAGACCGTCTCCTGTTGTTATATGATCCTTATATGAAAAGAATCCCACACATATGTAAAAAATACCCCAAAAACCAAAACAAAAAAACAACTCTATGAAACCTTCCAAAGTACTATAAAGGCTGATCTCTTGCTTTTCAAAACCAGAACACTTGAGAGGAACCCTGAAGTAATTTTGTCAACTACAATAGCCTACAGACATATGCATGCATATAGCATGCATACAGCATGCAAAAGTCCCTTCTGTGGACCATACTGTGCATCGCTGATGCACAGTGATGCCTGAACCCCGTGAGCACCCAGCACTCTCCACGAGCTGCCTCCGTGTGGAAAGCACTGATGAAGTGCTGTCTGACATTTGCCAGACATTTGCTATGAATTCAGCAGAGGACTAGCCTTGCCCTTCAAACAGTCCTCAACAGATCTGACACGTGCCCATGGACATTCAAATCATATAAACAGAATGCCATCAAGACATAATTGTGATATGTTTTCAACTTCTGTCGCATGGGTTGGTTGGTAGCCGACAAATGATGGTTGGTAGCTGGAATAAGGAAAAAGGATGTTTTGACAAAGGCATATATTGATAGGCTTCAAATTGACATAGATTTAGATAGGTTGACATAGGTTTGGATTGGATATTAAGAAGAAATTCTTCCATGTGAATGGATAAGGATTTGACACTAAACATTCTTAAAACAGTCAGCAGACCATCTTGCACTGTCCTGTTGTGTTTGAGCACCGTCTCACCGGCTGTCACTCCTCCTAAAATTTTGGTTTTGGTCTGGGCATGAAGGCTGACTTGAAGTAGTGACTACCCTGCATATCACTGCATGCCATGTAAACCACCCACACAGTTGCTGAGTGAAGAAAGTGCCCATGTCCTCATCTTCTAACAGCACACACCAGCAAAAAGGAGAGAGGCATTGCTTCCACTTTGTTTAAGGGAACAGGAATAAAGCAAGAAGTATGGCTATGCCATCTGTATTTCAACCTCTCTTCTTGTTGAAATGCTTATCTCACTAATAAGGCAGGTTAGATGTGCTTATCAGTTTAGCTCAGAAAGATGAAGTAAAAGAGATGGCCTGAAACAAAACCCATCTTGCTTCACAGTCACTTTATTTCTAAAATACTGTTCTAATATAGGTGGGAAACCAAGCTAGGGAAGAGTTGGTGTACTGAATGCTGGCCTGTTCTTTTTCCAGACTACAAATTAGTCCAATAAGAGATCTCAGCTCTCCTTGCTTAGTAAAAAGAAAAACAGCTTATTTCTGGATATAAAAATCACAGTATATATCTTATTTTGAAATATAGCACTAAAGCATAAACCTTTGATAAACCAGAAGAAAGTATAATGAAAAAATTCTTAGTTTTCTTAGAAAACTTCCTTTCAAATACTTTAAACCTCTTTCTAGTGTTTTTGCTGGGTCACAGAACGACAGAATAGTATAAGTTGGAGGGAGTACAGAAGGATAATTGACTCCAACTTGTGGATGTGACAGCCTGGTCAGAGAGCAAGAAAAATTCATAAGTTTTCCCAGAATCAGCCTGGGAGGTTTTAGGAGTCGGAGATAAACAATTATATCCAATTATTAAAAACAACCCACAGGGGTTGTCTGACTAATATCTGTTTTCTTGTTATTCTCATAAGATTGTTTATAAATAGGCATCTTGTTAATTAGCCAATCAGGTGAAATTTATTGATTGAATGACCAATCAGGTCCACCTGTATTGGATCAGAATATAAAAGAAGCAGTTCCAAGTAAAGATGTGCACTTATGCCACTCAGCCTTCTGACTGACTCTTTGTCACTTCTTACTAATCAGTGAAACCAACTCTTAAGTTAATGGCCCATACGAGGATTGAACCCACTATCTTGTCATTATTAGCACCATAATCTGACTAACAGAGCTAATGTCATGGCATGTTGGAAAGTTCCTGTAACAAAAACACACACTTTGCACAAAGAAGGGACTTTATATAGCCACAAATATCACAGGATTTCTCTGCGAACTGCTAGTAAGAAGAAGAGACAAACATGAAAAGAGGGGATGCAGAAGTGTAATGAGGGCATATTCCTCAGTACCATTGTGAACCAAGCACAATGCCAAGTCCTTTTTCTCCTGGCAGGATATGGTCAAACCTCATCGGAAAAATTGCGTAACGTTTGCTCCTAGGCTCCCAGTACAGTTCATAGCCTACTTTATTTTTTTAGCTTAATGACTCCTAGGTCATTTTAATTTCCTAATCCTGCATTTTCTCTTAACCTTTACAACAGCAGTGACCATCCCACATTTTTAAACATGACCATGTACCTGAGCCAGGTATGGAGGCTCTGCAGCTATGCAATGGACTAAATGCCACCTGGCTTCAAGGCAGGCCTGCCACTGGCCAAGGCCAAGCCTATCAGTGATAATCATGCTGCCTCTGAGATACTGTATTCAAGAAGGGGCAAAACTTGCAATAGCAACTGCAGACAGGGAGAGGAATGAAAATCTGAGCAAGTAACCACCCTGCAGAAACCAAGGTCAGCGAAGAAGTAAAGGTTCTGCCTGCTCCTCACACTGGTGCAGAGATTTCCCTCTATCCTATGATGAAGAGCATGATGAGGCAGATGGCCTCCCCACTGTCCATGGAGGTACACAGCAGAGCAGGGGGATGACCAAAGGTGGCTGTGACCCTGTGGAAAACCTGCAGTGGAGAAGGTTCCTAGCAGGGCGAGTGGCCCTGTAGAGAAAGGAGCCAAAGCAGGAGCCGCTTTGCTGGAAGGACTTGTGTTTTGGTTTGAAAGACAGGTGTCTGCTAAGGAAGGCAGGAGCCTCTGTAGAAATGGAAAATGTAAACCCCCTCCCTTCAAATTATTATAATTTTGAAATTAAGGGGCTCTCAGATATGGGAGTAGGAATAACAATTCTTTATTAGGAAAAATAACAGTAAAAATAAAAATAAAAAATGTAGTAATACAAAACAACAACGACAGAATACAACCTGACACCCTGTAGGTCAAGGTGTTGATAGCAGTCTGATTAAATGGTGGCTGCAGTCCTCCTGGAGTGACAGCTGTGGTTCTGTTGAAGCAGTGATCCTGCAGAAGGGTGGAGTTTTCCTCTGAAGGTCCAGTAGTGGTGTAGATGGGCCTGATCTTCCTCTGGGAATCCAGTGGAGAAGAAAGCTGCTCTTCTGGGAATCCAGTGGGGAAAAAAAGCTGTTCATGGTGTTCCAAATCTCAGATTATATCCAAGTAGGAATGCTTGGCTCCTCCCCCTGGGCAGAGCATCTCCCAATGGGATGATGTCATTTTATCAGTCATGGAGTGACACTCAATGGTCCATGAACAGCAGATATCTCCCCTGAGGGAGGATGGGTCACAGAAGACATAAAGAAAACTGCCCCACCTGGTTTTAACAGGTGGCCCAATTAACAGAAGATAACTGCCCCACCTCTAACAGATGGCAATAGAACACACAGCCCCAGCCGCATCTTGCATTTCCAACCTAAGACAACTTGTGACCCCACAGGGGACCTGCACTGGAGCAGCCTGTTCCTGAAAGACTGACCCAGTGGAAAAGACACACACTGGAGCAGTTCATAAAGAACTGTAGCTCATGAGAAGGACTTACATTGTAGAAGCTTATGGAGGACTGTCTCGCATGAGAAAGACCCTTACAGTGAAGGGAAGAGCGTAAGGGTCCTCACTAAGGAAGAAGGAGCAGCAGAGATGTTTCCTCAAGTCAAGCCTGTTTGGCCTGTGACAGTAATTAGTGTGTGATCCCTTCTTGTTCTTACGTTCCCATGTGAGCCTTTTGTTATATTTTGTCTCCCCTGTTCAGCTGAGGAGTGATAGAGTGTCTTTGCTGGACATCTGCTATCTGCCCAGGGTTCAACACTGCTGAATACTGAATGGCTTTGAATCAACTCAAGACTGGCTTAGGCGCACTCCTCAGCTTAATCACAGTGCCAGCCCTTTTGGCACAAGGTGAAGGACTTGGGAGGAGCCTACAGATAAAGTATCTGCAAGGCAAAAAGGGGGAAAAGCCTTAAGGGGAGCAGAGAGTTACAACAGGGACAACCAAACCCAGTGCAGATCACGGCCACATACCTTCTAAATGTTTTTACCTCTGCTCTTTGTTTCACTTTACATCATCATTTCTGAAGCACATGCTTAGATATTACTGATTGCAGCCATAAACTTGTCCTTGGGTCATGCTGTCCAGGAGAGATTTCTTCAATTATGTGTTTAACTGTTTTCTCAGTTTAACAGCACTAGCAGTTATTTTTCAAACCAAACATGCAGTTTACCATAATTGTTATATGATGTTCTGATTTTAATTGCAAATACATCCCAGAACTCAACTTCGTCTACAGTATTTTAAAGAAAAAAAAACCAAACTAATAAACATTTCACACAACATTTGAGTTTTGAGACTGAATACTTTTTTTACAGTATGCATGTTCTGAAAGCAGAATCATCAAGAATTACATACAGCACATTCTTTCTCAATAATAAATGCATACAGATAATACCAGAAAAAAGCTGCTCCCAAATCCTGGATTTTTCAAATCCAGGAAACAGTTTCACAAACTCCAAGTTTCTTTCCATTGCTGACAATTTCTCCATTAAAAAACAAGACCAAAGGAAGCCTGTTTAGCAAAATTTTCTCTTCTTTCTATAGGTCTGACAGTTGAACAACTGTTCCAATGGAGATAGTCCAAAAGAAAGGTCTGTAGACATCTTTCTGAACCCAGGATTTTGGAAACAATTCCTCAGTACACAGATCTACTATATGCTCAACATTTTTATCTCACCACTCTACATTTTAATGTGACAATATTTCACAAATGTAGCCTCACAACTGGTATGATGAGGGCATTTCTCTTATTTTTTATGAATGGATTTGGGATCAGACACAAGGACGAATAGAAATGAGTCCATTAGGAGAACATTTCACCTTTATCATTCATTCACTGCACAAAATACAGAAACCATCCTGGAGCATGTGTTTACTTTTCCAGAATTGTCCCTTTGATAAGGACACATTAACCTTCAGAAAATACATAGCTTCTCTTCTGACACTCACTCTAGCCCATTCTCTGCTGTACAAGGAAACAGCTTCATAGGAAGGGTAAACACTGTCTTCACACCAAACCAGGCCTAGTCTCAAACCAGATGATCTGTAAGATGGGATCAAAGCCTGGATCTTCCTACTAACAGTAGTTTATTAATGAGTCAGGAGAACATTCCAAGCTTTTCTGGCTTTGCTTTTAGAAAAATGTAATGACTATTGTCAAGATCATCATGCATTACACCCACCCTTGCAGATTTATCAAGTGCACAGTGAGAAGGCTGATTAGCTACAAAGATGCTAAATGGACTTAACCTCTGAATTTTTAATGGTCTTCAGCATGAATGTACCATTAGGTCACATGGAGGCTGGGAGAGTTCTAGGCATGTACAAAGGTGCAAAACTAGACACTCAGCAAACTTAAAAAAATATATTTATTTTTTTTTAAAAATAAGAAAATAATTTAAAAATATAAATAATTTTAAAAGTTCCAAGAAAAAAATGAAAGAACAGACAAACAAGGGAGAGCTTGTCAGTTTCAAGAAAGGGTTTGCAAAGTGAGGTATAATCTTTATGGATTAGCCTTTATGGAGGCTGTAATATTGCCATCTTCCTTGGAGCTACTGACTCCAATAGCAGACAGCATCATCTTCATAGGTTTTGCCAGTTAAAAAAAATCGAATGAATTAATTAATTTAATAAATAATTTTCTAAACTTTATGTGATTTTTTGTGGACTGCATCATGCATAAGGCCTGTAAAAGGTTAGTGAAGGCTCCTGATACTTCACATGTTTACAAAGTCTTCACTGTATATTGTTGATCTAAGGTGGTAAGAACTAATGATCTTTGCAACCAATTTTTAAAATCCTGTATCAGAATCGATAAAACTTTTAACATTTAACTAGATGATAGCTCATTTGACAAATGCAAAAACTTAAATTCTGAAAAATAACTAATATTTGGTTAACTAAACATCTGAAAAAACCCTACTAAATATTTTTTGGCTAAACCTCATAGTATGTTCTCCATTTAAATAAAACCAAAATTAAAGTTTTAAATTTTTTTTTCATTTTAAAATTATTTGATTCTGACAAAAAGACTTCACAGAAAAATGTCAGTTTTGCAGAAATGCAGAGGCCAGAGACTGGTGGAAGACAGTGTTGGCACTTTACCCCCTTTGCCCACAGGGTGGCATGAAGTGTATACTTTAGGAACACAAAAGTAAAATGAATGCACTAAGAGAAGTATTAAAAAGAGCAACATAGGTTGAATGAATATGTGTTTTGGTAGGATGTGGGAAATGCATACATACACATACATTCTTCTGCAGAACTGTCCATCTGAAGTTTAGTATGCATAACACATGATTAACTAAATCATGTAAGCCTGTTCAGTGGTCCAGATTTAAATCACATATAACCATACACAAAGCGTGGTGATATAGGAGATGGCTGGTGAAAGGGAAGTTAAGACAGGGCTATGAGGTCTGCAGGGTATATACAGAGGATGATTTGCAGCAACTTAGCAAAGTATTTTATTCTTCCTCAACCAGTCTGGAACAGGTAAATGCAAGTAGGATGATTCTGTTCCTTACTGATCTAGATCTTTAAAAGTTTTAAAATCCAGATGAATATCCACTGGAATAACAGATTTATATCTTCAGCTTCCTCGAAAATGCAATTGCTCTTTCTCATGTCTGCAGATTTGTCCTTGGGCAGGTGAACATTAAGAACCAGCCCAGAACTGGCAGGACAGGAGATATGACCCAAGCCTTGTGGATGAAAGCTGCATCCCACCTGGCTGCCAGCTTTCTCAAGTCCTATAGCAACTAGCGACCATGGAATTGTGGCTTCTATGACTCATGGAAGACACAATTATCTTTTAAATTACAGAATAGAAGAAAAATGTGCAAATAAACACGTGCAAGAGACCACCTGAGTCTGAAAGCATGAGAGCAAAAGGAAAAGCATTGTCAGAAGAGGAATTCAATCACCTCTGCTTCTCTTGCAAGTATTCTTTTTATGGTTGGATTTCAGGATTTTGAAGGTCTTTTCCAGCCTCAATGATTCATTCTATGATATTGTGAGCTAAGGAAGTATGAATGCTTACCACGAGATGGTGCAAAAGTGCAGAAAGTCCTAATTTACCCACAAGAGACTTGAACACCTTTGGCCACAAAAAATGCATGAGAATATCTACCAGGCCAAGGAAAATATGACTTTCTTTACTTGAGAAAAAAGCAGCAAGAATAGGCAAACACTTTCAAAACTGAACTGTTGGCATGAAATGTTAGCAGTGTATCTCAGTTTAGGCTCCCCAAAGCACGGTGTCTTGGGGGATGTCATCCACCACCATCATACTTCTCACTGAAAATTTTGTGTCAGCGGGGAAGTGTGCAAGAATTAGCTAATGTAGCATTAAATAACCAAACCCAGAATGTTTACCAGAGAAACAGAACTACCAAAGTAATAATAATAATAAAAAAAATAAAAATCAACAGTTGGAAACATTTCCAGGGAGGATTTGCAGCAATGTAATTTGTATTACTGGGACAATCACTGATAATACAATATTTAAATTCAGATGAATCAGTACTCATTTTCAAAAGTTTACAGAGAAGATTCTCACGTAGTATAATACATACTACCCCAAAAGCCAGGACTGCTTTTTATTTTTTACCATGTTTTTCTATATTTTTTTCTATAATTCCCTATCAAGCTTTGCTTAATTCTTTCCCACCTTTAGATACACACGGACAGAGGAAAAAGCCAACCTCCCCCTCCCAAACTTAACCAAACAAACGCAAAAAACCCCAAAGCAGCAAAATCCTACCAACCAAACAAAACCAAAGCCAACGAAACAAAACCAAAACCCAATAACCAATAGAAGGGAGAATTTGCTAGTTTCAGAAGAAGGTCTGTTAAGTGAAGTATAACTTTCATCCCTTCGCGGAGGCTGGAATACTGCCATCTTCCTTGGGGCCGCCGACCGCAGTAACACAGCATCCACCTGCGGCGCGCGCACGGCCCGCTCCGCGCGCCCGAGGAGCGGCGCTCCCCAGAGGCGGCGGCAGCGCTGCGGAGCCGGAGCTGCCCCGGCGGGGCGGGGCGGCGCATGCGCGTCCGCGTTTGTTTGTCACACGGCTTATAAGGCGGAGCCGGCGGCGGCGCGGCAGCGCCTTTGTGGGGAGACGCCGCTTCGGCACCAGCGCCGCCCGCGCCGGGGCCGGGGCTCCCCGCCGCCCCCATGAGCCGCCTGTAGGGTCCGCGCCGCCGCACCCCTGCGCCCCAGGGGCTCGGGGTTGGTTGTTTTTGGCTTCCCTCTTCCCTTTTTTTTTTTTTTTCTTACAGTCTATTTTTGTACACTTTGCTATAAAACCATGGTGCTGGGGAAGGTGAAGAGTCTGACGATAAGCTTTGACTGTCTGAATGACAGCAATGTCCCTGTGTACTCTAGCGGGGATACAGTCTCAGGAAGGGTCAGTCTAGAAGTAACTGGGGAAATTAGAGTGAAATCCCTTAAAATTCATGCGAGGGGGCACGCTAAAGTACGTTGGACTGAATCGAGGAATGCTGGATCCAACACTGCCTATACACAGAACTACACCGAAGAAGTGGAATATTTCAACCATAAAGACATCCTGATAGGCCACGAGAGAGGTAAGGGCTGCGATGCTTTATTTTTTTATGGAAAAAAAGCATGCATCTTTGTGTCACCCCGGTTTAGCCCTGTCTTTTAATGGGTGCATTGGAGAGCAGGACATGCCCAGGGTTGTATCTTGGCGATGGAGTTACATATAGGAGATGTATTTGCAAAGTACCTGCAACCAGGAAAACTCTCCTGCCCTTCAATACGGCCATATATTAAAATATGGGGTTTTTTGGAGTGTTTTACCTTTTTTTTTTTTCCCCGGTGATATTTAGTACGATTTGCCGTACCGTGGGGAAAAACAGCTATAAAATCACAGCCAGATGGGCAGCGGACTTTATTGGCAGAATCCTAGTTGAAACACAGTGAAAGCATAAAAAACATCCTTTCTGACACGTGCGGGGTTCTGCTGATGCTGTTGGGGTGATAATACAATGAATTTTTTAGGATGGCTGATTATTGGCAGATAAAAGAGTCTCCCTGGCTTATTTTGACATATCACCACCCCACGTGTAATTTTTTCCTCATTTCAGTATTGCCCTCGCCCTGGTAAAAAGCTTTCATTTCCTTGGGATGCCCCTACACCCCGTTCGGCAGCGGAGGTCACCGCGGTGTAAGGATGTGTCCGAAAAGCCCTTGATAAGGAGCAAAAGGAGGGGGAGGAGAGAGAGAGGGGGGAGTGGTGTTGCGTAATGGAAGCATCTCTCCCAAAACTGGGGAGATGAGGACCTCCTGCTCCCCACTTCCCACTCGAGCCGCCCTGGTGTCCCCACGAAGTGCGGACCCCTTCGCTGGGGGGGTGGAAGCGCTGGGCCCCGGGGTTGTCTGTGGTTTTTTATTTCTTTTTCTCCGAACTTCGCAGCCTTTGTTCGAAGCGGTTCAATCCTGTTTGGGACCGGCTTTGGAGGAGGGGGGTGGGCCGCCCGCTCCGCGCAGATTGGTCGCACGCGTCAGGTGGTGGCGATGACTTAATTCCCCAGCGCAAGAAAATAATGTTAAAAACCGGTTATGTAATTTTTTGTGCTGCTTGTCGCCTTTTTTTTTCCCTTGAATTTGCATCATATACACTGCAGCGATGCGATATTTCTCGTTCTTTCCGGAAAAAAATAGTAAGTGTTATTTTTGAACAACTCCAGGCGGCACCGAGCCCTTCATATAGTATACTCGAGCTCAAAGCTGTAGCAGAACTCGGGACTTTTTTTATTTGCTTCAGGTATCGCGCACACCGCGCTAACGAGGTGACTTGCGGCTCCCACCCATCTCCTGCCACCGCCTCAGGAATCACTCGCCCGAGCCTAACTTCCCGCACCTCTGGACGGCGGGTTCCAAGAGCTTGTGGACGGGAGTCTACAGCCGCGCAGGAGCCGCCTGTGGCGGGGGGAGCACGCGTGGGAGCGGGTGGGACAGGGGCCCCGCGGAGCCGCTGCCGACGGCCACCTTTCAATGACTGCCCCGAGCGCAGACCCGCTGCCCGGCCTCGCCCCCTGATTGGCCGGCCGTGGTTTGTTGCCCTGTTGCTAAGGCGATGCCCGCCGCTGATTGGCGGGGCGCTGGCGGCGGGGGTGAGGGAGCAGGTTTCGCTGCCTGCCCCCGGCGGGCAGGGGCCTCTCCCCGAGCCTCTGTCTCTGTGCAGAGCACCTCACAGAGAGAGGACAGGGGGCTGCGCTGCCCTCAGTCTCGTCCTTGCCGCCTCCCGTCGCCGGTCCCATCACCTGAGGGGTCTAGGCCCGGCGCGGTGGCGGAAGGGTCCGCCCTCAGTGCGGAGCCGGCGGGCGCAGCGCACACAGCATGTGAGAGCGGCGGGGCTGGCGGCGCTCCGCGCGCGCCGGTTCAGGCCGGTCGGCTCCTGCTCCAGCCCGCGCTGATTGACAGCTCAGCACTTGTTTACCGCGGCGCGGCGGGACTGCTGAGCTGGCAGGAAGGGGGGGCCGGGCCGAGAGCAGCGCAGCCACAGCCGAAAGCAGCGCTCCCTTCCTCGGAACAGAATTAAACAAAAAATAAATAAATCATAGTTATTGAAAAAAACCCCAAACGCAAAACGACATTATAGAAGCCCACCCTCACGCCGACGCATTGTCTCACTTTTTCACATTTT
Source organism: Agelaius tricolor (assembly GCF_023055355.1). NCBI lineage: Eukaryota > Metazoa > Chordata > Aves > Passeriformes > Icteridae > Agelaius > Agelaius tricolor. The sequence continues at coordinate 6,521,815 of NW_027269287.1, read as the reverse complement.
CGTGACCTACGGGAAATGTTGCGTGCTGAAGGTGTATTTATTTCCACATCTTGCTGCTAGGAGGGTTTTTTTTTTTGCTTGTTTTGTTAATTTGTTTTTAAATTTTCGGTATTTACACTGTAGGAAGTAGAGCATCGGCTCTTCTATAGGACAATAGAGACTTAGAACCCTTCTGTATGCCTCCATTAATGCTTCAGCGAGTCACACATAAGCTGTTCCCTTTCGCTTTGTCTCGCTATAACTCCTTTTATAATTCCAGCCGTTTTTGTCTGCGAGGTGCTCAGTAATTTTTCACTCAACTTTTATTTTAACCAAGTCAGCGTTTTTCTGGTTTGATGTCAGAATAAACTACAATTTTCTTGTGGCATTTGAAGCTGGACAAATAAGTGTGACCGTAAACAAGGGTTAGCATTCCTGGCATAAAACCAGAAAGTATCTATGCTCTATCTGAGCAAGATCAAGTTAATCTATTAAAGAAATGAAAGGTTTAAGCTCTAGATAGCATTAGTTGGGCAACTTGCCATTTCCTATGCCCCTGAATCTGTCGGGTACTTTCTGGGTGTTGCTCGTATACTCTTACTCCTTTCTCACACGGTTTTTTTTGTGTGTGTGATTAATGTCCGGACACTGTTGCCAGGCAGGAGATACAAAGAACCTGAATTTCTAAATTTAATCTTAAGCAGCAGACTTGGTACTGTTAATGCTGGAAAAAGCCAGCTCTAGTTCATTCTGACTAGTAACTGCAGTGGAAAGCAGCATGATTTCCTTTACAGACCTTGAATGGAGGCCTTGAATAGGCAGCAGTTGAAACTGTGTCACTGTTCAGAGGCAAGATTATATTAAAACATTAACCTCTGCTTCTCTCTAAGGCCGACATTCTTGCCTACATTTCTGTCTATCAGAGTTGGCCCTGAATTCCAGCAGTTAATAACTAATGGACTGGGAGACCCTTGTTCCTGGGACATCACATTTTTTAGGTCTTGTAATGTGTGAGCATTGGTTTTTCTGGGAGAGAAGCCTACACAAGGTATAACGTGTGCAGCCAGATTAGCATGTTGGTTTTTTTTCTCTTTTAGATGATGACAATTCAGAAGAAGGCCTTCACACCATCCATTCAGGAAGGCATGAATATGCATTCAGCTTTGAGCTTCCACAGACGTAAGAACTCCCTCACAGTCCTCCTCCACACAGGGCTCTGCTGCCCACCCACCTGACCAAAACTCCTGCTGTGGGTGGAGGGGAAACCTTTTCAATGGTTGTAGGAATTGTGCTTGTAACATGCAGTAGAGAACATAATCTCATTAAACTGAAGAGGTTGCTTTTACACTGGTATACCCATCCTTTTTTAAAAAAATTTTCCACAAAAAAGGGGCTCACTGCTGCCCAGTTGCTCACTTTCTTTTTACCAAGTCTTACTGACTGACTAGATATTCCAGTCTATTTCCCCTTCCCAAGAGGAGGGAGAGGAATTTGAAATGTCACTGAAGTCCTGCAGAGTGGCTGAAATACCTTCTAACTCAACTATTTACTGGAGTTACGCAGACCAGCAGAACTAGAGACAAGATCACAGTGGAATTGAGCCTTGTTTGGGCTCAAGTCTGGAACAGATGTTGCTAGTTTACTTAGATTTCAGCAAAAGAGGAGGTTGTTCTTATTCAGATAGGATGTATGTACCCAGGGTGGCTATTTATGCAGAAAGCCTTGATAGAAACAAACTTAAGAATGAGTGGTTAGAGTAAGAAGAATTTTCTTACCAAATCCCATTTGGTTTAGAAAACAAAGGCAAAGCAAGAGTAAGAGCAGAAGTTTGTTCTGGTAAGATAAAAATTGTTGCCCCACTCCTCTTTGAAATATGTAATGTAGGCACTGTGGATGTAAGATTGGACATAATAGAGTTGGAAATATGGAAATGAGCTAAAAATACAAGTTCCAGTAAAATCAAATAAACAGGAAAAGAGGGAGTATGAATATGGATAAAACATGAGCCTTTTGCTGTAAAAGGCAAGTTTAATTAAATTAAATTAAAAACTTTAAAGTCGCTGAAAATTTGGCAGTTTTCTGTGAATAAGCTCACTGCCTAATATTAAGGTTGTTTATTAGAGGTGCTGGTTTTAGCAAAATGTGCAGGTGGCAAACGCTTCTACAGTTTCAAAGTGAATGGCACAGGACTTCTACATAGTTTCAGTAAGATTTTCTGGGAAGACCTGTGAACATGGAGATTTTTAAAGACAATTTAGCATTTTGTAAAAATCTCAACAGTAAGGCCAGTACTGATTTTTCCCTTGAGTTTAAAGGGGCATTAAAAAAAAAAAAAAACAACAAAAAATCCCAAACTCAAAACATTCAAAACATGAACATGAAATGCTTAGCTTGAAGTGAAACAGCCAGATAGCAGGCATTGGTCAAATCATTGGTTCTTTCTAAGTGCCATGAGGGAATAGCTGTCAAGCCAGTTTTAATAATACTGGAAAAACAAAGAGTGATATTAAAAGCCTGAACTTTGACACTGCCTACTTACTTGCTATTTTGTGTCCATAGGATATTTCCAAAACTGACTAAAACTTCAGAGCAACAGGGAAAAGATGTGCATCACCCTTACTGATTTTTCCTTTACAGAATATGGGACAGAATGAAAAACTGAAGTTCTAATTGCATTATTAGGGGAAAAAACTAAACATTTCAAATGTGCAAATAGTGAAGTCAAACTGTAACTGAAAGAATAATTCTAGTTAAGCACTAGCATGGCTAGTATTACTCTCTGTGGAAAATATGAAAATGTTACAAATACCTTATTTTAATGTATATATAAGTATGCATTCAGAACATAGTAAAATACAAAAAAAACTTTAAATTATTTATTTAAAAAAATAAAAACATAGAGAATAAGCTACAAAAACTGCTGTTAATTGGAAATAATTGTACTTTAAAGATACTTTATGATACTACAGTAAAAAAGGCAGTGTTCAGAGGTCTGGAAATACTACCTGCATCATCTTTCTTCCAGCTTCTAAATAGGCTTCCTTCTTTTAACAAATTTCAGAGTAGTCTTCATGATTTTATATGTTTGTGTGTATATAAATACATGTATGGATATATGTGTACATTCTTAAGTATTAAAAATGTTTTAAGCTGTCTCATCAGGGTAGAGAAAGATTAGAAGGTGCTCAAAATAGCCTCTCTTCAGAACTCCATGTTGTAATATTTACTCTGCTTAAGGTGAACCTAACTATGGAAGTGCTGAGTTACAGCTAAAATTAACATGAAGTTGAGCTACTGACCAAGTAAATAATACACAATGGCAACATCCAAAACTATAATTGGTTGGTGCTAATGGTAATTCTAAATTGGTAGTCAAAAGGGCATACTTTACCCCAGATGTGGAAGTGGCCTCTTAAGCTTAAAGAAAATCTGTGCTCTCCTGGCATTTTTCTAGTACAATTCTCTAATTGATTCCTAAAATCTATGAAAAACTATAGTAGGATAAATTGGAGATGATTTTTTCTCCCATCTTTAATTATTGAATTTTTCTGAGCTACTCTACATTAAGTACTACAGTGCATTAAAAATGCAGTTCTATATACTAATCACTGACTTGATCAATTGTATCATTATTAGACAGAAAGACTTTACTCAGTTTTGACCTTTGTGTCCTGCACAGACCACTTGCTACCTCATTCGAAGGCAGACATGGCAGTGTGCGCTATTGGGTGAAAGCCGAATTGCATAGGCCTTGGTTTCTACCAGTAAAATTAAAGAAGGAATTTACAGTCTTTGAACATATAGATATCAACACTCCTTCATTACTGGTAAGACTTGACAGAATTATTCATTTTTTGTTTCTGGCATAAAAAAAATAACAAAGTTTAATAACTGAAACAATATCCATATTTAATTTTACCTAATGCTTCCTTGATACTTAGTTACAGCCAATCTTTTAAGTATTACATTAGTTCTGCAACTCGGTAAGTTCTTCCATTTTGAAAGCTATGTTTTCCTGTACTTGGAGTTGCTTTACTTTTAAGATACGTAAAATGGTTTTGTCAGATTAAATTAATACTAAATTGTTAAATGTGAGTAAGAAGAAAAATTTCGAGAACTGTTCTTTGATTTTGAAGAAAAAACAGTGACACTTAAAAGAATTAGTGTGACAGACTGCAAACTTAAAAATGCAAAGTAAATAATGTACTGGTGTGCATAATTGATCATTTTCATATGGATAATTTTCTAGCAATGGGGAGAAATTATCACAATGCTCTAATCTTTTTCTGAAGTATCATTTCATTAAAATAATTTCAATGTCACAATTCCTTTCAATGAGGATTTGAATTCAATCAGACCTAAAATTCCATTCCCCGCCACTCTTCTTCAAATTCACCCCCCATGGAGAGGGGAAAAAAATTCTCAAAATCCATTGAAATAGGTTTCTTGTGTGTACGGGTGAAAAATCACCCACGGGGACATTGGCTTTGTACAAATTCCATTAAAATCAAAAGACTCTCATTTGACTTTAATGGGCTTTGGACCAAGTCCTAAATCCTGGTGTCATGTAAAATAACAAAGTCTGTTTAATACAGATGAAACGGGATCATTTTGAAACAGGAAATAGCAGGAGTCAAGGTTACAGTACTTTACCTTAGTTACTGTTTCTGAAATACTATACTGCATAGAGATAGACGTTTTAGTTTACTGGTAAATTAAAAGCTCTTCAACAATATGGTGGGATATGTAGGCTTTAAAGCCTTTCTTAAGCTGTGCTAAGTTTATTTATGTATAAAAACTTGTTTTAACTGCAGTATGAAGTGTAGCAAAAAAGCAGTGTTAATGAGTATGGAATTAGACTAAAGCTTATAGTTTGCATGGTGCAATTTGCTTGAGGTTTTTTCCTCTAAATAAAACTAGATATGCTTATCAAAATGCATAGAATGTATATAATACATACTTTTTATGTTGATTAGAACAGATTAAAAGAGTCATGGAGCACTTTATTAAATGGAAAATGTTGTTCTTTTCTTGCAGTCACCCCAAGCAGGCACAAAAGAAAAAACTCTCTGTTGTTGGTTTTGTACCTCAGGCCCAATATCCTTAAGTGCCAAAATTGAAAGGAAGGGCTACACCCCAGGTACGTAACAGAAGTAATTATAGGAAATGTTTTTCCTTCCCTTTTAAAATGACAGGGTGCGCTTAGCTGCTGTTATATATAAAAGAAATACTTAAACTATTCTTACCATTTTGGTTTGCATTCATCTGTCTTGCAATTTTAAATGACTGATTTTGTTAGCTTGCTCTGTCTCCATATTGTTAAAGGACATTGCTTTTATTGGGCCTGTGCATTTTTCTGTTAGATTTACCTCATGGTGACCTTACTCCTGCTAGCATCAGTGGGTATCGTTCAAAGTGTGGAGCATTGCTAGGAGCATCCAGTGCCTTATAACAGTACATAGTATGTGCCAATTTGCTTCAGTTGCCTTGCAAATACATAGAAAAAATGAAATGTTGCTTTGTTTCAGGTGAATCAATTCAGATCTTTGCTGAGATTGAGAACTGCTCTTCCCGTGTGGTGGTGCCAAAGGCAGCCATTTACCAAACACAGGCATTTTATGCCAAAGGGAAAATGAAGGAAGTCAAGCAGCTTGTTGCTAGCCTACGTGGGGAATCCTTGTCATCTGGCAAAACAGAAACTTGGAATGGCAAACAGTTAAAAATTCCACCTGTTTCTCCTTCAATTCTTGACTGTAGTATAATTCGTGTGGAGTATTCACTGATGGTATGTTGGATTGTTTAATTGGAGCATGAGTAGTTTTCATGATTCCTTGCAAATTGTTAACAAAGCGTTGTGAACTGCTAACTAGTTACAAAAGAAGTACATAGCCTAGCATTAGGTGTCCTAACAGGAATTCTGTAAGTAAATTCAGTTTAAATCTTGCATGTTCTAAGGAAGTATGTTACAAGTATGTGACATTTCCATGTGAGGACTTGTATTAAGAGTATAGAACTGCCTTTGTCTTGGAGGGCTATTTGTCTCCATAGGGACATTGGTTCTAAAATGACAAAAATGACATTTCAGCCACTTGTGAAAAATTACATGGCTGGAGATTTTAGTCTAATAATTAGGAAGTGCTCATAGAAACCTATTTTTAATCTATACTTTTTTATTGTTCTTTAGGTATATGTGGATATTCCTGGCGCCATGGATTTATTCCTTAACTTACCACTGGTCATTGGCACCATTCCTCTACACCCATTTGGTAGCAGAACATCAAGTGTAAGCAGCCAGTGTAGCATGAACATGAATTGGCTTGGTCTGACACTGCCTGAAAGACCAGAAGGTAACCTGACAAAACAAGTCTGTTTCAATTTTTGTGTGCTTTATTCATTGCTGTCCTGCAAACAGACAAAAATTACCTTCTTCGTAATAAGGTCCATAGAACGTCCTTTGTGGATGCTTCCTTGCTTACCTGCTTGCTTTGTGTAGAAGAATGGAGTTCCCCTCTTTGCCTTCTTCTCTCAGATGTACAAGCAGTGGAATTCAGCTGCTTGGAAGCTGGTACAAGTGAAAGCACAGAGTGCCATTGTACCTGGGCAGAATTAATTATGTGCCTCCAGTATCCAGCTGTATCCTTGGTTGTAAGTCAGTGTAACCTGTCAGAATAGCAGTTAAGGTGATCTTTATCATCCTTAGTAGCCAAGACATTGTGAAAGGATAATGTAATCCATTTCAGTGGGAATCTCTTTTGTCAAAGGAGAAGCTCTGTAGCTTCTCTCTTTTTGCATATAAACATATGGCGTTTTAATGTACAGATCCCAGACTGATAATGGAGTCCAGAGGAGTGCAATGTTCCGTCATTCCTGCCTGTAACAGAAATTCAGTGTTCTGAGTATGCTTTAAATTTGAAGGTGAGAATTAAGCCACATTGAACAATGGTCAGTCTGCTGTTGGATTTGAGCATAGCTGTAAAATAAACTAGAGCAACCTACCCTCTTTTTCATGTTCAATAACTGTGTAAAAATCACGGAAGTAATTTATCTAAACGCTGGTGCATTTTACAGTATAAAAGTTTAATATTTATCATATTATGTGTTTTGACATGCATAAGAACTTGTTGTTCGAACTGCGTGTGCCTTTTCCCTGCAGCACCTCCCAGCTATGCAGAAGTGGTTACGGAGGAGCAACGGCAGTCCAGCCTTGCACCCTTAGGTGTTTGTGATGACTTTGAGAGAGCGCTTCCAGGACCACTGTTTGCATACATCCAGGAGTTTCGTTTTCTGCCTCCACCCCTCTATTCAGAAGTAGGTACCTCAAAATATAATTATGCATGTACTGTTGCTTTGAATTCTGTCATGTGGAATAAATGTAAGAACTGTTTCTACTCTAAGAAAACCAGGACAAATAAGCAAAAATATGAAAAGGTAACTTAGTTTTAGCAAAGTGCAGGTAAATTGCATAAAAAATTTTCCAGGATTCTTCACTATTGTAATGCTTTATAGAGATTCTGAAATTGTTTTGCATTCTCTCAGCAACTTTATTAAGTTATATTGCATTATATATGTAATACATGACATTAGTGAATACCAATGTTTTGAATATATAGATGCACAACAAACTCTACTCTCTAAAAGTACTCTGTATTTTTAGCTCTTTGTATGTATTGCTTTCAGAATTTCCATGCAGAGAGGATACAGAGGTGTTCTTTCTGGCTCAGGTTTCTCTAAATGCACAGCTCAAATATTTCTGTCTGCAAGTTAAGTTCTGTGAAAGTCACTCAATAACTGGGACACAAGTTCAGGCTTCAAAACCTTCAAAAGCCATGTTCATATTTTTCAAAGAAAAGCAGTGGTATAGGACAAAACAAAATGGTGCCCTTTGGCTAAATCTTGCCTGAATCCACCCACTCTTGATTGTTTCTTTTCCTCTTGAAGCAGTTAATCTGCTAGTGAGTGAGTGAGTGACATGTTTTTTGTGTCTCTTCTATAACATAAGCCTAGAATACAACTCTGGGGCTTTTCATTTTAGGTGCCCTAAATATTTAGAAGTAAGCTTTTCCTTTGTTCTAAATAATGTATTTTTTAAGTAACTGACCAAACTATGTAATGTCCACTTAAACTATACTTCCTATTGAGTTTTGGAGACCTAAGTTAGAGACCATGTTCTTCACCTCCTTCCTTTTGTTAAAAAGGAGAAAATGTGTGGTACACATGAACTTCTGAAATATTTTATGGGGTTTTTCAGGATTAATTACTTAAAAATTAGGTAGAAGAACTTTTTACTAATTATTTTGTGCCTTTTTAAGTCAAATGTCTTCCAAAATCAATTTAGTATTTAAAGGTACATGTCAAAGTGCTGAGTCCAGTTGTCTTCTTACTATGCAATAAATAATTTAGAATATTTGTGCCACTAGAAGGATTTTTATGATTTTTTATTCCATGTTTGTGCTTATTCTTAAGCTACCATCAACATGCAGTTTAAAGTGTTTCACTGTACTTAGTAATATTCAATTCAAAGTTTTATCTAATTTTTAGAGATACTTCAATTACCTGAGTAACTTTTGGATTAGGAATACCATTTATCTCTGACTGTCTTGGACTTAAAAATTTTGGTGTTTGGATTGATGTATTTTCTAGCAATCAGTTCTAAAAATACCTTAGATTGTTGTGGTTTTTTTCTCTTTTGTTTAGATTGATCCAAACCCAGATCAACCCACAGACGACAGACCATCTTGCCCTTCTCGTTGAAAGAATTCATAAGACTGACTTGACTTGGGTTTGGAATCATACCTGCTGTGTTGAAGGTCAAGGCATCATAGTGGAGACACACTTTCAGAGCAAGTGGGTTTGCTCTTGCCTGTGTGGTGAATAAATGAAAACAACCTGTGATCATGCTTTGAAGCCTACAGTAACATTGTAGGACTGCTCCACATGCTTGAAGAACTGAGCTTTCCCCCCTCCCTCTTAAATACTGGCACATACTAGGAGCAGCCTTACTAACCTACAGTCATGTGTGTCCAAACACTCAAACCACATTAAGAGAGGTTTGGCTTCCTCTTACAATTTGGAAATTTGCACATGCTTATTGCTTACCTTGTGCGGTTCAGTGTCACTACAGCTTATTCTCATTTACGCCGGACAGTTGTTACCCCTTTCTTATGTCTTGTGGTCCGCACAATAAGGAGCAAAAGAAAGCTTTGACAAAAAAGAAAGAAAGAAAGAAACAAAAAACCCAACAGTAACAGACTTTGACAAATGCACTGACTTTTCTTTTTTTTTTAATTTAATGTAGCCTGGACTTTACCTGCATATGCACATGCTCAGAATTGTCCTAGTAGGCTGACCATGTATCACCTCTTCAGCTTGGATCCTATTGTGGATTTATTTTACAAACATCAAATGCCTTCAAGCCAATCCTTCTTGCTGTATGTTTTGCAGCCTACTGTAGTAGATAAGCAACAGATATGGGGATAGGGAGGGAGGGTGAAGAGTTAATAGAAAGAAACTAATAGACTTTGTCAAGATTGTATACTTTCTTGATTTCTTTTAAGAATTTGTTGCCTTTCTACTATTATCGCAAAGCAGCATTTTGTTACAGACTGCCTAAAAATCACTTAATCTCAGGTGAACTCATCACTTGCCAAACTGTTGGAATGCTATTTGTTTTTTTACGTTGCACTGTTGAGTTAGTTCTTTTTTTTTGTGTTTGTGTTTTGTTTTTTGTTCTTTACTTGAGAGGGAGATCTGGAATAAGGACATACACAAAAGTTACAAAATCCTCCTCATTCCCATTTCTCTTTCTGCATTATAAAAAAAAATGTTCAAGTTGTGAAGCTCTAAAAAAAAAAGGCATAAATGAAAGCAGCACCAGCAGACACCAGCTGTTCCTCAAAAGAGTATTAGAAGGAAGTGGTCATACACTGTCCAGGATTCACAGACAGATCAATATCTCAAGTAGTAGGGATAGGAAGGGAAAGTAAATTTATTTTTATATATAGCTACTTAATCACCAAAAATTCTATATGTAATAAGTCTAGTAGAAAGTATATTTCAAAATGCAGGAAAAGCTTCTTTTATGCTAAGAGCTCAGTTTGTGCACTTTGTATTACCTTCAGGGTTTATGATACTGTACAAGATTAGAAGTGTAATTAAAGTGAGAAAGATCAATGTTACCAGCCATACTTAAATATGAGTTAGCTGGAAGTGCTTTGATAACTGCATCTTCTGTGGCACTCTCAAGAACTTTAAAACAAACAGAACAATTAATTATACCATGTAGTCATGCAGAATGCAAGAAACCGTATGGAAAGAGCACTTGTCCTTGAGTGTGCCACAGGAAAAAGGGTGCAATGGAGCCATTACCTGTGCTAACAAATGCCAGCGCTTATATGCTAGAGATGTACAATGAAAGTCAACTTTTCTCTTCAGAAACCATGGAACACAGATCACTGACAAAGGGACACTATTCTGGTCTTGACTATTTGAACAAATATGATGTAATCCATCAAATACCTGTCTCCCTGTGCAATAAAAAAGCTCCGAAGAGAGTCGGAGAGGGGAGGCTGGTGTTTCTGCATGGTGCTCATTTTTAAAAACCTTTGCCTTGTTTTTAAGGCTTCATAAATGTGACAAAATAGGCTTTTCCATAAGTGGCCTTTATGAGAACATGAAAGATCATTCATGTTTCAAAAATGACAACAGGGTGATAAAATACAAATGAGTCGCGTTTTAAGTGATTCAGTTAAAAGGCTTGGGCTTTGAGTGGGAATATTGGCAAGAAGGAAATTGGATGATGTTACTAAGCCAATTTTGTGGATGTCCCTTCCCTCTACCCTCTCCAACCAGACAATTTTTAAAGCTAATGGGATTGTTGGTATAAAAGGGCATTTGGTGGTTTTACTTTTTTTTTCCTTTTTTGTTCTTTTTACAGACTAGGGAACAATTGCTGATACATATAGCATTAAAGTACTTACTGCAATACAATGGAAAATTGCATATGAGGCAGGATTGACCAATATCATAGTAATTGACATTTCAGCCTTTTTGATTAGAATGAAAAATTGTATAAGGTTATCAAATAAAGACTTCCAGTTTAAATTTCTCAGAGGCATTACTCTCCCACAAATAACGGTCAATTCTCAGCATTATAAAACTTCAGGTTCACAGTTGAAACCCAGTATTTGATAGAGAATTCTGATCTGAATTAGGAAAAAGTAAGTAAAATCCAAACGTTAGAGAAACAAAGTGCAATATTAAATGTTTGCTTTATAGATTATATTCTATGGCTGTTTGTACTTTCTTTTTGTTTGTTTTTAGTTTTGGTGCTGAATATGTCCTTGTAGACTCTTGTTTTAAGAAAACAATATGTGGAGAACAGTTTAATTTTTCCTATTGCTCTTCCTTGTGGAAAATAAACTTTTGTAAAAAAGAGGTTTTAAATGTTGTATCTGTGTGTAAAATAAAAAACCGCAAGTATCACATAATACAGGAACTTACTGCAGGAAAACATGTATTGCTTTCTCAAAAAAACAGAAGAACTATTTCTAGAACTATACCGCTGAGTACCTCTGGAGTCTAGTTTTGGGATCCTGTCTCTTTTATTTACATCACTGAGCTTATGGGGCCAGGTCCCAGATGGGAAATGCCTTTTTAGGACTCTGTATCACATTACAGCTGCAGTTGACCCTATTTTGAGGTTTCTGGTCCTTTGCCTGAGAAGATGACACAAATTTTGGGGGAATAGGAGGAAAGAGGGGAGTGACTTCAAAGGTCTAGTTTGCAGATGGAACTTTGACCTGAAGTTTGTTGACTTGGGGTGTAGAAAGTATCCTTTGCTGTTCCCTTGCAAGTAAGTAAGCAGATGTGGAAATGTGTGCCCTGTGCAGTGTTGTTGAGCCTCCCCTGTGTGCCAGCAGCATGGCAGTGCTGCAGCATGTCCCGTATGCTGCGCAAAATGGATTGTCATCGTCCTTCAGGATCAGCATGTCACTTGACCTGTGAGAAGATCAGGGGCTTGAATGGCAGGCCTGGCCTGTGCACCTCTGTTGGTGGTTGGGGTACTGGGCCACAACGTTCCCACAGTACTCTTACCTTCAGGGAGGCAGCTGCTGACATGGGTGACACAAACATTGATCCGACACCCCACATAATACAAACCATAGGGCCTCCTCTCTAAGTAGAGCATTTCAGCTTAATTTTGAGTTTGTCTTTGGTGAAGAATTCAGACAGACTTAAGAGTTAATTCCCTCCTTATTAATAGCACTGTTAATAATATTTACCTAAGTTCAGGTTAAAACCAATAAGAAATGTGAGAGTTGTCATTTTGCTAATCTGCTAGGAGACGTATTACTGTGTGTAACTTCTACTAGCAAAGAAGGACTGCGCAGCTTCTCCCTAACTGCCCCACCAGTGGGTTGGGGAGGAGAGAAGAGTCAAGTGACAAAACTCATAAGGGGAGATAAAAAGAGTTTAAAAAAGCAAAAGCCACAGACACAAAGCAAACCAAGGAATTCATTCCCCATTTCCACTGGACAGGCTTGGGTTCAGCCATCTCCAGGAAAGCAAAACTCCATCATACCTTAATGGTGACTTGGGAAGACAAACTCTATCACTCTGAATGTTCTCCCACTTCTTCCCCCACCTCTATATGCTGAGCCAGATACCATGTATCCTAGAATATCCCTGTGATCAGCTGGGACAGCTGGTCCCCTCCCAAGCATACTTGCTGATGAGCTGATTCAAGAAGCAGGAAAAGACCTATATACATTGTGAACTCTGCCCAGCAGTAACTAGAACACCTCTGTGTTGTCAGTGCTGCTTTCTGTGCAAATCTGAAACACATCCCTGTAATTGCTACTGTGACAGAAATTAACTACCCCAGTCAAAACTAGAACAAATTCCTTCATAGCTAAGTGACTATGTGTATATATATATATATATATAGTTCTTTTTTTTTATACCTAGACAAACCTTCTAGTGCTACATGACAGAGTTAGAATTTAAATTAGCACCATTAAAGGGACACTCTGCTAGCAGTTCTGTGTAACATGTGCAACATCTTGAAATACTACATTTTCAGACCAGTACCTCTCCTAACAAACTTAGCTATACTGTCAATGTTATAAATTTGGAAATTGTCAAAGTTTTGTTATTTGAGACCTTGAGAATTTTAAAATGCAGATGGTTATCTCTTTATATAAATAGTATAAATGTAAATATATAAATATGTACAAAATCATGTTACACCAGGATGTAAAACTAGCCTCTCTTCCACCTCAGCCATCCATTAAAGTGCACAGAACAGCAGCAAGTTACAACTGCTTAAGCACTTGAGCTTTGAAAGGCAATGCTGCAATATGGATCAAGATATTTTCTGGGAATTAGTTTGTTAAAACATGTACCGAGTACTTTTTAACCCCTTGCTAGATTTAAGCCTTCCCTTGTTTTACAGAAATGGACCACTACCTTGCTGTGATCTTCATCTACCTTACCTTTCCACAGCACAGCTACAAAGCATGAAGTCCAGCTACTGCAGTGATGAAGGGTCTTCAGAAGTAGTTTGTGAAGCTGGGCAGCAGCACAGCAATGCTTTTCCACAGGAAAACATATTTGCCTGAGCTGATGCTGCTGATCTGAACCAATTCTTGCAACTACTTGCAAAGGCACATTGTCAAGCACGTTCCACCTTGACCTCCAGATCATATCCTGTAAATAGCAGAAAAGTAACCTGTATCTTCTCCCAGCAGTCATTCACTCCTGGAACTCCACCTAGCTACAGCATGCTATTTCTAGAGCTGGATCTCCCTACCTAGTGGATGTTATGACAGAGCAGTATCTACTGAGTAGAGTCCAAGTGCTGCCCTGAAATCCAATTTGAACAGTGCACCTTTCACCTAGTAATGCTCCTAATGGGGGATTCAGAGTTCAGAAGGACACTGCCTGTTGAGTTTTCTTCAGGCACCTTGCCTGAAATGTTTCTCATACTTGGATGAACATAAAAATTGAATTAGTTAGATGTATTTTAAGGGGGAGAGGAATGTACAAATAAAATATTAAAAATCACATCCAGAAAGTTAGCCTGGCACTATGTGATAATTCTCCTGTGTTTTACACAGGAATAACTCAACTTTCTCTCTAAGGCAGTGCATTTGCAGTGCATTCCATTTACCATGCAGCTCCCTGCATGATCTTCTGCTGGGGCTCTGAGGGGAATAACCAAGCACACATGCATTCCTCTTGCTCCCATATGTCACTACCAAGAGTCTGTTGCCTTCTATCACAAGTCTTTCCAGGCTAAACCATGCCTTTGACTCACCAACTCTCCACCAAATGCTTTGTAATGGTGAGGCCAAGATCTGTTACCTATTTATTGGTGTAGTTAATGTTATTTCTGAAATGAACTGATGAAAGTGATGCATTCAATCTTTCTCAAAGGAGATGTGATACTTTTGTTTTCAGCTAAATAGTAGGTTGGAGCATAGGAGGAGGGGAAAAATTATTTTAAAACCTGGTTATTATTTATCTGGAAATTAATGTAATTTCCCAGAGCTTAAAAAGACCTTGCTGTGATTGGACTGCCTTGAATTAAAATTAAACTCCCCACCGCAGATGGTGAGTATTCAAGGCAAAGCTGTCATCGTTGCCCATCAGCTAAGAAACAGAATTTAAGAATACCTTCTGTAAAAGGTGTCAAGTATTCATCAGGTAATGACTTTTAATTAATAAATTGCTTTTTTATTATTTACACTCTTGCTGGGGGTGTCTACCCTAAGTCATTTGAAGTCTGTTGAAGCTGGTCCTTACTGTAAGTAGCCCATTTTTCCTAGTTAAGAATGCCAAGAAAAGAGATCATGATAACAACTGCTCTAATTAAAAAAAAAATTCAGCATTAAATATGCAATATAAACAAAGAGAAGCCTGCAGCAATCTTTTACAGCTATATAATTATCTCCTATAAATTAAACTAAATGGTCCCCTTCCCTTTCATTTAGCAACAGGATAAGATAGGAATGCCAGTTTTACTTTGGCCATTATTTTTTAGTCCATCAACACTGTTTATGGTGACAGAGTTGCACAGCTCTAAAGTAACAGAGCTTCAGTTGTACCATGTAAAACGGACGTCCCAAACAAAACAAAGGAAGAAAACAATACCTGGTCTGTGCAGAAGAAGAACAATGTAAATTAATTAAAATGTAAAGCCACAAAACTTCTACTTTTTTCCTGATTTTCCCTCTTTTCCCCCTAATACTTCAAAGTAATTCAAAGGAAGTGATAATCTTCTCTTAATCTTAACAATTTGTCTTAATTTATGTCTTCCTCTTCCTATATTTTATTCAAACTTTTTAATGCTTCAAAATATCCCACTTCTTTTCTGTGCATATAACTTATGCTACCATAAAGCCTCATTCATATAAGCCTGTATTTCCTCAAAGGAAACCCATTTCATCCAACTTTTTGAGCCAAAATCCCTTCTCAGAATAAGCTTGTAAATACACTATAGTCTTTCTCCCCCAGTAATATTTTATGGAACAAAAACTTAGAAGGACTAACTGGATAGACTTTTAAATTACTTGTATTAAACTGACTTTTTATTCATGGTATGAACAACTAAAGAAATAGTTGTAATATGGGAAATATTTAAGGTGTTTCAGCATTATTATCGTGAATTATCTCACAATGAATGCAAACTGACTTACCTTGAAGGTGATTTTATCACAGGTTAAAAGCATTCAGAGGAACCACTAATATTAGAGAGGTGCAGTGGTTCGCTGCAGTTCACTGCAGTGGACTTGTATCTTTTTACCTGAGAGATAACATATCCTACTCTTTCTCACAATTACCCTTCCACCCCAAATAAAAACCAAAGAAACCAAAGTACTACAAACCACAAACAAATTAATCTTTAAAAAGGTTTATAAGCAGCATTTTCAAGTAGCTAACATAGGGAAACACTGTTCTGATGAAAGCGATACTACCCTACACTTGTTCTCATATTTTTTTTCTTCCCATATGCAATTAGAAAGTAATTTTAAATTACATTAATTTTTTTGGCATATATTTGGTACTCTTCTATGACTGTATGACTGAATCTCACTAGGTTTCTGGTACAGCGAGGAGAAACAAGAAATATTGCACTTGACAGCATGGTTAGGGTTGAAACAAGGTACAAGCAGCATGTTTTATTTACTACAGTGAAAGGCAAGCTCCGCTGTGCCAAACCTTATTCTCTTGGCAACTAGTTGATAAACACAAAATACTCCAACAAATCGTTTTTTTACCCTTTACTCAAAGTGAGCAGATCTGAAAGGGACAAAAAGTTGCTATTATTACAATTAAAGAGCAGTGCAGAGGGAAGGAAGAAACCTAAATTTTGCAACTGGCAACTGGCCCCTTATCCAGTATCCAAGCAGCCACCAAGAGAGAAGCCAGACATCT
The DNA here is from genome assembly GCF_023055355.1 of Agelaius tricolor. Classification (NCBI taxonomy): domain Eukaryota; kingdom Metazoa; phylum Chordata; class Aves; order Passeriformes; family Icteridae; genus Agelaius; species Agelaius tricolor. The sequence continues at coordinate 6,505,399 of NW_027269287.1, read as the reverse complement.
CACGTCTGACGAACACACAGATATTTTTAGCTCAGTAGTGCAATCTGAAATTTTTAAGCGCATTGCAACAGGCAAGTCCCTTGCTGAATGCAGTGAGAGCCCTTCAGGAGCCTCTGACAGAGCAAATTCCCAGTCAACATGCATCTATCTCCATCACCTGCGTGAGTCCACAGGGATGACATGCACAGCCCCAAACACAGGCAGACCTGGACAAAAGGGACTGTGGGTAAGGCACAGCTTTGATTTATGTGATCCAGAGATCTGTTGACTGATTACACAAAACAGAGTTCTGTCCAGTTCAGACAAGGACAGTTTAGACTTGGAAGCGCTGTTTTGTTTTCCATCTTAATAAGAAGGTGTTTTGTTTCTACAACCCATAGGTCTTTCTAAACATGGTGACAGTTTTAAAAAGGGGTTTCAAAATGCTGTTACTGGATTATTCTGTGGTGCTCTGGATTGTACCCAGGAACTGAACCAAACACTTTTTTCCCCTCTGGGGAAAAAAGATGGTTGCCCTCTTGCAAGGCAAGTTGTTGACAGGAGGAGCAAGCACTCTTGTGACCTTTAAAAAGTTTCACATTCATAAATTGTAACCCAGACCCCCAAGAAGCCTAAAGGCTAGCGTTATTACAAGACAAAGAGTGGGAAAAACCTAAGAGCAGTGGAGCATGCTGAAAACTAAATGTTACTGGGATTTTCAGTGGAAGCAATGTATGCCATGGACACAGACAGCACGATATAGCAAGAAAACTTGTTGTGGTGCCTCTACTTAATTTCCTCAGAGGCAATGGGTGCCATCTGTTTGCTTAAGTTTATGTCACTCAGCAACCTTTGAATGTTGTGGGTGAGCACAGAACACTCCACACTGAGCAATGCAAACACGAGCAACCACCCTAATAGGTGTGCTGGGGAATACTGAGTCTCGTCAGCAGGGTCCAGGCACCATCCTCTCTGAGCAGGGATAGCAAAAGTGCAGCCTCATCCTCAGCAAGGGCTGTCTGACTCTCAGGAGCAGCTGCAGGGAAAATTAGTCCCTTGGCTCCTAGTCTAAAAGTTCCTTGGCCCCTGTCTCTAAAAGGTGCTGCTGACAACAGGCTGTCCAGGGCGAGGAAAAGGGACCGTGTCACCATGTTCCCAGTGAGGGTAAGATCTGTCCACACGCGTTTTATATTCTTGGCTTCTCCTTCAGAATTCACAGCTGACACTAGTTATTTCTAGGAGTTGTTTCTCTCCAAAAGGAAAAAGCAAGGGTGGGGGAAGAAGATAGTTGCAATTATTTAAATAAATAGCATATAAGCAATTGGTCTTATTAAAGAAATAGAAATAGTAGGCTCAGCCTTCTCACATCTTGTGTACTTATATGGATTATGATAAGCTCAGTTCTGTACAAGTAATTTCATGAATGTACAATTTGCTTCTACATGATAGTACATATACCTAACTTGTTTCCTTTCTTTCTATTTTTTTTTTTTTTTTGAGGGGATTATATTGCATAAACACAGTATAGAGAGAAGGCAAAAATGATCATCAAAAGTAGGATTTGTGGCTCACTGACAATGTTTACTGACTTAAAAGGATGGAATTTCTTCCATTCTGTTGATTTCCTTGTAGTTCATAGATTTTAACTACTTTTGTCTCTAACTGAGCTCATCTAGCTCTGATTCATGACTGCCGCATAACTAAACCTGCAGAAAAAGAAATTTTCAGCCTTCCCAGTCACCTTCCTTTTATGGAAAAAAACTAATAAAGGAGTATTTGTTTTAATCCACACAAGGTCAACACAAACAAAGACAAGCAGAAAAAGACAATTCTGAGGGAATGACTGGACATATATTTGTGAAGAACATGATGCCCTGCACCAACATCTAAACAGTCACTGGCAACTCGCCTAGATATTTTGTATGCTAGATGTCTGTCAAATAAATCAAAGATGCAGATGTAGAATCTGGTAATGATGACATTCTGCTAGTGTCTTTCAACTGGTCAGCTCATGATTAGGATACAGAGAAGTATAAATATAATAATTTTTAATCAGGTATGTTTTTTCAGGCACTGTTTTATTTATCAGAAAATTGACATATATTTTCCCCTGTTCATCAAAACAATATTTCAAAAAACTTATTTTCTTTTCATTCTTTTTTAGAGGAAAGTTTCTAAGGGGAAACTTCTCTCTTAAATCATGAAGAATAGTCATTCAATTGTGGCATCAGCCTTCCCAATATCATTTCCATAGAACAGTGAGGAGGAAATTGCTAAAAGTTTTACATGAATTCAGGTTATGAAATTTAAATTCTTATTTCTGAAGTGAAAGGAACAAAGCATTCTATATGGTAGGTACACCATAAAATTTAAGGGACACAGCTTATTGCAGTCAACTTACTAAAGATAAATTATATTGGTGCATTCTTGTGTTTTGCTTCATAATTTCCTCATCCCAAGCCTAAAGTCCTGCAACCAAAACTACAGAATGCTCCACTGGGCTTGCACCTTCAGAGATCCAGCATGGTACAACTAGTGCACTCACAACTGCTCTGCATGTCTAATAGATGGCAGGCTGACAGCACACTGGTTATGTCATTGAGCTCACAGATTAATTTTGCAGAGACTTGGAAAGGTTCAGAGGAGCTTCTCTGATTCATTGGTAACATATTAGGTAACATTAAGCAATTTTTTTTTTTTTTTTTACAGCAAAACATACTTTGCAATTGCAGAAAAATATACTATATGCAGTTTTGTCCTGTAAGTCCCTGTGTGTTTCAGAGAGCTGAAAGTCTTACCAGACAGCCTATGCTCAGTTTTCTGACACCCACATTGTCTCCTAATAGACACTGCTCTAATTTCCATTGCTCTCTAAAGCAACTGATGCTCTCACCAATGAGCTATTTGTCCTGTCACTCTGGAAGGGCACCAGTGATGTCCACCACCCCCAGCTTAGCACTTGGATAGAGAAAAGTAGGTGATTTAATGCAGCTAAGGCATAGGCAACACTGAGGATTGCTGCGCTTTTCCTGCAAGCCTCAGACACTGCTGTGCACAGAAACACTCCTATGTTTACTTAAGAGGCGGCTGCTGAAGCAAGGAAGGCAAGTCTCCAGTATGCCCTGTGTTCATGCAACTTGTTTTCTCAAGGTGCTGAAATTTCCTGTTGAGTTACCTAAAACAGTGGTCATAGAACAGATGACAACTAAATCTTACAATGTGCGAGGACATTGTTATGTTTCTAATACAATTTTTTGATGCCTTTCTCTTTGGAGCCATGAGTGGAGTGTGTACTGCCCATGTATGAAAGAGAGAGACAGATGCTCCAAAGATCCATCCTAATACCTCTTAATGCCTGCATGAAGAAAGTTTAGCTATGGTTCGTTCTTACAACAAATATGACTTCACCTTTTTAACCTAACAAAAACTATAGTTGTAGTCTTCCCTTTAGTAGGGACACACTGGTGCCCATATTTTCCTTTGAGTCCTTCTTGTATTTTTCTCTTTGATTCCTTCCTTCTCTCTTCTTAGAAAAGAACTCTAATTAGTTCTTCTAAGAAATATTTATGGTATTCATTGGAAACCCACTTTTCAACAAAAAATATGCCTAAGAATATCTCTCTTACTGAGAGTATTCTGTGTGCATTGGACACAAATAGAAACAAGCTAAAACTCAAAATCTATAATTTGCTCTCTGAGTTTGCTCCAGGTAACCAGTGTCTTTGAAGACCACATTTATAAGCAACACTTATAGCCAGATGCAGTTTAAATGTCATTATCCAATCTAACTATTGCAGCCATGAGCTACATCAAACAGCTACCAAAAGTTTCACTTTGATCATTTCTACTAAGTATACATTTTTGCTTGTGAATCCAGAGTAATTCTTCTGCTATGACAGTTGTAGCATGCAGGAGACTTAGTATTTGAAAACTATCTTAGTGAACTCATTTTTCTCTTTGTAATATATTAAGAATTTTGAAGAACACTTTCTCATCTTTACCTTCTCTACTTTTTTCACTATGATCTCAGTAGTCTTCAGGCTTCCAAAGCTGTGCAAGTTTTAAATAGCAATATATTCAACATACTTTCCATCTCCCACATCTTATAGCATGACCATAAATTGTTAAGTAAACCCTCAGATAGTTCTGGATATGAATGAAGTTATATGTGAATGAAACACATTTAGGAGTGCTTGGGAAGGGATTCTTTGCTAGCAAGAGCTACCCAAATTACTTCCTTCAATATGGTTTTTCAAGTCCTTGTGCTTCCTTTTAAATAATGGAAGACCAGGTAATTGATATATTCAGGAACACATTCCAGCTATTCTAGCCTAAAGCACTATGTCAAGTAGCTTGACAGGAAAAAAATTAATATTTCATTTTAAGATTACAAAACAAAATGTTTTTCAAGCAAATAAAAAAAGACACCAGCAATTTATTTTCCGTATTTAAAATGCTTTGCTTCTTCTTCCATTTATTAATATTATAAACAACCCTCTGAAATCTTAAAACTAAAACTTATTTCTTTATAAAATAATTTTTCTACACTTTATTTTATGTAGATTTTAATCTATATTTAATCTATTTAAAATAGGCTTTTAATATTATTTTATTTTATACTTTTAAAATATCCATTGAAGTGAACCTGGTAGAACACAGGTTTTAGAAGTCAGATTTAAAGGCTGCATGTTAAATTTCTTAGTTTCCTGAATTTATATATGTACATATCACTTGGATAAACACTGAAAACAGAATAAATTGATTAATCTATTATTGCAAATGTTCTTATACCTAACAACTGTTTCAACTACTTTGTTATGTGTAAAGGAAATTTTGGGGGTAAACTTGAGAGATACACATTTTCCTTTATTTTACTATTTGCTTTCTAATGGTATGGCCAGTATTGGTAATTTTTGGTTAATAAATTGCAAAACAAACCTGCATATATATTTTCTCACTTCTTTTTCCTTTACAAAGCTATGTTTGAAAAGTTTCTAAAAGCTACATTATTAAATTAATAATTTTGATGAGCTTAATTTATAAATAAGGAAATGTATTAGAAAACAAAAAGATGCATTAAAAATAATAGACCTTTTAAATGGCACAAGCCTATTTTTGTTTTATGAAGTATTCTTCATAAAAGAATACACTTGGACTGTAGGAGCAGCAACACAGCTGGTGTGTGCTTACCAGAACATACAACTACTGCTGGAGTGAAACTATTGTGTTTATTGTTAAAGACTGGGACAATGCCAGGACATCTCTGGATCCAAATCCTCCAAAAAACTTGCTCTGGCAGGAGCTCCTCTGCAGCCAGGACCCAGTTCTCCAGCTATTCTCAGAAGTTTTTTTCCTAGCCTGGTGTAAACAGGAAATCAGAGTGGAGAAGCCATGCACAAAGTACGAAAGCTCCTTCTAAACATGTTGTGTAATGGGCTTGAACAGAGGGCTTACTGAACAGAAGCTGAGTCATGTTTCTGTAACCAGTGCTGGGTTTCCCTTCCCCAGCCCCCTCCCCCACAACATTATTATCATTATCATTATCAATCATTATCATTATCATTATCATTACTACTACTTTTTTTTTTTTTCTGATTCTTTTAATGTCAGCCCTGACACATCCCGTCACTGCCTGGGTGATTGAGAGCAGCTCTTGGTAGAAATCATCCTGATATCACAAGACTGGACTTCTCACGACTTCTCAGAAACACCAGTACAGAGAAATCACATTTTAAAAACTTGACAATGTCATTGCCATTAAGCAGGAGTCCCCCTTTCCTGGGCTGTACAATTTTTTAAGGAGAAGCAGCAGTACAAACTAAATGTGACTGCAACAGGGCACTGTAGAAACAAATAAGGCAAATAATTCATTATCATACCCTCTTGAGCCTTCAGAGATGATAAGACTGGTCTTATTCTTACTTTGCAGTTGGTGAGGAAGTGATACACCACAAACTCATTCTGCTGCCTGGAAGAGAAATCAGAAATAGTTACTTGCTGTAAGTCTTAGCAGTCTGCCAGGCAAATAGGTCAGTGTTCCAGACATGATTGGGTTGCTGATGGAAGCAGGGAGGCACGAGTGCCAGGCTGGACTTTGCAGCTTAAACAAACACAGCAGAAGAGACAACTTCTCATCTGGAAGACAGGTGTCTGGGTTTTCTGTCTTAGGTACAATCACGTAAAACAGATACACCTTATGTAATCCATACTTTACTAAAAAAAAGTTAAAAGTTAATTGAAACAAAAAAAGGAAAAAACCCCTAAAATTAAATAAAAAATCCAAAACCAACCAGACAAAAGAACCCAAACCTGAAAAACAAAATATATAAAGTTCTAATTTAAATTACTATCTTTATATCAGAGCACAGAACAGTATTATGAGATTTGATTTTTGATTTCATTCATATTTGAACACTAAAGACCTCTTTCCTCAAGTCAATTGATAAAAAGAAGATCTCCATTGAAAGAAAAATCAGCAAACGCCAAATACATTGTTGAGGAACATTTGAAAACATAACTGGAATGAACTCTGATGTCACAAGTCTGATATTCACACTAATAGACACATGCATACACTTCACCTTCAAACTTATTCCTTTTGAGAAAATCCTCTTCTAGTAGTTTTCTTTTTGAATGGCTAGAGTTGACAATACTGATTTTTAAAAGAGAAAATAAAAAAAAGCTGGCCTTCTCTTGTTTTCTTGGATTATATTTTGTCACCTTTTACTATTATCTTCATTTTCAAATCAAGTAAAAAAGTAATTATATTTTTCACCAGTGTTGATTTTCTCAGAAAATAGTAGCAAGTGGCAAATAATTAATATTTGCTTGTTTTGCCTTTCCTATCTATATCTACGCCAGTTTTCCCTTTCAACTGCCCCTAAACTCGACCTTGCTCATTTGATGCAGAAAACAACAGAGGTGGTCTTCAGCTTGAGTCCTTAGCAATACCAACTGAGTTTTAATTAGTATAGATAAAAATTGTCAGTCTTCATTCCAAATTGCTTTGATGGATCATCAGCATTCTTCACTGATTTACAAAGTTCAGTGATAATTTACAAACACCTGGGGACAATGCCGCTATAGCTGCCCAGAGCTGGGTCATCCAGCAGTTATCTCTTTCTGATGAGGCCAAATTTACTCCTCAGTCACCCTACCTGTGAAAAACTCAAATATCAGTAAGACTTGGTCCTGCTTAGCACTCCTATCAATTTTTATCAGACAGTGTCAGACAGTTTTTATCTGACAGTTCTCCTTGTCTTCCAATGCTGCTCTAACCCTGCATGGGGGAAAAAACCAACCAAGCACATAACTCAATGTTTAATGAAGAAAGGTGTAAAGGAGACTAAAGGGATACAGAGGATGAATAGAATGCACCAGACAAGTTTTCAACTCTGTGATGGTGGAGGCAGCTGTGTGTTAACCTACTGGAAGTTTATTCCTCTTTCTCTATCAAGTGGCGCCAAGGGTGTGATTACATCATGTGCTTTCTAGTACTTCCAGAAGAACTCCAGTCCCTGGAGTGAGGCAATGTGACTCCCACAGTAGTTTTAGAGTTTTGTCTGCAGTAACTTTCTAACCACCTTGTTTTGTGAGAAAAGCTTGAAGCCTAGAAGCTAAAAACTCAAGTTCCAAAGAAAGAACAAAAAAACATCATCAGATACACCCTGAACTGTGTTTGGAATTTTACCAAAATTGTGCTTAGCTCATTGCTTTCCAAGAAACTCATGTCCTATGCAGTGTCAGAAAGTACATTCTGATCTTTCTTTTTGACCTACATGTTCCTGGCTCTGCCCTGTCCCAGTCCAGCAAGACTGTGTTCTTGTACAAATTCAGGAGATGCAGCTGGGAGAAAAAAAATCAGTGATTTACTCCACCATAATTCCTCATTAGGACTGTGCAACTTGCTAGAATATTAAATTAATACTATTAGTTGTCATTCATTTTCTCAGATGATAAGCAAAAATAGTGTAGCATATGCTGGTCTTACCTTCATACATTAATAAACCTCTAACTCCACTTCTAGAAATGAAAATGGGGAAAGTAATACACTTGGCATTTCCAAAACTCCCAGTTTATCAACATTTTCTCTTGGGTATTCACGACAAATGTAATCTTTCATCCTTCTGTTTGTCTTTGCTTATGTCATAAATAACCTTGCAAGCAATAAACTTTCTTATCTCTAAGGTAAATAAATCTTAGCCTATTTTATAACCTTCACAGAAGGATTTTTCTTTTAAAGGTAAAACAAATGCAAAACCAGACATTAATTTGTGTAAAAGTATCTGTAGATTCCTAATTTCATACCCTCTCTTTTCCTCCCACTTTTTGTGAAGCAAACCAAAAAAAGTAAGGATGCTCATTGTCATCAACTCCAGCATGGCTTCTGATGTTGTGCATGTTGGTGTTCCTTTCTCCCCATTATATTCTGAACCATACAGAGAAGGAAAATATATTTGCAACATAAGATCAGTGTGCGGCCAATGAATAAAGAAAAGGTGTGAGAAAAATATCACCATTAACTCATTTTGGATCCATTCTCATGGTAAGGGAAGACATGATGAGTTCAGAGAGCTCAGCATGAAATGCTGCAGGTGAGAAGATGCAGAGCAGAAGGCAGAAATTATAGGATAGGGACAGAAATGAGGCTTCTGACTCTTTTCCTTCGTCTTCTTACGTATTACCTTGTGAGCAGACAACACGTCTTCAGTTTTCATGTCCCTCTGTTCAAGAAAGACCTTAAGTAGATACTCAGTAATTATGAGAATAAAAGTAGTTCAGAATAAAATCTGAACTACTGCATCAGGATTTGGCCCTAGCTCTTAAGATGGCAATTTAAAAGAACACATCTTTACCACCCAAAGAATTTGTCAGTACCATCCTGGTATTTGGATTACAAACGACACATTTAATTATCCCAATACACAAATGAGGAAGTAAAATAACCATAAGCCAGTTAACTTCTGTATTACTCAGCAAATGGGAAAGAATTGGAAATTGAAGAAACAATACAGAGAGAGGGGAGGAGAAGTTTTTTTTCACCTTGGAGGAAAGTAGGTAACATAGGTATCTGCGGCGATTTACTGTGTAAAAGGCTTCAAATGGTAAGTTTTAAAAACATGAGTTGTACAGTCTATGAGAAGCTATAGAGAAAAGCTCAGGGAAAAAAAATCAAACAAAAAAAGATCTTCAGTTTATGTTTAGAAACAGCCACTCAAGAGCTAACAAACAGCTCTTCTTGCAGAAAATTCACACACAAGAGTAAAAGGTTTCAAAATGTGCGATCTAATAGCAATTTTACATTACATGGACTCATACATGCTGTGGAATGCACTGTAGTTAGTTCCTAAAGATGCTGAGATGGTGAAGAATACTTATAGGGCTTTAAAAAATGAGTGTATTATTCATTCCCAAAAGACTCATACAAACAGAAATTGAGAAATCCTAAAATAAGGAAATCTGAATCTTATTATTTGCTGATGTATATGCTACAGCTAATAAAAAGTCTGGAACAGCATTTCATTTCATCTTAGCTAGCACATCCTTAGGTTACAAAAATCTAATTACTACCACCATCACAAGTCTTCAAGCAGCAACTTTCCCAGCCAAGGAATGATTCCTATATTACCATAAAATAATTAATACTTCATTATCTCTCACTTTCACCCAGACCCTCACAAATTAAGAAATGTACAAAATATAAACAAGGGAAACTCCCTGTAACTCAAAAACTTCCCAAAATTTTCAAAAAACCCCTTTCATAGCCAATGTCTTAAGAAGGGAATAAGAAATGCCGTAATAAGTTACAGTTCTCTCTTGAGTAGTATATAACGGATGGACAGGAAAATGAAAGACATGGAGGAACAGCTCCACAAGATATCCCTGATTATCGCTGGGTTAGGCTCATGGTGTGACTTATTCTCCCTCAGAAAACAGCTTTGGATTTTAGGAATTTGGACATCCATCTTCAAACCTTGAGAGGTCATTTCATTTCCCTTTAAAATAAACTTCATTGTAAATCAATTATTTCCTTTCTATATGACAAAACAAACCAATTCTACCTGCAGACCTACTAATGCTGTTTGAGGGCATGACACACTTAGCATTGGAGAATACAAAGTTAGGATACAAGGACAGCACATAGCCACAGTTTTGTGACAAGCAGTCTTTTCCACCCTTGGCATGTGCTATGATTCAGTTGTTACTCAGAAGGGAGAGAGCATCTAGTGAATGAATCATCAGGCCATATCCTGTAGCAATTTTGTTTTCTCTAGTGGTATTCCAAGGATGGATGACAAGTCTCAACCTCTACAAGTCAGAGGGATCCAGAGGGATACACTGACAGAAGCAAATGAAAAGGGATGAAAAGAACAAGGCCATACATGACACCATTTACATTTCCCAGCCCTGACTGTATGTAATCAGACATCTTCACACAACCTAAATTGCCACACAGCAGTCAATGAGGTTATTAATGATGATAAAGTGACATTTGTTTAATAGAAAACAGAATCCTTGGTAAAAGGCATCTTTAGAAATCAAAAAATGTGTTGGCTACATGAGATTCTCATGTAGAAGGTTTCTGTTTTATTTCAGTTATTCAATTCACTTTTCTCTCAATGTGGAGAATTAAAACATAGCTAAATGCATGTGTATGACATATAAAAAATAACATAACTTTAGTCCACTTATAATAATTTCAGTTGAATGGTCAGCCTAAACACAGTGTTTTGAAAGAGCTATCATGATCAGATCCTTTCACCTCATTGATGGAAAACTATTTCTCAAAGCCAGAAAAAAATGACATGTCCAGGATTTTCAAATGACAACACATTTGCCGAAGATCTAAGGTGTGCGGGCATATCTTATTTTCTGTTACAGATTTAAAGCTGGAAGTGCCAGAAAAGAGGAAAGGTTTTGCTTTCCTCATCCCAAATAAAATTTCAACTGGTAAAAGAAAAAAGAGGGAAAAAAAAACCACATGAAAAGCTGCATGTTCACATAAAGGTGTGGTAGGTTCTAAATCAGTCACATTAAAACTTTACAGATATTTTTTGCCCTTGAATTCATGTTACAGATAAAATTAAGCATGTAGCCTTTGCAGCATCTAACCTCAGTTAATCAGCCTTTTCAAAACATATCACAGTCTCAAGAGAAGATCTGTTAGTTCCTGGGTTCAGTCAGATCTGCTTCAAAGCTAATTGACAATCTGTGTTCATTTTCTAAAGACAACAAAAGATAAAACATTGGCAAAAATATTCTGGTAGTCCAGAAGTATATCTTTTCACAGCCAAATTAAACAACAATGTCTTTATTTTTATATGATATCAGCATGAGCAGATGATTTTGTAGATATATATATTTCATAATAATGTTATTACAACTCTTTCTTTTATAGTGCAGCATAGTATAATTAATTAACTAATTAATTTTCTGTTAATCAAGAAAATGCAAATACTTTTCTTTAAAATAATTTTGGATGCATGTATCTATCCACAAATATCTACATAAAAATATAAGAAGAAATGCATACCACACATGCATATGTACGTCTGTATTTTTAAAAACCCTAGAAAAGTGTGTTTTATGTAATATTCCATTTTATGTCAGAAACAGTGGCAAATGTTATGTGCACCTAGAGAATTAAAAACTTTTTCATTATAAGAAAGATTTATCAACAAGACATCTGTTGTTCAACATACTCATAAACAATTTAGATAAAAGAATTGATTGTGGTGTAACAGTAACCTCTGATGACACAAAACTACTTGGAAGAGTCAGAATAAAGCCAATAATGAAGTCCTACAGTAAGATGAAATTCAATATGGTAAATGAATCTCCGATACTCAGAAAGTTATCCCTGTTTCACACACTAAGCCATCTATATACATCTTCATTTTTATGCTTGTGGCTAGCTTTTCAAAGACACCAGGTAAGACCCCAGCCAGTGGAATCTCCACATGTCTTGAAATGTGGGAGCATTAGGGGCTTTCCAACATGGGAAGCATATAGGAACCATAAAGAAGATGTCTTTTTGCAAGACATAAGAGACATTAAAAAACATACATACTTAAAGCCATTAATGATTATTACTTAAGCATCCTATGATCATTTATGATCATTTGTGCACTCCATTCACATCTTGATATTTAATAGTTAATAATTTTTTCCATTCTTAGAGTCTTTCTAAAATGTCAGCTTTCTCACACTCATGATAACATATTCAGATGTTATGAAACCTCCTGAGGCTGAGAGAAAAGCCAATGACGAAACCTCCCTCTGCCAAATGAGATTTCACAATTTGTTCTTCAGTGTTTGCTTTGACTTCAAAAAATATATACTACATATTTCTACATCCATATTAAGTAGAACTTAGCACTACCGAGAACTTGTTACAAAGCCTAAGGAAATATTCTCTGAAGGGTGGAGAATTTTGTTGGGCATCTGCCAGCTGTTCTTCATTTTCTTTTATCCTGCGTTTATCATTGGTAGAGATATTAACTCAAACTCCCAAACAACCAGTACTTCAATTTCTAGCCCACAGAAGAGTAACAGCCCACTCATTCTAAACTCACTCCTCTGCTGTCCTGGTGAGGGAAATAAACCCAAAAGACACTGGGGAAAGAGTGCAGAGGGTGTGTCCTGGTTTAAGGCAAATTTGGGACGAAATTCCAAAAGGGTTCCTCCAGAAAGAAAATTCAAGACCCTCCCCCTACTGGTTCAGGTAAGTATTTTCTTGGAGAAAAATGGAAAGAACCTGTTTATTTAACAAGTATTCACAAGCATAAGAAATGAATAACATTGCACAATAAAATCTCTTGCTGTCCTGAAAAGATGGAAAAACTCAGAAAGTCCTTTTTGTGGTCTGCAGCTTAGCTCACTCAGTCTCTTATCAGTCCCAGCTGCGCAAGAAATGCTGTGTCCTGGGCCCTGGTGGGCCACTGCTGTGAGCTTGCAGTGCTCTTCTGGATTTTCAGTCCAGAGCAGGTTTGAACAGTTCCAAGAAAAAGAAAAACTACAGCCCAGGGAACTTCAGTTCCTCAGCTAGCTAAAAACTAGCTATAAAAGCAAAGAAGAGCTCTGTCCCGCTGTCTGTCCATGCTGCAGACAGCACAGTCCAGGAGCAGGAATGTGGATGAGTGAGTGCAGTGTCTGAAAACAAACTGCACACTTCTTCTCTCCCCCCCTCACTCTCACAACCAGTCTCAAAGGTGCCAAACTTAATATCCAGCATAAACAGAACAGACAAGGGGGATACTAGTATCATATAGACACACTAAAACAAGGTGGCACTTGCAAACAAGAAAGCAACTATCATCATTCTCCAGCTCTCAACCTGTGCACATTCACAAATAAAGTTGGAATCTTAACCCATCTGAAGCTAGGCACTAAACACTACAGAATAGCAATTTAATCATACTTTCATTTTTTAATCATACTTTCAGTATGTTTCTCCTGTTTGTCATCCTTTTGTGATTCGTTTTGAAGCCAAAATACCTGGAGTACACAGTGGATCTATGACTGAGTAGTAATTGATATAGAGCACCCAGAGTTGAAGGAAATTTCCCTCCTTGTCCCTGAAAGAGGATGGCAACATTCCGAGGACATGACATACATCGTGGTTGCAATACCTACCCACAGCTCCTTTGCTGGTTCCTAAGTGGAATTACCACAATTATGAACACTCAAACAAAAACCCTGAGCTCTCACAAAATAAAACAATCCATATCCACACGTGCCATTTCCTAGGCCAAAATGTTGTGATGATGTCATGAAGCTGCGATGTACATTATTAAAGCTGTACTTTCCAGAAGAGAGTAGTTCTTCAAGGATGAAGAATGTATGAATATTTATGCTGATTAATTTGAACGGTCATTGAATGTTCTGTTTTAATGATGCCCCTCCTAAAAGTTAGGTATTTTGCCAGCTATTTCATCTAAGACCTGCTGTCTTTATTGGTCTCTATGGACTGTTCAGATTCTCAAAAAAATTACTTTTTTTCCATAGTGGTAAAAAGACATTAGGAAAATTTTCAGCCTAAGATCTATGTAGATATGAGCTCAATCAAGAAACCAAAGAGAATTCTGTTGGGTAGGCATTTTTTCCTACTGCATCCATTATTCCCTGGTCTTAAAGCTATGATCCTTTCAAAAAATTAAAAAAATTACAAAATTAGGATTACTCAGTTTAAAGGGGATCACTAATACAATAGATAGTTCAAAAGAGAAGGTCTCTGGTAATAAAATAAAAATAGCCATATAAACATGAATAATACAGCTTGGAGACAGCCTCTGCAAGTCCCAAGTCAAATTCTGTCTCCCTCAGTCACTATTGTAGGCCTACATGGGTACTTTTCCCCGTTTATACAGCCTTTGATAACTGCTCCTTTGGTCTGTAGCCACCCCTTAGTATTGCCAGTAACAAACATCCCATTAACTTCTCCAAAAGCAACATTGGGTTATGAAAACAAGCCCCCTTGTTATGTCTGTACCTGATTTAGATGTAACATCCAAGCCACAGGCTTTAACATTGAATTTTCACTTAAAGATTCATATTACAGTGTTTTATTTCCTCAATAGAAACCATGAATATTGCAAGAAATGTTCTTGTTTCATAATATGGAGATTTTGGTGATAAAGAAGCTATTGTGTGAAAACAAAGAACTTGTACATATCAAAGCACACACTGGGAATCTAATTTGTTAGGTAGTCCAATTACTGAGTTTGGTCTCCTACCGTGAATTTACATTTGACCTCCCTAGAGTGAGTACATTAACATCTGTTCCCACTCTTTTGTTTGTCTAATTTCTTTCTTATAAATTTTGAAATGTTATGGTTGAGGTACAGTTTGCATTAGATACAGACCAAAAGAAATAGATTTTGCAAATACTTGTGGACATGTGGGTGCTTATTCAAATTTTCTGTATAATAAGCAAATATCACTGTATAGAAGGCCATATATCTTAACCCATCATTCTCCAGACTGAAGGCAACATTTTTCCTTCTGTAAAATTTAGTTCCTTAATTTCCAATTCCATACAAGTCAAGGCTCTATGTCTTCTCCCCTCAATTCACAGAAGGCACCAGAGGACTTTGAATGATGTTTAATTCATGCTAGAAGTTACTTTTTTCTTGGTAACTCATTCAATGCAGCCCACCCAAAACCCAGATGGTAACAGATTTCAATTATTGTTGACATAAATTGGATGAAAATTGAAACAGATGTGGAAAACCTGAAAGGACTGGGTTCCCTAAAATAGAGTTCAATATTTACTGTAGGATGTATACTTTAGCAGCAAAGTTTTCCTGTTACACTTCCAACATTATTACAAATTCTTACTCATGGATTATATAGAAATCATGTCTATGTTAGTTTTAAGATACTATATGTCACTCTTTTCTACTTGATCCTCTTCAGCTAGCAAAAGACCTTAAATTACAATGAATTTTGAGTTTTTTCTTTATGTTTAATCAGAGTTTCTCCTGTTGTTTCTGAGATGACTTGCCACTTCTTTGTCAGTAGGAGTTTGTAATTTTTGTCCCTCCCATAATCCTGTCAATTACTCCAGCCCTTGCATTTACTATTTAATATCAAGGAAATCTCATGGGGCTTCAAGGTTCAACTTTTGCTGTGTCTATTTTCAGCAGTGGTGCATGTTGTTTTAGCTCTCTGTTTTCACAGAAGATCCCACAAGTTTTCCTAAATTTGTCCTAGATGACAACACAGAGTTGCACATACCAGGTACAATAAGCTACAACTTCAGCATACAAATTCATTCACTTTATAACAAAAAGGATATTAACTTTATTTTGTTTCCATTCCAAGTTTCTCTGACAAACACATTTCCAAAATAATTGCAGCCATTATAATTTTCCAGGTGACAGAACTGCCCTATAGGAAAATGTTGCATGAAAATTCACAGCAGTTTGCCAACAAATTAATTTTTTGTTATCTTTCACTTCCTCAGTTTGCACTCACTTAGACACAAAGTCATGACTGGAAAATAAAAACCAAAACAAAACAAAACCAAGAATAACTGGTCAGAAACCATCTGATTTCCAGCTTTTCAGAGTTTGAGGGTTTTGTATTTTTGGAGCTTTTGCATGTTCAAAGCTTTGTGTCTATAGACAGCTTCTTCTCTCCATGGACCCTTTGTCCTGTTCCACTCAGCCCCCTGACCCTTAAGGATGAAGATGCTTTCAGGTCTTCAGGATCTTCTCCCAGCTGAGAAAAATTTCTTCTCCAGGTCAGCTTCTTGGTGTTGCTGACTGAGCTGGCAGGGTCTTGTCCTCAGCCTTAAGATATTGCTCCTTTTGACTGTTACACAACAGCATATGAATGTCAGATGTTCTCAATCAGTTTTGAAGTTTCAAGGAAAATAGAAGGGCAGAGCTCTACTGCTACCATTGGGGAAAACAGAAACACAGAAGGGTGGAGGGTTTACTAGAATGTGATCATCAAAACCTCAAACTTTAGCAGCCTTTGACTTTTTTCCCATGAAATTATTCTGTTTCAACTCTGCCAACTTTCTAATACACTTCTGAAAGCATTCCTTCCTGAGAGAGGGAAAGAAGAAAGAAAGGAGTGAGAATGGTAAGGAGTGGACGCATAAGGGTAAAAGGGAAAACAGCAAAACCAGACAAGTATAGAAAAAGCTTGGAGTGGTAGAAAGGAAAGACATAGAGAAAGACTTGCCATTGAACAAGTAAAAAATGTGGATTAAAATTTCGGAAGAAATGTGAGATTTGTTGTTGGAATTCAGGATAAGAAGCAAGTGGCACACAAGGAGGCTGGGAGGGGAAAAGGAGAGGAATGCAAGAAGCAGCCCTTGTTACACAGGATGAGTTTCTGCCATTGAAATAGTAGCAAGTAACCCTCCACAAGTGCACAAGTTATACTGCACAAGTTTCTTAAAAAATTACAGGGTACACTTTGAGAAAAAATTTTTTTTTCCATTTGGTATACATCTTAGTAAATTTTAGAACACATCTAGCAGAAGAAATCTTTCCACTCCCCGCTGACAGTGCTGGAGAGAGTTGGTGTCTATTTTCACTGAAAAAACTTAGTGCCAACCAACCACTAATATCTAAAGCACATGCTCCAAAATCTTGATGACATGAACTCTGCCTGCAGAGTGGGACAGCAGAGAAGTGTGAGAGGCATTTATTATGGATGGTGGGACAGCTTTCACTGTACTGTAATGATTCAAGACCTGCTCCATCAGGTTCTGCCACCATCTCACAGAAACAGAGGAGGAGGAAGCTCTCCATTGCTTTTCACCGGCAGTGGAGAGCAGGAGGAACCAGTGTCAGGACGTGCCCCCACCACCTCTCTCTGCCTACACAGGCTAAGTGGTGGCAAGGTCAGCAACACATCCTTGCAACTGGGGCAATGCCAGTCTAAATCTTCAAGAAACAGAGAAACAAGAAACAGAGAAACAAGAAACAAAGAAAAAGAAACAAAGCTCTTGTATGGGATCCTGGCCTTCCAGCAAGACTAAATCTCTTTGAACAAGAGCAAGATAAGGTTAGAGAGATAAGGAAACACATTCTCTCCTTCACAGTTTACAGTTTATTTATCAAACCCTTAGATCAGTAGTATATTGTGATGTTTCAATACCTTTTCAGTGTCAACACCATTAATGATGTGACACAAAGGACACGGCTGCAGAACAATATGGGAAATTTTTGCAGACCATGCCCCACCTGGAGATCTGAAGGAGGGTGTGTGTGTGCTAAATCAATCCTCCATGGGCAACTGCAAAGTATTCTTTGCAATTATCACCTAGGCCTCTTATATGACCACAGGCATGAAATGTCCAGGGAAGTGAATTCATGGTGTGTAGCTGGTCTGCAGTTGCACGAAGACCAGTGCCAGAATATTTAGGAGTTGGGCTGAAGACATTATCCACTTTTTGTGAATTAAAATATTTAAAATATAACCTTTGGAATAAAGTTGTAATGGAATACAGAATACATTTTATATTTGATCATCTGGTTCACAACATTTTGAAAAGGCTTATAAAATATAATAGAGGCTTGAAACAGTGTTCTGAATTTAAATGGTAAAGTATTTGCATTAGTGAGGTCTTTATCTCCCTTACAAATCTGATCTATCTGAATTTCCACTGAAATAAAGAGGATTTGAAGGACCATGCTTCCTCACTAGAAAGACAGTGAATTTTCTGAGATGAAGTGTTTTATTAGGTTCATCTTACGCACTGACTTTTTCAAACACAAGTAAACACTTTAAGAAGGACATTAAGCCACCATGACATAACACATAGAATAAACATGAAAAAAATATACCAGTTCAGCAAAGAGTAGGTCAGATATAAGGCAGTGTTAAGTGTCAGTTTAAATGAGTCCTAATAAAATGTCTCCCATGTTACCCAAAATCTAAGCACTATTATATTTTCTGAAAAAGCCTCTTTTTAGAAGTGTTTCCAAAAGAGCTGCTGGAAACAGCTGCCTTCCCCTCCATTTCTCTGCTGCATAAACTAATGAAAACAGTTCACAGTTGGTTTGGAGAGCACTAAGCGATTGCTGTGTTTATGAAATACTATTCCTGTTAGTCAAGGAAATGAGTTTGACTCACCAGCTTGTTTATGAGTTTTGCTGTATGAAAGCTACTGCTGACCTCAGACTGCTATTCCACCAGCACTGCTCATAACTTCTCTGGGGGGATTTGCACAAGTTCCCATTTCTGCAAAGATCTCTTGCTTATTTAGAGGCTGTGAATTTTTAACAGTATTCTTAAGGTATCATAGTGAAAGTGGGTAATGTGTAATAATACAGGCACATAATCACAAAAGTGCAGAGTAGCACCTCTAATATTTTTAATTAATTTACTCTGTGAGAGGATGATTTACTCTCTCTGATTGCTGACTTCCCATGCCAGTAAATATGCAACAGCAGAATTGCTGCCTCCATATTCAAGAGTCCCACCACAGACTTTAAATTCAATCAATGTCTTAACAAATATAAAAGTTAGCTTTTTTTATCCAAGACAGAGAAACTAAAAGGTGAACCCTCAAGGATTTTGAGTAATTAGGATTATTGGCTTGAAACAGACCGAGGTCTCAGTATTGCCACAGTAATAAAGTTAGCTTACTCGAGAAAAGGGAAAAAAATAGTTGAATCACTTGCAGAAATCTTAGTTTGAATGCTTCTTTTCTGGCCTTTACTTTCTACTCGACACATGCTGAAAAACTTTATAAGACTTGTCCCCCTCTCCCTTCCAGGAGTTCATAACACATGACTTCATTCACATTCACTTGAGGCTATTGTTCTTCTTTCCTTTGTTTTTACCTAGCATATCTTGTAAACTGAGGCTGGAAGTTAAGACCATCACAACCCATACAAAATACATTTCAGCATGAGTCAGAGGTTATTTTTTTTTTCAGCTGAAGGGAAGTCAGAACAGAAGATAAACTACCATCCATCTTCTATACATAAAATCGACTAATGAAGATATGGTAAGAAATTTGCACATTTGTGTATTGGTAATGAAAGTACAACTGTGTGGCTTGTTCGCAGATGCAAACTTAGACATTTGAATTTGTTTTGAATTTCAGCTTAGTTTCTGATGCTTCCAGGATTTTAGCTTCTTCAGTAAGCATAATGGTAACTCCACTGGAATTATTGAAGGAAGGGAGCAAAGAAAAATGAATCGCCAATTGCCAGCTCTTTTTTCTTCCTCCTTTCAGAGGTCTGAAATCTTAATTTCCTTTTTAAAGAATAAAAACTTTCAACCAAATTATATCCATTCTTTCTTCATAGAAGGGATGTTCTGTGCTCTGCCAAAAGACATTTAAATATACATTTCTCTTACCCTCTATGTACCAGGTTTCTCTTACTTTTTGTGCCCCTTGTGATTTCGGTGGGCCTAGTAAGACAGCGATGAACCTCACACACTTTTGCATGAAAACATCTGAAGTGTGGTTTTCCGTCCTGCTGGTGCTCAGCTGGCATTACAGTAAGGCATCTCGGGGAGTTAAACTAGCAAAAAAAACAGCACAAAAAGTAGTTTTGAAAATCAAGAACCACAACATCATGGCTAATATTCAGTAGGTCAATGCAAAGGATATCACCTGGCGATACCCTAAGCCCAGTTATATCAGATCCAGTTTGTTGTGTAACATTAATTTTCTGGGGCTTATGAGCTAGCTTTGAGCATGCTAGAAATGCTTCAAGCACAGCACAGTTCCTAGTGGCTGCCAGCAGCAGTAAATATAGAACGAAGCCAGCCTTTCCACAGTTCATATTGAGGTACTATGTCAACAGCCTGTGATCTGAGGAATGCTTTTTGGACTGCTGTCAAGTTCCTGAAGGACAGTGCAAAAACCAGGTCACAAGTGTGTCATGCTCTCCTGTTTCCAGCTTCTGAATCAAAGGGAAGGAAAGGGAGCAGGACTCAGTTTATCTACTCCTCCTCCTGTGCACCACTGTAGGTGCTGCACAAATATTCTGCAGCTGTAAGCCAGAGTTGACAATGTCCATGTGGTTCCAACTTCAGATGACCTTTTCTCAATACCTCCCCTATTCTGAGTTTGGCCAGGCTTTTAATATGCTAAAAAAACTGAAAGGATAAAACAAAATAAACCAAGAGCTCCCTCACATTGCTTGTGTGGGAAACTCATTCTTACCTGAGTTTATAGCAACTTAATGTCAGCCATAAAGTCCTGTTCCCCTTTGGTTTAGGCCTGTATGGCTGTCTACTGCCACACTACTCCACTTCTACTTGCAGCCTTCTGTCCCAGACATAATCAGGTAAGACAGGCTTCTATCATCCTCTTTGTTGGCCATTCAAATAGTGTCTATTTCTCTTCTTCTTCTCCCTTAAAACCAATCTTGTGTCAAACCTATCACCAGCCTTTTTGCTGAGAAACTCTTGATTTATCTCTCATGTGTGCAGATCCAGTGCGGTACCCAGAGTCTCAAAAGATGCATTTGGATAGTGAAGTCTGTGGAAACTGGTTTCAGCTGGAAGGACAAAGACATGTGGGGTCATCTTACCCTATAAAGATAATCAGACCATTAAGGGAAGTTTCATTCCTGGTTGGAGATAAGAGAAAACCTGGGCTGAGAGAAAAAAAGCCAGATAAATTAAAAGAAGAAACTGTGAATCACTGACTTTCAATATTAAAGAATGATTCATTCATTCAATTCATTCATTCATTTATTCAGTTCTTTGCAGAGGCAGGTTAATACACGTCTGTGGAGAAAACTCACTGAAGAATTGTAGGTTTAATGAAATGCATCTGCCATGTTTTTTTTTAAAACACAGAAATATTTTAATAAAAAAAAATCAAAATGGTGAAATGGTCATTTCCAACACACTTTAAAAATATTAAAACCAGATTACTTTCTCAAATTGGAGGGAAGTTGAGTGCTTTGACTTTAAATTTCTTTTATTTTCCACCATCAGTCTAAAGCAATTAATATTTTTTCAGCCAAGCAAATGTTGTAATGTAAATGCTAAGTGAGATTTTCCTTCATCACCTTAACAGCCACAAAACCCCCCTAAAAAGAAAAAGTTTGCAAAATTTTTTTTTTTAATTTTAAAGGAACCTGAATTCTGGTATTGACCTCTGCTTTTGTAATTCAGTTGTTTCACTTCAAACACCTCAAAATTTAATAGTCTAAAACTACGTTTTGATTTTAGAAATTCTCTCCCTTAAAAAATAACTCCAGACTGTTTAGATAAAAATGATAAAGGAGTCAGGTGCCACTTCATTTCACATCTTGTCATATATATTAACATATAGGAAAAGCAATTACCTAGGTTAAAGTACATCCCTCTTGGTGATGCAAGCTATAAGAAGAATTGGAGATAAGCTAAAGATCTGGCCTTACCCATGAAAAGTTGGAAACACTCCCATTAACAAGCTTTTATCCAAGATTTCCTGCAATTCACAGAGCTGAAGTTCACAAAGTGTTTCCAGACTCAGCAGTTGCACTCTGTAGGAACTGAATCTGGGTAAACATTCTCACCTCCAGACACAGAAGTGAGTTTCCCCCAACAATGTCAGTCAGTCCAGACCTCTGATCATGCCAATTTAGTGATAATGAGCTGCAGCTGGCTTTAAAACAAGAAAGGGAATCATGAGACCTGAAAACACAATTATACACAAAACTGATGGCAAAGCCAGGAACTTTTGCAAATTTGTCCAAGAGCTTTGGTTATTCAGCTAATACTGCAAACAAGGATTCTTTACCTGTCAGAATATGCTTCATCCATAATCAGAAGTCCTGCACATAATTTGGAGGCTTGTGTAAAGGGGCAGGGGGTCAAAGAACAGGAATTGTGTTGATAGTTTTTGTAATCTATAGAAATTAAAAGGAAAAAATTCAACAAGTTTTTAATTTAAATAAAAAATCATCACCATTGACACTATACTTTAAATCTATGTTGCTTGATAAGTATTTGCCTTTAGCTTGAATTAAATTATTCCAGAAAACTGTTTAAAACCAAAATGGATGAAAAGAGCTATAATTTTTTTTTTTTTTTTTTTTTTTCACTGGGGGAAGGGACTAGGATGCTTGTTTTGTTTCTGTTTAATTTTTTTTTGCTTGTTTGAAGTTCTTTTTTGGTTTGGTTTTCAGGTGGGTTTTTGTTGGGTTTTTTTTTTCTATTTTTTTCCTGTTTCTTTGCTTTTGACACAGTGTTGGGAGCAGAGGAAAAACATTGCTTGCAAATATCCTCCACCCCTCCAACCTCCAAAAAACCAGTGCTCCAGCTTCAGAAGCATCTTCCCACCACTGGGACCCCAGGCAGCCACAGACCCATTTACAAACAAGTAACACCATTAATGATGTTATTACATTATTATTTCCTATTTTATTACTTTGTTATTTTACTATTTCATTGTTTCATTGTTTTATAATTTCACTATTTTACTATTTTGTTGTTCCATGTTAATATTTTATTTTTCTTATTGTTATCATTGGTTTATTATTATTGTTCTTTTTCACACCACAACTTCCCAAAACAAGAAGCAGGGCGAGTCTAGAGGAGGCCATGATGATGATTAGAGGGCTGAAGCAAATCTGCTATGAAGATAGGCTGAGAAAGTTGGAGCTGTCCAGGCAGGGAAGGGAAGGCTCTGGTGAGACCTTAGACCTCCTGTCAGTGCCTAAAGGGGCTGCAGGAGAGCGAGAGAAGGACTTCTAATAAGAGTGTGGAGGGACAGGACAAGAAGGAATGCTTTGAGCTAAAAAAGAAGAGGATTAGATTAAATATTTAGAAGAAATACTTCCCTGTGAGGGCAGTGAATCCCTGGCACACATTTTCCAGAGAAGTTGTGAATGTGCCATGCCTGGAAGAATCAAGGCCAGATCAGACGGAGTTGTGAACAACCTTGTCCAGTAAAAGGTGTCCCTATTGATGAATGAGGGAAAAGTTCCCTTCCAACCCAAACCACTCTATGATCTGTGATTTTATGAATATTATTTATTGTTGCTGCAATTGTATTACTATTGGTGTTGTTATTCCCTTTGAAGATTTTTTAAAAGAGTTGAAATGAATGCACATTTATGCCAGAAAAAAGATAACAGGCTAAAGATAATGCCCCCGATGGACAGCATTTCCATAAATCTATATTGCAGGAAAAAAAAAAACATAAAAATCTCACGTCTTGTTTACTTCATCCTTACCTCCCTGTAAGTCCAAGATTTACAAGGTTATCACTGTCATACGTCGCAAAATTAGCATAGGGACAAAATCACCATAGTGGTGTCGCAAATCAAGTCTGCACTTGGCACAGGCTGTTGACACTAAGTGGCAGAACAAAGCAACAAAAGACATTTTCAGTCAATAACTGAGTTGCATTTATTCACTTCAGATTGTTATCTAAATAGATAATATTTCTGCTGTTCTCTTTTCTGAAATAACTCTTGTGTCTCCCTAAACATAATAAGGGAAGATTGACCAAGCAAATTACTTTAAGACTTCTAAATTATTTGCACAGAATTTAACAAGATGTTTGTTAGTAGTTCAGTTAATTAATCTGGGAAGTTATTGCCCTAAGAATGGCTAAAAATCAACAACTGTAGGTGCTGCTTGGGAAATGCTGATGTCTGAAAAATGCTGGCCTGAATTTCTGGCACAGATAAAGCTCCCCAAAGTCCCTGGCTCTGCATGTCTACTTTAGCAGTTAAAAGTTACTTGATTTTTCATTTGGTGATTTTTCCATCTCTGAAATGGAGCAAATGCTGCAGTGTCTTCCAAAGTGCTTTCAGAAGTGCTGTACAAAACACTGACTGACAATATCTTCCTGGGATGACTGGAAGGACAACTCAGCCAAAGGTCATGTCAGTGGATAATTAAAATATAAACACAACACTGGTTTGAGTACATTCTTTTGGGGTCATTCTTGCAGTGCTGAAAGGAAAGCTGTCTGTTTTTACTCCACCTGCTTTGCCAGGAAGAGGTATGATTTGAAGGACTCATGAAGGAGGAGAAGGGGACAGAAGAGTTGAGCAAGCAAAGAAGAATCATCAGGGCTTCCAAGGGTGGTCAAAGAGGACCATAGCCAGCACTTAATTTTACACAGCAGTTCCTCTCCCAGCAGCAGATCATAACATCATAAAATAATTTAGATTGGAAAAGACCCTTATCATCATCAAGTCCAGCCATTAACCCAGCCCTACCAAGTCCATCACTAAACCATATCCCTGTGTGAATATGTCAGATCTATCTTTTGAATACCACCTAGGGTGGTGACTCTATTACTTCCCTGTACAATCTGTTCCAGGACTTGGCAACCCTACTGGTGAACAAATATTTCCTAATATTCAATCTAAACCTACCCTGGAGCAACTTGAGGTTGTTTTCTCTCATCCTATTGCTTGTTACCAGGGAGAAGAGGCTGACACTCAAGATGAAGCAATTGTTAGAAACTGGAATACATCTTAGTTCTCTCAGCCTCATGGAAATCCAGACGGATGAAGTGCAGAGAGAGTTTCAGCTGCTGGGGAGACATACATTTTGTGGTATGTGTTTGATGGAGGAAGGCAAAGGGTCAACACGCATACAGAGCAAAGCGATGAGGGATGCACTCCACAGAGCTGCATGAGTGCAGCATCCGGCTTCCCAGCACAGGGTCACATGTGAGGGACGGGTGCTCCAGCAAACATGAGGTGTGAGGTACTTCAGTTAGGAAGAGGCCATGAAACAACTGGAAATGGCAGCACCCTTTTCCACATGGCAGGAGAACTGCTGGGCAGATGGGACATTTGTAGGCTTAGGAAAAACAGAACTGTGCTAGGTATAAGGGACTTCCCCCAGCAGCTGACTTGCACTGACTCAGACATTGGGTAAACAGCACCCTAAATTTCCTTCCTGATAAAAATCTCATTCCTCTTCTTTCCCAAGTGACCAAAAAATGTACTGATAAACCTGTTTAGGAGAAAACAAAGCTTTGAAGTATGGTAATTTCCTTGAGGGAAGGACATACATAGTTGTGTTGCTTTCTGCTGGTATCATTTTCTTCACAGTGGCTTTGTAGGGGATGCCATACACCTGTTTTGGATTTGTGCTGAACACAGAGTTGATAATATAGAGGTGTTTCTGCTGTTGCTGAGCAGGGCTAACACAGAGCCAAGGCCTTTCCTGCTGTTCATATTGCCACATGGAAGTGTGGAGTTCTTGGGAGGGGTCAGAGGAGACATGGCTGGGACGCTGGTGACCCCAACAGACCAGAAGGATATTCTCCACCATGTGGCATCAGGCTCACTATATAAAATCAGGGAAGGAGGAGGAAGAGGGTGACATTTTGAGTGATAGTGCGTGTCTTCCCAAGTGTCTATTTATGTGGTGGGGTCCTGCTCTCCTGGAGATGTCTGAACACCTGCCTGCCCATGGGAAGTGGTGAATCAAATCCTTGTTTTTCCTTGCTTGTGTGTGCAGCTTTTGATTTCCCTATCAAACAGCTTTTATCTCAGCCCATGAGCTTTTTGGCTTTTATCCCTCCAATCTCTCTGTGATTTCACTTGCGGAGAAGTGAGCTAGTGACTGCATGGGGCTTGGTTGCTGGCTGGGTGAAACAAAAATACCTCTAAAATCTTTCAGCTAAAGAGCATTTAGCAACACATTTTATCAGTTTCACAAGGTGCTTCCATTCTTCCTACTACATATCCCCATGTGAAAATAATCCAAGCCTAGCAAAACACCTCATTCAAACTCATAAAGACCAGATTAGATTGGTTAGATAATTTGCTTTCTGAGACTCAAAGACTGAGTCACTTTCTCTTCCTGTGCTGCCTTTGTTTTAGATTAGGACATATGAAGCTCATTGCCGGAAGTCATCATTACTGGGAAACGACATACTGGGAAACTACATGTTTTATTATTGGGGATTTTTTGTACTCACATGACCCTTGTTATATAATAGCTACACAAAGGAAAAAGAAAAAACCTACAGATGTGTCTGGTAACTAATGGAAAATGTAGAAACAAGGCAGCAGTTGCATAAGGCTCCTGGTATTGCCTCAAGTTGTTCAGACAAGGAGTTGTCCTCCTGCTCTCTCCCCCTTACAGGATGATTGTAACAGACTGCTTGCCATGCACTAGCACAGGAGAGGGCAGGAGGCAGGCCTGTGCAGCATGCACAAATCACCTTTTCTCTAACAGAAAGCAATAGAGCAAAGAATACAGCCACTGCTCTGTTAGCTCTCCCCACTGCATCCATCATGAAGCCCAGAGTGGCACTGCTCAGGAGCTGGGGCAGCACAAAGGAGCTTTGCCATCCCAAAGCTGTGGCAGAGGAAAGCGTCTATCTCCACTTGCTCAGCAAACTGCAAGTGTTTTCTCTGTGTAATCCAGGATGCTTGTGCAGAAGAGAGATGCTCATCACCCCTCTGCAGTGAAGCATCTAAAAGGAAAATAAAAGGACAAAAAATAGTTGAAATCAAGGTCTGCTCTGCTGATAAGAGTCCATGAATCTCAGTACTGACCCACAATTTCAAAATTTTGTGTGAAAGTTTGAACTTTGTTATTGTTTTCCAACAATTTTGAATTAAAATACTTTCATCTAAGGAGCTGTATATTTTATTTTAAGATAGGAAACTTAGTATTTGCAACATTTACAAAGTTGTTTTAAGTTTTCACAGTTTCAGCTAAGAAACATACCAGTTTACAATGTGTGATGAATCTAAATAATTTGCAATTTAATTTCTGCTCTTTAAATCAGATATTTTACCTTTGACTTTCTGATTCAAAAGTTCTTTGTACAGTAATAGTATTTTGGCACTACTAGTGTAAAAAATGGTCTTGCAACATAGT
Source organism: Agelaius tricolor (assembly GCF_023055355.1). Classification (NCBI taxonomy): domain Eukaryota; kingdom Metazoa; phylum Chordata; class Aves; order Passeriformes; family Icteridae; genus Agelaius; species Agelaius tricolor. The sequence goes on along the minus strand of NW_027269287.1, from coordinate 6,478,135 downwards.
TACGTCATGACATGGCTTTCCTCAAATCACATCCCTCTATAGGATGTAGAATTGCTCCTTTCCACTTTCTTCCCAAGATTTATAGAAATTAAGAATACAGAAGAATGAAACTGAATTACCAAATCCATGATCTACATCCCACATCCAAAAGCACAAAATCACTGTGACATTTCTGCCCACCCAGAACTCAGCTTGCCAGGTAAGGTGCTTTCTTTTTCTAGAGGTCATAGAATTTGAACAAACATTGTAAACTTTTTTTCAAGTAGCAGAACATGTTTCTTAGAAGGATACTAATAAAAAGAGAAAAATAACAGAGCTCAAAGAAAAAGTCTTACTACACCTAGATTTATGTATTCTCTTCTGCATTTTCATTTTAAAAGTGGTGAGTTTTTGAATCCAGGTTACCATGGCACTTGTATTTTCTGTCAAAACCTTATTTTATACTTCAGTAAGTTTATACTTAAGTAAATTTACACTTTAGAGGAATGCATCTGATTCATACTTATTATTGACATATAGACTGATTGGTGAATCATATTTGCACACTTACTCAGCACTAACTAAACTTACCATTATTAACATGGTCATTTCTGGATCTATGTCCAGCACTCCATGACTTACCACATCAATATTGTAATTAAAGGTTTAAGGGAGTGTGAAGGTCTGCTTTGAAAACCCTCTACCTTTTCCAGTGAGAATGATATTTGTGATTAATTCTTTAGGTATTTTTTGGTTTTGAAAACTTTATTTTGCCTCTTTTTTAAATGAAAACAGACCCTACAAGCCAACACTGTGACAGTTTTGACTTTGTTTCACAAGAGACAGCTTACTTAGTTTGTATTTTTGGCTGTTACATTGAAGCTGAAGTTGTATAAAGTGTAATGAGACTATTCCAAGACCTTTTTGCCTGGAACACAGTAAAAACTTCATTAAGAATGCATCTTATTAAAACTGCCTCTCAGATTGTTGAAAAAAAATATTATGTCAACTTTTATTTTTAAATTTCTATCCATGTCTCTATAGAATATTAAAGCTTCTGAATGTTGATTTAGGAAATTTGTCTCAGTGATTTTTTTGGGAAGAGGATAGGTAAACATACTATGAAATTTTAATTACTACTTTTACTAACAGCCTCAAAGAAATTCTAAGAAATGGGAGCTTGGTCTTCATACATTCCACAAAACCCAAATATCATGCTAAAAAATTACTGATTTGGATATAAACTGCTAAAGGAAGTATAATATCAAAGATAATACATAATGTATAATTATATTAGTGTACTTTCCTTTATGTTAGGTGAATTATTGAAGTTTTCAAGAGGAAAACTAACCATGCCACTAGATTACAAAACCATTTCAGGTTTCTGAAGGAACATTTATGACTCAATGTTCTATTCTGCTCAAATATTTTTTGTTTGTGAAGAAGACACAAAAGAATTTAGTGAGATTAGGAATGTGAAGGACTACTATGGTAGTTAAAGGCTATGCAAATGAGGGAACTGAGGGTGTACATGGCATATCACAAAATCATAGAATAGTTTGGGTTGAAAGGGACCTTTAAAGGCCATCTAATCCAACCTCCCTGCGAAGAGCAGGGACATCTTCAAGTACATCAGTCTGGTCAGAGCCCCATTCAACCTGATCTTGAATGTTTCCAATGATGGGGCATCTACCACTTCTCTGGTCACCACCAACATCGTAAAACAACTTCTCTCATATATCTAATCTAAATTTACCCTTTGGATTTAAACTATTACTCCATGTACAATTGCAACAGTCTGGTAGTTGATGCACTTAGCAAATGTCCTTAAAAATTTCATATTTTCTAGCCTTATCTTAGGTGCTTATTGGTTCATGCTCCTTAACCCAGCTGTAGAGTGGAACAATAGATTCTGGGTTTAGGTGACAAGCATTTGAGCCCTACCTGGTCTTTTAAACCTCCCCACCATCTGAGCTAGAAATTTGAATGTATTGATGTTATAGCTCTATGGCAATATTGGACTTGGTGAGAATCCAGCTGTCTTCCTCAGAGGTTGTGGTTTTGCCAAATAATGATATTCACTGTTAGAGATAGGAATAGTTCTCTCCAGATGCTCATGTAATCCTGAGTTAGCAGCACTGAGAGTCTTTGTAAGACACTTTATAGAGATAATTAGTAACACTAATCTATTTTCAACCTTGCAAGTAAACATGATTGACAGTTCCAACTCTTTCAGCGCTGCTTAATGAACCCTCCACCTACAGAGATTTTTGTTTTGGATGCCCAATGAAGTCCTTAACCTGTAGCAGTGTTTTGACTCCCCCAGAGTGCTCTGTGGAGTCCCCTGCACTCCCTGTCCCTTGCACCAAGCTGATGGCCAGCTGAGTTATACAATAGAGAGTTCATTAGCTAAAAGGGGCAAAAACTTCAATTATCTAAATAGCCAAGGGTCTAAAAATAGTTTTTCAGCACCAGCTAACACAGCCACAGCCAGGATTCTGGCTCTGGTTTACTAACTGCTGAGGTCCACTGTCCCTATATGAATCCAGAAAGAGTCCACATTAAGTCAGTAAAGCACTCAAAACATCTGTTTATTAATTTCTCTACATTTTACAAGGCAACTACATGCATTAAATTATAGTTATCAGTGTACTGGGTGCTCAACAAGAAAGGTGTCTTAGAAGCAGTAGCACTGCAAGTGTTTAGTCTTTCCCACAAAGTCTGCTGTGTTTAGCTTCTCAGATAAGGACACCAACAGGTAAGTTAAAATATAACTAGCAGAAAGACAAGAATTCTTATCTCTGGGGAACAATGGAAAAAAAGCAGCCCAGAGTAAATCTCATCAATCCCTTGATAATGAAAATCTAACAGCAGCTGTTTGTCTGGGAACAGTCTCTCAACACATTTTGATTTCACAGAATGAACTAATCTTTTTCAAGAGTGCACAGAAACAGCAGCTCTCCTTGCAGATGGGATGGACCATTCCTCTCTTCTGATACAACTCAGTAGGTGCTGTAGCACTGACACATTTATTTGTGACACAGTGGAATAAGAGAGGAAAAGGATGTCCACAGCTCTAGGAATCTTCAAAGAAGCAAAACATCATGCATACCTACTATTGAAAAGCAAATTTTAAGCTGGTAATAGAACATTTGCTCACAAAATGGATGATTAACCTATAAAACTTGATTGCCATTGGATTTAAAAGCTGAGTTGAGGGGCAAGAAAGATTATACATTTATAATCCAGACATCTACAGATACATTAGGGAAAGAAAGACAGCTGCCCTTACACTGCACATTTGTGTATACAAACTGTTTTGTGCTGACAAGTTTAAGTCAGCAGAAAAACTGATGTCATTAAATCAGTGAAAGTCTTAGGTTGCAGCACTATGAACATGTATGTTTTGGTATAGTACGCCATTGTAATCACAATATCATTGTGCTTTAAGTTGAAAAATCATCCATTCCTGAAATAAAGTGGTATGACATAATGAAATCTTAAAAACTTTGTTATCAGTGCTTCTGTAAGAATGATGGCAAGCATAGATAATAAAGCTTACATATGAAGAAGAACAATAGAAAGCAAATGTAATATACTACACTTTCTCTAAAACACAATGATTTTGTACATAAAATCTCATTCTTAAAGTAATATTTTTTTAAATACAGTGATGGTGCTAAATCAGATTGGTGTGTAGGACTAAGGAAAATAACTTCATCACAGTACTTCCCAATTTCGCACAAGTCAGGAAATATGTGCCAGTGTATTTAGTTGTAAAACTACAAAATTTTCTTTACAGATATTTTCAGCATTTTCTGATGAAGGAAAGCAGAAAAAAAAAAGCAATTCTTCTATTTCCAAATAATATTATTTGGCAAACTTAGATGGGTTTCACTTTTTTCTCAGAATAGAGTGCATCAATTTCAAGTGGTCACTGTAGGTGCTAGAGATTTGTAGAAGCATTTTAAAGCAAATTTAAGTTTTTTTCTAACAATCTCAATTATATTATATGGATTGTAATTGCATGAAAATATATTAATAATGCAGTTATAGAATGTAATAACAAAGTGCTTTTAAATCCAATGCAATTTGTCAGCTGTCTTGATATCATGGCATTAAAACCTGAAAGGTACTTGTGCAACTCTTAAAAAAAAGTGCTACACAGCAAAATAAATATTTCAAAATAGTCCATATTCTATGAAGATAAAAGTTAGTTTCTTATGCAAGGAAAGATTTTATGTAGATGCATCTAACTCTGGAAATCAGCCTCATAAGATGCACCTTTAATAGTGATTTTCTTGAATTGTTTAAATTTTTGGTAGTTTAGGCCAACTCACATAAGTGGATTTTAGTTTATTGTTGTAAGCATATAGACACAACAAGGACTGTTTGGTCTTTTTTTAACCTGGATTTTCTACTAGTGATTTTTAATTTGCCAAGATTTTTGCATTACGTGCATATCAGAAAATAATAGTCATTCTCAGACTGACGCTTAATTGTTTAGGAAAGCAAATGCAGACCACTTCTCCTGCCAATAAGAAGCATGAATGTCAATTTCCCAGGGTTTTTTTGTGCAGTGAGGATAAAACTGAAGGGAAGCAGCACCCTTAAGTGTCAGCTTTTGCACAGATATTTCTTGCATTCTTTATGGTAGATTATTTTTTTAAAATTTCTGTAGCATTTTTGCCTTCATATATGCATGAAGAAAAATTTGATCAGCTGCATATTAGTCTGCTGTGCATGAATTACCTTGAGAAAAATATATACTGACATAAAGAAGAAATTCCTATTTCTTTCCAGTGAAAGTAGTCCACATTTATCTATTCATCTTAGACACAGCAAATGCTCAGAATTATTAGGGAGATGAATAAAGCGGAGAAAATAATGATGTTCATAATTACAGCTTGAGCGATTTTCCATTTCCATTGTTTGTGCTGTGAAAGACAAAGAGATACAATTTGAAAATTGAAAAATCCTTGCCACTAAGGTACTGAAACACTTGAATCAAGAGTTGAATCATCTGCATATGGATGACTGATCTAAAGTAAACAATTCTGTGATAAATTAAAGACTATTTGTTTTTCACTTACTGCTAAATGAAAGCATTTTTAAAAGGGACAACCATTACACAAAAGGATTGCTCTTGTCAATCTGTCAATGCTTAGTACAACAGTTGTGTGTACCTTTGCAACCAAGATCATGATCTTTCTATCTGCTATGCACTTTAATTCAAAGTGTCCAGCTGAGTTTGACTACCAGCTACATACCTCTGCTTGGGTATCTGTGGTCAGCCTCAAAATCACAAAAAGAGATAAAATGCCAATTTTACATAAGAGCAGAACAGAAAAGTTTTAAAATAGGACATTTCTACCTAAAATCTAGGTTCATTTTACAGGCATCTCTCAGCTGCTCCCCCGCTAGTCTACATTGAGCTAGATTGAGGCTTTCAATTTAGTTTGGACATCTGGTTAAAGTCCTCTTGATGACTGGTCAATATCACAGAACAGAAGATGAGAGGAAACCTGGTGAGGACTATTTTCCATCCTTCAGACTAAGGCAGCTTCAATCACACCTGTCATTCCTGAAGAACTTTTGCTTAACCTGTTTTTCACAACTACAACATGACACCAGTGCTCCACACCTTTTCTGCATAGTACTTCCTTATCTCTTAGCTAATAATTAAAGCTCTCTTTTTGCAATGTAAACTCCATGCTTTCTGGTGTGTTTCTTGTCTGTATGTTAGAACAGACTGACTAGCTTTTGCAACTTTTTTTGTGCATTAAAAGGCTTATTTTTCCCTGTTAGACAAATCTCTAAACAATTTTTATCTTCCCTTGGAGACCTTTTATCCTATGTCCTTGACCATTTCTATCATTACTATTGTCTAAAATACAGTACTGCCATGTTAACCAAGTAGTACTGAATGATGAAGAAAGGTTATTTCACCTTATTCACACAGCTCATCTTCTAAATTCTCCTATAGGAAAGCTTATTTTCTCACATGAACACTACTACCATCTCATACAATCCATGGTCCACAGTCATTCCTAGGTCCCTTTCTACCAAAATGTTGCTGACTTGGTTTTTTATCATTTTGTCCTTTAGCATTCTAATATTCGATAGTCTGAATACTTCTTGAGGTCTGCTCTCCATTTGAAAAGATTTTTCCCACGGAGGTGCAATGCTCTTCACTTGTCCTTGTTGACTTGTATTCACCAGCTTGCTGAGGCCAATTATAAAGTTAAGCCTGTCTATACGTTCTCATTCTTTTTCAGTCTAATATTACCTCCCAATTTAATGACCATGCTCTTATTTCATCATCCCATCACTATTATTAACTGTTCCTGAGTGCCACACAGAGGTCATATTCCCTAACTTTAAGCTGCTGAATTCTGGAAACAGTTTTCCAGCCAGTATTGCACTGAGCCTTCAGCACATACAGCTCAACATGCTTCCTCACCAGAAACTGTTGGGTGAAACAGAACAACAATTTTACATTAAAGCCAGAATGCATAAAATCTGCTGTTTCTACCTGTTGAGAAAGTCTTTCATATTTTCAAAAGCAGAAATTTGATTGTTTAGACATGATTTGTTCTTGACAAATCTTTGTTGGCTGTTTCTCAGTTCTTTGTTTTCCTCAAGATAGTTGTAAACTCTGCTGCAATTGCCAAGCATTTCTTCAGAACTTTCTAGTAAGCTAGAGAGACAATTTGCCATCTCACCGTTTTCTCCCTCTGTAAAGTATGATAGACAGCAAGTTTTTCTTTTTATTATTATTTTTTTATTATTTTATTTTAATTTCTATTATTACTTTTATTTCTCCCCACCAGTATTTTGCTCATCCTCCATATATTTTAAAAAGTAGCTGCAAATAACATACAAATCAAGATCTCCCCTCTGGAGTTCACAAGGAATGCTGTCATGATCTTTCAACTTCACTTAGACCACACTGAATATGGCCAGTTTTCTCATTTCAAGTTGGATTCTTTCCTCCAGCACTTGTCTGCTGCCAAGGGCCTTGCACACATGCTGGAGCTTGCTGTGCAAGTGCAGTCACAATCAACTGGCTAATAGGTGGTATGAAAAATCAGCACAAGAGTTGTGGCTATGCAATACCTGTAAACAGATTAATATCATAACACACCCAATTCTACAATCTTCTCTTTTTAGAATCTCTGGGAGAAAAAAAAAGATAATAAACCAACTCCTCACACTTCCCCTGTGACCATGTTCACAGGGGTTCTTGGATGAGGGAAGAGACGAGAATGTTGACTCCATGATAGGAAGGCTTGATTTATTATTTAATGATATATATACTACATTATCACTATACTAAAAAGAAAAAGAAGGGAAAGGTTTCCTCAGAAGCTAACTAAGCTAAGAATAGAAAAGAAAATAATGATAACAAAGGCAGCTCTCTCGGACTCTGTCTGAGATAGCTTGGTCCTTGATTGGCCATTAATTATAAACATCCAAGATGGGCCAATCACAGATGGACCTGTTGCATTCCACAGCAGCAGATAACCCTTGTTTACATTCTGTCTCTGAGGACTCTTAGCTTCTTAGAAGGAAAAATCCTAAAGAAAGGATTTTTTTGTGAAAAGATGTCTGCGACATTCCCCAAGAAGTAAGTTTTATCAGGAAACTGTGTAAGTTTTCTTGCTGTTCAGACTCTATGTTGCATAACTCATGGGAAAGAATAGGAATGAAATGAAAATAGGATGTTCATTTCTTAGAGGAGAGAAATCTCTGGCCGCCAATACACCTTGATAATATTTACAAACAGAGATAACAGCTGCTCCCAGCCTCTACCAGTCTCATCACATTCAAAATTCCTCTTTAAGCAATGTCTGCAAGGATTTAATCAAGAATTCAGTGGAAAAGCACAGGACTTTCATGTCATATGGACGGGCCTGGGAAATTCCTTTAATACAAAATTAATGTCACTGGAACCAGTTAGAAGTGAATATATAATCTTTTGAAGGAGGGAGGACTTGGTTCCTCCAGAACATTTTGAGACAACCAAAGGAAATAAATCTACAATTCTTCAAGTAATTTTTACCTCTGTTCACTATGTCTCCACTATAATAACTGTTTTGCAACACAGTTATCACGTCACATTTGAGTTTTCCAGCACTGCCAACTCAAACTTTCCACATCAATAAGAAACTTAATTTCTGCAAGACTGAGAAAAATGTTTTGGCTGAGAAGGAAAACAGCTCTCCATATAATACCAGTGCATAGTAATCAGGAATTCAGTGTTCTCAAATGATGCTGAATGTCAAACCTGCTCCAACTGTAGTAAAATTAAGCCAGGTGCTTGCAGGAATGTCTTAGGAGGAAGAGGAGATAAAGGAGGAAGGAGGAAAGCACAGTAAATATTGCAGGGGTCTTCTTGAAGGAGACATCAGGGTATCTTCAAAGTGATTAAACAGATCTTACAAACCTTGATAGAAGTTGAGGAAAAAGTCAGTGTGAGGGCAGAAACCAGCTACACTCAGAACTTACTTCACTCTTAAATGATCTGGTTATCATGCGATCTTTAAAAAAAGGGAAAGAACATAAAATCACCCCCTTTGAAGCACAGAATGTTATTTCATTATATATCTTGATTTTATTTATGTTTGAAGGGCTGTTGCATAAACACCTATTTTCAGAATGTCAGCAAAATTACTTGGAGTCATTGAACTGTGCAAGCTGTTTGGCAGATAATTGGCACACCCTGCTGCTGAAGATGGGTGATTAACTCTGTTCTGTATTCAGGTGTAATATGAAGACATCATTGGCCAATATCTTTTTATTGTAGTTACGTTGAGTCATTGGCTAATGTGAAAAACAAGCAAACAAGAAATCCAGCTACCAAAACAATAAAAAATTTTCACCCAGTTGGATTTTTTTGCCAAAAATGTCAATAGACTCACAACATATTGTCTCTTTTTGCTACTTTAAACAATTTCTGTTAAAATATCTTTTTCCCGAATATGCTTGCGAAAATTTCAGAATTAAAAGAATTGAGTTTCATTTGGCCTTGCTCCTCGTAAAATGTTAGACAATCGTCATCATCATATGCTTTTAAAGGGAGGAATTTGATAACAAAAAACTGACATAATTAGCTATTTTTGCTCTCACACCTCCAAGGGAGGGACACAGTTCTGCTCAGAGATTTATATCTGCTCAGGACTCCTACAGCTCACCCAGCCAGGCATGTTGTTGGCTTGCTCTGGATCTCACAAGCCCATGAGATCCTTTCCAGGATTCCAGGTGCTCTTTTTCAAATCCAAATGAAGGTAGAACAGGTTGGCAGAAAATTGGACCCTTTGGTTTTTGGGTTTTTTTTGTGATAGAAGCTCATAATTTCTTCCTCAGTTACATTCAAAACTTTTGATAAAAGCAAGCCACTTGTGCACCAGAAGTAGTTAGTTTTGCATTATTCCTTGAGGATGGATATCTGTCAAGTTAACTACTCCAAAACCAAACTCCTGGCTGTGCATAGCAGGAACGGGGCTCATGTGATTTATAAAGAGCTTAAGGAGAGGCCTGTCAACCTAGGAAGTGATGTGAGGCATGCAAAAACCTGGGTGTTTGCTGTGGGAATTTGGCTGATTAAAGGTGTCCTCTTCACCACTTCTGAGTACAGAGAGGAGAGACCACTTCACTCAAAAAGCACCAGTACATTTCTCTCAGGGGAGATTCCTCCTTGGAGCTGGAGGAGAGCAGCCACTGCTAAACTCCAGGCATTCTAAGGATTTTTCTTGCCTCTCATTTATGGCCAGTGTCCAGTAATACATCTGTGCCTCCTCCTGGTGAAGAGTCAGCTTCTGCCCATTGGATGGGCTCAGGCACAGCAAACTCCAACAACCCCAATCACACTTCTTGATAAAGTTCCACAAGACCAGATTGTTCCTCAGCCTGATCCCTTAACTTCAAACTGAAAACATTTGGCTTCTTAATGAAACATAGACCTCCTATCTGAGCTAGTATCTGTCAATCAGTAGAGCCAACAAGAAAAGAGCTCAAATCAGGACACAGTGTATCTGGCAAAGCACCTATGCTCTACCATCATTTTCCCAAGAATAATACTAACCTGACCCTACATGGAGCATGAACAGGGTCTTTAGAGTAACAATAGAAGTAACAAGTAACAAAACCCTAATCAAGAAAAGTTGTAGCACATTGTTATAGATAGTGGAACTTAGAGTTCTGATGAATCAGGGTTTAACAGCTCTTTGAAACTAGAGTTGTTTAATCTTGAGTCACCATTGGTCACCATTACTGCAAAGCATAGGGACAGAAAGAGCTACAATCACATTTTCTGGCCAGCACTTTCTTCCTCCTATGCTCTTCTGTACAATCCATTTGTAGCCATAAAGCAGTGACCATAACCTGACAAAATTCTGAAGAAACTCCTTAAAAAAAAAAGTCAAACAAAACTTTGTTGCAATTCAAAATACACTGGCCTTTGAGCCCTGCTTGCGTAAGGTACACGCTGACACAAGTTTTCTGAATGCTGGCAGTGTAACCACAGTGCAGAAAGGCAGAAGCAGCTATTCTGACTCACAGTTTGGGAAGCATCAAACCATTAATCTGAGCACAAGAAAGAAAGAAATCTTGTGTGCTGCAGCAACAGGGAGATGCTCAGTGCCTTCTGTATTTTTGAAATAGACATCTTAAACAGGTATTAGCTCATCATTAACCTTCAGTAGTGTATAAACTCACCAAAAGTTATGAAACTTGAAAAGGAAGGGTAAGACCTACTTTTGGTAAGGTCTGCATGATTTCAGTTTTGTGGCTTTGAAGTACCTGAATGATGACTGATTTTAAATAAACACAAGAAATGTCAAAGTACTTTTGTAATGAGATATTTGTTTGAACTAAGGAGCCTCATGCTGCACTGTGGTTTCTTAGTTAAATAAGCTGAATATCCCATCCCACTAATTGACAATAACGTCAGATTTTCCACTCTAAGTGACTAATGGAAATTTGAATACCACTCATGCTTGTTTGCCTGAAGTTTTCCTAATGCTGCATGATGCCAAAGTGTTTATAGGTTTAGCCCTTAATGTATTGATTTTGCTTGTTAGGCTTTGCTAATCAAATTCAGTGAAGTCTTGTTAAAAAATAGTAGTGCCTGATCATCTTAAATGTTACAGAGACTAAATTTTCAGACATCATGGCAGACTGATACATGTTTATATCCCAGTGACTTCATCTCTGGATGGGGTTGACTGTCTCTAAGCAAGTAGTAAAACTTACAGCAGAAATTCCAGAATAGCCTCTACTATCTTAGAAAAATTAACTAAACAGAATGAGTTTAGAGTATATTTGAAAAAGGTCTGAAAATAAATTTGTCATATACTGGTGGTAAACATATCCAGACTTCTGCTCTAAATGCTGCCTAATATCTAAGATTAATATAGCATTCAAATTTAGATTCCTTAGTTTTGGTCGAGGAAAAAAAGTTCTTCCTTAGCTTTCTGGACCACCCTTGGCATTTTTAAAGTACTAAATCTGCATAATATGGAGAGTGTACTAGGGACAGAAAATATGGCCAACAATATAAATTAACAAAATACATTTCTTGTGGAGCAACAGCTTATGGTAAGCTTGTCCATGAAAATAATGGGGGCAGTCAGATTAAGAAAAGGGCTAAAATTAACTTCTGTACCAAGTGTGTGACAACTGCTCCCTGTGAAGTTTCCCAGAGCTTTACCTTTTGGGAGAGCACACTCTAACTCAGTACATGCTGAGCAGGATGCCACCCTGAGGGTTAAGCTAAAGGGTTAATAAATTTCCTGACCCACTCAGGTTGAAGAGAGGTTAGACAGTGACTGTTCCATGCTCAGCAAAGCAGGAGGAGAGAAGGCTGTTATTGCAGGCATTTTGAAAAAGAGATTCCTAATTCATGCTCCAAGTAAAATGCACTGGCCAAGATGAGGGGTTGGCAGACACCTAAAATAGTGTATTATTGTTGATTAAGGGGAGGGTTGCTATCTATTGAAACTGTTTAAATAAAGACTAAACAGGTTTGGCCAGTGCATATTTTCTATGAGACACTCTAGATTAATCCATTCTTTTCTTCTCCTATCTTCTTCCCTGGTCTCTTAAAAAATCCAAAAGAATCCCCAAGAACAACAACAAAAACAAACAAACAAACAAACAAACAAAAATCCCAAACCAAAACTAAAAAAAAATAAAAAAATCCCACACCAAGAACCTGCCCCCACCTCACTCTCCCCCCACAACCAAAAAGAGAAAAAAGCAAAAAGAAAAAAGCCACACAAAACCACCAAACCCACACTTGCAGTTTTAGCAGTTTCAAAGAAATAGGCATGTTCTAAACTCCCGGGGACAGATTTTACTCTGCAAGCTCAGAAAAATGCAACACAACTTCAACTGCTATTTCAGCAAAACACCTTAAAAACTGAGAAAAAAACCCTAAACTCCTACTGTTTTGTAATGCTGAAGAAAAATTTTCGTCTTTGTTGATTCTTGAAAAGTTAAAAGGGAGCTGAGGCTTGTTTCAAAAATTGGTTTCAAAGAAGAAAATTTGAAAGCTGTATTGTCATATGTAAGTCTTGTTAAAGAGTGACATTTAATAGCAAAATCTATCCCTAAATCAAAGCACACTTGTGTTTATCAGAACTCTAGCGTGTTATAAAATCCAATATCAATTTATTAATCCCAAGGTGTGATTGCAGTTCATGATTCTGTGGCACCATCCTATTTAGGGTGCAAAATAATAGAATATGTGAATCCACAACTTCATCTGCCGATTTAAAACCCACACATAGGACTAAATTCTGTAAGCCTTGATCTGTCTTGATTTTCATCATAGCAGTATCTGCCCACATTACTGAAAGCTGTTTTGGGGAAGAAATTGTGCAAAACTAACCCTTCCCTACTGTTTGGGGAAAAAAAATGTAGCAGATATAGGAAGATGTTGAAGAAAAGAAGATCCTGTCCTTGCATGGAAAGGACGTTTTGTTTTGCCATTGATGCCCTATAAAAGGAACAAGGAGGAAGGACTGGCCATTTCTTTAATCAAGAACCAGGCTGATATGCAGTAATAAGTGTGTGACTCAGCATTGCTGTCTGCTGAGGGATGGGACTGAATGTTTCTCTAAACACAAATAAAAAGCCTCAAAAGACTTGTGAACAAGTCCTCTGTCTGCTCAACTTCCTCCTGCCTACATCAGAGTAAAAGCCACAACTCAGTGTATATTTAGATACAGAAATTTGTTTTGACATTGTGTGAAGGCTCCATACACATTATCCATATCACAGTAGAAACCAATTAGGTGTAAGCAAATGATGCAAAGAAGTAAGAGAGCAATTGTGCCATTGGGAACTCACTGGGAAGTGACAATGCCTTAACTGTTTCAAAAACTTCACACTCTTCAGCAAACCTCACAGAGTACTTAAAACCAGTCATTTTTCTCAGGCTTTAAGAACAGCAACAACAAAAACAATGATAGGCACATATTTTCTAAAGAATTTCCCCATATCTTCTCCTCATTCATCAGGAAAGGTGTTAAATCTGCATGTAAAATCGTAGCCCAGTCTCAAAGAGCTGCCTGTGCAAACTTCCAGTTTCTGCAGCTCCAGGGAAGTAATGTAATACATACCACTATAGTTAACTCACTTCTGCATTTTGCACATAGATTGCACAGTTTTGCCTCAGAGGATGCCACTTTGCATTGTTCCCTCTCTGATTCACAGTGCCAACAGCGGTGCTCAGCACCACACTCCCAGACACAGCTTTTTGCAGAATGTCATGTCACCATGAAGCTTAGTCCAACATTGTCACAGATTGCTATTCTGATTCACCTAATCCTGCACAGACTGAACTTCTGCCTGTGAGTGTCTGGCAGGTCTCCGAACCTGTCAGGAATTATCCTGTCAGCTTTCCCCAAGACCTAGCACAGATAAGGGGTTGCTTCAAAGAGTGAATGCCTCGCTGACATCCTCTCTGCAGTGGAATCAGAACATAGATGTGCTGCCTTTGGTGAAAGCCTGGCACAAAAGTCAGAAGAGGCTGCCTCAGACCACTGAATGGACTAGAGATTTCTGGGGGGGGCAGTAGGGGTGTGTGTGTGCAAAATAAATAGTAATAGTAATAATAAAAATGATGGAAAATTTATAAATAAATAAATGGCCATCCTTTTGCATAGAAAAATTAGTGAGAGCGACATTTCATGTAGGCAGTTAGTGATGGAACATGAGGAAAAAGCTCTAAACTGAAAGAAGAGAGATTTAAATTATATCTTAGAATGAAAGTCTTGACTGTGAGAGTGTTTGATGCTTCTGCAGAGAAGCTGTGGGTGCTCCATCTCTGGTGGAAGTGTTCAAGACCAGGTTGGATGGGACTTTGTGCAGCCTGGTCCAATGGAAGGTATCCTTGCCCATGGCAAGGGATTGGAACTGGAAGATCTTTAAGACCCGTTCCAACCCAAACCATTCTGGGATTCTATGACTATGATTTTTTTTTAATCAGGCCCAAAGACAGAGCATTCTTTAGTCAGATTATTTCAGTTTCCTCTTTAAGGCTGCAGCCTTATCTTTCTTACGCAGGACGGCAAATGGAAAGACTGAGAGACTAAAACCACCAAAATACTGAAATACTGTGCTATCACCAATCTACTGGTAGGGTAGAAGAAGGTCATGGTCTGCAGGAGGAGTTCATGTTCAGCCAAGACAAGGTCTCACCAAGCAGAAGCCAAACTCACTGAGATTCATGTTTCCTTGCTGAAAGCAACAAAAAGCTACAATAGAAGCGCAAGGGCTCATGCTGTGGCTAAGGGCACAGCCACCAGATCTTAAAAGATCTTGAAACACAGCCAGTGGTTTGGCAAGGAATATTAGAATGCATAAGGCATTCTTGTGTGACATTTTGAGTGTCTTAACTCATGCCAAAAGATATCCATATAGCATTGAATGCTACTGTGAGTCTATAGATCACTGAGCACTCTGGAAAATCTCTTCAGATTGTACTGGAATGTCACAGTTTGGCTCTGTCCATGTCAATACCAGAGATGTCCTCTCACAACAGTATCCCTAACAGATTTATTTCAAGGTTATAAGCATTGCTACTGTACAAGCATGTGGTGAATACATGATATATTTCACATGGACTGGTTCTGAAAGAAAAAACATACAGATTAATTGTTAACTGCTCCACATGTAAACATAAATTTTGTTGAAAATCATAACACATGACATCTGTTGCTGACATGTACCCCACATAGTCACCCTGTTTTCTTTTTTGGATCTATAATACATTTTTAAAACTCTTTTTCTACCCTCTCCCATGAATTCTATCAGAGATTTTTCCCATGGAAAGGCAAAAAGCTTTCCTGAGGAAAGGTTTTCAGCTGTTCCTTCTTTTCCACAATACCCCAAAGATCTAAAACAGTGTCTCAGCCCTTGAACAGTACAAATACTGAATGGATATTAACTGAGGCTTTTAGCAGCTCAGTCATTCAAGGCCAGGGCTAACCTAGGAGACTTCCCAAGGTGGACTCACTTCTTTGGGCACACAGGTAGTTGGGCTACCTGGGGTACTGGATGCAGGTGCAGGGAGGCTACTGGACTTGTGCCAGGTCGAGATGAAGAGCAGCACTCATTTTGCCCTTGAGTTTAGAGGTGTTTGCCTAACAGGTAGTTTGCACAAGTTCATCTGAACTCCCTAGGTAAACTGTATTCTTCCCATGTGTATGGTCTGAGAGATTTATTCTGCCAGTGTGTATTTGTTGGGTCTCCTTATCAGTCTTCTGCAGCCTGAAATACAGTGATGAACCTGTAATGGCAATGGCACCTCTATTTTCATTGCATCAGCTGATTGCTCTTCTAGTCCACATGTGAAAAATAGACGGAAACAGTGCTCACAGGCACCTTCTCCAGAACCAAAGGCAGGTAAGGTCTAAATAAGGGTTTATAGATTATTTCTAGATGTTGTGGAATTTCAGTAAGATTAAAATAGTTGAGTGAACACTTGCCGATTTTAACTGGAAAGCTTCTCCTCAGTTAGACACGCTGATCCTTGTGGGTCCCTTACAACTCAGCATATTCTGTGATTCTGTGATACTTATTCATTCATGAGTGCAGATTTAGTCTTTATTTTTCATATATAATGCTTCATATCATGTTGATAATTAGAACAGTAAAGAAGCAGTAAATAAACAATGTGCTGAAATAACTTTTTCCAGAAATCTTGTTGTTATTATTCCTGTGTTTTGTATTTTCTTTGTTTTCTTTCCTTGAAATGTCTAAACAATATTAACATTCCTGGAAAATATTTATATATTTGTTTTATGCACTTCCTCCTTTTAAGTGTTTCATTCTTGACTGGGAGTTCCCCAGGGCTGGAATACCAGCCTTCCTGTAACACCAGCCAAGGTGTTTACACAAACAGAGCCCTGACACATCTCATCCACAGCACCAGTCTTTTTGCTGCAGTTAATAAATTTTGATTCTAGTTCACATGTGCCTAAAGCTAAGACTGCCCTTTTATTTTTCCAAGAGGTCACTTGGATTTCTCAAGGGTGGGAGACACTTCATCTGTTTAGCAGCTGCAGATAATCTCATTCCTTTCTATTCTAGATTTAGTTCTTGTGCTAACTAAGGTACCTAGCATTGTGAAATTATAAATCTTTTGCACTCAGCAGTGGTGAGGACACGCCTCAATTTCTGGGCTCAGTTTTGGCCTCTCACTACAAGAGAGACATGGAGGGGCTGGATCATGTCCCAAGAAGGAAAACAGAGCTGGAGGAGGGTGTGGAGCACAAGTCCGATGAGAAAAAGCTGAGGGAACTGGGGTCCTCAGGTCGTTTAGCCTGGAGAAAGGCTTAGGGGAGACCATCTTTCATTCTTTCTAAAATTACCTGAAAAGAAGGTGTAACCAGGTGACAGTAAGTCTCTGCTCCCAAGTAACAAGTGAGGACTGGAGGAAGTCCTCAACTTCTGCCAGGGGTCATTTAGATTAAACATTAGGAAAAAAGTTGTTATTGAAAGTGTCAGTCTCTGGAACAGGCTGCCTAGGGACATGGTGGTCTCATTGTTCCTACAAGTACTTTAAACACTTGTGGTATTTGAGACATGGGTTAGTAGAGAACTTGGCAGTATTGGGTTAAGAGTTGGATTTAATGATTTTAGAGGTCTTTGACGATCTAAATTACTCTATGAATCCATGGTTCTATGATTTGGAAGTTGCTTTTATTTTTTTGGTGTAACACACACATATCAAGCTCTTGCACTATCACAGGGACCACTTTAGGACACCTAAAAAAAGAGAAGTGCCACCTAAGCCATTCCAGTAGAGACAGAAGAAACCCTAAGTGTTCAACCAGTGTTTTGAGGTTCACATAAAAATTCCTTAAAAATGCCTTAAAAATCTCAGCCCATACTAAATCCTTTCTAATCCAACCAGGGCCATTTTCCATAGAACGTGCCCTGTCCTCTTGTGAACATCCATAGCTGTAGGAGTTGAGAGCTGGTGATTTTCCACTACTGACTATTATTGAAATGAGGATAAAGCAGGGAAGAAGCAATGCCAGAAAGCAGCTAATAAGGAGCAAAGAAAAGAGAAGAAAGCTCCAACCCATCTCTGCAATGGCTTCAAAATTATGAGTATGGGAATATTAATGAAAATATTAATGGATATTTAATAATTAATATTAATAATTAATAATTATTAATTTCATTAATAATGAATATTAATGGAAATATTACTGAAAGTTATTAATGGATAAAAATATAGGAATTCTTGTTATTCCTAAGTTATGTAGAATTGGTGGAATGGTTGAAATTGATTATTACTTTCATGAATTTATGTTGAAATATTTACAGAAACACTTAAAAACATTGTCCTTTACAGTCTTGAAAGCAGCAGTCACATTATCAGATTGTTCCACTTGGTATATTTTACTGAAATCAAATGCATTTAAATATGTTCAAGATTATGACTGATTTACTAATTAATAGGCCTCCTGAGTTAAAATTTACAAATTGTTTTAAATTACTTAACCTATCTCTGGTTTCTTGCTTTTTGTTTTACACAGTGTGGTAGAAAAGTGAAGGTGCACAGTACAATTATGTTTTATTGATTTATATTGTGGAAGGGTAACAGCCTTCTTGGCAAGACTTTACTTTCTTAGTGGCTTGCAAAAAGTTATTAGGCAATGAATAATATTATTATAGCTCTAATTCAACATGATTTAATAGTTATATTTTAATTGGCAGTTGCTGGTACAGTTTGCAAAACAAGAAGTATCTTAATTACTAGAGTAATTGAGATGAATGTCTTGGAAAGTCTAATTGAGGCAGGTGGGAAGTTTCAATATTTTGTTTCAGTGTGTGTGTAGTGGATGTTGGATAGTTTCCTTCAATGTGGAAATTCATCAGGTGGCATTATTAATATTTTAGCTGGAAAAAATAGGTTAAAATAATTTTGATTCACACATTTCAAAAGAACATGGATATAAACACTTAATCATAGATCTACTACCATGCATGACATGCTTTACACAAATTTATCCCAAACATTACTGATACGGCTAAGAATTGGTAGCAGAGTCCAAATTCCTGGAAAGACCAGTATGACCTAATTCAGCATCAATTTGGTTGCTTTTATTGGCTTTCCTCAATCAAAACAAGTTGGTCATCTTCACATCCAGCAGACATATGCTCTCAATTAAATCCTTAAGGAGGAGCATTGGAGCAGAGAAGAGTAGGAGAGCAGAGCAGCACCCTGCTGAAATCCTGGAGGTGTCATGCTGTCCTGCAACAGGTTAGCATGAGGGACTGTCAATGTGTCTTGCTCCCCGCTATCAACATCACATCCCTCTAGCACTCTAGAACTTTTACAGCCCAGTGGCACTTGTTCGAAGTGAAAAATATGCAACAAAATGGAAACTGTAACCAAGTGTCATATGGAATGCCTTTATGAGCAGTTGATTCTGGCTACATTTAATTAGATGTATATGGAAGGCACAGAATAAGATCTTTTGAGTTGTTTGTTTTCCAAATTAGTGATTGAATATTCAGACTCCTTCCCATGACAAAAAGCATTTCCCTTCAGTCACGTGTGTGCATAGAAGATAACGTCTTCCTTCTCATTCAATCATTAAGTCTAAACAAATACTACACTATTACCTCCAAGCACAAATATAACCTCAGTCTTTAGATGACATTAAAGGTGACTGTGTTTGTGTAGGAGGGCATGCAGCAGCATTCAGTGCTTACTCCAGTAATAAATTAGATATAATGGAATCAAAATGAGGTACAGCCACAAAAAAACCCCTCAAAATTAACTATGACTTTTCCTTTAAGAAACATGTTTGTTTTTAATCAAGTCAGGCATTACAGAATATACTGATCATATATCAAGACAGGGCACTAGAGCAAGAATGTTAAGCAGACATTAAAAACGGGGTATCTTTCCATCTTGTTGACACATAGAAAAAACCCTCACATTTTTATTGGTTTATAAGCAACAACACAACAAATTTGGTATTACCAGTACTAAAATTGCAATTTGCATGACACATCTTAATTACACATTGTAATATAAACCCATGTCTTTGTATTATTGATAATTTACATTTCAATTTTTATGGGCAACATCAATACTCTGGAAGCCTGAAGAAGGCAAAACTTAAGAAAAATACTGTAGTCCACACACTGATTGTCCAGCATATATTATAGAGTCCACATAACTCCTTCATAGCCAAAGCTCCCATCAGCTCAATGAAAAGCAGGTGAACACTAAAAATTGCATGTTCTGTGGAAAACCAAAGAAAGAAAACAAAGTGAAGCAGGGAATCACATTGTCATGGACTATCTGCCCCAAACTGGAAAGTCTGAAACACAACCAGCATCAAGGCTTTCTCCAGACCTCATGTGTTTCTGGAAATCACTTAAGATCAACTCTCTAAAAAAGCAATTCCACATGCCTGAAACAACCTCAGAGTCCAACAGAGCTATTTTTACAGCTTCAGAGACAAATTGACTAAGCAGACATGGGCATACCTTGTATCAACAGACATCATCTGCTAATTAAACCATCATTATTTGACACATAATCAAAGATTGTGAAGGTAGCTTCACACCCACATACTCTTCAGGTGGTGCTTACAAGGAAGACAAGACAGGTTTTGTTGGTCCTGGGCTGTGAGCTGTGCTGCTGTGGGCACAGGTGCTCCGTGTTGCGCAGTTCACTCAGAGCCCCAGGTATCCTTGTCATGAGCCAAAGCTAAGACCTGAAAAGATCCGCAGACACCAATAAGGTAGTTTGGTCTCCCTTCATGGTGTGCTGGGCCACAGAGACCCTGATCAGGAGCTTCCTGCGTCCCCTCTCTAAATTTATGCCAAACCAGATTCCAAAGTTCCTAACACACTGCTTGTATACAGGCCTTGGGGGTCCAGACAACCACCAGATTTTCTTACAGAACATAGCTGGAGCTTGCATGATCCATTAGACTGCATACACTGAAGCTATAAAGCAGGATTTGATCAGGTGTAACTAGCTCTTTAAGCTCTCCAGCCTCAGGACACCTGAAGTGTGGGGCAAGTGCAATGTTTTTAACTCTGTGCCACCCAGTCCTGCAAACTGTATGGGAGCAATAGTCCTCTGGAAGAAGATCATCCCTACAGCATGACGATAGAGCTAAAATAAACATGCATGAGGGCTGTCAGAGAGAGAAGTTCTAAGTTGTCACCTGAGCATTGCCCAAAGCTGTCACTGTGGCCAATGCAAGAATCTGGAAAGCAAGAACCTGGGCAAAGGAAGCTGCAGAAACAAACTCTATTTTGTCTCTGCTGTACACAGATACCTCCTGGGGGGGCTGGTGCTGTGTGCATATCTAGTGTATGTGGGGTGTGGATGGTGAACCTCATGATAACAAAAATCTAGTCAGAAACAAGAGCAATGTTTTCAGATACACTCTACTTTCTGTAGGGAAATGCCAAGAGCCAGGCAAGCACTATACGCACTGATGCTGGAACACTGCATAGCATGGCAGGAGGGCAAGTAGAGCCTAAAGCTCTGTGGCACAACTCAAGGGCTGCAAATGAGCAGTGTCTGCTATCCACATCTTGGTTGTCAGTGCAGGTGACACCTCTGCTCATCAGCTCCTTCTGAGCCTAGGCATCTTCCACTCTCCTCAGTGGGAGGGACAGGTGCCAGGTGTCATATCCCATGAGAGCCACTTTTAACAAGAGTATGTAATAACAAGAAAAGGGGGAATGTCTTTAAGATGAAGAAATGTAGATTGAGATTGTATACTAGGAAGAAATTCTTCCCTGTGGGGATGGTGAGGCACTGGCACAAATTGGTTAGAGAACCTCTGGCTGCCCTATCCCTGAAATGCCCAAGGACAGGTTGGATGGGACTTTGAAAAAGTTGGTCTAGTGGAGGTGTCCCTCCCTGCCCATGGCAGGGACATTGAAATGAGATGATTTTAAGGTCCTTTCCAACCCAAACTGTCCTGCGGTTCTGGGGTTTTGTGTTTGGAAGCAGGTGTGTGCCAAAGAACAAGATGGTGGGTAGATGGATGGACATGCTTTCCTATCAATTTAAACACATAGTCACAATAGAGTACAGTCTTTCTAAAGCTGACAATCATATCCTGTCACATTTTCTGGGATTGTACAGACCCCAGTTCCACTCTGAATTGAGGAACAGTTGTCTGTTCTGGTCACTATAGGAAACCTGGAGATACAGTTTGTCCACCAGCAAGCCAAAGATAACGTTTATACTCACAACATAACTCAGTTAAGGCTAGAGTTTAATGCCTGTAAATGCAAATTCTTATCAGTGAAATCTGATGTTTAGAACTATTGTCTAAGAAGCTGCTAGATCAGGATCTGACCTTAAGAAGCAGTAGAGCAGTCACTGCTGAGTGTATACTGGCAGAACAAATGAAAACAGTCACCGCAGGCATAATCTTACAGCTGTTACTAGTCAAGCTAAGACAATGACTCCCACTGTCATGAATTTGTTTTCTGTGTATCCAGTTTTGGCCTAGAATGGATCTTAATAGGAAGGCATGCTTCTCCTTCTTTTTCACACTTAATGGGATTAAAGATCCCCGATCTTTTCCTGCTTTCTATATTCTTTCTATAGAGAAGTAGATATACATTTCAAATCTCCCCTCCAAAATCCAAGAAACATTACTACTTTAGAGGCTTATTTATTTACTTAAGTCATAAAATACTGAGCTCACAGCAGAGAAGCTGTCTCTGTCTGGTACAAGGAAATAATTATGCCTTTATTTACCTTTCCCACAGGAAAACTAGAAATTGTGGACTTAATTTTGAGCAAAACATGTATTGTCACCACTAATATAAAAGTCATAAGAAAAATATAATATTTCATAAGACAAAAAGGGAAAAAAAGACTTTAGTTTCAACATAAGAATTTTCCTTTTGGTAGGGTAGAGTTCAGATTAAAATAAAAAGCAGTTAAATTAACAGTAAAGAGTTCTGACCACTTGTGGTATAGAGGCACTATGAGTCTTATGATCTAAGTGGTAACTTACTTCATATGATATGTAAAACACTACTTTTTGTCGTCTAGTAGTTTTGCAAAAAAAATGAATTGTAACAGTATTTCTGAGGGTATAAATATATATATAGAAAATGCACATTCTCTTTTTTTGCTAATTCACACAGTTTCACATTTTTAAATCATGCTAGCCTCAATCTTATGAGGAGAAAACCTTAACTTCTGTTTCCTCTGAATAAAACATTGTTTTCATGAATATTCAAGGCTCTTTTTCTGGGTTAGAAGAGCAAGTTTTTCCATTTACTTTCTCCTCTAAAGCATGCTGCTTTCAAAAACAAGGTCTGTATCCCTGGGGTCAGATGGCATAATTGTGTATACTGGCTCCGAGGATTTAGCTGTCCATCTCCTGAAGCTACGTGAGATTTTTTTACATGCTCCAAGGATTATCTTTAATATTAATCACCCAGTGTTTGTAATGGACCATTTCCATACAAGTCAAAAGGCTTGTTAGTAACTGCCTGACTTTTGCCTGGCTGGTTCTAGCTCTGCACTCTGCATGATTTTTAAGGTAGGCAGGCTGTTTCCTTGCTGGTGACAAAGCAGGGGTCCACACGACTGTCACAGGTTAGACCTCATCTTAATCCTTAGTACACTAAAAACCAGGATGTGAGGTATTCTAATCCTAATGCTTAGTCTTTTAAGGATCAGGATTAGAGGTCTTCCAATATGCAACAGTGATCTTCTGCCAGCAATGAATTTAAGGAGTAATACACTCTTAACTCTAAAAAGTCCCTTAGCACTACAAAGTAAAATCATTTTTATTAAGTCTGGCTCTCAAGATGCAAGAACAATGCTCAGAGAAGGATCACAGCACTTGCCTTAAGTACTGTGGGTTGTTACACACGGCTGCATCAGAAGGCAGAACAGTAGGAAGAGTAGGAAGTGAGTGGGTGATTAAAAACAAAAGAGAAGGAAGACAAAGAAGCACTCAGAAGTTTATCCTCTCTCTTTATGTTCCTCAGCTGCAATCATTATGGCTTCACAAATGACCATGCATGTTTTAAAACTTACAGGAAGTCCCAGTTAAAATGGGATTTCTAAATGTACAACAGACAACAGCTGGACACAGGATCCACATAGGTGGAGTCACATCAACCAGTGGGCTGGTTTTGCCACCTGAATAGCCAAAATAGACACTTGTTCAACCATGAGGATGGTCTCAAGTGTTATTTTGCTGGAGGAGAATGACATGACTCCTTAGGACATTAACCAACAGAAGGTACAAAACATGGTAATTGCAGAACAATAAAAAATTTAGAAGGAAACCTGTTACTTCTTAGAAGACAGAAACATAGAAGATTCTTAATTGGAATTAAGTCCTTACAATGCTCTGGAAGGAATAAGTGAAAAACTAGTCTCTTTGAGAAATAATGTGGACATGCAGGAGCTCAGGGAAGCAGGTCACCTTTTGCAGAAAAAAGTTAGTTGATGGGGTATTTTTAGATTTCTGCTAAAATGAGCAAAAAGTATCTGTGATGTGGAGAACAGACTCAAACAGTGCTCATTTAGGCTCTGAAACAGTAGAAACCAAGATCTACTTGAGTAGCTAGTGCAGGTGCTGCTTGTGTGCCGCAGCAGAGGAGGGGAGCTAGTGGTGTCATCCTCTTGTGCATACACAAGGAGTAACAACTCACTATCTCCCTTTGTCAGGATTCATCAATGATTTGGAGTGAGGTCACTGTTTGGCCATTCTTTTCCTCTTGCCCTGTCCTGATCTCCAGGACATGCTGTTCTCTCAAACCAAAAAGAATTATGTTCCTCTGTGCACATCAAGCAGGAATCCATTCATCCATCTGTTCCTTGCCAGATGGTAAATCTTTGTTCCTCTGCTTCCCTGTCATGGGGAACAGACAGACCCAAGGCACACAAACAGGCTGTAGGTTGTGCAGCACATCCATCACATAGCTCGTGGGCTATGTGAGGCTAAGAGAAAATGGACATTTGGGGCATTCCCTTACTTTGCTCCCCTTTTAACAGCTCTCTATCCAATGTCTGACTCTTTGCAGTTAGATAACTAGGAAACCACAAGCTTAACTTTGGTTCAGAAATTGCAAAGCAGGAGCCAAGAAGTTCCCAGAGAAACCACATATATGTTTCATAACCACAAGATTTTAGCTCCCAGACTGAAACAGAATTTATTCTTATTATACCTCTATCCATCTATATCTATATCTATATCTATATCTATATCTATATCTATATCTATATCTATATATATATCTATATCTACATATATATCTATATCTCTAGCTATGTCTAGCTATAGCTACATCTATCTACCTATATCAATGCCTGTATCCACATCCATATCTATCTATCTATCTATCTATCCATCTATCTATCTATCTATCTATCCATCTATCTATCTATTATTGTATCCTATAATTATTTTTTGTCTGTCTGCACATGGTGGCATGTACTTGTTCATGAAGAGTAAAGGCACACTGAAGATGACAGCTTTTGGAGGTTAGTTTCACTGGATAAAATCACTGTTTGCTCAGATCATTGATGCTATAGCACAGGCATGAACACACTGTCATCAAAGCCTACCTGCTGAGCTGGGGAAAAACAGCTCCAGTCAAAACCCTTCTGTTTTTACCTCAGACATTGTTATGAGACATAGGAATATGTATTTTCCTCTTAATCAGTTCTCCTTGTAAAAATGCTGTATCATGAACACAACTTTGTCTTGATTAAAACCAACCAAGCAAAATTATTCTTAGGGTTTTTGGCCTAACTTTTAGGCTGGTTTACACAAGCTGTGTTCTCAGTTTCAATATATTATTAGTCTCAGATATAAGATCAATAATGCTTGAGTATTACATTGCAATTATTTCCATTTATTTATTGTGTACCAGAGTGTTACACTGTAATTATTACAATGTATTTATTGTAGAGAAGATAATTCTGAATCATGACATTAGAAGTGGAAATTCTTAAAAGTTTTTCTGTGAAAATTACCAGAATAACATATTGAACAAATAAGCCCAGACTTGCATATGCTACTTTCACAAATGTTACTGTCAGTAGAAGTAACACAGGAGCAAATTTTGCTGCCAGCAAACTTGAAATACATTCTGATTTCTTAGAAATTTCTTACACTAGTGCTGGTGAAACAGAATCTACAATAGTAGCTCAAGGGCCAGAGAATAAACCAAGCTATAGTGAAATGCATCTGACAGCAGGATATGCCTGAATTTAAGCAATTTTCTAGTCTAACCACGATCCTGACACAATCAATCAATTTAACATAATTTTATGTTGAGCACATAAGCATTTTATTGCTGTAAAGCTCCCAATATAATATAATCCTTTGCAGATCAAAGCTCTCGTGGAGTCTTCCGCAGGAAGATTTAGTGTAGAATATTGGAGAGCTATCATTTGTATGGTAGAGATGGAACCTCAGCTGGGTTCTAAAAAACTTAGTAATCTGAATAGTTCTGTTCAAGTCACTGACATGTAGCTGTATTTTTGCTATACAGCAAGGAAAGTGAAAGCAGTGGCTTTCTCTAAAACATCACCTAAATGATGTTTGTTGAACTTAGTATTTTTCACCAGTTATGCATTTAAATGTGAAATACATTCAGGCATCTTTCAAAAGAGGTGAATTATATTAGCATGTGAGCAGTAACAAACTCTTGAAACATGTCCTTTAATCTATCTGATCTACATATATATGTAAGTAGTTTTAAGTGAAATTTGTCTGGAAAAGGGACCTCCTTCACACAGTGAACTGCAAAATGTTATATATTAAGTATTATTATATAATATTAAATTATAACAGTATAATATATAAGAGATATAATAAATTATGAACAATTATATAACATTATAGTATTGCATAGAGCATAATATCTTATATTATTAAATAATATTAGAAATGTATTATAGGTGCATTCAATTAAATATTGTAGTAAATGCTTTTATTTAATATAATATTAACTATTAATATTCAATATAGTAAATATTACCTACAGCTCCTTCTACATTCCAAAACACGTAAAATAGCTTCTTGGGGAGAAATTATCTTTTTTTATAAGAAAACAGAAGAGGCAGCAAGTGTTTTTCCCTACAGAGAGGCAAGGCAAAGGCTTGTATGAGTCAGTCAGCATGGCAGGCTGTGTGGTAATACTTGGTTTGAAAGATTATTTCACCTCATACAAACAAAGAAATGGTTACACTCTCAATTAAATTTTAAATAATTCCTGAGATCAAGGAGCCGCAGGAGGCATTCAGTCTGGTTGTGCTGAGTTATGCCAAGAGTAAGGTACTGGTCCTGCCCAGGTGTGGCTGCTGGGTACACCTGACTCAGAGCAAACAGCTGCCCTCTTCCTGGCTCTATCTTTGCCTGTCCAAACAACAGCAAAAAGGGGCTGAAGAGACTTGTTTTATTAAATCACTGACTCTCCTACAGACAGAACATTTTCTGGTAAAATAGGATCGGTTTTAGAACAATTACAAAATTCATCTCATGACCTTAAACCATGTGAGTACCACATAGAGATGTAAAGTTCAGAAAATGCTGGCAGCAGAAGCCATCCAACAGATCTACTCTGAAAATGCTGATGCATTTACAGTAAATCCCTAAGCAGGCCAGTTGTGCAACAAGTTGAAGTGACATAAAGTATTAACATTTATGGTGATGAGTCAAATCAAACAAACATCCTCTTTATAAGCTTTCTCATGGCATGTAGTAGCATGTACTTCAAGTAATGAAACATCTGTTACAGTCCTGACTTGCTCACAACGAGCAAGTGTTGCAATAGTTCTGTAGGGCCAGGTTTCACATTAAGCCTTCAGTGGGTAGATGAGGAGGATCAGTACGCACAAGGTTTACTTCATCTCAGTTTATTCAGGAAGAATGAGCCAGGTTTCTTGTGAGGAAAACAAAAAAAGTGCCATATTGCAAAATATCCAAAACTAATGTTAACTCCAGGCTCACATACTTTAATGATACTTGCATTTCTCTCAAGTGATCAGAAAGTCCCTTTTCATCAGGTGTACTTTGGGCAAAAAAGTGAATTACAAAATTTGCTTTGATGGCTCACTTTTGTATAAATTTTCCCACTTTATATATCTGTATGCATCTATGTATGTATTGTGATGTACTGCACTCAATTTTAACAGCTGCCCCTTCTCCTCAGGGTATTCCTGATCACCCTGTGCATTGCCCACAGTAAGGAAAGGCTCATCTACTGTCCCCCACTCACATTAACTTATGACATTTACCAAAAAGACTTTGCTTTGTTTCCTCTATACCATGACCAGTGTAAAGAGACAACAAAATTCCTGTGAGTCAGAAATTTTAGACTCAATATCACAGATCATATATTAGCTATACACAGACATATTCTTATTTCCCAATTCAAACATATACTTTAAAAGCTCTTGTTTAAGAGCTTTCCTGAATAAAAATAGTTTCCTGTGTCTGTCAAGGCTTTTGCAGCATTAGACCTTAAAGTTGGTGTCTGTCTCGGTGATAACTGTAAGTTGTGCAGTCATATTAGCTGTTACAGAACTGTGACGCAGAACAGCGAGAGATCTTAATATTATGAAACCAGCAAGGTAAAGAACTTAAGAGCACACAGCTGCCAGTGATTTCACTCTTGTTCTTCATCTCCCCTTCCCTCTGTGTGTTTCAGATCATTGCATATTTATCATGTCACAATTTAAATTTCAAGCTCTTTGGCTCAAAGCTTGCATGTTTATTTAAATTTGTTCACAGATTTGGGTACTCACAAAAACAGTGAGAAGAGTACAGCTTAGGAAACTTAGAAAAACTGTGCCACTAGAACACTTTCCTATTCAACAGGGCGTCTACATCGCCTTTCATCTTCATAAACAGTAAGGAGAAATAACAGACTGGTGTGTATCAAACAGACTCTATTGCTTTATTAATCAGTGTTAATGTACAGGTTAATTTAAAAAAAAAAGCTACAGTTTATGAAATGTACCATCTACTTACAAGATACAAATCTAGGCCAATTGCCATGGTATCTATTGATGCTCACACAGTCTAAAAAATCTACATTTTTTTTCTGATATACAAAACCTCAAGCAAACATTCCGTGTTAAACATTCAGTAAAGATAACAACATTCTACTACAGTTTCATATAGTGTTTTAGTGCAAAAGGAAGTACAAATATAAAAATACTAAGGCTTGAATAAAAAACCACAACAACAAGAAAATCCCAAGCAAGCTGTGGAGTTAGAGGTGAGTGTCTGCTATGGGTATTCTTCTAAGCTCTACAATCTGGGAGTTACCCATGCTGCCACCATCCTGGCTGCCATGACAAGATTCGTTATCACTGACACTGAGACCTGCACCTGAAATAGAGAAAAAAAACCAAAAATAAGAATCAGTGAGAATGAAATTTTGACAGAGAAATGGGGATACTCTGTCCTACTCTGTTTTATTCTGATTATTGAAATGTTTCCCTACCCCACAACCACGTGGCAAGTTTCCTCATACTAGTCTACCATTCTGAATTCATGGATTATAACAATAGCTGACATAGCTTTGTACCATCCAGATATGCTTTTTCATTGTCATTCACTTTATTTGTCCCAGTATGTCGTAAAATAGATATTTAGAGGTTGCCTTGAAATCAGAAAAGCATAAATCAAGGCCTGGCTTGGACTGAGTTAATGATCTGGCTGTTAGCATCTGGTATTTCCAAGGATTTCCTCATAAATAATTGGTTTTTAATGATTTAATTTCCAAGTTAAACAATAATTTCAGCTGTTTTAATAGGACAGTAATTTCAACATAAAAAAATACACTGACCAAATATTCTTTAAACCCACATTTGACATAAATTGTTGTATTAAGTTTTACTTCTGCCAGAAGACAAGTAAATACTAGAAATTTTGTCCAAGGGAACCTCCAAAATATCTGTAGAAGAGACCTTGGGAGTCTACCTTCTCCATCCTTTTGTCATAGGACTTCTGCTAGCTTTCTGCTTCCCAAATGTTTGATGGGGATTTCATTTGGGCTTTTATTGTGGGGGAGATTTGAGTAGATTAGTGTGAAGATTCACAATCCTGCACTAGTTTTTATGTAATGCGAAATTTGTTCAGACCATTTTGTCACAAGAGATCTGTTGAAACTATAAACTTCAGTGATTTTTCAGCTCATCTCCTTGAGCTAAAGAACAAATTCTACACAATACATGAGTTTTGATGGCTTAAGGTGTCTAGGCTTTAAATTTGTTGAGAACTGCATATGAGTATAATGAGGCATGAGGATATCGATACAAATCACTTTCAAGTATGATCCTGCAGTGATGTCATTTACAAATTATGGGGGAAATAATTTGTTTTAGGCAGAAGCAGATCTGTAACTACATGCAGTTCAAGGTAGTTACAAAGGAATGACATCTGGCTCAAAACAGCCCTGAATAGGGTATGCTGGGAGAGGCAGTGATTTGCATTTCACACTGAAAAATATTTTCCAGAGTTTCTATAAGGTATACATTGCATCTCTTATTTCTATCTCAGCTGACATTCCAGTTTTTGGTTTGTTCGACAAAAGAAAAGAGTAGTTTAATTTTTTTTGAGTTCCTTCACCTTTTTCTATGCTCTCTGTTATTCCACTTTGACAAAGTTTTCTCTTAGCACCCTTCCAACCACCACCCCTAAAGCAGACAAGAAGTACTGCAAAGGCAGCAGTGTGATGCTGCTTTGCTGTGGGAAGTCAGGCTGCAATTTTGAATAGCGTTTGGTCCAGAGAACCTGCACAGAAGGTCCTGTAGGACTAGCCAAGTTTTCCCACAGAGGTCTGGACAAAGTCCTGGTAGGGGCCAAACTTGCATCCATACTCCATGATCCAGGGGTAAAGTGGGTCAGTTGCACCATGATCCTTCTTACACCTGGTTTTGGTGTTTGGGTCATGGAGGGAACATGCGTTCACTGACACTACTGAGTCCTTAGGTTGGCATGACCCAAGCTCTTGAGAAAACAACTACTGCCAGAGTATGACAGGAGAAAAAATCCATCAAGATACAGAGATACAATGAAAAAGTCAAGATTAGGATCTGAATTATTAAAATACTTGTTTATAAATGTATTGAAGTGATTTAAATTTGTATGCACATTCAACCCTTTAATTGAGCCAGATCCTAATATCCAAAAGGTGCTTGAAGATCCTGGAAAAAACAGCAATTGTTTAAACGAGTTATTTTGATTGTTTGATTATTTTAGAAAGGAAACCTGACTGTAATAGGTAAGATGAATCAGACTGCTGTATTTACCACATGGGGATGGATGATCAAGTAAGAACCATGAAGTAAATAAAATACTTCAAATGAAGAAAGAACACAATACTTCTTATGGAAGGTGAACACTGAGTGTTGGTGTTAGAATGATATTTGTCTTACCAATAGCTATACTGGTAACGTGGCAACTTAGCACAGGGTTTCCTTTAGAATCTTTTGCTGGGCACTAAAAAGATCAGGTATTGGTCTAATGATATTATAGTATGTATATTCTTAAATGTCATATATGTGCAAGTTTTGTCCATGCTCTGTGCAAAGTCAGAGAAGATCTTTTTTGTTACATAGGTTCTTATCAGGAACTTGGTAAGTCAGAGACTGAAACTGGGTACTTTAGGTTTACAAGGGCCTTGCTCTGCTGATGCTGCAAAGACAAACTGTGTTAGAGTTGATCCTTTTTAGGAATAAGAACTGAAATGTAACCAGGATACCAGCTTACCAAACAGTCGGCAGGCCGGAAAGGGTATGACTGTTTACACAATTGAGTTTCACAGAGTTCATTGGTCCATTGTGTTCTCAGATTAGAGTGGAATTTAAACTCAATCAGATTCCAAAAAACGTGCACTCTTCTAGAGATCCTAGAGTTGTATGGTAGGTACGTAGCAGGGAGTAATACTTTTCCCCAGTTTGTGAAGAAAAATAAGCAAGAAAATGAAGCCTTCCTTTCTTTTCTTTGCATATGCAAGGACTAGTTGTAAACTGAAAAGTCTCAGCTTAGACTTCAAACCCAGAGAGGTTCCTCCACTGACATCTGCTGGTGAAGGGCTGTATTAGTGCATCCCTATGTGCCCTGAAACAACAGCTGCTATCATCTGCTTGCCTAGAGATACCTAAGACTTTCACTAAAACATGTTAAGGGAAAGAGCTTGTATTGTAAGTACTGTATTCATATCACTGGGAAAACTTTTTATCTCTCAAGCACTTATATCTTGCTTAATCAATCATAATTTTATTATATGTGTGGGATGTATATGAATAAGCTACACAAACCAAATTTAATTCTTCTTTCAGGGTTTTAACTTCACAGAAATGACGCCAACAGACATCCAGCTTCTATAAAAAAAGTTCAGATTGAACTAAAAATGCTTACAGGGTATTGCAAAGTCACATTCAATAGCCGTCACATAACATATGTGTGACAATCACAGATGAGAAACTGAATGAATATGCAATCTATCTATCTTTCTTTCCTTTATTTTTTTCTTTGAAGTGAGCCCTTCAAAATAGAGATGCAGATTGATAAAGCAGGAACTTTGCCACCTAGACTCTATATGCCCTGTAATAGAGACTCTCGAGGATGCTGCCCTGAATACCTTTCAGAATTGAAATTTCAAATGTTTCCTCAGGTTCAGGATGGCCACATGAGATGCTTTATTCTTAAACCAGGCACCTTCAGTGGGGTCACCAAGGTATATAAAATGCTGACTTTGGAACCCTAGCTGTATCAGATTGAAAATAATGAACCATTTTATAAAACATTGTTATTGTAACAGCTGTATTTGTGTAGGGTTTTTAACTTAGTAGATTTTTCCAAGTATTTTCCATATCAGGGAATCGTTAGAATATCTGCATCATATTAAAGAAATACTGGAATATTTCTATAATACTTATCACAATTGCCTCTATTAAGATTTAAAAAACACTGAGGTATGAATGTAGCAGTGTTCTGCTTAATATGTATCTGGATACTACTATGG
Source organism: Agelaius tricolor (assembly GCF_023055355.1). Classification (NCBI taxonomy): domain Eukaryota; kingdom Metazoa; phylum Chordata; class Aves; order Passeriformes; family Icteridae; genus Agelaius; species Agelaius tricolor. Next base: position 6,445,621 of record NW_027269287.1, on the reverse strand, counting down.
TGGGTCACCCATCACCTCTGGAGGAGTTCGGGCCTCTCTCAAAGGCTTTGCTGTGTTTTGGTTTCACATTTCATCCAAAGGACTGAGTTGTTTTGGTTTTGTGCATCACAGAAAGGGAGAGGATAAGAGTATTTGTAAGACATAGATGGAAGTTCAGAAATCAGTAAAGCTATCATGCATTTATTCATGCTTTAATGCTTCTCTACCAGAGTACAAGTCCTCAGGGAATTCTGGTATATTGGGCTTTATCCTCAATTACAATAACATATGACTCTGTTGCAATCTGAAGGCAAAGGTCTTACTAAATTGACTATCAATATAAACCTTGCACAAGAAATCAGAGGGGAAATGAAATCACGTCCAAAATTGCAGATTTTTAAAGGTATTAGTGAAATCAACAAAACCTAATTCATAAATAACTAACTTTCTCAATAGAAGCTGTTTGAATCATTATGAGAGCCATAAATGAAATACAATAAAAAGAATAAGTACAAATTAATAAACATTAAAAAAAGCTTTTAGCACATGTCAATGAGCAGGACATGCCCCTAAATTATTTTTCCTACCATAATTGTTTTATTATTTCCTTCACATAAGCCACCTTGGAGCTGGCCTGTCTTCCAAAAGACCTCCAAAATAAAAGAAACAGCATGATGTAGTGAGCAGGGTGAATCCCAACTGTGTATTTCTGTATGGACATGAGCATATTTGATAGAAAGAAGGAATTATTTGGTAAGGCATCCAAATACAATGGCTGCATGATATAATTAGCCCACTGGATTTCTCACACAAAACAGAAAAACCCTATCACTATGTGATCCTTGTACAAAGCTAGCATAACAGAGGGCTAAGAAACAGCACACTGCTATCCACCTGATTTGCTAGAACTGCAGTTAGTTGTATGTCTCCATCTGACCCAGCCTGTATTTCAGGTTAATGTGTAATTAGGCCCAGCATTAATAACTGTGGAACCAAGGGTTAAGTGCACAGTTCTGTGACACATTCCTTTAGCAACAAGGCTGAGTGTGCCAGCACAACTATTTATGGGGCTGCACTGCACACTGCAAATTACTAAACAGTGACAAGTTAAAAACAAAGTTTTTCTGTGGAGGATTGGTTGATTTTTTTTAAAATCTGTCTTCATTTCAACAGCTTAGAATGGCAGAAAAGCAGGAATGAAATTTAGCTTTGCTAAAATTGTTATACTCATTCCAAATGATCCAGGTTAAACCTTGTGGCCACAAAATTATTCCCTGCGACCATAAGTTAAAGTTATCTTCAGACAGTTCAGAACTACATGAACAGAAAGAAAAGATGAAGCATAATGGGGCATAAAAACATTTTTACATATTCCTCTGCTAATCAGCCCTGATCCTCAGCCAGTCCTCAGAGTGGGAGCACTATAGCACTACTGTAGGTAAGTTTTAGTATAGATTGACAGTTTTAGGGAACACAGATAATGGAAGGTTCTGGTTCAGTTTATCAAAGGTAAAGTTTAAACAATAGCATTTTTAATCTTCCTCCAAAAGAAACACTCCCCAGTTAAGCAGTGATAAAACTAGCTAATGTGGGGGGAAAAGCACCTTCTCCCTGCTCTTCCAGAATGAAGGATTCTCAGCCTTCTGAAATAAAAAGGGTTTGAGAAGCTCCTCACACAGCAAATTACAGGTAAGAGCAGTTCAGCAAAAAGGCATCTTAGCTGCCTTTACACTTTTGCCTATTTAGAGAAGAGGTCCTTGTTTTCCAATTGCCAATGACCACTTTCTTGGAGGAAGGACTGGTGCTCAAAGGGCCTCAGACTAACTCATGTAGGGTGGGAGAGAGAAGGGAAAGGAAAGAAGAAGAAAAAGAGAAATCTAACTTGACTTCTTGTGGTTTCATGTGAGCACAAGCAATGACACAAGAGAGGAAGAAATGTGGTGCAGAGAGACTTGGAGATGAGCTCATTTCAGTGCCTGCTAGCTTAACTATTATCATAAAACTCCTGTTAGACACCAGCACAGTGAATACTTTAGCAGCATAGGTCCATATTGCCAAACAGAGAAAAAAATTCCAGCTTTCCACCACCTCATCTCCTTTTTTATTATTTCCATGTGATTCCTTGCCTCCCTCTCTTTGGCCATGAACTGGAGAACATGTCAGGATGAAAATAATAAAAAAGATTTTTAGTTACAGAAAAGCTTGTTGGTTTTTTGTTTGTTTTTGGTGGGGTTTTTTGGGTTTTGTTTTTGTTTGTTTGTTTGTTGTTTAAGAAAAAAATATATACTGAGCTAAAGGTTGTGTCTGAGACAATAGCTGATAAATATTTACTTTGCTGGTCAAAGATGCTCTAACCTTCCACAACACCTTTTCAGGTCATCTTGTCCAAATGTGAGGCTGAAACCAGATGGGACAGCTGGTTTGGCTTAGAAATCATGGGGATTTTTACTATTGTAACACTGTTGGGGACACCATGTGGGCACATGAATAAGCATTGGTGTAAAATTGTCTGGCACTACTTGAATCATTAATGTAAACAAAATATTTTTCTCCAACAATAGCCTGAAGTCACTATCTCAAATCATATTAATATGAAACACTCATAAAAAATTATGATAAAATTTTAATAAAGAAGACAATAATAGAATTTAGGCAAGAAAATCAAAAGTTGGTTTTAGACCTACTTTCTAAAAGAACTTAAAACAAGTTAATTAGGGATGGAGCTTGAAGACAGGAAAAAGTAACTAAGTGCTGAATATGTGTTGAATTATAGCATATTTCAGCCATGGCTTTTGCCTTGATTGTTCTTCCTGCCTTAAGACTCAGTCTTCTACAGTTTAGTAATGCCAACTGATTTACTTAAGTACTAAACATTGTGTATTAATAGGAGTGTTAGATGTAGATAGTTTCATGTCTTATTAACTATCTATGAATTTCCTTCTTAGTGTTCAAGAAGTCAAAAAGTAAAAGCTACCTTCTTACATACGTAAAAAAAAGGTTTTCAACTGTAACTTCTGCACCTAGCTTTGAAAGTCTTGAAAAAAAAAAGACTGCTGTTTTCTGCTAGTTGAACTAGTCTGCAAAATATTTAGAAAAATTAATAAGTATAAAACAGATTTTCACAAAACAGAATGATTTGGGTTGGAAGGGACCATAAAGACCATCTATTTCCAACCCCCTGCCATGGGCAGGAATACCTTCCACTAGATCAGGTTGCTCAGAGTCCTATTAAACCTGGCCTTGAACACTTCCAGGGATGGGGCAGCCCTAGTTTCTCTGGGTAACCTGTGCCAGAGCCTCCCCACCCTCACAGGGAAGAATTTCTCCCTAATACCTAATCTAAACAGGCCCTCTTTCAGTTCAAAGCCATTCTTCCTCATCCTGTCACACTATGCCCCCGTCAAAAGTCCCCCTCCAGCTCTCTTGTAGCCCCTTTAGGTACTGGAAGGGACTCAAAGCTCTCCTGAGTGCCTTTCCTCCAGGCTGACAATCCCAACTCTCTCAACCTTTCTTCATAGCAGAGGCTCTCCAGCCCTCTGAGCACCTTCATGGCCTCCTGTGGAAATCAGTGCATGTCCTTCACATTTTGAGGGCCTCATAATTACAGGTATTTCCTGCAATGTAAATCAGCTTAGGATATATAGTGTTATAATCTTACTGAATAAAAATACCTATTTATTATCAGAATTCCCAGTCTCCCATCCAGTTTAACTTTTCTTGATTCACTGAAGGGAACAATCTTCTGATTGTGTGTGCCAGGTCACATAATCTGCTATTCCCACAAATATCTTGCTGTTGTCTCTTGCAAGGCTCAGAGGTATCCCTAAAGATCATTTAGGTGACCTCCTGCAACCAAGCAAGTCAACTTATACTTTAACTGGGTGGGCTTTGGTTAGCGTATGCCACATCTTATCAGGTAGGATTCCTTTGCCTCTTTGGTTGTCCTATCAGACATTTCTATGATAACTGATCTTTAAGATTTTCACTGGAAATCAGATTATATTAAGATACCTCATTAACTGTATCTCGTGGAATGGTGGCACCATTAGGATAAATAACAACATAGCAATACAGCAAACTTTGAAGGTCAAAGGGAAGAGTCACTCACCAGTCTTTAAAGCAAATATTAGGTCATCAAACTCCTGTGATTCCTCATCAGCAACTAATGAGCTGGTACTGTATCCTCCAGAAGGGTGGAAAACATTACCATTTTGTGGACTCTGCTTAAAGGCAGCACTAGCTTGACTAGCAGGCTGCAAGGATGCCCTCTCCCAGTCTGCAGGCACCTGCAGAGTTTAAAAAGACACAAAATTCAGTAAGCATCAAAACTATTTTACAGAAAGTGGAAATTATGACCAGAGCTGAACTGATGACCAAGAGATTTTGGAACCAAATATTCTGTCACTTCTATAATGAACCAGGATGCCTTTTAAAACTTTTCAATAAATTGTATCTATATATCTATATCTACATCTATCTGTATCTATCTATCTATAAATATATCTAGATCTAGATCTATCTATCTGTATCTCCCTTTCCCTTGCCTTTCCTTTCCTCCTGTATTGAGTTTTCATGGCCAAGTTTTGGTAGTGTGGAGGGTTACAGAGGAGCCTACTGGGGTGACTTCTGTGAGAAGCTAGTGGAAGATTCTTCCATGCCTGGTTGAACAACCCCTGGCAGCAAAAGATGTATTGGCCCACATCTGGGCCAATTAGAAATGGTGGCAATGCCTCTGTGATAACATATTTAAGAAACAGAATAAAAAAAAAAGATTATTGTGCAGATGTAACTGTGGCCAGGGAAGAGCAGGCTGAGAATTTGTGAGAGGAACAATTCTGCAGACACCAGAGTCAGTGGAAAAGGAGAGGGAGAAGGTGCTCTAGATACAAGAGCTGGGATTCCCTTGCAGCCTGTGGTGCAGAACATGAGGAAGCAGCTGTGCCCCTGCAGCCCATGAAGGAGGCCCACGCCAGAGCAGGGGGGTGCCTGAGAGGAGGCTGTGGGAGGTGTTCAGAGACCATGCTGGAGCCTGCCCATGAAGGACTACGCCCCTTGGAAGAAAGACCCATGCTGCAGCAGTTGGGGAGGACTCTTGTCTGTGGGATGGACTCCCACTGGGTAAGTTCATGGAGAGCTCTCCTCTGTGCAAGGGACCCCATGTTCAAGTACAGGAAGGACTCCTCTCCCTGAGGAGCTGCAGAAGCTATGGATGATGAACTGACCATAACCCACATTCCTTGTCTCCCTGTGCTGCTGAGGGAGGAATTAGACCTGGGAAAGAAGGAGGCTTGCTGAAGGGGGGAAGGTGTTTTTAAGATTGTTTTGGTTTTGGTTTTTTTTTTTTTCATTATGCTGCTCTGATTTTGTTAGCAATAGATAAATTAATATTGCTAAATACATCTCTATATCATCCACTTTAGATGGTGCCTGGCATCCAGGCAGGGTAAACCCACTACGCCTTCCCTTTTCCCTTTTTTTTTCCCTTTTCCCTTTTTTCCCCCTTTTCCCTTTTCCCATTTCCATTCACTTCCTTTCCCCATTCTATTCCACTCCATTCCATTCCATTCCATTCCATTCCATTCCATTCCATTCCATTCCATTCCATTCCAATTTTATTCTAACTTTATTGCAATTTCCAGAAGTTTTGAACATCATAACTCTGAGAAATTAACTACATAAAGCCCATCTAAAACCTATAGTAAGCTGAAAGAATTAACCTGATATTTTGATTTCTCATGACCTACTTTTGACACTTTAATCAACCTCCATAATAATCTGAAGACTCAAGTGTGAAAGAAGAAATTCTCTACATGGGATGTTATTAGGGCACAGTAAGTTCCAAGAATAACATGGATAAAAAATGGATATTTTTGTTATTAAAATAAATGAAAGAAAAAGCTCCCCCCTGTCAAACCTATAACATTTAGCACCTTATTCCCATGTATGGTTCAGAACTAATGCTGAAATCTCTAAACAAGTTAACGGTTACAGAGAACTACAGAGCACTCTTACCTCTTCCATGGCACTGATGAGGTTCTGCGTGGACTTGCTGATCTCTCCTCCTGCAGCTGGCAGACCACTGCCATGTATGAAAAACGCTGATCCTGGAGTTGTATGCCCATTGATGTCAACAGTGTAACTTGCTTTCACAGGACAGCAAAGTTGGTTGTGCAGGATAAAATATACCACAAAGACATAAAGACCCTTAAACAGAGATTGAAAGAGAACAGCAGACTGTGAAATGCAGGTAGCTTGGTTCAGAGCTTTCTGTGCAAACTAATGGATGCTTTCCATCAGAGATCTAAAAGTTACAAGTTCAAATCCTGAGTTCTTCAGCTAAAAACACACAAGCACACACACACACACACAGGTATTTTAAAATTATTATTTAGCTGAACCTACAGAATTGCAAAGGAAAGCCATGACCCCAAAACCAACAAAACCAACTTGAGTTTCACAGTTATCATAACAGTGAAAATGAGGTTAAAGGCCTCCCTTATACTAGTATTTGACTGCTGTTCCTTAGCCACAATTCTTCATTTTCTTACTGACCTGCTAGCTTTTTGTAATCTTTACCCCATGCAAACTGCACTGCTGCTGTCACAGATACCATAACTACAAATTAGATGTTCTGTGATATGCACTAATTCAGCACTGATTTTCATTTTTGATTACAACAAAGGCTGTGCTATATGCTTCTGCAGTTCTTGTTTAAAACTTGCTAATTTTGACCTTTAGTTCGAGCCAAGACAAATAATACAACGATGTCTTGTGTTTATAAAGAAATCCAGTAACTGAATTTCTCAATAATAAATCTGACTTACTTTAATTTTTAAGTTGCACTAATACTGAGAGAAAATAATCCACTCCAACTGATAAATCAACCTGTTAAATAATTACTAAAGAAGGGGTTACCAAAATAGTACAGAAAGAAGTCTTCTGCATTCTTACCAATTGCTGCAATACAATTACATTTGCAATGTTTTTTTTTATTCCCATTGTTCTCCAGAACCCTGAAGCCAATTGTACTAAGCAGAACAATTCATTTTAAAGGTATCCACTGGCATGGAAGTACTAACTGGGTTTATAAATAGTAAGGAGTTTCATATTTGTGAATTCCTAACAAAAGGAATTTTGAAAATACTTGAAAAAAGAAGAGACTGCAAATACTTAACAGCACTTCATGATACATAGATTGATAATTTCTATTGTGAAAATGATATGACAGAATCATCTGGTCTGAAGTGACACATAAGAAAAGCTAATGGGATTCAACAGGATTTCAATCTCAGCGGGTTAAACACTGGAAATACTCTCACACAGCTGCTATAAAAACATACAGCTCTGCTTCTGAGATTTTTTAAACAGAAAGCTACCAAACAAAAGTGCTAAAACCACTAAAAAACTATTTTGAGAAAACATGTTCCTGCTTTTCCAGATTATTGTTTATCTGTCATGACAACTCAGAGCATTTCACTGAGAGGAAATTTCTTTGTGATACACATAAGTACATTCCATAAAATAGATGTAAACATGTTTGAGATGGTAAAAAGGAACTAAAATATCCTTTCATTCTATAAACAAGTTCAAGGACTCTGATATACTTCAAACATAATGGGGCCAGCAAATGGATTTATTTTAATTTAAGTTGTTATGGATATGAAAAGGATAAAACGCCCAAGAAGAACAGATTACAGTGACGAAAAAAATTCAGAGTAGCCTCTGGCAGTTCAGTCTCTGAGTGCATAGCCACAAAAGCTGCACACACATTTCAAGCAGTTTTGTACTTTTCAAGAAAACCCATTAGCTGACGATGTCACACAGCCCTGTCTTTTGAAATTGCAGGGACACAAGGCATTGGTATACAAGGTCCATGACAAGTCACTCTCCTCAAGTAGCTTCAAGTGTGGACACTTAATTTTCTAAAACAAATATTCATGGAATAAAGTGTCACAATTATCTCCTTAACTTGGTCTGTGTCCTGATGTAATTCTCTGATGATGAGAAAACTCCTCTGGGTCCTTCCATAATAATCACATGGACACAGGGAGGTTATTTTAATGCCTAAGAACAGGAGAAGTCAAAGGCTGAGACAGATAGCAGAATCAAAAACTGTGTTTTACTTCTCCCCTCTTGCAAGTTGTTAGAGCAATGTCTTACCAACAGAAGCTCATACCTAATGAAACCCAATATTCCTAAGCAGGCAATACATTTAGACAGGAATTCTTGCTGGAAAGAGAATTCCTTGGCTGGACAAAGGATGGATCTTTCTTTCCCCTATATTCCCCTCCAAATCTAGAATCTCAAGAAGTTAATGCTCTGTAGATGTGAATTTCTTTGTACCATCACTGTAGTTTTGTTTGAAGCACCAAAACGGTTTTGTGGTCATATTCTGACAGTCCTGTGTCCCTGTTAAAAATCCCCAGGAAGGTGGTTAGGAAGCTAAAATAAGTCAAAGGTCCTGCCCAGGTTGCATTGAGTTCCAAAGACTACATATGATGTCATGCAGTATGAATTTCTGTTTCTTTTCAAGCCAGCAGCTACCAAGGTGTTTACTCTGAAAGATCATGGACAGCGTGCAGATACTTAGGTTGTTGTCAGTGCAACCACAGCTTTCACAGTTTCAGTGGGTTTTTTCAAAAGCACCAGTCTGAGAATTGAATGATCTTTCATTATTCTTGTGACTCATGTTTCTGTTCACTTCAACCTTTAACACTGTAAAAACAGTCATAAATTGCTAGGAAAATAAGGTTTTTGGCATTGTAATATATGTTTTCTGTGTTTTCATATAAACAACTTGGAACTACTGTACTACCAGCTTGGAACTACTGTACTTTTTCAGAGACTCACAAACCTTGTCCTTGGTGCCTGGACTAAGAATGAAATGAGGACAATAGTTAATTTCTGCTGACAGGCCTGCTGGGAACCTACACCCTCCCTAAGGATTGAAAAGAGGTTGCTTAAGGTGTGGATATTAATTAACACAGGCAATAGTATTTCTGTTAAATGTATGGGAAATAATATTTCCATATAACTTTATTAGAAGTTTTCATCAAAAAAACCTAACCTAAACCCAACCCCCAAAATCTCAGCCCAGTACCAGCAACCTCTGCTGTTGCATATATATTGGGAGCCATACTCCTCAACTCATAAGCATGTGCCAGGGTGCCAGAAAAATCTCTTGGGTCCCAGATTACAATGACCAACTAATAATCTAAGAGTTTGACTGGGGCCCTATGGAAGCACACTGAACAACTAAGCTAAAGAACTAGGACTCCAGAGGATTAAATAGTAATTCTACATAAATTCTGTGCATTGGGCCCCCAGGACTACTTAGAAAACATTTAACCCTATTTCATTTATGGTTAAATTATGATAGTAGTGTTAGTACAATGCCACAGTAAAACATCAGAGAAAAAGGTGGTAGTAACGTATTTCCTATGGAGAAAGGTGGGAAATGCTCCAAGCAGACAACTAGACCGTTCAAGGGAGGGAGCACAAACAGGCAACTTATAGTTCTCAAACATGCTGCTTATATGAAAAAAACCTGCAAGAGACTGTCTGCAAAGACTGCTGGCTATTTTACTGATATTGGCTCATGGAAGACAATTAAGCTCTTATCATTCATTTCATCTCAGCAAGCTGGTCTGGCTCATAAACTCTCTTGTAGTGTTATGTCAGGGAAAAATATATCCATATAAACACAGGTACAACTGTCTGAAAGAAAGCTCACATGGAAAAGTTTGATGGGATATTTTTGTTCAGTGAGGTGGGAGCAGCCTCAGTGCTGCTCTAGGTTATGCCTGCAGTTCACCTTACAAGAGACAGTCATGGAGAAGGTAGTGGGAAGTGACAGAGGGAGAGAGAGTGGTCTTAAGTTGAAATGGGGAAGGTTCCAACTGGATATGAAGAAAATATATTTAATGTAGGGGTAACTAAGCACTTGGGCAACCTGCCCAAAAAGACTGTGGAGATTACTCCATAGAAGAAGAAGAAGGGAGTTTTTTCTGGTATATATGTGCACAATATAATTGATGAGAGGGTTTTGTTCATGCATTTGTGTGAAGTGAGTTTTCCTATACAACAGATTGATTTACTTATTTTGAGGAGCAGCTGCAGGAAACTAGATAATTAAGGACAGAATACATTCATACAATTTACACTTCATGAGATGCCATAGAGGACTGGAGGACTGATCCACAGGAAACCTTCACTGCACACTGAAGACTCAGAGTTTGTCTCTGGTCTCTAACTCTGTATGTCCAACCTACTGATATGACACTACAGTACATCTAAATTAGAAAACTGAGCTAACCCTGTTACTAATAATTAGTAAGGATAAAAGAGATTGTAGGCAATCAACATATCTTTTCATCATCTCCTTTTTACATACAGAGAGAAAACCAAGATGCTTACTGCATCACATGATTTTATTATTGTTCTGATAAACACAAACACACCAAGTTATTAGATTTATTTTTGAAGCTAATATATATCATATATCTCCCACAAGTATTTTAACCGTGTCTGAGATACCCTACCCAGAAAACACCTGTTTGCAACAGAGAAGTTAATTCAGATATGATCATCTGTTTTAGAGGAATGGTATTTCTACATATAAAACTAAAGTATCTTAAGACTTTTGTGAACAAAAAGTGATTTCATCACTCCATTTTAGCCATTTCTCAACCTGCTTCTGGGTATATATCAGCACTAAAAAAAAAACCTAATTTAATTTAAATTTAATTTAATTTGGAAAATTTTGGTTGTTTACTATCATCACATGACTGTATCACTAAAAGTTGCTTTTCTAAAGGAGAATACTTAAAGCAAAATCAAGGCTTCTGAAGAAAGCTGACCTCTTGGTCAGACCAAAAATTTCAGTTACCAGAAATGGCTCATTCTGATCCTTAAAACAGAGTGTCTAAAAAATACACTATTATTTTTACACTTACACCTTTATTCATGCCAGGTGGTAAAAACACCCCAATAAAGAACACAAATGTATCTTGGACAACAGAAGAATTGTCCATAGTTGGATCAGCTCTTGATGCTCTTTGTCGCTACTGTATGACAGTTTAGGCTTTGGTTAGTCTTACTTCAGATTTTTAATTTTATCAGGTGAGATTTAATTTCATTCTCTGTCTGGACTGTGCTAATTTACTGTTGTCAACCAGTCCTAGGAAGTCCTTTCCTTGTTAATTTAGTGATCACACTGTTCTTCTTGGTTGGCTGTCAATGGTCAGGGGTGCTGCTGCCACTTCTGGTGGTGTGCTATTCAGTGCCTTGGTTGATTTCTTGTGAACTTCCTTAGGGTTTTCATTAATTTATGGGAAGTTCTTTATGTTGTTTTCCATCACTGGTTGGTCAAAGACTGCTGTGGATTAACTCTGACTTACATAACAAGTCCCTACCCCTTTTGGGAAAATTATCAGTCTGATTAATATAAATAAATTGCATATTTCACTAAGTTCAAAAGCTAGTCTCTGCAAAGCAAGAAATTACTCACAAAATTAAAGGCATAATATTCAAGAAATCATAATCAGTGCCATTGTGCAAAGCATGATATAAATTTGATAATATCATCTTTCCTAATATTTTTTGATTAGTTATGGAACTGAATATTCATACATGCAGTAGTATTATTAATGTGAGCCAAGTGGCAAACACAAAACATATAATTATTTATTTCTGCAAGGAAAGCTTTCCTTCCTTTCCTGCTTCCTTTCCTTCCTTTTTTTAGAGGTCATTATAATAAATTGCATGCATGGAATTTTTTTATGCAGTCTTCAATGTACATTTTATTTTGCCATTATTTTCTTCAATCATATTTTATTTTGAAAGCAAATTGAAGATCTTTTATTGTTGCTATTAAGACAGAAGTATCATCTTAGTCATATGATACAGCTGCAGCCATCACTTAACCTCTCCCACTCATGGCTCTTCAGAAATAATAACCTTTGAAATATAAATCAAAGACCCCTTGTTTATATGTGGTTCTGTTTCTTAGCATTCAAAGTGATTGTTGTAAAACTGTCTGTAGCAGTGCAGCCCCACCAGCTGATGATTGCATTTAGTAAGTAGACATTGGACCTGCTGTGTATCAACTGTTTATTTGCCATTAAGCATCAGTTTTGATGAACCATTGTAACTCTTATCAATCCTGCAATTTATCTTATCACAGTTTCAACTGTGAACATTTACTGCTTATCTGCACTTTGGTTCCTGAGGCATTTACGCTCCATTTTGCTCGGTACAACAAGACTTGTGTCAGTTACAGCTGAAGACCTAAAAATGAACATCAAAAGCAAAAACTCAATAATAAATGTAACCAAGGATAAATAAATGTAGTTTAGGACTGCAAAACCCAAACCATGTCAGTAGGTATCACCTATTGAACCAGCCACCACACACACACACATAGGAAAAGAAGCCATCTTAAAAAATGCAATGAAGAAAAGTAATAATTCACGTATCTATCATTAAATTGAAAGTGCATTTACAGGTCTGCACTGAGATATACTTATTTTGAGTGCTTTCAGTTTTGGTAAAATTTTAATTCCACAGATAAACATGTTACAGGTATATTCTGTAATAATGAAAAAAATGTGCTTTCAGCATTTCAAACGAGTTTTCCTAATACTAATGTCTCATCTGAAACTTTAGTATACACTGCCAAGTTTCTCTTTATGCAGAGCCAGCTATGCCAACACCATGCTGAATCTTGCAACTGTTGCTCAAAGCCAAAGCCATAAATTCCTTTCTGGCAAACTGCACTCATCTCAGATTTAAGCTAAACTTCGCTAAGTCTTACCTGACAGGTTCACACACTTTGGCACATCTTTAAAAACCAGATTTGCTTGGATATTCAGTACTCACTATAAATATTTTGCATAGCTCTCAGCACACTTGTAACTACTCCAACACAACTGCCATTTCTACCTCTCATTTCAGCACTGTAAATAGTGGAAAAGGTCTTAGGGGTTTTTATTCCATTTTTTTAGGGTTTTTTGGTTGCAATTTTGGGACTTTTTTTGGTCAGTTGTTGTTATTTGTTTCAAGAGCACAGATTCAGCATTAAAAGAGGGATGTTAAGCTTGAAAATGCACTGAAAATACAGATGGTTAGCCAAACTTGCAAACTGTGTAGATTGAGATAGAATAAGATTCTGTCCCTTCCTTCCAATGCAGTCATCCTGGAAATACAAAGAAAGCCCTATTTTGGTATTTCAAGCTTAACAGAGAAAGAAAGACTGAGTTGAACACCGAAGGCAGGAACCTGGGAGAGGTGTAGGGAAAACATGAGAGAGCCAGCACTTAGAAGCAGCTTGCAATTTCCCCCACAGTTCTGGCTCCAGCCACTCCTTACAGAGAGCCAGTAAGACTCTGTGAAAGTTATCAAATCTCAGCAACCACAAATGGTGGCAGAAGGTTAAGAACAAACAAGAGCAGACAAAGCAAACTGGCACCCCATTGCTCCCCATCTCTGCCCCTGTTCTTAACCTATGAACTTTTTCCCCCTCTGCTTTTATTCATTTTTCTTTCCTGCACAGGCAACAGAAACTGGAGACAACATCCTTTGAGGTCCTCCTTGCATTAGGTTCTTCTTGTGCTTTATCCTATGAGGAGGACCTCTCTGGTACCAAAAAGTATCCAGATCACATACCAACGAAACCAAACTATTTGTCACTGATGAACCAAACACAAAAAAGAACAGAAGACCAAACACAGTAAGGTTATGCTCATACATTTTTCAACTCCTAGAAATATGAGAAGTCATGAGTTTTCATATAAACTTAGTAAAATTTTTCAAATACTTACTCTCATACTTGCTTTCCATGGTAAACATTTATGACCAAACCCACATTTTAGACCATACCTTCCAATCCAAGCCTACTACTGCTTTTATTTCTTTCCCAAAGAAAAGTTGGATGAAAAAAGCCTTTTCAACATCTGGTCCTAGTTCAAGAGATTCCCTAACAGTCTCAGAACAGTTGATTCTCTAGTTATATCTGAAAGCAAGTTGAAAACTAAAACAAGAAGCTAGCAATTGCAAAAACTACATTCAAAGACCAAACATACTAGCATCACAGTGCACAGCCAAAAAAAGAACTATTCCTGCAACACATTATTATTTTTATTGTTATTTTTTGTTAAAGCAGTAATTTATCTTTATGTGTATTAATGACTGATACACAGAGATAATAGAAACAGGGAATAGAAAGTAGGTTTTTCGTGACTGGAAGAGTCAAAAGACAGAGGCTAACTTTGTCTTTATGGCATTAGAGAAAATGTCAAAAGAGTTAAGCTAGAAGTTATTGTTATAACAACATTTTTCTCCTTTAAGGAATTCTTTCAGTGTTGTAATCTCTCTTATGCCTACCATTGTCTCTTTGATTCTTGTTACTCTGACTGACAAATTGGATAAACTGTCTATTTAGGAGTATTTCAGTGCAGTGCCATAAAAAACTGTATACCAAGAACTCTGCAACTTCAGAAGCCATAAATGCAAGAATCCTTAAAAAAAATTCCGTCTTGGATGGAACTGAAGGGTTGTAGATAACTGGTGTAATTATTTGTCATATCTTCTGCTTGAGTGTTTTAGGGCAAGACTGATGGGAATAAGTGTTTGGGTACTCCAGCATTCTCTGACCATTTGGAAAACACTTCCGTGATTCTGCAGCCAGTTAAAGAGCCACAGACATGCAAGGCTGTAGGGAACCAAACAAGGTCTCACCACGTTCAACCATCCATTAGTTAAAACTGACCTCAGCAAATATATTAAAATTAATTTTTTATTGTTTTTATAACCAGAATAACAGATGTGTAGGTTATTTCAAGAAGCAATTTTGCCAGACAACTGACTTTCTCATTACTACAGTTCTTGGATAGCAGGCTTTGCGTTAAGTGACATTCATGGGAACTGTCAGCAATTTATACTCCCTACTTCCCTTGATTTTAGTGAAAAAATCCTATAGATACTTACTACCTTTCCACAGATTCAGCAATGGCAGAAGACAAGCTTTGTAAAGCAGGAAGATAAAACTGTGTTGGTTAGGTATGCTCCTCAAGAAAAGGGAAATGTGGGCAAAAATGAGGACAAAGACTATATGTCCTTCCATATCTGACAACTAGGTGAACAAGAGAAGGCAGAGGTACAATTTGGCTCTGTCATGGAGATAACTCACTTTTTGGCCTGAGATAATAAGCCCCCAGTCTGTGCAAGGAGGGAATATAATGTACCTCAAGAGAGCACTTCAGATCTCTTTTCACAGGGAGTGGTACTCAAAGTAAAATAAAAAACAGACTCATTACTAAATAGGGATTTGATCACAGAATCATACAATGCTAAGGGTTTGGAATATGTCTTAAAGATCATCTAGTCCTGACCCCAGCTGCCATGGACACCTCCCATTAGACCAGATTGCCCAAGGACTTATCCAAACTGGCCCTGAACAGTACCAGGGTCACCCACAATCTCCCTGGGCAACCTGTTTCCTGTACCTCACCATCCTCACAGAGAAAAATTTCTTCCTCATATGTAACCTAAATTTTCCCTCTTTCAGTTTGTACCCATTATTCTTCTCCTATCACTACAGTTCCTAATAAAGAGTTCCACTCCAGCTTTCCAGTAGGCCCTCCTCAGTTACTGGAAGGTTGCTAGGAGGTCTCTATACAACCTTCTCTTTTCCAGGCTGAACAGCCCTAACTTTCTCAACCTGTCTTCTTAGGAGAGATGCTCCAGTCCTCTTATCAACTTCTTGGCCCTCCTCTGGACTTGCTCCAACAGTTCCACATCCTCCTTCTGTTGGGACACCAGAACTGTACACAGCACTCCAGGTGGGTCCCACAAGAGCAGAGCGGAGGGGCAGAATCACCTCCTTCCTCCTGCTGCCCACACTCCTTTGGATCCAGCCCAGAACACGTTTGGCTCGCTGGGCTGTGAGCTCACACTGCCAGCTCATGTTGAACTTTTCATCAACCATCACCACCAAGTCTTTCTCCTCAGGGCTGCTCTCACTCACTTCTCTGCCCAACCCGTAGGTGTGTTTGGGATTGCCATGACCCAAGTGTAGAACCTTGCACTTTGCTTTGTTGAACTCCGTGAGGTTTGCATGGACCCAGTCTCAAGCATGTCAAGATCCCTCTGGATGGCATTGCTTCCTTCCAGCATGTCAGCTGCAACCCCTGGCTTGGTGTTGCCAGCAAACTTGCTTCAGGTGGAGTCAATCCCATCATTGTCAAGTATTCTACTAGAAACCATTGTCTTGAGGCTTTTTTAAGAAAGCTTTCTAGAATTTGCATTTGTGGGTTACAACTGTTTTTTTAAATGGAAAAGAACATTGCCACAAAAATTTCCATCAGGACTTTTTAAACAATCTCAGACAGAAACACCAACGAAGTGTAAAAAAAATATAAAACAAGGAAAATTTACAGAAAATAGAAAGCAAATTAAATTAACATTTGAGGCAATTCCAATGGTTCTAAACAGGGATTCCTCTGCATTTCTGAGACAAGTACAACACTTGGGAGAGTAATGACCGACATAACATAACTAAGTATATATAGTATAATTAAATATTATTTAATATTCTATATAGTATTTAGTATTTAGTTATTAATTCTACTAATAAAACCACAAATTGTATGTCAATACATACCAATGTTATGACAAAGAATATATAAATATATTTCAAAACTGAGCAATTGAAACATTTGGTTTCTACGTGTTGGTACATTCATTGAACTTTGCCACAAAGTAGCTTTACTCATAGTCAGCAAAAGATAGTGTAAGTCACGAAATATATATCAAAACTGTTGGTTCTCCTTGCACTTGGTAAATGAAAAGCTCCCTTCTCCTTTTTAGAAATTTTCTGCACAGGATTAATGCCAAAAATGACCTAAGACATGTTTGCAGCACTTAACAGAAATATTTTGACCTGGTCTGCAATGCGTTCCTGCTATCTGTGGAGGATTTCTTCAAAGAAAAAAATTATAGGAACTGTTGAAGGGTGGACTTTCACATGTTTTTAAAAGCAATACATTTCTCAGCTGTTTTTTGTTGTTTTGTTTTTGGTTTGGTTTCTGAGGGTTTTTTGGTTTTGTTTTTTGTTTTGCTTGTTTATTTTTATTTTAGCTTTTCTTTTCCTATTGCTTAGCATATAATATATGTCCTACTGAGGCCTTCCACTTTGTGTGAGGGCTGAAGATTACCATCTATTCTTTTCCAGCACCTTTCTACGGCCCTGCTGGCTCTGCAGGATCATGTTTTCTCATTGCCAAATCATCCAAAGTGTTTCACAGAGCTATCTGGGCTGCATGGCAAGTACAGTGCAGAGCAAACACAGACAGCCGCCAGCTGCAGAGCTGTAGTGTGGGTCAAGAGGAGAGTGCATGGCTCTGACAAATTTTGTTTTTTGCTTTAGTACTTTTTGACTTTGTCAGTCTTTGCACTTTTTTGTTCCCAGTGGCAGCAAGACAGCTAGCAGTTCTGCCATTATCCCTCCACCAACTGAAGCTGGGAGAAAACTCCAACCTTGTTCCTCCCTGCAGATTTGATTCCAGACAGAACTGGCTCTGCCTGCTGAGCAGGACCAACACAGAGAAATGAGCTCGACAAGCCTGGAGGTGCTTACAAGTCAGATCTGATGGGGAATACTGACCTAACTGGACTTCCACCTCCAGAATTTGCAAGTTCAGAAGTTTGCAGAAGCATTTTGGCTCCTCGCTGAAGTCAGCAGAAGAAATGGGCTGATAAGTAATGAAAAGCCTGGTGAGATGTAAAAACAATTTCCTGAAGGAATTTGCAAGAAATTCTGAAGTGAGACAGGGAGGTAGATTTTGAAGCAATTTTATGTTAAACAGATAAAACATAAATCTATATAAAACCCAGTGACATAGGGAAGTATTGGAATTTTCACAGGCTGGTGTGGCAGTGTGATTTAATGTATTTAATAATTACAATAATTCATATAATTTAATGAATGCAGAAATTTGTAGGGTGATGTTCAATATTCCATGCCAGTGAGGACACTGGGAATGGTAAGAACCTGAGCATGTTTTTTTCTTTTTCTGCTCTTATACTGGGCACAATGTCTTCACCACCAACACCAGGATGGTGGTTCTTGATACAGGCTCCCTCAGAAGACTTCAGTGAAATGTAACGTAATGACACCACTTAACTCAGCCAAGACAGCTTCTCCAAGGCCTCTCTCTGTAAAACCACAGCCTCTCTCTCCACAGCCACCTCACAGCCAGTCCATGTTGTTTCTTAAGAATCTTTCAAAGCTACAACAGCTTGTGAGGATTTTTTACAGTGGTGTCTGGGTTAAGACATAAAAATATTTTCAAATATTTATATTAATATACATATATATATATTTGTATTTACCTTTAATTATCTATATAATTAAATTATAATTGATATAATATAGATAATATAATTATCTACATTATTAACTATATAACTATGCTTATGTAAAGGTAATTTAATATTGATAAGCTAGGCACAAGGTACAATTGTTCTCTGAACACTCAGCAAAAATGCAAGTTTTAACATTCAGATGAACTTCCACCCTATATGTTAAATAACTGCTCCACACAGAACCTTCCTCTGAATTCAGATACAGAACTCCTTAAAGCATATGCATTCGGTTATTTGCAACAGCACTCACTGCATTAGGTTAAGGTTCATGCACAATGAATTACTACAGGCAAAACTACAGGTAAAATTAAACACAAAATTACATTACCAGAAGTAAAATTTGTGGCAAGGATTATAACGCTGGTTTCTTCCCTCTAATTTTATCTATTACAAATAATTTTTACAAATTAAGCTAAACCACATCAGAAAAGTGGCATAGCTTATTGTGTGCTAATGCTCTTTGTCAATGAAAATGAGGGTGGTAATCTAAAAAGACACATTTCCAGGAAGAGGTTCTTTATTTAGATTGTCCTGAAAATCATTCATCCCACAGCTCCTTCTACTTTCTACTGTTACAGGAATTTAATGTTCTATTAGAACTAACTTTGGTTTCCAATTAGAAAATACAGTCCATTCCAAAAAATAAAGTACTTGAGGCAATACAGACTGAGAGATTGGTGGTAATGTTGTTTAACAAATTAAGAACAAATCGGAAATGTAGGAACCATTAAGTTTGCTTCATATTGCAGGTGTTGCATTGGTCCCAGAAAAGTCACTTATCTTCCCATAGTTTTTATTTCTTCCATCTATAACGAAATGATAATACATATCTCTGAAGATTGACAGGCTGATCAGACAGACATGGCTATCTACAGGTGAACTATAAAAATAATTTTAAAAAAAAAATTACTCTCTGCTTTTCATATATAATTGTGTGCTGTTGTGATGATTTGCACAAGCAGAAAATTCTTATTTGTGTGTTCTTTGAAATTTCTTTAACACACATGAACTTAAAATTTATATTACATTAGTAAAAATACTACATTTCCAAGTTTTCATTTTCCATATTTATTTTTCCAAATTTCTGTAAATTTATCTAAATATACCAAATAGTTTTGTGGTTTACTACAAACATATTTGCTGCAAAACTATCAAAATTTTAATTAATTTAAATATTTCTAAGGTTTCATAACATACTCTAAAGAAACTTTCTCAGTTGGTTTTCATGTGTATTCAAGGAAAGTAGGACAGTTAAACTGTTTTTCAAGGGATTAGTATAACAACTTCAGACAAAATTTAGCACACACAACTAGATCTTGGTTAAAATATTTTTAGATTATTTCTTAGAGTTTAGACTATGTCTTTGGAGAGTGATTCTTAAAAAAACCTTCAAGTGGTCCAAATATCTCATCAAGACTCAATGGCCTTACTTGGAGCTTTGTGAAGGACTTCTACACTGTACTTATCTGCAAAGCAAAGACCCTGCAGAAATGCAGATAAAAATAATTTGTTTCTCCTTCTGAGATTACCTATTTCTTAGGGGAAAATAAAAAGGGATTCTGAAATAAACCAAAAAATATTGGGACGGGTGATTTCAGACTTTGTGTTTTTAATGTATACAACGTCTAGTTTATATTTTTTAAAATCCAGGCAGAAAGGGGCAAAGATGCTTAACGTCTTTGTCTTTGGCATGAAATCACAGAGCCTAAATACAGAAATGCTATACTAAGTGAAAGCGGGAACATGACATATATCTGGTGAAGCATCGTTTGGAATCACATTTCCCTTGCTATTGACCACATAAAAAGTCTTTGGACATCAGTGTGATAAATTAGGTACCCAGTGGTGGGGAGTCTTTTCTGCTCACTAAAAGAAATTAAAGAATTTAAAAGAGAGAATTAGAGAATTAAAAACAGATCTGTAAATACATATTCCTTTTATGAAGTAAAAATTTCTGTCACATACATTGGCCTACTTGGCTAATAATGGGGGAGACAAGGTAGTGCGAAAATAACAAAGCTCTAAAGGAAAGCAGAAGTCTTCATGGTGAGAATCACTGATTTCCTGTTACCTTTCAGAAGTCAGGAATGAGAAAAAGGTTCTGCAAGAACTGCTGGCTCTGTTTTACTCAGAATGAAATCACTCTGTATTACAATGCCAATTTTCTCTTTTCTGGAACTCAAAATCTTAATCCCAGAGGGTTCTGGGGCATAAGAAATACCAAAATTTCAAAATCTACCACCAGTTATGATAAGTATTTGAACCTATATAAGGATAAGTCACAATTTTCACCTTGCTTTATACTTTCATATTTTTTGAAGTACAATCAAAACACTAGCAAGTTTCCAGTAGATGATGAACTTTATTTACACAGTTATAGGCACCCACACACAGAGAATCTCTCAAGCTAAATCTCTTGACCACTCTTCTTTGAGAAGATATAGAAAGAAAAAGGAAAAATTTCCATTATGGTTCCTAGTTTTATAATAGAGGATTTTTGTCACTAAAACTTTTCGTGTCTCTGTTGTAACAGCAAAACAACATATCTGAAGATTTAAATAAACAATCAGTTGTTAGTACAAGCTGATTTGATGCTTTTTAAAATCCAATTGACCTTTGCAAAGGCAAAAGCAAAAGAGCAATACTTGACATTTTGCTGAAAGTAAAGAAAACATAATTTAGCAATTTTCATCCAACTGTGGTTAGCTCCAGCTTCACAGTTGCTCAACTCCTTCCAGACTCAAATGCAGTCCTCATATGCATCAGAAAACTTCCTGAGAGAGTTGCTTCTAAACAGTTATATTCAAACCTCACATCTAACTGTCCACATGTTCCATTTTGGAGAATGTAATCCATCACAAAAATTCTATATGGAAAGGTGGTTCACTGACAACATTACATTCACATACGTACAAACAAACTGACTTATAAATGATTTGCAACAGTTAACACTGCAGTTAACACCTTAAATTAATGGAATTTTGTTAACAATGGATGGAAACAGATGGAAACACTGAATATCTTGAAGAACTCAGTGGTATGAGGTCACACCACACTCAATGTTTCTGAGCAGGTTAGATGTTTAAGTGTTTGTCCCACAGCTGTCACTGTTATTAGATGCTGGCAAGGTGAATGCAAGTAGGAAAGATGTTCAATGCTTTGCCTGTGCTCTCACGTCATACTGCCTTCAGAAAAGAACCAAGATGCTGGAACTCAAATGTTGTTCTTAATTAGACTAAATTCTGAAAACAGACTGAAGTCACTGAAAAACTAGGGTATACTATTTTGCATGCAATATGACACCAGTGTGATTATATAGCTACTGGATCAAGGCCAATATTGACACAGGCAATAGATGACAGATAACATGTGAAATTCTTTCAGGCTTCTGAAATAAGATTTTCAAATTCCTGCTCATGATTTTTTTCCCCCTTCTGCTACAATGTACAGGATTCATCTCTTTGACCAATGGGCTTAGAAATGTCACAGGATCCCAAATAATGCATCACCAATACCCTTTACAATAGCATTTAAATTGCTCTTGTTTACAAAGTAAGCATCACATTTGCTTCTTTCAGACCTATATTATGCTGCTGATTTGCATTTGTCATGAGCTAAGTGAAACACTCTTCCTAGTTTCTACTTCTTATATGTATATACATATATATATATAAGCTTATCAATTCATAGCAGAAATTCTTTCACTACTTGTATCTTAGTGCATAATTCTCCACTTAGTGTGATTGGATTGCACAGAATTCCTACTAAGTCATTCTGCAGACTAAAACTCATCCATTTCATTACACAGGATACATCAGTCTTCTGAACAATACCTAAATCTCTTTAATAAAACAGCTATACTAGCACTTCTTCTGCCACGCTCACAAGAAAAATTCAAGTAAAGGTTTGTATCAAGATCCCGTATTATTATTTTTTATACTTTCCTTATTTTATTTTCACCATATTTTTCCTTAAATCTTGCTCCTTCAATTTTCCTGAGAAACTGTATTTAAATACCTGCTATGAGTTAAACAGATCTGCTGCTTTTATTTTGTCCAGGTTTGTAGATAACAGCTAGGATAATATCAATACATCTAAACCAGGTATTATTTATAAGCGTCTTATCTTACAAATAAGACAGTATTGAAACTTATAAATAAAACTGCTATTGAAATGACAGGGTTCTAGCTGTCAAAATCAAAACACAGTTAGAACACAAGATGTAATTGAACCATTGTTGTAGCATAAAAAGTTTTGCTGATGTATAGAAGTCTCCCAGGCTTATTTCAGGATTCTTTCTTCATTGCATTCCAAACCATTTTTGAGTTAAAGACAACCTATTTTCATATCATGCTACTGTTTCTAAGAGTCACTATTTCTTTTGGCCACTTACCACATCTTTAGTCCACACCACCAACAAGGACAAGAGGACATAGTCTTAAACCACCCTAGTGGAGTTTTAGGGTGGATATTAGAAAGAAGATCTTCAGAGAAAGAGTGATGGGGCATTGGAATGGGCTGCCCAGGGAGGTGGTATGTGACAGGGTTCACAGGGTTCTTAGGATGAGGGAAGAGACAAGAATGTTGACTCCATGTTTCAGAAGGTTTGATTTATTATTTTATGATATATATTATATTAAAACTATACTAAAAGAATAGAAGAAAGGATTTTATCAGAAGGCTAGCTACGAATAGAAAGGAAAAGGAATAGAATGATAACAAAAGCTTGTGTCTCGGACAGAGAGTCTGAGCCAGCTGACTGTGATTGGCCATTAATTAGAAGCTACATGAGACCAATCACAGATGCACCTGTTGCATTCCACAGTAGCAGATAATTATTGTTTACATTTTGGACCTGAGGCCTCTTGGCTTCTCAGGAGAAAAAATCCTAAAGAAAGGATTTTTCATAAAATGTGTCTGTGGCTATGATGGAGTCACCTTCCCTAGAAGTGTTTAAGAAACAACTGGACATGGCACTCACTGCCATGGTCTAGTTGACAAAGTGGTGTTGGGTCACGGGTTGGACCTGATCTCTTAAGGGTTTTCCCAACCTAGTTGATTCTGTGATTCTTTAGAGGAAAACATTTCTAAAAAGAATACATTGAAGATTTTCTTTTAGGCTAATTTTGTGCTGGTTTGGACAACTTCCGATTCCTTATTTCCTAGGCTAGCGAAGTTATTCTCAACTGCACTTAAAGAGCTATTCTGTCTTCACTGTAAAATAAGCATTTGCATTGATGAGTGATTTGTTACAGATACCAAACTAACTGGGTTGTTATTTTATTCTTCACAGTGAGAAAAGTCGACTCATATTGACAGAGGTGGAAAATTAAAAGAACACACCTGATGCCAAGTCCTTTTTAGCAGATATACTTCTACCCATTGCAGCAATTATAGTTGCATTTCTTACTTGTTACATGCTACATAATTCTGGCCATTACTAACACCTCCTAAGGAGAATGGCTAAAATTGCTTTTGCACTTTCTGTTGCAAAAAAATTGGTGCTAAGAGATTTTTCCTGAAATATATCAATGTAAAATTCTTCAAGAATGAATGAAGGAAATTCATAGATGCTGGAAGATTTAAAATGTTATTTAATTACAGTAAAAAATGTATTATAGCCACATTTTTCTATTTTAAGTGAGTCACTTAAAAGTCTAAATGCTTTTTTCTGTGATTAGTTGAAAATCCAGTAAATCAAAGCCCACTTCAGTATACTTTTTCACTGTGTATTTTTTAAACACATTATAAACACAGCTCTAAACACAAACTACTCTTCTGACATCAATTTCTCATGTATTTCAGTTCTATCCTAACAATGCTTTCTATTTTTACTTGACACTGCAGACTTTTTTCTTTGTTTTGTCTTCAGCTATAGAGTGATTTTGGGTCAGTTATGTATGGACTTGAATAGCTAAATGGAATCTTTAACTATAATTTCATAAGTAATAGAAATTACAGAACACAGAAATAATGTGTTAAAGTACATTTCAGGTGGTAACTAGGAACAGAGAGGACTCTTTTTAAAGAAAGAAGTTGCAAACATAGAAAAAGGGATATAAAATTGTTGCATTCTCTTAATTCACAGTGTAATCAAGTCTCATGGACAGCTTGTGCTTGCACAGCTACTATAATGCATACTACCAATGCTACTGTCCAATCAAGACTACAACCAAGAAGTTTAGCTGATGTCAAAAAGTGTGAAGGCTCAAAAGTGAAAAGATGCTTTCTTTACTTGCTTTACTGTAGTTATTTTTACTTTAAAAAATTGCACATAGTGAACAACTTTCAAGGTTAAGTGAACAGCTCTGAGTATACTATTGTCTTTCCTTCCAGCTAAGAATCCAAGCCACCAGAAGCCACCAGCTTTATTGAACAGATGTCAAAATGCACATGTGAATTGCTTTGACTGTGTATTTTATTTTGTGTCTGGGGTACTATTTGAATTGTTTGGCCTGTGTTTAACTGTGTTTGGTTTGTGCACTTAGCTGACAGAAGATTTGGTTGGACTCTATCTACTTGAACAAGCATATGTCCTTTTCTTGACAGCTTTGATATAAATTGTAGTTCATCCTGGCATTACTATGAGGGCTTCATTGCCTTTTGTTGGGCTAATTTGCAGTGTAGAAAAACCTTTTGCAAAATCTGTAGGCAGCCTTTTACATTCAGCATCTCATGTCTGCCTAATACTGGGTTCTGTTTAGTTTTGTGTGGCTTTGATAATCTGAACCACTGCATGGGATCTTCTAGTCTACCTCTCACTCATCAGAGCAGAAGCTTTCAGAACACGTCATAAGACACAGGAAGTGAGCCTATTTATAGTGGTGGCCCTCTCTGTGTCCCCAGGCTACGTCCCAGAGTTGAATAGTATGTTCTAGGAAAAAATACATATTTCATTTGTGACTGGTACTGGCATGAGCTTTATAAACTGTGTACTTTTGCTTTCCTGCATAATATAATTCAGCAACTTACAGAACACTGTATCTTTACTCACTTTTTACTATCACAATATGTGGTATTTTTTAAAATTTATTTCTCCTTCTAAAATTGTGTCATCTTGATTTCTCTTAGTATATTTTCTATTGTTTCATTATAATATTTCAGGTTTTTTTGTTGTTTTGGTTTTTTTTCCAACATAGTAGTTTTCTTTGATATCTTATCTCCCTTTCTACTCAAGCTAGCCTTTCCTCCCATTCTGGCTTGCCACAGCTATTTTAATTATTTTAATTAATTTGTTTAATTAATGAAGTTTGGTTAATCTCATCTTCTCCAGTCAATGTCAGGTTTGGATGTGCACCCGTTCACTTGTTTTCTGTATTCCCATATTTCTTGTTAAAGGCTTTTCAGATATTTGTACCCAAACGTCTGAATTTTCTCTTATTGCAATCTACTAAAAATAAGCTGACTTCTGGAACTTTTTGCAAAATTTATCTCTAAAGTGAGATATTGCGTTAGGCAAGTCAGGCCATTTGCCCAGTTTGGAAAACTACCAGTCAGCTCTTCCACATTTTTCCTGTGTTTCTTGGGAAGAAGTACTTTGCAAGTAACACTGATGCTTATTACATGGACATGAGTTGTCGAGTATGCTCAAACACAGAACAGGCAGACATTTAACCCTTATCTGCATCATCTAAAAAAACCACAAAAGGAATTTTTGAATGCCGTCATTAATAATGGATTACCTACCAGTTGTCATTTATTTTTTCCCCTGATATTCCTGAAAAATGGATGTTTTATACTGTTGGTGGGTAATATCACAGTATTTCATAAGAGTAAGGTTTCAATTCAAAATTACTTATTAAAAAATTAAATTAATTAAATTATTGCTAAGAGAGGGGAGTGTTGGGACTTATTGCAAGGAAACTGTGACTGGGGTAGCTGTGGCATACCTAATGACTTGTAGTTTACAGTGTAGATATATTCTTAAGTTATAGAGGATGGAGGTGTGTAGTGCAGTGCGCCGGCAATATAGCCAAAGAATATCTAGATTATACTAAGAAAATCAGCTGCAGAGAATAGACTAGGAATGGACCTGAAGTCCCTTTTAGACCCTTTTACAAACAACAGGAAGAGATCCAACCACTGAACTTTAGATCCATTGAATGCAAATAAGTCTCTGTTGATGTCAGCTATACAAATCATAAACATTCTCCTAACTACAGGAAAAACATGGTGATCAATTAGATGGGTATAGTGCATGCAAAAGAGCTTGAGAAATTTCAAATATTTGAGAGGTGTACTCAAGATAGCAGCTTATTCTTTCACTCCTGACCCCAGATAAACATGTATCTTGTGAATAAATCGAATAAATCCACAATGACAATTGTAAGTTAAGAAGAGAGGTAAATATTTTTTCTGTTTCACAAGGCTTATCGTGCCAGAGCAATGGAGTTTCTGCATCACAGATGCTGTCTCAATAGGAAAATTAGGTGCATAGCGCTAAGGAATTCAAAATACCCAACACACTTCTTTTTCTTTCATGGTTTTCTAAATGTTTTTATTTTGTAAATCAGCCATTGCCCTCCCACTTGCATGTTTACTCCTGAAGTTACAGGGAAATGGTTACTTTCCTCTCCATGTACTAGAATAGTTCCTACTATAAACTTGTCTCTGATGGGAACCATTTCCTGCAGGAAGTTCTTGGAAACAATTTGTACTGAGTGGATGACTTTTCAAGCAAGTGCATTCCCTGGGAAATGCATGTCATAGGGCTAAACAAACAAAATGGATTATATTCAGTGTCCTCTCAATCTCTTGTGTTGAATCTATTTGAATATCCAACACATTTTAATGGATCACGTTCTGCTTCTTTACACAGTCCATAGCTCCTGGACAGCTGGGAACCAGGCATCTACTTCCTGTAAACTATTTCATCTCCTCTTTCCTGTCATGAAAAAAACTCTTAAAGAGCAATGAATTGCTTTCCAGCTGAAACAGGGCTCGTTGTGTAACAGAAATGCTCACCAATAAATGGTAAACCCACCTTTTATTGTAAAAAACAGCCTTGTTTTAACAATCATCAATTCTGAGAGCTGACCAAGATACGAGAATAAGATGCCAACAGAATGCATGACAAAGACAGGTAGTTTCTACTGCTATCATTATGAAAATGTGTTATCCACTATTGAGTCCACTATTTCCCAGTCACAGACAGATTGGCTGAGATTAAATCTTCAAAGGACACTGGACATGACTGTTCATGAGCTGGATACACATGGCTCTGCATAGCCTCTGGGTCAGAAGGACTCTCAGCAGGAAGTGTGTACTCCCCAGGACCAGCCCCTCATCAGTAGGAACATGGTCTAAAAATCCTTTCTGAAGCTGCACCTGCCTACAGCAAAACCTTCAGTAATAAAAAATACCTTATTCAGTATTAAAAAAACCACCTTATTCAGTAGTGGTAATACATAATTTTGTTCTACATAAAGACTTTGCATGCTGATATTTTCTCTGACTTATTTTGATCTGATTATTTGATGAATAGCATAGATTAAAGAAATTTACAGGCTTTTCACCTTGTTCCTTCCCTGTTTTTCATTTCATGCTGTATGTCTGATCACTTGAATTACACATTAGTTTTTCCATTTCTTGACTAGATAAATCTTAACTTTAAAAGAATAGAATGGTCCATATGGGATGGCTATTTAAAATGTGGGGGCATTCCAGGAGATATTTTTAAAGCTTCTTTTACTACGGAGATTTACAAAGCACCGAATACAATCATCTACTAAAACAAACAAATTTAAAAACTGTAGTACTGTGAAAGAACTACTCTATTTTTTTAACTTCTCCCAGGGTACGCAGCACCAAAAAACTGTTTTCCTTTTAAGTATTTGGTAGCTTTATACTTTAAAAAGCAGTTAGGAAATAGTTATAAAATATAATGGATACTGTTCTATTACATTTTACATGACAAAAATCCAACAAAGGATAAAAATCCACTTGTAATGCATGGTGTATAAGTTATTAAGCTCCTCATAGTTGAAAATAAAGTTCTTCTTTACTACTGTTTGAGTTGGAGCTCCAACCATGCATGTTTTAGTTTAAAATAATAAGCAGGAAGAGACTATGCATTTGAAATGTTTTTACCCTCTTTGAATAAAGAAAAAAATTATTATATATTTCAGGTTTTACCGATTCTCTTGGGCTAGAAAGAACAAAAGTAAAAGATTTCTTTTCCTGATGTGGAAGATCAGTATTGACATAATGTGAATAAAGATGCTGTATTAAGTTCTTCAGGTCTGTTGAAATATACAGTTATTTCCCAGATATTAGTAACGATCATTAAGGCAAGATGCCAAAAGAGACCACATCTACTGGTGAAGCAGAGCAGAAGTACATATTGATATGTCAATATATATATAATATTCAAACAACAATATATACAGAAAAATCAAATATATTTCTGGGAGAATAAAGTACATTTTTTTATTATTAAAAAAAATATTTCTGAGATGTAATTTCAAAATTATTTTAACACTGCCTAAGGAAACACTCACATTTTCAATATAAAATAAATACATTTTGTGAAAATATGCCTTTTTACTTAATTTTTATTTGATGGGGTATAAAGATTTTTAATATTGGGAAATAAAAGTTGTCACAGAGGTTTCTGTTCTAAAAAAATAAGAATGGCGTATTTGAGTCCAGAAGTACTTGTCCTCCAAAGATTTTTATATATAATTTTAAATCTCCTGCTAATTTCACTGTTTTCTGACATCAGAGGTATTTTCCCATCTGTGATATAATAACCATTATTCTATAAATAATTCAGCAATTAGCAGTATGGTATCAAATGCAGTGCTGCAATGCATTGGTTTCTCTATCCAAACACTTATACAGGTAAAATTTTGGAAAGAGCTATTTATATTTTTTTATTATTAATGATGAACATTTAGCCTTTATTTTTCCTTTTTCAATAAAAGTTATTTGCTGTATGAGAAAAGCCAAGCCTCAAGGCTCACCTCTTACAATGGAAAAAGATTCTGTCTTATGCCTTTAGAATTTAAAATATTTGTGTGGTTTTTATTATTATTATTTTTGTTGTTATTATTATTATTATCATCATTACTATCATTATTATTAGTATTAATATCTACAGAAAATTTAAATAGCGATTTTGCAAAGGCTGCAGGTACTTCAGTTTTACTGGTATAATTATCTCAGTAACATTTACATACAGAAGCAAGCAGTTTTCTTTCTGAGTGTATTAGCTATGAAATGAAATCTATGTAATTATAGTGCTATTGTTTAAAAATAATGAATCCCTTGCTTTAATATGCATTCCATATGTCTGTTTGAGAAGTAAACAGAATGCGCACTTCCACACTGTGACAGTGAGTTACTGGATGATATTCAGCAGGTGAAGCCAAAATGACAAATGTGAGTGGAGAAAACACCCCTAGGTCAGCAAGAAGACCAAAGGACCAGATGCTGGCTCTTACCTGCAGGCTGTTGAAGATGATGAAGAAGACTAACATCCAGAGTTGTCGGTAAGCCATGTGCAGTCCTCCCCACAGCCAGGTGATGGAAATCAGGGCAAAGAGGTACAAGACCAAGGGGATCTCTGCAAACCACAAACACAGAGTTTCAGCGGCTGTGCCCTTGGAAAAAACACTTTTTAAAGAATTACTGACACAGAACATAGTTTCGCTGTGTGTGGCTAACCTTGGAGCTTGTTCTCCAGTGGTGGGCAGCCCTTGTCCTGCTCTAGTTGGGTGGCAGTCTCAGGACTTTTGTGACCCCACCTGGGATCAGAAGACCAGCAGAAGGATGTCTGGGAGGTATGAGGGGCAGAATGAGCACAGCCCAGCTCAACAAACCAAGTGGTGGGAAGAGCGCACATGAAGTCAAAAAATATGCTGAACTTTGGAAAAGAATAGAAGAACTCTTGGCAAGCTCTAGAAATTTTGAGAGAAAATTGATTTCTAAGAATTGAGAGGAAAGGGAAAAGAAGGAAAGTATTATGGTGAGTTGGTTTTGCATGGCTCGATTTTTTTTGAGGAGGGAAGACGCCAGCCACAGAAGTAATTTTTCCTGTGGGAAGCTGCTAGAAGCTTTCTCTATGCCTGGCAAAGTCAATCGTGGGCTGGGTCTAAAAATAGGCATGCTGCTAAGCCAATTAAAGTAGTTGGTAATGCCTCTGTGATTACATACTTAAGAAGGAAAAAAAATACATGCAATTCCTCTTCCTTCTTCTCCTCCCAGGGTGGCAAGGTGGCCACTGGGGGCCTTCCCAGTGTGACTGGGACCATGTGGCCAGGGCTATCTCAGCACAGTCCACAGCAAACTGTGCTCGCTTGGCTGTTTTAACTAACCATGCTGAGGGCATAAGGACACAGGCAGCAGCAGCAGCTGCTCCTTTCAGTGCCCCGCATGAAGAGAGGCGCTGAACGGAGCTGGCACTGTGGCAGCTGGTGCCACCTGTGCTGTGCTGGCGAGGACCACCTGGCCAGCAGCAAAAGTCATGACAAGCAATTCCTCAATGCAGAGCTTGGATGGGATCAACCCTATAAGAATCTTTCAACTCACAGAACTTGAAAACAACCAAACCTACAGACCCCAATTCTTTCCTATGTCAGAGAAAAGGAAAAGGTGAAGACACATGAGAGCAACATGGGGACACCAAGGTCAGTGAAAGGATGGAGGAGCAGGAGGTGCTCCAGGCATCAGAGCTGGGATTCTTCTACAAGCCATGGTAAGGACTATAATAAAACAAACTATTTCCCTGTAATTTGTGAAGTACATGTGGGGATGCAGAGGTGCACTCACAGCCTGTGAGAAAATGTGTTCATGCTGGAGCATGTGGAAGCTGAAAAGCTGTAGTCTAGGGGGAAACTTGAAGAAAGAAAGAAGACCCTTGCTTCCAGAGATAGAGAAAGAGAGTCCTTGCTTTAAAACTAGACAGTTCATCCTTAAAAGACTACATTCCATGAACTAATGACCTATGCAAACGGTTGTGGGAAGACTGCTTTGCCCGTGGGAGGTACTCACTTACAGCAGGTTGGGCGGGACTGCTACTCATGAAAATTAGAACCACTTTAGAGAAGTTACAAAGAACTGTTTCCTGTGAGAAGGACCCCACAACATAACAGAAGAGACTCTTCTTCCTAAGCAAACTGAAGATTTTTTAAAAATAACAGATGGAATAAAAAAATGACTAAAAAACTGTTTTGTCTCCCTGCACTGTCAGTGGGAAGGAAGGAAGAGTGGGAGTGGGGTGGAGAAAGGGTGTTCTAAAGGTTTATTTAGTTTGCATTCTCCTCTTTTAATTTTTTTAATATTTTTTTCCTTTTGTCTTTTAAGTTTTGAGCCTATTTTGCCCTTAAAGTGTTTCCTCCTAATCCTTATCTCACACCATAAGCCTTTTGGGTTTTTTCTTTCCCCCTCCTCTGCTCAACTATAACAGAGGACAATGAGTGAATGGTTTTTCATGGCTGCCTGGCATCTAGCCAGTGCCAAACCATGACACATGGTTACATAAGTGGTCCCAGCTCTGGCCACTTACAGGGTTGTAGGAAATGATAAGAATAGCTTATTCTTTGATTTGTTGTTATTTTCCTTTTCAAGTCAAACATAAGACATCAGACCCCAAAAAACTTACAGTGACAATTTCCTCTCAGCCCAAGAGACCCACAAGATAGACTTTGAACCAGTTAACTTCATTCATCTTCAAAAATATGTGCAGAATCTGTCCTTAAGGATGCACACATTCTCCATTTTATGTTCTCCACTATATTTACAGCATAAAAGATTTAGGGAATGCTGGCAGGAAGATGTCTGCCTGGACAAAGTTTGCAATAAGGAAAACAAAAGTTTTCACCTCCACATGTTCTCCAGAAACTGAAAAGAGCCAGCCCCTGTGTTACCATATTTGCAGCAGAATTCAAAGTCCATGTTTGCCAGGTCTGCACACTGCTTGGCCAGACACTCCCCTCTCCACATTAGTTATGAAGCATCAACAAAAAGTGGGTATGTGTTTTTACAGGCATTGCTCCAGAAACAGCAGTTTGGGAGCCCTTTAGCCATTTTTTTTAATATTGCACAAATAGTAAGGGCCTTCTGAATGTAGGCAATACCCCACATCATACAGACATAACATTTTAACCAGAAAAACTGTAAAGATACTGGCTTTTTGCCACATACTGAATATTGGTACAGTTCCGTTCTTTTTTTTCCTCATTGCTAATAATTGCCTAGTTATCAGTATTGCAAAGAGCTAATACAGAGTTGAAACTGTGGCATCATTTAAAGCCTTGGATCTTCAAGTTCTGTATACCCATTTGTTGGATTTTGATCCAACAAAAGCTCAATAATTAGAGCAAACATATCAGAAAAAAAGCACAAATTCTTTTAAGTTCGTAAAATCAGAATTGCACAAAGAAAGAGAATGCTAATAAATAGTCTTGATATGGACCAAAATAGTATAATTATTTGTAGTTTTCTTCATGCGAATATAAAACCAATAACCCACTCCCAAAGAAATCCCAAAGGGTTATTCTGAGCAGATGAAACTTCCCTGATATGACTTTTACTCTAAGTCCAAGTGAGTTATTACTAAGGATAAACCTTCGTGGATAAGACTTATGATGTGGAGAAGTCAGCTCAAAATTACGGTGATGTAACTGAGACACAGACAAGCAATTCTGTTGGGTATTATATAATCCAATCATGCTGGTCCCCATTTTTGGTATACTTACCAGACTGTTTTTTAATACCAGAAGTGATGGAAGATTTTATTTAAGCAACAGGTAGTCCACACCCTCCTTAAATACATACAAATGTATATATGCATGCATATATCATTGTCCTGACTGTTCCTGACTTTCCTTGAAAAATGTCCCTGTTTCCTTACTATAAGCTTAAGAAACACTGACAGCATTGACAAATTCAATACAGATAAATGCAGTTTATGTAGCTCTAGTTGCAGCTTGTTAGAGCTTGAAAACTTACCATAGTCCAGCTTGATATTTAACTTGGTGAAATTGTATTCATTCAATTTACCAAACAACTAGAAGTGTCCCCTGTTAGTCACTCCTTCATTGTTGAGAAAAGATAATTTCCTTGTTAATCTGTAAAATTAATTTTCTGTTCGGAGGGCTGCAGTACATTGTAATAAATTATTAAGGGTAATAAAATTGTAGTTTACTACAGTAGGAGAGTCCTTAGAGTAAACACAAGATTTTGTAAGTGATTCACACAAAAACAATGTGAGAGAAACTTCCAAATTCTCGAACTGTGAGAATTTGAAAGATAGGCTGTAGTATTTTCATTATGAGTTTGGATTAGATTACAAAACTCATAATCCAGGGAAAATATGAGGATGATGGAAAAACTCAGTCACCTCATCAAGAACCTAAAAGGAACTGTACTAGGTATATAAAAAGTTTGTCTGGCCTTGCTTTTAAGAAGGGCCAAAAAAGTTGGATGGATATAATACTTCTCCCAGCGATTCTCCCATTTACAACTCAGGAGATTCCCTAACCAGACACAGGGCTTTTTTCCCTATTTAGTAATCTTCAGGGGACTTTTCTTTCACAAAATCATTCTGAACTTCTTAAGTTCAGAAGAATTATCAGAAGAATAAGGAACACTACAGTAATATCATAAGATTCAGGTAATAAAATGCCAGATTGCCCAGCTGAAAAAGCTGTGAGCCTTGTATATGTTGTTTGGTTTCCCTATAGTAGAAACAAGAAGAAAGAATAGGAAACAAAACATGAAACATTTCCGAACAGTTATGATGTCACCGACACTGTTTTTAAGTTTGCAACAAACGAAACCCTTACAAATAAACCTGAAATAAACCTCACAAAGAAGAGGAAGACTGGTGAAGTTTAAAGTTTCATTCTCTGTTGCATTCTAAGGTATCAGGAGATGTCTCTGTTCATTGCAGGGAGGTTTGACTAGATGACCTTTAAAAAGCCCTTCCAACCCAAGCCATTCTATGATTCCATGGTTTGCAATGACCTACCAAGAAAAATAATTTCATGATCTCCTATGTCTACACCCAAACCTACTGCAACCTAAGCAGGCTGCTTACTGATGTCCGCAAAGAAGTTCAACCCCCTAGGACTGTGGTTCCAGTGAGCCAGGGCACACTTCTTCAGAAATAAGAACTGCAACACTTTTCACACTTCTGTGCCTGAAAGGATTGGACAAGTGGTGATAGATATTAAATTTTAGAACATGGGATGAACCTGCCTAAAAAAAAGAGAAAAAATATTTTTCAGTACCATTTGTATCCTGTCCATCAACTCCCTTTGTATGCATGAAACACCTCTTTTGGAAATCATGGGAAGGGGATATCTGCCAGCCTCTGTATCTGAGAACACTAAGAGCCATGTGGCCTCTTGGTAGTCCAAGACTGGGAGGACAAGCAGCATTGAAGAATAAAGAAGTGGAAGCAACTGTGAAGATGAAAAAGAAGATGAGGAGGAGCCTTGCACCATGACGCACTGTCATACTTTCAATGGCTCACCTAACAGCACGTTGAAGATTGAGGTGGATTAAAATACGGCAGTGTAACTTCACTAATGAAGTGACAGTTCCTGTGCTTAACCTCTCATCCCTGTATAGTGCCTATTGATTATGAATTAATAGTTTGATGCTGTCTATTACAACCTATTTTACCAGGCAGAGAGGAAGCAACAGAAAACCTCCTGTACAATTTCAGGCAGTGACTGCTCATGGTGCATAGTGAAAAATTATTGGAAAATGCCTTCCTGTTAAGAGGGGCTTTTTTCTTTAAAGTGAGGAAAAGCAATGGGCAAGCACTTAGAACATCTACTAACTGAATTACCAACAACTCACTTAAACAAAGGCATCAAAACAGAAGTCCTTCCTTCCTTCCTTCCTTCCTTCCTTCCTTCCTTCCTTCCTTCCTTCCTTCCTTCCTTCCTTCCTTCCTTCCTTCCTTCCTTCCTTCCTTCCTTCCTTCCTTCCTTCCTTCCTTCCTTCCTTCTGCCACTTCTTTCCTTCTGCCACTTCCATCCTTCCCTGATATTAGGCAGAACAACAAGTCTGAGCAATGAAAAATGTTAAACTAAATATAAATTAAGAAAACTGAAAATTGTTAAATAATATTAATGCTTTGATGATATTGCAGAATATGTCTTTGCAGAAAATATCTATATGATTTAACTGTGGAAAATAAAGCATGAACTGTGCATTCATAATGTATTTAAATGTCTGTATTTTCACCACCGTGTTGGTCCATATTATTTTCTTTTCCCATTTTCTTTATTCTTTTTAATAAATAAGAAATTCAATAAAAGAGGCAATTGAATAATACAGCTTTAATTGTATTCTGAGTTTACATATAAATATTTACTATGTGTCCTCTCCTTAGGCTGGCTCTTAAACTGCAACTGATAATGCAACCTTAATAGCTTTTAACAGTTTTTAGCTAAACATGAAGATCTACTGCAAAACCTGAAAGATCTTTATAAACTTTTTTTCCCAGAAGACTGGGGAGAGTGTGCTGCTTCACAGAATTTCAACAATTTTTGGGAGACCTAAATTAGTAAAATATTTACAGGCTATTGCTTAAGAAGTCACCAGTTAAACTTAGCAATGTAAATATAAAAATGTCACAACAACATTTTTTTAAAATAAGCTTGAAAACCAGTGTTCCAAGTCCTGCTGGCTTGGTTTTCAATTGTTTTTGACAGCTGCAGTAAAAAAAAAAAAAAGGGGGTTTGGTAACAGGATTTTGTGGCCAAAATA
This sequence comes from Agelaius tricolor, assembly GCF_023055355.1. Classification (NCBI taxonomy): domain Eukaryota; kingdom Metazoa; phylum Chordata; class Aves; order Passeriformes; family Icteridae; genus Agelaius; species Agelaius tricolor. Next base: position 6,409,492 of record NW_027269287.1, on the reverse strand, counting down.
AAAAACAAAACAAATCAGGTTCCTCTCATAAAGTTCAAAGAGGGAAATATACCACCAAGAAAATGCAATCAATGAATCATAACAAAACCATTGAATCCTCACTGGGAATGTTAAATGTGCAGAATTTAACAGTACCAGATACTGAAGACAAGAAAACTAATAGATCCATGTCCATGAAACTGAACTGAAAAAAAATGTTCATTGATAGTTTGTAGAAATAGGAAGTAAAAAATGTGCCAAAATATTTTGTTCATTAATATTTTTTTGATCTGCTGATCCTTGTAACAAGGAAAATTTTGAAATTAAAGTATACTTTCTAAAAGAAAAGCACATGTTCCATTAAGTATAACAAATACATCACTACTTCAAAATCATAAAAGACTAGCCTCTCAAACCTTTGCACTAAATCTCAGGGTTTTGGCAAACTTTCACACACAACTTTAAGACACCTTGTGTTATAATAAAAGGGGAAAAATAGGGCCTTTTATCATAGCTTATGCTATTACTGTTATGCAGGGAACATGGCACATCACAGAAAAGAAGCAAATCAACAGAATAAAGAAAAATATAATCCTATTTATTTCCACATAAAATTATTGAAATGCACAGTTGCAAAATATTAAATGAGTGCTAAAATTGCAACTGTGCAGTTACAATTCATGGATTTGAACTTGTTTCTGCAGACTTCTTCGAAGGAAAAAAGCTAATTTAGACATGTGAAGCATATTGCAAGCAATCTAAATTACACGAGTGAAGAGGATACATTTATGTTATTACCTTATTCAGATCTTAGTTCATTATTTCAACTCCTAATTATTTCAGCTTGTGCATTTTGTCCTAATAGAATTTTTAAAAATTCTCAAAGGCAAAGATTTGTTTTTCTCCTAATCACAAAAAAGAAAAGCTCCTAGAGCATTATGAAGACTAAAATATTATATACAGTGTGTGTGCTGAGTACTGTGAATGCATATAACTCAGTTGGTGTAGGCAGACTATTTAGCATGCTCTGTTGTGACTAGGAATTGCAAACTGCTAACACATTAAATGTATCTAGAGGCTGGAACTAGATGATCTTTAAAGTCCCTTCCAACCCAAATGATTCTACGATTTCATATTGAAGAAATTTATATGAAGGAAGATGAAAGTAGGAGTTAAAGTTTTGCAAGTAAATATCTAAGGCATTATTAATGAAGTTCTATTTTGACAACATGAAGTTTTAATCTTTACCTTAATTCTGGCACTTTTGCAATTATGGTATCTGATTCAGGTAAGTTGTACTGCATATTTATAAGCAGGGCATGCCAGTGAAAATTATGTAAGTTCAAGATTCACTCAATAAATGAAGCTTATCTATTTACAATTATCGGGGGGGGAACATTCAAGTTGTTCTGTTACATTTTTAAATCTTTTTTTGAAATTAGGAAAGGTTAGCAAACAGAAAACAAAACAATTTATATTGGATTGCTGTCCTGTTACTATTCATTTTCTGTATTTGCATATTAGGACCTGTCACTAGTGGGTTTTCACAGGGCTCCATCCTCAGCCCTGTGCTCTTTAAGATCTTTATTAATGACTTAGACACAGGACTGGAAGGAACACTAAGCAAGGTCACAGATAATACAAATGTGGGAGGATCTGTTGACTCTCGAAGGCAGGGAGGCCCTGCAGAGAGACCTCAGCCAGCCACAGGAGTGGGCACAGGAATGGGCAATCACCAACCACAAGAAGTTCAGTAAAGGAAAGTGCCAGATTCTGCACTGGGGTGGGGCAACCCTGGATGGATGGACAGACAGATTGGGGAATGAGATGCTGAAAAGCATGCCATGGAAAGGGATCCGGGTTCTTGGTCAAATACAAACTGAATATGAGTCACCAGTGCCCTGGCAGCCAGGAGGGCCAACAGTGTCCTGTGATGTAAACTTAAATATTAGTTAGCCCAAAGGCTGTTTATCCAATGAATCTCTGACTTGGCTCCTGTCAAGGCTAATTTTTGAGAAGGTAGTTTCTATATATAGGAGGACAGTCAGCCAACAGAACATGTTTGCTGAAAGGCTGGCAAACAGAATCTGTACAAAGTGAGGACTCTTTTTAAGCAAACTCAATGCCTACTTCTGAATGACTACAGAGATAGAGCTAGCATTCCTTGAAAATCATCTTTCCCAGTCTTTTCAGCCTTTCACACTTTTCTTTCCAATATTCACTTTTGAGAAGGAAAAAATGACTGCTCTAAGAGATAACTAATTCTTGACTCTCCCACTGCCCTTTCTTGAGCCCTCTACTGTCAAGGAAAATTCTCTGAGCTAAGTAAATTATATCCATCACCATGCAAACCAACATGACCAGTAACAGAAATTCTGGAACAGTAAAAAAGAGCACGAGAGGGCAAACTCACATATTTGCTGCTGCAGACAGGGTAATGAGAAGTGTGCATATTGCTCAAATTAAGATTTGGCTAACCTATTTACTTGCTTTTATTCTACACTAAAACCTTCATTTTATCATATTCTTTTACAGTGACAACCTAGTCACAGTAAAGAGTATAAACACTTTCTAGGAAGATCACAGACCGCTGCCAAAGGAATTGGCACCAATTACTAAAAGAGATTTTTTCTGGGCTAGCTGTCTATACCATAGTTGGGCTATGGTATTTTCTTGAAACTACCAGAATAAGGTACAAGAGATAAGAATTTACTAGGAATAATATAGAGGGCTAGGAAGAATATATGCATGACAGAAAAGGAGGTACAATTAAAAAAGGGCATTGTATAAATAAAAGTAATAGACCTTCCAATTATACCCTATCGTTTTCCAAGAAAATATTTATCTGTCTAGAAACAGATCATCTTTGCAGCTACCAAATGTTTTCTTTTAAGCATGTACAGTGAAACCCAGCATTGTTAGTCTGCTCTCAGGAAAGAAAAAATACACAGTATTCTCCTTTAGTGTGGGTAGTAACAAACTCTGCTCATAGGAGAGAAAAAAGTAGTAAACCACCATGCTACTACCTAAGTTCAGCAAGATGTTTTACAGAATTTACAGAATTTATTCCAATAGCTGTAGAAGAACAACATGATGGCTGTCTATAACGGAGTGGATGTATTAGTAGAAAAGGGAAGAGCAACTGATGTCTTCTGTCCTGAATTCTCTAAGGCATAGATAAACTGTTGCTTGGTGGCCCCACCTTTCCTCTGGTTTTGGATGAAACAGAGAGATGGGATATTCATATTTTATGGCATATTCATTGTCAAAAGAAAACAGAAAAAATACTGTATGTCTGTGCAACTTAAGGAGGCAACATTACAAAAAGACTTTCCTAACACATAGTGTCTTGTAAGTCAGAACTTGGTGCAGGTATAATGGAAGACCTCTTTTATGTTTCAAAAGTAAAATATCATCATGAAACTGACTGCAGATAAATTTACTGATGTGAAAAATGTTGTTTCCCAAAGCATCCATTTATGTGGCTACAATAACAGGAGCAGCAGCAGCTCCCAGGAATTTTGTAAGAAAATGGAGTCAGCTGAGTGAATGTCAAGATTCGAGATTTATAAGTGATACTCGGCCTTACCACTGCAAACTGCCTTTCACTAAGTCTTACAAGCACAATATACCCAGAAGACATTAAAAACTGTGTAAATATACTACCAATACCTTTAATTTCAGAAGACAAATATTCAGTCAAAAAAGGCAGAGATCCTAGTCAACAGTTCGTACTGTGATATGTAGTTATAGGTAATGTTCCAAACTGCAGAAATCACCATATTTTCTCTCTAGAAGGTTAAATCATAAACACAGCTACATGGAGTCCTCTTATACAATTACAGCCACCATAAATTGCAGGACACAGCTTGTTTTTCTCTCTAAAATAGCCCATCTCCAACCTGCTCTCACTGTCACCATATGCAGTATTTCATTTGTGCTTACAAAAGCTCTTTGGTAGCAAAACAGCAGTTTGCCTTGCAGGTGCACAATTACAATTTCTTTATAAATAAATTAACTGAAAGACTGACAAGAGGAATCACCTCTGTGCATTTATATCAGAGAGAAATTAAAGAGTGCAACTAAGGTCTTGGATATCATCAGACCTTATCTGAATTCATACAGATCTTAGTCAAGCTAACATTGTGTCATTAAAAAGGACAGAAATATTTGCAGAAATGTTCAGATTGTACATACTTAATATTTATTATAATTTTCTCAAGAAAGGAATATATCTCTGTACCCCAAATATCAAAAGATTATTTGCATTAGGTTTTAAAGCTCTTATTTTTTTTTACAAAATACTATGAAGAGAATAGAAATATTCTAAGCTTCCCACAGAGTGTCCTATTATTATTAAATATTGGTCTAAACTACCACAACTTTATTTTGGGAACATTGTAGTTGAAATTGTTCTGATAGAGGAGGCTGACTGAAACTTCCTGTTTTGCACAAGACAGATTTTTCCTTTCAAGCACGTTTTAGTTGCAAGTAGCATAGGAAATATCAAAACAGAGGCATTAACTCCAAATAGTCCAGGGCACAGAGCACCTCTGCTTGGCTTCACAGCCACAAAATATACAGCAAAACACAATGACCCAAAGCTGTGCCCATCACAAAGCTATGCCCATCACCTGGGGTTGAGCAGGAGGTACAGCCTGCATCCATAGGTGATCATGCTCTGCAAGTGGGCAATCACTGCACCTGAGCAGCCCCAGGCCTCCCTGGGATAGGTTGTTCGGTATCTCCAGCCAAAATCTAGCATGGGGACACAGTGATCCAAAGCAGTGCTTTGTTTTATTTCTGGTCTTCTCTTTAGGTAGACTAGACTTAGTCACAAAGCCAGTGATACTAATTTCTTGTTCTGGGTTTTACATATTTTTAACTCCCTCAGACAGTTAAGCATCTGCATAGCTTTGATCATCAAAGTACTTTCACAGACATCAAAGCGACATTAGCAGGCGTAATCTTAAAGTAAGTGCGTAGGTATCTACTGAACCATGGTTTCAGGTGGGGTTCTCCGAACTGGCAAGAACAGTCCCTACCATTCAAAGGTACAACTTGTTTGCTGACAAATCATACCTGCTGCATTCGTTCTTCCTCTGAAAATATCATCATACGCCTTCCATTGAGGAGTCACCTGATAGGCATGGATGAACACCACAAAAACCACCACCAGGCACATTAATGGCACCAGAGCAGCAGTGAAGAGAGCAGCATAGGCATTTGGAATGAAACACCTGATGGAAAAAAATGGAAAAAAAATGCTATTGATAAGCGTAAGAGACACCTTGAAAGGCCACAAGTAGAATACAGAAACAAATATTTATGAAAAAGGATGTGCTTTACAAACCACAAATCCTTTAACTCTGTTCCCAGAGTAGCCTTGATAAGTTCCTTTCTGTTCAGTTGGGTCTTATCTCATTGGTTAAGCTAAATATAACATGCATACTGGAAGAGCAAAAGCTATACTTCTTAAGATATAATGATATCTTAAGAAGTATAGCTTTTGCTCTTCCAGTATGCATGTTATATTTAGCTTAACCAATTTTGAAAAAAATTAAACTGGAAATGAAAAATATTGTATTTTAACAAACTACATGCTTCTATATTCATTTAAAGTGATCATTCTTAGTCACCAATTTCTAAAAGGACATAATGAAATTTTCTATACTTAGCTCCTGAAAGCACAAATTAAGTTTTGAAAAAGATATTTTTAAAATAAATGAACAAGTCCTAAAGACAACATAACTTTTCCTTCTCAAGTCATTTGCTCACAGAAACCAAATGTTCACTCCCTCCTCCTTTTTTCCCCCAGTTGTTCAGCCTCTCCTTGCCCTTTTCATTTATTTGTTATAATTATTTTTAAAGATGTGTCAAGAATATTAATTATCCCTGAAACAGTCAAATTATCCATATATAATGATGACTTGAACAAAAAGGAGATGATAGTTAAAGAGGGCTCTAGGAGTGTGAGAGATCAGGGTTTTCTGTGCTCTCCCTGGAGACCAGTATGGGCTTTACAGCCACTGACCCACTCTACGGATGACGCACAACAGAGCAGCCCAAGGGATGGTGCAGGAGTCAGTATGTCTTGAGATTATGTGACCACTGCCATCCCTACTGAGAGGGTGTAACTTACAGCCTTCCTATTTCTTAGACCAGCACATCTAAGTAAGCTTAGCACTGATGCTGATATATGTCTGAGAGAGGCCTAGGTACATGGTTCACTGACATACCTGCTTGGATAAACCTTCTGGGTTTGCTTAGGTGTACTTTCATATACTGCCATAAAGTCAAGATTGCATCCTGTGTTGTGTCTTTCAGAACAGCAGTCATGCATACTCAGTGAATCCCAAAAATAATTTCCAGTACAATCTAGATATCTTTCACAGCTCTCTGCAGAATCTAGAGGCTCAGTCAGACACCAAGCTTAGATATCATCTGATAACATAACTGAACATGCATCAGGGAAAGTAGGAACTCTGCATCGTAATTCAAAGTGTTTGTTCCTTTCCTCATAGAAGAGATACTTCAGTCCTTTGCTCATCTTGGTGGCCTTCACAGGACCTTGTACAGTCTGTCCACGTCCCTTTTGTACTGAGAAGACCAGAACTGAACCCAGCACTCCAGGTGTGACTTCATGAGTGCTAAGCAGAGGGCCAGGATCATCCCCCTTGATCTGCTCTCAACATGGTTGATATGGAGCACAACATCCCATCCATTTAATCTTTCTAATTTTAATTATTTCTTGGGTATGAAAGTTATTTTTTTCCCCAAATATATTCTTGAGTTGGCACAACTAGCACTAAGAAATGAAATCATATCACCACAACCTATGCTGTATTTAATGATTATCCTGAAGGCAAGAATCTCAGCACAAGAATAATCCTCTATAAAATCATATTTAAGTTCTCAAATCTGTATTTTTTTCAACTTGATGAATTTTTGTTTTTCAAAGATAATATGCACTCCAAAAATCTACCAGAGTTTTTGAAACTTTATTGTTATCACTCCTTTATATTCACTTTAAAAAAGCAGTATAAAAATGAAAATCTACAAAGATGAATCACTTTTACAAATAACCTTTGGTACTTGCTCCAAAAAATATACTGGAAAGTTATGTAAAGAAATACACAAAGCCATATTAATCTTCAAAGCTTACTTTGAATTTTTTTTCTTGAAGCAATGATGTGCAGGTCAATGACAACCACATCATCCTGTAAGATTAATTCATATATAGTCATGTGATGACATATGTTGACAGATATATTTTATTATAGAAATCATATGGAATAACATTATAGGAACCAGCTGCAATTATTTATTGTACTTAATACTGGGGACACAGATATTATTCCATTACTGTGACACATCTGTCTCATGGAACTACTCTGTATTGCATATTCCTAGCACTGGATAGAAATATTAGAAAAATACCCCAAAATATCAGCTAAGTTGATGTTTCAGAAAACAAGTACTCTACTTTAAAAGGCCCCGCAAGACTGATGTAGAAGCTTAAAAATCTACATAATTATAAATCTTATTTGTCTGAAGAGCATTATTTCCTGCAGTAATTTCCTTTCCTAGCTTTCCAGAAAGTTCCTTTTTTCTTTTTTTTTTTAAGGCCCTAGATTTCTTTAAGTATTTTGTTTCGTTTGTTTTGAATTTGAGTGATAGCAAAAAAACCAACTAAACAACCAACAAACCAACCAACCAACCAATCAAAAAAATCTATCCACTGAAATACTACCTTCTGCAAGAGAGAAAAAAAAAAACAACCAACCAACCAACCAAAAAAAAGAAAAAAAAGCCAACAGGAAACGAGCACTTCCAGCTTCTTCAGTTCTCATTTTATCATAGAGATACCATGACTTCCTTGTAACACTTCCTTTTATCAAAATTTACTTTTTTCCCCTCACCCTTTTGAGAATTTTTGATCCCAGCTTAGGCCTCTTCTAGTATTGGAAAGAAAGCTATTTAGCTTTTGTCCCAAGCTGCCATAAGTCCTGCCCTTCTTGACTATTGTTATCTGATTGGAGGGCTCAACTCTGGTTCTGTGCTGACTACTTTGTTTTGATCATTGACTTTGTTGATGTCTAATTTTGTTTGGATTGCTATAAATTTCTCTGTTAATTTTGTGTGAGGACTTAAAGAATGCAATTGTCTCAAAACACTGTTCCTATGAGAAAAGCCATCAACAGGAACTTGAGATAAGTACCTTTTTATAGAAAGCTGATAACAAAAACTGATGGAACATTTTTTAACTGGCCCCAATAATTGCTTGTATTTTCAGTTTACCAATTTTTGTGATTTGTTTGTGTTTTAATTGAAGGAACTCATTGGGAGACCAAATATTAGTAAGATTACATAAGGAAAAACATTGAATGTTTTATTACTTTGATTTTTGCCAAGTTTGTCTTTGTAAAAAGACAAACTAAAAAAATAAATGGTGTGGGAAAAGCTTTTACTTTTATCTCATGCATATATTCTTTTATTTCTACCAGCTGAGAATTAGAAAATTCTACCAAATTTAGCATGAGAGTTGGTTCAAGAATTTATGCATATTGGAATCATGCAAACATGTATTAACCTTGCAAGTTCTGCCCCAGAAGGCTTTTATATATCATGACTTGGCATAATTTTTCAGAAACATCAGAAGAATTAATAAGTAACCTAAACAATCTTAACAAAACAAAAGGAAATAATTGAGTCTCCCTTCCTAAATTAGAATGATGGACAGCCATGGACTAAAAATAGCTCATGGATAAAATTCAGAAAAGCCTTTTACCACCTATCAAGACCTGTAACTGTTTTTGAAAATACTTGTATTCTCACATTAATATGCCGGATCTACTATTAGGTTTTCTAGCATGATTATTTTAACCTCACCTCACTTCTTTTATCTATTCCAGTCAATATAGTAACTACAGTACACTGTGGACCACACATGCTTCCAACTCGTGGGTGCAATTTCCCTGCAGTAGTAATTGCAAAGGAATGTAATGAGAGCAATTTTCCCACTGAAAATAAAATTAAAAAAACAATAATAACAAAAAAAGAGAGAAAAAAACAACTAAATTTGAAAGGAAAATCATTTCACTTATGATTCCATCAACAGTAGCCACAGCTTTTGTTTTGTGTCAAAATTAAATCACAACAGAGCTTTAATCTATCCTCTGGAGAACTGAGTATAGGCTCAATTTGAAGATGTGTTTGTCTGAAAACCTTTTTATATAAGAATCTATTTTTTTATATTAGAACTTTTCATATTTTGTATGAGAACTTCGTGTGCTAAAACTTAATTTCTCATGGTGTGTAGAATTACCCAGTGGGACAGGAATGTGGGTCCCTTCCAAGTCAGAATATTCTGTAATTCTGTCATTACTAACAAAATTTCTCCAGCTATATGCTGATGTGGTTGAGAAAGAACCCTATTTTGAAGCTTTTAAAGTACATGAAGACACATCCTCAACAAACCCATTCACACTTGTTTCAGTGTGCAAATGTAATCATCAATTGTGCTGCGAGACCTGGTCATCCCCTTGAGTCTTGGCTGACTGAGAAAATACCTGTCATAATACGTAACATGTGTATTTGTTTGGGATACCCCTGCAGGGAATTTAAACATCAACACTTGCTGTGTAATTCTATGGCTAATTTCAAGCCCCAAATGTACCTGATAGACAGATGCACTTGCAAGACAAGCCACTGTGGTACAGCACTTGGATCAGTCTGGGGATATTCTGATGAAAAGTGACCGACCCTAACTCCGCATGCTGGTCTAACGTGCAAGATAGTAGTCTCATCCATTTGCCCAAATTGTGTATTTCACTATTCATCAGCAGGAAGGACATGACAGGAATTTAATTCTCCTGAACAAAGCTAAGAATGGATCAGTAGTATATGTGCCCCAGATATAGTGGGACAAAAGATAGGTTTTAGGTTTAAGGTAGCTTTTCCATAGCACCAGCGGATCTTAGGAAATGTTATGTGGCAGGTACATGCCTTCAGTAATGGACCAGATATGACCAGATATTAACTTGCAATTCTAACAAGTGTCAAAGTCAGTTGGCATTAGATATGTTACTATTAAAAGAACAAGCGGTATATGGAATGTTAAATCTTATAGAAACTGAATGCACTATTGCCATTCGTGATATCATCAATTGAAAAAGCCTGAGCCACAGAAATGTCTGACATCAGAACTTTTTCAATCACTCTAACCCTAAGATTGGCTTCAAGAAATTAGCCCCAATACCTGGCTAAGATCCATATTCTAATAGTTGGGAGTCAGATATTGGGAGTTGGGTCTATTGAGAATTGGGTTGACGATTGCTGTTGGATTTGTCTATTTAATTACTTGAACAGCTGTTGTACATTTTATGATTACTGTCATTATTATTTCTGTTGCTTCTGTCTTTTCTCTTTGTCTTTTCTGTGTATGCACCACCCCCGTGAAAAATACAAACTGAGGAAAAGTCCCTGGAATTCAGCATTTGAGGCATGGGGTGGTGTGAGGGCTTAAAGAATGCAGTCACCTAGCCCAGGACACTGTCTCCATAAGATAAGCCACAACAATGGAATTTGAGATAAGCACAGATGGCAAAACAGGAAGACATTAACACCAGACCTAACGAAGGTGAAGATCTGGAATTAGCATACCAGGCAAAATTCTGATGTACAGACTGTGGGGACATAAGACTTATCTGGACAAAAAAAAAAAAAACACACAGTGAAAACTGTGAGAAAGGATCCACATGTCAGCCGAAGTTGTGGAAACTGCATCTAGGCCCCATGGATACCCCAAACTTGGACTGTATAAAAGTGGTACCTCCAGGTTAGCAACAGGGAGACCCCCACCACTGAAGACCAGGGTGTAGAAGGACCAGTGGGGTGCTGCAGGAATCCATGTGGTGAATATATTTTCATCTTCTGCTTAATCTCTCACTCTATTTCTTTCCTCCCCTGTCCCTCCCACTTTCCTCTTCTTTCCTATCTCTCTACCTCACATTTATTGTTAAATTTAATCTTTACTACTGATTTCAGCGTGTGGTCTCGTTAACACCTTGATTTGGCCAGAAGTATCTTATAATCAGATCATAACACTTTGACATTAAGATATTCCCATTGGTTTCTCTTGCCCTACTCCTATCTAAACTCATTCAATTTCATTGTCTTCAAGACTTCACCTTGTATCCTCCCAGTCTCTTATTTCATGCATGGTATACTTTAAACAGTACTTTATTTCCATCTCAATTGTTTCTAACATAACAGAACAGAACATAAAGCATATTTTCAAAAGCTCTTTGTATGTCTGTATCCATGAAAGTTCTCTTCCATGAAAGAGGCTAAAAATTAAGTTAGAAAGAATTGTCTGTAGTATGCTTCTTCTCCAAGGTATAATTCTATACTAAGGATTCTATACTATATAATTCTATACTAGTATGTAATTACTTGTTAATCATTTTACAACTGGAAAAAACATACTATTGAAACTAAGCAGCTATTTTTCTTGCAATACAAATCAATAAGACATTTAATTCATATGTTGTTTTCTTCAGGCCTAGAATGATGAGAAATAGCTTTAGTATATAAAATAGTGTTCTCATTGATGACTACTGCAGGTGTTCATTTAATTTAAATTGCTACTTTCAAATACAACACAGAAAGATTAGGGGAAATTAAGACACATCTTTCCCCTTGGTAAAGATGTATCTTTAGAAAATCATATACATTTAAATCTATAAATTGATAAAAATTACCTCACTTATTGGCCAGCCAGAATCAGCGTTTTACCTTGATTTTCCTTTTTCCCCCCTCAAATCTATTTAAGCAGATTCTTCTCAAGGGGATGAAGCATGTTATCTGACACTTCAATTGTTTTTGTAAAGTCTTCTGTGATCTCTTAAAACATCACAATTCCTAAAATCTGGAGAGGTATTTCAGCTACATATGATATGAGAAGGCCATTCCTTCTCTTTGTTTTCCCTAATACTTTTAAAGGAAACACAAGAAACAATTGATAACATGTATACTGGAACTACTGTTAGCACAATTACATAATTAATATTAAAAATGGAAAACAAAAATAAATAACAAGCGACATTGCTAGGGAAATAACAATTGTTAAAAAACTGAAGGACTGACATTTTCTGTGCCCTTCTGAGGAAAAAATATTTACAATTGTAAAATTTTAAATTTGCTCAATGCGATAAGAACAGTTTAATTCCATTATTGCATTGCCTTGAATTGAATTCCACGGACAACCTCTTTTGACTGTATCTTGAAACTATAAAAGGCTAAATGTGACAAAAAATTACAAGTGTCCTTATCTATCAAATATCTGGTGTTCTGAGACATTGGCCTTTACAGCAAATCATTTTACAGGAAAACAAGAATAATATTCATTTACTTTAAAATGGCACTCAGGAAAACAATGGGTTTAACAACTGTTTGAGACCAAGTCAATGGTGGACAAACCTTCCAAGAAGATAAACGTATTGGCTCTTGCACTGTCAAAGCCTATTTAACCTGATGAATCAACCTTATCAGATAGATTATGGAGTTCCACTCTACTTTCTTTTATGTTGTATCTGTTATCCTTTTTCATAAAAACATTAAACAACAATATAACGATAGATTCACAGAATCCTAGAATGGTTTGCATTGGAAGGGATCTTAAAGTTCGTCTTGTTCCAACTGCGCTGCCATAGGCAGGGACACCTTCCATTAGATCTGGTTGCTCCAATTTGCATCCAACCTGGTCTTGAACGTTTCCAGGGATGGAGCATGCACAGCTTCTCTAGGCAATGTGTTCCAGAATGTGTTTCAGTCCCTTAACATCCTCACAAAAAATAATTTCTTCCTAATAACTATTCTAATTCTCTTTTTTATTTTTCCATTCTCCTGACAGGGAATGAAATATGGACATTTTTGTTGTGCAGGGGTGTTTTTTGGTGAGGGGTTTTTTTTTGTTGGTTTTTTGTACTTTTGATTTGTTGTTTTTTTGTGTGTGTGTTTTATTTTGTTTTGTTTGGGGATTTTTGGTTTTTTGGAGTTTTTCTGTTTGCTTGGGGTTTTTTGTGGTTTTTGGCTTGTTTTTTTAAGAGAAAAGCTTATGCATCTATGAAGTGATGTGGAGAAAACCATAAGGAAAGGGTGTGCTAAGCTTATCACAGGTATCATTTGAGATGGTAGTCATTAGTTTTTGAGGAAATTCAAGCCACATGAAAGAAATTCCTGTTTCTACAGTAGGCAAGATTCTAGAGATTTCTACATTATAAAAAAAATTCATACTGCCAAAGACACACGAATTTAGACTTGTACTCATCAGTCAGCTTCACACAGTCTTCTGTACACATTAACAACAATCCATGCAACACCCTGGAAAAAGACTTCACATTTTTTCAACCTGAGTGAAACTGAATTAAAGAGTGTGGCCCAATTTGATATGCTTTATGAGTACCTTGGAGAATGAAAGGTGATCTAGCATTTATTTGGAGGTTTTTATGAGCTTTACTACACAAATAAAAATTATATGTTTCATCAAGGCAAATGTTGAAAAATATTTGAAGGTCACTTTAAGGTAATTATTCCTTAAAACATTTCAACTAAGAATTCTGAAAACCTGAGAACTGCTGACAATCTTTTTCAATATGTCTTGGAATATAGTGCAGAATTTGAGATTGCTAGATATATATTAATATTTCACTAAAGTCAGAAACCAAAAAAAATAGGAGACATGCTAAAGTGTTCAGCTCATTATCAAGATTTTTTTGGACAACAGACTACATCAGGCAAAATTGATTTCATTATTTCACAAGTTTAGAGGTTTGTTTTATAAATGGACTTGAGACCTCTTACACTATTTAAATTACAAAGGAGGCAATACAAGGAAAGTAATGTAAAACACACTGCATACCTAGTGAACTCACTAGCTAGTTTTATTTTTGCAGAATAGAATCTGGAAATTACTATGGACCACATTAACAATGACAGGAGTTGTAATTTTACACTCTTCCAAAGATGTAAAGGTCATACTTGGATCCACAAAAAACTGCCTACTCTGCAACACACATGAGGTAAATGTTCTGCTCTAATCAGTCTTACAAATACCTCACAGTGGCATGCTGAGCCTGTGTTGGGTTTAATCCTAGTGAGCAGGTAAGGACCAGTTGCTCACTCTCCCCACCTGCCCTGTCAGTGGAGAGAATTGGAAATGAAATGTGAACCTTGTGGGTTAAGAACTATTTAATAATGGAAATAAAATAGTATAGTAATACTGAATATGATGATAATGACAATGATGATGATAGTAATAAAGTTAATAATTGAAATATTAACAATAATAATAAGAATGAGAGGTAGTAACCGAACCTGGAAGAAACAAGGAATACACTATACAAGCGCACATCACCACTGACTGATGCCCAGCCCATTCCTGAACAATTATCTGTCCCCTTCCAGGTGACTCTCGCTGTTTATATATTGGATGCGATGTTCTATAGTGTGGAATATCTCTTTGGCCAGTTGTTGCTACCTGTCCTGGCCATGCCCTCTCACAGCTTTCTGTGCAGCTCCTCACAGGCATTAAATGAAACACTGCAAAGACCGGGACTTAGGGTGAGGACTATGCAGCAGCAGACAAATCATCAAAACACACAGTGCTGTGTACTAGCTACTATGAAGAAAATTACATCTGCACCAGTCAAAACCAGAACAGTCTGCTTTTGGCAAATTTCAAGAACAAAAACTGAATGAAAAAAGTTCACACTAGAGCTATGAAAGCCACCAGAGGTCTTGTACATATGTTCTGCTCTGAACACATGGGAAAAATATTTCTAATATGTTTTGGTTTGTTTGGTTTGTGGTGTTTTTGCTAATAGGAAAGGACAATTACTGGAAAACTATAAGTAGCCAAGGAACTGGCAATCTACAAGCAGACAAAAAGCAAAATTAGAATACTCCATGTTGTAATATATTTTGCTTGCTGGAAAACACAAGCTGAAGAGCTTAAACTGTATCATTATTGGCAGATGGCTATCAGAGTAGTCACAGGAGGGATTAGCTGTATTTAGCAGACTGAAAATGATCGGGATTGGGCACCTTAGAAGAGCAACCGAACAAAAATTAGAAACGTACTTTCAAGCCCAAGAGGTGATGCTTGGAGCAAAAAAAACCCCCACAAATAAATACAAAATAAGTAATTAAAGCACATGCCTTACAATGACAGATGTCAGACAGATCTTGTTTCTCTAGTTGAAGCATTTTTTCCAATGTAATCTCTGGTAGACTTGTTAAACATTTCCTAGGCAATAGAGAGTTAAGCCTAGAATGAAGATCAGCTGAGCTTTCTTCTTTCCCACTGTAGATATTTTCTCAATTTCACTCCTTTTCTTTTCTCCTTTCCTTTTCTCCTTTCCTTTCTCCCCTTTGCCCTTCCTTTTCCTTCTCTTCATTACCAATAACTGCAAGCTACGCACAGGCATAGGACGGACAAGATATGCAGGTGCACATATACAGAGAACTTGTCTAGTTCTAGTTCTAGCTTTCTTAGCATACTTTTTTGCTATTTATAGCTGCTATCGACTAAAACATGGCACAATGCAAACTACAAAATAGAAGAGTAATCTTTCCAATGTCCAAGGATGAAAATCACATAGCTCCAGTCTGACGATGCAGTATTTATTTTAAAAGTACCCAAAATAGCATTTACCAAAAACGTTATTGTCACTGCTAGTATGTCTTGCATCCTGATGCTGGTTAGACAATCTCTCTCTAAAGATTGGCATAAGACACAAGAATTCTAAAACAACCATCAGCAAAGATTTCCTTTTTGTAGTTTCTTTTGAAAAGGGCAAATTGTGCTCCAATACAATAGCCACAGGGGCATCCAAAGCATTACCTTTCCCTGCCCCAAGCCTTCAGAAAGCAACCTTTTTTTTCAGATGTGCTTTGAGTAATAACATCATGCAAATGGTAGCATTGAGTAATCATTCTGTCATTTATACTTATCATACATTAAGCATAGGCTAAAGAGGTTAAAATTTCCAATTTGCATCACAGAAAGAAAACTTAGTGACGTAAAATAATTTTTACAAGGCTTTTGAGAATGTTACTGCAAGGTCAGAAAGTACAATAAAGGTATTACAGCTACCAGGAAAGTATTTAGTCAGGTCTTTCTGTTTCTATGGATGCATTTGCATGAAAGTATAGCTTAAGACATTTTGCAATGAAATGTTGGTCCAACTTGTCACAATGTGTCTACTTAGAGAAGTGGAAAGGAAAAACAAGAATCTGACTTGGTGGGGGACACCCACTAGAATAGATCTAAGGATCTTTGACCAAGAATGGATCCTCTTCCTATCCAAAATTCCTAGGTCTGTTTTGCATCACTCCAATTCGATAATTCTAAAACAATGCCAAGGCAGAGGCTCTAAGAGGTCATTATGGATGATTCTAGGTAAGATTTGACTCCTCCTGTCCTCTACAGCCTGTCAATGCTACTCAAATCCTACTCCAGGCCTTACAGCTTTCTGGTGGACTCCCTTTGGCAGGATGTCAGATGCTCTCCAAGCTGCTCTATTGCTCCCCTCCTCAGCAAACCAAGAGAGGAAGGGTGGGACAGCAAATAAGATGAAAAAATCCTCATGGGTCAGATAAATACAGTTTAATAAAGCAAAGAACAAGGTTGCATGTGGAAGAAAAAGGAAAAGAAAAGACTTGTGGTCCACTTCCCATCAGCAGGTGATGTCCAATCACTTCCCAAGAAGCAGGACTTGAGTATCTGTAGCATTTGCTCCATAAGACAAACATCATAACAACAAACCCCTTCCTCCTCCTTTCTCTTAGGTTTTATATCTGAGCAGACAGGATACATCATGGAGTATCCCTTGGGTCAGCTTGGGTCAGCTGTCCTGGCCATGTCCCCTCCTAAGACCTTGCTCACCCCCAGCCAGAAAACTCCAGCTACTGTAGAAAAAGTCATAATAATATAATGTACTGCATTTACATAATGACATGCATTAAAAGGAAGGCTATGGATACCTTGATCAAAATATGACTAAAAGGCCATGTAACTGAAGCTGAGCACTAATGGTCAGGTGCATTCCTCATTTCTCACGTCTCATTATTCATAACAACCTAAGTTATTATATTAGGAATAACCTTGGCAAGTTTTAGAAGAAAAAGTGACATCTTGAGTAAATTGAGCACTGTAAGGCAAGAACAATGGTATTGTGACTCAGGAAGAAAAAATATGCCCTCTTTCATGACTCAGTGCTTCAGTATGAGTGCACTTACCTAGAACTTCTGACTGGGATGACTTTTCTGCAGGACTAAGCAGGGAAGAATGATTTTGCATTGGTCAGCAAAAACTACACCTGCATCACAATACTCTAAACTACACTTGGCAGGCTAGAGAAGTGGTTCAAGCAATGGAGGCTGACTGAAATGTGTTCTGGGCTTATATTTTGATTACATTCTGTTATGCAAGGTTTTCTTTCAGCAAGAGGTTCCTCTCAGGAAATAGATTTCTTTTTTTGTATACTCAGCAACAAGACAGTAGCTAATAATAATAGGAATGAGCTACCTGATTTATATTTGCATGAGGTAACTCCAGAAAATGGTCCAATAGGGAGGTGAAAGCAGCACTGGTTTATTCAGTAATCAAACATGATGTGGGATCTTGCAAAGAGGCATGACGCACTGACACTGCCTCGACAGAATATGGTTGCCACAGGCTTTCTTACATTTCTTGGAAAATCCCTGACACATCCTTTTTTTTTTTAATTATTTGAAAACAAACAGAATTTTTATCCCATGATTGTCAAATTATATGGACTGTGACAAATTTTAAACCACAGTCTGATTTTCCTAATGGGAGTTGCAGTACAGTATTATAAATGAGTTCAAATCCCAGATTATTTAGAAAAAAAATCTTAAAAATGTATTTGTTATGCACTGGAAATTTCTAGTGAGACAATTTAAGATTTTTAAATGTTATTTAAATATGTATGTGCTCTTCTGAGAAATAGTTTCCTGATCTCTTTCCATAAAATTCTAGGCAGCTGTGAGAAGTGTGTCCAAAACACAAGGAATTGGATTCTAAAATCTGACTCCACTGGAATTAGGAGGTGCATGATGATTACAGAAGTTTAGGAAAAAAAACCAACTTGGTACTGTGGTGGAGCTACATTTTATGAAGAAGAAAGTTTTCTAATATTTGTGGGTTCCATCATTCCCGGGAATGTCCTACTATGTGTAAAGCAACTCTGAAATTTAAGGTGACAGAGAGAAAAGTTGCAAACATTACACTTGTCTCTGCATTATATGTATATTTAAATGTCAGTTCCTGTTGCTGCTAGTCCTGAAAAAAAAATCTTTTCTGCAATTTAGAAAGTGAATTTACTAAAAATAAGTAGATTTTCTACCAGCCAGACAAGACATTTAGGAAAGCTATGAAAAAGTCAGGTAAAAGAAATTAGAAATTGAACAAAATGTACCAAGCATTTTAAAGGATTTCTCAGAGTTGTGTTCTTTTTAACCTCAACAATACAGTGTTCACTGAACTTCTACCATAAGCTCATGTTGGTGCTGTTACTGATAAGCAATGAACACTAATACAAATAAATGTTCTTGATGATAAGTGAGCTACAGCCACCCCTTCCTGATATTAGCAAGGGTTTTTTAAATCCTTGTCTCAATTCTTACCATCAAAAAATGCAGCTACAAAACCTTCATCTCTGGATGTTACCAGGGTTTTTTTCAATATGTAGAGTTATGTATGTTAAGGGTTTTCATAGTGTCTTTTTTCCCCGTTTTGGGGAAACAGACATATCTCTCAGTACAGTGTGTTCAGGACACAGCACAGGGCGGAAACTTGTGGTGTTTCTGCTCTGGAGGAAGTACCAGTTTGCTTGCTCATATTTAAATTTGTGAGCCTGCAGAATGCAGAGGCTACACCCCACTTGTTACAGTTAGAGTGCTCCTGGACCAGCTGTTTTTTAAGGGCATTTTCCAAAAGCTGTACTTTGTTAGCCACATTGTTGTGCTGCACTGGACTAGAAACATGAGCTAAGCTGCTGCTTGCAGCTGTGTGTGCAGAGATGTGAAACACCCCCTGTGCAAACACAGCCTCTGCCCCAGAACACCTGTGCAGCTGCAGCTACAAGTTCACTTCTGTGAAGCTTCACAAGAAATCTGTGTGAAGAAATCTCTGTATGATGTGCAAGTTTTTCGTAAACACATAGCCATGATGTTCTACCAGCTGTTTCCCATGTTATCCATCTTCCTCCATGGTAAGAACCATACAAATTTTGGTGTGAAAATGTTGAAAATTTCTGGTTCAATTTGCCCTATTTACCTAAGAGAGAGACTGTGTAAGAACTCAAATCAGAGAGAAAAAAATCACCCTATAACTTCAGCTAAACAATTCATTGAGAAAGACTGTATATACCTAAGGAATTATTTTGAAATAGAAAATGAAAAGGTGAGTGCTTTCCCTGCAGCTGCATCTAAAAAACTCCAGCATGATGTTACTTTTGTTTTTGTTTAATCACTTTTCCTCAAAAGCAAATGGGGATTTTCTCTAGAACACTGAACACCATCTGCTCATGGGTCAAGTTAAGCAAATCTCAGAGGACTCATAATAGCTGCCCCAAAGAATCCCATGCAGCGGTGGAACAAGTCACACCCTTGTAGAAATACATTTTGAAATGCCTGAAATCAAATACTACTGCCCCAAGCTGAATACAATTAGACTGTCTGTTTTTATTCAGTGCTGCACTCTGCCTCAGTCACCTCACCAGGATGATGGGAAAATGAACAACCCAAGAAATCTCTTACTGTCCATAAAATTATGGAGGTTGTTTGGTATGAGGAAAAATGAAAGCTGCATTTGTATTTGATTAATTTAAATTTGTTTATGTCTCATACAGATTAACTCAGAGATAGGTCCATATGTTTTATTTCATGTATAATTCTTAATTCAGAAAATAATTATTTTCCTTATATTTTGCAGATAAGTTTCAAGTGAAATGCAAAATTTTTAATAATGGTTCTCCCAGATTTTATAGATTGAAAATGTGGCATCAACTCTTTGGCGTTATTTAGTTTCTTTTTCATTTCTTTTGTCTATGCAGCAAAAAAAAAAAGAGGAAAAAGAATGAGGGAAAGAGGAGAAGAAGGGAAAAAATGAAAATACAGTTAGACTGTTTTGGTTAAGAAATGTGAGCTCAGAAAGAGCAGAATTAGAATTGCCAGAACTTAAGTCAAGGCTTGCCCATTCTTGTTTATGTTTGGACAGACTTTGATTTGGCAGTTTTTTGAAAGCCAAATCTACATCCATAGGATTTACTGCTAGAAATTTAATCCTATCATCTCTACTGACATGTCAAAATTTATTATAAGTAGCACGATACTCACTAATGGAGGTACCCACAGAGTAAATACCAACAATAGAACACATTGGGGGAAATCCAGTCCTCCATGAACAAAAGATGAAGAAATGCCAAGATGCTGTTTTGGAACAGCAAAGAACTGAATCTTCAGAAGATTTAGTATGAGTCAGTGTGTGCAACAACAGACTTGTCAATAAACCAGACCTATTGCATAAGAAAGCAGAAAAACAATTTCCTTGTTGCCCTCTCCTGCTGCTGTTATTGTAGGGCCAAACAGTTGGAAAAAGGGGAAAATAAAAATGTCTAAACAATGCTTTTCTATAATGAGAATCCAAAAGGTCATCTGCTGTTGTTTTAGAACACAACTTATTGTGTTTCAGTGTTCTCATTATATGATCCTCTGGAAATTTCTCTGAACAATTTTATACCTAGTTTTTTTTTTTGATGTTTTTCTTTGGTTTTGTCCCTTTCTTTTTTTCTTCCTGGAGTGTAAGTTAATACTAAAGAAATACAGTTACCAAAGAAGAAACAGCAAAGACCCAGTATAACCACTACATTAATACAGTTGAGACTTTAAGGAACTGGAAGCTCTGGAGTTCCCAGGCAGCTCATTCCACAAATCTCAGAAGATTTGCAGCCTTCAGCATTTGACCAGGAAACAGCTGACAGAAACCTGCTTGAAATCCGCAAGTAATAAACGACAAGATTATGAAAGTTTCTTTTTAAGTCAACAGAGAGGGGGAATTGTGGGAATCCATAAAATCAGAAGGCTTTGGGAAAACTGCAGAAGACAGGCCTCAGTTACAGAAGAATACTGAACAGTGCTAAAGCAGCAGAAAAGATATCTAAGCTGTAGTGAAGACATGGGAAATAGAACAATAAAGCTGTGTAGTTTGGCTTTCTAAATTGCAACAAGTTTATTTAGTAGATATTTAGAAAGTTAAATATGAATAGTGTTCTGTGCTTTGTCTCTTATAAATGGCCCATTGTATGTGAGAATAGGTCACCATTGTTTTAACCAAAGCTATCTGTGCTTAAGGTGATTGGATAGAACTACCATCAGTATGCTTTTGCTCTATGTAATTAGCTAAGACGGCTTTATGGTATGACATTAAGTTTCTTTGGCCTGCTGCCTGACCAGCGAGTTGTTAGCATCTCTCCATTACCATAACCATGTAATGAGACTGATGCTGAAAAATAAATAGCTCAAGACACTTGTCACAGTAGCCCCGTCTCGTTCATGTCTGTATATAAATTGCCAGCGCATAATTGCTAACACCGCAATTTTAAAATTACATAAGGAGTTATGTGTCCGATTTCAGTTAAGTGTCTTGCTCCTGTTTAAATCTAGGCTTGCTCCTCATGTGTATGAGTCATTATCAATGACTTTGAAACTATAATATATTGTTGAGGCTATGTTTTTGGGTTTTTACTGTTTAAGACTTGTTACAGTTTCTACAATGCCAGAAAATGTTTCCCTAGTACTATGTTTTAAGGAAGACACTCTAATCTTACTTTTCCTATGCATTGTCTAAACCAAGGACTTACTACAAATCTAGCTGAAAAAGAAGACACTTCCATGTGCAAACTGTCAAACATAAATGAAGCTCATGTTCATAGTCCTGTCCTTTGGGAAGAAGAATAACATCTGCAAAATATGTTTTTCATACTGACAATTAAATGTAATACTAATAACACAAATCAGTCGGCTAAAGCTGCATTCCTTTTAACCTTTGGATCTTACTACAGGTCAGTGAGATACGCTGTTGTTTACTGTGGCTTTTACATTGGGCAGACAAGAGTTTGCCTTTCCAAATACAACTTATTGCACTAAATACACTAAAACTTACTTCATGGAACTAAAATCTGAGACAAAATTGAGGGGTTGTAGAACAGCCCTGTAGTGAAATTAAAAAGACAAAAAAAAAAACCAACCCAAAAAACCCCCAGTCAACCAAACAAAAATCCTACTATTTTTTTCCCACCTCTTTTTTACAAAGATCAAATACAAGAAGGTTTATATATGGGCTCCGTTTGTCAGTATCAATGGGGTAGTCCGAACTAGTGGGTGGTATTGATCTCACTCTTGCTTATCTTAGTATTTCTCAACTTATTCTGGCATGTCAGATTAAGGTTTTTCTAATTTGGTGGAAAACAGATAAATTGAGAATGATTTGGTTTAGTAGTAGTAGGCTGTATTTTAATGATTAAAGATGACAAATAGGAGGGATGAAATTACTAGTTACTTGTACAACTACAAAGAAAATATGAATCTTTTAAAAGCTATCAATGACAGGGATGCAAGCCTTCATCCTGCAGATGTTCTTTGATACTCCTGTCATAATACTACAGGGGCTCCAGAAAAGTTCCTGGAGTTTTTTTGGGGCACAAAAAATCCCTTCATCTGAACCCATTTGAAGGACCAGGCCTCACAGGCATTAGGGCGTGCAACTTTCACCCATAACAACCATCTTTCTAACTCTTAACCATGAAAGCATAATACCATGATTTGTCAGACATTAACCATCCCATAATGATTGGAAATTTTTCCGTAACAACTATTCTTCTCTACTCATGTTTCAAACTTCCATCAGTTGAAGCAACCAGAATTTGTCTTTCTTTATTGTAGTTTTAAAAAGCACAGTACAGTGATTATGCCTGATTCTGATGTGCTACAAGAAATATTTGCCAATATATGAAAGACATTCAACCCCCTGCCACTGTCCCCAACAATTTCTCCTCACTGAAAACTTATCTTGGTAATGAGGTATAAGTGAAAAGTAATTAAAGTGATCCCATTTAGAAGTGAAGTATTTTTAAATAATCCTTAGAAGGTGGTAGCACATCAACTACCTATGTTCCTTTGGAAACACAGGAAAAGTTTAGAAAATAAAGCACAAGTACAGGATACAAAAAGGTCAAACTTTGTACTTTATTAACTTATTCAGTAGATTTTTCCCTATATAAATATGTGTGTATATATGTATATGCATGTGTATGCATATGTGTGTATGTGTATATATATGTATAAGAATGCCTGTAGTGTGGCACTGTGTCAACATAATTGAAGTAGCTCTGGTTCATCAGAAATATTTATTCTGCTGCTACACACTACTACTACTACTATCCATATTTATACTGCTACTACAGTAGCAGTAGCAGTAGCTCAGGATGGTTTAATTTACTATGCAGAAAAGGACAGAGCCCAAATGGTGAGAAATCAGTGGTGAAAACTGCAGGCTTTTTGCCCCCCAACTTCAGCTGAGTGGTTCATGAAGCACTTCGCTTTGCATACAGACAGTCATTCTGTTTCATTCTTCTTTGCATTCAACATCATTCTGTTCTGAGGTCTAGCAACAGCAGTTTGGAAAGCTTTGAAATCCTAGATGATGTGCCAGTGAACTGAGGAGAGGAGGTGGAAAAACTTGGATAATAGGAAAAAGAAGCTGCAGAGAGAGGTCCATGCAGGGAGACACTTCTTGTCCGTGCAGAATATAAAAGGCATTAGAGGATGGTAATGCCTCATAGATTTGTCATACAAACCTCTTCTTCTTAGTATGTCTTTGAGTTAAATGAAAATCCCTGAATGGTTTTGTGGCAATTCTTAGCTATTTTCTTACCTATTCCTGCCTGTAAAATTCAGGTGATATGAATGTTGCCCACAGCTGAATTCAACACTTTTGAAGTGATACAGTAAAGGAGACATGAGACTTAATCCAAATGCTTGGACGGAAATTGGCTCACTCAAGCTAAAATATTCTTGTTACTGGTCCTTGGTTTAAAGAAAACAGATTTCCATTTTAGGGAACAGCTAGTAAGCCAGGGATCTGTTCCTGGGATGTGTGCCAACACTGAGACAGTCATTCAACTGGGTGAGACCCAAAGCAGCGCCCAGTACATTTTTCTGACTGGGTTAAGGGTCAGTGCACCAGACTGTCAGACATTCAGTGAGAGAGAAACCATGGCACAAAGTGCCCATGACTCATGGCAAAGGGCCTGGTACCAAGGCACATTTTCGATGGAGTTTCTTATCCCAATAATGTTAACAATGGCTCTGCCCTGGTTTCAGTTAATTTCTTCTCAGTAGATGGTACAAGTGCTGTGTTTTGGATTGGAATGAGAATGGTACTGATAAGACACTAATGTTTTGGGGTTTTGCTAGTCATATTTACCCAAAGTAAAGGACTTTTTCTTCCTTGTCTCACGCTCTGTCAGTGAAAAGGTAGGCAAAATAAACTGGAAGGAAACATTGCTGTGACAGGTGACCTGAACTGACCAAAAGGATATTTCCACACCACAGAACTTCATGCACAGTATGTAAAATGGTAAGTGCAGTCAATCTGGGTTCAGGAAGGGGTGTTTGGCATCAGCCAGACAAACTGGAGAGACAAATTGCACTGTGCATCACTTTAAATAAAAAAATATCATTGTTATTATTCTAATTATTAAGATTATGATTACTTTTAATTATTATTTTATTTTCTTTTCAAACAGTAAGTACTTTTTATCTCAATATACAAGTTTCACTTGTATTCTCCTCCCCATTCAACTGGGATGGAGGAGAAAGACAGGAAGAAGTAAAACATGGTGTTTCCTGTCCATCTGGGCTTAAAACCATGGCAGGCTCATCTGTTCCCTGAGCTCTCCCTATATGTAAGATTCAGAAAAACTGCTATGGGAGCAACAAGAGGAGCTGTAACCCTTAATCAGAGCAAAAATTTCATAGATCCAGCTTCTTTAGCTCAGCCTCCCTATTCCACAGTTGTGGCTCTATAATCACAGATCCAGTGATTTTCCTGCGAAAAAACTCTGCTTTGAGCTGGACTGTAGAGGACATAGAAGTATTTGGGGTTTTTTAGAAGGAATGTCACTGGAAAATCTTTTCCATTATTTCTCATAGATATTTCATGACAATGATACAAAGAAGATATTTAAGAATATAATATTTAAGATATTTAAGCTTAACCCTATTTTTGCTATGAGAAAATATGAATCTGAATCCAAGTGAATGGATATTTGTACAAATATAAAGTACTGTAATGGCACATATCTTCTTTTGTACTTTGTTTGCCACATGGTATTTTAAAGAGGAAAATGAATGTGTGACAGGGATCCTCCTGACAAAGGAGATCATTCCTCCCTTGGGCAAATACAAGATTCTGCTAGAAGAGAGACACTTCTAGAAACTGGAGAGATTAACAGAGGGAAAAGAGTAAGCAAAAGACAGCCAAGACACAGACAGAATCACAGAATTAATTTGGTTGGATCTGAGATCATTGAGCCCAACCGAGGACCAAACATCACAGCAACTAGACTATAGCACTAAGTGCCATATCTAGCCTTTCCTTTAACATCTCCAAGTGACTTCACTATGTCCCTGGACAGCCCATTGTAATATCTAGTCACTCTTTCTGTGAAGAACCTCCCCTGGTGCAGCTTGAGACTATGTCCTCTCATCCCATCACGGGTTGTCTGGGAGACTAGGCTGACTCCCACCTGGCTACAGTCTCCTTTCAGGGAGTTGTAGAGAGTGATAAGGCCTGTGCTGAGACTCATTTTCTCCAGGCTCAGCCTTTCTTGACAGGACTTGTGCTCCAGACCCTTCTCCAACTCCGTTGCCCTTCTCTGAACACTCTCAAGCGCCTCAATACCCTTCCTAAATTGAGGGGTCCAAAACTGAACCCAGCACTTGAGGTGTGGCCTCACCAGTGCCCAGTACAGCAGGACAGTCACTGTTCTGGTGCTACTGTCCACACATTTCTGACCCAGGCCAGGATGCCGTTGGTCTTCTGAGCCACCTTGGCACAGCTTGCTCATGTTCAGCCAGCTATTGACAAGCATCCCCAAGCACTTTTTTTGCTGGGCACTGTCCAGCCACTCCATTCCCAGCCTGTAGCTCTCAATGGGGTTGTTGTGGCCAAAGTGCAGTATCCAAGACCTGGCCTTGTTGAGCCTCATGCCATTGATGTTGGCCCATCAATCCAGCCTGTTCAGGTCCCTCTGCAGAGCATTCCTACCCTCCTGCAGGTCAACACTCCTGTGCAACTTCATATCATTCACATATTTGTAACAATAGACACAATCCTCTTATCCAGATCATCAATAAAGATAATTAAATGGGACTGGGCCAACACCGATCCCTGAGAGAATATGAACAAAAACTCCTACTTTCTGGGAACTAGAGGGAATTATAGAGTTGGTTGCAATTGAAAAAAAAAAATTATAGGAAACAGCATGACAAAAATCATGCATGAAATACAGCATTTGCAAAGATACAGTGGGCAGGAAGATATTTGCTTATAAACTTTAAAATTTTTATTCTGTCAAGTGTAATAATTTCTAATGTTCTCATTTTCAAAGGTTACAGGTTTAGCTTATACTCTAATAAATAAAGTCCTTTGGCCTTCTTATGTGAATTTGATTTCAAGAAGGTCTAGTCAGACCTAAAGCTTAAAGCAGCAACAAGAGTAGTTCCTGAGCTGATAAAACCATGCTACTGTAGGTAAGAGATTTAAAATACCCAAGCAGTAAAAGATCAAGCTCACCTTTCAGAAGAATTTTTTTTATTAAATAAAGAAAAATTTATGAACAGATGAGTTTACAACAAGACAAAATTCACCTTAAAATCAAATTCCAAAGCTTACTGTGGTTCCCAAACTCTAGAGAGTTCAGCATTTGCTGCATTCTTGGTATGTACAGCTAGACCTCATTTCTGAAAATCATTCCATTAAGGTTCTGAAAAGTTTTATCTCACAGTTAAACAGAATGGTGTTTTTTCTAATAGATCTCTTAAAGTACAAAGACACATTTCACTAATATGGTGAAAACATGAGGCAAATTCAAACTGTAGATATTGACAAAGAGATGTATAGCACAATGGAGAGGTAAGAAGAAAGAGAAATTGAATAATTACGTAAAATCTAGCTCTCTCCAGTTTCATCCTTGTCACTTGTCACTCTCTAACACTTACAGAAGAAAGATGCAAGTAAAAGCGCTAAAATAGAAATCTTTGTCAGTAAAGTAGCTTTCTAATCGCTCATGTAGCCCTGAAAAATTCAGTGCTGTTGAGAGTTCATGAACCACATCCATTTTAAGCTTTGCCCTAACTCATCTGTTTCTCAGATCAGAAGCCGGAATTGTTTAATGACAAGTACCAGCTTTTGTTCACAAACATGAGTTTAAAGGTTAATTATGCTGCACTCAATTGACTTGTACCCAAGAGATAGTCCAGAATTCTAAAAGATATTATAAAAGAGCCCTGTACTACTTTAAAATTGTGCAGAATCAGCATCTTTTCCAGGCTTATTCAAAGAGACTTCAACCTTTGCAGCTGAGCAACAGGGGAATCAGCACAAGGGAAGAGTGAAAGAGTCCTTTTGTGTCAGTTAGGTCTTTCACTTGTCATTGAACTCCAACCTTAAAAAAAATGCTGCTTGGTGGCATTTATACAGACAAATTTACCAAAAAAAAAAAAAATCACACAATGCCAAAGAGATAACTGTTCATACCATATATAAACACTGCTAATTATTAAAGTAATCAACAGTATACTACTGGTTTATACTGTGACATGGACATGGGAGTCACAGTATAAAATACAGGCATTTTTGTTTAGAGTTTGTCATATCTGGAGGGAAACTCTATCCTAATACTTCCTTTGAAAGATAAAAAACAACATGGCTGAACCCATTTTTTCTTCAGTGCAAGAATAAAATGAACTTCTCCAAACACAGATATGCTGTTGGCTATTAATTGTGCCCATGGCATACTGGTTAAGAACAAAACAGTTGGTCAGACACCACAGTAATGCAGAAATGGGTTGTCTGAAGGAGTGATCGCTTAGGAGAGAGTGAGGATAACAGGCTTCACTACTTCTGTAACTTTAACCAGTCTTACAGCACTCATATGTGAGGAGTTCTTACCAGCACACTACTGTTCTCAAACCGTTTCTGAGGCTGATTCTGAAGTCAGGATGCAATGAGTTTGGATTTGGAAGTCTCCTTGTCACTTTTTCCACTACTGCACTCTGGTTTGGAGAAAACAAACCAAGTGCTGTAGTTCAATCTGTCTCCATTTCTACATTCTGTCTTTCAAAGCCATCTTGTATAAATAAGAGCAAGCCTTACAGTGCTTTTCAAATCAGGAATTAGCATTGATGCTATTTATGAAAATTTTTGCAGATATCTCTTAGAGTGTTCATGTTGACTGAGACAGAATAAGCTGCACATTCACTAAGCTTGTGATGATTTCTAGCTTTTGTACACTGTAATAGAATGCTGGAAAAGTTTTGTATTTAATTTGGGAAATGGGTTGGACTCAGTAATTTTCCTCTACTGAATAATTTTATCAGAATTGTAAGGTTTTTCCTTGTTTTTCAAAGAATGAGACATGGACATCAAAAGAAAGCAACTGGAAAACTGTTTCACTACATGATACCATCAACTAAACAGTTTGGCTGCTGTCGGAGAACTTGATTATGTTACACACATTCCTTGGGTTTACTATGCACAAAGAAGCATTTTACCATAAAGAAAAAGACACGTTCTGTGAGAAATATTGATGTGTATGGCATGGTACACAGCTATGGAGCATTCCTTGATATAACATGAACATCAGCAATGGTTTGTTGTTGTGGATCTCAGTTATATTTCTGAGTTGAGTTGATGTCTATGAATGTAGGACTAAACTTCAGCCAACATGGTCACAGAACTTCTAGTACCCAATGTAACTCATTTACATCAAAATCAGGTATTCCTGCTTACCATGCACAGTACAGATTCACACACAGATATGTATATACAAACAATATTTATAAGGCCACATGTGTGTGTGTTTATATATACTTGCATATATTTAAACATCAGTATGAAATTCAAGTATCTACTCCAGGAATTCCCTTGGTGCAAAAAAAACAAAACACTAAATTTTGTTCTCTTCTAATGGAATGATGCACACTGTATCTTCCTCTTTTATTAAAGACAGATGAATATTCTCCTACTGTGGGTCTACCCTGAAAGCAATGTCATATGTTGTTTTCATAAAAAGAATTTGTACATTCATTTTAAAAAGAAGAATGTTTATTTTCTGCACATGAAGAATGTAATTGTGATCCAAAATCAATAAGTATATTATCCCTATATCCTAGAAGAGCTATCATCACAGATTAAGTTTGCCAGCAAAGAAGCCAGAGGGGGAAAAAAAGGTAGGAAAGAGCAAAAATATTTATTTATCTATCTCCACTTAAATGCATCTGGTTCTATGAAGACATACTGTTGTAATTATGACAGTTTTCTATGCTTATATATGACTCTCCACATGGAAGAAAATTAAGTACAAACCAAAACAGACAATACAATGCCTCGTTCATGCTTTTTTAAGGAAACACTTACAGATCACTGTAGACAAGGCCATAAATCTGCGCTGTGCTGTGATGGTAGATTCCTCTCAGGATAATTAGAAGAAGGATAACAACAAAAGCTGGAAGCCCCCAACTCAAAAGGAAGTAAAGCAGATAGCGCCTCTCTGTGTGTTCATCATTCATCACAAGGACATACCAGAAATTAATGGCCTGGAGAAAAAAGCACAAAAACAATCAGTAGACTTGCTGGTTATAAACTATGCCAAAAAACTAATTACTCTGAAGGTCACAATGCAGCATATTTCTGCCCCAGTGCAGGTATATGTATAAACACTATCCAACAAAAATACTTCGCCCTCACTTTTTCTCTTATGTAATGAAAAGACATTTTAGAAACAATATGCCTATTTATATAACTGTTTTGAATTAGACTAACAGAGAAAGAGACACCCTGTTTAGTAGATAACACTATTTTTGCAATGTAAAAATAGCCTTTTGGGGAAAAAGTCACTTTTTTCTCTAGATATTCATACCTTCACATAGAAGACTGGCATATAGTATTTCTAAATCTTATCTGTATTTAATATTTTTATCTTATTGTTCAGCTGTATGAATCTTGTAAGAAACACACTAAGCTCCTTTGATGGTTCTGTGATCCTGTTTTTGGGTCAGCAGTGCAATACAGACATGAAGCAAGTCCACCAATGGTTCATGAGGATGATAGAGGGATGGAAAACTTCTCCCATGGTGGGGGGCTGAGGGAGCTGTGGCTGTTCAGCCTGGAAAGAGGATGCTCAGGGGGATCACATCCATATGTATCAACATCTGATAGGAGTCAGTGACAAAGGAGACACTCTCCTCAGTGATGCCCAGTAGTGGGGCAAGAGGCAATGGGCCCAAATTAACATACAAGAAGCTTCATCTGCATTCAAGAAAAAGCTTTCTTACTGTGAGGGTGGTCAAACACTGGGCCAAGATGCCCAAAGCAGTTGTGGAGTATGTGTCTGTAGATAATCAAAACCAAATTGTCCACAGTCCTGAGCAACCTGCCCTAGCTGTTTGAGGTAGACAGCCTCAAGGTACCCCTAAAACTTCAACGGTTCTATGATTCTGTGTAATATATGCATAACAGTTTGAGAAAAAACTGCAAATAAATTAATGTAAACTTACAGGCATCTCTTAAACATTCTGTGTTTTCTTATGATCAACTCATCATCAAACAGCATAATGTGGTTTAAAACCTTATATCAATCAAAATAGTGGAATAGCTGAAATTCCTTGAAAGAATTAGTAGTATGAGTAAGGAAACTCTTCAAGTAAAGCAGAATACTTAACATATAGCTTGGATATTTGAATTTTCTTCAAGATGTTCATAGTATAAACACTGTCATGTGTGAGCATTTTTTAAAGCACATCTACACACCACTGCTTAATAAACAACTAAGCTATCCACAAAAAAATTTTTTTTTTAATTTTTCTTCACTTTCTCCACTTCAAAAATTTTATACCTACAGGTACACATGCTATATTATGATTTCTGGCCTTTTATATGAGGTCCATAAGGGATTATTTGTCTTATTTGCATGTAATGTATCTAATTTGAGCTTGTGCCTTTAAGCATGTCTTGTCAGTCAATGGAGACAGGACGGGCACCTTCAGGGACTCATTAATCCTAACACAAGCATAATCATCCCTCTCTATGGCCTACACAAGGGTTTCATATAATAATGTTAATTTACAGGCTCCATTTTCAGCCATCTATTGTAAGGATAAGTAAAAATTCATATACTGTGACAAGACAATGCAACATGATTATTTTATTGAGGGAAACTTTGCCCATTTCCTCGACCAAGGGGTTGTCTACCACTTTGTTCAGGAACATCTAATTTTCACATTAAAGTTCTTAATCACTTGTTTCTGTATTCCTTCTGTAGGTCTCATTAGCTACCTATCATTTCAGATTTTTTTCTGTGATTTATATGGTATGAATATACAACACTTTCAATAATAAACCACAGAATGGTAGCAACTTGTTTAAAAAAGGTTAGTAACTGTTTTAAATGCCTTTTTTAGAGAACGAGATTTCATAGCTATATCCAGTGTATATAATTATATTAATTAT
Organism: Agelaius tricolor; assembly: GCF_023055355.1. NCBI lineage: Eukaryota > Metazoa > Chordata > Aves > Passeriformes > Icteridae > Agelaius > Agelaius tricolor. Next base: position 6,377,631 of record NW_027269287.1, on the reverse strand, counting down.
ATAATAACTATTATGTCTTTTTTGGTTTTTGTTTGGTGATTGGTGCTATATAAACAAAGGCAAAGTTTATTTTCCTTAAAAGATCACAGGTAAATCCCACCACATAATTACAACTATCCTGTGTAGGCTGAAAGAACACAGAAAAAATATTAATTCCATTGCTGAACATGCACAGGAAGAAAATATTAAACAGATGAAAATTGTATTTGGACAAAAAAATCCACAGCTTGTGGAAATATTTGGTTGTCCTGTTCACTTTTACGTGGGACTGAAAACTCATTCAAAATTCTGTTTGTCACTACACATCAGTAAACATACTTCAATTACGTGCCCTTATAGTGCTGGCTAAGCTGTGCCTCACTGAAAGCACTTACAGACAGCAAAATCCTTGAACTATATATGCCATTATACTCAGGAACTGTTGGTTCTACTAATTCTGACAATCTGGTGAAAATTGTTCTCGGTCACCAGCTGAAATTGCTTCATGTGAAGTCATACCCTATGTCCTTGTTCTGTGTTTGGTTAGGCATATTTAGTTATCTCACCTCATTTATCACAGCATAACACTTAATACCACAACTGCTGTAAAGGTGTAAGTGAGGTTGGATTATCCAGATTTTCTGCACAGTCACATTTGTATTTTGATAATTACTAGTTCTTATATTCAACCCCTTTGATGCTTCAAAATGTAATCAATTAAATAATACAGGAGCTAATGTTAGCAAATCCTTTCCTGTTGCCATTCTGCAAAAATTACCAGTTCAACAGAAGAAGAAAATGTACAGCCATTTTCCAGCTGCTCAGGTGGAAGAACAAATGGGCAACTTGTGATTTATTCTGATATAAAATGCAAAATAATTGTTTCTTCACATAACACTCTAATGAGATAATGTGAATTTCAGTGAAGGTTTTTTTCTTTTAAAATGAAGCAATTAATGGAAATTAAATTCTCAAACCTGGGACACATTTATTTAATTGTTTAAATATTCATTCATTTATCTTTAGTGATAATCACAGAATTTTAGAATTTTTTGTGTTGGAAGGGGCCACCTAGTTCCCTGTCTCCCACCATAGGACATTTTCCACAGGACCAGTGTCCTGTTACCAGCCAGAACAGGGTTAATTTTTACAGTAGCAATGGCTGGGACCCAGAGGTTATCCTATATCACCTCCCATCACTCCTAGGGGTTGGGGGAAGAAACTCTTCTGGGTAGAAGGGGTTTGTTCTGGGTCGGTAAAATGTGGTCGAGGGAGCAGCTGGGTGGGGCTGTTTCTGTGTGAATCGTTCACCTCTTTCTTGTACCCTTTCTCGGTGTTGTTGTACTGTTTGTTCCCTTATCTCATTGCTGTTTCCAGCACATTGCTCTTATCTCAACCCATAATCTTTGCAGGGCAGACCGGGCGGGGAGAGGCTGGGAGCAAGAGAGCAGTGCATGGTTTCAGTGGGATCACTAAACTGGAGAATACCAGCCCTAAACGAGGACAATAAAGTTGCTCAAAGTCTCATCTCCAAACTGCCCTTGAACACTTCCAGGGATGAAGTAGCTACAACTTGGCAACCTGGGCAACCTGTTCCAATGCCCCACTACCTGTGATAATCTCCAAATAGCTGGCAAACAACAGGTGCAAAATACTTTAAATAAACTAATTTCCAAATCAGTAAGAAAACTTCTATTTTCCTTTCTTCTTTTTACAAATAGTTGGAGGTGTAATTTTATAATAATTGTATCCTTTTATATAATTCTTTTTTGAAGCTGTTAAGCAGTCAACAAATTATTCTTAAAATAAAAAGCATCAAACCTACTTTAAGATCAATAGACATCTTACAAGTCTGACACAAATTTATAGAAATTTATAGAAATTTTATAGTGCCATTAAATTGATGTAGGAGAAAGATTCAGGTATGGGTAATAGCAAGTTCATGATTTTCATTCTGGTTTGTTTGTTGAGTTGACACTTTCACTGTTGATTTAATTCATTCCAGCAATAGGTAAAGAAAGCACAAAGAATCATATCTTTCCATAATTTTACTCTGTGTCAGAATTGGCAAGTGAAAATGATAGATTTTTTTTTAAATAACAGCTTCTAATTTTTTTCTGCAACTTACTTTTTGCAACATGTTATAAAATACTATGAGAAGAAACTTATTTTCCTTGTCAAGATGAAAGACACTTTTAGTGCGTGCTCCTAAGATAAATCAGGTTTATGGTCTTCAGCTGTACAAAGGGACACTTGTCAGGATGAAGACTTCTGGGTGTCTGACATTAAAATAAGGCAAATATTTCAGGCCCATAAAAAGCCATTTGCACTTTGCTTAGTCCTTTTCTTCTGCAGTTAGGAAAGCTTCATTATTTTAAAAATTGGGTAATGCTATCAACTTTCTCTGACTTCTCCCCATAAAAAGCAAGAAAAAATACCATACAATAAAAAAGGGAGAAGAACAAACAAACAAGCAAGGATGATCTGAGGGAATCTTTGTCCTGATGCTGAAGGTGATCTCTGAGATCCTTTCCATTCTTATATTTCAGTCAATATCTGAATAGTAGTTACATTTGTAGCAAAAATACAGATATTAAATATGTCTACAAATGCAAGAAGCTAAAAAGAGGACAAGAATTAAAACATGAAGCTATACATAAATTGTTTTGTTAAGAGCATTGACATAAGACAAAATATTAAGCATAATTACTATACCTAACACTATGCAGAAGATGGAAAAATTACAAAAAAATTACAAAAAAATTACAAAAACCAAAAATGTAAGGAAGTTATCCTGGAGTCTAGAAAGTGAATATTTTTGATCTGGACCCCAGAAATAAATCTGTGCATGTCTGACTGTACTGTTAAATCTGTGTTTTCTTTAGTTTTCTGCCTGAAATGTTGTTCCACCACCTTTTGATCACTTAAGATTGCCTGGATTTTGTGGATGTTTCAGTTTTACATATGGTGCTTGTACTTGATTATCACATTCACCCATTTCTGTACCTTGTGATCAAGGCAGCCACAAGTGGATTTGTATGACGTAAGTCAATGATGAAACATATGCACTATGATATGCAGCCTTGTAAATGCAGAGTGACTGCACAAAGGACACAGAGTCTTCTCCTGTATTTTTGTTCTTTTTTCAGACGTAAGTATTTAAGTCCCATTTAAGTATAAATATATTATTCATTCTGCTTTTCAAATCATGTATATAAAGTATACTATGCTGAGAAACACAAACATTAATTTCCCAGACTTTCAAGACTGCTGTTCAAACAGAAGTATCATCCAGACTTCCTGAACTAATCTGGTTTCCCCTTGGATCCACATGCTTTTCTAGAGTTGTCACCAACTCAAGCACAGAGATGTCCCCAGCACTCATTCCTGTGCCCTGATATAGCTTACTCACTCCATAATGAGATATATAAATCCAAGATCTATTCTCAGCCAAGAGGAGCAAACTGTAGCTGAGGACTGGGTTGATCTATATTTAAGATTATTTCCTTCCTTTTGAGTCTTTCAAAGTTCAAGAATTATTCTCAGCTGAAGACCTCCACCTACAAAAAGGAGAATCATCTTCATTCTGAGTTTTACTCCTGGCAGCTCATCACTCAGCAGGCTGATGGATTCCCTCTTAAGCACTTTTGTCCTGTCAGATTTCCATGAAGAGTCTTCATGTTTAACACAAGCCTGAGGCTCCACTAAATGCAGTGTATTATGCGAGTTCTTAGGATTTGACCAAAGTCTACTCAAAAAAAAATAACACTGGATTTCAACTACAGACATAAAAATGACCAAATGTTAAGAGTCAAATTTTCTTACTGCCATTATAAGTAATTTTTGCAACCTAATGTCATGTAAAACACATAGAATTAAATACTATCAAACACTGAATTGCCAAAGCTTTATGCATCCCAGTAAAAAAGGAAAACATTACTTTGTCCCAATTAGCAAATGGTGAAGAGCTCTGAAACAATTTAGGAATAAAGTGAATGAGCAACTGTGAAGAATATAATTTACAGTTTACAAAAATAATTTAGAGTAGTTAACCTACAAGAACATCATTTGCAAAGCAAACAAGTTTCTCTATTGAGGCCATCTACATGTGACTTACTAAGGCTAATGAGCACAGGTGAGCTGTTGGAGAGGCCGCTAGGGTTCTCAATGAATATGATCCTGACATATTCCAGGAAAACACCACATGTTACATGAATATTACTGGGAGAGGAAGTTGCATTAGATGCAGCCTAATTTGCAATTCTTGGTTTGGTCTGACAGCCTGCATATTGGAGAATTTGTAGGGTAAGATATGGAGCTGCATATATAAAGCTGTATGCTATAATAAATGTGCTTGGGACAGCTCCTCTTAAAATAATAGAAAAATAAATCAACTCAAATACTGGTGCTAAATATATATTTCTAAAGGAGGGCATAACAAGGTATTTTTTCTAATAACCCCACAGCTTGTTGCTTTGACTAACTTTCAATTAGTAATTTTCCACAACTAATTTGATTGCTCATGGAGTTCCATGTTAGTTCAATTGTTTTTTCCATCATTTACTGTTCTATAATATATCAAATGGGCAACACAGCTGTGAGTAGTCTGAAGTAGTAGACTGATGAGGAATGGCTGAGGGAGCTGGGGGTGTTCAGCCTAGACAAAAGGATGTGAGGAAATGGTTTAGTTGTGGACTTGGCAGATCTGAGATAACAGTTGGACTTAATGATCCTAGAAAGCTTCTCCTAAATGATTCTATAATTCTATAAAAATTCTGGCAATAATTATGAATACATACATTCTGTATTTTAATGCACACTTGTGAAGGTATGTTTGTCATATTATACAAGTTTAATGACTAAAATGCCACTGACTCAACAAATTACAATGTAGTTTACATTTAAACTTCACTTGTAAGAGACTGCTTCAAAAAACCAAATAAAAAACGTTTAGAAAAACTGTTAAGAGTAAGAAAAAAAATCTTCCTTGCTCTGAGACAATTCTTCATTGTTCTAAGAATAAATAGTTGTAACGGAAATTAGGGGAAGAAGTCTTTATAGTGTTTGTATATTTACCCTTGGAATTGTGTCCCTGCAGATTTTATAAAAGTCATCTGAAGGTCTGACCTTCTAGTAGCATTGGATTTCAGTGCTCTTTATCTCCCTTATATCTAGATATACAGATATGTATATATATGCACTAAAATATAATAGAAATACAGTCTAACTATCAGTTACTTTTATAGGTATTTTGGGGAAATGATAAAAAGGACTAAGAAACCAACCTGAATAAGCATCCAGCTGAACTGGCAGAGGTAAAGGTAATGGGTAACAGATGCGAGGGCAAAGCAGCTTTCCTCTGAGATATGCTGGCTCACATAAGCAGAGGCCAGAAATGAAACCTGATGGGGGAAAAAAGAATATATGCATATGGGAATTAAACAGAAATCAGTTAATATTAACAATAAGGGGAAAAAATAGTTTGGAAGTAAAACATACACTAAATTACTATTTCAGAGACTCAGGAAAGATATCTTGGACATTTAATATTCACCCAAAAGAAGTTATGCTTAAACACTGTCAACCCCCAAAGCAGTTGGATTTGCTGAAGCCTTAGTTGACAAGCTGTGATCTTACATCTAGATATATTTTTGGTTGGAATGGAAAAGAATATTGATACTGCACAGATGTTTTTGTTGTTGCTAGATAATGCTTATCCAAAGTCTAGGGCTTTTTAATTTCCCATGCTCCGCCAGCTAACAGGTACTGTACCACTCTTAAATTACTTTTTTTTAGAAATCTGACACCTGACACTCTGCTATGGAAAACCAAGGGTCAAGCTTGAAGAATGAGGAAGCACACCTGAGAGAGAGGGTATGTGTGGTAAAGAGTCAGGAGAGGCACCCTGGGGCCATCTGGAGCTGCCTGCTGTGAAGGGACCCCACTCCCAGCAGTGACAGTCTCAGGTGGTGCATGTGCAACTCCTTAAATGGTGTGAGAATGTTCAGGCAGTGCCCTCTCCACACACTGCACCCTTATATGACCAGACTACAGAGAGAGACTAAATATTTATTGCTTAAAATTGTTCCCATGCAACATTAAACACAAGTTTTGCAATTGGGGTGCAGATTTGCCTGTATAAGACTAAGTGAGATGTTATCTTCTGATTTGAATAAATCCAGATATTTTATCAAGTAAACAAACAAACTCGAGGCATTTACTGTCTTCAGGCCATCAGACTTGTAGGAATATTATACCTCAGCCCCTAAGATAGCAATACTGGACAAAAGGAAGGAAGCAACTATTCTTTTGTCTAATACCATACCAGGTTTTCACACACGCAAGGCACTTACAGTTTGGGGTTTTTCCACAAATATGCCAAATATCAAAGGACCATATGTTGGCTGGATAAGTAGCCAATGCCTTGTGTAAGGAACAAAGGTATTCCAACTCTGACTGCAGTGAATGCAGCTAGACAATTTCAACAGATCATTTTAAATTAAAACACAACTCAGAAACATTAAGCTCTGTCTTCTGTAAATTTCTTTAGAGAAGAAATGGCGCTACAAGCAAAATTCATAAAAGACTTAAAGTGTTCACATAAAGAAAGTCTCTACTCATCCACTGTGATGATCATTTTCTCTTTGCCTGACAAAAAGTACTACTTTTTTCACCAACAGCCCATTGACTTGTTAGTAACTGAAAATAATGGGCTCTGGAGACAGATTTGATGTACATAAAATCAGGAGATGGAATAGGTAAGAAAGTTAGAGCAAATTAAGTGATTTGGATACACGTGGACACTGTATTTACAACAAAATACTCATAGGGTACTGAGTAACCCTTACACTGTCTCTTTATCATAAAAGTACCCTTATAAAGACAGTATAATGTTACCTTATCATGAAATTGAAGAATAACAATGAGCAACTGGGGAACAAGTAGACTAAAAATAATTATGAAAAGCATTTCAAAATCTAAAGAAAAAAAATGCATGTTCAATATTTTATGTGGTATTTATCAGCTTCTGCTGGGAACTGGCATCTGATCATGGCCATATAACCATTCAGTTATTAAAAGGTTAACACACAGATTAATAATGACTGGTCTTTGCCAAATTCTGACACTGCTGAAAGAAATCCCATCATCTGGAGTGGGTTACACACAATTGAACTATGTCTGCAATAGCTGCCACCCATGAGGGATAAACAAGAAGTGTTTCTGGAAACAACTTCACAGCACCAGCTCTCTCAAACACTACCAGTAGTAATTTGTCTAAGACTTGAGCAAATGCTTCTACTGACAACAAGCATCTGACAACAAAGGGTGGAAAGGCTTTATAACCTTTTGCTCTCTGAAGGCTTGTGTATATGTCAAGGACAGACTCCATGCTAGAGTCAAATAGGGGATGCAAACACAAAAGCAGACCAATGGAGTTCTGGAAATATAATTTTTAATCCCTTTTGCACTGGATGTTGGCTTGAAAGCATTTTGCATTTATAACCAAGAAACTATAATTCGTAACACTTTCCCGTTATTCAAGAAAAACAAGGTTTTGCATATTAAAAAAGAGGAGTGTATCACTATATCAACAGTTTTCCAATTAAAACAATGCAAGGAGTCCAAATATGTGCTAAAAATGCATATCTTTGATAGAAACTGACTTTTCTTAAAGGAACAACTCAGCAATACGGCTGGAGTAATCACTCAGCTAAGAATTCACTGTACTTAGAGTATTTTAGGAAAAAAAAAAAAGGTGAAATATAAAGATTTCTTAGACTTGTTATCTTGTATCTTGGTTGGAAGCTACAAATAACACTTGGTTTATAACACAAAAAACCCTGCAAACCAATAATATGCCTTCCAAATAAAGTGTTCCTTGGACTAATTGCCCCATGTCTTCTGTGCCTCACATAGTTATTAACTGTAGGCTGCAACCTTTTATAACAAGGAACATATTACTTTAATAACAAAAATATGTGCCATCTATTGGGACAAATTGTACACTCCTGGATCTTTAAAATATATGCTCATTATAACACCAACTGTCCAGAGATCTTTTTACAGAGAACTTAGAGTTTAAATAGCCCTTTTCAATTGTTATATACTGACATTTAGTTTTATGCTGAAATGATAACATAATGCTTCTTCCTCATTCTCATCAAGGCAATTAGTTGTAATGGTTTTATAGTGGAGGCATTCATGGAAGTGACTTTCTAAGAGAAGCTGCTAGCAGTTTCCTCCATGTCTGACAAAAAGATCCATCAGTAATTAATTTCAAGAATTGGCAATCTGTTAAACCACTAAGAAAACTGTACATGCCTCTGTGAAGATACATGTTAAAGATGAAAAAAGCCCAGGAGCATCTCTTTCCCTTCCAGTCTGGAGTCAGGTGACAAGGCTGGCCTGGCCCCTGTCTCAGCCAGGCCAGGCAGCCCCTGCCTCAGGGGTTCATCCTTCCTGGTGAGCCCCCTGGGTGCCATCAGCTGTAAGGCAGGCAGAGGGGAGGCCGTGGGGCTGAGGCCAGGATGGGCCACAGCTGTGGCTCCAAACATCTTGCTGCTGAGCCAGGCTGAGCTGGGATCCTCCGGGCCCCCGGAGCAGCCAGGGCCAGGCTGGCTCAGCCAAGATTCTGCCACTGTTAGGGTTCACCCACAACCACTGGGCAGGAGGAGGAGAAGCCATCAGCCCTGGTGTGCTGCTGCTGAGTTCTGGCCTGGCTGCTAGGATCCTAGCTGCCCTCCCTAGCCCAGCTGCAGCTCCAGCCAAAAGCTGCCAAGCCCGGCCAGGGTCAGGTGACCATCTGCTGGCCCCAGGTGAGATATTAACTTCAACCCTCCCCTGAGTGAGAGAAAAGGATGAAGTGCAGGCATGTAGAAGAACAACATGAAGACATCGAGGTCAGTGAAGAGGAAGTCAAGTCCCAGATGGGAGAAATGAGGAGATGCCTTGATCTTGGGGCTGAAATCCTTTTCTAAAGCTATGGAGAAGAATGTAATTGACACATCAGACTCTTTTTTCCCTGTAACTCATTGAAGAAATATGGGGAGATGGATTGTTCAAACCTGTGCTGAAGCAGGCATTGTTGAAATAGCTGTGAATTTGAGAAGTTTAAACAGAAAGAGAGAAGAATGATGAAAACCCTGCACCTCCAGGGTGAGAAGAAGATCTCTGTTTACAGAGATGAAGATGATCTCAGAGACAGATAAAGAGAACCTTTGCTTATGAAGAGCTCATCCTTAAAACAGTACTTCATAACTTGACAAGGCCCATAAACACAGCTGTGGGAAAAAACATGAAAAATGGGAGGAACTTCATGATTGCAGATTTTCTGGGAGGCTGCTATTCATGAAAATTAGAAACCACGAGAGAACTATTTTCTTGTGGAGCAGTGTCCATAAATTAACAAGAGGGTCTTTTCTCCCTAAGTGAATTGAAGAAAGACTATTCTAGAAGTGATAAACTGACTGAATTGTTTTTGTACATTGTTAGTGAGGAAGAAAAAGTTGTAGGGGGTAGGAAAAGTGTTCTAAAGGTCTTATTCTGATTCTTAGTATTCTTTCTTTTAGTCACTGTAAATGAAGCTTTCTTCATATCCTTTTAAAGTTTTGAGCCTGCTTTGCCTTCCTCCTAATTCAATCTCACAGCAAAAGAATAAGTAAGCATATTCTAGTGAGTGTACTGGCATTCGGCCAGCACTGAAAACCTCCAAATAAGTCCTGACCCAAACTTATTTAATTGATCATCCCTTAAATAACTCAAGTAGCAGGCTGATACTTTTAATAATTTGACTGTGATGGTTCCATACCACACTGAAAATTTTGGTGATAGCATATAATTCAAAAGGTTCCCCTCGACAGTGAAAAAAAAAAGTTAAAAAATAAGATAAATAAATGCACTTCCATATAACAGCAAAAAGCTCTTTGACACGGTGCCAGTTCCTCACCACCCTCACAGTAAATAATATTTTCCTAATATCTAAACTTATTGTCAGTTTTAATCCTTTCCCCTTACTCTGTCATTACTTACTCTTGAAAACTGTTTCTCTCCATCTTTCTTGTATGCCCCCTTCAGGTACTGGATGGTCACAATTAGGTCACTGTTGCAGTGTGATGCCATTTGCTGTTTCACCTATCCCAAGCCCCCAGGTGTGCCAATCTCTCCTTTCCCCCCCCCCTTTGCCCTCCTGCTGAGAGCTGTCCATCAATCTTAACATTCCAGCAGGGTCATGGTGTGTTTGGCAGAAGTTCAAAAGATGCACCTCAGGTGCAGGCCCATTGGCCTGTCCAAGTGTCTGTATCCCTTGAGCCTTCCCTTCCTCCCACCTGGTTGGCCCTCACCTGTCCCTTCCCCTCCCCCTGTCCCCGGGGCTTAAAAGGAGACGGGACCATGCGGTCGGGATTCTGTTGGGAGCTGTTACAAGATTCAGAGGTCTCTCATCCTGGAATAAAACTCTGGATTAAAACTCTACGATAGAATCCTCTCCTGTTTCTCTTCACCATCACCTGAACCTTTTCCACCAGAGGTAAACTGAGTTCTTACTATGCCTGGATTTGTTCTGAGTGCCTAGCTGCAGCACCCAGCCGGCCAAAGGTATCTCTGAGGTAAAACATCACAGCTGCTGCCTTTGGCCCAGCAGCGAGGGCTAAATGAAGCCAGGCACGTCCCACCCGGAAATAGTGGGATTAGTATTCCATAGGTCACCCCAAAGCCAGACTGAGCAGTTCCAAGTCTCCTAGCTTTTCCTCATAAGAGAGATGTTCCATCCTTTTAATCATCTTGGTGGACTTGCTCCAAGAGGTCCATGCCCCTTCTGGGCTGAAAACCTCAGACCTGATTGAGCTCTCATGACAGCGGAGCAGAGGGGCCAAATACTGTCTCTCAACCTGCTGGATGCACTGCTTTGGATGCAGCCCATGATGTAGCTGTTTTTTTAGGCGGATAAATGGTAATACCTCAGTGATCATCACTCAGTGATCATCATCCAGTGATCATCAGTGGTACACCCAGCTTTCCTTCCTATTTTAAATGAACTACTTCTTGGTTCAGAATTTTGCTGCTAGCCTACAAGTTATGACAGTTCAACTTGTTCTAGAAAATACTCCTTTATTTCATTCCTCAGTTTTCGAAATTATTCACAGTTTTCCATATGCTACCCCACTACCCCTTAGTGTCAGCGCTTCTCTACTTCCCACCATTGGGGCATTTTGCCTGGGCCTGTTATTTTCTGTCCCATAAACCAGGGCTTTAGAACCAGTAATACACCTCTCTTTGTCACTCATCAAAGCAAGGGAAATTATACTCCTCAAATTTGCCATAGAAAATGCTAATGAGGACTATAAACAGTTTTTGAAATCTCTGCCCCCTGAAACTGAACACACTTTACTCCAAATGATACAAATGTGCAACTGCTTGGGGACACTACAACACACCGCGGCAATCACATATCAAGCCGTGGGGCAGGACATAGCGGATGCTTTTGCTGCCCTGAAATTAAACTCTGGAAAGCAGCTGGTTTGTTTTGGCTGTGGGGATTCTGGACGCATTAAAAGAGACTGCAAAAAAGTGCAAAACCCCAAAGCCCCGGGTATACACCCTTGCTGTCAGAAAGGCCCTCACTTTGCTAGTCTATGCCACTCTAAGTTTCACCAGAATGGCCAACCTTTACAAGGAAACTCATCTTGGAGCGTGGAGCAGCACGATGCAATGATACAAATCCCACAGCCGATGTAGCAATATAGCCCTACTCAACTTTTCCCCACAGCACCCCTATCTGCACCCCTGATAGCTGAATAGAGGGAAGGGAGGGGTTGGTTCCACAGGGGTCCCACAGATTTTTTGGACACAATGTATCACATCTCAGTGTCCCACATACCAGTGCAAAGTGACTCTGAAAGACAGGGACACCATTTTAACAGAACTGGTTGATACTGGGGCACATATGACTGTTATCTCAAAAAGCCAATGGCCCAGTGATTGGCCATTAGCAACTGTGCCTCAGGTACTCTCAGGGGTGGGTGGGAATAGTCAAAGGTTGCAAAGTCAACACATGGTGCAAATAACCAGGCCTGATGGGCAGATAGGCACAGTTAAACCATTTGTGCTGTCAGCCTCTCTGGTTTTGTGGAGGAGGGGTGTGTTGACACAGTGGGAATCTTTATGCATTCAAATTTTCATATAGAGGTCATTGGGATACATGGCACCCCCAAACTTACTTGGAAAACTTCGGCCCTGTGTGGGTGAACCAGTGGCTCCTGTCATTAGACAAACTGTGCATATTACAAGAACTTGTACAGATACAGCTGGAAAAAGGACATATAGTCCCATCTAATAGCCCTTGGAATTCCCCTGTGTTTGTGATCAGAAAGCGATCTGGGGGGGTGGAGGCTGTTGCATGACTTGCGGAAAATAAATGAAGTAATATTTATTTTAGAAGAAATGGGAGCCCTCCAACAGGCTTCCCTTTCCCTTCCATGATCCCCAGAAACTGGCATATGACAATGATTGATTTAAAAGATTGTTTCTTTGACATTCTGCTGCATCTGGACAATGCAGCAAAATTCAGCTTTTCTGTACTGAGCATTAGTATGTAGCACCACTGATTTGATATCACTGGGTGGTATTACCCAAAGGTATGTGCAACAGCCAATGGTTGGCTATTTGCCAGTGGTATGTTGCAAGGACCCCAAGTCCGATTTGGGAACATATGCCTGATGTTCTATTGTATCGTTATATGAATGATATTCTTATTTCTGCAGAAACTGTGATTTGAATGGAAGAAGCAGTGCTGGCTGTCAGCCAGGCTATTACATCAGCAGGTGATCATTGCCTCTGAAAAGGTTCAAAGGACATCCACATGGAAATATCTGGGCTGGCATATAGGAATGCACTCTATTTCTGCACAACCTTTGCAAATTACAACTGAAATCAAAACTCTGCATGATGCACAAAAATTGCTAGGGACCATAAAATTCGTTCATCCCTTGCTTGGAATCTCAAATGTAGATTTGGAGCCATTGTTTGCCCTTTTAAAGGGAGAGCCTGACCTCTTATCATCTGGACATTTAAACACAAAGGCACAAGTTGTGCTTCTAAAAGTAGCTGATACTATTTCACAAAGGCAATCAGCTTGCTAGGCTAGGCTCCAGAGTTACTACTATGGTTAATCATTTTAAACCCTGACAGTCAACCACATGCCTTGATATTTCAGTGGGACTCAGAAAAAACCTCTGTAACTATCGAATGGGTCTTTTTTCCTTATAATATATCCAAGACTATTTCAATTCAAGATGAACTTATGGCCATGTTAATTGTCAAAGTTCATCAAAGAATGACCTCCTCGGCTGGAAGGGATTTTGACTATATATTTTTACCTCTTATAATGTTCTATTTGGATTGGTTGCCACAGAAGTCAGAGAAATTGCAAACAGCTTTAGCAGATTACCCAAGGCAGATATCTATCCATCCGCACAAGCACAAGATGTTAAACTGTTCTTTTAATTTGCTCCCAAAGCCAAGGAGAAGTGAGACTCCTTTGCAAGATATGGCAATATTCACAGACGGTTCTTAGAAAACCTGTAAATCACTGATTGCATGGAGTTATTCTGGAATGCGAGCTTGGCAATCTGATATTGCTGTTGTTGAAGGGTCTCCCCAGGTTGTAGAATTAGTTGCTGTGGTCAGTGTTTCAGAAATTCAGCTCACCTTTTAGCCTAATTACTGACCCTAACTGCTGCCTATGTCGCAGGAGTTGTGTCTGAAGCAGAAGCCTCTGTCTTAAGTTAAAATTATATTCTTTTTTACTGGTTGAAACTACTAGTTTTTATTTTTAAATCAACGGACTGCTCCTTACTTTGTTATGCATATAAGGTTGCATTCCAGTCTGCCTGGATTTCTTACAGAAGGCAATGCCCAGGCAGACTTGTTAATCCTACTGGTGCAATATCTTTTACCAAAGAGAATAGAGCAGGCTAGAGTCACTCATTTTTTCACCAAAATGCTGGGACTTTAGACTTATGAGTTCACTCCAGTACAAGCTTCTAGTATTTTTGCTAAAAGTCCTGTCAGCATTGCTCTCTTCCTAATGTGAACACGAGGTCAACCTAAGAGGTCTACAGAGCCTACAAATTTGAAAAACAAATGTGACACACTTTCCTGAATTTGGCCATTTGAAATTTGTGCATACTTCTATTTATATCTTTTCAGGTGATCTGTTTGCCTCAGCCCACATAGAAGAAACAGCAACGGATGCTTGCCATCATTTCAGTGCTGCCTTTGCCACACTAGGAACATATTAGGAGAGATACTGGCCCTGCATACATTTCCCATAAAGTCGCAAATTTTTTCTCCTTATGGGGAATTACCCACAAGATAAGCATACCCCCCTCACCCACCAGACAGTCCATTGTAGAGCAAGCCCATGGCTCCCTCAAGTGTCTCCTGGCCCAACAGAAGGGAGGAGCTGGAGACACACCCGCTGAAAGACTACAGAAACCCCTATATATTTTAAATTTTTTGAACTGTTCAATAATGGACTTAAGTCCCCCTATGACTAGGCATTTTGCATCATCCACATAGCTTTTGTGCAAGGAGAAACCATCGTTACTAATCTGTGACCCAGAATCTGGTAAAATCCTTGGCCCTTACCTTTTGATCACATGGGCGAGAGGTTTTGCTTGTATCTCTACAAAGAAAGGACCACACTGGATCCCTGCAAGGAATGTGAAATTGTTCCAGGAACCTCTACCAGAAGCTGACGGAGGCCAGGATGCTATCAAGCCCTCAGAAGAGGAGGGAGGGAGGAACCACACTGAGACTGCAATTCCTGACTAACATCTTTTGTCCCACCTGCAAAGGAAACTGTGAACCTTGGGTTTTATGTCAGTGTAAAAAGTGTGGAAATCTGCGATATCGCAGAGCCCTTTTGGCAAGACCATTTATGATGTGGAGTTACAAATAAGGTATAAGACCATTGAATTTTTAATTGTAGTAGGCCAAGAGGAAAGGGATAGACCTCTGTCGCCACATTTCTCTTCACAGAGAAGAGTAAATACAATTCTTCCCAAGAATATTTCTGGGTTTCACATCCTCTGAACCTCAGAGAAAGAAAAAACAATTCTTATCTCATTTACTGCTCCTGTGTTGTTCACAAGCAGAATGCATCATGGAAGGTTGGGAAGGGAATTGATAATTGGATTCTGGTGTGAGTGTTTTGATTCACTGACCAATGGAATCCAGGAGTGTGTGTGTTGGGACTGCTGGCTGACAGTCATAAGATGTGCAGTTGAGTGCTTGGCAGATTCAGTTTAGACGTAACGTAATATAATGTAATATAGTATAATCAAGTAATTAATTAGCCTTTTGATAAGATGGAGTCCTTCTCATCATTCCTCTCCTTCGTTGGGGGCAAAAATATCTACTATAAACCTCGGCTTTCTATTCTCAGGAGGGAAGTTTTGAGGGAATCCGAAAACAGCCATATTTGCAAACAAAACAAATTAGTTTCTTCTATCTCTCCAGTCCCAGAATGAGCTTGGCAAGGAAAAAAAAGAGAATGTGCTAAAAGACATGCTTGGAAACTAAAGTCCAAAAAGCGATTTTTTGCCACACATAGTTAAGAAAAAAACATGTGGTTAAATCAGATGCTATGCTTATGCTTATTAGCACTGCTTGCTTTTATTTGCACAGCCTGGCCTGTTGATGAACCCAAAACAAATATCTGGATAACTCTGGCTAATGTAACAAAACAAGATACCCTATGCTTGACTACTGTATCCCCAGAAAATCCACTTTCAACCTGTCTAGTCGGCTCACCATTAGATGACTGGCCAATACCAGAAAATAATGAAAGTGTGGTGCAGAGTTCAAATCCTGTTGATGCATGGGATCAGTAGGCCTCTTACCTGCCTGAAGCACCCTTGGAGCCCCAAGAATTAGAGCTTCTGAGTTCTGTGAAAATTGATTTTTCTGTTAATTTTAAATACATGGGAAGAAATCAGTCTAAAGCTTGGGATTTCTCTCTATCAACCCATGTATAAGAATCAAACTTTTTGGTGCATTTATACTTCTGGCAGCCCTTCTAAGTCCCGTAATGCCCCCCTACAGCTGCCATCAGGAATGTTTTTTGTTTTTGGCAATTGGGCCCAGGCTGTTCTCCCTTCACACATAAAAGGAGGTACCTGTAGCTTGGGACGATTAACTATGCTAACACCTAATGCATCCATAATTTTACAGCACAAATATCCCCACAGAATAAAGCACAGTTTACATGCATTTGATGAATACTGTGATGATGAATTGCCTTTGTGGTCTGAGATCCAGATGAATTGGGCCTCTTTGCTTTGGCCAGGCCTGGCTGCAAAAAAGGCTTTGAGTCTATTAAATAAGGTAGCTTGCTGGCTGGCAAAACAAATGAGTGCCACCAGCTCTGCTTGGTCAAACTTATTAATAGATGTTGACAGTGTAAGGCACACTACTTTTCAAAACAGAGCTGCAATAGATTTTTTGCTTTTAGCACGATGTCATGGCTGTGAAGATTTTGATGGAATGTGTTGCATGAACCTTTCTAATCACTCAGAATCTATCCATAAAATCATACAGCAGCTAAAGGATAGTGTGTTTAAACTAAGAGTAGAATCTGGATCTTGGCTAGATAACCTATTTAGTGCTGGGGTTTAGCACCCTGGCAAAAGGATTTTTGTGGGATAGGTATGAATGTGATGATTTTGCTAATAATTGTATTAATCATGATACCTTGCTTGCTTCAATGTGAGCAGAGATTAATTAATAAGACTATTAAAGGAGTGTTTTTGGTTGACACACAAGGGGAGATATTGGGGCACACAAGACAGAGAGTACTTTGGACGTTATTGGCATATAAGATTTGGCAATCAGGATGCCTTGGCAAGAGCAAACAGAACTCTGACAATTAAATCAAGACTAGCTGAAGATTAAATCAAGACTTACCAGAAAAAAAACTTACATCAAGACTTCTGCAAGCAAGAGATGTTGTAAAAAGTGTAAGTTTGTTTATGTGATGATTAACCCATTCATTGTAGTAAAACATTACTACTCTTCCTAAAATAGTCCACAAACATATGTAGTCCACAATAGGATTGGATTCTTCTGACCATCGCAGTCTACCCACCTCTCTCATCATCGCTGATAACCTACCAACCCACTAACCAACCAACCTTAACAAAAATTCCACACAAGAAGACAACACTATTGTCAACCAAACCAAACATACAAAGTCTATTCAGTGACGCCAACTATAGATGACATGACCAATTCAATGATCTTTCTAATGATCATAGAATTTATTAAACTCTAAGTTCAGAATTAGCAGACCTTAACTTGGCCTCATAACAGAAATTTACAGAGAAAATAATGAGTCTAAGTTGCCTTTTTAATATTGCACAAAAGAGAAAAAGGAAAGACCAGAAGACTGAAGAAATTCCATACCAATCAGGTATAAAAAAATCAACAGAGAAGTAAGTTATCTGAAAACTGAAGTAAGAATTATGTATGAAAAATAAATAAGTGCAACACAAAGCAATAGTAATTCCAATTTGTCATGGTTAGTGCTGAAATGCTACTATTTATTTGACTTTAAAATAAGGATACAGCACATGACACAAGGAAACTAATTTTATCTTTATGTTGCAACAAATGTGGAAATACTAAATACTTTGCCCCAGACTCTTCTAGTAAGACCAGCCTTCAGGGATGCCATGTCCCAAAAACTAGGGGATAAGGCTGGAGCAAGGAAGATATACCCTTTGTGGAAGAGGATTAGGACAGGAATAATTTAGCACACGGGACCATGGCACCTGATGGGATGCTCACATGAGTGTTGACTGAGCTGGCTGTTGTCATTGCAAGACCACTTGAGATAACCTTTCAACAATTAGGTGACCAGGAAGTGCCCAAAGATTGGAGGAAAGCAAAGGTCAAGAAATGCAAGAAGGAGGATCAAGGCAACTATAAGTTGGTCAGTCTCACCTCCACCCTTGGGAATGTGATGGAGCAGCAAATCCTGCAAACAATTTGCAGGCACATTAAGGATGAGACAATCACCAGAAGTAGCCAGCATGGTATCAGAGAGGGAAAGTCATGCTTGACCAACTTGATAAACTTCTGTGACAAAGTCACTGGACTGGCAGATGAAGCGAGAGCAGCATATATTGTCTACCTGGACTTTAGTAAAGTCCACCTGGACTATTTGTCTACCTGGACTTTGACATTTTCTCTGGTAAGATTTTCATAGGTGAGCTGTTGACTTGTAGGCTGGAAATGCATCTAGTGAGGTTGACTCAAAACTAGTTTGAACTTTCTTGGAACGTACTGATTTTAAGTGGTTTATGTGACAACACTTCAGAATTGTTCAAAGAACTACAATGAAGCTAATGAATTTGAAGCACTGTGACAAAAGAAAGAATATTCCTTAAAGAAAAAAACCCCAAAAAACTAAAGAAAACATTTTTCCTTGCATTTTGTGGCAAACCATATCACAAAATTTATTTCCATTCAGAGAATGAACAACACCCAGTGAGAAGGACTGGAAGGTTTGTCTTTTAAAAACTGTAGGTAACTGATTTACCATGTTCCAGTCAACTCTGGATAGGGCTGTCTTAATGTTCTATCCTGATTTTTCAGCCTGCAAATGCAATAAATACTGAAAAAAAAATTTTACCAATAACTAAGTCTATGCACTATTAGGCATAAAAGTTGTAAAACAGGAAGTTTCAGCACTGATACTGCAAGTGTTAAAACCCTGATAGAGTAAGTAAAACAAAAGGTAAAAAAAAAAATAGAGCAGTAAAACATAATTTATAGTTTTAAGAATTGAAAAATGTTTTCACAAGGGGAGAATAAATCTGAGAAGAATAATCTTTCCCAATTGCAAGGAGTGATGAAAAGGTAGCATGCTGTGATGGGTCAAGGAGAAAGAAAGAGAACGTCTTGCAATACTTTAGGGGAGGAGCTGTGGAGAAGCTCATCCCAGCAAATATAAAAGCATCAAGCAGCTGAACAACAAGCATTTAGCCCTGGAAGAGGGTACAAGCATAAGGTCTGACAAATCTGCTCACAACAGTTTTACTTTCCCATTTCAGAAGGAAGCAATCTGCCTCCTGCAGCTGAGAAAAAGATCCTTCCCACCTAGAAAAACCCATACAGCAAATGGTCAACTCTTTTAAAACATTTTGGAGTGTGCCTGTGAAGAGCACATCAGTATATTTATGCCACATTTTTGCAATTTATGTAAAATGCTATTTCACAGTATGAACCCACAAAGCTTTAGACCTTCTCTTCTTCTAGACAGAAATGGGTTCTTACATGTCTTACTGAAATGGATCCTAACAGTGGCCATCTAATTTCTTTTCACATTAAACAATTTTTTGTCTTTTATCAATTTTATTAAATTGTCTACATGGAGATTGTCTGCCTATAAAACAGAGATGTTTTATATGGATCTATATTAAAAAAGAAGAGAAAACAAACAGCCGAACCACATGCTATCTATGATTATACCAACCCAATCTCAATAGAGGAACAGTATCAAGACCATAATTAAAACTGCTGTTCCTTTTGTTGGATTTAATTGCCATGAGCAATAACATAGGAAAATAAACACATTTAAACTCTCATGGCCTCACTGAACTGCTCTCTTATGCTTTGATTTTACTTTATATGGCAAAGAAAGGGGTTCCCCCCTTGAACACAAGGACACTGCTTAATAATAGTACATATGAATCATACTTTTTGTTGCTGCTTCATAGGACCGGACAGCACTGATGTGAGCCAAGTATTCTTGTGTTTTGTGTTCTGATATTAAATGCCAGGACAAAAATACCAACAAGGGATATACAAAAAACTAGAGAGATTCACGGCCACCAACAAATATTCTAAGTCACTCTTTCTGGAAAAAGTAACAATAGAACATACAGCATGTATCAGAGCACGGAGAAAAAGGTTATATTAGTTAGAAAATTCAAAATATAGTATTTAACTGGGTGAAAGTTCCCTAACAAGCTTTTTATTTCATATTTTTTCTGTATTAATATTTTTTAAATAAGGAGGTACATTTCCTTTGTGAATTTATGTGAATGCTAAATGACTTCACTGATCATTAAGTAGTTTATTTGAGAGGAGTGCTGTGTAATTGACACCACAAAAAAACCCCCATATATGTGGGTAAGGCTTTATTTGTGTTTTCAGTTAAGTCAGTGAGCATACATATTAAAAAATAAGTACCTTATGAACAGCAGCACCATAATCATACTATATAATTTGTGCTCACATTGTATTTTAGAGCTATTTTATGTTTATTATTCATTTGCTTATATTGTTTATTCCTTATCACTATAAAATGACATTGTAAGAAAAGCCAAGTAGCTAACTGAAATAAAATACCTTGAAATGCTGAAATTACATTTACAACAGTGACCCCCGGTGCTTTTGTAAAGATGTTTACACTTTATTAAGCAGCAGAACTGGCAATCGTTTTCAGTAGTGATTAAACATCAGTAAGCATATGTTACTCATTCCTTTCCCCCAGCTGGGCAGGAAGGAAGTTGGTTTCATGCTGGTTTCAATCCCTGCCCTCTTTGCTTCCCATTTTTAGGCACACGGACTTTTTTTTTTTTTGCTTCTCTGAGCAAGGAGGTAACAACCTGAGAGTGCAGGATAGGGGTAGGAGGGAGTGAGGCACCATGATGCAGAGCACAGCAGCACACAGCTGACTATGCAGTTGAAGTTAGTTGTTGGGGAAAGACTGGGGTAGCTCACACCTCCTCAAAACAAGCCTGACACAAGCACCCAACTACATAAGGTCCTCTAACACAGTTTGTCTTCTGCTCCAGTTGTAGTGTACCTTATAAATAATATGCTTAGGAAAAATAAGGGCTAACATGCTCTTAGAAGGTCCTAACCGATTTAGTTTTACAACCAGATTCAGAAAAATGTATCCAGCATAGTAACCTGTAAAAAGCTTTTGTTATCACCTTCATTTAGATCTGCAACAAAGATACACGTTGTTTTTGTTACTCATTACAGGACAAGAGCCAGACATCCTGTCCTGCTGCAAGATTCACAATAACATAATAGTTTTTGTGCAATGATGCAAAGAGAAGCTGAAAAATCTTCTTTGTAAAACTATCAAAAATTTCTCTATAGTATCCCAGGTTCAAGTACTCACACAGAGCTCAGGGCTCTGCTCCGAATGCGCTGATTTGGCAGGTCCAAAACAAGATCCTCTGATGGACTTTGATTTTCTACAGTAAGATCTCTGTGATATTGTTTTCTATCTAGAAGCTCAGATAAGACCCTGAGCAGATCTGCCTTGACATTTTAATTTACACTAGAGGTTTCTCAGGTTGGATCTATATTCACTTATGGGGTTTATCAAGAAAAGCTTTCAATAACATGGCTTCTCACTTCCTACATTTCTGGATGGGGTTTTTCTTGAAGTTCAGGTATAAGTTTCCAGCAAAAAGTACACACAAATTTGATGACATGACCATTTATGAACTCTAAACTGAATTTAGGACTCTATCCAGGTCCAACGAAATGTAATGTTGGGCAAGTAAAATTACAGCAAGGGAAAAACATCTGATGACCTCTGATCCATTGTGTAAATAGTTTGGAATGGTCAGTGCCCCATGTCCCATGGTCAATGCCCCAAGCCTGTCAGTGTTTAGGAGGCATTTGGACAACACCCTTACAAAAATGCTTGAGCAATTATTCGCCCTTGAAGTGAACAGGCCATGGACTCAATGATTATTGTAGGACCTTTCCAATCAGAACTATTGTAAATTTTTTGTAGTCTAACAAATTTTTTCTCATCTGAAGATGAAAAATAGAAAATTACTCCACAGAACCTAGATGCTGGCTGGAGAAACATGCAACTCTCCACCTGCTTGCCTGCAGATTTCCCCCTGCAGGAGACACAGCAGGGAAGGGCAGGAGGTAGGGCAGACTCACCATAAACTGGGATCAGGATACAATCAGCATGCAGCCACGGACAGTATTTTAAGCATGGTAGAAAAGGAATTCTACCTTCCTCCAAAAGGCTAGTCAATTGTCAAGGATAAGCTGTGTGCTGTAGTCACATGATGGAGGACACAGATGCAACCAGCTCTAGTGGAGGGTGTCTCTGCTCACAACAGTGGGGTTGAAAATAAAATAAACCTTGAGCTCCTTCTAATTCAAAATCATTCTATGATTCTACAACAATTTATTTGTATTCTTAAAAAAGAAATTACCAAGGTGTCATTCCAGACAAAGAGTGTCTTTTGGTTTCATAATGCTTCAGTAGCAAAACTCTGCCTAAATCTTAGCTCCTCTATACAGCTCTGAAATAATTTTGAGAGGCTTTTATTTTCCAGTTAAAAGACAGTGGGTTAAGCAAAAACTCCTAATTTGAGGTAATCTGAGACACAGAATCAGTGTCTGCATATGCAGATCAAAATGCATGTATACTAAAAATGCAACTCCTAACAGAAGGCTGGTCACAGTAAATGATTATTATTCTCAGCAGTACCTCTGTTGGTAGTGTGCATGCTGTCTACAGTCTCAAAAAAAACCCCTGAGGTTTACATACATAAAAAGAGATCTTTACAAGACCATGGGATCTGTCGTCTTCTATTAGTTGGAAGAGCTATCCTAACATTAAGTCGGGTGTGAGAGGAAAGAATGTTTAATTGATTCAATTCAGGTTTTTCCAGAAGTTTTAAAACATAAGCACACTTACTTAACATTACTTACAAACAAAGCATTCTTCAACAAGGGCTAATAGGTAATTAACCAAGTTCTACTATTATTTTTTGCCTATGATATCAAAGAAATGTTTACCCAGTCAAGTAATGATGACAGGAGACAGTCTTAAACTCCAGCAGGAAAAGATCAGGTAGGACAGCAGGAGGAACTTTTCCACAGAAAGGGTGATCAGATGTTGGAATGAACTGCCCAGGCAGGTGGATGACTCACCACCTCTAGAGGTGTTAGAGAAGAGATTGAATGCGGCACTCAGTGACATGGTCTAGCTGACACAGTGGTGTTTGGTCAAAGCTTGGACTTGATGATCTCGGGATCCTTTTCCAACCTAACTAATTCTGTGATTCTGTGAATTCAGTGATCTGTATATTTTCATTTTTTTTTATGATACAGGAAGCTTTATTTGCTGTTTTCACTGTGCAAAAGGCTTCAAAACTTCCAAGCAGCAGAAGGTTTTCCTACCTAACAGAAACAGAAAAAAAAACCTCTAGATTTTGTTGTGCTAGTGGAAAGATTGAATTTTTTTCCCATAATAATCAATGCCACTTAGAAATTGCATGGGCTTTAACAAGCAGTAAAGATTTAAGGTGATGCCACTTGAAGACAGGGGTTTTCAGACGTGTATAACAAAATCATTGGGACCACGCCAGCTAATATAGATTATTAAATAGCATTACATAATGTCTTGGTAGACACAGTTTATCTGTTCTTTACAGACTCATCTCTAAACAAATGGATCACTAGTGCTCTGAGTATTAACTTAGATAAAAACAGACGAACAAAGACAAATGCACTAAATATGCCAAAAAGATAAGGATCCTAGAATTGTATCGACCCCAAAGCAATAGCATCAATTAGGTATTAAGTATAACTTTTAATACACACATACTATTGTAAAAATAAATTCCAGAAATGGTTCAAGTATTTATAGAATTCAGAAGGTGAATTGTCCTGCCACAGACTTTGCTCAGGGGTACAGATTGAATCACTTTTTCAAACACAAACACAGAAACCTCCTTATCTAGCTAGAAGCTGTGCTCTGTCGTTCTGCCAACATGTAAAAAAGAACTGCAGAGAAAATCAGCTATTCCCAAAATTATTGTTATTCCAATTGTCTTAACAAAATAAGTTATTTGAAATACACTAGTATTTATTCTGGAATAAGACCACAAGACTAGGAAATTGGTCTGAAAACTTACTATGTACTTCCTGCTACATGATTTTGATATTTAGGGGCCAGAACTTCTAGTTAATTCTACAGAATATAATGTTTTTGTAATAGTTTCCATGTATATAATGAGAATACAGAACACATTACCACATTATTTTCTTTTTTAAAGTAAATGGGCTTGCAGATAGTAGTCCTGCTCTGGTCCGGGTTGCTGGTGGCTTGTGAGCAGCGCCCAGTAGGGGAAAGAAAGCACCAAATGGGTCCTGCCCACTGCTTCACCTGCTGTGCCCACCCTGGTGTTCCCTGCTGAGGAGGGTGTTGACCCTGGAAGAGCTGTCTTCATCTGCTGCTGGAACTGCTCTGTAAGCTCCTGCCTTCTGGGAGGGATCTGACACCATCTTGTCCCTTTGTCTTTCAAGCTATGCAGACACCCCTGTCAGGTGCAATCTTGGGAAGGGTATTTCCAGCATTTCAGCTCTGACTCATGTTCAACTTGTCGTTGACTAGGACCCCCAGGTCCCTTTCCATGGCTCTGCTTTCCAGCATCCCAGTCTGTCCAGACATCCAGGGTTGCACAGTCCTGGCCAGGAGGTTTATAGTAGACTCTCACTTCATTTGTTTGCCCTTTGGTTCTAACTCCGAAGCTCTCAACTGCACTGCCAATTGTGAACTCCATCCATTCCTTCTGTTACATACAGTGCCACCCCCAGCCTCTTCTGCCCTGCCTATCCCTCCTGCATAGCCTGGAACCCTCCAACAGGGCACTCCAGTCACAGGACTCATTCAATCACTTATGCCAGTGATATCAAATCTCTGGGACACAGCAAAAGCCTTGAGCTCCTCTTGTGTGTTCCTCATGCTCTGTGCATTATTGTAGAAACATTTCAGGTGTGGTACATTGTAGCCAACCTCCTAGAGCAGATTGAGAGATCCCACTGGTCATCACCCTTGAGCCTGGTATTTTTCCTTTCCAAGCTAGTTTAAAGCTCTGCCAATGAGCTCCACTACCTGCTGTGCTCTTTCTTCCCTCTGATAAAGGTGTATCCCATCACCTGTCAGTAGACTAGGTATTGAATAGATCATCCCATGATAAAATGCCCCAATTTTTTCCAATTACATCAGCCTCAGAGCCACGCATTGACCCAGTGGATGTGCCTATTCCTACCAATATTATTCCTAATAGGGCAGCAATTTCCAAACCACTTTCTGTTCTATTGTGTCAAACGGAAATCAGAAAAAGAAACCAAAACCAATTAAAATTATTTTCCAACCAACCCTCTTGCACAAAAATTGGTTTTCGACAATAAAATATTTAACAGGTGATTAAGACACTAAGATATTCTCAGGTTCAAGTATGATATCTTCTACTGTACATTCTACAATGGTGAGGAAAGCTTGTCATATGTAATGATCATACTGTATTTTTAATTATAGCTAAACTGGTATCCAGACCACTCCATGTGCCACTAGTTGAGTGACAAAAAATGCTGCAAGAATAGAAAATATTCTGTGACTTCATAAAATGTATGCTGTATACTGCTGTGCACTGGAGATTGTCTCTCAAATCATAACTCACATACAGCATTCAGCATGAGAAGGATAAATACCCATGGCTTAATAATTTTTTCTGGGACTGTTTCAAATACTGGATGTGCTCCTGCCACTCATTGCACAAAGACTACTTTTTACTTGATATGACAGAATCAAAGAACTTCAGATCTACGTTCTTTATAAAAGAGTTATTTGTAAGCTGATAGCTGCCTAGCCCAGTTTACATTCCTTTTCGCAGATGACTGCAGCTCCTCTGCAGGTCAGTTGCTGTAAAACTTAGAGCTGTTAAAGTCCAGCAGGCCCAAAATGATAAATATTTCTCAGGCATGTGTGGTAATTCTGCAGGCAAAAAGAAGTTGACAGAACACAGAATTCTGAAAACCAGATTTGCAAATTGCATACTTTGATTATATACGCAATGAAAACAGGTTGAGCAGAACAGCTTTGTGTATGGGAGCACATGTAAGAAAGCAAACATCCTCTCTGCTTAACTGATAGTTCTAAAGCAATGTAGTTACATTTACCTTCAAAACAGGAAAAAAGCACTTTTTCTACAACCTCTCTTTTTCTAGGAACGTGCTATTTTCCTTATCTTTTATTGTAATGCCAGCCAAACACAGAGAATATTTTTCTTAAACACTCACACATCTCAAATCTGTCTCCTTATAGAGTTCACTCCTGTACTTAGTTTCAACATTTTTCTTGTTCCTACAGAAACAGGGATGTTTTTGCTGTCACCAGGTGTTTCAAATGATTGCTGTGCTTGACTATACTAATAATAGCAACTGCTTTCTTCAGACCCCTCACATTTTAAATTAATCAACACCAGAAGGTCAAACGTATATAAAGCACCTTATTCATTTATTAACCGAAATGACTTCATCACCACGTTTTGGTTTTCTGTTTCTTCTTTATATGTTCATACAGTAAAATACTATCACAGAAATATCTTCTGAGCTCCAAACTTGCATTGGTTACATGCTAGTTGCTTTTTGACACCGTAGCAAAACTGAATTTTGTCATTTCAAAGGAAACAATTTCCTTAGCTCATCAGTTAATCTCATCTATGGAGGCACCTTCCAACACTCTTGCTCCCTCCCCATTATGCCACCCACCTCCAAGCCATATTTGCAAACATGTGTGCCCAAATGCATGTCCACAGGCCCTGTGGCGAGGAGAGAATTTCTGCCAAGCATGGCCATTGCCCATGTTGTGTAAGGTCAGTTTTAATTCGTATTGTATCTAATACACAGACGTGACCTCATCTGCCTTATGCTTTAAGGCAGCTGAATATGAGCTAGCTCCAGATCAAAAGCTTCATAGTTTGGCTAACACTGTGTAACACTTGAGAAAATAAGTCTTGTTGAGAGACCAAGCCCCACATTAGTTTGCACACAATGCTACTCTTAACTGACACTAAACAGAGCTGCCCAGAGTCCAGTTTGAAGCAGGGCAAGTGTATATTTACCCACTTTCTGCTAGGAAAGGACTTCACAGGCATATCCTTGCTTTCTAAGGCCTGATGAACAAAATGTCCCTAGGTAAGATTAGGTTCATATACTTCATTTTCCCATTGCATGGCCACCTGGATGGGAATTTTTAGGAGACCAGTGGATTTGTTCAAAAGAACCACGTGGGAATTAGGGGAGGACAATCGTGAGCTCATTGTTGGTAGGAGGGCCACTGCTTGCCCTGGTCCCCTGTGACTTCAATCAGTCTCTGCTACAGGCCAAAATGGTGCATGCTGACCATGTGGCTCTGCTGGAAGCATTAAAGTGCAGGTACATGCCTGGAGAAGAGTACCAGTGAACAGGAGCAGATAAAAGAACAGTGACACATGCTAAATTCAGGTGTTCCAGCGCCCTGGATTTAAAAGCAGCTGAGACCACACTGGATCCTCATGTGGTGACGAAATGTGGTGGTTAACAGCTGGCCTGAAGGCCTCACAGTTATGAGTAATCCTACCTATAATTTTATAACTGAAACATAACCGATTATATAACTAATTATGTAATACTTTGATTATACAACATGACTCAGTCTGGGCTGTCAGGGAGCAGGCCTAGCCTGTTGAGGACAGGGGCAGCCATTGGCTGGTTGGCTGGGTGGCAACTGGTTCAGCCAATCAGGATTAACCATGGGGACCTTCAACTCTCTATAAGGTGAATAGGGCTCAATAAAATTTGGCTACTGTCACATGATCCGTGGTGTGTTTTGTCACATGCCTGTCTCCAATATCAGCAAACACATTTCTCACAACTAAATACTTTTCTCTCTCCTTTTTCTCTGTTTCTCTCCCTTTCCTATCGTCTTCTTCTCAAAATGTACTGCAAGCCCAACTGTAAAAATTCCAACCAATGCTTTGTTAAGTACCTTGTTAAGTAACTTATCGAAACACAACCTTTGTTGTGTTTCAATAAGTTAAAGTTTGTGAAGTGCCTTACTTTTTCTGGGTTGTTTCAAAACTTGCCAAGTTACTTTATTCTACCTCAATGTTCCAAAGTTTGCAAGTAAAAATTTGTTTTGAGCCTCCTGAGAATTTTGTTGGTTCTCCAGAAATTCCTCAGAATTTTGGTTTTTTCACCTGGACACAGCCCAGAGTAAATGAAACAACCTTCCTCTAAACCTGCCAAGTGGACCAAGCCATTACAGATCTCAAGAAGAATTGGGTAAAAAAAAAAATACATATAGGGATCTCCTAAAATTTCCCAGCAATTGCAGGCTTCCACAATGGCTCCTTTGGACAAAACTGGGCATTTGGTGAGGTAGCAAATTTGTGTGAAGTACCTAATTAGTAAAGAAATTAAGAATTTGAGGGATGATATCTGCTTCTTCACTTCTTCATCATTAAAAATGTTGGCAAATTAGAAGCCTTACCTGGGTTGTCCAACTGTTGCTGGTGTAAAAAACATCTTGTCCTAAAAATTGTGCTATGAGCAAAGTGTAACTACTGCAGTATTACTGCAAGACTTATTTACATATGCCTCTGAACATATATATCTCTGCCTTTGACTGGATGTAAACACACAACAGTCACATTCTGAAAATACAGAATTCAGCAAATGTTTAAAAGCCCTTGTGTACAGCATTTGCCAGGCTAAATCTTTCCTACACAGACCCAGATCACTCACTGCAGATTTTCCTTCACTTGTCTGATTTGCACACAGACAGCAGCAAAACTTGGAGTCTTATTTGGAAGCAATGTGAATGTAAACAAAAAACATAAGTGGTACTTTTCACTCTACAGGATTAGTAATTTAAAACTTTTGTCGCTGTGAAGTATAAATTTATGCAATTGAAGTTATTATTTTTCTATGTTTATTGCATTTTTGAGTCCTGAGTAGAAATATAAAGCTCTAAAATTACACAAATTAGTACTGATGCAGAACAAAAGATCCCAAAATTCTGTTCATATTTCTTCCCTTTCACAGTCTCGGCACTGTTACTTTGTTTGCTAGTATCTGTACCATATTAGAGCTATTGATATGACTGCTTAAGACAGAGCATCAATTCAATATGTTTTAGTGACTAAAATATGAAGTTCCCTTTCATTGTCTCCTTAGGCAAATTACTTGTAAATAAAATCCACATGGAATAAGTATAAAAATCCCACATGAGTGAAATTTAGGAAATGTCAGTCTTGTGAGCATTTGGATTGGAGTGTGGGTAAAGACTGCCTCTCAGTGGGCACATCTGTTGGTGTCAAAGTGAAAGTCACCTAAGTAACTGTAAATCATCATCATATCCAACTCTAGTGAGTTTGTCACTAAGCAAATAAACCTGAACAAGATTGCCATCAAGCATTTCCCAAGAAATTCAGCAATTCCTATGATTTACTTTACTTTCCTGCACTATTACATGTGTCGTAACAGGATCACAGAATCACACAGAATCACAGAATCAAGAAACTCTGAACTCTGACATCTGACATCATCTCTGACACTAACCTCTGACTGATGACTACTGTGCCAATGAGACCAAGGCAGTAAGTCTAGTTTTTCCTTAAATGATTCAACCATCCCTCTGGGCAGCCGATTTCAATATTTAATCACCCTTTCTGTGGAGAAATTCCTCCTAATGTCCAACCTGAACCTCCCCTGGTGCAGCTTGTGTCTATTTCCTCTCATCCTATTGCTAGTTGTCCAGGAGAAGAGATTGACCCTCACCTGGCTAAAACCTGGAGTTGTAGAGAGTGATAAAGTCACCATTGACCCTGCTTTTCTCCAGAGTAAATAATCCCAACTCCCTCAGTCACTCCTCACAGGACTTGTGCTCCAGACCCTTCATCAACTCCACTGCACTTCTTTGGACTCTCTGAAGCACGTCAATATTCTTCATAAATTGAGGGGTCCAAAACTGAACACAGTTCAGTTACCTCACCAGTGCCCAGTACAGCAGGACAGTCACTGCCCTGCCACATTATTGCTGACTGAGCCAGGATGCCATTGGCCTTCTGGGCCACCTGGGCACAGCTCACTCATGTTCAGCCAGCTACTGACACCCTCAGGCACTTTTGCTAAGCCGCTTTCCAGCCACTCCAGTGCCAGCCTGTAGCTCTCAATGGGGTTGTTGTGGCCAAAGTGCAGGACCCAGCAACTGGTCTTGTTGAACTTCCTACCTTTGGTCTTAGTTCATCTTTCAAGCCAGAAAAATGGAATTCCTACACTTAAATTACAGGAGGCTTTTCTGGAAATAAAAAAGATTTTTTTTCCAGCTACACACAGAAATAGTGATCTTTTCTTCACATTCAAGTATAGTTTGGATAATTTTATAACTTTTTTCCCCCCACGCCAGAAAAGATTAATGCCAGCAAAGGCCTTGAGAAAAACATCATGAACTGATCATTTTATCAGGAGTATTAACCCATTTATCTCCAACCAAGACCATGGGTAAGTGGCTAGTACTCCGCTCTCAAAACCCTTAACTTACACTACATGTCTTTCAAACAAAATTAAAGGATGTTTGCTTTGACTAGAAAACTAAAATAAAAAACGACTAAAAACAACAAAAATAAAACCACCAAAAAGTCTAAGGAAAAATAAAATAAATAAAATAAAATAAAATAAAATAAAATAAAATCAGGAGGCAATCTGTAAGGTATTCCATAGTACTCTGATGACAGTGACTATGTGAAAACAAAGACAGTTCTGGAGAGAAGACTATGAACTAAAGAACAAACAGCAGATTATTTTCATATTCTACTATTTGACAGAACAACAAATTTTATATTGTGTTGAAGAAAGCAATTCAACAGCAATGACATAAAAGCGAGATGGAAATTAGTACATTTTTCTAATTATAGGGTTATTTTTCCTGTGTTTATCTCCCAATTTTGACTTTGTTCATAGTAACTTTATTACACTAATCTCTGTCTCTATTTTTAAACATGACAGAACATGCCAAGCAAAACCAAAACTGCTATTTGCTTTGGGATCAGACTAAATGGTTGGTACAGAGGTGGGAGAGGAAAGAGGCATTAAGAAAAAATTAAAGGGTGAAATAAAGTTGCAGAGGATTGGAGGAATGCTAATTGAAGATTTTGCAATGCAGTATTTCTAGAAAGTCTAAATCAGAGCACAAAAGGAGAGGAAAAGTCATAGGTTATGTCTTTCAGAAGGAAGTCTTTGACGCCCACCTGTTTTCTTGAAGACCAGCTGTTTTTAGGTTCGAGTCCCATGGTTACGTGACATTTTTGAAATGGACTATGTTTATGTCCTTTGTGCAAGACTGACAAAATCAGTTTATGAGCTGGCTGCACCTCTGAAAGGTTGGCAAGCCACAAAACCTGGAGAACACAGTTCTAGCATGCACTTAGTATTAGGACACTGCTGGGCAGAGACCTCTCAAGCTCTATGCTCCAAGAGCAGTCAAGCAGGTTTCCATATTTTTTTATTCTTCTAAAACCCTTTTTCCTCTAGTCCTGAACTGACCCTAACAAAGCAATTAAGCCAGACTGTTGAAGTGTGAGTTACAGAGAAGCTGACTTGGAAATGAATATTCTTTGGCTTCTCCTTTTTTCTCCCTTTCCCCACCATCTTCCCTGACTTAAAGTCCTTGATTTATTTTCTTCCTGATATACTGTTTAACAATCAAAATATTTTATTAAAACTAAGCATAGAAGCAAAATACTTGGAAGTATATAAACACCAGATGTAGATACAGGAAAGGGCTACAAAGAAGTAAACTAGGAAGGGCTTCAAATAACACTGAAAATTAAAATTATTCATGTTTTGAGAAACCATAGATAAAACGTTACATAGCCCTTAAAAATTATGACAGAAGTACTACCATTGCATTCAACAAGTTATATTTTGGAGTTGGGAAAACTAATTTTCATGTTTAAATAACCTAGTAAAGATTTAATTCTCAAGCTGACTATCCTCTAAGACAAAAAGCCTTTTGCAATGTCACAGAAAGTTCAAAACTATGTTGTATCTTAGTTAAAAAACATAACTTTCATCCAAAACCAAATATTACTAAAATATTAGGTGCAGGATAAGTTAAGGTTTAATTCCAAATATATATTATATAAAATTATCCCAATAATTTTTCCTTTTCTTGAAGGACACCTAAGTAAAAACATTACCATGCTGTGAGTCTGTACTTGGCACATATGCTCATCAGAGAGGTGCTAGCCTTTTTACATGGAGCTTAAAGTTATTTATATTTGAGAATCTTTTGTGTTCTCTGTGGAAGAATCACCAGCTATTAGCCAAGTTAAATAATTCTTCATTTGTCTTAAATATTTTTGCCAGATAATCAGACAACTATGGTACAAAATGTATTTGAAACTTTCAGTATAGAAAGCAATACTATGAGCTTTATCCAGTCAGTACATTTAAATGGTTTTCACATTTAAAAATGTGTGCCACTAAAGAGAATTGCTTCACAGGTGGAGGCTGATTTCTGACTTTTTGTAATAAATCTGTCATGAATGCCACCATACAGATATGAAAGTGCCCTTAATAAGAATGTTCATCTTCTTTCATTTAGAATTTTCATGTCCTTTTATTTACAGTTGAAGAAAAGGAAAAATTACAAAGACCAGTTACAAAGGACTTTGGTATCATTTACAAGCAGAAGGTGGAGGTGAAAAGATTAACTGCTAGGAGACAACACTTTCCAAAGGAGTGGGCACTGGGTCTGTCAGTGGTGCTCTGGGTACAAAAGAATATCCTAGCTGTCAGCAACAGATGAAAATTTATAAATACACAAAAGGGATGACAAATACAGTTTATCAGTGATTGATATAAATGCAAATATCTGAAGTAAGCTACATAAGCTACAATATGGCATGGTATTGTGTGTTTTGGTACTGTGCAATATAGAGTAGTATACTGCAGTATGGAAGAAGGGAAGGTATGTGTTCTACTGCACTATCTTCCATTTCTCCCCATGAGAAAACTGAAATGAATGTTGCTTTACAAAAGAAATAAAGAAAGACCAAGCAACCAAAAACTATTCTTTCAGTAATATGCACTGAGTACAGGTATCAAATTAGGAAGCGAAATTATAATAGCAAATGCTGTCAGTGGCAGACAAGAGTTCATCTCACCTAAAATTCAGTGATAAGTGAAGTTTCTCAAATTCCAGAAAAGATTAGCATGAAAGTATAATTGGTTTATATCTCACTGTGACTTCAAATATGACTTTTGCTTACCAATTTACAAAACATAATCCATAAGTCTACTGCTTTTTGCACAGGCTGGTATAAACAGTAGATTGCTTACCACCATTTTCCCCCTGACTAGTTTTTTCTACTGCAGGTAAGATATGGCCACCACTTACTAAGGAACAGAGTAGTTTGGTGGGCACACTCTACCTCTTTATGTAACCTGAAAAGAGGTCTTAAATATTCAACAAAACTCCATCTCATCCCTGCCTTTATCCTAGTAAACTCTATTTTTTTTCCCAAGAAGGAAAAAGTGGAAGGGCTGTTTCTGAATCCAACATTAACTAAATACTCATATTTTCTAATTATTATATGCAGAATCCATAGAGATAAATGTTTTTCAGTGTAATCAGAAAATTATTTTCATAATTTCCTACTTTCTCTTAGTGGCATATAGTTCATCTGGAGACTGGGCACTGTTTCACTCATGAATTACCTCCAGTCTTCACTACTGAAGTTGAAAATATGGTTAGTTCTTAAGATACACAAATTTATTGGAGTAGTTTGTATTTTCCAGCATAAGAGAAGAACAAGAGACTATTTGAAAAATTATGCTTGTGGACACGAAATAATGTTCCTCAAAAATTATTTCCTCCTCTTCCTTTTTCCTCCTTTCCCTCCTCTGGTTAATGGGAAAACTACCAATGGAACCACTGGTACCAATTCTTGCTTCTGGTTCCAGTTGTTAAGAAAAAGTAGAAGTCTTTTTCTCCTGTGGAAAAAAGATTGAAGCTTCTGGCTCCAGTATAATTTTTTATAGCTACATAAAGTATTCAACTGCTCACTTCAGTCTCCATAAATTTATATGAAGAAACAAAAGGAGATATTTATATTTAGCCACAGCATGTTTTTAGCACAGCAAGGGCTACCATAAGTAAAACTTCTGGGTCTTTGTGGTTTCAACTTGTTTCTCAAAGAAAAGATTTTTCAGGAAAATAATTCATTGCTTGAGTGGAGGTTAATGGCATTGTTAATTTATATAAAGTCATCATCAATATTTTAAGAACTCTTTACTTACCGTGGTCAATCAGTAACAGCTAAACCACATGATGAGACAGAACTGTATAAGTGATTAATTCCAAATCTCTAATAAACTTCTCAGTAGCACATGGAAAATTACAAAGTGTCTGCCCTGTGGCAAGAATTTAGCATCCTATCTACTGTGGAAAAACCTAGGAAAATGAGAAAGAACTCTGCAGGCAGGCAAAATTTTAAAGACTTTCAAGTGAACTATGTTGAGAAACAAAAACTGCCCTATATTTACATTTACCTATATTAAATTTCAAAGTGGCTACTATTATTTAAGGAACCTTGTTTGATTATGAACATCTTAACAATGAATATATAGCATTGGTTTAAAAACAGGCAAGAAGAATACTGCCTGTCAAATAACAACCCTGAGTAAGCCTTCACAGACTTGAATTACAGAAATTAGTCTCAGAGAGTGAAACTACTTTTTAATGGAAAATTTAACAGAGAATTTGAGCTCTTGTCAGTGGGAATTTTTTAAAATTTAAGGTAGAAATGCCTTCTCAGAGTGGGATCTTTCAAAGAAAATCCCATTTGATAGAGAACTAAATTTCTGGAAAAGCAACTCAGAATGTAGTATAGATCTTAATTTTGGTTATTATCTCAAAGTGGGATTATAGACTTGGTAGACAAAAATTGAGATTTTTTTTTTTTTACTAAGAATATTCTTATACTGTGATTCTTTTCACATTAAGTAAATAGAGCATTGGACTGAGGCTGAAGGAACCTGGGTTTGAATCTATCCAGGTTCTGCCCTATCCTAATGTAAAGACTCACAGAAGCTAAAGAATGCTTCTCTGCCTCTCACTGTCTCTATCTGCAACACAAAGATTTCAAATATTTTTTAAGCATTTTGCAGTGGGCAAAAAAATTACACAAAGTATTTTTAAAGCCATCTGTCACTTGAAATGAAGAGACAAGTTGTCATGCTTGAGCCACGCAAAGCTGTATTTCAGACCACTACTGACTTAATGCTACAAAGATTAATAAGTAATATTATAATTATGAAAAGTGGGTAAACAGCAGTGTAGATTCCAAATCCAAAATATAGCACTCTTTCTTGTATATAAACTTGCCCCAAATTAAACAAACTAACTCCAAAGGTCTGCAAGACCAGAACTAAACATTGTCACTTTTGAGGGTCACTTTATGAATGTTGTTCTTGATTTGTTAAAGTTCACTGAGCTACATTCATACTGTTTGTTATTAAACATGAAATGTGATTCTGTGTAAAAGAAATACTGTATTTCTGTAATGCTAAACCCTGTGCTAGAAGCATGCAATTTACAGCTCTTTTGATACCATTTGGAATATCAGCCTATAAAAATTAGCATAATATTTTCTAGTGGTGCTTTCACTTCTGTTTTTCCTGCCATAGCAATAGAAGATAACAAGGGCCTTCCATTCTGGGAGGTTTTCACTTAGCTTCTTCATAGTATTTAACTCAAGAGACACCCAGCTGGATGTAACTTTTTATGCTGAAACATATGATCAGCTTTTGCCTAGAGGTATCTTTACCATAATACACCTGCAGAAAGTCTATGCTGACACAGCAATATCAAGAAAAAGGTATTAATGTCATGCATTTTCAGTTTGCAAGGTGTAAGTAGAGTAGGGATTGACTGATTGATTGATTGATTGATTGATTAACTAGGGTCAGCAGAGGGAATGGTCACGCATTGTAAGGTAAGTATCTCAGAGAGGGAGCTGAGAAGTGGTGCATCTTGCTGGCCAGTGTTGTCCCTATTGGTGCTCCTACCTAATGAGTTCCCCTTTTTGAGCAATTTCATCAGTCTGGAAGGCTCAGATATGGTTGTCTTGTTTCATTGCTGCTTATCTCTCTACAGCTCTGTAGAGTAAGGGTGCTGGGCATTTTTTTAAAATCATTTTTCTTTTCCTGTCTGAGGAAAGTACCTTAACAAACCACAGTGTACATGATCATTTCATACATGATCTAACTCCACTAGATAAATATCAGAGTCTTACCATAATGATACTTTCCATAGAGTTTTTCATCGCCAGATTTTCAACAATGGCTGGTTTGAATCAAGTAAATAAAACATCCTACCCACTAAAAACTTTCACTAAAATTTTGGGCACAGCATTTGGATAAGAAAATTATTAACTTTTTTTTTTTTTCCAGAGAGCCCTGCTTCTAACCTAGAAATGTCTCCTGGAGATAATTAAGCAGTGTTGCACCTATCCTGCAGAATGGCTATTCAAGGGTACCGCAATGTCTGTGCTACACATCCCACACAGAAGCTGCTGTGCACTAACAACCATTCACATGGGTGAATGAATCCCCTTAAGCAGGCAGGTCCTAGCCACCACCCAACACAAGAAAAGCCACAGAAAGCAGGAGAACTCCATCTAAAAATCTCTGGTACTAGACTGAGTGACCAGAAGGGATTTAAGCAAAACTCGATTTATTATCCAGTTATTCCTTTTATTATTAACCCAAAAATGCTAACTGCTGTCTCCTACTTGTCCCCATACTTCTATAATTCCTCTATTTCTTCCAGAATGACTCACAGAAAGACATTGTCTTCAAAAAAACCACTCACATACTGTATTTTCATTTGACTTTTAATCTATTCCATTGCTGTTAATCACTACTTCACTGCTTTAACTCTCTGATGATTTAACTCTCTGTGATTTGCCAGTTTTACAAATCCTGAATAAATACATAACTGTTTCCAAGCAAACTGATTCCAAGTATAGATGGAATTTATACATAACCAAAATTTCAGTTTATGGAGTGGACACATCCTTCTTTCTATTGTTATTTCATTGTTTTGACGGTGTGAACAGCCAGCTAATTTCTAGTCTCTTCTAAAATGAAAGTTCTTTAAGCATGACCACAAAGTCCCTGAAAAAATGGTCTGTTAAGATTCAAAACACTACCCTGGTAAACTAAAAAAAAAAATAACAAAAAACAAAACTGTTCAATAATCCCTCCACCTCTGCTTATTTGTGTGAGTAAAGCAGGAAAGTACTAAGGAAAGCACAATAGTACAATTTGCTTTTTATTTACCCTTGCCTTTTATACTCTTATCTTCATATTCTTTTTGGAAACATAAGGCAGAATCACACAAGGAATACAGGTAAGGCAGCATCTGCCAACTACAAAGGAAGGATTGGTGGCATATTTTTGGAAGAAAAATCAAAATGGAATTTTGTGTGTGCTTAGTGAAAAAAAAAAAAATCCTACATTTCTTCTGAATTCCAACAGAAACAGTTATTTTGTATTTTAAATCTATAAAAAACCCCTCGAAAGGTGTTTATACGGAGCCAAGAAAAAACAATATCACAGCATACAATGTAGTTTGCCATCAATCATAGTACTACCAGCTGTTTGGGAAAATACTATTATTCTACACTGTTCCTGTCTCCCAGGAAACACAATAAGACTGAACACAAAGCAGACCTCAGCTTGAACTCTGGAAAGGTACAAAGGTGACTTGCCCATGCACTCAGCACGTGATTGCTGAATGAGAATGTTTGGGTCTGGACACACTGGCACACACCTGTATTTACTAATGACGGTAATAAAGCCAAGTTCACAGCTTCCAACCTCTCTGCCTGTGAACAATTACCTAAGATTCTCTTTATAATATTTTTTGTTTGTTCTTTTGAAAACTGAAATATTCATGATGGCAAAAATTAACTTTATGCCCCATTTTTACCTCTCTCTCTCTGTGATGCTTGCAATGGAAGTATGACAAATAGGTAAAGACCTCAGATCTAAGGTGAGGCCTGTTTGTTTGACTCTTGAGATTAAGTAACTTCTTTCTTAAGGAGCAAAAGTGTTACTATTGTGCAAAACAACAGTGTCTAACTTTGCCTTGTTTGTGAGAATGCCAGGTAAGATTCTCAAAAGCATAACATTGTAGTACCAGAGAACATATTTAGTAGTGATGGCAGCCTGAATACACTCATGTTTTGTTTGCGGATTCCTGCTTCTATCTGCCCAAATATGGGAAAATTCTTGCTCTTTTTATTTAATCTGTAAATCTAAGACTATAGCTTAGACCTATTAAGTTTCATCAAAAGCACCAGGGACAGAATTACAAGAACAAATTAGAAAAGTTTGACAACAAAATAATGCTATTAAAGTGATTGAAAGAACACATTTAGTCTACAGCTCACCCTGCATTTGCCTATTGTCCCCAAAATCTATGACTTTGAGGCACATAACCCAGAAATCAAACACAGAAAATTACTTTCCATACTGGACACTTCAAATTGTGCTCACAACTCTAAAACATCAGCATTAGAACTGATCTCCTTCATAACGAAGAAGTGCATCTTCATGAAAAGATTAGGCTTTTCTCATTAGTGAAAAACAAGCTGAAAAATGCTGCTGTTAACAGTTTCAGTAGTTCTGTTTATCACAGTCACCAATGTTATCACACCTAATCCTCAGAAATTGATTCAATTTACTATTTTTGATTGGAGAAAAACAGAGCTAACAATTGTAATCCCCACTTCTGGAAAATTCCACACGCAGGAATTTTCCATTCTTGTTTGTTGAATACTTAAAATACAGCTGGCAAGAAAATAAAACCTATTCAAAGATAAGTGAATCCCACCTGTGGAATATTTAATAAACTAGTAGATGTTCAGCTAGGACACAGTAGTCAAAGGTACATCTTGCTCTTTCTCAGTAAATAGCACTAATTCATATAAGGTTAATAATAAGCTGCAAAACATTTTATGCAGAGTAGAACAGCTTAACCTCAGAGAATGAGAGATACTACATGTCACTTGTATGAAAACTGACCTCACTGGAAAAAAAATTTCCTTAAACAAATTCTTAAGCTAAATACAATTTTTGCTATTATACAGTAGAAATGCAGCCCAAAGGGAGAAACATTTTAAGTCACAACTGTGAGGTTCCAATGAATGACTCTTAGCTTTAAACAACTCTTTCAAACTTTAACTAGAGTTCAGACTCTGCTTTAAACTTAAGCTAATCACATCACAATTCAGTTCATTTGCAGATTTACATGACATTTTTAGAGCTACATTGCCACTGTGCAATTGTAAGTATTTCAATACAGGAAAGTCCAATCTGAAGTCAATTAGGGCCAGATTTTCACTGCCTTATTTCTCTGTGTGAGTCAACCCGTTGATTTCAGCAGCAAAATCCGCATGACAGATATATTACCAGCAAAAGTATGAAGAGCTTAAACTGTCCTTCACTGCTTTATTTATTTTATATGAATATGTATTTGTGTGTATTTTACTATCCTTACATTTACTAATATAATACTTAAATGACCTAAATAAATGCATCCTATATGCTAGATAAAGGATAAAAGTTGCAGCAGTAATGATTCTAAGCACACGCATGTTCTAAATCTACTCTAATTTTCACCATCAGCTATTTCTAGCTATCTTTTCCTGTTTTCTATATTTCTATACAGAAACTGCATCTGGTTCCTATTCAGTTATCAGAATGAGAGGTGGTAATTTTTTCATGATAAATCATTTTTTTAACCACCCCTGCACAAGATTGGTGGATTCATCTTGGTATTACTCCTTATGACTGTAGTATAACTGTGCAGTAAGCCAGATTCCATGGTAACCCAACAGGTATTGATTTTCAGAACTAAGTGCCACATTTTCTGATACTCACTCCATCACAAAAGTACTGAAAGTCTGCTTTGAGATACTGTATACTTTGCAGGAAAAGCAAGGGTACCATTCAATTTCAACATTTTAAATTAAACATATAATTTTATTGATGAATAATTCGCCATAAGTTAATGAAATACAGATTTAAGAATGCAACTTTAGCTACCAACTTTAGCCACCAAAAACATAACATGCTTTTCTTGGCTTTCTACAGTTTTTGTTAGAAAAACTGAAAGAGAAGCATATTCTAGTTCCATCTTCAGAAAGACCAACTAACATATCAAGAAATTATGAAACTACCATATTTATATTTTTACCAAATATATTTCATAAATCTAATCAGCTTATTGCTACATAATGTCAGAAAAACTGAGCATATCCCCTCTACTGAGCAGAGTGCATGATAGTCCTACACAGGCTTTTCTTCACTTTGAAAAAGAAAAGCCATCCTAAAAATCACTCAATAAATCTGTGCAAGACAATCAGCTTGGAAACACCATG
Organism: Agelaius tricolor; assembly: GCF_023055355.1. Lineage (NCBI taxonomy): Eukaryota > Metazoa > Chordata > Aves > Passeriformes > Icteridae > Agelaius > Agelaius tricolor. The sequence goes on along the minus strand of NW_027269287.1, from coordinate 6,337,312 downwards.
CAGGTCAAGGTAAACTTCAGAGTGGCAGCAGAGAAAAATATATTCTGTATTCAGATAACCATGTTCATAATTAAAGCAAAGTGTGCAATCAGCTGTTATTTAGGATGCTGTGCTACAGTGGCTGAGATAGAAGTGGTATCATATAACTGGAACTCAAGGGATTTAAATGGACCTCCCCCAAGCAGCAGTAATATACCAATAAAATAAAAACAAAAATTGAAGAACCTCATGCGCTTGCATGTCACATAGCAGAAGGGAAACAATATTAATTTTGTCAAATCAAAGATCTAGGAATGATTCTGGTTATCAGAAGAAGTAGAAGCTATAGGAGACTACCTGCAAACAAATTTTTTGAGCACTCTGGGATTGCAATTCCAAGTATTTACATTTAATTTTTGCTAATGCTGTATGCTTCAGGAACATTCACTCTTCTTCCCAACAGCAAAAATTCCTGTCATAATGAATGAAGGAAAATCTGCTTTGTTTTCATATTAGATTTTTTAAAAAACATACTATTACTAGATTATTTTGAAGCCAGGGCCATAATAAAATGTTTGCTTTTGATCCATGGTATACCCATTACATGGTGAACACATAGGACTCATGCTAAATAAACTGACAGTACAGATAAAGGGTCTTAGGGAAAACAGAGTACAAGAAAATTGTGTGGAAAGATGCCCTATATGGAGGCAGAACAGGAAATCTGGATGAAAGCACAAGTTCTGGGACAGACAACTGTGGAACTGAAGCTAAAGAGACCAGTGTCCTGTTCACTGATTGAAACATTGCCTGGATGGACAGGCCCAAAGGGTAGTGGCAGATGGAGTTTCATCTAGTCACTATCGGGTCGCAAGTGGCATTCCCAAGGGCTCAGTATTGGGACCAAGTGTCTTTAATGTCTTTATCAATAATCTGGACAATGGGATCAAATGCACCCTCAGACAGTTTGAATTACATCAAGTTGTATGGGAGTGTTGATCTGCTGGAGGGCAGGAAAGCTTTGGAGAGGGACTTGGACAGGCTGCGTTGATTGACCAACACCAATGGCATGAGATTCAAATGCATCCCCAGTTCATTTGATCCCCTCGTCCACATTACTGATAAAGACATTGAAGATACTTGGTCCAATACTGAGCCCTTGGGAACCAAGTGCTGGGTCCTTCACTTTGACCACAACAACTCCATGCAGAGCTACAGGCTGGGAACAGAGTGGCTGGAAAGCTGCCCAGTAGAAAAGAACTTGGAGATGCTGGCTGACAGCATCTAAACCTAAGAGAGTTGTGTGCAGGCACCAAGAAGGCCAGTGGCATCCTGATTGGATCAGCAATAGTGGCCAGCAGAACCAGGAAAGTGACTGTCCCTTTTGTACTTAGGATTGGTGAGGCCACACCTTGAATCCTGTGTTCTTCCCTGCAAGAAAGACATTGAGGTCCTGGAGTGAGTCCAGAGAAGAGAAATAGAGCTGGTGAAGGTATCAGAGCACAAGTCTGCTGAGGAGCAGCTGAGGAAGCTGGTGGGGCTCAGCTTGGAGAAAAGAATGATCAGATGGAACCTTATCACTCTCTACAGACGCCTTTAAGGAGCTAACCAGGTGGGGGTTGGTCTCTTCTCCCAGGTAACAAGTGACAACAGGAAAAAATCCTCAAGTTGTGCCAGGGGAGATTTATGTTGGATATTGGGAAAAATTTCTTCACTGAGTGTTGTCAGGCCCTGGAACAGCTGCACAGGGATGTGGTAGAGTCAACACCCCTGGGGAGTATTTAAAAGACATTTAGATATAACACCTGGGGACGTGGTTTAGTGGTGGGTTAATGGTAGTACTTGATTTACATGTCTTTTCCATCCTAAATAATTCTATTAATTTTTATTCATTTCAGTACTCTTACAGTACTCTTTTTCTTTTCTTGCTTATTTTCTTCATGAAATTAATTTTTCAGTAACAATTCTTTTTCAAAGAAAGTATATCTTTAGCAGAGAAAGTAACTGTTTTCACTTTCATACATTGCTTGATTTTACAGCATAATTTTATGTTATTTTTTATATTTTAATATTAATATATCACTTACAAAGCTATGTGATTGCCTCAAAAGATTAAACAGCTACACACATTATACACAATTAAATGATCTGCATATCTAGGATTTTTTTGATCTATCAAAAAATGCTACTGATTTAGGTCACAGTCTGGGATAAAAAGATGATTCATGATCTTTTTAGTTAAGAGAGTGAAACCTTGACAGTGAATCCTAAGAAAGTTAATTTTACTTTAAATTATTTAACACTTTCTAGAACTTAATTACTGATGCTTAAAGGATGAAGTTGGTTCTGATCTCATAATATAAAAAATAGCTACTGAAATGCATGAACACAGGTATTTCTGTGTACGAAGCAACATTTTTTTAACAGCTTAATAGATATTGTTTGGGAGAGGGAGTTGAGGAGACTTGACCATACCTGAATTTTGCCAAATTTAATTATTTGCACAAGACTTAATTATTTGCACAAGAAACTAAAAGCCCCATTGCAAATTAACTGAGTTTGTCAATTTAAAAATATAGACAAAATCAAATATGTGTGAAAAACAAAAAATTTCAGAATTGTCAAGGCACCTCAACATAGTCTAAGAAACCTACAAAATGTGCTATAACATTACTATTATTTTATGAACTATTGATGCAATTATTGTATGACATAGAGACCACTACCAAACATTCGCAAAACTAGGCTTCATAACTCTCTTTAATGTTCATCAGAGTCGGAAAACGTAGGCTTTTAATGCTCTGTGTTATGAGGGAAGTATAGTTAAAATACTAATCTGAGGTCTTGGAGTTCAGTAAATGCCCAGCATCACCATAATTATCATCTGTAGTCTAAAGTGCAACATTAAAACCTAAGAACCATATTCCAGCCCTAAGATGTAGCTGTCTGGATCTCATAAAAAACACACTTTGGTGAATACCAAGCCATGCTGGGGTGGGTCTTGGTCCCATCACTGCCATAGTCTCCCATGAATGTACTTCACAGCCCCCAGAATTTTGAGCACAGCTGTACGTAGTGTATTCTCTATCAACAGGAAACATGGAAGGGAGAAACCTCCATGAAACTCATCTCTTATCAGAAGTTAGAGTTGTAGGAAGGTGTTCATATTATCAGATATTATCAGGTCCACAGGACCTGATGAGATTCATCTGTGTGTCCTGAAGGAGTTAGTAGACTAATTTGCTAAGCCGACAGCCACATTTTTTTTTAAAATTGTGGCAACCAGGTGAAATTCCCAATTATTAGAAAAAGGGAAATCTAACCCTCATTTTTAAAAGGGGAAAGTGCAAGAACTGGGGAAGTAAAGACCAGTTAATTTTCATGGAAACCATGCTAAGGCACATGAAAAACAAAGCGGTGGCTGGTAACGGCCATCATGGCTTTACAAAGGCCCATATTGGTGACCTCTGTGATGTGCTACAGCATTGGTGGATGGGGCAGAGCAACTGACATCTGGACTTATGCAAAGTGACACTGTTCCACATCATATTCCTGTTTCTACATTGAAGAGACAGGCATCTGGTGGATGGAGCACTGGGTGGATGAAGAACTGTCTGGACTGCCTCCCAGAAAGTTGTCAATGACTCATTGTCCACATAGAGACCACTGACAAGCAGTGTTCCTTAGACATGAGTACCGGGGTTGGTACCAGGGCTGATACTGTTCATTGTTTTTGTTGGTGACAGGGACAGTGATAACTGTCACTGAATTATCACCCTGAGTGCACCCCAAGCAAGTTTGCTGGCAACACCGAGCCATGGGTTGCAGTTGACATGCTGGAAGGAAGCGATGCCATCCAGAGGGATCTTGACATGCTTGAGACTGGGTCCATGCAAACCTCACGGAGTTCAACAAAGCAAAGTGCAAGGTTCTACACTTGGGTCATGGCAATCCCAAACACACCTACGGGTTGGGCAGAGAAGTGAGTGAGAGCAGCCCTGAGGAGAAAGACTTGGTGGTGATGGTTGATGAAAAGTTCAACATGAGCTGGCAGTGTGAGCTCACAGCCCAGCGAGCCAAACGTGTTCTGGGCTGGATCCAAAGGAGTGCGGGCAGCAGGAGGAAGGAGATTATTCTGTCCCTCTGCTCTGCTCTTGTGGGACCCCACCTGGAGTGCTGTGTACAGTTCTGGTGTCCCAACAGAAGGAGGATGTGGAACTGTTGGAGCAAGTCCAGAGGAGGGCCAAGAAGTTGATAAGAGGACTGGAGCATCTCTCCTAAGAAGACAGGTTGAGAAAGTTAGGGCTGTTCAGCCTGGAAAAGAGAAGGTTGTATAGAGACCTCCTAGCAACCTTCCAGTAACTGAGGAGGGCCTACTGGAAAGCTGGAGTGGGACTCTTTATTAGGAACTGTAGTGATAGGAGAAGAATAATGGGTACAAACTGAAAGAGGGAAAATTTAGGTTACATATGAGGAAGAATTTTTTCACTGTGAGGGCTGTGATATAGTGGAACAGGTTGCCTAGGGAGGTTGTGGATGTCACAAATCCCAAAGTGTTTAAGGCCAGTTTGGATAAGGCCTTGCATAAACTGATCTATAGGGAGGTGTCACTGGCCATGGAAGTGGTGGTTGGCACTCAATGATCTTTAAGGTCCCTTCAACATTTAATGCTCTGTGATTTCATGATTCTATATAATGTATTCAGGAATTGATTAGGGCTCACAGATGGACAATTTCTTCTGTACTTGGCAGAAGAGTTATTTCTTAAAACCCCATTTTCAGATGGTAGCAATTACCTTCTTTTATGTAATTGGTCAGTGGTTGCAGGATCCAAATAGGAGCAGGAAAAGTTTGTCTTTCATGAGCTCCTCAACCTGTGGGGTGATGTGAGGAGCAGACACACATCTCTGAATTCCAATAACTCTTTAATATAAGGTTTTCATGCAGTCTTTTGAGCAGAAATCAGAACTGGAATCTCCCCTCTTCTAAATAGGTGCCCAATGCATTTAGCCACAGTCATGCTCCCTCTTGCTCCTTCACTTTGACGTAAGGAATTCTGCTATAATTGTTTCAAGCTGGCACAGCTTAAGAGGTGATGTGAAAGGAGCCTCCCACACAGATCAGCCTATAGCCTGGTAGTCAGGTTCCAAGATTAAATGAACCATCTTTATTCATACTGAGAACAGGACAGGCCAAAACATCTCACATTAGGGTGTGTAATTTATGTGGAACTGTATCTCCAGATTAAAGTTTCACTCTTAGGGAATTGGCTATTTATGACTGTCAACATTCACAAATCCTTGCTTGGAAAAATGCTGGTAATAAAAATGAACCTCTTTATTGATAAGTAAATGGGGAAGAGGAAAGAAAAATCAAACAGGCAGCAGTTTCAATAGCAGCACTGACACATTAGCATCTTTACTGCTGCACATCCCTCAAAATCACAGTTTGTTTGACAAAGCCACGAAATGCAGCACTGTTGAACAAGTCCTTTTACAATTGTAATACCTGGAATGGAAAGGAAGGTAAGTTGAAAACTGGCACCATTTGTCTATGGCAAACACAGCTGAAATATTAGCTCCTGTGGCAACAGTTTGAACAAACAGGACCCAGTATGCTAAATCCTAGTGATGTTGGCAGGTGAATAGTGCTTGAGGTTTAAGGTGGGGCAGCTTTTGTTTACAGACATTGGTACACATACTTTATCATCTCTCATTTACAGAACCTGGCATACCTTGGGAGTGGTTTTTTGTGGTTTATTGTTTGGGTTTTTGTTTGCTTGGGGGGTTTTTGTGTGTGTGTTTTTTGGTATTTTTTGGAGGCAGGTAGACTTTTTTGTTCTTTTTCTTGTCATTTTTAAAGAAAAGAAAACAACCAGATGAAGATATATGAATACACATATGTCTGAGGCATATATACTAGAAGTTTAAGAAAAAAGAAACAAGTCAGAATCAGATCACAGGATCTCAGCAGTACATGCTGAGTGAAAAAATTTGAAAAAGTTTGAATCCAAGATGACAAAGAAAGATTAAGCATTAAAAATTATGTCTGTAGGTTCCTCTTAAAGCTAGCACCCCCAGCACAACTTTTTTTGAGTAACAAAATTCTTATATCTCTTGTACATTTTGCTATGTTACCACAGCATACTGCAGTGCAGTACAAGCTTGCTTTCCTGGTTTACCTGCTTCTAATATCCCTCTAAGATGTGTGCTATCTTATCCAATGTGGATACCCTGTCAAAGAAGCACCTGGATAATTTCTAAGCTTCTCTTGCATTTGTCGGACAGAAATAGTCGTTAAATAGGCTTTTATGTAGAACTCATAAAAAAAAACCCCACCCTTTTGATGGAAAAGCAAAAATAAAATGAAAAAAACCCATATTTCAAAATATTTCCAAAACGAAGACCATCTGAAGTGCTTTCAGAGAGGAAATGAGAGTAAAAGCATGAGAACAGAAGAAGATACAGCTCTGATTTACATGTTTGCTGAGCCATTCTTTATCTCAGAGGGGCACCTCAACCAATAAGTCTCTGCCTCCTGCACAGGGTTCCTAAAAGTCTTTCCAAATTTAGCTTTCAATTATGTAATAACACTCATTAGAGCCAGGTTTAAGCTCAACTTTTGTCTTTCTCTGTAACTATGGTTGGAAATAAAGTTTTAAGTTCTAAATATAAAACAGTAAATTCTCAGAAAATGTCTATGTGCTCTAATTTTTAGTGAAGATGATACCCAGAAATTAAGAAAAAAATAGACTTTTTCCCCTCAAATACACTGCAAGGCTTATTTTTAATCTAAATCAACATTATGTTAATTTTAAGCTTATATTTATCAAGCAATTATGTAATTATTTGCACGTTTCAGACTTAAAAAGAAAAATCTGTATAATATATATGACACATATATTTGGTGGTTTTGCTATTCCATGTTTTCATAGACAACTTTGCAAAACAGAATGGCAATTTATTTCTGTTGTCTATTACTATATTAAATAAAAATGTAATTTTGTTAACTTTACTTTACAGCCACTTAAGGGAAAGTAAAGGTAAAAATACTAATAGAAGTGAAAAAAGCTCCTTCAGAATCACAGTCTACTTTTCAGGCAGAGGTGGACCTTCAAAAACAAAAAGAAACCCCTGCATTGTTGGTCAGTGTGATTCAGAGAAGAGATTTAATAAGCCTTGGGCAAAGGAAGACTGGGAGAAATTAAGGCATTTGTGACAAGGCCAAACACAGTACAGTAATATCTGAAAATCCAGAAATATAAAGAGTAAAAGGAGTGGGTGGCCTTTACTGCTAAACTACTGATTTCTTCACTAAAGTAAAAAATACATGTTTCTAAATATTGCAAAGTACATGTCCTAGTCTGGCTGGCCAAAGATCTGGTGAGAATATTCTGTTGATGTTATTTCAAAAACCCGTATTTATGTAGACTTATTCACTGATACATAAAATTGATCATAAACATGATCATAAATCTACCCTAAATTTATTAGGGTAGATTTAGTCCTTTTTTCTAGAAAATTAAAGCATTAATCAGAGTGTTTATCACATATATAAAAGCCACTCACAGTTTTCATTATGATTTCACTGGGAGAACTGTTTACTTCTAGGAAGGAAATATTATATACTTGACACTAGGAGGGTAATTATTGTTTTTTCAGGAATATTTCCATAGGACAAGTGTTTGTTCCTGCAGTATTTCAGTGATGTTATACCTCTGTGTTTAGAAAGAAAACCTTCTACGATGCTACTCTACTTCCTAAAGAATAGCTTTTCCTTAACCAAAATATCTGCTGCAAGATAGAAGAAAAATTAAAAACACTAAAAATTATAAAATTAGTGTAAATTTTTAAAATACCTTCCTCCTTAGCTTTTAACTAGGTCGTATTAAAGCAATCTGAATAATACTAATACAAATTAAAAATTAATAATGATAATAAAATTTTGTAAGTGAAGGAAAGGGAGTCAAACAAGTGATACAAAAGCAATCATTCACCAGCTCCCACAACCAGAAGATGCCCAGCCAACCTCGGCTAACTCCTGTCTCTCAATTTTTATTTCTAAATACAATGTTACATGGTATTGACTACCCCTTTGGTCACCTGGGTCAGCTATTTCTTTTGTGTACCCTTCCTAGATCCTTTCTGACCACCAGCCCAATCAATATTGAGGCAGTGGGAAAAATACAAAGACTTGGCATCACACATGACAGAAACAGTCAGAACACTGGTCTGTTATCAACATTGCATTGTAGAGTCTTTATCAAGAACATTAACTTCATCTTGACCACAGCCAGTTTTCTTTTCTGAAAAGAAAACCGACACAAAGGGAAAAGCTCATTGGAAGTAGGACTAGTATTTCAGCTATACAAACGTACATACAAAAATACATAGTCTTTTATATGGTCACTGTTAAAACACCTTGAGACAACACCATCAAATATAGAGAGAGAGATACTTTTTTTTTTCCTGTCTCACTGTATATAAAATTGGGAAGTAGCCCAATTTGCTATAAATGAGGTTCACCAGTTTAGAAATTATGAATTCCTGACATTGGCAATTTCATTAGTATGTGTTGTTTTATTTCTTTCCAAGCTACTGTTATTTGTAAATATTGTCAAATCTCTCATAGAAAGATGTCATATATCTAGGAGAGGGCATTAGATCCTTCCTAAGTATCAAATTGTCTAATCTGATTTACTAAGTCATAATGTAACTTCTAATTTTTTGTTAGCAATAGAAAAATGAATTGTGTACAGCTCTGTAGACAATGAGAATCAAAAATGGAGGCTAGTGTAGAACAGGTAAAACAGTATACCAGACTGAGGAGAAACATACATAATGCACCACACAGCTAATCTGAATGTCAAAACTTGAGTCAAAGTGTATTAATGTCACATGCACACTTCCTAAGTTGTTTAGCACATGGGTCCCTGACCATTATGCCCCAACAGTGCAGTACAGTAGTACTCAAATACTTCCTGGTGCTTGGAAGAAAAGTTACATCTTGTCTAGATGGACAAATAAACCTTGCCTCTGGGTAGAACTAATTGGTTTGAGTTGAATGCTACACTAGCACAGCTGTCTAGTTTGCAAGCTTAAACCCAGACTGATTAGTGAGATCTTCGGGCTCTCTGCCTTGTGCTGTGTTATAAGGTAAAGCATTATAATGAAATTAAACTTCATAATAAAGATCAAAAGCAAATACAGCTCAGAAATCAGATATGAGGAACTGCTTTACAGCAAGTGTCTGGATATACCTTATCTAAAGTTCTAGGTTTAGATTACTTATTTTATTTATCCCTATTTTTGAAGCAAGTCTTATGTGCTTATGCAGTTGAGATTAAAAATTCTGTTAAAACACAGGCATGATGAACAACAGACAATGGTATTATTTAAGTCACCAACATGATTTATGGCTAAACAAAGCTGAATGAGCAAAATCAGCATGTTTAAATTTTTCAGACATATACATGGTTCATAATAAAAAGCAAGCAGTTTAATAAATTAGGAGAAAACAGAGTATTTATTATTTTATACTTAATTCTAAGTATTATGTTTCAAAATATCCCAGAAATTTTACAGCTGTTTTGGTGTTTAATTTCACAGCTTGTAAAAAAGAACTGAAAGTTGTATTACTTCTGTTAAAACTTATTCACTCATTCCCTCATGTTCCCCTACAAAAAATATGTTAGTTAAGAGGAAAAAAAGTTCTGAAAAAAAAAAAATTGAATGTAGAAGATTTAGGGAAAAAATGACTGATCGTCTCTCTCCAAGCTCCTCCTGTTTACTATTTTCAAACTTCTAAGACTGATTGCTCTTCAGGTCTCAAACAACAAACTCCTACCCTACTGCTACTGCCTGCAGTAGCAATCAAATTAAATCACATGCCATTCTAATGTTCACTCATCAGAGTTTATTAGGTGTTCAAATCATGCCTGAACTGTGTAGGCACTATTCATATGCACAATAATGCAGACCAATGAGACAATTCAAAGAGTACTTGTTTGCCACAAGACAAAAGCTGAGTTTGGACCTGAATGGCATCCTGCTGCAATGTTGCATGGGAATGGAGAAGACAAGTTTCTCATGTTCATCACCATAGTGAAGGCATTTGTAACTGAGCACATTAAAAGGAGTTCCACAGAATGAATGAGATTACAGTGTCCAGTAACAACTGGTGAACACAACTTAAAGAGTTTAAAAGGGCTACCATTTAAATAAAAAGGAGCTGGCAGAGTTAATGGCTTAGCTAAGTGCAAATTTATGTTGAGATTAGTGTGGGGAATAACAGGATTTGCAGGGAGGTATCAGAAGGAGAAATACTTTTTTGAGAAAGCAGCAGAGATTCAAATCACAGCATCCAGCAGTCACGCAGTGCTAAGGGCTAGATATGAAGAAGTTATGGATGGTAATGATCAATGAAGGATTGGAGTGGGCTTAGATGGAGAGACTGCTGAAGGATGAAGGAAAGAAGAAATCAAAAAAATACAGTATTTCAGTATAACAAGGGCAGGAAACAAGAGGGGATGGAGAGATTGCTGTAATGAGCACAAGGGTGATATGAGTCATTGTTAAGCAGTAGCTGATAAAGATTGAAGAAAGGAAAACAATGAAAATTCTACTAGCTACTGTGGAGAAAACATAATGGTCTCTCTGTTTATAAAACAAATTTTGCCTGGCAAAAGTTAGTTATAGAGGTATTCTGGCCTCTGAATCACAATAGGAGAATTCAGAGGAAATGCCTCCTGAATCCAGAAGGCTTACAAGAAGCTAAATCACTAGATTAATGATTACATGTGTAATCACATGTAGAAGTAGAAGATGACATTTCTTCAACATTAATCAATCTTGGAACACAACTAAAATGCTTGGAAAACAGCTGGCTTTACAAAAATAATAAGTATTCTCTTTCACAGGCAAGATTTCAGGAGGAAATTTGAGTTAAGAACAGAAGGGTAGAAGAGAGGCAGCATCAACAGGTTCCCACACTTTGAAATAATGTTATAAAAAAGATAAAATAAAATATCTATTTAAATATGCACACATTCCATCTAGATATGCTCTATCTTTTGCTCTCTCTTTTCTCTGTAATATTTCCTATGTGTATGTATAAAATATCTACGTTGCATCTCCACATGAATTTCTATATGTATATCTATGTGTGCACACAAGGAAAGGTCAGTTTTTAGTCCTGAAGAGTTTAGATACACTTTTAATATATGAAAAGTTTTACATACTTTATACTTTTATACTTTATTTTTCACTGACATGGTGATCCCTGAGAAATGACAATGCACAGAAGATCCCCAAAGCATCCTTAATATAAGATCCATCCAATATCAGTGTACTAAATTCAGTATTTCAGTTCTGAAACAAATTCTAGAACGAGATTTTCATATTTTGAGGTACTTATTCTTAAGCAGGCCTGATTAAATAAATGAGAATACTTGAAAAGTAACTTACAGTAAGTGCAAAAGTGACAGAAATTGATGACTGACTGTAGATGTAAACTCTCTCTTTTGACACATAAAGCTTTAGTCAGATGAAAAATACTTCTTAATTTAAAAAAAAATTATCAGAAGACAATTTTCCTAAGCTTTGGAAGAAATATTTTGGTAATATCATTACCAATTTAACTTGAGATATAATTAGAATGCTTGCTACAAAAAATTACAACAGAAAACAGCTTTTAATATGAATGATTTTTCCTCCCCTACAATTCTAGGACATTAAAATAACAGTTCTCAAAAATAAGGGAATAACAGCATTGCCAATTGTATGTTGATGTTTCCCTCCCTACAAAGTGCAGAAGATGCATACACAATTAGTGCAGAATTTCCTGGTTACCCTGTTTCTCACATTGGGGTAGTATTCTGCCACTGATCACTTGTGACAATTAGAACTATTTAGTGCACCACACTTATCAGGACAGCAAATTGCCATCTGGTATGAAGACCCACAAAACAAATAACCATCACCATGACATCACACAATAATTTCAAAGAGAACAGTGAAAATTGATGAAGCTTAATTGTTTCCAGTTTCTTCTATCATCTGAAATCTACATAATTTTCACCTTCATCAGTGACCTGAGATTCCACATTCACTGTTCAAATGAAAAAGTTCCCAAATTTATAGTGACAGTAGGAAATATAACACTGGAGGGATGGAAAAATACAAGATTACAAAGCTCCCCAGAGCAATCCTTTAATGAAGGTTTTAAACTAACATGAGCCCATTAAATAATGTCACATTTAATGAGTACTTAAATTATGTCATTAATAATGGAGTAATTGGACCTTTTTACGAAAAGAAAATCTATTTAGCACTGTCATCATTTCCGGCAATACAAGGTACTGAATAGTGTCTTATTCTTAGTTTTTATTACTTTCTAAACATAAATAAGCCAGAAATAATTAGTGAGACCAGCTTTTACAGAAACTGCAGCCTAACCACTTAACTTCTATTCTGTAAGAAAAAAACACATTTGTGTACCTCTGATTAGATCAGGTGGTCATATAAAATTACTGTTGTGCTTTTCTTGTCTTGGAAATGACTGCAATTTGGCCAATTGACTCAAGCAGGATGGTATTATATAGAATTTCACAGCAATTATAAACCCAAAGACAAAATCTACCCAAAGACAAAATCTCTAATAAGCTTTTAGCACATGTAATAACTTTCTCATATGATCTAAATAGTTTATCATATGTAGTTTCATATAGTTTGCTATCAATGAGTAAAATTTAGCATTGATTTTCTTTGAAAAAAGTCATAATTTGGACACCATGATGACACTTAGATAAATATACCAATATCAGGACAAACAAAATAAATTCTTCTTTTGTTTTGTCCAGTCAAGGGAAAGGAATTTCTTCTTTTGTTTTCAAATATATGCATTTATTGAAAGAAATTCAAACCAATGCTTTTGGAAGAAATTCTAAATTCTACATATTTCTACATTGTTATTTCTCAAGAAATTAAATTATAATTTAATAACAAAAACCTGGACAGCTAAAGAAATGCATTAACTCCATTACCCAATCTAGTAACTTTGTTTTAGTCTAGTAACTAATCTTTTTACAAAAGAACTTTCTTATATGTAATTTGAGTCTTGATGTTTTATCCTGTAATTTATTATATAACATTTAAATGACTGATCCAAGATACTTATACCATCTTTAGATGTTTAGATCAAAACTATCTATTTCTTCTTATAATATTTTAGAAGCTACCTTAATTTCCCATTAATTCCGAATTTATAAGAAAAGAAAAATGAAATATTTGTTATTGTTAGACAGCTTTGTGTCTACTGCTCATTTCTGTTTGTATGCTTTAGCACTCCAAAAGCTGATTGGGTTCTGCTTTGTTTTGATACCAGCAGGATGAGGACACCATTAAAGAGAAGTGGACAAATTCCCTTTAGAAGAGTTAAATGTACTGTGGCAAACATAATCTCACTGTAGATAAGGACAAGAAATAGCTTCCCTCACCAATCTATTCAAAGCAGGAGTTTAACTCAACTGCTCTCATGGTGAGGAAGACTTTCTCACTGCAGGAAGGGAGCACAGTGAGGTTAGAGTCACAGAACCGATGATAGCTTTTGTGGAGCCCTTACAATTAGAACAGTTGCTGAAGAGCTAAAGCTTCTGATATATGCCCATGCAGACTCATCTCTGTCCAATCAAAACACCCAGAAAAGACAGAGCTTATGCGAACACATAAGCTCTTTCTGTACAATTTTGTTAGTATAATACTCAGAGGATATAGACTAAATTTGTGCTTTATTATGGGAAAATTACTGTTGTTCTCAATTCACATTTTAATTAGTAACCATCTGAAAACTTTTTGTAGCTGTTTATAGCAAAGATCTCCATAAAGATAAGTTATCTTCATTCCCTGTAAGGAATTGTTGACAAAGCATTGAATAGAAAAGTGGCTCTACAGACTTCAAACTTTTTTGCTTTTAAATTATTTTTAAAGAAAAAATGAGTATTTTTACTGTACCACACTGCATTGCTTTTCATCAGTTTTCTATGTAAAATAGAAGAAATATTCGGATCATAATAGACTCAAAAAAGCTTAATAACTGAGTTGTTATAGATAACAATTGTATCTTCATTTCACATGGGATTTCATTTGCAGGACAAATGAAATTAAACCTCTGACATTATACCTCTTGATCCATATTCTAAATCAAAGTTAAATATGAGAGGAAAAAGTGATCACATCAATAAGGGTCATGTGATAGAGAAACAGATTGGATCATTAAATGGAGGTAGGAATTAGGATTCTAAAGGATTCTGTAAAAGATATACAGTAGTCTTGCCTTAGTTAAACCTGCTTTGCAAGAACCTCTAGCATGACATTTCAGCATTTCAATCTCAGATAAACATCCATCCATATAGTTAATCTGGGCATTTTACTAGACTATGGGAGAAAGTCTGGTTTGGTTATTTCACTTGATTTTTTTGAAAACAGCTTGGAAAACAATAATAAAAACTTAATGTAGCTGGTAAATCTAAGTTTTTATATTCAATAAAATTTAAGTTAAAAGCACATATCTCTGAACTGAAGATATCACCAAGACTTATAGCTCATACAATAAAATATCTTCATTATAACCATTGAAATCAACCAAATAAAAGCGTTTCCTACAATTCAGGAGGCAACAATATGATCTGCAGAGCTAAACCATAAGACTTATCTTTAGTGATATCTCCAAGTGTATTCAGTACAAGTAGGATTTTGAAAAATACCTGCTAGTTAGAATCATTTAGACTATTTAGAGCTTTTAGACCATTGCTTAAATATGATCCATTTCAACTGGAAACCTTTGATTTACAATTTGGAACAATCTGAGTTCAATATCAATAAAAAACTCTCCAAATCTTATTTTGAATTCCAAATCCACACAGAAATACTAGAATTGAAAGAAACGAGCCACTTCCTAGCATATGATTGGCTGATCAGAATGAAACCAAACTAAACAGCTCTCTCTGCATTCTCTAATTTGAATAGGGAGCAATGAGCAAGGAATTGGACTACATGATCTTTAGAGGTCCTCTCATCCTAATAATTATTTTATTCTGTGCTGTGATTTAGCTATTAATGACCAGCTAATTTCTACCCTGATGCATACCTACTTAGCAGCTGTATTTGTGTCACTCTCTGCTCATAGTTCTCCTGAAGTCACCTCAAATGTTACTAAGCACTGGACTAAAAAAACACAAGAGAAGGAAATTTCACAGACTGAATTTTTTTAGAAAAAACACCAGCAAATGCACAGAAAGAGAAGTGATCCACGGACAAGAAACATGGAGTTATAACTTTCATGATTTTATACAGAAATGTGAAAACATGAATAACAAATAAAGGCAAGAAAAAATGTATGATAACCTTATCATACAGGGGAACTAGCTTCCCATTCCCAAAGTGAATTGAGGCTCACTAAGTGCTATGATGACCTATACCAAAAACAAAGTCTAAAAGAAAAGCAAGGAAACACAAAATAACAACCCCCAAACCTCTAAGATACACAAATACTGGGCAGGTTCTTTCTTTGGGTTTACTTAGAAAAGAAAACCTCAGTACCTTGAGGAAAGGAAAGTCAACTCTGAAAGGAAAGTCAACAAGTCCTCTGGACAGAGGACAGGCTTTTTTAAGTTTGTCAAATGATAAAGTAGATTCTGCAAAACTTTTTCTTATTATTAACAGACTTCTAGACTTGCTGAAAAGTCACATTAAGTTTTAGAAATTCTGTACCATCTGAGAGTGTAGCAGCTGCTATTAGCATGGTGGGTTGTGACAGACAAAGAGAGGACCATCATCTTTGGAACTGTCCACAGAGCTAAACAGAGGCTAAAAGCAAATTACAAGAAAAATATTTGAATCTCCAGATTTCCATCTGATGTGCAGGGAAGTCTTACTGGGAAAGGAAGGGGGAAAAAATCTTACAGTCTGAGATGAATTGCTAATGTTTTTAATTTATCAGTGACACTTGACTTTCCTGAATAATTCTGTCTGTCACGGGCTATTACTACACAAAGCTTTGCAAATCTTAGAAAGTATTGGCCTTATTAAAAATTATGTTCAACAATGTGACCCTGGCTATAACTAATTTTGGGAAATGAAGAACAATTAATCCATCTCTCTCATTCTATCTCAGGAAAGACCACTTAATTAATGAATAAATGGCAGCTCATAATTTACTAGATTATTTAAAGCACACTACTTGGTAGTTATCAAACAAGAACATATTCTTAAACTCATTAATTTGTTTCTTTCATTTGAAGAAAACGAGGTAAAGTGCTTAGGTGAAAGTGTTGGCAAATGGGCATGAAAGAATATTAGAAAGCAGAATATCAATCCTGAGTTTAGATAAGATCCCAACTCCATTTGCTTCAGACCAAAAATGCTGAAAATTAAATTACAAGGAATCCATCGATTTATTTTATTCCATAGAAATTCAATACCATTTTAAAACTATGTTTATCTCCCTTTAAATAAATGCAGTAAATTCATCTGATGTTTTGAAAGCATATTTGATCTTGGTTGAAAGCTATC
Organism: Agelaius tricolor; assembly: GCF_023055355.1. Taxonomy (NCBI): domain Eukaryota; kingdom Metazoa; phylum Chordata; class Aves; order Passeriformes; family Icteridae; genus Agelaius; species Agelaius tricolor. The sequence goes on along the minus strand of NW_027269287.1, from coordinate 6,320,765 downwards.
TATAATACCTACAAATCCTTCAATTCTTTACCTGTATAGCAGCTCAAAATTAGGACAGTACAAATGATGTCTTACAAAGCATTTATTTTTTATAGTTTGGTTTCCTCTCACTGTTTGATTAAAGTTGTGTGGTATATCAGATTTGCTAAGCAACAGACCCACCTAGCATTATTAAGCATGTTAGGAGATCATTGCTACAACTTTCTGTGGGTGATTCTTGTGCAGGATTATGAAATAAACCAAGTGAAACTACAACACTCACATTTTCATCACTGATGGCAAGTGATTACTTCCAAAGCTGGAGTCATATTTTGTGTCTGTATCTCAATCAACAGCCCCCAATAATATTTGAATATTTTGAAGGGGTAATATGATACAATGTTCAATGGAACATTCAGGCAGGAAAGTAATCTACTGAAGCAAATGGGAAAGGGGATTCTTTATACTAAAAATTCCTCCAGTCAGTTCTTTTCTTCAAATTTCTATTTCAAATGTCTAGTATATTGTAAGTATCACAGTGATGCTTACACTTTATAAACTAGTAAAGCTGCAAATTAGTAATCCACATACAACTATGAACTAAGTGGGCAATGTACTACTGAGAAATAAATACATTTATTTGGCTTTCCTTAAAAAAAACATGGGATCACATCCAGCTGAGACTTCTGTCTCAGTTGTGTTTGCAGAAGACTTTGGCCACAGACCATGGGAGGCAGGGTACTGAGAGGAGGGGGCAGCTGACCAGGCCACGGTGGGAAGAGTGGGGTCATCGAATTAGTTCTATGCTAAAGAACCATCCTATATTTGGTCAAGTTTCTAGTTCTTGTTTTCTTTTGACTCAATGCCTAATTCATATAAGGTCATATTTTGAGTTCATGTTCGTGATTGGACCTTTGCCCCTACACCTGGCTATGTTTGCCCCACCCATGGGTCTTTGGTTCTAGTCTCTGTACTCTGTGGTTTTCATATTTGTTATTTTCATTAATGAAGTTTTTATTTTCCGGGCTAGACCATCATTGCTGTCCCTATTTTGCCAACTGACTCCGGCCAAGTTGAGCAAGGGGATCACAGTGAACCCTAAGCTGCAATAAAAAATGTTTCTGGTTTTGTAGCTATATTAACTAATATATCTGAATGGTGTTTGCCCTTACAGTTCTTTTGTTTTTAAACGAAAAAGGGGGAGATGTTGTGGTGTTTTATGCTTGTTCAGTTTTCCCCCCATTGTTCTCTCAGAAGGTCCTGCCCTGTTACCAGTTTGTGTCAATCCCCAAACCCCTCCCCAGTTGTCTTGGTTATCTTTCTTGTTCCCCACCCCTGGCAGCCTGCCTGTCACTCGACACCCCTGCCTCTTTTTCTAGAGAGTTCGGGCCAGGGTGTCGAGTGATTGGGTTAGGGGCCAGGGTCCCTCCCGCAACTGTGTTTGATGGGTTCTCCGATCATGCCAATCCTTAATGTATCCCTCTCTGATTTGCTATCTTTCACCCCTCCCACCCTCTGTAAAACCGAGGCTTTCCCTGCCTCGGGGCTCTCAGCTTCTTCCACCGAAAAACTCCACGTTTCCCTACCAATAAAACCGCCCCCCCGAAGAAACTGAGGGTCGCCTCTTCATTTCATCCTGCGACTTTGGAGCTCTCTACTGCGGCCACACGTCCGCAAGGCTTGACATCGCCTTAGGCACAAGGCCCTGACTCCGGGTTGGGGAAGTGCCTGACTGGCTGGAGGTTGGCTGGACACTTATCTAGCCTGGGCGTTTCACTTTCCACTGGCCACCGCTCCATATATCAACAGCTATATTAACTAATTAGGCAGCAACTTTGAAAAGGGAATAACTGCTGTATTGCATACTGCTAAATGTTAGGAGAATCCTGTAGAAATTTGTAACATTTTTTAGACAACATGTCAGTAATTCAAGAGGTTAGAAAAAATAAAGTGCTCGTTTTTTCCTTTGATAAACAGACTTGTCTACTGGAATCTGATATTTGTCAAACTCAGTAATAACACCTATGCATCTCAGTATTTCAGACAAAGAATCTTTTGAAGATGCTTTTTTCTGGGGTGAAGTTTAATAAGGATACTTGCCAATAAGGACATTTGTGAAAGCTGGAGCATAGGGAGATAATGTCTTTGGGCAGAAAGGAAGACTGATATGCTGTGTTTCTTCCTCCAAAAGTGAATGGTCTAAATATAAAAATAAAAAAAATTAGACCTGAAAGATCTAAAGCTTCAGCAAATGTTGTGGAATATACCATTGTGTGAAACCTGCTAGCTATGTGTGTGGATGAGTGTCACATGCTCCAGCAGTATTTCAGAACAAAAAAGCTGTGAACAGCTATCTTCAGAGAAAACTCATCACATTTTATTATTCTGCAATGCATACTTTCTGGATGTCTGAACTAAACTGAGCTTAGTAAAAGTTCATCATAAATCTGAAGGAAAATCTTCCAAGCAACAAGAGAATGAGAGTTTGGTGGAACATTCCCAGGGACTTCTACTTCCAGCCAGAGCTAGCCAAGCTCACCTGCACCCATTACTGGATTTCTAAGGAGGGATTTCTTATTTGTACTTTTGATAAAAAGACCAATTTTCCACTCATGCTTCTAAGGAGAAAATCAGCACTTGCTTCATATGTCAGGAATGATCTGTTATCGCAATTAACAGCAAGTTCACTTTTGCTAATATCCTTTTGCAGTACTGAGCAGCATATAGGCACAGAACAAGGACACAATTCAGTCTAAATGCTAAAGGTGTCAAAGCTAGCTTCATTTTAAACCAATACAAAACCCAACCAAGAACACATTTCATAAAGTTAGAGTAAAATAAGTATGACCTTTTGATCAATAATGAAAAGAATTTTATAACAAAGAAGGTGGCTGAATAGCTAATGCTTTAGACTTACTAATCACATGGTGAAAGTCTTCTCATTCAACTGCCTTTTTTGGTTCTATTTCATTCCTTTCCAGTGAAACCACATTTACACAAGACTTTAAGAAATTGGTCTGATGTTGATAAGATATATTTTAACAATTTTTATCATTTACTATCAAATATATCCTGTGAAAGCTTTTGTTCTTCAAAGGTGGAAGCTGAGATGCCCAGACTAAAAATTATCCTGACAAGATTAGTTGCCATCACATCTGATCTCAGCTAAGAGTTAGTAATGAGCTGCAACATATTAATGCTAAATATCAGTCTGCATAAAGTTAAAGGAAAGGTACAAGTTTATAAAAAATCTAAAGATTAATATACGGATATTGCTTTAACCTGTCCCATGACAAGGGTAGGATGCTGTATACCACTATAAGTTAATGACTTGGCAAACGTTCAGGGTTTAGGAACACATTAACTATCCATCTACCCAAAACTCTGCTCAAAGGTGAGTGGCTGCAAGGATCTGTGACAACTGAAGAACACAATTAAACATGAAGATAGATTTTGTTATAGAGCTGTCTTTTATCTCCCATGGAGACCTTTTGAAAATGTTCAAGTAACTGTCTCCAGTTGTCTGTAAATACGCTGCTGTATATTGATCACAAATTATACTCAAGCACAGTTTACAATATTTTAAAAATACTTCAGAAGTAAATAGCAGTAACTATAGGCCAATTTTAATTATGAATTTATATAGAACACAAGTCTATAGCTGTACTTTTCAATTATATATTTCTCTATCTGTCTCTCATTTATGTTGTGCTGAGTCATGCACACCTATGAAAGAGGTAGTGGGAAGACAAAAAAAATCTTCTATATATTAGGTTTAGAGGATTATGCATCTTCATGGGATGTATTCATATTGTATGCCTACTTGATTCCTCTCTTCCCAACTTTTTTCTCACTATAGGAACAGATCCAGATCAAAAAGAAATAAAAGCCCACCTATGTCAAACCAAAGCTTCAGTTATTGAAGTTATTGTTTGAGAATTTTTTTCTTTTCATTTTGGTCTCAGAACCACAAATTATTTACTAACTTATTTTCAAGGCTGAATTTTCCTGATTTGAATCTGGATTCCATAGAGCACAAGAAGCCTAAAAGCTTGTGTAAAGAGGTGCCACTTAACCTTGTATAACACAGTGAGCATATTTATATGTCCCTTGTTTTCCACCTGCTTCTACACAATGGTGGAAGACCTATGCTTGGACTGCCTGCAACCTGCAGCTTTATACCACACCACAGACAAGAGCAGCATCTGTCCAAAATTACTGCAGGATACAATGAAATACAAGTCTCTGGAGACTGCAAGGCCTGGAGGGACAGGGGGAAAGGGCTAACAAGTTTCATCAGAATATTTGTCCTTTGAGTGGATCAGACATTTTGTATCCCTGGGTAAATGAGATGCTAGGAGGTCATTTGACTCAATTCTGTTTTACTCACAGACAGACAATCTTTAGACTTGGAATTCCTTTGCTTTCCAAGCTACTTCTTGCCAGCTGGTCCACAATTATTGACTAAGGAAAGATTCCTATCCCATTTCAGCTGTCAAGTAAAACAATGTCGTTAATTATCTTCTGTGCACTTTCTCCCATCTCTGGTCTCTGAGACCCACATAAAATTCTACAATTCTCAGCAAATGTTTCAACTATAGATGTTCATTTCTAATGATGCATATGCTTTGTGCTTAGTTGATTTCTATTAATTTGCCCAAAAAAGCTTCCTGGTTTCTTCATTTTTTTGAAATGGAAACATAGAAATATAGCATCATGGTTTTCTAAACCTTTTTTCATGGCTGAACACAGTTTGCGGTTTCTTTGGCATATGAAGTTATATGCTTCTGGTTTCTTCCTCTGGCTGATATACACCCCAAACTGTTTTTAATAATGTCACGATTATTCATTGTTATTCCAAGCATTTAAGGTTTTCATTATAATTTTTCAGAATCTAATCAGATCTATATTAGTATTAGTGTTTTTCTTTCAAATTATATGAAAAAAGGTTGACATATCTTAAAAATAAAAATTAAAAAGTAAAAAAGTCTGTCATGTTATAATCTGTTTGTTTAATTCTTGTAAATCTCTATAATGTCATTTTCAAAAGGTAATTTCTATACAAACAGGGAAAAATGACCGTAGGAACAAAATTAGATCTACCAGCATATAAAATTCAACCACAGCCTACTGGTTAAACTATCAGAAAATTTTTAAGCATTAAGCATTAAGCATTATTAAATTAGGCATTATTAAAAAGCATTTAATCATAGTTAACCATAACCAAGTTAACCATAATCATAAATTGTAAGCTGGCATTTATGAAAATAATATTCAGTTATTTTCAAAAGAAATCAGAACAGCAGTACACTTAAAAGTAAACTTGCCATATGAATCTGGCAAGATCAGGCTTTGGTTTCATGTCTACAAATAATCCAATAAAGTCCTGAAAAGGATTTGTGAATCTACTGTGTATGGAACTTGAGCTGCCTTAAAGTTATGAAGCAGGTAATGAGAAAACTGTCAAAATGGGAAAAAAGACTCCTTTGAAACTTTCTTGCATGTGGATGCAAGCAAAGCGACAGTAGTGGAGAAAGAACAGAACTTAAAGTTTCAATGGCTAGTATAATTTTAATTAGCTGTAAAGGAAAACTATTGAGGTTTTTGCTCATAAAACCCTATAGATTTTTTCCTCTGAAAGATAAGCTAAATTGAGAATATTTTGGAAACTTCATATTTATACAGCACAGCTGTTGCTATGGCCTGAATTTAGGGGTAACAGCAACTGCTGCTGTCCTTCTCTCCATCAGCCTTCACCAGGGAAAAAAGCAACAGAAGATTTGCTAATTAGGAGAAGTAATAGATAATTACTTTTTTATTAAATCAGAATGGCACACATGAGAGTACAGAACAAAGGCAGATGAAGAAAGGAGGGATAAAATGAGAGAAAGAGTTAAAAAATTACAATGATGCATGAAATAGAGAGAGGCAGCAGTATAACCTGCTTCACAGTAGGACACCAAGAACAGCAGTGAATAGCCAACCTGGGAACGTTTCTATCTTTTCTGCTGTGTGTGTGATCCCCAACTGCTTATGATGTTGGGGAAAAGTAGAGAATAATAAAAAAGAGCTGGAAGGCATTAGCTGATACAAATCTCATATTCTTATACTTCAAGTGATAAAATGTTTGTAGTGAGGACAGAAGGTGTGAGGTAATGTGGCAGCATTCTAACATATGTTATAGCATTGCTCATATATCTGAGTTCTGGAAAATTCTAGGAGATAATCTATAAAAAACCTAACAGCTTGTGCATAACACTACATGGGGCTCAACATGAGAAAAATGAACAAGCGTGGTATAAGTAAAATCCCTACAAGTAGCAAAAGTAAAAATATATGGGTACTTCCATAGCACTAGATTATCACCAAAACACCAAAATCCTCTGTTGGTAGATAAAAACAAACAGCATAAAATTTAAATTGAATATTTCCTATTTATTTCTTACACTCATTTACTTGGCCACAACTACTACTCTCTCTTCTTGGGATATAAGTTTTTCAGCTGCTTCTACATCTCCTCATTCCCTAGACAGAGACCGAGAAGATAACTCCTAGAGCATTTGCAGAGCCTTTTACTTTTGTCTGAGCTTTAGCTCTAAGTATCTGAAGACGGCATCATCCCATCAAATATCTTGAAGCTGTGGCAACTTGGCACTTGATGGAACTCACAGGTAAATTGACTCCCTCTGCTGGAGAAAAGGGAAATATTCTGCAATTAGGAGTCGAATGAATAGTCTGCTCCCAACGAGAAATCTGAGTGATCAAGGAATGATCTGCTGTTGTTTTATGGTAGCAGTCCTTCCTCACTGTTTAATTGTGCATAATATATATCCTAGTGATTGAGTATTCCACTTCTCCAGGTAGGGATTTCTTGACTCTCAGATTCTGAAGGACCTCATACACCTTATCTAACACCCAAGGACACCTGAAATCGATCAATTAATCTGTCTCTCTGTCTGTCTATCTATCTATCTATCTAGCTAGCTAGCTATCTATCTATCTAGCTAGCTAGCTATTCATTCAGCATCTTTAAAATATCTGCATATATACATGATCAATGTATACAACTCACAAAATCATTAAAATCTTGATATAGATTACAATCTCTTCTACTAAAAATCTCTGATTAGCTCCAACTTTGGCTGATTCTTCTTGGATATTGCAGACTCAAAAATAGAAATTTGGAGTAATAGAGATGGGCCCACAAATCCTCATTGATCATAAAATGTATTCCTTTGCTATTGAAGCATTCAATTTATGTTGAATGAAATTGTCTTTTATTTAAATCCCATTCCTAAATAGTTCTACTTATGATTAGATTGAAACTGCTTCTGAAAGAAGCTGCATGAACTGTGCTCTGACTTGGTAGGAATTACTGAAATCAGTAATAATTAGTATATAAGCAAATAAGTCAGTTTAATAATAGCTAGTACATAATTGATAACTGGTAAATAATTAAATAAGTCAGTTTGAAACCTAAGAAAATAGTCCCTGGAGAAAAGGGTTAGGTCCTAATTTTTGCAATGTAACAAAAAAATATGCAAGAATCCAGGAGTCAGTGTCTGCAGTATTATAGGGGACCATGTTTTCAGTACGACTGGGGAACATTCATTGTTTCCCCTGGTGCAGCATGACTGTTATAAAGTAAAAAAAAATTATTTACTGTGATACAAATGTTATGCAGGGAACTGGTGAAAGCAGCTTATCCACGTGAACATTTTTACTGACACACCTTCCCCTTCTGACATACCCAACAAATGTCTCAGCTAGCTGTGCTTTCCAATACCCCAATAGAAGTGAAAATCTTTTCCACTTTCCATTCTTAGTGACATCTGTAGAATCTTTCCTTCTATAAATGAGAAATGTTAGACTTTATTATCCCAAAGATAGGAACACTGACAACAAGGGTGGAAGAAGACTACATATGACTCATAATTCTTACTGAAATATTTCAAATCACAAAGTAACAGGACAAAACATATTAGCTTGGAGCCAAATTTCTAAAATGAGCACCAATTCTGGATCACTGTATACAGTTCTTTTCTGTTTCATCTAAAATCTTGCAAGTAAGAATTGTTGGTATCTCATCAGCATTATTTGCTGCTGTCAGGTTACAGCAAAGAAATCAAGAGCAAGGAAATTTCAGGCCTAGTTTTCCTCAAAGACAAACTCCCTTACTCTGGGAAACTGGGCTCTAACTTTAAAGTAATGCATAAAAATATTTGTTGCTTCCTGTTCCATAGAAGTTTCATATTTCATATGGACCTGGAGTTTAGGGGAACTCTGCACCTCTCAGCTTCTTCAGAAACAGTCCTTTAACTAGGACTTCCCAGGAGCAGACTAAAAGGCTCAGGCTTACCATAGGGGAAGACTGAATTAAAATTAAAACTTTTCTCTACTGCCAGGAGAGGGACAGGCACTCAGTCACTCACTGTCACAAACTGTCTCTGTGGTGGATGGTATAAAGAATCACTATAGAAATCTCATTTTGGAACATGCTTTGCAAGCTCCCCCTATCCAGGTATATATGTCAATTTCATTTGAGCTTTGATTTTGTGTAGGGGAAAATAAGAATTTCCATATTTTGAAGAGAGGAGTTAAGATTAAAACAGTACAGCAGAAGCACCATTTCACTCTTTCTGTAAAGGTTTCACTTTCCTATCATAGTAGAAGCTATAGGCTCATATGATCATTCATTCATTCATTCATTCATTCATTCATTCATTCATTCATTCAGTCATTCATATCCTGCTCCTTCATCATCTCTTGGAGATTTTATCACATCTTTAAAATTTATCTTCGGGCAGAATTGTCCAAATCTGTAAGAGTACAAATAATAAAGAAACAATTCTACCAAGAATGCAGATTATAATTTTTAAATAAATGTTTAACAATTTTTTAAAAAGAAGATGGTACGCACTGTTGCTTCTTGAAAAACATAACTGCATGTTTGAATTTCTGCTCAGGTTGAATAACACAATTTTGAAATATTTAAACAGAGTAACATAATTCTTCATCATGCATTTCCATCAAAGTCAGTGTTAGCATCAACTTGACCTGGACAGTTTGGTAGTTATTGCAGTGACGGGTGATGATGCTTAGTGCATCATAGTAGAGTATAAGAAGCTTGAGGACAGCATAAATTAGAAAATACTAATTTTTTGTTTGACAAAAATAGGGTGACGCAGGTTTTTTTCTATTTGACTGGACTTTAATTTTGCTTTGCTGGCCATAAAAATGGAAAGCCATTTGTACACAGTAATTGCTGTAAGCAGTCTATGAATGTTCAAATATTCCAGAGAAGTGGCTACTGCATATAGGCAAAGCAGCTCAACAGTGCACTCACAAGAAGTCTAAACAGAGAATTTAGAGTACATTCATGTTATTTCTAACACTCAGCATGTACTGTGGAAATGGCCCCTGAGGTTTAATGTGGACAAGATGCATCAAGCAGAGTATACAAAAATAAGCCATGTACAAAGTGCTTATTCATGCATTCTGCCTGGGAATTCTCAGGCAAAGCAAGGTAGGCATAACAATTGTTCCTATTAAGATTAATCTAGGTTTATAGCTCTGAAAAGAAAAAAATTATTGACTAGTATGACAGTATTGTGAAGTATGTTCTCATACTGCTTCGATTTTTTTGAATACTCAAAAATTCACCTAAATTTACTCCAAAACTGAAAATCTCAGCCCAGAAATTTTTTCCTTCGTGCATTTAGGGTATTGTTACGTGAACTTCTGCTTGAAAGGAATAAAAAATGTTTTATAAATATCTAGGCTTTTATGTTTCTCCAATGAGCTCCATCAAACACATGGTGAAACATCTATTCTTGAATGCTTTACAAGTGCTCTATTAATGCTGGCAGCCCTGGATACACCAAGAATAAAATGAAGCTTGAATGTTTGAATCACCATTCCCCATCACTGACAGAGAAATGAAGTTTTGTGAGAAACTACAAAGCAGCACAGCCTTGGAACAGCAAGTTTCTGAGCAATGTGCTGAGAAGATTTGACTGCCATCTACAGACATGAGTAACTAGTGCACTGGTAGTAATTTAAAATTTATCTCAAAACTACAAACCTAATAAACAAACACCTAGTGCAGATATTAGAGAAAAACTAATTATTTCTGTATGTATAAAACAGTGGAACTACCACAAAAAACTTCCCAGTTGGTTTTTTTTTTTTTTGGGGGGGGGGGGGGGGGGGGCGGGTGTTGTCGTTTCGTTTTTGGGGGTTTTTTTCTCATAAAAATATAAACGCAGAGAAACACCAGCTTCCTTCATTCTCTAGACTGGCCTGAGAGCTAAGAGTTACAAATCCAGTGTCTAGTAAAGATTAGTAGATAGAAATGGAAAATACTAACATTTTCCTTGTATTTAAACTATGAAGTGCTGATTTTCATGTAGGAAGTTCTCAGTTAAAACTGTCTTAAATGTACAGAGTCATTGGTTAGCAAACTCATGAAATTTTCAATTACATTGTGCATTTCTTATCATATGTATAGTAACCAAATGCTTTTATGTAGTTACAGCTGTACATATATCATCTACCTAGAGTTGTCAAATTTTTGCTACCTAATCAGGCTAGTTCACAATAGGCCAACATATCACAACACAGGTAACTGTACAAAGATTTTCTTTCAGCTGTTCAGAACAGCTGGTACAGTAGTTCAGTTCTCCCTTGTCAAACACTCTCTTTTCACTCCTGACTTAAAACCACCTTCCTTTATCTGACAGGTGCTGCCAAACAGTCTTTACTTCTTCTTGAAACTAGCTCATTAGATAGGCAGTTACCCTGCTAAAATCCTCTTTCAAAAATCTTGGTTTAAACTTTTTAAATCTTTGCATGGCAAAGGAAAAGAGATCAGGAAAATGATGTATTTCAAAGATTGAGGATGAATGACAAAAATACTTAGAACCATACAAATTGCACCGCTGTAATTAAAATTATTACATTTACACACAACATGGAACTATTTTCAGGAATTATTCTTCAGAGATAAGAATTACATATAAAAGTTAATATGTAGAGTATTTAAACAAAAAAACAGGTCACAGACAGAAAAGCCTGTGGGCCCAAACAGACAATAATTTTCAAAATCCTTCAGAAGTTAGAATTGAGCACAGCATTCCAGACATGGAATGTCTTCTCACATTGCTATATCATCCATCAGTTTTCATTAAATATCCTCAGACTGTGTAATTTCACTTGAATTCCACACACAGGATATGAATATTGCATTAATTTTAGGTGTCATATATTGAAACTTTATGCTTTCCAAAAACATTTACACTGAAGAAGGTCTGTTCAGACACAGCCATGAAAGTGAAGAAGAGGAAAGCAAACATGTACTTACTCTACATTTTGAGATTTCAGCCTTTTTTCTTACCTGAGTACCCAAACAAGCAGCCATCATATGAGTGAGAAGTTTAGCTGCAAACATGGCACACCTGCTGCAGAAAAGGTGGGAGATGATAGCCAAAGTGAAACCTACACAGAAATGATAATGAAAAAAGTTTCAAAAAATAAGGCATATTTAAGTTTAGACTAATAAACTGTGCTATATTATCCAGCAGATGTTTCTCGAAGGCGCAGATTTCCTAAAAAACCCCAACCAACCAAACATTGCAGGGAGAATATGATCATTTTGCTTCACACTGGGATCACTCATGAGTTTATTTCAAGTACTAAAGTGTATTTAATGTTCCCATAGGCTTGGAAGCTAAAATAATTTCATAATGTAAACAAGCAATTTTTGAAAAGCGTTTCTTTGGTGTCCTGTTCTGCATGATATGGGTGATTATAATAATAGTTCTATTCAAAGCAAAGTAACAGTTCACTGTTCATATTAGTGCTTCCAAAAAATGTTTTTAGAAACAGTTACATAAAAAATGCACTATTGTAACAGATTTTTTTATTGGTGGCACTATTGTAACAGATAGTTATAACCTTCTAAATGCCAGTCTCCTATTGCATCTGTGTTAAGCATAGAAATTTGTTATAGCAGTAGAAATGACACCACTTTTTGTTTCACTAACTAATGGTAAACATGAACACAGCAAAGGCCCCTTTCCTACCAGTAAGTAGTTCCTGGGAAAAGGATTCTAGGAAAGTTAAGCCACCAGGAAAAACACTGCTAAATCTCAGAATTAATTGGAGTTAATTGTGCACTTTTACCCTTCAGTCAGGGCAGGATTTTGGGTAATTAAGGCAGATCTTTCAGGTCAGTCTTGAGATTGAATATTTGTTCAGCTACCAGTATTTGTAAGAGATAAGTAAAATAAATAATTGCTAAAAGTATTATATCTAAGTGTTTCAAAATTACTTAGTGATATTTACATGAACATTTACATGGTCTCTCTCTCTCTTTTTTAATATTCTTCTTTTTTATAATATTCTATTTTATTCTTCTTCTTTTTTTTAATATTCTATTCATACCCAAATGGAAATGTCAAGATATATGAAAAATATCCTTATCACTCCTAAACAATTTGTTACTTAAAACATTCATCTAAATCTAGTAATCTGTATCATCACACAAGTAAACATATTCAAATGGCCAAAAAACTGAAAGGCATTGGAAAGAATTTGCCTCAAGTTCAAAATAAACCCTTAACCAAGCTAAACGACTTTTATTTTTAAAAAACATTTTTATGACAAATACTGTAAGTGACTAGTTCTGAACAATGATCTGCATCTTTATTGATTCCAATTCAGCAAAATGTTTTCTAAGCTTTTGCATATTTTTTCTTCAGTTTCCATAGCATTTTGCATTTTACAGCATTTTGTTTCATCAACTTACTTGTTTTTTCTCTGTAATCCAGCAACAGTATTTTCAAATCTGCTTTGTTTTATGTGCTAAAATCTCCTTTTTTTAGTGTTAAATATAACCATCAATTTGTGTGGAGCAGGGAAAAAATTGAGAGGTCTTTCCTCTTTCTTTGTCTTTATTTTCTTTGGCTGACATTTAAAAAACATTAAGGAGCCTAGATTTAATCTGTTAGGGCAGTTTGCTTGGAAGGGATAAATAGGTGATTTAGCTGTTTGCACAATTTTTGTTACTCATATAGTGATGATCTAATATAGAAGTCATAAACCTCACAAGAAGCGCAACCAGACTCCCTTTTAAGGGGGTTAAATTAGTCAAGAATTCCATTTAGCATATTTCCTTAATAAGCCCATTGCTTTTAGTGCCCATAAATGCAAGAGTTCATTTTGAACCTAAATAATTCTGTGGTTCTGAGAAAATTTACTTTTCTTTGTGATTGCTGCAACAATAATAGTAAACGAGCTGCAATCTGAAAGGCTCCTTCAGAAGCCAAGTTGATTTCCGAACTTAGATCCCCTGCTTCCTGCCTCACATTTTGTGATTTATGCTGTTGAAGCTGCTAATGAAGAGTCATGTTAATTATAGGTTAAACTCTTAGGGTTTTTTCCCAAGATCTTGGGCAGCAGTAAGGCAGCAGAGTGTAAAGGAATCTATCTCCCCTGAGTTATCATTTCTGAGTGAAAATTCCAGCTAAAATTGTCAAAGAAATTTGACAAAGAGGATTACAGTACTCCTGCTAGAAACACAGATGAATTTAGGATTTTTAAGTTTCTTTCCCCAAATGAATGACATATTATCTCTTTTCAATAAATCATCCCAAGGAAACAGCCAATCAGGCAAGCAAGGGATATGCCAGGACCACATGTAGGAGATTTAAATTGTTCTAGGGAGCATGTTGAGCCAGACTGGGCAAACAGGGGCACAGCACAGCAGTGAGAGCATGGTACAGCAGCTTGTACAGGAGGAATGCAGCTGCTCTCCCGGCTCCTGGTGGTGGGTTGTGTAAGATGGGTGTCTTTTGGTTGGGTTTTTTTGGTTTTCTTTCTCCCGACTTGACTAGATCCAGTAGTGGTTTACAAATGGTCAAAAGCCTGCTGTTGCTGCCAGCAAAACTGCTAAGCCCAAAGAGAACCCGCCAAGAAGGACACAGCTGTCCAGATCCCTGGCTGCAGGGAGCCTGGGGCAGTACCAGAGCACAATGCAAAAGGCGCCTGTGTGTGATGTCAGCTGGTGATCTGCTCTGTCAGGTAGCAGAGCTTAAGCAAAAGGTAGAAAGGCTAAGGAGTATTAGGGAGAGCAAAAAGAGAAATCGACTGGTGGAGTTACAGCCTTGCAACCTGAGAGAACCTTGGCAGGAGTCAGAGGAGCCCTGTCCCTCTTACCATCAGGCAGAAGGAGGAGACCTAGCAGGCTGGAGGAAAGGAAATGGATGCCTACTCAGAGAGGTAGCAAAATTCCTTCCTGACCCCCGTCAGTTTCCCAGGTGCCCTTACAGAATAGGTACAAGGCCCTGGGTCCAGAGGCTCAGGCAGATGATGGCAAACAAAAGCATCTGGAGAGTCTCCCAGGTGCACTTTGTCTGTCAGACAGATCACAACCTCAGGAAATTAAGAATAGAAGAAGGGTAGTTGTGGAAAGTTCACCGCCTGAGGGGAGCTGAGGGCCCTGTATGTCACCCAGACCCATTCCACAGGGAAGTCTGCTGCTTTCCTGGGGCCCAGGTATGGGATATCAGCAGGAGATTCCCTGAACTAATTCATCCCTCTGATTATTACCCACTGCTGCTCGTCCAGGTTTGCAGTGATGACAAGAAGGGTACCAGGTCATTTGAAAGGACATCAGGGCTCTGGACTGATTGGTTGATGGGGCAGGAGCTCAGGTGTGGTTCTGCTCAGTTCCTTCAGGAGCAGGGATGAATGATAAAAGGAATAGAAAAACCCACATTATCACTGAATGGCTGCTTAAGGGCTGGTGCCATCAGAGGAATTTTGGTTTTTCTACCATGGGCAATTTTTACAGCACCAGGTCTGCCTGAGTCAGATGGGCTCCATCTGTTCAACAAGGGCAAAAGGATTCTAGCCCATGAGTTGGCAGGGCTGATTGAGAACGCTTTAAACTAGGTTTGAAGGAGGAAGGGGCGGAAGGGGATGAAACCAGGCGCTTGAGAGGTGACCCCAAGGGTGGTAAGCCAGAGTCAGGGGTGAAATCAGCAGCGCAGCTGAAGTGCATGTACACTGATGCGTGCAGTGTGGGTTACAAACAAGGGACTGGAAGCCATGGCACAGCAGGAAAGTGATGACAGAGTCACCATCACAGAAATGTGGTGGGATGACTTGCAGGACTGGAGCACTGCAGTGGATGGCTACAAGCTCTTCACAAGAGACAGGAGAGGGAGAAGAGGTGGAGGGGCGGCTCTGTATGTTAGGGAGGTTCTGGACACCATGGAACTTGAGATTAATGACAATAAGATCAAGTGCCATGGGTAAGAATCAGAGAAAGGCCATCAAGGCTGACATCCTGGTGGCTGGAGGATGTTTCAAGATTGCCAGCCCTTGTTCTTGTAGGACATTTAACCTGCCAGGTATCTGCTGGGAACTCAACACGGTGGAAAAGAGTCACTCTAGAGATTCTTGGAGTGTACAGAGGAGAGCTTCTTGTCACAGATGGTGAGTGAGCCTGCCAGGGGTGGGGCTCTGCTAGACCTGCTGTTGGCAAACAGAGAGGAGCTGGTGGGAGATGTGGTGGTCAGAGGCCATCTGGGGCACAGTGACCATGAAATAATAGAGTTCTTAATATTCAGTGAAACAAGGATATTGAAACTTCAATAAAACTTCTGAACTTCTACACAAGACTTCCAGAGGGTGGAATTCAGGATGCTTTTTAGGAGACTACCTTGGGAAACAGCCCTCAAAAGCAAAGAGATCCAGGAAAGTGGACATACTTCAAGAAAAAAATCCTGAAGGCACAGGAGCAGGCTGCCCCTGTGTGCCAAAATATGAGCCAGCAGGGATGTGAATGGGCTGCTCAGGGAGGTGGTGGAATCACCACCCTTGGATGTGTTTAAGAAAAGACTGGATGTGGCACCCAGTGCCATCGTCTAGTTGGCAAGGTGTTGTTAGGTCACAGGTTAAATTCGATGACCTCAAAAATCTTTTCCAACTTAGTGATATTTCTATGCCTGACATTTTTTTCCAGTGGCAAAATTTGTCATTGTGCAAATACCAGACAAGATGGCACCTCTAATAACATGAAGTTAGTTAACATTCATTCAATATTCCACTAAATAAAAAGATTGTCATCAGCTACCAAAAATGTTAATAATCAATCAACCAGTTTTACTGGTCATCAGTTGTTATTAAGGAGCAAACTGTCTTAAATGAACTGACCTGAAATACTGATGAATCCAGAAGAAAAAAAAGCCTCGTTGTATGAAGACAAGTTATCTGTTTGGGCATAAACTGCATAAATGGACATATGAGAACAGGAGCATTCCACATAATCTGATGTGTCATCAACCACTTTGCAGAACCCGCTATCGGACAGCCAGCTGCAAAACAAGTTTCACAAAGTTGGAAATGGACTTGCGTAATTCACATTTTAAGCAGGCTTAAAAATTTTTGCTGTATTCCTGGAATACCAACTTCCCTAAACTATTGCAGAGGTGTTTTCTGTAATCTGTCATGCACAGTGCTCAGAATAGCACATTTACATGAGATTAAAATGTTGTTTTTCATGTTTGGTTTTTTTTTTTTTAATTTTTGTAAATGTATTGAAATTAACTCTTTTTCATAGGGAATTTTTGTGGCCATGTTTTTAAAATTTCTGCTAGATTTCTAGGTCTGTCTGACTTTTCAAATAGTTAATTTATTTGCTCAACACCTTATCCTGTTATGGAGAACATTTTATACTGCTCTTTTTTGGTTTGAAACTAAAATTCAGGGTTCTTTTTGTTCTTTGGTTTTTGTTGAGTTTTTTTTCAGTATCGCTGAAGTGGTTTGGAAAAAGGATAAGGCATACCACAGGTGATAGCCTAAGCCAATTCTACTGGAATTTGTGCATAGATAAAAGGAGAGCAAACAGGTAGATTGTGGTGCATTTCCTCCTGAAAACAAACAGTTTGTATCAATAGGAGGCTGATATCATCCAGTTGGTCTAATGAAATTGAATCTAAATCAACTAGACTTCAACGGGATACAGAACATTATTATCTCCAAGTCATTAACACATTTATTGATGCAATTCTAGATTTATGGCCTGTCACTGTAACCTAATGCATCAATATACAATGTAAATAGTATTTTGATGAAAAAAGGGTGGAAGTCTGAGAAATATCTGAGATAGAATAACTACTCATTTTATTATAAAAAACGTTTTATGTACTGGTAAAATGGCCAGAAAAATTAAAAAAGACATGAAATGAATCAATTTTATATTTTTAAATTATTTAATTGGCGTTATCACATTTTAAATACATAGATTAATGGTAGAAAATATAAAACTAAACACAATAATAAAATAACCTTTCAGCAGCTTGATTCCAGAGGAGACATAGAGACTTCTGTGGAACAATCCGACTTCCTTCAGCATAAATACGATAAATGACTTCACTACTGTCTTTCAAAGGTTGTGAACTCTGACCCTTCAAGCTCATTGAAAAAACCTGAAACAACATGTACAATGTAAAGATATATTTAATATTAAGATTCAACACAGTGCTCATTTTAATCAGAGACAACCATGAAACACTTATTATGTTTTGAGCAATATCTAGATTAAAACTAATTCATGCAAAAAAAATTGCACTATCTTCAAACCTTGTTCTTCAGGGCAAGTTCTTTATCTCTAGTAAGGAACCACTGCTGACTGCTGTATTCTGTGAACTGTACAGATTCACAGTTCTCTTCTTGGGGAGATGGTAATACTACAGAGACCTCTAGTAGATGTTCAGGTACTTGAATAGAATCTCCATCTTTTCCATTAAATCTATGTCCATTGATTTGCTGAGGAAACCAGTTGTGAGCCATTATTGCAATATATGGGCAGCTGTCAAGGATATTTTTGCCTCTGTGGAAATGGAAAAACAATAAGGCTGGTAAGTGGGACCAAGCTTCACTATTCATCACATAATGACTCTAAAATGTATTTGTGATTTGTTAGTACTTTATTAATTCATCATTTTTAGACTTGTGATATTTAATTGGCACACTGTTTCAGTTTCTGTGGGAAAAAAAAAAAAGGCTGGATTTTTTACATATTTCAGCATCTTCATTTCTTCGGGATTTGCTCTTTCTGACCTGCAACTAAAACCTTTCCACAGTGAATTAGCTTACCAAAACACTCATTGTTACAACTTGATGTAGAACTGAGTCTAAAAAACAGGGGAGGCATTAAAATGGATGATGTTTCATTTTTTTTCCCAACAGATGATGCAAAATGCATGGAATAAAGAATTTTAACTTTTAAGTTCTAAACACTGAACACACATTCCACCACCAGCTGTTTAATAGATCCCCCATGTGGAAAAAAGGGTTTTTTCATGAGACCACCTGTCTCATGAAAAAGAATAATCACTTTCTCAGTCACCTATTTCTCCTGCCCATTAGTTTGATGAGGCTATTATGCTCTTGGAGACAAAACTAGCAATTTAAAACTACGAGCAGCTTTAAACATTTCAAAACAATGTTCGAGTGAGCAAAACCAAAAACATTCAAATTACAAAATGCCTGTATAAATTTTGGGTTGCAAACTTTCATCTAAGGCTTAGAACACAGCTCTGCATCATACAATCACATATTATTTTCTTTGCAAGAATAATGCATACTTTTCCAGACAATATTTGAGCTAGAGGTGCATCAATAGATCTCCTGACTCATATTCCCACATCTACCCCATACCAAAGTAACAGTTATGTGTTACACTCAATCTGGCAATGTGACACAGTGCTGTAAGATTATGTTGTGAGATTATGACACTGTAACAACACATTCACATATGGGTAACATACTAGATAGTAGATAAGTCCCTTTTCTGAAAATGTAATTTAGATTTTCTATATTGGTAAATTGTTTTTACAAAACAATTGTTTTTACATTGGTAAATGTATTTACAAAACATATTATGAATTCAAGCTTACTAACCTTTCTCCTGGTGATCCACACTTTATCCCAGTCAACAGAGAAAAAGCAAACTTCTCAGTCACCTCAGCAAGCAAGCTATATCCTTGTGTGTCCTTGCGTTTTGGGCTAGCCAGAGCACAGAGTATCTCATAGAATAGACTTCTACTTTTATCAGTGAGTAACAGTTCTTCACCTACACCTGTAACCTAATGAGAGCAGGAGAAATCAAACAACATTTTACACCAAGGAATCTGCTTGTAACATTTCCTCATGTTCAATAGTTTAGTGATATTTTCTCTGTGATTCCAATATTCAAACTGAAAGTTCAGAATATTTTTCCCAACTCCTGATCACATAGGAGTTTCCAAGGCATAAGACACAGTCTGTTAAAACTACGTAAAGATATGCTTACTAGGGGATTTGATTATTAAAGAAAGGATGTGGCATTTTTCATTCTTTTACAAACCAAAAATTTTTGAGTCCCAGAAGTTTTTAAATTATTTTCTCAATTTTCTTTGTGGCAGCAATCAAAAATGAATGGGTTTGTTATAATGCTTTGCATCTAGATATTTAGAAATTTTCCAGCTTCTATGCATTATTCCAAGAGTCCAGAAGAGACAGAATACCATAAAATTAATCCATAATTTTCACAGAAATTAGAGCAATGCTTAAGCATTCAGCTACCCTGAGAATCCAATTCCCCAAGCTACTAGAGAAAAAAAGACTGATGCTTGGTTTGACTACAGTACACTCCAGCTGGCCCAGGTAGGATTTGCTTGTGTGTTGACTGCAGTCTGCTGTATAGATAGGAGCATGGATTGTGCCAGGCCTAAAAGCAACAATGGTGTGAACCAAGAGTCAAGAAAACATAATAAGCTCTATGAAACTGCAGCAGCAAAAGGAAAATTGCACGGTAGAAAATCTAGAGCTACAAGTATGTATGCAAAATTAATACTAGTTGCTCATTTCAACCTATTTGATTTCTGATTTCTTGCCACCTCCTAACTAGTGGCAGACAAACTCCCTCCTTGATTGTGGGACTTCACAATTTCCATTTTTGCAGATTAAAACTAATTCATGCAAAAAAAATTGCACTATCTTCAAACCTTGTTCTTCAGGGCAAGTTCTTTATCTCTAGTAAGGAACCACTGCTGACTGCTGTATTCTGTGAACTGTACAGTGCTTCTGAGTCACTGCTGTGGATGTGATCTGCCTATATATATATATATATATATATATATATATATATATGTGTGTGTGTGTGTGTGTGTGTGTGTGTGTGTCTTGTGTTATTATACTCTAATTAATGTCATTAGTCATTTAAGAACAAACAGGATGTATTTACCTTATCTATTATATGCACCACAGCAGTAAGTTGCTCTTCTGTAGTTTCTGTAGCCACTTTGACATTCAGATTCTGAAGGATTCTGTGTAAAATGGTGTCATCAAGAGGCTGATGCAGTTGATCAATCAGTCCCCAAACTGGCAAGGAGTCCAAATCTGAGACAATGGTGATGTTAGAAGTACCATACACATCATCTATCCTGGCACCGCCTGTGGGATTAGAAAGTACAACCTGGAAACGTTTAGGAAATGGGTTTAAAGATCCTGTCTTTGGAGTCAGGGTCACATCCAGGAATGCATTTCTCTGTCCATGTTCAAAAGTCAATAAACCTTCAGACCTGGCAAAATCTTGTCCTGCCACAGCTGGAGATATGAAGGTCCGTCCAATAGGTTCAGGCTTTTGTAGTTCCTTAAAACAAACCGAAAGAGTTTTAGGTAACATTATGATAGATGTAATTGTTCAAAACCACCTGCTGTAGAACGTACTTTAGGTGGGTAAAAATAAAATGTGTAAAAAAGAAGTCCTCTTTCAAAAAGCAGCTGTGAGTGATGAAAATATTACATTTAAAATCATTATCTCCCTGAATTAGTAATCAATCAAACCTAGGAGAAGAATTACATATTGTCAATAGTAAAAAGGGTCTCTTTCTTTTCCAGAACATAAACCACAAAACTTTCTGAGTGAATAAATACTACAGAAATGTTAGCACATGTGTGAATTCCAGAATGGTTGATGTAAGACTATGACTGCAGCACAAAGTCCCTCACTTTAGGGTAGAGAAAAGCATTACAAATACATAGAAAACTAAATAAAAGTAAAGCAAAATTTTTGGAAATCTGTGTCCAAATTAATATCAATTCATGGTATTTTCAGTCCCAGAATACATACTTAAAAGATGAATAATCCATTTAATGCAAAGGCAAAGCAAATGCTATAAAATACATATATTCAGTAATGCTACATGGCCTTATTTCCTTGTGAAGCAACACTGGTTTTACCTTCCATGAGGTTTGCAGTTACTGTTTCATTCTTCGAAGTCTCATTCTTTTTGTCACTTGCCATAGCCTTGACATTACATCTGGTTATATAATAAACTTTCTTTAAGAGGAAACTAACGTCCTGAGCTATTATTCAACTGTATTATTTCTTCAAAAGTATATATTAATTTACTAAGGGCAGCTTGTATACTAACTCCTAAGTAAAGGTCTCCTACTGAATAAAATGAGGATTTTTATTTGTGAAATACTAGACCCCTTTAGAAAATATTTAGCTTTTATTAGTAGAGCTTATTTATGGAATAAATCAGACATTTTCTGAGTTCAGTAGAGAACCTGGTAAGTCAATGCAGCCTGTAACTGTTCAAAAGTGCAGTAGACATGATCACATCACCCACCTGTGGAAATTCCAGGGGGAAATTTCCTTTCGTTTATCCCTTCCCACTAGGAAATGGAAATAAGCAGAAATAAAAGCACTAATGACAAGAACAATGTCTAAGAAACCTTTGTAGGTTAAGATAAACATCAGTTTCCAGTTATTGCCTTCCTGTCTGCTGTGACCTCTTATTTTAAAGCATCTACTAATACTTTAGTATTTGGCCATGCACCCTCAAAACCTAAAAAATGTCTAAAGAAGGTTGGTTATAAAAATTATAAATGGATAAGAGATTGCCCACTATATTTTTGCTTAAATATACACTGGACAGTAGCAATTTCTTTTCCATTTAACAGCTAAATTATAGTGAATTCTTAGGTTGAATAAATGTGAAAATTTGTTACCATACAATCTAATTGAAACACTGG
The DNA here is from genome assembly GCF_023055355.1 of Agelaius tricolor. Classification (NCBI taxonomy): domain Eukaryota; kingdom Metazoa; phylum Chordata; class Aves; order Passeriformes; family Icteridae; genus Agelaius; species Agelaius tricolor. The sequence continues at coordinate 6,298,691 of NW_027269287.1, read as the reverse complement.
CCAATTACTATATAATAAATGGATGGAAATACAATGTAAACCTATATAGTTAAAATAGACATGCATTCAATATAAAAATAGAATGCAGAACCTTTTATTCTAAAGGGTAAGTTTATTATAAAGGGCAAGTATATAATAACTCACCCCCAAAACAATGATTTTAGGCATAAAATCACAAATATTCAAAGCTGATCAGGCTAACTACTACTGATGGTGGTAAACTTGAAAGAGTATCTCTTGTAACCTGTGCCCTCATGCTGGATTCACACATACTAAGGAAGTGGCAGGAATCATGTTTTTGCAATCTGCTAAAGGAGAAACTTCATCAGCTGCAATAATAATGAGTGAGGTGTGCATTTAAGAGAAAAAAGTGTCAACAGCTAGAAGAGTCTTTTGCTTTAGATGTAAACATCTCAAAAATTGTTGGATTATGGGTTTTTTTTACATAAAGGGCATAATCTGACAAAAAATTAATGGGGATGATAAAATTTACTTCAGCACATGCTATTTTTGATAAGAAGAACAATTTTTATGTTTATTACTCCAAGAATATTGAATAAAATTTGAATAATTCCTCTCTCTTTTCCTATATATGTTCTGGTACTAATAATAATTTTGTTCCCAAACAGAAGAGGTGTCCTGCTATCTGGATGTTGTAAATATAACCATCAGGATAAAAATTTCAGATGAAAAAGCCCCAAAAATTAAAGGCTCACAAGAGCCTTAGAACAAAGAAAAAAATATATTAGATGCCTGGCTGACCATAATCTTTGAGGCCACTGAAAGATATTGCTAAAAAAAATATTCTTGACAATGCAATAAGAAAAAGTTCTTTTAATAATGGAAAACCAAAGAAGCTAGGCTCAGCAAATGTTTGACTGTTTCCTGAAAAAAATGCTAATTACAGTGATATTTACTGTAAAGAATGATCAAATATTTATTATTATTTAATTAATTTCAATTATAAAATGAAGCATAAAATCCATGATTTTACGAATGGTTTGGGTTGAAAAGGATCTTAAAGATCATCTAGTTCCAAAGCCCCTGCAGTGGACAGGGACAACAGGTTGCTCAGAGCTCCATTGAACCTGACCTTGAACACCTACAGGGATATGGCATCCACAGCTTCTCTTGCCAGTGCCTCACCACCCTCACAGTAAAGAATTTCTTCCTGATATTTAATCTAAACCTACTGTCTCTCAGTTTTAAGCCATTCCCTCTTGTCACTACATGCCCTTGCCAAAAGTCCCTCTCCAGCTTTCAGATAGGCTTCCTTTAGGCACTAGAAGGCTGCAATTGGGTCAGCACAAAGCTGCCTCTTCTCATGGCTGAACTATCCCAATTCTCTCAGCATTCCTCAGAGCACAGGTGCTCCATCCCTCTGATGAACTGAGTGGCCTCCTCTGGTCTTGCTCCAACAGCTCCATGTCCTTCCTGTGCTGAGGACCCCAGAGCTGGAGGCAGCTCTGCAGGTGGGGTCTCACCAGAGTGGGGCAGAGGGGCAGAATCCCCTCCCTCCAAAACTGCCCACAGGGATTTGGATGCAGCCCAGGATGCATTTGGCTTTCTGGGCTGCAAGTGCCCATGGCTGGCTCATGTCCAGCCCCTCACCATGTCCTTCAGAGCAGGGCAGCTCTCGATCTGTTCATCCCCCAGCCCGTACTGGGGGTTGCTCTGACCCAGGTGCAGCACTTTGCACTTGATCTTGTTAAACCTCATGAGATTCCCAAGGGCCACTTCTTGAGCCTGTCCTGGTGCCTCTGGATGGCATCCTATCCTTCAGGAGTGTTAACCACACCCCTCAGTTGGGTGTCTTCTGCAAATTTCCTAAGGGTGCACCCGATCCCTTCGTCTATGCCATTAATGAAGGCAGTAAATAACACTGGTCCCAGTACAGGTCCCTGAGGGACACCACTCGTCACTGACAGTCTGAGGCATTGACTCCCGCCCTCTGGATGTGACCATCCAACCACTTTGTTATCCATCAAATAACAGTCCATTCAAATCCAACATAAAATCCATCTCTCTCCAATTTAGAGAGTAGGTTCTTGTTAGTTATGTGTCAAAGGCTTTACGGAAGCTCAGAGAAATGACATCTGTAACCCTTCCCTTGTACTCTGATGTAGTCATCCCATCAGAGAAGCCCACTAGGTTGGTCAAACAGATTTTCCCTTGGTGAAGCTGTGCTGGCTCTCTCCAAGATCCTCCCTGTCCTCCACATGCCTTAGCAGAGCTCCTGGGAGGATCTGTTCCATGATCTTCCCAGGCACAAAGGGGAGGCCAACAAGTTGACAGTTCCCAGGGTCCTGCTTTCTACTCTTCCCTTTTTAAAGATGGATATAGTAATACCCCTTTTCCAGTCACCAGGGATTTCACCTGATTGTCAAGACTTTCCAAGTAGCAAGGGATACTGTATTGGCAACAACATCAATCAATTCCCTCAGGACTTTGGGATGCATCTCTTTGGGTCCCACAGAACTGTGAACATTCAATTTCCTCATGTGGTCCTGACCCAAACCTGATCCATTTTCCCATACCGTGGGAGGGACTTGCTCTCCCATGGCCATCCTGCTGTCCACCCACTTGAAAGATATAGGAAAAAAGGTTGCCAGAGAAGACTGGCAAAAAAATGTTGAGTCCATCAGCCTTTGTTAATCTGCTGCTACCAGTTTCCCAGCATTGTTTATCAGGGGGAAATACCTTCTTTGACCTTCTCTTTCTAGTTAACATACCTTTCTGGTTAACAAGCCCTCCCTGTTATTTTTTGTATCCCTTGCCAGGTTCACTTCCAGCTTCACCTTGGTCTTCCTTACACATTCACAGTCTATCTCTAGTCTCTTTCCAGCTCACCTGTCCTTGCTTCAACTGCTTGTGCATTTGTTTCTTTCTCTCTACTTTGACCAGCAGGTTCTGACTCAGCAATGCCAGTCTCCTGCCTTCATTGCCTGATTTCTTGCTCCTGGGGATTGCTAGCTAGCTCCTGTGCTCTATGGAAGACTTTCTTAAGGATCTGTCAGCTCTGTTCCACTCCTTTGTCCCTGAGGGCAGTCTCCCAGGGGAACCCTCTCATTATCTCCCTGAAGAGCTGGAAGTCTGTGCTTTCCTAAACATCAGAAAAAGACATAAAAATAAATTAAATAATAATAAGTCTTACCTGCATACTGTAGGTAACCATTGTGGTTACTGATGTACTAGAATCTCTAAGAACTTGCAGACTGATTAAAGCTGTCTTCTTATAAGCAACAGCAAATCGAGATCCGAGAGCAAAATACACTAAACCATGAGGAGCATCACTTTCCAGGACAGTTATAAAAGCAAATCTGGCACTGTTGTTCAAAGCAGCTCCTGTGCTTACAGCATATAGCTCAACAAAAATATAAGTTTCAAATTCTGGAACCTGTAAGTGAATGATGATTTTCATGTCATTATAAGACCTACTAATAACTTTCAGCTTTGAATAAGTGTTTATATATTACATTGTACACACAGTGGATCACTTTAATAACACTACACAAGCACGCTTCCTGAAATGTGCAATAAATACAATAAAATATATCATAAAAACAATACCGCAATGAACATCACTCTGTCAGGCACAATTATTAAATCCCAGATTTTCACACAGAACTTGCTGCATTAAAGTAGATATTTAAATAGTGCAGGTATAGTGGCTGTAAATTTGACATAAATGACAGTATCCTCCAAGAGTGCCATATTCCAGATTATAGATTTACATAGATGTACAACTTATGAAGAATTTGCTCTTTCATTTTCTTTTTACCTTACAAAAAGACATATCCTACTACCTTTTGGAAATACTGCACAGAATTAAGTATGCAATTTTGAAAATGCATTTAATTTGTATAATAACTTTCCTGTATTCAAGTACTGGTCTCAGTTAAAGTTCTGAAAAACATTTTATATACAACTTAAGCATTTAGACACTAGTATGCCCATGCATGTTTTTACAAGAAATTAAAAACTCAGTAGATTTGCACACTTAATTTATTTAAAATCTCAGAGCTTAAACAATACTATTTGATAGACTTTTGTGATGTTTCACATAGAGAGAAATAATTCACTCTGAAAATATAGGCTGTGGAACTTTGTTTCCTTGTTGAAAATAAGGTAGCAGTGTTAACTTTACAGTATGATGTTCTGCTAACTTTACAATATGGTGTTCTGCCTCGTCTTTTATTTTATACCTACAGCACAAATGTAACATTAAAAATAGGCATCCAAATTTTAAAATTCCAAAAATTCCATTCTAAATTTCCAAAAATAATTGGAAAGATGTTACCAAAAGTTCTCCCCAGCTGCCACAAGTTCTGTCTGGCAGAGCCAATGCCAGACAGCTCCAAGATGGGCGTGTCACTGGCTGTAGCTGAGCCAATCAGAACACCCCTATGACAACATATTTAAGAAGTAAGAAACCTGTTCTTTGCAGATATGATTGTGGCCAAAATAGAGCAGGGTGACAACACATAAGAGGACCAACACTGCAGATACCAAGGTCTGTGTGGGGGAGAAGGAGGGAGAGAAAGTTCTTCAGGTGGGATTCCCCTGCAGTCCATGGTGAAGCAGCTGGACCCCTGCAGCCTACAGACATCCATGAGCATGCAAAGATCCACCTGCAGCCCATGGAGGAGCCCAATACTGGAGCAGGGGAATGCCTGAGAGGAGGTTATGACCCCATGGGTGGTCCACACTTGAGCAGGTTCTTGGCAGGGACCTGCAGACCCATGGAGAAAGGAGCCCACACTGGAGCAGGCTTCCTGGTAGGGCTTCTGGCCATGTGGGGGATCCACACTGGAGCAGCCTGCCCTTGAAAGACTGCCCCCAATGGAAGGATGACCACACTCCAGCAGTTTATGGAGAAGTGCTGCCTGTGGTATGGACTTATGTTGGAGAAGCTTCCCATTGGAGCGACCTCATGGTGAAGCAGGGGAAAGACTCCTCTTCCTGAGCAGCAGCAGGAACAACGTGTGATGAAATGAACATAACCCCCATTTGCAACTCCATTTGCTGATGGAGGGGAGGAGGTAGAACTGGAAGGAGGGAGGGGAGGAAGGAAGGTGTTTTATGGTTTCAGTTTACTTCTGATTATCCTGCTCTGGTATTGTTAGCAAAAAATTCATTTAGTATCTCTAATTTGAGCCTATTTTGCCCATGATGGTGTTTGGTGAGTGATCTCTCCTGGTCCTTGTCTCAACTCATAAATGCATTATTATATTTTCTCTCCCTGCCCAGCTGCAAAGGGAGTGACAGAGAGGCTTTAGTGGGTGCCTGGCATCCAGCCAGGGTCAACCCACTACACAAAAAAGCTTTGTGTTTCAACTCTGAAGTCTTTGAAATCTTACTTTAATTCTAGGATTTTTAGCTAATAAACTCAGTACTGCTGAGGAAGTAAAACTTACAAAAGCTAGAATGTATCCTACAAAAATGTAAAGCACTTATTTAATGTATTTGCTATATCATCATTTTTAATACATTTACTACTGATTTACAAGCTAACTTATGAAAGAAGAACCTTAAGAAGAATTAGGAAATATTTGGAGAGATAAATAGTAAATGTTTTCAATTAAATTGTTAAGTGGTTCTCTAAATGAAATGTTCTTGACTAATGACAAGCACAATTATACATGGAATGAATGGGGAGCTTTAACCTTCTAGTAGCACTTGCTGGGATGGCACAGGCTTGTGCTTCATGTGGCACAACCTCTCTGCAGCTTGTGCTCTGATGTAATTAAATACTGATATCACTTCTTTGATCTAAAGAGGTTCATAATCTCAGTTTACCCAGCAGGGCAGTCTGTGCCCTATACACCTATTCATTGGCTCTGTGATGTAAAAATAACATCTGAAGATGGAGAATGAAAATGGCTGTCTTAGTGAAATAACGGAATGCATCCTATCTCCTAAATAGGAAATCCCTATTTCCCACATATAGCATGTTGCAATATTTTCTAGAACTGAGTCAGAAGAAAACATGGAAATCTCCCCATCTACTGATTTTCCACTGCCCAGACCTCAGCTTTGCTACTAGCTTTGCTACATTCTTGACAAGAAAGTCTCACATATATGTATGCTTGGCAGAAAGATTTTTGAATGTAGAATCTGAAGAAGGAATAGAAATGAAAGTAAGCTTTGATATAGAAGAAAAGAATTGCTTAGCCAGTCTTACTGGATAACCAAGAAGGCAAAGGGTATGTTAGTTAGAAGGGGTTTTTATGGCTTAGAGCAAAGGATAAACCCACCTCAAACAAGAAGATATTTTTACCAAGCAGAAAGATAGCACAGGCAAACAAGTCTGCCGATGTTGCAAGTAGAAAAAAGGTCTCAGAATTTTCCACTGCAAGAAAACTGAAAAACACCTTCTAGCTTAAACTGTAATGTACTAACTTTTAGTGATTGGAGAATAGTAACATGAATATGGTAATTATAGTAGTTATGATATGCTATAGGTAAAAATTAAGGTATAGATTGGTTCTTCTGTATCAAGATGCTCAGCAAAGAAAAGTATATAATGCATTGTAACCAAAACTAAAGGGTCTTCAGGCTTGTCTGCAGCTGGAGCTGACAGCTGTCGGCACAGGCTCTGTCGCCCATGACCCTGGACTACTATAATGTATTGGATGTAATAAACTGCATTATGAAGAGCTGCCTGGAGTCCCACATCCCTCATTATGGCTCTTACACCTGGGTGCTAGGATAATTTCTTACAAAAATTTAAAACTCTCCAACTTTAAAATAATGGCAAACATTATTCTTTCCTTTCTTAAGGGCTTACTGTAACGCCTAGGTATTCACACTAAAATATTTTTTCCTTCTCTTTTCTCATAAAAATGACTGAATACTGTGTTTTGTGTTAATACAATCATGTCTGTATTTTAGAGTGCCAGCTGAGTTTCACAAGGCTGTCAGACTTAGACAAATGCAATTTAGTGGATGATGGCTCCTAAATTGAACTTCACTATTCAAAAGGCAGATGTGAACAGAGATAGATTTTTAGACACTCAGAAATTCTTAGCCACTTTTTATGAGTTTTCAGAGATCACTGTGCTAGATTTAGGAATATAAAATTACACAAAAGTAAGACTCAAAGATTTTTTTGTGCAATGAGATATTACTTACAGAATGTTTTCCACCAACCACCTTAAGAAATGCTTCGGTAGATGAAAATCTTACTGTGTGAAGGATGAGATTATATGATCAAACATTTCATTAAAACAACTCCATTATTTTTCCTTACTGTTTTTTAAAAACCTAAGAACTGTACTTTACTCTTCAAACTAAATACTTATCTCCTTCCCAAATATTTACCAGTCACAATGGAGTCAGTAGAAGTCTATAAATAGACATGTTCCAGAGAAGTCAAGCAGATATCAAGTTGCTATCTTCAAAGTATTAGTTCCTCTGGATCAGAGGAGTTTTTTCATCTTGACAAATTGCAATTCAATGCTGTACATGAAGAGTAATAATTACTTACATGATCAGGTTTTATTTCAATAGAGATGTTGCACATTGTTTGACCTGTCACACAGGTCGTGGCTCCCAGCACAGATACAAGTTCATTCTCCAAGTTCACGCCATCCTTCAGAAGCACAACAGCTGTTTTATTAAAGGTCACACGCCAGAAGATTGTCACATCTTCAAAAGCCCTATAAGCAAAAGAGAAGAGTATGCATGTACTGAAGGAGAGCACAACAGATTTAGGAAACATAAACCATAGATATAAAATACGTTTTATATTATTCAAAACTTATCATTATGGAATCAATTGCTTTACAATGAAAAAAATTAGCTCTTTTTATTTAAATTTCAGCCTCTAATATCCACTTAGATTATAAAAAAAAGTAACAGAAGAAGAAAATAAAGCAATTATGGGAACCTAGATTCTTCTTAATTTTTGTTTCAGATAACATGCAATCATCTGAATAAGAGACACTTGGAAAGCAAGGATGTGCCCAAGTACTTTCATTAATACTATAGTAACCATTGGCCTAGAAAGCCAGGTAGACTGAGTTTTTCCTGCAAGTATAAGGAACTTACCGTAGTTGAGCATATTTATTTAAAGTACACACAAATGTACAATATATATATATGTGTGTGTGCTAATTAGGAAAAAAGTGAAGACATAAGCATACTGACACATAACTTCTTAATTGCTCTTTGTAGTATTCATAGCTACTTACATTATACAAAGAGGTGAGAATTGGAGTTACACCTTTAGCAGTGCAAATACATTACCTTAAGCAAAACCTTCACATTTGCTGACTCACGGTATAAAATGGTAAGAATTTGAGTTTTTTCCTGTTTCTGCTTTATACCAATAAAGTGACAGACATAATTATATTCACAACTTAAATGCCCTATTGCCAAAATCTGTGAAGCTATTAAAGGAGCTGAAAGGGAAACACTTATTATAAAACTCTGTGATGAAAACCTCTTCCACTAACAGTATCTCCTGTGATTCAAGACAATATATTACGGAGTGTAGGAAGAGCACTGGAATCCACTGTTGCCTGCACCTGTTTGGTTGCCGTGCGACAGTCAGCAACACCTCTCTGTTTTCTGAGTCTTCATCAAGTATCAGGCCACTTTGTACTTCTGGAATGAATCCCAAAATGCCATTCTGGAGATCACTTCCTGTGTAAGAAATAGTCCATGAAAGTAAAAAAGCCAGAAAGTTAAGCTGAGAGTAAATTATACTTTTAATATGCACAACTGTTAAAACTCCAGTCATGTATCAAAAGCATGCTGTAAAGTACTATTTCAGGACACCTCAATTCTCTTAATATTTCTATTCTTAATTTACACTCTAGATTTTTAAATTTAGAATTTAGGTTTCTAAATTTTATTTTAATCACTAGAATAATAACAACTGTTTTTGAAAGTAAATTCCTTACAAGAGTCCTGGCACCATTTTTGCATGTAAGCTTGTATTTTCAGCAGCATTCAACAAACTGACAATTCTGTGTCCTTTGACTTCAAGAGACTAAGTGTTACAGCAATCTCCAGAACAATCTCAAAAGCTTGCTTATAATGCCCTTATGAGATACTCGCTCCAGCTATGTTTATCATAAATCTTAAAACATTGTGTCAGAACAGAAATGGTCCTCAACAAATAAAGTAGGTAATGTGATAAAGATGGGCTTCCAGTGATGTAACTTAAGGTTTCTTATTCATCCTATCCATGATGTGGTTGAACCCCTCAATTTTCATAGATTATTACATCAGCTTGTCTCTTGCATCTTTATTCTACATGTAGAACTCATGGGCTGCAAAACGCTACATTTTTCTGAGGGGAATGCAAGTAACTTCAGAAAAACAGCATTGGAAGATAAAAATTCCCAGCGTTAATGACGGGAAACTAATGTCTTCACAGTGCTCGATCAAATCTTGCTTCTAAAGGATTTCTCCTGGCAGGTAGTGATCGCTTTACTCTAGAATTGAAACAGCAATCTACTTCCACTTAGTACTTAGTAAAAGTCAATACATAAAATAAGATGAACAGAAATTGTGTGTTTGCTTATGTGCATGAACAAATATTTAACCACTCTCCTTAATACATTGTCTCATGTTCCAACTTCATGGAACTTTGTACTGTAGGTATAACTCTAGAGCATATTGAATACCACAGCTTGTATTGAATACCACACTTCTGTGGTATTCAATACAAGCTGTGGTATTCAATACAAATTACAACACATGTCTATACACATACTTCTGCAGTTAAATGTGGAGGTCCAGTGGCCTGTGCTGGCCAGCTAGCCAACCATAGCCAGGATCAACCTGACACCATGGAAAGCTACACCCTAAATTCACGGACATTGTTTCAAGTTAGGGAGAGATTAAGTTTGTTTGAACAGGATCATGAAAGTTACCATGCTAATATGGGTAATGTTGCCTGGTTATGATTGGTTATAAAGTTGCTAGAATGTTCCATGTTAGTGTATATAAATAGGGATCACCCCTTATTCCAGGTCTTAAGTGTTTGGCTGTATTTGGGAGCACTCCTCTTACTGCGGCAGAAGAATAAAGGACCCTCGGATTTTCCACCTAAGACCTGTCACCCACTTTTCTTCCATGCTGACCTGTTCCAGTCATTGCCTATCCTCACAGGTGTGGGTGGAGCAACGTGACCGTTAACATAAATACCCAGGGCACTGGTTACTTCCATGGTAAATTTTACAGATAATTCACATAAAGATAACTTGTTTAATATGATCTAGTTTTGTATATGATCTTGATTGCTTCCTACACTCATCCAGCAATACAGTTTAATCTTAGTTCTCAATACCCACACTGATTTCTTAAGACTATCTAAATACACAACACTCCAGTAATGCTGGACCTTATTTTCTTGATTAGACTAAACTGAGTTAACCTAGAATTTGTACAAACTTTGTACAAACTTTGTACAAACTCCATCCATTGTAAAAGAGAAAGACTTAAATTAAAAATACAAGGTATATGAAATACACCTGACAGAATGCCAACATAATTCAGGTTAAAAGGGCCCTTTAAGTCTCTAGTCCAACACCCTTCTCAAACCTTAATTATTTCTGAAACCAGACCATATGTCTCAGAGGTCTGGGGCTTGAAAAAATTCCAGGGACTAAGAAAGCCCATGCAACCTCCCCAGGCAACCCGTGCCACTGGCTCTCTGTACACAATAGAAAAAAATGTTTTCCTGTATTCAAATGTCCCATGACATTTTCTTTTTCAAAATCATGTTTCATAGAGAAAGTTAGGAAAAGGAGAAAAAAAAAAACAGGTAAAAGAAAAAGTAAAAGAAGCTTAAAATATTCTGGATCCTGAGAAAGCAAAGTACCTGAAGTGGCACAATACAAATCATCTGGTCTTTAGAAACAAACCAAGCAAAAAAAGGAAAAAAAGGCAGTGATCTTTTTGTGCCATAAACTGTCAATAAGTGGTCAGTATTTACAGTTTTAGAAAATATTTTGGTCTGAATGCAGCACTGGAGTACTGTGAGAAATCATTTTTACAATACTGTGAAATAACAATGGAAGCCCAGCAGTTCTATAACAGGATCTTCTTGGACACTTCTATTTTCATACCATAAGTTACTTGATGACTCTTTTCATAGTCACAAGTCTGTAGCATAAAGTATCCCACTTATTCTTTGAATTTGGAAGTCACACATCTACTGAGATGGGAATCTCACATCCCAGGAATAAGGAAAATAGCAAAACACCAAATGAGCCTGCAATGCTACTCCATCTTTAAAGAAACAGTTATGCTCAGCTGTCACAGTATATCACAGTACAAGCTGGCTTGTACTGGGCAATTAATTCAGATATAATTAAGAAACCCAGCTGGTTCCATAAATTGGCCCTTGGACTGACAGACAGGAATCTCAACCAATTACATTCCATTCTAAGCTGCAGACATCTCACTTGTCCGAGACCTGGGCCATGTTAAAAGATCAAACCAATGAGTATCCAGATATACCCCCTTTATAAAGAGGAGCTGAACCAAAAAACACTCTCTGTTGCCACATGAAATCAGGTGTGTGATCATCTCTGTCTCTGACCCACCACACACATGATACATGTGGTGCCCACGACATGATGCAAATCAGGCATTTTCTGCACAAGGAGCAGGGGAGATTGAATGGTGTAATAGCTGGAGAAAGCTGGTAAATGCCACTAATCCAAATGGCGTAATAGCCAGAGAAAGCCAGTAAAGGCTAGTAATCCAAATGGCATGATAGCTGGAGAAAGCTGGAGAGACAGCAGTATAGCGGTGGAATTACCACACTCAATGGAAAATTGCTACAAGATCTCAGTGGTAGATAGCAGAGTGTGCTGCATGGTTTCAAACACCATTTTTGTGGATTGGAATCACAACTGGGACTATGGGTGCCTGAACTTCTGTACCAGAAGACCCCATTCTGAAGGTATGGACTTTCTTTCTCATAAAAAGAGGGATTAGTAATGACAAGCAGGCTCTGCTAGCCCTGCTCACATGGTGCGAAAGCCATGAATTGGATGTGTCTGAAGGGACCTCATTAGGCTTATCAAATTGGGAGCAGGCTGGACGAAATATACTTGCAGCAGCCTCCATTGGTGATGACACAGCCATGGATGTTAAAAGGCCATGGAGGATCACCCTGGACTTATTAAAACAATTAAATAATGAGCGGGAAGGAGGACGGGCAAAGCGGACACAGACCACCATGAAACCACCATAGGCAGCTGAAAAGATGCCCCAGACAGGGACAATACGCTGACCGGGTGTTCTGCCTTTGTGCAGAGCCACGGGGCCACCCCACTCCGGGACGCGCTGCTGGTGGGGTGTTCCCCCACAAGGCAAGGTGGGAGGGAGATGCCGCATGGCCAAACTGCGCTGGGCGACAGTGCAGCCGCCTCAGTGTGCCCTGCTGCGCCGGCTTCACATGGCCCCAGCCTTTGCGAGAACGTGTCCTGCTGCAGTGGGACCGCAACTGGCCACTGCGAAGCAGCTGTGGTGAGTGTCCCTGCCCCGGGGAGTGGGGGAATCCTGGCAAATGGTGAGAATCTGGGGACTGCCCGTGCTATGGCTGCCAACAATGCCCAGGGAGGTGGCAAGACAGATTACACAATCGAGCCACATGGAGTAATGGAGTCTGCCACGGCCCCGGCGAACTGTGCAGATCTGGCAGTGCTGGGATGCTCCGTGCCTACACAGAACTGTTGCACTGGGCTGAGCTGCCCTGTGGCCACACCACAGACCTTTTGTGCGGTGCCAGGCCCCCACACAACTGCATGAGACTGCTGTCCTGGGTCGAGCCTCACCATCGTAACAGCTGAGGATCCTGGGACCATCCCACAGTGTCATATGCTCCCCAGAGCCACCCTCCCACTGCCTAGACCCAGTTGCTGCGCAGGGATGGACTATGCCACCGCCTTGGGGGGACACACAATGCTGCCCCACTGCGTAGGGCCAGACCACGTAGTGTCCTCTCCAGCTGCGCCCTATGCCACCATGTTGGCACACCCCACTGCCACACATGCACCAGGGCCGCCTCCTCCAGAGAGCGAGTGGCCCAGCTGCACGTGGGGGGCCGGGGCTAAGCAGTGCTGAGTTCTTGCCAACATAACTCAGCAGAGCCCCACAGCCGCCCTGCCTGCTACTGCTTTAACTCTACTAAGGTTCTCATACTCTACAGACTCTTACATACTGATGCTAAATGAAGGAGAAGATCAGGCTAGTTTGATAGCCCCTTCCCCAAGAGGGAGGACTGTAATATTTACATGTGCTAAGGTTGAAACTGACTCATATAATGTAACTATGTTGACCAATTCTATTGCAGTTGTAATAAAGATTTCTCGCAAAGGTTACAAATATGCAGAGATATTTGCTAAATATGTTCTAGAATTCATAGTACAATATTTGTTATTATTGTTTCCATATGCTGAAACCAAAATTAATAGGTCTCTGTTAACCAATTCTGTTACAGTTATTAGGAAGGCATTATGTCTATCTATGTTTCAAATATGGACTACTGTTTATTAAATATATCCTAGAATTTATAATACAAAGTTTATTCATATTAATTATATACACAATACAAGCAGCATACAAGCTAGATCAACCTGAAAAACTCAAATAATTTGTTCATTCTAACATTCTAGATTCATTAAAGCAAACACAAAAATACTGACTTAATAATGTCATAAACCAATTTCAGTTGCAAAGTTTTCAAACTGAAAATTTGCCACCTGTCATAATTTTAAAAGCTAAAACTCACCTATTGAAGTTAATAACAAATTTCTAACTCCTAACAAAAGGAAGAAAAGTATATTGTTTGCACAGTTACCATAATAACTGACAAAAATTAAAATGCCTATATTTCTTTAATTATTCATAAGTTGTTCATGTTAAAGAATTTTTGCAGTGGATACTAATACAGGCTTGTTTTCTAAAATATAATTAGAGAAAACCTTTCCCAACCAAATTCTTGGCCCTGCTCAAGCCCTTAACCTGGCTGGTAAAGGAAAAATATACGAGCAAATATAGATGATTCTGTGCAAACTTTGCAAAAGCTAAACTTTTTTCCTTTGAGATAAATGAGGAAGCCTCATCTGGAAGAGGTTCTTTCAAGTCCTCACTGTGAAAAAGAAGCCCCTCAGCAATAGCAGACCCTATAGTAAAACATATATGCAGTTCTAAGTCTCACCTTATTAATATTGTTCAATAGTCCATGTTTTGTTCCTATTTTAGTTATTAAAGAAAAGGGGAAGAAGGTTGGGATGAATGTATACCCCCCTTTAAGTCCTGGGTGCTATCTCATGTCTTTCAATCAAGCATATATCAGTATTAGAAAAGGCCAAAACCTAGTTAACTTAAATTACTTCTTATCGCTACAATCATCCTGTGATGTTTAGCTGCCCAAACCCAAGGAAATGGTGAGAGACCTCCTTACCAATACATGGCAGGGGGGGTGGTCCTTGAGATCTTATTACCTAGGGACAGAGACATGAGAGCATTTCAACAGATCATGGGACCTATTGGATACCTGCCAAATTTATCAAGCCTGCACTATGTTCTGCTTGGAATCACAGGCAACATCCTCCTGATGACCTCTCAACAGACATCACAGAGCTGTGTAACCATGTAATAACTGATCACCTACCTCATGGAAATATGGGACTCTTGAAGTGACAGTTCATATAAGGATTTCATTCATTTACAAATAATCTTTTCCTGTTTACAAACTGTTTTTTCTGTTTACAGATTGTTTTTCTAGTAGTTGGGTTTTTCTCTAACTGTTCAAAGGATTAAATGGTTTACCAGTTAAATAGTTTCTTGTTTTTAGAGATAAGTTGTAACTTCAAAGAAAATAGCCTGTGATATGTTACCCTGAAAGAATATTAGTAGTTCTAGCTGAACAGCTCCTAGACATGAAGGCTGCAGTTTCAGTGATACATGGCCTCATGCAAATTAACCCCATCCTACCTTCTGTCACCCAGTTTGCAAAGGGCCCTTGTGACAGGGTGACAGAGAGCAGGTTGCAATTTTTAATAAAAAAAGGAAGGAGGAGAGGTCACAGTATCCCATAGTACAAGCTGGCTTGTACTGGGCAATTAATTCAGATATAAATAAGAAACCAGCCAGTTTCATAAACTGGCCCCTGGGTTGACAGACAGGAACCTCAACCGATTACGTTCCATCCTAAGCTGCAGACATCTCACTTGTCTGGGACCTGGGCCATGTTAAAAGATCAGACTAATGAGCTATCCAGCAATACCCCATTTATAAAGAGGGGTTGAACCATTAAATGCTCTCTGTTGCCACATGAACATTGGGTGTGTGGTCATCACTGTCTCTGACCCACCACGTGTTTCACTCAGTCTTCTCCCTTCATAAAGGACAAGAACAGAGATAAGCAGCACCTATAGATGTATTTTGAGTTACACTGCTAAGGGATGCTAAGGGGGCTTTGTGCATTAGATGCTTCCTCTCATCTGGAAAACATTAGATTTAGGAATAGAATACCCTGCTTATTATCATATAGAATTCCAATTTTACATGAAAATTGCTATGAGAACATATAGTTATTTACTGTTATTTAATTCGAATATATTTACTCATTTCCTGGGGGAAATAATATTACCTGCAATAATTACTATTGCAAAAGCAGCAAATCCATGTTCATCCTTTCCTTCCACAATCTGAGCTCCATATTCAGGATTTGAGAGGAAAACATAAAATGATTCCTGTCCTTCAGGCTCATCATCATCAAAAATTTTTATGGACACCTGGCTTTCAGTTTCTCCATCCAGCAAAGTCAGAGAGATTGTCTGTTCTTCAAAATCTTCTCCTTCCATTGCCCATGTGAAGTTTGATTTTCCATAAACATTTCCAAAAGGATACAAATCTACTGCACTCTGCGCACTCACTCCCCCAAAGGTTTTAACAGTAATTTTAATATCACCAGTAAATCCCTTGGTCCTTCTGATCTGAAGCACTGCTGTGTTGGAGATATTGTTGTTTGTATCTTCTTCAACATAAATAAACTCTGGCCCCAGACTTAGTATTCCATGATGAATATCATTAGCCAGGATATTAACTGTTGCAACACTGAAAGCTAGATTCAAACGGGGACTCCAGTCAAGGTTTGCAGGTTGAACATCCAGAATTTCCACAGAAGTCAAGTTTACAAAAAAAAATTCTTGTATTTCAGACACAGCGTCATCAATTATTGATATTTCTATCACCGCATTTGTCTGAAAATGTAAAAACATAAGCTCTCCATTGTAGATGGGTATAAAGTCTTCTAGTGGTTTGGCACTTCCGGGAATGGTCTGATATGTCAGCTTAGTAAGATTATTTTGAAAACCAAACAATCTTTGGACATATAGTCTGACTACCTGAACATCTTCTTCAACTGAAACTGATCTTGAGTTAAGATCAAACTGGAAGATCCCCATTGGCTCAATTTTAGCTATCGTAAATCCTGATCTGAAACAGAAACAATATCATATTGAGAGAGAAATACAAGTAATAAAAAGCAGAACAGTCAAGCATAATAATTTTCAGCGAGCAATCAATGATGGCTGTAAGAAAGCAGATTAAAAAATGTGCAATGTTAGAGAGAAGAAATAGAAATCATACAAAGCAAGACAGAAAGAAGTTATCTAAAAAATGCTTTTGTAGTGTTAGAGCAGCCCTCCTCATGCTTAATGCATCCTAAGTCAGGATGGGATACTCAGTAAATGGGATGGGATACATAAAATATGGTCTTCCCGACAAAATGGAGAGGCAAAGGAAAATAGATCTTCCTACTGTGAACATAATACAGGAATATAATATAGCCACTACAAGTAATACCAGTTTTAAACACTGAACAAACCTCCTGTACCAAGGGCAAGCTGTGAAGTAGACAGATGCTAGCAGATTTACAGTTTTAGCCAGGAAGCTAGAGAAGGACAGGAAGTTATTTTAAAATATACAGTGCGGCTTTGAAATACTGCCTCTTTACAATATTACCCAAAATACTTTTTTTTTTTTCAGATCTGAGTCTTGTTATCAATGCAATTTAAGGTTTACTCTGTTCATATTAAATATATTCCCTTCTTATTACAAAATATTAGACTGACTCTGCTGAATCTTGTGTCATCCCTTTATCTCTAGAACTTAACCATTATTCAATGCCAGAGGCTACCAAAAGGCACGATTACAGTAAGTGGATTTGGCTAAGAGATGAGACCCTTCCACCACTTAGGAAGCCAAAAAACCTTCAAAGTAATTGATACGAGATGCAGTCTTAAGTTTTCTAGGAAAAGTTATTCTCATACACTCAAGGTATTTGACTTGCACAGTAAATACATGCTTGAGGACTCGAGTTCATAGGAGGGACAAACATAGGAGAAAGAGTCTGTTTGAGGAATTTAGGGATCTGATTCACTCCTGACTTCCTTCAGATTTGCCAGTTCAATTTTAATATGGTGAAGCCAGTACTTTTCTCCCTACAGTGCCACAGTGTCATTCCATGCCCATTTTTTATACATTTTCATCTTCAATAAAGAAGAGTCAAAATAGTTTGAAGAACAGATAACAATTTAAGTGAGCCAAAAAACTACATTGATTGTAATGTTTTAATTTTTCAGAATAAAAACGGGGTTAATATAAATTAGTCATTTTTAGAGCATTTCTTATTTCATTTGATTTCTTTTAAATAATGGTTGTCATCTAAGATCTTCTAAATATAGATATTTAGGGACACTGAAAATTGACAGTTTATTTTATTCTTCAGCTTTCTGGTTAAAACTGTTGATCTTCGTTCTTCAACCTAACTGTATCCATTGTTCTAGACACGTTCTAGGTACCTCAGATCCCAATGCCAGGAAACAGACAGGAATTGAAGAAAAGCCTCAGTTTCAGACAGATCAGATCTGCAGTACGGACATTTTTTTCCATGTGAGACAAGACATAGAAATTATCAAAGAAGGAATTCCAATTTGCTAACTACCTATAATTTAATAGGGATTTGTATGAGATATGTGCCCCCATACATGTCATAATTCTTACAGCATCAGTGCAACTCAAAAGTGTAAATAATATCTTTACCTCAGGCGAGCCCCACCAGACACATTGCTGTGCACTGCTGTTAAAGTGATGGCAAATATCTCAGATTTATTTAGGCTTGGAGTAGCCTGAAATGAAATCACTTTACTTTCCTCCCCAGAGGAAAATACAACAGTACCTGAAAGGAGAATGATTGAGACAGTCAAAATCACTGAACAGGAATTCTATTTTTACCTGGAAACACACTGACATAGGAAGTTCAGTCACAATTCGATTTCACTGAGGTAAAGAAATCTTCATGATAAGGGTCTTTCCTATAGAAAACTGTCCTTCAGGGGCATAGCATTGTGTCTATAAAGAAAAGTTGGTTTTTTCTCATAAAGTAAATATGTCCCTTACAGATAAAAATTGGATCACACGATTTCATTCTAATGACTCTTCATTAATAATGGAAACATGCAGAGATACAAATAACTAAAAAGTGGTATCATCACTTAGGCAATTGTCATAGCTGTTGTCCTTGTAGCTGTATTTAACTTGTTTCAGCAATTACTCACCAAATGGAGGAGTAATATTGCCTAGTTTAACAGAGTCAGTGACCAGGTCTGGTGGACATCCTGAAGTCCAGCTAACTATAACAGAGCCATAAACTCCTCTTCTGGTTATGACAGCATGGCCTGTCCCTGCTACAATGTTTGTAAGTCGTAATATCACAGATTCAAAGCCAACCTGTGAAAACATAGTAGATTTTATCAGAAAATGGAATAAAAAATGGACAATAACATACGTGAAAGCATAGTAACTTTTGTAAAATGGGCATCTTACAATAAGGATGGACGCATATACATAAATGTATGTGAATTTATCTACGGACATATAAATATGCTCTTTTGAAAGAGCTCATATGAACTCTTTAATAATACTTGCAAATTTTAGATTTCAGGCAATTAGATTGCAGGGAAAAGGACCACGAATGAGTGACATTTCAGTACTGGAAACAGTGAATACAATCTGTGTCTCTTGTTTATCAGAAAAATAAATCAAGCCTGCCCTCAGGGCTCACAGGTATTAACTGTACTATTCTTTCTCCACATATATAGATATATACATATAATTAGGTCTAAAATAAGTTATTAATTATATATCCAGTGAAAAGCAAGTTGCTACCACATGACACTGTACACAAAATTATTCCTGCTACTGTGATCTACTTTTCTTTTTCTCTGACCAGCAAATAGGAGTGAAGATAATTTGCATATTCAAAAACCAATGATAAATGGATATATAGTAGTATATGGTATACAATAGTCTTTCTGAAAACAGTGTATTCAGAAAGACTATTTGAGTTAAGTTTCATTGTAAATTAAAAACTACAATAATTCTTAAAGATAATTAAAAACATTAAATAAAAACTTCAATAAAATTTAAGAGTTAAAACCTCATCGTGCCTTTGCCTGACATAAATAAAATGTAATGGTAACATATATACCGTATCAAAGTAGGAAAATTATCTTTTCTCATTCTCATATGAAATAGATAAATGGAAAATTCATCACTCAATGATTACCAAATTTACGGACATGTGCATTAACACCCAACATATATTCCATGTCTTTTTGCACATAATACTGAATTCATGCTATTTTCTACTCTGGGGTTGCAGTACTTATGGAAGCATTGTCCAGATTTACTTATTTTCCTTTAAGTCCCCTTTCATGTAAATACTTACACTACTTTCATGTAAATACTTACACTACTTTCATTTTACATATGAAGAGGCCTTTTCCAATTGTATTAAAATGTTTCTATAAGAATTTTTATCAGAGAAAAGAAAAACATACAGTGCAAGTAATAACAGGAAGGATCTCTACCATCATATTCATTACAATGAAAACTTCACTGACTTCTTAGAACAGGTATCTTCTGCAGTGAAGTGTACCTTTCTTCTGTGGTAGGAACATGACATCACAACCAGGCTACTGACCTGTGAATTGGCAGCTTCCTCAGGAATAACCAGCACAGCAGACTTTGCTATTCCTAATATTTTAGGCACATCCTTGGCACTTCCCCTAACCAGGCTTACATTAGTAAGTTCCAGAGTAAAATTCGAGCCCAGTAAAATAAATGCCTTTGAGAGAGAGAATTTCATTAAAAAGGTAGAAATTTAATTCCACTAAAAATATTATCCAACAGTGCAAATAATTAAAAAGCAACCTGCAGATTCTTGTTTGTTTACATACAAAGCATTTTCAATACAAGTGTTTCATTGATTATGTTTCTCAAAGAATTACAGTTAAGCCATCTTGCTGGAATAGGAGTTTGTAAAGCAACTATTGCCATTTTAAAAAGTTGCATTTGACACACTGGCCACCTTTGGTTTGATTTTAATCCTTAGGATTAAAAATATTTAAGATGGTTGTAAGAGAATGTAAGAGTGGATGTAACACTGTGATAAAAATGACAAACAATAAGGAAACACAGGAGACTGCAGGTATATCTATCTTTTTCTTCATTGGTCACAAATGACAGATCACTATTTACAATCCAAAGAAACTTAAGAAAATATTTGCATTCATATAATAATAAGATGTTGAACTCATAGTAACACAAAACAACAATGTAAGGAAACTTAAACTATTTGAACACATCCATAACAGTGATTTTGCAATTACTGTCAGAAAATTTGATTTTCAAATCCAGTTCTACTCCATAAAGAGGAAATTCGTAACACCAAGGCTCTCTTTTCTGCTTCTTCACAGTTGATATTAGTGAGAGTTTTTTATCTTATTTGTATCATGATGAAACAAATGGAAGCAACAGATATCATGAAAGCTAAAAAAAGAGTAATACACACCTGGTTGCTTATTGGCACTCTTTTTACTCCAAAGCTGGCACCATCCTTTATTGTAAGGAATCCCACCTCGTTCTCGGGTTCAATTAGTGCTTTGTCATTAAGGGATATGACACGGTACTCAACCATCACTTCTCCAAATGCCCCAGCATGCCGAGTCACATTAATCTGAACATATCGATCCAGGGCTTTTTCTACCAATACTGACTGCTGATCAGAGTACAGGGCAAACACTCCATAAGGATCATCATTTGCAAACACTGTGATCTTTGAAACTCCTTTCTCATGGTCTAAATCTGCTCCACCTTCCACTGATATCAGCTGTACCTCATAGCTTTCATCCAGTTCTGGAACATCATCAGGTAACAGGTAGATAATTATCTCAGCTGTACTCTGCTGGTCAGCAATGACAACAGATCCCTCTGTCTCAAGAAAGTCACCTGTGATGTCAGATTCACTACATATTTCCCAGTAAACCTGAAATTAGTATAGAAAATGCAAAACATAAAAGAAAAATAATCTCCAAAGTCAGAAACTTGCAAATTCAGGATTCAGTATAGACAGGATATGGAACAGACTGCTTTTGAATGGGTAAAATAACAATTGTTTTAGGTATGCCTAGGAAGAATATCCTATCACACAGACTATCTTTCAAAAGAGTGTATTATTTCATTAACAGTGTTAAGAATATAAATATTTCCTTTGTTTAGTTTCAGAAGATTTATGTAAAACTATGTGGAATTTATGAACGTTTTTCAAAAAGTATTTCTCTTTTCTCACCAAAATACCATTGCTGTTTTTTCTGTTTCCAGTATTCCTCACATAAGAAAGGAATTAACTCTCATTAAACACAGCAGATGTTTCTATTAATTGATCACTTTATTTTAAATTAAATGAGTTCCTGTTAAAACTCCTAAACTTTAGGTAAAAACCAATGTTTTGTCATTGGTGGTTCAGAAAAGTCTGAGGAAGTCTGATTCTGTCTAAAAAAGTAAAATGCGATGATATCAAAGACAACTCACTGTCACTATGAAAGTACTGTCTCTTATTCTTCCATCAAAAGCAAACTGGGAGAGAAAGAAAGCAAGAGCAGTACAGCAGTATTGTTTTTCTTTTATTTCCCCTGACCAGGGAAGACTGAATTTTACTCTCCAAACCACAAGTACCAGGGCTAAGCCCTTCCTCAATTCAGTCTAAAAGGCAACATAAAAAAAAAAAAAATTTGAGAAACAAGCAATTGAAAGGCACAGAATGAGATATTTTTCCATACATCAACATCAAGGATGATTTCAGATTACATTGTTTATTAGGAAAAGGGTGAGAATACCGTTATGTTCCCCAGAATGCCTTGAATTCGTTTGACAAACAGTGTAATATTTTGTGGCCCTTCGTCTCCTGAAGGTTCTGCAAAATTACTCTCTTTTAATGATTCAGGAGCAAACTGTACAATTCCATTTGGATCACCAAACTTCTCTATCTGTAAAAAGGTAAACAAACATTTAAAAAACTAGAAATGTAGTGTGAGTTGTATTCTCATTGAACCTACTGATATTTTCACTGCTAGATGCTACAGGGCACATATCTGTTAGTTTCAAAAACAGCAGAGAAAATTTTGAATGTCTCTTTTCAGTTTTCAGTTCTCCTGTCCAAGCAGGAAAAGAAGAAAGTTTTATTTCAAATGCTACATCTGAGTATTTTGATTCTAAAGCAGAAAATGCTCAGGCAACCATGAATTAGTATACAGAAACTCTTCTAATACTAAGAGTTTGCAAACTCAGAACTATGGGAGAGAGAGCTCATCCACATCCATTTCCATGAACCATTAGCTGCAAAAAAGAATTTGGGGCAACATGACTTCCTGAAGGGGACTGTGGAAGAGCTAATTCCATCAATGTCTTTCAGACCAGATAATAAAAAAAAAAATACCATTTCCAGGGGAGATTATTTTGAGGGCTTCTTACAGCAGCTTTATAAATATTTCCTTAGTTGCAGTATCTCTAGAGCACTGATTTGTCTGTGATAACTCTCAAAAACATCTGCATTTCTCTAGTACTATGAGAAACCAGACTTTCTCCCTTCCTCTGAAGAGATGTCAAGAGTGACAATGTCCTATTTGTAACTTCTGAGGGGTCAGAGCCTGGTGCTGTGTGGGCATGTCCAGATCGCTATTACCTACCACACACACATGATGGTTGGTGCAGGCCAAGTGGTCTAGCCTGGAGAGTTTGTCCATCATCTCTTTGGTGTTTTCAAGTAAATTTCTCTTATCTTGACTCAGAAGCTGCTTTTTGTCACTCTCTCAAAAGAGAGGGTAGGGGAAGGGAAGCAGTTGAGTGGGGTTTAATTTCCAGCTGGGTTTAAATCACAACAGATGATAAACATAGTGACACATAGAAATGTGGGCTCAATCCATGCTCTCTCCAAAGAGAACTATAGAAAACTGCAAATAGGAGGGCCAGCTCACCACTTTATTCCAATTTTTACTGATAGATTCTCTGCCCTTTTTTCTTTCAGAATTGAATATAATATATCAAAATAGTACAAAGGTCAAAAAAGCCAAATGACTAAGTAATCATTGGGATTAATTTTTAAAAGCTTTGCATTTATAAATACCAATATCAATAGAAATCTCTGAAGAAAGAGAAGTGATAATAACTTACTATTAATGTAATGCTGTTTGCCTTAGAATCTATTTCTGTTTCACCTTTCATAAGGCTCAGTCGAATAATGAAGGTTTTCTGAACTTCAACTTCTTCATGAGGATAGATTTGCAGATTAATTGTTTTCAGACCTCCTTCTCCTTCTTCAAAATAGAATGTTCCATTCACAGGGTCACCAATGTCATTATTCAGAGGAGACAAAATCTCTTCTGAATTGGGTCCCAAAATGTCCCAGTTAATCTGTGGAAGAGATCAGTTTCAGATTTACAGGGGTCGTATATTATAACAGCATCCCAAGGGGAGAAGTGACAGAGTACCAAAAGTACTTAGCTATGTTTAAGTCTTTGCTATTAATACAGGATACAAAATAGTCATAATTAATTCTATGGGACAAAATATAGAAGCCTTTGAAAAAGTAAACATGTCAATTCACAAATGGGAATTTTAAAGTGTTAGTCACAATGTCAGTTTATTAAATTCTAGATGTTTGTAATAGAAAAAAAACTAAGATTTCTTTAGCATATAGCAAGAATCACAAAGGCCAGTGTCTATTTCTCTTTCATGACTTTTTTTGCAAAACTTCCCACATCAGTACTCATGATCAAAACCATTTCCCTTTGAAGTGTGATGTCAAGTCTAAAAATTACAAATATTTTCTATCATAAAAGTCAGCTTATAAAGAAAATTTCTTCAGATTATGAAGAAAATTATGAATCATTCATATTTCTTCAGCCTGATCAAAAGCCACGGTATTTCCAGCAATTCCCACGAATTAGATTGCCTTTAAGGAGGTTATATTCAGGACTTTACAATTATTATTTTGTTAATTTAAGTGTTTTTTGCTTTTCTCCAATGACTTCTAGAAAAAGTCAAAGATTGAGGCAATTATTATATATGGAGAAGAAAAGTTCATGGTTTATAATGCAAATTTTCCAATTATTTGACAAGACTGTGAAAGGCCCACCCTGTTTTATATTTATATCTTCACTTTATAAGTGGCCTGTATAGAGTAAAAAAATACTCTACAAAACTCATAGTAAGTAATTTCCTGAATTAAATTAAACTAGTAATAGTACATGAAGTTAACTATAATTTTTGTGGGATTAGGAGCTAGTTCAAAACAATATACACAATACCATAATAAAAGAAGGGAAGGAGGAGAAGAAAGAGGATTTTAAAAGGGTAACAACACTTTCTGTTATACTGCAGCTATATGCAATTCATGTTTAATAAAAAGCTGTAATTATACTATTAGAAATAAGTTACTAAGAAAGCTCTCAAAGCACAATGAAGGAGCTTTTTGACATAGTCACTGGAAAACTATTAGTCTTTTACAGACAAGACCCACTTGCGCCTCCACCAACTGCCCAGTCCTTTCCACCACCAGGGACACCGTTGTGGTTGCATCAGGGTTGGAAAGAACAATTTGGCTTTGGTTGAGAAATCGGACCATGCCCTGGGGAAAGTCACTTTTCGCAATGGTGACCTGGGTCACCAGGTGGAGCCCCAGGACAGCTCCACCAGTAGCTCCTGTCAGTTGGATTTCAAATTGCTCTGCAAATTCACTGCACAGAAAAAAAAAAAATAGAAAAGACATTCTGAGATATCTGAGAGAAAACAAAAAAAAATCAAAACAGTACTTAGTAATTCAATCATGCAACCAACTGAATGTGTTTAAAGGAATAAAGAACTCATCTCCATGGGTGCAGTGTAGAAGATTCATTCTAGTTGCATAGAATGGTGATATCTGAAATAAAAATATTCCAGATATCACAGTTCTGAAATTCTATCATTATTCTATTTTCTACTAGCATTAAGTTAAACAAAAATATGGAAAAATATTTTATTCTTCAGAGCAGTACTGTTGATGCCAACATTTCTTATAATGTAATTAAAAATCATATTTGATTGCATGCATGATTGTATACTATTTAACAGGAACTATGTCACTGTAATATAACATCTTCTTTTTCCCCTTTAGATGATTTTCTCCCTTAGGTGATTTTCTAGCCTGCAGAAAGGTGTTTTCCAGTTCAAGCTCTATAACACATATGGGTAGATTTTTTAGTGCATGCTAAAAAAGACTTAATCAAAAGTAAATTGGTGAATAAATATCTGAAAATATAATTACCTTTCTTCATCATTTATAATAGAGATGTAAATAAAAGACTGGTTCTGTTCATGATAAAAAATTACAGTATTATTATGAATTACATAGTCTACACCATGAAGTGCAGAAATACTTCGAGAAAGAAAATCAGCTGTGACATTGCCATAAGTTCCACGCTTTCTCAAAACAGGAATCATGATTATTCCAGCGTCCTCTTCCACTACAAAAATAATTGAGAAAAATTTATGTAATTTCAAAATTCATGCCAAAGTCTTATCTTCCAAAATATAGAGAGAACTTGTGGTAAACTTACCCTGTAGAAGGACATGCTGCGGATCAAATTCTATGATACCTTCAGCATTGTCATTTTTTGCAATAGTGACCCATACTGTGGAGCTATTTCCTATTACTGGAGGTTGATCCACCTGTAGACCATTCTCTCTTACAGTAAAATCAAATCCACTTGCAAGAACATAAAAAAACCCCATAAAAATACATTTTAAACTTCTTGTGAAAGTATAAAGATATGTGTGTGACGATTTTTTAATTACTGCAAATAATTTTATTTTCTGACAGTTACTACCGAAGATTTTTTTTCACATTTCTTCATATTATTATGTTTGCAAGAATTATTACTAGAAATCTGTATATTTCATTTGTTCTTTCTCATTTCATCTTTTTAATGAAATTTCTTGCAACTTGGCAATTTGTATCTAATGTATGGATTTTAAGTTTTATTAAATCTTAATCAGCAATACCTTTACACTAATGTTAAAATAAATGGATTTACCATACATCCATTTTCTATTATGATTACAATTTTAGCTGTATTACAAAATTTTACAGTAAAGCAGAAAAAATGTCTAGCAGTGATTTTATTCAGTTAGATCAGAATCCAAATACAGTTTGTTTTTCTAGTTTGTTTTTCTGCTTGTAACAAATGAACTGGAAATTTTAACTTTACCTTCCTTGGAGTTCCACTTCAGTAATCACCAATGAAAAGTTTTCAGGACCTTCAGGAAAGTCATCATCATGAATTTCAATCCAAATAATTTTACTTTCCTCCTCTGGTTCAAACACCATTTCCCTTATTGTGGGAGTAAAATCCATTCCTTCCTCTGCAGTCCCACTTATTATCTGAAAGCAAAGATGCACTCTGCCGTAGGATCCCTTGGAACGCACAATAGTGATGTTAACCTGAGGGAAAGAGAATATTTTCTTTTTAAAATGGCTTTGTTTTCTGTTACAGATGCGTTTGCAAGATGTTCTAAAGTCATATTTTCAATGGTTCTGTCCGGTAACAACAATATGATTGATCAAGTACAGAGTACATGCAATTTAACAGATAGCCACAGTCACTTTAGAGACTGATTTCTTTTCTTTCTAAAGTTGAACATAATTCTAGCAACAATGTTGATATTTATCAGTAATTTTATATAAAAAAGAATTTTAATCTAATACCCATTTTTCATCTTCTGTTGTTTGCAGTAGTTCATTGGAGAACGTAAACTCTCCATACGGATAATCACTGGCAGCCATGGTAATATTTGCTTGGCTGCTAGATTCATTTATGAGTCCTCCATCACTGATTCTGGTTAGTTGAAACTGGTAGTAATGCTTCTCCTCAGGACGGTTGTCATCTACAGCCTACAGGAAAGAACCAACAATAGCTGGAAGGATTTAAACTATTTCCAGAGAGAGAGAGATATAAATAATTTTTAGCCAAGATCCTAAGAAAATAAAAGAATGTACTTGAAATAGCTACTGGGATCAGATTTCTCATATACCTGTATTAGAACAACTGCTGCAGATTGCCTATCGCGCATGGTCAAGGTACCCGATACCTCAATAAATTCTGTGTGATGAGGAGGTGTTATATTCCAATATATTATGATCTCTCCAAAAATCCCCGGGCCACGTACCAGGCTGCAGGTAAGGACATAAACACAGATTTTATTTTTACCTTTATTATTTAATATCCAATACAGAGATAGTATATCATACTGTTGTGCATGGAAGAAATGTTATCAGCACTATGAAAGCTTGAGTTTTAATGTACTTAATCACTATTAAGAACATAAGAATTCCCTTTTCAGGCATTTTCAGAACATATCTAAAGTTCTCTTTTATTTCTCTGCGTTTGGAGGTGTGGTGGTTTAACAGGAAATATGTTTTCTGGGATGCTGTGGTTAGGCCAATGGATGCTCAGATTTTAATATTGGCACCTAATGTGGCCATTGGGACATTGGGTCTGCCTCTGAGCACACGGGGTTAAAGCAGGGCTCTCCCCTGGCAGGCTCTCTTGGGTTCTGGTCAGGGAAAGGCTCAGAGCTCCCCTGCCCGGCTGCGGGCTGGGCGGGGCAGGGGCAGCCATGGGGCCGGGTGAGGTAGGCCTGGGCCCCGGACAGAAGGGAGGGGAAGGCCCCTGTAGGATGGAAGGGTGGAGGAACACTGAGAGGCATCGGGCAGCCAGTGGTGAGCAGCAGTTCAGTGGTGAGAGCGCTGCACATGAAAGAAGAGGTGACCATTGGCACAAGAAGGACTCCACCTCCTGATGAACTGAGGATGGAGTATTCTGAAGAGTGGTGCTGGACTGAGAGTTGATGATTTGGGGGATGTATTGTATTGGGAATTTAGTGGGGAGGAGGAGAAGATATATTTGTGAAGTTTTCATTTTCCTTGTGTGTTTCTTATTTTTTTCCTTTCCCTTGTAGTTTAGTTAATAATTTTTTTTTTCCTAAGTGGGAGCCTGCTTTGCTTATTCCTGGTCACATCTCACAGCAAAAACCAGGGAGAGGGTATTCTCATGGGGGCACTGGCGTTGTGCCAGTGTCAAACCATGACAGGAGGCATCTCCAGCTGTATTTTTACCAAGAGGTCTTTCAAGTTTCTTTCCACATGTAGCCCAAAGATAGGGCATGAAAACTGATTTCTCTTCATTCTGTTCTGCTTTTCCAGAGATTCTGTTCTGCTTCTCTTTCCAGAGAAGGGCAATTGGATGTCAGGGTAATGCCAGGGGCAATTTGATCTATAAGGCAGATGTAGGATACTAGAATACTTCTTTGAGAATTTCTGTGATATGTTCTGTCTGCTGCTTGTATAAAACCCTATAATAACATAATGCTTGGATAAGTCACAGTAAAGATTTGTCTGCACATTCTGCACATAACACAATCTTAAACTACTTCTTGCACAAAGCATTATTTTCTCTTTTGGACTTCTTGGACCAGTACCAGAAGGTGTTCTGCTGCTTTATATTTGTTGGAAGTGTCATAATCTTTTATTCCAATGCTCTTAGAAGATTCTTCTAAGAATCTAAAACTCTTTGTTCTGTTTTCAGTTGATTGAATAAAACAATTGCATATTGTTTCCACCAAAACCCCCATTCCCACACTGTTTATGCTAGAATATAACAATTTGCTGAAATACTGTTCAGGCAAAAATCCTGAATCAAATTCTATAAAGCACAAAGCACCTTTAAATGTCACATTTTCTTACCCCTTTCTTTTGATTAAGATCCTCTTTCCTTTGGTGCATCCTTTGGTGATGTTGTAAATAACTTGAAGACAGAGAGGAATATTTGGACCTCTCCATTAATACTGAAAGGATACACACATGGTATATTCTACCCTTCTTTAAAACCAATCACCTACTTTTTAAAATAGTACTGATTATAGAAGTTATGATAAAATGCAATACTCAATAAATTGCCCAATGCGGGGTCTCATAGCTTTTGAATCTGGGCTGTTGCTCTTTCTTTGACAAAATGAGATATGTACCCACCTAATAAGAGCAGTTCCATTATAACCTCCTGAAGGTTCTCCAATCAAAATATGCTGGGATGAATGGGCTATCCCAACCACCCCAGAAGCTCCTTCATCTCCCATAATAGTGATGGTTGCAACACCTATGAAGAGAAAAATTAGTCTCATGGTAAGTGAAAACTAAGCAATTTACCTTTGGTAAATTTTGCGGCATGAATAGTTAAACATTAGCTTCATAGAGGGCTGTGGAACTATCTGACTTCTTTAGGTAAGGAAATTAGGGAAAAAGACTGACATTCACAATTGCAACCAACTAGATGCCCACAAAATACTTAAGCACTGGAGACTAAAATAATATGAACAGACTTAGAATAGTTCTCATATAGAATATCTAAAACCAGAAGATACTGAATTAACTCTTTACCATTTACAGGAGATATCTCTGCATCACCAGTAGAGACTAGTTGAATGGTAAATGTTTCATTCCCCTCCAGCAGACCGTCTTGTATTGCATGTAAAATAATCAGTTTCTGGGACTCAGTCTGCATCATGTAAAGACCAGAAAGACATGGATATATATTAAATGAAATTAAACAAAATACAGTGTTAAAAAAAATTTTCTGAACATATCAAGTGTTAAGACTGCTTGACATATTCTTTAGTATTTTAAAACATGAGATTATCTGATCTGGCTGAAATTTCTTCTCACAGATTGATAGCCAGTAAAAATTGTCTCTCAAACATTGCGGGCCACTCTAAAAATACCCTCACTATTTTCAACTAAATAAAGATTGAAATTCCTTTGAAATTGTAATCACAAAGGTGTTTTTTAACTTAGAGGAAATTTTCTATAGAGAAACTACCTATTCAATAGTAAACACATATTCTAAGGATTATTTTATTAAGATTAGATATATTAGTCAAATTAGATATATTAGTCATATTATTAAGATTAGATATATTAGTCAAATTTCTGCCTAATCCACATTTTTGTCAGTGGGAAGTGGCAAAAATATATAAATTTAGTATATCATGCATACAGTTTATGCTTATACTCAAGCATGTATAAATGTTCAAGACAAAATGTGAAAGCCTACCAGTAGCGAAATGACAGCAAAACTTTGCCAAATGCTAATGGTTTTACCAGAAAAAAAAAATCTATTTTTCAGCTGACTCAAAGTAAAACAACCAGCATGCCTATTGATTTAATGAAAAAAACCCTTATGCTGAGAGAAAATACATTATGCTCTGCTAAAATACTTTTCTTCATTAAATATTTTGAGTAGACTGTAATATTTATATTTAAATATTAACACAGTATCCAATATTTAACTCTGAGTTCAGAACTGCAACCTGCCATGAAATACAAATTAAATAACACTGTCTAGTTTGAAAGTTATGAAGGTGCTTTTGGGGTTTTTTTTAATCTGCAGATTTTGAGCAGTCATTTTTCTTTCTCACTCTTTCAATACAAATTTTCTTTTAAAGATTCTTGATACTTTACTGGAAAAAGTGTTTCTGTAATCATTATTTTCATTTGGTAGTTTCAACTTCTCTTTCTTAATAGTAAAAACAGTGGAGATTTGAAGATCTACCTTCCTGATGATTACATTCTGCTGCATTAAAAGAGCATGTCAGCTTTCCATTGCATCTTGAAAGAAGCCTGAATATTTCTAACCCCACCAGTTCAAACTGACATTTTTCTAGTGTATAATACTTAGTAACCCTGTACTTCTATCAATAAGTAACAACAACCATACAAATATACACCAGTAGAAGGAAGTATTTATAAATAAGTTATTGCAGTACCTCACTGAAATGAAGGGTACCATTTAGAGGGGTCAGATCATATCTGGCTGCTTCCTCGAGAATCCATAACACTGTAACTGCTCCTCTTCCTCCCTGACTTCGACTTACATTGAGCAAAACAATTGCAGCAGAGTCATCAGGTGTCTCAGGTTCCTTCACAGTTACCTGATGGAGAAAGAGAAGGAGAATATGGGAAAGACTGTATTGAAAAAAGTCAAAAGCTGCATTGATTATGTCAAAAAACATGGATACATGTTTAAGATAAACAGTGGAGAACATTATCAATGACAATTCTAAATAATAGGAGTGAAAATGGATAGGGACATAACAGGGGTAAGGAGAGTGTTGAATTCTGGTAGCAAGGACTAGTCATTCAAGTGATTTCTGTATGCACTATGATCCAAAACAATTACAGACAATGTCACCAGCAGGCTCAGTACCAGCAAAAGGGAGAGCAGAAGCATTGCAAGAACTAAGATGAGATATGCTTTGTAATTTCTTTCCAAATTTTACTTTCAGTAATGCAGATTATTATACAGACCATCAAAAATCCTTCCTAGGATGTCCTGAATTGTTATTATAGTGAATTAAATTGATTCAGTCATGCAGAAATCTACATTTATGCAGCAGCACTTTCACTGTTACTACCATCCTACACAGCTCAATGAAGACAAGCACTAATATCATTTCAATGAAATCACATCTTCCACTGCAGTGAAGGCTTACAAAAATCAGCTATATGCTAGTGACACGAACCCACTCCAAGTCTAGCAGAAAGGAGTGCAGCCTAAATCAAACTCACATTCTTTTCTTCAAACCTGAATACCCCAACAGGAGAATCATTTGGTGGAATAGCAACAGTTACCAGGGTGTCATTCCCAAGTCTTGCACCACCTGTTACCCTCACCAGGGCAATTTTGAATATCTCAAGGAATTCAACTTCATTGTCATCTATGATTGTAATTTCTATTTCTCCTGTAGCCTGTAGAAATGTTAAAAAAAAAGCAACAAAGCTTCATTTATAATATTCTGCCAATTGTTTGAAAAAAAATTAAAATAGGCAAATTGTATCTAGTAATAGACAATGCTGACCTGTTAATTTTTCTTCTTATGCTTGTATATTTATAATAAGAAGATATAATTTCAGTAGTTGTTTTTCAGTCCATCAATGTAAATCTTTTTTGTTAAAACCAGCAGAATGTTCTGCTTTGGTACTCAGTAGAAAGTGCATGTTGACAATATTGTCAATATTCTGTCAAAATTCTGCACACTATGTATATCCTTCCCTTTGCCAAGGATCACTTATATTCACTTAAAATCAAAATCCCTCGTGTACAATAAGTATTCTAAGGTGCAGCATGAAATTTAACACTTTGTGTGGAACACAGATAAGAAAACATATAGGTTTATTCTGAGAATTTATAGTGAAGGTGGATTTCGCTACAAATTTTCATTATAACAGTGTTTATTATTAGAAGTTATGTCCTCACTTGCCAAAGTACCAAAGACACACAAGCCTATATGGTCAATGGTTTTGAATATTCTGGTTTTCCATGTTAAAAAACTGAAGCTGGGACCATCATTCACATACATAAGGCCATAAATAATATGTTTACAGTGAAAATTATGATAGAGATAAAACAGAAAAAATCTTAAGCTGGTAACCCAAAGTCAGGTAAACTTTCAGCAAGTGAATACCTGTCCATCTGCAAATGTAAGGTTTCCACATGATGGTGTGAAGTCTTCAAAGCTGGCAGTTGAAAGAATGGATTCCCAATACAGAGTTGCTGACCCAAACCTCCCAGCCTGTCGAACAACTGGGAGTTTTAGTACATTTTGTGGTGGTGGTACCTCATAACCAGAAACAGCTCCAGTGATACCCTGTATATTCAAAAAGAAATTGCCGTGTCTCAACAAACTTTTTTTTTTTTAAGTTTACTGGCAGTTAAAAATAAGTGAAGAAATACTTGTAAAATGGTCTGGCCTTAGAATTGACCTTGCTATGAGCAAAAATCTGGATTAAATGACCTCCTGACATTCCTTTTTATGACATTGGTTTCAGCAATGCCAGCTCCATAATAAATTTTGTGTATTATTTGTGACGAACCTCTTAAGAAAGAATTGTTTGTCTGGTATCTGGCCATTTTACCCAGAACAATTTAGTACCATAAAGCTAATCAGAACACTTTCATAAATCATCTGAGAAATCAGAGCGTCTTGCTCAAAAGCCACTTTACATGTTTTTCATTCAGACTTATTTACCTTTGTAACATTAAAATTAAATATTCCTCTGGCATCGTCATTTTCTTCAATTGTTATTTCAGCTATTTCTAATCCAAGCCTCTTCACACTTGGCTGTCCTTCAGACAAAGTGATTAGCTGCACATCAGTAATATTGATTATAAATCCTTCCTGTAATTCTGGAATATTATCCTGAAAAAGAGTTTTAAATGTCTTTTTTTTTAATGATACATTGCAATATAGTACAGTTGACTACTTGTAGGTTGCTACCTGTTCAAAACTTCTCAGTATTGGGGACCATATAACCAATCTCTGGCTTCATACCATAAAGATGAAAAGATACTTTTGCTGAGATTTTGAAATCAAAGCTGACAAGTCAGATTCCAGATCTGCAAGAACAGTGGAAAGCAGTGCTGGCTGTCATCTGTTACTGCTACCTATGAGAAAGTCAGCTAGATCTCAGAAACCAAGCCATGACTTGAAAATCAGTACCTCCATTCTAAATATAGTTAAAGAATATACATAATCTTTTTCATTATTATAAGCAAATTTTTGGATTATAATCAAAGAATTTGGCTCATTCCCAGTGATGAGTATGCAAGGTTTTTTGAAAGAGATGGCTGCAAGAGTCCCAGCACAGCCATTTCCATAATGTTAAGTCATACTACTAGTATAAATTCAGTACCATTTCCATTTCCTTAAAAGATATTAATAGCTTAAGAAATTGTTAGTCTACTCACAGGCAAAATAGTGACTATGACAGAAGCTGTTGTTGCATTCTCTGCCATAATTACTGTTTTCTTTTCCAGTACATAATCCTCATTTTCTGTTGCTCGATTGGAGGGTGGGAGTTCAAAGTTTGGCGCAGTGCTCAACTGGACTGCAAGGTCCCCAACAAATCCTTGTTCTCGAACAATTTGTAGAGTAACAGTAGTTGAATTCTCCTGCCCTATAGTAAGGAGATAGAAAAAATTCAAGATACGATTGTTTTACAATCATAGAATATGCTGAGTTGGCAGGAACCCACCAGGATCATCAGAGTCCAACACCAGAATCACACCATGGGCCTGAGAGAATTCTTCAAATTCTTCTTGAACCCTGTCAGTCTTGATGACCACTTCCCTGAGCACACTGGGTGGTGCTCAGCCACGCTCTGGGTAAAAAACCTTTCCTGCTAGCCAATCTAAATCTGCCTGAACTCAGCTTCATGCAATTTATTTAAGTTCCTGTCACAGGGCACCAGAGAGTGCAGCAATCAGTGTCTGGCCCTCCTCTTCCCCTCATGAGGAAGTTGTAACTGCAATGAGGTCTCCCCTCAGTCTCCTCCTGTCCAGGCTGAGAAGACCAAATAACCTCACCCATTCCTCATACGACTTCCCCTCAAGGCCTTCACCATCCTCATGGCCCTCCTCTGCAAGCTGTCCAAAAGCTTAATGTCTTTCTTATACTGAAGTGACATAAACTGCCCCCAGCACTCGAGGTGAGGCTGCCCCAGGGCAGAGCAGAGCAGAGCAGGACAATCCCTTCCCTTGCCCTGTTGGCAATGCTGGGCCTGATGCCCTCCAGGACATGCTTGGCCCTCCTGGCTGCCAGGGCACTGCTGGCTCATGTTCAACTTGCCACTGACCAGGACCCCAGGTCCCTTTCCATGGTGCTGCTTTCTACCATCTCATTCCCCAGACTGTCCATCCATCAAGAGTTGCCCCATCCCAGGCGCAGAGTCTGTTACTTTCCCTTGTTAAACTTCATACTGGGTGATTGCCCAGTGCTGTACTTTGTCAAGGTCTTTCTAATTTGTTGAGGTCTCTCCTCAGGGACTCTCTGCCCTCAAGGGAGCTCCTCCCAATTTAATGTTGTCAGCAAACTTAGTATTCCCAAGAGTCCTGGATCCAAGTCATTTCTCACAGTATATCACAGTACAAGCTGGCTTGTACTGGGCAATTAATTTGGATATAAATAAGGAAACCAGTCGGTTCCATAAACTGGGCCCTGTGTTGACAGAGAGGAATCTCAATTAATTACCTTCTATCCTATGCTGCAGACATCTCACTTGTCTGGGAGCTGAGCAGCTTTAAAAGATCAGACCAATGAGCTATCTAGTGCTATCAGACCAATGAGCATTTCAAAGCCCCTTTATACAGAGGGGTTCAAACAATAAACTCTATCTGTTGCCACATGGACTTCAGGTGTGTGGTCATCTCTGTCTCTGACCCACCCCCCTTCATGCTACAGCTGTTCATGAAGATGTTGAAGAGAACTGAGACTACGATGAGCCCTATGGAAGCCATATTTCAGCCCTTGGCCTGCTTGATTCTCAGGTCAGCTAACTACCGGAGCTGCTTGTTAGAAGCGCTTCAATTCTGCTCCGTGACACAAAAGTCCTTGAAGAATTCTAGGGCTTAAGCAGATGAGCACACACAAGTGATGAGAACACACAAAACAGTGCCTATATTTGAAGATACTGTGCATCGAAAAACTGGATCTAGAAGAAGAATAAGATATTAAATATCTACAGTTTTATATGTGTATTACACAAATTATTACTTCAACACTTACACTTTTATTCAGTTATCCTTCAAAACTTCTATCTCAGTAATTTGCCTGACCTTTCATGCCATCACTATTGATTCTAACACAGAAAGTGGTATTTAGGGTAGTCATTCTGGTTGTAAATATCACATTTCCTTAACTCAAATATCGAAGAAGTTAAATAGACTTGTATCAGTCAGAATCAGCATCCTTTTGGGAAAGCAGATTTATTTTATCCAATCAATAATGAAACACATGATCTGGTGAAAAGTGGTGCATTTATGACTGCAGAAATAGATAAAATGTAAATAGGCTTGCACTTCAAACAAGTTATTGTAACCAGGTATTATTTCACAGACAGAATTTGTGAATAATTCATTAAAAGTACAACAGTTAAAGACTGGAAAAAAAAAAAAACAACTGTGCAACCAGTGGAAGCTAGGAACCTTCCTTGAATCCTAACTTCAAAGTATAAATGTTTATAATGTGTAAGAAATTAACAGAACCCCATACATTACTTCTAGGTGCTAATAAAGGAGCAACACCAATTCACCTGAAAATAAAACATATTAGAATATTTTACATGTGATAATATACTCTGATGAAAAAAGTATTTTTTGTATATCTAATTTTTTTAAATGGACAGAATATTAAATTGTTAGAAAATTCTAACTGGATTGTTAAAGTATGAATAGCCTATCAGGTAACTGCGGGAAGAGCCCCAAAAAATGCCAGCTAGCTCCCTGAACCAGGAGAGAGGGAAGAAGCCTGCCTGTCAGTTCTCCTCTGATCAAGTGCCTGGGAGATCTTTTTCAACTTGTGCCTGGAAGGAAAACCAAATCAAACATGTAACTGCAAGCAGAAAAACACCACCTTTTTCATGAAGTACAATTCACTCCTGCTCTGCTTCCTTCCTTCCCCTAGGCCTCTGAGCAAAAGACTTCCCTTTTTGAGCCACTTCAAGGGGAAAGTCTTTCTATGCAAATTATTTTAAATATAGCAATCTCACTAAATGGGCAACTTCTGCTTTTTATATAAACAGAAGTATTTTATGCATTTGTGATTTGCAACTTACCTCTCAAGAATGGCTGAAGAATATGATGTATGCAATGTGAAATACAGCATAATTACATATTTTAAGGGATATTTATGCTATAAATAATAAAATATTGCTGATATATAAAAACTTTAATAAAAAACTGATGATATATATACATATAAGTATATATGTATGTATATATATACATTTATGTAACCAGTGTTATAGCGTTAAAAATGCTGACTTTGAAAAAACATACATTTTTTCCTAAGAATTAAGAAACAGACTTACCTTCTGGCTCTGTGATTTTAACAAAGAGAGACTCCAT
This sequence comes from Agelaius tricolor, assembly GCF_023055355.1. NCBI lineage: Eukaryota > Metazoa > Chordata > Aves > Passeriformes > Icteridae > Agelaius > Agelaius tricolor. The sequence goes on along the minus strand of NW_027269287.1, from coordinate 6,261,321 downwards.
GTGCCATTCAATCACACCATGTGGAGAGTCACTGGGTAAAATGCTAAGTACAGCTCTTGCCCTTTCGGGATCAATGACAGCTCCTTTTGTGCTGTCTTGAACATCCACAGTGGTAACACGCGTGAGTATGATTTCCACTGCCTCTGAAAGTTCTGCAACACTGTCCGCAAGAATTGTCAGGGTGATTGTGGACAGGGCCTGACCTTCTGAAAATGTAACCTAAAGTTTTAGAGGAAAAGCAGAAAAAAAGTCAAATTTCTTGTCAGTGTTAGTAAACCTAGAGTTTTATTCTGTAAACTGTTTCAGTTATAAAATGCATCTACATACACACATACATATCTTATAGAATCATAGAATACAAGGTTGGAAGGGACCACAAGGATTATGTGGCCCAATCTTTCTTGGCAGTACCAGAGTCTAACCAAGATGGTCCAGCATCCTCTCCAGCTCAATCTTAAAAGTGTCTGTTTTGGGGAGTCCACAACTTTCCTGGGAAGGTTATTCCAATGGATGATTGTTCTCATGGTGAAAAATTTACGTCCAGTGAGAATCTCCGCAGGAGTAACTTGCATCCATTACCCCTTGTCTTTTCAACATGACACCTTGTAGAAAGTATTCTACTTTGTCACCACTTTTTAAGTACTGACACATGGTCTGAACATAAGGTCTCCCTAAAACCTTTTCTCTAAATTGAACAGCTCTCTCATCCTTTCCTCATATGACAGGCTTCCCTGTCCTCTAACCACATTTGTGGTCAGCTCTGGACCCCTACCAGCCTGCCCATATCTATTTTCCATAATGGGGACCAAAACTGAACAGCTGTAGCCCAAAAAGTACCACTCAGTAGAGTGGGCTAATGACTGCTTTATCTCTGCTGGGAGTGGCCTTGTTGATGCTACCCAGAAACATTCTGGTGGATTGCATCAATGTTCATATTCATGTTTATAATGTTTATATTGAGTTTATTGACCAGGAGAATCCCCAAGTCCCTTTTCCTGGAGCTAATCCCCAGTCAGGATAGATGCCAGTGGTTGCTGGACTCCTGAATTATGTTTTCCATAATGCAACATTTGCTCCCAATGAATATTCCAGTCTGCCCAGGTCTTCCTGCTAGATGGCTCTCCAAAGAGTCCACTTCCTCACATCGTCAAACTTCATCAGAGTACACCTGATCTCATCACCTACATCACTTATGAAGATATTAAACACTGCTGGGCCCAATATTGATCCCTGAGGGACCACACTTGTGACAAGTTGCTAGTTTGAAAAGGAGCTATTTACCACCACTCCCTGGGGGCAGCAGTAACACATTACTTTATTTAGAAAAAATCCAGAGCAAGATGTATCAAAAACCTTGAAGAAGTCCAGGTAGACAATGGCTTTTTCTTTTCTTAATAAACAGCCTTTATCTCAAGATTTTTCTCTTTCTCCTCATCCTGCTGAGATGGGGAGTAAGAGAGAAATAGTTGGAGGTTTTTAGACAGCTAAGGTCAACACACCACATATATCCATATCAAAATAATGAACATATATCTCTTAAAATCATTGCTATGTGAAAAAAATGGCTACTCAACTTATATTTTTCTTCTTCTCCAGATAAAATGATTGATACATGCTTTGTCTATCCATATTCTTATTTTTAAATTCAAAGGGCCTGCCACTTGATTAGGTCTTTCTCAACAAAGAAGATGTGTGTAGAAACACATCTAGTCTAGTCTACACATAATATGTAGGACAAACAGAAATTTCCACTTAATATCATCCTTTCTGACTCTTCCTGCATGGAAAGCTATGCAGTGTACTCATATGGTATGTAGCTGGAATGCACAAGGAGGTACTCTAACAATTTTAGAATGATTGTTTTGGGACCCTTGATTTCCAGTTCATTTATTTTTCTCTTCACTATTTTTCAGGCTTTGTGTCTACTACAGACAGCCAGAAGGTGGAGGATTTTGATTTACAGAAACTGACTCCTGCCAGTCCTAGGACATATAAAGAGCTTTGGCCACAGGAAAAACTGGATTTTAACATGGCTGGGAATCTAAAAGTCTCAAAAACATAGAAAACTGGGACTTGTCATATTCTGCTGGGCCACTTAAGTTCTCCATTGTATTGAAAAGGTCAGGACGAAGAGCAAACATTCCCAGATTCCCACCTATGCAAACAGTTTTACATAGTAACTGAATCTCACAACAGGGAAAAAGGAAGATGTGAATAGGATACTACAGATACACATCTCCTGTGCCTGGACAGCTTTGCAATATCAGGTTCTAGAAGTGTAAGGGTGATGCCGCTTACAGTATCACCGCTTACAGGTATTATGTGCCAGCCAGAAGCAAAAAACATTTGAATCACAGGAAAGGACCAGGAAGCAGGGATTAACAGAAAAGTGGGGCAATCTAACGTGTACTGTCCTTCTCACTCAATACATCTTTTTCTATTGTCTGAGACAATACAGTCAGTGCCTCCCCAATAATAGTGATATTATTAAATACCATTCCTGAAGCTGGAAATACATCACTTATGCTCCCATTAGTGATCCACTCTACTGTAACTCGTCCATATGTTCCTATTAAACGTTCAATATTCAGGGTGATCAAGCTGTCCTGTTCCATTTCTTCAATTTGCTTAAATAAAGAACTCTGGAAAACATACAGCAGCAGAATCATAGCATTATTTTCTTAAAAAGAGAAGTTTCTCTAGAGAACAGGATATTCAAAGGACAGAGACATTGGGCTTCAATAAATTATTCTACTATTAAGCAGCTAAATGCAAGTCTATTGATTAAACGTTCATAACTTAATACTCAACAGGTCCAAACTTTATAAACACAAGAATTTGTAATGTCAGACCTCTTCATCCTGAGGCAAAAATTCAATGGTTTTTGTCACGGTTTTTTTTGGTACAGTATTTTACATCCAAATCATGTGAAGCAGATAAACATGTAGACTTTCAAGACAGACATACTTTTACTGTTGTTACTTTACAAATATTCACTCTCCTCACACAATGTTTCATTTCAGTGATGATTCTTCTGTGTTGTATATCTTCATTATGCATTTAGTACATATATCTGTTTACATAACTTCTACAATATTTGATAACTTAAGAATCAACAACTCCAAATAATACTTTTAGTCTGATATTTTCTCCAAAGTCTCCAAAGTTTTTATTTTGTTCAGGCAGATGGACTCATCCTGTGGCATAACTATTTTAGAGGAAAAGAATCTTTACTTAATTCCCTTGATTAACCAATCAATATAGACTATGATGATATCATATATGCCATCTGATAATTTTTTAGGTTGCTGCAAAGTAAAACTGATAAAATAATGGGTTATTCTAAATGTAAGGGGATTATAAAAAGCCCACAACAGGGACAGACTGGAACTGAGTTTCTATTACCTGTCATCTATATAACCAAGTAACAATGCTAAATGGAAGTCAAAACCCTTCTGTCTCAGGTTGCTACTGGACTTTAGAAAAAGAATCCTGTCACATGCAATTTAAGTATGTTTGTGTTCTGTTATTCAGAAATTATATATACATATTTTAATGATTTACCTTAAAAGTTTTACCTGGGCAAATGCAATGACTCCATAGGCATTGTCATTGGGAGGAATAATTATGTTAACAAAACTGTGGACACCAATCTCTGCACCTCCTTTAGGGTTTTTCAGGCGCACTTGAAAACATTCTTCCTCCTCTGGGATGATGTCATCCAGGATATTGACTGCTATCACAGCTTCCATGTCCCCAGGCTCAAATATCAATTCACCTGAACTAGCATACAAACAAACACATCAAGTAATTATAAACTAAGGATATGATTAACAAACTTTGAAAGCACTACTGAAAATTTAAAGAGCATTTTTGATGCTGAAATTGTTGTTTATTTTCCTGAGTAAGTCAAAGAGGTTGTGGAATTAGTGTTGGGCTTGTTTTTATTCTTAATTACAATAGAACATATAGTAACTGAGTAACTGATATTTCTTATTAATGTAATGTAATTTAATTTATCCCAAATAAAAGCTTCAATATCCAGTTTAACTACAAGTCCTTTTATTACATATTTTAAAGCAAGTTGAGAGAAGTTTGACTTCAGGTTAACTTAAGTCTACCTGTGAAAAATTCTCTTTAGTGTTAATAAACACATCACACAGAGGAGCCTATTATGGTCTTCACTGTAACAAAAAGACCACCAAAAAGGAATGCAAGAGCTGGGATACAAACCAAAAAGCCTACCTAGGTATAAAATCTGACTGGTTGGAGACAGTTGTCAGCTCATAAATCTGGGAGCTGGATTCAACGGAAAGAGCAATCAAACTCTTGCTGGAGTTCAGAGACTTTGTAGTAGTGAAAATGATATGATCTGCATATGGGGCTTCCAGCATCAGAGAGAACTGGTTCCCTTCCGAGTTCCAGGAGTACAGTGCTGTTGTGTCCTTACCAGAGAGGAGGATGTGAACTACATTGAGCAAGGAAGAGAAAAAAAGACATATTCAGTGATATATTTAAAATTTCTTGTAATATCAGAAATGCTCAATTGTTAAAAGTATCTCTTAAAATCTGATAAATAATATGAAAATTGAACGCATATATTTCTTCAATTCCAGTACTATAAACAAAATCTCACCTAAACCTGAAGGAGGTATGAAAACATGGATGTTTCTTACAGCAGAGACTGGAAGAGACTGAAAGTGTCTGAAGGTAGACTGCCCTGTCTCCCAGATGAAAATTTCAGAATTTCCAGTTTCTACAAAGGGGAAAAATTACAAAACATACATTATACATACGTTATATTGCTGCCTCTAATCACACACTGGTGGCCATTCAAAGGCAGAGGTTGGCAACTTTAATTACAAAGTGAGACCAGTGATTGTATCTTCCTTTTTACTTGCATAACTCCAGAGCATGATTTCCCATTAGATGATTTATTCCATGACATAATTTAAGGGTTTTTCTGCACACATTCACATAAAAGAACAATAAAAAACCCAGCAGACAACAGTCAACGGCAAAGAAACCTATGGACTGCAACACACACATTCAAAGAGTCACAGTGATGCAGACATAAAACAATGTCTAAAGTGTCATACTAGTAATAAAAATGTATTTTGCTGAACAATGCTCTTTGCATATAGCAAAACTCGGGAAAGCTTAGAAAGGGTGCAATGAGCAGCTAGATGAATAGAGTTATTATTCCCTATTGTTATTGGGAAAATATTTCATTAGCTTCATAAATATTTGAGAACATACACAATGCTTTCATTTTCTGAGGTACAAATCACAGATTACTTTGGTAAGATCCTTTTCAGCAAATTGTCATCCAGCAGTAATATTTTAATCTCTATCTAAACCCCTTTTATTCCAAATACCTTTGCTATCAAACAAGCCAGCACATACTTAGCAAACTCAGTGTTTGTTTTCTGATAAATACCTTTTGCAACAATTAAATATATATCAGATCCAGAAGTCCAGGCCTCCATGTGTTTTATTTCTTTTGCTGGTAACTGATGAAGATTCCTAAACTCATTATTCAGCCATTGGTACAAGAGTACATTCTGGCTGGTATTTGACAAAGAAACTAGTAAGTACATAATGCCTCCTCGGGGAAACAAGGCAATGCTCAGAGCTTTGTAAAGTGGTAGTTGATGATGCAGCACAAATATATCTTTATTCCACTGGAAAACCTGCAAAAATAGAATATGTATTTTATTATATATTTATAAAAAGCACTAAGAAAAAAGAAATTAAGTGTTTTGATGAGAAATTGGAAAGACTTATAATTAACTGATTTCCTCATTTCTATAGTGGATCCTACATTATGGTGGAAGCACACTGATAAGCAACTGTAAGTAACTACCTTACTGAAAGTGCCTGTGCATCTGTTCTTCAGATGAACAGGTTTATGGTCAGATGCTATTTCTATCCCTATAGGTATTTAATGTAATAGACTTCAAAACAGAAATGACAGTAGCAATATAATCAAAATAAGTCTAAATTACATGTTAATTTAAGGAGTGTTGTTACCTTTAAACAAGTCTAGAATTTCATGTCTTAAAAATCTATAATAGAAATGTAACTAATTTTTCAGGAATACATACTTACTGTTTTATCTATATTTTCTTCATATTTCAAACTGAAAACTAATCAAACTACCTACATCAAAGCCATGAAGACAAGTGTGCTCTAACCTGGATGGAACTGAAACTGGTGGTATCACTCACAAAAACCAAATAGTCTTCTTCATCCACAGCAAAATGTTTGACAAGTGTGGTATCCAAAATAGAGAGGGTCTGTAGCTACAAGGAAAATATGGCAAAAATGGTATTTTGAAGTCAGTTCAAGTTCATACATATGCACACAGAGATTTAAAAACTGTAAACATACAAAACATGTATAAAATAATATATTAAAATTTTCATAGATGTAATTTTATAGTTTTAAAAATATATATGGGATCATTTTACAAAATTAATATTGGTTATCATACATTTTTCAGAAAATGCTCTATGACTTCATTACTCCACAATTTCTTTGTTCACTTCCAAGGTCATTTTATCTCTCCCTCAAAATATGACTATAAAAAACATTAGACAACAAGCTTTAATAACTGTCATGGTTTAGGAATGGTATTTCTCAGTTTAGTATTCCCACTGAAACACTCCAAACCCTGCTGCCTCTTCCTTTCCCCCCTGCAGTGGGATGGAGAGGAGAATTGGAAGCACAAAAGGTGAAGATCATGGGTTGAGATAAGGACAATTTACTGCAAACAGCAACGTGATAAGAAAATTAACAGTAAAAACAACAATAATAATAGCAGAGGGTACAAGAGAGGCAAAATTCACATGTGAAAATGCTCACTATGCAAAACCCATCAATATGTGAACTGCACCCAAATACCCCAACCCCCAGGAGAGTCCTTTTCCCCTGTCAACAGAAAATGACATGAGGTGGTATAGAATAACCTCTGGACTCCAGCCATACCCCCTCTCCTGGCTACTGCAAAATTAACCCTGCCCTGGCCTAAACCAAGACAATAACTTACATCACTGACTCATGCAGAGTGTTCAGTTGCCAAACTATCTGAGAATAGAGTTCTTTTTCCCAAAACATGGTGGAACAGAAGGGCTTCACAAAGTCCTTTCTAACCCCATTATTTAATGAATTTCTAAGTAACACAGATTTACCTTCAATAGTTTGCGTCCAGGCATGAATACATATACACTGCTGTTGGAAGCTCTCTGACTGCTTCCTCCATGAGTAATCACAAGGTAGGGAGAGGCATGGATTTGGAAAGACACACAGCTTTTAGGATTCCACATACTGAAATTCTGAGAGAAGAACAAAAATGCAGAACTGAAATGTCAAAGTTTTATTAAGCAGCATGGTTAATGGTGGTGTCTGTAAGCAAGCATTTACCTCGATGGCAACAAAAACTCCTTTCCACTGGTAGAGAGTAGAAAACACAGATGGAGGTGAACGCAACAGGACACCATACAGGTTTTTTTCCAATTCAAAGAAACACCAGCTAGCTGCTGACTCTTCCACAAAGCTTTGCACGACAGACAGAACACTGATACTATCCCCTGCAATACAGTATAAGAAAAAAGTATTTATCTTTTCGGTCTTTTACAACACCATTTTCATTATTTATTTGTGAAAACCAAATCTAGTATCGGAAATCACAGAAGATTCTGAGTTTAAATGGACCAACAAGGACTATCAACTCCAGCTCTTAAGTGAGTGGCTCATACAATGGTCAAACCCACAATCTTGACATTTTTAGCACCATGCTCTAGATGCCTAATCTATATTGTTTCTAAATAGTTGGTATAAGTGCATGTAAATGCATGGACATGATATAGCACTGAGGTTGTACTGAGTTAAATAATAAATTAATTTCTCATATATTACTATTACATATGGAGGATGCATAGGCAAATTGAGTGTGATTCAGAGTGACTCAGTTTGGAATTTAGGTAGTGAGAAAATTAACTAGATAAGAAGAAATAAAAAAGTGACAAAGAAACTAAAAATGTGTTTATCCTCATTTTCTCTCTCATCACAAGTAGTAGTCATGGCAATAATATTCTTAAATGGCCTAGTCATTCAACACTTAGAGAAAATAGTGTATTTTATATTATTTAGAAAAATCCAGAATTACAAGTAGTAAAGAATAGATGTATAAATCAAAGGTCTTGTGAAAATATATAAGCAACAGGAAGAGCAACACAGATTGTTGAAACAATGGCAGCAATGGCTGATGACAAACTGACTCTTAAGCAGCCAAGATCTTTTATCTAATGAATTTTGATATCATAGGAATATTATAAGTGAATTTTCATTCCAAAGTTATATCTCCTGTATGTTTGGTTACTCTGTAGCTATCTTTACTCTGAAAACAGCAACAGATGCTCTTGATAAAGTGAACGTACTGATGCCAAATGCAGTATCCGACAATGTCTCCCACTCAACACTCACAGATACGTTGAGCCCATTACTCCGTGAAACTTTCAAATAAACCGTAGTGTTTGCTTCTTCAACTGTGAAGATACTTGTCCTAAATTTGAGAATTGTGAAATAAATTTTAAGATGCATTATTTTTATAGTACAAAAATAGGATTCTTACTGTACATTTTCAGCACAGAATATGCAATAAAAAGAAAATACTGGGTTTGCTCTGTGGTGGACAAATACTAATTAAGGTTGCCCAATGTTTCTTCACACAAGACTTTGACAAAATCATGGGAAATTCAAAAAAATCTTAAACCAGCCTGAAATCTAACACACAACTGTATGGGTGAAGCTGAATGATTTCTGAAAACATCATTCCGTATCATTGACTAATATAATCATAGAATGGTTTGGGTTGAAAAGAACCTTAAAGATCATCTTGTTCCAGCCCTCCTGCCATAAGCAGGGACATCCTCCCCTAGACCAGATTGCTCAGAGCTCCATTGAACCTGACCTTGAACACCTACAGGGATATGGCATCCACGGCTTCTCTTGCCAGTGCCTCACCACCCTCACAGTAAAGAATTTCTTCCTGATATTTAATCTAAACCTACTGTCTCTCAGTTTTAAGCCATTCCCTCTTGTCACTACATGCCCTTGCCAAAAGTCCCTCTCCAGCTTTCAGATAGGCTTCCTTTAGGCACTAGAAGGCTGCAATTGGGTCAGCACAAAGCTGCCTCTTCTCATAGCTGAACTATCCCAATTCTCTCAGCATTCCTCAGAGCACAGGTGCTCCATCCCTCTGATGAACTGAGTGGCCTCCTCTGGTCTTGCTCCAACAGCTCCATGTCCTTCCTGTGCTGAGGACCCCAGAGCTGGAGGCAGCTCTGCAGGTGGGGTCTCACCAGAGTGGGGCAGAGGGGCAGAATCCCCTCCCTCCAAAACTGCCCACAGGGATTTGGATGCAGCCCAGGATGCATTTGGCTTTCTGGGCTGCAAGTGCCCATGGCTGGCTCATGTCCAGCCCCTCACCATGTCCTTCAGAGCAGGGCAGCTCTCGATCTGTTCATCCCCCAGCCCGTACTGGGGGTTGCTCTGACCCAGGTGCAGCACTTTGCACTTGATCTTGTTAAACCTCATGAGATTCCCAAGGGCCACTTCTTGAGCTTGTCCAAGTAAGATTAGCTCATTTGGTTCTGAAAAAACAGCCCTGAGTGAGAGTGTATCTTACACAGCCTTAAATAAATAGGTAAATTTATAGGTAAATCAGAAAATTTCTGATTCCTGAGACACTGGTTTATGGTTTGGAATTTCTAATATTGATTACTGCTAGTGAAATATTTGGGGAATAATGAAGTACTCTTTCAAGGAAAAATGCACAGAAAAATCAACATTTCTAATGGTGAATAGTCCATTTTAAGAGCTTTTCTGCTCTTCTGTATAGCAGTAATGATATTTGACAAATAGTGTCATTTTTAAAATCAGAAAGTTTAAAACTGGATTCCTAATTTTTTTATTAAAGGGAAACTATCTCTATGAATATGAAAAAAAACTTCCTTTTAATTGAATCAGGGTTCAGTACCTATTTGTAACTGGGTAGATGCTGAAAAGCCCCAGTGGAGCCTGGTTCTGTAATATTGTAATCATAGTTTGCACTCTGGTGCCTAGTCTGGCTCCTCCAGTTGGATTGAACAAGGTGACAATAAAGTGCTCATCCAATTCTGGTTCTTCATCCAGGATTGCAGAAATATGCAGTGTCTGACAAGAAACAAGCATAGAAAGCTGCTGAGACTTGACAGCTAATAATGATAATGTTATTCAAGCCATGCTGCTGTTTTTGTTCTTTCTCTGTACAGCTCTGGAGTGCAGGGCAGTACCACAGCAGTTCGTGAACTGGAGAAGGCAGGAATAAGGCCTGGATAGTTCAGGCTGGGGTTCAAAAGTAATCCCCCTGCTGACTTCCATTAGTGCAACATTAGCACGAGCATATCCACGTTCTTTTTATTTTTCCCCTTCTCCTCTTTACTCTTATAATAAGATACTCTGAAGTGTAACAGGTTTTGATCCTTTTTTCTTACTTTTGTTTTGTACTTATTCTACACATTCCTTGATAACATAGTCCCCGTACAGCTACCTGATCACAGCTCAATCAAGGTAGGTTTACTTTACTTTAGTTGTCAACTGAACTATCTCATGGGCAACAGGGTAGTTACATTTCTGGTAACTACCTGGGGATAAAGAAGGAAAAAAAGGCAACAGAGAAATATTTGAAATACTCTCTTCTTGGTGTTTTGTTCCCTCTACTGCACCATGGTGGATAAGAATAGGATTGTCTCAAGGGGGTCTCAAATCAGCAGAGAACTCTCTAGAAAGAAATAGATGTTTTCACTGTCATCTTCCCAATTACCCAAAGAGGTGAAAGTTACAGTAGTACACGTAGCTTTGCCTTAAAAAAATTATTTAGTAATAACAGGTCTGGAATTAAAATAGAGCTTACAACATTTTAGATCTCTATTTACTTCTTCAATAAACCATATTTAAAGACTCTATTGAGAAATCTTAACCCCCCTACTTCTCACAGATCTGCTAAACTGGCCATCACTGAGTTGTCAAATGCATTTTAGGTTCAGAAACTGAAAACCAGTGTTTTCAGAAAGATTTGTTTCAGATCCTACTCCCCTAAATATAATGTACTAACCTGTTATTGACACACTGAAGATAGCGCATTTTCTAGCTGAAATTCTTGTGGGGACAGTTTAGAAGAAGTGGGATTAATACTGCCAGAAAAATAAGTAATTTTAAATTTCTAAAACTCTGAAAGCTATTCACCTTTTGCCTCTGCTGCAGCATACTCTTTTCAGTTCAGGCCACATAAAGGAATAGTATTTTTAATTCCACTGTGATTATTTACAGTACAAAATTATGACTGCATGTCAAAGTTTATCTTTCAGTTACATGCTAAACACATATGAATAAATGGTCCTATACACACATCATACTATATACCCATTATATTGTTTTCAGTTTATCTGAACTATTACAGAGAGAGAAATATCTAGAGAAAAGCATATTTAATTTTTCTGCACTCCCACTAGCTCAGTTTATTCAGAGAATTAAGGAAAACATAAGAAAAAAATTAATACATGAAAAACCACAAACATTGCTGAAATGTTTCAAATAATTTTTTAAAAAGCCTTCTTCACTTTTTGTGTTATAACTACCATATTACCTTAAATCTGACTCCCTCTTCCAGCACAATGTATCCTTGAGAAGGGGCCAAATCCACTGATGGCTCTGAAGAATTAATTTCACTTACAAGATACTGAACAGACACTGTTCCAAATATTCCCTGAGGAGGTTCTCTAATAATATTTAATACTGCAACACTTTCCATCAGATGGAGAGCTGTTTGCTCTCTTAGGAAGAAGTGATCACTGTTATTGAATGACAAAATTCCATGTCCATCATCATTGGCAAATATAGTAATTGTGGCTGTTGAAAAATAAATAATAGAAATATGTTTTAATTAAAATAATAAAATATAATTGTACACAAATAAATAAATATATACACAAATCTACTCTTTCTTTAATATAATTATATTGCTTTTATGTCCTGATACTACTTAGCAGAATATGTAAGTATTTTGCTTTATCTAGGAAGATTTCTAGAAAGGAAGAATCTAGGCTCTCTTATTAAAACATCCAGTTTTTGCATTTTCTGATTCCTTATTTTACATATTATTTTGTTAGTTTTACAATTTTCACAGTGATGTTTAAGAATTTCCAAATGAGATTAATAATTTACCATAGGAGTACACTGGTACTCCTAAAACTTTCTAAAACATGATTATTCAGAAGAATGAAATTAAAGAGATACAATTCTGAAGAATGAGAACATCAAAACTAAGTTTTACCTGTTGTGTTTTCCCCTAATTCCAGGCCAAATGAGGGATTTGTTAGAATTAACTGGAACTTCTCAACACCTTCAGGAATATCATCATCGCAAATCACAACAACAACAGATTTATTCCTTTCTCCATCAGCAAAAAAAAGAGTCTAGCATTGAAACACAGAAAGCATTGAATATTCATTAGCTGATAATGCACACAGAAATTTTAAACTAAGGTTAAGCAGAATTGCCTTAAATAAGGAGGAAAGAAGAGGCAAGAAGAGTAATTTCTATGTCAATTTTTATAATAATTTTATAAATTGACTGAAAAAGAAGCAAAACAGTTAAATAGTTTAGCACATCATAGAGTGAGGACAAACAAGAGCAATTCACTTTGAAAGTTGTTTTGCAAAAAATATTAAAACTTACATGATATCTTATATTCTCTTTCTAAGCAAATTGCATATGAAATAGATGTTTCAAAGTTTAAAATGTGTCTTATATTTAAAAATGCTTTAGTACTAAAAAAGAAAGAAAGAGTAAAATAAGATGACTAAATCTATCTCTATTCAGATGATCAGAGCAACTGAAAGAAGTTGAGAAATATAGCTGTACTAGTGACCATTCTGCAGAATAAATAAGATTATGTTCTTTTCAAGAAGTTGAAGAAACAAAAACTACTAGAGTTAAAATTTGCTTCTTACCCTTGAAATCACATTAAAATCCAAACCCAGTTGTGCCTCCAAATTTTGGGCATAAAAAAACACAGACACATTTCCATAAGATCCTTTGTTTCGGTATGCCATTATGGTCAGATTCCCATGAGTTTCATTAACTGCAAAACTAAAACAAAAACCAAGACAAATTCTCAGTGCTCACTGAGCATGCTCTTTTAATAAGATGGTAGATAGATAATTTTTATATTTTCACTTAAAATCATCCCCTCTACCTTTTAAGAAAAAGTGCCTGTTTCAGCAAAGCCACTTGTCTAATGAAACCATTATACCTTTTTTTTCCTATCAAAATGGACTTGAACTAGGTTAAGCCTGTCTATGAGCATGGATGCCTTTTCCTAGCTCCTGGAAATCAGCGAAAAAGATCTGGGAGATGTCAATGTGCGTGCTTACACGGATGCAGAGGCTGGGGCACTGGATGGAGACTTGAGGGAGTGATGGAAGTCCACAATACCAAGGGACAATAGTGAAAATAAATACATGGTAGCATGAGATTTCTGAGTAAACATGCTGCAAATGTTGGGTTTCTTGTGTGGGCATTATCTTTTTGTGGGCACTATCTATTCAGTCCCACTGAACTGAATAATATGTAGTCAGCTCAAAGATCTTTTCCTAACGTTAATAGGAGGTCTCACTGTTAACAGAAAATGAAAATAGTTGGGCAACACTAATCATTAACTCCCATAGGGAGTTCTTCAAGGTGACAAGACTTACTTGGTATTTTCCCATTCAACTACTCCGCTTACTCCATCATTAGCATCAATAATAATTTGAGAAGCTAAACCTTCTACATCTAAAAGGGAAAACAGAAAGACAAGTATGTAAGAACCACAGAGTTAATTTTCATTATTTTCAAGAATAACAGAAAGCTTTTCTTTATATCTTTACTTATTTTGTAGAAGAAAAAAATAATTTTCCATTTCCAAAATGTAGAGGAGAAAAGGCAGTGAACAGGATACTTGGAAAGGCTTCAAGAAAATCTGTCCTTAGTAGCTTACTATTAGAACTGCAACACAGGGCCTTCAATTACCACCATTTTGTTCAATATATGAAGAAAAAAAAAAAAAAAGAAAAAAAATTGAAGAAAACTCATGGCATGGAAAAAGTAGAAAATTACAAAAGCAAGATTTTCATCAAGTCTTAATTCATTGTGTGTTTTTCTTATGATGATATTTAATGTTTTGCATACAGTGCCATTCTGAATATTGGAGGAAAAATGAGTAAAAAAGAATAATAAATGATCCAGTATATCATCTCATAATAATATTTTAGTGGCTGATAACAAATCTTAATGGCACACACCACAGATTTTGCTATAAAAAAGAATTATTAATTTCCTTTTAGTTAATGTATTGTAAGATTCTATTACCATATAAAAACACATGTTTATTCATAATAACTTTGCAAGATTATTGCATGTATTGCCCTGTGAAAATACTGAATAATAGATTAATGCTGGCAATTTCCACTAATTTCACAGACCAGAACTTGACAGTCAGAACTTGATTCTTCTGAGAAAATAATGCCTTATTTTGTTTAAACAGCATCACATGAATATCTCAATTTACTTCAATTAAATGTTAATAAAAATTAAAAAGAAATTAAGATTGACAATTCCTACAAAACAAATTGACTCCACTAAATCTGTAGTAAATATACTATTTTTAGATCCATCTGAGAGATTTCTATTAAATCAGATAAAACTTAATAAAAGTAAATGATCACTGCCTTGAATCCAAATCTAACACTATGAGACAATGACAAACATGAATAGCAGCTGCAACACCTCTATACAGATAGCAGAAAGGTTTAGAAATTCATAGGGATTACAGTGCATATAGACCCTTCAGATTCCTAACTGGTGTTTTCCCTCATCATGTCATAGTCTGATCAACTCACTCAAGACCTATAATACTTCACTTTCAACATCAGACCTCTAATTTCACATCTGGCATCTCTCCTCTCTCCTGATGACCTCCTGCCATTTTACCCTATCTTAATTCTTTCTTCTATCCATTAAGTTTATTCATTTTTCTTTCATCATTTTCAAGTTTTGAACATTTTCCCTTTTCTTAATTCCTTGCACTTTTGTATTAGAGTTGGGCCTTTTCTTCCACCTGTGCTAGATGATGGAATGGAGTGAGAGCAGCATGAAGAACACAGAACTGTCCTTTATGTTTCCTGCTTCTGCTCCATATCCAGAAAGTCTCAGATCAGAAATAAAGGTCACTTAAGTATCATGTGCAGGACACCCATCACTTTTGATATTAGACACCTAGAATTATATCAAAGGTTTTCTACGGAGAACAGGATTGCTAAATCCTAAAAAAATGCACTGAATCAACAAGGATTTGAATTCTCAATCATAACAAAGAAAATACACAAAAAGGGAAAACAAGATTAGAAAATAGTCTGATAACAGAAGTAATTGTGACATTTTAAAATGAGGACAAAATTTTGCCTCATATTATCTGATCATCATAAGTACATCAGAGTCAAATGGTCATACTCAGACTGCTAACCACTTATGGCAGAAGGTAAGATTATATGTCGCTCAGAACAATTTAAATCAGGAAATCCTTCATACTTTTATGTTACTCTTTCTGTGTTTTAAATTTTAGACTCAACAATCAGAGCTCAGTCTATACAGCAGCAATCAGTCTTGCAAGTTACCTTTCAGTCTGTAACGAATTAATTCTGTCACTTCAATACGCATGCAAAGAAAGGGAAAAAGTCATAGAAGATGTTAGAAATAATCAGCATAATTAGTTACTGGTGTCACAGGATAACCCAACTGTCTTTAAAGCCAATGGCAGCTGTGCTACTGAGTTAGGCAGCAGAATGAGGAACTCAATAAGCAAGCAATTAATGAAGTTCTGTGGAAGAGTAGGAACACAGTAGATCATGACTCCTAAAAGTAAATCTGATAAAAAGTAATAAAAAGATACTTTTGAAACAGTGAGTAAAGGAACTTGAAGGAATTCTTTGTACATATTTGTTTCTGTCATTTACAGAAATTAAAATCACATTAACACAGTGCCAACACAACTTTTGAGATAACTGTGTTCTCTAACTAGTAATTACTAAATAACTCCTCTGTGAAAATTGTCTTATAATTTTTACAGGGCTTTAAAAAATAGTGTAATAATGACTATGTTTGATGTTCTACAATGTTTCTTGCAGAATACCTTGTCTCATTTTGGCTTATTTGGGAAGTGGCAAGTGGAAGAATGATATGCCAGAGTAATATAATGTGCATTCAACAGATATAAAAATAAAATTAATCATAATGATTTGTAAGTTGTTTTACCCAGCCTAGGTGGGGAGGAAGTTGAATGGTTCATGATAAGTTCCACTGAAGTTAAATTAACCAAGAAGAATTCTTGTACTTCTGGTACATCATCCTACAAAACACAAATCCAGTATATTCTCTTTTCATTTTCTTTAAGAAACAATCACAGAATTTGTCAAAAAATAACACACTAGAAGTCTCTAACCTTATAGCAAATTAGAATTAATTTATGTTTCCAATTTCCTGGAACATTTTTACATAAAATGTAAATTATGAAGTAAAACATTACATTTAATGGAAAATACTGTGGTGACACTGAACTAGATATGAATAGATATCTGCTCCATTCTGCAGGCACAAATGGCAATTACTGATAAAATAAGAGCCAGTAGCAAGAAATGAATGACACTGATCTGAATATCAGAAAATAAAGTCATTATGAGAGAGTTAAATTTCACTTAACTATAAGTAGCACTCTTCTGTTATTATCTGTCCTTCTGTGATTTTATCATTAAAGAACAAAGCAGTCTTTCTAAATTACCATAAAATCAATAGCTTCAAATAATACAGCATACAAGATTCAGGTTCCAAAATATTCCTTTTCAATTGTCATACCAATAAGTATAGAGTGAAAGGATATAGAATTTACCTCTAGAATAGTAACATTTATGGCAGCTGATGTTTCTCCTTCTTTCAAAACCACTGAGTCAGAAACAGCTACATAATCAGCTCCTGGTTCAGCCAAGGTCCCCTCTGTCTGATTACTTAAGGAGACCAATCCTGGAACTGTGGCATATGTAACATTGATAGCACCTGTTTAAAACGTGACAAAAAAATCCCCACTTTTTTTCAATTCTTATGAAATGTTCACTAGAATAGACAAAGAAAATAGACCAAATGCTCATTGAAGAAATGGAAAGCCTAACTACAAACCAGGGGATTAAAATACTAATCTGAAACCAATGGGACTTATTTCTTTCAGTCCAACCTTTAATAATTTGTCTTAGATTACAGGACTCAGAAGGCATTAGGACCCAATGTATTCATCTATTTGAGGTGCTGTGAACTGCAAATATTACATTACATCTAATGTATTAGATGTGGGACATCTAATGTATTATTAATACCAGGTTTGGTGTCAAGGGAAGTAGAGTGTTTCAGGAACGACTGATGTCTAAGAAAGGCTCTAAGGAGAGTTCTGAATTTAGTTTCCTTCCCAAATAGACTGACAAAGATATTTATGGAGAATAAAAATTACAGGACACATTGATTAATTTTACTAGAGGGAAAGCTAGACTTTTTTTTTAATTATTACAAAGCCACATCTCACGAATCTGCCACAGTAAGTCAAGTTGCAAATTTAAAGAGAGTGATCCTGGAGATAAAATGAAAAATGAAATTCAAAGTTAGTCTGTATGAAATAAAACATAAGATATAATAGAATCTTCATTTTAATAAATAAATATGGAGTTCAATTGAGAGATTTTACATTTACAATGGAAAATTAGAATTTATTAATATTTTCTTAAGTAGCATTTGAAAGGTAATTTACATACTGATTGACATTATAAAAGAAATGGGAAAAAAAGAAATGATATTTAAATTCCTCTGCAAATCTGTAGTGTGCCCAGATCTTGAATGTTTGTTTCAACTGATCACTTCACCTCAAAACAAAGAAAACAAAAATAAGAGAGATTTTAACAGAGGTCTAAATATAGCCTAAAATGTGAATAGAAAATGATTATGTATGCTATCTCTCAATGGAAGTCAAAATATTCAGGAAAAAAACCAAAAAATAAATTTAGGCACACATTGCATTATTGAAGTTAGTACCACTTAATTTGATTTTAAAAGGAAAATTGAAGTAAAAAGAAATACAGAATTCTTAGGAGAGGCATAAATTGAACTCAGAGGTGACAGTGCAATTTTTTCCTAAGCTGTCAGATTCTGGAAGTTTATAGAGGAGATGTTGTAGGAATGATAATTCCATACAAGCTCCTTTTCTCATGTTTTTTTTATTTCTTCTGGACAGACAATTCAACACAGATTTGCTGGACATAAAAATACAACCCTAACAACCAACTAGCTATGGCACAGCTCCCAGACTTCCCTTGCTGTGGAATTAAAGTTTATGGCTTCAGTTTTAACTAAAACTTAGTTTTCAAGCCGGCAGTAAAGAGCCCAGAAGTTCTGAAAACACAGTTGTATCCAAGGTTTTCCAGAATTTCTAGCCTCTCTGTCATGGCTTTCATATGTCTAATGATTTTGAAAACAAAATATAATTTCTCTTGGAGATGTTATACAAACCTAGAGATCCAAATTCTCTGTTAATAAAAAGTTGAACTGTTTTGTTTTCCTCTGGAAGTAAAACCACCCTGGATGGAGAAGCAAAATTTAGTATTCCATGTGGTTCATCACTAGCTTCTACTGTCAGAACAGCTTCATATCCTTGACTATCCAAAACAGCAGCACCAGAAGGAGAAACACCTGCAAAAGAATCAATGGACTACAGTTAGTTGTCTTAGGTAAATCAAGTTTTGTCTTACATTACTACTATTTTTATTTACAAATGACAGTCAGTAACACTGCAAATTAAATCAAACCAAACACATTATATGCTCAATGAATTTTATGGATTGTGTGGAATGTAATTGCATTCTTAATTCTTATATGTAATTGCATTCTTTAACAAGCACAGGAACATTCAATCACAACAAAAATTGTATACATAAAAAGTATAGAGTTCAAGACTGTATTAAGAAATGAGAAATCTGAAGAAACAGTGGACTTCCCTAAACTACTTCTGTTGTAAAAGGAAAGAGAAAAATTTTTTAGGAATTCATTATAATTCCTAAATTCCATCATAATTCATTTATTAAGTTAAAATTGTATTCAATTTCTCAATCATTCTATCAAGAAATTACTGTAAGTGTTGCCTTGATGAATAACTGTATGAATTGATACTTATACTGAAGGATTACAAGAGTAAACAAAATATTAAGGTAAGTTGGCAAGGCACCTATCAGCAACACCATCCATGTCAAGTTAGTTTGGTGTTTACACACTTATTCCAGTTTAACAAAGGATATTTCAGAATGGATGTGGTTTCATGCTTCTTTTCTCATTATAATTTCAATGAAAGAGTAAAATATTCTGACCTCCTCTAATTCAGAGACAGATCAGAAGACAGCTTGAAGATTGTTTAAAAAGATTAAAAATATCCATTTATTTTATGACATCTGTAGCATATGTATACATTAATACACAAGAAGAATCAAGCCTGTTTCAATAAAACATGAACAAATTTTGCATAGCTTGCAACATTTTCAATATTCATAGTCCTACACTTCCAAAATGGTTTAATAAACACAAAGTTATTACACTACTAAATGGCAATTTTAGATACAGCAGATATAGCGGTCTGTACTTCTGCATTACCTTCTGTTTTGATGTTGTATAGGATGATCTGGTATTCTTCTTTTTCTTCCGGAATACGGTCATCCAGCAAGTGGACATATAATGTTGTATTCAATATTCCCTATAAATGTTATTGATAAACTGATTAGTCATTAGTGTACAGAGTACAAGTAATATCACTCTATCATATGCATTTTGAGCAATACCTTTAAGAAATGCCAAGTTAAATACTGAAAACGATAAACTCCCGGCTGTTTAATCATATCAAAACAAGGAAGACTGCTTTAAAAGCATACTTGTTTTGTCAGCTCACTTCAAATTACAATATTCTCTTTTAGCCATTAGATTTTCTTATGGACTCACCTCAGGAAAAAAGAGAATTCCAGAACAGTATTCAAAATTTTGTTCTATGTTATGTCCAACTATCTTCCACTCAACAGTAACATTTCCCAGTCCTGGGGCAGTTCTTACAACATGGAATTGCAGTTGTTCTCCTAGGAACAAATGACAAAATGCAATATTTTGGGATTTCTTCTTCTACAATTCAACTATTAAAATGAAAACAAAAAAATTAATCACAGTTAAACTATTTTTTATGTAAAACCTTAATATTTTTAATAGTGAGCTTCCCAGTAGTTATGTACTACTTTTTTTTTTTTAAGTGAAACAAAACCCTCACAAATCTGAACTCTTTCCTCATAGGTTTTTATGAATTTAGTTCATTCTCAGAAAGAACTATCAAAATATAAAAAACCTGGTACATATGCATAACTGCTATCAAAACATGGACAAAAGAAGAGCAGTATCTGTTTGTGAACTACACATGGAATAAATGCCCTACACACAGCTTTAACACAGTTTTCTACAGCAGCTAAGTGGCAAGGAATAGACATGTTCCTAATATCTTGTGTAGTAGTGTCTTGTGACTTCAAATAATGCATGTGTAAAAATGCTTGCAGCTACCCGGAAGTTCCATTTATGTGAGTTAGAATTTACAAATGTTACCAGTTTCTGGATGTTAGAAAACATCCAGAAAAAAAAAACAATTAATAATTTTAAAAGGGCAGTATTTAGAAGCAAAACATTAATGTTTGCTAATTTTAAAATTATTTTAATAATTTATTATAATTTCATAAATAATAAGTATCAAATGAAAACAAGCATCACTAAGAAGTAATTATGGTATTTTTTACACATTTATAATATTTCAATGGTCACTTAGAGAGTGAACTCTTCAAAAAGTTTTGAAAAATTAAGAAAATTTATATTATCATAAAGTATGAAATATCTATATACATTTATACAAAATAAATATTTGGCATAAAATTAAATATTTTAAATATGTGCATGTAAAATCACATATTATATAAATATGAAATTGATCAGCAGGTGACATTACTAAAATTATGCAATATGCAATATATTTCCCTTAGAGGAGAGACTTTTATTTATAATACATAAGTGTATTGCATCTGTATGACAACAGCATTTTCCCAGTTCACAGGATGGAAGTTTGCCAGTATATAAGTGTGGAATTCGTTTTCAAGGACATGCAATATTGAGGAGCTTGGAAATAATCATGTAAGCTTAGGTCCATCCTCAATTGACTGAAAATTGTTTTCTTAGTATTGCAATAAATTGATATGATTTTTTTTTGCTGTTGCAGAACTAGGAATAATTCCATCTTTTAGTTTGTGTTATGTACACACTTAAAAGCTATACCCTATTGAGAAACATTGAGATTCATCTGTGAAAGGGAAAGAGAAGATGTGGTGTTAGGTTATGTTCTCAGTCCATGGCATACAGAATTGAGCAGCATAGCTACTCTCACAGATAGTGTAACTCAAAGAACACCAAATTATTATACTGCAGGACAGTATTGTATATCTAAAAGAGGCAGAAAAAAATTGATCACTTTCTGGACATGTTCTCTGTTTGGTAAGGAAATATTTGAGAGATGCCAATATATTGGCTATGAATGAGATAGATATGAACAACAAACTTCAAAAGACCTTAAGAAACTGAAAAATAAAATTGCAAAGAAGTAAAATAAAAATTCTATATGCCAATTTTCCAATATATAGCATCAGTATGTTATCAGTCTCATTATTTCAAACTTCATTTAAACCTTATTTTAAGTTGTCTAACACTAGTTCTAAGAGAACAAAGGAATTCAAAATTTATTGACATCACAAGAATTCTGCTTCTACAGTCAGATATCTGAGGACAGACTGACAATTTACCGGTTCCCCTAAGGCTAATTTTTCATATCATTTAACACTGCCCTGAAATCTGTTTATCCTATTTGAGAATTTTGCGCATCCATTATATACAAATACCTATTTGACAGAAAATAATTACTTTAGTATCATCACAGAACATACGATATATACAAAGGTCATTTCAGTGTAACATTATGTAATACAACAAATTTTCACTGATGACTGTAAAATACTTCAAGGTACAGAACCTTGATACACTGTAATCCAAGCACCAAGAAGAAACCCAAAGTACAATTTGTCTCAATTAAAGACTCTCCAGTACTTAGCTACTGACTCATGCAAAGCTCAGCCAGCTTTACCAAAATCTTTGTTATTCCTATCCAGTTAGAAATACTAACATAAATACAAATTTATCTCTGATGATTGAAAGTATTATTAGGTTATTTCCCTATTTTGTCTTAGGGTTTTTTTTTTTAATATTTTACAATTTTAAATTTTTCCTTAGATTTCTGCCTTTATCAAGGAGAAGAGGACCTAATCAATTCTCTTGTTCCTTATTTTAAGCTATTGCAGTGTGTTTTCATCCAATTGAGTCACAGCCATACAAATGTCGCCTGTTCTGCCTGTACTTAAATGCTGCCACTGCCCTCAATATGGTGATTGTGTGAACTGAATATATGCAGGTAACACCAAGACAGCCATGATCCACCATTGAAGTGTGAAGAAAAGATTTATTCCATTACGTAACTTTCAAAACAGAGACACCAATACTGCTAAACTTATCTTATATTACCAGGGCAAAAAGTACCCAGGCCTGAGCACTGTATTACATATCAAAAGGCCTGACAATGCACAAATCCCTCACCAGGCTGTGGTTCACCACTCCTCTTAACTCCCTTCCCCGCTTACAGAGAGGTCCAAGTCTATGGGAAAGGCTTTTAAGACTTTAACAACATCCTGTTATCTTCTGTGAGAATAATCCATTTCTTTTCAGTTGACAGCCAACAATCCAGAGTGAACACAAATACCTGAATTTTCTCACACTGAGTATTTTCTACGTATCTCCCATCTGTAGGGTTGGTCTTTAAGTAAAAACAATTCTAAAATGAAATTATTTTTCTTTCCTCACCAATCTTCAGTTTTTCAAATCTTTCCTCCCCACAGGGATAAATAATATGAACAGCTTGAAAAAAAGACTGAGTTGCTTAACAGAAACTGTTCAATAATATAATAAATATAAAAGATAACACTATTTTGATTTATGCTTGATGTTTTCATAAGAAAAAACTTGATAATGAAAATGAAGTAAAAACACTGAAATCATATGAAGGCCTTAGCTCATTCCTTTTTTTAATCAAAGTGAACTAGTTTGTCTGTTTTTTCTTGCTATAATGCAGTGCAATGCATTGTTTTTCACAAGCTAAAGGAATTGCAATCAGTTATAGCACTATATACATACTATACATAGCAGAGTATTTCAGCTCCAGATAAAATCATTCAGCTTCAGCATGCTATGACAAATATTTAACCAGTGGAAAGTGTATAACATTTTCATAACTTTGGGGAATGAGATGGTTTGAATTAATTCCCTGGGCTCATTAACAGCTGTTCTTAGACTGCGAGAATGTAGCTGGCTTGTCAGGCAGATCAGAACCACTAATGTGGAGTAATAAAGGTTGGAAACTGGGCACAATAGAATTAACACAAACTGTATCTAAACAAAACCCAAAAGCTTATGGTGTCCTTTCTTTATAGGAAAAAAACAGACCATGTCCTTTTGAGGTAGACTATTTTTTCCAACAAAAAATTCAGTGCATACATTCTTGGACAACAAATTTCTGTTAGTTTTCTCTACCCATCAGTTTACACATCATAAAAATTTGAGATTGCAATACACTGATATGCCAGCAAGGGATAACAAGAGCAGTCACATTATTATTATTATTACTGTCCTATGCAGAACTGTACCAACTCTAGGTATGTTCTCTTAAAACACTGATAGACACTAGATATCTGACTATTATCAGTGTCAAAAGTCATGACTGAGTGATAACATCAAGATTATCACACTCCTAAAATGAGCTGCTATAAAAATGCAAAGAGAAACTTTAGAAAGATGGAAGATTTTTTCCTATTTTATTTCTGTGGGAATATCTTCTAGATAATTAAAAGCTAATTTTAAGCCAGAGATATATAATATTTGCTTAAGATTAGCAATTGTTATGTATAAGGGGGTTTATATATAGTTCTGGAACATGGTATAAATGAATGAGAAATGCTAAAAGGAGTTAGAAATGCAATGCCAATAGAAGCAAGGCATAATCTTCAGAAAAAGGAAGGGAAAGAACAAATGGTGAAATATGGGTTTGGAAATAGTCTATTCATCTTTTCCATAGATTTCATTTAAGTACTATCTATGTTTGCAAGAATTAAAAATCCAAAGAACTGTGTGCTAAGTATGTGGTTATTCTCTGTTTGCTGGCATTCTCTGAACAGTGATACAATCACATAATGGTTATCAACAGAAAGCACAGAAATGGAAGCTGATGTTAATCAAAATGGTTGTGGTCACACACAGAACCCACCTTCATGACCAATAACAGACCTTCCAGCTGTCTGGAAGCTAATGATTCCTGCCACATTGTCATTTGCCAGGATAACCACTGTGACAGTGCTGAAACTGGGCAGAATCCTACTCCCTCCCTCAGTATGCACCAGGCTGATTATGATGCTTTCCTTGTCCTCTGGCTCTGGATCATCTAAAATGGTCAGTGTGACCATCTTTTTTGTTTCACCTAAAAGTAGAAGAACATACACATATTTATATGTTCACATGAAAATCACCTTTAAAAAGATACAAGCATCCACTCTAGTAGTAAATACTTAACTAATATTAAAAAAGACATGAAGAATCTTTATTTATTTACCTTCCAGAAGTTAGTGAATGTCGTTATGAAAATTTATTCAGTTACTAATGAAATGTTACACTAGGCAATATAATTTAAAAATTATTAAATATACTCTGTAGAAATTAACAATATCTGCATAATTTCTGAATGCCTAGAATTCTTATTTGCTTTCTAAATTCCCTGGCTTTCAAATTTTAATTAGAAAAGGGGAATATAATTCTTGTAAAAAAATTACCAAGTGAATACATTTTTCTGATGTCACATACAGACATATGTACATGAAATTTGACTATATATTTACTGGACCAGGAAATGCATTAAAGTGGCCTGTCATTGTATAAGTTATATGTCTTCTGGAATATCAAAGAATGACAATGTAAGCAGCAAACACAATCAATTACCAGTCTCTATAATACATTACAATTTGCAACAGAATCCTATTGGTCATTGTATGTTCCTAACTTGTACTAATTATCAATTTACCCCTTACATTTTTTTTGTTATACTGCCTTTCAAAGTATTTTGAAAATAGATTTAGTAAACTTATTAACACTAATATAATTACATGTCAGTTTCCAAATCACTCCTGGCAACCCTTCATTTAAGTTCAGATTATTTAGCAAACTAAATGAACACTCAAATCTTAAATACACTCCCATAGATTGTTTTCAAAACAATTTCTTGGTTATCTCAGACTTTGAAAATAGAAAATACATCCGTCATGTTGCACAGTGCTTAAATAATGCCTGACACAGACGTTTCTTATTTGCAATTTTTTAACTATCCTGTTATGTTACGAAATCAATACAATCTCAGAATCTAAAAAGATATCTCATCAAAAAATAGTATTGTATTGAGAAGATAAGAACAAAAGATCACTTAGGTCTGATTTGCATTTTCATAATTTTTGATACAACACCTATTTCAGCAATATTATTCCTTATTTATTTAGTAAAAATGTTATCTTTATAATGCATACTGCAATATTTCTTTAAAAAATTTAAAAAAATACTTAAATATTTGTACTTTTCATCCTTTTTTTTTTTTAGTCTTCGTGGTCGTTGTGTGTTTGTTTTGTGTTTTCTTTAATTTTAGACAAGAGAAGTTAATGCTGAACCTAGCCTTACCTTCAGCAAACACCAGAATCTCACCAACACCCACAAAATCCAAGTTTGGGGTAGCAGTTCCACCAACAACACGCCATTCCACTGCCACCTGTCCCAGGCTGCCTTCTGTCCTGTCTATCATAAGCTGCACGCTGGCCTGAGGACATTCTTCTACTTCAATATATAGACCTTTCTCTGTTGCATTGGGACTTACACTATAGATCTTAAATACTCCAAAGGCATCCCCATTCATCATTATAGTAACTGTGGAAGTATTTGGCTGTCCAATAGTTGGTTGATTTTTTAAGTTGGCTGAGATGTTAAATAGTTCAACTTTCAACAGGGATACAGTGAATTTTTCATCCAGTTCTGGCAGGCTGTCAGGGAATATGGTAACTGTGAGATTTGCAAACTCTTCTCCTTCCTGCATGGTCGCCCACTGTCCTGTGATAGATTCGTAATCACTACCAGCAATGGCTTGTGTGCTAAACAGAATGGATGTACTGCTGATGTTTTTCCTGTAGGTCCATAATCCTGACATGTTAGTTAATGGCCCGATCTCTGTTGTCAGCCAGAGGCAGAGAGGAATCTCAAAGGCACTGGAAAATGTAAAGGCTGAACACGCTTGTTCTTTTAGGCACTGAGTTGCACAGGCATACAGTGGGTCACTTGCTGCTGACACATTCACTCTGGTCTTGGATGGCTGGTCAGGAATTCCTTGTACAGGAGACTTGTAATAGGCCAGTATATCCTCACCTTGCTCAATGGCAAGAGCTACAATGTCAGTCTCAGAAGTGCTGTAAAATATTTGCAGTTGACCAAACCTTCCCCCACTAAAAGACATTAAAATAAAAATATTATGTTAGCTGATGAAGCATGTCTAATATTTTGTATGTTACTGGGTTAAGAATAAAATTACTAAAATCAACTAATGACTTCTGAATTGCTGAAAAGTTACAAATAGCTAATTAAAGCGACTTCCCTTGAAGCTAGTACTACCAAGTGAGTAGCTGGGTTTTTTGGAGAGCAAGTTTTAGTGTTTATAGCTTGGGTAGCAGTCTATTAAGCATGCATGTTTGCAAACATTTGTTTCTGGAGTTAACTTAGTCTTCCTAGGACTGTCAAGGAAGAAAAAACCTTTGTTGTCTAGCATTGTTATCATTCCTCTGAGGCATCCTCAGGATACCATATTCACATGAAAGACCTGTTCTGCTTTTCATTTTGTCTTCCATCACACAACATTTGATCCATTTTGTCCTCCAGTTCACATCACAGGAACAGGCAGGTTTGCAGCTTTAAATAGTTTGTCAATTTAATAGGCAAAATAAAACTTCAAGTACATAGTGTACACTGTGTTTACACTACACATTTATTACATTTGTACTTTATATACATTTCTAACAAGCAGACATCTAGTTCAAAATCAATGTATCTGAAATAAAAACTGGCAGAACAAGAAATTGATGCAAATACCTATACAAGGGTGTGACATTTAAAATTATTGCAGAAAAATACTCAACAAAAAACAAACCAAACCAAAACAACAGCAACAACAACAACAAAAAAGAGATTCAAAATCAGCCAATATTATACAGACCTTCTCCTGACTGATATATTTGCAAGTAAATTTCTTTCTAGTGGCTCCTGAATTTGATATGAGGATTGATGAAAGAAAACTGTGCCATAAGGATTATCATTGGCAGGTATAACAATATTTGCCACGCCATCTAATCCGATAGCACCACCGTTGGAGGCCTGAATTAATTCAATATGGATGATCTCAAAAAGAAAAAGAAGAAGAAAAAAATAATGCAGCTAAATAATTTTTGCCATTTCTAAAAATTATCACAAGCAAAATAAAATCTTAACTTGTTGCAGCTTCCTGCCATAACATTTCTTGCTTTGATCTGCACACATTTCTTACACAAGTTAAAACTCTAATACTCTTCAAGAGAGACATAACTGCTCTACTTACTTCTTCTACTTCTGGAACATCATCAGCCAGGATTTCCAACAGCAACATCTGAATGGCTTCCCCAGGGGCAAAAGTAATATTACCCATGGCAACTTGCAAGTCCTCATCAGCAGGATGCCCATTAATGGTAGCAGCCCACTGAACAGTAACGTTACCCAGTGTCCCAGCATTGCGGATTATTGGCAGATTTATGGTTACTGATCCAAATTCAGGCTCCTCCACAGTGAATTCAGTATTCTGAAAAACTGACATACACCATAGGGAAATGTAGTGCATTAACAATAAAATTGAAAGTAAATATATCCGTTTCTGAAGTACAGAGTTTTATTTTACTTGCTTGCATTTACTTGCACAGGTAAATCCCCTTTAATCATGTTTAAACCTAAAAGCAGACTTTCAATACTTATGTTTTTATCTGCACAGAAAATTAGCATGAAAATTAAGCCCTCATCCAAAAAGTCTATTCCAATACACCTATTGTTTGTGGCTAAACATGAACTATTTCTAAGGTCTTAGAATATAACTTCATAGTTATTCCCAGCAAAGAAACTCTTTACCAGATTTCATGTCACTTATTAAAGAAATAAATTATAACTATTTAACATGGAATATGTTAAGTAGAAATCGCTGTTTTTTAGAATCACAGAATGGGTCATGTTGGAAGGGACCACTGTAGATCATCCAATTCAAGCTCCCTGCTCAAGAAGGGTTATCCCAGAGCACACAGCACAGGAATGTGTCCAGACATTTCTTAGATGTTTCCACTAAAGGAGATTCCACAACCTCTCTGGGCAACCTGTTCCAGTGCACCACTACCTTCGCAGTAAAGAAGGTCTGCCTCATGTTCAGGTGAACTTCCTGGGCATCAGTTTCTGCCTGTTGCCTCTTGTTTTACTGCTTGGTGCCAACAATCAGAGCCTCCAAGAGGCTCAACGCTTCTGTTATAATAAAGCCCCATTACTCCTTTTATTACATATTTTAATTCAGTTCATCTTATCTTTTCCTTTACTCTCTATACCCACATTTCAACTTCTGAATGTTTTTATTCAGCTGCCAAGTTGCAGCTCCCCCACAAACCCCCAGAAAAAAAAATGTTAACGGAAGAAAGAAAGAAAATATGTACTCCTTTACCAAAGGATCCAAATGGGTCATCAGAAGCCTCAATAGTTATGACTGCCCTCGTCAAAGATCCAAGCAAGGCTCCTCCTGTTGTTTGGTTCAGCAGCTGAACATAAAATGACTCCTCAAGTTCGGGATTGATATCATTAATTATATAAATTGGCACAGCTTTACTTGTTTCCCCTTCTAGTAAGACAACATCTGATGAAGCTACACTGTAGTCCTCACCTAGATTTGTAGATGAAAAAAATCAAAAATAATAAAACACAGATAATATCAATGCTTTATGGTTCAGTGTGGTGAACATTATCATAAATACCCATTTTCTCTTTGCTTATACATGCATTACTCTGTGTTTTATAGCGTCTTTTCCTTTATCTTTAGACCCAAAACAATTATTTATTTATTTATTTATTTATTTTTATTTATTTACTTATGTCCTGTTGCCTTTTAGATGTCTGGTTGGATCAAAATAAAACTTAGCTGACCAAAAAGAGAGAGAGATTCTGAACTGTTGGACCAAGAGGTAGTTGCAAAAGGTCCATTATTGTCTGTTGTTTACAAGGTCACACTACCAATATGTTTCTATCTGATTTATAATTCCTGTCCCGCTTTCCAAGAGATAAAAGTGAAACAGAAGCATCTTGTCAAAGCAGATTTCAGTAAAGCGCACCTTTTATGTGCTGACTTCATTTTAGGCAAACTTGTCTCAAGTGTCTAGAGGAATATCTGTGATACACTAGATCACAGCTCTGCTTCAGAAACTAATTGAAAGCTTACTCTGATATAAATCTAGTTACACATTTGTAACACTGTTACATAAAAATGAAATTAAAAGTTCTCAGAGCATGTATCACTCACCTAATCAGTTTGGACATAGCTGAAATATAGTGCATGCAATTTATAACCATCTAAGTAATCCTAGAGACTTCATAATTTTTCTCCTTTCTTTATGTGCCTTCTGTATAGCAGGGACCAACTGGAGAAGTTTATGTTCCCTTTTCAGAAGTCCTTGAGTTTTGATAGATTTTTCCATATTTATTTTACAGCTAAGTCCCCAGCTGTCACTTCTTCTCCGATAAGCTCCACTAAGCTTATTAAATATATACATGTTTAAATATATACATGGGACTAAATTGTTTTTACATATACTACTATAGCATTTTGGGAGGTGTGGGGAAAGGGGGTGTTTAAGTGGTGGTGTGCTAAGTAAACAAACTAAGTAAACCAACACCCCAATTCCTTCCCTCATTTGACTTTTAAGTTCTCTAGTGATAATGCATAAACTTTCCCCTAGGTCTTAGATTCATATTTGCTAAGCACAGTCAATGCCTTATATTTCATTCTTGTTATACAACAGATCATTCATTACACACTTGCTTGTTTCAGTTTTAACAAAGGCTGCATAGTTCTGCTATTCTGCTTTCTTACCAGCTGTTGCAGTTATTGGCATAGCTTTAAATTTCACAGAAACATCTGAAAATATTCCCCCAGTTCTGGTCACATTAATGATTGGTCCAACATAGTTTTCAGCAACTCGCACAGCTGAAGCTGAAAGCTGAAGTGTTCCAAAAGCATCATCATTGGCATCAATAATCACATGAGCTATTGTCTCACCCACTAAACCAAGTCGAGGAGAATTTTTAACTGAAATATAAAGAAAACTTAGTGAGTGGTAACTGAAATGATTACTATTCATGGCTATAGAGTTCATAGGCACACATGTAAAATTAGCCGTCTCTAGTTTTCATGAAAATTATCTTTTTTGGAATTGGACAAAGCATAACTACAAACCACATCAAAATACATGTGTCTAAATTATGTTCTGGCAGAAAATCTGAACATTATTCTACTATGCTGTGGAGCATACAAGCCATAATTTTTTGAAAAGATGAAGTACTGTGAATTTATTTAATTATTTAACCATAAGACTAATAATAAGATCAATACAGTTCACAATAATTTCAGTTTTACTTTTGATATGATGAAATATAAGTAAGATTTTAACTCCAAGTGGAATTATATTTGAAGGTACCCCTTAATCTGTGAGCAAGGGCAGCAATTAGACATGCCAAGAAGCTCTGAAGCGCAAATGGCTGTAAGCACACTCAGGCTGTAATGACCCGAATTTATCTGAATGAGAAACTAAGTAAACATTGTTAACACTAAGAAAGCAGCAGGTCACTTTATTTAAATAAGACTTTTTTGTAGTTTAATTTAAAAAACTAGCTTATCTATTTCCTACTACTGAACTTCCAGAAACAATGCTAAATAAATATGTATTAGTACATAAACAAATATCTTAACATATTTAGCCTGAAACACTTTGCATAAGAAATGCAAAACGGATAAAGAAATACTCATACTTTTTCAATAAAATAGTGTGCCAAAGGAAATAACAGGCACAAGTCAGGTAACTAAGAGATATCTTAAGTATACAGTTTGGCAGACGTTCATTGGAGTTCATTTGTCTTGCTGCAGTTTCTCCTGTTATATATAAATACTGACCTTCATAGTTAAATTGTAGGTTTTATGTAAGACACTTACTTGGCCGATCCTGAACTTTCTTGATCAAAACAACACTGCTTAGCTCCACAAAAACAGATTCTGACCTCTCAGGATCATCATCATCCAAAATAGGCAAGGATATTGTGGCCTCACTTTCATTGGTTGCAAAGATCACATAACCTGTAACGGGTATATAGTCTTTTCCCTCTATTGCTCTGACAACATCAGGTGGAAGAAAAGGCAACTTTTCTTCATCACCAATAGTTCTGTATTTCACCATTACTGTACCAAGGAGACCACCGCATCTTACAACTGTCAGAGAGACATTTTTTGTTTCTTCCTCAATTTTTATTGGTCTGTTTTGCTCAGAAAAGATGAAGACTCCATATGGATCATCGTTTGCTAAAATAGTTACTGTTGCATTAGTATGATATCCAAGACGACCAAGGGACACATTGATGATCAAGACTGAAAACATCTTATCCAATTCAGGAACATCATCAGGAGAAACCTGTAATGTAATATTTGCTCTCACTTGGCCAACATCAAATGTTACATTCCCATACGTAGAGACCAGGTCGTTGGTGAGATCGCAGATTATGATCCAATGCAATGTCACCTGAGATAAGGTCCCATGACTTCTCACAACCTAAGAAAAACATATAAAGATGTGCATATTTTTGTTCTATGAGAAAGAAACATAGAAGTGTGAAATGTAATTAAGCAAACACAATAGCATGATGAATAAAAGATATGTCTGTGTTTTAAAGGCATGTCATTTTTATTATCTCAGCTCTGGAGAACTTGTATTATCAACACTTATTTTAAGACAGTAGTCCCTTGATTCTAAGTAGGTAGAAGATTTTAAGTTTTTGGATATTATTATTATTTTAGTTTCAAGCTGAATAATATACATTAGCAAACACTGCATGACTGGAAAAACAAATATTCATGACAAAGTTGTTCTAAACCCCACAAACTAATGACAAAAATATCAGAGAACACCAGTAAAAACAGACAGAAGAGTACAATGCAGCAATATGAGACTCAAAGCTTCCTAACCTGCAGCACAACATTGCTATCTCCATCTTCAGGCTCAGTTCCATTCACTGAAATGGACTCAGCACTGAACTCAAACACACCATGAGCATCATCAGAAGCCTCAATAGTCACGAGGATGTGGGATGCAATTCCCAAGCTAGCTGTTAAATGAGAGTTCCAAAAAGGGTTATTTTTATCTCTTATGTTTTCTTACATGAAATAAAGCAGCTGAAGAAATATGCTACAAAAATACAAAAGAGAGTATGAAGTATTTGTGCTATTTATCTTTGTTTTTTTCTTTTTAAAACGCATGATAATCCCCTGTACGTAAAAGGAGCTGACTTTCAGTAAGGCAGTCCTCTCAGTCCTTCTGA
Organism: Agelaius tricolor; assembly: GCF_023055355.1. Lineage (NCBI taxonomy): Eukaryota > Metazoa > Chordata > Aves > Passeriformes > Icteridae > Agelaius > Agelaius tricolor. The sequence continues at coordinate 6,228,273 of NW_027269287.1, read as the reverse complement.
AGAACTATGTAATAAAAAAAAGTATTATTTTAAGGGAGGAATGAAAGTAAAATTACAGGTTTAATGAATGAAAATGGAGTAGTATTTAGGACAGTGAGGAGTTATACTATAAACCACAGTATAAGAGGAAAGACAAGATGAATGCAGATCTCATCCTGACATAAGCTGAAATGAAAAAAACCTATGACCAAAAAAACCCCACCAAGTCAAGTAAATCCTGCTTCTAAAGATATTGTCATGGTTGACATAACTTACTGCTCGGAGAGAAAAAAAGAGTCTCGCACTAAAGGAAACTATTCCTGGAAACAAGTAAAAGGGAAACAGAATGTCAAAAAAAAAAAAAAAGAAAAAAGAAAAAAGAAGGAAAAGGAAACAAAAAAAAAAAAAAAAAGAAAAAAGAAAAAGAAAAGAAAAAAAGAAAAAAAAGAAAAAAAAGAAAATATAAGAAAAAAAATTAAAAAAAAAAAGAAAAAATATTACTCTACTAGCATTTGGGTGCTCATATAACATTTTTACATTTTTCAGGTTTTCATTTGAAGTCCTATATGCATAGGGTTTTCCTATATATTTGATGTTATTTCTTCATTTGGAATTTTTTAATCAATATTAATTATCATTGTTTTATCCATATCATGACATAAATAGAAACATGAAGAAAGGAAAGAGGAAAAAGATGAAATTATTTCATTAAAAAATCTAACACAACTTACTATATTTTAAGATTATTTTTGCCATGAAGGGTAAATTATACATAGACTATTATATCATATATTATCAAAGGTAGTTCTAAAATTGCCTTCAATTTTAAAAGTACCTTTGCTTTTCCTCCCGGGAAAATTTGACAATGCTCAGACAAAGATAATTTTATAAGCTTTAATTCTGAAATTGCTATATTGTATTTTACAACAATATAGTTTTGATTATATATGAGCCTGTTGTACTCTGCTTTACATAATACACTGACTACTAATGAAATTACACCTAAGTTAAAATGGAAAAGAATTTTTTTTTGTAAAATTTTAAGTGAAATCTAGATTAATAATCTCTAACTGCATGTAAAGGAAGTTGCATCAAGCATAATAATTTATGATATCTATTACACTTAAAAATAAAATACAGGATTAATCAAAAAAGCTTACCATGTTGAGGGACAGTTGAAAAGAAGAAATCCATGTTCCCATCACCACTACCACTTCCATCATTTCTAAAGAGCTCAGAAACTTTAAGATGACAGACATACAGATACATACACATATATACATTTATAAATAAAGGGAAAGCAGAAAGTAACTTACACATTTCTGGATAACACAAAAAGACAGGTGTATTTTAGGAAAGTGTCAATTTTCAAAATGAATTTCTCCTAAAAGCCAGAAAAAATATTGAATATGCTACCTCTTGTTTAATTTATCGCACTGGAATCATAAAAGGAAGTCAGAAGGAAGGAAAACACATGTAACTTTATCTTTTTTTTTTACCTTTCTTTCTGTGTTCCCTCTTTCTCAATCCTATTGGAGAAATTAGAAATGGGGCAGGAAGGAGAGGGAAGAAGTGGCTCGACCCTATGAAATCCTCTTACTCTAATATTTTCTCACAAATCAAAAACTTGTGCCAGAAAGTCAAAAAAATTTGGCAGCTTAACTGATGGAGCCTTTATTCCAAGTTTTGTGCTTGCAGTGGTGTTGGAAAGCTTCAAAAAATTATGCTGAGGAAGTATCTGCATCTAGTAAATTACCAAAGTTAGCTCTAAGTTTTCTAACCAAAAAAAGTGAAAGAGAAAAGTTTGCTTAACTGAAACAACTACTTGACCAAAAATTCCACAGGCATGAAAACTCAAACTTTTATCAAAAGAATCTTAGCATAACACCATCATGCCACATTGCGGCACAGACATTCATGTTAATATGATCTAACTTTCTAGAAGGCATCACACTTGCAATTCTGAATTGATTAGAAAAATATCAGTTAAAAAGGCACTTTATGGCTCTCAATATTTTTAATTATTTCTTTTCCTCCAACCAGGAGGAATCTCCCTTAAAAACTTTTTGCAATGGAAATTTATTCTGTAAATCAAAAAATTCTGTAAAGCAAAATTGATTTTACATGGCAGGAGCACAGATGCTTTCCAACAGTTCTAAGACTAATGTCTCACAGCAAGATTTACACTAGCTTCTAGCTAGTTCTCCAACTCAGCTAAACTCTGCAGGCATCTCAAAACCCACAATTTTCTAAGGCTATAATCTATTTGAATAAGCTATAAACCAGTTTATTGCAATTTCTCCAGTTTCATTTAAGTGGTAGATAAAAAGCACACCTTTGGCTGTTAAACCTTAAATACTGAAAACTTGAAAAAAAAAAAATTTTTTTACATTACTTTATTTCCTTCTATCAACTATGGAATTATGTAATTTTAAAAGCAGCAATTGCCTTTGAATATATGGCAGTAATATACTTTTGAGATCTGATTGTTTACAGCAGTGATCAACAAAACATATGAAGGACAGTTTTTTCAGAAAAAGAATCACTGCTTTCTGGAGGGTGTGTGTTTAGAAATAATGTGGAAATAGTTCACAAGGTTAGATTTTAAGGGATAAATAAAGATCACAAAAATACAACCAGTGGGTTGATATATGTGCCTTACCTCCTCCCTCCGAGTTCAACAGCTCCACTTTAAAAGTTTTTTCTAGTTCAGGAATAGAATTGTCCGTGATGTTAACAGTAATGTACTTGTATCTTTCTCCAGGCTGAAATTCCATTGAGCCCCAAACAGCCTGAAATAGGACAGGTCATCAGAGTTTTGTTCAAGTTTAGTGTTCTCATCCAAATGAAAAAAGAAATAAAACCTCAATTCTTTTTCTCTTTATCAAAACATCTACTTTTCTTCACTTTAACTTTAAAAAATCTGCTGAGACTTTGTTATAAGAAATACCAATCTAAATTCATTGAATTATAAGCACCTTCATTTATCTACATTTTCTGCCCAAAGAGCAGTCAGAGAAGAAAATGTACTTATAAGCTATGTTGTTGAATATGTACAAGTCCTAGTAAGGACTAATATTATCTTCACCTGCATATGCACTTGTATGGTCATATAAAGTCTGATATACTTAGAAACAATAGGAAATATCCATTCTTCCTGAACTCACAATTTTCTTAAGGATATAAAAATCAAACCCAGGAGCTTTTCTTAGGAAACACAACATGCTGCACAGAAAGGAGGCAAAATGGACACTATGGGTTATATTTGTATAGTATTATGCATCTATCACAACACCATAATAAAACAAACTGTTTCTATGAAAAGAATCACAGCAGAGCTAAAATATTCAAACTGATGGCTATTTCCAGGACAAATAGCTTTAATTAAATTCTAAAATAATTACACACCTTGGCAATGGCCGTACCTGATAATCTTTAGGACTGAAAGCTGTAAGTGGCATTGTCCTGTATTCTATAAGAACTGTTCCAAGAAGCCCTTGTGCACGAACGACCAATAATCTGACGTGTCCAACTTCTTCTTTAACAGTGATATGGGGCACAGCAGAGGCTGGCACAATCATGTCATCACCGGGCTGAGGAGGTGGCCCCACTGAGAACTGCAGTAGACCTGAAAGACAAAAATTATAATTTACATGGCTTCTCATATAAAATTCAAATTATAATAATAAAAATTTAACCAGAAATATTTATAATATCTATATTTAATGTTTATGAAATTTTAAACATATTAAGATGCCTTTAGGATTCAATCATGCTATTTCCAGGAATGTACTATGTACCATTCTCACTCTCACTGATATTCATGTTAGTCTTAAAAAAACCATTTCCCAAGAATGAATTCAATGCTTCCCAAAAGAACTCAAATGTCATACTATTGGGTACTTATTGGTATAACAATGTTTAAATGTCTCCCTCTGGTACAAATCCTCATTTCACAAATTCTCATTTCACAAAAATGACCATAAAATTAACAATATGCAATGTGGTTTTCTTGCAAATGGGGATGATCCCATGTTTGGTTGGGGCAGCTTTAATCCCTTTTTTGTAGTATTTTCAAGAGTAAGTAATTTGACTTTCATTCTTGTATAAAAATTATGAATTAATCTCAAGTTAGATAAAGTGTATTACTTGACATTGCTTCCTCATCTATCTAGGCTAGGCAAATTTTTTACCTCTTGAGCTAGAAGTATATATAAATCTGCAATAAGACTGTATCATCTTCAACATTGTTACCATATGGATGGTCACTGGCTTTAATGCTGATATCAGTAGTTTCCTTTTCTGGATCTATACTTGCTCCACTGGTAGGAGTTGAACCTCGTTTTCCATCTCCAGACACTGCAGAGACCAATGTCACACGGAAATATTCATTTAGCTCCGGAATGTCATCATCAATAACATGCAAATTTAAGACCTAGAGAAGGACAAAATAATGGAGAAATCAAAGTATGTAACATACATCCCTTAAGATTTTTATGACCCTTTTGAACAATTAAATTTTTAGTCAATCAGCTGTATCTGCTCTGAGTTCAGAAAGAAATGTAGAGGACACTATTGCCCTCCAAATTATTTAACCTTATGATAAGTTTAGAATTCCAATTCCAAAAACATCTTTACCAAGCTGTCAGAGACTTTACAGCAATTAATCTAATTTAGAGAGCAAGTGAAGTGAGCTTTTAATGCCACCTGACACTTGAGGTTACAGATCATCCTACCATGTAACATAATCTGCTCTGCATAAACTATAATATTAATCTCAGATGATTCCAGCTTCCTATATATTGCGATTTGACAAATATATAGGAGAAAAAATTTAGGAAGCTGTTGTAGAGCCATGGGAATGAGTAGTTTAAAAATGTCAATGGAAATTCTCTTTAAGATTTTCACCTGATGAGCAACTGCTCCCAGTCTGTTTCTTAGGGCCATGACCATTAGGTTCTCTATATGTAGACCATATATTGGACCACATAGCAATGGAGCAAGAGGGCTCACCAGGTCTTTTCTACTTCTTTATGAAGTCAGGCCTCATCCATGCTGCCAGACTGGAAAAGCTTGGCAAATTTAACTTTAAATGACTGTATGTAATGCAGTAATACATTTCAGTAGAGAATTAAAGCTAATAAACTGCCAGGAGCATAATATTTTCCAAAATCACAAGTTTTTGCCAAGCTGTAATCAGTTACATTGTTTAACTGGGACCAAATCCACAGCTCTGAGTCACTGGGATCATTTCAAATTATGTCAGTAGGTTTCACTCAGTCCCTACTGACTTCAACAGAATGACAGAAGGAAAATTAAAGACAGTATTTTCTACTATCAATCCACCCTTTCTATTTAACAAACACCAATAAAAAACACATATGAACTTTCTATAGTATTGTGGTCCCACACCTCTTTTTCAAATAAATGTGAAATTCCCATGCTGTGGGTTGGGATCAAATTCACAGAAATACATTAATCAAAAGAGACAGAATATTGTTGCAGTGCGTCACCATTTCCTGCCTCACCTGTCCCATCCCCCTCAAGCATGCCAACCTTTCCCCCTCCCCTTTTGCCCTCCTGCCTGGCACCTTCCAGCAAGGCGTCGTGTGATTGGCAGATGGCCCCCAGGCCTGGGCTCATTGGTTTGTCCCAGCGTCCACATCCCCTGACCCTTCCCCTGCTCACACCTGGTTGGCCCTCACCTGTCCGTCCCCTCCCCCTGTCCCCGGGCCTTAAAAGGACACGAGACCACGCGGTCGGGGTCTCTGCCATGTCTCTGCCGTGGTTCTGTCTCTGCCTGTCTGGCTGGAGCTGATACCACATTCAGAGGTCTACCATGCTACAATAAAACTCTGGATCTAAGCTACACGGCAGAACCCGCTCCTTTTCTCTTCACCTTCATCTCGTCTGAACCTTTTCCACCAAAGGTAAACTGAGTTCCTATTTTGCCTGGACTTGTTCTGAGCGTCCAGCTGCAGCACGCAGCCAGCCAAAGGCATCTCTGGGGTGAAAAACGCCACAGCTGCCGCCTTTGGTCCAGCAGCGAGGCCAGACGAAGCCAGGCAGGACACACCCCGAAACATTCGGGTCTTAATATTTAATAGAAGATGGCTAACATTCTAACAGTTGCAAGACATTTGATTACAGCAGTGAATTTGACTGCTGTCTACTTAATTGTTGTGAAGATAAAACTGATCTCCACAACTCAGATGCAAAATCTGATTATATTCCAATTTCAGAAGTCACTGGCTCCACTATTCAACCCAGGACCACCTAAACTTGAAATATATATATATATATATATATGGGTATACATATATCTAATATATACATATATGTAAACATATTTTATGTGCAATTATTTGCATTTAAGTATTCATGTATGCACAGTAATGCCTAAACTGAGATGCACACAGATATATAGGCGTCTATCCTATCACTTGTTAGATGTCAAAGATGAAAAAACCCTGCAAAATGTAAAAAAAGCCATGTGAAGAAAAGACTCTTTAGTATGAAAACCTGTCAAGCATCCTCAGAAGGTGTTTTCCAGCAGGTTTGCAAAGGACAGAATTAATATTTAATAGGAAGGTAGGGTTTACCTCTGATCTCTGCCAAGGAAGGAATGTGATAGTGCCACTGCTGTTAGAAAAATCGCTAAGGGAGTAATTAATGCCCCTGGAATCAACCTGTGAGATAATGTAATTTATATACACATAGTCTAGGGCGCCCCTTGTTCGCTCCACAACACAGGATATAGTGGAACCCTCATCAGCAGCCTGGAAGAAAGCAAGAAATTGACATATTTGTTATGATCAAAGTAAATCAAAGGAACAAATATAAAAGTTTGAATTCTCTAATGCTATTCAAATGTTCAGAATTCTTTATGCTGTCATGTTACTTGCAGCACTTCTGGAGTGACAGGAAGCTGAAACTGATGTTGATGGCGGTCAGAACAATCTTAATGGAAATTGCAATAGCTTCTAGCATCTCCCTGAGGTCAGCCAGTAACTGTACCCTGTTGTTTCTTTTGGACACAAAAACAGAATCAATGTTTGAAATGTGTATATCAAAAGCAAAAGACTATACTGTTTTATATTAATGTCAGCTATTTTAATTTTAATTTAAAGAAAGATTTGGATTCCTCCTTTCCCTCACTAAAACCACTATGGAAAAAAATAGATACATTTAAATTAAACTATACTATTATGATTCAGAAAAAAACGGAATAACTTTTTGTGCTACAGTACTCTTTGCAATTCTGTCTTCATAAAGTACATGCCCTTAGCAGCAAAAATTTCACATATTTGGAACAAATCAGGTATTGATACTGGGAAAGTGTATTAAAAAATTTATGATCATCAAACTAAAATAGAAAATCATTTTAGTTGAAAGTTATCAGAATGAATAAAGCTATCTTAAGCATTAGGTAAATTTCAGAGCTGCTGTATAGCACAGTGCAAATACTGAATATGCCTTCAGCTGCTCAGTGGACAGATACAGACATAAGGAAATTAAACTACTGATAAACAATGCTATAAGATAAAGGCTAAACAATTAACATGCCACATAAATTTTTAATTTTGTGTCACGGTTGATTGCTGATCTGTGACATCACAGAATTACCAGTGGCATTGGAAACTGAAGGAATCCATTATGGTAGCAGATAGTAGGCACCTGGAAAACAAACTGAACCGAACCGAATACTATCATCAGTCAGGCAAGACGGTTGCCTTCAAACACATCATAAGGACTTCAGATAGAAAGGATGAACTTAAGAGGTCATAAGAGCTCCCAGATTTGAAAGCATTATGAATTTTTTTCCCAAAATAATCTAATAACAATAGAAATGGGTGTCATGTCTTCTCCCTCATAATGATTAAAAAACTAAAAAATTAATTACAATTATTTCAATCCCCTCAAAAAAAGATTCAAGTTTTATATACTGCATATATGATGGTCACCTGCATATTTAATGTTTAAAAACAGTAACTTCCAGCCAATATTAAGTGAATTCATATCAAATATGATGATGAAAATGATAATGATTTAATTTAAGGGAGGAAGACACTGGAACAGAACTCAGGAGAAGCAATTCCTGCACAGCACAATCGCTCACCACATGCTGACCAAAACCCAGTCCATTTCCAAACAATGACCAACTGCATTCCAGGTAACTCCCCCAGTTTATATGCTGCACATGACATTCTGTAATATGGAATGTTCTTTTGGCCAATTCAGGTCAGCTGTCCTGAACATGCTCTCTCCCATCTTTTTGTGAAGCTCCTCACTAGCTGAGCATGACACAGAAGTCTTCAACCCAGGTGAAGCAGTACTTAGCAACAGCCAAACCATCCTTGTGATATCAACATTATTCTCATCCTGAATCCAAAACACAGAACTGTACCAGATACTAAGAAGAAAATGAACTCCCTCCAAGATGACATCAGGTTACAGTCTCAGAAGTTACAGAAGTAGAGGAAAAAACTGTTCTACGAAATTTTAAGCCTTAGTTTTCAGTTTGTGTAATAAGATACATTTTCTTAATAAAAATAATTTGGAGGGGATTAAAAAAAAGTAATATCGGAAATGCTAGAGTGACTGAGGCTGTATGAACAGAACTTACACAATTCCAAATTCTAGAAAACTTTGCTTGACTACAGAAACTAAAAATGTAGAATCAAGGCCCTTCAAAGGTTAGTTAGCCTTGCCATTAGTTTGACCTCCTGTAGCTTTTCTTATGAGCATCTTACCTCAGGAATACATGGTCCAGTGAAGCCAAATAAACCATTAGCATTATCACTTTTCTGTATTCTTAATCTTGCTGTTGTGTTTTCTTCTGAAATTCGAGCTCCACCACACACAGAAATGAGCTTTAGGATGAATAACTCCTCTCCTTCTTCCTCTTTATCATCCTTTGCAGACACAATGAATGATTTATTGGTTTCTCCTTGCCGATATTCCAAATACCCAGAGACAGGGTGTACATCACTCTTTGCAGGAGTTGCATGGAGTTCATAGATCTCTGCTTGTGTCAGTTTTCTCTCATAAAGCCTTACATCCTGCATTAAACCTGTGTACCTGCTGTTGCCATTGATTCCTGCTCCAATTCTCACTATTCCTGGACCTGAGAAGAAAATTAGAATTTTTCTCATGTTATTGGGTTCAAAATAACTAATATATGTAATTATTTAATAATCTGTGCTAAATTGTTGATTGTCCCTGGGTTAATAATCACAATTATCTTGAAATGTAGACTGGGAGGCTCCTGAAGCCTCATCTCAGTGTTACAGGTAGATCATTTCAGGTCAAATAATTCCTTCCTAGATGCTTCCTAGATGGTTCATGTTTTTCATCCTACTAATTCTATCTGCACATTGTCGTCATCCCTTATCTTAATGAATCTTAGAAACGTCTCTCTTTCCATTAAAAAATTTCACAGCCAGCTGCAGCCTATCTCAATTTTGTTTTTCTGAACACTTGCTTTACCCATTTTATCTTTCTATATTTAATGTGTCCTCTGCTAGGACACAGAATCCATTCTGATGATCAGAGTATTAGCTACACAGGACACATGCTTATACCCTTATGCACTGGAAGAGAGGCTTAAGAAATGTAGACCCAGTTCCAAGCACTTTTTACAACCGCTTTAACATTTCTTTCTCTCCAGAAAATTATTCTATTCAGCAAATCAGAGGATGACAGTTCTCTTTTTCACAAATAAACTAAGCTGATAGCTCATACTCCTGTCACTCTAAAACACAGAGAACATATCTCTTCAGCTGGTTTTTGATTTTGGAAGGAAATGTGCCACTGAGTGTCACTTCTAGAAACAAGCAACCACAACTGCTAATGGTCCCAAGACACAAAGCAGAGGATGGTGAAAAAAGCCAGGCTACAGCACCCACTGTATCTAACATTAAATGGTGAGAGATTAAAAACCTCAGCATATATTTCTAGTATATCCAGACAGAGCTTTATGTTTGTGCACATATATTCAAGTAGATGTATATGCATTTAACATCACTGCATGTTATTAAATTTTCCTTCTTTGATTACAGAGGAGCCTGTACTCAAAAATTTGATAATCATACACTGCCTATCCCCATGAAAGAAAACCTGTGAAACTGATGGGGAGAGAAAGAAATGAAAAGAAGGAGATTACTACTATGAAAAAGAAGCACATGGAAGAGTGAGGAAATGCAAAAGAAAGAGTAAACATAAACATATCCCTACCATACAATACCTGACTTGTTAAAGGAATTATTGTGATGCTCATTGCTATGCTATTTGAGTGTAAAAGTCCATAATGGTTATGTATGACTAAGTCACATCTGAGAATATCAAGTTAGAGGAACTGAAGTACATATGCTAATGTTATTTGGAACATCATTGAACAGATGGGCAAAATTTTCATATATCATGTAAATACATGCATAAGTAAATCTAAACCCTGAAAATTCCATCGCTTAAAAAAGTCGTGGTTTAGCTGTAATATAATAACACAACTAGAATCAAAAACATTATTGTATTTTGTTTCAGAAATCAAGAGAAAAAATTCTTTCTTAGCCACAATACTGTAAATCTAATCAAAATCTTAACTGTAAATATATATAACTATATGTATAGCTATATATCTATAAGCCTACATGTGGAAATATAATTATTAACTATTATTTTTAAATTATTGACATTCAAGCTCCCTTACAGTTCTGATGTTTTTTGAAAATTTCCCAGCTCTTACTTCCATTTATATGGTTTTTGAAAATCCCTAGAATTTTCTATGAATTGCTTTTAACTAATCAGATATAATAATTTCTGAATCTTGCATACATCTTTCAAGGAGCTAGACTCTTCCATATTTTGCAGAACTTTACATATGAAGAACAATAATACAACCTATTGCCTCACCATCAGCAATTGCTTCTCCTTTAAGGCTCTTAACTCCTCCTAGAACTGGAATTCCATCCATGTAAAATTCAATTATACTTTCATCCAGAGTAATCAGAATGTGAACCCAAGTACTTTCATCAAGATATTTCAGGACTGTTGCTTTGGCTATGTATGTCATATAGGATCCTAATGCTGTATAATGAAGCACTACAGAGACATGAGAATCATTTGTTTGGATTTTCACACCATAATATAAGGTCCCATTGCCATCATCCTTTTCAACTATATAACCATCAGTATTGACATTAGGAATTAGCCATGCTGAAAATGTAAAATTAGTTACTGCAGTATTTCCATCATATGGGTATTCCAGACCAATAATTCCAAATGCATCCTTTTTTCCACTGAAATACAAAGCATCTGTTCCACTGTGATGGCGTCTCATGTGCGGCTGAGATTGCACTGTACTTGGAAATGATCCCAGCAACAAGAAGTCCACCATTGATGGTAATCCAGCTTGAAACGTACTGGACAGTATTTCCCAACCTAAACGGACAGCACCAAAAGTGCCTTGACGTCTCCAGATGGTGAAGTCTGTAATATAGGAAAGATCATCTTCAGAAAGAACATCTTCTACTATCTCTCTGTCCTGACTCTCTGGATCTATAACGAAGACTCCAAAAGGGTCATCATTGAAAGGGATCATCACAGTTACAGCAAGGCTTGTGTCAGACAACTGCCCACCAGGACCAGGAGACCCACCTATATAATGGAAATTAAGAGTAAAAGTTACTGGTCTGAAAAAAGTTACTAAGTATTTTAAAATGTTTAAACAAAATACCTTTTAAATAGGCCTACATCTTCTTTAAAGTGTCTCTGAACTCTTAAAAAATTCTCCAAATTTAGGATTAAGATAAATTAACTGTACTGGTTTTAAAACACTATCGAGAACATTTTCATAGAAAACAAGCCATGTTATTTTTCAATTGCAGAATATAAATGTCTTTCAGTTAAAACAAGATGAGCTCAGATCTCCTGAATTAGTAATGAAATAGGTTGCTTTTGTTTCATTTGAAACACATGGGGTCAAATTCATTTCTCATTGTACTCCAAGGTTTACACAAATATGAAATGACAACATTTGGTTCATTGCCTCCAAATAAACAGAGATTACCCTGCAAAATCAGTAACTAGTTGTGTGTTAAAATTACTCCTAAGTCCTGCCATTAGCCACCTACTTCTCCACAGTAAGAAGATCATGGTATGACTGTAGAGCCTCCATGCACCACTAAGTAGGAAATCTTCTGTACATGCATACGGATTTCACTTACAGAAATGTCAACATATTTTCAGTTGTATCTCGGCACAGAAGACCATAAATAGTACTGAGGTGGAAGGAGTCCAGCAGATTTGGAACTCTACTCAGTAGCAGGCCTGTAGTGGTTGTAATTTAAGTGATATGAAGTGGTAACTATTTGTATTTTAGAGAAATTTCTAGAAAAAAGCAAACAAACCAGCCAATCTCCATTATAGTAGATACGCATAACCTTTTATACCTTCATTTTGTCAGCTCTACACAAAGCTCTACACCTCTGAAATCACTAAAAGGCATCCTTTTTAAAGGTCTGATTCCAAAACTGTGTTCATATAGCTAAATTAAAGAAAAAATGAAAAACGAAACATAAAATGTCATCAGAAAAGTATAGGATGACATAGGCATCAAGGCAAAGCTCTTTGCAGGATTGTTTTCTTTTTAATTGATTAAATATAATAATTTTCTACCAGATAGGAAAGGAATATGGAAGAGAGTACCTGAAATGTTCACCAATTTTAAAATGTAAAATTCATTGAATTCAGGAATTTTATCTGAAACAGCATGGAGCACTATCTGCTTTGATCCTTCACCATCCATGAAGTACACAGTCCCATATGTTTCATTGAACTCTTCTCCTGGCTTCAGTGTAGAGTCATTATGAAACAGCTGCCAGGTTAATGACACATTCCCAAAGTGTCCTCTATGTCTCAAAATCCTATTCAGAGACAGAAAGAGTCAATGTCCTGGCAGGTATGCATCAGCATTCTCCATTAACAATGGAAAACATAGCATTCTCCATTAACAATGGAAAACATAGACTAATCATCCTTACTGTGGAATATAGTATGCATTGTCCTAAATAAGCAAAAATAACAAACAGAACCATGAACAATAAAACAATCCTCTTAGAGGGCCTGCAATTTCACAATATAACTCTTCATCAAGGTATACCACAGATGTCTTAGAAAGAAAGTAATCAATGAAGGTACATGCAAAATAGCACTGTTTAGATGAACATCAGTTCCTCTTGCACTTCTATTTTTTAATAAAAAAATTAATCTATAATTCAGCAAATTAACATCAACAATTGTGTTAATTGGCCACTCTTAGAGAAGAAAGAGAAGGCATTTACCTACAAGTATTTTTTTCCTTTAACCATTAAGGTGCCTTAACCTTTTTTGTATTGTTATTTAATTTCAGTTATATAGTAGGTCCTTAATGAACTTGATTATTCCATATTAAGAATTGAATAAATATTAAAAAAAAGCTTTTATTTGTTTGCATAGCTATCTGGTAACATAATTTCACTAATATCCAAAAGGTATTATAAGTAAAAACTGAAGAACTGAACTGAACATAAAGAAGTTCCTTTATTAACAAAATTTTTGCATATAAAAAGAGCATTTCTGTTTTGCAAAAGGCAAAAAAAAGCAAAGCATTATTGTACAAGTCTGAAAAATCAATTCAGTAAAGTAGTCTAGGAACAGAAACACAATAGGTTTTTACCGCTTCCAAAGTTTTCTTTTGTTGTTATTAAGCAGGGCGTTCTATTCCTGTGGTGTAGCACTGCAGCACTGTTGCAGTAACTCCAGTTACTCTCTTAAAAGCTCAGTGTTGCCACAGGTGTTCTCACTGATTGGTTTATAAACTAGTCTGACCCTTTTCTTAAGTACTAAACAAAAGTCAAATCCTTTTGGGGGTATGGAAGAGACAGTCTCCTAGTAAATATATTTTATCAATAAGGACTAAGCAAGGTAAGATGTTGGTAACCTTGGAATTATGTGCTTCTATAAAGCACCTGTATACAAATGTGTTTAGTTCAAATCATCACCCTTCACACCATCGATTTAAAAATAAAAATTATTAAGGACTAAAAAATCTCTAAGGGGCAGCATAACAAAACCAGCGACAGAATATATATTTAATATACTCTTTTAACAAAGATTTAAATTTTTTAGATGTGCAACACACACATAAAAATTTAACTCACAGTCATAGGTATCTTCTTCAAGGCCTTAAACAAACAATCAAATCAAATAAAAATATATAGAAGATAATTAAACAATTGTGAAAAAGCCTCTTCTTAAACTGCGCACCCTATCAGATTTATTGTGAACCTTTGTTTCTTTATACACTGTCTAAAATTTTCTCATTGAAAATCAGTATTTTTGTCAATTTATAACCACATTCTCACTTTAAGAACATAAAAAGGTCAGATGACATGAAACTTAATTTCTTAATCTTTCCCTTTCCTGAATACATCCTAGCAGCTACAGGCCAGACTAGGGAAAAATATATTCAGCCTAGAAGAAAGGCACATCTGGACTTTGAGAACAGCTCCTATCTGCAATTTACAGATAGAAGAAAAACAAATAACAGAAAGAATAGAGTAAAATAGGTTTTTTGTAGGGTAATATTTCAAAGGGGGATGCAAGAAGAAATTAACCACCACATAGCTGTATTTAGCTGTATTTTGAAAAGATCTTTTTACTTCTCTATTGGTCCAGATTATATTTGGCTCATTCATTTTGATGCTTCTGAATACACACTCTCATGAAAGTATAACAAAACCCCCTTTGCTGTAATCTTATTTGTGATATAAAAAAGCCCCCTGTGCTGCAATCATACTTGTTTATATTTTAACAGGAATTCTGTACTCATTTTAATATGCACAGTCTACTTGATAATATAAGAGTTGATGTTCGATGTTTTGTTGATCCTCAATATCTCTGCAAATAATTTAATCCAAAATTTGGTGAAGCTATTTTTCTAATAAATTTTAGCAATGAAAAAAATAAGACTAGATCAAAGTACTATTCATAAAATAACACACACATCAAGATATACATACATGTATTCCAAAAAGGGGCAACAATATTATTTAAAAGTTACTCACAAAAAAAAATTACTTTTTCCTTCTTCCACTGGCTTCTCTAGAGGTTCTAAGGAGAAAATTCCATTAGGATCATCATTTGCTTTGATAATAACTGTAGCCACTCCAGCATTAAAGATAACAGTATCCCCTAAAAAGAGGGTGATTAATTTTATCAAAACTGGAATCAGAAATGGAGCTAACTCTAAAATTGAATGTATTTTCTTCTCACACCAACAGCTTTCATGCAAAGAAAGAAACAAGCAGTGATAAAACAGTGCAAACTAATATTTGAAATATTCACTAACAGACAAATCAGAGTAAAAAATTGCAAATAGTATCTGAGGCAAGGATCAAGAATGTAGATTTGAAAAAAAAAATGTGACATGACTAGAGATGATGCATTCCTGAGAAGAAAGGATTGTATGAGAGGCAGTACTTCATGTTTGGTCAATTGGTCAGGTCAGAAGAAAAAGACATGTATTCAGAGATCCTAGCTCTCCTTTAGACCTTCAGCAGAAATATTGCACTTTAAGAGATTAGTCATACCCATATCACAGCCTATCTGAAAGGAAAAAAATATAAGATACCGGTAAAGTAAGGAAATTAGTAGTATTTCTTTGTGTATATTAGCAGAGTAGGGACATTTCAACACTTCTTTATGTCCACAAAGGTACATTATGTTTTCATCTCCATCCTAGTTTTTGCCCTTTTCAAAAGCACTAGACTTGTTTTTATTCCAAAGTGAACAACCCGTTTTAACTTCATATACCTCTGTTTGTATTTTCTCAGAGGTATAACAGTCCAATAAAATTTTCAAAAGGGATGAGATGATCAAGACCAATATATACAACAGATGATCAGATGATAAAAAGAAAAATAATAATTTCTTTTTTTTTTTTCCTTTTCAGGAATTCATCTAGGAATATTCTGGTTTTTGCCCATTCTGGCAGAAATATGTGAAAGGAGGAAAGTCATCACATGTTTTCAATAGAATGGTAAAATAAGATACCAACAGATCCTGAACAAAGTTAGTTGAGTAGAAAGAGAGCACTGAAGAGAAAATTTAAGACGGGAGAAGTATAGCTTTGTCCAGTAATTTCCACGAAGCTGCTGTTCTCTAAGAGAGCTGGGTATCAGACTGAATTATAGCTGGCCTCGGGAAACACGGGAAAGAGGAACTACCTTATACTCAGATAACTGAGAAAAATTACCTATTTATTTAACTTATATTTTCTTACTGATGAGTTAAAACCCCATCTAATTTGGAGCATTTGGAGCATTTAGAAAGAGATTCCAACTCAAGTTATCTTTGCAGGACAGTTTCAGCTTTATAGTTTAATTTTTGTTTCCAATTAAACAATTCAAGATCAAAATCCAAACACACTGTACAGAATTTTTATAGAAATGTTGATGCAAACCTTATTCATATAATGCCTGGCATTTATACATTGCTTTATGATAAGAACAAGCTGGTAAAAAATAGAGAAAAAAGAAAAGGAGAGTTACTAAATATATATTAAATCATTGCTTTTACCTGTTGAATTCAAAAGGAAGATATAAAACACTTCATCAGTTTCAGGGGTGTCATCATCATTAATATACACAGATAAGGTCTGCTCTCTTTCTCCAACATTGAACAGAATTAAACTCTCCTTTTCACTGGGAACAAAGTCTCCCTCTTCAGCTGTTGCATCCCCATTAACAGTAATGTACTGAACAGCGACAACAGTATTAGCAGATCCATTCCTTAGGACTGTAAAGTTTGCAACACTCCCTTCTGTAATGCTCACTGTCAGAGGTTCTGAAAGGATACAAGCAACAAATTCAAGTTCAAGCCTAAGCTTCTTGCATGCAGCTTATTCACCTAATCCCCCATAAGAGGAAAGAGAAGGCGCGTGCAGTTAAAGAAGGGAAAAACTTGCAGGTAGAAGAGAATATTATTGTCCTTAGCTACCTAACGAATCCAAGAGCCATCAAAAAGAATAATGACATAAAATGAGAAAAAATTCTTAAGTACAAAAAAAAAAAAAAGCAAATGCAATACAACAAAAACAAAAAAAGTATGTCGTATAACACTAGCTCCACTAGGATTAAGCTTTTTCAATAACCTGGTCTTTGGATAAGATCTGTATGGGGTAGAATATGAATTCAAAATTTAAAAACAGTAATATCTAACCTGCAAAATAAATGGGATCATCATTCCTTGTAATTTGTAAAAATGCACTGGTTATATTGCCCAGTCTTGCTCCACCAGTGGCATTGAATAATCTGATTATGAATACCTCCATCTCTTCAGGTACCTGAATGACAAAGTATTAAGAAATTAATTTGTTGCACATGAAACAATGAAGAAATTAAAAGGAACAGCTGAGGAGGTTAACAAAACAGGGTTCCTGCATGTTGCTGTTTATTTCTTGATTCACAAGTGTGCTAAGAAGGAAGAAAAATGACAGTTCATACACTCACACAAAAATAATCATCACTCAAAAATCTTTGCAAATAAAACCCCTCATCTTTACTATTATATAGATAATCCAAAAGTTATCCTGCAGTTTCCTGATGCTGATGTAACTTATTTTTACAGCTATGTTTATTTATTTATTCCTTTATTACTAATTATTCTCATTCTTTCTTATCTTACTTCAAATACATCAGCATTAAAATATTAGATTAGGATTCTTGCTATCAAAACAAGTGGTTTACTTAGTATTATAATTTAAGCACATGACTACTGAAAGATTCTAACTTTTTGGTTTACAGATATGCACAATGTCTCAAATTCTCTTATTATTTACTTAAGTAAAATCACTTTTATCCAAGTATTTTGATTTTTCTCAAAAAAATCAAGTTTCTTAAAAAATAGATACTTCGTAAATTTCAATGTTTCAGCACTTCCTCTTCGCTCCATATATTTACACAAAAACACATTACTAAGTATGTTTTTAAATATTATTACCTCATCTGGTAGAGAGTAAATTGTGATATTTTTTGAAAACTCCAGATTATCAAAGAATATAGTCCCTTGTTCTGGATAGATGTCATTGGTACATGTTGGGTCAACAATCCAGGACACACTAACACTGCCATAGTTTCCTTGGTTTCTTACAAGTCTGTAAGAGGCTGTAAAACGTAAACATGTACAGTCAGTGTGCATCTCCAGAAAAACAACTCAAAATGAAAAAGGTCAGCAAAGCTGAAATAAAGAAAAAGGAAAGGAAACAGTAAGTTAGTCCAATTGCAAAACTAATACGCCAAGTGCCCTACACAAAAAGCCACATAATAATAGACCATTACAGCAGTAAAGACTTGTATCAACTCTATTGGTACAATAGAGATAGATAAATTGAAATGACACATATGAAAATTTAGCTCATTCTTCTTTCACATAGCACCTCATGCTCACCAAGCAGTACTACTACCACCAGGCTGTTCCTTGCAAGTAAATAAATTCTCTGTCCCTCCTGTCTGGTATATTCTCAAGCTATATTTTAACTGGATTGATCCCTTGATAATAGCTTTCAAGGCCCATCCTCCTCCATACTAATCTCCACTGCTCATCATACTGTACCCCCCTGGAAACTCCTGAGTCAGGCATTGTCCTACAAAGGTGAAGTGGGGAAAAGTAGCCTTGCAGGAGCAGACAGCAGAGAAAGCAGTTACTCTAATAAAAAGAATTACCAGCATAGATGATTTCTCCTTTACTTTCCTTTATTGTTACTGATAGTTCATCAGGTAGAAACTGAATGACACCATGTGGATCATCATTCTTCAAAATGGTTATATTTACCCTTGTGGCATTCCCCAGCTTGCCTGACATTTCACTGTAGCCACTGAGCACAACAGCATATGCCTCATCCAACTGGAAGAGGGAAACTCAGTCAGAATAAAAAGATTTATTCAGCAGAAAGAGAGGACAATTTCAACAAAAGAAAATTACCCACAGTTTCTACATGCACAACGGTTTTGTACATCTTTGTCATCTGTAACAGTGGAAGTAAAGATTTTAAAAACACTGACATTAAGGTAATTTAAAAAGAATTTGTCAGCTTGCATTATTTATATAATGCGACTTTATACTTCAAATATTTCTTGAACAAACACTCGCAGGAGATGCACCACAGAACACTAAAATAAGCATTGCATCTTTGCATCTATACAGCAAATATTAGTGTAGACTGGGGAGCACTGAGTTCAGTTAGCAGGTATTTACCAAAAACAGAACAAAAAGAAAGCAATTGATTGTACAGGCCTCAATTAAATAGTGGTATTCTATAGTACAGAATGCCACAGGTGCCAAAAGCTCAGATGGATGAGAAGTTCAGTTTCAATTTACAAAAAAAAATCCACTGAGGCCTATTAAAGCCAAAGATACCTTCTAGTAATCCAGGCATCCCTGGTTTGGAGACTGGGAATATATTCCATAGAGAAGCATTGCATACTCATTCTGCTACGATATATTTTCTTATATTTTAATAAATGACAAACTGTTATGCTGTGAACACAATTTAGAGAAAGGAAAATTTTCATTTCTACCTCTGGAATCCCATCCATCCTTGTCAAAAGAGTAATTATGATCTCTCTTTCGCCAGGCTTAAATTCCAGAATTCCTGTGCTTCCATAAAACTCATTATTGTCCCTTGGTTCTACAGTGTATCGCAGAAACTGCCTGACAAGGCTCCCTCTGCTACGGACAATCTGCAGTTCAACAGAATCCCCCTCCTGTAAAAAAAAAGAAAATCCAGAATTTTACTTGCATTCTGCTAAGATTTACTTTTCCATAACAATTAAGAAAAGTTATTCAGATAGCTACCTTGATACTGTAGGGACCTCTGGAAGAGGAAGAAAATTCAAACACTCCTCCAGGATCATCATTTTCCAAAATAGTGATCTCACAAGTAGTAAACCCGTATTTCAGTATTTGATTTTCCACACTGACCCTGGGAAAGGAAAAAAGTCAAGGTTTTTTGAGTGTTGGTTCTTTTAGTAAGTAAATACATATCTATGTGAAGGACATCAGAATCCTGATTATTTTTATGAATAAATTATGAAAACAATTACCTAAAAAGAATATAATAAATTAGGCAAGACACATCAGAGTGTTCCATTCACTTGCAGAAAACCCAGCCTTTGTTCCTGAGATAACTTTGCTTTCTGATTATTTTTTACAGCGTACAGTTCTGGGGCTTTTTAGTCACACATGCACACAATACAAAGAAAAAGAAATAGAATCATATAATAAAAATTTAAAATCACATTGAGTATTACTTTTTATTTGGATCAAAACATAAGGAGTGATCCCTAATCACTTAAACAGAGAGAGCTTGAATTTCTTGCATTCATTTCGTCACATATATACTTTCAATTACATTGTTTTACGTACATTCCATTAAAAATGCAAGAAAAACTACTGCTGAAAGATGCATAAAAAATGCACCTTCAGACTGATGATTTTGATATAGCTTATTAAATGTTGGTTTATGAATTCAGATTCATCTTCCATGTTTTCTGGAGGAAAATTTCAATGAACAAACTAGAAATATCTATTTTAAATGGTAATATGTAATATTTTTTGCATATTAAAAAAAATATGCTGGCAGACACAAAAACTTGTGTTAACATAAACTAAACCTTTTTCATTCAAAAAAAAAGATAACTGCTCAACAGAAAACTTCATAGTTCTAGTCCACTCAGGCATTTAGGTGGGACAAATTGTATTTCTGGCAGTTTAAGACAATGGATCCATATTGCAATCAAGCGCAGTATCAAGCACTGAGTCATGCATTAGTAACTTTCATCATTCACAAATCCTAAATAAAGCTTCATGCCAGAAACCCATGCCATCAAATTAAAAACCAAAGAACAACCAAGCATTGTCTGAAGAGATGCAGAAGACATGATTCCTGAGAGGAAAAGAAGTTATTGACAGATTCTGTTCAAACTAATCACTTATAAAACAAAGCATTGATTCATTGAAGACAAACCACAGTTCACTGCACTTACCCAAAGTACACGACAAACCTTTCTGTCTCTACCCTGTTAACAGAGAAAGAAAGAAGGAAGGAAGAATAGAGGGAAAGAAAAGGGGTGGGGAATGAATGAAAGCACTAGTTCCTAAAAATTTCAATAGTACCAGTCTTAGACAATAATAAAAACAAGAGTACCACAAAGTTTTCTTTTCCCTTTCCAAACACATCATGTTCCTTTTATGGGAACCTCCTTCCTTGGCATTTTATGTTGACAAATGCTAGCAAGTGGGCAATCCTCACTGGTGAGAAATGACCGCATAATCAATTCAGGATGTCAAGGGCCATTCATGGTACACCCTACCCAGCCCTCCTCCAGGAGTTCTTTCACTGCCAACCCCTGTGTCTGCTCACAACTGCACCAGCAGCCCACATTTATAACTTCATGCAAAAAAAAAAAAAATACAGTAAACATGCCTCCATTTTGTGTTATTACATCAATCTGACATAGTAATGATAAAAACAGGTAAGTACATTGGGAGTTACAACACATACATTATCAAAGACTATTCTAGCAGAAAATCACATCAAACTTTATTTTTGACAATTTTTTAGATTAATCAGATTATCAGAGTAAAATACCAACAAAAAAAGAAGAAAACCACCACCCCCCAAAAAAAACAAGGAAAAAATACAAATAGGAATATAAGCACATATCACAAAACTATTACATTAATTGAGACGAAAGGAAATTATTCTGCAATAACAAGTATGTCATTCTATGAAAGTATGCAAAGATTATTTTCTTAACCTAAAATAAATATACAGTTAATATTAAACCTGGATTTACTATCAACAAATAAACAAAGCATTTATAAAGTGAAGTTTAAATATTTCAGCTTCAGAATTCAGTAGACAAAAGACTTCACTCAAAAGTTTGAAGTAATAAAGCAAATACATTTGCAGCTCTATTCTTTCAAATAGGAGATCTGATTTAACAGAAATTTCTTAATTATTTCAAATGAAGCTACATTTCAAATACTATATATGAAGACATTCTCCTTCCCTTCAGAAATGTAAGAAATGTTTGCAAGTTTTCCAAAATCATCAGGCATTAATGCTATTTAAAAAGTCAAGGTGAAAATTCCAGAGCTAAAATTTATGCTAAATTTTCATTATATTGCTCTTAATGCTAAAATTTAATATATCATTAAGCTGTTGATAATATATTTCACAGCAGAGAATACAAATGAATTATTATATCAAGTGGGTTTTTGGTACATGATGTACAAGCTTAAGTGGTTAAGACACAATTATCAAAAAGTGAAAGGTCAATGTCAGAGTTCATTTCACCTTCATAAAGTCAGATTGCATGAATCTAAACACAGCTCAGACAAAAAAGGGCTTGTTAACTGAGTAATAGTGCTAGAATCTAGTATCATGTTGTAGTGCACAATGGTAGCTCTAACAGAATCCAAGGGATAGCTGAAAATAAACAGTCCCAAGGTACCATGAGGAGGTACTTTAAGTATCTCCAGGTATACTTTGAAAGTACTTAGAAGACTGGCAATACTTACTACCTCTTAACAGTCACAGCGTAAATCAGACCAAATTTCAAGAACTTGGAAGTTAGAAAGCAACTAATCAGATTCAGCTGATTAGTTAGATTAGATTTGGTGCTGCATCTGGCTGCCAACCAGATGCAGCACCATTCACCACCACTCTCTGGGCTTGGCCATCCAACCAGTTCTTAACCCACAGAAGCAAGCAACTGTCCTAGACACAGGTTGCCAGCTCTTCAAGGCAAATGCTGTGGCACACAGTAACTTTGTTAAAGTCCAGATAGACAACAACCACAGCTTTGCCCCAATCCCTCAGGCATGTCAGCTGATCATAAAAGGAGATCAGATTGATCAGGCAGGACCTACTCCTCCTAAGCCCATACTGGCTGGGTCTGATGCCCCAGCCATCTTGTAGATGTCGTATGACCCCACTCAAGTTGATCAGTTCCATAACCTTGCCAGGCACCAAGGTCAGGCAGGCTGGCCTGTAGTTCCCCAGATCCTCCTTCCAGCCCTCTTTGTGAACAAGCACCACATAGGCCAACCTCCAATTGTCTGTGACCTCCTCAGTTAGCCATGACTGATGATAAATGATAGAGAGCAGCTTAGAGAGCCCTTACAACAGCTCCCTCATTACCCTAGGATGGATCCTCTCCACTCCCATAGACTTATGATCACCTAAATAGCTCTGCTAATCACTAACTATTTCCTTCTGGATTTCAGGAGATCTATTCTGCTCTTCTACCTTTTCTACGAGCTCAGGGGACCAGTTACCCTGAGAATAATTTGTATTTCTGAGGTCAAAGACTGAGGCAAAAAAGGTGTTAAGTACCTCAGCCTGTATCACATCACAGAAATCTAGAAATATAAAATTTTCCACATTACATCAGTTTTGCTTCATTGAACATATGTCACATTAGATACATACATACACATATATGGATCTGTTCTGGTATCTTAATTTATGGAAGTCATGATCAAAAGATTCTAAGCATAAACTATTTAAATACTCAGCTGTTCCTGGATTTTAATCTTCCCCAAATAAAAATAAATTAATTTGTGTATTGTTTTTCCCAGGACCTAAAGTTCAGAGGTTTTACTCTCAGCTCCACTCATTTAAGAGAACAAACACAATCCATGTCCCATGATTGGTCCTGGCCCTTCAGCTGTGCCAATTGCCAAATTTATAGCTGTGTATCTGCACTGGGGGCATGGCAACTGCCAACAGCCAAACTTCTTGTGCAGAAGTTAAGAAAACTATCAGATTTAGGTCTGTAGTGATACAGACCTCTGGCTTTATTCATTTTTAGTTTCAATTTAGGCTATTTCAATTCAGGCCTATTAAGATATGGGCAGGCATCCAAACTGAAGCTGGTCCTAAAGAAAGAAAATATGAAGAAGCTTCAGCAGGCACAGGATTATCTTGCTTCTTAACAGCTCATCTGTCTTCTGGGTAAGCATATTCTTCATTATATATATATTGGCCTCCATTTTGTGAACAGCATTCATAATTATTTTTAATATCCAGGGCCTACAGATGGTGTCCACAGAGCAAGGAAGTAAAATACTATTTTTAATGGCTTGGAAGGTTTCTTTTCTTATTATGGGTACAATCAAAGCTCATTTAAAACATAAAACTACCATAACAACATCACTGAGTTGTAAATAATACATCCTTGTTAGAACTAATTATCATATTATTTTGCCCATGCTATTACTAATTGCAATAAAGAGAATGCTTATGGATGTATTTCGACGTCTATAGTTTCATTAAAGTCTGTACATGCTCTATTTTTCTACTGACTTATCTACAATCTATCAAGCAGTGCGAGCACATCCACTGCAGAGTGTGTCTTTGTTTTCATGGTAATTCACTACTGCTGTGAGGAGCTGGCTGCCTGTCTTGGAAACTGAAATCTTCTCTTCATGTAGAAAACACAAACTATGTAGGAGGCAATAACAAAAGCTTACATGCATCACCCTGCCAGTATCATTCACCCCTGCTTTGAATAGTCATCTCCAGTGTTGAAAGGATGATCTTTGCAGGTATTGCATTCTTGTCTTTTACTCAAGTTAAAAGTTGCCAGATTCCACTTGTAGCCTTGAGGGACACTGTCCAGGTGTAGAGAAAAGTTCAGATTTTATCTCCTATGTATTTACTTTTTCCTGGCCAAACTACCTATTCCTTACTTCACTCTCTGACCTTGCCAAGTGTGGGAAAGCTGCTTACTGCTGGCAAAATTTTTACCAGCCACTTCATGATCAATAGAATCTGCTACTCCCACTACACATAGCAAAAGCAGAACAGTGGTTGCGTTTGTTCAGCTGCCAACTCAATCCCCTTTTAGACATAATTTTCAAGGCATGGGATTACTAGTCAGAGCAGGTGGTAAAAAGCTATAGTTACACATACTGCAGAGCTATCCAATACTAAAAAGTTAATCTTTTATGCTGCCCACTTCCTCTACGTACTTATTTGTCTCCCATCCTTCCACTTCAGCATTTTTGTCACTTTACACAACTCCTTCACAACTTCAGTCATTATTTCTAATCTTAGCTTCTTTGTTTGTGCCACAGATTCTAAGGAACTTTCAGGGAAACCAATTTCATCCACAGGAAAAAAAAAAAATCCAGAGAACTGCTTGCAATAGTCTCCATTTGTTTTTTTGGTGTTTTTTTTTTTTTTTTTTTTTTTGTTTCTGTTTTGTTTTTGTTTTTTGGTTTATGGGTTTGTTTGTTTGTTTGTTTGTTTTCAACAGGACCATCTTTTCATCACAGTGAGTATCCAAGATTAGAATGAAATAATTCATTGTGCACTAGATGCATCCACCAGCTAGCTTCTACAGAAGCAGAGCAACACTGTACTGAAAAAGCATCTTTCCTGTGTGATAGAACAATGCTCAAAAAAACAGGATGAGCAGCAGCCAAAGGAGTTGCTTTCTGGTTTGTTAGTATGTACTCTATATGAATATATAGTGTTAAAAGTTCCCATCAGCTAGTCTGCCCTTCCTATGTACAACAAGGATACTTCTACATAAGGTAAGGACTGTATATGTAGCAGATGGTCAATGCAGACATTGCAGCTGACAGACCTTTCTTAGCACGTTTCCAGAAAAATAAATGGGAAAAATATACCTTAGATTATTAGGAGGTATTAGCAGAAGTGATAGTATTTCTAAACTATAGATACATCTGAATTTTTGGAAGCAGGACTGAAGAAATAGCCAAGATTCATTCTCCTGCTAACAAAACAAAAGGCTCCTGGATATGAAATAATTCAAGCATTCTGAGTAGTGTTCACATGCAGATAATATCTTCTGAGGCCTCTTACAGCCTTAATTATCCTGAAAACCTGATGTCACACAGAAGGGAGACCACAACACTGTGCTTCAGAAACATCATTGCTCCCTTTGTAGCTGAGGCATGTGATAGTAGTCAGACTGGCCTATTTTGGAAGCCAGCAGTTGTGATGGAAGTATCTAATTCTGCAACAACATCCTGACTATAAACCTCTTCTGAGAAAAACACAGTTATGTACTGCTTTCATTACTATTCATGATAACTTTACCCATTATCTCACTAAACATTTTTTTTCTGAAAATAAGTGTTATAATCAAGAGCTAGAACTAAAGATCAAAGCTAAATCAACTTTTTAAGCAGCATAATTATTTTTAATCGAAATACAAACAAAACTAAGTCATTAGATAATAAGCACAATATGGTTTCTTACATTGATCATGAGTCAAAGATTTCATACACAGTCTAAATCAAGGGCCCAATATTCCTCCAGGCATTTATCAACGCAATGGAGGCAACACCTCATAATTAATACTGTGCCAATTTTTTTATATATAGATTGAATATAGCAAGTGGTACATATGAATAAATATTGGGGTACAATACCTGTCCAAAGTTAATAACACAGTTTCATTCATTTCAGGTATATCATCAGCTTTAATAGTAATGTTGATTGCAGTATCACTTTGTCCAGATAAAAAAACAACAGAGCCATTAAAAGGACTTATATCATCCTGTGTTACTGCCTTGTGATTAGGACCAGATGGTCTCAAACTCCAAAACACAGTTGCTTGACCATCAGTCCCATCTCGATGCAATGCAATGGAAACCTGTAAAGAACATGAGTCTGCTGTGACTTGCAAAACTAGATACAAAAACAATAAACCCCTTGCAAACTACTGTTTGAATATGAGCCTCAAAATATTCACCTCTGACTTATATCTATGCATAAGATCTGAAATCAAAGATGGTATATCTATGAAGATATATACTGAATTGTATATATTTAATCATTTATCCATTATATAGTTGGACATGTATGTTTTTATATTCTTAGTGGAGGTGGCAGAACATTAACATGACAAATCACTTAACACTCATGAACACAAAAACCCTTCTATGATGGACAACCTAGGATTTAAATCAGCAGTTTTATTATGAGGATGAAAAGCAGCTCTCTGAAGCAGGATTTGAAGGAAGATCTCAGTTAAGACAATTAGGGGGAAAAAGAGGAAATGTAAGAAAAAATATTTTCTATAGGGTTTCTCTGGCTGGGGTTACAGCATTTAGATGGATGATGATGCTTTTGAAAATGCTTTGGGTATTGAGAAATACAAAAAGCATTATTTATTAGAAAACAGACACAGCAAGCCAAACTATATATTCACATGTAAGTGAATTATAAAAAACACACACACTTTCACCAAATTTGGGAGCAAAATCAGTCCTACTCCACAGAGTGTTTTTGCAGCTGGTGAAAGAAATTAAACTGCAGCATCTTTTGCTCCATCTGAGCATGAAGATTTAACCAATTCTAGATTCTTACAGAGAAAGCAAAGTTCACCACACTTTTCAGATGACAAACACATTAATCTTGCTAGCAATTTCTACCTTTTTGGTTTTATAAAGGAGGAGAATATTTGAGATAAGATCAGACTTGGAGGATGGATTTTTTCTCACGTTAATTTTCAAATGCCATAGTGGATATAGCAAACTTTGCTTTCTCCAAATAAGTTTTCCATAGTAAAGGACAATATAAAAATGTTTACTTACCACTGTAGCAGGTGATTCTTCTGGTTCAGAAAGAATAATTGGAAGATTACTAGTAAAGCCTATTTCTCCATTTGCAATATCTGGAGTAATCCTCAAAGAAATATTTCGAATCTCATCTAATCTAGGACTCACGGGTGGGACAAGAGGAATTCTATTCAGCAGCTCAACTTTTTCCAACTGTGAGAAAAAGTAAGAAAAACTTGAGAAATAAGAAGCCTGAGTACCAAGTAAAAACTATTCTAACATCTTGGAATAAGTGTCATATGCAAGGAGCAAAACACCTCCAAGATAAATTTCTCCGACCAGCGCCATTTCTACTACAAAAATGTGTAGGTAGCTGTGTAAGAAATTAAGTGAATGGTACTGAGCTTCCACAGCAGAATGGTATACCTCTCAGACTAATCATGTACACAACTAACTGTACATCGAGGGACAATTAACTTTCTGAACTGAGCATTTCCTCACTAGATATATGGATTGATCTGCCAGATTGTTGTTTGTACTTCAGTTTTTTTGTCATGCATTGATAAAAATCTGTTGAAGTCACTGGAAACATAATAATTTAGACACTCTCATGAAGCCAAAGAGTTAGTTGGACATGTATGTTTATATATTTCTCTCCTCAGTTAAAAAATGTAAACACTTCTCTATTTACAATAACTAATATGTAGAATTTCATTCATAATTGAAAATCAGCACAAGATTTCAAAACTGTAGTGTCCTCTTATATTACCATATTTTTGATAGTTTATTTATACTAAGAAGAAATAGAAAAATGTTTATTCTATCTTTGAATGGAAAATACCATTCACTTAGCCCATCAGAACCATTGACATGATTTTCCTTGGGTTAATTGTTTTAATATTCCTTTCAAATATAATTTATAACACTATCAGATTCTGTCTGCATGGATCATAATAACAGATATTTCTATTACCAATTTATATATACTTCTGTAAACATTTCATTGGTGCATGAACCATCAATGAGAACCACCTTTCAACTCCCATTAGGATCTTTTTGCTTGGAGTTATTAGATGCTGCCACACAGGTTTTGGTGGAGAAGGGGAAAATGACCTTATTTAAATCTATATCGTTATTATTGAGAGGAATAGCAGATTTGTCTTTACAAACAAGCTGTGGGTCTGCTGGTAGATAAAACTAGCTCTGGAAGATAAAAGAAACAATGGGAAAGATTCCACTGATTGATGAATGGAAAAAGATATTTGCTTTTACAAATAAACTTTAGGTTTGCTGATAAACTAAATTAGACATTGAGAGATGAAAGAAACAATGGGGAAGAAAAAACCCTAAATTCTGTAAGAATTAAAAATTAAAAGGGAGGGTTATACATTAGAGTGAAATCTCTGGGAAATCTTCGGTATCAGGTGTATCAGGAAGTCTGAGGTACCTCTCCAGTACCTCAGCCAACAGGGAAAGAGAGAAAAGAAATGCAGCTGGGAAATTAGGATAAAAAAGCAGGCAATGTCCTCCAAAAATTTGAGACACCCCAGGGGAATGCCCCATGGCCTCTCCCTTTATTCAAATCAATAAAAGGACTCCTCTGACTCCTTTTTGGACATAAACCTCTGGTGTTTGTGGATTAATTTTCCTAGCATTATGAATCATCCTCTCAACTAATTAATTTTTAATCCCTTTGATTCTTTAAACCAATTTATATAAAATACTTGGACTGTACATATTTTGTTCTGCTGTTATTCAAGTAACACTCAAAAATATTCAAGCACATTTTATTTGATGATAGATGGGATTTGTTTTATAAATACTGTAATTAGAAATTGATTCTCAACCATCCAAGCTACTTATTGGGTTCTGAGGAACAAAGAGTGGTTCTATTTGTTTCTTTCTTTTCTAAGATTTCTTTTAGAATAGGTGCCAATTCTCAAATTAACACCATGCAGGAGGACCACTGTTGCGGTTGTTAGCTCAGTAGAAGTTCTGAAATACTACAGAGCTGAAAGAATTCCCTTTGTTACTATCTGGATAGTAACTTTGAGATTAAAGTAATAATTAATTAAATATTGGTTTGTTTTTTTTTTAAATTCATTGTTTCCTCTTAAAGCAAATCAGTCCATGAGGGAAAAAAGAATGCACTGTGAATCGAATAATGCCAAGCAGTTTACTAAATTAGTTAATCTTCTTGTCCATACCAAAAGTAGTCTACACATCAAACAATAGGTTATTTAATTGAAGATGTTACTGAAGAAGGTTAATCTCATATTTCCAGTTCCTCTATCTGTTCTCTTGTTGTGTTTATGCTTCATTTCTTCATCCCTCCCTCCTTCCCTGATTTCTGAGTTGATCCTTTATTGGGCCTAGTACAAACTTTGTAATCTCATTCTAAACCCATTTTCTGAGACTATAATTTATTCACAATGTAGAAGGATTGTCATAGTGATAAATAGGGGCATTTTTCTTCCTTTTTTAAAGGAATTATTTGTGTTAGAAGTTGCATCTGATTTTGTGTACTCAAAACATTTTTATAGTTCATGGAGAAAGTACAGAACACACACCCCATCTCCCTGGAATCTGCAGTTTGAAAAGGCACGCCAAAAGTCTGCATATTGAAGTACTTTTTACACATCTTGTCCATAGTCCACACTGCAATGTTATTTGTAATCTATCACCTGAAAGGAGCTTGGAATTAGATATTTCAAGTCTTCTGTCAATATTTCAGATCACATGAAGAAGGTAAAACACACAAACCTATTCTAACATTTCAGAAACATATTCCCTGCCTAGCTGTTAACATAGAAAGAGCATGTGCAACTAAAATGATAATATGATTTTGGCAATATTTTTTTCTCTTTTTTTTTTTTTTTTAATAGAATGTAGGGGAAAATAGATAGAGGGAAGAAATCTTTTCAAGTAATTAAAACATTTTTGGTACACTAGAAAATAAAGAAAAAAAGACCAATTTTTACATTTATGATTCCACATCAACATCTCTGTTTGAAAACTTTGAAGATACCTGACTTAAAAGGAAAAGACTTAAAAGAACTAAGAAAAGACTTTGAGATTTATGCTTTGGTTGTGCCAAGTCACCCCTTTGTCTGTATATCAGGATTGCTCCCCGGACTCATGATCTTAGACAGTGGCAATAGTTAATCAGGGGAAGTAGAGATTATGCAGTAGTCTCAACTGCAGATGAGAAAAGAAGTATAAAAATTACTGATTATAATGCCCAGAATCTCCCACAGCAGCATATCTGAACAATAACTTGCTAACATGTATGCAAATCTGTTTTTCTCCAGTGAAAAATGAAGAAAAAAAATTATTTTGGAAAATAAAAAAATCTTTCTTTAAACATTTTTGTGGAAAACCCATTTTCTTTCAAAAGCATAATGTTAGTGTATTTTTCCAGCCAATCTTACAAGCAATTACACAATCTCCTTTCTTACAAATTCAGGTAGAAAGAAAAGAAAACCCCACCAAACAAACAAATTAAAAAACTCCACAAACAAAAACAAAAACACAAGATGAAAAAAACCAAAAGACCACATACAGGGAAAACTAGAAGAAACTTTTCAATTACCTGGTCAAAGTTGCACATAAATTCAACATATGTTTGACTATTTAAATTTTTATTTACTTTCTTTTAATTTCTAAAATCTCTCATATTCCCGTACTTTAGGAGCCTTAATTTGATTAAATCAAAAGGCAAAGGGTAGACAGAATAACATACCAGAAAAGGTAACTAGCTACTGCAACGCTGATATAATTTTGTTAAATTTCATAATTAGTAGCTGAATCCTATTACAACAGTGTATTTTTTAAAAATTATGTAATTAGTATATAATTATTAGGAATAAAGCTCCTTATAGCATATCTGTGGAAGCAGTATCTAAAATAAAAGAGTTTTCTTGGCTACAGAACTAATTGTTTTTCTTTTTTTTAATCAGGCAGAGTCATTTTAATTAAGTTAAAAGTGAAGGAGCCACTACTATTTTATATCCTTTATACTGCATGGGCTAAAAAAAACACCCCAAAAACAGCTGAGATACCTGTATGACAAAATGAGCTCTATTTTGAAGAAATGCATCATTTCGTATTGGTATATTTATAGTAGCTTGTGCTTTTCCTTCTGGAAAGATGAGAGTACTTCTTCTAGACATATTCAGAATGCCACCTTTCGCTCTCTCAGGATCCAGAGCTCCAGCTGGAATATACAGTGCAGTATAAACCAACTGCACATCTCCAACTGTTCCTCCTTCCCTTGCAAAACTCAAGGATAGAAAACGTCCCATTGGATTACTTTCAATCTTCTGATTCTCCAAAGGATGGAATTTTATTAGGCCATAAACATCATCACTGTCCTGAATGTAAAACAGAAGCTGCAAACCAGAAAACAGCATGCTGCATTACTCTTTACCATAGTTTCATGCTTTCACAAAATCATCTCCTGACAGTCACCACACATTTTTCTCCTTAATCTCCTTAGGCATCAGGAAAGAAATCAGATGGACAGCCTCAAAGAATTCTTTATATACAAGAAGCATCGCACTGACAGTGGCAACTGTCCCACTATGCATCATCACATATGCCACAATGAGCTCTGAATTACTGATTTTTTGGTTCAGCAGCCAAAGTGAATAATTTAAAAATGTTTTAGATTGTAAAGGGTTTCATTTTATTCACCAAGCTCATTCCAACCATTTTCGAGAAAGACAAAGCAGGGATTTGAGTCACAGAACTGTCAGCAAGTCTAGCCACCCTTTATTTAATTGTTCATAGGTTACAGTCTTAATCACCAAAGCTTCCCCTTGAAGCTGTTACTCTGTAAACATTTCAGTAATCATTAAAACAGCGAAGGAACAAGTGAAAGTAACTTTCCTGTCTTCTGTTAGAAAGCAGTCACTCGAGACAGCATTTATTCAATCCTAGCACATTGGGAATAATCTGAACTGAATTCTACCACAGTAAAAGGGTCTGGCATTGTACACTATACTCAGCCAAATACTTTAAATATGGCTCTATACACTAAGATTATATTAAGGATCAGTTTCCTTGATTTTTATCCAAGAACAAACCTTTTAACCTGTTCAGATAATCCATCAATCAATGTTATTAAAACTGGTAATGTCTTTACTACTCCAACTACCTTTTCCAAGAGAATTCTAAAGTAAACTTACCTCAGATGGCTCACTGACTTCTGCACCTCCCTGTATTGTATAAGCTAGGAGTTTCAGAAGATAAGGCTCTGCCTCTTCTGGTATATCATCATCAATAATGTTCAGATGAAGTGTCACCAGCATCTCTCCTTGAGCAAAACTTATCTCTCCTGCCTCTGGAAGTAGGTCTGCAGTCACAGGTGAAGGGTCACTGCTATTTCGGATTATAACCCAGGAAACAGAAACATTTCCATGTGTTCCACCATTTCTTACAATTGTAATCCCTTCAAACCTATGGGTTTGAATGAAAAAAAAATCCCACAAACCATAATTACTACTGGCATGTATGGTTACTAATTCCCTAAAATATTTACACTGACCTACATGGTATAAATGCTTGCAACTGACATTTGACTCAAGGCTTACAGTATGCGAAATCATAATACATATGTAAGATTTGAGCATTTACGCACAAACTCTCTGTAAAATCTCAGAAGACACATGTTAGATCTCATTTTCTTTACAGCAAGTAAGGTACTCAGAACTGAGTGGAGTCTTGGCATGTTCTATATTTGTCTTGCAAAATACAAATCAAATTTAAGAAAACATATTGCCTATTCTACAACATGAACAGTTATGAGGCATGAGCATTGAAAATATGATCTTGGATGTACTGTTTGCCCCTGTACTAAAAATATATTCAGCTACTGATACTTATGATACTGGAAATGTCATGTTGCCTGCATCTGACAAGTGCATGACTACAAAAAAAAATCTGGAAATCATGACTTACAAACATCTAGAAAGCAAGATTCATTTCTTTACTGTGTATAAAAAAAGAAAGATGAATACTCAAGTGTTGGGCTCTACATACCATAAAATATTCTTCCAAAATTTCTCATAGTATGATAGTTTGAGGCATTATTTGTTTCTTTGTGGATGAACAACCAGTCGTTAGTGGTGGACATTTTTATTGAGATTATCAATATTGTGTATCAGTCTGCCTATAAAATTTGTAGAGAACTTTGATTTTAGTCTCTAAGTGAAATTACAAACATTTACATTTTGAGTTTATGGTAACTATTTAATGGGAGAAGTTGAACACTTTTTTTTTCTTTAATCAGAGACTGGCTTTATAGATAGTAAAAACTAATATACACCAAGGGTGGAAAACAGAAATGTATTTCCCACTGAAACTGTGTGTAGCAGTATCACAGCTTTACTGGTCCTACCTTTAGATTAGGAGTTTTCACTATTCTGATAATGTGATTGAATACTTATGGCTTATTTACATATAGTTTATAGATATTAAAATACTTTCTGCATGATTAGACATTCCCACTTCCTTGAAATCTTTGTAAATATAGCTGATGATAACAACACACTAAGTGATTACTACATTATATTTTAGTAGTGATTTTATAATTACTTTAATGATATGCTAAGGAGTCTTAACAACTACAAATAAATCTCTTAAACTGACTAGATACTAGATTTTAAGATCTGCAGTACCTTGAAATTTGATCTTCATCAATGATAACAGTATGAGTGAACAGAACACTGTGGATTGACAGCACTCCATAGGGTTTATCATTCGGCTGGATAGTGACATGAACCACAGATGGATAAATCAAAACAGCATCTCCCTGCAAAGTGTCTTTAAGAAGCATAATCTGAAAGGTCTCAGCAATTTCTGGTATGGCATCATCAACGATCATAAATTTCAAATATGTTTCGTGAACTAGAGGTGGGAAAACAAGTGTTGTATTTGGCTGTAGATCTAGGAAGTCTACATTAAGCTGTGCATGTGCAGTTGAATCCCCAGTTATGATGGCGTAACTGACAGAGACTTCATCTTCATCAGGTCCAATTAATTTTCCAGTGACATCCTTACCACGAACCACTTGGATTGTTATCACTTCATCTTCCTCAGGCACCATATAAGCATTCTGGACAAAACGCACAGGACTGTCATTTTTCCTAATATTAATCCAGACAGAATTTTTTGTGTTGTTGATTTCAGCCCCTCCCTCCACGGTCTTCAAACAAACAACAAAGACTTCATCATTTTCAGGTACCTGGAAAAATAGTATTAGCAACTGTATGTAAGTCCCATTTCAAATATATGCAGAACACTTAATACTGAGAAATATGGTTTATGCATTTTGCAGACAAGTGAAACTATACGAGCTTGAAATTCATTTCATATTAAAACAAACAAGAGAATAGTCTTGCTTTTAACTAATGCTATAAATCCTTTTTCAAAATTTAAGGTCTCTATTTTACCTAAACATACTTCTGAAAGAGAATAGAAAGTCAAACCAAATACAAATAAAAATTACTCAAGAATCAGAAAAATCTTCATCTTTACAGCTTGAGAGTATGAGAAGACAAATTGCCATTTTTGAAAGCCACTTTTACTTGGAAACAAGTGTTCCATTCCATTAAATAGATTTAAATTTTATTTTTTTCTGATGTTGATTCTGATCTACCTCTATTTGTGCCTGAGACAATACAACAGCAACTTCTTTATAGAACCAACCTTGGCCCATCCATCCCTATACAACTGGAATCGCTACAAACCCAGACAAAATTTCCATCACAGATCTGAGTGTTTTCTTGTTCTTACCAATAATTTAGATTATGGTACTTCTACGAAACAAGTGTTTAAAACTACATTTTAGTTCTAGCTATTTCTTCTCCAATATCTGATGCAGGAGACAATAAATAGCTTATAAACCACAAATTACAGAATTAAGGATGATATTTCTGTTTTATATTACTATATATATATATATATATATATATATATATATATATATGGACAAAAATGGTGTGATGTGATTCCTGTGTATGTGCAGAGCCAGGAGTTGGACTTGATGATCCTAATGGGCTCCTTTCAACTCAGCATTTTATATGATTCTATATTTTATTCCCCAAATCTTGATTAGCTACACTCATGGAACTGAAAAAATATTGTTATTAATATATATAGATAGAAAGTATTTAAAAATTATTTGTGATCTTTGCATTTCGTCCTTACTGTGGACTACTGGAAATCAGTAGTATTTGCTTCTGAGAGGAACTCCAGGACGAAAGTACAACTTCTGAAAACTCTGCTGTCCAGTATTTCTTTTTCTTTCACATTCATTTATTTATTGGCCACCCTCAGATCCTTTTCTAGGGCTAGAAGAGTGGGCATAATAGCTTATGCCAATTAAGTTCCTTTGGCTTGTGGCACAGAAACATGCAGGTTTCATTTAGTTGACTAACTAATATTCCATCTAGCAAAATTTAAAAAGATGCATTCAAGAGAGTCAAAATATATCCACAACTTTAGCTGTAGTTTACATCTTACATCTAATTTACAGATGATACAGGACACTTTGGAATTCTTAATGGCATCTTTTTGACCAATGAAAAACCCAGTCAGACTTCAAAGACAACAATATAAAAGATTTTCAGTGTTGATTTGCCTCTTTCATTTTCTGTTAAAAAGTTTCCATTATTCCTCACTAAAAAAGGAAATGTACACAATAGAATTATAATAAATATACTACTTTAGAGATCAGAGCTGCAGTCGCCTAATTTTTGTAGGAAAAAGCCTTTGCAATTCAGAACAATACCTGTTGTTAAGAGTTTTTTCTTAACTTCAGATCTTAACAGCTCAAATTAAGTTCTGAGAGTAACACTGAATGCTTGTGCATTCCATCATCATCATCAACATCATCAATAAAGGATTTTTACACAAAATTAACCTTTTGTGTACAACCACAGAAGACATCCAGAGAGTGGACCACCACAGCTATACAGATCAAACGTTGAGTGAAAGAGCATTAGAAGAACCTCTCAGGGGAAAAAAAACCACATCTCCCCACTAACCAAATTAATTCTTTTCATATATAAGTTACAGAATTAATACAACTAATCTGAAAGAGATATTTCTACATGGCAGTTCGGCACAGTCTCTTAAATACTAGTATGAGTATAGATTTGGGAGACTATTTTCATAATTAGCTCAAAAGCTTCCCACTTTTATCACAGACACTTTTTTTCCCCCTATGTAATTTTTTAGTGAATTTCCTTATCAAGTTGTTCAGTATCACGTTCACACAGAAAAGTTAAATATAGAAATGTCAGTCTAATAAGATGAACATCTATGTAGTTAAAGAACATCATCCTTGACAATACAAGAACCTCACTATTCCATCTGAATAAAAATATAAAGCTTTCTTGATTATTTATACTTTTACTGTACAGCACCTAACAGATCTAGTCAGAGCAGTCAGGGTATATTCAGAAACTAAAAATATTAATTGATGAGAAATACAGAGGCAACATTGAAAAGATAAAATTATAGCCTACACAGACAAAACTGAACATCACTTTATGAAGCAGAAGGACTTGTAGCCCTGTTTAAGCCAAGAATTTTATAACATAATATAGAAAGTCCCTCCAGAACAACAGTCAATCTATACATCCAAACCAAAAATTGTCAGTTTGTTTTTACCTGATCGTCAAGCACTGTTAAATTATAAATCAACACTGATCTCCCAGGGGTAAATGTAATATTTCCCCTGGCTGGACTGAAGTCTTCTTCAGCTGAGTTTGGTCCATCTCCTACCTGCAAATAATTGTTTTTTATTATAAGAAATATATAGAGCATGCATAAAAATCTAGTACAATAGTCAATATACAGTGTGTGAAATGCATAAGAAATTGCTATTTATACACTCCCAATCATATGCTCACACATTCCATTGTGAAAATCTACTCTTTTTCAGAAGATGGTGTAAAACAGAGTAGGCACTCTGAAGAAATTATGTATTACCAGAGAAAGAAATCTACTTCCATACAGGCCTTTTGAGAACTCTTTGGTATCTACTGATGCATAACTGACTCTTTTAAATAATAAAAAGGATAGTCCTTCTTTTTTAATTTAACTAGCATTTCCTAATCAGTTCCAAGACAAGATAATAGCAATTACTCATTTTGTGACTTTTCTATCTTGATTTGAGATACTAAGGAAATTACACTTAATACTAAAGCCTGAAAAAATAGTAAGACCCATAGAGGCAATATATTAGGATTTTGTTTTAGAAAATCTTGTAAATTTTTTTCAACATACGTATAAACTACATTTTGAGATTAACCTTGATAAATTGTGCAGAGAGCAGAATTCATTGGATTAAAAACAAATATATCTGCAATAAATAATATAAGAATCTCTAAACATTATCTATACATGCTGTATTTAGCTTGCAAGAACATCCACTACAAATCTTTTGAGATTTTGGCACATCTAGATTAAATCTTTGATGACAATTGATAAAGGAATTTTGATATGAAAAAGAATTACCTGTAATAGAATCAGAACCAGACAAGGAAAAAAAAATCCCCCCTCTCACAATAAAGTCAGTAATTCACATGAAGTATGTGACTAATGGCCTAAATATTCAAGTAATGATTTTGAAAGGTTGAAATGTCTGGGAATCCAAACTGCAATCTTATAGATACAGAAATTCACTTAATATTGAGCTCTACATTTACATGTTTGAAGGTGGCAAAGGCACCTTGAAAAGAGTCATGTGTTTATAAACTCTGAAAAATATACAAGACATTTCTTGCACACTCAGACATTGTTTGCTAATAATACCAAAAAATGCTGCTTCAAGTATGTTCCTAAAATACAGAGAATACTCATTGTTTAATATATTTACATTTGTCCTAAATTAAGCAGTTAGATAATTGCAATATTTTCCATTTGAAAGGTAGTATCTTCCCATTTTATGAAATAGAATTAACAAATGCAGACATAGCTATTTAGTCCTTCCACTTTTGTAAACACTTAGAT
Source organism: Agelaius tricolor (assembly GCF_023055355.1). Taxonomy (NCBI): domain Eukaryota; kingdom Metazoa; phylum Chordata; class Aves; order Passeriformes; family Icteridae; genus Agelaius; species Agelaius tricolor. Next base: position 6,189,630 of record NW_027269287.1, on the reverse strand, counting down.
AAGTTATGATTATGGCCTCGCAGCTTCATCTAATAGTAAAAGGTAAGATGCTTTTTTGATAAACTCACCTCAAAACTTACAATGACTGTCCCGTAGGTTCCTCTCTCCCTGATTAGAGTGAGAGGAACAAATTCGTTTCTGCCCCTAGGCTCATTCACTGTGATAAAGGCAGACTAATGAAGAAAAGGGACAGGCAATCAGGCACAGATCAAATATCACAGCAGACGGAAGAAATTGTTACCATAGAAATACCAAACTCCCACAGACAAGTTAATCCAATCTGCAAACCAGTCTGCTGATGGCATACATTTCCTAGCAACCAATTAGTTCAGCTAATAGAAAGCTTGAAAGGTTTGAGATAAAAAAATTATCATAATGTACGTTGAGTGGGTTTTCTTGGTTTTTGTTGGTGGTTGTTTTTTTTTTTTTTTTGTAAATGAGTTCAGTTACGATACACTAAGTAAGCACTGGCATATGAGCACTGGTCATATTTACAGGAGTTCCTAACCCTATTAAAAATAGTTTTCTCCATTAAAATCTCATTTGTTAGATAACTAGACAATGGACTCTGCCTATCAAACTGTTGTAGCTGAGAGATTTCAAAGATTTACAACACTTCAGGGAGCAGCATGGATTAATACTATGGTGCTAAAATTTTTTCATATTGGATTTTTTCAGAGAAGTCTTCTAAAAAGTTTATTGCCACAATGCCAGCAATAAAGCAGAGTTTCTCATTCTGCTAACACAAACTTTGTATTATTGCAAATATCCTCCATATCACTAGAGTCACACCACTGTTATCCCTAGAAGGTATTACATTATGCATAGATCATGATTGCTGCTCTTACAGCTTGAGAGTTAACTATAAAATTGCTTACTTAAGATGGGAAAAAGGTATATATTCTTAAAATTCCCAAGTCACCTCTTTAACTTTCCAATGATATTAGTCCTCATTTCCTTTACAGTACACTGAGGGGCTGAACAATTTCTAAAAGCTTTATATTTAGATGAGCAACACAGATATTCATCCAAGTTTGAGGATCTCAGGCAACATTTCAACACCTAAAAGCATACAGAAATATTAAAGCTGTATATATGTATGAATTGCATACATATGTATGAATTATCTCAAGAGATGTTTTCAGAGATGTAACTCAGAATCTGTCTTCAAGGAATTTGGGTGAATAAGTGACCAGCATCTTTGACAATTTCACCTTTATGTTTACTAAAATGTTCTAAGATATACATATAGAAAGTCATACCATGTTAAAAGAAATTATTCCAAAGGCATTGTCATTTGATAAGATTGTTACAGTGACAGACTTGGGAGTGCCAAGCTTTATCCGTGAAGATGGTTTCTACAATTAAAACCAAAATAAAATATTAAGTATGGTAACAGAAAAAAAGGCATTTTGATGTTACTGTCTCTTAAGAGTTAATATTAGCTTACAAAAAACGTATGTCTTTTTATTATATATCACAATGACAATTGTTTAAAGCAATAGAATCACTAAGGTCATTCCTAATTACTGTGAAAATGCACTGTAAACAGTCAACAATAAAGTGCTTGAAACAAACTGCAAATGATTAACAATAGTTAAGCAATTAGTAACAGTATATCAATAGAGAACCATTCACGAAGCATCTAACACTGCCAGGTTGCTCTTTTTCCCCTAACATTTGTATAAAGCTAAAAGTTTGAAGCTATTATAGTGGGATACCAGCTAAAGGATTTACTGGGACAGCAACTATAAGAAGCAAGTCTTTATAGCATTGCAAAAATGAGCTAGATTTACAAATCAAAGTGAGAAGGAAGGGAAAATATGCATTTTTATATTCACTGCAAACATCCCCATAGATTTGTAATATTGGCACTGATATAGAAACATTTTTTAATGGAATTTACATCTTACTTAGTCATGAACTGTTAGCTAAAAATATATGAATGTGAACCCCTCTCTTGTAGCATAACTCCTGTGAGACAGAACAATATGAAGAAATTTATTGGTAAATATTTATAAAATAAATTGTTTGGGTTTAGATAAGTCATATTTAACCTCTGCTTCTGGATGACAGGAAGTCATCCTCTTTTTTTGCAACTTCCATCCTCTCCTCCATGCACATTCAAGAAAACAAGAAAACATGAAAGGCTCTGTCTTCACAATCTAACTCTTCTGGGCTCTGGTACACCTTCAAATGTCCACAGGTTGAGCAATGCCTGCTCAAGTGTCAGGTGCAGCAACATGACACAGAGATATCCACAGAAATGCAAACTTTCTGAAGAGCAATAAGCATCATCCTGATTGGATTGCAGATTTTAGCTCTTACCTACTACTGTTCACAAGCAGTAAGACCACACTGTAATTAGTGGCTTACAGTGAATGTATGAAATACCATTCACCTATATTAGATTATCCACTGTTTTCTGTGGAATAGATACATTGAAAAATTGAAACTTACCAGTAATGTCAAGTGAAATGTGAATGTTTCATCAGCCTCTGGAAGATCATCATCACAGACAGATATATACACTGTTCGGTTTGTTTCTGTATCGGGTATAAATGCAGCTGCATATGTGTCAAAAAAGTCTCCTGTGTTTTCTCCATCAATCTGTAATAAACACACAACAAATGCCATCTCCTTCTTCTTCAATGTTCTACATTACCATTCTAGACTTATTCAAAAAGACTTCATTCCCTCTTTGCTGCACTAAGTCTTCCCCCTGGACATAATTCTTTCCCCTGCTGTCATAGAGTTAATTTCTGGACAGAAGGTACATAGATAATAACCCATTTTATTCATCCTGAATAAACAGGTGAAAAAAAGAAACAATAAAATTAATAGAACACTTTCTTCAGTGTTCAACTATTTATGACTTCCTTCCCTGCAATTTGGTATCTTTTGCATAATGTAACATATGAAAAGGTTTTTTATTGGAAAAGCTATGCCTCTACAGGAAGCATAGATCTATACATCTCATAATACTGTACATGAATTAAACTTACCTTAGGATGTAACTGCCCTCTGCCTTCCATTCTAAGTACTGGAAGGAGCCTAGGAATTCAACCTAGATTAACAATTTGATAATGAAAGCTGGCAAGATTAAGTCTTTTAAAAAGAATTTCCCTCCTTTCATCTCAGTCAACAAAAGAAAATTCCCCTAATTCTACTGTGAGTTAGGTGTTTAGAGGAGAGATTACAAAGGCAGTCATGTAAAAACAGCAAAGGGTCTCAACTAAGTTTACAGTCGGGCACTGAGACTAACTGGAGAGAAGCTACTGAACCAGCATAGCTAACACACCTGAATCATCCTTCTTAGAACCTAAAGGCTTGAAAGAATCATTGTGAAAAACACTATTCTTCCTCTCAGAAGAGTGAAATTAGAAGTTCAGAGATGAGGAAACAAAGAGGTTTTTGTCACTCTCACTTGTCTCTCTTATCAGTCACACTCAGAACTCTCCATGTATTTGAGTCACAAAAAGCACTTTAAAAAGTTATCACAGTTACTGAGAATATGACTGCCATCGTTTCTTACCGACACAATTGCTGTGATGTTAGCAGGCTTCCCTGTCCTTTCAATTACAAGGCGTATAACAGTCGTACTTGTTTCATTGACTACAAATTCTGTTTGTCCACTGAACTTCACTTCTGATTCTCCAGATGTGAAATGAATGAGTAATGCTAAAAGCAAATACACTAATAAAGAAGCAGAGGGCATCCCTATAGAAAAAAGATATTAAAATAAATTGTAAATCTAAAATACATAAAGCATTTGTGGTTGACCTTACCAATCCAGTTGGTCCCTCTCAAATCTTCACATACCATGATGATTTTGTGAGTGTCTGAATGAGATAAAAACATGCAGAGGCCTCCACTACAACCAAGACATAAAATGTAAATATCATGTTTGTCTAATTCTACTTTTATAATTTTCATGTAGTGATTTTCTAGACAGTACTTATCAACTTCTTCCAGTGAAGGAATAAGGAGCTTCTTTTAAGAAACAATTTTTTTTTACATTACCAAAACTGTTTTAATTTTTAATCAACAATAATTAACTTCAAGGTTGACAGTTCAATTTCTACTTTCTTTGCTCTCTAGATTGTCTTTAAAAACACACAAAAAATTACAGGAAGGGTGAAGGGTTGGATACTTGCAGTCATCTCACAGATCATTTTCTGACATCTTATTCATCGTGAAATATCCTCACACATTTGAATATGTATTTGAGTCTTATCCCATGTCCTTTCATGTGTTCCTGTCCCGAAGAACAGCTGTGCTACTTGGCCATTGCAATCTTTATACAGGCAGACTTCGATTTTCATTTGTTTCTGCACAACATCTAGTATTTTCTGTTAGGTTATGCAAACTTAAAACCAATGTTTTCTTTTACATTATCAATTTCTCTTACATCAAAGTCCAGTTTTGTGATGTAAAATTCAATTTCAAGTCCCAGGGAAGTCATCTGTGAAAGTGTGATACTGTGAAAGAAAAACTTTTAAAAGAGTCTGGCACCACAAATTTCAAATTATTGCATTGTTCTGCGGAGGCTTATATTGCACAGTGCTGACCAGAACTGAGAACATGGATGCTGGATAGGGCAGATTGCTGTCATAAGGATCTTAGAGGTTTTGGAAAAAACAAGAGAACAAGAGATTTTTGTGCTCTAAACATCAAAATGCATTACAACATCAAACTTTAATTGAATTAGCTCCCTCACCAAGCTTCTTTTAATCTGTAATCACCATTTTACCCTATTACTCCTTAAAATTTCTGTACAAAAGGTACAAGCAGTATTTGTGTAATTAAATATTTAAATAAAATGTCAATTTGCTTAAAATCATCCTTTCAAGTGTTACAATTACGAGAAAAATCTGGTCAATTGCAGTTGTATAAACTGTGCAGAACATTACATTAATACTTGCATATTAATAACATTTAAGATTGGACATGTTTGCAAAGCAGTTTGCTCTCATTATCTGAGCGGCATTTATGAATATTTAATCATAAATCATCACTAAAATGGCAAATGTCATGCGTACATTAAAACACATTTTTGTAAAATGTGTAAATTTGAATCAGAGCTGAGGTCCAGCACATACTCTGAATGATTTATGTTTGCAGTCAGATAGTTTTAATCCTGGACTGAACAGATAATAAGATAGCCTTCAGATCACTTTAACTAATGCAGCTTCAGAAAGATTTCTGAAGTCTTTGATTCATCTTTCAACAAATTCTGTCTGGGCAAGGATAAATTTTATGTTGTGAGGACTTGAAATAAAATGCTTTCAGGCAAGCTAAAGAACAAAAAGATCCAAAGGCTTATTAACTATGTACAAATTGGAAGTACAGTCAAGAAAACCATCAATGTTTTCCAGTGTACCTCCAAGCAAAGTCTGGTGGATTGACAAAGTTAGTTGATTTTAATTACCTGTAACAATAAATTCATCTAGATCTGTTGAACATCACAGAGGGAACAGTGAAACAAAAAAAAAGTATGAGCAAAAAATCAGGACTATTTTCTCTATGAAAACAGCTACTCTTTTCACCACCCACTTTTCACACCCACCACTCGAACAATTATGTCTGATTATTTCTGAAAAAAATGTCAGTAATGATTTTGCTGCATAACTTCACACAACTCTAAGCTTTTATTACCAGGAACCCAGTCCTTCAAGATATCTATGGCTCTTACTGGGAATTCAGTATGTAACAGAACAACAGAAAGAATGCTTGATTCTCACATATCTATCCATTCAGTAATTCTAGTGCAGCAAAAACTTATGGTGGGAAGTAAAGATGAAATATATATATATATATACATATATAAGCCCCCTGGAATTTAAAATTACCAGCACTTCGAAGGTTTTTTCCCCTAGCTTTATGTGGAACTGTTCTGAAAAAACAAACAAAAATTCCCTTCAAGCAGGAAAGAAAAGAGTTACCTAACTTTTGTAAACTCTCAGACAATTACACTCTGCAGAAGCAGGCATCATCCATCCTAAAGTGAGGAATTTGTTGACCTTTTAGCTTCAGCTGTTACCTTGTCATAGACTTTGCCAATACCTTCCCACGGTACATGCTTCTAGTAAATAATACTGAAAACATGATCCTTGAGGGCAAGATTACAAAGTTTAGAATTACTTGAATTCTATTACTTCTACTAGAGAGCATACTAAAACTATAGGATTACTCCTGTGGAACAAGAGAAGTTTCACAATCATACCATCAATTATTCAACTGGTGTGTATCCTCCCTTGTTACATTATTTGTACTAAGATTTACTTTGCACAGCCTACAAGAAGTAGTTTTTACTCTATTTATATAAACTACACTTTTAAAATCGTGATTTCTTATTAAATTGATACAATGTAATATAATGAAAAACTATACACCAAGACTAAGAGAATGCTGGACAAATTTATTCAAATTGCTGAAGACATATTATAGGTCCCAGCATTTTACTTAACTAAAAATGAACTCAGTTTATACACTAAATTCCTACATTAATTTATATGGGAATACAATTTGTTTTTTATTAATTATATTGCATAAAGTTCAGCAGAAGCCTTTGCAAGATCATGGATTACAAGACTCTTTCTTATTTCCCTCACCTCATTAAACCACTAGTGACCCTAATTTGTAACTTATTTTTTAAATTAAGATGAAATTCTAGTCCATGTTCACTGCTAAATTTTGGTAAACCATTCATTTGGTGATCAAGTACTCCCCTCTGTTTCAGCTAAATATTATTGAGTTCATTTCTCTCCATCCAGGATATTGACATATTCTAGTTAAATTAGTTTAATATGCCAAAGTCATTGCAATGTTTTTATAACAATTACAAGGAATAGAACATCACACATCTTTAGAGTATGTTCAATTGATTAACTATATTGTTGTCATGCTCTCACTTAAGCCATTTCAAACAATCATTTGTAGTACCAGTGGTAGCTCCAAACAATGCTATGTACTGAGGCCTAGATGATGTTTCTAAGTGATTCATAATAAAATTTTCTGGCATCAAAGCCAAACCATACCTTTCAAATAATAATCTAGACATTTTAATGGTATTAAAGGATTTTAAAAACATCCCATTCTTCAACCATATATTTTTTAAAAAGTAAAGAAATCTAACTCAGAATTCTGAGTCATGATCCCTAACACTTTCTTTTAGTATGCATCTTATGGCAATTTTTGAAGCAAATTTGTATTTTCCACTAAAATATGAAATATTAGTGTAGAATCGAACAAATCATATACTGATTCCACACAGTAATTTCCACAATACTATCACAATTTATATAATAAATAGCATTTCAATCTGTTGTCCAAGGTACACTTACGAAACTGGTGAATCACCAGGATTAGCTTCCTGTTCCCAGTCAGTTTCTGGAACAAATTTCAGATGAAGACTTTAAGGTTTATAAGGAATGAATGGTCTTTTCAGCAGATTTTTACACCAGCTTCTGTGCTTAATAAACTAAACCCTTAAGAATGAAAAGAGTTCCTGGCTGTTTTCTTTGAAATGTGAGGGAATCTATAGCCCAATGGAACATGGAGAGACCAAGAAGGGAAATCAAAGGGCTGCTCCAGATTAAAAATCTGAAATGAAATAAGCATAAAATGCTGGATAGGAAACGGGAAGTGGCAAAAGAAAGAGAGTTCATGAACAAAGTAGCAGATGGAACAAGGGATTAAATATTCTTTACCTCAGAGTTTGTCACTGCTGTTCACAGGAGAAGCAACGAGCTGAAGAAGCACCATTCCCATCCAGCAGCTACAACCTGATTTACCACTTGCCCATCATTAAACAACTCACTGTATATTTCTAAAGCCCACAAACACAGACAAGCAAGAGTAAGTCCACTTTTCACTGCCTGCCCTTGTTTACTTCCCATGATTACAAATACCCAGCCAAGCCGAACATTAAAAAACTGGCATGCCTAGTACTTTGCATTGAGTACAGCATTACAACTATCAATGGTTGCCAGAAAGAAGTCTATTCACAGCAGAGATGTCAGCACCCAGCAGCATCTTTGGCTGAATACAATAGAAGACAGATACATGTGGTCTTTCATACATGAAGTGGCAATTCTCTGTAGTACACAGGAACAGCACAGAGCAAGAAGTTTCACAAGGTCATTGCCACTGCTGCACCTGTTGTAGAAACATATTGAAACCCTCCATATTTACGGCATTCTTTTATTTCAGGCATTCTCAGAACCTCTTGACATATACAACAGTATTGGAGAACAACCTGGGAAAGCAACAGGGATTATAAAAACTTTGATTCACTAAACTTCTCCTTTTTATGTTGTCAAGGCTCCAAATTAAAGGAGATATATTTTATTTCAGACTTGTTTCTTCCTTGCCTCAAAGTTCCCACAGTTCACACATATGAAAAAACAGGACACAACAAAAAACAGCATATGGATAGCAGACTACTCAAACCTGCTCTGCTGGTTGTTCTTCCTTCTTTTGGGCTTTTTGTTTAGATGTGGAATAAGTCTCTCATTCTCATATATATTGGAAAAGAGAGTTTTCAAAAGGTGTTATTTCAAAACAATATCCACCTATATCCCCTTTTTGCCCTCAACCTCCTTCAAAGGGAATAAAAAATTAGAATTACACTGACTTTGTGTGCATCCCTGGACCATGCTAATAGTTGCAGAGTCTATCTCACCAGTTTCCATGAACATTCTTCAGTGTTCCATTCTTCTACATGTTTTCCTGTCTTTCTCTTTACTACAAATGCATGTCAGATACCTGACATTCTCCTTCTTATTACTAACACAGGAAAATGCTAACCAATGCACAAATTTTTAGCACTACTAGGTGCTAAAAACCCCTTGATCAGCTTTCACTACCCTGAAGTTTTTGGTCTCAGTTGCCTGCTTCCCTAGTCACTACTGCTGCCTTGAGAGAACAGTATCAATGAACATCAGGCACTAAAAAGATTTATCTGCATTTGAAATTAATGACCCTGCCATCAGTCAATTATTCCCCTGACCACTTTCTTTCTAATGGTTGCAGCATTTTTTTCTTAAATCATGTAATCTATTATCATAGGTATTACTGCGAATGGCAAATTTAATGTAACCTGAACATCTTCATATGATAATTCTTGCTCATTCAATCACCCTTTCTTAGAAAAGGCATGCATCCTTCAAAACAGACATCTTATCCTAAGGAAGAAAGTATACTTAACTTGACTGTCACTATATTTATATTTACTAGTCAGGAAAGTACATTTATCCTCACAGCCAGGAACCAATACATAAAGCAGTAAAGGTGAGGCCAAGACTGAAGCATAAGGAGAAATCCAAATCATCTCACCCTGTTAAGAGAAGTCGCTCAGAGTTAAAAAGAGTAAGAAGTCCAGAGTACCCCTTGCAAGTTTTCTGACAATTTCTTTACATTTTCTCAGAAGAATTTGAGTAGATCTAAACTGTTTTCTTAATTTTTATGTTCTAAAACAAATAATCATCACTGAAGAATCAAATGCTATCTCTTATGCCCAGCAATGTCAAAGATTTTCTGATGTAACTGCTTGCTCTAATTCTGAGCAGTGAATAAAGGGCAAAACTCTCATGCAGTGAAGAATCCAGTACTTCTAGCAGCAAGCAGAGGAAACAAAAATCTTCTACAAAAATCTGCAACTACCATATAATTTTCATGTCAAACAGAGAACCAAGAAATAATTTTGACTAGCTGTAAGATCTGGATTATTTTTACCCACACTACCTCCAGTGCAACAACTTGGAGCTATTAAGGTGATTTTAAATTTAGAACAGAGATCAGAGTTCTGATCTCTCTTATTGTAAATAAACTTTGGCTGAAATCTGCTAATTAACAATGTTAAAAAATACACCAGTAAAGATCTGAATTTGCTTAATGTTGAAGCACACTGACTTCATCTGCATAACTTTCAATTTATCTCACACAATTGACAAGAATCTATTAATATATAGGTCTGACTACATACTGTGAAAAGCAAGACATTGGTTTTGAGCATTCCTACATATAGTATAAGTTTAAGTAAAAGGCAAGTATATCGTTTCCAGCTCCACACTGGAAAACATCTTCCACCCATATAGCTCTAATGAACACAGTAGACATCTTTCACAGATGTTAACAGAAATTAATTTACCAGGTATTCCAGAACTAGGGCTAGCTTTTTACCAAGTAACTTTGCATCCAGTAACTTTTGCACCAAGTAACTTTAACTTCAGACACTTACTTACATAAGTAAGCACTTATACACTCTCTTAAACTGGTTTTCGCACCAAAAAGCAAGGGGATTTAAAAAACACAGCAAACAAAAAAACAACAATCAAACTAAATCAAAACCAAGCAAGCCCCACACGAAGATGCCTAGCACTCCCAGCTCATACTTGTAGAAGTAACTGCATGATTGAGCATGCCACAGGATCAGACTCTTAACACATATGGAACCAGAGATCCAGCTGATGAAGGTCAGCTGGCTTCATGGCAAAGCAGCCATTTATTATACTTCAGTAGCGATCTTAAACTTCACAATAATTTCCATTTGTATCTCAACTTTGGAGGTTTCTTGCACATCCTCCATGCTCTGACATAACAAATGCTGAGAACATATGTTGGCAGCTGAGGACAAAACAATCACAGTTTCAAATACCTACTATCTGCTGTGAAGGAAGTTCCATGGCCTGAATCAATAGCATATAACAGAAAAGAAATCATGGGTTTCTGCAGTACAGTGGTTATTTTTTTCATATTTAAAACTAAAAATAGAAGCATAATTATGCATAATTTATACATAATTTTATTGCAAGAAAAAACCCCAAAACTTTAGGGTACAGAATAGCAAAATTAAACCTCACGGCGAGGATAAGATGGCATTGTTTCAGGTACACTGACAGAATTGTTGCTATCCATAACCGGTTCTTACAATTTAATACACATATATGAAACAAACAGAATTTTTAATGTGTTCCCTAATTATTACAATAATTGAATCAGAGAGATTTTCTTGAGTTCAAAAAAGCATATTATTTGATACAAGAATTTAAGGCATATATAAAACAAGCTTCTTTTCTAAGTAAGAGTAAAATGTAATAATTTTTCATTAGATTGCAACAAATTAAAGAATCTGTGTGTCACAAAGTCCCCCAAAGACTTCTTTCTGTAGAAGTAAAAACACATTAGTGTAATTTGTAAAGATGATTAGTGTGGGGCCCTCACTCTAATCTATACTATGTATTTATCCCTTAAATCCAGGCAATTTGTTTTTAGATAAAACATATAATAAAGTATTTATTTCTCAGAGAAGAGAACCCTTAAGCAAAATTTGTTTGGATCCAAAGCCTTCTTACACTACTTTTATCATGTATTCTACTTTGCCTGGCTTTCTAAACCTTTTAACCCATGTCACAATTTATTAATCACTATTTAATAATTAGAATAATTCTCTTATTAACTGGGTATTTCTTTTCATTCTTCTAAGGCACCCTGCAGTCCAAGACAAGGAAAGCTCTTTGTTGATTAGTTATTTAAGACCAGCAACAATAACTATGCAGGAAAGAAAGGTGCTTTGAGAGGATTACACAAAGCTAGTTCTCAACAGCACCAAGCCAAAAGCAGCAAATTACAAACCCACATACTTCATTGCATGTAACCAAATTGGCTGGTTGAAATGCTAATTGCCTTTCAGCAAAGCTAAAGGCAGACAGAGGACCCTGTGCTTCAGAGAATGACAAGCATTTTTTACCCCACTTCTGCACCATTGTCTTGCTGAGAATTCTTCAAAATCTATTCATAAAGGTAGCTCTCTTCCTAACCTTTAAAAATGTGGGAAATTTCTAAAGCTCTTACCAATACCTCAGATCTGTTGGCCTGCCAAACCCGTAACAGATGGCTGAATTAAGGCCATCTTAAATCCCTAATGAAGTAAAGCTTGAAACAATTCAGAGCAGTAACATATTGGACCAGTCCAAGATAAGTGACTGAGAAGTTTCTTTTGCCATCAGAAAATGAGAGTCATAACAGCTTTCTAATTAATGAATTTATACAAGATTAGATAAACAAAAATATCATGGTATAGGACAAATATACATTGCTGTTACATTCTTGAGAAAATTCTGTCCTGATTAAAATAATCCACAAATACAAAAGCTCTGATAAACATGCAAAGCATCTTCTTTGCTGTTTAATTTCACTAGATAAATTTAGCCTGTCAAATATGCCTGCTTCAGTAAATACCAGCATACTTATCTTAACTACAGCCTTGGTTTGGATTTTCAAATTGTTTCAGTACAAGAAAATACAAGAACTTTAGTTTTATAGGAAATACTCATAAGCCCATCTATTAAGCATTTTTTTCATATTTTTCATTTTTTCATATTTCAGACTTATAGCTTGAAAATTCTATCTGAAACTGCCTCAAGTTCTCACACACAAAGTTAGCTAGATCTTGGAAGTGTTTATTTACACAAAGTATTTCCCAGTGATATTATCCCCTGAGAAAGTGACTTAAGCAAGTGAGAGTTTGCAGAAGTTTGCAAAAACATTTGTGATTTAGTATTTTTTTTCCCAAATAAAATATGTTACAGTGGGTCCACCTGGAGTAAGACAAATGGCAGGTAATATTGTTTTCCCCTGTCAATCTTTTTTTTTCTTTCCTTAAGAAATAGTAATGGCACTCCTATTAGACAGACGTAATTCTTGAATTTTTGGAACTATGACAATGCCTACAACTGACGGCAGTGTCTTTGTAAAATTCAGTTTTATTATGGAGATACTATAGAGCACCTGACTCTTAATATATATTGAGAGAAGCATTTAGACACTATATATGCTTATTTCTAGAGAGGAAAAGAACTGATATATTCATGTGTATATGACAGGTTTTTATATATATATATATATATATATATATATATATATATAATTTTTATTTATATTTATATACAGTTATATATATATACTGGCTATGCTATAATTGGCCGGTCTTGTAGAGTTGTAATGCAAGTACAATTTCTACAAATGAGTACAGCCGATCAAGAGGATTACACATGTAAAAATAATTATATATGTGATCATATTTTTAGAAGGTCAAGGCCTAATAGTCCATGAGCAAATAATTTCAGCATATATTTTTTATTTACTATTGCCTACCTATGTTTTTGTTTTTCTTAGTGAACAACTAAATTGACTGATACCAGGAACACCCTGGAAGAGGCTGGTATTATTCAGAAATAAAATTTAGCTAAATTGCATCAGATACTCTACCTCAAATAATAGCAAGAGTCATACATAAATTTTACTGTTCCAAGGCTTTCCAAAACACCTGGGACTAAAACATTTCTGATGTAGCTGAGACAAATTTTAAATTTCCCTTTCTTCAAAGGGAAGAACATATTTTTCCAATTTTTCAATGAAACATTCTAAAATTAAAGTTCTGTTAAGCTCATAGACAACTTTTAAACCATGCTTTTTAAATATCCCTTTATTGTTACCACGTCACAATTCTGAACACCAGTGGTAGCTGGGTAACAATGTCAAAGGTGATTTATAGACCATCAATATTTTTCTCACAAATTGCTATAAATCATGGCTGCCCAATGAATGAGATCCTCACAGACCTCTGTAGTGGTACTCTTCTTTAGTGTTACACAACTAAAGGAATATGCTATCATAGCTTATCCAATACTTTAATTTCAGTCATCATATTTACATTCTAAGTAAAATATTCATGTAAGCATTTGTAGGTTTAAGCACTCTATTTTTTTAATGGAATTCCAAATCAAATAAAAACATACTGAATATAATAAGCTTAAATAAAAATCCATGGGTAGTAGAGATTTTAATACAGGCTATGATTTAGACCCAGTCCTGAAAATTTATTTCAAATAAAGCTTACAACAATTTCTCAGGGAAGAATTGCACAGTAGATTTGAATGCATGAGGATCAATCTCATTCACTAGCACCAACAATTTGAAACTCCTCCAACATTGTTTTTCAACCTTAAAAATACTGATAGCACAAATAAACTGCCCAACACTAGATTTCACAAAAACAGATAACATTTTCCCATCGATTTTCATGTGTCCAGGACAGAGACCACACTGACAATCTAATAAGCATGTGCTCCCATTATCGATGTTAATTAATTTTTTCAGAGGTAACTTTAGTAAACATTATTGATATCTTCATCTAAAGCTATTAAAACACAAAAGTGTATCAGAAAACTGCTAAAGCACAAAACTGTGCTTTAGAAATCTATAAAAACATAAATATCAGTAACAACTACAAATTAGAAATTTTAGACCCTTGAAATGTGATAGCTCTTATATTATCAAACATTTGACAGTTTCAATTTTAAGCCTATTATGCCACGAATTATTTTATTTCCTCAGGAATCTGGTTCTTTTCAGTCTTTCAACGCTAAACTCTGTTTAGTAGGAGAAGCTTGTTCTAGGCTTAAGGGACAGATAAACTAAATATATCACACTCTACCTTCAGTTCTTAAACTGTCCTCATGGCCGAGTCCCAAAATACTTAATACTTAACTAAAAGATCTATTCTAGAAAACATGCATAAAGTACTATCAAGAAAAAAAACCAAAAACACTTTTGGCTTCTATATAATGAATAGGATTTTTTAAAATCACATGTTATTTTATATCTGCACTATAAAGCAATTACAGACTCATTAAAAAACAATGACTGATTTTTGGCAAGCAGTTCCAAATACATTTGATCTTAACTTTATCTGGGTTAGCAAGAGTGCATTATGCAATGTCTTACATAGAATCAACACATCAAAAGCAAGAAGCAAAAGCAGTATTTCTAATTGTAATCACTTACATCTCATATTGTAATTAATAATGTTTAAAATTCATTCCTTATTAGACAATGACTTGAAAAATTCATTCTTACTTTCAACTCACTCTCCTTTAAAACACACAGTGCATAGGCAGCTCCTACCCTTCTATTTTCACCTAATTTAAATTGCCAATGTTTTATTCTTTTTGAGAGTCAAAAATTGTTGGCTTCAGACTGAGCTGCATCCTGATAGCTTCCCCTGAGAACAGAATTTTCCACTGGAAAGACTACCGTCTCCACCCTGCCTGGCTTTGCAGAGCAGGAAGAGAAGCTGCTGGAACAACAGAAACCTTAGCAGACTGTCACCCTCCAGCAGCCCCTCATGGATGGATGAGCGACAGGCTCAGCGTCTGCCGCTGCTAAACCCCGTCCCTGCCGCAACAGGTGCTGCCTGCAGAACATCAGGTTGGACAGGGAACATCTCTGCAGCTGATACAGGATGCTTCCAAAGCAACTACTGCCTCAGAGAGAGGGACAATAAACGTACCTGGACCCTGGGACAGGAACATCCGCGTCTTCTGGACTCCGACAGCCGTCTGCACACCCACTGTCACTCACGCATTATGCATTCCCGTCTCCTACTCCTCCCTCTGTTCTGAGCAGCGCCCAGCACTCTCCTCCCTCTCCTGACCGCTGCTGCCTTCCCACTGCTGTGGAGATAAAAAGGGGTGGGATGGAAGAGGACAGAATTTTTTCAAAGCCCAGCAACTGCCGCTGCACTGCCGTAGTTGAGATAGAGCCAGCCCCTCCCGCCAGCGCCTTGGCAGGTCCTCCACTCAGCTTGGGCTGCACTGTTGTATTATTCTGTACAGCAAAACTGACAGGTTTTATTATTGGATTATGACAGATTTTGGATTCAAGTTCTCAGTGGCACCCGAACATGCAGCTCATCTTAATTCACAGCTATTCAGTGCTCAGGGTGGAGAAACAATTCTCTGCTAGAGAAACAATTTCCAATCCTAGATAAAGCATTTCAGACTCACTCCAGCTAATATCAGATTCATATTTAACGGTCACCACCATCCCAAGAAAATCCTGAGCCACAAGACAGAAACAAAGGCAACACTCAGATATTGTCAGTGTTCGCCCCCAAACACACAGATTCTCACTTAAGAGCATATAAGTATCAAAATTTCTTCTTATCCAGTAAAGGAGAGAAGGAATGAATAGAGCACAGAAGTATTCAGGCAAAACCAAGACAGAATCTAGTATACTCTATGCCTCCTGATGTCATTAGCCTAGTCACTACATCAATCTGTACTGAGCTATGATAATTCGGGAATAATGTAAACAGACATGGAAAGGTAAAGAAAATGCTAGAGAATGATGAAAGGTTAGAAAAATTACTTAGTAAAAAGCATTTTACTAAAAACAATTTGCTTATAAAAAATGATGTTTATAGTAGAAGCATGCCACCTAACAAGCCATCCAGCCTAGTGTAGACTCATAGCACAATAGGATGAAGTGTCTCTAAGAGGTGGTTATTTCCCTCCTCTGACAAAATAGGGAGTCCAAATAGTTATCTCAGACTACTACCTAGCTTTGTTAGGTAAGAAGAATCTCTCTATTGACGCTGTATACAGCTAAAGAGAAAAATCAATGTTGATAAATAAAAATTTGCAGTATAACTGATAAAGTCATGGACAATCTAATATGCATATGGAAAAGTAGACATTAATAATCACAAAAAACTCCAGTTCTTAAGAGTTGAGGAAATATTGAGATGATTCACCTAACATTACAAAAATTCTCTTTTAAAAAAAACTTCAAGTGTATTTTTTTGCTTCTAAACAAAAAAGGAATTCAGGTGCTGTGCATGTAAAAGGAATTCAGGTTGTTCTCTTTGGTAGTCTGTTTTATATGTTTAATCACTTCTTGCACTAGTTCACCTGGGTTTATATCTGGTCATATTTTTTTGATCAATACTTTATTATGCATATTCATCTTGAAAAAAAAAAAAAGGAGCAAGAAGCATTCCTTCTAAAGCCAATACTAATAGTATTGGCTTTAGAAATGCAAAATTTTCCACCAGTCAGAATTTAATGCATGAACATGAGAGATAAGCACCATGTTTTTCAATACCATGCTGTTACTATATTTCAGCTTTAAAATCTAAATACCATATTGTTTTTCTTCTGTGGATCAACTGGCCGAAAGGATACTAGAGGTATAAGACTATTTTTATCTTTTATTCTACAATGTTGTTTCAGCTTATATGATTTACCTTATGTTTTCCTCTTTTCATCCAGTTTTTGTACAAAGCTCACCTCCTACTAGCTATCAGAGGGGCTGCCTTAGCAGTCATTAGTTCTCAATCACAGAAGGCCTGAGCACATTAAACATTGCTAATTACTGAGCTGGAAAGCTAAGGATGAATGAGAACTCAGACTTGGGCTCAGTAATTCATGTGGTTATTCTCATGGACTCTTTCCACAAGACTGCATTCAGACCCAAAAGGACTGCACCTTTTGCTGTGCCCTCTGACTCAACACGTGGTACACTCCATGTTTTCACTCAAACTCTGAGGATTTCCTAGTTACTTTTTTTCATTTTCATCATACCACTCCAGGGATCTGTGCTTCCTTTTGTTACATGTGAAGATGAGAGAAGCTACCATAGGATTTTGTCAGTGATAGTCCTCAAGCAGCTGGAAGGATGATGGTGATTGACATCAGACACTCTACACACACACTTTTAACAAATCAGCATGCAGCCCACACTGCACTCCCAACCCTTACAAATGTCAGAGACAAACAATCAGGACTGGTATTGGACCTACAATGGATCTGGCATTGCACAGAATTATGCCTCCAGGTCAGCCTTAGCTTCTCTTTTCAATAAAACCAGTAAATAAGGTATATTAAGTACACACCTCACTTCTTTGTTTGTTTGGATACCCTTTGTTCTGAAATCATTAAAACTCTGTAAGCAAAAAATGGCTCTGCTGCAAGTAAACCAATACTGAAAGTGCCAGAAACAACAGACCCCAGTTTGTTTGTTTGTTTTGAAACCTTGCCTTTTCCCTTCATTTGGCATCATCTGAAAGAAAAGACCATAGAAGAGGGAGTTAGAAACAAATTCCTGAGAAAGAACACATGACTTAAAGAAGCAAGAAGAAAAAAACACCTTACAAAGGTTTTTCAGGCATGTGTACTTTCTCTTCTTTGCATTTTTGTTTCTATTAAGTAAGATTTTTCTGTTTTATCAGTGCCATTTGATTTTCAGTAAGAGGTACTGAAATATTAATCTACAAATATCAAAAAACAAAAATAAATGCTATAATATTTTTTTAATTCATAAATGCCACTAAAATTCACCTGTGTTTTCACCTGCAACATCCAAGCTTCAGAATTCTGGGCTAAGCACCTATTTGGATGCAAGTACCAAATAAAGAGATTAAAAAAATTTTGAAGTTTTGGTCCTGCACAGGTTCAACTACTCAGAACAAGGAACAAGAAGCATGTGCATAGCTCTTTCATAGATCAATGCTTAATTATGATATAACAGACAAGTTATTTTTACCTTTTATTTATAAATCAAGTTCTCCAATATGATGCACTTCAAAAATACATAATATCCCCCAGACTAAGGCAGATACTGAAGCTCATCTTGCTTCTTCACAGAGCAATCACAAGATATAGAATATTTTCCTCCAAGAAATTAACTTGGTCTTGGTAGTCAGCTGTTAGTTGTTTGTTTGTGTGTTTTTAAAGTGGATTTTCTTTGAATGATGGTCCATGGTGCTGAGTGTTTTTGCAAGATAAACCATGCTAGAGACAGCCACAAGCACTAATATCCTTCCCTGTGCATGTGCAGCATGTGCTCAATTTTTGATTCTGATTTGTTTGTTTTGCTGACATCTAGGTTGCATTTCCCTTTCTCCCTTATTATTTAGTGTGATTCACACTGGGGACCACTTCCAACTGGCAGTATTGAAAGAAACAGCAGCCAGAACTATAGAACATGGCTTTAGTAGCATAGTCTTCAGGGAACTATGCTAAGTCAAGCTTTAAAAGAGGGCAGAACCAACCAAAACTTATACCAAAGAGGTGTGCTCATCTCACAGCCTGACTAGTCTGTACTAGCAGGCTTCTGACCTATCCCATAGCAGCTTAGGATCATGGTTGGGTTGTCTCTTTTTCAAAATGTGAAATGAGGTTTCTGATCACTTTTTGGTTGTTCTACCTGCACTCTCTGGAGACCCCTATCCAGCCTCCCAATGCCAGAGAAATGCAAAACCACTGCCAAGTGACACCTGACACCAGACACTTGCACTGCTCTTTTTCATGAACTTTACCACATCCTTTTGTTGGGCTGGGAATGCTTTAATGTCATAATCTTGATTTTACTGCATAGGTTCCTGATAAATAAACAAACACATGCAGGAAATACAAAAAATAGACAAATGCAAACAATGCTAATAAACTGAGAAGACTATATAACAAAATTTGAGTATTACACTTCTGACTGATCGGTTTATGCCAGACTAGTTCATGTGCTGACATATATAGGTAAACTCAGATATTGATCTTCTATTTTTTAGAAATGTCCAGGATTTAAGAAACTGAAAAATGAGAACTTTCAAGCATATAGTGCTCTTTTTCAGATGTTTTTTAATGTTTTTTCAGTGGACAAACATGAATTTGTTTGTGCTTCCTATGATCAATTTAATAAAGATTAACGTTTTTATGGTACAGATCCTTACTTGTATGCAGATAAAGCATGCTGATGTTAACATTTTAAAAGAGCTTTTAACATAAAAACTTGAATTACTCCTAGTATTCGGAAAAAGAAAATAGTTCCTAGCATCTGCTCATTAAAGGCTGCTATATTTTAACTCACATTACAACAGAAACACTATTCATATAATCATAAGTTTTTGATTAATGAATTCTCATTTGACAAGACTTCCACAAAAAGTGACATGGCTTTTTAAAAATGTCAATTTAAATATTAAACTGTACGAAAAATGAACACTTAATGAGAAAATAACTGCCTTGTTTCAAATTAGTGCATCTTAGATTTGGGTGATCAAGCTCATCATGCCATTTTGAGACAATTTACATCATTTATGTCACTCTAATGATGCAAGAATGTCATCTGTGAAGGGTTGGTATGGTCTTACAATGTTACATAGCTCATTTCAAACCAAAGTGCATGCTTACTGGCTTGTGTGCCATGTGAAGAAACAGCAAGATGAGAACTTGTCAAGACCTGCCTGCCTGCTTCTCTTATGCAGTGACTGCTGCTAAATGAAGTCGCAGTCTTGCTTCTTCAAGTGCGTTCACCTCTTCATTTGCAGTGTGTCACTGATAACGTACATTCTATCCAGAAAATAAGTATTACAAGTATAACCTAAAAAAAATCCATCGAAACACACAACTTCTGAGCATGTCAAGCACTAGACTGTAAATTCAAATAGAATGGTTAACAAAAGCACATTTTTTGAAGGTAAGATATAATAAAAATATTAAAACCTCTCTATATCTCCTGCATCTAATTTTGTCTTAATTTCAAAGTCCTCAAAAACTATTTAAAAACAAAAGCAAGAGGATTCCAGATGCTGTATACAACTTAACTTGCTTTCCCAGCTCACAACTAAGCATTCTGTTTGCTTCCTTTCGAATGAGGAAAAGAACTACTTGGAAACACAAAATCCCCTATATCTTTCAACTTAAGAATTGACTCTTCTCTTTTTAAGTGAAACATTGAAATGTTTTCTCACTAATTGATTACCTTCCCCCCTCAGAATTAAAGACAAATTACTTGAGAAACTGAAATTAAGTACCTACAATAAATACAAACTTTCAATGGAAAGCTCTAAGGCCAGAATTTTTGTTTCAGAAGTAATTATTTTCCATGTTTATGAATTTATTTTCCTGGCTGTGTGGAATCCTGGCATTCATCCTTGCCTGTACAAAGAGGTGCTGAAACAATTTGGCATTCCAATGCTGAGATGGTGCTTCTGAGGACTGTCAAGCACACAAAGGAGAAAATAATAAAACAGTGCTAATACAGTAGATAACATGCTTATTTTGGAGTTGGTCTCCAAGGGAAAGAATATAACTATTGTCAATAAATCTGCTTTTCATACATACAGTTTCATTTGTGCTTTGAAGACATTCACAATTTCCCTCTATTAATATAATACTCGATCTGTAACATTTTAAAATGTTATTTCTAATTAAATAATTGTATGCCATTGTTTTTTATTAAAGTCTTTCTAAAATGTAATGCATTTATAATAATTTATTCCCTGTGACACCTGAAATTTGAGTACCTCAAATGCAAGCAGATTGAAAATAAAACCACTTAATTATTTTTATACTGCAAAGAATCCTAAAGCAACTGCATATAAAAGTTCTAAACATGATTTGTTATTTGCTATCTAGGTATTGCAAAAGCCCACATTGATGCAGGCACACCATCTAATGCATAAATTTTCCTACAAAATATAACTCATGTAACAGCACTATGAAACACATTTTCTCACCGTCTTTTAATTTGTGGCATTCCAAATCAAAAGAGAGGTTGTTCAGGCAAGAAATAAAACCATTCCATGGGAAAGTGATATACAAAGGAAAAACTACTGAAATGCATGTTTAGGGCAAAGAGTATAAAATAATAAATCCTATATTGTTTAAAATCTGTATAAGATCAGCTAACTTGATCTTTTAAAGTTGTTTCCAGTTTACACTCATCATGTGTGGTGCTTCCCTGTGGCTTGTTATTCTACTTCAATGGCAGAGGGAGGAAACCAGCAAAGCTCAGTAACCATACTGCATAGCTCAATGTAACCATGGAAGCATTTGTCCATTTGCCAGAGCCTCTCCATAACGATTCAACCATTCATTTCATTGAATCAATATTGAAGCTTTTAAGATTTATTACTTGAGTGAGGAGGAAAACTAATAAAACAGACTCTTTGTTGCTTCCCATTAAATACAACTTGTCACAGTAGGCATATTAATATCTTGCATACACTTTACTGATGCCATGTGGGCTATGTTACTGTCTCTCCTGATGAAGATTACTAGTAACATATTTGCATTCACATCCCTGATACTTTCTAAAAGAATTAAAGGTTTCTGATGTGTTCTACTGTCCCGTATAGAAACTAAATCAAATAGAAAGACAAAAGTTGTAAGAAAATGAGAGTGGGAGGAATCTATTTTAAAATTCATGAACATGCTCCCTTCCAAGAGTCTGTTTCAAGTAGATCATTCTCATATTTATGTCATAAACTGAATATTTGTAATCATATATTAAGTGCTTTAAAAAGTTGAATGAGATTATTTATTTTACAAGTATTTTCGTATTTTTAAATATATATATATATATATATAATATATATATATATATATATTAAATATATATATATATATTTATCCAGAAATGACAGATGCAAAATTGAAACAAACATGTTTTGTATGAAAAACAACCATTTCTTAAGCTGTATACTGGTAAGTATTTGATATTACAAATAGCTATATATGTTTTTTGTTGTAATCAATTTTGTGTGGAAAATTTGAAAGGCAGCATAGTAAGATGTTTACAACTACTTATTACTAATATCAGGAGCAGAGAGTATTAATCCAACAGTTTCATTTAGACTTATATGCCCTTATAGGTGAAAATGGAAGGCTCATAAACAAAGAGTTTACCAGGCTGTGGATGTCACACCTGTTTCTATATAGAAGATTTTTATGACTCTGAATCAGACCCTTTCCATGAGATAGCCTCCCTGGTCCTGCTCCCACTCCCTTCTATTATTCCCTTTCCCTTTGATAAAAAGCTGCTCAGCATATACCACTCTTCCAGCCAAAAGCAGCTTAAAACAAAGGATGAAAGTAATGCTAGGATATTTCAGAGAATTCTCTTCCGTGCCTATAGGCCTCTGCTCACATGGTAAGAACAGAAGAGGCATGGAAGAGGCAGCTGCAGAGCTGACAGGATTGCAGGGGCACCAACGCCAGTATGAGGGCACTTTCCCACTTCCCAGTGGAATGATATCAAAGGACAGTTTGCCAGAGAAAGCTTTTGTCAGCTGTAGCTGCAGGTAACATGTACCAATATGGAATACATTCACTGTAGAAACTTGTGAGGAAAGTCTGTATCAACTAAGATACAACCTTTGTCAATATGGTATATAACATAAGCAGGTTTAAAGGGTTATAATATCAGCAAGTTCAGAAACAGACAGGTTTACAGATTTTGGCTTTAGAGAATGCACAGTCACAAAGCAACAAAGCACCTATGGAGCTACTTTGTCATTTTATCTCCATATGTGACCGGATCTTACTGCTTTTACTCATCTACACAGAAGTATTCCCTTCCTTCAGGCTGGATGTACCCTGAAGGCATCCCTGCCAATGGGGGATCTACACATAAGCTGCCTGCAGCCTCAGGTTTGCCCCACTGGCCCAAGATCCAGAAGCATTTTATACCCTTTTGTATGCCGACATGTACCAAAGCCAATTGCAGTCATCAGAGCTCTCTCGTTTCTCCTGTAATTCCTACCTGGTGTGGCTCTTAGTAGAAATCACACTGACCATCAAAAACAGCTGCAATAGGGGAAGATGTGGAGACCCAAGTATCTTTTGTCACAGACATAAAATTTCATTATGAAGACATGAAGATATTTGTAATATGTAGTTCAACAAGGATTACAAATAGATCTCCTCCACGCTCTCTCCCTGTAAATACAAAACTCACAACTGAATGTTTGTGTTATCAATATTAGTGGAACAGGAATGAGAGTATTACAGTAATAGAGTTCACCGGATAGGCTGGTTCCATTAAAACAAGTCATATTAACACTGCTGAATACCTTCAAAGCTAAAATAAAGGTCTTCTGAATCATTTTCATCTGAAGAAACTCAAGCAGAGAAGCCGCTCACCATAAGTGTCCAATGTGATTCTGTGACTGGGAAAGAAAAAACAAGCATGTGTCATCTTCAGACACATCAACAGCAGATTAGTGACAAGTAGTTAAGATGGTGGAATTACTTTTGTACGTGGAACTAAAGGGGTGGATATTTGAAATTGCATAAATACTGGTATCTGCATTTTAAAAACAATTATGTAACTCAGGGAGGATCTAAATAAATCAAATTCCCAGAAACTGAGACCTAGAGAAAGAAAACAGAAGTCAACAAACTCTGAATGCTTAATCAATTGAAAACAAATGAGATGAAGACTTGAAGACAGTGCAAATATTACCTGTGAAGAAAAAGAAGATAAATACTGAAAGGTTTCCTTACTTTACGCAGGAAAAACATATGAAATAGTAATAGCTATTGACTGGATTTATTACAGTCATACAGTAAAAATTGGAAAAAATTTGTGATAATCTTTAAAGCAAACAAACAAAAGCCAAAAACCAACCAACCAAAAAACCCCAAGGAAAAACCTCAAACAACCAAAAAAAAAAACAAAACCCAAACCCACTCCAAAAATAATTTCATCTATTACATTACCAAAACAGTTATTCATCAACAGATAGGAATTCCAAATCTAATAACTAAATCCATATGTGAATAATTTGAAAGACATTTTCGAGAAACTATACTGCATTTTCCCATACTTTTTACCATAACTGAATGGGCTCCCTGATAGATTTTCTTATTCAGAGGGTACTTAAGCAGTAAATCAGAAGCAAATATGCAGTTATTTACAGTTTTTGAAAATAAAATATCAAACAACCAATCCACCCTACTGGCTGCATTGTGAAAGGCACACAGCATATTTCTATTATCAATACACATTAATGTGTATTGTTACTGATTCCTGTCAAGTAACCAAAGGGGAACAGCAAATATGTACAGTATCACACAGGGAAAATACAGTCTCAATCCAATTGTATTTTTTCATTTACTGTCATTTAAACTATAACAATAATAAATTAAACAAATACATTCTGGATCATTTTAAGCCATTTTTCTTTTGTTGGACCCTTGCTAAATAAAAAGGATTTATGGTAGTTTTGAGGATCAATGGTTGGACTTAATGATATTAAGGGTTTATGATTATAGCTAAATGTATATATGCAAATATTTCTACCGGAGAACAGACTATACGGTGTCTGTAGATTTAGCATTATTTGCTTCTTGCATACTTTTATAAAGATCTTGAAAAATTCCTCTTACTGCATCTTACAGTCATGTCTTAATAACTTCCTTTGGTGTGTACTGGAGTTGCAGAGCTACCTTGACATTACTATTTCCTACAATTGTACTACCATTGTACTGCCAATTACCTAGCAGAGAAGCAGAGACAGACAAAGGCTGTACATGTATTTCTGTGTGAATCTCTTAACGAGTAAAAATTTATCTTGTCATTCAAGGAATTAAAATATACATTTAGACACTTTGACACTAGTTATTGAAATGCAAATCTAGACTGGTGGCACCAAATCATAGAATGACTTACAAAAACAGTGGTGGCACATGACATGGGATAGCTTCCAGATGGAAAGAATACGTTTGGGATTTTAATAAAAAATTACTAACAAGTTATATCAGCCCCCCCTCCACATTTTCCTTACAACTCCTTTCTAAAAATTTCTTAAGATCTTCCTAATCTTTCTATGTGTATACTTCCAAGCTCTGATCAGGCCACACAAGAAATAACATGACCAAGAGGAATGTGGTACAGATCCATGCAGATGCTGTTGAAATGCCATGGTGTGATTAACACTGACCCTCTTGCTCATTGAGAATGCACTATTAGGATATGCAAAGTAACTTACATGGGAATAGAGAAAGGCTGTATTCTTATTAGCATTCATGGGAGCGATGCAGCCCCAGTCTTGTTCATCAGGTTTGGAATATACTCTTTTGTTATTGATGGGAAAATGTCACCAGTTACAAATGGTTACACACATGGGTGTAGCAGGGTCAAAGCAAA
This sequence comes from Agelaius tricolor, assembly GCF_023055355.1. Classification (NCBI taxonomy): domain Eukaryota; kingdom Metazoa; phylum Chordata; class Aves; order Passeriformes; family Icteridae; genus Agelaius; species Agelaius tricolor. Next base: position 6,163,854 of record NW_027269287.1, on the reverse strand, counting down.
CTCCAGTACTTTTTTCCCATTCTAAGGCAGAGTGCTGCTTCAGCAGTTCTTTTTTGACCTGGTGGTATACCTCTGTAGATAAAAGAAATGGTGAAATTCCCTGTTCCTGATCTTTGCTGTAGCCTCACAACCCAAAGATTAAAAAAAACCTCCAAAAGGATATTACATTAGTGGTGCATGATGGGTCAATCATTAGACACCACTGCAGGCACCCTTGCGTACAAACTCTGACTTCAAACTCCTCTACCGATCCACCCGCAGCTCTGATGAGTCTCATAAAACAGTCTTTCAAAAGCATGAATAGGATCTGAGTCATCAGTTTCCCAGCTACAGATAACTGCAGTTACTTCACTTCTATTACTAAAGCTTCCTTTAGAAAACAAAACAGAACTGCTCGGTGCTGCAAATGTTCCTTACAAGTTATGGTACTTCTTAATAGATGAAATCCTAAATCTCGAAGTTAAAATTAATTTTCCTCAAGATCCCACAAGAAAACTTTGGGCTTATGGGAAATTAATTCAATTTTGTTATCTTCAACACTGCTCTTTCCAGAAATACAGTGGTGGAAGGCTCATTCTACCTGCATTTAGCATGCCCAAAAATAAAATCATTCTGGGACTCCTACAAATATGTTCACACATTTGTCATGTAATCTGACAATCCAAGCTTTGTTGGATACCAGCTTCTATCTAAATCTTCAGTGCAGCTGTGTTAATCAGCACAAGCTGTGCTTCTGACCCCTGATAAAAATAGAAAGCTTATTTCTGAGCAGGCTTTGATTGGTAAGATGCTATGAAAGAAGAAATTGCGCCAGTCTAGGAGAAACGACACTGTTCACAGTTAATTACACCTGAAACACTCAGCAAGGAAAATGTTTTGTGAGCCCAAGTGTCAAGAAAATACCCTTAACTAGGCCTCTAAATGGTTTAGAAAGTGTCTGGACTTATAAGAAACTTTGGTATGAGGAAATTCTGACTACACTAGGTATCCACTGGGCTCTTTTCACAAGTGTAGAATAAAAAAGCCAGAAAATTAGCTTCAATGAACTTGTAGGAACTTCCTGTAGGAACAATATCACATTTAAATGCTAGTACTACTCCGTGCTTCTTCACAAACAGCAGTGATCAGACCTGCATGAAATGGCCAGCTTGTTATTTTGTGCTGACTTCTGTAACTGAGAATATTTCTACTCTTTCAGGCAAACCTCTATGTTCTTGAGAGAAATGTACTGCTCATGTTGATGTTATTTGGCTAGGGAGTACCTAGACAGTCTTGTGAATGCCTTTATTTTAACTGATCGTCCCTTATATACAACAGAATACTATTTCAAGGTAGATACAATGTGTAATATATACACACAAAAAATGGGCTGACATACAAGAACACAACGTACCTTCACAGCTTGTTTTACAATATCTGGAAATGTGGCTTCAATTAAGCTTCTGTGGGTGTGAATGTGACACTTCATAGAGCTACACAATTGTAAGCTCTTATTTTTATGTCTTCAGACTCAAGACATCTGGTTTTCCAAAGTAAAGACATAAAAAAAAAATCTGTGTTTTTTAATATCAAACATATTTCTAACCACTTTGGTTGTTTAGCAAGGCTCAAAAACAAAAGAAAAAAACCCCAAACCCTAATTTAAAAGTACCATAAGATCAAATTTAATCTATTTTCAGATTAAAGAACCAGACCTGCAAACTCATTTGCCTTCAACAATTTTTTACAACATATTTAGCCTTAGAGCCATCAGTTTTTTTAATACTTTACTCCTGCTGTAATCCAAAACTTCCTGCTAAGACTGTGTCAGCAAAAATACACACTAAGTTAAATCTATCTAGGACATCCATCTGTTGCCTCAGCACCCCAAAAGCGGCTGACAGACCCCTACAGTAGAAATTATTCCGCTAGGAAAAGAAAGTTGAAATATCGACAGGGTTTCATTTGTGGTACCTCTGATGTGAGAAAGATCTATCAGTGAGGGCTAGATTTCTGTACCTCTGCAGTACTAGTGCTGAGGGGACAGGTGTGAAGGGTTTATAAAGAAACAGCCTGGCAGCTTCTGAAGGTGCAGCAAGGCTGTGAGAGCCAGGCGGGACTAAGAGATACAGAACGTGGAACTGCGAACGCTAGGGAAAAACAGTCTCAGAAGAACCTTTTTAATGACTCAAATACATGGCAACTTCGTACATCTGAGCAAACTATGTTTCTCCAGAAAGAGGATCAGCAAGAGCACACCGGGGGCTCCAGGAAGACGAGGGTGAAACGCTTCATCGCCCGGCAGCGCCGGCCCCGCGCTTCGGCCTCCAACGCCGAGCAGCTCAGCCAGAGCGCTCTCTGGGCCGCAGCGGAGCGGCGCGGGCAGTGCGGAGAGGACCAGTACGGAGCAGGGCGAACCGGAGCAGACTGCGCCAGCGCCAATCGGCACTAGAACGCGCTCTCCCGCCGGGCCGGCACCGTCGGCTAGGCACGGCCAAACCCCGGGGCCGCCTCCCGCCACCCCCGCCCCCTTCTTTGTGCGGCCGGCGCCTGGGCGTGGCCGCGCTGCGGACGTGGCAGCGCGGCCGCGACAGCGCGGCCGCCATCGCGGTGGGTACCATGTGGAGTGGGGGCAAGTAAAGCCGCGGTCCGGGGCGGAGCGGGCCGGCTGGGCACGGCACGGGACGACTCTCACCTCCCCACGGCGGCGTGGCCGGCGGTTGCTGAGCCTGGAGGGAGCTGGGCGGGGGCGAGGAGGAGGGGCCAGCGTAGGGCTCCCCGCGGAGGGCGCCACGCCTGCGGTCTGTTCCACAGGGTCACCCGCGGAGCATGGCCGGCAGAGGCGCTGGCAGCGGCCTGCAGCCGTCCGCCGTGGCGCAGCCGCTCACCGGCGGTCACTTGTACCCTTTCGTGAGCACGGAGAGCGAGGGGCCCGAGGAGGAGGGTGAGCTGTCAGAACTGCGGCCGCGGGGCAGGGAGAAGGTCCGGCGGAGCGCGTCGAGGGACAGGCTGGATGATATAGTCCTGCTGACGAAGGACATCCGTGAAGGGGACACGCTGAACGCGATCGCACTGCAGTTCTGCTGCTCCGTAAGTGCCCAGGAGCGGGGCCCGCGAGGCTGGTCCCGGGCCGGCTGCGCCCGGAGGCAGCACGTAGGAAACGCCGTGTGTTTCAGAAGTGGAAAATTACGTCAGGAGTGTTCGTGTTACAGGGCAGGGTTCCGGTTCCGTGGGCTTTTCCCCTTAAAACTAATATAAGTGTGAAAAACAAGTGCATAGTTTTGGTTGTGACACTCTCAGAGTGTTACAATCAAAGCTGTTCTCCAGTCATAGGTCGGCACATCTAGTGCCATCCTCGTTGTTGGGCTGGGGGACAAGGGTGAACTATCTTAAGGGTTTGTGTGGAGCCCTAATTCCATCAAAGTACGGGAAAAATATCCTCCATATTTTTCCTTTGAATTCCACTAAATTTTAAGCATGAGCATGCTGTACTTTTGGGAACTTTCCACCCCTGTGCACCCTTCCTTGTGCTCACTACTTCTAGCTCAGTTCTTACATTATTCTGGTAAATGTCCTGCCTACCCAGTAATTTTAGCTGCCAGTACTATTAAGGCAATGGCATTGGTCTTGGTTGATGTTTCCAGTTTAAACAGGAAATCAGCTGTGTGTGTTGATGGGACTGACTGCTAAGTGCACAGGTGTCATGAGGTCAAGTTGAAAATCCGTATATACAGAATACACTGTCATCTAATTCTTCAGGCAGAAACAGAATTGTGGGCCTCCTGTTGTGACTTGAGGTATTAAAGTCTTGACATAACTAATCATGGCAGACCTTAGCCTCAATAACCAAGTCTTGGCTTCAGAACCTACTGCAAATGGGTATTTTGAGCAGCTTTATGAGGTCAGGCCTCACTAAGAAAGGAAGGATAACTAAATTGTACTCTTTCTTGCAAATTCAAGAGAATGTGAAGAGCTATCCCGGGACTTGAGGCAGAAAGTATAAGTTGCATTCTGGTGGAATCATAAATTGCTGCATTTGGCAGTCTTTTATTCTTACCCAATTTATTGAACATCATACACTTAACAAATACACCACCATAGCAGCTGAAGGATTTCTACACATTAAAAAGGTTTGCATGAACTTGGATACAGTGCATCTTCAAGTGACTGTAATTCCTGTGTGCTTTGCAGGTGTTGCAGAAAAGCACTGATTTGGAAGTACTTCATTATGGTGACGTTTGTGGCTGTGCCTGCTACAGTGAGGGAGTTACCATCTGAAAGTGATTATGCCAGTGCACTTAAATCTCTGCAGAATGTTTCACATTAGACTTAAAATCTGAACTTACTGCAGGCAAAGTGAGATTAATTTTGAACAAGAATAGGAAAAGGGGAGAGCTGACTTAGGTAAAGTAGATTACAGTAGTTTAAAAGTTATACTTGTTTTCTGCCTTAGCCCCCAGAAGCAGCAAAAAAACACACCTGTGACTAGATGAATTGCAAACTCATACTTTGTAGTAACTCCTAACTCAGAAGTTTCTCACTGAATTAGAAATTAACAGTAATTTACATAATTTGAAAACTTAAAGTGAGGTGAATTCTCATTAATTTCACAGAGATAATTGCCAACTGATAGCTGAACATACATATAAGTTAATGTATCTATGTGAAGTGACTTCCAGTCTTCTTACCTGAAGTGGGAGGGGTTTTGCATCATAATTAATTTCCTTCTTGCTGTAAAGTTGTTCAGATTTGGTCTTTGACCTCTTCTGACTGTATGAATGGGTATCAAAAATACAGTACTCATACTGTATGAATGGGTATCAATTAAAAAAACCCACAAATTTAATGATAATAAAAACCAAAGGCCTTGCCCTAGACTTCAGCTTAAAATCTGAACTTAATTTGAGCAAAATGATATTTTGAACAAGAATATGGAAAAGGAAAAGCCCCTTGGGTATGGCAAAAACAAAGGCCTTATCTTTGTTTCCTTACAAAATACTTGTATTTCTTAAAGGTGTAGTACTGTTAAGGGAGTTTTGGTTCAATGCAATACGATGTTTTAGCTGTTGTTTTCATTTTTAGGTTGCAGATATCAAGAGAGTTAACAATCTTATCAACGATCAAGATTTTTTTGCCCTGAGATCTATCAGAATTCCAGTGAAAAAGTTCAGTGTATTGACTGAAACCCATATATCTCCAAAAGGAAGACCAGCTCTTCGGCCTGCTCTATATTCCCCAGAAGTACAGGAAACATCTCTTTGTGATAAATTCTCCGCTAATGAGACTGCTGGCAACTTCTTAAAAGAAGTCGATCGAGATATAGAAGAAATAGTGAAGTGTAATGATACAAAGAGAGAGAATCTGAATGAAGTTGTTTCTGCTTTAGCAGCCCAACAGATCTGTTTTGAAACTGATGGTAAAACTAAAAAATGCAAGGATCCTTACTATGGGGCAGACTGGGGTATAGGATGGTGGACAGCAGTAGTGATTATGTTGATTATTGGCATAGTAACTCCAGTTTTTTATCTCCTGTATTATGAAGTTCTAGTGAAAGCAGATGTCAGTCACCATTTCCCAATGGAATCTTCTCATTTGTTTGTCACAGCAGTATCACATCAGAAAGAAACAGAAAATGGAATAAATCCAACAAATATGATGAAAGTTGATAATCAAGGAGACCTTCAGCATTAATAGTGGAAGACCCTAGACAGCTGTTGTTTGTAGATACATAACATAGGTAAAGGGGAATCCACAGGATGCAAAATGCACTTGGAATGTAGAGAAGTGTACTGATGTGTCACTTGCCTTTATGGGCAGTATTCCACTACAAGGATATTTCTGGGGATCACATAATCTCTGAATATGCCTGAGATAGGCAATTTACAAGACTGGGGTGTATATTAAGGTATGAAGTCATCTCTGAAGCTTTGCACCTTTTTCTATTTTGATAGGCATGTTTCTTAATTAATGATGAGATGAAAAAATATAGCTCAAACTAACACATAAGGAGTTCCGTGTTTTACAGCCCAGAAGTGGGCATATGGGGATAGCTAACTTTTAAACATCTGAAAGGATTTACAGAATTCATAGTACACTTGACATTTTAATATCAGGTTTACAGTTCTAAGTTTAAGTGGTGTTCTCAAAATTTATCTTTCTTATAGAGTAAGATTTCTTTTAAAACTCAGTCATTCCATAATTAATAGCCAGCATGAAGTTCTTTTTTACAGAGGCAGTAGCACTTAAACTTGAAATCTTGTGCCTATAGTCAACTCATTCCTTGGTACTTTTCAGTATAGGCACTAGGGTAATTTGTTTTCTCTGTCATTCTGTGCCTCACCACAGTCCACTTAGTAGTCCTCTTGAAACTCTACATTGTTCCTTGGTATCCTCCTGAAAACTGACTGGACTGCATTCTCATCGGGTCACCTGTGTGTAGAATGAAAGAAGTGCTGAAGTGTGGCACGTTCCTGTAACTGCTCCAGTAGTCCTTATTTTCTGCTAATAGATTTATTTTTTTTCCCATCCTGTTAATCTCAGTTCAGGACCAACTGATTCTTCAGATAGCAGTCATGTGGGTACTGAGCATACTAATACTGGTCTTGTGCCCATGAACCTCAAGCTCTTAACTTTTTCCTGAAATGTCCTAGAGGACTTCAAATGCTATTTAATGCCTGCTAGCAAATTTGAGCAGAATAGACAACTTGTACTACAGACCTGTACTTTACATCTTGGTGTATTTATGAATGTTTCTCTTGGAGTTTCATGATCAACCTTGGTTTTTCTCCTCTTTTTCTTCCCCATCTAAAAATGCTTCAGGATAAAAAACAAACAAAAACCCATAAAAAAACATAAATAAAGCCCCACACCTCTGGACTCTTTTTACAGAAAGGAGGTACTTGTGTACTCAGAATACTTTTAAATAAAAACTGAGATGGTGCCTATAATTATTTTGGTTATATTTGCCTGTGGAGTAAGAATTCCATTGCCCTGTTCAAAACAGCATTTATTACCAAAACCCAGTATAACAAACTTGATTAGGACTTAAAAAGAGAGAAGTGGAAAAACAGACAGCATCCTTTAAACTATTATTGTAATTTTTTCAATGAGTGTCTTGACTCATATGCAGTACAAAAAGGTAAAGTGAACGTGTTCTAACTATTGAGGTATTCCAAAATGCTTTTGTGAGATTCTGAGAGTGAAGACCTAGGCCCCATTTATTCTTGGAGCACCTGTTTCCCCAAGAAATGGAGCAGAGAGTCTTCACTGTGTACGCATGCCAAGTGTACGAACAAGAATTGCCTAACTTGTATTATATTGAAATTGAGGCAGGGCAAAGCTTGAAGGAAAATGGTGTAAAGTTAGGTGCCTGAACTATGTTACTGTTGAACTTTTTGATTAAAGGAGCATCTGTGGAGATAGTGAGCCTACTCATAGTCTCCACACTGGAAAAGAGATTACAAACAGCATGAACTTGATGATTTGCATTACACTTGTTTTCAAAGATCCTTTCAAATAGTAGTTATTTTCTTTAAGCGAATATGCCAGTAAGACAAACATAAACACTGAGGTAGCAGTTCTATATGCAAAAATGCTTCACAAAATAATTTATGGTGGCTAAAGTGATACAGCTCTCATGGTTAAAACTTTAAAAGGTGACTCACTCCAACAAGAAAGCTTTGGCACATAAAAACAAATGTTTTCTATATCGGATGAAATTTGGTATATAATGCATAATTTTTTTGCTGCATAATTTTATTGTTTTGCTGCTTCTCCCATCCTGTTGCTGAAACTCACCAGTTCTAATACTTTATCTCCTTCCATTTCTTATGGATTCATCAAAGAACATTAAATTAGCTATTGTGATGATGCAGCATAAGCCTAATATATAGCACATACTTGGACTGATAGTTACTAAATTGCTGTTGGTACAGAAATGAACTTAACTGTGGTTGTGGCTCAACTAGGTCAGGAAGGTCTCTGACCTGTTGATGTATGAATACAGAGGTCTGTGGTGGTACAGCTGAAGAGTCCTCTAGTGTGTCCCAGACTTTGGGCTTTTACAGTGTCAAAGACCTGTGGCTTACTGGCACCGAGTTAAGGGTGATATGCCTTCCTTTACCTTAAAATAAGCAGTCTACAGAAAAACACAAAGGAGTAGCTATTTTATGGGACCATATTCCATACCAAGAGCCTGATATGTTTTTACATATGTATTATGTAACATATTTCATACAGCACATTTAATTAGAGTTAACGTTATCAGAAGATACAGTAGAACTCTTTTCAAGACTGTAGGACTCCTGATCCTGGTAATCTACAGCCATCAGCTGGCCTGCCTTGCTGCAGAATGTGGGGATATTTACAGCTTTTTTCCAAAGTACAACACAGCCGGTAATTCATCATCACAGCCTGGAATAAACCGGGTAACTGCTCTGTGAGGAACTTAAATCGTATTCAAGATAAAATCTCTGAAGGTAGTCTTCTAGAAACTGACTTCCTAAAGAAACAAACAAAACCAAAGACAAATAAACAAAAGAAACCCCAAAAGCAAACAAAAAAGAGCCCAAACCCCCACAAACATGGAATAATTGAGTTGTAAATCACCTTTTGGAATAATTGCAACAGTTCAGTTTTAAACTTAAGTGCATATTGCACTGCTGGATCATAAAAAATCTAAATGTTTTAAGTCTGGTATACTTCAGAATAAGTTCTCACAAATAGTCTTTGTAACTTGTATAAGGGCTGAAAATACAACTTTGTGAAATACTTCTGAGTGAGGATGCAAGTCTTATTTTAAATACTTCTGCTCCTCTGCTTTTAGAAAAATGTAAGTAATATATGTAAAATAAAGATTTTATTTTAGACTGCAGTGAAAATGGTGCATCTAATATATTTTTAATTCTATGTATTTTGCATTTTTTATTACAGCACGCTACTACTTTTATTTGTTTAGGCCAATTTTTATGTATGATCTACAATAAAAATCCTTAGCCAGCAAGTACTTTGTTGGCAATATTTTTATCTAGCATACCATAATTGCAGCCTTTATGGTTTATTCTGTTCATGCCTTGTAAACTTTGAACTTCTCTGCATAAATTTTGGAGAACATTTTAGTTCTTAGAAATAGGTATGAACAAGTAAGGGAGGGATCAGTGAAGTTCTTTGACGGTGAGATGACACTGAAAGCAGTATTCTTCTGTGCTATAAATTAGGATTTGAATATATGCATGTCCAAATTTGAAGTTTGCTGCAGACTAAAGAACAGTCATAAGTTTTATTGGCATTATGGTCTTGCAATAAATTCTAAGCAATCAGAAAATCAGCTGCTAAGCAGAGGTGCGAGTATTACACCTCTGGAAGAGCACAATCTAACTGCTTTTCAGAAGTGCCCTGGCACTGATCTGTGTCCTTGAAGAACTTGTTCCTAATCAATGGCCTTATTTACCATAGCTAAACTAATCCTGGAGGGTCCAGCCTAAGACTTTGCAATTCCCTCTGGATGACAGAGGTGACTACAGTTTACCTCTTAAAGGACTCAAAAAGATCTGATTTTTACCAGAGTAATATTTCTCAACAGTGCAGTAGGAAGGCACTTGCCCATTAGAAGAATGATGAATGGAGAAAGTATCGGTCCTCAAAAATTACTGTCTGCTACAGAATGAGATGCTGTACTTGTTCAGGCAAGCCACAACTTGTCAACAAATTGTTACTCGTGTAGTAACTTTTCTAGCATTAATTTTATGGTTCCATCTATTTGCATTGTTTTGTAGGGGGTAAGGAGTCTCACAATTCACCTTGCACAGGGAGAACAGCTAGCAGAAGCAGTTATAGTCACAGCAGGCAAATCTAATTTTCAGCATCCTTGCCTCATTCACATCTGTGTTTTGTATATCAGAAGTTCACAGAATAATGCAGAATTGTTTCCCAGTCATCAGTAAGGTGAAACACTTTTTTTAAAAGAAAATAACACTTCGAAACCAAGCAACATAAAAAGCCCAAAACCCCTGATCAACAGTAATGTAGTAACAATAAAAAATATTATTTTTTACTATCAAAAGACAGTAAGATATAGAGAATGTGCTGTCACAGCATTCTTCAAGCATCTAATCTCAGTAATAAGTTTTCAACACTACAGCTGTTGGTTTTCAAATAAAAAGGATGCTTCCAAACATTAAGCTTTTGCTTTTTCTTGGCATTTTCTTATTTTTTTAATTAGGACATCAGGCATTGGTTCTTCCAAGTCAGTTTATGTTGAAATGCATAGCTGTCAGTTATTTTCAGTTACCTGAACTCAGAAGTTACTTAAAAGTTATTCAAAGGAGTCAGCTACCAACAAGCAGCTTATGTCCGTAAAGGCTCTGTGTCTTTTTTTTTTTTTGTAGTGGTCATCAAGAATTTCATTATTTGTTTTAACATTTTACTGTTGAGGCATAGAATTGACTAGTGCAAATGCTTAGACAATTTCAAGTAAAATGCATACTTTTTTTCTGTGCAGAAGAAACACAATGGCATACCCTATTCTATCCATAGGCATTCCAGAGGACCATAAAAAGGCATGTCTGCAAAGCACTTAGCAAAAGAACAAAACATAGGATTCCCTAGCCTCTTTTACAGAATATAATTATTCTGTACAATTATTCAGTACAATTAAACTCCAGTGTGTTTTTGGAGAGTCTGCTTAAAACCAAAAGAGCTAAAGCATTAAGTCTATTTATACTCAGCCTATCTCCATAATATACTGCTTCAGGTAGTATAAGGCTTGAGCAGTTTAATACTTAGAAACAACAGCTACTATGTTGCTTCAACCATATTGTCATCACTGGCAACATCAAAGCCATCTCCATCTTCAAAATGGGAAGAAATGTAGTCATTTTCCTAAACCAATGGGGAAAAAAATCACTGTATGGGTAGAGAAGACAATTTATAGAAGAAAAATTATTTAAACTGCACTTGAGCACCCACACTTTAAAACAGTAATAGATTATTGGGAAAGAAAAAGGAAAATACTGTAATGAAGTCCTGATATATATGAAACAATAGGCATCACTGTTTTCGTGATAAAAAGGAGTAATTGTGTGTATTGATTGTGTAAACACATTCTTATGTACAAGATCTTTTTATCAGAGCTCTTTGTGAGTAATAAGTCTAGAACAGTCGCTTAAATTTTTGCAATGTAGTGCAACAAAGACAATTAATGTAATAATTTCTCCCAAAACAACTCTGCCTTATTGGGAGCTTGGGACATTTCTTTGCCAGTCAACACACTATCAATGACTGGGATCTGACTCTGTATAAATAGGAAAACTAACATTACACCTCTTCATGCTCTTCTTCATCATATTCCTCTGGTTCTTCTGCTTCTTCATCATCTTCACCTTTGTCTTTTGTCTTTCTCATCTTCAGGTTTTTCTTTTTCCTCATCCTTCTTTTCTAGCACCTGTCACAAGGCAATCTCTTAACAAGATAATCCCATTTTACAGCAACAGCATATCCTCCACACTACCAAAGAGTTGAGATGCACTTAACAGCAAGACAGTTAGCATAACAATGCTGTGCAAATCTTGCGTGTCAATATTTACAATATGATGTGAAGCACAAGAACTTAATAAGGATTTACTTGGTCAAGCATCAGCCATAAAAAACCATGTCCTGTGTAATAAACTGACATGACAATTCCCCTTTATTATCCACTGTTAGAACAGTTGACAGAAGACCATTTCATACTTGATAAAGCAATACCTCATACCATATGTAATAATATAACTACTTTAAACAACTGGTGGATCACCAGGAGAAAAAATATAAAGCTGTTTCACCTTAAAGGTTCCCACTGACACATGGTTAAGTAATTGCCAACAAAACAGCGGTCATGTCCTAAGTTTCTGTGTTTTTTCTCAACTTAGTAAATTCTTTCAAGTTCCAACATCAGTAGATGGGTGAAATAGCAACAGATTTAAAAACACTGGCACTAGTTCCTCCTTCTGTAAGCTCCAATAGCAACTCTACTATTTACATTAGACTGTGTTGCTACCCAGTGAAGAGCAGTTGGTTGTTGTGTTCAGGTACAAAAAAAAGCAAAGAAAGTGGTTTCTCCACAGCCAGACTCGTACCCTAACCCTTGTGCCACCATGCTGCAGAACAGTTGTCTGTCAGAGTAGCAAGACAAGACCAGAAAAAGTGTGTGTTTGTTATTCCATTTGTACTAATAAACATATTAGGTTTCATTTTCCTTCAATGTCTATTGTAAAATTTAGAAAGAGTATGCACATCTTACTTAATTTTTTTTCAATGACATCCAGATTACTTTTAGGCTCAGAGTTTTTTGCCTTTTTTGGTTTTGCACCTGGTGAAATAAAATACATTACTGTTATTTTTTTTGTTAATGTGAAAAAGACAAATTATCTTGTTTTACTTGTTCTTAAGAGTAAATACATCCTGAGTATGCCACAGAAATCCCATACTATCTGTATTAAAATTACCTGAGACTTTGAGCTACATCATTCACAGAGATGCAAATGGCTGATTTACATAAGAGATGCCTGGCTGAAATTCAGTTTGAACAAGCAGTTGACCAAAGGCTGGGCTAAAATACAACATTCAGCTTCACAAAATACTAGTCACCTCTATACTTAAAAAATGCTAAGAAACTAGAACAGAATCTCGCTTGTTATGTTTAATCATCTTGAAAAAATAAAAACTCATTTTTACTGATTTATACAAAACATTAATAATTCAGACAAGTAGATGTTAAAAAAAGGCAGAAGTTCATTAGCTCCAACAGAAGGCATGATTACTACAGCTACATGGCTTTTTGACTACAGTTGGCTCTCCTCTAATGAATCTATGTTGTGTATTTCTGCATAGTCCCCTGATTCATGAGCATAATCTTTATCAAGTTTCTCCCTGATTAACTGTATGGTGGAGCAAAGTTCAAAAATAGCAAACTATATACCCAGGTAAGAGTTACTTGAATGGCAGCACCCTAAACCAAAGTTCCCCAAATGCTCAAGGATGGAGAACACTGGGAACTGCTGAGAAAACACTTATATTTTATCAAAAGCATTTGTCATAAATAACATTGAGTTTATTCCAGTGTTTTGCCTAGGAAAGGATTATATGACTAAAGTGCTGCACAGAGCTCAGGGGAGTCAAGCTGCTCTGCAAAAACATGAACAGCATCAAATAAACACATCCAGAATGAAGTAGGCTTTTTAGGAAAACAAGCAGAAAGTGCAATTCAGAATTATCATCCCTGCACAACCTCCTGCAGGCTTTTACAGATAATACATATAGAACAAACAGACATGAGATTTGTCTCTAAGAGCTGGGCATCTTTGGCCCTTATAAATTAGAAACACGGTGTGTAATTTGCAGGCAACCCCAGGGAAGAGATGAGAATCTTGACTCCATGTTTCAGAAGGCTGATTTATTATTTTACGGTATATATTATATTAAAAGAAAATGATATATTAAAACTATACTAAAGAAAGAGAAGACATCAGATGGCTAGCAAAAAAAGGAATGAATAATAAAATCTTGTGACTGCTCACAACCTCGACACAGCTGGCTGTCATTGGTCATCAAGTAAAAACAACCACATGAGACCAATCAAAGATGCACCCATTGATGAACCATCGCCAGACCACATTCCACAGCCATCAGATAATTATTGTTTACATTTCGCTTCTGAGACCTCTCAGCTTCTCAGGAAAAAAATCCTAGCGAAAGGATTTTCATAAAATATGTCAGGGACAACACTGACTCACTGTTAGAACTATGGGAGCAAAATAGCTCCCTACCTTAGAGGTGCAATAGAATACAGTCTAATTCCTGGTCTTCCAGTACTTGGGCTAAAATGCATACATTTGAGTGCTATATCCCTATGCATATGGCTGGCCTACTGAACCCAGATGACACTTTTATTTATCTTATTTATGTATTTTTTCTTTTCAGCAAGCACTGCTGGTATCTAGGATTTTGCATTTCACAGCCCAGGGTCAGTGTGGAATTCTACCCAAAGTTTTGTCACTGAGAAGGCAGTTAAAACATCCAGGGAAACCAAAAAAAAGGAGGGGAGGTGTGTAAAAGTAAAGCTGCCTCTGTGCATTGAACTGTATTGATCCCAAAACCACTCCTGCAAGCTAAAAAGGGAGAATGGTAGGAACTTGGTTTGAATTTCTGTACAAATTCTGTTGATTTGTTCACCTTTGTTCCACCATGGTTAAAGTGTCACCTAAGTGTCACCATGGTTAATGTGTCAAAAAAGACAAGTACCAGGAGCTCTAATGGGTCATTGATCAGCTATGTGCAAACCTCCTGACTAATATAGAACTCTCTATCATCAGGATTCCACAAAAAAAACAACAAAACAACAACTAAATGTATCATCAGGAGTCCACAAAAAAACCCTTAGCCCCACATTGTTTTTGCTTTTAGGGGAACCTGGTTTTTAATCCAATCAAATTCTGATGGTCAGCTGATCTTTGCCATTATAACATGTAGAGGAATGTACTTTTAAGAGCCAGTAAAGAAATCAGAACTAAAGAAAGAAAAATTCCCCCACTGAGCAGTCATTCTCTTTTTATGATCTCAGGGCGAAAACTATTGTGCATAGGCTTATAAAAGCCCATGGTTTCTTCTTTTGGAATAAAACCCAGGTATATTCTGGTCCCATCTTTGGAGATTTTGCAAATAAGTATTTCATTTTCAGTTGAATGTTACAGTCTACCTTCTGTATCATGCTTCTCAATGATGCTCTAAAAGGGAACAAAGATTCCAGCTGAGCCAGTCTCTGTGACTATGCACATTCCCATTCCTTTTTCTGTTTTATCTGTGAACTGAAAAATGACACATTAAAGACTTGGAAGAAAGCAAACAATTATATATAAACAGACAGCTAAAGGAGGCCACAAATTTCTACAAAGAACTTAAAATAAGTCATAAGTCATACTAGAAAACACTTTGAAAAACAAATTATGCTGCGTAATAAAGATGTTTTTCTGTAAGAACTACCACTACTAGTTCCAACTGCTTTTCAAGGATCTGATTCACGATTCTGCAGACAAAAGCTGAAAATAAAGTAAAATCAGGGAAAATAGAAAATAACCCACATTAAGTTACATATAAAAGGCCTAAAAGATTCAAAAATCAACCAAATCATTAACAAGATAATTGAGAAACCAAAATATAAAGGAAACCTGAACAGCCAGTTACTATTGAATGGGATGAATGCTGACAAAAGATACAAGTTTTCAAAACAAAAAAGATTTGTGGATTTTTTAAAAATTTTTCACTGTTACATATCTTGTATGTTAATATGGTGCATCAACATAAAAGGCAGAAGAAAGGAAGGAAAGTCTTTTCCAGTAAGTTAAAACATGCTACAGAAGCAAAGCAAAAACCACAAAAGGCAGACTAATAAAATATTTATGGAAAAAATCTGCCAAAAGCCTTAATGATTTAGACTAATTAACATTTCTAGCATTTTTTCCTCTAAGTATCTCTGTTACAGCTTCTGTTTCTCAACTACTATGTAATATTTGTTTCTTAAAATATATAACATACCTTTTTTGTTTGCCTTCTTTTTCATCTCTCATAGGAGTCTTCTCCTATCTGTACAGAAAATAGCTTTAATATAGAAAAATTATGATTTACAGCAGTAATCCTTCCCCTGCCACCAGGGAAAGGAAGGGTCCTCGATCCTATCTACATACATGCCAAAATGTTTTAGTACAACAGTTTTAGGGAATTCTAGCTGTAATTTAAATTGAGAAACGGGAGTCAGGATTGCCATTTTACCCACATAAGGACAACTGGCTTCTATCCCAAGGAGACAAAGTTCAGCCATTCCAGTGGCCCACAGGCTCTTCAACTTACTTATTATGTAATTAAGTTTGCAGTAGTGAGCTATAAAGATATGGTTTGGGAAGGCTGATATTATAAAACATAGCTTCCCATGACAGACATAAGGCTGGGTTGTTTTTAGTAACATCAGTGTTTGCTCCCTGTTCAAAACTCTTATGAAGTGAGTAAGGAAAAAGGAGTACAAGAGTGATAGCCTAAGTTTGCATTTGCGCTGCTAATCAGTTGTTACAACAGGGTAAATAAATAAAAGCATATTCTTTCCTTTTTTTTTTTTTTTTTTGACAAAAGAATACTCACCTTGATCTGAAATCATGCCAAGTACAATAACTCTCAAAATACAGGACTGGAAGGAATATATGACTTGGTAATAATTTCTTACCTTTCTATTGTTTGAAAAATAGTGAATCAAATACTTAAAAGATCAGAACATTTCACAGGCTCATAGAAAATTAGCCTTTGATAACCTCAGCCATTTCCTGGTGTCCACATTTCCTGCTCCTTTGCATTGTCCTGGTACTCCTGACTATCTCTCAATTACTATAGAGAAAGTGTTACTTAGTTCACAGTCAAGGCAATCCAGACAGTCCTTGATATTTACCTGTAACTGAACATAGAGTATATTTTTCTAATCCCATGTTGAACAGTTTCTTGTTGTCAAACAGTAAAAAAACTGAACAAAAACCTCACTCCAAAACAAACAAAAAACACCCAACACTCCAAAAATACTATAATTTATTCTTTTATCCTTGAAAACATGGAATTGTTAAATGCAGATTTATTTAGAGACTAAGTTGAAACATCAAATATAACAGTAATTCTCTACTCTTCAAGAGTTTCACAATCAAATCTTTATTACAAAACCAATGAGCAACATTTAACATCACTGTGTTATTCATAAATAGTATCCAGTATTCCTAAGTCTCAAAAGGTTGTATCTGATCACCAGCTTCCAAGACTTCCAGTACTTCTGCAATGGAAGAGCTTTGCATCCTATCCAAAACAGCAGCTAAACACTTTTAATCCATTTAACCCTCTTCCAGGCACAAGAAGTAAATTGAGAAATTCATAGTAGTCATACTGTGCAAGTACATCCATTTATACATGGATAATAACCTTTTACATACAATCTCTAATGCCAAAAGCAATAGCAAAACTTTAGTATTTTTAAATCAGTCACATTTTTTCTTGACAAATTACCACATGCAAAATCCACTTAGTGCAAAATTACTGAATCTGATTGCACTGTTAACCCAAGTAGGGATAATATTTGCAGATATTTTACAAAAAATAGTTACAAAGATAACCTTTGACCTTTAGCATGAAAGACTTCTAGCACATAATCACAAACTCATAGAATCACAGAAGAGTTTGAGTTGGAAGGGACCTTAAACATCATCTTGTTCTAGCCCCACTGCCATGGGCAGGGACACCTTCCACTAGATCAGGTTACTCAAAGCCCCATCCAGCCTGGCATTGAACACCTCCAGAAATGGGGCATCCACAATTTCCCTGAGCAACCTGTGTCAGTGCCTCAACACCCTCAAAGTAAAGAATTTCTTCTTAATGTCTAATCTAAACCTATTCTCTTTCAATTTGAACCCATTCTGCCTTGTCCTGTCACTACATGCTATTGCCCCATCTTTTCTGTAAATTCCCTTCAGATACTGAAAGGCTGCAGTTAGGTCAGCCTGAAGACTTCTCTTTACCAAGCTGAATAATCTCAATTCTCTCAGCCTCTCCTCATAGGAGAAGTTCTCCTTCCTTCTGATCAACTGAGTGGCCTCTTCTGGACTTGTTCCAACAGGTCCATGTCCTTCCTGTTCTAGGACCCCAGAGCTTACGCAGAACTGCAGATGGGGTCCCACCAAAACACGGAAGAGGAGAACAATCCCTCCCTCAATGTGCTGGCAATGGCCCAACCCAGGTGCAGCACTTGCACTCACTATTAAACTACGTGAGATTCCCATGCACCCACTTCTCCTGTCTGTCAAGGTCTCTCTGTATGGCATTCCATCCTTCAGGTGCATATTCACCAAGGAAAAAGAAGACATCATAGATGAAGTTAAATCTTAAACTTAGTTATTATGAAGACAAACAGAAAACCTTCCCAAAAGTGTGCATGAAAGAGTCTACAATTAAAATAACAGTGTCTCAAGGGGCATTCATAGATGTAGGAAACTATCAGCAAAGAGAGGAAAAGAAACAAATAGTTTTGATTTCAGTTCAAGGCTCTTTAGTGAAGAAAAAATTGCTGATGCCATCAGTAAAAAAAATACATTGACTGACTCTTGCCACTCACAACCAAGGAACTAATTCCAAACCAATGCCAAGGTGGCAGTCACCCAGTCTTGGCAGATACACCTAGAGGAAAATATGAGTGATTCGTAACTTACATAGTGGGGTAAATAAAGAAATTTCTATAGAATATGCCTGCTATTCTCTCAAAATGAGTGTTGAATGATGGAAATCTATGCTATATGGCACATTTCACATCAAAATTTCCAGGTAGAAGGAGACAGGGCTTTCATTTGCTACCTGAATAATGAAAGATAGACAGATACATCCTAACTAATTAAAACGTTTCACTTCTCACACTTCAAAAGACCATTTGGCTCGCAGATACTACTCTGAGGTTTTATAACAATCCATTCACTCTTGTAGCAAAGACAATTTATGAAGTTCCTGCTTACAGCCTACTTTGTGACACCCTCTTAGTTTTACAAGATGTTTTGTCAACCAGGTAACAGAAAATATCAGTTAAAAATAATCTACTCCACAGTTTTCTTAAAGCTAGACCACTTTTGCCACAGAATGCAGTCCCAGAGACAACTGCACATTGCAACTGAGATAAAAACAAGCTTTTTAAATTGAAGACCATCACTGTTGTAATTATAACCCACCCCTCAGATGTGGCATTTTGGACAAAATCAGGGAAAAAAATTATTAAAACTGTTACACAGTCATTCATAGTAATCCTAAACTCTTAATTGCCAAAAGCAATTATTCTCACCAACTGAACTTTCTCAGAAACCATTCCTTCTCTCTTCAGTCAGAGTAGTGTTGTTCTTAACCACTTCAGTGACAGTGTTACAGCTACATTAAGTATGCAATCTGAATAACATGGACACTCTTCTTATGACTATTATCATGAGGTTGTGTTGTCTAAAACCAGGCCCTCACACAGTTTCTACCAGCTGAATTTAAATGAAATGTTAAGAGTTGGATTTTTGGGGTTCGAGGGAGGTTTTTTGTGGGGGTTTGTTTTTGGGGTGTTTTGTTTTTGTTTAACTTGAATCTTGAAAGTGAGAAAGATAAATATGCAAAAACAGTTTTAAAAATATCCAGAATACTACAGGCAGAATTACAGAATGGATGTTGTTTCTCTCATGTGATAAATGGTGCTAAATCAATAACTGAGTGGTAGGTTGCAAAGCATGAAGTGTTTCACAAGTCCCAGATCTGGACCATGAAAGGAGCTTACTGCTTCCATCTATATTTGCTAGTTGGCCAACACTTTAAATCACTTAATGTTGCTGATGTTCCTTAATTGTGTTTCTAATTGCATTTACAGAAACTGTGTGAACTCAGAAAGTGTCTAATAGGAATATGCAGCAGCAATAACTCTCTGCTTCAAATAATTTCACTGTAAGTTAGTCAAAGCTGTAACATACTTTTGGTCATTGCCCAGTCATTAAATCAACACTTGAATTTTTTATTGATTCTACTTATACAGCTAGGTTAACTCTGATTTTCCTGAATGGCACCAGATTTGCCCTGAGAAGTTTAACTTGGTTCTGAAATTTGTTCACAGAAGGAAGAAAGCCTTTTACCTTCTCCAGGGTATAAATTAAATATACTGGGGCTAGTAATTCTCCTGTAAGGCTGACTGTACCTCAAAAGATGCAGTGTATACAGAATTCAGATGGCACAGAACTGTGCTACCAAGCAAACTGCAACATTCACATGAAAAACAGTTACAGATGACTTAGTAATATGAAATTACACATCTTAATTGTAATGCTGGATTAAGAGGATGAATAATATATGGTTCAGTAAGTCAAAAGCTTCCCTGCACATCAAAATGTGGTCAGAAGATGGTCTTTATTCCCCTTTGATTTTCAAATACATCCTAAATGCCAAGTCTCAATTATGCTTCCTTAATTACACAAAGGATCTTTCAGTTATTTTCTAATGCTGGCTTCTGCAGTACAGGACAATCATACACAATCTTTCATGTTTGCATAAATAGTAATTTTCTAAAATCAGCAAATTTATTTATAGCTTCAAAGATTAATATAAACTCATTTCAGAAAATTCAAGTATCCAGTGTATCTATTCTTGTAATGTCCAGAAAACCAAATCATGATGAGGACTTCAATGCACTAACTCCTTGCAAGCAATCCTGTTAAAGATGTGATACAACAGTTAGCAAAGGGGAAGGAAAGCCCCTTTGATGATGAATTAAGAAAAATGGTGATTTACATTATTATAAAATCCAAAATTCTTAGGAGTGTTCATATATTTCATTAAGTTCTCTATGTTCTCTAAACATGAGTGTGAACACAGTTTACTTGAACACAGACTGTGCTCCAAGATACTGGCTATACTTACTGGAAATTATGGTGAGGTTTACAGATGACATCACGTAGAGCTGCATCTTTACCAAAGCCAATAACCTCCATGTTGAAGGCAGATGAAGCATGTCCCCTTCCTCTACCTGACCTAGCCATTTGGATGTACTGAAAATATTATAGATTTTTAAAGATATATTTTCCTTATGTGTTTCAAATTGATGTACATATTACCAAGAAAGTTAGTATCTAACAAAGACTACAGGCATTTTAAAACCAGAAATCATTTTTAAATAGCAAGCCATTTTCAATGCCCGTCTTGGATTCTTCCACAGACTGTAAATTTGATACAAGCATAAATTCAGCTTCATTCACTTATTTCTGCTAGCTACCTCTGCATGCCTGAAATTGCCTCCTAACGTAGGAATTTTAAGCCATCTTCTTCAAAACCCTAGATGCACTGGATTGAGTTCAACCAGAAGAACCAGAAACAGGTGAAAAAAAAAGTTTAAGAATCCTGAACTTTCTGTGACTGCACTCTAGTGTTTTTTTTGAACTTTTCTCCAAAAGGCAGTTTGTGTTTGTCATTCATGACTTCTTCATCATGACTATTTTTTGTCCTTTATCTTAGTAACTATTTTTGGATCTTGAAAAAGTGACACAGGCAAAGAGGTAATTAAGATAATCAAAAGTCATGAAAAACTCCAGCAGGACTGCAAGCTAACTGCTGAAAAAAAAAAGGATATTGTTTCTAACTGAAATATTTTAAAAGGCCATAAAAGAGCCTCCAAAACACTTACAGTCACTTCTCTCCACTTTCATGTTATACCAAGCTTCATCCCATTAATTGCACGACCCATGCTTGATAAATAAATCAAAATGTGAGAATGGGGGAAGATGTCAATAAACGGGCTCCAAGAGAAGCTGAAGCGCTGTGATACTGCTCACTCCCACAAACCACTCAGATTGGTGCAAGGTCGAAGCCCAGAAATCCCATGAGCTGTTCACTAGTAACTGCAAGGTCACTGTACTTGCTCAGTACAACCAGGTTGTTCCAGACTTACTGCTGTACCTGTACGAGTGCACCTGGTTCCCCCCATACAGAAGCAAACGCCTTTTTTTTAAGGTCATAGAAAACATGTTGATGCCAGTGTTTTTCCTACTTGTTACTTTCAACAGGAATAAGCTCTATGTGGATAAAACAAAATCATATTCTAGATTTCCATGCCACTCTGCAGCACAGAATAAATAAGCAGAGAGACCTAAATAAATATTTTTTTAAGAAAAAAACAGGGAAGGGAAGGGAAGGGAAGGGAAGGGAAGGGAAGGGAAGGGAAGGGAAGGGAAGGGAAGGGAAGGGAAGGGAAGGGAAGGGAAGGGAAGGGAAGGGAAGGGAAGGTCCTCTGAAAATAGGATGAAAGGCAAGATGCGAGCCTTGCAGAATAGAGAAGATAAAAGACACTGTAAAGCCCCAAACATGAGCAATTATCTAGATGCAAAAAAAAAAAAAAAGTAAACAGCAGAACAACACAACACAAGTTAAACAAGATGCTAAGCTAACAAGGAAAGGCATTAAATGTAGTGAATATGAAGGTCCATTTTTTAAAAGCTGCTTTAAAGTTAATTCTTAGTAAATTTGCTTAAAATGGCATTGCATTAGTCTGATGAGAATAAACTTTAAAACTAGCAGCATTTCAACTACACATTTTTACCCAAACCTACGATTTTTTAAAAACCTCAGAATGCTTATGTTTACTGACAGCACAAAGTGACAGTGACAGATGGAAAAATCCTGAAGAGTTGGACAACTAAGCCACTAAGGATGATAAAGTTACCCCAACTAGCGTTCTGTTTGCCTTGGGGGATTTCTAAAGGATCTAAAGGGTGTATTTTCTTGTTTTCGGGTAGTCTGTGTGTCATCTATAAAAGAGAAGATTTTCAGATTTAGGCTTTTCAAATTCCTCCAAACCTACATATGCACTTTCTCGGGCAGTTACTCAGGGGAAGGCAGCTTATGTTTCAGAAGGGAAAGGCCCGTGGAATCCGGATCCCCGACAGCTGCCGGACGGCTGGTGCAACAACAGCAGACCTGAGAAGACTGAGCGCTCAGACGAGCTCTCGGTATCCTACGCTTTCCTCACAGCAAAATTCCTGATCGTGTTCTGGTGGTTGTGTTCTCTGATTTTGAGAGGCAGGTGCCATCAGTTAAAGGGAAGAACATAAACAAAAGAAAGTACCGAACATTAAATACTGAAATTTTGTGGGTGTCTTTTTAACTAAAGCCAGTAAGGGGGAGAAGATATTTGTCCTGAGGGTCACTAACCTCTGCCGTGTGAGAATAGCCCTCTCAGCTGCTCTCCGCTCCTTTCCCGCTCCCCACCCCTCGTTGACGGCCCGTCACCCCTAGAGGGTCCTGCCGCTCCCCTCACGGCCGCAGCGCTTCACCTTTACTACCCCCTCCGCCGGCGGGTCTCAGTGGTGAAGGGGGCTCAAACGCGTGCCGTGCCGCGCCACGGCTGAGCCCCCCACAGCCTCTCCGAACCTCCCCACACCTCACCTGGCCCCGTCACGCTCCGCCTGCCGCTGCCGCAGTGGGCCGGGCCCGCGCCCGCCCCCGCCCCGCTCGGCCCCGCCCGTGCCGCCGCCGGCGCACTGCGGGGGGGCGGCTTGCGGGCCCACAGCGCCGGCCGGGCCATGTCGGCGTTGGAGTGGTTCGCGCACAAGCCCCTGGGTGGCGGTATCTTTTGGATCCAGGAACGCTTCTACGAGTCGGGCAACCGGGCCAACATCTGGCTGGTGCGGGGCTCGCAACGAGACGTGGTGATTGACGCGGGGCTTGGACTGCGCAGCCTGCCCGACTACCTGCGTGACGCCGGGCTGCTGGCGCCGGCCGAGGGCGCCGGGCCGCGGCCGCTGCTGGCCGTGGCTACCCACGTCCACTTCGACCACTCGGGCGGGCTGCAGCACTTCGAGGAGGTGGCGGTGCACAGCGCCGAGGCGTCGGCGCTGCTCCAAGGCGACAATTACGAGGCCGTGACCTGGCTGTCAGACCGGGAGGTGGCGCGACCGCCGCGGCCCGGCTGGAGCGCACGGCAGTTCCGCGTCCCGCCCGTCCGGCCCAGTCGCCTGCTGCACGAGGGTAAGGGGGCGGCCTCGCCGCGCCTAGGGGTGCTGGGGCACAGTGCTCTGGGTATTACGGAGCAGCTTCTTTGCCGCTGAGCGCCTCTTGGTTTACCCAGGTCCTCTTATAAAATAATCAAATTGATTAATTTTGTCACTCCTGTGGACCTAAAAGCCACCCGCAGTCAGCATGGGACCAAAAAGACTCGTACTGGGTTAAATAGTTTCTACCAGTTCTGAAGGTTTTGGCGGCTGGGTTTTTTTCCATATAGAATAAGAATCACTCAGCAGTGTTTTAGGTGACTAATTGAGTACCCCAGGTTTATCCTTAGGTTTCAAATGGTATGTCGGCAGGTCATGTTCTGACATCTGGTGATCTTTATTGTTTATAAGCTGTCAAAACATGGAAAGTGCAGTTAACAGAACAATTCCTGAAATATCTACTGAGAATAGTTTTTATTTTACAGAATTTACGTGAATTTTACATAAATACATTTATTGAATCTTACCTGACTTATGTAAAATTTAAAAAATCACGTGTTACTGATGTAGCATTTACAGAAGTGGCTTGTTGCAGATAAAAAAAGATCATTTAGTCTCTAATGGGAGACAGTGACTCGGTTTTTTTGGTAACTAAACACCTAAACTATGCAATACTATTCAGTAGATGTTAAAGAGTGGGTGTCAGACAGGTGACACCTTAGGCACAGTGCTTACTCTTTTCTTGGCTTTATTAGGCCATCCCACATAGTTGCTGGAAAAGCAGAACTGAACTTACTGGAAGCTTCAGTAAAGATTGGATGACATTTAACTATAATAATAGTTAAATAACTATAGTGACATTTAACTATAGTAAATCAATAGAAGTTTGAGTTGTTTTTTTTCCTCAAAAAGTAGGGAGAATTATTTTTTAAAAAAAGTACTTTTTTCAAAGAGCAAGTACACTGGCTGCCAGAGTAGCATCAGAATTTCTAAGATGCTAACGGAGACATGAGACACAAGTATCAGTTCAGTGGCTGGTACAACTAAAAGGCATTCACATTTAAGCTGTCAAAAAAATGACCTAATAGTAAGAAAGTTCTATTTTTATATCTTAATGAATGAAGTGGAGAAAGTGTGTCAAGACAGGTGTGTACCTGTCTTGCTTGGTTCTCCTCCAGCAATTTATGTTTTAGCCTTATGCCTTTTAGGAGTAACAGCAGTGCAATTCTAAAGGAATTCTAAAGGTCAAATTATAATAAATTGTGAAATACGTTCTTTGCAAACTGTTGAAGACCCAGCTTAGTTGTATTCTATTTGTTCCCATTTCATTTTCTCTACTGCATTGCTTTTCACCTTGTGCAATTTATTAGAATGTGAGTATATTCCATTAATACAACCCAAGCCTGTGTTAACCATTAGTATCACTGGAAAATACCATTTTGTTAAGCTTGTATTTCAGACACCTCTTTGGCACTCACGAAGAAAATAAATGCCCCACTCCCACTGTTGCAATAGGTAGTATGTATCAACTCTGCATATGAGTATATGCATAGAGAACTACCTAGTTCTCTTTATGTCATTTAGGAAACATGGCAAATGCATACAATTTCCTGTAATAAATCTGTTTGCAGGGGATGTGATCAACCTCGGAGATCGACAGCTCACTGTCATGCACATGCCTGGTCATTCACGAGGCAGTATTTGCTTACATGACAAGGACCGGAAGATTTTGTTCAGCGGAGATGTGGTGTATGATGGATCTATGATCGACTGGCTTCCCTACAGCAGAATCAGTGACTACATTGCAAGCTGCCAGCGCCTGATAGAGTTAGTAGATAGAGGTCTTGTGGAGAAGGTACTACCTGGGCACTTTAATATATTTGGAGCAGAAAGGCTGTATTGTTTAGCTTCCAACTACATTTCCCAAGCTGGAATCTGTCACAAGATCTCTACGTGTGCTATGAGATCCATTGCAAGCATAGCACTTCGTGTTGCAAATTCAAGAATCACTTCTCAGTGACAGTCAATTTTGTGTGATCTGTCACATGCTGTAAAACCAAATGGGTTGTGAAAGCATCAATAACAAGCAGAAGCAGTGTTAGCAAAAAGATGGCCAATTGATAGAGGTGAGCTCAAAAATTCTCCCTGTTTTTTCCTACTTTATTCATATTTTTATAAAAACTCTGTAAACTAGTAGCTTTAGCCAAAGCTATAGTTTTTCTTTCTACTTTTTCAGAGCATGTTTTTACATGTATTGCAATATATTGTTTTATTGAAATATATTGTTTTATTTATTTAAATTGAAATATATTGCTTTATTTTTGTTACAGTCTGGCAGATGGATAAATACTAAAAGGAGAGGTTTTACATTCATGCTTGAAACCTTGTTGATATAGTACTAGACTTGTGATTATTCATCACCTCCTGCTCAGGTTTTGACCTGAGAGAGCTCTTGTTAAGATCTAGTGTGTGGTAGGACCAGTGCCATTAGGTCAGAGCAGGAGCAACACCTATGCAGGAGTCCGTGAGCAGAAAGTGATAATTCTGTAGCCATTGCCACCTGTGGGCATGGTTATCTGCTGCACCTCTCACCACTTGAAGCTTTATCTTTGCAAAGTACTCGTTTGGCATTTTCTTTAGAATACATAAACACGTGGAAATTCTATAGACCAAACTTTCAAGCTGTAAGTCACAGATACATCAGTTTATCACAAAAGCTTTTGGTGCAGACAGACTGTTGAGGCTTTCATGTTTCCTGGTGTGGTGCAGGGAACCACTGCACCAGGCGAAAGGGAGCAAGCAGGAGCACTCTCACCATTGGCTAGGGAACTGTTTTGTTTGTAGGCTTGTGAGTTAGCAATTAGACAGTTTGTGAACTAGTGAATTAAGGTGTTACATTACCCTGTACAAAGTGGACTGAGATTTTGCTGGATGTGTTTATTTTTTTCTGATCAGCTTATAAAAATATTTGGAGAGTTTGTTGTTCTGGAAAGCTGAGAGAAGGGAACTGTGACAAACTTAAGGCATTTGTTTATGCTAAAGGATATTTTTATGTGACAGTGTTGTAACTTGGTTGTTAATCATCTGTGTTAGGGGAGGGATTGAGACTTTAACATGACCTTGCCATCGTGAAGGTGCTGCATTAAGCAGTCAGTACACTTTTTATCACAAAGTGAATGTAACTCAAATGGTTTACTGTTTGCATCTGAGGTATGTGCTGCACGTAGTTGTTCTGAAATGTAAAGTGTGTTGCATTGAGTTTGTTCCAAAAAATATGTTGAATATATTGAGAAATGCTAAATAGCATTGCAATTTGCTTATGAAAATTGAATGGGTGATATTTAAAAGCCGCTGAAATGGTTAGTTTGTGTAATTATTTTAACAGTTTGTATATATTTAACTTTTTTAAATGGACACTGTCAGAATTTATTTTTGTACATAGACATATATATGTTCAAAAAAAGACTGCAAATGCTTCTCTCAAATTTTAGTGCAGTTTAACTTTTCTTATTTGGTTTTCACTTCATGCAGAAGGTTTTGCCCCCATCATAGTCAATAATAAGGGAGCCAGAAGTTTGTGCTCTGTCTTAAGGCATGAGGGAGAGGAAGTTGATAGCCTTCTAAATAGATGCAAATTCTTGTGGAAAAAAGACTAACCTATTACAAAATTTAAAAAGCAACTCTGTCTAAAAATGATAAAAGCAAGTATCTTAGGTAAGGCTTTTTCCTTTTCATAGATGACTGCACTCCTGCCTTTACTGTGAATATATTCTTTACCAGGATTTGTATTGATTGTTGCCTAGTTCTTCTTAGAAGTGCCTATCTCCAAGCTCAAGCAAAATTGTGAGTGAGCAGGCCATGTGCAGAGATGCAGCACTTCAAAGACCTGTTACTTGTCAGTTCACAGTCTCTTTTTTTTGAGAAATCCATGTACATCAGTGTATGATGAGGAGTGTTCAGTGGGTAGACTTATATCATAAAACCAAGAGGTGTTTATCTTTGCCTCAGTTGGCAGAGGAAGAAATACAAAAACAGCATGGGAAGCAGGCTGAAGTATATATATTTCTAAAGCTTACACTGGTTATCGAGAGGATGCCATGGTGTCACAGGTTACCTCACATTATTTGAATTCCTGCAATTTAGTTGACAGTGGTGTAACACCAGTAATAATCATTCTTTTTAAACAATGCATTTGTGAAGACTCTGGGAGCCCTGGTGGTAACCCTGTGCGTTAAAGCAGTCACCAAGAAATCCAAAGCCTGCCAATATGGATGTCAAGTTGCTAAGTTTTGCAGATGTTCACTAGAAAAGTAAGATCACTTTGAATTGAGATTCTGTGTTATACTTCTATCAGTTTGTTTATTTGATCCAATATTAGAATCTCTGTAGCCAGATTTTACTATATTTTAAAGCCTGAGCTTTTATGAGAAGACTCACAGGCAACATCAGTTCAGAAGGAAAGAATAACCTCCATCCTCCATAATTTGTGTTTAAATCTGTGCTCGATATCTCTATCAGCAAAGATCCTTAAATGGTCAGATCACTGTCAAAATGCCCTATTAAGCTATGCTTAAGTCCACTAAGTACGAACCAAAACTTTGACTTTTTTACTTTACCAAAATCTAGGGGATAATTTCCTAGCTCAGAAATGAACTTTACATGCACGTAACCCAAAGTGGAGTTTGTTAGTAAACTGCTGCTAATCCAAATGAAAGTAGTTTTTTGAGTCATGAAATTATTTTTTGTATTACAAGAAATTCACTACTAGATAAATAATATTTAAATTATCTTAAGAGAATGGTTTCTGATTATTTTTGTTAAGACTTAACAAATTTTAATCATAAGAGTTTGACAGTGGTCCTTTAACACTACTTGGATTAACTATTTGAAAAATGCATTGTAAGTTTAAATACTGTGTCATGTGAACGTTTAGAACTATGTTGATTTCTTAGTAACATCTAAATATATGTTGATGCAGTTTTCAATAGACTGGGGAGTTGATATAAAAATCAGATGGGAAGTTTTGTTCTGTAATCTGTCAAGGCTGTTACAATGTTAAACTACAGTTTGCACATAATTAATTTTTTTTCATGTATTATCATAATAAAATATTATAATCCTATGCACTTAAGTAATGATTTCTACATATTTCTCAACAGAAGCACTTTTCATTCTAGATGGACTATATTTACAAGTTCCTAGCAGAATTATGCTTCTGAGAAAGAAACTGCATTTAAAATGTTTACACATTGTACATGCACTTTGTCTTGTAAAAGCAGACATCTGTAGCCAAAGAAAACAAAGTAATTCAGCTCTGCTAAGGAGAGCCTGAGGGAGATAAAGGTGGAGGAAAAGGAGGAATTATTATTCTTTAATGTTAAAAATCTAGGTCTCAGCATTCAACCAACACTGGTCCAAGTTCCTATTTATAATTAATGCACATGTAACTTAAATCAGTAAGCAGTACCTCTTGGGTCTAAAAATTCAACCATGTATTACCCAAAATACTACTACTCCATCTAAAGTCCTTTCACTTTCAAATTGAATTAGGAAGTGTAGAAATTATCGAGAAGTAATGAAAAAAAAAAACATTCATTATGTTTTGTTTTAAATTTATTTGACTTTAGCTATTACACGAGGGAGCTGCTAGCCAAAACATTTTAGCTGTATTGCCCTGGGTTTTCAGGGCAGTCAGAAAGCCGTTCGAGGTGCATCAGTAGTCCAGGCACTCCAGAATGCTGCGAAGTCACTTTACTAGCTTACACAGCCGCGCCTTGCTTGGCGTAGTGGGATCCTACCCCAAAGCCTGTTACTGCACGTGCAGGCTCCGTAGGGGCGGGATGCCCCTTCCCGTGCAGTGTCCCTAGGGTGGCGATGTCCCCTCGCTGTCCTGCCGGCTGACCGCGCCAGCGCTGCGCTGCGGGGAGCGACGCCACCCGGTGGCCACAAGTCGGGCGGGGGCTGCATTTACCATGAAAATAACAGAATCGAATATCAAAATAGAAACCAGCGGTGTTATAAGTCTGCTCCTTGCTTTTACTGTGCTATCCAAAACCATCTTCAGCATAGTTACTCCTAACGACTCAGATTTTATTGGACTGACTAATCTCACAATAATTTAAAAATTATAGGTTAAAAAATTATTTTAGAGCCAACTGCATATTCCCACACATGCCCAACAGAGTCCTGGGGAGGCAATCAGGCACTCAGCAGAAATTAAAATTGGAAAACCAAACAATAAAAACTTCAAAAACCCAAACAAACAAACAACAACAACAAAAAAAACTTAGAAGGACCTGACATGGAAAAAGGCTCAGAAACTTAGGCAACACTTCTGCAATTGTGCCAGGTATTTCCCAGGAGTTTGGTCCAGATGCACAAAGAAATGCATTCACAATCATCAAACTGGCAATGATACTTGGTATGTTTTTAAAATGGCTTTGTACTTTTACATATGATTTGTTCTAAGAGTGACATGAACAGAACTCTCTTGACTTGCATGAAATCTTGCCCAACTTCTCCTTTAAAAAATTCAGGATTAATTTAATTACAGTTCTGATATGTGATCTGATTTTGAGCAGTTGGGATGAGGTTTATAGTCTTCTGCACACTCAAATTCAGCTTAGGACAACAGAGTGGTAGGATAGTTTCAAATACTAATAAAATTAGGACTACAGAAGAATTTATTTTCACTCAAAGGGAAGACAGACCTGGCAGACAGCCCCACAAATGACTTTTTAAAAGCAATAGATGAGTTTAAAAATTAAGTAAAAGCCAGTAGCATCCCTAAGTATATTTCATTATTAATTATTTTCCTTATTGAGCTGGCAATATGTATGCGTGAGGAACAGGCAAGTGCTATTCTAACTTACCAACTCTATTCATAAGAGGTCATTTTAGGACGGGTTTATCCAACTTTGAAAATGCAAGGATTTATAAGTCACTGCCACTACCACCATATTTTTAGATATTATTATTTGAGCCTGTCTTTTCTCTTTGGAATTCTTTGCATCTCTATTTCACATGCAGTATGAGCACTGCTGCTAACTTAAATCAATGTACGAAGAATGGAACTTTGGTTTCTGGAGCAACTTTTTAGCTTATAAATTTAGAAGTAGGGACCTGAATGTGGATCTCCAGTTCCCAGAAGCACACACAGACTATCAGTATCAGGTATTTCACTCTGCTTGACACAGAGCAGCCAGGGCACGGGTACACCGTGAGAGAGGACAACTTGGAAGCGAAGCGCAGTCACAACACAGGCAGGGATTGTGACCTCCCTGCAGAGTAACTTGACCTGTAAGCAGCCCAGTGACTGTAGACAATGGCAAGGTAATGACTCAAGTTCGTGGCCAGGCCACGAACTCTGGTATGTCAGCAAGAGCAGCACACAGTACAAGAACAGGAATAACCCCAGTACAGCTCAGGCAAGAACCAAGGGCTCCTATGCTGAGATCCAGGATCAGCATGCAGAGGAAGTGAGAGTGGGGATGAATCAGCGCAATTTGGGGCTCTTGGTGCAGTTGGGGGCTCCTGGTGCTACTTTCCCACACTTCACTCACCATTTGGTTAATGCTTCCTGTGAAAAATGCATGTACTTTATGATTGGCTTTTCGCAAATATTAAAATGAATATTATATGTGTTGTGTTAGAAAGTAATGCTGTATTAGTTTTCT
Organism: Agelaius tricolor; assembly: GCF_023055355.1. Lineage (NCBI taxonomy): Eukaryota > Metazoa > Chordata > Aves > Passeriformes > Icteridae > Agelaius > Agelaius tricolor. Next base: position 6,132,659 of record NW_027269287.1, on the reverse strand, counting down.
TAAGTACTGTGTTAAATATAGTTTTAGGTTATAAAAATTGTTAAAATAGAAACGATGCTATGTAGGATACTTTTCTAAAAAAGAAAGGACTCGCAGTGAGATAGCAGCCACAGGACACCTAAATCTTTCAGAGAAGAAGAATTTATGGCCCTCTTATCAGAAGAAACGAACTTCTTCCCGCCTCGAAGGCGCTGTTAGGATTTGAAGGAAGAAGTTGACAATTACCAGACAGAATCCTGTATTTGAATGGAATTTATGCATCATGTATGAGGGGTATGAATATGCAACAGGCTATTGTTTTTAAGGGTTAATCCTTTGTTAACAGGTGTCCTTTTTCAGGCTCGTGATGCCCAGAAAAAGGTACCCGGACGTCTGTAACTCTTTATCTTTATTGTCTCATATTGTCCTAATTCAGTTTGTCCAAATTATTATTACTTTAATTGTATTACTATTTTTATAACCAATTTATTACTATTAAACTTTTAAAAATTTTAAAAACAAGTGATTGGCGTTTTTAACAAATGCATTAATGTTCATTGGCTTCAGGTTACATAGCTCTAGTATTAATTATTATTCTATCTTCTGTGTGTTAATTATTCTCTTACTTCCCATGCTAATTAGTCCACATGCCCAGTCCTTGAGTCGGTGGGTAGCTTGGTAAGTGGTCTGCTGGAGCTGATTCAGCACAGTTGCTGAGTTGCCTTTAATAATTTCTTCCGTATTTTGGGGGTTCTGCCAAATTGTGGCCAAGAAATTCTGAATTGTTTGTCTGACATCACTGAAACACGTCGTGCGCTAGACCTTAACAAGGAAATTCCAACAAAAGATTTTTCTTTATAACGCCTGGACATCACTTTAAGCTTGCTTTGTAGCGTCTATCTGTTTCAAGAATTAAATCTCCTTTCTTGTTGATTAGGTTTGAAAATCAAGATCAAACATCAAGAAACATCCTTCCTTAGGAAAACTTTCTCATATTGCCCGTTTCGCAGCCGAAACGGCTCAGCGGCCAAAGGCGCTGCCGCGAGCCATCGCCAGCTCAGAGCAGAGACAGCCCCTTCCGCGCTGAGTGGCAGGATCTCAGCCAATAGCAGAGCGCCTAGGACTCGCAGGCGGGAGTTTATCGATCCTCGGCCAATCAGACATAGGTAATTGGTGGGGGCGCGGCTTGAACGGCGTCGTCCAGGGCAGGAGCGCGGCGTTGCTAGGGCTCGGACGCGGCCGGGCCGTGCGGAGGGGAGGGGGCGCGTTTGCCGGACTCGGCTTCCCGGCAGCGGCACGATGAGCCTGGCCCTCAGGTCGGTACGAGCACGGCGATTTCCTGCTTCCCCCGCTCGGGAGCGCGGGTGGGGATCCCTCAGGGCCGTCCCCCGTTCGGGAGCTGTTGGCGTAAGGCGGGGCGCGTCAGGCCGTGGCGGGGCCTGGGTCATCCCCGGCCACCAGCCGGTCACATCTGATCTGTTTGGCGCGGCCGGGGGCGGATCAGGCTCGTCTCTCTGGCGGAAGAGGGAAGGGTGGGAAGGGTCCGGCGCGTCTGGCCTTGAGAGGTTTGCTTCTGAGTTGTCTGATTGATGTGCTTTCAAAAGGCCTGTGAATAGGCATAAAGTTAAATGGCTCGGCTTTGTTTTGTTTATAAATTCTGATTTAGTAGCTGTTGTATAAAGGAGCCTGGCTTATGAATCCCACTACCTGGCAAATACTTGTCTTCAAGTGTAATTAATACGCTTTCATGGCAACTGTTATCCTTAATTTTCAAGTCTAAGAACTTCATGCTTAGTATGGTTAAAGTAGTTGCAGAAGTGGCACTGAACTGCTTATATTTGAGTACTGCTTTTTCTTTTGATAAATTATTTTATGCTAAGCACTAAATGAACACTTAAATACTCACTCAGACTGCTCTTTCAGAAGAGTTCGGTATTAATCTGCTTTCAGATTTATAAATTGATTTCTTCATCGTAGCTCACAAAATCTGGGCTCCCTAGATCTGAACTACCCTAACTACGTAGCTAGCTCAGAGTTATTTTAGTCCTTTCAAGAGCTGTAGTAATCCAAAGCCTGTGTGAAATCTTACTGTCTCAATTGGTCTGTTAAAGAGATCTTACTTTTTGAGGGTATTGTGGTTTGAAGCAGGTTCAGCTTCTGCAGCTTGCATTTTTCTTGTCTGTATTTGGGATTTTTGCTTCAGTAGTTGTTAAAAGCTAGATAAGTGTTTAAGCTTAGGATTTGATTAAAATTAGCAAATTGTCAACAATGAAGGGTATAAAGTAGCTTACTAAGAGGGGATTTAGAAAAATAATCTTGCAGTTTTCTGATTAGTAATCTTTATGCATTCTACACTAGGTGATACAGCACTCATTCTGCTTCTAGTGCAAAAGGACAAATGAGAATAAAAAAATATTCCTGAGAGTATAACAAAAACTATACAGTAATTTAGGTTAGGAGGGACTTCCAGAAGTCATCTAGTCCAGCACCTTCTACATAAAGCTGGCTGAGGATGCTAAGCACCTTTTATAGTCAGGTTCAAAAAATTTCTGATGATGGAGACTCCTTCCCAGTGGAACTGTTCTAGCATGTCACCATATGCACTGGGAAAATGGTTTCCCTTAGATCCAGCTGCAGTTTCTCCTCCAGCTGCAATTCTTTCCCTTAAATTTTGTAGCTATTGTCTCTTGTCCTTTTACTATGCTCCTCTAAAAACATAAGCTTATTCCTAGACTAGCCAAAGAAAAGGGGGCTGTCTTTGAGCAAGATTTGCTGATTTGGAGGGCTTTTCTCTTTTGTATATACCAAAACAGAGCAAAAGATCTTCAAAACAATGTGTATGTGTGGGATCTAAGGGATTAAAAAAAATCCTGCAAGTATTATTTATCTAAGAACCGTTACAGGCAACAAAGCCGATTTGTAGCACCTAATGCTAGCTTTAGTAGCTAGACTGTCTGGCCTAGTTTGGCTTCCCCTGGCCTGTCAGTGCCCAAATTTATTTTATTTTTTTTAAGCTACAGTGTAGAAACAAACTGTTTTCATGAGTTGTATAATTTCAATTGCTAATCTAGTTTGTAACCTCAAGAAGACTTTTTCACTGGTAATTTTTCTACCTTCTTTTTTTTGTTGTTGTTATTGTTACTGCTTATTAACAAAAATGCCTCTGCTGGTTTTATTTTGGGTGGGAGATGGGAGGTGTCATTCAGATTTCACAAGGTAATTGTCTATTTCTAAAGTTATTTTAAACTGGGAATACAAGCTGGGAAAATACTGACTAGGTAAGGCAGTGATTCCTAAAATTATGATGAGTTTCTTATTGGAGGAAAAGGTTATCTACAGTGTCATCTTCCCAGTAGAAATCTGTTACACTACGTTTCCTTTTCTTTATATAGGAATGAGCTCTCAGTAGACAAAACTAAAAAGAAGAAAAGAAGAGAACTGACTGAGGAACAGAAGCAAGAAATTAAAGATGCCTTTGAATTGTTTGATACAGACAAGGATAGAGCGATAAATTATCATGAATTAAAGGTAGAAGTTTCTTTTCATTTAAGCAATTTTATAGCAGATAATATATCTGTTCCAAAGTGATTTCTTAAGATCCTGGCTATATCTTTAAAAACTTCCTTCAAGATGTGTTGCTGGGTTAAAGGAGCAAAGGAAAAAATAAAGAACAAATGGGAAATATTCTATTGGTGTAATAAGATTTTCTTCCCACTTTATATACTTCATGTGCAACAGAATTGCTACAGCATTCTAAATAACCCTGGTATAATTGTTGACCTGGGATAAGCTTGGACAGATAGAAAAACTGTCCAAGGATAAGCTTGGACAGAGGGAAAAACTCTTGAAAAACTGTTTGATTATTTTTAAAGACACTGTATAACTTAAAGCTTGGTGTTGGTTTCAGATGTGAAAGTAAAAGATGTAAATTAAATTTGTAAAACTGTTGACTACAAGCCAAAGCTTACCTGTATTTTTCAAAAGAAAGCCTATGATTTGTAGGAATAAGGTGTGCTTTTTGAGGGAGGTTCAGTAGTTGCCCTTCCCAAAGAAGGATGCTCCTTACAATAGCTATTAGCAGATGGAGTTTAGGATGTATTTCTAGGTAAGGCCTCCAACAGAAAGTCTACAGAGTAGTAAGTGGGGTTCACTAAATTCACCTTAAATCTTCTATGCATTTTTATTCTAATTAAGACATCAAGAACAAAAAGTAGCTTTGGAGAGGCCAGTGTTTCAGTCACATATAGAGTGAGTTTTTTTCTTTTTTTTAAAGAATGCCTACTTCAGTGTATTGGCTCTATAGTGTGGCTCTACCAAGTAATTTGAAGAAGGAGAAAAGTCTTATTTAATTTGCTGCTACAGGAGTGTGTTAGGTAGAGCAATTACCTTCTCTTTATTTCATAGTTCACTTATTTTATCTTTGCTGGAAGTCACTATGACTAGGGTTGTGCTGGGCATTCTCTTGGTTACGGTTACGCTTTTTCTGGTTATGGTATGCTTTGAATTCCCATCAGTTATTATTACTTGAAAAGCTCTTTCTTAGCTGTCTAACCAAATATTATCACCCTGAAGCTTATACTGTGAAAGAGCAGAAACACATAAAGAAAAAAATTACTTGTCTCCTGTACAAAAAATCAGCATATTTTGAATAATTACTTCAGTGGTATTCCATATGTGGTTAGCCTGTATTCATCAGTTTGGAGGACGTTAGGGGTGCTGTGTGCTGAGCAATTGCCTTCTGAGGTGAAATGGGAAACTAAATGTGGACTTCTACACTAATGGAAAAGTAAAATGTAGGTTGGCTTCTGTGGCTAGAAAAGCAGTTAAAAGTCTTGTAGGACCATGCATATACAGTTGCATACAATTTGCAGAATGACTTCCAGTTTTGTCTTAAGAAGATAAGATTTTGAAATGGTTTTAGAGATGAGGAATAAATTTACTTGTCCTGAGATGGATTTGGTCCAGTCTGTAAAATCCCTGAAAATGCAAAGTTTTGGTTTTTTTTCTCACTGTAACTGGATGTTCCATTTCTTAATAGTAGTTCTAAATGGTTTTAATATCCCAACCTCTTTTATTTTTATTTATTTATTTATTATTGTTACTAAACCATTGATATGCTCTTTCTCTCTTGGAAAGAAGGTAATAAATGAAATAAAAAGGAAAACCTATTAAATGTTTATTTTGATCCTTATCTATGATTGCACTTCCATTTTATTCCAAAAGGTGGCAATGAGAGCCTTGGGTTTTGATGTGAAAAAAGCTGATGTCCTGAAAATACTTAAAGATTATGATCGCGAATCAACAGGCAAGATCACTTTTGAAGATTTTAATGAAGTTGGTATGTGTTTGATTGTGTTTCTACCTATAGAGATATTTAGCCTATAATAGTGAGTACAATTTCAAAGCTGTACTTTGTGGGCTTTTTCAATTATTTAAGAAATAGAAGTGGGAGATTTCATTTAATACTTTAATATAGGTCAATAGTAAAGGAAGATAAATACTTGTTTGCTGAATTCTTAATTTGATATGTAGAGATGAAAGCTACAGTATAAAAGGAAGTAGGGTATCAATCTCTTTCAATCTCTTTCAAGCTTAAACAGAGGAATTAATGCTAGTTTAAAGTGTAGATGTTCTTGTCCTGTTCATGATCTCTGTAAAATTCTCCCTGCTGTGGAAAAGATATTTGGCGTTGAATTTCATGAGAAGGAATGCATACACAGACAAGCAAACTACAGACTTCATATATAAAGAAGATTAGAGAAATTGAAATATTAGATTTTAAATATTGTTCAAGAATTTTCAACTGCTGATAGAGCCAGTAGCATTAGTTGTGTCTTCCATCTGAAATTTGCATATTGTGAAATTTCATGTACTTTGAGTTTGTGGTGATCTGCAGAATTTTAAGACTTGATGTTTCTTTAAAGATTTTCGGGGATTTTTGTTATGCATAATTTATGCTTTTGCATACAATTTATGTTTACCAAAAAACAATCTGTGTGGGTTTATATTTCTAGCTTATTACGTTCATTATAGTTCATTATGCTCATGATAGTCCATTTCTTCAAGGTATTTTATTTCTGGAGATTTTATGGAACAAAACACCCAAATCCCCAGTACTTGCTCTTGGCTACAAATAGCAATCATCTTAATGTATCAAAAGAATTAGTGATTGAAATGTGGCAGCATTTAATTATTTTACAGGTTAGTACTGGACAAAATATCTTGTTAATGACAGGTAATATTTTTATAGTTATATTCAAAGTTAGAGAACATTATTTTTGGGTCTTTTCTGATTTATAAAGTCTATGTGGAAGTATTAGGAAGAAAATTAGTGTATTGATTTCATAGTAACACTGGTCTTAAAATTGCATATTATATTATGTAATATTATATAAAATTAATATACTGTAATTACCATGCAATTACTTTTTAAATTCCCGATGCCCAGTCATGTTCATTGTTTTCTTGTTCTCTCCTGGCTGTCAATATCAAGTGTCATGAAGTGGTGCAAGAAGCCAGGAAATTCATGTAGAAAGTACAGTATATACTTAGAAGGGGATTGAACCTGTTGGAAAACTTGAGTTGAAGTAGCGTATTGCTGTGGTGCCATATGACTGACACAGAATTAAATACGATATCACTTCTAACAGAAAGACTGGGGAGTAAGATAAAATAGCTTATTGAGACATTAACTGTGAAGAGCTGCTGAATATAGGTAAACAATTCTTGAGCCATCAATTTCTCTTAATTTAATGTTCAACTGAAATACATAAAGATGCAATTATATTTTATCTTGTATAGTTTTGTATTTAGAGACATTTTATTGTTTTTCAGTTGTCTTTTTGCCACAAAAGGTAGCACTTTTCAAATTGTGTAATACTGTCATGCAGCACTGTTGTTTTAAAAGAAAATATTTAAATTTAGGGTAAATATGCAGATAAATAAACTTGATTCCTCTAGTTGGCTTGTATAAGCATGAAAAGTTCTTTCTGTGCAAACAGCGTTGATGTGATTTTAAGGGCTTGATAATACAAGACTTGCCCTGCAATGCAAGACTGGTAGGTCCAAAGATGTGGAGATACATTGTTGTTGGTTGCTCTGAAGCAATTGCTTCATATTTCATGAGGCAAGTTTGTATTTTCTGTTGCAGAAACTGACAAATGGTTGTCTTGAAAAGAATAATAAAGGTTGAAGAATCTTTTCAGAATAAACATGTTGTAATTCATAGCAGCATCCTCTTCACAGCCCCTGTGCTTAGTCTTTTTTTGTTTTCAGGTTTGGGGGTGCTGGGATGTGATCAGTTGCTTGGTTATGGGGGCTTTTTGTGTTAGTGTGGTTTTATTTTTAAAAGAAAGATTCTGTGTGGAACCTACTGTTTCAGTGTTCTCTCCAGCTCAAAATTCTCTCCTGATGAAAACATGTAAAGTAAAAAAAATTCACACCTTCATCTAAAAGAGTTGATGGTGGTTTTTTTCTGAAAATTTGGAATTTTGAAAGAGAGGCATCTTTTGTATACTTTAAATTCCTATTGGAAAATGTTTGGAAAGTGTGATTGAACTGCCATGCAGCTTTCTACGGCAGCAGTTATGTCCCCAAGAGCAACTCAACTTGGGAAAACAGAGGTGAGAAAGAGAGGTCAGGCAACAGCCAAACAAATATTGAATTCTATAGAAATGTAAGAGCAGGTGAAATCAGTGTGTTCTTCATATTGTCCTAGTTTGCAAAGGTCATTCTGAGTTTACCTTTTTGAATTTTTTAGTCTAACTTAAGTATCCTTTTTGCAGTGACAGATTGGATACTGGACAGAGACCCTCAAGAAGAAATACTCAAGGCATTCAAATTGTTTGATGATGATGACTCTGGTAAAATAAGTCTGAGAAACCTGCGCCGGGTTGCTAGAGAATTGGGTGAAAATATGTCTGATGAAGAACTGCGGGCTATGATTGAAGAATTTGATAAGGATGGAGATGGAGAAAGTATGTGTTGGCAAATACAACACCATATCATCTTGTTCTTAATTTTGTTCTCTTTTTAGGTGTTATTTTGTTGTGAAAATGTCCTCTTTCATTTCCTTCTAGACTACTTTCATCTTAGTTTCTTCTTCATCATCTCATAATTTAGTTTACAAATAATGCAGACAATTGCTTTTGACAGCTACTAATCCTGGAGTTTAAGAATTGATTCACCACCAACTCTTACTCAGCCCAATGTCTATTTAAAAAGATGGGTGAAAGTGTAGTTGAAGGTAGAAGTAAGAGAGATTCTGTGTACCTACATTACATTTTTATTTCCTTATTAATCAGTAAAAGCAATAAAGTGCTGAGAGAAAGATTTTTGGTCACTTACTCAATATATTTTAAGTGGCAATGTGTCATTGTTGTGGTTTCAGCACTAGTTATGGAGCATTAAGCTAATAAATCATGCTGGAAGTAGCCTGGGTCTATGTAGGATCAGCTTGCATGACTCCTTAACATACTTCTGATTCTTGGAGTGCTGAAAAGCATAGTGTGAAAAATAGCTCTGCAACTGACAAAGTCAATACAGAGTAGGCTACAGAAGGAACTTACTAGGTAGATAAAGAATGAATTAGCAAATCAAGTTTGATACTATGTGTGTTAAATCACTGTGAAAACTGAAACTTAAAGCGTTTTTCATTATCTTCAAAACAACCTTATTTTTACATTAGAAACCTTAATACCTGAATTTTGAAGATCACTCACTTAAAGATCTTGCACATAAAGACTGTATCAGTCCATCAGGCACCATTCTTAGAGGGTGATGACTCATATCTTAGATTTCACTAGCAGGTCATCAGTTTTTCCTGTGACAATGATATTTATGCTTGTGGGCATATGTTGGGCTCAAAATGCACATGTACTAGTGGAAAAAATTGTGTTGTAAGCCTTTTGACAGATAGTCTTCTATGCTATTCAATGTAGGTGTTATTTTTGGAAGTCATAGCCGTAGAGGTGAGTGAAATTATAACTCTTTGTCAAATATGTTTTGTCATGTGTTGATCTCCTGGAGCTGCCAAATGAGATGTCAGAATTGTGGATCAATGTTCTTTCGTCACATTGCTATTTGGGTACTACATATGGAACATATACTGTTAGTTCCTTTCAGGAGGGTTACTGAGTCACTATTTTGTGTCAGTGCTACATCTTTTTAAATCAGATTGATCAGCTGTGACTAAGTGGCTCAGTTTTCTCTTATTCAATCATCCATTCATTGTCTTTGTTAGAGCAATCAAGCAGAAGATTGAATATGGAAGAGTGACAGCATAATTTTCATAATTTTTTTTCATAATTCATAAATTTCATAATTTTTGTTATCCTTAAAGTTCTGTGTGTTTTTTTCTTCTTTAAAGAAAACTGAGGCTGTTCCTAGCTTTTCAAGATTCATTCTGAGAAAGTTAATTATTCTGTGAATCACGATTTCATTTGTCTTCAAACACCTGGCAAATGTGGCAAAATCTTGCTGTCATCTAATTCTCCTTCTTTTCCTGCTCTCCAAAAAAAATTCAAACTGTTAATTGTTAGCATTTTTAATTGATATATCAAATACAGGAATAGTACCACTTTTGGTTTAAACCCTGTATTACATTTGAGAGATTGTTTTGCTCACAGTGAATTAAGGTATCTTGTATGGTACTCAGGTTACATGAACCCTTATGTTCACAGTAAAACTACTGGTAGAGTACATTACTACACAGTTTTCTGTAAAAGAAAGTATATTTGATGTATTTTTGTCTCCCCTAATTACGTAAATAATCTTACTTTGGTATTCCTGGGTTTAATAATTACTTCTGGTTTTGAGCACAACTAACTTGAAAAACTTTGTCGTGTCAGTTCATGCAATTTTGATCATCTTGTGTGGATGCAACTGTGGGAAACACTATTCAGTCTCGTGCCTCAGATTTTTGGCACAACATTAAGACAAGTACCCAAACCCACCTCTGAAAAAATATGTACCTTTAACACTCAAGATTATAAGTCAATTTTCTCTTTCTATTAGTTCTGATTCTAGTTTGTTCTTTTATGACTACTTACGTCATGGAATTGAGGGAAATCTGGTGCCATGAAAAAACAGTGCTTCTGCTTTCATGGTACTTAACTCATGAACAGATCCTATATCTGAAGGGGACTAACTGGGATTACTTTGGGTACTGGGAATTGTAACTACACTGCTTTTTGAAGTTTCTTTGAATGTTCCAAAATTTGTCATTACAGTGTTGTATTTCCATTTTGCAGCGTGATTTCAAGGATGTTGTAAACCAGAGAATATTTTTGAGACGATGTTTGAATTTGTGTTGTTACTATGTTACTGTGATAAAAGCTGTGGAAGTGCTTTTAAAGTCATACAGTGACAGTATTTTTGTGTCATAGGACTAGATGTAGCTATGTGATGGACTGGTATTTCAGAGCATAGGGCCCTAAGCTAGACTAAATATACTTGTTTCCTATTTTTTTACATACATCACAGCAGGACATATTTAGGTTTTTTTATTTTTTTATTCTTTAACATAGTTGAATTTCTTTAATATTCTTCTAGCTGTGAATGTAGTTCCTTCTTTGCAGTGCTTTGTTTAGGAATAGCTTGAGCATGTTGTCTGGGATGGATAATTGTCAGGGCTTTTTATGTGTCTTGTCTTTTCCATACCACCATCTTACTCTAATCATTCCCCAGTACAGTAATTAGTTGCAGAGTGAACATGTTCACTGGTTCACTGTTTTACTGTTTTAACATATGAGTAAGGTCAGTACCTCAGGTATAACTGCAGCAAAATAATTAATGAGCACTGATTAATGTGTTATTATGACCTTATTTCTTCAAGTGCATTTGTGTAAAATTTCTGTTTATTATAAATGAAGAATGAAGAAAGTTCAGATGGGAAAGGCTCATCAAATGTCTATTTTAAATCTATCTAATTTATGGAATAATTGCTAAACAATCTTAAAATTTGTTTTGTATTTGGTAAGTGTTATAGAATGGGGAAACAGGAATAGTGTTGTTTGATCTGTGATGATAAGTTGGATGTAAATGTTTTGAATTATGATTTTAAGAATAAAACTGAATTCAGTCATAACTAACTAAGGTATTGTTACTCGAGAATATTTATTTAATAAAAATTAGGTACCATTCTTAACATTTTTATAGACCTTTAAAATAATACTATTTTCCATAGCCATCTTACATATGGTTCTCAGAGATTTTTTTCTATCATATTTCACTTTTAGAATATTTTTTACTTTTATAATTAGAAATAATATAAGTGATTATAAGTGAGCTAGATTCTGGATTTAGTATTCCACATAGTGTTGCATTCTGGTTCCATGTTTCATGAAAAAACCCCTGCAAAACCCTTGTTTAGAAGCAAATTTGTAAACACTTATAGTAATGGATCAGATGCAACAAATACTAACAGAAAAGCCTTTACTTAAAGTACAGATATATTATTTTATTTAAGGTTTATTGCTGTTTGTCTAATGATTTTCTTTTTTTTTTTCTTTTTTCTTTTTGCAGTCAATCAAGAAGAATTTATTGCTATTATGACTGGAGATATTTAGCATTAGAAGAAAAAAAATTAACTGACCACAAAAGGGAGGAGTTGTTGGCAGCTTCCATTACAATGTTTTGTACTTTCATTTATTTTGATAGCTGGAGTGGTGCAAAAAGTTAGGTGTCACAGGACCAAAATAAAAATGGGTTATATGCACTGATAATTCAGTACTTTGTATCATTAAATATTATCACTAGGATAATTGATGTAATATTTTAGAACAAGTAAGTAATGCTGCATTTCAGAATGTTTGAGTAACTTTGTAAAATAGCCTTGTCTCAGATTTCTAAATTGTATCATATAAGAACCTTTTGAGGTTCTTGACTTTGTGTTAGCATTAGTTGTGGCCTTAGTTTTGATACATAAGGTTTGAAAAACTTCCATTTTAATAAAACATTCTTTACTACTGCTTGAAAGTGTTATTATTGTAGTAATCTGAGCTTAACTAGAAGGGACAATGAATCAGAGAAAATGTGTTTTTTTTCATTTATAAGCTTTTCTGTTCTTTTAGATGAACTGCAACATTAAGTGGGCAAGCATATGCATCTTCAAAGATGCCATTTATTAACTCTGTTACCCCTGTACTATAACAAGTGACACACAACTGTGCATGATTTCAAACATGCTTAAATCACTCCGATGTCAGCCAGCAATTCTCTCTCCAGTATCCACAATTCTGACAGTTGTGGAGACAATGACAGTGGCAAACTTCCTGCAAGCCAAGTAGTCTGCTTTAGAATCTAATAGCAAAAACACCCCACGTGAAATAGAAAATGTATTTTAAAAAACCTGCAAGAAACCCCCACGACTCCTCACCTGTATTTTGCAATCTTAGAAGATTTGTTTGGGCAGTGAATCTTTAGGGGAAAAGATTCAGTGTTTGGGACTGAGCCTATGGATGGCTCTTAACAAGTATTTTCTAGGATGAGTATGAGAATTGTCCAGTTCAGTAGCTTCTGACCTTGCTTTTAATTTGGTTTTTTGTATACTATTTCAGGGACACTTTTAGTTTCTACAGACAATCAAAGTGATAAAGAACTGGAAAGGTCTGTTCATAGTCTTCAAAAAACTTTTTCCTTGAAAACCCTACCTTTTAAATGTGCCACATGTTCTAACATGCTGCAGTGGTCTTTAGGGGGATGGTACCATCTCTGTAGATAGCTGGTCCTTATTTTTTGATAAGTGACCACTTACTATGTGTAACTCTTACAGTAAGATGTACTTTGTGTCTTCTGAATTGAGGCCTTATTTCTAGCTTTTGCAGTATACTTGGTAAACCTTACTTTGTTCTTGCAGACATGGCAGCACTTGTTAGGGGCCAGGTAACAATAGTATAAGGCTCCATAAACAGAGGTCAGTGACCTGGAGAGAGGTCTTGTAAGTGACAGTGTGGGAGTGTCACAGAAGAAGGGAAAAAGAAACAATCAGAATAGTGATACTATTTTCTCAATAGTACTGGTACTAGTGTTCTCAATGTTTGGTTTTACTTTTTTTCCCTCATTTCATTGTTCTGGAGATTTTTGCATTTCGTAACAGTGCTTGTTCTGTACTGTTGCCTGTTGATCTCACAGTTTTGTGTACTGGGATTGTTGCAATTCCTGTTGACCTTCCTTGGTGTTCACCAACCAGACAATAATTGTGTCAGATCAGAGACCAGAGCATAGTAAGATATAATCTCTAAATTTGCAACTGTCAGCTTGGCCCAGCATAGATGCTGCATTTAATTCTCTGTGCTTCGTGGGGTTCACATCTATCCTGGTACTTTTTTTATAGTTCTCTTGGTGAATCATAGGATACAGATTGCCAGTTTTTCTTTTTATACTTTGCCTGATATCATAGAGGAAGCAAGTAATTTGGTGGAACATTTTATCATCTCTGTTGTAGAATACTGCCAAGGTTCAGCAGTCATCACTACATATGCACTAGGTGTGCTGTTGAATGTGTCCCTTATTTCTACATTTGCAAAAGTGGGTTAGTGTTAAAAGAACAAGGTCTGGCTTGGAGTACCAGGGACAGATGGTCCTCTGTCACCTCTGCTATGGAGGACAGTGATGTCTGGTGGAAGTTAAAAATGGCAGCTTAGGAAATGTTGTAATCCATTGCACTGAAATCACTGGAAGCTCTTTTTAAGAGCTTATAGTAACAATTGTTTATAACTGTGCCAAATATCAATAATCCCATTAATTAATCCCTAAATAATCGCATATAACTTTGAGGAAGTTAAGAACTTTCAAATTAATAAAAATACCCTGTTGGAATGCAGTGTACACCAAATACTACTCTACTGGCTTATGTTAGAGTTGTCTTTTATGTACTAGGTTTGTGACATCAATCATATTTGGTTTGTGTTTATTCATGCGAAAGTTTCCATGGCGCATTTAAGTCACCAACAGTCAGACCAATCTTAAGGTTACATGTGCTGCATCATGTGAAGGCTCTGCTTGAATTGAGAAACATCTTGAGGGTTTTGCTGGTGTGCTTGACTTTACCATGTACAACAGAGCTGTGCTTAACTGTGCTGTTGGAACTTGGCAAAGAGGAAAAGGGAAACTGACAGCTTGTCTGGCAACAGAGCAGAGGCCAAAGAGGCAGTTTGTGACAGGAGGGATGAGCACAGAGCCACTGGGAAGGGACACAGCTGGCTGTCAGCTCTAAAGCTAAGCTACAGGCCTGCATGAGAGGAAAGGCAGCCCAAACTGAAGGGCATCAGGGTCCATGTTGATCTCCTTGTATTTGGTCTCTCTAGTTCATAGTAGAGCTCATGGATACAGCTTCTCTTCCTGCACTGTGGCTGCAGCTCAGGAAGATGTGACTGGTATTGTTGGAGATTGTGTGGTGGTTAAGCCATGAAGCAGAGCATTCAGAAATCCTTCAATTTTTAAATCCCTAGTCTAAGAAAGTTTTGCAGCCTATGTGCAGTTCAGAAATATTACAAAGTAAACTTTATTAGCAGTAGTTTTTACCACAAATTACACAAGAACAGAGGATGAGGACAATTGCACCAAATCCATTTGCCCCACAGATTGCTTGTAGTTGCTCATACCCCTCACACAGTTGCACAGTTGGAGGTTTTTTGTGGACTCCTATCTGATGGATGCACTGCTCTGTTGAGACAAATTTCAGGAGAAAACACCCTGGAATTACCATTTCCTCTAAAGAGAAAGGGCTTCAATAACTCTCTTTTCTTCTGCCAGTGAGAAAAATGGATACCAGGGGGTGAAAGTGAAAAAAACCCTTTATTAAAAAAAAAAAAAAAAGTAGAAAAAAATTGAATAAATGCTAGATGTTGAAGTTGCGGAACCTTACCCTCCAGAGACCCAACAACAGCCTTCTGTCGGCTGTCAGGCAATTTCCCCCTTGGTGCAGTTCCGCTCACAGCCGGCAGGGGCGCTGGCGGCTCCCCAGCTAGTCCGGACGGGTGCGGTGATTCCCCCGCGGCTGCAGGTGGCGCTGTACCGCGAGTTTCAAACGTCTCTCTCACATAGTAACGGCCGACACAGCTGGCAGGAGGGATGGAGAAGGAGCTTCCTTTACGAACCCCAAGGGGCAGCTGACCGTGCTGCCCCTGTGGATAGCAGAAAGAACTGCAGCAGGAATTCAGGAGAAGCAAGCTGAGTTTCTGCTGCCGGAGGTAGCAAGCAAGCGGCAGCAGAAACTCCGCAGCTGCAAGCCGGACGGCGGAAGGGGGTGAAGAGCTGTAGTGTAGCAAAACTCCCAGCAGAGGCAGGGCGGGAGGCGGGAAGCAGCAGCCCGGCTGCCGAGCGCAGCAGCGAGGCTCCCGGGGCTTTCTGTCGGCCGCCGGCTGCAGCCTGGGTCTGGGCCCTGGGGGGCGGGCAGCCCCCAGCGGGAAACGAGGGAGTCCCGGGGTCCTGCCGGGGCACGCACTGGCTCGGGGCTTCCCACAGAAGAGCAGCGAAAGAAGCCAAGCCGGCAAGGTCATTCACAGCGCCAAAACAGAAAACCCCCCAACCAACCAAAAAACCCCTACACAAACAGCATGATAAACCGCGAAGCAGGTGGTGGGGTGGGCACAGCAGCCGCCCTGTGCACAAAACAGATCAAAAACCCCCTAAGTGGGATGGGATAATAAACCAAGACACACTTATATAAACAACCCTTTATTTGTTTTGGTTGGACTGGGTCCTCTATTAAGCAGTAAATGGTTGTGACTGCAACCTGCCTTAATGCACGCACGAGGAACCTGATTGAAGCAAGAGCTGCGTTTTCTTCGACCTTTCAATTAAGTCAATAGGTAATAGAAGTTACCAACTTGTGCTAGGAAAATTTTTGTATAACTCACTTTCTGTAGTTACCACGGATGTAAGTCTGTAGGAATGCTTACAATGTTCCTATTTTTAAGTAAAAAAAACAAAAACTATTCTGCAGAGGGAAGAGGTGGGATTGTGGTTTTGGCGCTTCCCTAAGGGACAGCAAGGGAAATATCTGGACAAATCTATTCAGACACCCTTACTAAGATGTTGCAGAAAATCAGTAGAAGCATCATATACTTCTAGAGAATGTGCAAGTGTCTTACTTTTATGATTGCACAAATGGCACATCTACTGCAAAACTGTTGCTAAGCAAACGGAACACATTGGCAATTACCAGCAGTCAGAAGTGATAGCTCTCAGAATACATAAGTGGGAAATTTCCATATGTAGGTCTTTTTGAAATGACATATAAGCGTATTGGTGGTGGAGGTTGTATTTTCCATCTTTTAGCCTTTACTATTTTGAAAACCACTTATAAAAGAGTACTTAAATGAATTTCAAGGAAGAAATAAATTTCCCAGGTGTTGGCAGGCACATCCAAACGACCCAATTAAATGAAATCAGTAAAAAATACTAGTTAGATGTAGATCATAGTGGGTCACCCTTAAAAGGACATTAAAATGCAACAGTTCAGTTATTCAGCCCCCATTGGAAGTTAGTTACTTCCCCAGTACTCCTAAAAGAGCAAACCATAATCCTACTGTCTTAATGAAGACCTCTTCAGTTAATAAAATAGGTGCTGATGTCTAGAGCTGTGTGAGTTAATTAATTATGCTAGTTTATAATGGCTGCCATATTTATGGAAGCAGTTGCAGTGCTAACAGCATCCAATTCATTTCTCTGTAAAACACTGAATTTCATGACTTCAAAAAGTGTTATCAGGATTCATTTTTCTTTCTCACACAGTTTTTTTTGTTTGAAAAGTTGTTTGTGCCCTACCCAGGGCACAGAAAGATTTCTTTATATTACTATTGTTTTAAAACAAAGATGTTCAAGATGTTACTTGATTGTTTAATGAGACAGTTCAGTAGGAATATATATCGTTCTGGCTGTGCATTATGGTTTTTAAAAGTTGCACAAAAGTTAACCATGTTTTTTCATGTTCACTTTCCTAAAAGCAGCAACTTCCACTTGGTAATCAAGTGTGATACTTAGCTGTATTCAGAGAAATGAGGGACAAAATTCGTCAATTATGGTTTTACCCACTAGGGGGACCCATTGTTACGACTAAAAGTGGACTCCGAAGTTTTAAGTAAAATATCAGGTGGAATTTTCATGCCTGAATCTTTTCTCTCTCTTGGTGTGCACGCACACCATAAAATATCTGTGGGCCTTTTCCATCTATTTACCCGAAATTTGCCAACTAAGAGGCAACTTCTGTGTAGCACAGATAAGAACTATTTTGCAGGTATTGAAGGTTTATGTTTTTGTGTTGTGTCACTTTGCAAATATATAAAAATGACAGAAAACAAATACTTGGTTGCTTTTGGTGTGCAGAATTTACTGAGAAAATATGTACTTATTCAAAGATACACTGGTAATTTTATTTGATTTTGTATCGGAATGGAGAGAAAAATGTGTCCTTTTTTTGGTTCTGACAGCCAGATAGTACACTCATGTCCTAATTTTTTCTTGCCTTAAGCAGTCACCCTGCTTTACTCTGGGCTTTGCAACTTGGTGCCCCGCTCTTGCTTTATCTTCTCATGTGTGCATTTCCCCCATACTAGGCTCAGCTTTGATCTGACTGTGCTGCCCATCACACTCTCCTTCCTGTCTCCTGGCTCTGAGGTGGTCCAGTGAAGAGGACCTGTGGCTTAATTCATGATTTGTCCCCTGTTCCATGCCACTCCTCAGCATCCCTTTTAGCTCCTGCAGCTTAGCTTGCCCCTAATCCTCCCCCCTCTTTTCACTAACACCATCACAGCCCTTACCTTGCTTAAGTAGATTAGTGAGGAGCAGATTTCTAAAAACCAGCAATAAAATGGTCTGGAAATTTCTACATGGCAGCATTTCTTGATCAGTGGTCCCCCACCTGGTGGCGTTACACCTTTTCTCCTCCTCCTATGCCCCTGTCTGGGTGGGAGGCAGAAGAGGAAGGACAATTTCTTGTCTTTGTTCTGTTGCCTTTTGTCAAGATCAATTTGTCACCCAAATTCTAAAAAGTTAAAGCAGTGTGTTTCTTAGATGTGAAGTAAAAAGCAATGTAAGTTATTCCTTTATGCCTAGAGTGAAGTTATTTTAATACTGTTTCTAATGCTATCAGTAGCTATTATTTTTCTCAGAAAGGATGCAAAGCTTTATTTATCCTCGCTATTTCACATATTTGTTAAATTCTTTCCCAGTTGCGATGGGAATGTGATGCAGTAACATTTCTTTTGTTTTTAACAAGAGTTTTGTATTTAAATATGCTCAAATGAGTGAAAATGTATTTTTGAATTAGTGTTTACTTAAGTAAAATTTTCTTCTGTTATATCAAAGACTGATAAACAACTGTGCTGTGTAACCATTTTAAAAATTTCCAACAAAGAGCCTATTTGGTTCAGTTCAATGGCCTTTTTTGACACACTATACACAGCACTCAGATGAAATATTCTGCGGCTCACACTGCGGTCACAGGAGCGGAGAGACGCCGGCCAGCTGCTCCTCACATGACTGGAGGGAGCCACAAGAGCAGCCACTCCAGGCTCTCTTTCTGAGACTGCCCAGGTAGTCGTGTTGCTGCGGCACGGATGACACACGCAGGTGCTGGCTGCACGGTCCCAAGATGAAGGAACGAGAGTGGACACTTGTATGGGTGCCAAGAAAGCTTTATTCCAAGAGAGATCCAGGGTCGAGTGTCAGGGAAGAAGGCTCTGGGGAGGTTCTTATAAGGGGACTGGGCCTAAGGGGTGGAAACATAAAGCAACCAATAAGCAAAGGCAAGGGGAGGAGAACTAGACAAGGCAGAACCAATGAGGATTGTACAGGGGAGGGAAGAAACCTCGGAGGCGAACCATGGAGTGAACTAAGGGTAATTGACACAGAATTGTCTCGAAAGAAAGGGGGGTGGTCAGGATTACAGACAGGTGTTAGTGGGCAGCACCATGAGGATTGACACAGGCATATAAGGGCATAAGGGGAGGAGTAGGGGATCAGGCCCCTGAGGGACAACTCAGTGGCAGGAAAAACGGGGTAATACAACTTAGGGAGAAACCATTCTGAGGGACTTTAACAGGGGTAACAGAGGGTTAAACCATTTCCCTAACAGTAAATAACTATCTTTTATAACCAGATTAACAATACCATTTAAAAAACACACGATGCCATAATATTCAGGTCACATTTGAGTAAGTAATGGATCTGCAGCTTGATTTCCATAGCGAAAAACAGGAGATGGCCATCTCAGTCACCAATGTCTTGGCCCTTGAACCTCATTTTTTCAAATTCCAAAGGACTTTCAAATTCCTCTGCTACCATTGGAAAATAATTACCTACGCATCCCTCGGAAATGACTTTCACTTCCTAAATCACGAAGTTGCTTTTGCCATTATTACACTCATCCTGTGTTGGAATCCTGATATACTATCTGTGGCAGACTTCCAGATAGTTTTTTTTAGTATGTATTTATTATTCACAAGAGTTTAAAAAGAGGATAAAAACAAACTGCAGAGAATTTTGTGTGGTTGTGATAAAGTTGAAGGATAAATCTGCACCCACTTCTCTCCTATTAATGTGTCCTACAGAGCTGAGCCCGATGTTGGCCTTACTGTGCCAGTCTTTGTGAATCCAACACACCTAATACTTCCAAATACAGAGTGAAAGGCAGGCATTTCCCAGGCATTTCCCTCTACTTCAGTGACATGAAACATGATACATGTCAGAATCATGGGGAATGGCTAATATTTTGCAAACGGAATGGAAATTAAATGTGCCTAAGTTCTCTAGTCCTCATGTGCTTGATCTATCCAGAGACCTGCCCCTGACAGCTGCACTGGAGCAGCTGGAGAGGCAGTGATAGGATGGAACACAGTGGGGGAGGTTTTGTCCTGGTTGCTCTGGGCTCTGCTGCATACACCAGCAGAAGGGACATTGTCATCTCCTTGCTGCCATTGTAAAGTGTGGTATCTCAGTGCTCACCTAACTTTCTGTGGGGGACTAAGTCACATAAGGCACAAATTTACACTTTCTCTACATTTTTTGTTAGGGTAACATTGTTTCTTTTTTTTTTTTTGTCACAGGGGTATCAGAGGCACAAGGGATGCTGACATCTGAAATTATAGAGTCTTTGCACCTCCAAGATATTTGTTTTTTGAGACTTTGCATTGCGCTAATTAAAGTCTCAGCTGTATTAAACTGGTACCTGTACCCTTGCTTTTTCTTAAGTTCCATGGAAGGCAATGGAGCTGTTGCATCTCCTGTTACCGTGCAACTGAATACTGGACAGTGAGGAGGCTCCCAATTCTTGTATCATGATGGTTTTAGGGGTCTTCTGTGGGAATCTTCTGCAGACATCTGAGAGTGAGTTCATGGTGCTGTACTGAGTGCATCAGGCTGGTCTGTGTTAGAACACAGGCTTCAATGCAAAGAAATGTGTTGATTCCAATTTTGTTCTTGAAAAGAATAAAGGACAATGTAATCTACTGGGAAATTACTGTTTTTAAGCTGCTATGAAGATCTGTGATCAATAAGAGATAGAAGAAATGACCTACAATGCCCCTATGATAATAATAGCCATGACCTTGTAATTTAGTACAGGCTCGTAGCATTTAATTTTTTGGGTTTTTTGATTGCTCAATGAGCACCTAAAAATGTGCAACAGGTAAATATTTATATCAGACTTCATTCACTTGAGATCATCAAAAGATTACTTTTTCTTTTCTTTAACAGATCTAAAAATAAAAATAACCTAAATGTGCTGCTAATCTAATTTGATTGCAGCCTGTAAACCATGTGTTTCAGAGATCCCAAGAATCAGGTGGCTGTTTCTGAGTATGTTTTTCTCTTTAGTTTTGGAAACAAGTATTTACATGGAAGGTTAATGATACTAAAATTAATAAACTAAGGAGCAACTGGAAGAAATTTATGTGTTCTGAAATTGATTAAAATGCATTCTCTTTGTCTAAAAGTGAGTTGGTGCCAAAGGAGTGGTCTCAAACTCATGTGAAAGAATAATTTCATTATTTGTTTGTTTGTTTGTTTGCATAGCTTACAAAATCTCTGTGTAAATAAACACTGCATCCTAAATCCAAACTAGTAAGACAGCACTGTTTACTAAGGCCAGAGTACAGTTAAAACACCCCAAACCAACTAATACAAACAAGAATATAATTACTACTAGTTCTTACTATTTTTTGTAAACTATTCCTGGAGTTTGACAGATTCCTATGCTTGGTTTATATTCTGAGACACATAGTAATATGACTCCAGTACCCCTCTTTTAAATTGTTATAATGTTCACTGCAGTTTGAAATAACTGCAAAGTTTAATAAACTGTAGAACTATGTGAAACTGCCTTTTTTCCCTCTTGAACACCTGTTTTTTCTGTTCATTAGAAGCAAACTTTTTGAATTGTAACTGGCATCCTTCCTCAGAACTTGATCTAAGAGTGCATGATAGATTTGCATATTTTGCTATATTTGCATTTTAAAATCCTAACTTAGAAAAGGTAAAAAAATGTAAATGGTGGGAATTCAGTGAAAGGAATCCAGAAAATCTACCAGGATCTACTAACTTGCCATTTAATCTAAATACAAAATAGGCACAGCAGTTGTGCAACTGTATGTTTATATACAGCTCCACATTTTTGACTGAAAAGAGAGCTTTCTTAATATAGACTGAAGTGTGATTTTGCTTGAAAAAGTGAATCTGTAAACTTAGCATCATGTTTATTGTCTCAATGACTTTTCAAATTCCAGACTTGATATGTACACTGGCACAGAAACTTGTTTATCCTATCTAAAGGCTCAGTTTGAGGTCAGCAAGTCTAGCTACATTCAAGGGCCCAAAATGAATGCAATAGTACATCTATGGGAATGGTTGCATAAGTCAACATCTTACCAAGTCACCACATCAATCCAGGGTTGTGGTGGCGAGGACTATAAAAATGCTGCTGCCTTGTCTCCAAGCTTCTCCACCCTATAATTTGTTTTCTTGTCTTCCTCCCTTCTGTTTTCCACACAAAAGGGAGTTCATGGAAATACCTTGTTTCTCCCCAAACGACTAAACATTGAAATAAAGACTGGGAAAACAACAAGGCCTTCAAATGAAGGAAGTACTTTTCTTGTTGCTAACCTAAGGCTAGACTCTGTTAAAGGAATCATTCACCAGTGGCAAATCCTTTTCCATCAGCCTTCCAGTGCCACCAGCTTGGCTCATCCTGCAAGGCGCTTTTTAGATGGATTTGCACCATCACAGTCCCATTCCTGGGAACATAGAGGCCTGGGTAAACAGGAGGAATGTGTGTACTTAATACCTGAGGCAACCCTGAAGTCTTTGCTGACAAGTGCCTTCACAAAACATAGAGAGCCCATCTGTGACTCCTGAATGCCACTCTGAAGATGAGTGCTAGTTACTATATTTGGTAAGGCTGTGGCTGTAACGCACAAGTACACAGAACTTTTATTGTCTGTAAATGTGGTACAGAAGAGCTGATTCAGCCCTTGTGAAGGGGAGAGTGCCTGCAGTCCTGGCACTGCATAACCCAAGGCAGCTCATCTGTGAGTGGAGCAGATATTAGGGCACTGGCTCACTACCATTTCTGTCTTAGCTAAGCTATAAATGTCAGGTTGTTTGGTTTTTTTAATGCATTGTGAAAGACATGACAGGATGCTGCTTCAGCATTGTGTGATGAGATAATTTGGTTTCAGATAGCCCAAGTATAACTCCAAGAATGTCCTGCTGAACATCTACACAAACTGATTAACTGATTCTCCATCCTGAAAGATTTTCTTGTATTAATAGAAGACATTTGGTGATGATTTTTTGGTTTGGTTTTTTTTGGGGTTTTTTTTTGTGTGTGTTTTTAACAGAAATTAAGTTGTTGCTGGAAAATAAAACAGGCTGCCATCCCTTTTTCTTTTCTGGGCTGAAGTCCAAATTTACACAGCAGTTGCAGAGAAAAAGCAAACGCATCTCTAGATTCAGTGAGAAATATTAAAATGTATGTAATCTCTGTCAAGATAAAACAGCTTTGTGATTTACATTACAATAAATCCTGACCTGTAAGTCCTGCAGACTAAACTAATCTCTGAAGTACTTTATCATTGAATCAACATGTGAAACTACAGCAAAGTGACTGTGTTTGTCCCACTGTGGTGCCAGTGAAGAGCACATAGGAAAGCAGATTATAGTGCATGGTGTTGCACGCATCACAGCTGTGATGTAACTGAAATGTCTACTGTGGATTAATAGAGTGACTTGTTACTGCTGTAGGAAGTAAAAATTAATATTTTTATGAATATAGAGCATATAACATTTTAATTGACATGAATCAGGACATTTAGAATTAAGTTTAAAAATCTGGTTGGATTTTCTAACAATAGTTCTCAGATCATTTCCTCAACTCTAGCTGCCCTCATAAATTTTATTTTCATTTTTTTTTAAAAATAACTTGTGTGTCAGCATAGATATTGCAACCTTAATTTTAACTTTTTTGGCTTTTTTCTCTCAACACGTGTTATTTGAATGCAACCTCTAGTAGATGTGTCACCTCTGGCACTTCATTTAGTCTTCTCTTGTTCTTTTTTTTCAGGGAAAAGAATCCCCAGAATGAATATTTCAGTTTCTTTTATTTACCCAGTGGTCACTACCTAACACATAATATTCACCAGATGGTGTAGGTAGGTTATCAAGTAGTTATTAAAAGGGGAGTTCTTGACACATTATCCAATAACAAAGCCCCTAATTTTATTGTGTCATGGCTTGCTTGGAGCAAGTGCAGTGTACAACCTCCTCATGAGGGAAAGAGGAGGAACAGATGCAGGTCTTTGTGGTGCCTAGTGACAGGACTTGAGTGTATGGTGTGAAGTTGTCTCATGGGAGGTTCAGGATGGATATTAGAAAAAGGTTCTTCACCCTGAGGTGAAGCTCCCCAGGGAAGTGCTCACAGCCTTGAGC
Organism: Agelaius tricolor; assembly: GCF_023055355.1. Taxonomy (NCBI): domain Eukaryota; kingdom Metazoa; phylum Chordata; class Aves; order Passeriformes; family Icteridae; genus Agelaius; species Agelaius tricolor. Next base: position 6,108,755 of record NW_027269287.1, on the reverse strand, counting down.
CTGACATGGTTCAAGAAGTGTTTGGACAATGCTCTCAGGCACATAGTGTGACTCTTGGGATGGTGCTATGCAGGCCGAGGAGTTGGACTTGATGATGGCACTGTGGGTCCTTTCCAACTCAGGATATTCTGTGATTCTCTGATGTGTTGGTAGGAACCTGTTACAATGGAAGAAGTTTATCTGGTCTTTCTCCAGTCTTTGGGTCATGCTACCAGTTTCTATTTTAATTTTATTATACGTAGTATTCCAAGGCCACTTATGTTGTATGATACATGTCAATCAATATATGTCCTTATCTTGGAGCTTTCAGTTGCCTGTGTATCATTCATTACACCTTCTGAACAGGATGTATGTATATATATTACATTATATATAAAGTCAATTGTTACATATAATATATATTTTTACATGTATATGTACCCATATATATATATCTTTTTTGTTGGTTATGTATACATGTATTTCTACACATGTATATATACATGTATATATATATTCATATATAAATTTTAAAATCCATTGGGATTACTCAAGCCTGCCTGTAATAATCCAAACTTGGACCTGATAATCAGAGGTCAAATCAGTAAGAAAGAGAGGAGGCCAATAAGAAACATGCTTAAGATAAAGATGGACACTGATGTGCAATATTACAAAGAGGGATAAACAGTTAAAAGCTGGAAGGACAAGTTAAAAGTGTTGTAATGAGAGAAGGAGCTACAAAAGCTAAATATTCTAAACTATAATCAGTGGGAAGCTGTTTGGCAGTGTAAGATTTGCAGTTTTGCACTTGCTGTGGTGAAGTCGGCCAGCGGATGGTAAACACCCTGGCTAGCTAGCGAGCCCACCTTCAGCCAGAGGGGGCACTCTTCCAACTCCATGGCTGGGCACAGTGCCTAAGGCTGGCATCTCGTTCAAAGACAATAGCCCACCTTGAGGGACATTGCCGTACAGGACTTCAACCCCGCAGGAAGAAGAGGCGACTCTCCAGTTAGTGGCAGGTTCAGGTTTATTGAGCCCCTGAAGGGACCAAGCGCACCCAAGGGGTCCAAGAACAGGAGAGCCCAGAGGGCAGGGAAATACTGGGTTTTAAAGGAAGTGGGAGGTAGGGGTGGTAACAACACAGGAACAAATCAGAGTTGGGGAAAGGGTGATATATTGATAAATGACACAAAAAGAAAACCAATCATAGAAAACTGAGGGAGGGGCCCTGGCCCCTGAACCAATCACCTGGCTAGAAGCTTCTAGAGAAAGAGGCAGGAATGCCGAGTGACTGGCAGGCAGCCGGGGGTGGGGAAAGGAAAGGATACATTGGTAACTAGGATAACTGGGGAGGGGTCAGGAGATTGACATATAACTGGGGAAGGGAGGAGACCAAAGGCAGAACCATTAACATAATAACATGGGGGGAACAGAACATACCAAAAACAAACTACAACACTGTGCTTCTGAACAGAAGTCATTGAAGATTTTCTGATTTTTTTTCCTTAAGACAAGTTTAGAAAATGTCAAAATTGGTACTTTTACAACAAAGCAATTTTCTGTCATGAGCTGCTTTTCAGTTTCACTTTAATTAGATAACATTTTTGACAGAAAGTTTTGAAATTGCTAGACTGAATCAATTAGGCAATTTTTTTTTTAATTAAAATACCTCAGTTCAGTGGTGTAAGCAATTTCTTTGGAAGCTTAAGCTCAAAAGCAGCTAATATCAAAATGGAAATTTTAGAAGTTTTGGGAAGGGGAGAATTTGAGAAATTTCACAGATTTCAACTGTTGGTTTGTTCATATCATTCCTTTGCTCTTGCCTTTGATGGTTTCTACTGAGATTTCACAGGTTTGACTGCCACAATTTACCTCCAGCAATCTTCTGCCTGCCTGTGGAAGGGGGTTTGAAATTAGATCTTCACGGTCCCTTCAACAAAATCATTCTATGGTTCTATGATTCTCTGACTGTTCCTGATAACATTTACCTCTGAGACAGCAGTGATGATGCCAAGGTTATATTTATACTGAAGGATACATCAAAGACTGACACTGGATTCCAATAGATGCTATAGGAATATTGTTTATTCCAAACTGTTCAGGTATACTGTTCTGGATGTTTCTCACAAAAGAAAAAAAAAAATTGAAATCTTCATGCAGAGAAGAAAGAAGTGCAGATATTTCAACCAGATGCTAGTAGTAATTGCTTCTTAAAGCCCTCCCCTCATCTGCTCACCTGGAACCAGGTCAGGATATGAGTTAGCAGTCAGTTAGACCAATCAAGAAGTCATCTGACCACAAAACTGGAATAAGAAAGGATGGGATATAGTGCTGTTTCGTGCTTCCAGTTAGAAGGGAGCTCCATGCATCAGAAATGCATGGGAAGAGGCTGTTTTCTTTGGCTCTTAAGGGGGTCTTCCACAAGAAAGGGGAAGACCCCTTTAGGGGTCTTCCACAAGAAAGAAAAAAAAATAAAAAGATCTTGTGATAAGAAGTTCTATTGGGTTTGCTTATTCCCCTCCCTTGCCTGTTCTGTGCTCATTCATTATTCTTCCATGGTCATTACATCCAGTAACTCCAGGTGAAAGTTCCCCTCACTAGGTTTGGCACTCATTTTCCAGGTGAGTTTATTTAGCAGTATGCTCTCAACCCTGGTCTTCTAAACAAAATGCACATCACACATGAAATGGGCTCACAAAATAATTTTCTCAAAATAATATATATCAAAGCCTCTCTGGAGAAATACTCAGGCCTAACCATTTACATGAAGATTTTACAGCAGCTTGTCCTAAAATGTTCCTTGTGGTTCTGTTCAATACAACCTTAAATATTTAATCAGATCTTAGAACACAGGAGTCTCTCCATTTACTTGAAGTTGGGGTGGGGGGTTTTCCCTTTCCTGTTAATTTGTAGTTTTCACTCTCAATTACACAGCAGATCTACTTTTTGAAAGATCCTGAATTTTTTAAAAAACACTTATTTTCAAGCAAAAAAAGAGACCAAAATGTTAACACAAAGTGTTCCTCCACATTATTTTAGACTCCTTGGTCACCTTCAAGAGCTAGTTAATGACAGCATGCTGCAAACAGCTGGCCTCCTAAATTACACTGTCAACTTTCTGTCTGTTCATGTGGGTATCATTCTTGGCCACAACCCCCAAAGTGAGTAATTTCTTACAATGAGAAAAAAGAGTGTGGCTTTGTGAGACTGTTCTCTAAGAAGAGAGCAGTTAATCTCAGCAATCTGTTCACGGGGTTAAGAAAGCTATCACTGGAAGAAAAAAAGTACTTTTCTAGAGTTTTTTTCGTTTTTTGTTCCTCCCTCCCCAAGTTGCAAATAGATTTTTGGGGTTTTTTTTCCAGGGAACAAAGGCTTGTCCATGCAGTCATAAGTATACTCATATCGGTGGTGTTTTGGCAGGGTTTAACACAGGCCGTATTGTGTGCTGGCTGTAGCTGTCCGCATGTGTGGTTTAATGAAGTTCTCTCAAAGGCTAGCACTGCAAATGTCAGTGGGCTTGTGATTTTCACCCACAGGCCAGGATGCTTCTGTCACAGGCAGTGTGCCATTGGCTCCAAAGGTGGACTTTGAGGGCCCTACAGGTAATGGGGAGCAAATGGCTTTTGGGAGTAAACACAATCAAAATAAAATCCTTGACACATAAGATGAAAATCTTATGATCAGTAGGGAAGTGCCAATTTCTCTACCAAAATTCCCTGCTGTGTTGGTGTCCCCAGAGGGACACTAATGATGTCTACACATATGATAAATGTTTCCCAAAGCACTAAATTTTCTATCTAGCCATTTTTGCTTTTGATGATGTTGAAGGTCTAGGTCATTCCTGAAATTGTTCCTTCCACCTGCTCTCTGTGAATGAATCTGCTCAGTGTGGTGTGTGGTGGTCCTTCCTCCCTTCCCACATTTCCATGCTTGGCCCCAGGCTCTCCACCTCAGGAGTGTCACCCTTTTCTACAGCAAACGAACAACCATGTAATAGGATTTTGGGTTCTGTAGGCACTGGAGAAGTTGTATCCTTTTGCATTTCAGTTTATTGGGTGCACTTGGCTCCTTCCCCTGCTCCTGCTTCTGCAAGGACAAGCTGCAATCATGTTCCCCACCTTACCTCCATGCGGTCCTGTTCCCTATGAACCTCTGTAATGTTCCCCCTATCCCTTTCCCTACATCTCAAAATGTAAGTGAGCATCTGGAGTAAATGTAGAGGCTTCTCATCTAGTTTTTTCTGCCTTTTATTTTTCCTGAAAGTCTCTACAGCAGTAATAAATCTGAGATCACAGAAAGAGTCCACTGCTGAAAAGAATTAATCTTGATATGGTTTAAGCCTTCATTAACTCGTTTTTGTGTGCCTCCTCCTGGATATTTGGGGATTATTAAGGATATACCACCAATTCTTACTACTATAAGGAAGGAAAGAAAAAAGAAACAAAACCAGCCATGTGATCACTCAGAAAATAAATGATAGATCACTTTTCATTTTAGAAATAGTATTAATATTCCTGGAATTATTGTAAATAGTTTGAAATAAACTATCATATACAATAGCAATTTATAAATACTTGTATCTGCTATTTTATTTAGATTTATACAATATTAATTGTAAAAAGTCCAGTAGTGGCAAGAACTATGGAAAAATATTTTTCATTAGGAAACAATATACTGGAAATTTATTCTGTTGCTGAGCTGTGTGCACGTGTTGACCATTTGGTGTAAAACAAAGCAAATACTCAGGTTGTGAAAGGTTGTTTTCTCTCTCTGCAACTTCCTGAATATTGCTATAATTGGATTTTCGGATTGGTTTCTGTGGTTTGCAGCTATGCACAGCAGAAGAAATTGCAGGTATCTTTTAAGCTGAGAGAGTATTTTTAGATGTTTTGCAGGCTGTGTATCAATTATTTTATAACATAGAGTTAGCAAGGAATGTATGAAATATATTTAATGCCTTTTGAGAATATTTTAGGAGCATTGATTCTGACACACGGAATATGATTTACAGAGATGTTAAGTTACATCATTATAAAATTATATATTGAGTAAACACCACCACTAAAAAAAAGGAGCCAACAAAATGCTTGTGGAAAAAATTGTTTGAACCTTGCCCTGAGGTACCCACCCTTGAAAACAGTGGAAACTTTCACTAAACATCTTTTGCTTTCCTTTCAAAGAAAACTTTTGGAGGATTACACAACCTGTGATTTTTCTGTAAATTATTTTTTTATCAGTGGCTATGTAAATGGCAGTTGCACTACTAGCTAGGTTCCTCTAGCCTTAAAATATCTTTCAGACATGTACCAGTTTCCTTGGCTCACTCTGTGTCTTGGCCTTCAAAAAGGGAGGTAGGAGAAGGACCCTGTTGTTCTGGGTTTTTGACTTTTTTTTTTCTTATAGAAAAAGGTGAAATGTTTTGGTAATATGAGGTTCTACAATTCATTTTGATAAAAAAAAAATAAAGAACCAAAGCAGAATGAATATATGTTTCTTAATATGAATAACCGAGGTATTAAACCCAGGTGTTGATGTTTTCCTAAATGTCATTTGTTTCCTAAATGTCCCACAGCCAGTGGGTTGAGAGGAGGGAATTGCTAAGTTTCCTTCTGTTTTATTGGTGCCTGGGTACATTGGTTGCATAAGGATAGCTATAGCTTTATACTGGAAGCATTAAAAAAAAAGTAAACATTCTCCCTACTCAGAAAGAATAGCTTGGTAAACTGAGAACGGAAAAGCCTTCCCCAGATTATACCAGCCTTGACAGAGGTGCCAGCATGGGAAGCACAGATGAGCTGTGTGAGCTGTGTGAGGACAGAGAAAGCAGCTGCATATCTCAAAACACTGTTAAAGAAGTTCCCATAGGATAAGCCACAACAGGAACTTGAGACAGGCACAGATAACAAAACAGGAAGACATGGATTCCAGGGCTAACAAAGGCGAATACTTGGAATTAGCACACTGGTCAAAATTTTGCTGTACAGACTCTGGGAAATTAAAATAAGACCCATCAGGACAAAAATTCCCATGGCAGCAAACTGTGAGAAAGGAAGCAACTGGTTACAGAGATGCCAGACCAAGCTGTGGGAATGGCTTTTTCATCCCATTGGTACCCAGGACTTAGCCGTATAAAAGTGGTTCCTCCACAAAAACAACTCCAGGATCCCCACCACCAAAGAATTTGGAGGGTGAAGAAGGACCAGTGGGATGCTGTAGGAATCCATGAGTGGTGATATCTTTCTACCTAATCACTTTCTCTCTCACTCTCCTTCTGTGCCCCTACTTTTTCCCTGTTTCTTTCTGTGTTGCTACCTCACATTTACTGTTACAAAAAAATCCCTATTATTGACTTCTGTTCGTGGTCTTGTTTGCAACTTAATGCAGGCAGAGGCGTCTCTTATAATCATGTCATAACAAGCCCTACAAAGTATCCAGGGGCTGTTCTCTACAATGATCTCTCCTGCAGGCTCACTCCTGTTCTATTCAGTGGCATTCAGTATTAAATTTGGGTACCTGATGGGCAATAGAAGACAAGCTATGGACCCAACAGAATATGGGTTCTTATATGGTGGTAAATCAGCCATGTTGGTTTTTTTTCTCAAAGATAGAAAAATAAATATAATTTTGAGTTTGTTACAATGATTTAATTTTGAAACCAGTCTGAAAAAAGTCACCAAGTTGATGTTTTTCCCCTTTTAAATAAATATGAAGGCCAGTGAGCTTCCCAGGAAGGAGGTCTTCTTTGCCCACCACCTTTTTGTGTGATTTTCACCAGGAGGCCATGGTGATTCACCCAGAAGGATTTCCTTGCTTTCTGAAATTCGGTTATCCTTTTTTGGCAAGAGGTGTAGTGGAGAGGCTCACTGGTGTTGTAAAGCATCATTTCTTCCTATAGATACCATGATCAATTTTAAACATGTGCTTGCAGATTTAGCGCCTGACAGTACAGGTGCCTATTTGCAGACACCATTGACCCTTTCACTGCACTTCTGCAAACCCTGGCCAGATACTCATTTTGCAATCACTACTCAGATAGTGAAGGTCTAGTAAAAAGGAATGTCTCTGAACTTAAAAACCTACATCCCAGGAGATTTCCACCCAGATCCCGGGAGATTTCTAGTAGTGACTTCTTCTGGTTGGAAACAACTATTATTAGAAACATTTAAAATTTCTGCTTTCAAAATGAGCCATAGCATATTTCAGCTGCTAAAGCAAAACAAAACAAAAAAAAGCTCATAAAAACGTAGCTATTCTGTCACACTTCAGAAAAAGGTAGCTACTCTGTCAGACCTCACTGAGAGTCCAGAATGTTATGTCTTCTAAGCTGAGCAACTAACCCATCCCTTTTGATAACCACTGGAGAAGCTGAAAATAGCTACTAAAAAATTACTTCCTTATCCTAAAATGTTGCATCTCCCCTATTAAGACCCCAGCTAAAAGCAGTCAGGTCTGCTCTCAAGGCAGAGCTTGGTTAAACTTTTCCATACTCCTGTGCTGCTGCCAAGAAATCCCAGCACGGTCCTGTGTTCTGGGCTGAACCTACAGGGACCTCTATACAGCTAGGAACTGGAGGTTGAATTCTATAAATCCTGAGGCCAAAAGTAATCTGAGAAATGTTTTGCAAGAATATATTTAATTCTATGAGGACTCAGACACCATAATAAGATCATACTATAGAGGTCACATACAAATCACAAGAAGCTGTCTGGTCTTCTCTTTGTCCTCCTATATTAAAAAGAACAGTAATATCCTCTGCTTGCATATCACAAGTCTATATTTCTCTGATTAGTATAATGGAGATACATAACATTTCTCACTGGCTTCTACAGGGCCACTCTTCAATGAAAATTGTGTAATTGGATGAAGTCTTCCATAATCTGTGCAAGTCATTACAAACAGCAGCCAGAGGCTTTGCTCTTTTTAATGTTTTTTTAAATTGTAATGAATTCAAATTACTTATTTTCAAATGAAACAGACAGCATATAAACTGAGAAACATTTCCTTCTATTTTAGCATAGAGAAGTATTAATACTTTGTTTTTCAGTGGCCTAGAAGTCAATGCTAAAGGATCAGTAGCAAGGGAATAAAAATGCAGAGCATTTACTGTAGATTCCTGCTTACTGTTGCCCCACTTGCCATGCAGATTCAGCCAGTGCTGTGCAGAAGACATGGCAGAAATGCGCACAAGCATCAGATGAACTTGCCTAAAAGTAGTTCATGCAATCGAGGAGTGTAGGGCACAGAGTAAAGAGTGCATAAAGCCCAGGATTAGGTAAAAACATTTGCTCAAGTCTGTGCCAGTCCAGCAGGACAGTTGATCTGACCTCAGAGAGTAAAATTTGCAATTAAATGCATGCTTAAATCCTAGTTCTTGAATAATTTAATTTTTCATATTTTGTCTCACACTCCTTAAGGAAGCTCCAGAGTTAAGAAAAAGAAGAGCGAGGAGCGTGGCCTGCAGGATTTAATCAGATAAGATATGCAGCTGCTGGAAAGAGAGCATTAGCACAGACTAATTGACAGCTTGCAGAGAGGACAAAGCTCTCTGGGGAGACTTTAAAGCTTCTTTGAGGGCCTAAAGGGGCTACAGGAGAACAATTCTTGTTCAGGTGGTGAGACACTGGCACAGATTGCCCAGAGAAACTGTTGTTGCCCCATCCCTAGAGGTGTTCAGGGTCAGTCTGGATGGGGCTTTGAGCAACCTGATGAAGTAGATGTCCCTGTCCATGGAAGTAGGGCTGGAATTAGCTAACCTTTCTGGTTAATTTCCAAGCTAAACCATTTTATTGTTCTATATTCATCTCTCCTACAAACCTGGCCTTTACCATAGGACATTTTGAAATAGCTTTTGTTGCCTGTGGTAGTGGGGGTTTGAAGATATTTGGTCTCTCCCTGCATACAGCAGTGGGGGTGTGAGGAGTATGTTTAGTCTCTGTCTGAGGTTGTTTGCCCTCTGTCTCACTGTGGCAGTTAATAATTCCAGATTTTTCCCTGTCTATCCATGGAGGTCCTGCCCCTGTAGACACCCCTTTATCTAGAGAATTCACTGTCAGTTATGATTTTTCCTTTTTGCCATTGGTCTGTAGCTTTCCCGCTCTAGGTTATGTTTCCACCCCCAAGAGGGTGTTTTCCTCTTTTTCCCGCTCTCTGCCACTGCCCCCTCTTCAAGTCACGTGGCTTCCGCGCCCTGCCAGCACCCTTCTGGTACCAGCGCAGCGCAACCTTTTGCAGCTGGCACCGCTTTCCGCCACAAGAAAGAACACCCGCTCTTGCTGCGGGAAAGCTGCCGCCTGTCCCGCGCGCTCTCCCCGGTGCTTCCCCCACACTGCCCATGCTGCCACGGCTCCTGCCGTGAGAGAGATTGCTCGTTCGGCTGGCGCGCGGCTCCTGCCATGGGAGAGACTGCCACCGCCAGCGCTGCCACTGTCCTCAAGGTTGCACCACCTGCCTCACTTCGGCACTGCTACTGCCGTGGGAAACAATAACTTCTATGCCACGCTGCCGGTTCCAAGCGGCACCGCCCCGGCACCGCTTCTGCGCAGGAAAGTACTAAAGCAGCTCGGAGAAGCAAACAGTCCTTCCTTTTTCCTTTACCTTGATCATTCGGCGTTGGGTCCACGTTTATTGGCCACCTCTGGCAGTTTAGGACCCAACCGTGGCCAAACCGCCATCCTGTCTGCCGGCAGCAGAGGCAGGGCGCGGCCCCTCCTGGTGCACATGCCAATTGCCTCCCGTGACCCAGACACAACGTCAGTTGTCTATGTTTGGAGTTTTCCAGTAATCTACCTGTAGTGGAATATCATACAGACAACAGTAATAGGGACACTTGTCTTCAAACTAGCTTGGTAAGTTTGAGGTTGCTTTCTTGGAAAACTTACTACTTCTGAATTTTCAGCTAATCTGGCATTATTTCTGTATGTGGCATCAGCTTTTCTTCTTTACAGCAGAAATCTGGGCCTTGTTATAAGGCCAAGAGTAGAGAAATTTGGACCACACTTTTCTTTCTACCTTCATGGCTTTGAAGACTTAACTGAGTAGCTAGAGAGGTGAGAGAATGTGAACTTATTAGTTAGCTATAGAAAAAGTGTCTCTATTGTAGTATATGGTAGAGATAATTCATGCTATTAATGTATAAAATATTGTAAGATCCAAGCTATGTCTTTTGACCACCCCAGCCAGGAGCAGAGTCTTATTCTTATTCATCTAGTTCCCAGAGACGTTAAGATAATATCAGGTTCTTTAATGTAAGAATGGAACCTTCCTGAGTGATGATCACTGACTTCCGTGGAATGCCAGGATCACTCAAGAGTGATTTTGCACCTCAAAGATTGCATCTACCACGGTGATCACCGACACTGGGCCGCCACCCTGTGGCATGTGAATGCCGACTTCTCTGGAGTGCTCTGACAACATCTAGACACCTGGACTGGATCTTTGTCTAACTCTGCACATGTATAGCCCCGGTTCTGCATGTGAAGGGACACAAAGGAACATTCGGTCATCTCTGCCTCAGGCAGAATAAACTGTATAAAAACTCGCTGTACAAAGCAGCATTTGTGAACAGGTGAGACTCTGACATTCGTGTGTTCACCCAGTGTCAATCCCAGGCTCGGTGCTGCCCTTGGCTGTCGTGGTTTTTGCCAATCGAAATTCTGTTTCACTGACAATTTAATAAATCATTGCTAAATTTTCTTATAAATCTGGCTCTCGATTTGATAATTTATAACATCTATCAACCCTCCCAGATTCACTCCAGGTAAGAACAAGTATTTATGAGAAAATGAAAATCAATATAGGAATTCAGGAATTTGGAGGACCTGTCCCTTTCTGGATGACTAGATCAACGTATTTTCTTTTGGTGGAAACAAAATGGTGAAAATTGAATAGTGACCTTAAATGAAAATTTAGCATTTAGGAGATGATCCAGTGTTTGGTCCTCCTTCTATGTTTACCAGTCAAACTGAGGAGTTGTCCTCTTTCTGCTTCTGGTGTACTTTTGGTATACATTTCCATCAACATTGTATTGCAGATGTTGGTGGAAATGTATAGACATTGGTAGGCTTTAAAATCCATCTTAAGAAGAAACATTTCTGAACATAAAAGCTTTAACACAAAGGCAAATTTGTGACTTGGAGGAAGCAGGAGATAAGAGATTTTTTTTCATGCACTGAGTATGATGGTTTTTTTAGCTGTTTGGTGTCACGGTTGGATTCATTGATCTCTAGTTAAATACATCATAGATAAAATGACAAGTACACAACAATGCTGAAAAAGAAAAATATAATTTACTATCACGAAGATCTATGTGAGAATTAGTTCCACAAATATTCACTTATCAGGATGCTAGATATAATCACTGTCATGAAAGACAGTTAGAATGCGACAATATCTCATGTTGAGACAGAATGGGTACAGCTGTCTTGTCAGTGTTTTCTTGGGGCTACATATGGTACAATTTTTCCATCTATTCCATGTGACACATAAGCTATGCTGAATTAAAATACTATTACAACCTTAAATGTATTGAAATGTTGAGAAGGGAGCACTGCTTCTGCCTTGGTTATTATTTTTGGTCATTAAGAGATAAGGATCAGTAGCTGAAGTTAAAAAGTATACTTGTGAGAAGAGATTTATTTTCCAGCACATAAATATCTAACATTCAAATTCTTTCTGGAGTTTGTGTTTCTGAGTAGCAGCAGCATCAACAGAGACCTCAGGGTGAGGAGCTCCTCCCAGTGTGGTAAGCAGCTGGATTACTTGGTTCCACCTCAAGCAGTGTTTGCTGCTAGGACATCTTCCATGTAAATTCCAGGGTTCTGAGTGTGACATCATGTGAGGTGGCAGCAGCAGTGCTGTGCCCATGCCCAGCTGTGCTTCCCCAGCTTGTGGTGCCCCACGGTCAGACCTCTCAGTGCACAGTACACTCCACAGCTGGGCACTGGAGCTCAGATGCATCTTGGAGCAGATTTCCCAGCCAGCACAGCTGCTCCAGTCTGCCCATGGCCAGCAGAGACCCTCTGCAGCATCTGCTGCTGTGCTGGTGTCCTTGTATTCTGCACAGCTCTTGTGGCTCTTGTATCTCAAGCCAGGGAGTTCAATTTAGCAACAAAGTAGACAAGCATTTCCCTTTCTCCAACAGGCCCAATATTGAGAGTACTGGGCCTTGTCTTCCCTGCTGTACTTAATGGCACAATACTTGCAGCTTTGTCCTCATTGTTCTACATATCCCAATTAAGCCCAGCTCAGGCAGGTTCATTTCAGGTTTGGACCAAATATTGCACCACCTGTTGAAATCTGCTTGGCTCCTGGTCTGGAAATTATAGGATGAGAGGCACTTTCCTCTCCAAAAATGTAGTATAAATGAGCAGACCATGTGTTGCATGTTGCTTATCATGGTACTGCTTGCATGCCTAGGAGCTCTACTTGTGTGGCTTTGGAAACAAACATGGAGAAAAAACAATGGAAAAAGGCCAGATAACTGCTTCCCTGACTGAAAGATGGAAAAAACCAGTTCCACCAGTGCTAAAGCCATCTGGATGTATTGAGAAAATAAAAAGAAAACAGTAAGGGCTTTTATCTATGGTTGCCTCCAAAAAGGTGTTCAATAAAAAGGTTTGCATTATTCTAACATGACTTGGTTTGGAAGTACTTCATTTGGTCAGGACTTTCCTTTATACAAGACAGCAGCTGCTAATAGGAGAACCATCACCTGAGAACCTACTACATGAAAATTAAAATTGCCCATGACACAGATCAACAGCGATAAGACAGAGAGAAGGCAGAAACACAAAGAAATTTGTAAATAGTCTGATGTTATAGAGCCAATTTACCATTTTTAGAGATGTCACGACTATCTTTTATCTAGAACAAAACACTGTGAGAAAAAAGGGGAATAAGTGAAACAAGTAGACAGAAAAAGAAAAAAAGAACTTATCAGTCTAAGTGCACAATTAAGAGCTCTGATAGTGCAGATATGACAGACATGAAAAAATTTCTGAAAGTGTGATTTTTAAAAAATTAAATGCTTGCTTTATGTGGGAAATACTAAGAGACCTGCTTTACATGTTAAAAACCAAAGCCAAAACCAAACCAAACCAAACCAAAACAAAAATAAACAACAACAACAAAAAACCCCCAAAACCAAAATTAAAATAAAACTACCAAAAATTGAATGCATCGCATCTTTTTCCAAGGGTTTGAAGTACCAGTAAAGGAAGAAGAGCTTTCAGGTACTATGGAACTATGTTGAGGAAGAATGGGCTCTATCATCTTAAAAAACTTTTATGAAACTCAATTGTATATGGACTAAATGAATGTTTAATAACACACTGTGGAATATTTTGAGGTTTTTCAAAACAATGGAAAATAAAAAAAAATACACTTTTTGTGATGAGGTTAATGATATGGTTTTACAAGGGTAGGAGTGCCTCCAGTTGGAGGAGAGGTTAAAGATGTCCAGGAAAAGAGAGAATATTTCAATGGTATAGAAAGCACTGCTGAAAAATCATCTAATGAATCATGAGCAAAATTTCCTTTCACCTGTGTTAGGAACAAGAAGGGTGCACGTCTTACTACCTGCTAGGGAGCATTTTTGAAGAAATAGATGCAAGATATTCTTCACTGCTTGGTGTATCATCCACATTATGATTTTTGTCTTTGAGGGAAAAGAGCTCACATTCCTTAAATTGATTTTCAAATTTTTGTCAAGCATCTTGCTGCTGAGATAGGTACCAAAAAAATCCTATCCCATTTCTGTGGTTAGAAATGGGGATCCGGAACTTTGGCTGCTCTAGAGCTCTTTACTGCCTTACACCCATCCCACTCCAGTCATGCACTTGTGTGCCAGGCTGGTTTGTCTGGATTGTTGCCACCGACCCCTTCTTCAAGGTTGGTAAAGGTGATTAATGGAAATACAGTGATTTGAAGAGTTTCCCAAAGCAGAAAGTCAGCTCTTACAGGGCAGTCAGGCTGCCTAAGACAGTTTTCATGGCTGGGTCAGGGTGCATGAAATTTGAAGGTGCCCAGAGCTATCTTTGTCACTATGCTGACTCTGGAAGCAGTGCATTTGTATTTGATTTCATTCAAATTAGAGGACTGTCTTTGTAACCAATCCATCAATTCTGTGGCCATGGCAGAATAAATTTAAATCGGGGTTATCCACTGATTTACCATGTTAGTAGAGTTCTGGAATCATGACCCCTGGCTGTGTTGGTCCCCTGCAACAGAGGCTGGAGACCAAATCCACCTCCTTCTGTGCATCTGTCCTGTGTGATGCCACACTGCATATTAGTCATAGCCAATATCCCATCTTCTTTCCATCTTGTCCCTGCTCTTATCTTCCACTGGGCTACCAGTTTCCTGCCTTCACATCCTCTGTTTCTCCTAAAATTTTTCTCTCCTTTTTGGACAATGATACTCTACACAGTACATTTATTTCACTTGCACTGAAGGACAAGGATAGATGCACAAGTTGTTCCTGATCCTCTTTTTCTTTTCCCTTTCTGGTCCCAAGTAAACAAGGCACACAATCCAGTGTTTTTCATAATGTATGGGTTTTGTCAGGTAGACAAGCCACAGGGTTTGATATTTTTGCAAACAAAATAGTTTCTGGTTTTACCCTTTCAGATATTTCTGCACTGGTGGTCAGAAAACAAGACAACCAAAAAGTCATAACTCTCCCCATTTATATCCACAAAGCATCTTGTTGCCTGATATCAATAATCTTCAGTAGTTATACTTTTTTTAACATATTTATAATTAACATTTACCAGATAAAAGTAATTGAATGTGCAAAATTATGGGTTTGTATCTTGTTTTCATTGCATTCGGTAAAACATTTTTAACTATAGGAGCATAATGTTATATCTACTTTAATGGAGATCCTAGAAATGACAACAATTTTAAGGATTGGCATCCATTTTAAGGATTTTTTGCAGTGAGAAATAATAAAATATATGGGAAAGCAGGTGTCTGTCCATCCCATCACTCTGAGAGCAGCTGTGCTTTCTTTTTTAAGTGTCTTTGTTTAAAGAAACCTGTCTGAAATGGAATGAAGAAAAGATCTCAAGGACATGGTGGTAATGCTAAAGCCATGCCTCATAGCCAGTATGTTTCATGGTGCATGGTCTTTGTTGAAGGCTCTGGATGATGACTGAGAATATATTTGCTAAATATCTATCTACATTAGGCTTCCCATTTGTCCTTGTGCCAGTCACTAAAGGTAGTGCTAATAAATGTGAAAGAATTCAAAATTACTTCAGCTATTTAAAAAACTTAATCACTTGTCTCTCTCTGTGATTCTTTTCCATGTTTTCTCCTATCTTTTACCTCATGCATTTGAGGCTTGTCATGACAGGAACTGTCTTTTACTATGTTTGTAGAATTTGAAGGAAAATGGGAAAGTGCCTGGGTGGAATTCATGACATATTGCTAAACAAGAAATAATGAAGGAGTTTTAGTAATCCTAGAAGATGGTGGAGCGCACCTTATTTTCATGTATTGTCTGATTACAAAATCAGTCTCATGGAAGGGCGAGACTGTAAGGTTCTTACATCCAAAGCTATCACATCAGCAAACCATGCATCAGAAGCGTTATAACTTTAGTTACAATGTCTTTTATAAATTTCTTATATAATCAGCTGCTTCCACAAAGCTCGCTAGCATCTTCAAAACCAATTTCTAATTGCTACATTTTACATTATTTTGCTGCAATGCCTCTCTTTTTATCCAATCATGTAACTCTACAGAAACTTATTGCTTTATCTTCTATTTTTTACCAATTCTATAACTAATTCTCTTGTTAGATTTTAATTGTTTTTTTACTATCTTGCTTAACATATTTATTTGCTTACATGAGGCATATTTCTACTTGCTTAAAACATATTTCACCTTAAACTACAAATCTTTCTTCTTATTTCATGTCTATTTCACTATTCTATCCTAAAGCTTCAAGCCTTCTCCAAGGTCCTAGGTCAAATACTGTATCCATCTCTATCTCCGAGCTTGTATGTTTGAGGCCTTGGGACCTCTCTGTGCTTGCGTTTCCCACATTTGTTGAAAACATACGTCTAATTTTTAAGATGTATTTTGGACATTTCACTTCCCAATACTTTTTAGCTTGAAATCTTTCTCTGACATTTCATTTTGCCCATTTATTGAGTTCATGTCTATATTTCCAGTATTCTCTCTGCCTTTTATCAAGGCTGTATTTATTCTCTCTTTTGCATTCTTACTGTAATTGTGCATTAAGTCCTTGGGGAAGTTATGTTTTTCTTTTCCATGAATGAAACATGGACTGGATTTATGGTGGCAGGGTGATTCCTCTTGACCTGTTGTTTGGGTCTGCAGGAGCAGATGAATGTGATACCACCTATGCATTTCTTGAGTGAGTTGTAAAGTTAAACAGCCATTTGAGAGTCTTTTGTATTGCTTCCCTGATTTAAGTTCTCCCTCTTGAGAAAGAGGTGCACATTCAACCAGGTCTGTGTCCCTTTAGCTTTGAGGTAAACTCTCTAAGACAGCACAGTCTGAGCACATTACTCTGCTTTGTGTCAGATATCACTACTGCAATGGAAAAATATGTCACGACTGAATGTCATCATACCTTTGGGTAGCCTCATGTGTTTCTGACAAGGAATCCATTATATCAGCCTGAACTATGAACATTTCTTCAAAGCCTTCTGAAGTCAAGACCTAGCTGGTCTTAACATAGGCATATTCCAGGTATTTAGGGTATAGCACACCAACATCAACATCCATAACTAATAAATTCTTTATACTGAAAAATCTTTGCCAAGTACAGGCCTGCATAGCAAAGTGTTCCTGGAGTGAAAACATTTGAAAGACATTT
Organism: Agelaius tricolor; assembly: GCF_023055355.1. Taxonomy (NCBI): domain Eukaryota; kingdom Metazoa; phylum Chordata; class Aves; order Passeriformes; family Icteridae; genus Agelaius; species Agelaius tricolor. The sequence continues at coordinate 6,091,927 of NW_027269287.1, read as the reverse complement.
GAATTCCATGGCACCACACAGAGGGCATTAATATTTCTTATGATTTCCTCTATTGTAACAAACAAGATTTTTAATGTGCAAACCTCATTAAATCATCCTTGGGAATTTCAATGCACAGTGTGATAAAGACAACAACTTTCAATATCTAGAGGCATTTTTTCCTATATGTTTTACACGTTGTGTTTTAGGAAACATAAGCATGTTAATTGATTTTCGACCCTATTTAAAATGTAAAATTTTAATTTAAGGATGCCTTACTCCAGTTTAAATAACATAAAGTTCTCACCTTTTACAATGGAATATCAACTTGTGAGTCAGGATGACTTTGGAGAGGATGGTCTAAGCTATCAATTACCTAGTGCTATAGCAATATGGTATAAAGTATGAAAAATATTGAAAGAAACAATTGGCTTTTAGACATTCTTGAATTTCTTAAATTTTTTAAGTGAGTGTTTCAGCTATGGCATTTCTTCAGTTCCTGGGTTTTAGCAAGACCTCTTTATTCAATAACAAATTTATACAACCTGAACTGTTTGCAAATTTGGTTCTTGATTTAGAGAAAATAAAAATGTAGTACTACTTGAAAAAGCCAAGATTGTAATTTTGCATCACAAAGAGTTGGCTGACTATGCCTAATACTCAGGCATTTGTCAAGCCTAGGCATCCCATGGGAGAAGATTTTTACTGACTGCCATAGCCTTGAGAGCAAACTTGGACATTTGGTATATTTCCACATGGATAGGAGCATTACATGACATCTAAGTAAACTTACATTACCTATTAAATGACAGTTTAAATATGTCTGCCTCACAGGAAACAGACAACTGTGTGAAAGCTGGGGTAAGGTTAGAGGAAAAATGTTAAATGTCTGTGCGTTTTATCACGTGAGACAACTGAAAGTCCAGCGTTGTTACCTGGACTTAGCCTATATAATGATCCTTTTCCATCCTTTCTTTTTCAGAAACGTGTTTTTCTGCAAATAGAATAGACCATGGGTATTCAAACAAGATGATCCTTTTTTCCTTTAACTGTGTGGCTACTATAATATAATTTCAGAAGATTTTAAGAGATGTTTAATGTATTTGTATAATCAGGTCCCTTTACACAGTTTTGCAGCTCCAAACATTTATGCTTTCCACTATATAACAGAGACTCAGGAAGCTTTGTATCTCTCTGCTGTCTGTTCCTCTCTCTGAAGCAAAGCATCTCGTTTAAATGAATGAAATTAAAAAAAAAATAGAGACTAATAAGCAGTCTACATGCAATTTAAGATGCCCAAATGACTTAACTAGGCTTTGTGAACTACTGAGTAGAGATTTTTTTAAGAAAACCTTGGGTCTTAGGCATTGCCTCCTTAAGAAGTTAAAAGATAAACTTTATATAACCTTTATCTTCATCACCTTCTGGATTTGTAGCTTGTGTCAGAGCATGAAATACAGTTTTACAGTCTTTGTGCAGACTTAAGGATGAGAAACAAAAAGAATGGGATGAGAAAGCAGATAAAAATTATCCATGACACTAGAGTTCATTTAAAAACTAAAAGTTGCCCCTTCTGACCTCACTCATTTGGGACTGATGTAGTTGTATCTTTCATCTGGGATTGAAGGTAAAACTGTCCACTTCTCTCCAAGGACAAGGTGCTCACACATTCCAGTGTGAAATAGCAGAAATTCTTAAATTTTGAGCTCAGTCAACATCTTCTGGACATCTCCATCCTGGTTACCAGGCTACCATGCAGAGGCCATGCAGCCCCTGTTAAGGAGCCCCAGGCTATTTGAATTAACTATCCTCCACTCTGGATAAGCGAAGCAGCATTCATGATGCTTCATCTCACGGAGGAAAGTACATAATCTCTTTGATCAGAAAGACTGGGCCCTGTTCTGAAAAAACATTTACTGGGATCTTTGCCACCATTATTCTGGTGGCACCAGTCTGAATCTCTTTCCTCAGGTTGAAAAGCAAACATGATTTGTGATGATTAATCCTTCTGTGAAGGCATTAAGACTTTCTGCAACTGCAGGAATGAGGAATATCAGTCCATGTGTATGAGAAACATCTGTGAAACAGCTGATGTGTTTACAGTTCAAACCCAAACAATCCCTCTGACTTACTTCTTGGGGTCTCATGCTTTTGTGTCTTTACAAAAACTATATCTAGATCAAGACTACCAAGAGATGGTAGTCTAGTTGCTCTTGGCATCTTCCTCTATCAGATTTATCACTATTTATTAACTAAAAACCAAGAAACATGACTAATTGGGTTAAAATGGAACTACTGTTCCTTCCTGACATGTACTTTTATGAATTTTTTTTGGCTCAAAATCATTAAGAAATTACACTATTTCCACCACTATTTCCAGTATTTCAGCTGGTAGCATAAGGACTGTAAAGCTTATCTTAGGTTGGAAATGCAAGATGTGGCTGGGGCTGTGTATTCTATTGCCATCTGTTAGAGGTGGGTCAGTTATCTTCTGTTAATTGGGCCACCTGTTAAAACCAGGTGGGGCAGTTTTCTTTATGTCTTCCACAATCCATCCTCCCTTGGGGAGATATCTGCTGTTCATGGGCCATTGAGTGTCACTCCATGACTGATAAAATTACATCATCCCATTGGGACATGCTCTGTCCAGGGGGAGGAGCCAAGCATTCCTACCTGGATATAATCTGAGATTGGAATACCACAGCAGCCTTTTCCACTGAATTCCCAGAAGAGCAGCTTTCTTCTCCACTGGATTCCCAGAGGAAGACCAAGCCTATCTATAACACCACTGGACCTTCAGAGGAAAACAACACCCTTCTACAGGATCATTGCTTCAACAGAACCACATCTGTCACTCCAGGAGGACTGCAGCCACCATTTAATTGGGCTGCTACCCAACAGGGTGTCAGGTCATATTCTGACTCAGTCAGTGTTGTTTTGTATTACTGCATTTTTATTTTATTTTTTCTCTAAAAATGAACTGTTATTCCTACTCCCATATCTTTGCCTGGGAGTCCCTTAAAATTATAATAATTTTAGGAGGAGGGAGGGTTTCCATTTTCCATTTGAAGGGAGGCTCCTGCCTTCCTTAGCAGACACCTGTCTTTCAAACCAAGACAAAGCCATACCATGCATTGTTCCCTCTCTGACTGCAGGGGTCTGGACAGATACAGAGATTACATCCAACTGGCTATCCAGTGGTTATTGGCCTAGACTGAGAAGACTCAACTCAGCTACCACAGAAGTACCATAAGATTTAACCACCTGAAGAGATTTTAGGCACATATTGAAAAAATAGAACAAAGCAGTTTCCCATATTACCCATTTGAGGTCATTTGCTTTTCACCACACAGTACTTATCAAGACTTGATTGACCACATGTGCCCTCTTGTGTGAGAACATTTTTAGCAGGACCCTGAAGTCCCTCAATTCTATCAACAGGCATTATGAATGTTGATTATCTGAGCTTACTTCGCTTGAGACAGTTTACACCCGTCAGCTGTAATATTCCTGGTTTTCTGCTGTTTCTTGATTTAAAATACTCCTCAATGACTGACTTCAAATATGAAAGTTCCAAAAACTGTGACAGGGTCATAATGAAGTTTCTCCCCTGATACAGCACTGCAGACTCAGACATGAACAGGGACTGTAAATGGTTTGTACACAAGTTCAACTATGCCACTAGTTTGCAAGGACTAGGAAAAAAATGCTTCCTTTTTGCTGTCTCTTCAATCTGGGTGCTAAAGAAAGTTTTAGGTAAAATTTGGCAGTCATCCAGCTGTTACCCAGGCTTTTTTTTTAGGTTTAAACATCGGACAGCGTGAAGATAATGTGATGCACCTGAAGAGGCAGTGGGGAGGCACTACTCATACACCTTCCCTTCAGCTATGTAAACTCATTTGTCGGGTTAGACTTGCACTCAAAAAACCAAAAGTCCACATGTGGATGCACTTCTGCTCATCAGCATCGTAAAAGCTCACAGTCCAGCAATACTAGTCATGATTAAAGCAGTCTGAAGCACCACAACCTGTTCAATATGCCATGACACACAGGTATAGTGCCATACTCCTTACTCCTTAATGCTTCCATTTTAAATTGTATTTTCTTCAACTTAGTAAGAAAAAAACAAGAGATGCAGGTCAATGTGGAACATGAAAAGGCCACTGATCTCCCCAGGGGTGAAAAGACAAAAAAAAAAAAATTAAAAATAACCTTTTTTTTTTCTTTTTTTTCTCAGAAGCTTTCAAGAAAAACAAAAGCTGCAGCTCTATTTTACAAAACACGCTTAAACAACCTAACACTGAATTATTCATGCCTGTTCTGAAATACAAGCTTTGTAACCCAGAATTAATTGGCTTAAGGGTGAGTATATATCTTCTCATTGTAAATACTTTGTCAATTGAAGTACAAACATGTTCTGTACAAAAAAAAAAAAAAGATGTTAACACAAAGAGTGTCATAAGCTTAAGAATATTATCACCTTCCTTTTCCTAACGACTTTGGACCAAGTTTTACTTTTGAAGCTGACAACTGACTGGATTTTCACTGGTTTGAAAACTCAGACCTGAGTTTTTTCCAATGATCGGACTTTTTTGAAGAAGGAGTTCACTGATTCTGCCAGCATGCAGACATAACCTAAATTTCCATTCGTCTTATTAAACTCCATCTGCTAGGATTTTTCTGTTACTAATAATAATTTTGTAGGATTTTAAGATGGGACTTCCCTGTTGGTATCCTGTTTCTACCCAGACTCTCACCTGATCATCTGTGTGGTACCTCTTTTTGGAATATGTTCCTGAAATCAATGTCACTCCTGGAAATGTAGAGTCCAGAGCAGCTTGCCTCTTGACTGGTGTGATATAAGAGAACCACAAAAACCCAAAGTGAAAAGAAGATCAGGGCTTTTCTGAAAGAAAAGCAAACCCTTTTGCAGTATGGAAATCAATTTCTTGCAATGAAGCTTTTTTTTTTTTTTTTTGACTGTGCTCTTGATTAGATACAAAATGCTTTCTCTGTTTATGCCTAAATATCAAGTGCACTTGGAAACCTGTGCAATTGGTTTCAAAGAGTAGGTGCTATATTTCAAACCAAGGCCTATTGTCCAGTGCTGCCTACTAATGAAGGAAAGATATTTCTCATAAGAAATACCATCTGTGCCCTGTTTCCTTTAACTGGGCTTTTTGAGAGTTACTCACAAAATAAAATTTTATCTCTCCACAGAATTCATGGTGGCATTTAGCTCATGGACTCAACCCTCAGCACTTATGTTGTGAGTGGTGGGAGGAGAAGGGTGATGAATTAATTTCCAGGCTCCTTTGATCCCCTAGCTGTCATTTAAGCTTTAGGGTCCTGCTGGCACCAAAAATTAGATTAGGCAATCATCCATGGCGCCACACATTTGGCTCTGGTCTTATGCTGGGCAGAAGGGAGGGAAATAAATGACTGAGAGACAGAGGCATCTGAGGGCTACTGAAGTATTTCTTTGCTGGATAGGGATCTTTGGTTAAGCTACAGTTAAGAAAGTGAGTCTGTGCCTGGGTATGTTTGTAGGTGTGTGTTAAGGCTCTGCTCACTTGTTTAAAATGGGAATTTCAGTTGCAAAGGGAAAAGGAAAGTTGGGGAGTGGCTGCTGCCCCCCAACCTAAGGGGCCATGAAGACATGGGTCTCCTTGTTCTTGTCCCTTTCCTCTTATAAATCCCCCAGAGCAGGCTGTGTGGCTAAATGTTTGCCCTTCTGTGCGTAAAACAACTGTTCAGTCTTGGGTGTTGCTCCAGATTTTCAGCATTTCCCATGGCTGAAACCCATGGCTCCAAATGGATCCTGACATCTCCACACCCAGATGCATCCTTTGCTGGCATCACACCGTGACATTTTCTCTGCCCTTTCATTCTCAAAATAATTTCTTGTGCTTCCAATAGCTCAGATCCAAGTCATGGGGACATTCAGGTCAGGTTTGGGCAAGGTTAATGAAGATGTTAGGGTGTGATGTTAGGGCATGAAGTTCAACTGACTCTGTTGGGAAGTTCATGCAGTTTTTATGATCTCACCCTGGATATCTACCGTGAAAGCCTTTGGAGGGGGTGGAAGCTGAGGTCAGACAAGCATCCTAATCCTTCTGTGAGATTTGGAAACTATAGCTTTAAGCCAGTTTATAACTATTTGTAGTCTTAATTTGGTGATGTGCTGATTCTTTTCTTCCTTATGTGGATAGCGCAAAGCACTTCACATGCTCTTGAAGTTCACTGGCAGCTTAGGTCACCTGGCAAGTATCATGATTATCAAAACACTACGAAGCTGGGAATTCAGAGGAATGCGATCCTCCCCATAGGGAGGGGAAGACGTGACATGCTCTTACTTTCTGTCGCATTTTGCTTTTGGGCTTGTTTTTTTTGAGCTGTGACATACCATAGCTTACATGGGAGGTGGCATGGCACAGATGAGAAGTAAGACTGAGAAATGGCTTTCCTTTTATTTGGAGGTGTGAAATATGCTAAGAGATGTTTCAAACCTTATTAAGGCTCTTATTATTGTACTACCTAATGACTGGTGTGTATATATAAAATATTTCATCTAACAGAGACATTCAAATGTTCAAGAGCATCTGATGAGTCTGGACATGCAACTGGCAGCTAATTTCCCTGTCTCCAAAACTCAGATTGCTTCAAAATTTTTCAGAGGTTGTGCTGCTAAACCCTAGTGTTTTTGAAAATATCAGCTATTTTTTTACCAGTTAGCTACTGTGGCTCCTGCACTTCAAAACTAGGGCTTTTATTCCTCAGAAAAAGTACTAGCAATAACTTTAAGGATATTTTTTTTCTGGTAAAAGAAATCCACACTAGATGTGACAGCCTGGTGGACAGAAAAACATGTAAACTCAGGGACAGAAAAAGATATTGCAGAGGTCCAAATGAACAATGTCAACTTCCAAGAGGAAGCAAAAATATGCAGTAGAGTTCACAGTATTCATTGAGGTTGGAAAGCTGTAGCAGTGTGTCAGAGCTGCACACCCACAGCAGAGTCAAGGCACTGAGGATAAACACCACTGGGATGGATTTCAGTTGTCAGATGCTGTAATTGCAAGCTTGATCTCAGTTTTATGAAAGAGTGCTATGGATGGGTTGTTCCCCATATAAAAATGTAAACATTTTCTTTCTCCATTTTTTACAGATAACAAAACCATAGCTTAAGATATGTTATTCCCAACTAAGATTTTTCATATACTACATGTCTAAGTTATTCTACATTTAAAGGCTATGGTTGTGCATAAGGAATGACAGAGGAAGCCATCATGCTCACACATAATAATGTAGCATTATTTTATTTCTGCTATTATGGCTCTTCTAAACATCATAAAGCACACCCAGTGGCTAATGTGGCAGACAAGACAGGAGAATAACAAAGAAGACCTGAAAGAACCAAATTTTCTTTTTCTCCGTGGCAATGTCATTCTCCCAGAAGGGGGAGATCTCAGCCTGCATGCTGCAGCAGCCAGCACCTTGCTGGTATTTCAGCTCCAGCTCAGAATTTGTCTGACAGGGAGATTTCAACACAAACCATGCAATTTGGTGCTGGAGCACACTGGACTTCGTTTGCTTAAAAAGATGCACATATACAGTAATCACACTTCATAATTCAATAAACTGCTAAAAAATTGCACACGTTTTCATTTTAGCAGCTTAGGTCCTGCAACTAAACTCACAATGCTACAAAGACATTTGAATTTTTCACTAATATGTCATGAGCACTGCACCCATTGCAAATTAATGAGTCTCTGAATAGCACTGTACATTTGTCATTTGAATTTATGCTAATGTACTGAAATCTCCTGATGATGTTGATAGTCCACAGCAGCTGCTCAAACTATAGCATATACATGCATATTCCTTCACATTTTTTCATCTTTCCTTGGATTTTTATGATCTATCATTTGGACTGCAGTTCTACAGCTGGTTATTGATAAGGCTGCTAATTCTCTTTGAGTTTACACTGCATGCCTGACCTGAGCAGAAGTAATGGACCAGTGTTGAGAGAATTATGTACATCACTTCAGCAACAACCTCACACCAGTGGGTCAAAAGGAGTTCATTGAGGACCAATGGTATTTACAAAGAGTTGGCATGGTAACTGTTCCCCCCCACCCCCACCAATGAATGACACCAAGTATCATTTATTCCAATAAGTCAGTCTGAGGCTTGTACAAATTATATGTCATTGTAGATGGTATCTGTTCTTTTTTGCACATAGAGAGGAGTAAAGGCCTGTCATGCACCCTTCCAACCCAAAAGAGAGTATTCAATAGCCATCATATGGGAGTGACTGCAAAATGCTGGCCAAAGGCAAGACAACAACCTTTCCATCCAGAGTTCAGGCAGTGCCATTGTATAATGAGGAACAGGATCAGACTGAATCCATCTGGGGTCCTGACAAAGAAACAAAGAAACAAACTACGAGGGAAACTAGTAATAAAAGTTTCAAAACATTTATCTGAGAGCTGTTGTGTATAGGAACTTTGAATATTCCAGAGTAGACTTCAGTCTTTACCAACTTTAGCTTTAAACATGACAATTATAGTGCTGCTAATATACCCAGGAAACAATTATTTGAGCTGCCTAATCATTTTCAAATGACTCAGAAAAAATCAAGCACAAAGAAATAAGTAGCACAGATAAAGAAAGTACAGCTTGTTAAGAATCACTCCACTTTTTATCCTCTTCCAGGTTTCACAGGCACAGGGAGGCTTAGCAGTTTAATTTTAAAACATCTGGGAGCAGTGATGCCATACAATATAGTGTGGCCTTTTGTTTGCAGCAGGTTCCTTTAGTGGGAATGTCACATGAGGGAATTTGACTGAATTAGCTGACAAACGTCAAAATTAGACAGATGCATTCTGCTGACTTGTAAACACTGTCAGGAAAGTGTTTAAAAATTTAACCAGTTCATCTCTATTATCTCAAAGAAGCCCCGGAGCTGAACAATGACATATGGAAAGGGAAAAGAGAGCAGACTGACTCCACAGTCTCAAAGCAGCTCTGAGCAGAACTCTCAGGAGTGCTACTTAACATATATATGTGTGTGTGTGTGTGTGTGTGTGTGTGTGTGTGTGCGCGTGTGCGTGTGTGTGTGTGTCTAGCACTCTAGCACCATTCCTAGGGTTAAAGGCTTGCTTCAGATAAATGTAGGAAGCAGCAAATAGCTACTTTCCTATAGCACTGTAGTTTTCCCATCAAGAAGGGTAAAGACATTTCACTGTTCTCAAAAAACTTTGAAATGTAGACTTGTTCGATTGATGGCTCCTTCTGGTCCTGGCAGCCTTTTTGATAGCTGGTGCTCTTTCTGGAATGCTTGTTAAAAATGTCTCTGTAGCAAAGATGTTGTGTTTTTTGTTGGTGTCTTTTTTTTCTCCATGTAATTTTTTTTAAAGTCATTTCATGGAAGAGCAGAAATAGGCTCTTGTCTTCTATAGAGCAGACTGACAGGTGAACACCTACTCTTACTGCCCTTTTACACTATAATAACTTATGAGTTTAGACTGCTTGAAAGCTGTTTTTTTTTTATTTAAAATTTTCAATCCTTTTTGAACACAGCTCTCGCTCAGTAAAAGTGACCGTGATATCACAGACTGTTCCAGAGGCTGTGAGTGTGCCAGGGTTAGTTGTCAGTAGTGTCATGCACCACTATCATCAACTTTTTAAGACCAGTGCATTCTACAGCTCTAATGCCTCCCTGCATGGAGATTGACCCAAATTTGCAACAGGATGTGACCCCACTTGAAAGATAGTATCCCCTGTTCTCTACTCCACCAGGGTCCATACCAGCCCAAATTCTGACCTTTACCAGCACAGAAGCCCCTATTCTGGTTTGATGGGTACCTGTCTGTTTGAGGCAGCCCAGCTTTCAGAACAACGATGCTTACATGCATGTTTGTCAAGCTTGCACAGCTCTTAGATTTGGAAACATTTTGCTTTATGCATGTAAATAGTTTCCTGGAGATTGTCACATATGCTTATTTCTCATCTCTTGCGCTATCTCCTCTGACCCTGCTAGCTCCATCAATGAAGCATAATTGTAAAATAAATCTTCCTAGTTGAAATAACAAACAGTGTCAAGGGGGTTTTCTGGAGTAATACCTGGATGCTAACCACAACTCACAGATAAAGAGAGAATTGATCTTGCAGATTTTTCCATTCCACTTAGTTTCTTTCATTGTACTCAGTGTAGTTGTTAAGTAGCTATCATCATCATTAAAGATTATGCAAAATAGCAAGGTTTGTTTACAAGTTGCAAGTGCCTCCCAGCATGTCTCATGGACTAAATTTTGTCCCTCATTTTCCCTGCACTAGTCTCACTAGATCCCCCTTTTTTATTTCTTTGAAAGTACTTATGCAAACTCAGATTGTAGACAGTGAATAATTCAGCCCGCTGGCAAATCAAGACATGGCAAAGGAAGAGGTTGGCATGATCCACATGAGCTACAATGTCCTTATAAAGAAAGGAAGATAATCCTGATAATATGCAATGCTAGTCATGTCTGTTGGTAAAATATCCAGTGCTCAGTAGTCTCATAAGGCTCAGAGAAGTCACTCAAGGCTCAGAGGAGACTGTGTTTCTCAAAAGTGACAACAAGTTTTTTAGGCTTTTGTAGTCTTTTATGTTAAAAATCTTTGCAAGTGATTTTTTATCAGTGTGCTTATTAAGTAAGAGAATATTTGATTTTACTTTTGTTCTATTTTAGCTACAATAATCAGTTTTCTTAACATCTTTCTAATGTTTCAGATTTCTATAAAAAAAGCTTTTTCTTTTTCAGATAACTATCTTAAAGAAACATGTGCAAGGGACCAAGGTAGTAATGGAGATGAAATTCACACATTAAAGTTAGAAATCTACAGGGAAAAGGTGAATTTGAATACAATTCTGAGCATTCCAGACCCATATGCTCAGTGTCATTGGACATCTGAGGAATTTGGAGTTGGATTCTTAGACAGTGGGTCAAGTCTTGCCGTGTTGATATCAAGGGGTTGATCTATAGGGATCAACAATCTGTCACTCTGTGAAATTTCCTTATGGTTCCAAAATGAGATGCTGACTACTGATCGTTACCATCCCCAAATACCCAGGCTGCATTTGATGTCACACTTTAGCAGTGCTACAGAAGTCTTGAAAGTATCCCCGATTTCAAGAATTCAAATATAATTTAAAAACCTCACCTATTCATTCTGTTGTTTCTTGTTCATGTTTGCACATTCAAACCTTATTACATGTCACAGATAAGAGTTGTTTCCAGCTTTTTTCTCTTTATTCCAGGAATTTCTGCTGTCTTGCTAGCATAACACCAGCAGATAGAGTTCAGGACCAAGCTGGGGATACCATTCAGGATCAGGAATGAGGAATGTGATCTGTAAGATTATGCAGGTGGGAGAATTTCATCCTTGCACTTTTCATCTCTAGCAATTTTTAGCAAAACACCCTCCACTGAAGAACAGCCTGAGAGCTGGGTCAAGTACACAGAAGATATTCAGAAGTGTAAATTCATTCCTTATAGTAGTAGTTGGGAGCTGGCAATTGAAAGTGGTAGTGTATGTGGTACCTTCTCTACAGATTGCCAGGCACATCCCTAAGGGATGGTGATGAATGTTTTCTGATGTTCCCAGTATTACAATGTATTTCTCTACCTGTTAAAATAAGAACATAGCCAGGGAATAGCATTTAAATATCTGAATTGACAAAGCATCCCAAATTTGTCCCCTAGTCCTGAGCACTAGAGGAATCCTCAGATGCCAAAGTCTGCAGTCTAGACAGCCCCCAAAAAAACCTGATGCTCCAAATTTCAGACATATCTCTGTTCTAAATAGAATTTTTTTTTCAAAGCTTTGTATTTAATTTTATACATGCAGCATGTCCAGATGCTGCTTGTGTTTTTGAAAGCAGATTCTTACTTTTAAAATTCCATATGTGGAATTAATGTTTATTATCATATCAAATTGTGTAGGATTTTAACACAAAGGAGGTTTTACAAGAGACTCAAAATGTCGGTGTGTTAATCTTCTCTGGACCTGCTTCTCAGCAAAGCTTAATAGTTGCAGTGGAAGCACAGCAGTACCACCAGCACTGCTTTCCTTCTTTTGGTCCCACGGTGCTGCCATTACTGTCTGAATGGTATGCTTGATCAACCAGTTCTAAAGGTTCAAGTGCTGTCTCTGGGGATTTGTCATTTCTCCTTCTCAATCCCTCCCTAACATGGTTCCCATGTGCTGTGTAGTAGCTCAGGAACTTGTTTGATTAACAGACTTGAAATGTTAACACCAGGCAGTCTGCCTGCCAGTGTAATCAGTCTTTGTAACTCTTTTTGCTTTGTAAGGTACAGGAATCACCACATTTGCCTTATACCTCTGTATTTACTGACAGATGAAATGCTGTGATTCCATTATGTACTGGTGTATACGTATATGTGTGTGGGAATGAATCAAGAGTCCTTTTCTAGTATAAGTTCCATAGATTTCATGCTCTTTTTTTACCCCTAGCACCAGAATCACAGGTTGCAGAGTTTCTGCTTTGCTCAGAGGGACTCATGGTCAAACTGAAAAGAAAAAAAAAGGTAAAAAAAAGAAAAAAAAAAAAAGAGAAAAAGTTATCACACCATACTTCTTAGTAAGTTCTATTTTCTCTTTCAACTAGCCAACATAAAACCCTTTTCTCCTGGCTTGTACAATCTTTTAAAGTACTAACAAGTGTTCTATGGTTTCTAAAAGAGTCTATTTATTTTTTCATAGACCCAGGGTTACACCCTAGTAGGTGTGGAAAATCTTGGTTCACTTCATTATAAGACACTTTTGTGTGCCATCTAACTGGATTTGGCCAGCCAAGAAGAGCAGATATGTCACCCGCTGAATGCTTTTTTCCTTGTCCCTAACATCCTAGGATATTGCAGACTTTCATGTTCTAATGGAGGCTTCTTTTACCAGTGACCAATATTTCCTCTACTGTCCAACACACCTACAAGTTTCTGACCTGTTATAATTTCCCCACCTGCAGTGCAGTTTCTGCCAGTGCTCCTGTGGAGTACTGAGAAAATTAATGTTGCCTAGAAAATCTGTATGCCAGAGAATGTTAGCTTGTGTACAATAGCATCTTGAGTCTTCTCCATTATGTGAGAAGTACACTGAAAATAAGGTGGAAAAGGGCAATTCATACAATGGATTTCACCACAGGCTTTTTTGGCAAACCTTTGCCAACTGTCACTGAGCAGTATCTTCGATCTGCCAATGGTAGATATAGATAAGAAGCACTCCAGGCTCATTAAAATGAATTTATTCTCTGAAAACATTGCATATACTATTTGTGTGTGACAGAGGAAAAATGCCCAAGTGCATTTCAAAACACATTTACCTAGTAATGTATTCTTATTACCCACTTCTCTATCTGGGCTATTTTCAGAAATTGAAAGTATTGCTTCTCTTTCAAAGCTAGCCACTTCCTTTTTGACTGTCTTCCCACTCTGAACATAAAACAGGTGCATCAGCAATATTTGGCAAGTACATACCAAAAGAATTTCTATCTTTGATATACAGCATTTTATGTTGTTTGCCTTATCTCAGTCATCAACACTGACTCAAAGCAATTGAGTATCACAGTACTGACTACAAGCCAAGTTAGAGAAGAGTTGGCAGGGGTTACAGCTGTGGGAGGACCTGCAGGAGGAGGTAGTAGCTGCTTCTGTGAGCCAAGGGATACCAGTTATAATACTTCCTTCAAATTTCTCATTTGTTGAAACAGTTTTCTTTGTTCTTTTATGAAAGGTGACTGGACTGATTAAGATCTCCAGATGCAAACAACAACTCATCTCATATCCTTGGCAAGGAAAATAAAATAGAGCACACTTCATAGAGAAAAACTGAATCCAAATGTATTTGGCAGGGTCATAAACAGTTGAAAACTAGGTCTTACATTGCAGAAGCTCAGGGATCATTAGCCTGATGGTATCTTCAAATGATGTAGTCCTCTACAGATTATTTCTAAGTGTCAAAGTATCTATGCTTTACATTGTATTACAGAACAAAGGCGAGTAAGAGTTAAATTTAGAAAACACAGTCTTTTAAGTGTTAATCAGAAAAAAAAACTCCCCCCTAGTTTCAGATGGGAGAATCTTAATGAGTTTAACTTTGGAAAAAATAGTAGCCCCTAGGCCCTTGGGGCTCTGGGGTAAAGGATCACTGGCTGGTGACTTGAAGTTGCATGGGTTGCAGGCAAAGCAAAGTAATTAGTGAAGTATAAAAGTCCAGAACTGGTGCCTTCTTCCCTTACCGTGTCACAGACTGAATGTTGACCCCTGTAACAACCATTTAATTTTGCTCTCTTTTTCCCTCTTGTAATGCCTTTCCCTTCCCTGTATTTCATCAGAAGAAAAAAATCATAACTGCTCTGGTGTGCTCTAAGTACTAATAAAATAAAATTAATCTAATTTAATAAATATAACTAATTTATCTGTGATATGCAAATATGTTCTGAGATGTGTAAACTCAGTATACTAGGTTCTTTTTCTTAAAAACACCCCAAATCACTGAAGACAAGTAAGAGCTAGAGATTGTCTGTGTCATCCCCATCATACAGAGAAAATTTCAGAGTAGTTCCACACTCATCTTCTCACTACTAAATTAGGTGTCTTGGAAACAGGGAGCTAGCATAGGAACGGGCATAGGAACGGTCATAGCATTAACTTAATACATTAGGAGACACCTATGTACACATCAAATTGTGATTTGGTTGAGTACCTTGTCATTCTCGAGTGCCTATCTACACAGGTAGGTGCAAAATGAAGGCAAACTTATGGACGTACATGTCACCCTCGATGTCCTGCTTCTATGCTGGTGGTCCCTGAAGGCATCTACACTATTCCACTCTGAATGAGACTGCTTTTGATATTTCTGATAATCCAATTAAAAAACAAGTTATTGTGCTTCCAAATGCTTTTTGCGCTGCCAAGAGGCAGCAACAAATTGAGAAATTTTTGGACACACCGTGGCTTGCACAGTGTGAATTCAAAATCTCCATTCTCTGCAGTTTTCAGTGCAAGATGTTGGGGTCATCAGCATGAATTCTCATTTCAGTGTTGGGCCCCTCATGACAATAAAGACATTGACATACTTGAGCATGTCCAGAGAAGGGCAACAGACCAGAGCAAGGGTCTGGAGAATAAACCTGGTAAGTAACTGCTGACGGAGCTGCGCATGTTCAGCTTGGAGAAAAAGAAGCTCGGGAGAAACCTTCGTACTCTCTACAACTACCCGAAAAGAGGCTGTAGCTGGTTGGGAGTCGGTCTCTGCTCCCAAGTTACAAGTGAAACATCAAGAGGAAACAATCTCAAGCTGAGTCAGGGAGGTTTAGTTTGGATATTAGGGAAAATTTCCTCACCAAAACAAAAAAAAAGTGGGCAAGTCCTGGCACGGGCTGCACAGGGCAGTGGTGGAGGCACCATGCCCAGAAAGTCTTCAAAACTATGTATAGACGTAGTGCTTAAGGACGTGCTCCAGTGGTGGGCTTGAATGTGCTGGGTTAATGTTTGGATTTGATGGTATTAGAGGTCTTTTCCAATCTAAATTATTCTATGATTCTGTGACTTTACTAAGGAGTTTTCCACAAACAGTTTTGTAGGTGCAAATCCACTGGAGACTGCTAACTCTTCATTACAAGCAGCTCTGCCCTCCTTGTAAAGCCATTTAAACTCAGTCTGAAAAGGGGTGCCTAGCTCTGATCTCTTGTCCTGTTTCCCACTGATTTTTCTTTAGGCAAGCTGGTAATGACTATCACATACAGTGTGTAACAAGCACAAGGCAACATGTTCAAGATCACTTTGATCTTTTGGTAAGGAGCAAGTGGCCCTTTGCAGCCCATCCAAATCACTGACTTCTGTCAAAACAACTCTCTCAGGTTGCCCAGGGAAGTAGTGGAGATATCATCCCTGGAAGGATTTGAAAGATGTTGTGGCACTTGGGAACCTTGGTTAATGTTCTTTTCAGTGCTGGGTTAAGGGTTAGACTTGAAGATTTTAAAGGTCTTTTCCAACCTGAATGATCCTCTGTTTCTATGATTCATGCTTTTTCAAGGAAGTAGGTAATTCCTATTGCATTTAAGACCATGGATGCGTTCAGTATTGGGGCCAAACCAAGCATATTGTTCTTCCCAGTATATTTAATTTAGTTGTATCAATGACATTTCTGCTCTTGTAAGCACATAAAGAGATTAGTAATTATCATTCTTCTAAAGCACATAGGAAAATGATATTGTACAAATGAAAGATTTAAAATTACATAAGAATTACTCAGGACTGATATCCACTCTCACAATTATTGGTTTCCCCTCTTCATCTTTCCAGCAATGGATTGTTTTTTGTTTTAACTTAGAAACAGCTCCTGAAATATCATTGTGGCAAGTCAAATGTTGAAACTGTCTCAGTGTTTCCACCACTAGTGCTGTTTTGTATTTTACATAATAGTTTTTTCTAAGTGCACTGAATTTAAAAAGTCATGTGGTAAGAGTAGTTGTGTTTTATTACAAACTTAATAGGAATTTTCATTTGTAAATTATTCACAAGGAAATGATTAGATATGTAACTGAAATGTAAAGCTCAAGAAATTAGTATCTAAAAAAAAAAGAGCCCATCAAATATATACATATTTTGTGGAAAGAGTTAGCAAGCCATCTAAATATGCTGTGAGGGTGGTGATGATGGTATAATCTGATATCCTCCAGAAACCCAAAAATATAGATGGGAGAGTGATGTGTCTGCCCCTCTGGAAAATTTTCATGAGGAATTGACACCTTAGGCATGAAAGCAAGCCAAAGGTCTTTAGTTTCAGTAGTGATAGAGCTATTTATTGAACCTTTATGGTCAGAGACAAAAATAACTTATAAACTGAAAGACTCTCCAGAATGGTCGTGTTGGAGAGGAAAGTGACATTAACTGAGCTACCTTTCCATGGGAATTTTGTCCTCATGTGAGAGACACCCTCTGTCTTGCTTGGTGTGGCTGTGTAACTGCCACATCCAGGAGGTGAGTAACACACAGATGCTGTTTTTTACTCAGTGTAGGTCAGCAGTAAATTAGGATGGCACAAGTATTATTGTACAAGCATTAGTGTACAGAGCGCTTTCTCTTCATAATGTTAATTTAATTTTGCAACATTGATTGTAATATTAATTGAATTAAACGGCTGTCTGCATGCCTTTTTAGGCTTAGCTCTCTTTTTTGTCCACACACACCTTCAAATATGCTCTACATAGAGGTAAGTGTCCACATCATGCTGGAAAACAGAATCATTATGTATCTTTATCTGATTCAGAAACGCGTTTGTGAGATTATGAACCCTGAAGGAGTATTCACTTAGCTCTCATTTTACCTTTTTTTAAAGCCTGACTGTTTAAATAGGAGAAGCATGTGGCTGTTTTCTCGTCTATCTCATCTTTATATGGCTCTTTTTCCTCCTAGCTTTGATTTATACATGTGGAATGTTTTTGATCAGATAACTACCAGTGAATATGTTGCTGTCTTCATTCAGGACATTGGTTTTGAGTGCTGCAAAGCTGATAAACACTTATATGTGCCTTATTTCCTTTTCTGCACAAAGATTTTGTTGAGACATCAGTATATCTGGGGATAACATGTTTTTTAATAATATAGTTCTTGTTGTTCATTTTAAATTCAACACTATCAAATTTGATGTCTGCATCTTTAAAAAATGCAAAATGATGTCCTGTTGTCAATAATGCATATGAATCTAACAGGGTAGAAGAAAAAAGGGAACCTGCCTTAATGTTCCTTTGTTATAAAATTCTTATCTGAAGAAAGGACCGTTGAGAATATTAAAACTTGACTCTTTGTCTGTTAGACCTATGAAAGATAGAGCTCTTTTTAAAACTAACATTTCTCTGTTGTCTCCACAGTTATGATGCCTTACGCAGCAGTTTTTCCTTGAGAATAAATCCTAGAGACAGAAGATAAAACAAATGCCATGGACTAGAGACTGGCATATACCAACTAGAGGCATATTCACATGAGAAAACTGCTCAACAAATATTTCATCTATCAGATATTTTCCAGCTGAGTTGCCTTGCTATTCTGTTCCCACCACATTCTCTGCATTGCACAGTGGAAAAGCACAGAGTTTTAACTTCTGCACTGGACTGGGAATGTTGGGAGTGCTTCAGATGCGAAATACCAGGTCAATATTTTTGTTGTTTCAGTTGGCACTGAATAATGGAAACAAACTTATTATTGGTTCTTTTCTCCCTATAAAAGAGCAAATCTAGGAAAGGTTAGCTATATGACTTAAAAGCCCCTTTATACAATTGCTAAAAGTTCTCATGATTTAGGGGTGTTTATGTATTTAATAAAAAAATTATCAAAATTTCACAATACTGACTTCCTTGTCATTAATATATGGATCTAAATATGTAAAAGTACAAATGATAGAATATAAGGAAAGCATTAAAAAAATCTTGGATTCCAAATAAAGAGGAAACTGAAGTATTATTATGGAGGTCAATTTATTGAAAAACATTTTTTCAATTAGCTGAGCAGGTAATTTTTAAACATAAATTTATAGTAAAATTTCTAGTGTAACGCCAGCCATAAGGTCTGTGTGTCACTGCAGTTTGAGTCATGTTTTATGAAAAAGCAAAAAAGCTATTAGATTTATAAGAAGACTAAAATTGAATCACTTATTTCAAAACCAAAATTTTACAATTTGTTGAATTGTTCCTCCTTTTCAGAGGAAAAACTATAACACAAATGAGGAAAAGTAAATTCATTGTACCTCATGGAGTTAGATAAATTAGTAATGCACCAGTCTCAGAAATAGAGAAGGAAAATAGCTGATAGTTGTACAGCTTGTTCCTTAACCTTCACACAGAAAATAAGGCTAAAACTCCTAGTTAATTAGCTACAATTAAACAGTATATGTGAACTTTCAGAACTTAATCATCGAATATGCCTGTGGAGTTATTTGTGTTCAGCTGTGAAATAACCAAACAACTGTGCAGCATGCATTTGATAAATTTGAATAAAAATTTGCTCAAAAAATCATTATTTGCTTGCAAATTAGGAAGAGGCTAAATTTTGTTGTATTAATTATCACAAAATTTTCACTCAGCTCTGGCTAATTGTAAACTGGGAAATGAGTCAAAAAGTGCCACATAAGGGAAGAGTGTCAGTGATCAGATTCTGTCTTTTTACCTTTCACACACTGCCTGTATCCACTTGGATATCAAAAGTAAAAGTGGGGCTGTTTTAGCTATATCCCTGCTGCAAAGAATCATTACATGGATTTGGCATGGTATAAAGCTCTGACTCTGGATAACATTGACATGGTGAGCACCATCTCAGCATCCTTTGGAGCAAGATCCGTGTTCATCGGAGTATGCATAGTCTCAGGAGCCTAAATGTGCATCTGCTGGAGGGAGTCCAGAAGAGGCCATGAAGATGCTCAGAGGGCTGGAGCACCTTTGCTATGAGGAAAGGCTGAGAGAGTTAGGAGAGTTCAGCCTGGAGAAGACAAAGCTCTGGGGAGATCTTAGAGCTTCCAGCTCCATTTAAAAAAAAGGGCCTGGAAGAGACTAGAGGGTCTTTTCAGAAGGTCACGGAATGATTGGATAAGGGAGAGTGCATACACACAGAAAGGAGGTTATTAGGAAGAAATTCTTCACTGTGAGTTTGGTGAGGCACTGGCAGAGATTGCCTGGAGAAGCTGTGGCTTCCCCATCCCTACAAGTGTTCAAGCCCAGGTTGGATGAGGCTCTGAACTAGTGGGAAGTGTTCCTGCCCATGGCAGCAGGGTTGGAATTACATGAGCTTTGAGGTCCCTTCCAAGACAATAATCCTTCTGTGATTCTGTTAATTGCCAGTAATTCTGTGGTACAATTGATGGTAGACTTCAGTTTTAGGTACTGCCTGCTTTTTGGCCTTCTAAGGACAAAAAGTTCATTCAAGACAAATTGAATGGATGGATATTCACCATACTCACACTGGATGAGGCAAGGGTTTTTTCCTAATCTAGGCAGAAAAAGAAAATTTAATTTAAAATTGTACAGAAACACATGTAAAAGCAATGTCTCAGATCAGGCAGCAGCAGCTGTGTCTCACATTTGGAGGGCTGTTTTAGATGTCTGGACTATGATAATCCTACTTATTTGGGAATCCTACTTATTTGAAAATAAATGGAGTAAAAGAGACCTATTTTTAAAATGTTTTCTTACACCACCATCACAGGAAAAATTAAAATTATAAGAAAAAATTACCTTTTGTTAACAAAGAAATCTAATGAAAGACTTTTCAACAACAGGAGGCTTAATTTTTTTTCCCTGTTTGATTCTTTAAAAGATGCCTAATTTGTAACAGTGTTGATCACCAGTACACCAGTCAGGGTCCCATGAGAAAATTGCTTTATAAACCATGCATCTATCTGAGGTTTTTTTCCTAGATTATTTTCTTTGCTTGAGCTTATTTGGGGCTTTACATGAACTTCACTTTTGAAAATAGGACTTCTCATTTTGGAATTAAAATTAGGGAATGTTGCCCACAGTTACATTTTTACCTCTGCAGGTCCATGAATTCACCTGGAAGAGAAGAAAGATAAAAGTAAAAACAATTTTAGAAAGTCAAAACCCTTAATTAACAATGCCAGAAATTTTCAACTAAAAAACCATATTGTGTTAAGGATCATATTTTTCCATCAGACCTGAGTCTAGGGAAAATTCTAAACATCTGATTGTTAATCTTTTGCTAAAACCTGTCAGTATCACCTTAATTAAAATGAGCTTTCCTTTGGTAAAACTTTTCATGTCAGAATTATACAGACTTACAATTCTGACATGAAAACTACTTCTTGGTGTGTGTTAATGAGGTGCCTCCATTTGCTTTAATGAGGTACAATGCACAGATTCATTTATACATGAGAAGAGAAACAAGAAGATTTTTGAGCTGGTTTTTGCTCTGTAGTCCAAGAAAAATGTACAGACTCTGCTACTCACCATTAATAGGATGACATAAAGAATTGGCAGTGTTTTCTGCCGAATGCCATAATTTCATGTGGCTACATTTGAAAAGTGGAAAATCATTATTATCTCATATAGATCCTTACAATGCACAGTATGTATCTAGTGAATGAGCATCAAACTGACCCTGTGGGTATATGCTGCGCATCCTGCCAGGCTATTGATTTTGGGGCTACACTGAAAACAAAAGGCTGGCTTGGAGAAAGGGTCATGAACTCACATTTAAGGGTATAATTTTGCACAAGTCAGAATAGAGGAGAGAAAAAAACTGTCCTCCAGACAATAGCCCGCAGTATGGGGAATGCTAATTATAATTTTGGACAGCTACAGGGTCATGCTCTTTCCACTACACTGTAATTATGTACCAGGAAGCATGGCACACAAGAGGTTAACTTATTTAATTTGCTTTTTATTATGCTTGGGAATTTCATGCATATGCAAGGCAAAATTCCATAAGAATTATATTGTTGGTTATTATTAATGGCTGCTTGTTATGAAGTGCAATATTCCTACCTTTTAAAATTCAGCAGGATTCTAGACAGGCCTTTCCACTGTTAGGATCTTGGCCAATAAATTACTCAACAGGGTGCACAGGGTGGCTGGAGCAATATGATAACATCACCCTTGGAAACTGTGGAACAGTATTGGTAACCACAGGAGCAAGGGGGCACTTCTTCACAAGGATGTCTTTCAGTGGCGCAGACGGTCAACCAAAGGACAAAACAAAATGTTTCAGGCTAGATATAGATTTCAATTGGGGCAGATATTTGGCAAGCAGGAATCATACATATAAAGCTGACTTTGAAAAAATGTCATGAAAAAAAAAAGAAGCATCCACTGTTACCACAGGAATCTGAATATATTATATAGAACTTTATTAGCTGGATCTCATTTCAACAGGAAAAACAAGCTGGAGAGAATCAAACCTCTGGGAACAGAAGGATGTCACTTTGTGCTGGCTTTTTCTCACTGACCATTTAGTTCTTGCTGACTGAATTTCTGGGAGGATTTCCTAGACAAGAGGATATCTTCCTCAGTAGCTGGCTAATATCAGATCCCATTGCAATCCAACCTGAGACATTTCAGGTGACTCTATGTATCAGATGTCACTTGAACTCTCCATACTCTTTTGTAGTTAATTCTATATACTCCATCAGCATGCCAGGTCATGGGAAAAAACCATTTAATATTTTTTTGTTGTGGTCACTTCTGTGAAGGAAGTGAAAGGTGTGATTTTTCTTTGCACCCTTGTTTTTGGGTAAGCCCCTGTGCACACAGTGAATTTTCTATAAAAGTAAACCAAGATACTTTTGCAGGCAGGAAAACATACTGTGTTGCACAGACCTATTCTGGAATAGATTTTCCCACCAAGGGTTCTTGTGTTGTAAATATCCCTCTTGTATCATGTGAGAACATGTTCACCACTACCTAATGGAAGCAGTCTCACCTGAGCCAAGTGCGGCAGGACAGTTTCTGAAATCCCCGTACATTAGGTGCATAAAACAGAGGCATATAAAAGCTCACAGCTGAGTGCTTTTGGCTTTCTAGCCTAATGGACCCCTAACTCTTTGCAGCTGGACTGATAAGACATGAGGACTGCTATGGGAGTGAGTCCAGGACATGACTTGAATTAGTGCTTCTGGATCTTAAAGGCTGTCTGCACCAGCCTTGCTTCAAAATGCATCACTTATACACTTAGTACATTTTCAAAGATGTCTGACAGTGTCTGAGCTGCCAGTTCAATATCAACCTGCAAAACAGCAGAAGCAGTCCTGAAAAACCTCCACATACCCTTCAAGTGCACCACAGACTCCCTTAAAGATATGTGTCTATGTAATATTTGCATATACCTTAATATACCTCAATATAGTCAAGGGCAACTTTCATGCAGTTAAAAATGAAATTGCTGCTATCAAATAAGATGTGCAGTCAATCCTTAAAAATTGAGAAGATTATCTCTGAAAGGCCTTTTCAAAAATTCTCTACTCTGTTATTAACACCCTGAGAAAAGAGCTCTTGAAAAATGGGATAATTTTCTGAATATAAAGGGCAATATAAAAAGATGTTGTTTATGAAAGTTTTAGACTAAACCAGGTTCTCTATTATTAAGCAACAGCTCATGTTGTGTGCGAGACTCTACATGCTTTTATGACAGTTCTACGTATTAATTGTCCAATTTTATCAAAGTTGTTAATAATGTATTGATTACAAGCATTGGGATCTGATTAATATTTTCCTTTGTATTAAGTTTCTTTCCCAGGATTTTTTGATAGATATAGCATCTCATTATTAATGTTATTTCTCATCACAGACCAAACTGAATATTCACATGAAAGATCAAATCCCTGTTATTTTGTCTTGTCACTATTTTTCCATGTAGATTGTTAACCTATCATTTTTATCATATTTTACAGTAGCTTTTGCATTTATAGCATAACTGTTAGTCCAATTCATTATACAGGCTAACACTTTGGAGGAGAATTTGCAAAGAAAAACTCTTTATGAAATCACATATATTAGTGGGAATCTGCCTCGCATTTTTTTTTCCTTTAATGCTTCCTGATATCCTGAGAATATTTCCTTACTTTCTAATTCAAATTTTTCTGAGTTTTACAGTCATGAAAGAGCTTTGAGATGCCTTACTGCAGCTGGTGCCAGATTTAAGGATCAGAGAGGAAAGGACTATGTTCTTACAACTGAAGTCTGAAATTCACAAGGTGGCAGAAATTTTACTCTGTCCTTGATGTTTTGGTTTTTTTATTTGGAGCTCACATCCATTAAAAGAGAGCGTCATGAAAGGAAGAGGATAACTACTGATAGTCATTCTAGAATATACGGACTTTTTCTTCTTTTTTTTTTTCTTTCTTCTTTTTTTTTCCCCTGTATAGACAGAGAAGCTAAGGTATTCAGAATTTACAGGCTTTGGCTGATGACAAATCATAAAACAGTACCATATCTTTTATATTTTTTCTCCCAAAGCAACTCATTACACAAAAGCCCCATGTGACCTTGGTATAAACCCATCAGACTTAGTCCATCTCATGCTGCCACAGCAGAAATTGTATGAAATCTGTGGTTGTTACTTGTATTACAGTGGCATCTGGAAATATTAAGATCATTAGAAACAGCAGGAGGCCAAGGAAGTGTTAAGGATCAGAATAGATGGGCGAGAAAAAAGATAGAAAAACCCTTCAATGATAGAAAGCAGAGTTAGAGAGAGATGAAATTAATTCCCAATAGAACACAAGGAATTTTTGGCAAAGTCAAGACTTCAACTTAGATGAGCTTTTTTCAAGTTTACTGTGTTACTTTTTTCAAAGAAAATAATAAATAAGCCTAAATATTTTGATTTTTCATCCCAAGTATCTTATGCTGACCTAGGATATCTTAAGCTGATCTAGGATATATTTCAGATAAGGTTGTACACTTAAATTGGCTGGTGTAATAAATTGAGCTATGCTCGTGGAGAACATGGAGACTTAAATTTAGCTGTAAATCAGATGGGACGAATCTGAAGAAAAGAAAAACATGAATAATAAAAATTTATGTATATTTAAAATTTTTTTGTGTCATGACTGATGTCTGTATATCTTGTGTCTAGTACAACGGGACACTGGCATACGCATTTCGCAAGAAGTGGTAAAGATGTTTGAGATGATGGTGTAGTTTTACAAAACTCAAGGGCAGCACTGGATATTTGTAATTTGGAAGCATGCCAGTAAAGTGAGCTTAGTTGAATGTAGCCTTACTTTTAAAAATTAAGATTTATCCAGTTATGAGAGTTGAATGGTCACTTTCTCTTAGTCTTCTCCTGCTATGGAAATCAATTGGATTTTGCCCTGTCATATTAAACAAAATAGAAGTGACCCCTGAGACTTCATATTGAAATACACAATTACTTTTAGAAACGGAATAATTGTATTCATGACTGGCTAGGTAATTAGTTTTGAAAATCAGTTTCAAAAATGTTGAAAAACACAAAAGTCAAACCATCCTGTGCAACTCATCCCAAGCAGAGAATTCTCAATGCAGGTACAAGAGATTTTTTATATGGATCTTAATCCATAAATGTTTGATTTGGAATAAAATTTTATTTAGCTTCCAAGTGGTTAAAAGGACCAGTGAAGATTTAAAAAGTACAGCAAATGCTGTGAAAATGCCATAAAATGATGAGTTAGCAGTCCATCTGAAAAAAACCCAAAACCAAACCAACAAACAACAAATCAAATTAAGAGTTGTTTGATCTACATATAAATATCAAGTTCTGCCTCAGAGGAAAAGTAAAAAACAAACTTAGTGGAAAGAAAGTGTTTTTTTCAGAAACCTATTAATGATAATTAGGAATTCACTACCACCTCTAATAAATTATGATGATGATGATCTTGTAGTTCCCTAGCATGAATCATTATTAGAGCACCTCTCCTATGAAGAGGTAGTTCAGATGGGAGAAGAGAAGTCTCCTGAGAGTAGTTGGAATACCTTCAAGTGCCTACAGGGGCTACAAGACAGCTGGAAAGGAAATTTTGACAAGAGTGATAAGACAAGGGAAATGGATTCAAGCCAAAAAAGGATAGGTTTATGTCAGCTATTAGGGACAAATTCATTATTAAGAGTGTGGTGAGGCACTGGCAGAGGTAGCCCAGATAAATTGTGGATGTCTCATCCTTGGAAGTGTTCAAGGCCAAGTTGGATGGTGCTCTGAGCAACCTCATGTAGCAGAAGGTGTTCTTGCCCATGGCAGGGAAGTTAGAAATGAGATGATTAATATCCCTTCCAACCCAAACCATTCTGTGACTTTTGATCCAACAATAGACCTAAATTCTTGCCAAAAGAAGAAAATGCTTCTTTCCAAGCCATGCAATGTTGCAAAAGAGGTTTTTTACCTGTCATTCAGAAAGACATAATTCTTAATATTAACAAGCTGTAACTTGTGCGCATGTGTTTCATTGGCTTGTTCCAGTCAAGCCGTCATTTGTCTCAGCAAATGCTGTTTGTTTCAAATAACCCTAAGGAAATAACTTTGAAGATTTTTTTTTTAAAAGTTGAGATTCTTGTTCAGCACCTGTACACCTTTTCTTGAGTCTGTTTCTCAGGAAAGGCCACAGGCTAGCCTGAAACATAACCAAATAATTCCTCAGAAAAAATTTCAGGGTTGAATTTAAAAAGGAGATGCTTATTGCAAAATCCTGCCTTTCGTCTGTGGTTGTAAAAGCAGTTAGTCAGGCAGATGCTTGATGCTTCTGGGCACTCCAGTTGCTCCCCTACCCTAAGCAGCAATCCATAAGGTCACTGTTGGGAGGGGTGATAGAAGCAGCACTTCTGCACGTCATTTCAGTTCCATGTGTCCAAAATGAGAGCAATGTGCTCAAGAAGGTCATTTCTGAGTATGTGTATGGAGCTGCTGAGCTCCAAGCAGTCTCTTCTGTGGAGATTGTACCAGCCCCCAGTGGGCTACTGCAAGCCTTTGGTGAGTTGGCCAACCCCATATTCCTGTGATAAGACATATTTTCTGGAACACTTATTAAATAAAAAAGAGGTATATCTGTGCTGCTGTGGAACAGGACCTCCAGCCCATCTTAGGTGCAGGTATTGCTGTTAAAATCTGCGATGATTTAGGGTAGTTGCTGGTCTCTGCAATGACAGCCGCTGACCAGCCTGGCAGTGGTACCAGACAATATAATTCACCAGAAAATATAATTCACCAGCTATACCAGCTATATGGCACAAAGATTTTGCCTTTGGTTTTGCCCATGTCTTCCCCAGGCCAGATATCAAGATATCCATAAGATAAGAAGGAAGACAACATCTACCTCTTAGTTTTATTCTGAAGCAAAAACAACAGGGAGATCTTAGATCTTATAAGTTTCAGAAGTTTCGACACTGTCCTGCTGATCTTTCCTGTGCAAGGCAGTGCTGCCCTCCCCATGCAAAGCTTACAAAAATTACTTACTCTCTTTCTAAGGGTATGAAAAACCAAAATCAAGGGTCTCCTGCTCTCCTGATGCCACAGACCACACTTTTGGACATAACTATTTCAAACTGAGGAGTAACATACTGGAGTAGCTTCAGAGATCAATTTTGGTGGGGTATTTTATTGTTGCTGGACTATAGCCTTTGGTAACATGTGAAGGCACCATTTCCCGATGGCTGTCCAGTACCCATAAAATTGTGTTTCACACATGTTGCCATCTGCATATACTGAATCCAGCATTTACTTCTCCATGAAAAGTGGAGAGACCTGGAACAGCCCTCCAAAATGGGCTCTAAACACATTCTATTGAAGCTGGATATGTTTATGGGACAAGAGCTGTACCCCCACCTACTGTAGAATAGCAAGCAGCTTACTCTTCTACCCTTACTGTGCTCTGAAGCAGCTTCCCAGTTTATTTCCCCGTGGGTGTATTAACAGTTTCCTCCCAGTCTCCTGCACCTTCTTGGTGACAGTTTTTGTACAGTCCAGGAGCTGCCTCTGTGTTTGATTTCCCAGCTGTTGAGGAATATAGCTATTTGAATTGTTTATGTGAAGAAAAAAATTGAAAGGGAAGATTTTCTTCTGAATTACTCTCCTACCAGGCCCTGGTGAGAGCCTGGTATCTTGCATGCTGCACTTCTGAGCTTCACTCCTGCAGTCACAATAAACATATTCAGCAGCCCCCAGGCAACAGTTCCAGAAAGCAAGTTCCTGGGTGTGGTGTTGCCTTTGAGGCAAACATAACCTTTACAGCATTTCATTCTTTGCCAGGCACAAGTGGGATACTTGTGAGTCCAACCTGGGATATACCTTACTGAGGCTGACACTCAGTATTTCATGTTGGTGCAGAATCAGTGTTTTGGGGTTCTAATAGGTCAGGACAAATAAGTTAGTACCTTGTGCATATCCTGCAAGCCTTTCAGATTGTGTTAATGATCAGACAGTAGTGAAAGACACTGTCAGTGCTCTGGTTTGGTATTTGCTGAGAAGAAAATTGAAAAATTCCACAGCTTTAGACCAAGGACATAGGAATTATTTTGTACATAGGACGTCTGTGAAGAAAGAAACTTTGTAAATATGATACTGAGGTAATAAGCCAGCTGATATTACAATAACTTCATTTGACAGAACTGTTTGTGCGTATTCTATTGCCTCTCTGCTCATATTGCCTCATTCAAAATAGCCAGTTAGATTATGAAATGTGATGTCTGAAACCCCAGTGTTAAAACTGCATCCCATTGCCAAACAAAGCAAAAATCTTTCCACTTTGGATTGAGCAACTTTCTGTGATCAACTAAATCTGTTTTCTGATAAGAATTAATGTGGAATTCAGATCAATGAAGCGTATGAGTGAAAGGGAAAGAAAGTAGGTGACTGAAAATAAGAATGGGTAACCTTCAGTTTCCATCATAGTTGATAATAAAAAAAAATAGCTTGTAGTATTTCCAGCAGAAATGGAAAACTGTGACTGTACAGTCTACAGTGAGCTTGAATCATAAAAACCAAATGGAATATCCTGTAGATTTTCTACAGATCTGTTCTATGCAGACTTTCAAATTACCTTTAACAAAGGTAATGAATCACTGCTGCTGTCATAAAAATCTCTGTGTGCTGTACTAATGTGATGCTAATGAAAAGTATCATAAAAAGCAGAAGTTCAGATTACATGAACTTCAGTACAAAAGTCTGGTTGTTCACCTCTATCATTTTACTGGGAAATTTTTTCTTATTGATTTTTAAAGAGAAGCAGGTGTGGGGTGGTAGTGAATTATTCACGCTGCAAAAACAAGAAGTTGCGTGGGTTGCTGTTTCTGTGATATCTCTTCTCCAACCCCTGAGCTCTGCCATAGTTTGGCAGAGATTCAGCTCCTATATGAGATAGCTAACATAGGTCTTATAGTAAAAAGATGATTAAGTAAGGTGAGACACAAGAGCAGGGGACACTAAAAGACAAAAAAGACACTAACTTC
This sequence comes from Agelaius tricolor, assembly GCF_023055355.1. Lineage (NCBI taxonomy): Eukaryota > Metazoa > Chordata > Aves > Passeriformes > Icteridae > Agelaius > Agelaius tricolor. Next base: position 6,062,964 of record NW_027269287.1, on the reverse strand, counting down.
CTGTGGAGCTCCATTACTGAACTGCTCCCAGGAACTCCATTAGCCTGGGAAGAAAAGAGCAAAATAGTAATGACAGGCTGCTAAATGCCCAGTACATGGCCAGTAAGTATAACCCGCAAGGATGTCCAAGTAACTCTTTGCTACATTACATTCTGCCCATGAGGTACACCTTTTCCTACTAATTCTCAGATACATTAGGAGAAAAATGTTCTTGGAGTAGTTCAGGGAATGATTGATTTTTTTTCAAATCATGGCATGCTTCCTCCAGCTTCACCCAGCTGAGATGCATGTTGACACCCTTTTAGGGAATTGTTAGAAGCTTGAGTAAGCACAAATGCAGATTATGCTTATCATGCTCTTGTCATGAGCTGATGTGGTCCAAGCAAATGTGTATCAGAAGTACAGAATGCAGAACTTCCTTTAATAGCCTGTACATAAAAAGAAATGGCTCTTTTCTGACATTTTTTTTCTTGTCCTGGGGCAGAGGAGAGATTGGCATCCCATTAACCTGAGATTATGAAAACATGACCTGCAATCCTAATAGAGTCCTTTATTATTCTATTTTTTTTTAAGCAGCCATTGGTTTCCAGAACGTCCGAGGAAGGGTGAGGAAAGGCTATGATACAGAGGCTATGATGCTCAGAGTAGACAGGTCAGACATTTCTTTTCATGATCATACTTGGAGCTTGTGGCTTAGGCTTTCCAGACTGCTTGCTCTGGACTTTGTCCTGCAAATTTCCAAGAGAGTTTGCAAGGTCAATAGCAATGGTTGTTTCAAAACTCATGTTTTTCATGCCTACAAGTGGGAAAGATGGCTGCAACCCCACTCCACAGCTGGTCTTTACAGAACCAGCTACAATGCTATCACTATGAGTGCCTATATAATACACCTCTCCTTTCTGTTGTCCAACATTTTCTTTTTCTTGAGAACATATTTCATCTTCCCACACCCATGCTGGCAATGCTAGTAAATCTGAAAGGGACATTGCCTTTCATATTTCAGAAGCTTTCCCATTGTACAGACATTTAAAAGTCCTGAAAGTATTAAAGTTATATAAGGGGAATTCTAGTAACATTAATAATGCCTGTCATTTTAAAGATAAAAGCATTTCCTCTGTCTCCTTGGATCTGATGGATTAACTGGCATATAAAATTAGTACCTTTCAGTCTTTGAAACCAAGTAACATCTTACTGACCTGATTCTCCCTAGATCAACATACAGCCCCATGAGGGTGTGAATATTTTACAGGGGCCTGATTCTGCCTCAGTAGGTCTTGTGACCTTTTGCATATATGGAGAAAAAAGAAAAAAAAAAAGACACTTGAGGATAATGTCTACACTTTCAGTGTGATATAGAGAAAATGCTAATTGTCACTCTCTAACCTTAAGTGTTCACATAACTTGTATTACAAATGATATGGTATCTTTCCAGTGCTTTTCATTCTGAGATGTTTATTGTAATCATCAAGTATATCTGAATGTCCTTGTGTAACTATGGGTGAGATGCCCAGTATCACTGAAAATATTACCATGAGGAAACCATTATTAATACACAATATCACTGTGCTACTATTGTTGGATTCTAATATTTTTCAACCCCTATTTTCAGTGGCTTTCATAATAAAATTACCTTTAACAGTAAAAATCTGACATTTATTCTTCTTAAACCAGCACATATAAACTGCTCAATAAAATCCACACACTCATTTCAGAACAATGAAATGAAATAAACATTATGCCTTTTTACCAAGTAAATGCATCTTTTTTCCTTTCTATTTTTTTCTTTTTTCTTTTTTTTTTCCATTACAGACTTTCAAATAGAGTTCGAATGTAAAGCTCTTAATTTGGCATCTGCAGTTTTCAATGAAGATCACATGCTTTTGGATTCTTGGAAAAAATGGTTAGGCAGCTCATTACATACACAGCATATATTATTTTTCCATGCTGCTTCATCCAGCTCAGTCCTATGGGACACAGAGACTGCCTGAGAAATGGGCAATGCCATTGATTCCCAATGAAACCATTATGAGCAGAGAAATTCTAAGCCCCCAGGGATGTAGAAACTCAAACTTCACCCTCCCACCTCTACAATGGCCGCACAGCTTTAAACTTTTCTTCCATATGAAAGCTGGGCTTCTCTTCAGCTAAAGGTACAGAAACCTGCTTAGACTGCCTTTAATAACACAGAGTATGGTCTTAACTCAGCACTTCCCAAGATTTTTCTCTAGCTCTTTCTTCCCTCATGAACTCTGTCCCTCGCTTTAATTAGCTCAGTCTAAACCCACAATATGTTGGTTATCCTACTTCCATACTTGGAGCCAGCTCATGTCCTCCCCTCAGTGCTGTCCTGAGCTGGTTTTGCACCCCCCGCCCTGCACTCCCACTGTGGTGGGGACAAGCTCTACAGTGTGGGAATAGCTGCCATAATTAAACTGTTTAAAACTGACAAGCCTGAGAAGTTTGATTTATTTGAAACTAAATATAGCTTCTCTAAACAATGAATAAGTTAGGATTAATAGTTTTGCAGGAATAAATGGCATGCATGTTCACCAGAACAAAGAAAATTATTAAACAAGAGTGTGGAGTAAGAAGTGAGTAGGTGAAACTAAGCTGGGGAAAACCCTTGGCTGTAGCCCATGATCTTTTTAAGATGACCCTGGGCAAGAATTACTCATCCATTCCTTTTCTTGCACAAAGATCCCTACCTTCCTTTTTCCATATTTTTTATGCATTTCTTAATGCTTTCAGCTCCTTTCTATTTCACTCCATTGTCCCTCCCCCCTCCTCTGCACATTGCCTTTGGCTCAGCCAAGGTGAGGGTGCTCCAGCTGGATGATACAGGCAAGGGTTGTGGAGCCACCTGTGCCTGCCTCCTCCATATGAGGAGTGTCTTTCTCCAGAGAGACACTGGAATGTCTCTTCAGGCTCTCTCATGAGTTGGCAGCTGTTCTGGTGCTGGCCTCTTGATGGTCATTATAGGATAACAAATAAACAGTGCTCTGTTGATAGATCTAGAAGGCTGGTGATTTCTTGAGGTAGGTGTTGTGAGACCTAGTTTTACCAGTATTAAATGCCAGGTTTTTTTTTTTTTTCCTTGTTTTTTTTTTTTTCTTTATGACCAATAAATTGCATTGTTTTAAAACAGGAAGTCTATGTTAAAAAGCCGTGTAAAACCAATATATTGTAGCCAACACTCCAAGCTTTTCTAATTAGGTCATTTGGAAAAAGATGACCTTTTACTTTCTGTGTTGCTTTTCTAGGGTCACATGTTTCTAATTATCATTTGTATTTTACTTTGCTAAAGCTGTTGACAAGCTGTTACTCTGTGTGCGTGTGTGCTCTTGTGTGTGTGTGTATGTCTCTGCCTGTCTGTGTTTTGGTTTATGTGAGAGAGAAAAAGAGGACCAGAAAGAGGAATGGTACACATGCTATGTACAGTTGCTGTCTGCAAGAGTCCAGCAGTATAGAAGGATACATGCACTAATTTTAAATTGAGAGCAGCTGGATTTATGGGATGAAAAAACCCAAATGAGTTTTCTAGTGTTTGTGTCCTTTTCAGCCAGCTTCCCTTCAACTTGTCCAAAGATCCTTCCTGAATATTTGTGCTCTCTCAGGCTGAACATTGTGTAAAAAAGACCATGAGCAAAAGGTGAATGGCTCTTTGCCTTCCTTACAAATGCAAGTTGGAAAGTGACTCTATGACTGGGGTCAATACTGAAAGAAAAATATTTAAAAAACCCGCAAAAAAATTCTCTATATGTGCTTTGAATATAGAAAATCTGCCATCAAAAGCAGAGAGAAATTATAATTGCTCTAAGAACTGCATAGCTGTTCTTACACTTAGTCCTGATAATGAGCACAAGTGTCGACCAACTTCTTGCAGAACCATATGAAAATTAATAACGGGTCTTGACTTCTGAGTACTTTGGTCATTTTATGTCTAACAGCACAGAGAGATCAAGCAGCTGTGTGGCTATGAGCAATATGTGGCAAGGACAGAATACAAGGTCCTGAGAGCTGGTCCTGAATGGACATGAAACTCCAGGCAGGCATTTCTGGGTGCAAATGGCAGTGGGAGAAGATGAATGCTCTGCTTGGAGAATGTATGAGAGCCTGTCTGGAGGAACAGAGCTATGGCCGCAAATTTCTGCTTCAGGCACAAAGGTATCCCTATGCAGGGGTGGGTGTACTGGCTACTCTGTAAGGGAATGTTTGCCCACTGTCCGGGGCTCCAATAGAGTCACAGCACCTTTGGGATGAAAAAGAGGGAAAAGGACATTTTCAAGATTTTGTTGAAGTAGATAATATGGACAATAAATACTTTAAGCAACAATACTGCAATCTCTTTGCACTAGAACTGTACTTGAGATTTCATCAATTGGCTCCTCTTGAAGAAAAAAGGTGTTGATGCTTTGGGCAACAGACTCATACATGACCTTTGGAACTGGGCCACTAGCTTGTGTAAAAGGGAATGTTTTCTCTGTATCTGCTTCAGCTGAATGTTTAGTTCTTAATTAGCAGCTGATCTATTGTGCTTCCCTATGTAAACTCTGGTAGGTAGTCATAAATTTAGTGGTGCAATGAACTTTTTAAAAAGTCCTTCTGACTTAGGGTGATTCATTGGGCATTCATGATTATTTCATTTGTACAGTAACAGGAAAATGAAAACAAGATCCTTGATATCTGATACAGGTTTGTACTCATTATTCCAGGAATGAATTTCATTTTATGATTTCTTACAGGAAAAATCTGTTTACAAAGAAGACAGGAAAGGGGAAAGAGGGAAAGAGCTGTTATCTGTTAGCACTGTTTAATGAAAATAATGTTATTGTTTCATGTGAAAGGATGAGAGTGTATATTATTTTAGGAAGGTTCATGAGGCAATTCATAATTAAAATGCAATTTTATACATTTTTATTGAGAATGCATTTCATGGGTTAAAAATAGGCTGTGAAGCAACAGCACAGGCAACAGACAGTTATAGTGAATGGCCCTGATTCAGAAAAGTACTGAACAGGTCCTGGATATAAAACTTAATTTTTTGGATGTCAGTTTTGAAACAAGGTACAATATTGCACAGCAGTCTGAAATGTTGCTATGACAGTTTTCCAGGATTCTTTACTTGTTGGCTATCTGTAGGTGGATTCCAGAATGAGGCACATACCAGCATTTGTAGAAAACTGAGTTACCTAAAAATTGGTACTAAAATGGAGCTGACATTTATTTTTTTATATGCGCAAGTATCTCTCTGTACACACACACAGAGGCACAGACACAAGTAAGCGTGAATCATTAACTTTCACTAGAATTTGGTGTCTCCTGGTGCAAGACCTACCATCAGCACAGTGTGGGTCTAGGAAGGTATTTCATGCATGGCCTGAATGTCTAGCACAGATGTGCAAATGCTGTGGCACTTACCTTGTGGTCATCATTTACAGCCCTTATCCTGCTGCATTCAGGTTCAGAGTTATGTAATATCTTGTGCTTGGCTGTTTGAGCAAATACCTTGATTTCAAAATGGAAAAGAACAGAGAGATCCTTATTTTCCTGACAAGGCTGTACTTAATACAGCAGAATGGCAGAACCAAGCTGAAATCCAACCAATCATATCACAAACACAAACAAAAAAATTCTTGGTCTGAAAAACGCTTTTCAAAATTGTTTCAAAAGTAAGATATAGATATAAGTTGTAGATCTCCAGCTGATGGCGGCGAGGGAAGGCATGCAATCAATCAATATGATTGGTAAAGCAAGCTTCAGTTTATTTTGAGTACAGCGGTACTTTTATATGTTTTCAATAATTATTCATACTCATCAATAATTATTCATACTCGTCGTTAGTTCATTGGTTTAAAGCAAAAGGTTATTTTTACATACTCCTCCTACTTTGTGGTTTCTAACACAGGGTTCTTCCTCATTCTTGTTGCTTTTACTTCTCTATTTTTATATTGCAAAACCTCTTTTCTTCCTTATTTTTGCTGCTGTCTTTGCCCTTTCAACCTTGTCAGCATGATGCAGCATACTTTGCAAACTCCTTATCATGGTGTGCAGCCTAGTTATGTCAAGTGAGGCCTACTTATGCTAAGCTAACATGGGGTTTGCTTGTACAACATTTCCAGGGACCCATGGCCCTGTTCATCCAGCCGTTCTTCCACATCCAGCTTGAAGCAATTAGTTCCATTTTACTAAGTAAAACAAAATCTTTAGATAAATCACACATCATCCACTTGTTTATCCTTGAGATTACCAGAAAAATTTTGTTGGTGATCAAGGGAATCAATCAGTGTTTTGGGGACTTCTGTTACGAGCAAATTAACACACTTGATGATATGGTTCACCAATGCTGTGTGTCAGACTGCACAGCTGTCATGTGCAATCTGTTCAGACAAATTTCCATCAGGATGTTTTGGAGGTAACTGAAATTCACCAGGGCCACCTGTATGCTTAAGGGGAATCACACCTTCAAACATTTCACTCAGTGTCATGGTTATTCACATAAGGTCCAATTCAGACCCAAATCATATGTCTACCAAGCAAAGTAAGAGCAAGCCATCACCCTGCAAGTATAAGAGTACACCCTTGGTGCCTATATAACCTGACCAGCCTTGAGCCTGCATTTCCTGCCAACCCAAGTTATTCTGTAAGTATCTAGGTTTGTAGTGGCTTGTACCTTCATGCTCAAGTTGGATGTGTGTGCTCCTGCACCATTCCCCCTCCCCACACCAGCTCAGCAGCAGCTTATTATCACTCCTGCCATCTCAAGATGTACATGAGTCACAACTAAACAAATATTTTTATAACCTGAAAGCAGTATGATCAATACTTCTGGTCTCTAATTCTTGGGTCAGAGCCTTTCTGTCAGTGTTACTTATATAATGCATTGCCATGATGAAATATAGTAAGTAATAAGATGTTCCTGAGTTTGTAACAAGGTTTGCTGAATATCTTCCAAGCCTTCTCTGCTCTGTTTCCTCGAGAAAAGCAGCAACACATACTGTAACAGAAACCATAATATTAAAAAAGCACTAGAAAATCTGGAAAGAAATGGTTGAATTGACCTACATACTAGCAATTTTGCTGACCAGACTATTTAAAAGGCTAAAAGGCTGCAGATGTCAAATCCATATATGTATCAGTAAAAATGATCATGATAATCACAGCTTATAAGACAGAGCTGAAATGCTTCATTAGGTATCGACAGCCTCTAAACCATGTTGCCACTTTCTGAAAATGTGTCACAGTGGCATTTATTATTATTTTCCTAGATATAGAGAGAAAGAAATAGAGAATTGCACTGTGAAGCATGGATGAGCTGAAAGCAAATCAAAAAGGTCTCTTTTTGCACCAGTGGTGAGACTGTCACTCCCTTTCAGCAAAGCAGGACAATTAATTAAATAAAACTGCTCTTAACCTGTTGGACACAAATCCCATGGGTTTCTTGTACTTATTCTACTGAAAAGAAGGCTTAAGAAGTACAGATTTCAACAGAGTTTCAAATGCCTGTCTCCAAGTAATGAAAAGTAAAATTTAAAGGTAAAGTGAATTCACTACTACATTCATATTACAGTAACTTCCCTTAGAAATTGTTTTCCTTTAAAAATTGTTGGTTTGGCTTTTAAAATGTTTTTTAAAATTAGTTTTCTGAAGAGTTTTTTTCTCCAGTATGGTTTACCTTTTAAAGATACAGGATAATCTGTATTTCTTCCATGCAAAGACCCATTCCAAATTTACAGGGGTAATTCTTAGGAAGAGAGGAATATTTCACTCAGAAAAAAAGGTATATGTTTGTGGAAAAAATATGTCCTTGTGTAGTCAAAAGAAATTATATGCACCTAAGAAACCTATTCAAAAAATATTTTAAGTGATATTTTGGTAATGAATGGGCCCACTTCTACATAGTTTAATAATGCTGTCTTTCCTGGTAGTGCCTTAAAATTAGATTCCCAGGCTGACTGTACAGATATGCAGTACACAAAGAAAATCCACCAAACTGACTTCTGAAGTCCCTTCAGCAGGGCATTTTCCAGCATGATCAACTTTTCGAGTAAGTGTAAAAGCCTGATGAAAGTGGTCCATGTAACAATAGAACCAGGAAGCAAGCAAAGAGTGAAATATAGAGGTTCCATACTGGGGTATATATAATACTCCTTATCCAGATAAAGATGGTGGCAGGGAGATTTCAGCTATGTTTACACCAGAAAAAATTAGACTGAGACCAATGCTAGCAGTGAGGATGAGAATAAAATTAATTGCCTGTGATGTGGCCAGAGGTCATGTAAGAGCCAGATGAGATCATCTTATATTTTAAGCTATTAAATGAAAAAGAAGTTAAGATTTACTTATTAAGTTAATTTTCTAATCATTCTTATAAGTTTTTAATGAGTGACAAACTGACTCTGGATACAAATTTATGATTTCCCAAAATAACAATTTGATTGGTTTGAGTGACGTCTTGCATCAAGTAATCAGCATTAATTTTGCTTTTGAAGCAATTTGACTTTGCCAGTCTATCACATCTTCCATGTGCATGGCTGTATTTCCATGGCTGTGTCTCTGTTCTTTGTCTAGTGTAACTCCCAGAGCCCAGAAAGAGTTTCTTTTCCAATCTTTCTTTCTGTCCTCTGTATGGACCACCTTACATTTGGTCTGTCCATTTGGCTATTTTTGTCTCTTTATCTGAGCTTCCTTGTGCTATAGCCAGTGGCTTCCAGCCACATTGAAGCCTCAGTTTCTTAGCAGAATTGGAAAGTGGAGATAATTAAATTGAGAGCAACTACAGGTGATGAGTGTGGGATGACTTTTGTCCTTACCACCATGCCTATTAAATTACTAAACAGATCAGGACACTGTCCCTAGTCACTTTCTTGATGGCATGGATGATAGAGAAGAGAGAAATGACAGATGGGCTGCTCCTGGCTGAGTGAGGCTAATCTAACAAAGGGAGATAATCTACTTTTTTGCATTTTCCTGTATAACCACACCTTTAGCAAAAAAATAGCAACAACATCCATCTTGTTTTGTACGTGGAAGTACTGAAGTCACAGTTTTCCCCTTTGATGCTAAACCCAGGCCTGCAAATCACTGTTACACACCTAAATAAATATGGTTGGCTTGTCAGAAACAACCTTAAGAGGGGAAGCTGCCTAACATTTCAGACCAGGTTTTTGCATCAAATTCTCCTATGCAAACCATTTCCTCTCAGTCACCCTGAGCCTGACTCTACATATGCACGTGTGGATGAAGGCTACAGGGAGGCAAAGATAAAAGAGTGACAACAGTACTGTTGGAAAGAGGAATGAACCTATTACAAAGGAAAAGTGAAGTCATAAACCACTCTGTAACAATGGCAGAGGGCTGGCTTGGAAATGTGGATGTTGTTGGCTGGCTCACAGCACAAAACCAGGCAACTGCTAACCAGATGTGTTCAGCTGCATGCGTGCTACTCCTGCTCTGTGCACAGCCTGTCACATATCCCAACTGCATTGTTTGGAATGGGCTGTGAGAAGCAGAAGGCTAGGCCAGAGCACAGATGACATGTTTTCATTTTACTGTTTGTTTTATATCCTCAAACCCCTCATTTTCCTCGCCCTACACCCTTGTGCTGCATACTGATGAGAAAATTCTTAGTTCAGACCCAGGCAATTATTTTTGGTTATTAAGGCTGGTGCTGGCTGCCCAACCTACACTTTCTAACTCGCCAAAGTTGCATAGGGCTGTTGGTTTTGAATTGTTAGCATTTAGGGGTACATTTAAAAAAATATTCTAAAAACAAAATATGCACACATGGATACATATGTGCATGTGTCTAGGTACAGACAAATGCATGTACAGAGCCTTCCATCCTGTGCATTGAATTAAGTAAAAGAATCTGCCTTTTGCCAGGTTTCACAGATCTCCTCTCCTTTACAGGTCTCATGAGCGATATGTGTAAAAAGAAAGGAAAATAGCAAAGGAAGGTACCAGATAATGAATTAAGAGACCATGCTGTTAGGAGGAGAGTGTGCAGCAGGAGGGGCATGGGGATAAATTGTATTACAGGAGGATATATGTTTTTTTGTTTCGCTTGGAAAGTGAATCACAAAATAAATTAGGTTGGAAAAGAACTCTGTGATCAAGCCCAACCTATGACCAATCACCACAGTGTCAGACCATGGCCATAAGTGCCATGCCCATCTTTTCTTAAACACTTCCATCAATGGTGACTTCACTGCCTCCCCGAGTAGTCCATTCCAATGTCTAGTCACCCTTTCTGTAAAGAATTTCTTGCTAATATACAACCTAAACCTCCTCATACCTTCTGTGAGGTCTTCTGTAAATTAATACAAAAAAAAATAGGGAAATAACCTGAGATAAAATTATCTGAACAAGAGCTTTCTCCTAATTGTTTCTAGATAACAAAATTTCAAGAAAACTCCAGTAAGTAAATGGGGCACTTAACTTCTGTGCTAGACAGCATGATCAATTTCCTTTCCTGTAACCAAAAGTAAACCACTTTCCGGGCACAAATTTGCTCAACATCTTTGCATTCCTTAGGTGAGCTCTGACAAAGACACTCTCCCTACCGCCATCACAGCAGGAGTCATGCTCCACTGAGAGTTGGGTTTTAGGCTAAAGCTTGTCACTGTTCTTCCCTGATGGGGAGAGAAGGATGAAAAGCAGGTACATGATATTGACACACCATTTGACCATGGTGCTTTGGTCTTTCTTCCTCTCCAGATTTTTGCTATAGGGGTTTGGTGGTTATGACCAATGACACAAGAAGCACAGCAAAGAGTTTGACCTCTTGTGACATTTTGCAGTAATTCCATTTACCAGTCTTCTGAACCTTGAGATGATATCCCGATAATTTTCCTGAAAAAAAACTGGTCTAAAAGCTACCAGGTTGTTAGGTCCTTTCTTTTTATTGGAGATAGTTGCTGCATCCACCCCGGGCTTGGAGGCAGAGCATGCAGTTTTGTTAGGAAGTTAACAAAGCTAGCTGGTAGTGAGCTCAAGCAAAAATATGTGCTGACCTCTTGCTGTAACTTGTGCTGTGGTTTTTTTTAGGTAAACTGTGTTAGGAAAACCTTGTTGAGAGCTCATCACTATTGCCAGCTGCCTTCTACAGTCAAGGAACAACTGTATGGTACTTCTAAAATTCCAGACTACCTTGCAGGCCTGGATCTGACAGGAATACTGTCTTTTAGATATCTTGCTTTAGGAAGCCCTGTGGTGACCAAGATGCTCATGCTGGTGTTTTCTGTGCCCCCAGATAAGAAGCATGACAGGGATGCCTGTGTTGGCAGCTGAGCTTTAAGATTGTCGTGGTTTAGGCGTCTTGCTGGTCTCCTTTCAAAATTTTCCGCGCTACATACCCAAGAATCCTCTGCACTGGGGTGTGTCAGTCACTTCATATCACAGTACATGAAGCAAAAGGAATCTCCATTTGCCCAGGATCTTATAATGTGTGACAGCTGTGACAGCAGCTGAGATTCTGTCCTCCCAGCTGTAGGAAAAGGGCCTGAAAAAGATCAGCAGATTTGTATGGAGATGTCGTTGTGATACTCATCCCTTCATGTAGCAAATGAGGGATTTTTTGCTCAACATTTTGAAGCCAGAATTTTGCTCCTCACTCTGAAGAAAGTCTGCTCTGATGATCAGTGTACCACAAGAGATGTATAAAGGTGAACAATTAGCCACTTGGAAATGACCACAACAATCCAGAAAGGCTGGGTCTGAGCTGGGAACACACATGTGGATGATGGGGCCAGTGCAATTGGTTGGATGCTTAGAGTCTGTAAAGTAGTAAAGTACCAGACTCTAGAGTGGATGTCTCTGCCTACAAAGGAATTCAATATTTTCCCCATTTGTCTCCAACTGTAACAGTCTCTGACTGCCCAGAGCCATCCTGAAGACACCTTCATGCCTGTAAACACCAGCAAGCCAAGTACACTAAATTCATGGCTACTTTTGGTAAGCTAAAGAAAAGCAGCTTGCGCTCGGAAAGCCTAGGAGTCTGCCAAGGCCATGATGTAAAGTTTTCCAAGTGAATGCTATGGCTGAATCAATGAAAGCCTATCTGAGTCAGGATCTGCTGTAAGACTTTGCCTTCTGAAATTCAATCCCTCTTCCCTCACAGAGAGGCAATATTTCACACTGTTTAACCCTTTGTTCTTAGCAGAGGAGTGAGCATTATAGCTGCACCATTCAAAACTTCATTTAATTTAGGAAGAAATGCTTTGTTTATTGTTCAACATTTGTCTGCTAACAGTGAAGGCAGAATCTACTAATGAAGCCAGAAATTCCCAAAGGAGAAATAATGAAAACCACTATTATTTTGCTGGGCTTTTTATTTTTAAATCATATCAGTGTATTCTTATACAACAGTCATATTCAAATAGATGCTAGCCCAGAAAATGCAACAACTTTGAAAATTAGGTTTCCTTATTTCCCCTTCAAGTTTTCCTTTGTATCCATCCCCTTTCAACTAGGCTTGTGGTTAATTTTCTTCTGTAAGATGTAGATAGGGTTGTTAGCAGGGCTACCCCTAAAAAAAATGGGATTCAGCAACTTTTCCACATTACTGGAACAGAAATTATTTCCCTGGGCTTCTCCCTAATATCTCTGCAATAAAGATGATATCAGGAACCTACCTGATTTTGGAACTTTTGGAAATTTTAGGGAACAAAAACAATACGAAAAATACAAAATCTCTTTCCTTAGTGAAAGTGATTTGCAGATTCCTAGTATCTCTCTGAGAGAAACTTTTTAATGAAGGAATGGCTAGTATTAATAAACTGTTGGTCTGTTTAAGGAACATCAGACTCTCTCAGTGGGCATCATAATATTGAGAAAAATGCACAAGAGTATCATGTTTTCTGCAAATAAAGAGAGATTTGGGGCTAATGCTAAAAAACCTCAGATCGTAAATTTTATGTATCTGAACAAGTCATCTGACCACATGCAACATTTTCATCAAATAAATGGTAACAAAAAATTTTTTGTAACAGTGCTCTAGATAGGCTTGATGCCAGTCCTAGGTGCTGATGACCTAGGAACTAATTTATAATGTATTCAAAAATATGAATTGCAAATATTAATTGTTGCAGAAAATTAAGAAGCTGATAAAAGTTTTTTCAGTCCTGAAGCAGAAAACTCATATCTAAGCTGTCCACAGCTGTCCTCCAACTTCTGAGATGTTGTTGAAATGCACTTGCCTCAAAACTTCTGTGTACTCGTGTGGTTCCTGCATTGCAGGTAAGAATGAAATTGACTGTCCTATATGCCCAGATAGAGACATGGACATGAACACATATGAAAAAGTTTTTCAGTCTTGTCGTGGTGAGGGAAACTTGGACGCTCAATATGAGTGTTTAGCAAGCTTCATTTATTGAAGAGAGCATCAGACTTTTATGCACAACAAGTAATAAGCTCATACATATTCTGCAAGCTAAGCAATCTATTGGCTATACTACAATATCAGCTCTTCCTCATACCTTAGGGATTACATCTTTCTTTTCACATGTCTCTCTCACTACTTGTTATTGTACCACAGCTATGCTCAAGGACACAGTGTTTTGCAGGTGCAGGGACCCAGATTAGCTGCATCCTCCCGATTCTTGATCCAGAACGTGGCCCCTGTCACGTAGCCATTCCTCCACAAACAAATGTCTTTGTTTGTGGAATGATGTTTTTAGAGCAAACTGATTAAAGATTGCAGGTTCCATTGATTTACCTCTTCAAATTACTGCTGTCGTTTCAGAACAGCTGCAATTATTTTGTCAGCTATATATGTGAGATTTTGTAGGCTAATCGAAAACTCTTTGGAACTCAAAGTCTTTTCAGGTGCCTCATGCCAGCTATCTGGGAGATCTCAGTGCTTCAAGCACTGGTTCTAGTTTGGAAGAAACTAGATAATGACAATAATTTAAAATACCATGAAACATAAAGGTACTTTAGGTGCATGGACTTTTGGCACTTCCAAAATTGTTGCCTGAAGTGCCTGTGTTCCTGTCCTTTCTGCACCCCTGATTGCTGTAGAGGTAGATGGGACAGGGATGCAGTGCTTGCTCCCCGTCCATTTTCTCCTGCAATTTTCTGCTTATTTTTCTGACTGTCTTGCGGTATTTAAGCCAGGGAAGCGGTGTGGGTGTTGGTTTGCATTAAAGATGTACAGTAAAATAAAGTTTTGTTATAACGAGTTACTGCCTCCCATGACAACTGTTTATTCTCTTCAGTGGTCTTTCTGACACTTCTGCAGAGGCCACTTTAATCTTTGAGGTATTTTAACCATCTTTTACTTTCCTCAGCCACTGGAGAGTTCTGTTGCTGCTCACCCTCCTGACTTTTTTTGCATTTCAGGCTACACTTTTGACCCAAGCAGTTCATTGTTTGTTGTTCCTCCATGAATCTGCCTTATGGCTTTTCAATGGGGGACTGGCACTGACACATATTTCCTTCCAGCAGCATCCTGTTCAATTAGTGCTCTATGACAGGTTACAGTCCCTACTCAGCAGCACCTGGAGAGTTGAAACATAAGCCTGTTTTTTGCTTCGTAGCCCTACAGAGGCTTCTCCATCAAGATCTGAACCTCTGGTGAACAACTGAATCTCATTCCCTGTTCATTTGCATTTTGTGTGTACCATCTTTGCATTCATCTATATTTATGATACATCACAGTGTACAGGCAACTCCTTTCAGAGCAATTTTCTTGATGTCATTAGCCTCACTGGCAACTTGCTAAATGAACAGCAAAAGGCTTTAGGAGGATTAAAATAACAATTAGATAATTATGTCTACAAGAATAACATGACATTTTGTAGCTAGACAAGGGAACAGAAAGTGGGGATCGTGATATTAGCAGATATCACTATTCGCAGAAGCATGTTTTAGGTGGATATGCAGGAGTTTAAGATATTCTCTAAACCAGCTGAAGTTCCATGAGGCCTCACAGACCCTTTATCTGCCCACAGGGTCTCATAATAAATTTTCTATTCCTTGCTTTCAGTGTTTCTCAGTTTTCCAACAGTTCAAGGCCCTCCAGGACATGTCTACCTACTACTCTGTCCTGAAGCTGCTCTCCTTTGCCAGCTAAACCCTCTGGTACACTTGGCTGTTGTTTTGAGACAGTCCTCCTGTCAGAGGACAGCTTGGCAGGATACCCAGCTCTGTGCCAAAAGATCAAAGTGATCTTGAACATGTTGCCTTGTGCTTGTTACACACTGTATGTGATAGTCATTACCAGCTTGCCTAAAGAAAAATCAGTGGGAAACAGGACAAGAGATCAGAGCTAGGCACCCCTTTTCAGACTGAGTTTAAATGGCTTTACAAGGAGGGCAGAGCTGCTTGTAATGAAGAGTTAGCAGTCTCCAGTGGATTTGCACCTACAAAACTGTTTGTGGAAAACTCCTTAGTAAAGTCACAGAATCATAGAATAATTTAGATTTGAAAAGACCTCTAATACCATCAAATCCAAACATTAACCCAGCACATTCAAGCCCACCACTGGAGCACGTCCTTAAGCACTACGTCTATACATAGTTTTGAAGACTTTCTGGGCATGGTGCCTCCACCACTGCCCTGTGCAGCCCGTGCCAGGACTTGCCCACTTTTTTTTTGTTTTGGTGAGGAAATTTTCCCTAATATCCAAACTAAACCTCCCTGGCTCAACTTGAGATTGTTTCTTTTTGTTCTATCACTTGCAACCTGGGAGCAGAGACCGACTCCCAACCAGCTACAGCCTCTTTTTGGGTAGTTGTAGAGAGTGAGAAGGTTTCCCCTGAACTTCTTTTTCTCCAGGCTGAGCACCAGCACCCCCAACTTCTTCAGGAACTCCTTGTAGTACCTGTGCTCCAGACTCTTCTCCAGTTCCATGTTAGTCCTTGCCCATCTGCGGAATTTAGCCACTGGAGCTACTGATAGTTTTATTCAGAAGGAAACAGTTCATTCCTCAAGTGGAAGGCTACTGCAAACCGTAGTTGTTTTTTAGAAACAGATAGATAAAAGATATGTGAATTCACAAAATGGAGAGGTTCAGTCTTCATCACATGAATATCTGATGTAAAATCCTGAGTGCTCATCATATTTTGGTTAAAAATTCCATGAAAATGTTTAATCGTAAGACTGTAAAATAGCTGGAAGATATTTTTAAATTGATAAGCCTGTTTCCAAGCTCATGCAGGTCCCTCAAGGAGACCTTTAAATCACCAACCTTGGAATTTAATTTGCATGAAATAAGGGGGGCAATGATAGACCATACACTGTAATATATATGTATGCAATTGTGCAAGTAACATCACCAGGATCACCATGAAACATCCATAATGCAGCTTTGTGGACAGGGACAACAGAATGAGTATCCAAACAGATAAAGCATTCACCTTTGGCACTTTCCACTGGTGGAGATTAGGGACTGGATTTTTTGTAAAAATATTTAATCAGTCAAGATAAGAATGATTTCACAGGACGAATTTCAGAAACATTTGACAAAGAGCTCTACAGAATCTCCTGAGATCTATGAATTAATATAAATACATATAAATATTTAGAAATATGGTATATATGATTAAAGAAGATGTCTCCCATTACAACAGCTTGTCTGGTTGGAACAGAATAATCAACAGGAGATGGTTCTTTAAAGGTGGTTGCTGGTTGCCCATCTGCTATAATCCATGCAACAGAAAAACGTGCCAAGTCAGCTTCTTCCCCATCTAAGGGTAATTTATAAGCAAAGCTCTAAACTGTTTGTATGTGTTCAGGAAGGAAAAGGGGATGAAAATAACACCTCCTGAAATAATATCTCCTCTATTGCTTTTCAGGAAAACACAAGTAGGGATCAGATCCTTCTCCAGCAGGTGGAATGAACCCAAATAAAATACATCTCTACTTATAATATGGAGCCATGGTGCTAAAGAGAGCTAGACATATACCAGAAAAAATGCATAATTGATACAGGCTGGTCCTTCTGACAATCATATCTGCACTGATTACTGAAATAATGAAATAAAACTGTTTATTTTTCCTTTTGGAAGCAATTAAAAATCAAATCAAATTTTCCTATAGTTTAATCTGACTGCTGCCATACTCACCTGGTTATAGAATTTCCTCTAGCAACAGGTTAGGACAGGTTTGACACAATAACTATGTCCTAACGATGTTCAGAGAAACAGCTCTTTTTTGGGCTTATAGAGCAGAATCTCTTGCAGTTATTATGATACTTAGTAAGACTGACCGCATTCTGGAGGGTTTTCCAAAATAAAACAAATTAACAGGGATGATAAAACATTGTTTTACTTAATTTTTGGACAGAGAAAAGGAAAGAAAATGAGAATAAAGGTGTTTGTGGCAGTATTGAGAATAAAATTCTTTTTCTCTTTCATGTTCTTTAATCATTCAAGTTTAATTTATTTTGTTATCCTCTGTATAGATGTATAAAATTGTGCCAATGTATATATGACTTCTCCACCGACTCTCAAATCTCACTGTGGTTTCTTGGCATAAAGTTCATATCTTCCACTACAATTTTGTGAAAAAGAGTGCCTTCCATCTTACTGTACTGCTAAAGTCACAAATCAAGCAATATGCAAGGTGCTCCAAGGTTATTAAATAATAACTACTGTAAGATGGACAGAAAAAGATGGCTGAGTTTCTTAAATGATTGATTTTAACTTTGCCTGTTTATTTAGGACATTTTCCTAATTTCTTTGTTCTATGATGCATGCTAAAAAGACATTTATACTTAAAAAGCTTAACCATAAATTCCGACATATTTTAAAAACTCCTGAAACTGCAGTCTTAAACAACACAGCAAACAGTTCACTATGAACATCTTGTAACCTGCCAATGTTGCTAGCAATACCCAAACCTTAATAAAATATAACAGCATAGTTTGAAATTCAGAAAGTTTTTTGCATCTGAGCAATGTTATTTAAAGGTTAGACAGCTGTAAGTGTGATAAATGTATCTTTGTTATAGGCAGTTGCCTCAAAGGAATCTAACATAAGACTGAACATCTGCAAGTGCTGTAGCAAATATCATTCATCTAACAGACCAACTAATTTGCTGCAGTTATTCCAGGAAGATTTTACATCCAGATAGCTGAAATTTCTGTATAAAATGTAATTTACTGCTGAAATACCCTAGGAGGAAACTTCACAATTCAGTTGTGCCTGTTGAGCCTTTGCCAAACACCTCAGGTCCTTAAATAATCGGGCCAAATCTCCATCTGGTGTAAATTAGCACACCTCCACTGGTGTCAGTGGAACGATTACGATTTACACCAGCAGAGACTATAAGCATCTGTGTTTATTCATGCAAAATAAATGATTTCATGAAATGATTATGAAACAATTAAGCCTGGCATTTACTGGCATCATGTAACTGCATGTCATCCTATGTACCTGCAAATACAGGCAGTTACATACAAAGAGCACTCAAACTGAATATTGGATTGAAATCACAGCAGATAACTAAAGCACCAGTGACACAATTCCCTGCTGAAAAGAAATTTAATGAGGATGATGGAGAGAAATGATTCTGCAGTCTATCCTTCTCTTCTCTTAATTTAATACTTGATGCAAAGTTACAGCAAATTAGTAGATTGTGTCTCTTTCCACCTTTTTTTCCATTAATGATGAACGTAGAACGAGTTAATTCTTACAGATAGTGCACTGTAGAACTGCTTTTAGACAATGCAGGCAGATGGACTCTCTCTTTCCTGACTCCTTATTAAACTAACCATCTCTAATATTAATGTTTTTAACTATAAATAACATTTTATCAGCTACTCTGTCCTACTTTACACTTCAATTGTAAAGTATAGAATTATATGAAGTTTGTGTACAGGACTTCTCCTTTGAAAATCTCAGTGGGCTTTGATTCTTCATCTGTGTGACTGTGATTCAGCATGGCAGGGGTTAGCTCTTAGATGCCACTGTTCTCCAGGGAATTGGTAGTGATGATTAAGTTGAGAATCCCAGCCCTGATAATTAGCTCAGAGATTCTGTATCTGGATATGTGCTCTGAAAAGAAAAAAAAAAAGGGAGAAAAAAACAAGAGAGTGAGGAAAGGAAAAGAAGTGATTTTTAGAGCAGTTAGGCCTAAGGGGATGACTAACTAGCTGTCGCAGATTTCATAACTGCCAGCAGCTGGTTGGACAAAATAATTATTTACTATTTGGAATGGGCATGTTTATTGTCTTCTCCTTGATTTACTGGTTTAATAGGTTGATTTTTGAAAGACAGAAAAAAAAGAAAGAGAGAGGGAGAGAAATGGTGGGGGGAGAGAAAGAAAGGTAAGAAGAAAGAAAAGAAGAAAGAAAGGAAAGAATGAAAATAGAAGAGAAAGAATGAAGGTAGAAAGAACAATCATTTTCAGCTATGTTAATAATTTCATAATGTGTTCCCCCCAAAATGATGAATAAAGCTGCACTGAAAGAAAAGAGTCAATACTTTTTGTGCTATGTTTTTCTTCTATGTCTGAATCTGAAGGATAATTTTCTCAATGCAGGTCATTTTTCCACCTGTTTTTTTTTCATATATCACTATTGTTGTTGAATGGGGTAAGAAATTCAACCTGTTATACTTACAGCATACTAGATTTGTACTGGAGCATTTTACATTTATTATAGACATAGAAAAAGTAACAATAATATCTTTCATTTTAGGAAGGCTAGAATTTTTTTACTACAGGTGAATAGGATTTACAGATGGGTTCTTTTATTTGGGTATGGACTGCAGATTAAAGGTACAAGTAAGGCTAACACCCTTTTAGCTGTGACGGGCATTCATTTTAAATAATCAGTGGAACCTTTTCTTAAACAACAGATATTGTGTTTCCATGCCAGCACAAGATGTACTCAAACCTATTATCTAATTTTTGAGATTTTTCAGTCTAGAAGGTATTGTGAAAATCCAGTTAAGAAATGCTGTTTTTAAAGAAGGCAACAGAACACTTTTGTCCTGTAATTATTCCTCCAACGTAATTATATATTTTCCCATTAAATTTGTTTGTGGATTTATTCAAACCCCCAGAATAAGGTTTTTTGTTGAAAGGTTTATTCAAAATGTGAATTTTTGTGGCTTAGGAGTCAATAGAGATGGGTCAGTTATTCAGATGAGCCTACAGAGGAAAAGTTTGGCTAATACATGGACCTTAACAAATCCTGACTGCTAATATGTGCATGTGCAATTATTTAAGTTTTGGTGGCCATGAAAATGTATCAGGGGAAAAGTAAGAATCTAACCTTTGGCCTTGCCTAGAAAAAAATTCTGTTTCAAATATCCACTATGAAATAGGATTTTGAAGTGTCCTCTTAAGATATGGCATCTTAAGGGTATCATTTGGCCTCTTTTGTAGGTACTACAGAGGTCAAAGATGTCAAAGGGCTCTAGTACTTTAAAAACTGTTTGGGGTTTTTTCCTGAATATTTTCTACAAATATGCTAGGGGCCCAGTTAAAGGGTATGCTTTTTTCTCTCTCTTCTAGACTTATTCAAAAACAATACAAGTGCTGATATAAAAAGACATTGTGACAACTGATTACAACATAAAACTCTGATAGTGGTGATTGTAGAATTAGTGTGGGTATTTTTGAGCATGGGACATCTGGCATAATTCTTAAAGAACAAGGTCAGTCTGACATTCATATTGCATAGTGTGCAAATAGTCAGGAGCTGCTGTTAATTTGTAAAAAACACACAAAACTCCACACATAATAGCCCCAAAACCTAAACAAGAAGCCATATAGTGCAAGTAGACCACAAACTTCTTAGAAGCAAGACACATAATGCCTCTGGGGAGGCACTCTGGGGTAAAATTTCAGGTATGCCCCACCCCAAATCAAACCATGCTCAGGTCCCAAACATCATTGTAGTGGAATAAACTGGTTATGGGTCTATTTTCTACTTTGGTAGCTTTAAAGTCACAAAAGCACATTCACTTAAGCTAGCTAAGGAAAATCTGTTTATTCAGCAAGATGCATGAAAAATGTGACTATTTCAACAAAACTCAAATAGTGGCGAATTATACAGAGTTGCAGAACAAATCATGGGGGTTCTTCTCATTGAAAAAATATGGAAGATCTAATAAAATTCTGTTAAAGCCACAAGTGAGAACAATAAGATTTAGTGTGTTGCACATTCTGAGAACCAAAGAATGTAACTGCCTTGTGATGCTCAGTTTCCTAAGTTTTCTCCTTTACCCTGCCTGAATTGTGCAAGCAGAAAAACAATTGGTTCTGATTATGAAAACAGCATATATGTGGGACTTATATTCATTTCAGCAAGAATTAGTTTCATACAATGGAGACTATGATATGGTCCGTGATGTTTAAAAGGCAACAAGCCTCTAACTTTCCTTGCTAAAATCTGTGTTCTTTTAATATCAAATATATATCCATAGATTTTAATGAGGAAAGGCACCATATAAATTCTGAGAAATCATTTCAATACATTTAAATTAATTTCTGGAACAAAAGAGAGTTTTTCTGGATCAAGATTCCACAATAATATGAATAATTAATCTTTCATTCCAAAATTTCTCTGGGAAGAGTGGCAAATGGTTTTCATTTGTTACTAAACATCAATCTTAAATTACTCTAAAGACTGCATTTTTTGTCATGCAACATGTTGTATATTCTTAATCTGTTGAATGAGGACATTTCAAGACATATCTTAAAAGACATCATACAAATATCTCCTTTCAAAACAAATAAATTAGTGAATTTTTTCTCAATTCTGATTCATCTTCCTAATACTAGATTCTTTATATTAATTTTAAATCAGTGCTGTATTACAAGAAAATTCTAACTCCAAATACTTTCCTTCTAACCATATAATCACACAGCTGTCTTTGTCCAGAGGGAAAGTTCTGAACCCTAATGTGATTTCTTTCTCCTATTTTCATTCTGTGGTGTAATTCAGATTTTATTCTGAATCCATCCCATTTGAAGCTGAAGAAAAGAGAGCTAATCTGCCACTGTTTATTTGGTTAATATCTGTTAAAAATAAAATTGAGTATCATCCAACATGCAGAAAGATGTCTGAGAAAAGAGAAATAATAAATACTTAAAATTGCAGCTTATTTTTTAATCTGTAGTCAGCACAGGTGAAACAGACAACGATGACTTTTTTTCTCTGTCCTGGGCTTGGTCTGGCTAGAAAAGTCTGGTTCTTTGAGTTTCAACAGAAACATGGAAATAAACAGAAGAGATGACAGATGGATTGTTCTGTTTAGACAAAAAGGTAAGTTACTTTTATGTTGTCGGAAATTTATCCAAACATGGACTGATCAATAGCACTAGTAGTTTTACATTAATACAGATATGGAAGAGTTTGTAGGTGTTTCCAAAAAGTATGCAGTAACTCTTCCATCTCTTAAATAAGTTAATTCAAAGTATAATTCTTTTATGACATTTTTTACAGCCAGCACTACTTTTCAGTGTTGTTACAGCTTTTTTTTCCTTTTTTTTCAGTTAATAGGTAGGGAAGTGATAATTCTCAGTCTCAGCCTTGGGAGTACTAATATGGTCCTTCACTGAGGACTCCACAGAGCACTATCAGTGATCCAGAAACAAAAGATACCCCTTGTGTTCTCTAGTCTGATCTCAAAGTCCAAGGCTGTAATTCTCAGAAGTGTCAAGCTTGCATAAATTCTTATCAAAATCAATATAAAGTGGATTGCAGAGAATTATGGTAGTTAAAATATTCTAGAAGTGATTAAGCAATCTTGACTTGCTGTTCTCACACCCAATTGTACTCACATTTCTTACAGAGTCTCAGTGTTATTGTCATAGGGTAGCATCCCTGATGAGGCACACAGACGAACCTCTGGTCAGACCTGCTAGTTCCTGCCTGCCAGTGTAATCAATGATGGGAAGAATAAGATGCTTAAATTGGGGATTTTAAGTGGTAAGCTGTATATAGCCCATAAAGATTATTCAATTTACTGACTATTTTGGATGCTACATCTGTGGCTTAGTTGCCGATGTTGTACTGCTGAATCTGAAAAGCCACCAAATACAGATCACATACCCATGAAATAGAAAGACAAGATGAAGGCATTGGTTAGGTGGAGATTATTGGAGAAATTTGAGGAGGAAAAATGGGAAAGAGGGACTGAAAAAAAATGTGCTCCCAAACACCAACCTGTTTTTCTCTGTGGCTTCAGAATGTTGTGATATTTTGAACTCAATTGCAATCATGAGAAAAAAAAAAAAACAACTACAGAGGAGAGAAAAAGAAAGAAAGAGAAAAAAAGAAAGAAAAAGAAAAAGAAAAAGAAAAAGAAAAAGAAAAAGAAAAAGAAAAAGAAAAAGAAAAAGAAAAAGAAAAAGAAAAAGAAAAAGAAAAAGAAAAAATATATGTAATCTATTTAAAACACAGGTAGAAAATAAAATAAAAGACGTGTTTGACATACGTGGAGGTACCATCAACAATGTGGACAGTTTCAAAAGGAAACACCACCCCCTTTCTCCCCCGCTTCTCCCCCTACTTCAAAATATAGCATAACTGAGATTTTGGAAATCATGTTGTACTAAAAAGCTAGGCAACCTCAACTTTCCTGAGAAACAGTAATTTTCTGTGCAAGACTTTCCTGCATTCTTTTAAAGTAAACATTGTGATACAGTAAAAAGGTCTGTTAGAAACTTGAGTACAGAAATACATTTCTGCATTTCAGCAAAGGCTGACAGATCAATAACTGATAGTGTCTCTGCTGGAAGGAGCCTTGGTGTATTGTTGCTGCATCATGAGTGCTTCTCTCAGAGTCACAGACAATGGAGCAGTGATGAAGGTAAAGGAGAAGAGAAACAGTAAGCAGAAAAAAGTCTAGCAGAACATTTCCTGCATAGGATTGGAGCTCATACATTAGTGGAAATGCTTCTGCATGTTACTACAATACCTCCCTTATTTTCCTTGACATGTTTGTGCCCTGGTTGGCCCCTTTTTCCACCCCCCTCAAGTCTCAGTAACATGGGAGAGATGCTTTCTGACAGACAAAAGATAATCTTACACTTGACTTCAAATATCAAGGCATTTTAACTGGCACACTTTATACTGAATAATTCATGGCTATTCAAGCTTTACTTCACTTCACAAAGAAAGTGCTTTCTCTTTGCAGTGACTAGATATGAGCAGCTAATTCATTATTTAAAGAGATTAAG
Organism: Agelaius tricolor; assembly: GCF_023055355.1. Taxonomy (NCBI): domain Eukaryota; kingdom Metazoa; phylum Chordata; class Aves; order Passeriformes; family Icteridae; genus Agelaius; species Agelaius tricolor. Next base: position 6,038,826 of record NW_027269287.1, on the reverse strand, counting down.
TATTAGCAACTGGTGTGGGCTCTTCAGAGCTTTTTATTCCCTTTGCTCATGTTATTCCCTGCCACTTCCCTGCCTAGTATAGATTTTAGATTGATTTTACCATGTTCAAGTCTTTTTTAAACAGATCTCTACCTTAAACCCTCACTATTTCCAGTTCTGCACTGTCCCACTTTAAAATGTAAAATAATAGGTAAAAATTGCAATATACTGGTGAAATGTTTTAAATCACTGTGAACTCATGAGAACATGCACAAATAAAATGCTTTTACCCTTTTTTAAAAAGCAGCAGGTAAAATCTGGGAAATGGTGATATGTATTTAGGACAGTTTCACATCTTGGACTGGGGAAAGAAGAATGGATGTTTGATTGAAACAACACAAATTCCTCATTGCTAAATTTTGAGGAGCTGTGGTTGTGTAGATCAGCTGCTGGCACTTGGGGACTTCTCTCCTCTAGGAGGCAGACCCTTAAATGCTGAAATGAGGTGGAATGATTTAAACACTAAAAGCTCTGCCATTAGATGTTGCTTCGCAGACAAATTCATTCCTTCAGACCAGAGAGAATTAAGATTGTTCTGTTTTAACAAAGTTCTTATGAGCAAAATTTCTTGTAGCTTGAAATTAAAGAGACCTATTTCCTGGGACTCGATCAGACTTCAAAGCAGCTTTTAGTCTCTCATGCATTACTTTTGATGCAGATTTAGTGGCACATAGTGATATATTTTGGTAACAAAAAGTGCAAATTCAAGCAGAGTATAGCTGGGGAAGATTTTTCTTCTGATAATCCCACCAAATGTGCCCATATCTGTGGCATGAGTGTCAACACTTTACGGTACTGCTGTTGGGTCCAATATTATGCTAGAGTCCCACACAGCAGGAGTATTGCAACTAGATGGTCTTTAAGGTCCCTTCCAACCCAAATCACTCTATAAGTTTGTGATTCTGTGATTCCATGCATGGCCAACTGTGCATGAACACCTTTTATGAGAAAGAGATCCTCATTTGGTTTCTTTACATGATGCATCCACATGCCAGAGGCAAAGGCGTGCACCTACAATGCAGCACATGCCTTCAATGCCTGCCATCTCATGAAACTCCTTTGCAGCTACACAATTAGTGCAATTTACAGAAAACAGACTTTTTAACACCTTTCTGCTGCCACTGTTTTAAAAGTAACAGCCTTAGCAGTGGTATAACCTTACTCTACAGAGGAAGAATACCGGTGTATGCCTAAAAAGAAGAGTAAACCTAGAAGCCTCAGACAGCAAAGCATTTGAACCCATTATCACGTCCACATGAGTAGCCCCAGTGAAATGCTGAGTTCTCCAGATCTAAAACTGTAAAGTTTTGCAGGTTTGTGCGCATCTCTGCATAAAATCTGTGTCTCAACAGCATTTAAAATTTCTTTAGCTCACAGAGGTGAGCTAAGATGAGCTAGGTTTCTTTTGGTGAAGGGGAAATGTTTCTACATCTACTGTTAGAGTTGGAACAAAGTTAATGTAATTGAAAAAATATTAGAAAGTAACTGTTCTATCAAAATGTAGGTTTCTTGCAACTTGGTAATATTTCTGTGAATACCATGAATCCAGGCTTCAGGTACAAGGCACATTGTATTTATGTATACAAATAATAAAACAAAGTGAAGAAATTTCCTTTCATTTCAGGCATGGGGACCTGGGGAAAGGCAGCCTGTGCTTTCTTCTGTGCAACTGAGGAAGAGACAATGAAATCCCAGCACCTAACCAAGTGTTTGAACCCAGATTAGCTTTAGATACCCCACTTCTGCACAATGAAGATAGTGTTTGGGATGTGTCGTGACGCTTTCAGTTTCATCACTACAAGAGTCATAGGAAAATGAATTAAACCTCTCTCATATGAACAGTGTGCTTTAGCATGCAATTTCTTTACCTTATATACAAGTGTGCTCTCATTTGTGCTAAATAACTTAAAGAGAAAGATAAAGTGTTTCTCCTCATACCTCTCTTTGCTACTGCCTTTTACCTGGTTTCACCATTTTACCTGACTTCACACAACTAATTTCTTTATCTTGTGCAAAAATATGAGTTAGAGAATCTGGTTAATTCAAGATTTCACTGATTTTTTAGCCAAATAGCTTGCAGCTCCCAGGATTTACAAGGAAAAACAGCAGTACCTGAGGTCACAACTAAAATTTAATTCAGAACAGTTGTTTTAAGTTCTATTTAAAAAGCTTATAATTAATTTTTTTTTTATTAAAGGAAAAGATATGTTTTTATTCCACTGTTTGGACTGAATTTAAGGAATTTTTATATGATTCTCACAACTTCAGCCAAGCTTAATCACTGTTTTCAACTCAAGCTTGTTGCTCACTGAATCAAAGCACTGTTACTGGAGAAAGTGCAGAGAGCACAGAACTCTTTTACCTTAAGTAAAGTCACAGGTTGGACAAGCAAAAAACATTTTCCAGAATAACTTCAGATACAGGATTGGAATTTTACCTTGGAAATATTTTTGTTACTGTTAATACTGCTTACAACAGGAGAAAGCAGGGTCAAGGAAAGAGACCACTGCTTTCCTTAATCCTAGGAGCTTCCTGCCCTGGGAAGCAATAAGGAGGAAACAGCTAATGTACAGAAATAAAACTGTAGGGTTTGCAATCTGGATATGCATGAAGTTGTTGACTGCTTCTTCCCCTGGTGGTTCTGTTGAAGCCAGTGGAACTTCGAGCGGATGAACATATTCTGACTTTAACTAGAGAAGGTTATATTCTGAGCTTTTTGGATAAGTGCAAATATTTGTCAACCAGATTTTGTGCCCATTTTTGGAAAAGTCATAGAATCAGAAAATATCCTGAGTTTGAAGGGGCCCACAAAATCCAGTTCTGGTCCAGCATAGGGTAGCTCCAAGAATCACCATGAACAATCTTCAAATTATTAAGAAAATTTCTTCACTGAAAGGGTGGTCAAGCACTGGAACAGGCTACCTAGGGCAGTGTTAGAGTTTCCTCATTACTGTAGGTGGTTAAAAAACCTGTAGACTTAGTGCTTAGGGACATGATTTAGTGGTGAACTTGGCAGTGTTAGGTTAATGGTTGGACTTGAGAATCCTAGAGGATTTTTCCATACTTTATGATTGTATGATTCACAAATAAAGTTTGTTAATGCTCTTTCCTTACTATCTAGGAAAACAATCAAAGTCTCATTTGAATTCAGGTAAACTCTTCCCAGTGCCTTCAGGGGTTTTGCTTGAGAAACATTCTTGTCTGAGGAAAACTGGCCTTAAATTCAGCTCCCAAGTTTCTATGTCCCTTCTCTGGGCACATGAATGGGGGTGGATGGTAGTTACCTTACACAGAACATGCCCTTTCTACCTCTCAACCATAAATTACATCCTGTGCAGTGCTGTGAGATTTTTCTTGCAGCAGTAATCTCTAAAATCTGTGATAAGTATGGGGAGGATAAGGTGCACAGTAATTCTCAATTTTAGGTAAAGAGAAAAGGACAGTTTCTAATAAGAAGCATTAAACACTTGCATCCTTTTCTTTCATCCTTCACATCAAAGTGGATTTTTACTTGCTATCAAGTAGTAAAAGATATACAGCCCTAAAAATAGATGACAATTTTTGCCTTCTACATTGGAGGCCAGTTTTCAGAATAGACTTGATTGTATATTTGTACTGAAAATTAATTTTATATTTGGAAAAATAATTACTATATCATATCCAGCTTCTTATAGCCCAGACGAATGAGCTCAAAAATTCTAAATCATTCACAACCAGCTCAGTTTTTTTATTAGAAAAAACAAGACATGTAGAAGGCCAAAAGCTTTTTTTAGTGATTTAAACATATTTTGGCTTAAGAATATTGATTCCCTTAGCTTGCTGTGTGGGTGGTCTAAAGCTATGTCAAAAGATATTGCATTTCCCTCAGAATTTATGCACTCTTCTATAAAAAATAATTATCTCTTCTAGGCAAAGGTAACCTTGCCTAATTTTGTACAGAAAAAAAGCACAGGGTATTAAAATATGTGTTTGTGGAGATAAAACATACATTCTGAAGTCCTTAGAATCTCTCTGATCCTGTCTCTGTCACCAGCAATTTATCTTCCTAATTTATCTATCCAATATCAGGAATTTCTAAATTGCATTAAACAAAGGCGATTATCTATATGATGAAATAATGCTTTCCTTTGAGAATATCTCTCTTTTCCCTGTTCTGTCCACTAATCATTGCAAAGAAGAAGTAAATTGCCTTTTTTTTAATGTGTGGAATGCAGCATTTCCTTCTGTAGGAAGATTTTTTATTTTTGAGGTGTTTTTCAATAAATCTTTCAGATCTGATCTGTGAAAGGCATTGAAGGCTATTCTAAACTCTGAATCTGGAGACTGAAGGGATTTCCACTATGTTGAGAAAGCAGCACAGTGATGCAAGTGTGTGAGTAAACTGAGAATTCCCTGAAAGATTTTTGAAGTAGAGCATTCATCCTCCCTTGATCTTCCAGGTAAAATACACTAATTATGTTTAGCACCCTGAAAAACCATCTCCATGTACAACTCCTCTGCCAGGCAAACCAGCAAGTTGTCCATGATACTGTCCAACTCAGTGATTTTGCAGATTATTTTTCACTCACAAGTAAGAGCATTTCTCATGTTGCAGATTCTCCTGCTTCCCTTTCTTCAGTACTCAGCAGCAGGCCCAGCAGTGGTCAGTGGGAAACCTCCCTCCATCACTGTGTGAACCAGCAGGGATTTGAAAATATCTAAGTGGGCCTCATCCCTGAAGGAGGGCAATTTCAATATTCTTGTGGTATTTCAGTTCAAGTCCTTGCTGCTGTGGTAGTAGGATGCTACATACAATTTTCCTGGGCAAAGTAGATTTTGGGGATTTTTCTTTCCTCCTTCTGAAACAAGTGCACAGTCATCAGCCACTTCTTAAAACCCATTATTCCATCTAACATCTGGAACAAAGTGCTGTTAGGGGAAAGCAGGCTTGAGACAATAACAGCATGAATGCTTCTTTATTCTCAAGTCCAGATAGGCTATGAATGGAATTTCTTTTTTTTGAAAATACACTTAGGAAAACAAGGAGAAAATATAACCAAAGAAATCTTTTTCTGCCCTTTAGTATACTTTATTTTATGTATGTATGTATACATGTTAAAAAATATAAAAGAAAGGAACTTACTGAAGAAAAAATGATGATTATTTAACCACAAACTGGGGCTTGATTAGGTTAATATTATTATCCTTAATTATTAACATACATATATACATGAATAACTCATTGCCTGCTAAAATGTCTGAAATTATTAAGAATTTTATTGTAAGACAGCTTTAGAAAATGTGATGCATTAAGTGAAATACTGTATTAGAGAATAAAAGACAAAGAGATAAAAGTCTTAAAACAATAGACCAATTGATCCTTACAAAGGATCCTTACACATGGAACTCTAGAACAAGTATATGGTAAGGGTAGTGTAAATGGAAACTTTCTGGATGTAATAATGGTTCTTAACATTTTATGCATGCTGTACCTAGTAGTTGTGGATTTTTTTTATTATAGGCAAACAAATATATTTGGCTTTGAGCAATGAGATTAAGGAGAATTACCTAAAAGGTTACTATTCACATCAGGTGACTATTTTAATTGACAGATAGAAAAAGTGTACTTCTTTTCTTTAGTATGTGAGATTATATCAAAACAGGTTATTTTTTTCCATCTATAAATGTAGATATTGGGGACTGGGGAGTGCTTTCGTGTACTAATGAATAAAACAACCTATATATGTGCCTTGTACCAGGGCAATAATGAAACTTTTCATGCCAAATCTTGAGACTTTACTCATCAATAAGGTCAAAGAGAGTGTTGCCCAAAAAGGAATTAGGAGATAAACCCACAGAAACTTACATTTGTAGAACTCAGAAGGCTATTTTCCCTATTGAAATGTTTGTAGAAAATGTTCTTCTATTTTCAAGATTTGTCTGAAAATAGATTTTATTTGAAAAGAAGGCCATGACTTTGCCTTTTGAGCTGAGAAGGAATTTCCTTGTGAAAACAAATGTCTCATTGAGAAGAAGAATGATTCCTTTTAGCCTAAGTCTTTTCTTTCACTTTTGGCATTACAGTGCTTTTTCTCTCAGTTTCTGTTTCTTTAGAGCAGAGGTGGGATTCAGGGGCTGGAGAGTGGGAGCAAACGGGAAATGGAGGAGTGAGGCAGGTGAAGGACTATGAGTGAAGATGAAACTTCTTTCCAAAGCCCTCAACCTTCCATCTGCTTATCCTTAAAACCATAAGTATGGCTTGCTAGCTGATTTAATGCTTCATGTTTTTTGGGATGCGGTGAGAGACTGACATGATAACTGGCAATGACTCAAAGAGTTGGCCATTTGCAAAGGCAAAGTGTGCTTTTCTGGGGCAAGGTTTGCACCTCCCCAAACAAAAATGGAAGAGGAGAGGTTTTTGTACGTGGTGGTGAAACCTTTGATCTGTGTAAGACAGACAGGGTGAGCACTGGAGCCTCTGGATTTTGAACCACATAAAGGAGGAGACTGATAAGAAGCAGACCCTGCTGAGGTGGGGTAGTGCTTTTTATCATGCCAATGTCCTCCCTTACACAACTGGCTCGATTGTAAAACTCTCCCCCTCACCCTCCAGCTCCAGAAAAGGTCACATTCACAGGAAGGCTGGAGGTTAATTAATCTCTTTTGATGGGGCATAGCTGGCTCAACTACACGGATGACACAGGCAGTTGTCATCTCTTAGAAAGGCTCATAAATCATCAAATACCCCCAGAGTACCCCCCAGACTTTCCTCCTGAGGTCTGCCACCAGAGGACTGCACAAGTGTTATAACAGAAACACAGTGCTGAAATAGACAGTGTGATACTTCTTCTTCCCACCCAGGGGAGGTATATTCCACCTAAGCCTAAATGTACATTAATACATTAACAATTGATCTTTGTGTTTCATAGGCTTTTTGCAGCCCTTGACAGATAAAGACTGTGGCCATCACCTCTACAAATGGACACTGAAATTGCAACAAATAAATCTTGTCACTGAATCCACAGGTGGTGATATATTTCCTGTCCTCTATCTACTCTTCTCATATCCTTTCTTTCTTTTTCTTTCTTTTCCTAATATATTCTCTTAATTTTCTTACTTTTATACTGCTATATTTCTATAGATAATAAAAATAGCCAAAATGGTTACATACCACCCTTCCGTCACAAGCAAATTGTGCTAAAATAAACCTTACATATATGTATATGTAAACACTGGTCATTCAGTGTGTTTCACTCTAATCTACCCCAAGGTATCTACTACAAAGAACTTCTGTAACCTCACCTTCAAGGCAGGTTGTAATATATGGCTGGGCCAGCCCTGTGGGATGGGCTGCAGGTCCTTTAGCAGTAGCTCTGGAATTTCTTGGTCCAAGGAGAAGGGCAGATTTCTCAGGTAGACCCCTGAGAGCAGCAGTTTTGCTGCAGAAAATTTGTTTTTGAATGTGGACACTGATTCCTTGGAGAGGAGATTTAGGAAAAAGAAATGAAAAAGATTAATTTGTGCATGAACTCTCACAGCAATAATGAGTACTTCAGAGTTGTCCTGCACAGGATTCATCTACAGGAGATAAAAGACTCTGCACTACTAACATTGGTATTTCAGAAAAGCCCTGTATTTTTACTTGTATTGTTTAAGTCTAAAATTATCCTCTGCTGTCACTGTAAATTTATAGATGTCTGTCTATTAATATACGAATATACCTATCAGTCTTTATGACTTACATACCTACAAAATCATTCTCTAAATAATTTTCCACATTTCAAGTCAAACAATTTCTATTGCTGGAATTTGAAGTAAATACTAGTTTGTTGTCTTTTTTTTTTCCTTTCTCTAGTTCAATATCTGTTTTGGAAAGTGATAGATACCTAAAGAAATAAAACTCCCTCTGATTCTATATTTTAAATGGAAGTATCTAGAAACAGCATGATCTCAACAAAATTTCCATTTGTTTTCCTTCTCTCTGCAGATAAATTAAACACCAGACAACTCAGCTCCATTGCTGCTTATTTTGACCCACACAGAATGTACCTTTAAAATTTCCTTTACTTTTTAGATTATCAGCTACTGGGCTCTCATTTAAATTTCAAATGCCTTTTGATCCTCCAGTTTTTGAGTCACATTTTTTTTGCTTTATCCAGACAACCTTTGGTTCCACGTGTGCCAGATGTTTGCTTTTCTAGCACGTCACTTTGTATCTTTCTTCCCTAGTGCTCACTCCACAGCCTATTTTATGCATCTCCCTCCCTGTGTGCTTGCACTGCATTTTGATATATTGTCAGTGTTTTTGTGAACTTAAATAAACCCATTTTCAGTGTCAGAACTTCTCCTATGATATGACTGTGGTCCAGACCTTACCTTTGCATGTGAATGCCTTCAGATCCTTTCACTGTCAACAGGAGCTTAATATGTATTTTTAACCCATGCTTTTCTTCTGAGACTTCATTTAGTAAAAAATCTAGATCTACATACACTTTGCCACTATCTGCATGCAATAATCTAGAATATGCGTGGCATTTGGATTTTCTGCAGGAGTACATCAGCACATGCCCGCATGCTTTATTTGCAGCCTAATGAAGTTGAATAGGAAGTAAAAGTACTTTTCCTGCCCATATCAAGAAGCCTTTCTTCAGGTGGAACACACAGAAAAGTAATTGCATCTTTTGCTGCATAAGGATTTACTCACTTTGGCTGGTTCTATTTGCATAAATTATAAGATTTAGAGAATACAAGAGATTGGATTTGAGCATTACAGATTTATGTTATAAATCTCTTATGATGATTTCAGAACTCAAACATAGTAATGTTGGTGATTTTGGTTCAAGTGGTAAGATTTCAAGACTTTAGATGTAGTTTCTACCACAAGGAACCCCAACCCAACTCAACCAAGAAAAACATCCACATGAATTAAGAAAGAGAAAGAAGTTATTTCTTGGTCTAAAAATCTTTTCGGCATGCAGTAGAAGCAAACACTTTGGAAATACCTTGCTCATAAATCTGAGTTTATCTTTGTGGGTCACTATGTAAAAGTGACCTCTTCCCATGCATAACTGTTTCTTATATCTTTCCCTGGCATGCTTTCCTTCAACAACCAGCTATTTTGCAGTCTATTTTGTTTGCAGTTGATCCCTATTGAACTCTTGAACCCATATAACCCATATAACTTCACCCTACTATGAACACAACACCCTGGACAGGCCTCACAAGTTGGGCACATAGAGCAACTTTCTCAGTCTTGCCATTTGTGCTCAAACTAAAAGTTCTCACTGATATTACCTTTACACCTCTCAATCACCTTCCAGTTCTATATTTATTTTTCTTTTATGAGATACTTTCCTGTGATTTAAGATCCCACAGAATAAATGGGGAGATCAGTAATATTCTCTCACTGAGAAAAAGTTCTCAACAGTCTGTTACACAGTTTTAATTATTGTCAAGGAGAGGAGACTAGAAGAAAAACATATTCACATTCAGACAGGATACAAAAGTCCTTTTAACATTAAATTATTACATTAGACATATTGAAAGTTAAAATTGCTTTTTTGAGGCTCATGTAGCTGATGGTACAAAAGATAATGAGACTGTGGAAGTCAATACTAAGAAAATTTCACTATGAGTAACATAAGACAAACAGTGCAAATATTCTGGTCCTGCACAAGATATAACGTAATATTCAAGAATAGCTCTACAATTGTATTTTGTGTTTTGGAGAGGTGCCAGAGAGGTTTTTAAACTATTGAAGTTTTGCCTCCTCATTTCCTTTCTTTGCAATATACAGTTTATTCCTGTGCTTTTTTTGATCTTTAAACAACAAAACAAATATGAAAAATAGCATAGGGGCACAGTTGGGTACAAAAGAACTATGTTTGCTAAAAATATACAAACATCCAAGGCCTGGTTATACATATATATTATTGCTCTGGCTGTTTTCTGGTGGCTCTGGATTGATGAGTACAGTGAACAATCTAGAAAGTTTGCAAGCTATTTAAGGGGAAGCTACTCTCTGCATATACACTGTACTGAGAAAACCAAACATCTGGGACTGTTATAGTTAAATGGGATTTTTTTCTCACACATGAACCATGTCTTTCTTATATTATCTATCTATGAGACATGCATACACACAAACATGCACACACATGCACGTATTTTATGCATACCCTGTTGAGGAGCATCAGAGGAACAGATCGTAGGCATGGCTATCTGAACTTTGTGTGATAAAATTCAAGATTTTCCCAGAAATCCAGCTTTTCTTATGATCTCTCACTATGAGTAAAATGCAATTGTCACCAAGATTACATTAATAAGATCACAAAGTTAGGCACTTGAAAATGAGAAAATAACATAAAAAGGTGCCTGAGCTTTATTATTTACTTTTAAATTTTATGATCACATCCCAGTTTTTTCAAAGATGACTATCTCATTCAGTTACTGGAATCATTGCTGATTAATTATGAGTTATCTGATATTTTGCTTTCTTTCCTATCAGCCTTTGCTTTGTTTAAAGCTTTGTTCTAAACCACTGTAATTTATTTATTAACATTTTCTTGTGTGGATCTCATTACCACTTCATGAAAAAGAAGTGGTATAAAAAGCTGTAACTAATAATCCCACATAAACACATATTAAAAAGAAGATGCCACGGCAGATATGCTGTTTCCTGTTGTTTTAGTGCCTTTGGTTTTACATAGCAGTACAAAGAGCTTGCACAGAATTTCTTTATGTTTTCTTTCTGGTCCCTTGAGCTGTGAAATAGGCTTTTGATTTTATATAAATTTGGGTACAGTTTCCCAGAAACAGTCAAAGTCATACATGTGATTCAAATGCCAACCTTTGTCAAATTTCAATTACATTCCCTAGAAGCTGACAAATTCAACCATTTTTTCATTAACCCAATCTCAGATATGGCTAATGAAATATTCTGAAATATTCTGAAATATTCCCAAATTCCAACATAAGGTTTAGAAGAGTTTCACTCAGACGATTAAATTTTTAAAGATTTTAAACAGTAAAACTGACAGCTTGACAGTGGAAAATGTCAATAAACCAAAGTAGAGCATCACTGTAGAATAGGTGGTTTTATAGTCAACCTGCAAAACTAAAAATTAGCCCTTAAAGGGATTTAATGTCTTAGAGAACAAATGTCTTAGATTTGATTATTTGCACCCTTAGACTTTTCCCTGAGCTCATTCCCATGCTCTGACTCTGCTGTTGTAAGTCAAATGGCTGAGAAAAGACAGGACTTGACTCCAATCATTGTTGCACATCTGTGTTTTATTATATGCTTTATAAGTCTACACTCAGAGTTGCACTGCATCAAAAGATTAATGGTTATGGTTTTAAGATTGCATACACTGAATTACTTTGTTCTGTAGTGCTGGTACAGCATCTCTGTCTGGCCACCTCAGAGTTTGTGTGTATCTCTTGGGAGTATTTCACAGTATAAAAATAAAATAAGAAACAAGCACAGAAGGGAATCAATACTCTACATGATCGTGGGTCCTTATGTATATTGTGTATTCAATATTGTATATATTGAATCTCTAATTCAACAAACTAGGAAAGAGTAAGGACTACTGATTGTCAAATCTGATTCCTCTGGCAGATTTTATTTCCACAGCTTCCTGATTCTAAAATTAAGTGAACAATGTAGGATAAATTTTCTTGCTCAAATTAACTTATCAGACTTTGGTTTTGAGTAGGTTTTTAATGATAGAGTGGCAAATAGCTTACACTTAACATGGAATATCGATGTGTCATTCAATAAAAAAGTGTTTCAAGTTTTAAGAAGATTAAGGGTGGCGCATGAAAACTTTGATTCCAGATAGAAAAACAGAGATGCAAAATCTTTTAATAGCAAAAATATGGAACAAGACTTTATTTCTTGGGAAAAAAAGAAAAAAATTAGGAAGGATGGTTTTATTTATACACGTGAAAAAATTTATTTTTTCAGGTGAGCTTCTAGTGTTATATGAACACATATAGTGGTGTGCTTTGGTGGTTTGCAGAGCCATGAAGCCTTTCAATTACTTCAAGGTGGATGTAAACTGTAGCTCTCAGGAGGCGTTTCAGCCCTAGAGAGCTTTATTTCATTCAGTTAATAAAATACAGTTAATACATAGATGATAAGTCATTGTGCCTTTAAAGAAGGTTACGTATAGATACTGAAATCACTGTGGGGTATAACTTAAAGAACCCAAAACATCTGACTTCACTGTATTAATAGGATCTCAGGCCATTTACTGGACTAAGTAATTTGACCTACAAGAACAAGATTTCATCAGTTTACCTTAGTGGTTTTTTACTCTGAGGTCTGAAATTCTGTTGCAGAATTTTAAATAACAAAATTAAGAAAATTTGCAGTTCACGTGTACATTCCACTGTTAACAACTATGGGAGGTGACTTTTGAGATTCACATGCCTCCTAATTTACTGCTTTCATTCATCCCCATCCTGAAGTTTCCTTCCAGCTATTGAATATACAGAGGGTACAATTAACAAAGTGTTTTGTGACAGATTGCCAAGAGAAAGGCATATCTGCTGAGGAGCAGTTATTGAATTTACAGACATAAATGACATGAAATTGTTTTCTGCAACACGTAAGCAGAAAACCATAGATAATTTCACATTCTCCATCCAATTTCTTATATTCCTTAATTCCTTTCAGTTTTAATATTTCTTATTCAAAGTCTCATCCTAATGAGCCCTGCCATGTATACAGGTTTCTTAATTTAAGGTATACCAAATTTTTTAGAGAATGTTATGCTCACTTGACACCACAGAGAAAAACTTTTCTTTTTCAAGAAAAGTAAGACCTGGTTTCACATCTATTCACCTGGTTTTGTGTGACCATCATTGTTATATTGACCATAATTTGCAATACAGACATCTCAGAAAGGTTCCATTGAGGCATGAGGGGGATATTTGATGTGTGGTAGAAGAAGACATGGGGATGGTCATAAGTGAATGCCCTCTGTGGAAGTCAAATTTCCATTCCTCACACATTAGCAGACTAATTTCTCACTGCATTTACTAAGGCAGTGAAATTTGAGCTCAACAGAAGCATCTTACTGTAGGACAGATGACATGGCACTTAGAGCACTGTGCTGTGGTGCCTTGAGGACATTCACACCACAAAATGTCCCATCCAAATCCCCTCCTATTGCTAATGAGAGTGCGTCCTGACCCACTGTGTCCTGCTTGCTGAAAAGGGATGCTTTCCTGTGGACCATTCACTCAAAGATGAACTCAATCATCTTTGTGGATTCCTTCTAACTCAGAATATTCTGTAATTCTGTGACTGCATTTCTAATTTCTCCATGTTCTGTGTGACCTTTAGGTTGGGAGACAATGGCTCAATCCCTGGCTGTGTCAGAGCTCACCTGAGAGATCTGAGGAGTTGTGCTCTAACATTTGATATCTAAAATAGTGATAACAGCATTTTCCTCCCTCAGAGGAATTCAGTGATGATAAATCCACGAAAGACATCAGATTTTTTCTAGTACTGTAGAAGCAGATAAGTTTCAAAAACAGATTAAGAGATGAGAGGTTTTTCCTATTTTTCTTTTATTTTTTTTTGTTTGTTTGGTTGGGTTTTGTGTTTTTGGTTTTTTTTTTGTTTGTTTGCTTGTTCGGGGATTTTTGGGGTTTTTTTAATAAGTTCCATAATGGTGAAGCATTCAAACCTAAACCTTCAGAATCTCAGTTTTCTTTCAGAAAATCAAAATAAAGTAGTAACACATTTTGCCTCTAATAAAACCTCACTTTTCCTCCACTTTAATTCCATTCTCCTTTCTTTTTCTGATATGTACTATAACATGATATGGAAAGAAGATTCAGAAACCAAATAATTTCAAATAAGAATATAATCTTTTTAAAGGAAGCCTTGATTTATAAAGCCAACTCCCTGAGGTACAGACAGGTTTATCATTCTGCTATGAATGTCTGAGTGCATAATGGAATGCAGACTCTAATTTCTATAATGTGTTTGGATGATGCATTGCTCATTGAGAACTGAAGTGAAGAAAAAGAAGAAATCTCAAACAAATTCTTCTGAAATTTTGATCTTCTAATACATTATTCAGGAATTCAGATAAGAAGCAAAAAATGCTGTCCAACTTTTGAAGTATAAAAAGGGTTCAGAAATTAATATTTTACAGTGATTTAATCTGTAATAATAAAGTTGCTTTTGTCTTTAGGCATTTACAAGTACCAACAGAAATGCAGATGCCCAATTATTGACACTGGACTCAGCTTTTCTTGATAAATTGAAATTATTATGAAATCCATAACTTTTCATGATAAATAGAATTTATTTATTATTATGATATTTTTATGTTTGACTTACAAAGTACATAGACACTAGCCAGGTCTAAATAAAGATTAGAAAGGTTTGGTATGACACTTAATTGAATGCACATTTTGGAGGCTGTATTTTCCCACTGAAATGATATATACAAGTAAATCTTGATTATGACTGGATTTACACCCGCTATTAGAAGCCCATCCAGATAGCTTCTTCCATTTTTTTCCTTTCTTTTTAAGTGCTGAAATGTTTAAGCTTTTACAAACAAAAGAAAGTAACTGGTTTTAATTAAAGCACAGCTAGGACGTAAAATGTTTGTCTTATAAAAGTGTTAGGAAAGACTATTGCAATGCATATACACTATTCTTTTGTTTCTAGCTCTTGTGATATTACCACAAGAGAGGTCATATTTGATGTTTTTCTTGAAAACGAAAGTTCTGCATATCATTTAGTATTTTAACATCAGTTTTGCTTATAAACAAAAAGTACATACTACTCATGTTAGATGAGAATTTGAAATTTTTTGACCTAATGTGTACCTTAAAAGATGAAAAAGCCAGAAGATAGAGGAGAAAAACAAGAACTCTTTTTTTTTTTTTAATCCTTATTTTGAGGCTATCTCATGATTTATGAGGCCTGATTTATAACTTTGGAATGTCTGGGTTTTGCCGTACTGCCTTCATTTAAATGATCTCATCATTCATGAGTAGGTCACTTCTTTTAGTCTGCTGCTGTCCTTAAAAGAAATAGTTAACAACAACAATAAAACCAACCACAACAACAAAAATTTTAAAATAAATACTCTTGCTCAATGAAAAATTGGATCTCCAGGAAAATATCATTGTGATGGGGAAAATACTAGCTTTATGCAGGCAAGAGCATCTTGAATACACTCGGCCACTGGTGAGTAGGGTGCAAAGACTACAGCCATGGTGTGGGAGCTGGAGAAGTATGGACAGAGTAGCACTGTCCTGAGAGAAGCAGCTCTTCTTTGGACTGCTGCAAAATACCCCAGATGCAGAACAGATTTGACACAAGGGTCATGCTTGGCCTTCCTAAATAACAGAGTTAAAAAAAAATTTCACATACTCCATCACACAATGCAATGTTCATATCTTGTCTCTTGGGAAAAAAACTATTTAATTAGGAATGGTCAAAGTAAAATCTGGAAACTGCAAGATATTTCTTGCTTTGCTTCCTTCTGTATTTTGCTCTCCCATTCCTCTCTACCTCACCCCTGACAACTGACTAGGGATGACTGATGTCAACTAGGGAGTTGACAGTTCTACCCTGAAAGTTAAACTGGTATAAAACTGAAATAAATCTAATGTCCATTGGTTTAGAGGTCTGCATTTGGAAACAGTCTTAGAAATGAACTGTAACTACAACTATCCCCCCCATTAATTTTACTGTTTTTCTGGTTTATTGTAAAGAATTAGCAGGACTCTAGACATGACACATTGTCTTATTCTTCTGTGCCGTGCTTTAAAATACTGTTGCTTGCCCACCTGGCTCACACCTGTAATCAATGGAAAATCTTTCTATAGAAAAACAGACAGGTCTGTTGCACCCCAGAAAGAAGAGAGCTCTCATATCCATTACTGTGCAAGGAGATTTCCTTGCACATTCATGCCCAAATCAATTCTTTATCTGTGGTTTGGAAATTTTTGATCTTGGTAGAGCCTGGAGGAGAAAGGAGGAAGGAAAAAAAAGAAAAAAAAAAAAAGAATGGACAGAAAAAAAGAAAAAAAATTAAGAAAAAGAAGGAAAAGACATAAGGAAAAAAATAAAAATGATGGTGCTCTTCCTGCTTGAGCTAGCAATGTGGTTAGACAGCATTTAAAAGTTAAATGAAAATAGAGAATCGTGGATATGCATATCTATACTTAGATTAAATGATTCTCTAGTATACTAGTCCAGAAGATTTTGTGAAAGTTATTTGTATTTATTGCTACGATGTCATGAAAAACCTCACAACCTAGGAAATTATCCATAAATTGGAAAAAAGAAAAGGATAATTAATAGGTCTGAGAGAACAGATTGAACAACTCAGGCCTTCATGGTGTTGAAAAAACCTTGAGATTGTTGCCTCCTTGTCTTGTCCTGAGGTAGAAGAGATGAATAACAGGCTCTCTCCTTTCACTCCAGAAACTGCTGGCTTTAAGCCGTAAGTCCAAAAGAACATCCTAACCACTGGGTAATATGTTTGCCAGAAAGACATCTTTATAAAGAAGCTTGCCTCTAGAAAGTATTATTCGCTCAAGTATTATTTACTTTAAGATATGGCCATATATATTGTATTACCTCTCCCCTTAAAATTAGACAAGAATTCTAGGACAATTAGCAGTAGAAAAACTGTGCAATAAAGTTTTGTTTTTTTTTTTTTTAAATCGTTTTGTAATTGTGTTACTTATTTTTTGTCCTTTTAGAACTTTGCACATCATCTGCTTTGTATTATGTGTTTTTTGTTGCATGGAAAATGTAGTTACACTGAGCTGGTACAGAAATTATATGATATTAGGATAGTAAGAATTGTTGTTTTCAACAGATACAGGAAAATCTGAACAAACTTGGAGCTTTCAGGCTAGTATCCCCTCTTCAACTTTCTGGTTTTAATCTCATTACTGAAAAAAAATTAATGTTTAATGTGAAGTAAGTGGTTCTGGACTATAGCCAAGTGCTGATCTTCTGGTTTGCAGATGATGTATAATTGTTAGCTATTTCAAAAGAAAAAAAAATACCATTTTCCATATGAAGGTAATGCTTTGTGAGAGGAAGGTTTATTACTTCTAAATTTATTGTTACATTGATTTACTGGGTTTTGAGCATACATTTTCTCTTAATTGGTTGTTCTTGTCTTGAATGATGAACTACTTAATCTAAGATAGGATTGAGGCAGTTCTTCTCACCTGTACCATCTTACCCTTTCCTCCTGCTTACAGTGTGTAGGTTCCTGCAAGACAAGGAAAAGCAAACGTATCCCAGATGTGTTTACTTTCCAATGATGCTGCATCAAGACATGGCCCCTGTTTGGACCTTTGTTAGTGAAGCAGCATAGTTCAGCACACAGCCTGAAAACTATCTCTGATTTGAGCATGGCTTGGGTGGCAACTCATGCTACAACTGTTCTTGGATCCCAGTAGCAGCATCCATGCATACTCTGCTGAGCAAACCCTTAAATGGAAAAAAAAAGAAGCAAAACCAGGTCCATATAGTCTGCTTATATAGCCCTAGAGATTCAGATAAAGAAAAACAAACATAACCTTTTCAGCTGTTCGTCACAAGGGAAAAAGAAAATGAAACATTTGATTATAATTGTTTTAATGAGCTTTGATTCAAAATTAAGCCATAATGGTCTAGCTAAAAAATATTCTGTTAATGAGCTTATATTTCTATCAAAGTGTACAAGATGCAAAATTCTCTGAGGATAAAATTAAATAGCAAGAAATATTTATTTGCTGATTAATAAAATCCTGCTTATTCTTTGAAAAAAAGATTACTAACAGTAGTATCAGTAGCAGCATGAGTGATGGCAGTAAGACTGGTAGGAGCACAGTAATTATAATCTAACTGGATGGTCTATTTTTGGTTGCTCCTTGAAGTTAGAGAACTGATAACAAGCATACCTACTCCTGCAGGCCTAAAATCTGATCTTAGCCATGTAAAACTCAGACTTGACTGTAGGTCACCTTTAAATGTTGTAATTGTCTTTCCATTAATTTATTTTTTATTTTAAAGTGCTGTTTTTAAGAAAGATGCACAGGACACCTACAGTAGTATATGTTGCAAAAAAGAAGAGAAAGAAAAAAAAAATAGAAAGAAAAGGAGACGTTGCATGGAATGTGCTAACTAGAGGAAGCATAGTGTGCACTATGAGTGAAAAGCACTAGTTGATTACTGAACAGTTAGAAGAAAGTGTTCCTGTGTACATGATGTTTTATGGCATTATACACTCTGGAATGCAGTTTTCCATGACACATACTCTAGTCAATAATAAAGCTGCCTCCATTAATGTTTCCCTGTTCCTGTGCTGCAGGGGCTAATAGAATATGAGGATGCAGGAATATATTTCATTCTGACTTAGACTATTTTTATTCTGATTCAAATTTAATTATTTCAAAATCTGAATACAAATGCCTCCCTTAGATTTCCATGTCAAGAAATTTCTGAGCATTGTCTTGTGCATTACCTCTTCTCTTCAGAGCAACTACTAATTCTCATGTCAGTTAATTTGACTAATCAGGCTCTGGTTAAACAATGCAACTTGTCTTATGCAAAGAGACAGCTAAAATATGTTGTTTGTAGTTTCTGTTTCAAAAGGAAAAAAAAAACCCCAACATTAGCAGAACGGATTTCAAGACCAACTCTTAATTACATTACAAAACAAAAATTTAATTAATGAAATGCAAGGAGAAAGCAAAATTATATGCAGGGCTATATGAAAACAGTAATGTTACGGAGTTATTAGCTGTAAATACATAAGGAAGGCTGGATTACACAGATAGGAAAAACCTACAAAACATTATATAAGAGGAAAAAGTATTAAATTGACTAAGTTTCATTAGATCCTGAGTCCCCATAATAAAAAAAAGAAGTTACCATGTTACCAATGTGGGTGTGTAGATTTGTGATAGCCTGGTTTTTTGGCAGCGGTGGAAGGCCACAGAAGTTGCTTCTGTGAGAAGCTGCTAGGAGCTTCCTCTGAGTCCAACAGTGCCAGTCTCTGATGGCTCTGAAGATGGACATGCTGCTGGCCCAGTTAGAGAGGTTGGTAAGGTCTCTGTGATGATGTATTTAAGAAGAAAATCAACACCATGCAGGCACAGTTTTTTCTAAGGGTGGAGAGGCGCCATTGCTAGGGCCATCCCAGCACAGCCCGTGGTACTGCACCACTGTGGCCACTGCCATCTCAGGCCGCAGTGAGTCTTGCCTGCCTGGCCACCCCTAGCCAGCTGTGCCATGGGCAGAAGGGCAGGGGAAGCGGCAGCTTCCCCTTCCCAGCACCCAGCTTGAAGAGAGGCATTACATAGTGCCAGTGCCACAGCAGCCACCACTGCCCTCACAATGGTGTTGGGGCCGCCTGGCTGGCGGTTGAAACATGGCAATTGATTCCCCACCTCAGATCCTAATGAGATCAACTTGGTGCCACAGGATCCTCCAAGAATCTTTGAATTGGTAGAACTTGTTGGCAGTGATACCTACACGCAGCAGTTTTTCTTCTAATATGAGAAAAGGAGGAAGAGAGGGTGTGTTAGGGAGAACAACACAGTGGCACCAAGGTCAGTGGAGAAGGAGGGGGAAGAAGTGCTCCAAGAGTTGAAGCCAAGACTCCTCTGCAAGCTGTGGTGAGGACTCTGGTGAAGCAGCTGTCCCTCTGCAGCCCATGAAGTCCACAGGGGATGCAGAGATCTATTTGCGGCCCATGTGAAAAGTGCTCATGCCAGAGTGAGTGGATGCTGTAGAAAGCTGTAATCTAGTGGGAGAACCAAGGAGAGAGAGAGAGAGCCCTGCTTCCAGGGATAGAGCGAGTGAGAGAGAGAGAGACCCTGCTTCCAAAATAAAGCAACCTATTATTTAGAGGAGTGCACGCCATGGTTGAGTGACCCACAAAGCAGCAGTTTTGGGAAGACTGTTTGCCCATGGCAAAGACTCACTTTATATCAGTTTTGGCAGGACTGCTCCTTGTGAAATTAGAGCCATGCTGGAGAAATGCTTGTGGAACTGTCTTCTATGGGAAGGACCCCACAGCATAGCAGAGGAAGGACTCCTCTCCCTGAGCAAACAGAAGATCTCGAGTGACGAACTGACCAAAACCCCCACGCTGTGTGTACCTGTACTATCAATGGGAAGAAGGGAGGGGCTAGGGGAAAAAGATGTTTTAAAGGCTCTTTTTACTTCTCATTGTCATCCTCTGCTGTTAATAATAAATTTACTTTATACCATTACATTTGAACCTGTTTTGCCCCCTTAGAGTGTTTTCTCCCAGTTGTCACCTCAACTCATGAACCCTTCATTAATTTTTTTCCCTCTCCTCTGGCCAGATGAGAACAAGAAAGGGTGAGTGAATAGCTTTTGTGGTTTCCTGGTCTTTGGCCAGTGTCAAACAACTGTTGTTTTGTGGTCTCTTGCCTTAAATTTCTTTCCAAAGATATACTTCTTTATTGATATAAATGCATAAATTTACAATAAGAATTACTTTCAGGAAGGAAAGCAGACCTTAGGGCTGTTCCAGGCTTCTTAAGAGAAGACTCACTTGCAGGTAAGCTTTTTGACAACCTGCTGGGCTTAACTCTTCCTTAATTACCATCTTTTGCTTTGCAATGTCTGTTCCTGTTCATTCCTTGTTGGAGAGGAACTTTGAGGTTTTTTGTTTTGTTTTACTTTTTGTGTGTACATCCATATCACCTTCAATACTTCTTCCCTCCACCCCAGAACATGTTGTCAAGACTATTTCTGCCCTCAGATTTAACCATCATTTAAATAAATACCAAACTGCGTCTAGAGTGATAATTCTACTTAGGGATGGATAGACTTTGACAAGCTTAAATCCTGAAAGGTACATTAAATGGTCCTCTTTAAACTGCATATTGCCATGGTTACATCCTTTTGCAGCTCAGGTGAGGATGAGGGCCAATTATCAAGTTTTGTTTGCTTGATTTTAAGCAGTTTGTTACCTGGATACTCAATAAATAAGAAATCTGAAAAAAGACTAGTTTTCTTCTCTCTTAACTGAGGGAAAGAGAAAACAGTCATACCTGCAAGTTAAAAAAATCCAACAAAATTCAGATTCTTAGTTATGGGGTGAAAGTACTTCTCAACTATTTGTTTTAGGGAGGCTTGGTGGAGAGGCCTGCAAACAGATTTTGCATGAGCATGAAAAAGCAATTGGTCACATAATATAACTAAATCATGGACAGGTGGAGAGCTAGTGTTACAAGATACCGTTTTTCAAAATTATTTTGATAGTAAGAGTGTTTTTCTGTGGGAATCACTTGGTACTTAGTTAATGAAAGAAAAGATCCTTTCTTCTGGGTTGAGGCACAGTGATTCTTAACTGGTGTCACTACTTCTGCTTTTTAAAGATATTCAGGGCATGTTGTGTAGGTATCCTGTTCCTGTGCTTAATCAGAAGCTTTGGCAAAAAGCTGAAGATGGAAGAGTGAAGTGAGGTGGAGAAAGCAACTCAAAAGAGGACAAAGTTAAAATATTATCCTGTCAGTATCCCTAATAGTTTATGTGGCAATTATAAAACAGTAATTTAATTTTTATCTGGGTTCCTTTCTATTCATTTAGTCATGTTATTGAAGTTTGAGATTAAGCTTAAATATATGAATGCATTGCAATAATAAATTTATAACAGGATATTTAAAAAGCAAAGATTTGAATGACACAAATAAACTCAGTGTAGCAGAGATGCTACACTGCTACAGCAGTCAAAAATGACTGCTAGAACCTTGTTAATTAAAAAAACAAATCCAAAACAACAAACCACCAGCCTGGAATGCAACCAGCACAGAAGGTGTTTCATATTAACTTAAGCTTAACTTGAAACTATTGATATTATTTTAACCAATCTTTAAAAAGGTTAAGAACAACTAGTTTAAAGAAGATTAAAATGTAAGCTAGCCATTTGTAACATGGAAAAAACTTATATGTTAAAAGGGACACATTTTTAAAATGCACCTAAAATTTGAACTGGTTTTCCTTCATCTCTATTTCACCAGGCATTTCCCCAAATAGCTTGAAAAAATACGTTTAGACTGCATGGCCTTCAGATTTGCAATTGTTTTTTTCTTAGTTAATAGGACACATCTGTCTTAACAAAGCAAGGATCTGACATTTTAAGGCAAAATCCATTGATTCTTCCTTTCTCAAATGGAAAATGTTCCTCCTTAAGAACAACTAGTTTGCAATTAGCTTAAATTACAAACAAGAATCAAATAACATCATTTTCCTTTGTAAATTGCATGAAATTGATAGAGACCCAGGCTACTAGTACAAGGTAAAACTCTGCATGTGCCAGGTGAGTAAGTCAGTGAAAATGTGATAAAAGACATATGTGAGTGGTCGGATTTTGCAATTGTTATTTTTTCTATAATCCCGATTGGCAATTTATTATAAAAATAAAAAAGTAAAAAAAAATATTATCAGTCCTAGCCCTGTAATCTTCCTTTTGGATAGGTAGAAAATGTGAGACAGAAAATCTGCTGAAGTGTTAATACAAATAATTGTAGTTTCTGGCAGTTCATTTTTGGAAGCAGGCATTTTGAAGCCTGCTTCCAGGAAGCACAAGAGCCCTGCTAAGACATTTGGGAAAGGTGAGAAGAGAAAGGGTACCTGAAGGGGAGGCATAGGTACTCAGGAAAGGGGAACAGCCTCACCAAACTTAAGGATACATCAAGTGTGTGGTCACTTTAGGGAAATTTTCTCAGAGGTGTAGCTCTCCAAGACATAAAATTTCAAAATGAGTAAAGTTTTTCCCACTTTTACTTTCAGTCTTGTGGAGCACAGAGGTTTCTCCTCTGTGGTGCATGTCCCTGCAGAACCCATCTGAACAAGCCCGCTGCAGTAAGAAATGCTATTTTTTTCTTTTGGGCAACAGTGACAGAGGAAACAGAAACAGCTGATGAATCACTGAGAAAGCAAAGGGAAGAGGATGGGAATAGCCTACCCAAGAGTGACATGAGAGCAGACACACAGGAAGGACAGGAAAGATCTTGAGCAGCACGTGGGGTTTCCATAAGTGAGAGCACCAGGGGTTATGACCCTGTCTGGCTGTATCAGCTAATATTATGAGCCTTTCAGCTTTGTAACAGCTGTGGAAAGACAGGCAAACTATGTTATCAGGAGAATGGGGGAGGTATTAGAGAAAAAAACAGAAGTGGAATGCCAAAAGGGAATCTTGGTGGGATGTTAAAATCTTCCATGGGGAAAGGAGAATACAACGCACATAATCTTTGTGTATGCCTAGAGATATACTCACATCTGTATAAACAGACATACACAAGTAACTTGAGTGGGTGGCTGAAACTGGGAACCATAAGCACAATCATTCAATAAATTGATTCTTCCCACTACTTCAGTGTGTACTTTTTCCTGGTAAAAGTTTTCATTGTTTTTCTCAACTTTTCCTGCATGTGATCTGCTTTTTGAAGAAAGGTGTAGGAATAATATATGTTCAAATGTTACAGCTCTAGATAGGAGAGACAGAAGTAAGAATCTTTCTTTCAGTTACATTGCCATTTTTCATGGTGAATGTTCAATTGCCCAAGGATTCTTATCACGGGGTAAAGTAATATTTTCCAGTGAATACTGCTCTGCAGCTATGACAACACAGGTGGTTTCCATGTCCCTTCTCTGCAAAAAACACAGAGGTTTCATGGTTTCATTAATATATATATATATATACACATATACATATACATATAACTATAACTATAACTATAACTATAACTATAACTATATAACTATAACTATAACTATAACTATAACTATATAACTATAACTATAACTATATATATATATATATATATATATAGTTATAGTTATTAAGACTTTTTGTAAGGGATAAATATCTATACTTGCTTTGTGCTCATGAAATCAGCTCCAAAACTCTTTTGGGGCCAGATTTTTGCTTAGCAAGCTCAGATTCACTTTTAGTATTTGAGTTGTCCTGGGGACAGTGAAATCACAAAGGGCAAAGACAGACAAAAAATATAATAAAGAAATGAGTCAGAGTTATGGTTAGACACTTCATATCCACATAATCCCCTTCTGCCAACCCAGCTTTTACAATGTGGAAATACACATCTCACTCTTTCACTTACTAACAAACTAATAAGCAGACAAAATCATGCTGCCTGGTCAGGTGTTTAACTTTGCAAGGAGGAACACTTGTGGAGACCTGGGTTATTTTTGCAAAGAAGGAAGAGCAACTGTTTGCAGATCCTCAAACATCAGAAGTTTGTCCATCCTCCTGCCTAAGTCTGCTGGGTGGTGATAAACAGCCGCTGTGAGGTGAAGGGGAAAAGGGGAGACACCCAAATCTAACAGCTTGTTTTTGGGGCTATCCTGGACAGGAATGGGAAGAAAGCCATGCTTCAGCCATGGGGTCTGCAGCCAGGATCCAGCTGTAGAGCAATTGCAGTGCATTCCTGGGGATTGCTGTGCCGGACTGTGGGCAGGAACCTCATGCCTAAATATTTTCTGTGGCTTGGCTGTTTCTTACCTTATAGAATTTAGTCAGATCTTTGGCTTGCTCTAGATTAGTTTTACCTTTAAACTGGCTTGGACAACACAAATGGAGAAAAACAGATGTAATTTTAAATGGCATAAGTAGTCCAGGAACTCTACAAATATGTGACTTTCTTGAAAAAACAAACAAACCCCATTTTTCTAAAACTAATTTTATAAAACACTATTTACCTTTAAAAAGAAAAGTATTGATTTTCAGGGATGTAATTGGCATGTGATTGGCCAAAGTGACCCTTGGGTGATATAATTTAAACTGGTTGTGTTTGTGCTGTGGTTTAATTTAACCTAGAGTGAATGATAGCTGGATGTGTATGGTAATCATACTGCTCTCAAGGAAAAGAATGTGGCAATCAAATACACACATAATTCTTTTTCATTTCTATCATTATCTCTTGTATATTATGTTTGCATACATATCTGACTGTTAGTTGACTGATGACGTTAACAAGAATGTGGTTAGATTTTATGTCTACCTATCATAGTCAGGTTTAAGCTCTAAAAATTAAACTGGAAGCCTAGACAACCTACTCATTCACTTGTGACTAAGAAATACACCAGCATACCTGACAACTCTGGTCAGTGACAGACACTTCAAGGCTTATTGTGAGTTCCTTACCTATTTCAGAAAGCAGTTAATCACTACAATTAATCTGTAGTGATTTTGTTTGCTCTTTGGGAAGTCTAATTCTTGCTTCTGATGTAAAATTTCTCACATAAACAAGGTATAACTGAATGAATATGGCATTTCAAAGCTACCTATCAAAGGCTTATGAAGTGGAGCAAAGCATTGAAAACTAAGGAAGAAAAAAAATAGTTTATGCCCTCTGTTTGCATATAACCCCTTCCTTCTTGAACAGACAACTCCTTTCTTACCAAAGTTACGGTTGTTTTAATCCATCTGCTATCCATATGAAAAGCTAAACAGAGCAAACCAGTTGCTTGACTGCAAAATTAAATATGAAAAAAATATTTTCTAATACAAATACATATCGTTATTTGTGTTAACAGAATTACTGACCCACAATACTACTACTTTTGACACTGAATTAGTGTCCCTTCTTGCATGACCTAGAAATGGGACAGAAGTTTATAAAAAGCTCTTTTAGCATGTATTTGTGACTTTGTGGCAGATACTCATATATTAGTGCCTGGTGTGAGGGAGGTGCTTTTAAATGTTGCTGGAGAGTGGTGGCAACAAAAGGCTTTTGAACACCTGTAAGTAGGGTGAGGCAGATAGATTTCTATTTAGGAGCCAAACTCAGTGGTTTTCCAAACTACTACTGAGGTTCCCTGACATCTACTTTCTCATAACATCAACTCAGTCTGCTTTCACTATGTAAAAGCATCCAGTGTGTCACATGGGAGGTGTATCCGTAAGCTGTAACTGCTAATCAATGATGTGTTATCATGGCAAGTTGGTTTTTTTTATAGGGAACTATCTACATCCCACCATAGTAGAAGTCCCGAGTCATCATGATAGGAAAAATGGAATCGCCTCCAAGTAGACATGAAATGGGAGTATTGGTATTGGTATTGGTAGATATGTCTGTCAGAAGCAGAAAAACAGCAAATATGCCCAAGAAGTAGGACTAGTGGCTCTGAATTATTCTTAAGATCTGGCATAAATCTCTTGTTCTAATAATGTGATACTTATCCTCAATTTGTCATCCTGGTATTGCATCAAGTAGCAGAAGAACTCTTCATGGTTTCCTGTTACCATCACATCAAAGAAAATTCTATCTATGATTGTTAGTATTTTCTAAGGAAATGAGGGAAAGAGGGTAAGTCATTGACTGTCCTTGTCTCAAAGACAAATATAGCATTCAACAAATCTTGAATGTATAATGCTGCTTTATATTTTCTAACATCCCTCAACCCAGCCAAAAATGTATTTAAATAGAGAGTTAATTGAATTGTTTTAAAATACGAAAGATATTTTACAGACATCAGTGTATAGACTCTGGTTAGTGAAACAGGCTGAGCAGAGAGCATTTTTCAGCATTGTTTTTGAGATATGGATCACTTGAGTATCTTTTCTAACAGCTACACTTCTTACTGCTGTTCTAGTATGTCTTCTTCCTTATTGCTGTGACTTCAGAACATGCATGATGTGGAGGTGAGCCAGCTGAGGGGCACATAAACTGAGGGCTACTTTTGATCTCAGAGTGAATTACCCTCCTAAACACACCCCTCTTTGCTATTGCTGTGAACTGCAATAATTTTTCTCTATAACCTTCCAGCACCATCCATAGAGCTTAGAGTGGGAAATTCATTTACCTTTCCATCTGTCCCAGATCAGATTTTCTGATTGCCCTGGACTCCAGAAGTGCAGTGTTTCAAGCTTTAGGAGGATGTAATTAGTTCTGCAGCTGCAGACAAATGGGATTGTTTGTCAAAATTCACAACCACATTCAGTTCTAAAGATGGAATACACATTGTTTACTACCAGTAAAAAATTGATATCAGACAGACTGATACATAGATCATGGCACTATGGCGTTAGCCATATTTTCCTCCCTTGAATAACAAGGCGAACAGTTGTGTTTATCATCCTGAGGATCTGGTTACAGAAGGTGCACATTGCATAATCCACAGCATTAGGGCTTATAGTGTTAGTACAAGTCCCTTTCAGCACATGACAAGAAAAGCTGATGATTATAGGGCAGTATTTCCAAAATTTGCTGGGGAATATATTAATCTTTCAGAAGAATTTATTTTTTTCTTCACTTAAATGAAGGGTCATAAGTGATTTAGTTACTTCTGAGAACCCTATTCTGTCTTTGTGCATTTTAAAGAGTTCTAAATGAAAGTCACTGTTATCAAATGACCTGTAGCTTTGTCAGATCTTCTCAAATGTAACAGCACTTCCTCATTGTCACAACATGAACTTCAGCCCAGCTGGGTAGTACTCCTTCAAGCAACACAAATGCCTGGCTGTCAGAGGTACCTTCAAATAATAAACTCTGTGCCTTTAATGAACTCTGTGGTTCATTTGGCATGAAAAAGACTTTTCAGCTAATAAATTTCTTGTATTACAAGAATAATGGCCTTTTAATCTTAGCAAGAGTAATTAAACAGACATTTCTTATTAATGATGTTGTTAATGCCATTAGATATTGAATTTTCACTCTAGATGGAGAGTTGTATGGTGATTTTTGAATGATTTTATTAACTTGATTGGACAGTGAAGCTAAAAACATATATTTTTTCCTTCTCCTTCTGAAAGTGTTGATTTTCTCCCTGTTGTGAAGCAATTTCTTTGCTTTCTGTTAGTTCATACTGGAGATTCTTGCCTTCATCTTCTTTTGTTGGCCAGTATGATAGCAAAGTAATCAAAGTCTGTTTACTTTCACTCTTGGGTTGCCTGGAAGGAGTTTTGCCAAAGGGTTGCAGCAGTGTCTACTTCTGCAATGCTTTTTCAATGCTTGCTGAGGGATCCCATCTGTGTTTCATGCAAGGGAAGTATGAAGTTTGTAACATGTCCAGATAAAAATCCTGGCTTTCCAGCTCAGATTAAAGAAACTCTTTTTGACTGTTGAATCCAGAATCAGCCTAGACAGCACACATAACACCTTCTCCTTGTTTGTCTTTTTTTTCCTATTGTGTTATACTCTCTTCCGGATCTTCCTAGTGCCATGCAAGGGAGCAACAGTAAGTTAAAATCCAAAGCTCGTATCTCAAATGTCAGACCATCAATCAAGTCTCTGCTTTGGAACATTGCGCTGAACTGCAGACAATGCCAGATTGTTCTTTTCTCTGAGTCAATACAAGCCCTCTCAGAAGAGTTTTGATACACACTTTCCATTAAAGACTTGCTCAACTTTGATTGGTATTGTGGAACAGTTCATAACTGCGAAGAAGATGCCTCCATTATAATTCCTGTTTTATACATAAACTTTTAGAATTATGGCTTCAGATCACCCCGCTTCAGACTTCCTGCTCTATGCTTTACACATCTTTCTCTTCACTATTAGAGATCACCAATAGATAACTGAAATCAGAACATCTCATGCGCTTTCTTACCATCATTTACCAGGACCAATGCTGTGTGTGGGATTCTAAGCCCTTCCAGTGAAAACACAGCATAATAACTTTTCCATGAAATGAAGGACTTTTCTGATGAGGCTTAGAAAGATCTTTTACAGTGGTATGGGACCCTGTATCACTCCTTGCATCTTCCATGTCTTAATTTCACCTGAGAAAAATGTTTGACAAAAAGCATAAAAAAATTACCCTGAACTCTAGAGACCAGAATTTTTCTGCCTTTGAATTGTGTCTGTCAGTAGATACTTTTCAAGCTCTCATATTTTTGTGAATTTCAATTTACAGCTTTTAAAAGCACTCCTTCTTGTTTGGTTTTTTGTCCTCCAGGGCTTGGTCTCAGCTTAGAGTCTATTTCAAATCAGAAGCTTAACCTGCCTTTGCTGACTCTTCCAAGTATTACTTTACACTAAGAAGACAGGAAAAAAACCCAAACAAAACAAAAAAAGCCCTGGCATCAGCTGCTAATTTCCCTTTCTCTGTCAAGATTATGCTAGTAGCTCTGAGTAATTTGATCTCATTGTCTCAAGGGAGTAGTACTGAAATAATCTAGCGTTTATTTTTATACAAATTCTCTCAGGGCTGCAATGTTTTGGAGACTTCCTGGGATGATTCTAGTTTTTTCATAGGCTAAAAGGGCATTCTCAGAGGTAGGTCCTTCATGAAAACCTAAAAATGGCACTTTCCCACAATACAGTTTATTGCAAAGTTTAAAGTTCAATAGCCCTTTCTTGCTATCTCTCCCCATCTCACACACATGAAAGCAAAAAATAAACTAAGGGGCTGTTCCATTTCTGCTGACAGTCGTGTTTCAATAGGTTCATTTTGGTGTGCAGTCTGATTGTGATAACGGAATGGGGTCAGTGATGATCTGAGGACAGAAGCAAGGCAAATTAGTAGGAAAAAAGATCAGCTTTTATTTCATAAATTTTGTCTCATCCATGTAGTAGCTGGTGAGGGAAAATTAGATGTTCTCAACTTTCCTCATGCTTTGGATAATGAAAATACTCCTCTATGTGCATAGGCATAAGATTAATTCCATACCATTAAAATTGGTTTAAAAATTGGCATTAAAATTGGTTTGGTTTGACTGTATCTAAAATGCATAGTAGTGTAAATTTTGTACTCTGAGAACATGATTTCCAAAACTGATTTGGATTTAATCTCATTGTGCTTGTCAATAGAACTGTTGAATTTGGGGATGACCAGGTTAGAGGTGGGCATATTTATGCAAAGACTTGGTTCTTCTGTCCTTCATTTCTCATGTTAAGGAATGTGTCTACTTTTGTGGCATAAATACTGATTTCAGGATCACAGAAAGAAAAGCCAGTTTCCCACAGTGCTTTGTGTGAGGTCTCATTGCACTGTAGATGCATAGGAAAGAGGTGGCTTCTCAAAGTTTCATCCCTGTTTTTGTTGATTACTTATTTCCATCCCAGGGACCCTTGCTGTTAAGATTGTTGTTAAACAAAATTATCTTGCTGGCATTGTGTTCTGACAAACACTTTACACCTCTGTAAACTGATTAATGCAGTGTTTTTTGTTGTAAGAGCAAAATCTTGTTTCACATTTTAAAGAACAGCTAAGGAGAACTTTTCCCGTGCCCAAAGAAACAGATCTGTCTGGTGAGGCTAAGGAAGCTGGAACATCAATCATCTAAAATAAAAAAGGTTTGAGTATGCAATCCTTTCAGACATCTAAAGGCCTGCAGACCCTCTAAGTCTGAAAACAAAATTTCTTATTATGAATATTCCTTGTAAAAGAAGTGGCAGAATGAAAACAGAATTCCAGGGGTTTTTTTTCTCCAATAGATTACAGCACCCTACACATCATTTGGAAGAGGGGAGAGAAACCACATGGGTACTTTAGAGGTTGTATACCATGAATGTCATAGAAAGGGCCTGTGAAAACAATGAGGAATTTTAAACCTCTGACAGCCACTTTCCAGCACCAAAATGAGCAGCTTCTGTCACAAAGCTGTTGTTGAAATAGCCAAAACTGGGAAGGTACATCCCTTATTCACAGTGGAGATGGAAAAGAGATAACTGCAGGGTAACTTGCTACAATAGGAATAGGAGGGGAAAGTCATAAAAAGTTTCAGGATAAAGGTGAGACAATAGACACAAGAGGAAGGTAGAAAGTGGTGCTAAATAGACATTTAATAAAGGTGGTGAACTTGAAAATAGCTGCCATTTTGGTACACTAAAAAGCAAAGAAAATGGAGTAATAGCTTCAGACACTAGGAAAAACACTAAATTCAGGACACAAACTCTCATGTTTACCAATTCTGCTTTGTAATATTCTGAATACAAAGTATCAAACTAGGCAGCTGAATAGAAATAAGTAATAGATTATATCTTCCAGTTAGAGTAGGCAGCATGCTTAATCTGTTCTAAATTCAGAGGATTTTAATGTTTATGAATAGGATTTATCTTTCTGAACTGTACCTGTCTTAAATTTCTATATGAGTCTAGTTTCAGTTAGCCATGTAGGTCTTTCCACAGACAGCAAATGACAAAGGCATCTCCACAGGTCAGTTCTTTCACAGAGCCAGCTTGTCTGAGGAGAAAGGCACCAGGGCTGGTGCCTTTTTTTGATCAACTGACATGGCTTTGCAATGGTAACTGAAGCCAAAGAAATATACTCTGCTGTCAGGCACTCAGTGGAAAAACTAAAAATAAAGTAAAAAAATCAAGTGAAAAACAAACTTTCAAAATGTCTTCCTAAATATGTCCACAGCTCTGCTTAAAAAAAAATAAAAATTCTATTTTTTTGTCAATAATTTCAATATATTTCTACCTGAACTTTCCGAAGCCTTGGCAAGCTCCCGAGGTGACATCTTGAGTATCTGTGCTTCCAGGTCTGGCTAGTCCATGGCCTGGGACTTGAGGGAGCTTGGTTTCTTTAGCAGTGTATTAGGTGAACAGGCAGAAAGTCACATGGGATAATTTTAGAAACCTTCCTAAGTATGGTTTTCAAAAATGGCATAGCTCCATTTTTCTTGGCTTCAACAAGAACTTCATTAAAATCTGTTCCCATGGATCACCTACATTTTGAGAAGTCAGCATTTTTCAGAGGGAAAAGGAAAAACAAAGACATTCAGTTGGAACAACTGGAGTAATTTCTAGTAACAATCAGATGTGGGTTAAACTGGAGAACAGCTTTAGCACTGGACATCCATGACAGCACTAGGCTGAGCACAATTGTCTACCATATCAGGTGGAGTTTGCTCAAATCTTGTGTTGATGCTTACCTGTTTTTTCTGCCTAAATCCTTTCAGGAAATAATCTCTTGCTTCTTCGTGGCCTTTGTTTCCATGTCTTCTCTGTAGATTTCAAAAAATTATATAAACTTGTAGGTTAAAGGGTGAGGCTTCTTTATCTTCCTCTTCATCTCTTTCTTAGTATTATTTTGTGCACTAAAGTGTCAGAGCATGTAATTTTTGTTGCTGTTATAATATACAAAATACCTAATTAGAGTTGCTCCTTATATTTAGCATCCTGTGCTTTACTTGATGAAAAAAGAACCTCTCATCAAGGCAACATGAATTTCTAAAATATATTTTTTTGGGATATAGGAGTAGGTGCTTTGTGCATTATTGGACTCTGACAAAGAGGAGGTGAAGTAGATATTGTTCCTTAGAAAGTTGCACAAGAAGCCATTTCCAGCTGTTCTCTGAGGTGAGGCTCTTGATCAGTAATCTTGGTAGAGGTAATTATGAACACACTCAAAGGCAATTATAGCAGAAGCCTATTTCCTGTGTATGTATTTATGATAGTATAAGTAACTTTGGATAGGTTACTGGAGAAATAAACATCTATACTTGATTTCAAGCTGCTGTTACTCTAAAAGGAAAGCAACCTGCTGTAATATAAGACCCCTGGCATCTGCAGGTGTTCTCACCTCTTGCAAATTTTTAATTTTCTGTAGCTGAGAAAGTAGCCTTTCTTTGGGAACAAAACCAAAGGATTTGGCTGAATTTGCAGCTAAACTCTCATCCATCACTCTCTGCTGTCAGCTCTGTCAGGGACAATATTGCCTTCCTTCTTACCATATTTGGGAGAAAGAAAGAGGAAATTTTCCTTTTCTGGAAGTTTGGATGCAAAATGGTATTTTAAGAACACTGTTTTAGAAATGATTCTTGACCTGAAATTTGACTCCTTTTCTCTCCTGCAAGGATACCTCCAAGGTTTCAAAGTCAAATTCTAAGTGCCTACATAGGAAGGATTTGCTTCCTGCATTCCTCCCCATCTCCCCCCCGCCACCTCCCCATAACTTAAAAGAAAAATCAGATTAGCAATTATTCATATTATGGTAGCATATTTGATACTTCCCCATAATACTGGAAGACAACTCTGTAAGAGAAGGAGTTAATCGCAAAAAAATCTGGGTGAGGGGTGTATTGCATTTAATCTTATTGTTATTTCAGATAGGGAGTTGAGGCATTAAGAGAAGAAATAATTTGACTTAAACCACACAGGAAAGCTGTGTGGAAAGTGATAGATGTGAGAATCAAACACAAATCTCCCAACCCTCAGTCTGGTCCTCCATTCGTTAAGCTAAGTCGTTCCACTCTCCCTTGCCTCTTAATTAGATCCATATGGACCTTTTGTCACTTTTTGGACTTGTGCTAAGTATTGCGCCTGTAGGGAAATACCCCTCACACTTATTTCTTCAGTGCTGGCACTAGACTTTAATAACTAGGACATCCTTCCATTTCTTTTTTCCTGATGCCTGACAATAATGGCTCAGTAATTACTGAACTAATATCATCAATTTCAACAGATATCATATTTATTACCAGAAAATTCTATGTGCTGTTCATCAGTTAGCAATGTGTATAATTGAAACACTGAAATGAAGTCTGTATGAATACATGTGATTCATCATGAATTCTGCATGCTCTACACTAACTCTTCTCTTAATTAAGTTGTCAAATAGAAAACTTACATTGCTACAGTATATTTTGTAGAAGTTCTTTCCTACCCTCATATAAAGTTCAGCTCTGTAAAAATATCACAAGGATTGCATGTGTGGATTGTGCACCCTTGTCTTATTAAGCAAAGATTTTTCTGTCCTACGTGACTGTTTTTAAGCTGTTTTACAGGATCGTCTATGAAAACTGAACATGAGATTGAGGCACACTCATTCTTTTTTTTTCTGTTCCTTCCTACATGTAAATAGTAATTCACCTTCTACCAGAAACTCATATTACAGACCTACTAGATTTATTTAGCCTAGTAAATCAAGACTGTGGTGATAGAAACACAGGAGCAGTGCTATTTAACTGCCGTTAGGCGCAGTTTGATTTCCAGCCTGGATCTAGACTGGTGCTCACAGCCCAGTGTACCTATGAACTGAGGACTTCTGCACTCAGAATACTCAGGTGTTTGGGAACTGGTTTTAAAATACCTAGACCTCCTCAAACCAGAGGTACAGGCAGTACTGGAGTTGCCTGCACTCTTCATTCTTGTGTGAGAGATAAAATGAGCACTGTACTTTTCAGTTTCATGCCTTCCCAAGGTGGGATCAGAGCCACCAAAATGAAGACCCATATGCTCTGCATAACCCTAACCCCTAACCCTAACCCTAACCCTAATCTGTGTAAAAATAACACAGCCCTTTCTCTGATTGGTTTCCACACTGCATTTCACTGGTCCTCTTTCGCAGGCAGTTTGAGAAGCACCTTGCTGTGCTCAACCCCTTGCTATTCATAAAAGATATCGCTTTAAAGGGATACTCTTTGGCTGTTTATGCAAGAACCTGAGTAGTTTAGAATATTTACATTTTCCACCATAAAGCAACAACCTCCAGCGGGCCATTATCCAGTCAGCAAATGCACAGAACTATTTAGGAAGAAACCTCAACCTCCTAAGCCAAGCCAGGCAGCCCTGGATGCAGGTGTGATGAGCTTTCAGACAGGGGTGCTGTGGTCAGCCCTGCCTTTGCCTTTGTCTTCTCCATCACCAATCATATCTTGAAAATTTATTCTCTGGTTGTGGTTATTTTGCTTGTAATTTCTTATATGAAGATATCTTATATGCAGATGTTTTGGAGTTTTTTATACTTTACATCTGATTATAACTGTTTTCTCTTTAGTGCCAAAAGACAACATGTAGAACAGTGTCAAAGAAGAAGACAAAGGAGTTTGTAGGCACTGGCAACTGCCAAATAGAGCAGCTGTATTACTGCAGGTGTTTGGGAAACCAATTAGAAACACCTGGAGTGACAATAAATGAATGTAATTTGATATTAAAACAGTGAATGCAACCACACTGTGTGAAGCTTGGGCAATATAGGGCTGGCACCCAGCATCAGGAAAAGTAAAATGCAGTTAGGATGTCTCAAAGAGAAATTAAATATCAGTCCTGGGAAAAACAGAAATATTTTGATGGTAGCTAAGTACAAGAATATATCAATGTCAAGAAAATAGTTTTTAAAAGTTAAGTCCATTAAAAGCAACTCTAGTGTTCAAAACTGGGTTCTGTGGGAAAACTATTACCTTAAATGACACCCTAACTTCCCAGTGGTGTTGGTCCTACCTTTGCCATGACACCTTCTTTCATCTTTTCTGATCCATTTCTCTTTTAACCTGAGAAATGGACCAGAAAATATGAAGGAAGGTGTCATGGCAAAGGTAGGACAGGTCCTCTAACATAAAAAAATATAAAACTGAGATTTGAGGAATCCTATATATTCATTATATGGCAGTATATTTACAGGCACTCAGAATTTTTTTTAATACATCAGAACTGGTCAAGTCAGATATTAGTTTATCCACTTACACAGTGTTGCAGAGGAAAGTTGTGCTTTCTACTGTTCTTGTTCTTTATGACCAATAACAAAATTTATGCAGAAGTTTTCATTCTTCACATATGTGTTGGTGATACAAGATTTTTGCTCCAAGAATAAAATTCTGAAGATGGCACAACACTTAGGATATTTTCTCTCTCTTTTTTTTTTTTTTGCCAAAGGAGTAGAGCAAATATTACAAGGATTGAATGCCAGCACATACTTTCAATGCATTTACTTGGTGAGAGAACAGAAATACAGATTACAGAAAACTGATTACACAAAGGAATAACCAGAATGATAGGAACAGGGGCTCCTGGCTGGAAGCACAGATGACATTCTTCCTGCAAGCAGGGTGAATTTATTTTTGTAAAGAAAAATTATATGGACGAAATTTTGTGGAATTTGCAATACTCTGTATTTGGGTTGTTATTAGTGTTTGATGTTGTTTGTTTGTTTTTCAGTTCGTGTGTTTTTGGAGGTTTTTGTTTGTTTGGTTGGTTTGGATTTTTGTTTGTTTGGTTATTTTATTTGTTTGTTTGTTTGTTTGTTTGTTTGTTTTGTTTTGTGTGTGTGTATGTGTGTTCTGTGGAAGTTTAATTTTTCCTCTCAGAGAAACAAGTCCAGTGAAGACGCACAACTCCTTGCCCTTCTTTGTACAACTAACATGGCCAAGTACAGTATATATCGTTTACCAGCACCCAAACTTCATTATTTCATGGTGAGTGAAAGGAGTTATATATTCTTGGTGAAACAGTTGAAACTCCTTATTTATAATGCCAACTGTTTAAGCTTTGTCTCTGTTCTCCACCCTGTATGTTCATGAGAAATGGTTTAAGTATGTAGGACACTTCCTGCTGCTAGCAGAAAAATGAGCAGGGAGAACAGGCTGCATTTAATCTTTGCCAATTGCAGAATAATAATTATTAAGGAATGAAACTTACAAGATTTTCACAGACTTGAAAATTGTCTCCACCTCTACTGCCAGCAGAAAGCTTGCTGCATTCAAGAATGACAAGAAAGTGTGAGAGCTTTGCTGAGCAGAATACTTACAGATTTCAGTAATTTGCCTGTTCTGGGGAACAAAAAAGATAAATGACGGAAAGAGACAGCACTATGGCCCATCTGTGCAAACCAAAAATGCTGCTAGAAGGTCAGAACGAGTAGTACAACTGCCCCTGATAATTAAATCTATGGCCTCCATAAAGCTTCTTAATGAGATCACTTTACTGTCTTGGCCTTATATTGCTGGTAACAATTAATTTGCATTTTAGAATGTTTCTATTTGTCTACTGTTTGCAATTTTAATATTTGTCTCTACAGAATGAGGTGCAAAAGTCTGATTTGTTTGCTCAGGATTTACTTGTCTCATTTTGACTACCCAGATGGAATAGCAACACTTTGAATGAGAACTTCAGTGATATTTCAAAATGGACAAATAATGTTTTTTCTTGGTATAAATTAAAATGGTATTTGAATATTCGGCTACACAAAACTACAAAAAACATGCTGATTTTCTGATAGCCATCTTTGAATAGCTTATCCTATTTCTTGGATAAACTGTTTCTATTGTCATAAAAAAATAGCCCTTGGATTTCAAATCTATTCTGCACAGAACATGCTGAAGATGTGTTCCTGATACAGTGACTAAATTCCAGCCAGATCCAAAGCAAGAACTCTTTGTTTGAGTCACTGAAATCACTTCTAAATGGCACACTACAAGAGCTAATACTCGTAATTCTTTGAAACAACAAAACCAAAAAAATTAGAATACCAGATGCGGATGTTTTCTCAGACATTTGTAGAAGTGAAAATGTGTCTGGCTGTTTGGAGCATTATTTCTGCATCGTGATGTCTTTTGTGCCATGGAACCTGCTGTGAAACCTGCTCTCTGTGTAACAGCTCATATGGAAAGATCAAGGGTGCACTGCTTTGCTGGCATGGCTGCAGGATAAACAGCTCTTAACCAGACTATCACACACTGCTAGAGTTTCTGAGCAAAAAGTTATGAAGTTAAAGACACTGGGTTTTGCCCTCATTTAAAAATAAAATACTGTTTGGAAAAGCTGAGACTGGGGAGGGAAAAGAAGGGGTTTGAAATCCACATCTGAATCTGGAATCCGTTTCTCCTATTAGTCTCTTTGTCTCTACTACCTAAGTAAAAAACCTGCAGAAGACAAGCATCACCGTGTTTTGCAAGAATAAGCAACAATCAGAACAACTTTTGGGTTTTGATAGTCCCTTTCTGTTCAGAATTTCACACTGATTTTACTTTCAGCTATGGCTAAACAGGGAAGCTCCATTTCACTTGTTAAGCATTGAAGTTTTCTTGCTGGAGGGAATATTGCTTATCTGGTGCAGATTTTTTTTTTTCTCACATGAGCTATAATAGATTGAGCAGTAAACACAGAAATGTATCCTGGCTTTAAGGATCATTTTTAAACATGGAAAGACCAAGTTCTTAGTGTTATTTGCATTATAATGGAGTGATAAGGAAAATAATAGAAAATGTTAAATCTGCAATGGATTTACTCGGAGATGTGTTGATTAACTGCCATAGATTTGAGAAATGACACCTGAATAATTCCTGTTTAGCTTTTACAGCACTTTACTGGCTCCATGCCAGCAGATACTCTTTGACGTAGACATTTCTTATGAGTTCTAAGGTGGGCAGTATAGAAGTCTCAAACCTGAAATAGATTTGGCAGAGTATCCAGGTTTAGAAATGCCCAAAGCTTCTTTGAACCCACTGTTTCAGACAGAGTTCCTCCACGTTTTGCATGAAGTTCCACCATTATTCGACCTCCACTGAAGAAAGATGGTAATAAAGATAAAGAAAAATGCCTTGGTCATCTCCCAGAATATACACAAACTTGCATTTTCCTACTTCCCACAGTCTTGTGAAGTAGGCTCTAGACTATGAGTTATGAGGAAAATGCATCTTCTGATGGTAAGGTTGGGTGATAAATGTCCAAACTAACATGAGATGCTTCAGAGGAAGTGCATTAAATTTATCACTGAATCAGCTCTAAGGAAGAGAACTGGGGCTAAAGAATCACAGCTGTCATTTCGCTGTGGGAAACGGTTCAGAGATCATTAGTATTGGTCATTCCCATGAACTTGAGGTTCACAGTGGGGAATGCTGGGAGGTGACACTGCAATACATGCAGATCTTGAATCCCAAAAATGAAAATTGCCTGTTGTTAAACAGGTTACATTTCATATTCAAAATCAGATGCATTTCTAAGTTTTTATTTTTGCTCTATGTCCTTTAGAAAGAGCAGAATTTTAAAAAGTTAATGGGTAAAATTAAGTGCCAGGGAGAAGGATAATTGTAGGAGTTTTCACCTTAAAATCAGTTTAGCACAATTGTGTTTTGTACATTTCCCGCTAGTTGGAATATGTTGCAGCACAGTCAGGCTTTAATTTTTTATATTATATATCAAGATAAGTCAGAGATTTTTGGTCAAATGACTTTTAAGAGAAATCTGTTTTACAGTGTTCCTCCTCCCCATTATGTGCTGGATGATATTGCAGACAGAAGCTTGGAGACACACAAACATCATCTTGCTGGAATGTTGCAGCTTCTACCTTTAAGTATCATTGGCATTTTGACTTTGAATTTAAAATTAACAGTTTAGTCTTCAGTAGTCATTGATTGCAATGATATTATTTCCAGGCTTTACTGTAGTTGTGTCTCAAAACAGAATGGACATTGCTGTGAGTAACTAGGACAGATCTATCAAGTACCAGGGTTGATGAGCTGCCACAATGCTTTAATGGGAGAGAGATAATTGTGCTGTCCTAGGGAACCACATGGGTCTAACTGGGGCAGAGGGATAAACCCTTTGGGTGCTTCATTTCTGCTGTCACCCCAGCAGGACAGCCCATGGGAAAGCAGCCTCCTAGGGGAAGGAAAGTAAATAATTTCAGTTTTGCCAGTACAGGTGATGGACTGCTATTATTCCTATGTTATAATAAAAAGAGAAAGAGACAAAAGAGGAGAGAAGAACTGCATGAAAGACAAAGCCAGTAATCACTAGCACCAGAAAGATATTTTGGTCTCACTGTGTCTGTAATTCAAGCCTGTCAGGTTTTTTTTGTTGAATTTTTTCTTAATGTGGAAAAGTCTTTCCCCTTTGTACAGCAAAAATATAGAAACCATGTTCAGAATAACACATGCTTTCTTGTAAAAAACTGAGGCAAATCACAGGAGAAGGTTAGGATCTGAGCCCCACATGTGATTTTCCCAGTAATCCTATTGCAGTTTTAGCATTGTGAGCTAAATTACATTAGTAATGTAATGTAGGCTCAGAGGCACTGACAGCAAATTATTTAAACATGTATATTTTATTAAATACATCTGAGAGTCAGAATCTGAATGCTTTCACTTTCCAAAGTAGTCCAGGCATGGTACATTTGAGAGTCTCTTTGAAAGTAAGCAACAATGGTTTCTGGGTGTTGCAATCACTTCTCATTCTACATATAACTTTCTGGCTTTCCTGAATGAAACTAGAATAAGGCCTTCAACAAAAGAGCTGACTCCAAAGCACAGAAGAGACAGTGTAACTGCTGGCGTAGCTTCTTTATTTTAATGAAGGCTTCTTCATGTCACAGTACAGGCTGGCTTGTACTGGACAATTAATTTGGCTATAAATAAGAAACCCAGCTTGGTTGCATAAACTAGTCCCTGTCTGAGTGATGATAGGATGTATTTGAATACAAACAGAGACTTCACCCAAATACATTCCTTCCTAAACTGCAGACATATCACTGGTCTGGGAGCTGGGCAGTGATAA
Source organism: Agelaius tricolor (assembly GCF_023055355.1). Classification (NCBI taxonomy): domain Eukaryota; kingdom Metazoa; phylum Chordata; class Aves; order Passeriformes; family Icteridae; genus Agelaius; species Agelaius tricolor. The sequence continues at coordinate 5,998,599 of NW_027269287.1, read as the reverse complement.
GAGCAGACCAGTAAGTGTTTTAGATTGAGACATTAAAAACCCCCTATATAAGGCTGGGTTCGTGCAATAAAACACTCTCATTTTGCACTGCCACATGGACATCTGGGTGTGTGTTTTCCCTGTCTCCACAAAACACATGCCCCCCCACACATAATATCTACATAGAAAGGCATTTCATGCTACTTGTGAAGTTAATCTGAATAATAGAATTAATCCTTACCCATTGAGACAATAAACTGGATAAAAGACTGGATGGAGTCCTGGTTTGGAGTTACTTCAAAAGATAAAACCCCCTTAAATTTAGCTAAGACAAACTAAGTAATTTTTTTCTGTTTTCTTCTTCATGGTGCTGATGAAAATTAGGATATCTGCCTTTCAGCCACCTCTTTTTTTTCACACCTGTTTTAGTATTTGGTCGAGAAGATAAAATATTTAAACTGGCTTCAAGTGGCAATGCTTTCCAAAAGGATTTTGATGTTTTGGGGGAGTTTTGTTGTTTTGTTTTGGTGGGTTTTGCATTTGGTTGCTTGGGTTTTTTTGGTTTTGTTTCATTCACAGTCTATTGATACCCACCATTTGTGTTAATTCCAGTTTAACAGTTTAGTTGGAGAATGGAACACCTCCAGCTGATAAGAGAAAGGTAGGCCTGGACATTCACTTCATCCTGAGTGAGAAGAACTTGGATGGGGATCCTCAAAATTTGCTGAACTAATGGACTTCTAGGCAGAAGTAGCTTTAAGGGTCAAGAAACCAGGGTTACTGCTTCAGGCAATAGTTCAGAACAAACCTTGATATGTCCTAGCTTGCTAGTGATACATACATGCATTTGGTAAGGGATTGCAAAGGAAAGGGTGCAGTGCTTTAATCCCTGCCAGGCCAGGGGAATCTTTACTATCTTTGCCTAGACCAGCAGGTATAAGATATTTAAATATTGCTTTTGTGTTCTATACCGCAGAAGGGGGAAGGACGTCAATGGCAAAACCTGTCTGCAATTACAAAACTGGCATTACAGAATGAAAAAATTCACCCTCAGATGTTTGTTTCTACCTAAGCTAATATTACTAAAATGTATTTACAAATAAATTTCTGTGCTAAATTATTTTGAACTCTATTATTTATTAAACATTTGTGATTTGCTTTAGGACAGTCTAAGTACCAGCACATCAAACAAATGCAAAACTTCTGTGCATCAGAAAAGAGACTAGGTATTCAAAAAATGCCATATCAGCACACAAGTTGTTAGGCATCTAACAGAATAAGCTAACAAACAAATTACAGAAAAAAGAAAAAGATGAGAAATTCAAGTCAATAGCTAAGAAGAAACATTAAAAAAAAAAAGACAGGGATTGAGATGGAAGGAAGATTTTGGTTGCTCCTGTCCTTAATCCTCTCTTCTTTCAGCCAAGGTCATCCTGCCAGTTCTGGAAAAAAATCCCAATGGAATAATTTTTCCTGAGCTTTTCTACTTTTTTGTGTGTCATCCTTCCCTTTGAAGAAAAACCTGTAGATGACTACATGTCCTGTCTTGGAGTGGATACTAAAAGATGACATGCTGTTTTCCCCATGCATGAGAAGCATACTCTTGTCCAAAAGAATAGCTTTTGATATTCCCCTTTGGTACAATGATGGTCTGCAATTCTTGGCTGCTTGATTCTCCATTAAAACACCTGTTTCAAAATTCTATACATTTGCTAGAATTAATTTTTCTTTTAAATATATTTAAAATACTAATTTAAGGTTCAATTTCAGCTGGAAATTTTAAGTTTTTCTCCCTTTAACTACTTTATCATTCATATTGAACAAAATTTTAATTTCGTGCAAACATGTTTCTGTGCTTTGCAACCCAAAGTTGTTGCACTTTTCCTGAGTAAAACCTAACCACATCCAAGATGTGATAATTATTGCTAAGTCTTTTGCTGTTTTTTATCTCTGTTGCAGCTATAACCCTACTTAGATAGGAGAATAATAGTCATATTACTTACAAGGATCTCTCCTTGGCCCCTTTTTAACTGCTGGGTTTGTTTTCTTTGCTTGCTGTTTTAAAGTATACATGGAACAAAAACGGATTTGTCAAATTAGGGTTTAGAGTAATTTAGTCCTTGCCGAATGAAGGGCAATGGACAATCCTGCATATGATTGCAAGAAATCTGTAAGAAAAGTCAGACTTCCTCTTCCATGAGCTCAGTTTACCAGGCACTTCCTTAACCTGACATCTGAGTCTGTCTTAGCAGATGAAGAGGATTTTGTTTTCTGATCTAAGGTGCTGCCTTCATTGTATTGCCTGACAGCCTCACAGTGGTTATGTGATGAGGATCAGGGATACGCTCCCTAATCTTACCCAGCACAGTGCACCTGATAGTCAATGGACTCCTGGGGCTTCAGAAATCAGCCAAGGTTCTGGTGGCTTAGATAGATTCACTTCCCTCCTTTTCTTCAAAGCTGTCAGTGGAGTCCTTTTGTGGTTGAGAACACAGTCCTTTTGATAGATTCTGTAAAGATATTGTCCACCTGTGCAAATATTACTGACAGAAAAACAACCAAAAACTCAATTTCTGGGAACGGATGGGTATGTGACAATAAGAGATGGTGCTCAGCTTGAATATTGCTATTGAATGAAATCCCCAAGTGCCCTGTTCCAGAGCTTTATACTACCACCCTCCTCAGAGTAATCTCAACCCAGGGACCTGCTGAAAAAATGCAGAATGATAAATTTCTGGAACTTTTTTGAGCTGAATTTGCTCAGATAAAGGCTCAGGTCAGAAAAAAGAGAGACAGGGTAGTGATAATGGGGGCAGAGAGGGTCTGAGAAGATCCTTCTTTTTGAGAATAGACTGAGCTCTGTTGCTTGGAAGATGGTATAGCCAACCTGAATTTTATGGAACCTGTGGAATTACTGTTTGTGGTTTTTTTCTGTACTCCTCTTCCCGCCATCCCCTCCCCCACCCCCCCCCCAAAAAAAAACCAAACAAGTGATACTCTACATAAGAAATATAATCAGAATGAAAATATGGAGGTTTTGCTATGGATAAGCTAGCTTTGATGGGGAAAAACTCTGATTAACTTTATTCTTCATCTAATTTTGACTCTTTGGGGAAAAACTATGTCTTAATACTATCAAGAAAGCAAGATCCTGATTTGACCTCAGTGTACTATCCATGGCTGTGTGACTATGAACATGGCAACACAGCAGAAAAGAGCTGCTGTTCAGAATTTGCTACATTATTTAATCAAAATTTTAAATGCTGTGACCTTAGGCAATGGTAAGTAACTATCTTCTCCAGTCCTTGGCAGGTTACTCACCCTGCAAGACAGCAGTTTAAAATATTAGCTAGTGACTCTTTAATTGTACTTCTCTTATCCTTTCACCCTTAAAATCTGTCTGCCAAACCTGCAGCTGGAAAGATGAAGATATTTTTCCAAGGCTGTAGCTGTGCTAAAGATACAGGTAGCCTTTTCTGTGCAAGCTGATGCTATGAGCTCTTATGTCCAAATTTAGAGGAAAACATAATATTTGTGACATGCTAAAAAAGTAAGATTTTGGTGGTTTTTTTTTTCTTTCTGCTCTTGGAAAATCAAAACCACTTGATATTTTGGGAAAGTTTTAATTAAAACTGAATTTGGTGACCATAAATCAAGTTTTGCACAAGAATTCAGCTGTGTATATGTTTGCTGAATTTGCATGGTAAACAGGACAAAAGATTTCTGTAAAAGGATATGTGGTTGGGGTATAGCAGAGTGAGCACAAGAATATCAATTATGGACAGTGTACACTCCCATTATTTCGACTCCTAAGTCACATATTCAGAATGAGCATTGCATAGAACTGTGTTTATTAATACAATTTTTCCATTTGGTTGTCCCTGTAGCAAAACCACTATGCCACTGCAGAAGAGATGGGCCCAATGATGCTCACTTCAGGTGCCATTCCAGACATTATAAGCCTTGCTTCCTTGAATGAAAAGCCAAAAACTGTTGTTGTTTGCATAGCCTAAAAACAGATTGTGCCTTAGGAAAATAGCCAGAGGAAAAAACTACATCACAAATACTGAGAAAAGGCTAAAAGATGTTTTGTAACCCTCAGTTATGCACTTCTTGCAGACAAGATATGTTTAAAAGTTATGTGCAAACATATAGAATGTTTACAGAGCTGTTGTTATTTAAAATGTAATTCTCCTGTGCATGTTATTATGTGCATGAACTTTATTTTACAGAGGTTATGGCTGCTCTAGGTAGCAGGATGTTGATATTGGAATTATGGTTAGTTTTGCAGCAATTCAGTAGCAATTCAATAGACGGCAATGCTGCTTAGGCATGCTGAGAGGATTGAGACAAATGTCACAGATTATCTGTTACAAGAAGGCTGTTTTGAAAAACACATGGAATGGCAGTATTTTAACTGCAGAATTAGTTCTGAGCACTTCTTTTAAGTGTGTGTTCATCTCCATTTCAACCCCTCCTCCTCTACTTCATTTCAGCTGCATAATTACTCCTTTTATTTCACCAACTCTCCTATTTTTTTCTCCTTGCATCCTGTGCTTAATTTTCATAGGTAGGATGCTGAACAACAGCTAGGCAATTCTTGGAGGGCTGCTTCAAGACTTTGCTCCAGAGGTAGGTACCTCATCATAATGTTCATCCATCAACTAGATGACCTCAGAGGAGCAACATCAATAAGGTCATGGCAGATTGCACACTAAATGTTGCCTGGCATGTTAGGAGGTGTGGTGTCCATTTTAATTTTGGCTCCATCTAGGTATATGGCTCCATTTTCATGGGGACAGTGTGTTTGATTGTGGAAAAAATGCTTAAGGTGGTTTAGTCCCATATGCAGTAATAGAGACTTGATTCTACAACTTTGTATGCATGTAACAGTGCTGCAGACCGTGGTTCAGCTAATCTGAATGCAGTTCAGAAGATTTTGACTGTGAGGCCTTGAAATGTCACTTCTTATCAAATATGTCTACTGTTGAAACATATTTCTGCATTTTAAAATATTTTTCTCACAGAATCTCTGTTTAAAACTCTGTTATACTCCGCTTTCTGCCTGCCATTCTAATAGTAAATAAGTTGTTTTCCTAAAATGTTTTTTTCCATTGCAGAAGAAATTCTCATGGAAAATACATTAGCAGCCTTGGAACAAAAGGTGCAGGATGGGGAATTTCCCAGTGCATTCCATCACCCAATTGCTCTGTTCTGTATTGAGAACCAGTTGGTGTGCTCATTTATAACTACATGTTTTTGTAGAGTCATTGTCCAGTGCTTTCCACTGCTAAGTGGAAAACACAAGAGTTTGTGTGAGCAAAGAGGAGAGTGGCAGAGTTAGATTGCATACTTACTTAGTAGTGCCTATGCATATTCAATACATCCCAATGGTCATAGCTGGGATACATGCCCCTGCAGCAGGTATTTTGTCATTACAACCCAGCACAGGCAGAGGGGAAGTGTATGTTTTCTCAGACACAGAAATTCTGTGTTTATTAGGTTATTTGACCAAGATGTCACACAGTACATGACTTTCAAGAGTTCACTTTACTGATGGGAAGAAAGAAAGAATTCAGGTTTTATTTGGAAACAGATGGAGAGAGAGTGAGACAAGCAGTCCCTTTCTGGTTGCTGTGATAGGAGCTCCCAGCTTAGTGTTTGGGAAGGGAACTTCACTACTTTTTCCAAGTCAGAAAGACATCCAGTGGTTAGGTGGCTAAGAGGTATTGTCTCTCCTGTCCTTGCAGACTGGGTTTTTAGCTTGAAGAAAAGAAGGCTCAGAGGAGATCTTATTGCCTTCTACAACTACCTTGAAGGAGGTTGTAGCAAGGTGGGGTTCAGTATTTTTTCCTACACAACTACTGACAGGACAAGTTGCACTGGAAGAGGCTGAGGTGGGACATTGGGAAAAATTTCTGCACTGAAATGATGGTCAGCATTGGAACAGGGTCCCCAGGGGTAGAGTTACCATAGATGTGGCACTTTGTGGTATAGTTCAGTGGGCATGGTGGTATTTGGTCAAAGGTTGGACTTGATGATTTTGGAACCCTTTTCCAATCTTAATGATTCTATGATTCTTGTGGCAATTTTTTTCACTATGGTGTCTTTGGCCCTTTGGGGAGGAGGACATTATATGGTGGTAGCAGAGATGTAAGAGTCAGCACAACTGCTGAATGAGTAAGTCTACAGACCTTGCAATCTTCTGGGCTCTAATTCTGTGGGGTCAGTTGTAAGCAGTTTATGTTAACAGACATTTAGATCGGTATATTTGGAGTCTCAGTGATGTGAATGTTATCATGCATGCTATCATCTCTGCAAGTTTATGAAGAAAATAATGCAATTTCTCCTCTTAAAAATCTGCTTAGGCTATCTCTTGTATTGGTTTCAGGTGGGGTAGGGTTAATTTTCTTCACAGTTGGCTGTGTTTTGGATTTGTGTTGAACACAGGGTTGATAATATAGAGATGTTTTTGTTATTGCTGAGCAGGGCTTCCACAGAACTAAGTCCTTTTCTGCTTCTCATATACTTGCTATGCTGGTGAAGAGGTTGGAAGTGCCTGGGAGGCTGAGATCAGACATGTCAGGGACAGGTGACTCCAGCTGACCAAAGGGATATTCCAAATCATGTAACATCGTGCTCAATATATAAAGTGAGGTAAGGAAGGCAGCACTGGGGGGGCATTTGGAGTGATGATGCTTTTCTTCCCAAGTAACCATTACATGTAATGGGGCCCGCTCTCTTGGAGATGGCTGAACACCTTCCTTCCTCTCGGAAGCAGGGAATTAATTCCTGGTTTTACTTTGTGTAAAGTACTTGTACATGCATTTGTACTTGTGCATGGGTTTTGCTTTCCCTATTGAACAGACTTCATCTCAACCCAGGAGTTTTCTGGCTTTTACCTTTCCAGTTTTTATCCCTGATCCTGCTGGTGAAACAGTGAATGAGCAGCTGTGTGGAACTTGGTTACTGTCCAGGGTTAAACCATGACACTCTGTTGATTCCTATAGAGAGCTTTCTACACCCTGTATCCTCTGGAAGCATCACCTCTTAGAAAAGGAAAGCATGAGCTACAGTCCTTTTATTCATCTCCTTTTTTGACATGGCTGGTATATGAATTCTTCCCGGCATGTTATCTTGTCCATATGATCTTGTGTATGTTCAGTGACATAATGCTCCAAAATATTGCAATTGTCTTCCCATCCGGGCAATGTGTGATGTTTGTCACCTCCCTGAGACTGGGAGCATCTGCCTGCATATATGTCCCTGAAGCTATAGGAGTCAACTACTGGCAATACTTCCTGATGCAGAGGTGAGAGTTTGAAGGAGCATGACTGACTTCTGATGCTCTCCATCAGAACTGTATGCAGTCATTTCACACATCTGTGTGAGTGCAAGGGGTGTGCAGTGTCCAGAAGTTCATCTTTCAGGATGCACTGAGAGGAGCAGAGTCACAGAGTCACTTACACCTCTATTGCAGAATATACACATTCAGAGTGGTGGTGAATGAACAAAACAACTGAATTCTGTAATTTGGAAAATGGCTAGCCTTCCCTTTCAGTAATTGATTCTCTTTTATAACCTATACCAAGTTCCCAAACACAAGGAGACCCTTCTGATCACTGCAGGCTGTGCTGCAGATTCCTTGGCCTGGTAGTACCCAGTAAAGAAATTGTTCCTAGCAGTTCAGCAGTGCTTTCTGCACAGCAGGTATAGTGTGAAGGAGAAGTATGAGTATAAAGCCTTGCTCAGAGAATTAGAGAAGACTTCATCCATTGACTGAGATGTCTGTTCTGTGGCTGACTTTTCTTGGCACGTAATAGGGTGGAAAGCCAAAACTCAAATCCTGCAGTTAGCCAGGTGGTAAATGATCCCTTTTCTATGTTCTGTGAAGTTTATTTTCTTTCTTTGAGGGAAATACGATGGGGTTATAGGAAACCACATGGTATGGAAAAGTCTAAGGAAAAATGCAAGCAGTATTTTTCACCCAGGGAGAAAAGATGGATAGAGTTAAGGACAAAAAAAAAGGCTAGAAAGGACAAAAAAAAGGCAGGCTGGAAAGGCACAGTGCAAAGTGCAGACATCAAAGCAGCTCTCCTCTGTGTGCACATTGAGGCCAGTGATGCAGGTCTGAAAAAGCAAGCTGCCTGGAAGTATTTCTTTGACTGCAGGTGTTCAGGCCAAATCTTGGTCTACAAAGGAGAGTTACTAAGAGTGACCCTAAAGCGCAAGAGAACAAGTCCTGTGCCTGAGAGACATTTCAGCTTGGTGTGCCCAGCCCTACCAGCTTTTCTGACAGGGTTTAAATTGTGTGGAAGAAACGCCTGAGAGCATCACAGAGACACCTTTTAGCAGGGAAAGAGTCTGACAGAGGTTTGATGGGAAAGGTTTGTAATTCAATACATGTTCTGATACCTGAGTGGTGCGCTCCTCAGGGGTCCAAACCTGCTGGTGTAAAGTAGAACATCTTTTTAGCAGATCTAGTTTGTGCTGATGGCTGAGTTGGCCTCTGGCCAACTCATAGTTGGGGCAAGCAGAAGGAAGGCTTGCAATCACCTCTTCCTCTCCACCAGAGCCAATGCTGTGCTGAGCATAAGCTTGGCTCAGTGTGGGACTGTGTCGCTGAATCCTTCCTAACAGAATGCACTGGGTCCAAAGCATGCATTCTGGTCTATCATATAAGCAATATGCCTTTTTAAAATTGTCACCAGCACCTTTATACATGCCAATTCTGGTGATAATTGCTGAATTTCTACATTTAGAGGAAGCAAGTGCTTCATTAATATCACAATGTGCTATTGTTTATTGCATGTGTTCTGTTACTTCTAAATATAGAATTTAGGTAATTATCACTGTGGTTATTTATTGACTCATTGCAGTTCAAATGTAGATACATAAGATCTTGCTGTAATATTTATTTTTAAAAGTTTGGAATCTCTGAAAAATCTCTCCCATAGATGGGTTCAGCTCTTAGCTTCCTATAAAAATTTCATATCACAATTTTGGATGGCCATCTGGTTTGTTGAAGCCTGGAAAATCTGCCTTACACCAACGCAGAAATTTTGCTTAAGAAAAAAAAAAAAGAAAGAAAAAGCACCACCCAACCCTCAAAGATATCAAAGGGTTTTTTTCTCCATTCCTAGTAATTAAAATAACTTTGTATCTATCTTTTGTTAGTCTTTAGTACTGGAGGATTGCAAGCATTTTTCAAAATTAACACAGAGGAAAGAGTACAGGAGAGTCTCATATTTTTCTTTTGTTGTATTTTGTGGTGAGAATACACATTTTTTGGGTCTAAATTACTAAGAAAACTTGGAATTCTTCAATCTCAAGTGTCAATTGCCCTGATAGACATGCCAGCTATACCTGTGCTTACAAGATCTGTCTGGTCAGGAGTTGACAAGAAAGGCAAGAGCAGCTGGAAATTAGAATTTTGACCACCTATAGATGCTTGTCTATTCTTTCAGCGCAGGGTGTTAGATTATTTTTCCTAACTACAACTCAGCTGTCTAACCAAGTATGACTTGCAATATGTTATGGCAAGAGAAAATTGTAGATGACATCTCCTTGCATTAGACTATGCAAACATAGAAGAAAAGTTATTGCTGGTAAGAGGCTGCACTTGATCACCTGTTTAATAAATGCTCATGTCTGGAACAGGGTTGTGTGAATGTAAGTTAGATGCTGTGGTGTCTTTAGAATTGGCACTCCTCATGAGTAAAATAAGAATTACAGAATCACAGAAACACAGAATCACAGAATGAACTAGGTTGGAAAAGACCTCTGAGATCATCAAGTAAAAGGATAATCATTCCAAACTCTGAACTGTGCTGATTGTTAAAAGCAGGAATTATGAACAGCAGCATATTGATATTGGCACCCTAGCTGCTCCTTGTAGCTCTGAAAATCTCTGAACACTAATGAAATATTTTTGCTGCAGAAAGTACCATTCAATATATATATTTTGTAAAAAAAAACCAAAACAACACAACAGAAAAGGACATAGAAACATCCTTTTGGATGCTTGGCCGAAGTAGTGCCTTCAGTAATTTTCTACTGCTGGTGATAGATCAGTGTCTTCACTTTTTGCACAGGTGAAGCAGCAGTTAATTGCTGTCAATTGTTTATATAGCTCCAGAGAATTGCAAAGACTTTCTTGCAAAAATTACAGGTCAATGTCTAAAGCAGTATTAAGGTCAACACTGGCATTAAAGTAACATGGTTTACATCGAGCAGAGGATGGAAGGGGAAAACTGTGGGTTCATGGAAATTAAGTTGATGGGACTCCTACTGTTCACTGCTCTGCTGTTGCAGTCAAAATGTAGTGAAGATTGTGCCTGCTCTTTAGTTAGAGGGGCCCCTAAACAGCCCCAAAATCTGTTACTATAGGAGATTCTATATGTACATTATGGTTAAGTGTGCCCAGTGACTTCCTGTGCTGCTGAGCAGGTATGTGGATGGGAAACACAATATTCTCACTCACTCTTTTAAAGGCTGATCAAGATTAAATTCAACAAGACCTCATAATGGCTTTGGGATTTGCCTAAAAAAACCCAGATAATTAGTCCTTGCCTCATGTTCACTTACTTTTCATCAAAAAAGAAATATGAATGCAATACCCAATGTGTGTTAATTGTGTTTTAAATATTTTTTTTTGTTTGCACTTTTAGGAAATTTTTGCATATGAATTTATTTTTCTTTTACTACTCTACTGATTGATCAGCTCATCAGACTGTTACAAGCTATGTTGTGCTTTTGCTCTTTTTAATTTTTGTTTTTAGCATTGAAATGATTATTGTTCTATTCTCCATGGATTTATTCATTGTCTTAGGTACATACAAAAAAAAAAGAATTCCTGTGAGGCACTGCCTGTTCATGCTGTGGTAGTGTGTTCTGCTTTTCTTTGATGTATGGTCTTCAAATTGTTTGCTCACCTCTCCCATCATCCTCCCATTACCATGAGCTTGTCCTACATTTGTTGGAACATGCTCAATTAGTAACCTTCATGTTCTTTTTAAAGTTGTTCTGTACATTTTTATGTACATTTTGAGTGTTTCTTTTGCATTCCCCTTTTTGTGGTGATGCCATCAGCAATTTTCTGGTTCCTCAAAATTGCAGAGAACACAGTAATGCTTGGTACAAAAAGAGTTTACATATTATTGGAAGAAATTTTTTTTCCTTAAAATTTGTTTATCTTCAGTTTTATAAGGAAAAAATATTCATTTCAGATTGCTAGTTAAACAAATAATTTGGAATCGGGTATTTTTCTCTCTGATTTCCTGTTCCACAATAAGGTAGCCAATTATTTGGTTAGAGGAATGGCACTTAGAGTCATGGTAATTGTTATAGATGTATATCATTAACATAGTAAGGTTTTTGACAGTTCCTTACAATCTATCTAAATTAAAGCATAAGACAAAAAGCAAAAATCTATTTGCAAAATGACACTCAAAGCTGTTTCAAATTATTTCTGTCAAAATAAGTTTCTGTAAGGATCACTTTTGATCTGTCATTAACAGAAACTCTGAAATCCTGGATTACCATTGTGGTCTTTTTAGCTTTATGCATAACATGGGAGGTTGAAGTCCTGCAGGCTGGCATTCAGAAACAAAAAGAATCTTGGCAAATTTGTGATGATGTCAAGACTACCATTAATGCAATGCAAGAAGAACAAATATAAACACCTATATTTGGGTGAGGCTAAATATCTGTACATGCCTTCTCTCTGGATGAAACAGGGCTGTGCAGTCCTTCACAGCTGGAATGAGTTGCCTGCATTATTGTGTTAGAAAAAAAGAAAGAAAAAAGGACAAAATATTCAAATCTCTACTGGAGAAAAATTTGTCTATAAGAGAGAAAGAAAACATTCTATTATGTCTGATGACATTGTAGTTGAAGAAAAGTCCAATAATTTGTGCCTTTCTCCATGAAAGTCTGGATTTGTGGTTATTAGTATGGCTGTATGACAGTGATTGGAGATTCAGAAAATATGATTTACTAGGAAGGACTGAGTGGTTTGAGCTTATGGAACTTTGAATGATATTACCACAGCAAAGGGCTTAATAATTCACCAGTTTTGCAGTGAGAAGATTAACAAAGTTTCCCTGTGCCCAAAGAGCAGATAAAAAAATAAGCATTTAAACTGCAAACATTTAAACTGTTTATTAGGATTGGGATAGCAGAAAAGAAAAAAACTAGAAAAGATATCGTAGCCTTTCCAGGCAGGATCTTTTATCAAAGGCCTTTAGGTGGGAAATTTTACACAAGTGCCAGGTGTGATGAGGGAGAATTGGGCTTTTGCCATCATAGAACAATTGACCTGCCACAACTCCTACTGCTACTACATTCCTAACAGCAAACTAAGTAGCTGACTTTACATCGCTACATTTATATGTTTCAAACTCAGCCTTATAAAAGTAGTTATATTTTTTCTACTGGCTGAGAATTCCTCCAAAGAAGGAAGGTGTTCTAATACACTCTGAATTGCATCATAGGTGACTTAAAGGGATGTAATACATTAGAGCACATAGTCAATAGGGTAGGTCAGTCGAAGTATTTTCCTGAGGGCCTGTCAACATTCAGATCTTCTTCTTGGGTTTAAGTGAAATTCACTTACACAATGATTTTCACCTAAACATCTTATTTGGAATAATTATTATTCTGTGACTAAAGTAGCATAGCTTTGACATGTTGGTACAAATTCTGGCAGCAAATGGACACATCCTAAATTAAGATCAGTTGAAGTAATTAGATAGGGAAAAATACAGAAAAATTTAGAAGTAAAGAGGGTGGTCTTATAAACAATGTAAGAAATCAAGATATCCCTTTGGAAAGTTTCACATTTGTTACTGATTGGTTTTTTTTAAATTAAAGATTTTTGTCACTCAACATTCTTTAGACTGAAAGTAAGGACTGTTTTAGGACTGAAAACTGGATTTGCACAGATTTTTTTTTAAGGAAATATGGTCATAAAGAAATTGTAAATAGAGGCATATACTTGCAAGTTGGAAAAGCTGAACAGCTATATTTACTATTTTGTCTGTCTGATTTTTCCCTTAATATCAAATTTATTTATATAACCTGCCAGACTCTGGCCTTTGGTATTGTAATTGTTACCTTAAAAATGTAAGATGATTTTAAATTAAGATGATTTGGATTCAGTTGCCTATTAAAAATCAAATTATGAATACAAGTTTTCAGTCAATAGCGTTAAAGGGAAACAAATACTTTTGGTTTGATGAAATGTGCCTGTCCTTACTTCTCTCTTAGCATCAAATAAAATTCTGAGGACTGTAGGATTATATGAAATTTCTGCAGAGGTTGTTCTTCAAATAATTAATATATTAGTTTCAAGGTAAGGTTATGCAAAACAGTTAATTCTGTCAGATTAGAAATATTTTTTTTTAGCTTTTTTTCCATTGATTGGTAACTGAAATTAAAAACAAAAAAAGCTTTGTTAACATGAAAATAAATGTCAAAGCTTTCAGAATGGAATGATAGGTCTTTGGCTGGCAATTTGAAAGCAAAGATTTTTCAGTCTGAAAAAATCTACTATATGTTCACTAACATCAATACTACTTTATTTACTGAACCAATACTGGGGTAGAATCATGCATTTCAATTTTATAAGGGTCTAGTTAATTTATTACTTTTTTTTTATATGCATGGATATTGGAACTAAATTTGATATCACTGGAATATTTCAGGCTAGATTCTCAGACTTTGCTTCTCAAGTATTTCATTTATTCTTAGTAGTAAGAATAGCATGACAGTATTTGAAGATGTTAACCTTATTTAAAACATAATATTCTGTTAACAGGAACAACATTACGCTCCCTTTCTGACACAGCCTCTGTGTCAGTTTTGGATTACCAGTTTGTAGAACTGGCTGCTAGTTTGGTAGGAAACACCTTTGGAGTTCCTAGATAATACAAATTTTCTTTATTGTCTGTTGTATTCATAAATGAAGTGTCATTATTATTTAGGATGAGTAAACTTAGCATCTATTTGGCATTTCTTCTGCTAAGGTACAGCAACATTGCAGTTTAGAATATTTACACACAAGTTTATTAAGGACCGGATTAAATTAGCAACTTTGTTTACAAAAATACCACCCCTCTCTGATGGAATGAAAATACACACCAAGTCAGTAGTGTATCTGAGTCTTTTATGTTGACCTTAATGAGGCTTCAAAATTAATCCAGGAAGCATATGGTATTTTTGTTCTTTTAAATAGCCTTTTAGCAGCACTCCTCCACACAAAATGCTCCCACACTTACAGGTAATACAGCCTTAAAAATTAGTCCTTAGATGTACAGTTAATACCATGATGGGAAATGGAGTGGGGAGGAGGGAACTGCTAGGCTAAGACTGAGGACCTTTGTTCTTATCTCTACACTATATTGCTATATCATATAGGAGGTTACTTATCCATCCTATTTTGTCTCTCTGTAAATCTTCCAGATGCCTTTTTCTTTTTATAGCACCTAGCATTGTGGTCCTACAATCTCAGCAAGAATATGTTTGGCAAATGGCATGGCACCTTCTCTCCTTGGATCCACAAACTCACTCAAAGGAAAATTATGCTTGCCATGAGGGCTGGTACCAGAATGGAGACACAGGTACTAAGAGATGAGTTAGCTTCTGAGGTATTTCTCATGGTCTTCTGGTGTCCATATGTAGCATCATTTATAGTTTTAAATGCAACAAATCTATCTCATTGAACAATAAATTGCAATTAATTTTTCAGGAGAAAGCAGTTTATGTTTAACTGCTGCAATCTGTACATTTGAATTCATAGTGCAATATTCTTTATATGTTCAAAGAGGAAGTCCCAACTTCACTGCTACAAAAAAATCACCATGCTACAAAAACCAAGTTCTCACCTCTGGAAACAATGTATTAGAAACATGAATTCTAGTTTATTACTTATTATATTTTGAGCTGTGTGTTTTCACTTAATTTATTGCATTTAACCCTTATTTTCATATCATAAAAATTCTAAAAAGTTTCAGAACTGACATTCAATCCTCTGGGAGAAAGAACTAACCCTGAGGGGTGAAAGTTCTTCTTTTGGAAGGCACAATCTTCTTTGTGACACTGATATAAGACTATTGGAAGTGAGCTGAATAGATGAAGAACAGTCTTTGCATTGCGGTAAGTAGACTGTCATTCTCCTGGCAGCTCTGCAAAGAATCACACATCAAAGCTTCCACACCGAGCTAATAATAATTCCAATGTCCCATATGCATGCACTGTGTGTAGGGTGGATGTGGATGTTCAAGGAGAAATGAAAACATGGGAGAAGGAGATGAAATGAATGCAACTTTTGGCTTTTTCTTTGCAATAAAAAACGCCCTTGTAATAACAGGATATAGTCACAGTCTCAAAAAAAATTGTTTTCTGGGTGATGGGAACTAATGTAAGTATTTTCTGATTGCTGTAGTTGTTTTATTTTCTCCCATCACAAAGAAATAATGGGTTTGTTATGTATATTGTCACTACACACAGCTAGGGTGAATTGGTAGAAAAATCCAAACACAAAGTCTAAATATGCAATAGTTGTGACACTGATTACAATTTGCTAAAAACTTTATTCTGCTTTTTAAAGTATGTGTAATTTGAATATTTTGTATACACTTGGCTGTGTGTGGTGAGGATCTGAGGGATGTGTGGCGCTGCTGCTGTGGTGTGTGTCCCATTTCCCGGAAGCTCCTTGTAAGTCTCACTTACAACTAAAATTTAGCCCTTGTACAAGTGTCTGTCTTCAGTGCATGTGAAGATATGTGCGCACCCCCCACATGCTTTGCAGATTTTAGACCCTAGGATTAATTTAAAAAAATTAAAATTTCTCTTTAGAAGTTATATCTGAGTTCTAAGTTTTTCTTCTCAAGCAATGCAGTATGGCTGATTTATTTTTAAATCCTTAAATTACTGGGGAAAAAAACCAATAACACCACGTACAGCCAGGATAAATTCATATAGTCTTATTCCTAATGTTATGATTTACCTTAAAGGAAATAGTTTAATGAGAACAAGTACCTGGGCTCCAGCACATATAATATGTAACTTTATTTTTTTTTAATATTACATGAAACTCAAATGGTGCGATGCTGACCTTTGACATAAAAAAACAGCCTGATTCTACTCTCCATGCCATGGTGAAAAAATCTGTGTAGTGGTTTTGTTCCTTTTATTAGCTTTATAAAGAAGCACGGTTTATTTCCTTTTCTAATTTTTAAGCTAAAAACAATGCAATTCTCCCAAGTAAGTAAAGCTCATTTCTCTCTTTTTCTACCCAAAATCTTCTAGATCCCAGAATCACAGAATGGTTCAGGTTGGAAAGTACTAAAGTTAACCATCTGATGCAACCTTTCTGCCTCAAGAAGAGTCATCATAGTGGACATGGCACTGAATTGTGTCCAGACGGTTCTTAAATATCTTCATTGAGGGAGACCCCACAACCTCTCTGTAATCTGTTACAGTGCATAGCCACTTCTCTAAAGAATAAAGGACTTCCTCATATTCATACTGGTTTATAGCAAGTTTATGCAAAAATAAAATCAACCACAGTGGTATTTAATACATTTCTAGCAGTTTCAGACATTGCTATCTCATCACCTGCTGATCCTTGTTTGCATTATTCTGATACCTGAACCTCATTACACCCAACTACTTGAGTCCTGATCAATATCAGGTTGTGATCCTCCTACGACAAGCCAGCTGCTGGATCAGGCATTGGGGTTAGCAGGTTATAGTGACTCTATTACTGGTCTCAGCATAATATGAATTATTCAGGGTGTTGAAGCTGATCAACAGCATGTTTATACTTGGCTTTGTGTTAATACTGTCTACTAGCACTGGTGGACTTTCTCCCTGACATGTGCTCATTCTTTACAATTAGGTTCAGCAGTCCTAGCACACGTCATCATTTTTATCAGGGTAATCAAGGCATTTTCTGCTCTCCCCTGCATGGCAGACTTCTCATAGTGCCTATCTGCATGTTCTGCAGATTTAAACTTAAATCTTATTTAAACTGAAATTGAGCTGCTTTGGATAGAAAGAATAAAACTGGACATTCTTTCTCCGCTTTTTCATTATTCTATCTGTCTAATTTCCTTCCCTTGTTCTGCTTTTTTTTTCTCCCTGAAATTTGCCTTCCACTAAAGCTAAAGCAGCCTCTAGGTTTTGGGTTTCAGATGACATCATTAATGAAATGTCTCAGATGAGAAGGGCCTAAGGAACAGACCTGTGGTGCATCATACCTGTCACTGAGATTCCCCTACTGCTGCTCTTGACTATGCAGGTAACATCTAACACCTGGCAAATAATATCTCCACGTAAAGGGGAAAATATTGGTGGGTCACTGTGCTCCCTCCCATGAACACAAAATCAAATCTGGGCTGTTCTTAGCCTCTTCTCCCTTTCTGACATGGAATTAAAGTTGGCTCAAGCCTGTTATACAAGTTTTGATTCAGCCTTTTAACTATTGAATTAAAGCTAAAGAGCCTGCCAAGGGAGGCGGAGAAGACAGATTGGAGAGGGAGGAGGTGAGAGGTGGGAGAGGGGGAAGCAGAGAGAGGAGTGTGGGAAGTCTTAAAGCCAAGAAATTTGAAGATATGGAGGGGGGGGGGAAGCTAGTAAAAGAAGTAGGAGCTATTTTCAGATAATTTTCTCTGTAGTTGGGATAATTTTCAATTAGAAACTATTTTTTGGTATATACTGGAGAGAAATAGTTAATGAGTTAGCCCATCATCTCTAAGGCCCCTGAAACAGTGAAGGGACCTTTTCAAAATCATGGTAGCATTGTAGGGTATGCTTGATTGGAGCAACTTCCCTCCTTCTACAGGCAAAACTCATGGCAGCATGCATCCTCCGGCATCATCTCTGATAACCCATCTGAAGCTTACAGATAGCCTGGCACAACATATGTATTCTTGTGTCATCCCTCATGGAGCCACATTCATTCCTGCTGAGTGACTTTCTGGAGACTGTAGCTAGAGGTCCAATTCTACTCTCTAATATTAGATGTAAAATAACTTAATGTGTTTGGTAGGCAAAGGCTGGCAAGAATAATTCTGGTTCTCTCACTTTTCTGCACAAACTTTATCAATATTTTCCATGTCTGTTTGATTTATTTGGATGTTAAATAAGTGAAAGGTTGAAGGCTTCTTTATAATTTTCGAGTAGGCTCATTTGCTGGAGTCACTGGGAGCATTGGCAAGCCATAAAGCCCAGACAATGATCCTGCCCACTCTATTAAATTGAATAATGCTTTTGAATAATCTAAATAATGCTTTTGATCAGTGGCCTATAGCACCTAAGATCACAAATTATTTTATACACATAATGGAATGGTTTACATTTCCACAGAAACACACTGCTGATTGAAGGAAAGTGGATAAGTCTGAGCTGGGATGTTGCACACGATTTTAGTGCAGGAAGTGAAAACACTTCAATTAAGCTATTCAATTAAACTAAAGAAAGAACATAGGTGTGTGGAATAGAGTTGTTTCCATCTGGAATGGTACATGGGATAATACCTCTGCTACTGATTTTTGAAGTAATTTTAAAGACTGGGAATGGACAGAATTTTCAATGATGTATGGCTTTTTGCTGGATAAAAGATAATCTACAGACACGGTTTTCAAGTTTTTTTTTAAAGGAAAAACATTAGATTTGAGCTTTCTGGTTTGAAGTGTGGAGTATTATTGCCATTTGCAAAAACTTGGTGATGTTTGATACTAAAGCACAAGAAAAGCAAATCAGTCAAGTTTGTTTCTTTATAGAAATTTTGAGTCCTAGGAGCTAAATGTAACTAATAGGACTTCACTCTGTAAAGGTACCAGGGGAAACAAATCAGTCCCTTTCAGAAAGATGATGTCTGATGAAAGAAAGCTCTCTGGCAAGGGCTTGTGGGAAACTATCTCCTCAATTATAACACAATTCTTTAATGTAATCACAAATTGTAGTAGTACTATTACTATTGAGTATTACTCTACTGGAAACCATAAATTGCAGTGAAACTGGTCCTTCCTAGAAGAAAATATGCTTTCATACCACTGCATTTACTTGTGTGCTACTTTGCTTCCAGTTTGTACTGGAAGTCATATATTTAAAAGAGGGAGCTTTTGTGAGAATGGGTCGTTTAGGATGTGCAAGAACTCCTGTACAAGATATATGCTACCTTCTCTGATTCCCCTCACCATTTTTGTTGAATTAAATGAAACTTTTCATTATTGTAAGCCTGAGGAATTGATGATCAGCCTCACAAAAGATCAGTGTTTATTCATTCATTTTATTCCTGTGGTGGCAAACATGTTGCCCTCTCCTGCTTTTCTTCCAGTGCAGTTGCTTTTCGCATTGTGCAATGTGTATTTTATTAAATTTTCAAATTAGAGCGATCACCAATTTTCAATTTACAGGAATCCTCTACATATCTACCAAAAAGACAAATTTGATCAGTAATACCTCTACGTCATGCTGGATAGAAAAAGAAACTGAGGCAAATATCTTTCCTTTTTTTTTTTTTTTAAATGAACCTTCTGGACATCTACTGGGTACTTCACAAGGCATAGGTTTGTGACTGAATGAAAATGTTCCATGCAAAATCCTTATGAAGTGGACCTTGCTGCTTTCATCGTGTAGATTTTAGTCCCATATTGCTCATGCTCAACACTGTAAAGAAAGGAAGGATAAAGACAGCAAAAAAATTTCTCCATTAACTGTCCTGATGTTCCTCTGATCAATAACCCTGTCTTAGATCAATAACCCTGCCCTGTTTTAGAGCAGACAGTTGATGTCTGTTTGCTGCCTGCTAATGTCTGCTAGCTCCCATCTCCTTTTTTAAGAGTAGCAGAGGGGTGTTGGAGATAATTCTTCTGTATATTTCAATACAGCTAATAACGAGTTGCATCTTCTATATGTCTAATGACTACTGGAAAATTTGACTTTTAGAAAACAGGGTTCTTGTGAAAGGAAATTAAGTTACTGCCTTTACCTTCTTATCCACTATTACATATAAAAATCTCCCCAATTGTGAAACTTAAAAATTGTCCCTGCAACTTATGTGTGGTTGAGTGTGGTGGGACCTCTGCATTGCTTCTCCACCACGTATTTAAGTTAATAGTTTGCAATAAAGGCCTTCAACAAGAAGCAAGACTATGGAAGCAAGACAAGCTTGGTTCAGGCAAGCTGAAATGTGTTGAAGTATTGAAACTTTTAAGGAATCTATTGTTTATAAATCAGAGTAGTATTGAGCTTTTGGTAAAATGAGGTCCTTAAAGCCTAAATTCACAAAATAGACAAACTTCTTTCATGTACAGGAATTATGAGGCATTACCTGTTGCATTCTATGTGTATTATTGCTATGCACATTTTTATACTAATTTCTGGTTCTGTAAGTTCTTTTCAATGGAAGTAGATAATGTCATCAAATAATGAACACATGGCCAAAACACCATTCTCTTTTATAATGACAGCTTTGGAAGGATGTGTTTAGATGAAAAAAAAACCAGCCAAACCCAACCACCACCAAACAACCTTTCATAAAACCAGTCTGTGAAAATCTCTTGTGGTAACAGACACAGGGAAAAGGGAGGGGAGCATAACAGTTTTTCAAACTGAATAAATTTATTTTAGTTCAGAATACTGTTACATATGTGATTAGCAGCAGTCCACAAAGAAATAGCTACGGAAAAAAATCCAACACAAACCTGGCTGTTAAAGGAGACATTCACAGTCAAAAGTGCATGAACAGACACAGAAGAAATAACATGGCTTAAAATCTCTTTGTGTTGTTTTACAGCATTATGATGGACTGAGCAGAGCTGCAAAAATAATAATAATGAGAAGTGAATAGCAGGCTGTTCTTTGAAATGGAAGGTGTTTTCTCTGAGAGTCTCACCCCTCACTGGCACAGGAGGTGCACTGGGTCTATGGTGCCTCTTGCAGTGTAGCTGCAGAGACTGAATCTCCCTGGCACCATTCCTCACATTGACAAATTTCTCCAGTATTGAGTGGAATATTGAGTGGATGTTTGGAAGCACAAATGAAAGCAAGGGAATGAGAGGGGGGAATTTTTACCCAGAAAGATTTGAGTGACTTTACTTCTCTATGGGTTAGGCCATCATATAATGATAGCTTTCCAAGAAAGTGACACTTTGGTCATGTGAAATAAGTTGGTGTGCATCCTAATGGTTCAAGGTACTCTGCGGATTTAACATTTCTTTTTTTTTCTGACCCAACCAGCTTACGGAAGCATGAAATACATTTAAGACAGGGAAACAGTGAGTACTGAGGCGTGGTCTCTTTGAACATTAAAGTTTCCACTCTTGACCAGGGGCAGGTAAAGAACATCAATTTATAGCCTATCTGATACAATAATGGTCAAAAGTCCAAACATGGATCTGGTCTTTTTCTAGCTTAATTTTATGTTGTGTTTTTCAGCGTAGGCAGAGCTGGCCCTGAGATCCATCAATCCTGTGACAATCTGAAACAGATGGTGAACAGCTGGCTTCAGTCTCTGCTAACAGACAAACCTTATACTGAGTGTATATGCTGGGTGTGCATCATGCAATGCACTAGAGGCAAGAATAGGTTAACGTCATGTGTGCCTTAATGACAATGGCTTGCTGATTATGCAATTTAAAAGTTTATATTGTTTGAAGATGGAAGGGAAGATAAGAATTACAACCTTTTTTTGAATGCCACAAAGTGTGAAAGTGGGTCCTTTACAACCCAAATCACACCTAGCTACACATTACTTTTAGTCAGAATTACAAGTTTGGCTCACTTAAGTTGCAGTAGTAGTTTTAAATAGAATATACTCAACTGTTCACAATATTTCTGGTAATATAAGATTACACTGTGATATTGCATTAAGATTTTAACCTTCTCTTCATTCCCAAAAGAAAGAAAAACTTAGGCATTAATCAAATCTTTGACAGGAATTCAAATAATTAAGCAGATTTTTGTTTACTATTTCTTAGTAATATAATAATATTGCTAATTATTTATGTTCACCAAAAAAACAAAAAGAGAGATGAATTCTAATTATTGTATACTACATATCAGAAGGTGTATATATGATGCATATCCTTCTGATTACTGTGTTAGACAGAAGTGTTACCTAAAATTAGATGGTTTGAAGTGCCATTCTGAATGGAAAAATTGATATTGCTGTTGATGGTAATATTGCCAAAGAGTGGTGATGGAGTAATAAAAAACACCTGGGAAGGATGAAATATAGAAAATACAAGAAATTCTTTGTTCTTTCCAAGAAATCCAGAAATACCCCCTGTAAGTTCTGAGGCAAGTTTGAGTCTTTTATGCTAGTTGTAGGCTGAATTACTCGATTTAGCTGTCTAAGAAGCTCTCATCTACTTAGATTTATAGCTAGTCTTGGTGGCTTACCTATGTGAACTTACAGTTTAACTTTAGCAGCATTTGTTCATCACATGAAGGAAAAGCCTATCAATGTGGGTCCTTTTGAGCATCAATTGACTGATAATTGATGAAAACCAGAGCCAAGAGGTTTCTGAAGGGAAACTTTCAGCTCTGCTTCTCCCCTCTCCTGGTGATCAAATGTGGTGCATGTAAGCAGAGGTAGGCTTGCTTCTTCGCTTTTTTGCATCACTGTGGATCATAGGTAAAAAGGACTACATTTATATGTAATATGGGCAAAAAGGAAATAGGGTTTCTTCATTGCCCGAGCCTCACACAAATCTCGCAGTTCAGTGAAGAGCATGGGAAAACACCTTGGTCTTCAGAAAAAGGATAGAAACATGCTCAGGTCTATTGCTGTCAGGAACTAGGGTTTTTTTTCTTGTTTGTTTTTGGGGGGGGGTGTTAGGTTTTGTGGGTTTTGTTTGTTTGTTTTGAGGTGAGCTGTAATATTTTTGTGATCTCTAGATTACAAAAATCTGTAGAGAATACTCAACACAAAACAACTCATACTGTTGGGTACTCTGCATAAAGCCCGGCAGTGCAGGTCAGAAAAGGGAGGATATAAAAGGGCCTTATTTCATTGTTTAGATTTCCATCTGCACATACAGCATGAGTGGGTGTAAATCATCACAAATTCTGGTTTGATGCACAGTCTTGGAAAATCTTTAGCTTTGTAAAAGAAACCTGAATGTTGTTGACAGGCAGCTTTCTGGCACTTCCTGGGGAAAAATCAAACAAAATCAAGGCATTTTAGAGGATAGTGAGATATGGTAGAATAATAATCTCCTCTTCTAGATACTGTTCATATTTTCTCTTAATGACTGAAGTGATCTGTATTTATTTTGGGTAAAATTCCTTGTGTTTGAACTAGGATGAATGCAGCTGCTCATCAGCCACTGCTTTCATACAGAATGCTAGGAACAAGCCAAAATGAATGGTAGTCTTAATTCCTTTATTGTGCAACCTGCGAATCCAGAGTAGAAAAAAATTATTTATTGGTACAGTGTGTTTCACCTCTGGGCACATTTTTTGGTTTAGATTAGCAATTGACAAGTTTGTTCATCATGTTTGTTGGTCCCTATCTACCCACAGACAGATGAAGGTTTGAGGTGGAGAAGTATTAGTTCATTAGTACATTTTTATCAGTCTTGCCAAAGGTAAATTCTTCCCTATAAATCCTTAGCAGACATTTGTTACAACAGCGAACAGCACATAACTTTGCACTTTTAAGTTTCTGCTCCAGAGTACTCCAGATGTGAAGGATTGTACACATTGTTTTCATGTAATAGCTTGTATTGTATTCTAGAGTCACCTCTGGGGAAATAAGATTTAATTGAAGAAAACCCTGCAGGACTGTGCACCTGTTCTTTGAGGTCTTTTTTTGTGTTTCGGTGTGTGACAGATTGGACAATTTTGTACAAGCGTGGATCTGATTAAGTTTATTATCCTCTCCTTTTCATGAATGTCAGATTCAAAACACATAGTCAAGAGATCCCAGTGATATGGGAGAAATAATTGTCTGAAAATTCTTAAAATAAGGTAGCCTTTGTAGTGTGACCTGAAATCCCAGCAAACATCTGAGGGACATATTTTTAAATTTAAGTACTGTTTTCTCTTGGATTTTATGAATCAAGAATGACAGCAAGATAAAATGACAGGCTAACTGCTGACTGTCTTTTTGTTTGTTTGTTTGTTTTAACTTCATTATCTTTTTTGTTTCTCTGTAACAGCTGTACCACACTGCCATTTTTCCTACAGGACCATTTTAGAAATTGGAGAGTATTGTATGCATAAATAGCTATGAAAATTATGTGATTAGGTGATTAATTACCATTCTTCACCTCAGGGCAAAATTCTGATTATTAAATCCATCTCTTCAGCATATAACTTCTGAAATTCAAATCCATCCCACCCTGCTTTTTCACAAGAGAAATTTTGTAAGAAATTTCATCTTCTTGGCATGTCTGGGAATAAACAAGATTTTCTGTTCTGAGAAATATTCACCAAAATGTTTGTTAGCCTTTATAAAGTAAGTATTCCAACACTTTGTATCCGTGAAAATACACTGGGCTATGAATAAATGGTAGAAAAGTATATGAGCTGGTGCACAACACACATAATTCTACTCCAAAAAGGAGTTGAGTTTGTGGCAAAAGCTGCTTAGTATTGCCTAAAGGAATGAAAAATTTTCAGGGCAAGTAGTTAGTACAACCCACCATAGACTTACCTGTTTCTGGATAGTTAAAGAGCTCAAATGGAAAACTAGATTAAAGCTTTCTAAGGCAAAAAGAACATGTGAAATCCCCTATCTCACTTTTTTTCTGCTGTAATGTCTATTCACAAAATGATCTGCCACATGCCATGCCCATACTTTGCAAAGCAGAAGAACAAAGGCTCTGTGAAACAAGCAGGGAGAAAAGAGTAATCTCTTTGGTGGCAGCAATGACAGCTAGCTTGGAAAGGCTTGGCATCTGTTTGATGCATCCTGCAATTTAGCAATGAATTGGATGGCACCACCCAGAGGGCACAATCTACATGAGTTTTTTAATGGGCACAATCTACATGAGTTCTGTAATTTTTAGATCTTCCACTGATCCAAAGAAAGTCTTACTGCAATCACTGGAATGAAACCATTTAGATGTCTTTTAAAGCTCCCAATTTTTATAATTTTATTCCAATTCTTCTCTTCTTTCACTTCTTTTGTTGTAAAGATAATCACAGATCAACATGTAATCTCTCTCAGCAGTAATTAAGAAGTAAGAAACAAACCTGATGTGCCATAGATTGCTTTAATATTCAGTGTTCTGATATGAGGGAGAAAGGTTCATTGCAGTTATTTAGTATTGAGCAATCATTTAAATTCTTAAATGTTATTACTTCATGGTCTCTAATCCTTGAACAATTTTTTAAATTTTTTTTCTGCATTTATTGGACTCTAATTAAAAAATTAATAAAAATGAACTGAGGGGAAATTGCTGGATTGCTTCCCATTGCAATGACAAAGGAAAATATAACCAATCCCCACCACTACAGTAGGAAGGGCTAGATGATGTATTTATAAACTACTGAATGGGGCTGCCTGGGTTCATTGACCCCAGTCTGGCTGGTGCTAAATGTACTGAAATAAACCCATCCCCAAAAGATTGCAATCAAGGGATGAAACAAGAAACAGATGGCTGGTCTTGCAAGGGGAGCGTTAAAAATAAGAGGAAATTGACTGGCACAGTATGCAGTGGTCTTGGCACACCAGCTGCTTAACCATGGACGATTTTTTTCAAGTATCATGGCAGAGGAGAATTTTTAAGGTTAGTTTTGAAAAATGAAAATTAAATGGTTATTATCCAGCCCCATGTTCTCACAGAGTGAGAGTATGAAACCATAAGGGAAGTGTCTGCCACTGGTCAGTTGGAGGTTTTGTCACCTCTGTAGAGTCCAAGGAGAGACAACTGGGACAGTGTGGGAGAAGCACATGCTGGGGATTGCAGCAGGTTAAAGAAAGGGGAGCTAAATGGACTGCAAGGAAGATGATATGGTAGCTTTGGAAGAGTGACAGGTCTCTGCAACCTTTAAGTAGGTATAATTTGCTTCAGTGTTTGTCTGGCTTTGGTTAGAGCAGTTAAGATGGACGGGGGTGAAACAGGTAAGGCTATCCTCTGTCAAGAAGGATAAAAAAATTCTGCTGTTAATCTCCTGAGTTCTTGTGTATATTTAATTGAAATTTATAAACCACTGCAAAGTAGATGTCACAGAAACATCATTGTACCTTTGATTGTAAGCAAACAGATGTCACCTTCAATGTTTTATAGCACTACAAGATCATGGGAAGGCAAGTACACTACAAGGAAAGTGACTAGCATATTTCTAAATCTGTCCTCTTTGTATTCAGCTTCAAAAATATTAATCCTTTTTTTTTTTTTTTTTTTTTTTTTTTTTTGTGGAACTCCTCTGAATTATTTGGTTGTTTTGCTTTGCTTCAGAGCTTTTTCTCTGGGAAGGGACTAGCTAACTGCTTGTTCTTCCAGTATAGGAACAGGAAGATGTCAGCTTGAGAACCAGCAGCTACAGAAAACTGGGTCAGGTAGCTGGAACTATTTTTTAAAATGATAATCTCCTTTTTCCTTCAGTTCTTCTACTTCCAGTAGGTATTGCCGTATGTTTTAGTTGTAAACTGGCTTATTTCAGTCAGTGCTGTACAGACTTAATTCTCAGTGGAAAAAGAAGGATGGGAAAAAAAAGTGCTTCAGAAGTCTGAATTACCCAGATCTCTCCTAATTGGTGAAAGAGAATGCTGAGTATGGATGGCAGATGTTTCCTTAATTAATATCCTACTGGGTTAATCAGCAGAACCTTGGGAGCTGCTATGAGACTTTTTGATATGTTCAGAGAATCCAAGCCTTGATCCACAGACTTTAAACTCATAACTGCTTTAGCTGTCTATGTGATACTTGCAAATAATAGAGCCTTCAGTCAGAATTTGTTTTTTGTGTAACCTAATTCTGTGAACATTTTGATGACATTTGTGTTCAAAATTTGCTGTAAATCTTGCATGCAAATTGAGCTTCTCTCTAAATTTGAGATTTCTTACAGGTTTTAAAAAATTACTTATTCACAGTTCAGAATGTTTGCCTTTCAATCTCCTAAGAACTCAGTACTCTATTTTTAATTTTGTGAAATCTGTGTTTTACCATAAGCTGGTTTAATACACAGAAAATTTGTCATGGACCTAATGGCACTCATTAGAACCACATGTGCTCTCACTGAAAATAGAGCTAAGTCAGGAGGAGAAATTGCAGTCTCTCTAAGTTTTACAAGCTGAAACTTGGAAAAAGACTGTCATCTATAATTTTTTTTTGTTTTCATATAAGTCTCCCTGTATTTTCTGAAAGCTAAAAATTTGAACTTTTCACTAAAATAACAATGAAATGGGATGAAGAAAAATTTTTTCCATTTCTCCTTCTGAATATATTTTGCAAATACCCATCTCATAAAAATTCAAATTTTAAAATGGAAAATGCTGAAAGAACATCCCCACAAGATATAGTTATAATCTTCCTTACAGACCTGCATAGGGAGAGGGGCAAAGGAGGACAGTGAGCAAAAAGCTGCAAAAATATTTGTTTTGTACTCAAGTTAGCAGCAACTTCCTGCTGCAGAAAAACACCTTTGGGCTTGGTGGGCTTCTTTAGAGGCTTGGATTAATCTTTTTTTTACTCTTTATGTTCAACCATACTTTCCTAATCAGATCTTTGGCCTCTCTGTTGAAAGTTTCTTAAATACTGCAGTATGCATGATACAATCATATGAAAAAGCAGAATTTATCTCTCCTCTAGGTCCGTAATTCTTCCTGGAGCAACCTTACACCTAACTAACTAAGCTCTCTGGAGATGAGCTGGGCAAAAAGGGGTTGTCACAGCAGGGGAATAAAAAGGAACAGTAGAGAACCATCTCATTGAATAGTTCAGCCTTATTTTTCCTTACATGGGGGGTTTACATAATGGATCTATGGAGTTCTTTTCTTTCATTGTTTTGTTTGTTTTGTTTCTTGTTTTTGTTGTTGTTTTTTGTTTGGTTTGGTTTTGTTTTTTGTTGCATACCTATTTGTCGGGTTCGGCTGTCTGTCTCTGCCCCGACATGGGTAGGGTGGTTCTTGGGTAGCACGCGTTTCAAAGGACGAGTCTGGACTCTTCAGCTTTTCGGTCTTGATTGTTTATTGTTTCTTATCTACAAAATTTTCTGTCTGCCCAACAGAGGTCTGATCTGCAAGGCAGCCAAGGGCACTCTACCCGTGTCGGGACAGAGACAGACAGCCGAACCCGACATTTGGCGTCCCTGGGTGGGCATGCCTCTGACCTCTATTGTTCTGTCTCCACAAGTTAATTGGCATGTGAGCGTGAGTCGATCTCGACCTATGTGTTTTACCCATGTGGTATGTATTTCGACATGTTCCCTCAAAGGAAGCCCTTCTTCATCGAAGATTGACATGACTTCAATGGCGTGTGGTGGCAGAGCAAAAGCTCTCGCGATCTGAGTGTTTTCCGCCACGGTCAATGGTGGACGAAGTGCTTTTGCAAGAACTGTCACCTATTCTACCTGTCTCTGCCCCTTTGCAATCTGCAGCAATATTTTCCATGGAGTATAAATCAAAAAAGAAGAGTATAAATCCCAGCTTCCCTTTTGAATCTCATAATTTCTGTCTTGGAAACTTTGACAACTATGAAGAAGAGGCAAAACTTGCTCTCACTGAGTAGGAAGAAGAAATAAATGTTATACTAACCAAAAGGGTGTTTTTGGAAGGACATGCCACCTACAATAATAGGGAAGAATATTGGTTCTCACTGGTTTGCCTTAATATTTTAAGCTGTTCTTTGCTCTTTTCCTCACTAGCTCACATCCCACTAGCTGTTTACAGTTATTTCACACATCTTATGCCAGCCTTATGCCATTCATTCTGTTGAGACCTGCTTGAAATCTCCTCAAAAACTTACTGCTATGGATTTTAAAAAAAAAATACTTAGCTCCTGCCCATCAAAACTGATTCTGCTACAGGAAAAAAAATAACATCATTTAGTATATAAATCATGTCAATGATTATGCAAGATCTTGGTACTACTCTTGTTCCCTCTGTTCTTCCTATCTGTCAACAATAGTGAAGTTTCTAAAATTTTCTTGTAGTGCTTAGTTTGGGACTACAGACCTGGTACTTCCTTGATATAAAGTCACATTTATTTTCCAATATGCCCCTGTACAGGCAGTGATTTAAAGTCACATTTATTCTCCAATATGCCCTCTGTATAAGCAGTGACTCCTGAGATGAAGTTACATTCTAGGTCTTGCCTTCCCTCTGTCATGTTTAATAAATACACATCTCATCTCCTAAAGAGCGAAGCTGTCATCTTCCATTTAAGGGAACATGACTGAAGGCATTGTTTAGCACTTAGATCTGTGCACGCAGGGCAGGGCATCTTTTTATGCACATTGATACTGCGTCAATTGAGGTAGGATGGGGTAGAATCTTCAATACAGTAACTAATGAAGGAATAAAATTGAATGTTTTACAGCACTCATGTAAACCAGAAATATTTTCTCCAACTGGCTTGAAAAGATGTAGCAATTCAGCATATGACTTTAATTAATGTCCATGTAACTAAAAATGTGTTCAATTCACAATAGCATTACAAGAAACATATTGACATCTAATTAAGGATCATAGAATTTGATGCAGAGAAATTGTAGTGCATCTGTTCAATGAGACACAATCATGGAGAATGCTAAATTACAAAATATAATGAAAATGTGAACCAATACACAAATGAGGCCATTAAATACATCAGTGTTAAACAAAATGGTGATATTCAAGAGACAAGCTCATGCATAGGGTTTTATAGATAACACAAAGCAATATTGTTTTGTAAGGGTTTTTTTCTTGTTATTTACTTGTGAATAGCAGGATTTCAGCTGCTGGGATCTCTTAATGGGAACTGTTATTTCCAAGTTAACATGAAAATACTTCATTTTTTGCTGACAATTGACAAAATAATTCTCATGACTCCTCATAATAAATGCTTAATTTGTTGCATTGCTTTGTCAGTTCTTGTGTGAAAGTCTTTCTTCCTAAATACCAATTTCACCTTAGTAAGCTGATTTCATCATTCTTACTGGTGTACTTAAAAATGTACCCATGTACTCTTCACAGGGAAAATCAAATTGTAATCATAACATAAAAAAAGCTAAAAATTTTCGGCATATTTGGACAAGACACAATAGTCAGGAATGAAACTAAACTCAACTGATACAGCCGTGAACATTTCAATTTGGAAAAGGTGTTAAAGCACTACAGTCTGAAATACCTTTTAACCTCCAGTTTCAATAATCCTTTTGTCCTTGTTTTCTCTTCCCATATTCAGAGGCAAAAGGGGCTCATAGCGACATGAATTAAGATTGCAAGAAAGTAGTATCACTTTTGGCTGATTTCTACCTCTACTTATATTTGGAATTTTGGGCTGGCAAAGAGTATATAAAGAATTTTTCTTAAATTCATCATCTAGGATAATTTGCTCCTGAAATCTGTGCTTATTCATCAAGAACAAAATTATAGGAACCAAACATAAGCTAATGAGCTTGAGGAACCTTTTAGTAAATAAAACTGAAGAGAGATCACTCCACCTTTGAATTTTGAAAAACACAAAATTGAAAAGATCTTTCATCTTACGGTTACAAAGAAAGTTTTTCTGCTTTTTTTTTTTTAGTTTGTTTATACAGAACTTTACATTATAGGAAGCACTGAGTCAGATGCACATGCAGCTTGACTGCCTTATGAGCAGTCATTACACAACACAAATATCCCCAATTTTTACACTAATGGAAATGCAGTTCCTGAGCTGGAAAAGGATTCGAGTTGATTAAATTGTTTTTACCCATAACCTGTCAACCTAAATAAGACAGTGATTAGACTGCTGCTGACTCATACAAGTCATTTGAATGGACGTGTTACTCCCAATTGTGTTTCAGTGAAATAAAACCAGATATATTAAAATGGTGGGAAAATTAATTTTTCCTTCCACAGTGGGAATTACATTGAATATTCTGGCCTGTAACACACACTTCACTAAGCGTCGTTTTGCTCTTCAGAGAAGAATGGTATGACTGATCTGTACATCTGCAAGAAATTCAGTACCAACCACAGCTGATTCTCCCCAGTGTCTCCATTTTCTTCTATCTCTTCCCACCCTCTGCAATATAGTTTTCCTTTTGTAGACTTCTGCTATTCTTCAAATTCAGAAACAACTCATTAGCTACATATCCTTTAGTTAAATGTCCTTGAGGAAAAAAAAATCCAGAAGATAATTTCAGAAAAAAGTGGGAAGCTCCTGATGATGTGGATTGGGAATTTAAGATGAAGAAAGTAAATTATTTTCTTCTGAATGAGTTGTTTTTTCTTTGAAGTAATAAAAGGTGGGATTTCAGGGCTTTGGACATGAAGTGGAATATGTGATAAAATGAATAAGTGATAAAATCTTGGCTTTTAGGAGTGTATCTACTGATTCACTCTGATAAATCACCCAGTAGAAGGTGAAGATAAATCCTGAGGTGGTTGCAAAACGTGGTTAACAATTTTCCATTTACTTGCTGAAGTCATGTCAGATCTCATTTTGTAGTCCAGCTAGGGCAGGCAAGTGCCTGACATTAAGTACTGCTTGGTTTTATAGGAAAATTGTGCAAAAGTATTGTGTAGTGCCAAAGTTACCAGTAGCCAGGGTTTGCTGACTTAGTTCAGCAATAAGATCATTGCTGAATATTTTCAAATACTTACATGAGGCATAAGTCTCAGACATACTTACAAATGACTCTTACAAATACTTACATGACTCTTAGACATTAGACTGACTTACTTGTCATGTGGCAAGGAGAAATTTAGATAGTTTTGAAATGAAAAAGAATCTGTCTTGAACAATTTCTTTTTCCACAGAAAACAGCATCTAAAAACCAGAATATACCTTGAAGACAAATCACAAATAATACTCTGTGAATAACCCCCTTTCCAGACATGAAAAAAGCCTCTGGGAAATGCTTCTCTGGACAAAATACCCCAAGAGGGCTTTAGGAAATAGAGAAGACTGTCCATTTATTTAAAACACGCATATTTTATTTTAAAACTAAATCCTTGATAAAATTGCTGCTGGTTTTTTTTACCTTTAAGCAGATTTTATATCCAAAGAGATATACAAGTCATGTAACTTGCAATATAGTAACTTTCAAAGCAGAGCCCAAAGACCTTTCTTAATTTAGATGTACCCATTTTGGAAAATATGTTGTCTCACAGATAAAAGCTTAGCAGTATGCATTTTGCTTCAAGTGGGAAAATGAACTTAGGTTTTTAAAATGTATTTGCTTAGCAAGAAAATCCTCTTTTCTCATGTAAGGAAGTTTTCTTGATGAAAAAATCCATCTGTTGTATTTAAATAAAATATGCATTTCAGCTTTTTCATTTTTAGAAAAAAAACATTCTAGAAATCTTAGGTAAAAGAAAAAAACATTTCAAAAGCAAAACAATTTCCAACTGAAATAGCTAAAAATTCACTAAATATTGACATGGAGAATACCTGTTATTATGTCTTACTCTCAATCCCTCTTTAAGTACAATATAAAGAAAGAAATAATATTTTGTTGTCCTCTTTATTAAAACTGCTACATCACTGATAAGTACATTCAGCTCTAACTCTTATCAGAGGTCTCTGAGAGCAGTTCCTGGAAAGCCCTGAGACTCAATTGAATCTTCTGGTCAGAAATTCATACTTAACTTTGAGGTCTGCCTTAGAGAATAATGGTCACAAAATTGGTGCTGTATGCAGATGGATCAAACAGTTTTGGCTGTTCCTACATCCTTTGGGAAAGCAGGAATAACTCTGAGAGAGCCCCAAGATATTATGGCATTAAATGTCCTTGAATTCACAGAGGCACAGTACAGCTGGGGTTGGAAAGGACTACTCAAGATCATCTATTTCGAAACCTTCTCTTCAAGCAGGTTCACCCTGAGCAAGTTGCATAGGATCTAGTCCTGATGGGCTTTGATTATCTCCAGAGCAGACTCCA
The DNA here is from genome assembly GCF_023055355.1 of Agelaius tricolor. Lineage (NCBI taxonomy): Eukaryota > Metazoa > Chordata > Aves > Passeriformes > Icteridae > Agelaius > Agelaius tricolor. Next base: position 5,965,584 of record NW_027269287.1, on the reverse strand, counting down.
GAGTGTCTCTGAGCAGCCTTTTCCAATGGTCGATCACTGTCAAAATGAAGATACTTTCCCCTTATTCAGACAGAACTGTTGAATTTGTGCCCATTGGTGACTTGCCACAGGACACCATGGAAAAGGGTCTGGCTGTATCTTCTTGTCACTTGCTCTTAAGACATTTGTATGCATTGCAAAGATCCCCTCTCAGATGTCCCTTCTTCAGGCTAAACAGGGCCAGCTCTACCTGCATAGAACGGTATTATGGTTCCCTCATCATCCTCACAGTCCTCCACCAGATCCTCTCTCATATTCAGATGAATATAGACCCTTTTTATTTCAGTATTTATCTTTTTTATTTTTTTTTCTCATTGTAATGTGAGCTGAAGACTGCCAGATCAGAGTACCTCTACCAGTTTAGGACAGGCAGTATGCCATTGAAGGAGCAACCTATATTCCAAACATTTTAGCAACTGTAAATTAGTGTCTTCTAAACAATTCAAGCATCTGAATACCATGACACCCTGAATTTATGTATCCTGAATGCACTGTGTTTAACCATAATTCCTGTGAATATTTAAGGCTTCACTCTATTTCTGCTTCAGATAGGTAATTTCCAGTCTTGACCCATTTTATTTTTTAACTTTTAAGATTTGGCTTTTGGATTTTGTTATTTCTGGGTCTGATTTCTTTTTTCATTTTTCAGTACATTATCAGCAACATATTTTCTCATTTCTGTGTTGATTTTCAGCTGTGGGAACTTGTGCAGCCCATTTGACACAACTCAATTTTCTGAAAGTTGCTGGGCAAAACAAGGAAAGATTTTAATGGATCAACACGTGCATGAAGCTTTAGTGGGCAATTTTGGAGAAATATTATTCTTGAATTATGTAACCTGTCTCTGTTTCAGGACCTTCACTTATGTTCCTGCATAATCTTCCTCTGCTCCTGGAATGTTGAGTCAACTGATTTTACAATTTCTAAACACAGAGAAAAGTTTTAAATTGAAGAAGCAAAGAAGATGCACTTTAGGTGCTAGCTGAAATGGAGAGGTAGTAGTTTTTCTGGAAAGGGAAAAAGCTGCAAGAAAATGAAAGTCATTGAGGTTTCTTCATTAAACATGAGAATGAAGGATTATTGTTTTCAAAATATGTCCATTTAATTTTTTCTGCAGATATTGACAATGGAAACATGAAACAATGTTTCATCATTACTGATGTAACAGTACATACTGGCTATGAACAGACGAGCACTTGTTTAGGGGTATTTGATATCATGGACTGAATTGAAGATGAAAATTACTAGAAGGTAGAGTAAGGGTAACACTGAATATTAGTTGACCATTTGCTTTCATTGACTGTTGGCATCTATTTTATCTTTCCTATGGGAAGAGCAGCATCCGTTAATGTAACTCCCATGAAAAGATTATTTATTTGTTTATGTTTATGAAGTTTTTTATATATTAAAGTCTAAAACAGGGTGAATGTAAAAAAGCATAGGATTGTTACTGGATTTGTGTGCACCACCAGGGAACTGCACTAAAGGTAAAGGTAAAGTGCTTAAAAACTGGTGAGGAGACCTTGCTTGAAGGCATATATGTAAATTGGATGGTATGTGCACCAAAATCTGTGTTATGGATGTCAGTAGGTAAATCACTCATGATTTATCTTCAGAAGAAACAGAATATGTTTCTGAGGTGGTTTACAGTAAGGAGCTGTTGTAGAGGCCAGATGATGGAGTTGGAAGCTATTGCACACAAACACTGGCCTCTTGTAGCTCCATCTTTATTCAGCCTTATCCTACTCCTTCATCACTCTCCAGATGCATCAATTTCTGATACCTCTCATGTTTTTATTCTCCTGACAGTTTTCATGCTGTATCTTATTTACAACTCTCTTCTGCTGAAAAACTTCCAAAAAATTAGCCTTCCCTAGAATGCAATACATAAAGGAAAAGTTACTCTTCTGTAAACTTACAACCTGATGAAAAAGCCCATAGTTTATAATTATCCTCACAAGTTTATCTTCACCTGCTTACTGATTTCTCAAGTTAGGCAGGGCTCATCCTTCTGGCAACCTTGTGAGTTTAATATTCCTCTTATACCTTCTTTTTATCTGCCACTACCTTGTCTCTAGCAGGCATTCACCATGTCTTTTTCGTAAAGCACCAGCTCCGTGTGTCCATCAGCTTCTCTCCAGGCTTCATTTTGCATATGTCAGTGTGTGCAGCAGGCTCAATCAAAATATGGTGGATTGCTAGATATACAAGCTGAAAATCTCACAAATGTAACTTTCTGATCAGTCACAGCATTGCTGATTAAAGCCAAGCACAGGGTGTCAGCACAGGGATAAATTTATTTAGATACCAACCTGGCAACACCTTCAGGTTTCAAGTGCTTTAACAATCTACCTGTGAAGAAGATGCACCAGGGAAATCAATTCAGTTGAAGATCTTTTTTACAAGCAAGGGAATGTTTAGACTTTAAACAACCAAAAAAAAAAAAAGCTATTAGCAGTGCATTCACAGCTTTATTAAGTGTTACTCATTAAAGATACCTCAAGTGACAGATGAAAAAATGCTGATCAATCATTCAAGAAATTCTTCTTCCCAGTAGATCCTAAAAAATGTTGTCATGAATCAAACAATTCTTTTCCATCTTAACTTTGAAGATGATGTCTGAAATGTAGGAAAAGTGGGTTATAGATGTTAGGTTACATTGGAATGATACTAATTGGAGCTTATTATGGTCTAATATAAATGCTAATCTTATAAATATTAAAGAATCAAATCTATATTAATGCATTACAGAGAACTATATTACCTTCAAAAAATTCAGCTTCATATCAACAGAGTGGAAACTCTAGTTGTCAAAGTTGTAAAGAAACTTTCAGAAATGAGCTGTCAATATCCATAATTAAAAGCCTCTGGTCAGGCACAAGGAGAACCCATTTACAAAAATGGTTTGGTTTTACCTTTAAGATACCCTTATTGCCCTGTCTGCACTCTATTCTTAGAACATTTCTGGGGATCTGTTTGCTTGATATCAAAAATTCCTCTGTTTTTAACAAAAATTGGCTTTTGAAAAGCTGACAGTATGACAGCTATGCTACTTTTGATAGGAAACAACATTTGTGGCACACCTTCCAAATGACTGATGCCTTGTCATAAATTTATGTTATCTGTAGATGGATTCAGACATGCTTTTTAATCTATATTTTGTCTATTCCTGTGCAATCTTGTTAGGTTCCTAGAAATTCTGATCAGACTGCTATGCTGTGTTCTCCATAATGGTAAAAAAGCCCCAAAACTTTTTCTCAATTTTTCAATCCCTCTTCTTAAAATCTTCCTGTTGTCCCCAACAAAATTAAGAAATTCTTGCATTAGTAAGCTCAATTCACTGTCATCAGAACTCCATTGGAGGAAAAACCCAGATTAGTGCTTCTCTCCTTCAAGCATGTTCTCCCTGTAAAACGAGAGAAAATTATTTTCCTGATAGAAAGAAAGGGAGCATGCAAGTGGGTTGGAGGGATAAAAACCTGATCAAGCTATCATGTAGGATTTACTCATGGGAAAAGTGAGGGGAGAGATGGAGTGTTTGGAGGAGGGAGAAGAGAGCATTCTGCTCTAATTGTAAAATTAAAGTAATTAGTTGGAAGAAGAGAGTCTTGGGCTCTCAGCCTCAAACCAGAATATCTATTTAATATCTGTGCAACAGTATTCTGCTAAAAAAAGTATAGAAATTCTGTCGAAATGCCTATGTAGCCCCAAATGTTTTCTTTTCTGAGTACTTCTCAAAATTGTACTTTCTCCTCTTCTTGTTTTCTTTTTGTGCTATCCCATAAGTACCTTTCCCAGAAGACATAAATTAATGTTTCACACTGAATTATAAATGCAGAATTTTAACCTGATCACAGGTTCTTCAAATTTGTTATTCAAATTTGGTTAGAAACTTCTTTGTCTCTGTGCACAGTGAGTGAGGAATTTGAGAGTATTCAATAGTAACACTGTATTCAAGTTTGCTTGCTAGTACTGGGAAAATGCTAGCTAAGTTAAAAAGAAAAAGGCAAAAGAAAAAAAAAGGAAAAAGGAAAAGGAGAAAGGAAGACAAAAAAAGGAAAAAGAAAAAGAAAAAAAAAAGAAAAAAGAAAAAAAGGAAAATGACAAAGAAACAAAAATAAGGAAAAATAAAAAAAAAGAAGAGGAAGAGAAAGAAAGAGAAGAGAAAGAGAAAGAGAAAGAGAAAGAGAAAGAGAAAGAGAAAGAAAGAGAAAGAGAAAGAGAAAGAGAAAGAGAAAGAGAAAGAGAAAGAGAAAGAGAAAGAGAAAGAAAGAGAGCCAAGGGAAATAACAAACCTCTGTCTACAGGAGAAAAAAGTGGATCGTTTACTCCTCACTTTAACACTGGTTGTAATAAATAACTTAAAGAATGATAAAAGAAAATCTACTGCAGACTGTTGAAGATATTTCTGTCTTTTCTTTGTGTCTTTTTTTCTCTACTTGTTAAAAGCCTTTGTCAATTTGGTTAGGAGATTTTTTCTGTCTTATAATTGCATATAAGCTTTTAGGTCTCAATGTTTACAACAAAAAAAGGCTGGATGTTGAGATGATAAACTAAAGCGTTTGGACGAAGGACCAATGTTATCTGCTAATACCCCTTATACCCATGCTAGTCATAATATTTATTCACAATGATATAATACTAATTCTTGGCTTCATTGACATGGTTTTTCTACTAGTGATAGTGCTGAAGTCCTTGGGTTATACCACTGAATCAGTGAAATAATAAATGAATTAAATTTGTTGCTTTGTATGAAAGAAATATGGTTCTTTTTCTTTGCATTTGATAGGTATTTTCCAGCTTGGGAATGGGGATCCAGAGCTTCTGAGTACTCAGGTACTTTGCTGGTTTCTCCTCTAAGCACCTCATGGTCCTTTCTACTCCTTATTGCTTTTCCTCTAACCTCCTGCAGTTTGCAGCCTTTCACAATGATGGGCATATTTCTTTGGCAAAATACATATTCCCTGAGTTGAGAAGCTGCCTTATTCTCTGGTGGGTTGAAATCGCTGCTCAGTGGTGTGGTGTGGAGCAAACACAAGTCAGTGGAGTATCTAAATCCAAATTCAGGAAACGGTATGTCTTCTGCTAAACAACAAGGTAGGGAACCACTTATCACCACACCAATAGATTTTTCTGCAGCAGTTGCAGGAAACTTTATTTCTGGAGGGGAGGGGACTACACGTGGAAAACAGAAAGGGACAAAATCTGGGTGCACGAAAGGAATATTTTAAGGCAAATAGTAAAACAAACTATAATATTTTCAAGGGGGTGTTTTTATAAATTACATTATATTTAAAATATATATGAAAGTATCTCCTTCCTCACACCTTATCCAGCTGTTTATAGAGGAATTTTTCTCACAGTAAGTGGGGATTTGGGAGAGTATGGAGTAAAAACATTTTTCTAGCCATTTTCTAAAATTGTCTTGTCAATGCTTTTACCAAAGTGAAGAATCTGAAAGGAAAACAGCCTGAGATATAACTGGTTGACTTCTGCAAGAATGTAAAAAAGAGAAATGGCTCTAAGGACACATTTTTCCTTCTTTTATTTCTTTATTTTCGCAAAATAAAGGGAATGGACCTATTTCAGACATATTCATGGCATAAATTAATATGTACTACATTAAATCTGAACCCTCCATTGATTTAACAGAAAACATTGCTACTGTCTCTTGGTTTTTTTTTTCTGAATGCCCAACAGACTAGAGGATCTGCACAAAGTTTCATGTATGAAACTTAAGTAGTTCACAACCAAAAATTAATCTTTACTAATTTAAATATTTATATATGCAGATATGTTGTTTTCTGATGTTAGTACAAAGTAAGAGACCTTCTTGGTAAACCCTGAAGAAATATATATTTTAGATATTAACTAAATTTATGTCTTAAATACCTAAAAACTCATTTGGCTAATAATTTCCTTCTTAGAGTAAGACTGCTACAAGGCAAGAAAGCACTTGATGAATTACTATTTGTTGTGAAGTGGTTTAATAAATGTTTAAATTATTCTCTGCTACTGTCAGTACATTTTTGTGAGAAGTGGTGGCCTGGAAGAATTTCATGTCCTCTTCCTTAAAACACAGAGCCCCAGAAAGAAACCCCCTTTTCTGCTTCAGCTATAAAGGGATGTGCGATCTTTTATCCATTACCCAAGATTCCCATTTTGATTTGGCAGTGGTCAAAAATTGCAGCATGTTCAAAGTCAACTATCAGGAAACACATCTGCATGCACCAGGTTCTGCATGCACCAGATTCTCAAAGCCAATGATTGTGCTACAGGACTACTAATGGGCAAGTATTTACTTGGATGTATGAGCAACCCTGGACAATAAAAAATTTATTTGGGTAAATGCACAGTAATCTTATTTCTGCAATAGAATGTGCTTTTATGATTGAGTTCTAAAATGCCTAAAATGCCTATTAAACAAGTTCTAAAACTTGTTTAATAAAAGTTTTAGCAAGAAGAAAATTTCTTCCTTGTAAGTTTGCCATTAAGCTGTAGCTTAATGATCTAGATCTAGGAGTCTAAATGTGTAGTCATTTCTACCTTGTACACCCATCTTGTTACTTTTTAACATAAAAGTTTTTTCAGCAGAGGACAAGGGCTTAAATTATTGTTTAAACTGAGAGAGAGATAACAGTTAAACTTTAACACCATTAAGTGAAGTTAATATGTTTAATATTTGTACTATGACTATTACAGAATAAAATTAAGGCTGAGAAATACTAAAAAAAAATCCTAATTAACTTTTAAAAGAACTGAGAGATATCAAAACCAGAGCTGTTCATTGTTTTTTGGCATCAAGCCAGACTGAGATGCTTGCTATCTGATTTTTCTATGGTGTTTAGACTGTGTTCCAAGTACATCTCCTCTCCACCACAATGGCAGCTCCTATCTAGACACAGACTTCTGCCTCAAAATAGTTTTTCTTCCTGGTGACAGATCTTAGCTGAGGTAACTCTTCTGGCATGGCCTTACTTAACCTCTCTTCCTCCACACTTTTACTTTAAGCAGTCATGGTCACATGTCAGGCTGATGGTGCAGAATGTGCCAGGCTGGCCTCCCTCCTGGTTCCTTACTGCTCCAAATCTCATTTTTGTTCCCTCACCAGCCTTCTCTCTGCCACAAGCTGGCCTGTTCACAGCCCATGAACATGCTGATCAACCCCTTGTTAGAACAATATGATCTTCTCATAACTTGCTTTCCTGGGGTTGCAAACACTAAAAATGGAGTAGGTGGTTTTGCTGTTATCTGTACTAGTTTTATCTCTGCTTGCTGTTACACTATCTCCTTCTCTCCCTTTCTCCCTCTCTTTCTCTCCCCATGTCTCTATCTCCGCCAATTGTCTCTCCTATTCGCTTACTTTCTCCAGTCTGATCACAACTTTTCATTCCAGTTCGTTACTCTATCACACAAGAGAAATCTCATCTGTGATTTCTTGATCTGAGTACCTGAAACACAAGGTTTGGGTAGTAGGGGTCTTTAGGTTCTTCTTTTCTTTGCTAGGAATCAGACTTGTAACTGTTTGCTAGGAAGTGGACTTTGAAATGACCGGGGCGGGGGGGTGGGGGGGTCTTTTCATTGCATATTCACAGGCATAGGCTTCCAAAGCCCTAAGCTGTGCTTAGAGCCAGCTTATACTGAAGCTTAGGCTTTAGGTGGCCTGATATTTGCAATTTAAAACATTATTTTATCAGAGAGTTTTATAGCTAATACTCCTATCTTCAAACACATTGTGTTGGGAGCAATAGGAAGTGTTGAGTCATAAATTTTAAGGAGAAATTATATTCACATCAAATTTTAACACACACTATGGTGGGTTTATTTGTAAACTGGGCAAAATAAATTATCCTTCCTTTCTTTAAATCTTGCTCTATTTTATTATTACTCTTCTCTACATTTTATTATGAAGAATGAGTGGCTTCATTTGAGGTAATAGAAACTTGTATTGAATCACGAAAAGAAAATAATTCATCATTGCTTCATTGCTTGCCAGAATATATTGTTGCCAGGAAATGAGTCACATGCAAATATTTTATAGTCAGTACATATGAGTTAAATGCTGGTTTTTTTCAGACCATTTCAGAATTGTGCTTCTCCTAGAAGAAAAAAACGTATCTGTTCACTGCTTTCTTCTCTTGTGCGGGGGAAAAGAGTTGAAGTTTCCTGCTTTTGCTCAGAGGAAATAGTAGAGTGAGGCTGGGGAACAGTGTTAGATTACAGTTGTGAGCGTAAGCAAGGTGGGGCAGACTGTGATGGACCCTCACAAACAAGTGAGAATGAGTGAAAAACAGAAAAGCACCAGAAAGGGAATAGAATGAGAAATATCCTCAGCAATCTGAAGAGAGGTGGAGCTAGAAAACACAGATCCAACAGATTCCAGATCTGTAATAGTAATTTTTTGTTATTTCTTTTAAAATGGTATACTTTTAAAATTTCAAATCAGAAATTATGATAATCAGTCACTTCATAATGGTGAGAAGTCCTGTTTTGTTTGACCCTCAATGAAAGGCACTCTGACTCAAAGCCTAAGAGCTGAGTAATAAGTTTAATATTCCCAATGTTGCCCTGAACTTTAGTAAGACCTATGAAATTATCAGATCATGAATGGGTTATCATGTCCTTTTTTTGTGAACCTGAATATATGCTTGCATTTCTCAGCTTGTTCAATACCTGTTTTATTAGCCCTTTTATATATAACATTGCTCTAATAATATTACATATGGATCACACATACAAAATAAAAAACTTTTCTTGGTATTCCTTCAAGTTACACCTACACACTAAAAAGCTTTCATTGAGAGTAAGGTGTCCAGGGTTTTGCAATATGCATCCAAAAGAAAGCTAAAAACAAATCCAAAGAAAACATCTGGGAGGAAAGACAATGAAATTAATACCAGACAAGAAGCTATTATCATATCATTTTCCTTTTTTTTCATGATTTCTGTAGAGTCACTCATGTTCATGTGTCAATTGGCATATAACTACAGATAACTGTAATGGGAAACTGGAGATAACTCTAATGGGAAAAATTTGATTTTGAATGCATATTGATAGAGAATTCTGAATCACATTTAATCTGGGGACTAAGCAAAATTATTAGGAGAGAAAAAGAACATTACTGATCTGAGATATTTTTCAGATGAACTAAAATGAAATTTACAAATCACATGATATCCAGTAATGTGTCTATTCTAGCAGAAATACAAAGAGCAGGAAAAATGCTCTTTGGTCTAAAGATTAAAGAATATATTTTGCTTTCATAGGTCATAACTGTCATGCTCCATTTCTGATGTAAACACCCTTTTTTTCCTCTTCATTTATAGTGATATAAGCCAGCATGCTTTGTTGGCAATTAAAACCTGAAATCACAGTACCACTTATTCTCAGTTCATTTTCCCTCTTGACATTTCTGCTACTTAATTCTTTCCACAAATTTTGAAATTAAAATTCAAAGCAAAAAAATATCAGCACACAACTCACTTAGAAGTACAAGAACTTCAAAACTTTTGGCCAATTCTTATAATAATCTCTACTGACATGACACATGGATGTCAGAGATCAGATATACCTTATGTTTAATCCACTGAAACTGCTGTCATTGTTTGTCATATGTACCAAGTGTGTTCAAAGCATAAAAATTGAAAGAGATTTGTTGACTATTAGGAGTATTTTTATTTTTTTTCAATTTTAAATCTTGTTCTTATTTTTATGATTTTATGGATAATCAAGAGAGGTCAGAGAATTATTTACAAAGAGAGACAGACGTGGCTGTATTTTTGGTTTGTATAACTTCAGACAGCCCATAAGTATCATAGGAAAATAAAAAATTATCATCTCAAATATTCCATGTGACAGCTATGTTGGAATTAGTTGCATGAAGAAAGAATGAGAAAAAAATCAATAATGACAAAAATTATTGATCTACTTGTGAAAGAGCCAAGACTTTAAATAAAGCTTAGTGTTTATTTTATTTTGCTGACCTTGCGTATTCTATCCACTAAATTCAAGTCTTCCCTAAATAAGGATTTTGGAAATATATCCCATGTCATATAATATTAGGAAACTGTAGTATATTTGTTATTTATGGTTTATCATTAATTTCATATGAGAAGTAGAATTGATTTGGATAAAAAAATGCTTTTTTGAAAATATGAAATCATAAAAAGAGCATCTAGAGAACAAAAATTACTAAGACAACCAATGGGTTTTCTTATCTTTTATGAGATAAGAGCATTTTGAGCGTATTGGAAAAGAGAATATGAACTAGAAATTGATTATAAAATGATAGATAATTTTTAGCAATTGCTAAAGTGTTGACAAGATATAATATATATTCCATAATTATCTAAAAATGTTTCTAAAGTCTGTAAGATAGTGATAAACCTTTTATCAGGCCTATTGTGACAGTATATGATGTAATGGTTTTAAACTGAAGGAGGGTTGATTTAGATTAGATAGGAAGAGACATTTTACAATGAGGATGGGAAAACACTGCCACAGTGGTGGTGGAAGCCCCATCCTTGGAAATATTCAAGGTTGGGTTGGATGGAGCTCTGAGCAACCTGATCTAGCAGAAGGTGTCCCTGCTTATTGCAGAGGGCATTGGACTAAATGACCTTGAAGAGGTCTCTTTCAGTTGGAACTATTCTACAATTTTAGGTGTTTATAAAGCACAGGTTACTGAAATATCCCTCTGCAGAACCAGCATCTTCCTTACTCCTGTTAGGTCTGAAGATATTGGGGAGATCCAGAATTCTATAAATGGAACATGTCTTCTATGAATTGCTGTGTACCTCAAGGCTCATTGCAATGATGTATAATTCCAAGCCGATTCCCTCTTCCAGCTGCTGTGTAGATTAGGACTCCACAGTATGGCATAATCATCCACTGGTCATGAGCTGTGTAGTGTGTACTTCACACAACTGGTCCTATGAGGACAAGGAAAAGAAGAAAAAAGGCAGCAATCATCCCTTCTTTTTAATTTTACCATTCCCTTCTCAGCTGGTGGCTCCTCTTCTCCTGTACACTTTTTCTCTCCCCTGCTTGGCATGCATGGCAAAACCTTCAGGTACAATAAAGGTTGCCTTTAATCAGCTGAGGCCTTCCTTTGGTCAAGTCTAGCTCCGTGTTTAAGAGTTTGACCTTCTGTCTCTGCAGGGAATGCTCCCATGTAGGGTGAATGAATCAATGAGCTATCAAGAGTCTGGCTCATAAAAACTGTGTGAAAGTGAACAAACGTACAAAAAGCCCACGGAAGTCAGTAAGCATGAATATCTGTGCACTACACTGCCGAGCTCTCATATTTCTCATTTATTTATTGCCATTGTTAACTAAAATATTTATTGTACTGTAAGACCATATGTGATATTACAACTTTATTGTGGTGTTAAAAAAGCCATTTCTAAAGAAAGCTTGCGACAGCAAAAACTCTCCATGTTGTTTCTAAGTGGAAGTTTTCCATGTAATTTTAAACTTCGGATATGAGCAATTTACAAATAAATTTTGCTTTATCAAAACAAAGCCTTATCTCTACTTTTCATTGACTTTCCTTTACAGTTACTTTGGAATTACATCTCTTCTTCAAAAAAAGAAATTATGTGTAGAGATAGACAGACAACCTATGCATTCAGCAATATCTTTTTGGGTTCTTTTCCAGTTTTATTATGTATGTTTTGTTTTGTTTTATTTTGAAATATGTTCTTAAGTAGAGCAAAAATTTGATTAATTTAGTATATCCTTAGAATTACATTTTTTCAGGAAGTACTTAGTTTTTTCAAAAATGTTTTGCTATTTCTAGACTGTCCTATGACTTTTCTCATTGCATCTAAGCCTCCTATCATCCTCCAAGGGAAAAAGAGAAGGGTCCACCAAAGACATTTCAACCAATTCCACCAATGACATGATAATAAACTCACTGGGTACAGGAGGTTCAGAAAAGTGTCAGGACTTCCATTAATGAGGTCAGCAATGAAGTGTGGAGCTTGATATAGGAAAGCTGTTGAGTCTTATTGTACAATTCCTACAATGTTCTGCCCCGTCTCATATCTTCCTAGAATAGCCAGGTGATTAGGGCACTAACCCCTGGTGTTGAAACCCAAAATTCAATGAATACTTAATACAATTTATACAAAAAAGAGCTGCTCTAATAGTTGAGATTGAAAATGTTCCATCAAGAGTAATGGATAGCCTTGAGGGCTTACTGAGAAAAGGCTGAGGATGAAACCTTAGTTCTTATTCCAGGGGAAGAGGGACTGAACATGGGTCTTCTCCTTGCAGGAGATGCCCTTTTTGCCATGCCTCTGGTTATTCTGATATTTAAAATATGAACAAGAAGTCTATCCTTGCTTCAACACATGTTCTTTCCTACATGTTTTGGTGTGAATTAATTGCCATTTTTTCCAGTGAAGGATATAAATGGAAAACATGGACACATTAAACTGGAAGACTAGTCAGGATCAGAAAAATGTCATCATAAGGCAATTGCAGAGAAAAAAATCATATTCCTCTATCCTCTGTGTTTTCTACCTTTTCAATACTTGTATAATGATGTAGCTGACTGCCTGCTAAAAGCAAAGTAAATTGACATTGCCTGTCTCAAGATGTATTTGTTGATGTGGTCCTTTTTTTAAGCAATCTTGTATATTCTCTAATTTTTTTTTTCTGACTTTGGTAATTTTCTTTCCCCTCTATAAAGTAATCCATTCTTACTGCTCAATTTTGTTGGTACCCTCACTGCTGAGAATTTTAGACTTTCTGTACCAACAGGTGCTGACCCCCAGAAGAACACTACATTTAACCTAAACCGTAGAGAAAGATTCCAAAATTAAATAATAAAACTGAGATTACAGGTGTGTAAATAAAAGTGCGTGATATAATTTCCTGCATTGTCTTTGATGTTACGCCCGTCATTAGCTGCATGATTCCTTGCTTTCCTTCTCCATCATGAATGTTACTGCCTTTCAAATACAAGTACCTTATTTTTACAAGGAATCTAATTTTTAATATGCAATTAGTTAGACTTCTGATGTTTGTCTTTTTATTTCTGATCATAAAGAAGCCCAGAAAGGAAAACAAACAAAAAAAGATATACTGGTAAAGAATGGGACATTCAAAGCTTTGTTCAACAATATTCTGATATGTAGAGGACATTTTTTATGACTTCATGGAATGGAATTCCTAAAATTTTGAAGTCTGCAGTTCATTGGGCTCCTTGTTTTGTAAAGTTCTTTGCAGAAAGATTTTAAGTCATTCTGATAGTCTGAAAGTAACTGCTTTCTGGGAGCATCAGCTCTATTTAACTCATGTACTTTTGATACTTCCCACGTGCTACTGGTGAAGGGCAGAAATAGATAATCATTTTCACAGACATACTAGAAAACACTGTGGGACCATCTTTGTATATTTTAACAGCCCAAATTTCATTATTAATGTTGAGAATTCTGTCACTTTTGCGATGAAATTTTATGTGGATCACATTTTTGCCATGATTGACAGAAGATTCTTGCTTGGAACCAGCTGTTTGCTTACTGTGTACCATAGAAAAAGCATCTGAGATGGGCCTTGGCTATCACATTTTCATGTGATGTGCCCTTGCATATACATGTGCACATTACACAAAGAACAGAAGAGTTCACAGCAGCCCTAAAACGGCATCTGTTCTTTATAGTGAGATAAAGAAACTGCAGAAGGTTTGTTGAAACTTGCTGATGCTTGTTGTCACTTAGCAGGAAGTGTTTAGGAGTTTGTGAAGAACAAAATTACAATTTGTCAAATGTTGCAAACCTCCAAGTGATTGCATATTATTTGATTACACTGTTGCTATAAATAGGATTTCACTTTGGAGGATTACAAAAGGACAACTTTCTGTTCAGTAAAATACTAGAATTTTAGTCTTTTCTCTCCTTTATATTTTTTCCCTTTGTATTTTTTTAGAATATAAAGGATGATGTTGCCATTGATAGTGTCCTACAGTACACTTTTGCCAGCACACATTAACATGTGGAATCCAGACATAATTTAGCCTTCTGCAGGATGACATGACAAACCTTGAACTACAATGAGATGATTTTCACAAATGATGTTAGAGTCTTTTATACTGGCTAGTAGTAGCTCTAGCTCTCCCTCAAGTGAGAGGGAAAAATATCAAAATGTAAAGCTTGTATCTGAGGTCATTTGGTTTAACAGGAATAATTTAAATTTTTGGAGTCTTTTTTCATTTGGGCCAATATAATCATACATGAAAAGCTCAATGTGTCATCTTAACCTGTAGATTCATGGAATAAGACAAATATTTCTGTTATGGCTGCAGCTGCCAATAGTGCCTGTGAGAGCTGGCAGGGTTTTTGACTTTAGGAAAAACCTCCTATGTCTCCAAGTAAATTTACAAAAGAAGATCTGCAAATAAAGAATGAATGAGTCATTACATATCTTTGGTAAAGTTGTCTTCTATATATGCATTTACTAAGTTAATTCAGCTACAAGGACTAAAGAGGAAGTCAATACCATTAAGAGAAGAAAATGGAGAGAACAGTATTTTCCAGTACCAAGCAAAGAACTAAACAGGCTACAGACACAATCAAGAGTTGTGAGCTGGGTTTATAAGCATGATAGAAAGACAGCGTTGTACTGGATACCAGACCAAGATGTTGTGGATACCCTTAACTACTCCCCTGCCATTAGTTGAGCTGACAGAAAGGTCAAGATATAGCTAAAGTTGGAGGTGTGGCCACAACATACTCCTTATAAATGATTACTGAGATCTGTCCAGGAACCTTCTCTTTTTCTTGCATGTTACTGAGTAATGAATTATCACAGGTGAATTTTTAACTGCTGGTGATTAAGACCACCACAGATCAAGAGCAGACTCTTTTCCTAAGTGTTGCCTCAGGTTCTACAAATGGGAATATATGCTTGCGAAGGCTTTTAACTCCAGAGCTGAGTGATAAGTCTGCTCATCAAAGCATGTGCCCCGGAGCATGCCTTTTGCCAAGGCAGTGTGAATGGGAGGGCTGCAATCTTCTCAGATCTTTGTCTAAAGCCACCCTTGGTTTCTCTTAGCCATTCAACATTGCCCATAACAGCCAGCTGTAACTGGGCATTTTTACAATTGAAATTAATTGTAGGAGGCAAAAACTATTACTGACTAGCTGAGTGTACCTTCAATTGAACTTTTGTCAGAAATGTAATAAAGGTAATCAAAAGTTTTGTCTTTCCTGGAGAAAGGAAAACAGGCTTTCAGGACAAGACAAATTATTAGAAAACCTTCTTTTACTTCTTTGACTTCTCAGAGTTTTCAGGTGATTCTTGATTACTAAGTCACTTTGGATCAAGCATGTAAAGTTCATAAGCACCTCACTCCAGATTAGAAAATAAGAAGTAAGTTACTCAGTGCCACTTTTATTTCTTATTCACTCTAAAAATGGCTGAAATAATTTCCCAGAGTAACTCAGGAAAAGTTGTGTAGAGGTCTTTGTGAAGAACTACTTGCTTTCTGCAGAAAAGCAGTTGTAGAGAACTGGAGGAATAAGACTGATGTGTGCAAGACTTTCTGCTTTCTTCTATGCAATCCAGAGAGGCTCAGGGAAGAGCCAATAGAAACTGGAAATAAAGAAAAAACAGGGTAATAGGACATACATGAAGTAAAATATATAAAAACAACTGGCAAAAGACAAGTACATTATTTATATATTGTTTAGTTGGAATTTCTCAAAAACTAGGTATTTCAGTTTTCAATTTCCTCTTAATGTCAGAAAATTTCCAAAGAAATATATTAAGTGAGAGCTCTAAGTAATGAGAAAAATGGGAAGGTATACATCTGCCTTGCACAAACAAATAGTGTAGGGCCAGTCTAGACTTTAGTATACCTCCCTAGTGTCAACATGGGCTGCCAAACAGCAGTAAATTCTCTGCTGTAATGAAAGATTTTCCTGTCACTGTTAAAGAAAACCTTTTTAAAGCTGCTATTTCAAGCTTGCTGATTGTACTACATTTTGGAACAGGTTTTCAGTATACCAAAGGCTATTTCGGAAAATAAATATTTTACTTAACGTTGCACTGGATTGTATGTTTGTACAGGGTTTCTAGAGGGCATTAAGTTTTAATTACATTCTGTTACATACTTTCTGGTGTCAGCACTTACCATCTCCCAGGAAGCTGTTGAAATTCATAACCAAAGTAAAAGCACAAGTATTGTTGAACATTTCAAGTGCCTACGTGAAAAATTCACCTTGTCTCCAGGCAAATAGATATGTCATTGAGTTTGAAAGTGTGATAAACTGAAAAGAACTGGAAGGAAAGTGAATGCCCAGACCTAACTCATGTCAACGCAAAGCATTTTTCTCTAAACCCTGACTGGACAACAGTCCCTCAAGCCAAAGTAAACCAATGTAAAGTTGCCATAAACTTGTCTTTTGTCAATGAGCTAAACCAAAATGAGACTTATCATGAAAGTAAAGGAATTGGAGCAAAAAGGGAGCGAAGTCTGTATGATAGCAGGAATATTTTCAATTTAAAATTCATTTTCCTGTGAGTGTATACTTTGTGAACTGTTCCTGAATTTCAGAGTGCCAAACTTTGCTTTACAATTGAGATTGTGCTAAGGAAACTAAGGAAGCTACATCAATAGCTATATGAAATTTCAGGAAATTCAAAAATTTTAATCTGTGTATTTGTTTTTTTCTTCACAACACTCAAAGGTAACTTTTCTCACAATGCTAGAAGGTAACTTGTACTGCAAGACAAGTAGGGTAACACAATTGTAAGGATAGTGTAAGGGATATAGCTTAGAAAAAAAATGGAAATCATTGTCCTTTTATTTCTTTCTGATCTGTCTCCTTAATGACTGAAGTACAATCAGTGCCATTGATAAACTTTTTAGAAATAAGGTGGATGCAGCATACAGAACTTGCATTTTGAGGTTGCTAGCAGTTTTATTTAGCTTGTAGTTCTTACAAACTGCATGTTGTTACATGCATTGCATGCAAGTTTTACATTTGTACTGGGACACGTTTGTAAAAATGGAATGCACTTAAATATGTTCTATAAAGTTCCCATTTTTGTCAAGAATTACTGTATAGGTTTTGTAGAAAGTAGACTAACTCTATCCCAGAATAATAATTTTTCAAGTTACAAGTAATTGAAATTGGAAGACTTGCATAGAAATAAGAAGTCTAAGACTGGGAGTAATTTCTGTTCACACTGTGTTGTTTATAAAATTTGAATTTTGTCAGTTAATAATTTTTTTAGATAAATCTTCTAATTAAAAAGCTGTGAAGATGATATTACAATGTGTTATGTGTTTATTTGTCACAAATGGTGCTATTTTGTCTTGAAGATTCAGTTAAAAACTTCAACTAATTAATATTAGAAAAATATATCTGGATGATTCAGAAACTTGTTCCATGGCATAATGGTCAATATTAAACTTGTATTTTAAAAGAGGAAATTAAATGCACCATAAAAATGGGACTAATATATCTTTACCTATAATCGTTTTGAAATATGCTAATATTTTGTGGTCTTGTCCGGTGCATCTAAAGCAATTTGATGGGAAAAAAAATTAATATTTTTTTAAAAACAAATGTTTAGATTAAGACTACATCTAAGTGTGCAATTCCCATTCACCTCCCTGCTGGCTCAGACAAGGGCCTTCCAGCATTTCTTATCAAATTAAACCTGGTCTATAAAACAGTCCACTTCAAGTTGGTGTATTGTCTACCTCCTGAGGAGTCATTAGTATCACTTGAATGATCTGCCAATAATGGGTTTGTATCTTTTATGTGTGTAATGGGTTTGAAAGAAATAGTTCTATGGAAATTACACCACATCTGCAGAGAGTGGCAGGTGCACCATGGCTGAATTCCCCCCAAGATTCCTAGAGGCTATTGTTATATATGAACACTATTAAGAATCTTCATATGAGGAAGTCTGTTATAGTCACCTTCATTAACCAAAGAAAAATCAAAGCCAGCAAATCTGAACCCACCTCATCTAGAAAATGGTGGGCACAATTCACGCTTTTTTTCACATTTGCTTAAGTTTGGTTGACTTTGGCATAACAGTACAGAGCCTTGTTTGATTGTCATGAGCTTTGTTCATAGGCTTTTTCTAGGTATATACAAGATCTGTGCACAGCACGGGTGAGCTAAGGACAAAGGAACAAACCTTAACGCTGAGTTTCCTGGCTGATCTTAAAACACTAGTGCTGTTTTAACATCATTTCCTATTTCATGAGCATGCAGCCACAGACAGACACATAAATATGTCTGTCTTTGATAAATTAAAATCCTAACAGGAGTGTGAATCCTTGCCAAGACAGGTACAAGCTGGTCAGCATATATTACTTGCACTTGGAAATGGTGCATTAGAGAACACTTGAGTGTTTCACTGTTTATAAATAGATGGACCTGGCATTTCTGCAATCATCTGCAGGAGGTAAGAAAGTAATATGTGGATAAAATTAACATAGATCATGCTTCAGAATCTTCTAGAAGAAATTAGCTGATCCTTCAACATGTTCATTCCTGTCTATCTTTTCTGATCTTTTGTGTCATTTTGATTTGATAAGAGCAGCAGAGATGAAAGATATTCTAATGCTGTGGGTGCTAGCCTGAGACCAAAGAGCACTCCAGATCAGTTTCCTTTTCTGCCATAAACTTTGTAAATGACCTTGAACAAGTTTCTTAGTCTGGTTGACATCCAAAAAAGCACTTAGAAACCTAAAGTGTAACTCAAGCTTAATTGAGACATCTTTGTTCAGGAAAGTACTCTGTAAGAACTCAGCCAGCCTAGGTGCCTGAGAGGACATGTACATTGGCTTTGTCCAAGACAGAAAAGACAGAAAAAGATCATTTAAATGTATTCACAAGCACCACTGTCCTCAGATGAGTTGAGAAGTAGGCTCATTTGCAGTCTATTCAGAAAAGACATTTCCAATTATGTTTCTAAAAATCCTGGTCTGTTAGGTGCCCTCTGACAGCCTGCCACATGCAGACAGTCTTGAGTTCAGCATGAAATATGATAGTTTTGGCAATATGTATGCGTATATTTTACAAGCTTGAAAGAAGAATGACCTGTCATCCACCACTTGTATATTGTTTCAGTTGATATAATGCTTTAAGAAGTGGAAGGAAATGGTCCATACATCAATTTGGTTCCTAAAAAACATCATGCCTTGTAATTTTCCTTTTCCTTGTTCTTCCGTTTGTTTTTTAACAGGGACTATTTTAAATGTTTCAGTTCATAAATAGCTAAGTGTTTTAGAATCACACTGATGAGACTAGTAGTTTCTCCCTACTGGATTATGTCACAGAATCACTTTCTTCCCTGCCTTGTAGGCTCCTATCAGTATATGGCATTTAAAATTTTCTTCCTCTTATTGTGGTCTGCTCTGGGAAAAAGTAGATATCGCCTCTTTTTATTGGGGAAGTTGTGTTTTTGTGCAGAATGGGCAGTCAAGGTTCACAAAAGGATGAGACACATAATAGCAAAACTTGTGGTTAGAAAGTAGAGCTCTTGTTTCTGCTTTCTATTTCCACAAAAAAAAAAATCTGTCAATTTTACCCAATGACTGCAGTTAAGCGTGGGGAAACAGTTCCTTAGTAGGGACGATTTAATCACAGCTCTTTTTATGGTAGACACCATTTGTCTTACTACTTCTGGTTGTACTCCTCTCTGATATGAACTTTGGGAACAGAGTTCATATTTGGGCTAGATGTATTGCTCATTAGTGTTCCAGAGCCCTGACTTCCCTCTAAAGACCACAGATTTTATTTGGTATGTTTTACCTGCTCCTTTTCCTGGTGGGTCATCCTACACAACATCCTTTTCCTCTTTTCCTTTTAGTTTGGAAATTAAGAAATTTTGAAAAGTCTGAGACATGAGTTTCAATTCTTCAGATTTAGGAGGTCTTAAAGTCTAGACCTTCCTATTTCCAGGTAGATGTGCTCTAAATATTTGCCTGCAACCATTTCACTGTGTCCTCTTCTACCTTTTTAAAAATTTCTTGCTCTGTATCTGAGTATTTGCTTCAGGCTTCAGCCACAGATTTACAACTCTGAGCCTGCAGAGATACCAAACTCACAGTTATCCCATTTGTAAATGACATATGGGATAACTTGGACAAGCAGTAACAATCTGACTCTCTTTTGAGAAAGGACAGGGCAATTGAAATCCTAAATGTTTCTTGGATGCCAGAGTAGCAGGGACCATGCAGAAAGGAAGGATTGTCCATTGAAATTGAAAGGACTGAATTTAGCTTAGCCCAATAGAACAAAAAAGAAAAAGCCCATTCTTCTTCCTTTAAAGCATTTCTTGGTCTAATACGGGAAAAATAGAAATCAATCTAATTCCAGTGTATGGCAAAGTGTCTATTTACTGCATGAGCCTTAGAAGTGATCTCGAAATAACAAACAAGTCTGAACAGATATTTCAAAGGCTCTCTTTTCTGACCACCATTATTTTCTTAAGTCCCAGTTTTCCCTGATAATACCATTCTTCTATCATGTCATGTGTTCCTTTAGTTACATTTATGTTGTAGTCATTGCTATTTGTATTATGAAAATTGCATGAAAATTGCATGATCTGAGGGTCAAGTACCTGCAGCAGTATGAGACTGAGGGTGAGTTTCAACATCTGTGTGCTTATAAAGCTTTCTGACTGCAGTTTTCAGGTGGGCCTTGAAGTCCAATTTGCTGAGATGCATATTTATAATAAGCTTATGTGGCATATTTGTCTATCTTGCTTAGCTACTGTGGTTGCTTCAGACTATTAATACAATCCTACTTGTCAAGTAGGATTTTGGGTTGTCTTTTCCAGAAATAGAGTAAACAAAAGAAGTAATTTTTTTCTTTCTTTTTTTTCCTCCATACTGAGTGATAAAGAGGGCTTTTTGGATAAAAATTATAGATCCAAAACATATCACACAGTTTAATAACATGCTTGCTCATAATGGCACAACTTATAGATACAGGCAGACTTTGAAATTAGACTGGAAAAAAGACCAGAAAGCAATCTTGAGGGAACAATGCTCTACTGGCAGGAGTAGTTAATCTAATGGACTTTTTCGATTTGTAGTGCCCCTGAATCACAATTCCAATCCACATATCTTAAGCAACAGTATTTCTGAAAACTTGGCAAATGTATGCTCAGACTGAAACACATTTAACTATGAATTTCACTAGATCAAGGTGATTTCAAGATTAATTCATGTGACAGAACAAAAAATATTTTCCTTACTAATTGTATTCTAGTCAAAATTCTATGGTCTTGCATCAAGATAACAAAAGTTATTAATCTTATGGGAATTTTGGAATGAAGGTTAGTAAATGTAAAACATTCTTTCTCTTCCTCTTTATTTTCTAAGAGATTTTTTTTAATGTGGAAATGTGTATAAAATATTTTGCTCTACTCTTGGGGCATCATTTATTTTGATGTGATGATAAAAATACCAGCAAATTATTAGAAACATTATTTCTCATAATTTTTTACCCATAATTTATCTATAATATTACAGAAAGCACTGAATGTGGGATTTAGGAAAATTGTGACCAGATTGCTCTATCCATTTAATCTCATTGTTACAGCTAAAAAAGGGTTGGGCACAACATCTAGAGCTTCTCACCAATATGCAAACAACTGCAGAATAGATATCAGACTCAGTGCACATTGTTTTATACTCAATGGAGGAAGACGTGTATTTGCAAGGTGCTTGGATCATCTGACCATTTTTAAGCAATACCCTTACAACTGAAGAGTTGCTGTCTAAAAATTCCTCTTTCAGTGGAGGCTGTAAAAGCCATTCAGTCAATTGGCCAGAAGCAATATGCAAAATCAGGTAAAATGGGACACCTATTCCCAAACCTTGCTACTTTTGCAGGAGACTTGCAGCTCATGAACTTAGTGAAAGGAAAGGCTTTGCATACTAAGTGTCCTCTGAAGCAAGCAGAAAGTGTAAGTAATGAGAGTGCATGCCATAATGACACCACAGTCATAAGGCTGTGCCTTAAAGCCACAGCTTCTTCTGTAGCTCTTTGGTGGTGATCTCAATTTACATTACAGATGAGATTAACCCTTGCCTTCGAATAGAGATGTGGAATAGATCTCTTTAACTGGTGCAAACCATGGTGAGGATCCATTTGAAAGCGTTGGAGTGATGGTACTTACCTTGGCTGAGGGTATGTTCCATCTGTTGTTGTTTAACTGTAGACAGAATGACATCTCTTTGTTTGACAGCTACCAGAGAGATAATCATAGCAGGCATATCTCTCTCTGGAAATGGAACTGTGCCCAGGTTATCAGTATTCAGATATATCATCAGATTAACTTTGAGATTGGAAGCTTGGAGTTGTTTTCTGTTGATTTTCTTTTTCTCAGTACTGTACAAGATGGATTTTTTTTTCTTCTTCCAAAACTTTAAAATAGATTAATTTGTTTTGAGGCTAATTTCATCCTTGAACTTTCTGATTCCTGCTTTCAATAATTCACATTTAAAAACAAAGTGAATCATTAGCCTGATCTCAGCTGTGTTGAGATTTGTTACTTATTTTAGCAGGGATTGCAATTATTTCTGTTGTGTGGTCACAATGGTTCAGTCCTGTGCTCCAAATTATTGATCCAATTGGGCCACAGTTCCTTTCTGAGTTTTCAAAATAGATTTTCAGTTTCATATGCAGATATTCTACTGCCAGCAGAGCCTTTTCAAGGCTCCTGGCAGTTATTTTAAGTGATTCCAGAGCAGGGCAGAATCGCAAACTATTGCTCTCTATCTGTACCTGCAACATTTAAGGCTGTTATCCCCAAAAGTAACCCTTCCGCAAGGGCAAAGGCTTATTAGCTGTAGCCAGAATGCATTTTTAATTTGATTCTTGAGATGCAGAGTTTTGAGAATTTAAATGGAAGATGGGGTAGAGGAACTTTCCAGTTCCTCTGATAGAGATCTATATCTGTGTATATCTATCTATATCTATATCAACTATATCTATATCATCTATATCTATATCTATATCTATCATCTATGTCTATCTATGTCATCTATATCTATATAATCTATATCTATATGTATCTTTAGATTTAGATAAGAGATATGTGCACACACAGACACACGCACACACAAACAAACAACCAAAAATATCAGGAGTTGTTTGAAGGGTCTTACCTTCCTCATCTCTGGGCAAAGCTTGCTCAAATCCTTCTTCTCCTTTGTACTTTATCAGTTACCTTTGGATAACTGGCCTGAACAGACAAAGGATGTCTAAGTTGAATAAGTGCATATGTTTCAATAGATAGATCTTGTTTTCATGGTCCTTTTGTGCCCTTCTTTAGCCTGAATCCATCACAATCAAATGATGCAGTTCTGATGACTATAGTCTGGGAAAGTAAAAAGATGAGATTTTATCCTGTCCATAAAAAACATATATTTTAAGTTGACATGGCATTTTACAGCCAATTTAAGAAAATCTCCTGTAATAAAATAGTAAGAGTAATAGTGAAAGTAAGAATGATATTTGTTTCTTTGTTAGTATTTAATCCAGTTCCCCTTTATGCAGAATTACAGTAAAAAAAAAAAGGATTTAGAACAGAAAAATTAAAGAGATGTTAAGAATGTTGTATATTCACTTTTTTTTTTTTCCTATAGAAATGAGGATAATTTTTCCTGATTTCTAAACTGGCTTTCTTGATATGAATAATTTTGAAGGCTGATAATTAACACCTTCTGACACTGTGGTTCAGCCTGGTGCAAGGACTGGTTAATGTTGGCTCCCAGAGTTGCAGCTCTAGATTTCTGTTTAGAGCCTTCCCACTTGGAAGTAGACCTGTTTCAGCATCAAGGCAGATCTGCACTTAGAGCTTGGAAAATTGATTAGAAATGAGGTCTTCTGTGACTTCCACAGAAACTTAATGGAGAAGAACTCACTATTTTCTTTTGAGAATACATGGAGGTTTGAGATTCTGGGATATAACTCTAATTCATCTGAGAATTTTTTTTCTCCTTTGTGTTGTCATTTTGGTACAATTGCTGGCAGCTAAAGGAACCATATTTCTTCATATTTTAGATTGTCAGTGCTTGGGGTTTTTTGATTGATTGTAAAAACTGTGGAGATTTTTAGGGAAATGGATCTAATCACTGCCTGAAACTCACTTTTCAACTTCAGAGCAAAATATTCTTGATGAATTTCTAATTAAAACATAAAAAATCAGTTTTCAAAGAACTTTGAAAAAAAGACACAAGCAGTTTGCCTGTGAAAGCAAAAAGACAAAATGGGAAAGTAATTTAAGGCTTGGAAACCAAGAGGAAGGATAGGATTCCTGTGGAAAATAAGCAGCTGTTGCCATTTCTTTCATTTTTTGTTCCTGACAGACGTGGAGATTAAACACTGTTGGGGAAAAGAAAGTAACAAATTGGGGTCTGAAGACATGGAATAAATCTACAGTGCTATGCAGAGGTACACAAACCTTTGATAAGCTCATGCTAACATTTTCATGGGACTGGACAGCTGCTGTCAGGTCTCTCTGACTATGCCTTTTTCTACAAAAGAATTTTTACTTGAAAAGTGGTACCATGATATGCAAGGGAGCCTAGCCTAAACTCAATTCCATTGCAGTTCCCCTTCAGGCTCTGTTCCCCTGTTTCCAGGAAACCTGGGAGAGGACAATAGAAAGTTTTTTGAGTTTGTATTGTTGCTGTCAGGAAGCTGGGATTTTGCTGAGACCCATTAAAGATGGCCTATGCACCAGTTCCCCATCCACAACACAGAGATAACTGTGCTTCCTTTCCTCACAGAATTTTCTTTCAGGTCCTAAACAGAGTAATCATTGACAACAATCAGTTAAAATCTCAGACCCAGCATTCATTAAATTGATTCTCATAGTCAAACAGATAATCAGGAGTGATTTCTTTGTTGTTGTTTGGTTGGGGTTTTTTTTGGGTATTGGCTTGGGTTTTTGGTTTGGTACTTTTTTGGGTTTTTTGGGTTTGTGTTTTTTTTTTTTTTCTCTTTGTCTGCTTCTATCTTTACTCTTTCAATTCAGTGCCTAAAATCACCATTGAACTTTCTTTACCCTGATTAAAAAAACATGCTCTTTTTCTAAGTAAGAAGCAAACCAACCAAAAGGCTTATATATTTATTTATAACTTTTCCATTTACAAAACTCTTTTTTGCAATATGGCCAACTGTTATCCTGATATGATTGTAGGAAATATTTATAATTCTGTTAAATGAGACTGATTAATCTTGACTTGCTTTTCACCAAATTTTCTATAGTTAGATGATGGACTTTGGAAGCCAAGCATCTCAGAGAAGATCTGCTACAAGCTACTTCATAATACATTTTATATCATTTGGCTGTTGATTTAAATATTAAGATTGAATATTCTCTGTTTTTTCACATCTTGCAGCAAACAGAATTCACGTAGCACATGTGGAAGAAAAGTCTAGAGGATCAGTGAGGAGAAGTACTTTTTCTTACCTATGTTTCTCCCTTTGTTTTGATAGAGGAAAAATGTGGTCCATAGTTATACCATCACCCTTCACACGGCAAAGATGATGCAAAGCCTCCAAGACTTTTGAATCTTGAGTTGGGGATGGCTGCTGGATTGCTCATAAATTTACTTCACTTCCCTTCATGTGCAGAGCTTCAGCTTGCAAATGCAATGTGCTGTGGCTGATCAACACTTTTCCAAACCTTGATCAGCCATATTCTTACTAAAAGTATAAAGCATATATGGAAGAACACCTTTTCAAGTAATGACATTCGATTTTGTTGAGAAGTTGTAATTTCCCTCTTGGCACCATTATCAACAGCTTAGTTATTGCAACAAGAGGTAGAAAACAGCTTTTTTATGAGTATATATTGGCAGTATATATTGGGCACCCCCAAAATATAGAACAGTAGTTCTGCTCTGTGACAGAATCAAAATAATGCAGCAGCATTTCTTCATTTTCTGTTCAGGTTTAAATCTTGTTTATATTTTTGATACCCCTCTGCAAAGGAGAAGCAACTGTGATTTGTCCATATCCATGATGATTCCATATCATAACATTTTGAATTCAACTGACAACATATGTGCATCTTGCTTGGGACACCACTTAATTACGAGGTGATAGCTGTTGCTGGACATTTAATGGATTTTATTGAAACAAACTAAGAATAAAGCACTCCAGTTTCTGCAAATCTTTCAAAGTGCTGTGTTCTCATAACAAGTAATAGAATCATCCTATTTTCTCACAGCTGTCTTTCCCACCTTATTTAGTAGAAATGAGATGACAATGTTACAAATTCTCTGTTCATGGGTTTTATTCTAGTTACTTCCACATTTTGCATCATCAGCAATATCTAAAAACTACATTCTGCTGTTCTCAATAGATGAAAGCTTGAGTTCAAGGAAAACATTGACTGTTAATCAGGCAGATAAACCTTTTCTTTCTTTTTATTTTTTTAAAAAGGGAATGAGAAGTTTGTAAGTATAAAAATACATGCTAATTATGGTGAGACAAGACATATTTGTCTTATGCTGAAAGACAAATATAAATGCTCATCACTCTTATGCATCTGTTAAAACTAATTTTGCAGTAGCCTGTCTTTTTAAGAGGTGAAATGATAATGGATATGGACTTTTTGCTCTATGCATAATGCGTAGTACTCATCCTGCAAATTTATACCAAAAAAACTGAGGCTGTCTGAACCACTAGAGAAAACATCAGTCTTTGAAAGTCTATCACAGTAAGTATCTGAAGCCAGTGTTGAACTTCTCTCCATGGCTTTTTTGCCAGATATCATAGGAGCAGAAATGCGATTCCCAGTCACCATCCTCACCTCTTTGCGGCCTTCTGCTAATTGCATCTTCACTAAATCTGACCTGACATGCTTTCTACTTTATTGCTTTGCTGTTGAATATATGTCGCTATTTTCAGGACAAGTTGTATGACATTCTTTAGTTTTCCAGAGAAGGAAAAAAAATCTGCAGACTTGCTGAGGTGTACTTGCAGCAGTGCAGCGGCATGGGGAATTATAAATATACTCATGTTGCTCCACATTAATCCCTGCTGAGTGACTTGGAAAGATCCAGTGGATGAAGCAAGTGCTTTAAAGGACAGGACGCCATAAATAAAGCTCTTATCCTTTTTTTAGAAAACAGCTAGGATATCACCAGGGGTTGATTTTGGTGACAAAACTCAAAACTTCATTTTAAACTGTACATAATAATATAGAAAAGATAATGGTATGTTCAGAAAGTGGGAAGATGTTTTTCATCATTCAACAACTTTAAGTTTATGAAATAAGAATGGTGAGTTTTTGTTGTTGTTATTGTTCATGTCTGCTGTATCTATTGTGCCTGATACACCCAAGGCAAAGGACTCACTCTCTAAAATCTGCCTTTATAAATTGTGGATGTCATTGTACTAGCTCAGTTGTTGAAGCCTAAACTTGGGAAGTTATTCATTTTTATATCCAGTTTTTGGGTTTGTATTGCTGTGTGGCTGCTGTTTTTTAACTACTTCCTTTCAGTCTCAGCTCTGACTTACTGTTTACACCACTGGATGTGTAAAGGTGTGGAGGAGGTACAGTGCACCTTACAGGAAGTAAAAATATTAGTGGTTTGGGCAGATTATCCTTCTATGGAAATCTATGTGTTTATGTAACAAGAAGTCTGAAAATTATTTTCAGACTCAGTTGTGAGCATGTGCAATTTTGCCTACTTGCTCTAGTGGTAGCCTGGTTTATTTAATGGCCCACACCTTTCTGCCTGGGCTGTAAATTTTAGACAAGGTTCATTGCATAAACCAAGATTTTAGAGGAACTTTCCCTGCATTGGTCTTTCATTTGTGAAGCTCTGCTCTTAAATTAACTGCTGACAATGTCACATAGAATGGGGTGAAGATTAATGTATTCTATAAGGATTACATTTTCTCATTTTTCAGACTGGAATACTCATGCAGTACTAAGAACCCCCTCAGAAGAGCCACCCCTGAGTTAATGGTGTAGCGCAGGATGACAGCTTAGTTCTAATATCCTTTCTATTGCTTTTTTAATCTTTTTTTTTTCTTTTTTTTTTCTAGTTGGAGCTTTCTATAGTAGGTGGCATAGTAATATATCACAAGATTGGGACCAAAAAGCTTTTCTCTTATTCGGGGAGCTCTAAGCCTTTTTAACAACTTCTGCTTGAAATGTTCATTGATATCTGCATGAGTTTTCTTTCTCATTTCTGCCTTGTTGCTTCTTGTAACTTCCCCTTATGTCACACAATGTCAGTGTGATGACAGGCCTCTGTGCTCAAAGCATCCACCAACACCTAATATACGCAGATCTGGGAAAATCCCTCCAACAGCAGCTGCAAGCCTTGGCCAAAACCAAGGCTCTCAGAACGAAACCACAGGGGCAACCATACTAGAGGCACTCTTCCTTCAAGTCATTCACACATCAAACCATTCTTTACAAGAGGAGAGATAAGGGAATTTCTTGGCTATATTTTTTGCCTCATGATGATCTATCCTCAAAGCATTACTTACTGGGAGAATATCAGCTTTCATAATTCAGTGGCATTTTTATTTATCAAAATAACTATCATAGTAATGGCATGGGGCACTGATATTTATGGTAGAATAGCAGCCAGGAATATACAGGATCCAGTGAAATGATGTTTAAAACTGTGTAGTGTCTTGTGCATATAGATACACAGAAATTTGTCTCTAAAATCACGACATTTAGTAATTGCTCCCAGAATTACTTATGTATGGACTGTATAGCAAACAGAAATTATATGTTTAAGAACTAAACAAGTTCCTTTACCAAACATGGTCCAAAATGTGACAATTATAATAACACAACTTTTAATTTTTTTTTCTTAATAATGTAGTTTTCATTTTCACTTTTCACAGAATCTGACTTTTCAGAGTAACTGTGAAAAAACCCAGTTTATTTGAACAATTAGTCCCTGTAGGATGGATGATATGGGACAGAATTGTTTGTGTAGAGTATAAATGCCTCTTTCTTTCATCTCATCTCCTTCTCCCTTCCCCCCTTTATGTAAATAATGCAGAAATAAAATAAAACTTCTCAATACAACATTTACCTGTCAAACAATTGCAAAGTTTTAGGCTAGCGCAGCCTGCCAATGCTGTTGATTCCATTCCAGGAACTGTGAAAAAAGAGAATATCTCAGTAATGAACTTTTATTATGATGCTCCTATCATTCTTCAGAATATATTTTTGCAAAAGAAAAGCAAAGAAAGAGCTAACAAGAAAATAGATTCCCATCATGCTTCTTCATTCCTTTCTTGCTAGTTATGCAAGCAAGGATGTCACTATAATGGAAAAGCTCCAGGAGATCTCAAAAAAACATTATTCTTACAATGTCTATAAGCCTCCGTTGACTATAAAATCCAGATCATTACACAGATGTGAGCAAAGGGCTGGGACCTACTGTAATTCTACCTTTCAGCAATGCATCACACTGAAAAGAAATACCTGTGTTTCATAATTTTGTGTTGATGCACTCATTTCATGGGTCAAGGACCAAGTGTACCTTTTGGTACTTTGTTCTGTGCAGCAGAATCCTTACCTTCACAGCAGACGTGCATAATCATTGGTAGAGAGGCACATCATTCTCATGAAGGTTTAAATTCTGGAAACCAGGGCCTGCTTGTTCACAGTGTAATATGCTTCCTTGATGATAATTAGTTTATTTGTTCCTGAACCTGAACAGCCTTGATAAAATGCAGGGCTAAACTTAAACATCAAATAGCCTCAAGAGTCCAGCAATACAATGACAAGGAAGATGGGAGAGAATGTGAGTTAATAAAAAAGAACAGGAGGTCAAATACCACAAATGCAAATTGTCAAACATTTTATATTTGGAGAGATCTAATTTTGGGAATCCTCAATAACCAGAAAGCCATTGAGGTGCTGGAGCAAGTCCAGAGAAGGGCAACAGAACTGATGAAAAAAATTAAAGAACTAGTCTATGATCTTATTAATGTCTACAACTACCTGACAGAAGGTTATAGGCAGGTGGGGGTCAATCTAATATCCCAATTAAAAAACAATAGGACATCCCATGGGATTGTCTGATCCCTGAAATTGTTAAAGGCCAGTCTGGATAGGGCCCATTCTAGTGTGTCTTGGTTTCAAGAGACAAATGTCTGCTAAGGAAGGCAGGAACCTCTCCTGAAATGGAAATTGTAAACTCCATCCCTCCAAATTGCTATAAATTTTAAATTAAGGGGCTCTCAGGCAAAAATATGGTAGTAGAAATAACAGTTCTTTACTAGGGAAGAAAATAAAAAGATAAAATAAACAATGCAGTAAACTAAAATAACACCGACAGAGTCAGAACTCAACCTGACACTCTGTTGGTCAGGGTGTTGGTAGCAGTCCAAGTGGAATTGTGGCTGCAGTCCTCTTGGAGTGGTTCTGTTGGAGCAGGGATCCTGTAGAAAGGTGTACTCTTCCTCTGAAGATCCAGTGGAAGAGGCAGCTGTTCCTGTGGGAAATCCAGAGGAGAAAGCTGCGCTGGTGTCCCAGAATCTCAAGCTATATCTTGGAAACGCTTGGCTCTTCCCTCTGGGCGGAGCATCTCGCAATGGGATGCTATAGTTCTTATCAGTCATGCAGTGACATTCAACAGCCTGTAATCAGCAGATGGCTCCCCAGAGGGAGGATTGGCTGTGGAAGAGATAAGGAAAACTGCCCACTTAACAGAAGACAACTGCCATACAGATGGCAAATAGAATACGATTTGCTTGGCAATCCAGGACACAGTGGAAGATATCCCTGCCTACAGCAGAGTTGTTGGAAATACATGATCTTTAAGGTCCCTTTCAACCCAAGCCATTCTATAATTCTGTAATTCTATGGATAGAGAAAATGGCCGCAAGTTGTGCCAGGAGCAGTTTAGATGGGATATTAAGAAAAAAAGTCTTCTTTGCCAAAACTTTTGTCAAGCCCTGGAACAGGCTTCTCAGGTCAGTGGTGGAGTCACCATCTCCTGGAGGTGTTTGAAAGACATATGGATGGGGTACGTGGGGACATGGTTTAGTGGTGGGCTTGGGAGTGTTGGACTAGTGGCTGAACTTGATGATCTTGAAGTCTTTTTCAACCTAAATTGATGCCTCAGGTTTTAGCTTTTATATTTTTTTCAGATTCTGTACTGCTTTAGCGTGTAATTCTGAGCTTCATATTAGGGGATAGTAAGTTCTCTTCACAGAGTTGGTAGACAAAACAATTCCTTCTCTAGCTGAGGACCAAGGACAAATAATCCAAATTTCAGGCCTAAGAGCATAAACAATGGTGGACTGAAGAGAGAAAAACAAGAAGGATGGGACTTCATAAGCTGAAGCTATAATTGGACAATTAACTCCAATATGCTAATGCACCAGAATTTATAAAAGTGAATACATTGTGACCAGTTGTCCATTTTGTGACCATTTTGGCTCATCTTGGGTGTAGCCCTGGCTGGGCTTTTTTATTGCCCAAGGTGTATCCATTGAGCCCTTTTAATAAATACCTACTTTATTTTTTAATTCTATCTAGTCTTTGTACTAGGTCAGCCTTCACAAGGCATCAAAATGATGTCGCAATTATCTTTTTCTATAAAGTAGGCAGTAAGAAAAAAAAGACTGCAAACTCTTGTCAGATGGAAACATATTTGTGTCACTCAGTTCATGACTCAGAGCTTTGCATCCTCATGAAACACAAATGGATTATAATTATAAAGTTAGTTGTAAGCCCTAATTTTCCACTGCTTAGTCATCTTGTATGGATATTACAGCTGGCTGCTGATAAACAGCATAGGCACTTATTAGGGGGCAACAGTTCAGAAAAACAGTCTAATCCAATTCAGATTGAGACACCTTAAGAATACAGGTTTCAGCAGAAACTCTGTGGTTCCAACAACCATTGGGTTTACTTTGTGGTTTCCTTCCTCATCTCAAAGTCAACTCTCCTAACTAACACATCTCCTTCTTTTGGGACCAGGAGACCAAACATCCCAACACTAGATCCTTTCATGACCTCTATCTGTTGTCTAGGCCTAACCTGAACTATCTAATTTAATGACATTGTCAATGACATAGACAAAGGGATTGTGTGTTCCCTCACCACATTTGCAGATGACACCAAGCTGAGTGGTGTGATTGGCATGCCTGAAGAACAGGATTCCATTTAGAGGGACCTGGATGGGGTCCATGAGGTCTAAAGGGGGGCCTATATGAAAGACAAACATTTTAATAGAGCCTATTGCAATAGAATAATATGAAAAGGACTAAAGTGCTGTCAATTTAGATTAGATGTAAGGAAGAAATCTTTTACAATGAGGGCAAGAAGGCTCTGGCACAGAGAGACACCAGACAAGGTGCGAATGCTCCATCCCTGGAAGTGTTCAAGGCCAGCTGGATACAGCATTGAGCGATTTGATCTAACAGAAGATGTCCCTGCCCTTGTCAGGTGGTTAGACTAGTTGACTTTGAAAAGGTCCCTCCCAAAACAAACTATTATATGATTCTAAGATGATTCTATCAGGATGAGAAGGAGAATATGGATTCCCAGAGTTACAGTTACAAGCTGGCTTGTACTGATAAATAAGAAACCCAGGCGGTTTCATAAATCAGGTCCTGGGTTGACAGACAGGGAACTCCACCTATCACCTTCCATCCTGGCCTGCAGACATCTCACTGGTCAGGAGCTGGGCTCTGTGAAGATCAAACCAGTGAGCTGTCTAGACCCAGGAGTTTTGAATTCCCTATATAAGAAATCTCTCAACAATAAAATATTTGTCTCATGGGGATTCAGGATGTGTGTGTTGTCCCTGTCCCTTTATCACCTATCCCGAGGAATGCATGAATTTTAAACCCCAGTTCTAGCTAATGATCCTTCTCAACAGTGAGAGTGGACCAAGATGGTTGATTGGACTGAATCGACAGCTTGGTACCTGCAGTGTACCAAAGTGACAATGTTTATCTACTGCCTTTGAGATGAAGTTCTATTCTTTCTTGCACTTGTAAAGTCCTTGTGTCACAAGTCCTTGAGGAAAATAAGTAAGGTTTATACTTATCCAACATACATATTCAAAAAGTGAAGAAAAAACATCTTCTTGTACTTCAGTCTGACTGCTCCCTGGATGGCTTAGAGACCCCAAAGTTCTCCAGAGAATTTTGTACGTACAGATCTCATCATCTTTGAGGGAGTGCCATATTCTGTAGGTAATATGGAGTCCCATGCTCTGTGCAGAAATCTTCAAATTCCCTCTTCCACTGTAAGAAGTGTTCCACTGTGACTCCTTCTGGGTCTTGAAGGGTTTGCCCATACTCCTTTAAGAAAGTTAGGTAGGGAATTGAATTCTTCACCTTGTTTTTCCAGAAGTGCATCCTGCTGCATGCTGGGAGCCAAGCTGCACTTTTGCTTCCTGTCCTAGTATCTCCAAAAATTATGGCTTTGGTTGCACAAGGTCCCAAGAACCTACTGCAGAAAGAACATATAAAATGTGGGGGTTTTCTAAACATGCTTTCTTTTTCTCCTTGCATGATGTTGTCAAAGAGAGTAGCTTTACACCTGGACCACCACCTTCATTGGGATCTAACCTTCACCTGCAGGCAGCACTGCTCATAAAACACCTTCCGTGTCTTTGGAGGTCTGTGGTTTAGATCTTCACTGACTCCCTGTCTAAGCTTCCTAATTCTGCACACGATACAAGCAGAATTGAGCCAATGCTATTAATTCATAGAGCTGTCTGATAGATTTTAATTGTTAGATATTAATGGCTCATAAAGAACAGAAACAAACCACATGTCACCTGTCCCAAAATCTCCTGTTTAGTACAAAAATGCTCCTATTAGCAGTGCTAAATAGTTTGTTTTCCAAGTGGAAATGGAAGTTCTCTCAGGTGTTCCCATGCCTAAACATTGCATTAAAGATCAGAATTGCAGAGATCCTTGTATTCTCATTAAATCTAATGGATGAAATGCTTATCAATTATATGAGAACAGTGCACTAAATAGGGGCTAAATAGGAGCCTCACTGTGAAAACTGAACTCCCAGAAATTGAAGGGAGAGTTGATATCAATTAAATTTAATAAACAAAAAAATCAAAACAAACAAACAACCAAAAAACCACAAAAAACTGAACACGACAACAAATACAAAAATCAACAAATATAAAGCCAACAAACAGTGCCTCCAAATAAATTAAAAAAAAACAACCAGAACAAACAAACAAAAAACCCCAAACCAACAGCCTCCCTCCCAAAAAGACCCAAAGAAAAAAAGAAAATAATAATAATAATCTGCACTGCATGCACCCTTTTGTTTATCTTGGTCTTTGTGCTCTACGGTTGGCAGGAGTAAAAGATATCTGATTTCTTCTTAATGTCAAATGCTTTGCCTTATCCTTGGAGTTCATAACAATTTCTAGTTCTTCTTAAAATTTACATGTGTGGATTATCCCATAAGATCAGATCTCATTACTCTGCAACAGAAGATATATTGTGCCATGCTTTCTGTGCACAGCAAAATATACACCGAGTATTTTATGTAGTGTGATATCATTACAGTGTAATCCCAATACTCATTTTATGAAGATGCATGCATGCTAATCCAAAATATTTTGATTTTTTCTATGGTCATTTTCTAGAGGTGGAATACATGAAGGAAATACTTTCAGGGAAGTTTTGAGTATCACTTAACATGTTCTAAAACATGTTGAAGAGTTGCTCTTGTTCCTGGTCTTCCATTCTGTTGAAGAATACGTTGTTGAAATGGTCTGCTGTTAGCCAGGTACAATGGAATGAGGTCTATACATGAGAATAACACAAGGAAGACTTATTGCACTCCTGGGAAATCCTGACTTTCATGAGTATATCCTGAGAATCATTGATCTCAGTTTTGTTCTTTTGAGAGAGAAAGATAAGATTCTTGCATGCTATAATCTTGAGAACATATTATAATTAAGATAATTTTCTTTATATAAATACCTCCAGATATTTATCTCTGGATAGAAATTGGGTGCAAAATAATTTTTTCTTCGGAACAAAAAGGAGAATGTGTTGTAAAGGCAAAAGGTATGTATTTTGTTCAATGCCTGCAGGATTTAATCATAACCCAAAGGTGCCAATTGCATTTTTTTTTACAGAATTAACATCTGTGTTAATTCTGTAAAATCTGTGTTCTGGTATCTAATTGGGATTTCAGATTCTATGTGGAAAAGCTCTGTTTATTTTTCCAGCACCATAGATTATTCCCCTGTTTGTGCTAATTGCCCCTCTGTGCGTGTAGTGCATATTGTCTAGCTCTCATATTAGATAACTTCATTTGTGCTGTGCTAGTCTCAAACACACCTGCAAAAACCTGTGATACCTTTTAAAGCTGAAGATGTTTCCCTTGCTTCTTGTAGCACAACAGTCATGACTATCTGAGGTATCATACTGAACATGTAATTACAGCTGAATATACAGAAAAGGAATGCAGTGCTAGATAAAAGATAACCATTTAGGTATGTGAAGCAATCTGGGCCAAATAACAGTGGCTAATGTCAACTGCCTGGAATTACACAGTAGTTTCTATCAGCTCCTTTCCTATTATTTACACATACATGGTGCTGTAAATTTAATCTAGCTTTAAAAAGAAAATCATTATTTTCTAAAGAAAGAAACCTTTCCATCCTGGATTCCTAAAATACCTTGCACAGGACAGGATGTGGAAAGCAAATGTGCATTGGACAAAGCAGTATGCTTTGGCCTGGGAGAAGCTTACATAGCAGCCACATGCAAGGCTGTACTAACTGGAAATGCAAAATGCCCAAGATTCAATTTTTTTGTTTGGTTGTTTATTGCTTGGGCTGGTGGGATTTTTTTAGGTTATTGCTCATGGGATGGATTTATTTGTGAATGCTAATAGTTCTCTAACAAAAAGCACACAGAACTGGTCCCATGCCTGGTAAATCTTAAAATTCTTTATCAAAGAACTGTTGTTCATTCTTTAAAATCTGAAAATGCCTTCTCTGACCTGATGCTGCTGCTTTGCATCACTCTGACAGCTTGAAACAGGCTTAACTGGCCAATTGTGGATTCCATTTTTAAAGCTATAATGACTCCTATGATAACCTGCTCCAGCTGTTGCCTCAGGGTCAGGGTATGACATGTTGACTTTCCACTAATTCCCTGCCTGCTAAAACAGCCTTGTGAGGTCAAATGCATGGTGAAATGAGAGGAGCTCAGGCTGCTGTAATACACACCAAGTATCATTAAGGTGAGAAGAGAGGGCTTTTAAATTAACTACTTTGGCTCCTTCCTATGGTTTTTGGAAGTTCCCAGGTTTTGCTCTTCTATTCTTCCGTTTATAAGAACAAATAGATACAAGATACGTAATTGTGAGGAAAAAGATTTCAGGGTCTGATGTTTTATGATATTTTCAGGACAGTTTGGTCATACACCTGTGCAAATACCTGATATTCTGTATCCAAGTATGAAAAGAAAATTCTGATGAGGAAGAGAATTTTATAGGAACTTATAATTAAAGTTTTAAATGATTCCACTATGTGCAAATCTCTGAAGACTGAGGTCTGATATCTCCTTCACATAAATAAGTGATTCTTGATTTTTATTCTGTTCTAAAATACACATTTGAGATATTTTCAGTAAGGAGCAAACACATTCTACTGGAAAAAAAATCATCTATTTGCATCCTTGTAATCTTTGCACAGCTGTATATCATGATTTCTGATCTACAGAGTTCTTCTGAAATTGATGAATCTGAGACACCTGAAAGTCAGCTGGAGGTGTGCAGGCAATGACTCTGCTCAAGATGCTTCAGTTCATTTCCTGTAATACAGTACTCTGATATAGTTCGTTGATTTGTCATTGTCAAGAAGTGTGCAGGAACGCTAATAAATACAGCCAGGCTCTTTCTCTAATCTCTAATTGCTAGTGTCATTGAGACTGTCCCTTCCTTCCATCTTATATTTTTAGTCAGTTTGCAGGTATGTTTTAATGAAAACAGGTTATTTCATGGTACTGAGTAAAGGTAGCTCTTCTGCTGTGGGACTTTATGTAAGTACACATATTTCACAAAGCAGAATTTTTCCTTACGTAGTGAACTATTTAAAATATTGTACGTGAGGGTATGCAAGCAATTTACTCAGATTTCCTCAATTTTTTTTTTTTTGGTATTTATTCTACACAAGAAAACAGAATCAACAAGAGTTCAGTGTTTTTCTGGGTGGATTTTTGCCTTTGGAACCAGTCACCATTGAGCTCAGATCAAATTAATGAACTTGAAATATCTATTTGCTGATTGTTTGTGACAAACAAGCTCAGTAAAAATGAAGGGAGTTGGATTAAGCTGGAAAGCTGCATAGCTATATGAGAGTATAGAATTCAAATGTGAAACTCTGTCTTTCTTCAAGCATGTATCAAACAAGACATCTCATAAGACTATGGTTTGAAGTTCTTAATAAACACTGATTTATATAAATAAAGACAAAATGGTATGCAAATAGCCTTTTGAAGAATATTTTTTGCATGAAATATCAAAGTTAAATGCACAACAAATAGAATGAAAATATCATAATACTATTAATACTCAAGAGAAGTTCAGTACCAATTAAGTACTGGACAAAATTTTGTGTCTATTTTATTCTTACCAGCTTGTCCATCCTCAGCAAGTATGCTTTTAAAATCATGAGCAGAAAGAGGAATATTGGGAAGTACTTTGAATTGCCTCCTTTCCTATTACATGGTAAATTTGTATTTCTCTAAAGGGCAGAGCCTTTTGGGCTGTTTCCCATTTATATTTTTAAAAGAATGATGAAGAGGGTCATACTGAAAGCATTTGTTTTCTGTGTGCCACTAAAAATATGGGTATCTTTTTTGCCTCCCAGACTTATAATTCAGTGACAGATAGCAAAGTTATATTTAAAGGTAGCCTACCCAGCTCGGTCCCCTTGTGAGAACACCCTATGTGTGGGTTGGTCAGATGATAACCATGTGGAGCTCTGTGTGGGCCCTTAGTCAAATGGGTGTGAGTATCGTTACTCAAATGAGTATTCATAGGCACTACTTGCTTTACTTTTTTTCTGGAGCAGCAACAAAATGGCAGAGACGACAGCTGCCACATCACATACATACACACACTCCTACACAAACTATGCTTTGTACATCAGAAGCAGCATAAATACCATGGCATGTGGCAGTTACCATGGTAATGTGTTTTTTTAATGAATAGCAGATGGAACAGGCATGTAAAACTTACATAAGTTGTTAGTAATTTGTAAGTTACTGCAGACCAGCTACTGCAGTAAACTTTTTGTTTTCACTGTTTCTATTTTTTCCACATAGAGTGTACAGTCATTTCTTCCCACTGAGCTTACCCTAATCTGGAATGCAGGCTATGGTGGTGCATAAAAAGTAGAAATGGCTAATTTTTTTTTGTGGGTGAGGTTCCATAATGCAGGCAACACAGGAAATGATATGGTTTAACACTTTT
Organism: Agelaius tricolor; assembly: GCF_023055355.1. Lineage (NCBI taxonomy): Eukaryota > Metazoa > Chordata > Aves > Passeriformes > Icteridae > Agelaius > Agelaius tricolor. Next base: position 5,927,073 of record NW_027269287.1, on the reverse strand, counting down.
AAAAATTTATTTTTACAGAAATATTTTGAGGTAGCCTTTAATGGTAAAAATATAAGACATCACAAAGACATAGAAGTTTTACGTTTTAGATGCAAACTCCTTCTGAGTGGACAGTGAATATTAAAAATTGTGGGGACAAGTTAAACAATTTGCATAAAAATTAATATTTTGATTGATATTCTGACAACAGATTGTTAGGAGACAGAGCTTAATAACTTACTGGTCAACAAAGAAACATAATAGAAGATGCCCTCATTTTAAATTTTCAACCTGTAGGATGCTGAAAACAAGTTTCTTCCTCAAAATTTGAGGTGTGAGCTCCTTGGAAGATCTGAATAGCTGATCTGATCTTTGTAGGTAAGAACAGACAATACTAAATAAGGAACTGGAGTTGAAAAGAAGACTCCATGGGTGCACGAATAGCTTGCTCACCTTCAGCGAGTCACACCATGTAAGATCACATCAATTATGACTTAGGTTTCTAAATTCTTTTTAAGAGCATGACATAAGTTAGATGCTTAAATGTTCCTAAAGGTTCTTCTGATATAGACTATGCACCTTGTAAAAGAGACATTATTTCAGGAGAGACTGATACTAGAAGAGAAATAAAGGAATCGGGTTCTTCCCCCAAAAAGGGGAATAACTTCCCAATATGTATATTATTCGAAGATAATAACAAATATTCAAATTAGCAGTTTCTAAGCAGCCACTATAAAGGGAGGTAACACATACATATGGCTAAGAATTTCAGACAGTTGCTAAGTTTATACTCTTGAATTCATCCAACTACACTTGGTGTTGGATGGGTCTGGGATGTGAAAGTCCCCATTAGGCTCATCTAATTCTGCATTACAAGAGTGACCTTGTTCCCTGAGGCTTAATTCTTAAAATTCCCTTTTCTATTCTTTCTCCTATGTCTGAAAATTTGATGCCAGTCTCCCTACTGAGGAAAGTTCCCTGTTGTCAGTGTGGTGATAAGGAGAGGTAAAAGCTACCTCTGTTTTTTGTATTGCTCACTGGCTCCTAACAACTCCACCTAGCAGTACTTGTAGGACCTTCATTTTCTAGTTGATGTCTCCTTGGGTTAAAAACCTAGTCCTGCCTTCTGCAACCCTTTTTCTAACTGCTCCAGCATCAAAAGACCTTCCTTGTGCTGGTTGCTGGACGGCATTGCTGCTTCTCCAGGACCAATTAATTTTTTTTTTTCCCTGTTGATTACAGTGATGGTTCAAAGAAGGCTTATGGCAAAATACAGTCATCAAAGAATAGCTTTGTCAGAAGAAACCCAGTGTCTCTACTGTCTTCTGGCTAAGACACACTGGACCAGTATTTCCACTGATCTCCAGAATATTCAGAAAACTCCTTCATCATGTTTATATTGTTTATTTGTTTGATTGGTTTTAATTTTATTTTTAATTATATATATTATAATATATATTATAAAATAACATATAAATAATATTCATTTTTTATACTGCTGGGAATTTGTGCCAAAAAGAACAAGTTTATTACAAAAGAGAAAGTAAACAAATCAAGCTCTTCCTTTTTTACTGTTATTGAGAACACCAGAGTCTTTCTTTTATTCTCCAGGGGATATAACTTTGAAGCAGTAAAATTAAGCATACCATTTCCATGCATTAACCATAACTTAAGATACACAGGTAGATATATGCTAATTGTTCCTTCTAATGTTCTAGGGAAGTTATAGCTAGATAAAATGAACACTTGATTTTGGCCTCAGAATTTAGTCTTAGAAGTTATTTTCACCCACGAAACAGCAGATAAGAGCAATTACTGCCATCTTATCTCTTTTACCAAAGTAACCCTTCATTCTGTGGGAAGCTAAGTGAGAATTAAATGTTCCATCTTTGTGATGGTTGCAAGTATTTTTAAATTTACATTTTATTAACAGACTAATTGTGGACTTAAATTTTGTTTAAATGGTATGCATCATATAACTGCTAAGTAGCTGTTATACAATTGTAGAGAAAGCTTTGCAAGACATTGAGACCCTAATGGCTTTTGAACCTGAAAGACACTTAATATAAAAAGATGGGAGATCTTTGTAATAAAAACAATCTTCTCAGTGAACTGTTGATATAGAAAACAATCTGCTCTCCTTTACACTTTCCATATTAATTTACTGAAAAATGATGACTATTGTGTTTTGTGAAGGTGCACTTTGCCAATTTTTATGTTATTAAGAGCACTTTAGCTCACAGTTGTGTTAGACAATCGTATCGAATATTTCAATTTATCAGTATTAGTGTGAACTAGAAGTATATTGTAAGTATATTGTATTCTCTATCAGTATTCCAAGCATCCCTCCAAAATTCCTTCAGTAACCCAAAAGCTCTCATCATCATCTACTTGGTGTCCAAAGGTCTTAAAGGCAGCAACAAAATTCAGCATGAGAAGTTCTGGAAGCCAGTATGGCCTGGTTTCCTGTGAATTTTTGCCTAACATGTAGCTATCCCATTGTCTTTTGTGATGCAAACATGCAGGGCATTTTCCAACACCTCTGAAGGAGTGAGCTTGAGCTGCATCCTCTGGAGTGAGGGCTGTGAGAACAGAGAAGAAAATCCTCAGCTCCACTCCCATGCAATTTGTTTAGCTGAGAACTGAATATATCATCTAGGGTTTGACTCTTTCATTTCCTCAACACTACCAACAATCAGTGTGTCCTGTTAGACTACAGCTGTGGCTTCCAGAAGTGGGGGATGTGGGAGTACACCATGAGATTGTTCTCAAAAAATCTAAAATAGGTGAGATAAGACAACACAATAACACAAAAGAGAAATAAGAACACATACCACTGGCAAGTCCCCTCTTAACAATACAATACCAGTACAGAAAGAATATTACAAGAGGTAAGTGGACCTGAATAAAGTATCTGATCAGAATAAATGTAAGTCATCTTCGTTGCAATAGTTGAGTTCAGATGGCATAAGCTGGCCAAGTAAACTTTTGTCAGTATTAAAACAAAATATTTCCATATAAATTAATTACAGCACATGCAATCAATCCTTTACACATTTCCATACATGAGAACATTTACATGCTGTCTTCCACTCAAACCAATCAACAGTGCAAGCCTCAATCTACAATTAACTAATGGCTAAAAAGAAATGCCTTAAAATATTAAATTTGGTCATTTATATTAGGGTCTTTGGGCCTTTGCTGAGTGTGAGTCATATTCCAGTTATTCCCATTAAAAAATGTTCAGCAATGATTTTTTATCACTAGCTTTAAAAAACCTCATCTGAGACTACCAAGGTCAGCAGGGTAGTGTCTCTAAGTTAACTGCACCATGTTGCTTCTCTCCTCCTCAAAAACTGCGGAAAAAATCTATGTATAATTTTGTGTTGCAACTCCTTCCTACCATTGTCATCTTCCATGCACTTAGTGACATGGCACTAATCAGCCACTATATTTACCCTCTATTTACCCTCTTATTACACCAGTTACAAGCTGGGTACACTTCATATGTTGTGCAGTGAGGTGTATCAGTGGTACTTGCTAAGTGGGAATTGACAGTTACACCAAAATGATAGTCATTTATCTTCATGCGCATATTATCAAAATTTGTTGTATCCACAGATGAATAGTCTCCTAGAAATGAGATAAAACCTGCCTGCTGCATTACTTCTGAGGCATTCTGCCATCTCAGTAGGATCTCTGACTCTCAAAATGCTTGCAGTGTCTAATAATTAGATTTGGAAAATACTTTCTCTTCCAGGCATCACATTTTATTTTAGGGATCATTTCCTTCCACAGTAGTGCTGTTGAAATTTTGAGTTAGGAGAGATACAAAAGGAGCCTGGAGGGTTGGGGGGGCAATCCCTAAAAATGCTCCTTGGAGTGGGGAGTATGCCTGGGAAGGAAAATGTATTATAAACTTCTCTGTTCTTGGTCTGGAGTTGCAAAAGGAAAAGAGCTAATTTGTAATTTCAGTCAGTCCCCCCATCCCAACACACAGACTCCATCAGTAATGAGTTGAGAGAAAAGAGATCCAGCCTGCATGCCCACTCAAATAGAGCGTGTACTTAATAATCTTGCTCATACAAGTCTCCCCAAACCTGCATGCCATGCCTTCAGGGACTCTGCGCTGGAGCTCTGTGGTGTAAGGATGCCACCCTCCCCTCGCATTCCACAAAAACCTTCCTGAAAATAATACATTAGACTAGAAAGCCCCTACATAACTAGACAACGTGATCTTGCATGAAAAGAGGCAAAATACTGTTCAAGTTTGCAAACAGCACCTCTGCTGTGCAGATTCCAGCAGATGCTAATGAAACCATCCATATTTTTGCATGTTGCAGTTGTGGGTGCAAAGTTTCCATCTTTGACGGTGTTCAGGTCTAACACTCATCAGCATTTGATTCTGTGAATGTAATGAGAAAAAATGGGCAAGAAAATGCTGCTTTCATGTGGGGTTCTTGGGTTTTGAGGGTTTGTTTTGAAGTAGTGAGGTAGTCTATGTGTGTCTCATTGGATGAAAAATGGTATTTTAGTGCATTTATAAGTCGTGTGTGTACGTGCACACACCTGAATGCATTTATTAAGTTATGTGTGTGTTTTATTAATTTTTGATGATTTTTCTAAATTGCAGGATACCAAACACTTTGGACCCTGTAATGCAGAGAGCATTCATAATCCTTAAATTCTGGTATATTTAAGGAATGTTTATAGATTAATGCATTTTTTTCATGCTCTATAAACCAAATACCTTGTAAGCTAAAACTAGTTTACAGACAGTGGCAGACAAACTAGACATGGCAGTGAATATTCACTGACAGTCCAGATAAAAGGATCTAAAATGACTAAGGACAAAATTGCAGAGACCATCAATCTTTTGGTCACTCACAGGGGTCAGAAAGTAATTAATAACTGTTACTATCAGTCTTAACATTGTGTTACTTGATAAACTCTGGGTTCTTTATTTATGCTGTTGCCCAGAACATAGTTTGACTATATGGATGCATGTTACAACATTGCAACTTCTCTTTGTATTCAGAAAGAAGCAAGGAAAAGATGTGAAAGATCTCTTACAGGAAAAGAAAATAAACAATCATTGATTGGAGCAAATATAGTCAGCCTGATCTCTCCAGCTTTTCTCATTCTATTCCATTTAATGCAGACAACTTTTGTCTCACGATTTAATTGTGTGTGTGGGTGCTTTTAGTAGACTTAGATACAAGAAAACTAGCTTAATCAAGTTTATTGGTGAATCTACATGTAACAACCATCCTGAAAAGCATGTATAAATAGGCACATTAACCAAAGCCCTGGATAAATCACAAATGTATTGAAATAAATAAGTAATATAATGAAACTAAAAATACAACTGCTTTAGATGGGAATTATATTCTTATGATCTTAAAATATCCCTCTAATTTGAACCATAATGTCCCTAGTACAGAAAGAAATCTAACTGCAGCAGATGTGTTAAATTCATGTAATGAAAAGAAGACCCTTTGAGGATCTGCCTGTCACTGAGACACATTTTCTCCACCAAGCCCAGCAGCCGATGCAAGTTTCAGCCATAACAAGCTCAAAGCAAAAAGTGAAAGCCAACCAGTGTTTGTAGCCAATTGTCTGAACAATAGACATCATGTCACCATGTGGGACAGCTCTTGAACATCCTGTTCTTAGGGGCTCAGCATGAAATCCACATGAAAGCCAATGACTGGAGAGTGTGACAACTCCTGCAAAGAAAAGCTAGATGTCAATAAACAAGGGTGTCTTCTGTGGCATGTCAAATAGTCATCCACCTGAAAGTATTAAAAAGGTTGACAACAAGCTCCCTTCCTCATGACATATTAACCCTTGCTGTGCCAAATTCTTGCTTTCCCTCCTGATTTCAAGAGGAAAGAGTCAGATGCCTCTTCTTTCACTAAGGCCAATCCTTAGAACAGTCAATAGACAGTAACATTTTTAAATACTAGTGAAATTCTGTTGTTCTGCTAAGAGATTTGGCCACAGAGGTGTGAGGACTAGGAGGAGAAGAGCTGGCAGCAGATCATTTTTTGTAGGGTGTGTTTTGTTCCTGTGCAAAGCTCCCATGGTATCAAAGGCCCATGAAAGGGCTTTGCCACATGCATATATGCCTATAAAACATGCCTACGCAAAGATCTACTGCACCTAGCTCTGAAGATGACTGTTCACATGGCTCCATTTTCAGAAGAGTCAAGTGTACCTTTTAAAGAAAAACCTGTACTTTCAAAGCTGTCAAGGTTTGTGCACACTATGACACTGGGAAATTGCGCAGGACCTTCCTCCAAACGAAGCAGCTAAATTCAGATAACATAAAATAAAGATGGTATTAGTGAAAAAGCTTTCAGGAAATCAATACATTTACTTCAGGTGTTTGAAAGTTCACAAAAGAAAAAATATAAAACACAATGCTGTATGGGAATTGCTGGTGCAAAGTACTTTGTATGCTTTCAGTAGTGTTTTAAAGTCACATAAAGTGTCATTAGAGTGAAATGTTTGCATTCGAAATGGTCCTCTTTCAAGTAAACCAAGGAAACACCATCCAGGCTGCTGAAGTGACACCTATTTTCCTTAACCAGCCCCAGAGTCCAGCCCTTCTCATTGCAGAAGGGGAGGCAGTTTGTGGGATTGGTCCTCAGTGGATGGGTCCCTTAGGATTTATATCCTGCTCCTGGAGGGTGAGAAGGGAGACAAAGGCAGCTCAGCACAGAGTAACTCAGCTCCAAATTTTTCCATTAAGTGTCAGGCATTCCTGCACTCATGGACCTTATATCTATGTTTTTGCCCTCTACTATCTGAGCCAGCAGCAAGACTAGTGCTCTTATAAGAGAAGTGGACTGTGTTTGGGTGAGAAAGGGGTTGTGGTGTATTTTAGTAATGTAAATGTGCATTTAGATCTTTATACATTTCACAAAACCACCGCTCTTTGTGTGAAGGCTGTAGTGTTTGTGCCCCACACTGTTCTATGCTTCTGTGATTCCCAGATTCTATGCACTATATACACATTATGCATTTAGTGAGGTATTTCTGTACATGAATAATATTCCCCATGGAATATTATTCCCCATTCTTCCCCATGGGAATATGGGGAAGAATGTAAAGTAACAAATCATAGTGTACATGTGATTAGTCTAGATTTTAAGTTAGTTCTTTTCCTTCTTGTATTTTTCAAGTTGCAAATCTTTCTTTCTGGTTCTGAAAGGATATTTCTTTTATGCTTTTAAAAGTGTGCCATAGCTTTTACTAAATGCTTTATCTTACTTCTTTCTTAAGCAAATAAGCAAATCTTCAGGAGATTAACCAAATTCCCTGCCACTGGCCAGTAAAATTACTGTGTATACATGAAAAAATACATACTGTGTATACACGAAAAAACACATATATATGTTTATGCAACATTGGTATATATATGTATCATATATGTCTACAAAATATGTATGTATAATAGAATCACAGAATCATAGAATGTTATGGGTTGGGAGGGGCCTTAAAGATCATCTCATTCCAACCCCCTGCCATAGGCAGGGACTCCTTCCACTAGACCAGGTTGTTCTGAGCCAAATTCAACCTGTCCTTGAACAATTCCAGGGATGATGCAACCACTGATTCTCTTGGCAACTTGTGCCAGGGCCTCTTCATCCTCAAAGGGAAGAATTTATTCAGATGTTTTTGTAGTGAGTTGTGTATCAGACATGAACAGTTAGCTCTGAATAAAAAATGCCATGTACTTACTGAAAGGGAGTGTTGCAATAACTGTCTGCAATTCTCTATAGAATGACGTTTTTGGGGAGTCATCAGTTCATGGGCAGCTGAGGATCAAAGCTCTGCCTCCTCTGAAAAAGAGAACACATAATGTCGGAAAATTCAGAAATGTGTAGAGGAGCTTAGCATATTTAAAATTCTCTGTGCTCTGTTGTGACATAGAAATTGCTAGAAACTGGACTATTTCATCATGTAGCCAATGCTTTTGGTTTGAAGAAGGTTGAATATTCTGTATGCAACATGAACATCTTTTCCACACCCCCCCAAAAAAAATCATTCTTATTCAAGATGCTTATACCTTTCTTAAGACTGAAGCAGAAGAACTAGCTGTGATCTAGTCTGTTTTAGAGTCACACAAATACAGCAGAAATACTTCTTCTAATCCCATTTCAGCTGCCTGAGGCCATGGAGAACTCATATTGTTGTTTGATCCTCAACTTGGACCCAACTCTGACCCTGCAAAAGAGTGGAAACCTGCCTCAGCCAGAGGGCCACATAAGGAATGACCCACTAGTGGTCATTACTAGTGGTCATTCTGGAATATGCGAAGTAGCTTAAGGGTCCTGTCCTTGGAGGACTTTTTGATGCTGAATTGTATCCCCATTCATCTGTTTAGCCCAGAAATAAGTTTTGCCCCTTTAAAACTAGATCTCAGAATGAAGGGGGGAAAAGGAGAAGCAGTGGAATGTTTGAGGTAGTTGGATTCAAAAACATAGAGATAAGAGCTTCAGCATTCTCTCTCACAAACCATGCTGTGTGCGGCACGGACAGCCAGACAAAACTCTCCTTTGCTTTGAGCTAGTTTTTAGCTAGCTGAGGCAGAGAAGTTCCCTGGGCTGTGGTTTTTCTTTTTCTTGGAACTGATCGGCCATGCTCTGGACTGCAAACCCAGAAGAACTCTGGGAGCTCACCCCTGTGGCCCACCAGGGCCCGGGAGCGGCATTTTCCAGCGCAGAAGGGACTGATGAGAGACTGAGTGAGCTGAGCTACACCCCACGGAAAGGGCTTTCTGAGATTTTCATCTCATCAGAATAGCGAATTTTTTATGTTTGTGAATACTTTTCTTGTTAAATAAACAGGTTTTTTCCACTTTTCTCCAAGGAAATATTTTCCTGAACCAGTGGGGGGCGGGGGAGGGGGGAAGGTGCTTGAATTTGCTTTCTAGAGGGACTCCTTTGGAAGTTTCCTCCCAAATTTGCCCTAAATCAGGACAGGACCCCTAAATAATCCTTAGCACTTTGCAAAACCAATAGATCTGCATTGTGGGGGGAATTAACAGAGGTTGAACAGCACATTGGTGCCTCCATCCAAGTCATGTTCAAAAGCAGTTGTGCTGGAAGACTAAACTCTAGGTCTTTTTTCCTTTTTTCCAAAAATCAGACCAATTAGTTTGAAAGACCCACAGACATTGGTCAGCTAACTGATTTCATCTAAAAACAGAGATGGTATGTTCTCTCATAGGAGCTGCATTATAGGCAGTACTCTGTTCACACCAACATCTCACAGAGGTATAGACATCCTTTTAGCTACCACAAATTCATAGAAATCTTGCTGGTCTCATCTCTCATCCCTGTTTTTTTTTGTTCTTTTTTTCCCCCTTCTGATCCTGTTGACTCTAGTTTGTGCTTGGTAAACTGTGCTTCTCTCTTTAGCATATTTTTTTACTGAAGAGAATTATAATGCTTTAATTATTTGGAAGAGAAGAAGGTTTTCTCCACATCCATTTAAAATACCAGCCACACAATGCCTCTGATATTACAGAAATGGAATATTTTTGTATAGGACTAAATAACAAATTTGGATGAACTTCACACCCAGACAGAGAAGAATGTCATTTAACTGACTGAGTAAAGACACTAGAGAGATGCTTGAAATAGAGAGAACAAACTCCTCAGTGCCTGAAATCCCACATATTTTTCTTATTTGAAGCAGTAATTCCCAGCAGGATACTGATACATCCCATTAGCCATGCTATTCTCAGATGCATATCCTAGGATTTCTACAGTAATTTTGAGGTTTGAGTTCTCATGCCTACAGTGAACTCTTGACATTGATAAACCAAGTGGAACAAGGGCTGAAAGTTTTCCAAAGCCTGAGCCCAAACAAGAAAGCCCAGGGAAAGCCAGGCTGTGATTTCAAAATGAAAGCCTTTTGTTGATTATAATTCCAGTAATTTCTTTTGATATAAATTTGTTCTTTCTTTTGAAATAAATTTGTCTTTAGAGTGCAGACATCTAATTTTTTCCTCCTTGGTTTAATTAGTGGAGAGAAGTGCATATGGTTGAGGATACAGAGTGGAAAGAATGCAGTGAAGTGTCTTCGATCACTCTCCACAGCACTGCTTTGAACCAAAGGAAAGTGGGTGCTTTCTCCTATGCTTTCAGCTCAGCAGAAAGTTGCATGAGCAACACAGAGCCAACTTTCCCCAACAAGGACTGGAACTGCACCAATTCATCCCACAAAGCTACATGGCAATCAACAAAATAATGTTTTTGCACTTGAGAATGTACAACTTGATTGATAATATCTAATTTTACATGACTTTTAAGCATAACTTACAGAAAGATAGGGAGACTTTTAAGGAGCAGTGGAAGAATGAAAAGCTGAATGAAGAAAATTGTGCTGCACATCATCTTGTCTTATTACTGTTAACGCCAGCAGTCATAATCAAGAGTTTATTGTACAGGGCAATCTGGATGATTAGAAACTGGATTCAAGTTCATAAAAAACATCTTGACATAAAACTCTTTTATATTTCACCAATAATGCCAGGAGGCAAATTCATCCCCTCCCTCTGCAGCCTCGTTTAATTCAGTGGAATTATACCAGAGATAATTTTAGCCAAGTATTATCAGGATTCTTCAAAAGTTGTATTTCAAATAAATGTACATTTGCAGAAATATATTTTGTCACAATGAAAGGTATTGATACTGTGAACTTAGGTTGTTCCTTCCTCTAGCACTTGCATATTTTAAACTTGGAAGAAATAGAATTCAAACAGGCAAAAAACCCCAAAAACCAAAAGAAACAAACAAGCAAACAAAACCCCAACCAAAACAAACCCCAAAAAACACAAAATCAACCAACCAAAAAAAACCCAAAAACCCCAAAGCCCAAAAAACATAACTATAAGGTCCAGTCATTTTCTTTCAATGTCTATTGCAATTATAGAAAGGCTCACTTTCCTGTTGTTACCTCTCTGAGACTTTTCAGAAGGACCATATCAGATTGAAATTAATAAATAGGAAGATATTGCTAGATATGTGGTCATGAAAGGAACTGTCTGTGCTTTTAGAGACAGCATCAAAGACACCTGAAAGGGGTCACTCTGGAACTTTTTTATTATTGTTGTTCCATTCAAGAAGATTCCTACATTGTCTTTTTTCCTACAACTTCTACTTCTCCTCCCCTTGAGTGTTTTCCCTGCTTCCTCTCATCAAATCCCTTTTGTCCCTTTGGTCTATTTCACTCTATTTCTATCAGGATAATGTTCTCTGATCAGCTGAAACACTCATTCCTGGTCTCTGCTTTTTCCTACCTTCAAAGTAAAATCTTTCTTTATCACTTCTCAAACTGTTTCCTGCTTTGAGCTAAGGTGATGGTGGCAGCTTTATCAGGCTGTCTAGTTCTATAATCTCTTTGTAGCTGCTACCAGTCAACTTAATTTTTTTACTCTTTTGTGACTGGTAGATAATTAGTAGCTACTATTGGCTCATGATTAATTTGCTACTATATAGCTTTTTAGGAACATTGTGGCTGCTCTTCCCCAGTTTAGTCAAACATTCAAGAGTGAAGGGAAGGACTTGGTGTATTATGATCCCGCCAAAAAAGAAGCACAGAGGAAATAAATTTACACAAAAACTTGTGCCTCTGCTTCACAGGTCAATAATGTTTTGTGGTATGGTGTACACATGTGGTTACCCAAGCCTTTGTACTATAAATACTGCTGTATTAAAAGTATTTCATTATTTGAAAATGCAATCATGCCTGGAGTAGTATATGGGTACTCTGTAACAGTGAATAGCAACCTGGTGTGACAAGGCAGGAAAAGAACAATACTTTGAGAAATATATTTAGAGTCCAACGATAATTTTGAAAGTTATGCCTGTGTACTCTCCTAGACCTGCAAATTAGTCATTATGTGGGATTTACACAAGCTTGAAGTATCTTTCAGATTAAATGCCTGGGCCTATAATATGATAAAAATCTCCCTGTGTCATTGTCACACAGCTATATCATATTTATTGTTGCATTGAAACCTCCATTTTGTGAACAGGATTTGCAGACACCATGGATGGAGATTTGAATGTGTTGTGATTCAGCACATCAGGAACTAGTTAAGGTAATTGTTTTGCAATCTGCAGTTTACTCCTGGAAAAATCCCTGGCACTTTGGGTAGGAGATTAATCCCTGTGTGCCGGATTCATTCCAAGTTCAGCTGTGCATATGTGGATCATCTCTGTAGATTTAAGTGGATATACTACTTTTCACTTCACATCCTCAAAACTTTTTGTATTGCTTCTGATTCTAAGAAGCTGATATGAAAATCCCAATCCCAGAGATTTTATTAATTTAAGAAATAACTGTATTTCTACCAGTAAGCTTCAGAGGTGTTATTCCGCAGTGGAAATAACATGTTTATAAAACATATGCAAAATTGTGCTGCATGTTGCACTTTTTATGTGTCCATTTATTAGCAAAATAAATCCATCATACTAATAATAAATCCATGATATCTCCAAGCAGTTTGCAAATAATTTAATTTTTAAAAATTATTTCTTTTTTCTACTTGAAGATTCAATGCCACCTTTCTTTATCTAGCTGATAAACTCTTTAAATAGTTCAATAAAGAGGTGTGCCAGAACATATTCAAATCAGTGGTTTTTTCACTGAAAGGTTCATCTGGCCCACAAAACTATCTTAAGGCAGAAAGTAAAGTTATATGAAGAGCAACCCTCAGGCTGCTGCTTTCATTCAGAGGTAAAGCTCACCATGGACTAGGAACATTTCTTACAGTGTGTAAACTGTACAGCACAACAGAATCGTAAATGTCCCTGCTAAAAAACTATGCACTGAATGCCACAGTACATCAGAAGTAGTAAATGTAACCTGTATACGCCCAAACTATTAAAATTCTTAACCTACTATCCCATAGTGGGTCTGCATCTACTGTGCAGACCCACTATGCAGCTAATTAAATTAAAATCAGAGATAGAATAGCCACTGAAAAGTCATAATGATTGTGTCTACAGATTTTCTGGGTTCCACTAGTTTCTGTAATGCTAGAAATATTAAGAAATTCTAAAAAACATCAAAGGCTTCACTTAGGCTCATTCCTTATTTTAAGACTTACAGTGACTCTAAGATGGTCAAGGGAAAAATTAGTTGAAAGTAGTGTACAAAGCCTAATGAGCAAACAAGATTTCCTTGCAGTTTATTTCTTCTTTTCTGTCTTAAACTAGTTGTTTAATACTAGAGAGAATGAAGCAAGGGGAAGGTGGTGGAAAACAGGAGAGATGTTAAAACTAGTTTTAATCACCTTCAACAACCTCACCAGGAAAAGAGCAGCATATGCTGGTGCAGACTCTGCTGCTGAGAAGCGCCTTCGCACATCTGCACACACCAGGAACCTGTGATTCACAGCTTTATGGCAAAGCTGACAAAACTCCAATCTTCACTCCCATTTGCAAGACAAAAAACACTCCCATACATCAGTCTTTTATGACTCTTTAGGTTTTCTGCCTTTGCCAGGTGCAAGTGACTTCTCATGTAGGCCAGCAGTACACTCTCCCTCTGTGACTTGTGGCTTTCTAAGCATGTTTTCCGATTCTGGAGGGCCCAGATTTCTCTTTTTGGTAGCACTGTGCTAATTTAGGGATGTGTTTGGGAGCTTTTGGTTGGAGCAAGCTCTGTTTCCAAGGCTGCTGCCTCGGCAGCATGTCAGAAGCTGCTGAGAATTTTCTGGTTTTGGATACTGTAGTATATGGTAGAGATAATTCATGCTATTAATGTAAAAATATTGTAAAATCCAAACTATGTCTTTTGACCATCCTGGCCGGGAGCAGTGTCTTATTCATATACATCTAGTTCCAGGGCGCACATTAAGATAAACATCGGCATTTTAACGTAAGAATAGAAGTTTCCAGGCCGATAATCGCTGGCTTCCTCGGGTTGCAGGGCCCACCTAAGAGTGATTATCGCCTTGCCGATTACATCTGACAAGATAACCGAGGGAGCCACCCTGGTACATGTGAATTCACGGCTTCTTCGGAGTGACTGACAACATCGAAACACCTGGACTGAACCATTGTCAATCTCCGCACATGAAAAGCCACGGCGATGCATGTGAAGAGACACAAAGAACTCATGACACAAGGTCATCTCTGCCTCGGGCAGAATAAACTGTATAAAAACTTACTGTGGAGGCAGCATTTGCAAACTAGGGGAGACTCTGACACTCGGGTGGTCAGATCTGTGTTCACCCAGCGCCGAGCCCAGGCTCGACGCTGACCCTTGGCTGTGGTGGTTTCAATGACCAAACTTCAGTCTCGCAGACAAATTAATAAATCTTTGCTAAATTTTCTTATAAGTTTGGCTCACGATTTGATCATTTATAACAGATACAAAGCCTGAAGATGAATGAGGCTATGAGCAAACCTTGCTAATTGCTTTTGGAGCTTTACCACCCTTGAGTTTAGCAGAGTAACATAGTCTTCCTTTCAGCCATCACATTTCAGCCTAACTCCGCAGAAGCCAATGGAGAGACACAACAGGCTGAACCAGGAGAAGCTGTTGAATAAGTGCATTAGGTAGATATGTATTTGATTAAAAATTGTGAAAACAGTTGTTCTTTTAATAACTATACTTTTTTTTTCTTTTTTTTTTTTTTTTTTTGAGAGCATGAAGTGCTCTATTGTCATGCTGATGTGACAGAATTGAGAAATAATAGTCTTAACACCAGAGGGTGTCTCTTTATTCTGTTTAGGTTCACCACTCTGGAGTCAGATTTGAATTGTTCCAAAAAAACAAGCAGGAGTCAGTCTTTTCACAACACAGTTGTGGCAGCTCAGTGTGTAGTATTTAGCTAGGCTATAAGAAGAGTTTTAGATTTCCACTTGCCTTGCAGAGATTTGAGGTCCTACAGAGGTATATTTTCTGTTGGCAATGGAGTGTTTGATGGTGGTATGCAAAAAATTTTAGGTCTGGAAACTGGATGAACAAATATCTCAGTGTGTTCAAAGTAAGTGTCTGCCAGAGCCGCTTTTGCAGTTATGTGGCATCCTAGGCCAGAACTGTCTTGGGCTTGAGGCAGGTGGAGATCATCTCAACCCATTCAGATAGATATGTGCAAAATTCCCCTAAATTCCCAAGTCCACGTGCCTAATTGCAGCAGTAGGTTTCATAATGCTTCTAAAATTTAGTCCTTTATGATCTCTGCTTTACTTTTTTCATGAAAGATCAGGTGTTAGACACTTAACACCTGGCATCTGCATGTAGTTTTCAATATTTGGTTTGGATGCTCTAACAGCCATTGCAAGGCAAAAGCTGTACAAAATCATTGTGCACTTCTCTTGATTATTAAATTCTAAGCGAATTCACATTTAATGTATTTATATTCACTTTTTTGTCTGCTTTTCACATATGTCCTAGCAAATAAGTCTGGCTGCAGAAAAATTTGTAAAAGCAAGAAAATTGTAAGTGAAAAAAATATTTGTAAAAACATGTTTTGTATTAATCAAGAACCTTGTTGTAAGAAAGATCCTATCTATTCAGGGCCCTGAAATATACCAGGTAGCCCTTATTTAAACTTGATCTATTTTGAAGGTTTGACCACTTCTAAACAACCTAACAAACAGCATAACAGAGACTTTAGGAATCACTGGTATATCACCTTGCTTCATCCATATTACAGATTATTGACCCTCATTTCTGTCCCTAGGAAGACCATGGAGAAGACCTTAATGGCAGCAAATTGATCTAGTGGGTAGAATCCCTGTCCATGTGGGGTTGAAAGTTGATAATTTTCAAGATCCCTTGCAACCCAAACCTCTGTATGATTTTTTAAGACAGATTTGTCCCATTTAAAGAATATAAAGGGTTTGGCTTTTCCATACTCTTGTTGGGAGGCTGAAGCAACAATTGAGAAGACCTAATGGTCACTCTGGGTAGAGACAGGCAGGAAGCACAGAGGAGGGAGTTTTCAAAAGACAAATTTCTGCTGTCATCTTTGTTGTAACTCTTATGTATGGGATTATTAGTGCATAGCACTTATAGTCAAGTCTTTTGTTTTGAGATCTCTTTCATTATGCCCTTGTTGACAAAGCCTATATACAAAGAAACGAAATTATGCTAGTTTCCAGTGAATTTTCTTTCAGCATCTGTTTCTGAAGTTTAAGTCCTTGGGCCAGATTTTTGGTTTTACTTGTTGCTGCCACTTGGTCCTGAGCTGACACTGAGATCATTGTAGCAATTGCTAGCAAAGTCTACAGTATAACAAAGTACAGAATTTCCAAAAGATCGAAGAGTTCTGAGTAATGACCAAATGCTACTTCTGCCTTCATCCAAGGACTGATGTTTGTCAGAGTGCAGCTGGATAAATTTATGCTGGATTATCCAAAAGAAAAAGGTCTGTTTAATAACAGGAATAGAATTAACTTCCTATTCTTCACACCTAGTATATCCATATGGTAAGACAGTCATTTGGATCTGAATGTAGTCTGAAGCATGTGTATTTTGTTCAATTTCAGATTTTATTTCCACTAGCCTCTCAAGCTTGATATGCCTTCAAATGTTTAATGCCCAGCAATACAAAACACAACTCCACTTCTCTAATTGCCTGTTTTAGTCATTCAGATATCATTTTCACTGAATTCGAGAAATGAGACAGAATATTTTACCCATTCCCGAGTAAAATTTTGCCTCTCTTAGTCTTCTTTTTCTCTGTTTCTACTTACAAATCTTTACTTTATCATTGGCACAGGCTGATAAATTTGTTGTGGAATTCTGCGCATTTTACAAAGGTGACAAATTCCTTGTGTGGAAAAAAAAAGCAGAACCTTCACCAGGCTCTGGACCTGAGACTATCTCCTTTCCAAGGCTGTCAAATCATCCCAAGGTACTGTAGTTTATCAAACAATTTCCTCATTATTCCCCATCTGTCTCAGATGCAGAAAACGTGTCAGTGTTTTTCTTTTTACTGGTTTAAATTAAAATGTAGAGTTTCTCATGAGTGAGAGGAAAAACCATTGAATGGTTCACATTAAAATGATGTTTTGGCAAAGAATCCAAAAGTATCTATGATACTCGATGTGTGCTTTCAATGAACATTAAACTTTTCACACAAATGCTTCCATGTTAATTTTTAATGCCATTATATGACAACACTACAATAATACTTAAATGTTGACACAACTGAAAATATTGTCAGTTAGGACTCCCAGGCATTGGCAAATTATATCTGCAACCTAGCACTCTCAGTGAGCTTCACAAAAATGTTCATCACTTCCCATGGAGGTGGAGGGAAATTAAAAAAGAAACAAATTGCTTTACAAAGTGTTGAGTTGGAGAGAATATCACAACAAACGGAAGATCTATGTTATGTCAGAAACTTTTCATTTCTCCCTTCCAGGGCTTTTTTCTGGATTTCTCTTTAGGTGCAATCCATTTCCATTCCACCATTATGTCATCTATAATTTAAATTTATGAGACAAAACTTTAGTCTTGCCAGGGGAGCAGCTGGAGAGGTCTATTCCCTTTGCCATAGAAAATGTGGATGTGCAGAACGTATTGTGTCTGACAAGGTCTGCTAAAAGTATTCCTATCTTTTCTAACAAATATCCATCAGCATATAATATTTAGTCCTCTGTTTTAGCTTCCCTGCAAACAACTGACAGTCCCTCAGAAAGGAGGGAGTTTCCTGCTGAGTCAGCACCACCTGTATGGTTTTCTCAATCTCACATCAAGTGCTATAAAATGGATTTCACAGGGCTAATGGATAAAATGAAGGAAGGAGAAGCAGTCAAATGTTGGGAAAGAAAAGTTTTCTGCTCAAAACTGAGTTGTTACAGCTAACATTGCTCCACAATGACAGTTCTATATGACATTTATTACAAGTATGAAAAGACTGCTCAGACATTTTGACTTGTATTTTGTATTGACCAAGCAGCCCGCATTGTTTCCTGGATAGTTGTTCCCTTTAGTAGGTTTAGATTAGATATTATGAAAAAAATGTTTTACTGTCAGAGTGGAGAGGTTGCATAGCAACTAGCATAGGTTGCCCAGGGAAGCTGTGGTTGCCCATCCCTGGAGGTGTCCAGGCCAGGTTGGATGGGACTCTGAGCAACATGAACTGTTTGAAGCTGTCCCTACCTATGCTTCCAAGTTTAATTTTACTGATGTAGAAGCTGTACTGTATAAAAAAATATGTTCAAGGCTGGCTTTGTATCATGTGGTTTTGGTTAGACAACAGGAGACATATTTCCCCTTTGAAAACTGGGTACATCCCTGGAACATCCCTGCTTGGTCACCCTGAAAAGAAGCTGCTGTCAAAGCTTTTGGCCAGTGAAGTGACTGGGACTCATGAGGGGAAAATATTCATGTAGCTCCCTAGCATGTGTTTTCATATCATATCAAAAATTCCAGTGAAACAGGTGAATCATTGAAGAGCACAAAAATATTCCTGCTTTTCCCTATGAAAGATCAAAGTATGGCCAGTTTTTTTCCTGATCCTGTCACATTTGTTGCAAGTTGTGATGTAAGCCAGGTAAGCTGCCAAAAGAATAGAACTAGATTTTTTTTTTTTTAGTACTAGAATTGTGCTTGCACAGCTGGTAGCTTAAGAAATTTCTGCTGCACAGAAGCTAACATCCATAGTGATTGTTTCTTTAAATGCAAGTGGCATTTTAATAAACCTTACAATAAAGTGGTCAATGTACTGCTGTTATGGCAGGTACTGATTCTTTGAGGATAAAATTATTGCCAGTGTCTTTTATCCCCATTATTGGGGATAAAATATTGCCAGTGTCTTCTATGCATCTACCTCTGTACTTAAACCGCACAGGTAAACATGTCCCTTGAAACCATGGTAATAGTCTCTGATTCCTTAGGTCAACATTTTCCTTTTAGGTCTGAAGGTCCTGAAAGGTGCAGTGATGAAAACAGTTTCACAAAAATTAATTTTATGATTATTATTTGCTTTACACTGGAAATCTTATTGAAAAAAAACTAACTTTGATTGTAACTGTTCTCTGCTAGCTCCATAGAGCAGTCAAAGGCAACTCATGATCTCTATTAAAAAAGAAGCACAATGTTCCAGAAATTATGGAAAATACCTTTTCAGAGAAATCAAGTTTAATGAGAAGAGAGTTGCAATAAAAAAGTTATGAATAATCTGATTGTCTTTATGTACGTTTTAAATAATTTTTTGTCTTTTGTAACGGTGGGTCATTGTTTTATTTTGTTTGTTCTGTCTATATTCTAGAGATAGTATTGGAAAAATATGGAACTATATATTTTTATAGAACTGCTGTTATGAATTTAGATGGTTGTGCTATCAAAATTAATTGTATACACAAATTTGGCCAGACTTGGCTTAAATCTTTTGGAAATGAGGCTGAGTAAAGTTTGGTTCAGTTGTGACTTATTACTGAAATATCAAATAGTGGTACCTATAAAACAGTGCTCCAGCTTAGAGTGAAATATTGTCCAGTCATCACATCCAGGGACTTTAATGGAGAGCTATTGCTAAATAAACTGAAAGAATAGTCCTTTTTCATTTAATATCTAGTGGGGAAAGATTTTTTGGGGTCACTTTGTGACTCAGAACACTTTAAAGTATGTGGGCTGGGTCTTTGTATGGTTCAAAATAAAATAAAGACTGGGACTCAGCAATAGTAGAACAACAGGATGTTGAGGATGGTCCTGACCATGCAGGTGCCAAGAAGCACTTAAGAGCATGTTGTTTATAAGGTTTTTAATATATAATATATCACAGAAACCTTTTACACTCTGACTGCAAAAAAAACCCCAGAACAAAACAATGAAGGTTTCCAAAATAATGTAGTTTAGAGAAAGGTACTATTTTCTGAATTTGGCACAGGGATGTCAAATGTTCAGGAGGAGATGGACTGGAAAAGATAATGTCCCAAAGCAGAGCGATGAGTTACAGTTCAGTTGTAAGTTTTTATCTTGGTTACAGAATGGATTGACTTCATTCTTCATGCAGAAAGGGTCTTTTTCTGCACCAACTGCAAATGTTAATTTTGTAAATGAGAAAGAAAAGGCAAAGCTTTTTCTGAACATATTCACAGTAGATTCTGAAGCAGAAATGAGCTTTCTGATTTTTAGTGGTTTGGATATTAGAATAATTATCAGGAGCTAATGAGTTTTTAAAGGTTTCTAATGTGAACCTATGATTTTGGAACCTGTCTGCTGTCAAAATCTAACTAGGTTAGAGACGACATGATCTATGGCCCATTTCTACTAATGACTGAAACATGAAGGTACTGCCTCCTATGAGTAAAAATCCTCACTTGTGATGGGGAGGAAGCTTTAGAAATCTGAAATGCAAGGCTTATGCACCATCACCAAACAGTTTCTGAAGTCTGCAGGAAGCTACAATAACAATGTGCAACTTATGTCTGCCTTTGGGATAAAATAGAGGAATTTCATTATTCAACAGTGTTGAAACTGCAGTTAGGGTGAGTAAAATTTGAGACAGTGAGCTGGATGGTTTAAGTTGTTTTTGTTTTGAGAACTAGCTCTATTGGTTTTTGCATGGCCTGGTTTTGATTTTGGGGGATCCACAGAGGTGGCTTCTACAAGAAGCTGCCAGGAACTTTCAACAGACCCAGTCCCTGATGGCTCCAAAGATGGCTCCAAGGCAGGACAAATTAGAAATGGTAGTAACGCCTCTGTGATAGCATATTTGAGAAGATATCAAAGCAAAGGTTTTGGAGCAGTTTTAATTCCAGTCAGAGAAGAGCAGGGTAAAAATATGTGAAATAAACATCATGTAGACACTAAGACCAGTGAAAAAGGAGAGAGAGGAGGTGCCTCAAGTGCTGGAGCAGATTCCTCTGCAGACTATGGTGAGGCAGCTGTGCCCCTGCAGCCCATGGAGGATCATAGGGAAGTAGAGATCCACCTGCAGCCCATGGAGAAGTCCCTGCCAAAGCAGGTGGATGTCTGAGAGGATGCTGTGATCCTTAGCAGACCCGTGGAGAGAGGGGCCCTGCTGCTGTGCTGGAGTAGCCTGTCCTTGCAGGACTCTACCCCACGGAAGCGTGATCTGTGCTGCAGCAGTTTGGGGAGGACAGTTGCCTGTGGGATGGACTCACATTGCAGCAGGTCACAGGGAGCTGTTGCTCGTGAGATGGAGCCATGTCAGAGAAGTTCATGGAGATCTGTCTCTAGTGGAAGGGACCCCATGGTGCCACAGGGGAATGACTCCTCCTCCTGAACATAGGAAGAAATAAACAGGTCATGAACTGATCATAACCCCCATTCCATGTCTCCTTGCACCACATAGTTGAGAAAGAGGGAAGGGTGAGGGGAAGATGTTTCTAAGGTTTTAGTTTACTTCTCATTATCCTGCTCTGATTTTATTAGCCATAGATTCACTTTAAGTTGAGCCTGTTTTGCCTTTAATGGTATTGAGTGAGCAATCTCTTCTGGTCCTTATCACAACCCATGTAACCTTCATTAAATTTTCTCTCCACTGCAGCTGCAGCAGAGGAGTGAGTGAGTAGCTTTTGTGGGTGCCTGGCATATAGCCAGTATCAACCCATCACACTAGTTCATTCTGGTATCAAGAGTAACATGGGGCACCATTTGATGCTTTAATACACATAACATTAGCAGTGAGGTCAGTCCACTCTTTAATGGATGAGTACATGCACTGCAATATGGTCTTCCTAAAATAAGGTACCCTGCCTCATGATCTCAAGAGGAGACCTGAGATAAAATGTGAATCATTCTCCAGTACTTAAATGGTTTTCTCCTAAAGTGAGGCTAAGGCATCCTGAGAGCACCTGAGGGAGAAAAAAAAACATTCCTGGTGTTCTCTTTGAAAAAGGGATTATACCTGTGACTTTTGTGCAGAGTGCTTTCAATTTTGTGCCTACTGACAGTATGCTTTTTCTACAAAATAAAAGCATATATTAGAAAAAAAGTAAAAGAGAAGGAAATAACCATAGGTAACAGAGCAGTCTTGTGGAGTCTCATCCAGTATCTCTTGAATTTTGCCACCTTTCATAATTCTTGAATAGTGTTGTTAGTTGTAACTCAAAAGATACTTATTGTTGTATCTTGCAGATATTCACCATAATTAGTGCACTGAAAGTGTTTTTGTGAATCATGAAATGACAAAATTGGAATTCTGAAAAATTTGGAATTTTGAAAAGAAACTTCATCTTCTGTCACATATACTAAACCACCAGAACAATAAAGCACAGAATGCCTTCCAATGTCAAGTACCAGCATATGACTGCTCAAGCTCTATTCATCATTAACAGTGCATAATGCACGAAGTGAGAAGGACAGAGCAAATCAAAAACAGAAATAAAAAATATGGGAAAAAAGTATCTTCTGCTACATGATAGTTTAAATTTTAAGGGAGGGGCAATCAAACAAAGTGGCCAGTAAAATAATTGTTCTCCAGATGTATCACAAATATGTTCATTCTGCACTATATCATGAAGGAGAGAAAAAAAAAAAAGAAAAGGAAAAGAAAAGAAAAAAAAAAGGTTTCTGCATATAAATGTTCAAAACTCATCCAAGCTGGAAGTAGCCTATATACACCTGTGTATTCTGTCTATACTGGACTGAAGTTCTTTGGTGCTTTGAGACTCCATTATGTTGCATGTGGTTTCCATTCTCTTGTTTTTATAGCTTTTGGAATTTATTTTAGATCTTTTGAGACCTCTAACCATTCCCTGGCTGCAAAGACAAGGTTTCAGACTGTTCAGTTTCTGTCAGAGCTTCTCATTTCTTGTAGCAATTCTCTGTGTGTTTAACTGAGTGTTAGACTTAATGTTCTTTGATTTCAAGCACTGCATCATTAACAAGCCTCATTTTTGTTTTTGCCAGCATCTACTTTCTACTCATCTTGAAATAATGTCATTTCTCAATAAAAGACAGTTTCAGTTTTATTTGGTTAGTTCTTTCTGTCTTTGATGGGAAAAAAAGTCCCCAGAATATAACTATTTGATTGCATTTTTTTTATTAATTATGCTATGGTATCTTTTTCTTAATTTTATTTTAAATGTTCTCAGAAGAAGAGAAAATATGGATGGGCTCTTACAACCATAGGATTGTTTCACAGCTTTCATCAATGTTTCCACTAGGAAATTTAATAAGCCATGGAAAATAAATTGTCAGAATGAGACAGACCATACCATATGAAAGACGCTGTTGTGGAAGTAAATTAATATATAGCTTCTCCGAAGTTAGCAAGGCCAAATCAAGGAATGATGTGTAAGGAGATCAAACAAAGGCTTCCTTGACACCCACTGTATTCTTTTATTTGCTGATCTCTTGAGGAATCTAAGTTTGCATAACTTGAACACCAAAGAGGTGAAAGCAGTTATTCCTGGAAATAAGCAGAACCTTCTTTAACTTACGATTTCTTACTGTGTCGAAATTCTATTGTTTGGAGATTTTTTTACATCGTGTTTTCTTCTGCTGGGTCTCTGTGAATTTGGACCTACTTTGTTAACCATGTTAAACAACTGCAAGAAAGAAAATTAAATTTCAGTAAGCTGGGTGATGGAAATTAGATGTCAGTTAAGCTGTATCATTCACCTAAAACATTCTTACCCCTTTATTTTCATTGTTTTCATTGAAAGAATAAAATTGGGGTTTTGTTTATATCAGCAGAAAAGAAGTCTCCCTCTTTGCACAACTGCTGTGTCAAGTTTGGTGCACCATGCAGCGTTAGGTCTCTACCAGTTCTTCTTTAGGATGATGTGCACTATATCTATCTAACAATGGATAGATTGTTAGCAGCAGCAGTATCAACCTCCTGTATGTGTCTCTTGAACCTAAGTTTCCCAGCTAAGATTCATGGAGATTTCCTCCTGTAAGTTTCCTAAAACAAAACAGGTATTTACATTAAGAACTCATCCAAAGGCTGGAAGGCTTGGACAGACATAAGTGGCATTTCCTTTGATATCCACTACTTTAGGTCTAAAGGCACAAAATCAGTTGGCATTTAGCAACTTAGAAGCAGCTGACCTGTTATAGTGATTCATGTTCTATAACCCATGGCAATTCAAAATGAATCAGTTTTGCTTACTCATCTAATTGTCCATATTTGAAATTCACTTGCTTTTCCTCACAGCCATCTCTGAATTCAGTAGGACTAGATCCAAAAACATGAATTACTTGGTGACAAAAAATATTTATTGGATCAAATCTACAGTTGCTGTTTGTGCTAGGAAACTTCATCATGTAGAACCAAATATGGTGCTGTCTTGATATGCATCCCTTTTCAGTAGAAATACTCTCTTTAAACAAAGAGTGGGCATATATGTATTTACATCTCATGCTTGTGTTGTTTTACAAATCATTGGAATATATTATCAGATACTGAATTGTGAGTGTGCACTGCTGAACAGGAAGCCTATAATTATTTTACAGATAGCCCATACAACAGCAGACTACATGACATGGATGACTGGGAATCAATGTTTCCTTGTGGTGATCTCAGTGCCAAGGGTACAAGTTAAACAAAAATTGCATGCTGAGACTGACCATTATACAACAGTTTTGAAATGAAGCATGAGCTAACTTTCTCCTCAAGAGATAAGGCAATGTTTTTGTATTAACCAAACACACATCAGTGGCCATAAGCAAAGAAAATAAGTCAATACAAATTAAGTGAAAAATATGAAACAGAAAGCTTTCTCTATCAGGGTGTTTTTTAAAGCATGAGATGCTGGCCAGGTCCTGCAAGAGTTTTATGAGTAAGGCAGGGTGCATTCATCCCTCCAAATTTACAGTCCTTGCAGCCCCACAAGGCTTCTCCACAGCTGCAGTCCAGCACAAGAAGTGGACACCAGGAAGAATATTATTTCACACCACAGCAACTTCTGCTCCCATGGTTTTGCAGGGACCTGTTTAAACCTTCCCTGTTTAATATTGAAACTGTGAACAAAGGACAAAGCATGCAGATGTTGATGCAGATGAATCTCCAAGATATCCCATAACTAATAGCTGCCACAGATACTCTGATGAGAAGCCTTACAACATTGTCTAAAGATTTGCTCATTTTCTCTCTGCTGCTGTAATTTTAATGGGTTTCCAGCCCAGGAGCTCCTGACCATTTCTATTTCTGCTCATTTCAGTGACTCCAGGGAGATGATGAACAGCCCCTCAGACTGCAGTGCTCCCCCTACACCATGTGGGTTTTCCACTGAATGGTAGCTTCATTCAATATTTCAGAGCCAGCACCTGAAACAGCATGACTTGCTGCTATGTAAATGCAAAACACACAAACTTACTATCACCTGCCTGTAAGAACCTGCACTTCCAAAATACTTTTTCATATTTTCAGGAAAGCACTTCCATTATTATTAGCTTTTTCAAATCCTCCGCTATGATCTCTTGAAAATTGCTGTGCATTTGTTCTCCTTTCCAAAAAGCAGAAAATTTGCCCAAGCTCTGATAAAACAGCAGTGACTGAGATATTCCAGAGGCACGTTTCAGCCATGGTTTTATTTACCAAGTATCCTCCACTTACAGTATGACTCCAAGATTTTCTGCTGACATTGATCGCTTTGTTTTTGGGGTTTTTTTGCGCTTGTGGTAGGGAGGGTTTGAGGCATTTTTTTTACTGTTGCTTGCAAAGCTGCACCTAGGAGAACAAGTTCGAGCACAGTGCTCATCATTCACATATGTATCACCCTAATCTCTGCAACCAGAGCTTGTTATACTTTTCTTGACATTTTCTGGTATGCTTTTTGACATCTGCTTGCAAATTCTTACAGCTGTTTCAGTCCGGATAGTCACTTGTTTTATCTGATGCTGTTTTCATAGTCCAGATATGCAGGCTCATTGCATTCCTTCAAGCCTTGTCTGCTCAGTCATATTGGGATAGTCAGTCCTGAAGGCTTTCTTGTTACTCAGCCCCAAAATCTTTACAGAGCCTCTTGGGAACAATGTGCTTGGTACTCAGGTATATCAGGTATTTAAACATCACAGTACTTTTCCTCAAAAAAACAAACAAAAAACCCAAATCAAAACAAACAATAAAACAACAACAAAAACATTCAAATTATACACTAACCTTATTCTCTGTGGCTATCTAAGGACAGAAGCAGCAAAGTTCTGTTCTTCTTCATAAATCTGACAATAACATGGCATAATGGCAAAGCAGGAGGAATGCTAAAAGGTACCTTTGCAATGCAAGCAGTTGGATCAAGGTGGGGTTTTGTGTCCTGCGGCATTAATTGTTGTCAAAAATGACCATTTCAAACCATGGAAAACTCCAGCAAGTGTTCAAAATTTGGCCATCATTCAATATAATTTAAGATATTTGAACATTTTACAAGTTTTTTTTTTTCCCACTAGTGTGCAGGTCTGCGTAGTTTGTGCAAAATAGCAAGACAGAAATGTATGTCTAAGCACAATATATATGTATGCAAATATTAAAATGCTAAAAAGTAAAATCTTTGATATTTTGGCTAATTCTTCTCACATGATTCTCAAATTACACTGAAAAATTAAGCTATGAGACATCACACTCAGATAAATAATTCAAAACAAATGTTTTGACAAATCTGCTGCCTTTATGTTTAAGATGTGTCTGAGAAGAGGTTTTGGTTTGTTTCTCATTTGTTATGGAAAATTGTTCAGCCATGATATCTGTAGAAGAAAAGCCTCACCCAATTAATCCTTTATTGGTGAAAATTGCTAATGTTTACAGTTTTCTTCCACAAACACCATAACTGACCACAAAGTATTGCACCTTTTTTCAGAACAGGAGGATGGGTTGACAAGCAATTTTTTGTCAACATATATATGATACAGGAATAAATGCATGTGAATTTCCATGATGCTGCCTGCCCACACATTTATGCAAATACACATTTGTGAGCTAGTTTTCATCTTTCATGCAAATTTTTAAAAACCTATGAGTATGCAAACAAGATGTCTGAGAATACCATAAATCCAAATTATATTTTTTATTTTAGGAAAAAGTCAGATACTTAAATATCTAAACCACCGTAGACCCTAAACCAGATTCTGTAGTTTCTGGTATTGTTACTATCAATTTAGACTAATATAATACAGTTTATTGTTGGCTGATAGACCAAATGTAATAATCAATAGTATTGTATTTTTAGTATTTTTAGATGTTTTATTACAGGAAGTAGTTTCAAAATACTGGCGGGTTGAGATTAAATTTTTCATACACACTCATCCTTAAAGAAAAGCAGAAAGTAAGCTGCTGTTTACTATTGTGAGGAAATGATGTAATATGTTAACTAGAGATCATTGTTTTTTGTTAAAATATATTAATGTTCAGATGAGATTGACATAGCTCTGGACAGTAAACACAAGATTTCTTTTTTCTCTTTGTTCTAGTATTGCTATTTGACATTGATCATGAAAGGTTTACTAAAACAATCAGGATAATTTTAAATCTTATAAAACTGTATGTTTTAGATACACTAATATCTAATTATTTGTTGCTGTTAGTTATTGGATAATTGTAAAACATAATATTTCAATTGTTCTTTTAACACCTGTGGTTGTAAAAGGGCATATCTTCTGTAATCTGTAAAATTCTTTGGCTTTTTGTCTCTCTCCAAAAATCTACCATTATCACATCTTTTCTTGTTTTATCACTTTACTCTCAATAAATTTAAAAAAGCTCATGTTCAGAATTCATGTTTGTGGTCCTTCAGAGGAATTCTCACTATCCACACAGGGCAAATTCCTGGACCAGGCTGAGCTGCAAACAAGACGGCTTTAGGCAAGAGCTAAAGAGGCTGATCCACTTACTATTCTTTGTTTTTTAAGATTCATCTGAACTCCCATGAATTTTTCACAGTCTCTTCTAAGCAGAACACATCTCCACTACAGGCTGTGCTATAGCCACTCCTTGAAACTCAGAGCTCAAATGGGATCAAAATTAGAATGAGCTCCTCTGGTTTTCTTGATTACACTCATTTTTTCCGTCAGAAAGCAAGAGAGATCTCACTTTAAATGTAGGTTCAGCAACAACTTGATAGAACATCACGGAATAGACAACTACTGATGTTTGATGTATAAATTTCAAAAGTATAAGCTGTTAGAAGTAAGAGTATTGTGAAATATGTAAGTGATTTGGCACGGTTTTCATTTCTGCAAGTGCTTCTGCAGATCAGCAGGACTTTTAATTGAAAAAGAAGTATTTTCACTTTCCCTATCAAAAATTACAAGTGATTTGAGAACTTGGCCCTATATTCTACATACATAATTATTTATTTATGTATATACATTTGTAAACAATACTACTCTTTCACTCCTCTTCAGAGGCAGTTAAAAAACCCTCTTCTTTTTTTCTTTTCCTGGTAAAAAACATTTTTCAATATAAAGAACTGACAGGGTTTTTTTCTTCATTCATAATTACAAAAATTGTTTACAGTATGAGGCAAATATCTGTAAGTAATGATGGTACAGACCTTACAGTTAGAGGTAGGGGAGGCCAAATGAAGAACTGATTTTCTACAGAAACTGATGTCTCCTTAGGTCTGTAAACATTGAGCTAAAATACTTTACTTCCTAAGGTGAAAACAGTCACTTCCAACAGTTGCCAAGATATGATTAATAATCATACGTGCAATAAATAACAGCATCTGAATTAGCTCCTGAGAGATATATGGCTTCAAATTGAAGCCACAAATCACTGAGTCTGCATGAGAATAATCATTACTCCAGTGTGTACAAAAGCTGTTTTAGCAACTCTATTATTTATGGTGAAGCTCACCCTAATTAGCCTTCAGATTCATGAGAGAAATGTCTGCAGAGCATCTGACATTGTGATGTTTGATTTAGCAGGGGGAAGGTAGGTTCTGTTTCTAAACCTAGAAAGCATGGGGTCACAAGCTTAGCTTTCAATTAGGTCACTCCTATTAATGGGGAAGGGAAATAAATAATCCTTTCAGGAAAATAGTTTGGAAGTATATTAATAATTAATTGGTTTTATAGATGTAAATGTTTTACAGATAGCTCAGCTGCATGTACCTAAGTACACATGTGCATGCAAAAGTATCACTGCTCTATTTATTTCTTCTGCTATCTCTATACCAGTGAAGTTTTTCCCACTGATCTGCCCTGTCAATAAGTGCTGAAATTTTGTAGAAACCTGACGAAAAACAAACAAACAAAAAAAAGTTGGTCAGGATTTGCTAGCCCAGGCACCACGGAGGCAGACGGAGGTTGGTGCTGATACACCATCCATTCTTGGCAAAGATCCTGGGCTGGAATCTGTCAGTTAGTGAAGTGTCTAACCCTAATGGCTTAATAGTAGGGGATTTGTTTCCTGAAAACCAGGGTCAAATTTCTGAAATTGCACAGGTAGACTGAAGTGCTCTATAAGAACTATTTTGTATACTGTATAATGTGGATAAATAGGCATATAAAAACTGATGCCTGATAGATTTTAACCTTCAGGTTACCTCTTTTTGTAAATGTAACCAATACATTTACCAAGCAGGGTCGTGGTAAGGAAGGCTTCCATGTGTTATGTGATACTGTCTTCCTCTGCAACCAGGATGCCCAGGCTCATGGCAATACTTCCAGCCATCCTAGGAGAACAGCCAAACAGCAAGCTCAGGAATATGGGTTGGAACAAAATAAAGGAACTTGATTTAAGTTACTTTTTTTTTTTTTTTTTGAGAGAGAGAGAGAAAGGTTTCCTACTGGCTTATTGAAATTGCAGCCTGCCCTTTTTATTCTCTTAAGTTTTATAGAGAACATAGAAACCTTTATGGAGCTATAGATTCTGCTATGATTGCAAGTTACTTAGTATCCTTGTGTGGATTTAAGCCTAGATTTGATACCCATGCAAGTAGTATCCAGGGAATGGTATGAGACAGCAGTATTACTTACTCAGGTGTTCCAACCATAAACCCGTGTACCTGGTGTCTGCAAAACAGATGTAACAGTCTAAACAGATGTAAAAATCAAAGAGAAATAGTTTGGTAAGGTGTGTGTCTGTAAATCAGCACTTTTAGAAAAAGAAATTACTAGATAAGGTTGCTGCTTTACTGCCTATTGCTCCTTACACAATCATATTTCCTAGAATAAAAAGAAATTATACATTTTCACTGCATGCCCTGACAGCTTCAGCTACAATTACAGCAGTTTTTGAAAATACTTCTTGGTGGGCACTCTAAAAGAGCTTATGAGCTAGGGAAATGTAGTACAGTCCACTTTTGTTGTTTGCTTGAAATAATTCCTTCTTCTGGACACAGAGGGAGATGTTATTTGAAAACATTTGTTGCAGTTCAAGTTTGACTATTACCCTAAATAATTCTTGTGAGTTGACACAATTCCCACTTCTGACTCCTCCTTTCTTTTCTCCCCCCCTGCTGTATTATGAAGTGACTCATAAATGCATATTAAGTGGATCACTCACTGCTCTGGAGAGGTAGTTCTGATCACATCTTTGGTACAGTTTTCTGAAACACACAATGAATTCATTGTAAATTGTTAAGTCTATTGTAGTGAAAGGCATAAATATTGCTGTTGGGGAGGGAGATGTAGGTAGGTTTGAGAGAAAGAGCTAGAATTTAGTCCTGAGAACTGAGACTCTGAATCAACAAGCACTTCAGCATGCAAGTCCCTTTGAAGCCAGCCAGATTCAATACTTCCTTAAGTACTTTGCTAAATAAAGGTGGGAACAAGTATGTTTAGCTTTTAGCACATGCTCAAGCAGTCTTTTGTAAACCAGGGCCCAAGTCTGTAAAAATGAGGAAAAAAAAATATACACACATGCACTGGCACCACAAGCTAGTCAGCTTATGAAGAGTAAATTTTTCCACAACAGAATCAGCAGGAATTATTATTAAACACAGTCATGTTGACAATGCATAGTGCAGGGCTGTGAGCCAAGTGGAAAACTGTCTTCTGCTCACCAGTCTGCTCAGATGAGATGAGGCTCCCCAGCAGCAAAGCAAAGATGGAGGCTACAGAATGGAACTGATAAGTAAAAACGGATGTCAATAAAAATCCAGATGCTTTCTGAAGCACATATGAGTACACATGAAACTAGAAACCATGCTGATTATTAAAAAATAAGTTTTCTTTTTCCTTTACTTGGGCCTTTTAAGTGGTTACTGTATTTCAATGTGTGCAAAGAAAATCTGAGAATTTTTTTGCTAGTCCACAATGCTCTGGATAATGCCCTTGCTTGTTCTTTTCCTTGTTCTTTTATGTGTCAGCAATTATTGACCTCAACCTTCATTTTTTATGAGTTATATAAAATATTAATAAATGATCAGTAAAAAAATGTTGTGGTGCATGATAAAATCAGCCATATTACAAATAAAATGTTCACTTCTGAGATTGCCAGCTATTTTTACATTCAGCACTCCAAGTGTTTAAACACAGTAGTGCTTTAAATGAAATAGACACGAAAATCCATTAACAGCCTAGGTTTTGATAGAAATGGGTAAGAGTGTTGGTTCTGTATTCAGGACTGGTAAAATATGAGTGAGGAAAATATAGATATTTCCTTAGTGAAAATTACAAGGATAGACATTAAGCTCTAGTTATAAATAGAATATTTAGGCTAATTAAGTCAAAGGAAGAATTGAATTTTATATTTAAGTAAAAGCAGCCCAGGGAGAGGAAGAAAAGATATTACAGAATCTTTTCTCCATTTTTGAGAGAAAAGTCTTATTCATGTCTTGTCTTAGTTTCTAGTTTGTTGTTGTTTTTTTTTAGGAGGAGTAACAGCATCTCTGTAGGAAATGTACTGTCTCCAACAAAGTAAATTTACAGACCCACTAAGGCTGAGCCCAACAGGGTCTTGCTGTAAAATGTGTCCCAGAGACTGTCAACAAGGGTATGTTCAGCGAAAATCTGAAGGTTTTGTGCTAGTGCAAGTCTTCCTACAGGATCTGGATAGAGGCAAATAGTACTTGTTTTATGTCTGGGGGTTTTGAATTTTAAAGATCTGAAAGCTTGTGTACCCTGTTTCAATCTGACCTCCTTTTACAGTGCAGTTTAGGAATTTGTTAAAAACAAAAGAGATGCATGACTATTTGTTTTGTGACACTAGCACTGGCCAAACCAAGCTGCTTTGGCTACCAGACTGCAGAGGAGTCAGCATGTGTCCCTACTGGGACACTGAGGCAGAGATAGCTGTGACAATCCCTGGACATCCAGGTGCACATTGTCACAGATTTGTAAGGGTAAGTCCATCTTCCTCACCAGAACTGTCTGTTTGCTTCACATCTCATTTCTAACTGTCTGTTCTCTTCTTGCAAAGCACGCCTGCCAATATATACCTTTCTCCTTAACTCATGACCTCTGACTCAAGAGAGAGACAGGCAGCAGTCATGAAACAAAAGGAACT
Source organism: Agelaius tricolor (assembly GCF_023055355.1). Classification (NCBI taxonomy): domain Eukaryota; kingdom Metazoa; phylum Chordata; class Aves; order Passeriformes; family Icteridae; genus Agelaius; species Agelaius tricolor. Next base: position 5,894,744 of record NW_027269287.1, on the reverse strand, counting down.
TTCCTCCAACGTGAAGGAGTCAGACAAGCACTCTGGTTAGAGATACCTGAGGGAAAGGAATCTTGGGTTTCTGTCTCTTTACACTTAGGAGACAGCGGTAATGTTTAGATCCACAAATGCATCTCCACTCTATTTGCCTATCCCTAGCTGCTGGAGAGGCAGAGGAACACTGGCAGAAGTCCTGTGTGACTCTCCTACATCCTCTTCTTAGCAGAGATGGAAATAGGTGCATCAGGCATGTTTATGAGTTTATAATAGTCTGCTGCTGTCAGGCAGTGCCTGAAATTCTTCAAAATGGAACAATCTGGGAGGTTTACTCAGGAAACATTCTATGGGAATTTGTTCCATGAGACAATATTGACTTAGGTAGACAAATCACCTTCTTTTTTTACTTTTTTCAGGAGGGATGAGAACTTTCTTTAAAAGCATGAGGGGTAGAGTGGATCCTAGTTATGTGCAAGTGGGTCTCTAAAGCTGGGACTAAGTGCAGACTCCAAGGTCCATCCATGTGGTGCAGCTGAGCCCTTGCTACATGCCAGGCAGAGATGCAGGTTATCCCCATCACTGGTTCAAAATACTGTGTAAAAAAGCTCCAGTGCATGCCTCAGAAGACACCAAGGGTGCATTTCATCCCTTGCAGGATGACTAAAGGACTGAGATCTGGCAAAGGGCCATGCTCAAAACAGAAGTTATATACAGACATACACCCTGAAAATCCAGATGCTTTCATTAAGGGTATTTGCGGTCTGAAATTGCTACACTGTTGCTGGTTAAATTTTTGGTGAAAGAGTCTTTTTCTGAGATCACAAACTGTCCTGATACCTTTTATATGGGCAAATGATCAACACTGTAGTTAATTAAGTAAAAAAAAAAAAAAAAAAGTAAGACAGTGTGGCTAAGTTTAGACACCTAAGTCCACATATAAGTTCCTAAAATTAAGTCTGGTTGTCAGAAGGTCATAATTTTTTGAGAATGAAGCTAGTGATTTGGGTAGCTAGATATAAACTGAGGTCTCTGACTTTAGCTAGTTGTGAAGTAGCATTTTTGACTTAAACCCAAGCCATTCTGCCTTTGGAGAATACTTCCTTGCTGGAAATGGTAGAAATTTGTATGTACAGTGTTTTACAGATGTGTCCTGTTCTTAATTTTTCCTCAAAGAAACAATGATTAAATAAAAAGAGTTTGTGAGGTTTTTTAAAGTAGAAGATAATGAATGTAAATCAGTCCCTAGAAAAAACACAGGCTTATTTTCACATTTGCTTGAGATTAAGCTGCTTCCACAAAGTGCTTCCACATGTATGCTAATTAGTTTTATAACAAAACCAACCATTCTACAATGAGAGTGAAGACAAAAGTCTTATTAACCATGCCTTATTCAATCAGCATTTATCTCCCTGTTCCAGGCCAGCAGGATTCCCTTCAGGGTTAGCTCCTGCTGAGCGCTATAGACCCCCATCGTTCAGCACCTGACCAAGCCAAGAGACCTCTGGGTGCTTGGGAGTGGATAAGAAACCTCCTTGGATTATTGTCAGAGGGAAATGGTATATTTTAACTTGTTTTGGCTTATTTTTTCAGTCTTTACTGCATTTCTGCTCCTGGGACTTGCTCCTGGGTGAGTTGATAGCTCTCTGTATCAGCTGCAATGTATGTTCTTATAAATACACACAAGCCCAATCTTCAATTTTTGCTGGATTTGTTTGCATATACCATAAATGAAACCTGATGGGATATCATTCTAATATATAGCTAATATATATTCTAATATATAGCTGTTGTATAGCTGATTGGAAGGATGAAGCCAAGTGAGAATTTAATGTCAAAGGATTGAAAGAGCTGCAAAAGACTGGTGTAGCCCATTATGCTGGCAACAGGAGGGAAGACAGCAATTACCCCTCCAGAAAAGAGGACTGGGTAACTACCCAGTCTTGCCCAGTCTTAGCACATCTAATGGAGCCCTTGGAAAGATGAGAAGTTCTCACAGTCCTACCCATAAGTGTCGTTTTTCTTGTGCCCTTTGTCAATCTCCAAACATCTGGTTCCTTCATAACCTGAGCACTCATCCAATATGTTGCAAACTAAGAGCTTCCTTAATAGAAAAGGGAACATGGAATCAACTGCTGAGTGTGCTCTACAGATGGGCTATACATCTACCCAGGAACAAGAGTTATTCTGGTTACTATCATATAATTTCTGCTTCCTTAGAGTTTTTGTTTTGGTCTTTTATAGAGAAACCACTCTTTGAAGGACCAAAGTTATACAGTTCTCTCAGAGACAGGATAAACATGTAGACTACAGAAAAGAAATGATGCAGCTTTTTTCATACAATTTGGTATGTCACACATTAGCTGCAAATTTAAGGTCATATATGAGACCTGCATCTGCATCCCACTTCCCAAATGCATCTGATTTCTGTGTTCAGCATACATAGAACATAATGCTATTTAGATATGTTGATGGAAATTAATAATTATTAAAAATCTCATCCCACAATTACTGTATACACAAATCATATTTTTGGTCCAGATCAGAGTGCGTCACCTCTTCACAGAGTGAAAGGTGATTCTGCGTTGTCAGACACCCAATGATACTGCTATTTCTAAACTTCAATAGATGCTGCATTACACAGCCAGTTTGGGTTTTGTTATTAAGGCAATTTCTTCTGCAGCTCTTCAGCTGCCTTTCTGCTTTTGGTGGCTGATAGTCTTCATTGTCTGTGCCTGGGTAGATGCATTATTTCCATCAGAAAAGCTTCTCTGCCATAAGCATCAGAGTCTTCCAGAGAAGCAGTTATGTTCTGTGAATGTTCCTAGATATACCCTTAGAATCTCACATAGACCTGGTCCTGGGGACGGCTGCAGCTTACCAAAGACATTTGCTACCAAATACTAAAGACTGCAAAAGTAAATGGAAAGTGTGCTGTAGTTCACTTTTGCTAGTTCAAGACTCAAGGGTGTCCTAGGTGAAAGGTAACAATAACAGCATGCTTAACTCCCTGAAATTTCTTTTGTGATTAGTCCACTGTGCATCCACTTAATGCAACTTCTCAGATGCCAAACTGAGGTAATTTATTAAAAGGATGTGTGGCTAAGAAAATTGCTAGATCATGAAAACTTGATGATCTATGCTTTTTGTGATGATAAGAGACTACAGACATGAGGGTTAGGTCAAATAAAATTTTAGATCACAGTACTTCCAACTGCAGAAATTTTTACAGAGGATTTGCAAGAGGAATGGTGAAGGAGAAACTTTTTGAAGCTGCAATATGCAGCAGCAATGGGTCAGTGTTTGGTCAGGATCATGTTTAAACAATGGGATACCCTTGTCTCTGCACTGTATAACAAATAATGTTTGTGTAATTAAAATTATCTTTTTAACTGTACATATTTCTGTATTAAACCTTTTCTCCTGAAACAAGAGGAGCTTTTTTTTGTGCACCTTAAGCTATTTCCAAAACAGTGCACATCAGGGCCAATGGAACACAAATCTAAAGGGATAAGGAGCATGGTACACAGCTGCAAACTGTGCATAGCTATGTAAATGTAGCTTTTTCAGGTGTGGAATTTGAAGAGAAGGACAGAAACCTGTTACAGACCCCACCAAACTTAAACTTGTAATATGAAACAGGAAGTACCTTTGCACAGGACCTGAAGTGTTCCTCAGGGATCTGAATGCACCCCAATGCACTACTTTCATTTTGAATAATTTATTATATAGCAGTACCACTTCCACATATAAGCACCTCTTAAGGTGAAATGAGTATGTCCTCCTGGTACAGCAGCTATCTTCTACAAGAAAGAGCAAATTATCTTTTCTGCTGGATCAACATAACAAAAATGGATGAAGTACTTTATTCTGCACAGGTAAAAGTGCACCAGAATAAAGCACATTTTTTCAAAAAAGGTGTCCTCATGGTTTCATTTCAGTTTTTTGGTTTTTTTTTTTTACAGGAATGGATTCTACTTTCAGAACACAAGAGAAATCCACCACCTGAGAAATTCAACACTCAAAGTGTAGAACTTTCTAAGATATCCTGAAGGGATTTTTTTTTAAGAATAAAATACTAGCCTTGGTGCAGAAGTTGATGTGATTTCATAGCATAGCATGAATCCCATTTAGATTTAGAACAGTTTTCAATGTTATATTTAAATGTTATACTTGGTATCAGAAAAAGCTGGATTAGGGATTAGGACTCAACCTTGGAAGAGAGCCAAGCAAGGTCTTAAGGGTGCATCTTCAGAGTGATGCCTCAAGATTTAGCCACATGACTCCTATTACTTTAAATCACTGATTTACTTGGCACCACTCTAAAATAGTACTCCCAGAGTCTCCTTCTTAAGGAACCTCATAGAGCATTTACATTGAACAAGTCTGAAACCTCTTTATAGCACTGCCTTAACTCACTCTGCCTTATCTGCCTTAACTCACTCCTGAAATTTTGCACTACTGCACTTCTTTAATTAATTGAAAAATCTTGTGTAGATGTTTCACATCCTGCCATTTGTATTTGAATTTATCATCTAGGCTTCAAATAAGACTTCATCAGAAATGTGGAGTCACATATTTTTCCATGTGCTTTTATTCAATGTACATTTATTGGATTTTAGATACATGTTGTGAGCATTACTAATAAACTGGTGGATACTTGAAGATCTTTCTGAACAGACTAAATCAGCATATAAGTAAATGTGGCTATTTAAAATGAACTACCATTTTCATTTTTTTTCCTGTGTGTAACCTAAGTCTACGTCTTCTATTTCAGTGTAAACTATACTATCCATTTTAAACTAATAATACATTTAACTGCTTGACACATCAGCTGAATGATTAAATTATGTAGCAGTAGAGATATCTCTGGAAACAATGACAGGTGGGACAAATCTACCAACAGTTATTTGAAATGGTGAAAGGGGAGAAGTATTTTCAAAAGTCAAGACATCAGCATCAGTTTCACCATTGTGAAACACAGCTTCAAGTTTGTAAGATTTGCCATTCAACCACCATTTCTTGTCTTCAGTGCAATCTTTTCAAATCTGTTTGGACTGAGAGGTGTGTGTTTGTAGATGTGAATATGCATATTCACATGGAAGGATTAAGCTCTTGCATATCTTTTATTAGAAGGATACTGAAGCAGTGTTTTGCATGTTTGATGCTAAGACATTGTACCTAGCTTAGGTGGAAGTATATGAAAGAGGAAGACCCCACCTGGAATGAATACAAGTCCATGCTAAGTGCATCATAGTGTTTTTTTCTTTTTGGGTCAGCCTATGGAGAAAAAAGGCTAGATGGAAAGACTGCCATAGTAGTATTTCTCTCCTTTAAATTGTAGTTCAGAATTTCTTTGCTAATGAAGATCCACTAGGGTGGGTTTTTTCAGCTTTTTTTGCAGGGGGCATTTGAGTCTAGTCAGTGTCAGGACTGCACTTAGAGTTTGAACAGCATTAGTAGTTGTTTCTGGTCTCCTCTTCTCCTAACACTGGTGTTGGCAGAAAGCTGAAGCCAGATTTCCTCTCAGTATTTCATTAATCTAGAAGCCACGGGTACATACACATTTGAAGCTCATTACTTGTTAGAAGAGGTTACTGCATTCTTTTCTGTTACAGTAAGGCTGAGAAACCCCCTCACACAACATTGTTGAGATATCTGTAAGAAGAGCTCTAGAGTCACCCAGAACTTGGCCAGGATACATCAGGGTGCAAAGTCACTAAGGGTTAGCCCTGGGTACTAATGTTAGATCACAGAATCAAAGAATCACAGACTCATTAAAATTGCAAAAGACTTTAAAAATCATTGAGTTCACCAGCACCATGGTGTTCACCATTAGCCCATAGTGCCATATTTACACAAATGTTGAACATTTATGGGGACAGAGACTTTACCACTTCCCTGGGCAGCCTAATCCAATGCATTACCCTTTCAGTGAAAAAAAATAATCTGATATCCAATCTGAAGTTTTTTCTAGCACATGCTGAGGCCTTCTTCTCTGGTTCTGTCACTTGTTCCCTGAGATAAGAGACTGACCTCTACCTGGTTACTGCCTGCTTTCACACAGATGTAGAGAGGGATTAGGGCTCCCTTGAGACTCCATTTCTCCAAGCTAAATAACTCAACTGCCTCAGCCGCTCCTCGTAAGTCTTGTGCTCTGTACCATGTATTTTGCACCATTTGTTTTTTATCAGGGAAACCTCAGGGAAAAAAATTGGGGTCAGCTACATTAAGCCTTATAATTTAGCTCTTGAAATCAACATCTTATGCTATACTGTTGGATGACTCTGATGATGAAAGAGCACAAAATACTCCCTCAAAAAGGGCAATATTTAGCTGTTACAAAACTTTCATTATCATGACCTCTCTATGCACAAATAGTGAGTGTCACACAAATCTAGGGACATGATAAAGAGTACCATCATCCTGCTCAGTCCATATGTCTTAGTTTACTTCAGTTGGAAATAAGTGTGTAAGAAGTGGAAAGCACAGGTAGAGTCATTGTAGCTTGAGTCTGAATCAAGGGTTTGGAAAAAAAATCCACAAAGCCCTTCTGCTTACATGTACCCAAAGGGAATTCATTTTACAAGGCAAATCCTGGTATTTGTAAAGTTGTGATGTACTAAATTAGTTTCCTCCTGGGGAAATTGAAGGGACAATTGTGTACCTTGGTCATTTCTCTGAAAATATGAGATCATCAATTTTATCTGTGATATGCCTTGAAAGAGTTTCTAACTCCGGTACTAAAGTAAGATCTTTAATGAACATTTCTTGCTGGCAAGATATTATTTATTTAGTCATAATGTCACCTAGAGTTTTTTGCCATTAATTTAGGATTTTTAAGATTCCACAGTCTCTCTGTTTTTGAACATTAAAAAAAAAAAAACCTCAAGTGTGGAAAAAAATTTCAATAAAGTAATGTAAAAATAAAACTCAACTTTGTTTATGATAAAAAAACCCCAGCTCTACACATTCCTTTTAAGCTTTCAGAGGAGGAATGTTTCCAAAGGTGAGTTGCTTTAGTTTGCCAGTCAGGTACAAGAGGGAATGTTTCACTTGCAACTACAAACCTAGGAATACCTGAAATTCCAGAAGAACCTTAACAATTACTCACCTACTTTCTCAAAAGTGTTTTTCTTTCTTTTTAAAGCCTCTGCATGAGAGACACCAGAGGGAAATAACTTTTTCAAAATTTTATTTCCCTGTAATAATAAATGCTTCATCCTCCTCTGGAGTGCTCTGAAAATACTGATCTTAAATGGAAGAGCACACCAAAACTCTTCCATCAATCTTGCTGTGTTCAATTCTCTGTTATGGCTTTTCCTCTCATCACAGTCTTCCAAAATTTGACAAATAGCATTGCTCAGGACCATGTGATGTCCTGTGGATATGCCAATATTTATATGATCATTAATTCCTGGAAATATATTCAAGTAATCCATGGAGATAGGTAGTCAGAACTGTCAAAACAGCTGCACTGCAGCCCAAAACACCTATGATCATTGTGCTTCTGATTATTGTGTATTATTTGTAAAATAATGAAAAATGTATTTTAAGTAAGAAAATCATGATTGTGGTTAGTGTTTGGAAGCCATTATTAAAGGGATATTTGTTTGTGTTGTATAGATAATGCCCTACTTTACATTCATGAACCTTGAACCTTTGCCACAAGAAAGCAGAAGTAGCACCACTCCCACTGATGTCAGTGAAACAGATCTTTTGGAATTAAATATATTCTTAAATGTTTGTTGGACACAGAACTTCCATGAGATTTGTACTGGGATTGTTTAAAATTTTAACCTACCTGAAGATGGTTTTTTGGGTCAAGGAATATTTGCTCACCATGCTATATTCTGTAGGCTCTTAATCATGTCCACTATCATGAAGTAGTAACTTCCCTGATGCAGAAAAGGCGTAAGCAGTAATAAAAGCCAGAGACTATCCTGAATACTAGTATGATGATCTTTTGTCCCTGAACCTATGATGATGGCAGATGAAATTCCAACTATGAGCACTTTTAGAAAACTCTCCTGCATCTGTGACAAGAAAGCATAACAAGCACAGACAGCATCTCAGGAGTGTTGGGCTGAAGCAGTACATGACCACCTTGTCTGCCTCCCTGAAAACTCTGAGTGCAACAGAAAGGACTACAACTTTCAGTAGCCAATGCTACCAAATATTTCTAACCTACTGCTCCTGCAAGATGAAGAGGAAATGAGTCAGCTAATTTATCATCATTGTCACATTGTATGTTTTCTGTTTTTCCCCTTTCATGTTCACTGTTTTGTTCTTGGTAAAGGCTCTAGTCTGATATTATTCAATAAATCTAAATTTATGAGATTAAAAGAAATTCCACCAGAATGTCCCAAGCCTTATCTAACAGCATTTTTCCTTCTCTGAAGACAGCATGGAAGTATTATGCTCTGCGCTAAATTAAACAATGTGTTACTTTTTTTGCAAGACAACTCATCTTATGTCTATCAGAGGTTTCTGCAGCCTAACGAATGAACAGTGAAACATTAAGAAACTTGTTTTGTACCTCTTTCCATGTTAATGTTTATTATATTTGCTGTAGACAAAATTCTTAACTGTAGTGTTCATAGCTGAGATGAAAGGGAATGATGGCGATAGATTTGATGAATCCACTGGTTCTTTGTTTAACTAAAAATTCAGCCCTTCAAAGTTAATGTAAGCTTGAGTCTTTAAATTATACTTTCAGTATCTGAGAAGAGCTATCTGACAACCTTCAATCACTGAGTCTTCTTCAGCATCACCCAATGATGTTCATAGATCAGAGAGCTACTTGTCATAATTTTTTTCTAATAAGTTAGTTTTATAATTTATTTTCTTGATGATTTTCTTGGTGACGGATGTTGATTTCTCTGTATTGAAACATTTTTTAAAGTGTCAATTTCAATTATATTTTGGACAAAACAAAAGTGAAAGACGGAATTGTGGTAATGAATTTTTCTGCTATGGCTGACAAACAACTGGACATTTTTTTTTTATTTCAAAATGATTTTTTTTTAGTGTGCATAGTAATAAAATGTGTAATGTGTGCAGAAGCAATGAAAGTCACAATGAAATGTTCAAAAAAACCCCAAATAAACAATCTTTTTTTTAAACCCAAATATTTTTAAAAAATTAATGTTTATGAAAGGTTCCAGAAATTCTGGTTAGTTGGAGGTTAGCCCAATGAGATTAGGACTAGTTGCTGAAACAAATGGCACACAGAAGCATGTAGATGACGCTTTTCTCCCATTCAAAGCACAGGTGTCAGAAATAGTTCAACCCTCAAACACTGATAAAAAGTCTTGCTCATTTTAACAGAAACTGTATAAAGAAGCTACAAGAAGCCTCCCAGAAGATACCTGATTGGGACTTTGGACTGAAGGTCAAAGTGCTGAGATGAGATAAAGGGAAAACCCATTGTTCAATCACCTGAAACAAACAAGTAAACAAAGAGAAGAATGTGAGCCAAACCCAGCAGCCCTGCTAAGAATCACCTCTGGCTTGCTGTGGGGTGGGAAAGGCTGTAGCCCCTAGACCCATTTTCTGGGAGCAGGTTTCCACAGATTTCCCCTCCAAGTGAGGTGGAGGGAAGTAGTTTTGGTATGTTGTAACCTCTGCTTGGGGCAATGGACCCATCCTCCCTTACACAAACTGGCTATGGAACCCCCAACCCTAGGAATGCCACATCTATGGGACATTGATGTGAGGAGCAGCTGAGGGGATGCCTTAATCCATCAAAGGTCCCCTGAAGTGCCCCCCAGAGTCATTGCTGAGGCCTTGCACTTTTTGCATGTGATGCAAAAAATGTGGAATCTGTTGTAAGAGACAATGACAAGCTACCACTGCTCAGGGAGCTTCCTGGATTTTCCTATCTGGCCTGAGGTAGGAAAACCCATTCGATCCTGTGCTTTTTGAGGGGACCTTCACCACCAAGAAGACCAGCTGGAGAGGATTACAGAACATCACTGGGATCCATGGAGCGGTGGTATTTTCCTTATTCTGTCCCTGTCACTCCCGTTTGGTCCCCCCCACCTATTTTCTCTCTCTCTCTCTCTCTCTCTGTTTCTCTTTTATTCTCTCTTTCTCTTTCTCATATTTACTATAAAATAAAACCCATACTATTGTCACTGGCATGTGGTCTTGTTTGCACCTTAATGGTCTTGTTTGCACCTTAATTCCGGCAGGGGCATTTCTAAGAACCTTAGTAACCAGATCATGACAACAGGTCAGAAGACATGATCAATGTTGGCAGTAGGCATGGATGAAGAATGAAACTGCACAGGCCAGGAAATCTCCAAGAAACCATAAAATGTCTTTGTCTTTAACATAACATAAAAGATTGGCTTGGTTTCCTCTGTTACCTCTTGACAAGAAACTTTTGTGTTGGCATACCTTCTTTTCCATGTTACCACTTATCTCAGAAGTGGCTGAGCAGGTTCTACCACTGTCATTTTACCTCTGCCTGTTTGACATTCCCAAGGGAAGAGGTCTGTCCTGATTTGGCTTCTCATCTGGGAGTAAAGCTTATGTCTTTGGATTTAAAGAAAGAGACTTCAATTGTACTGCTTCTGCACTTGTGTTTTTCAGAAAAAAAAAATGCTTAGTGCTGAGCTTACCATAGTTTTAGACTCAAAAGGTGTGGAAAACGCTGATTTATTCAAAAAATAGTGACACTAATGTTCCACTGACTTCTCAGCTCTTTTAACTGCAAGTATTGCTTTAGTCCTTAGATGTTGGATGCTTCTCACTTCTGATTCAAAATTATAACCCTAAGGTTGTTTTTATGATAATGGAAAAAGCTGATGGAAAAGATACATTCAGTAGTGATTTATCTCATCAGATTCCTAGTGCTAAGTATTTTCCCTACCACTTACTTTCAGCTTGTGGCATATTGATTAGGCAAAACACATATTCATGCAAATAGACTGCTACATATATATTAGAAAACAAAAAAAGCCTCTCTGTAGAAGAAAACTGCTCATTATGCACATACATTTAGTGCATAGAAAAGTTTAAACTGACATTTGAATGTTCTGGTACCCTGAATGAAACATGAAAGTGAGGGAAATATCTCATTCAGTCTCTCTCTGATATATATTTACCAATGCTCTCAGTCCTTTGCTGATTTTTTTAATGTCCAAAGTCTCCTCATCACTTCTTCAGAAGTCTACAATTTCCTGCTGCTCTCTCTTTATCAGTGTGAGAAGGAATGGAGCATCTGGTTGGGGAAAAATAGATAGCTTGATAGTCTTGCTGTATTTCTTTGGAAAGGCATTAAAATGTCATAGCAATATGTGTATAATATGTACCCTTAGATGATCTCTCAGTTATGTAAAGACTCATTTTGCAGAATGACAGGGCGGCTGTCAATATGGAGTAGAACAAATTTTTTTTTTTAAATATCATACCTTATACACCTGGAAAGCTGAAGAAAGTGTCTGTGAAGAAGTTTCCATTTTGTTACCTACAGAAAATGATGATTCATTATACCTTACTGTTGCTCAGCATTATATTGTGAAGTCATGGCTTTGGGGATTTTGGGGTTTTTTTACAGCAGGGAGGCTTAGTTTTTTGAGAGTTGTTTTGTTGGGTTTTTGTTTTTTGGGTTTTTTGGTTGGTTGGCTGGTTCTTTTTTTTTTTTTTTTTTTTTTTTTTTTTTTTTTTTTGCTGTTGTTGGTTTTTTTGGGGTTTTTTTTGTTTGTTTGTTTAGTTTGGTTTCTGTTGGGTCGTTTTGGTGGTAGTGATGGTGGTGGCCTGGGGGTTTTGTTTGGTCAGTTGGGGGCTATTTTTGATTTTGGTGTTTTAGGGTTTTTCTTGTACATTTAATCTATAAATTGCAGGTGAACTTTGGGCTTGTTTGGAAACATTTTGATACAGAATTTTGGCTTTGAGATGTAACAGTCTTCAGTTCTGAAACTGTTTAGACATCATAGTGAAAGGCACTTTTGATACAAAATTCTTATGATAATGCAGTCTGCAATTTTTTCCAGAGGATGAACTTGTATTTCCTGTTTCACAACACTGTGGGTTGCAAATTGCCATCTAGACAGAGAGATTTATGTTGCTATTAACTTTTTTAGGGTTTTTGTGACTTAATGGTATTTGTTTCTTTTCTTTACAAAGGAACATTATTGTTTTCTCTTCCATTTCCCATAAATATGTGTACATGTACTGAAAAGAGACAAATAATCAAGGTCAGGACACTTTTGTCCTTTTGTCCTTTTTTTTTTTTTTAACTGACACTGATAGATGTTTCTTTATCCTGTCTATTTTTCTTGAAATAACTTCTGAAAAGTTGCATAGGGACATATTCTCTGCTTAAGAGCAAATACTACTGCTTTCAAAATGGTAAAAGAATTTCATGCAGAGAAAAATTCTCCCCATCATTTGATGTCTAAACTCAACTGCCATCAGGACAGACTGTAGCAAAAAAGAAATACTAATTTCTCTTTTCTTAAAATCTTACTTATTTTACCATATTATCTTTAAATGTAAGGTACTCATATGTCTCTCTCTATCGTGATAAACAGCACTATGTTTTCACCATATTTTATGTAGAGAAGAAAATGCTGGGGAGTTTTAAGAATACTTTCTTAAATTAATTTGCAAATTAAATTTGCAAATTTTGGGTTGTCCGTGTATATCATTTGTATGGGTGGGTTTTTATACTGTTGGAGAGAGCCCTTGCAGCAAGAGAAGTTCACACCTACAGATCAGGACTCTCAAATAAAACCTGCTAGTAAACTGACAAAAATCAGTAATAATGGTAAAAATGCATCAACAGCACAAATTATACTATATTGTAAAAAAATTACTTCATTGTTTGTATATTCAGTGGATACATCAAGTATTAGGGTTTGGTCATGTCACTTGGGAGACCAAATTATCACATGGAAGGTATGAATGTAACAGGAAAGCCGCTGTATTATTACATCACTCCAGCTCTTTGAATGTACTGCAGATACTTCTGACTGACATTGGCTTTACAGTTAGCGCTACAAATGAGGACATGCGCAAAATGTCTGCAGGAGAGATGTTGCATTTTTTCTAAATTCTAGTGGATGCAGAAGAGGTTTGGGAGGAGTAAAATTTGTGATTTTTTTCTTTAATTATGAAACCACATCAAAATAAACAACCACATTCCTATTCAACCAGTGCCTTGCCAAAACCATGCCCAGTCCTGGATTTATTGAGGAGATAACCAGTTTGGTTGAACTGGTCAGCAACCTCTCTTTCCTTGTTTCAATTTTATGTACCTGGTTTTACACAGTGTTATGATTAATATTTCAGGGAGCACTTAATAAGATTTTTTTACTGCACTTTGTGCCTTATGAATGACATGTCTTCACTGCAGGGACAATTTTCCTACTGGCAAGCTGAGGATGTTGTACACCAAGTATCACCCTCAGGAACATGCAATCTAAGCACTATAATGAGACGGGTCTTTGCAAAACCTGTAATTGGTGACAAGGCATGGCAGCTTCGTATCAGACAGAGTTATACAATACAGGGCTGATTAATGAGGCTCAAACATAACAGTTGAGAGCTTTCCAGGCACTACCAGAGAAAAGAATGTCATATATTCTGCAGATTGTTACTGTGCCCAGAGCTTCCAATTTGCATCACAAAACCTTTAGGTAGGCCAATTCAAGATAATCCAGGATAGGATCCTGCTTCTTACATGGATTATCAGTACTATGGCCTGCGATCCATCATTCCAGCTCTCATGATCCCAGCTCTCATGGATGGGAGTAACAGTCATCTCAAATTGCAGATCTTCTCGCTTAATTGGGTTAGTTTAGTAACCTTCCTTGTATTGGAATCAGCTAGGTAAGAGATGTAATATTTCTGTTAGGAACACCAAGAAACTGACTGTAGTAAGATTTGATTCTTAATCAAGAAATAGGAATTTAGTTATGTTAAGAAATATTCACAGAGATCAATGTGAAACAAACAATTAAATAAAATGACTCACAAAGAATTCTGCAAAGAAACTGCCAAAACAATACAGACTCCGTTGAAAGCTGGTTTAACAAGTGGGTTTTTCCTTTGGAGGAAGAAATTTGGTGATTTACTATTTTTATGTGATTTATGTATTCTGAGTTTGGATTTTGTGTGTTTTTAGAATTTTTGGAAAAAAAACCCAACAACTTCTTTTTCAACAAAAAGCACATTCAAATCAGAAGAATTTTAGACAGATTTTTCCTATTTTTAAGTGATCATAGATGCATTAAAGTAATGCATTGGATTGGGTCTTCTCTCTCCTCCCTCCTGTACTGAGATATTTTAAGGAGAAGGACGTCATGTAAAGGGTAGAAGAGAGACGCTAAGTTTGCTGCACTGTAAGAGGTATTTGGTTTAACTTTTAGAAGCCAACTTTCACACGTGCCCGTGGCATGAATAAAGTTCTGTGGCAACTCTGTTAGTTGATTAGTTGATGATAAGGTTTGATCAGAAAAAAATGTCAAAAAAAAAAGAAAATCAGATTCCCAAACACCTTTTGGGGCCAGTTACAAAAATATTTATTAAATTCCATTCCATGCCTCAGCACAAATATTCCCAGAGCATGTTTCGCAAGTGTATCTCAACTGTTGTCAATTATATTGAAAATGCAATTTTTTATTTAAAACACTGGGGTTTTTTTTTGTTTTAGTTCATTCTTAAAATTATCTATAACACAGGTTCAGTCAAAGAAGTAATCCATGTGCCTTGTCTTCTAGCTTAGCTTTCAGTTATCACTCTCCCTCGAGGGTAACACATTCAGATCTAATAATTTGTGTGTATGTGTGTGTATATCTATGTGTGTTTGTGTGTATGTGTGCGTGCGTGTGTTGATAATAAAAATAATGACTAGAGAACTCACAGTCCTCTAAAAGGCCAAATGTGGAAATGTATGTGGTAAATCCACATAATTAAAATCTCTTAGTCATTCTACTGGAAGCCAACCTCTTATAATTTTCTGTGAGCATCTCAGGGTTTTGCTTTATTTTTCTGATCATGATTGCATTCTTGTCATCTCTCATCATAAGCTCCTCTTATGCCTTTATCTACAGCATGATCCTTGTGCCCTGTAAGCTGTTTTTAACATCCAACCAGTGGCAGATTTGATAAGGGTCCAATGTTCTTGGAGTATCTCATAAATATTTAGAGCAAAATATTGTTATTTTGAGATTTTCATTGAATAATTTCTCAGTATTTTTTATGGATTTGGATAGAGTAGAATCATTATCCTTTACAGAGAAGATGCAATCTATTTTCTCATATCAAAAGCAGTAAAAATCCATTGGCTGTAAGGAATCTTGACAAAAAAGGTGTCATTTTTCAAGGCTGAACCTACATTGAATGACTTCAAAGGAACTGTCAAAGTATTTGACATGTGAACACTCGCTGAAGGTAATATGTGAATGCTTGTTGAAGTACAAGGCTATGTACAGTCTTTTAAATATGCTATCATCTTTACCTATTTGAGTGTCTACTCAAGTGAGACAATATTCAAGCACAAACAAGAAGGGAACAAAACCAAAACACGTCAAAGCAGACACTGTAGCCAATGCCTTCAAAATTTTAAAGTATTTATAACAGCTTTATTCTTCTTATGTTTTTCTTTTTATTTTGGTTTTTTTTTTTTTTTAATTGCTCCTGAAGGACTTTGACTGTTGAGTTCTTCATCCTGTTGTATGGATGTTGGGTGAACAAAATGCAAATGTGTTCCAACGCCACAAAGAAATTAGCAAGGGCTGTCAAGCCACGGTAAGACCTGCATATCTTGTCACAGGACACAGCTAGGCCCTTAGAACCTAAGATAGAACCAGAAGGGAGAAATCCTTCAAGAAAAATAATCCAGCCCTTTCTCAGACTGACCTGATAAACTCTGCCAAAAACCTGCAGATTTGAACTGACATAACTGTGGTCTTGATGGTGGGCTCTAAATAGGCCTATTTTGATATTTTACCATTATCTCAAAAAGATCCTGTAATGAGAATTTTAAATTCTTGGCAGCCCAAAGTGGAACTTGTTTATGAACTGCAATCTTAACCTTTTTAAATATGGACCATTCACAAACATGCTTATAACAGGATAGTTTCCATAATGAAACCACTGGCCAGGTTTTCAAAGAACATTAGCCCCCACTGTATGCCCAAGAAGCTTAGTTGGTTTGTGAAAATTTGGCAGCCATTTCATCTCTCCACTGTTTCTGAAAATCAGTGACTTAATTAAAGAGCCATCTCTTTTTAATTTCCTTTCAGTAATAATTTGGATGCGATTTTTCTATTGTTTTGTTCTTTTTGGTGCATCACTAACTGTTAAATAAACACTGGTTTTGTTTTAGAAGACAATAAAACAGTGGGTGCCTTTTTGCTTTTCTGAGTGTGCTACATGATTGTAGCAGACTGTATGCCTGTAAAGACATACATTTCTCTTTGCTAGACAATTGCTTCTTAACAGCTGGTAATTCACAAACGATGTAATAGGCTGTGATCCTAGTAAACAAGTTAGCCTATTTTGTATGTATGATCCCTTGGATTTCTCACTGAAGGTCAACATGGCTCTTATGACAATTCACTTGTATATCTTAAAGGGTGAAGCAGATGAGAATTTGAACTGAAATTATGGAAAAAACACACATGCTTAAGGCATTCCCTATGATGGTCCAATTTTACAGATCACAATTATGTATAAAATTTCATATTCTCAATTGGTTTTGTTTCTTCATTTTTGAAGAAAAACAAGTAAACACTTGTTGGTACTCAGTAGAGTTATGATGGGACAACCAGAGATTTTGCAAGCCATCATTTCTTTAGTGTGCCACTTATTTTTCTTATCTGAGGAGTCAGGTATGTTGAGCATGGGAAACAACTGTGGTACCACAGCAGAAAATGTCATGTTACTGACAGCATGAATTTATTATCAACAATTTTGAACTGGAGAACTTTTTAATACATTTTGCCTACAAACTCACTTGGGAGAGGTTTCAGGCAAAAGGTAGCCAAAAGACTGTTTTGGCTCTAGGCTTGGTGTTTGTTTTTTATCTGTCTCTGTCCCACAGAGTTCCACTTCTGAACTTGTGAACCTATCCAAAGGCCATTCACAGAGTACTTACCTTGCTATAATTCTGTCAGAAGAAGGTATTTGATAGACTCATTTGTATCATAACTTTTCTTTCTCAGTCACATCATCAATCATCAATCATCAATCAATCAGCGATTTGTGCATGTTGGAAAACAGAATATCTTAGGAGCAAAGAATCCTCTTCCCCGTAAATACAGAAATTAAGAGAAAACTGACTGATTTAGGTCTATTTGTAAGGTTTCTTTCCTTTTACACCTGTTTTCCCTGCAACATGAGAAAATGCATTGTGGTAATCCAGAGACAGGGAGAGGAAGAACCAGATTAAAATTTTTGCAAAACCAGTGTCCTGAACATAAGTTTAAATGCCTAGACATCTGACCTCCAGAAGATTTCCCAGTCTTCCTTATTTATTCTGTAGATTAATAGGAAGAAAACCAAAAAAAAAAAAAAAAAGGTCACTTTCATGTCATTGTACTCCTTTGCACGTGCCAATTGATGATACCGGCAACTCTAACCAGAGCTGGCAACAGGCTAACATGGAAAATACATAACTTTGGCAATTAGGAAAGGGACTTCCACTCTCACTTTCACCCTTGCAGGATGTTTTTGAACTATTTTCTGTTGTGGTAGCAGTGGTGATAGGTCAGGGAGGGTATGTCCCTCTCAGAGTGGACTGACTCCTCTGGTTTTCTTCAGGCACCCGTGAAAATGTTTAGGGCTGGAGAAAATGACCCCCTACATGTTTTGAAAGAAAAATAAGGTGACTTATGAGAGATTGAATTAAAATGGCAGATTCACAAACATTACTGGATCCTTATGTAAGGAACTGAAACACCAGAAAGAGCTTTTTCACATGGAAGACTCTCCCTCCCCAGTACCACTTCTTTGTGTATGATGTACCCCATCAGGCATGACACCTGAGCCTTCTTGTCTACTTATCTTAGGAATTTAATCATACAGTATTTAGACTGCAGTGTCCTCTTTTGAGGCTGCAAGTTGGGTTTTTAAATACTTAGCACTGAGCACTTGCAAATGGTGATGTTTTCTGGCTGCTTTTTAAAAAAAAAAAAAACAAAAAAAACAACAAAAAAAAAAAAACCAAACAAACCGACAAAAAGTATAAGGAAACCAAGTCTCAACTCACACAGCCACTACTTGAAAGCAGATGAACTAAATCTTGTGAAATTCTCAGCTCTTGGCAACTATATTAGGCTCTGAGACTTAATGTAGAGGGTCTTCTGTCAGCATACTTAACACATCCATCAGGGACTGTATTCAGGGATTAGAACTTTAGCATAAAATTTTCCTACCCCCAGCCTTCTTCTATGAAAAGACATATTCTTGCACCTTTTTAGGAATACAAACACGATCAAAGTAAGCACCAAAAGGCAAAGTCATGATGGAATTTTATTCACTTATGAGAGATAAAATTCTAGTCTCAGTGCTTTAGGTAGAACTTTCCTACTTTTTAGTAGTAGTTATGGAAAAATACCTCAGATAATTATGCAATTGTAAACCTTTCAGGTAAATTATAGATACAGTAGGAAAAAGACTCAATCTTCAAACTTTTATCAGATTTATTTGGGTTATTTACTGACTGTTTCTTAGACACACTCTCCTTTCTTTAAATTCTTTCTATTCCCAGTGCCTTAATCAAAATCTGTTGGCACTCAAAACAAAGACTGCTGCGCCGACCCAGTGACCCAGATGAACTGTCTGTCCCCATGTTGATCATGGAGTGCCAGTATTCCTTACCCTTGTTAAGTCCTATACTTTTCTTTTCAGGCAAAGGAAACAGGGAGCAGGCAAGTTCACAGGAATCACTCAACACTGCTTTCAGAGAGGTTCTGCTGCAAAAGGAAGGAGCAGAGAGGAAGCATAAAGAGAAGGAAAAAAATATCTAATTATTTTAGATTTTTTTAGCAGGAAAAGGAGATTTGAAAATGAATGAATTTCAGCATTCTTCACAATAATCAGTAGTTAACAGGCTATAGTACTCTCCCCTCAACTAACCAAAGCTCCTGAAAGATCACTTCTGTAAAAGGCCATTTATTGCTTCTCAATTTTTCTTATGTGCTGTTACTCCTTTTTCTTGGAAATTTCAGATCCAAAAGAAAGCCCTTTGGAAAGCAGCTGGCTCATATTCTGTATAATGATGCTATTTTCATTGTTATTCTTATCTCCTTTGGAGTCATTCTGGCCTTTCTGGATTTTGTGTGATGTAGAAAGTCTGCTGCAATGCCTCTAGAGAAATAAGCTGAGCCCTAAACACATTCAAGATGAAGACAGAGAGAAATTCCTCTCTGATACCTCAGAGCATTCCACATTTCCAAAGGAAAAAATCAAAATCCCTGGAGAAGACTGATTTTACCATCCCTCAGGTCAAGAGTATATCTGTATATGGGAGAAAGAGATTTACTGGGATTCCTAACTGTGTTGGCTGAACTGTGAGTTTCTAGATAGCACTAGTTTACCCCTTTCAGCCCTGAGATAATTACTGAAAGCCATCTTGCCCTTTCCATGTGGCTGAAAACTCACATTTTTCATTACTTAATATTTTTCTGTATTCACTGAGCATATCCAACCTTCCCTCAAGCTTATTTTCATGGTTTTAAAATTAAGAGAAATGCAAAATGTACCCCATCACAGATTACCATGATATGGTGATTGAGACATGTTGCTGTGTGTTATAAATGCCTGAAAAATACTCATTAGTCAATCCAGGACAACTCTGAAATTCATTTTTTGAGGAAGAAAAGGAGGACTCTAGGCAATTCACAAAGCCAAGATACATACTTAAATGCAGTTTATCAGTTGTAAAAAGAAACCAACCTAACAACTTGCTTACCTTCACACCTACATCCACCTTGAAGAAAAAACTCAAAACAGATAATTTTAATTAATCAATCAAGAATCTAGTAAAGGAACAGAACTGACAGAACACACAGACAAAGTGTATTAAATTAGTCAAGCACACTGCTGGAGTAGGACACCATTTACACAGGCTTTGCACAGCTCAGTTCTTCTGATTCCTGCATCTATGAAAGAACCTGAGATTTTTATCGATTTTACCTCCATTATGAGGCCATTTCTCAATGAAGTGTGCTGGAGGACAGATCTACGCTACAAACTCCAGCTCCTTACATATATTAGGATACAGAGTTCCTACTTTGTCCCAGTTGGCATTTGTCCAGCAGATCCCAGCACATATAAAAAAATTACTTCTGTAACTTGTCAGGCAAACTGTTCTTTTGAGAATATTATGCATTCAGTCTGAAAAGCTCTGATGAATTTGCTTATCATGGCACAGAAAATTTTCAGATTTGTGTTTATTTTAGGATTTTGAGGGTTTTTCATTTTGGGGTTTCTTTGGGGGGTTGGTTTGTCTTGCTGGTTTGTTTTTTTGTTTTTATTTTTGAAATGCATTATAATGTTCACATTCTGGTTGCGCTAGAGAAATGCAGAGTTTCATCAAGCCTTTTTGAAAAGACTGCACCATTCTGAAGATTGCTCATACCTGTTGTGTCTCTAACTTCCCATGTCATTTTCCTTCAAGTTCTTAAGAGAAATGCCTTTAATGAACAGTTCAACTCCATGCAATTTTGGTGGAGAAGCCAATCTAACTCAACCAATTCCTGGTGCCAAAGATGTTCAGAGTTAAAGGTGAAAACTATCTCTGCTGTGATCTTTTTTCCTCTATCAGCTTCTACTTTAATCCCAAATGTAGTTTTTAAACCATAAGAGTTCCATAAACATTTTATTATTCACATTCCTAAAAAAAATCTCTAGCAAGACCAAATGTCAAATCTGTGGTTTGAATAAGTTCTGCTACATCCACTAGCACAAAGATGGTGATAAAGTTAAGGGTGACATAAAACAGCAGAGACACAGGCTGGAATAAAACCATCACTTCTGTGTTTGAGGGGCCACAAGGGAAAATGCAGAAGCTGATGAGTCACACAGTGAGGACAACGAGGCAGAGGGAACGCAAGCAGAGCAGTTGTACCAAGACCATACCCAGAGCTATTTTTCAGCATAAGTGACAGAGCACAGATCTGGAGGAGAGCAGTAGGCGTGTGCTGTATACTATCCTACTGCTACCTAGAAAGCAGCAGTCACCCTAAGCCTCCTTCTCTGTAGCGTCAGTCTCCTGTAGCAACAAGAAGAGTCACAAAATTATTACCAATGGTAATAATTAACACTTGTTTTCTTCAAATATTGTGAGAACCTTAATTCTCAAGCATATTCAACTGCAACAACAAAATTGAGTACATAGAAATAGCATTGGTTAAGAATTTTAAACCATGTTAAGTTTTACGGATTTGCAAGTCAGCAAGGATCTAGAATTTTTCCAGCACTGGAGAAATCGATCCCTTTAATTTCTGGTGATTTGCAGACCTGTTGTTTTCCCCATCAAAGTTTATGATTTTGGGCTTGGAAACTGAACTCTCTTAAAAATCTGGTTCATTATGAACACACTGTTGTCTGTACATCATCTATGATAGCTTTAGAATTCTCACTACATGAATATTCTGAATATGATGACATAGATTTTATTACGCTTTGCCAAACAGATAATTACTACCATAATGAGAACGAAAGGCAAAGGAACAGCTATTAATGGTCTAATGATTTACAGACCAGTTTTGCTTCCAGACAAGAAGACTCCAAACTTGCATTACTATTCATTAAAACTTGCAAGTTCATTAAAAACATGGTAAGATTTCTGTAAGTCTTAATGAAAATCAGTGACTCCCTAAGGTCCAAGCTTCAATGGGAATTCGGTAAACGAAATTCTTAGGCACTTTGGGAAATCCCACGAGGTCTGATATAGAAAACAAATAAATACTTTACCCAACTAAATGCATTTAAACAAAAATCAGTTTCTGGCTCCTAGCTGCTAAATGTCACTGTGAGTTTTCCTGTTTAAACTGAAAATTCTTTCAGGCCCAAAATTTCTGTGTTGGCACATTGCTAGATCACCCCAGATTTAGCAACGATCCCGTCCTATATGAGGGGCTAAAGAATCTGCATAGGCAGATTATGACTACTTTGTAGCCAGGAGCCTTTGTATAAAAAACACTGAACAGCATGAGAGACGACAAAACACCAGAAAAATGAAAAAAAAACTGAACTGACCTTTCATTTTGTCTTCTTCTATATAAACATTGAGGTACTCAATGTCTTCCACGTACAGTGCAGGCGGCATTACCCTGCAGCTGCATCTTGGAAGAACCAAAGGTGTTCAGCTCTCCAGACATAAATATGGATATTCTTCACCTTTTTTCTTTTTCTGGGTCTCGTGATAGCTCATTAATAGGCACAAGTTTTGTATCCATTTCAAAGGCAGTAAGAGACTTTGCAAGTCTTAAAAGACCTCCTTCAGTACTGGAAAATTTCTGGCTTGTTTGAACAAATCCAGCTTTAAATACCTACACATATGGCTATAATGGAGAGTGATATAGGACTGTCCAACTGAAGTCTAGGAGCTACAGCGGTCCCTACTCTCTGGTTGTGGATAGCACATAACTGGTATGTATCTGTACACTTTGCCACTGTTGTACTCAATGTTTTGCACTGCACTCCCCTGTAGACTCTGGAACACACTATACAACACCTTAAGTGACATATGTGACTAATTGCCTTAAACGTTTGAATTGCATATTGCTTTTGGAAGTTCTGACAGATACTTATTTTTTTGTGAAAGGAGATGAGAAGGCAGGTCAGCCCCAAATCAGACTGCATTTGCAGTGTCCTATAACAACTTTCCTGGAGTGATGCAACTTTGATTTCAGAAGAGCTTCTCTGAACTCCCTGACCTAGGGTTCTTATACAGCTCATCCCCTAGTTACATTTCTATCGCTGCAGAACTAATCCATGGTGTACCATACCTCCAAATCTAGTGGTTTGGAAATTTCCTTGGCGCTTCTACAGGGCTCTCTCCTCTTTAATAAAGAGATCATGTTCAGTGTTCTGTCATCCCCCTTGCCCTATTATTTTGGCTAGAAAAGAACAGGTTAGTCCAACACATTTATATCATTAACTGAAGATTTGTTTTTTATGATGAGTGGTATCATATAAATCATTTGCTTGATTTCAAAAGTAGAGTTAGTAACCTCTTCACCACTTCAGCTCAGTAGACATGGATTCTTATCACATGGCACACTTAATTATGATAAATAAGCACGGCTAAACTAAGCCCATAGAAGGCCCAGATGGATATCATATTTGCATTGTGACAGCATGCTGTGATGAAAATATACCATTTGGAGGGCCCCTTTGAAGCTGAGCTCTGGATCCACACTTAATCTGTATCGTAATAGAAGCTAACAGTAAATTCAGCAGCTCATGAAAAGCATATTGGAAGATTTTGGTTTCAGCGAAGAACCCCATTTAATTTGTGTAAAAGGAGTACCACTGCACCCCAGAGCCTGGGCTAGCTCTCTGTTGTTCCAGTGGAGTGACAAGTGTGGGGAACTGCCCTGGCTGGGTGAAGCCACAGGCAGAACCTTAGAGCTCTCCAAGATCTACACAGAAAGGCGGCACTCCTATGAGGCAGGGCAAGGACTGGGCACAGAAGCAAAAGGAGACTCTCTGGTCCCGAAGTTCCAACAAACTTTAACACTGTCAGAAGCGCCAGGAAAAGCACATCCCCGAACCCCTCTGAGAAGCATACCAAAACAGGGCGTGGATACAACTGGATAACCAATAGCGTAATGCTAGAGGTGGAGTTTTGGGGTAACAACCAACCCAGGATAGGGGGAGGGGAGAAGGCTCAGTAAGGGATTGGCTCAGGGAATGAATGACAAGGAATGTTCTAGAACAAGAGGCAAGGTTGCCTTGACAGGCAGGGAAGGGTCTGGAACAAGGAGAGGGGACACTTTGACGGACAGCTGGAAGGGGGAGGGCACAACTTAGGAAGGAACCAACTTGGGGAAAATGTGGGGGATAACAGAACAGACCATTTAACAATCAATCTTAATAAAATAAACACAAAACTTTAACTGCAACAGAAGAGAATGGCATGAAAGATCTGATATTGCTGGCAGGTAATTTTTTGGTCAGTTGCAATTGAGAACTTGGGAATGAAAAAACCTGATATATTGGTGTTATTCCAAAGTTCCAGGAAACTTAACTGATTGTCAAGTGTATTTATAATTGGACCAATTATAAATTGGTCCCTAAAACTGCTATGCAAGGTCAGGAAAAAGATGTGATTCATGTTAACAATATGACTTCATTGGGAAAGCAGTGATTTTATTCACTTCTGCTCATGAATAAATTAGATTCTTTAAAAATTCAGAGGAGACAACAAAATCATAGGAAAAATAGCATTTGCATTTAGAAAGATACCTTACTATTACGAGCTGAACATTGCTGAAGTTTTCTAAATCAAGTACAAAAATATCCTCTTACATAATTTTTATTTATATAGGAAAGCAAAAATAGGCAGTCAGTAAGAAGACAAATTTAGCATTTACAAAACAACTCTTGAGATAACAGAAGTTAATTTGTTGTGCATTTAAGCCAATAGCAGCCAGAATTGTGGAAAATCAGTTGGAACACAATGCAGAAATACATGTGACATGCATGTTTTTAAAGAAGTAAGGGGCTTTTGTTGCCTTTCTTAATTTTTCAGTTTGTCTTGTAGCACTATAGTATTAGTTAATTACTGATGTATGATCATCACTGTGTATTACTGCATGTATCAAAAGAGAAAATTATAATTTTGAAACATAGGTATTACTGCATGTATCAAAAGAGAAAATTATAATTTTGAAACATAGGTTACCTATATTTAAAAACATTTCCTGAAACACTGATTCTCCTTGCATTGCCTCAACCTCCTTTTTCCAGAACAGTTCATCTTGGCTTCGCATGGACTGGGTGGAGGAAGATCCACTAAATTTTGAACATATATGAGTTCTACATCTGAATGGACAATGTATTTTATAAGATTGTAAAATCCAAACGAGTCTCTCAGTCACAAGCAGGCCAGGGACAGATGTCTACTTCGGAATTTTGAAATTCCTGAAGGCAGCAGGAGAACAATATCCCTGTTTACCCATGAATAGATGTGGCCAGTGCTTCTCATCCTCCGGGGCAATCAGGAGACACCCAAGGGTGATCATCGCTTGATTGATACCATCGATCGAGAAAGCAGAAGTCGCCAGAAAGATACATCTGAATACACGATTTCCCCTGACATGTTCAGCACCTGCCATTACACTGGAAACAGCGATTGTCCAGCCCAGCACAGTGAAAGAAATTCTCATACATATATGGGGTTACAAAAGAAATCGGGGCACCTCTGCCTCAGGCATAAAAAACTGTATGAAATAGCCACGCTGGAAACGGCATGTGTGAACAGAGGGGAATTTGATGCAATAGAGGTCGGATCTAGGTTTACCCAGCGCTGATCCCGGGCTCGATGCTGTCTCTTTGGCTGTGGGTTTTTGAGGACTGTATTTTGGTTGCAAAAATAAAATCTTTCACGTTTTGATAATTTGGCTTTCACGTTTTGATAATTTGGCTTTTCGATTGATCATTTATAACAATAGTGATTTTTATTGTGGTAGTAGTGATCTCTTCTGCTGGAGTTTACAGGCAACAACTGAGCCTGGTATTTGCCGTATTTGTACATGTGAACACAATAGGAATGCATGTTGGTGCAGAACGTGAAATCAGATTTGCTTTCAGACAGTTGCAGTCAAAGGAAAATGTAAAAAAATCACGCAGAGGTGATACAGGCTTTTTAAGAGGGCACAGAAGGACATTTTGATGTTCACTGCAGTTAAGCAGTGTGAATTGTTTCAGTTTAATGAATAAACCATATTTAGCTTGTACCTAAATTTTTCATTAATTGTTAGTGTATTTTATCAAGCTGTTAAGAGAATAGCGCTTGCCTTAGTTCTGTCTCTGTTCTGCAAAGCAAGGTAAATAACAGATATTTTTTCTCCTTACTCTCAAAATGATTTGCACAATACTAAATAGGGAAAAAACCACAACACCCCCCTATAAAAAAAACAACACCAAGAAACAAAAAGAACCTCACAAAGCAAAAAAACCCATGAAACTTTTAAGAATTTGCAGCACTAAAGAAAGAAGCAAAAACTCCTGCCTGCAGCTCATGTAGCTAGACATGGAAAATCTCTTAATAGATCAGAATGTACAAAGAAAAAAGCAGAAGTGATGGTTTTCCTTTAACAGGCATAGAAAGAAAAGTACCTTCTTGCTTATAAAATCTTGTCTGTGGTAGAAATGTTAACAGAAAAGAAATTTTGCAAGAAAAAAGCAAACACAAGAAAATCACACTCTTAACTGACATTCTTATATGAACAAAATTTTGCAGAGACTCCTGACTGACTTCTAGCTGTTTCTTAGGAAACCCAAGGTCTAAAGATGGAAGACCTAGAGAACTCTAAATTAGTCCAATTAAGATGTGTGAATATCATTTACACCTGTTACCTTTTAGCAAGAGAGGCTACAGCCAAAAACACACAGCATATAATCCTACAGAGAGCCTTTCAAAGAGAAAAGGTTGATTTTATTTGAAGCATGCATCTCCTTAGCCAGAAAAGAAAAATAAAAATATATGTAGAGTGTTTTATAGGGACTAAAATAATAGTTCTCCTGCTGTGTGTTCTCACTTTGAAACAAATGGAAAAAAACAAGACAATGATTAAATAAAACTCCAGATTATTGAAAATATTTTCTATAAGAAAGTATATAAATGCAAAACATGTCATTCAAAAATGTGAGCCAAAAATATGCTTAAAAAATAGACTTGCAGAGTTTTCATTGATTGCTAGCAGGCACTGGTTACAAATTTTGAAATAATGAAATCCTGCTTTAAATTTTCACCTGCAAATGAAAGAATTACTTGTTTGAAGACACTAACTGCTTTCCATTTTAGAGGGCAGATACAAATCAATCAACTTTTACAAAGTTCTTCTAAGTAAATATAAATGCCCTCCAGTTACCCTTAATGTCAGTTGCCTAAACTTAGTCTCCACTGTCCTTGATCTTTATCTCACTGCCTGTTCTGTCCTTGTGGCCTTCCCCTTATTCTCCATGAATCTCTTTGTTGGTACAGCACCTAGCGCCAGGATGGCAATCCATGAGTGAATCCCTAGGCAACAAGGTAATCCACGTAAGCTGTTACACAGCTTCTGTTTTAACAGGAGTCTTCAAATTATCTTCCCCTTTTGCATAGGCTGGTGCACTTTTATTAGGAGATAAATATATCCATATATCAAGCACCTCAATGTTGTCATAATTCTAGGTAGTCTCATGAAGCATGTTTCTTGTTGATACACTGTCAAAGATAGGGGAACACATTGAGCATACAAGGAGATCAGGAGTAACTGGGAAAAACAAGTCATGATTGTTGTCATTTACCAACAAGGAGCACTTACCAACAAGTTTATTCTTCTTTCTGGCTTATCTGCTCTGAATTTTTAGAAAAAACTGATTGTCTCCATGGTGGCCAGTGCACTATTTACCATTTGGGACTCATGAGTACAACAGCCTCCGAGATGGTATCATTTCAAAGAGGAACATCTGGCTAGATCAGAGCTGGAACAAGCACTTTGCACTGAAACTGTTTCTGTGCAAAACCATATGACCACTGTGTTCAGAAAAAGAAACTGCAACAAACAACAAATAAACTCCAACCAAACAAAAATACACAAATAAGAAACAACAACAAAAAAAAACCCTCCAAAACAACCATACAAACAGAAAAAAAGGAACCTAACCCTTCTTTTTTCTTTAAACATATATTTTTAAAATTCAAAAATTCTGAACTTGATATTCAAGGAGAAAAATTATTAGGAATAATTATATTTTTCTGACACCCTTACTAGGATAGTAAAGACAACTAAATCAATCAGCTGAGCAGGGACAAGGACAAACTGGAAGTGTGTGGGGGAGAAAGAAGTGAACAGCATGTAGAAGTGATCCTCTATCTACCTTTGTTTAGAGTGCAAGTCTATTACATGTAAGCCTTGAGCAACAGCTTTTTGCACTTGCTTTATGGTCTTTTGAAAATCTCTACTTTGAAAAGTTATGTGCTTCTGTTGAAAACTTGTCTTTTTAAATGAAAATCTCTTATTGTTTAAGCCTGAGTCACAAGAAATTTACTTCTGGTTTGGGTCAGAGACAGAGACAAAAAGACTTATACTATCCAAAATTTGAATTTCTCACCATCTACATTAAACTAAAGACCAAAGGCTGCTCTAAATAGTGTTTTTTTTCTATGTCATTTGATCCCAGGAGGCTTGATCTGCCCACTGGCAAGGCTGAGAAGGGAATAGATAAAGTGCTCATTCCCTAGCTTTGCAGAATTTCACATAGCAACATTGTGAGAGCAGGAAAAGCATGTTTCTGATCTTCATGTCTTGTGAATGAACCTTAAAAGAATCTTAATGAAAATGTGATTCAGCAACCTGTTCCCTTGAAAAACGCAGTCATATCTCTTGATTTTTTAATGTATGAGAAAGATTTCATATTTCCACTTAGGCTACTAAAGGCAATGACTCATAGCAGTATTATTTTTGATTAGTAAGTCATCATATAGTGCTTATCACTGGCATATCACTTTAAAATGTCTGGATTTGTATTATTACCCTCATATTACAAAAAAATATTTGTGGCATGGACATAACAAATAACTTATCCAAGAACATATGGTATTTCAGTGGGAGAACACAGAGATTGATATTTTTTCTTCTTACAAGGTATTTAATTATTTAGGTTTGACTTTCATGTGCGGTGTACTTTCAAAAGAAGCGCAGGAAAAAACACTTCTGTGTCGGGGGGAGAATACTTCCAGGGGAACTTTTCTGGTTGATTCATTGGCTTTTTGAGTTTTTTGGTTTGGTTTTGGGTTTGGTTTTGGGGTTTGTTTTTTTTTTTGTTTTGTTTTTTTGTTTTGGTTTGTTTTTTGTTTTTTGGGGGTTTTTTGTCTTTTTTTTTTTTTTTTTTTGTTGGTTGGGGTTTTTTTGGTTTTTTTTGGGTTTTTTTTTGGTTTGGTTTGGTTTGGTTTTGGATTTTTTTCTTTTTTGGATGTTTTTTCCCATTCAGACACTTCTACATATTTGCTGTTAAAATTTTATCATCATGTGACATGAAGATGGTAGAATGGAATTTTCTCAGTGTGAGAAAGGTCTGTATTTCTAATGCTTTTAGGTCATGACTGTTCTGAACTGGCTTCTCTTTTGCAAAAAAAGCATGTAAAATCATCTTTCCATGTGTTGCATTTATGGATGAAAATCAGCCTGGATGCTGTTTTTGCTTTGAATTGATTGCTCTTTAGTTTGCAGCATGCTCAGAACCTAAAGTCTGGCAACTGGGGGTTTTGGTCCAAGTTTAAATTTCTTTATATGTGTGTATAGTTCAAATGAGAAATTTCTGGGAGTTTAAGCCCCAAACTTGAGCACTTTGTATGAAAACGTAGTGATGAAACATCTGTAACATGTAAATTTTTGAGCAAAAAGGAGAAAATCTTCTGAAATATATGAATGTTCATTCTCTTAGATATGGTCTAGGATAATTTTCTAAGTTATCTAAGTTATTTGAGACTGAGTTCCTCTCTTGACTTTTTTTGTGTTGACAATAATGTGTTTTAGCAGAGTACATGAAACTAGCAATCACAAAGCAGTTCCTTTTTAGAAGGATGCCCATCAGAGTGCACAACAGTAGAAAATAATAATGTTTGAAAATGTACAAGTAAATAAAATTAAGAGTCTTCTCCCTTGGATGTCATTCACACTGTGCTTTTTACTTGATTAAAAAAAAGGCTTCTTAGCAAGATTTTTCCAACCTAAGCAGTTGGTGTTATGGTGTTGATGGTCATTAGCAGGATGTAGAATTGGCCAGTGAAATTTATTTCTGCAGCAAATTAAGACACAAGATTTTAGAGTTTGTGCTTAGCAGAGTCTACTTCTGACAGGATTTTGCATAACTGTCTTTTGTAGTGAGTAGAAAAGCAGCAGAAGAAAAATGGTGTGGAATGCCTCAGCCTCTCAGCTCTCAGAAAGACAAGTACTTTCTAACCCCAAAGAAATATCTGAAATACTGACGGTGGCATAGCAGATGAGTAGGTACCAACACATATATCCCCTGAGGTTTAAAAGATGAGCTGTTACCAACAAGGTCTGAGGAGACTGATATAGGTAGTTTCTACATCAGTGGATTACCACTCGGAGGACTGTTTTTCTTTTTTGATGGAGGGAAAGAGATCCCTGAAGTGTCTTTGGGGTCAGGGCTTTGGGGTCCTGCTGATGCCACAGGGCCACATAATTTTTGGGATTGGAAGGGACCTAAGGCCATCATCCAGTCCAATGCCTTTGCTTCAGAGGGATTTGGTACCTGGTTGCCCATAACTATATCCAGGTGAATTTTTAAAATCTCCAAAGAGAAGAGACTCCAGAATCCCCAACCATGCCAGTGTCTTACCACACTCACAGTAAAAATGATTTCTTATGATGAAGTGAAATTACTTGTGTTTCAATGTGTGACCATTGCCTCTCATCCTGTCAACGGACAACATTGAAAAAAGTCTGTCAATTTTTTTCATTGCTCTGAATATTTCCATGTCTTTCTTGTACTGGTGAGTCCAGCACCAGATCCAGAACCTCAGAGGTACCTCAGCAGTGCTGAACAGGAGGAAGGATCTCCTCCATCAACCTTGTGGCACTGCTGCCAGGTACGATCCAACCTGTTACTGCCCTGCTGTTTTGCAAGTAAGGTGATATGTTAATAACAAGAAAACAGCATCTCTATGATGTACCATTTTGAACTTCAGTAAGGACTGCTGCAGAAACAAAGCAAATCGTGCTTTCTAAGGAGACAAACTGGGGAGAGATGCCTTAATTCTATGCAAGAATGGATGTTCTACAGTGATACAGCATTTAACTTCATATTTGACTGACAAGACCACTTTTAAAATAAAATAATCATAAAACTCTCCAGTGTTTCTGTTAAATTTAAACAAGTGTCAATTCAGCCTATTTTAGTCCTTATCTCTTAGATCTACTCACAGAAAATTATCAGTTCCATTGCCCTACACTGCTTTGGGGTTGGACTCTCAAGCACCCTGTATCTGTGTGAAGGAGAGGGGGAAATAAGTGATACTATAAAGCCCAAATGTGAAAGAAAAGGTCAGCAAAGAGTTGGCCCAGAGAAATGGAGAACCTTCAAGGAAGGACCTGTAAATAAGAGATACAAATTACACCACTTCTAATGTCTACTTTTGGATGGAAAGGTTTGTCTTGGTCTTTGCTCACACCTGTGCTTGAAGGCTTTCATCAATGAGTGTAACTGCCCAGATTTCCAGATAGCAGAAAAAATTATTATAATGTTTTCCTAATCTAATTTAATCGGAAACAGGCAAGATGGAAAAAGTAAGCATAGGTTAAAAATTACAGGAAGTATTTTCCAGTTTACTACCAGTGATACTTCCATTTTGGTTATTTAGAATAATTTGACACAGATAGTCCATGATAACCTCCTATCAAATTTTGTTAGAGATTATTACATCCAGCAATATATGTGCTGCAAGACATACATAATTTTGTAACTTGCAGACATTTTATAGTGTGTAACCTCTAATATTAGTAATATTTTGACAATATGAAATCTTCAGGAATACGACTTAAGCCTGCTCAAATATAATTTGCTTACCATGTGAAATATGCCTGTATCCATGGTGGTGTTTGGGAAAAATCAGGTACATTTCTTACCAGCACAAATTTGTGGTCTCTTAGATTATTCTGTTACTGCCCAAGCCACTGTGGTGTATGAAAATAGTGTTTTGCCAGCGAAAAATGCCCATCTCCTTTTACTTTCTTAAAGTTATTAACACATGTCGCAGTTCTCCAGGAACCCTGAGGAATGTCTTTCAGTGAGGGAATTGTCTGAGGACATTTCTAGAGGACATTTGAAATAATTCCAGATAACAGGTGGAAGAAGCTGTGAAGTTTCTGTCTCTGGATAGGGACCTCAAATGCCTTCAGGGCAAGTCTGTGGGTTCACCTGATCAGTAACACCCAAAAAATATTCTTGCATGAAACACAGCCTACAAATTAATAGCAGAAATCTTAGCATTTGTTTTCTATTTATTTTGTGGGTTCTCTGAATTCTGTCACATTGATTATTGGGCAAAGATTTTTAAAATTGTCTTGAAAATTTTATTTAGAATCCCTAGTTGATTTTGCACTCTTCTACATGCTTGTTCCAGGTTTCTTTAAATGAATTTTCATCTAAATGTAAGCTGCACCACATGTTATAGCTCCTAATATACTTAACATCAACACTGTGCATCTTATTTCCAAAGAAAAGCATGTTTGCAGACCGGTTTCTGATGGCTTATTTCTCTTTGCAGGTCTGCCCTTGCATATGAGCATGAGGTAGGAAAACTTGGTGATACAGCCAGGGACAGTGAACTGTAAGATTAAAAATCCAGATAAATACAAGCCAAAGGTATGGAAAAAAAAAAAAAAAAGAAAGAGGAGTTTTGAGCCAAAAAGTCAATCCGGTACCTACAGTTTAGCAATGCTTCCAGAGCTGGATTGGAATTGGATACCAGTAAATATTGGATAAGAGGGTAAAGATAATAGAGAAACATAGGCTTTTGGAAAATTTTAATGCTAGCCCTAACCATTTTAGACATTATTTAAGACTTAAACTTGTCAGTTTCTAAAGCTGCAGAAATGCTTAACTGCCTTGTGCTTTCTGTTGACCAAGATATTATCCATTTGGCAAAGGACTTCACCATGCCTTTCAGAGTAATGACCTGGAAGATTTTATGATCCAAGAAGATGTGAGGCAGAAATAAATCATTACCAAATTACAAATTGGGTGTCCAGTTATGAAAACATTTTTACATCTTTTTAAAAGTCATAAAGTGCTTGGATCTATGTGGTGCTTCCTGCAAACTCATAAAGCTTGGCAAAAAATCTGCAAAGACTCTGAGATTCCAGACTGTGTTTTGGAGACAAAGTAATATTTGCTTGTGACCATGGTCACAAGGGTTTTCAGGATGAAGAAGAGACGAGAATGTTGACTCCATGATCAGAAGGTTTGAATTATTATTTTATGATATATGTTACATTAAGACTATACTAGAAAGAAATAGAAAGGAAAAGGTTTTTTTCAGAAGCTAGCTAAGCTAAGAATAGAAAAGAATGAATAACAAAGATCTGTGTCTCAGACAGAGAGCAAGAGCCAGCTCTGCCATGAGTGGTCAGTAAATCCAAACATCCACAGGAGACCAATCACGGGTCTACCTGTTGCATTCCACAGCAGCAGATAACCATTGCTTACTTTTGGTTGCTGAAACTGCAGCTTCTCACAAGGAAAAATCCTAAGAAAGGATTTTTCATGAAAGATGTCTGTGACATTTGCTAATTAATGTTCTGGGAGTTTCCCTCAGGAAATCATATTTCCTTTCTTCATTTTGGTAATCTCTCCTTTCCCTCCAGATTGTAATGAAAAAATTCAGCTGGTCATCAACAATGTAGATTGTTTCACATTGGATTTTAGATTTTCACCAAATACTATATCTGTCCTTATTCTTAGAATATTTCCAAGGGATATTTTATAATCCCAGATTTTAAATCACTGAGGGAACTATCTTATCAAATAAAATCCTTGTTTATTCTTTTATGCCTTGATTTGTAAAGTCCACATCTGGATGTTTTGCTACAAAATCAATGAAAGGAAGTAATTCTGTTGTTGACCATTTTAAGTACAGTTCAGGAAATAAGTACCTGCTCCTCATTTTAAAGAATTTTCTTCTTTACATATTTAAAGTAAATAATAGTCTCATCCACTTATTTTCTTTAAATAGTCATTTTAATGCTTTTACACAGTACTGTGGCAGAAAGATAATTGGTCCTAGAAAGTTAACAGATTCCAGCATGCTTCAGCACAAAGCAGTTGCTCTTCACATAGCACCATAACTTTTGAATGTTTTTTATACATTAGCGGGAAAAAAATCCAAGCCATTTCAGGGGTAAGAATAAGAACATGGAAATAAGAAGAAACTCCTTCTGTGTCAATAGATAGATGGGTCCCTTCAGCCTCCTGATTTACATAAAGAGTTCATCCCATGTAAAACTTACTTTCTTTAAGAAAAAGAATCCCAAGTTGGATTTTAGCATGTTCCTCCAAAATTAAATCTGGAAGTACTTTATATTCTAACAGGTATAAAGCTCTCTAGCACAGTGCTGGCTGGCTCAAATATGATGTGTGATCCTCAAAGAGCCTGCTCTGAGCATCATGGACAGAGAGTATAGCGGCAAGCTCTGGGAAGGTAATCTGGTGGAGGTCCAATTTCCATCCTGTCTTAGGATCAAGGGATTTCTACACCTCTTTCACTAAATCTTGCAGGTCTACAATGCTTTTCTTTGGAACTCAGCACTGATGATCCACCAGTGGCTAATAAATTCAGGAGCAGCATCCCAGCTAGAATTTCCAGTTCATTAGTTGTAAAATATTGGCTAGACTTTCATCTGTAAAAGGAGACCCTGAAGAATATCCTTGAAGAATATGGAAGCAGCGTGTGGTGGGGTTTTTTTGCAATTGCCAAAGAGCTTTAGGGCCATTCTCTGATCATAGCAACAGTTCGAATGCTGAAAGTCTGCTTAACTCTGATGAATGAGGCTCACATACAGCACACAAGAATGCTTCTGTGGGGGAGCTGACATCCTAAAAAAACTGTTGATACCCAGTTCTGCAATGAAACCCTTTGGTTAAATGTTGATATGCTAATTAATCTTGCTACTTTCATGTCAATCACTATTCTGGTGATTGTCAATGGATTTCTTTATTTTTTTTCACAATGCCTGGAAGGTATGAGGTAATATATACTGAATTACTGCTGGTAATTTTGACATGATAAAGTGTGACCAATATTCCTGACTAGAACAATGGAAAACTTAGATCTTTAACTTTGATTGTGAAGGTGCACTCAGTCTTATAATCAAAAAATTCTCAGTAGGGTACCTGATTTTCCTAAAATAGAACATTGAAGTGAGTGTTGCACTTGCAGGAAAAAATGTGTACTTCCATGTACTTTGTTCTAATCTACCATAATAGTTTAACTGTAGTGCCAATGTTTACCTGACATAAATTTATTAAGAGAACTGATTTAGGGAACTATCCAGTGTTATTTAAGAGAATTTTCCAGTTATCTGATGTCCAAAGAGGCCCTAAGTCAGGAAAACATTACTGAGTACTAACAGACTTATCTATTCTCACAAACATTTTCTTAGGTAATTAGGTTTAGTGGATCCCTGCTGCAATTTAGGAGTCAGCAGACTAGTTCCT
Organism: Agelaius tricolor; assembly: GCF_023055355.1. Classification (NCBI taxonomy): domain Eukaryota; kingdom Metazoa; phylum Chordata; class Aves; order Passeriformes; family Icteridae; genus Agelaius; species Agelaius tricolor. Next base: position 5,859,344 of record NW_027269287.1, on the reverse strand, counting down.
CTCTTGCTGATCTGTAGCGTTCTTTCTGAAATCATACTTATCACTTTTGTTAAAGTAACTCTCTCTAAAATGTTCATGTTTGCTTTAGCTAGAAGTAATTTTTGTGCAGCTTTGAAGTGTGATAGTCAATTGTTGCAGTCCAGCTCGCTGCAACCCAGGCCTGGTCTAGTCAGGGGAGCATGGCAAAACAGGGGGATGGGAACAATGGAGTTGCCCAAAAAATAGAGAACTATAATAGTGAAATAACAAATGCAGAAACTGCACCATCTGAGGGGCAAGATCCAAAGATGAGGGTGTGGCAATGTAACAAGATATAGGGCTATTCTGAGGGTAAGGGTCCAATCACAAACATGAACTCGGAACATGACCGTATATGTGACAGGTCCCGAACCAACTGAGAACAAGAACCAGAAATGTGACTTATTACAAAATAATTCCATTAACATACCCTTAAAATACCAGCTCCTATGACCACATTCTTCTCACCATGACTTGACCAGATATCTCCCTTTCCCATGGTTTCAGGTTGATACTTCCTGCATATGCTATAGAGGCTAAGCCACTATTCATCCCAGCAAGCTGCATTCCCACACTCTATACTAAGTTAATTTACAATGAAATGAAGTGACAGGCTCACTATAGCTGCCTTTACTAAAGCTTTCAGTCTTTCTGAGAAAAAAATGCATTTGTGGCTGCATGTGTCTACCAAAGAGCTGCCTTTTGGTGCTTTGGTTCTGATACTAAGGATAATGCTATTAGAAACAAGAATATGGATGCAAAGCACTTCACAGATACTGTAGCCTATCAGACTATCCAAGAATCTTAAAAAATATCTTTTAATTGATGTGGTCACCTCATCAATCGACTCTTCGTAATCTTCTAGGTATTTTACAGTCAGCTATCAGAAATGCAGGAAATGGTGGACCATTTTCTGTCACTTTGCAATCATACATGACAATCATCATTGAAGGTCAGATCCAGAAGGTACTCTTTTTATATAAGAATCAAAATTTTTGCACCTATATGATGACACAGTCAATTTTTAAAAAAGTAATCTTTGATTATTAACTCACATTTAAAGCTTGGTTACCTCCTGCTTAATTATGGTATAAGTCACAGCAACTGAAAATTATTAATTCTCTATAAGTTATTACTCTTACCTAGAAAGGAATTGGAGCAGTATTAATTGCTGAGGTGAAAAATGAAATAAATATATTTACTAACAGACCCTGCCGTGATGTGCAGAAATATTGTCACAAGGCTCTGAATAATAATAATTTATTAATCATTATATGCTATATTGTAAGTAATAAAAAGAATAAAAATAATAAAAAAATAATAATAATTTAACTCAGAAAGGCACTGTTGCCTGAATTGAGAAAGAAAAAGCACTTTCCAGATAATATTAATCTAGAAAATATAAAAAACTGCTCTTTAATGGAGCTTCCAGGTGTCCCCGTGGCTATGTGCACACGTGGAATCAGATTTGTACAATTTTTATAAGGTTAATTACTTAGTATATCTAACAAATATTGTCCAAGTAGAGGAGCAGTTAGTTAGGCAATTTCCCCTAGGTTCTGCCTTATTGGAGCTCCCCATATCTTTTAGCCCTACATTTCATTATGTCTATAATGTGAGGTGCAAAACAAAGTGTCTTTGCTAGACTAAACAGCAAGATTAAACAGAGCTCCAAGAAGGTAGCACAATATGCAAGAAAGTGCAACTACTATGCTAAAGTGACAAAGTGTTAGAAACTATGCAACTATATATTAAAATCTGTAAAACTACAGTTACATAAAATTCAAAAATCTTTATGCATCAGTACCAGTCATATATTTACTATCGTTGTTTTGTCACACTTTTTCAGGGGGGAGGGGTGTCTGTCAGGGGTCTGAGCTAGAACAATTTCAGTTTAAAACAGATCATGCCCTAACAGGGTGGTTATTGTAGCCCACCCAACTATACTTTTCAAGTCAACACCAAGGGTGGGATTTGCTGGTGTGGATCTCCAAGAGCCCTGCACACAGTAGCAAAAAACATTTGGTTGGTATGATCCTTTTTTTTCACCTTCTGGACTATTCTAGGAAGAGCACAGGAGATGAACAGAAGTCAAACTGATTATCTTAACAACTTTTTCTTGTGCTATTGTTTCTGATGCCTGGATGGATTAATATCCTAAGAGGTGTTGTGCCTTTCTTATAGCATGTTGTGTCACAGCAACAGATACATAAAATGAATCAAATCATCCACAATTATTTAAAAACATTCAGTCTGAACTTCTACTTCTTATCTCAAAGGGCCAGGAACATAGTTTCTTGCACTTCCAAGAAAATCCTGATTTCTCCTTGGGCCATGTCATTTTTTGTCAGATTCGGGAGTAAAAACCATCCTGCCACAATCTTTAAAGTTTTTGGGGTTTTTTTAAGTAAATTAAAAAGGAGAGTGAGGGGTGGATTAGATGGAAATTTCTCTAAATGAGTTACAAAAATGAGTACAAAACTCTAGTTTTGTATCCCAGTCTGGGTATTAGGGTGGACAACGGTACCACACTGGCAAATATTGATACCTTTGGATGTGTGTTAGGAGGAAGAAGGGCTATAGAGAGTGCCAACAATGAGTATAATCACATCCGAAATCAGATCATCAGATGTGGCGAAGTGGGTCATCTTCTCTAGCCATGTCAATTTACTCATGGAGAAATTCCAGTCTACACTCTGGATGAGCATTGCAAGATTCATTGTACAAAGAGAAATGAGTTTTCTTTGGAGTGCACCACCAAGGTAAAGGTTTGGGACTGTTAATAGGTCAGTCAAAAGTCAATGGGTGAAATGTATCTCAGACTTTTTTTTTTTGTAGTTTTAGAGGAAGAATTCATTTGGTGCATGCTCCAACTCTGAAGACTAACATAGTTTAAAAACTAATTAGACTAACATAGTTTAAAAACTAATTACTTTACTCCATTATGGTTTTTATTGATTAGACTTAAGGGGCTTTTGGGTGTTTTTTTTGTTTTATGAGATGGGAAAGGAGGGTTGTGTGGGGTTTGTTGTTGTTGTGGTTTCTTGGGTTTGGTTTTTTGTTTTCTTTGTCCTAGAGGTCTCTCTCTTTCATGGACAAAGGTTTATGCTGAAACATGGGTTTCAGCATGCTTATATAAATAGTGAAATAGATTTTCAGTACAATCAAGATAATATTTAACACCTTTCCTTTATGTAGTTCAGCACTCAAACTGTGCAAGGAGAATGACTTTTATAATATTTTACATGTATAAAGGAAATATTCCTATAATATTGTAATGAAATATTTTATCTTGGTGATATATTTGAATAATATTTATTAGAGGATTTTATAAATGTCAGCACTTTCCAGTATTTTGGGGGGGTTTAGTCACACCCCCATTTAGTTATAGAAAATACATCACCAGAAGATTTTCTTAACTCTATTTGCCAAAATTGTGAAACCTGTATCTTAGGCAATGACAATATATTTGTGTTATGCTGAGAAAATTAAATCAATCCTGTTTTTAACAACAAAAAAAAAAGTCATACAATACATCATTAATTTAATTTCCTTCCCTATTTTTTGTTAATATCAAGTGCTTAGTACTTATGAGATAGAAAATGCTTTTAGTTGAAAACAGAAGGGGGTCAATATGTCTAAATGAACTGGAAAACACAAGGAAGGGCTCTTTGAGCAGTCTTTAAAGATAACTCAATAACCTTTCCTAAGCAGTCATACATAGGTGAGTAAAACTTTCATGGTTTGATGCTGGCGCAATGCCAGTGCCCCCATGAAAATATATGCTCCCTGGTGTCTGCTGTGAGATGTGACCAGGAATAGAGCAAAGCAGGCTCCAATTTAGGAATGGAGTAGAAAAACTTTATTAACCTACAACTATATATGGAAAGAAACACACACAGAGCTCAGAATTAAAATCTTCCAAAAACATTCCTCCTTCCCCCCACCAAATTTCCAATACATCCATCCCTCAGATCATCAACTCTCAGTCCATCACCACCCTTTTGATAATCAATTCTCAGTTCATCAAGGAGTGTGGAGTCCCTCTTGTATCATAGGCTTCCCCTGGAAACACAGTTGAGACCTCTTGTGAGACCTCTTGGGTTCCGGTGGTGAAAGAGGTCAGACCTCCCGTGCCCTCAGAGAGAGAGAGAGAGAGAGAGAGAGAGAGAGAGAGAGAGAGAAAGAGAGAGACATAGCTGGCGGAGAAGGTGCCCAGCAGGGCAGCCGTGGGAATTCTGGACAGGCAGAGCCTGAGATTTTTAATCCTTTTCTTGGATGATGGGAACCTTACAAATGCTGATCCTCCTGGAGTTGAATGAGAAGAGAGATAGAGATGAGATAAGAGGAAATGGGCCATGAGAGAAGACTCTTAGGTGGGAGGAGGGGATGGAATGGCCTTTGGCTGGACTTTTCTTGTATAGCCATAGACAGAACCATTTTGTCCTGTGATACAGAGACTGCATTTAGGGGGAGGCAATGGCTTGGAGCCAAGAGAGTGCAGTGATGTTATGTGAAGGAGTGTTTGAACAGAGACAGTGAGGAGGGTGGTGGTGGTACCCACCATCTTTGGGGAAGAAGAAGACCTCTGTTCTCAAGACCCCTTGGCCTGAGGGGGTGAATTTGGGGGGGACAGGTGTCCCGAAAGAGGGAGACTGTGCTTTTTTGAACCTGGGCAAAGCATCCTTAAAAGGGGAACCCTAGAACCAGCTCTGGTCCATGTGCAGTGTTGAGAGCACTGGGCAAGGAAGGGAGAGGTCATGATGGCAAATGTTCTCTGGGCGGTGCCACGAGTGACATGGAAACACAAGAAGTCTCAACTGTGTTTCCAGGGGAAGCTTATGGTACAAGAGGGACTCCTCACTCCTTGATGAACTGAGAATTGATTATCAAAAGGATGGTGATGGACTGAGAGTTGATGATCTGAGGGGTGGATGTTTTGAAAATTTGGTGGGGGGAAGGAGGAATGTTTTTGGAAGGTTTTCATTCTGAGATCTATGTGTGTTTCTTTCTATATATAGTTTAAATTAATAAAGTTTTTCTTCTCCATTCCTAAGTTGGAGCCTGCTTTGCTCTATTCCTGGTCACAACTCACAGCAGACACCAGGGAGCCTAGATTTTCATGGGGGCACTGGCATTGCACCCATGTCAAACCGTGACAAAACAATTTGAAACATTTGCATAGAATGCTTCATCTTTGGTGTGTATAAATTTGTGAAAGAGACCAGACCAAATTTTTCCAATTCAGTATTTATAAATATGCTATTGGTCATTATAAATGTAAAGTTAAGCAAAACGTAATAAAAAGAGTAAACAAGCTGTAAGTTTTTTAGGATTCCAAAACTATGTTCTTCCTTGGATTTTTCCGGCTCTATGGTAGTTTTTGGCTTTTGCTGCTTTTTTTGCACTGTCTTTGCAGTCAGCACCTTCTCCTCCACCTTTACACACACCAGAACAGTTAAGGAAAGGGCAGGCAGCAGTAGGGCAGTAAAGGTTTTGGAGCTGCTTACACCAGTTGCATTCTTTGAAATCCATGGGGACAGCTGGGATTCACCAAGGTGAAGTTCTCAATGACAATGTTAATGTTAACTTCTGTCTCTGGAAGTAGAGGAGAGGAAGAGAGCCTCAACTCAGATCTGTGAGTGGAAGTATGTCCTCTTAAAATTAATTTACAAGAATGTGATATACAAAAAAATTCATTGGGAATAGTCAGCATGCATTTACCAAAGATAAATTGTGCTAATTCAATTTGATTGCCTTCTGCAATCAAGTAGCTGTATGAACAAGGTGGAAAGTACTGGATGATCTCTACCTCTACATCACCTCCCAAAGCATCCATTTGTAAAAGGAAAATTGATAAGAAGACCTAGGTGAATTAAAAATTTGCTAGACCGTCAGGTATGAATTGTAGCAATGGACTGATTTCTAGCTACCAGACAGAAAAAAAGAGAGCACTCAAGAGGTCTTCTTAGGAATGATTAGTTGCACTTGATGACAGAGTGCACCCTCAGCAGGTTTATAGACCACACAGAATGAGGAGTGGTTTGCCCATTCTCAGTTTCTGGAAAGATTGCTCGGTGGGATGCTGAGCTGTTGTTTTTTTTTTTTTTACTGTGGGGGGGGGAAAGGATATAAAGGGATGATCTAATAGTTACAGAAAATTATAAATGCAAAATGCTGTTTCATGGACATTTTAAACTCAGCTGGGCAGTACAACACTAACTTGTAGAAATGACCACAAATTGTAGTCTGAGATATTCATATTGGGCATCAGGAAGCACTTCTTCATAGGGAAGTTGTGCAGTACTGGCAGTATGACCCAGAGAGCCTGAGGAATCTTTATCCTTTGGAATTTTCAAGACCTAACTAGGGAAATTGATACTTAAGCTGATCCACTACTTATGATACCTTGAGCAGGGGATTGGAGGACAGAGCTTCAAAACTACATTTTAGAGGAAGCAGTATCTCATCCAAAATTCTATGTCGAAAGGATGATTCTAAAACTATATTTATTCTAGCTGAATCACGTGTATTTAGCTTCGGATAAATATAAGCATTATTTTTCAGTAAAACAAATACTCAGAAACTTGTTTACCATCTGCAAAATAATATCTGCAATGGCAATTTCTAGAATATTACACCCCTCTTTCTCACATGTTATTACAAAGCTCTTCATGATTGTTTGCTTTGCTTTCTTTGTTATCTCAATGTAAAGCTGAAAACATTTCCTTTTTTAACCAATTAGTGTCAATTAAGATATGTCAGGACTGAAGAAAATAATTCCTCCTACAAAGTGTGATATGATACATTTCTTAATGAAAAAAATTATTCTGCAGTTTTTCTCCAAAGTACTGAGAGAGGCACGATACACCAAATCTACTAAGATTAGGCAATTTGCTCTAATTTATACGACACTTGCAATACTTCATACAAAAATTACTTTGAAATTGAGGACAGCTTATTGCTTCTTATTTTCTACTATGACAAATAAAGGGTTACAAATAAGTTTGTGTACATAGTGGTGAGTGCCACTACTAAGAATAATGATATTTCTGCAGAAGATTTGGGAAGAAAATATATTCATAAGAATTTAGAATAGATTGATTTAAGGCTAATCTTTAATTTAAGGCTGACAGCACTGTTTGCATCTATGTGTGGAATTGATTTGCAAATTATTTTCGAAAGTACTCTTATTTTCAAGAGTACAAGATATTTTTCTTAAATGAACATTGTTGTTGCATTCTTGCATTGTTATTTGCTGTTGTGTAATTCTTGGGTTCAGAATCAACTGTATTACTGTCAGAATTCCATGGCCAAGTCATGAGAGATCAACACTAAACCACACTGAGTATTTTTTTTGATAGGACAACACGATTCACATTTGATGAGCTGGTGCATGCGGAAAACTACCTGTATGAGCTAGTGTCTACTTACAGATTTAAAACAAGTAAGCACAATTCAATTTTTGAATCAAAGCATTTTTGTGGTTAATCAATTTGCATCAATAAATGTTCTGAACCTCTAGTTCAGAAGTTTGTTAGGCTGAAGAAGTGAGTCTGCATCTCTGTTTTACGAATAAATGTGTGGCTGGGAATTATGACAACCCAGTGAAACAAATGTCACTTTTTGAATCTAAAGATTTTTGACTTTTTGGCAGTCAGAGAAAGTTAACATAAATCACCTTTTTTAGTGCTTAACATGTATTTATAACCTGGTGGAATTACCTGTGCTCAGCTGTTTTCATTATTTATCAAACATATCAATATATCAAAGAAGGATGGCTGTTTATCTTCTTGAGAGGCAGATAGCAATGAGTGGAATATTGTGTGATACAGAAGAGGCTTCTTAGAACATTTATCTTTTGATGCTAATAAGGAAAGAGTATACTGCAGAATTTAGGTCTTCTTTAGTCTAGTGAATAACATAGGAAAACCATCCATAGACATCAGTGAAATGATGAACATTTTGGGCAGAATTTTGTAACAGCACCTAAGATACTCAGATGCTCAAAATATCCCCTACTCATTAAAAATAGAGAATTATCTTTAAAAAGATATCTTTATTTAAGGAAACAAGAAGAAATGTAACATTTCTGCCTACAAGCCTTTCTGTTTAACAAACTGTTATAAGGCTAACTTGATTAATTCTTCCTCTCAAGTAGAGGATGCAAACTGATTTATGTGTTTTTAGCTTTTATTAGTCTGCAGTGACTTAGTAAACAGGAAGCTTTTACATAACGTAGTTAGTGACGCTTAGAGCTCCACCCTTTCTTTTTAGTAGGAAAGATTGCAGCAATCTCCTAGCAAATGTGCATGATTTATAAGTCATCTTGTATTAACAATATAAATAATTTTCTAGATTTGTTTTTTTTTTTTAATTTCTATTGACAGACTTAGACTATTTTAATGCAGAGTTTCCGAACTTGTGCCAGGATATCATGGTAATACCCTGAAAACCTCCCACGATATTGCAGGTTTCTCTGGTGTTTACCAAAAGCTTCATCAAAGCCGTCTTGGTCACAATTACTATAACCTTTTTAGAAGGAAGGAAAAATTATGCTCTATTTGACATATTTGTGCCATTTTCCATATTTGCAGGAGTCCCTGCAAAAACTTTAAATCATTTACGATTATTTTGTTGTGCAGTAAATTAAAACATTAACAATATTTTATTTAAATTCTTACTCTGCTGCAAAATATGGTAAATATTACTTCTGGGTTAATGTAGAACAGAATCCTACTTATCCATACACTCGCTCTAGACGGGAATTTTTTTTTGCAAAAATGAGTTTTTTATCAATAGCAAATAATTTTCAAAAATACTGGTGCCTTAGGTTTTAGCTTTTTTATTTATAGATTTTCTACTGATTTAGTGTGTAGTTCTGATCTTCATATTAAGGGATAGTAAACTCTCTTCACAGAGTTGGTAGACAAAACAATTCCTTTCCTAGCTGGTGACCAAGGACAAACACACCAATTCAGGCCCAAGAGCATAAATAACATGGACTGAAGAGAGAAAAACAAGAATGATGGGACTTCCTAACCTTAAGCTAGGTTTAACAGGACAGTTAACTCCAATATGCTAATGGACCAGAACTTTTAAAAGTGAGAGGCATGTGACCAGTGGTCCATTTTGTAACCATTTTGGGTTCATCTTGGGTGTAGCCCTGGCTGGGCTCTTGTACTGCCCAAGGCATATCCATGGAGGCCTTTTAATAAATACCTACTTTGACTCCATCTAGCCTATGTTCTAGGTCAGCCTACAGAAGGCATCAATATGTGTACATATATTACATACTGTAACATATACATCATATACACGTATTTAACACCAGTCACACTGGAACAACTTGTATTGAGATAATAAGGACTTTTTCAGTAGAAGGACCCTTATTATAGGGAAAAGAAGACATGGTTTATTTTATCATGGAAGAAATGTCATGATTTATTTATCATTTATTATTTTTCCCATTTATTTTATGTATCCCAAATTAGTGAAATCTCACTTCTAATATAGTTGTGTTCAGTCCACAGGATGCCTACTTCATTGATTTTTTGCCTTTAGTTCATTATTTTTACCTTGTGGCTATACAGATCACACTATAGCAACCACTGTGATTCCAGCTCATTGATAAGTGACAGCCATTTAAATTCCTTTCCATCAACAGAGTGGACCAAAATTGTTGAATGCTTAGTACGAGATAAAAATTGCTCACAGTAAAATCACTTCTAATTTGATTTGTGAAGCAGGAGGGTGAGATGGTGAGCAAGGAGGCAGGTAGATGTGTTGGCTGGTATTTAGTGTCTAAGTGAGGAGGAACATCAGATGGGGATGTAAACTGACCTGTCAGAACTGCCTTACATAAGACACTTTGATTTTGGCAAGGGAGTAACCATCACAAAAAGGGCCACAAAGGCAGCTGGAAATGAGAGCTTTCTCATATTTTTCAGCTTAGTCCATTGCAGCAGGTGAATCAATGACTTAACAGGCAGCTATTACAAGGAAATATCTCTTTAACTGCTTGTGTTATTTGGTTTTTGGCAGCCTTTCTCTCTCTTCAATATGTAAATCACAGTCATATATTCCCATCTCAGCTTCACCCCCATGTATATTGGGAAATTTAACTCAACACCTTCAAGTTATATTAGTATTAGTATTATATGTTGAAGCACACGTAATGCTAATGAACTACTTGTTAGCAAGTGTATTTTAATATTATGCTGTAGTTATTGACAGGCATGCAGAAGCTCTATAATCTTATAGAAGTATGAAAAAAAGGGCCAAATTAGCTCTCTTCGAGGAAGCACTTTCTATCTTTGTAATGAAGCCAGGATTGCTGCAAGTAGCTATTCACTTTGACAACAATTGCATTAAGATCAAAGGGCATATGAAAACCATGACAATATTACTATATTTCATGCACCATGAGGCAGGGTTAGTGTAGATTAGACATATCATTAGTCAAGGGGATCTTTTTCCACTGAGAACTCTTGGCTGCTCAGTGTCTTTTTCTTCCCCTATCCTTTCCAAGTCAGTATGTGTTTAAGCAGGAAACAGATTCTTCCCCCTAAGACTATGACAGAAATAGACTATGGGTTTGAGGCTATGTCCAATCAGTGGCAATATGCATAGTAATATGTGGCACAGCTTGTGTAATGAAGTTCCCAGCATGCAGCCTGGAAAGGTATCCTCAAGTGTGCAGGGTGATTTATTTCCTCTGTCAAGATGCAGGACAGGCAGGACTTGTCCTTCCCCACAGCCCCTTCAAGAATATTCTGTCACCCCAGGAAGCTGTAATAGCTTATCAACACTCAGGCTTTGTTATATGGCTTGGAACCCTCTTTTAGCAGGGTTACCCTCTTGGTCTTTTCCATCATCTGCACTTGTTTGAGAAGTTGAATTGTAAAGAAGAATACCAGATTTTCACCTTCTATTTACATTTGACTTTACATTAGATGGTGAGTGATCAATAAGAAGGTGTATTTACTGTGACCAAAGGGAAGAATCTGTTTGCAATTGGTGCAACACATTTAATTCCTGCTTTTTAATGTAATGACAGCATGCAGGAAGATCTTATAATGTTTGTATTAAGCTGTGAAAAGCATTAAGCCTAAGCAATATTTTTGAAATGGCTGTTTGCAAAGATTTATAGGATAGCAGAAGTCAATTGATGGAATTGACCAATTAATTAATTACTCCCCCCCCCCAATAACTTTTATTTGCTCATTCAATATACTAAAAAACTGCACTCTGATTTTAGACTTACCTGCCTTAAAGACATGGCACTTGATTTCATCTGATTGCAAAAGGTCACTAAGTGCTATTGCAGTAGCTTTACTTTCTGATATGCACAGTTCTAAATGTTTTTGTCAGAACTCAGAAATTATTAATTATATATATTACCAAACAGAAGATTGACCAATTTCTAATCCTTACTCTGTGTATAGATTTAATATCTTATTTCTTTTTGAAGTAAATTTCCCTGAGATTTCACCAGTGAGTGCATGCAGTGCAGTGCAACTACAGTGCCCTGATTACAACAGCTAACAAAGAACACCCTGCCTAGACGCGTGAATGGACTTGTACAGATGTTTAACAAAAAGATCTTGGTTTTGGAATTCCACTGGAGCGATTTTCCAAAATCCCTCTTTAGACTCAGTTGTACAATATCCTAACGTAAGTCATAGGGATTCATGTATTTGTCTCTGTAGTCTCTAAACACTAGTATGGAGTGCTGCTTTCTCCTAAGATATTTCTGCCAGTCACCAGTATTTGAGGTATTTGTAAAGATTTCTGGAGAAAAGAATGCTGTATTAATGAATTATGCAGTTTTTGGATGGCTTTTCAAAGAGCTCGCTGGGGTAGTTGCTGAATTTCTATCAGTTGCTTATGTCTTCCTTTGCTACAGGACTGAAGTCCAAGCACCACTGCAATCTGGTTTTCTATCTTTGTAGCCTCAGGGGCTTTCTAGAGCTAACTTCAGAGAATGCCACCTTTTAGATATATTTCAGATCCAGGGGACCTACTTTTTCAGTTTTGGATCAAAGCCCTTTTTATGTGCTTTTGAGGGGTAGGGTGACACTTTTTTTTTTTTGGTGATATTCTGAATCCCTTTCCACCACAAAACCTAACCATTTTTCCCCATTTCCACCTGCTTGACTGTACAAAGCACCAGAAATGTGCTTGCCAACTCTCCAATTGTAAGTTGACATAGGCCTTCCTTGCTCAATGCAATGTCACAGGACAGATCAAATGCGGGCACACAAGGAATGGAAGCATACAATGCTATTTGTTAGGGTGACAATTGGTAGTTGCATTTTTTAATGATGTTTTGGTCATTGTTGGCCATATGTATAATCACTGTCAGCTGTGTTGAACATAGTTCATGCCTTTCTGGAAACACATAACAGTTCCTACATCTTTTAGAAAGTAAGCACTATGGTAAACAAGAGGTAAAACATAGAAATATCACCTTAGTAGGTAACATGATGTTCTGAAATATCAGCTTATCTAGCTTTTATTAAAAAAACTCTAATTAAGAGAATATCATAACACAGTTTTGAAAAAACACAGTTTTGAAAAAAAAAATACTCATTCCTGGCATCTAGTACAGATTTATTCTTACATTTCACTGAATTAATGATACTAGAATGGTATATTGCTCTCTTACATGTGGTTTGACATATTTACATCCTTCACAGCAAGTAAAAGGAATCTGTTGATTTTTTTTTTGTCCAAAGTGGGCAAAGGAATACAATATGTGTGAGAAATTATTATGAAGGATTTTTATGGAACTGGGTTTGCAAAATTCCATCCTACTGAGAAGGCTGTTTAATAGCTAATTAGTTAGGGATAACAGGATTCACTTTATTGATGCTGTTACTGGTAAGCCCAAGGGATGCAATTTTAAATGAGGATGAAAAGCAGCCCTAGAAATGGGTGACATTTGTATCTACTTCTGAACAGGCAGTTCTCACTGAAACCAATAGACCTTGAAGAAGACAGAGCAGCCTAAATGTTCTCACTTCCATCAGAAATACAGAGGGACCATGACTCCTATAATTCATGTATCCTTCATGGGTTTCTCTTGGGGAGTGTGGTTCCATAGAAGGTAATGAAAGGATATATGCTTAAGTTATAATCTAATTTTCCAACTCCAGTCAGCCAATTTCCACATCTAATGAGATGTGGCAAGTCTGAAAACCTGTTGAGGATTAGGGAGAGAAATGGAATTACTCAGCCTGACTTTTCTAACCCTAAACATATCTAATTTGATTTTTCTTTTAAAATTCTTACAAAATTTATGTAGGTTAAGTCACCTTACAAAAGGAAGCTCAAAGACATAACCGTAATAAAAGTAGTCTTCTGAAGAGATTTTCAAAATATTCTGAACTTCTCAGCTACAACTGTTCCAATATATCATAAATCAAACTGTAAATCTTTTGGGTAAAAATGGGCTGTTGAATGTCATAGAAATTTTTACTGGATAACAACAAAGGATCACACAATTAACCGTCCTCTTTTCACCAGGAAAAAATAGTTTGACTAATAGTTTTGAGGACTATATTTGCCCTTCTTCTGTTCTATGAAAAAGCAATGCATCAACTCATTCATTTTTAAGCAAGTCAGAAATAGGCAATAACAGACATTTTTTGTTTGTTTTAATATTGAATTCAGAACCAAGCAAAGTTTACTCTCAGTATCTTGATGATAAATTAAATACTTTTCCCTCTTTTTCACTTCAATGCAAGGAAGAATGTCTAGTTAATAAAAATGTCATATATTAAGCAAGCTCTTTGTCCTAGGGTTTTAGTACTTAGGATTTTTGTACTTTGGTACTTCTAACACAGATTCAAAAGGCACTAATAAAGTCAGAAATTTCCCACTGGGTGTGTAATTGAATGCTTTTAAACATTTTGGTTAATGATTAAGGCTAGCAGCAATTTGATTTCTCATCCCAAGTATAGAAAAATACATGAAACAGTAGACTTGAGCGTCCTTTCAGCTACCTGGCAAAGCTGCCAGTAAATGAAATGATGTTTACTTAATGATCTGGTTTTTGGGGAGAATAGAGAAAGTAGAATAACCCTACTTGGAAGAAGCTCCTTAAACATGAATATGAGTAAATAGAAAATGTAGGAGCCAGGCTGATGTAGTACACTGTACAATCTGTTCACTGCATTTGGACTGCTAATTAAAAAGAGATATAGACAGTACTGTATGAATGCACCACAACCTGTTGAAGGTCAGTCAGATTTTATCTTCACTTTCACATATTTGAGTATTCTTTAATAAGAGGTCTTAACTGAAAGCAGAATGTGTCTCTGTAAAAGAGGAGAACAGATATATCAGCTTAAAATTCTTACTGCATTGTGTATATATGTGTCTTTCAGCTCTCTTGAGCATTTCTCAGATACCCTAATTCATAAGCGGAATATCTAAATTCCGCATGAGCGTGTTTTTTTTCTTCTTGCTTCTGGGAACTAAGCTAGGTTGGAAAGTTAGAAATACAATTGATAAATATAAATGTGAACCTAGCAATGAATTGCATATCTACCAGGAAACAAATACAAGCCAACAAATACTATTTTAAGAGGTATGCATTAAGAAAAAGAGAGGAAAACATACATTTATTTTTAACAGCTCTCTGTGTGTCCTTCCATAAGCCATGATATGCTTTTTATTGCTTTTTTTTTTCTTTATTTTACCTGACTGTTCTTGTTTCTACATCTCAGGATGCCAGCTTCCCCTCTTCATAGTCAATTGCACCCTCCCTCTTCAGCAAACAGTATTAATGGAAAATTTTTTTGTATTAACTGGATTACATTAAATTAGCTGACAGTCTTAAATATAAAATGTGTTTTAATAATACTGCTGAGTAGAAACATTTAGGAGATTAACTTGGAAGCTAAGCTAAATTTGAAAATCTCAAAACTGAAAAAAACTTCATCTAAAAAAAAAACTTTTTAGAATGGGAAAAAGGGGTGTTTGGCAATAGTGACTCCACAGTAAGATTATGAGGTTAAAAGAAAGAGGGTTTGGGATTATTTTTGCATGGTCCCCAGAAGACATTTCCCTCTCAATAATAACCCAGGCACTTCAGACAGAAGAAAAATGGTTTGATTCTGAAACCTATTGATAGGAGACATGCCATCCCTGTTGCTGAGGAAATGAAAGAGATGAGAATGCCGTAAAAATTATACAGTATCTATCCAAAGATAATAGCTGTGATTTCAAGGTAGATCCCCTTGTCTTTGTAGAGACTGCTTTGATGACAAAGGGTTATACTAAGTAGTAGATATTATCTGAGGGATTGCAGCCAGAAAATATGGCAGGAGTACAAGTTCTTTTCTGCTATATTTAGTTTTTCCTCAGGAAAAGGCAATGTTTCAGGGTATTTGTGATCCTCTGTCTGCCTGAAAAACTACATCCTGATCTCCATTATCTTTTGCCTTCAAAGACCACAGTGAGATGTCATCTAGAGTAAACCTGGGCATATCAGGATCTGTTTCAGCCATGAGGATGTCCATGAGCTCTTCCAAAGGCTATTTGAAAGAACTTGTGAAAGCTACATGGATTAGGACCCAAGGTTTTGTCTAAGTTCCTTATCAACAAGTAAAGGCTTTCTGAAGTTAGCCTACAAAGTTTGTTTCACCAGATGCCTACTTATAAATGTGTATTTTTGAGTGTCACAGTATCCTGGTACTGTCTATAATGTCTTAAATGTAAAAAGACTCACTGGATGGAGTTAAAGTAATTTTTAGAAGCCTTGTCTACATTAGTGGATATGAGCTTGATGTCCATTAGTTCAGTAATATTTTTCATTTTCTCTTTTCATCTTAGTAAAAGATGTCGTGTGGTGTAATGACAGCAAAGTTGTGGATAACAATCTTCTATTTTCAGGCCTTTTCTTGCCAGCAAGTTTCTGCATAGCCATAATCAGATCACTTCTCTCTGACTACTGCACTGCACAGAAATGTTCTATAAAATAGCCAATAACTTTAAAGCATTTTGAATATGGAATAAATTACATAAATACTGTGGGTTTAGACTTTTCTCTGCACTGATGAGGCAAGTGACATTAAATTCTCCTTTGACAATAAACAAGATGGAATAATAAAGGGAAAAAACCCACAAGAAAACTGACAATGTAATATGCTTTTATTGAAGCATCTGTAAAAGTCTATGTAAAATTTTCATAGCCTTTAAGTTGGACTAGGTATGTCTAAAATTACTGTTCTTGAAGATGGAATAGATAATTAGAATCCTAGCATATCTCAGGCTGAACGGAGAAGAATGGACTGTACTTCTGGCTTTAAAAGTGCATAAGCAACTTAAAATGACAAAGAGATGAAAGCCAGGAGCAGTTTTAATTATGCTAGGGGTTTGGTTTCAAGACTGGATGCTTCCAGTCAGGTGCTAAAGAACAGAAATCAATATCCTTTACACTTTCAGTCCTCAGAGCAGAAGTGTAATGACCAACACACATACTCAGAGCAGCAGGGATACTGAGACATTTATTGAGAGAAATCAGCTGGTTTTATACACTTCTTCAAGAAACAGTATTTCCTTATATGGTATTTTTCACTAAGAGACCCTATCACACATTGCCAAGTCAGCAACATGCTTGCTAATGTCCTTAGAGGGATAACCGCACACTGTTCAGGTGTCTGGCAGCTTCTGGCAGGTTCCTCGCAGGTGTGTACTGCAGCCTGTAGCTCAACTCTATCTTATCCCTGTCTACAATTCCAACTTTTTTGTTTTGAAACTGTATTACCAGAACCTTTTTCAACCCTTATCAACTATACAAACAAGAATCACAAGGCAAAACACTCCCAGCATTACAACATGTTTGACCCACCATCTGAACCAAACAAGATCCATTCATTTTTTTTAACTCAGCTTCCCCACAAGCTGATGATGAAGCCAGAGTCCAAGGCAGGTTGGACTACTCTTGCAGGTAGCCATCGTGGACGGGAATCTGTGGAAACACAAGCATATCCTTGCCTGCAGGTTTCATGGACCCTTTCCATATCAATGGAATGGGTTCTTCCCATTTCCCAATTACCTGAGCTTTGTCCAAGTGAGTCTGTGATTCACTAAAATGTTGTTGGACAGGGGTTAGGTCATTCTGAACCCAACTCAAAAAATTAAGAACATATAAGGCCTTTTACAATCTTTCATGGGGGTATATCCTATCTTTGCACTGCCCCTTTTTTGTTCTAGCAACATGGGCTTGAGAATGCAGTGGCCCTGTTCAGCAATCGCTTGACCATAGGGGAATGTGGAATACCTGTGACATGGTGTACGCACCACAAATGAAAAAAATTTGGCCATCCATTTTGATGTATAGGCTGGCTCATTATCAGGGTCTACAGAAACAGGTACTCAAGGGCTGCAAAAGTGGACAAAAAATGACACTGGATATCTTTTGTATGTTCACCTGTATGTGCAGAGGCAAAAATACCTGTGGAGAAGATACCAATCATAACATGTATTTCAACCTCCCAAATTAAGGAATATGTGTAACATAACATGCAGTGAACAGTTCTCTTACAGTGAACACTTAAACATATCTAATAAAACAACAAATACAACAGAGCAAAAATCAACTGTCTAAATACTTAACCATCACCCAGAGTCTGCAATTGCTGGGGAGCACCATTTCACAGTGAGGATCTGGAGAGCCTTTTTCCAGACAAGGTTTCCACGTTTACCTCAAAAGAGGGTCCGTCTTTTAAAAGACTAAGTCAGCAAGCCAAAGTGACTTGATCACATTTTTAGTGCAGAAACACCTGGGTCTGATGCCATACTTCCCTCAACTAGCCAGGGCCAGGGCTTGGCCAGGCCCCAAGCTTTGAATGGGAGGGTTTCCCTAAAATATCGTACATGCAAACCTCAATTAATATCAGTTAGGAACATGACCTCACAGGAGCTAATCTTACCACAAATAGAGGAACAAATGAAAATACCTAGTAACTGGTGATTATACACCTCACCTTCCCATGAAAGGAGATGGTTATTTAACCAACAGAATCCTGGGAAGCAATTTAAAATTACAAGGAAGCATTTCTGCCTACAGACAGAAATGAAAAAAATTTGAAACTGAAAATATGCAATATCAAAAAGCATAAGTGATTTTGTGCAATTTCAGTTTAAGAGGACAGCATACAAATTAGGATAATTACAGGAGCATCTATAACAAAAATCAGTCAGAACAATGCAAGGGGTCACAAGTGGTATGGTAAAAAACCAATCTTAACAGTGAAGGTCCAGGATTGTGGAAACATTGTTGGACATGGTAGCCCTGATTGTAGGGCTCCCATAGGCACAAAAACATCATTGATTTTTCAAGGATCATGCAGCAATCATCATCTGAATAAAAAAAAAGGAGACTTCCACAGACCAGCTGCAGAAATGACACGTCCAGATCATAGCCACCTCCGCACAAGCCAGTGGAAATGCTGCAGCTTCTCCCGAGGAACAGGCCACGAGCCCACCTGCTTCCCCTTCAGGAAGGTCTGCATGGTGCCATCCCATGAGCAGGGGTCCAGTCCACACTTAGCACCTGCCAAGTGATGGCTGGCCGCCAAGCTTGCATCTGTGCCCACTTGCTGCCGCCACTGTCACTGCTGCTGGCGCTGCTGCATGGCTGCGGTGGTCATCCATTTGTTGGTGCTGCCAGGTGCCCAGGCTTGCCTCCTCACTTCTCACATGCAGACAGCAACACTCCTTCTGTTGGACCGACTGAGATGCTGGCCTGCTTCTTGCTGCCATCCCCCAGCTCAGCCATATGCTCACTGCTGTAGAGTGGCTTTGCCATGTACTTGCTGCCATGTGCTCACTGCCACTGCTCTGACACACCATAGCTTCAGATGCCCCCCATCACTGCTGCTGCCACTGCTACACTCTTGCAGAGGACAGGCAGAGAGGGAATACACTGCTGAGATCGGCTGCCCCAGATCCCACCACTTGCTACATCAGTGCTCCAGCCAATTCTGCATGGTGCAGGGTGGTGCAAGCTCTTTTAAGTACACATCCCCCTTTGTGGCATCCTGTTTTCTCACCACCACCCGTTGACCATACAGATTGGGGTGGAAAAGATCCAGGTCCCTCTCAGGACTGGGGGACCAGGGGCTATGTTCTGGTTCTCCCACAGCCCCAACAGACTTAAGATTATGTTTTGCTCAGTGATGCCACAGAAGGGGCCAGAATGGCTACCAAGGTGGGTACAAGTGTTCTTTCACTGGTTTCCAGTGCCACATGTGCCATGAGTGCCTTGCACACAGTCTGCCATGAGCACAAAAGCTCTGCCAGCACTCTGTCGGCTCTCATAATTCAGTCCCAAACAGCATTCCCTAAAGCATCCCATGTCCAAGGGTCAAAAAACATTGGTACTATTGAAAGTTGAATGACAGTCTTTTAAATCTATAGATTTGACTTTCCTGCTCTGTATTTTCAAAATCTGTTTCAACATTTCAGTGACATCCTTTTGTTCTGGGATACACCACTCCCCATAGTTCTTGGCTGCTTACCTTCTGTCCTGCAGAAAGGTCAATCAGCGCCATGCACTTTGTTTCAGCCCCCGGGCTTTGTTTTAGCCGCCCTAGCATTTAGCAGAGCATCATTATCAGTTCAACCACTAGTTGTCTACCAAGCCCCTGATACAGGCCACCATTTGTAATGACCAAGACACTGACTCAGATCAGCAGGGATACTGAGACATTTATTCAGAGAAATGAACTGGTTTTATACATTTCTTCAAGACACAGTATTTCCTTATATGTTTTTTTCTAAGCAACCTATCACTCATTGCCACGTCAGCAGCACACTTTCTTAGTGTTTTTATATAGGTTGACCCTTTCCATAGGGCATCTGCCTTATTGTATCTCCTTCCCTCAAGGTCATGTGGAGACAAGCTTCTTTGTGCTGCCATGGCATTCTGCAAGCGCATCCCACAGCCTGTAGCTCAATTCTATTTCCTCTCTCTTCCACACAGACTAAAGAGACTATGCCATAAAAAGGAAGCAAAGGAAAGATTGAAACAAAGATGTTTGTCTTTGGTTTCTCATTTAGAAAGTCATTCTTGAAAAAAAGCAGACAGATAGTGTCATAATATCATTACAGCATTCTGCAGAAGCAGATCGATAGGCAATATATCATCAATAAGACCATCATAGAAATTATAGACTGTGATAAAAATTTAAACTTGGGAAACTAAGCAGAGGGAGGTTGTTAAAGACATGGCAATTGCATTCCATGTGTACTGCATGTTGGAGATAATCTCTTCTTTGACAGTGAGAGCAACAATCTTCTAGGTCCTGGGACTGGAGAAATTCTGAAAGAACTCAGATTTTAATCAAGTAATGAAAAATCTTGCACAAAAGGGAAGAGAGACTAAACTTCAAGTACATTCATCTTCTTTCTTTTATAGACACTAAAAAAGTTAACAACATAAATTTCGAATACTAGTGGCATGAATTACGTGACCCCTGATTTTTCTTGTCTATTAAGACAATCCTTACTAAGATTGACACGTATTGATAAGCAGTTTTTTGGCTTCTATTTTCTTCCTATCTGCTCAATTATTAAACACTTTTTGTGTCGAGGACTCTATTTCTAAGACTTTTCACGATTGCTATCCCTATATACATATAAAATATTGCATAAAAATAGGTTGTCTAAGGCATATGCTTGATCTCCTCCTCTGTGCAACGGTCATCTCAAAACTATGTTTAGGATAACAGTGCAATGCTATTTCTGCAAAGTCTGTCAATAATCAAAGGTTTATAATTTTGAGAGTTAATAGAATCATAGTAAAATGTTCCCTCTTGAAAGTGTGAATGTAGGTTATTACCATCTCATGCTGGCATATTTATTACCACCATCTAGAAAAGTTCTTTGCAATACTAAAATTACACTGGAAACTGCAAAGCCTGAGCCTTGGCAGCTCAACCACAAGATGAGATAGGAGAGATATTGTTAGTGTATTCCTGACCCTAAACTGTTTTTTTCTTAATTGTTGCTCAGATCTGCTGAAAATACTATACAATGCTCTTACATAAGAACTATTATGTCAGATCTTTTCCATGCAGACAAGAGGCAGTGTATTTCAGTCAGTGTCTGCCTCTTCGCAGCTGAAAGATTCCTGTGTGTATGTGAGATAACTGATTTTTACAAGTATAACGAACATTGAAGAGCAGTTTTTTGGGCTCTTATTTGATCTGAATAAGACACAAAGTATCTGTATATATAGATGCAAAACTGATCAGTAGTACTTATTATTGCATGGTAGAAACACCTTGATTATTTTTCCTTAACACTGTTTCATGTGTAACTCTGCATCAGCTGCATACTACTTGGTAATTATATTTAAAAGATCCAAAAACTAGATTTAATTTTCATTCTGGTTTATGAAACAGAAAGTCTTCTTTTACTCTATACTTATAAAGATGCTTATAAAGTTTTAAGCAGATCTGCAGATACTGTTTTCACACCAGAAAAATCTACCAAAGTGACTGCCTTTTTAGTGCAAAATCAAAGATTTTCACCCAATAACACCTGCATAAAATTCATATCATTGTATTGTTGGGATGCTGTCCTGGTTTAGGGGAAATCTGGGAGAAAATCTTCAAAAGGGGCGCCCCCAGAAAGCCAATCCACACAGCCCCTCCCCCCAACCGGTTCGGAAAAGAATTTCCTTGGAGAGAGGTGGAAAAAATCTGTTTATTTGGCAGGCTAAGCACTCCCTAGCACAAAAAATTAACAATTCCAGATGACAAAGCTCATTTGCTGCTCTGAAGAGATGACAAATCCAGAAAGTCTCTTCATTGGGTGGCTGCCCTGTTATCAGTCCCTCCAGCACTGGGAAAGGCTGCAGAGTAGGCCCATCAGGTGCAAAATATGAGCTCTTGGTGTTTCCTTGGGTCCTGGTCTGGAGCAGGTTCAAATGGTTCCAAGAAAAAGGAAAAAAAACAGTCTAGGGAAAGCTTGGGCTACCTCAGCAGCTAAACTAACTAACTAATTAAAAAGCAAAAGGAGCATGGTGTTCTGCCCTGTCCATACCCAAACATCAACAGTGGGTTTCTGTGTTGCAGCAGACTGTGGAGGAGAGTGCAGCTGATAACAAAACTCCATGCTTCTTCTCTCCGCCTTTGCTCTCAGCCAGTCGTGAAGGCACAAAATATGGTATCCAGCATATACAGAACACACGATTGGGGATAGAAGCATCATAACATCACCCTCAGACAGATGCCTACATAAACTTTATATAATTTAGTACTTCCTTCTTTTTAATTAAAATTTTGACATGCATAATGTAACTCAGGAATATTTACTTAATATTCATATTCAAAACTTGCTGTCAAAACTTTAACAAAATAGTGTGTAGAGAGGTTGCTAGAGCATTATTATATAAACCTGCTAATGTAATCTAAATGTCAAACCCCAGAATAAATTTATTGGGGTTTTTTGGTTATTCGTTTTGTATTTTTATTCCTCTTCATATTTTGTGAAATAGCCATTTAGAAGCTCCATTCAGACCTATTAGGAGAATTGCTCTGTAGCAGGATATTTTGTTTTGGTAGATTCTTGTTGTTCTCAATAGGTTTTTCCCCTGTAAATAGTGCTTTTTAATTGTTTTGTGTATAAATGAAGAAAACAACTCTCAAAGACTCTGTGTGGTCATGACAGAATTCCCATTCTTGCCTTCACCATTTTATATTAGAAAATCCAGCTATAGCAGAATGAGGATAGAGCCAGTACTATACTAGACTTTGGACCATACCTATTAGTTTAGGATACATCTGACATTTAGTCAGAGAAAATGGAATCCTCGATGTGGGATCAGGATCCTCTGATATGTTTTTTTCCTCATTTTTATATTAATAGAGGGAAAAATGGGTGAATAATGTGCCAGTATTTAACCATGACAATTAAAGTATGCAATGTGTTCAGGCAGTCCTCATCAGTGTTTTTAAGTGTGTTTGTCTTGTTATTTTATTGTGCAATTGCTGAAAGATATTTTTCCCTTTTAATATTACTCAGCTACCTTTAAGAATGGATGAAATGATACCTTTTTTATTCCATTTTTCTTCTCTGCAACTTCTCAAAACCACCTGTCAGATTTCAGATGACTAATATTTAATTTCCTTGGCCTTCTGAGATTTATTTAATTCTAATTCATTAATTTGTAGAAATTGCCTTTTCTTGTATCTGTCCATATCTTTCTTCTTCCTCTTGTTTTTTTTTTCTTACATTAGTAGTCCTCTTACATTAGTAGCCATAAATGTTACTGTACATGTTCTGTGCATTGTTGATCAGCTCCACAGTCTATATAACAGCTTAAGGTAATTTTTACAGGACTAAAGAATTTGGTATTGGCTTTATTTCATTTTGATTCTCCATATCTTACTTTCTCAAGTGAGCAGTTTTGACTATGGTACTGTTTGTTTTACATCTTGAACTACTGGTCTCTTCTCCAGAAAGCCTATGGCTATTTTGCAATAAAATATTCAGAGCTTATCACACTGATTTTATAAATTTTGTGCTAGTAGTTTGGTTATCAGTTGCATTCCTAAATGTTTACAACAAAGTGTGATTCCAACACAAAACTAAAAGAAAAAAAAATGGAATTAATAAAAAAACCTTTGATGTTAATAAAATAAACACAAATCCTTTGACTTAAATACCACTGTTTTGCCTTTGGAGGAGATGAATACAGAATTATTTGACCTGTTTCCCAGCAGAAACTGTCTACAGTGGCAGCCCTCTCTGGCTAGAGATCGTGGAAAACACAGATTGGAGCCTGATCATCACAAGCAGCTTTTGTGTGCATGCTCCTTATTTTAAAACATGTTAAAACCTCATACACAGTGCTTGGCAGAAGAGTATGGTGGTCTTCCCACTGCCCAAGACAAGGACAAGGCATGCTGCTGTGCGCTGAAGGGTGAATCCTGCTGCCCAGCTGACATCCAGAGCACGGCAAATCCTTCACTTATTTTCTTTCCCAAGCACATATCTCATGGAGCAGATAGTCCTGAGCAGCTTGCCAAGGGGTGATTGAAAGAAACAGCCATTTCTGATATCCCAAATGTCCAATAACACCATTCTACAGATTACTTTTATCTCCCGTTCAGTGCAAAACAAACAAACCACTTTGTTTGTTACAATCTCAGCAATTTGTTTTACCCAGACCCTTTGGAGGATTCTGTGCCCAGGAACATTGGAACATTTCCTCAGGAAGTCTGGTTTACAGAGGTGAGGATGCTCTGCAAGACTTGTGAGTAGAGGCCAAATCTTACAGCAGCAGTAGGAACTGGGGGATGGAACTGGCTTGTTTTGGGGGATAAGACTTTTGTAAATGATATTCTCTTTTCCCAATGCAGATAAAATTTCAAGCCTGTCCATAAAAAATGCAAGAATAAATTTTAATGAACTATGACTATGAAACATTTAACATTTCACATTTTAAAATTTTGTTTTGTTTTGTTTTGTTTTTTAAATAAAGCTTGTTTCATTCTGGTTTTCCTTTTTAATTTTGAGATTTTTACCTTTGCAAAGTGAAAGGATTGTATTTGAGGGCTAAAATTTTTCAAGGATTTTTTGATGTTAGAAAAAACCCAACCAAATTGCTCTATCGTGTAACAGAACAGTATTTATACACCACTGTGTATCTTTTTATGGCATGCATTTATATAAGTTGGGATGAAAACATGCACCCAAGATATTTTGAAAACTACTCTAAATACAGTAACACAAAAATAAAAACCACTAAATGGAAAGCAAGACAGCAGGTGTACTGTAGTGGTCAAAGAGATCCGGGCTTCTTTTGCTGGACTGAAGAAACAACTTTTGTTTAATATATACCCCAGAACAAAAAATGTTTTTCTGCAACTCCACAAAACTAAAAAATATTTTTACACAACTTAGCCAATCTAAATTCAACACATGAGTGCTAATGGCCTGGTTAGCAGCCACTTCTGTTCAGACAGGGTAGCTTGTGCCCAACACAGATATCATAAGGAAAACAGTGGGACTGATATTAACATGTCGTAACAGAAAAAATAGTTTTATATGAAACAAAGCTTCACATTTTTGTTCGCCATGAACATTTCAATAATGTTCAATATTGTCCTCTAGAGACATATTTTTGTGGTAATATTATCCCCTTTCCATCTTTTCAAGACATCTTTTGATGTTTATATACAGTAAATAAATACATATTTTTCCAAGCAGAGACAGGCCTTGGAACATAATGTATTTTTTATAGCACTATTCACCCACTCAGAAGAGAACAATTCACAAACATGAAGTTTAAAATACAATATAAAATTCATGCTTCTTGCAGTATTGATTTAACTCCATACACCCCCTGCATTAATAACTGTAACACTTAGAAGTAGATATAAAAGAATTTAAAATTGCAGAGTCCAAAAATATGCGCTCTTAATCCTAAGAGATTGGAGATAAGACAATCTGAAATAGGTCTGGGAAATAGGTTTTGTTAGCCAGTGACTTGGTAAACAGACTTGGAGACACTGTCAATGTGAGAAATGTAGTATTTACAGGTCCTCATGCTAGTACCAGGACAAAGTCATCTACCTCTTGCTAAGCACCACACCAGTTTCCTCCCCGAAGAGCTCAGCATTTTTATTGATCATCTTTCCAAGACACATCCTTTCTGAAGTCGCAGAAGTCTTAAATGAAAACCTCTCCTTGCCTACCTTCAGGTCCACCTGATTACTGATGTCCACTGTGAATATAGTTGCACTCGCCAGAATCTGCTCTGATCAATGCCCCACCAAAATGCTCCTGGGATGAAGTGAAAACTAGAGTCATGATCCCAAGGTATTTCCTAAATCGTTTCCTTGAGCAGAAAAATACCACTGCATCTTTTAAAAAGTAATTAAGCTTTTAATTCCTGCTCTTGAGATGGGCTATACATTTCCATAGCTAGGTGCTTGTAACTGCCTTTTTTCTATCAGACAATTCAAACAAGGTTTCAATCTGTCCAAACCTTGAAATCTGTGACAGAGTATCTCAATGTCTGCACTACATAAAAATGCTTGAGAACAAATTCCTTCCTCATATAATGAAGAAAATGTACTCAATCAAAAGAGGAAACAACTTTCAATGCTTGTCAAGCTGTTTCTGTACAGGTTCCATTTCTGAAAATATTGGCTTGTAGGAAGGAGCCTTAGTCCTTTAATGAGCTGTTTAATGAGCCTTAGTCCCTTAATCCCTGCTGGTGGAGGCAAGGTAGGAAACATTTTCTGAAGGATCAGTTCTCCACAAGCACATGGCTTGTGTGAAGTGAAAGGGCAGCAATCTCTAACGGTACTGATAATTCTCACTTTGTAAAATTTTTTATTGGGGTGTAACTCACAAACCTTATTCTGTGCTCATTTGCAGATCTTCTCTGGAACCAGCATTTTTGGAGATTATGAACCATTGGAGAAACATCCTTCTTTTTTTCTTTTTTTCTTTTCATCTGATCCAGCAATTCTGTCTGTAGCTAAAAGCAGGACTCTGAGCTCCAGCATGAGACAGTCTATGTGCATTAGCAAGTTTCTTACTCTTTCTCTTGTTTCTGAGAGTGGAAACAAAAGCAGTTAGCACCAATCCTTTGCTCTAAGGTTATACATAAGTGATAGTTCAATTTTTTGTCCTTATCTACAAGAAATGTATCATTTATAATTAAGTATATGCTTAAACATGAGTACAAATTTCTATATAGATGTGATCAGATACATTTGTATTTTTATTTTTTCCTCCTTTTTTTACATACTACGAAAACCATTTGATTTTAAAGAATAAAATAAGAATCCTGCCAAAATTCCAGGTAATTTCTAATGCACAAATCATAAGTAGTCACATTAATCATAAATATCACATTACTAACAGCCACAGATAGCTAGCTGATATGTGTACAACTAAACAAAAAACCCTAACCAAATGTTGAACAAGAAGTGCTTATACTTCATAAAAAGCCTCAGTGGTGAGGACATCTCTCATGCCAAATTTTAGCATATATAAAATATCATTTTTCCTCTTGTATATTTGGGTCAGAACATATTTTATATATATATTTTTTTTTTCCTTTTATAATGAAAAAGTTCAGTGAACAGATAACTAACCTCCAAGTAGGTATGATTCATGACTATTATTTAAGAAGAAGCTATCCTTTCCAGGCAGAAATATAGACACTTTAGGAAAAATCAAAAAAAGGTATGTTTTGTTTGGATAAGAATTATTGTGTGTGTATTTTTAAAGACAGGGTGTATTTCTTAGGCATTCACTTGATCAGGGAGCAAAAGAAACAGTCTCAGAAGAAGCATAGGGGATTTCTATGCTAGTCAATAGCTAGCGAAGGAGAAATGGCAACAACCATGTTGCATGGTCTCAAACCACTTGCATGCAGACATAGAGAGAAACAGGATACTGGAATGGGATGATGCTTTGCCCTGAACATCCAGACAAAGATTTAGTCTTTGTTTAGAGAAACTTAGATTCTTAGTCTACAATAAGAAGCATCAGTAATCTATTTCCAAAGACACTAAGTAAACCTCATGAAGGCAGAAATATCTTGGCAAAATCTACAGGCATCATAGCTTTAAATAGATTGTGATTTGTAAAATAATGAAGACAAAGGAAAGACGAATTTTGTGTCCAAAAAGTAGGAGTGCTGGAGTGGTCACTAAAGGAAAACAGGAGTTTACACTAGGGTTTGTTTGTTTGTTTTGTTTGGTTAGGTTTTTTTAATTAAAAAAAAAAAAAAGGTGTGGGTTAAGATGAACAGATAAGAGCACATCTGGAAAAAAAACCAGGAACTATGAAATGTTGCCAAGTTCAAACTTGTAAGAGACTTCAGTGGTGGACTTTGTGAATTTTGTTGCAGTATTTCACCCATTTGCAATTAACCTGAATCTATGCATCACATTGTTTAAAAGCTGTAAACTTCTTTAGGTTACGCATCTAAATTCTCACATATTTAAATATGCAGAACACTGACAATGCATGATTTACATTACAAAAGTTTCTACCTGTTTCTGACAAGGAATTAGTTTTAAAAATTTTATTAGGTAGGTAATTACATAGAGATGTTTTATCATATTTCTTTTACTGATGTATTCAGTGTAGAGGCAGCTTGGTAGCATATGGTGTTTTATAAAATTCATAGTAAGCAGAGTTGAAATAACCTGAACACAGTAACATAGTCTTTGTGCTTTGAAGTCAAATGCAGATCAGATTTTGCTCTCTGTTAAATCTGATCTTTGGTACTATTTATAAATATGCAATATGCTTTTCTACATCAGTAGTATTAAAAATATTTTTTATTTGCACTTTTTCTTTTTTGCTACTGCATAGGTGAAATAATCACGGTTTAGATATACCCTGCAGCTTCATTCATCTGAAATTGAAATTGATGTCTAAAATTTATCTGTTGAAGGGTTCAACTTCAATTTTTTTTTAATCCATGTAATGGAATGAAGAACCACATTTGGGGAAACACCAAATGTCTGTTTTGCCTGTCTTTATCCAGGGCAGGAGGACAAAGGCATTGCGAATCCTAGTGGGGTGCATTTAAGGTTGAAACAAAGCTTGAGAAGAATCATTGCATCTATGTACTATTCTCTGAGCAGCTGCACTAAAAATATAGACATGGGAGTGATGTGGAATGAAATTCATGATTCTAGTGATCTTAAAGGTGTCAGGCTGAGATAAAGACTCCAAATCAGAAAAGAGGTACTGTTTTCTTACAGACCTGAACATTGTCTTTTCATACCATTTTGGTGCATGAAGTTCTGAAGTAAATTGCAGTCCCTAGAAAGAGAAGAAATAGGGGAAGGGTGCATTCACCATCCCTGTATGTGTTCAAAAAATGTGAATACAATTGAGACATGATTTAGCACTGGACATGGTGGGAGTACTGTGTTAATGGTTAGACTCAATGATCTTACAGGACTTTTCCAACCTTGATGAGTCTATGGTTGCCTGGCTTGCATGCTTTGGCTTGAATGCTTGAGTGATTTTCAAAACAGTTTCAGATTACATCACAACTTTGCCTGAAGTTGTCCACATTTGGATAGAAGGTGCTGCAGCTGACATGTACACCTATATAATTCAAACATATCTGATATCTTCCATTTACTGAAAATATATTGCTTTGTTTTATTTCAAAATATCTGATGCCTCTCAAAAAGCTATATTCTTCTCTTCTAAGGAAATTAATAATTTTTATCGCTACAATCGAAGAGTATTAAATTAATTCCACAAAGTTTGAGGAATTATCTAATGTACTTTGTGTCAGTTTTGCTCACTATCATTAAACACATTGTTCTACAATACACTCCACTCTAAAATGTTAAATTATCTTCATATATGTTCTTTCAACTTTTCAAATGTGATGCTTCAAAAATTCCAATTACAGCAGCAGATCAGAGCTGATGGAAATTTCTTTAGCCCATCATCAAAAATTCAATTTTTAGTTTAGAGACACTCCCATTAAAGGATTCTTCGCTTACATCCTTAGCAAAGACAATTTCCAGTGACAACACGGCTGATTTAGACTACCATGGAATGTTACA
Organism: Agelaius tricolor; assembly: GCF_023055355.1. Taxonomy (NCBI): domain Eukaryota; kingdom Metazoa; phylum Chordata; class Aves; order Passeriformes; family Icteridae; genus Agelaius; species Agelaius tricolor. Next base: position 5,829,738 of record NW_027269287.1, on the reverse strand, counting down.
ATTGTGCTAAAGTTTTCTCAAATTCTTATTGTTTCCACCACATTCATCTTTCTTTTTTATTCAACCACTCCAAAATGAGGCCTAAGTAAATGATTCAATACTGGTTCCTGGGTAGGATGGAATTTTGTATGTTGTTCCTATCCTGACAAACCTCCATTCACTTATGCTATTGCCACCCTTTGATTTATGTTTGTTTAGCTCATGACAACTGTCACAGCCACAGCTTATGACTCAACTAGGCTACATGGCACACACAGTGATCACAGCACCTGCAAATGTGCAAATACATCAAAGCTGCTAAAAATATTTCCCTGCCTTGAGTGGAGAATTTTTGACTTCCAAAGTCAGAAATTGAAATCAAGGGAAGTAAATATATCCCAATTTCTAATTACAACTGATAGTAATAAAGATCTTGTTGAGATTCAGACTAAGGTTTATGTCTACATGAGCATTGAATCCAAGCTTTTCCTCCATCTTCTCAATATTATCAAATTGTCCCTTTTTCCCCCTTTCTTTGAATGCATCAGAGACGCTCAGAAATAGCATTAAGACTGACCATAAACATAGTTGGTATCATTTCCACCTACCTTCTGTCCACCTCAGAGATTGTGGAGTCTATTAACCCAGTGTACTAACTCAGAAGGTATGGCTGGGTGTGCAGGGTCCTACATGCTTCAGAGGCTTGCCCAGCCATGCTTAAAGCAGTCTTTGCAGTCTTGCAATCTTCAAGGCTAACATGTATCTTCAAATGATCTGAGGACTGCTTTTAACACAAATTAGTCTGTGTCTCTATTCTGTTCAATGACGGCTTGGAAATACTAAATTCCAGAGAAGCTGCTTGTATATATTCCCTTCCAACACAGAGCTCAGCTCCCAGCAGTAACCTACAAATGCTTCCGGATCATGTTAGCACTTCAGCAAACTGCTTTCCACAGATGACTGTTTCAAGACTGATTCTTCTGCACTAGTGGCTTAGTGTGTTTCCTCTACTAGTGAGACAATGCAACACCTAATGCTTCTAACTCAAAATTCTCTCCTCCTGTTCAGACAGAAGGGTTTTCAGTGCTGAAATTCTACCATATTGATTTTTTTTTTTACGTTGAAGCATCCCTTGCAACTTTTGCACACTGCCACAAAGCTGTTGAATCAGTTTTTGTGCATCAGTGGGAAACAAAAAAAGACAGAATGCATACCAGAAGTTTTCAACAGTGACACCCACCAATGTGATTGCTTTTATCCAGTACACTGAAATACATCCATTATGGACTACAAGAGAACAAGTTTCTGAAAAGCAAATCCACACTCTTTAATTTGTATTAGTAAGGGGATTTTTTTCTTTTTGTAGAAACGTGGTGAGTCAACATTGTTATGGAGAAATTTCTTCCTGCAACAAATCAACAGTGATGAATTTTCTGTGGTTAGAAGTAACTAGTTCTAAATATAAACTCATAAGTATTCATGTCTCACTGAACTTAATATAGCTGTGTTCTTGCTGTTGTTACTGGACTTGATTTCTTGTTTCTTTCAACTTTTAGAAGTAATGAAAATATGCACACTCCAGATTAAGACTTGCATGAAAATGGCAAAAGGATTAGAACTCTGTCCTGTGATACATCTGCATTCTGTGCAAGACTGTGGGCTGTATTTATTTCATTTTTTCTTCATCACAAAAGAATTTTGAGAAATCAACTTTCTTTCGATAATTTTTCTTTTGCTCTGATTATTATTTTGTATTGCATTTGAAATCCTCACGTCAGCTTGATCTACTGCAGTAAAGAAGTGATGAAAATACATGTTCAAACTTAAAATCTTAATATCACTTTTAAATGCAATAACATTAAATAATAAATTTTTGGTCCATCAGCAATAGTCACAGTAACATAAAAAGGAGAAGTGCAAGCAGGGATGTCAATTCTCTGTCAGAGATATTTGGATTTGCATAAGTAAATGTACAGTATGTAGATTGCTTTGATATCACTTAGGAAATATTAAAAAAACCAAAAAAAACCAAACACAAACTCACCCCAAAACCAGCCTATACTTGATAGAAAATTATGTATTTATTAAAGATATTTTTGTACTTGAGTTCAGTGGAATCTAAACCTAGAACTTCACTGATGTGGATTGCACTCAGATTTACCAGCTGGTATGTTTGGGGAGGGGGGTGGGGGTGGGTTATAGAAACAGCTGGCAAATCAGCAGGAAAATTATGATTTTCAACAACTATTATTTTTTCACCTTTTTAATATACCTAAGTCACAATGCAAAGCAGGAAAAATTTATGAATAACTTAAATACTTGTATATTTCTAAGGATGGACACAATTTATATTGGCTTCAACAAATCTTACAGTTTTTAAATTCTTTGAGGTAGGATTGTCAGAATGGGTTCTTTTCATGATATACACTATTAGTTAATCTGATTGGTTAATTCTTGTGCTGGCTATCAGTAATATGCCACTCAGGAGTATCCAAGAGACCCTTCTTTTTCTTCTTCTTCCTAAACAAACTTAGTGAACAGATGAAAGATCAACAGCTACAATCTATGAATGTAGTGGTTTTGAACAGATTGTTCTATTAAAATACTCTCTATTGTAATTTTTTTCAAGATCTTCATCTACATCTTGGCAATCAGTGATATGTTAGGAATGATGATTTGTTTTCTCATCTGAATAGAAAATTTTTTTCAATTGTTAGCACTTTACTAATTTATCCCTATTGACACAGTACCTGAACTCCTGGTTTTCTCTGCCAACAGAGATAGCTGGCAGAGAAAAACAGGAGTATTAAAAGTATTAAAGCTTTTTAAAGTATTAAAACTTTTAAAGCATACAATAATTTATTATTATTGTATGCTTTAAAAGTTTTAATACTTAAGAAGAATATCTAAAGGTACACATTGAAATTATTTACCATTTGTAAAAATAAAACATTTCTATGTATAGCAGGCACAAAAAAAAATTTGGCTCTTGAAGTTAAATTAGAATGTATTTCTAAAGTTGCAGAGAAAATATTTCACCCCAATACCAAAAAGTATAGATGTTTTAAATCTAGAGGTATCTGTGATTTAAGCCAGAATTCTTCTCATGCCTAAATATTTTGACTTCTGCATCAGGGAAGTTTGAATTTAGTTAGGCAGAGCTGAGGCGCTAAGCTGATATCTGTTAAGTTTGACTGTAGACTCACAAAAATGCATTTTGCAGTTTAAGCTTCATGTCTGGTCAATCTACAAAGTGAAAAGGACCCACAAATACTGAGACTGATCCATCAAAGATGAGTGTCTGGAACCATCTCTAAAACACATGAAGAAATGTTTTCTTCAGTTTTTGATGGTTTAAGATTATTTTTCCATAGAAGTAGTTACAACAAAGGATGTTGGAGGAAAAAATCGAAGGAGAAAAGTGAAAGAATCACCTGCGGTCATTTCTATGTGGGAAAGGTTTTGCCTCTAGATGTATGTATAACTGATTAATATAATCTTGTTTGATGTAAGTGCAGTTTCAACATATTTCCCCAGTTTCAAAAGGGAGCATTCAGGCTCTCCATTTTCCTTCTTCTTCTGTACATAGTCTACTTTGCAATTAATTCAGTCACAAGCCCGGTGCTCTTCTCAGTGTGTGATGATTATTGATCCTGGCACATGGGATAAGGACTTACTGCAGCTTTTCTATCCCAAAATATTTTATGTGGGCATGTTACAAGTGGCTGAATGAGATTACTGCCGTTTGGGTTGTCATAATGGCTTATTGAAATGTTTTAAAATTCATTTTCCATGTACTGCTTTCTGACAAACTCATGTCACACGTTCAAAATGAAGAAATAAATAAAACACAAATGGTAATTAATAGCAAATTTTTAGTCAAATTAGCAGAATTTGGAAAAAACTGCTACTATTTTTTAAATAATCCTGTAGCTGGTCCCTGTAACTTTGATTGCATGTTTGACATTACACCATAATAGCATTTCAAGGGGCTTTTCTCAACATGCATTGAAATCTTGTTGCCATTTAAAACTAAATCCCAACAGAGTTCACTTGAAATTGGTTTACTTTGATAATGGCTTTATTAATGTGGTCTCAGTGGACTTGAAATGAGATTGTTTGACTATTGTAATGTGGTTTTCAGAGGCTTGCAGTAAAATAATTTACTCATGTAATGTGGTTTCCATTAACTTGCACTAAAATAATTTCCCTCTGGTAATCATGTTCTTATGGATATTCACTTAAACTATTCTGTCTTCAAAATGTTAAAAGGGCCATCCTTATGGTAAAGGACTCAGAGTATATTCGTATATATAGCTATTGCTAAATCTGCTGTGTCAGACAGGTCCACTGAAGCAAAGACAATATTTAGCACCACATTTTGCCTAGGTTCAACCACATTTTTCTTAACTGACATTTTTATTAACTGCTTCACAATTTCCCTCGTCTTTTTCCATACAACTTAATGAGGACATCTCTGAATCCATAAATCCCCATCTAAATTTTTTTTCATGTTTCAGTTGTTCCTGATTCTCAAGAAAAAGATACAAGGGACTTAGTAATAGCTATTTTTCCAGAAGAGGTGATTTCCAGGTCAACTGTTTGACACTCTAAGGCAATGCAGAGTTCTGGGTTGTTCGCAAATGGAACAAAATTACCATTGCTCTACAGGTTCATCTTCCGCTCACAGATAACAGCAGAGAACAGCCATGTTCTTTTTTATTAATAACGTACCCTGTGTTCCAAAACCCATAGGAGATAACTAGAAATGGGATATACTGTTATATTAGGTGTTGTCTCACACTGGGAAAATTCACACTGGAAATCTCAGACAGATATGTAATGATTTTACACCTTTCAGATTTGTACATAAAATATGAGTACTCATTTTCCCCTTCCCTCACTCCCAGATACTTTTCCTACCTGTCACACAGTCAATAAAATAAATATCTTTCAACAGTACTTTGGGAGTCTTTATCTTGTGAACGTTCATTTCCTGCTCAGTGCAGTGACTCTATTTCTGTCAAAATTAGAAGCCAAGTGAAATTATTCCCATCAATGCCAGATAACATTTGGGAGATTATGTTACTGTTCCACTCATTCTGTGGGTACAGGAGGGTTCAGGACTGTCAATCTGGCACATTAAATGAGTAACAAAATTCACACACCATTTAAAAATAAAAAAGTACTGTAATGTTTAACAGTGAACTAAGCTTTTCAAAGTAAGGCCAACACAGCTTAAATTTTAATTAAAATTGGGTTCAGCAGGATGTCTAGAATTCCAGTGATGCTGGGAACTTCTTATTCATCCCTGAATATTGTGGTTTGCAGTCCAATAGGATCCAAACCATCTGGAAAAAAATTGTATATTGTTCCAGATCATCCTATTTACATGTCTTTTGTTCAAGAGTGAGAAATAAAAGTCTAAGTCCTGAAATTAGTATTACCGACTCACTGTTACAATTAAGATATTGCCTCATGTTTAAAGAAAAGAGCTGCAAATACGACAGGCTTCTTGCAGAGGTTTTCCACAGGATGGTATTTCTATTATAGATTTCATCCAAATAAGCATCAGGTTACTGTGTAACTAGAAAAAGCTGATTCATTTACTTCTTTTTATTTGCATAAATCCATCACTAAAGAAAGGAGAAAAGGCTGAGTTTAGAAGCTGATAGTCTATGGAGAAAAATCTTCTTTGCTGTTAAGAAGAAAATCTTCTTTGCTGTTTCTATAAATCTCCATAAAGAAATGGAATATGGTGTCTAGATGTCTGAACTACTGATGGCAGTTTTAACGATTGTAATGTAAATTATACTGGACTCAGTTTTGATTGCAGTTAGAATATTTCCTTGTGATGGAAAGATGAAAAGGAGTAGGCAAGGCCTTCTTGGAATTAAATGCACAGAGAACTTATGTTTTGACAAATATGAAGTTCAATACCGGTTACAGTATTAAGTTAATGAATTATTTAAGTTGACATTTCTCTAATAAGTCAATATCACACTCACAACCAGTAGAGCATAATTTTGGGTGTGTAGATGAACACAGATTTCCTGTCCCTTTAGATCCCTATGATGGGAGAACATTTCAGTGATATTGCAGATCTGTCTAGAAGAAACTTAAGTGAGGACCTTAAAGGTTCATTACCATACCAAATAAATTAACAAAAGAGGGGGAGGAGTCTTATGCCTATGGCAGGGTGTGGAGGGGGGACTTGTGCTGTGATAAAGGATCCTCTTTCAAGTTTCTGATAATGCTGAATATCCTGGACTCCTGAGGATATATAACAGCACAGCAGACAAAGCTTGATGAAAGGTTGGGGATTACTAAGGGCAGGGAGCTTAAATGTTAGAGACGATTGTCTAGCTTTTAAGGCCAGAGCACATTAAGTAAGTTAATGTGGCGATCTAAGGAGACTGAGCATGCCCAGTAAGTGGTGTTAGATTGTTAAGGACTCAGAGCATGCTTTTCTGCGCAGCTCCTTATGCCTCATAATCCCTAAAGATGCCATTTTATGCCATCTGGCTTTTGTTGTTATTCCCAGTCAGCACTTCTAGATTGTTTTGTGGGTTTTTTCCACTATGAAACATATTTCCCTTTCATTTCAGAGATTTTTTTTTTTTTTTGCTCAAAGCTTATCCTGCATACTAATGAACCAAACCATATTTCAAATATTTTTTCTTATATTTTAGCTGTGTCCATAGATCTAATTATTTAGCACCATTAGTTTCCGTTTCCCCTTTTCCTTTCACTTTCTCAAATCACAGCTTCTACTGATGTCCAAGGATCACTGCCTCCAGAGGAATCTGTACATGTAACATATATCTCCCATGGCAAAAGAGTCCATAATTCTCCTCTTGTATTTTTTTCAGAATTCCTAGTTTTGTTTGCCCACCCATATCCATGAGTGCCTGTGGATGATGTGTCCTATCTGCTGGAGTCCAGCAATGATGGTGATCTGGTACAGAAGGAAGGAGGCATTTGGCTTCAGACACCTCTCTTGAGGTTGATGGTCAGTGGATATAGGAGAACACAAAATTGTAGATTCTATTTTGAGGCCTAAACCAAAATGCAGTGATGTTCTTGAAGCCACATAATTTCCATTTTACTCTGATTTTCATAATTTTGCTGTATACTAGCAAAACCCACAGCTCAAACTTGAGGCGTCTAGATGCTAAAAGAAGACACAAATTAAAATTCATCATAAATACTCTGCTGTTTCAAAGTACCCCATGTGTATTCCATATGTTATTTTGGGGTTTGTGTGTTTAAGCCAGGGACACAGGGAAAACCAGAATCTTATAGAGACTGTGCCTTTGGGTGTCAGTCATCATGTCGACATGATGTGTCGGTAATGCAATTGCTCATAAAAAGCATGATTACAAATAAAGCATTATTAAACATTATTCATTTACTTCTATGATTGGTTATTTTTCCCAGACATAAACAAAAAACACCACATATAAAATCAGAGAATACAAGTGGATGTGAAGTGGTTCTGTACCAAAAAGGAGATGAGTGCCAGAAAAAGATTTGGTTTTTCCCAGCATTAGTACTTGCCAGAGTGTACAGAGGGTGAAGAGGATGCTCAATGTGAATGTAGTACTGAGGTTCTCTGAACTGTTTTTTTTGGTTTTTTTTTTTTTTTAATTAATTGGAATCCAATAATTCAGGCAAAAGAATGCCATTTCTGAGTAAACTTACAAAATATATTTTATTTAAACTTATATATATAACAAGGGAGAAAGCCTCATTTATATATTCACCCCCTGCTCCCACTGAAGAGTGAAATTACATCCCTTTTTCCCCAGGCAAGAGGAATATGGGAGCATAGAATATTCTCTACCATCACCTGCAAGGCCTCAGTGGCAGAAACTGTAAGCAGACCATCAACACAATCTCTGACCGTCAACACGTACAGAGAAGGTGGATAGCAGATAGTTCCTGCAGGAAGTGGAAGACTTTGGCTGATGGTTATCAGAAAAGTCCTTGCTAACTCATGCTCAGTTTTGGATTCACAGCTATGAACTATCACCAACTCTTCCACTTTCCTTTCATTTCTATATATTCTTATTATCCGCCATTTTTTGGCCATCTAAATGTTGAAGTGGTACTTCTAGGAAACAGAATATTTCCCTGTCTTGACAGACAATGCCTAGGTCATAACATCATAGGATCATAGAATGGATTGGTTGGAAGGGACTCTAAAGATCATTTTATTCCAACCCCAGCCATCATAGGGATACCTTTTACTAGACCAGCTTGCTCAGAGCTCCACCCAGACTGATCTCCAACACTTCCAGAGATGGGGCACCCACAGCTTCTCTGGGCAACCAGCTCCAGTGCAATACTACTTACATATAATAAGAGATAATAGATATAGTCATGTGCTGTACTCTTCCATTTTGTTTTTCTGATAGGGAAAAGGTTTGTTGCTGGGGTTTTTGGCAGCCTTCCAAAATCAGAAATCTGGGTTGGTTTAAGAATTTCCATGATGCTGGAAAGCTTTGGCTGACATGCTTCTCAGAAATTGTGTAGCAACCCACATCTCAATGTGGGACAATTTGAAGATAAACTCCTTTACAACAGCTATTTCAGATGCATTAATCAGTTAGTGTATAGATCTGTACCATTCAAGAACAAGTAACCCAAATTTTGTGTATTACTCACATATCAAAATGCAAAAGTGGGTGATCTGCTGATCTGAAATTATTTTACAGAGCACAATTTTAATTATCTATAAACTTCAGAAAGATGTGAGTTCCTTGGCAACATTTTTGCAAATAGAAACAGAAATAAGGCCTAGATTTTCAACTCCAGTGGGACTCCAAACTAAGAACTCGAAAACTAAGGTCCTATATTCACATGTAGGTATCTGTTTTTTAAAAAAATTTCTTTTCAGTTTGCTGTGCACCTAGTATCTCACTTTGATTTGCATTCCAGAAAATCAAGGTCAAAACCAAGCCTGACTTTCTTTCATCTTTTGCGGACTATTTATTACAAGAGATGCACCATTGCCTCTTGAGGTGTTAGCCCTCTGTAGGACAAATTTTCATAATTTAAATCTGCTTTTTAGTCCTCTTGACATAATTTTGATATATATACACACACAGAGACATATATATATAAATATATCTATATATATATATATATATGTAGCTAATAAGCAATTACCTGTCAGTTACTTTGAAGTTGACTGCGCTCGGTGGAAACCACATCATTACAATATTTTGGAAGAGTTGCAATAAAAGCTGAAGAAAAAGTGGTTTGAATTTCTAAGTGCTACTGACCTTTGGTGTGTAGGTGAAACTTAATTTGCAGTTGCTGTCCTGCCTGGGCTCTCTCTGAGATGTGTTGGTGAGGAGGAAGTTTAGATGCATGTATTTTCAGTTACTGCCTGAGAGGAGGGAAAAGGAAGGAGAAGTTGTATGTAACACTTCAAGGCTTAAATTAATGTAAAATAAATCAAACCTGGGATGGTGTTTTAGAAGAGAAACCTGTCAGTAACAGAGAGGAGATGTTGGACCTGGAAACATATTTGTCTTTTTTAAATGCTCACTTTCAAGTATGTCTGGTTTCCAGCCCAGTTTGCATCAGAAGGGATCAATTTTTTTCCCCATTTTCCTGTTCTACTTTTGTGCTGGTATTGTCTGAATCCCAGAGTGAACAGTAATACATCATCCTGCTTCAACATCTGCTAGAGCCCCCTCTCTTTCTAATCTGCCCAGATCCCCAAAGCATTTCCCACCTGCTATAGCACCAAATGCTCATTATAGCACAGAGCTACACCCTTCACTGTCCTTTCCCCCTTACTCTCAAGGTTAACATGGCACAATGACTATTATGAAATGGGGGCTTTAATAATATAAAGGCAGCCCAAACTAAAGAAGGGGGAGGGGGTGAAGAAAGGGAGCTGGGAGGAATTGGGTAGCATGCCAGCTTTTGCTGGCAGCAAAGATCTGCAAGAAAGCTGTGGCCAACTTTCCAGTCGAAACATGACTCACTGCTCAGAGATGCACCCAAAATAAATAGCTTCCCTGTTCTGCTCCCAGCAGAAGCAGGAACCTCACCCTCCTGTGGTTTTATGTCTGGGTACTGTGGGGACCACTCCAAGCTGCTTGGTGGAGCAGCACAGATAAAAATGGCAATTTTAAAGGCTATAATGCCTCTGGGGTTTTGTTTACCTCTTGGCAAAGTGAAAATCATAAGGAATTAGAAGACTTTTCTCATTTCCCACCCCCCCATCCCCCACAAACAATCAACCTGTCTGTTCTGCTTGGATCATCAGATCCATTGCAAGTGTTGTACCTGGCACAGATGCATGTGGGTTGTGAGAGGAGATGAAAGTGAGCAGCAAGGCAGAGGGCCAGGCTCACATGCATTCCTATGAACAGGGCTTGATTCTGTGGTGCAAAATGACTGTTGTATTGGAGGATAGGGACTCAGCGTGAACGCTGCATTCCCTTGCTTTGCTTGTGTTCTGTCTTAAGATAACTTCAGTGATGTGGCATGTTGGAAGGTCTGGATAGTTTTGACCTTAAATAAATGAAGAGGAACCTTCTTTGGTGGTATCTTTTGGCCCTTGCATTCCAAGGAGTGAATTGGACTGCATCCTACCATAAGGATTTCAGATACAATTTGTGAAGTCTGAGGCGACTGCACATCTCTGCATTCATCTCTAAGGCACAATCTTAGCTTCCATTCGCATAATGCACATTATGCATTTCCATTTCTTAATAGATAACTCTACCGGCCTTCCCTCATTCTCTAAACCACATAGCATTGTATAACATGTCAAGCAGAGCAAGACTTTGGAAGCAGCACACACAGCACTGAGAAGCTGGGTTATGTTTTCTCATGTGCAGTGGCAGAAAGAGGGGCTTGGAAAGGATAGGAAGAAGAGGATGGCTTGTGTTAGTGATAGCTGTTGCTGTCATATGTTATTGCTGTCAGAGGGCAGCTTTCCTGGTCTCTGGGTAGATGGAAACATGCTATGTATCTTCTTTGCAACTGAGATTTTGAGTCCATGGTTCTTTTAACAAGCCACTGAAGGTAACAACTTGTTGGAATTAAGAACTTCATTTATTCACTTGCTTGCTCATTCAAACTGAACTGTTTCTTCCACAAATGACTTAAAAATCCATTTTTAGCTGGACCTTATGTAAGCAAAGCTGCACTGAATGCAAATACACAGAAAAAAAATCACACAGGAAGAGGGCAGAACACATTGAGTGAAATAGATTTTTTTCAAAGAAATGTCAACAACTTATGCTTTCAGCTTACTGCATTGAAATTCATCAAAAGTGGTATTATAGTTATCTGAAAACAGCACCTGAGCAGTGTTCTTCTAATGAAACTAAGAGCAGCCTAGCTACATACTTAGCTGAAAATATATTATCCAGCTAGAGCAGTTAAGCCTCTGAGTCTCATATCCAGATATCTAATGATAAGCTTTTAAATAAAAACTACGACAAAGAGAGCAAGAACAAATGAGGACTTGGCCCCAGACTGTAAAAGTGAAATACAGTCTTGATTATATTTCTGCTGATGCCAGCTGTGGTTGAGACCAAGGGCCCAAGATCATGGTATCTGTATTAGTCAAGTCATGACTGTGATTCAACTCCTCCTAGAGGAGGATGGACTTTTAATTCAGTATTTGTGTGGATGAAATTGTTTTGTGGGACATCTTACTTTAGAACAGGGACAGGATAAAGGACAAAAAGTACATATCTTCTCTCTCTCTTTATGCATTTATATAGACATATACATGAAGGTTAGAGCTTATGACTACAAGTCAAAAAGCAAAACAGGAGGGGGAAAAACCCCCAAAGCACTATTAAAAAAAACCTCACACAAATTGGTCTGATGACCGTTGTGGGTGGCTATGCTTCAGAGATCCCATAAACCCCCTTCAGCTGCATGAGGTTTTGGTGAAGTTGGGTGTGGGTGATGGCATATTTCCATATGTACTTCCTTTCAGTTAGAGTCTTCTGGTGAGACTTCCTTTATACTGCAAAGACCACCCTTTCCACTTTCCACCCACAGACTTGTTTCCTGGCGTGAGTAGGATGAGTGGATTGCAGTCGGCATTTTGTCACACCCTCAACACCTGCAAAAGATAAGACCATTGCATCAGGCATGATGGCACACACAGAGGACACTGATCATTGCTGACACTGACACTGATACATCATGAAGGTAAAAGCTACCAGTGCCTAACAAACAAAAGCTTGAAAACCCACTTTTCATAACAAGCAATGTGAGATGCTCAAATTGTAGGTGCATATGTTTATGTCAAGGTTTGCAGTAATTATTGAACATTTCAGCATGCATTAAAGTACAAAACAGAGAATGTTTAGAAAGAGCAAGCCCTGGAAAATAACTAGCTGGCATTTAAGCACATGTTTTTTCACACACCTGGATCAAAAAAATGAGGAAGATAAAAAATCCTACCCATTAATCACGTGAGAGGAACAAGAAAAGAGGAGGTAGAAAGTCAAAGCAACAACCTGGTAAAAGTCTGCCTGCCTTGCTGGCCTTACCACCTCAGAGGCTGACTCAGAGATGCAGATCTTGAATCCCTTCAATGCTGCAAGAATTTAGATATATTTCTGTAATATAGATATATTACAAAATTCGTAACTTTGTCTCTTTTCTAAAACAAACAAAAAACAAACAAATGTACTTTAAATAACATTAACAGTACAACAAAAATGAAACAGCTCAAGAAATGCAAAATTATGTTAATAGAAGACCTGACACTAAATGCCCTTTAATCACCATCTGGCCTCCTCCATCTATCAAAGCTAGGAGTTAAGGTTAGGGTCACCCTCCACTTTGAGAGTCTGGTTTTTAAACTTCCTTCTGTTTCTACCATATCTTCATGTCTCTGAAACATGTTGGGGCAAAGATTTGCCCCAAAACTGAAGGGTCCTTGGTGTGCAGACCACACCCTGAGTGACTGAGACACCCCAGTCCAATGGTATGTGCAGGTATACCAGTAAGTGCGTGCATCCATACCAATATGTGTGTGCACTTCCTTTTATTTCTGCAGGAACAGTATCAGCCCTTAAGTTTGAATTAGATCAATTGAGCCATGGGATCAGTACTCAGAAATCTCTCTGTACCTCTGGGAGATCATACTTTACATTTAATTACACATGCATGTACATGCATTCATCCAAGTGTCATAAAAAGCACAGTGTTTAAAATACTGAATGATTATCAAAAAAGGTGCTGGAATAATTTAGGCATCTTATGAACATTGAATTCAATCAATGCAGATATATATAGGCATGCTATGGAACTGACTTAATGTCACGGACACTTTTTTTCACGTTACTTCCACTTCACTTACTAAATCAGAGGAAGGATGCTTATTTAACAATGAGCCTCTTGATGTTTAGCTTATCCCTTAATCTATGTGTCCTTATGCTCCCTGACTTCCCACAATTCAGAATTGTGCTTTCTGCAATGCATACTTTCTAGCTGAGCTGTGCCACAATTGAAAAAAAGCTCCTACACATGGCAGTTGCCCGAAATTTGTTGTAGTGGTGCAGATTCTATCCCAGACTTACTCCTCCATCTCTGAGCTATCACAGTCCAGCGCCTTCCCACTTTCCTTTCCCAAATGCTTTTATTTCATCACCCAGTCAGTCACAATTTCCACTGCGGAAGCCCAACCGCTCTTCTTCTCACCACCATCTGGTCATACACTAAAGCAAAAGCTTCTAAAATTCCACTCCAAAAATCTTGCTATACTCTTATTACTTACTGGAAATATGAGCAGCCTCATTATCTGTCCTCACAGATCTTTATAATGTGCTAATTCTACCAAGTCTACTTTTAGACACAGAGCTAGAACCCTAAAAGAAACACTTTGCAGCCTTGTTCATTGCTCCTTTGGGACAACCTTACAGCATTTTCCCCAACTCTGTTGTAGTGGTTTTGGTTCACCAGTTTGAGATTTCCCAGCCAATGCACCAATTAGTGTGGTGGGTTCAGAGCTGGCCAATCACCAATGCACTCACTAGAACGTACTTACTTATTTCTTGCTGTGATATAGGATTAAGGGAAAGGCAAAGCAGGCTCACAATTTTAAAATGGTATAAAGAAAAATTTATTAACAGTAACTAAAAGAAAGAGTAAAAAGAATCAGAAAAAACCCTTCAGGACACACTCCCCCTACAACCTTTTCTTTCTCAATAACAATGTAAAGAAATAAAACCTAACATTTCAGTCAGTTTACCTCCTCTAGAACATTCTTTCTTCAGTTCACTTAAGGAGAGAAGTCCTTCTTGTTAATGTTATGGAGACTTCTCTACAATAAAACAGTTCTCTCATGGGTCTCAATTTCTTCAAGAATAGCAGCCACCTGGGGAAATCTGCAATTGTGAAATCCCTCCCATTTTCCACATGCTGTTCCCACAGCTGTGTTTATGGACTACGTCAACTTATGGGATACTGTTAAAGATGAGCTGTTCAAAGGCAAAGGTTCTCATAATCTATCTCTGAAATTATCTTCCTCTCTAGGAATAGAGGTCTTCAGGTCTTCTCTTCTTGCTGGCACAGGAACTTCATCATTCTTCTCACCTTCTCTATTCAAACTTCTCACAGGATCACAGCTACTTTAACATCTCTTTACTTTAGCTTGGAGGCCTTTGCTCGATATCTACAATTTTAACACTTTTATTTCCCCATACCTTCATGCGTTATAGGGAAAAAGGGTCTTTCTCTATAGCTTTACAAGAGGACTTCAGCCCCAAGATCAAGGCATCTCCTCATCCCTCCATCTAGGACTTGGTCACTGACCTTGGTGTCTTCATGTTGTTCCTTTACATTGCCTGCATTTTGTTCTTTTCTCTCACTTGTGGGAGGAATGAAGCACTGACAGAGTTTATATCTCGCCCACGGCCTGCAGGGGGTCACCTGGCTCCGGCCACGCTCAGCAGCTTGCTGCCGGAGCTGGGGCTGGGGGGCCCGATAGCTTCTCCTCCGCCTGCCCGGTGGCTGTGGAAAAATCTCAGTGGTGGTAGGTAGGATCTTGGCTCAGCTGGCCTGGCCCCGGGTTGCTCCTGGGGACCGGTGGACCCAGCTCGGCCTCAGGCTAGTGGCAGGGCAGGGCTTAGTAGCAGCAAGATGTTAGAAATCACAGCCATAGCCCAGCCTGGCCTCGAACCACAGCCTCTCCTCTCACTGCCCAGCAGCAGGAAGGGAGCCCGGGCCTGCGGCAGGGGCCCGGCCTTGCCCCTGTTGCCTCTTTGGCGACCCAATAAGAAAGCGAACGTTGCCAGGTTTCTTTCATCTTTAACATGTGTTTTTCACAGAGGCATTTAGAGCTTTCCAGTGGTTCAGATTGTCAATCACACAGATGCTTTGCATCACTTACATGAATGCCTCCCATGCAAAATCACCACATTCCACCTCATATCTGCAAAATACATGTCAAAAATTATTATCAAAACTACATTCCATATACAGCCTCTACATAAAACAATAAAAACTACTAAAATTACAACAGAAATTACACCATAATTACAACAGAAACTTTTCACAATCATTCTGCTTAATCTTATGTTGTAATATATACCTTGCCATTCATTTCTCGCAATAAATCCCTGTCTTACAGCATTCACCCATTGCCCGCATTCTCCACCCGAATGATGTGGTTGTTTCAGTTCGAAACTGAGCAGAAAAAAAAATTTTGTGTAGTGGTTTTCGTTCGCCAATTTGATATTTCCCAGCCAATGCACCCCTTAGTGTAGTGGGTGCAGTGCTGGCCAGTCACCAGTGCACTCACTAAAATATACTTGTCCTGGTGTGTCCTGGTGTAGGGCAAATTTGGGAGAAAACCTCCAAAGGGGTTTCCTCTAGAAAGCAAATTCACGGGGCCCCTCCCCCAACTGGTTCAGGAAAAAGATTTCGTTGGAGAAAAGTGGAAAAAACTGTTTATTTAACAGGCAAAGTATTCAACAGCTCAAAAATTGAACGTTATTAAACAATAAAACCTCTTGCTTCTCCAAAAGAGATGACAAACTCAGAAAGTCCCCTTTGTGGGATTTAGCTTGGCTCACCGGTCTGTTATCAGCCCCTCCTGTGCTGGAAATACCACAGCCCAGACCCTGCCCAGTGGGCCACAGGTGTGAGCTGCCAATGCTTTTCTGGGTGTTCAGTCCAGAACATGTTTAAACAGGTCCAAAGAAAAAGAAAAACCACCATCTAGGGAACTTCTCTGCCTCAGCTAGCTAAAAACTAACTAAAAGCAAAGGAGAGCTGTGTCCCACTGTCTGTCTATGCTGCAGACAGCACAGTCCAGGAGCAGGAATGTGGAGGAATGAGTGCAGTGTCTGAAAACAAACTGCACGCTTCTTCTCTCCCACCACCCCCCCCCCCCAACCGTCATTCTCAGAACCAGTCTTAAAGATGCAAAACTAATTTCTGGGCTAAACAGATGAATGGGGGTATGAGCATCATAAAGTCACCCTAAGACATCTGTAGATGGGGTATGTTCTCAAATGTTCAGGTAGAGTGTCAGTTGTATTGACATCAGTCCAGGTAATAACAGAACTGCCCATACAGGTAAGGCTTGCACTGTCCAAGCAAAGTTAAAGAAACATACTCTTTTTATTAAAAAAAACATATAATATTTATATTTTTCAGTTCTGTGGGATTTTTGTCAGACTCACAGCCAGGCGTTTTGGCACTCTGTTGTTGGAAATTTCCCAAACACATGTAAGAAAAACAAAGTCAGTTTAATACAATTATCAGCTTTTTCTCAGTCTGCGTTGAGTCTGTGTTTGTCTAATGTCCATGTAGATATTTTCTGCTTATTAAAGTCAATAAATCTGCTACTTTGACGATACAGGCACACTTCTTGTGACGCTACTGTATATTGCTCTCTAACACTCCATCTTGTCCACCGTGTTCAACAGCAGAGAGCAAATAAAATTGATAGCATACCAAACCATTTCAAAAGACATATTCTGAGGAAAAATCCAGGGGAGCTATGTGTCCTCCTATTTTCTACCACTATAAAGCATGTATCTAGGAACATTATTGGACTATCTTCTTAGGAAGAAATAGTCTCCTCACAAGCAGATTCAGCAGTACTTGCATATTCCTGACTTTGCAGAAGATTAATTTAGACTTCTTAGGTAGAGCATTTATTCTTGTAATTTTATGTTAGTTATTTAAAATTGTCAGTTCGCTGTTTATCTTTGGATTTGACAATGCCTTCATCTTTATTACTTCTTTCACCTGTAACTAAGTTGTCACTTAAATATGTAACACTTGTATATTTTATTTTACTGACTATGACAAATTGTTGTTTTACTTTGAGCACATCACTAATCTAACAACATTCACTTTTCTTGGAACATACCTCCTCACTCTTATGGGTGTCTGTGGTCCAAATAGGTTTCTTTCTCTTTGTATCCATGCTGGGAGAGCTAAGACATGCTAAGATTTGCTTCTGGATACAAGTCCTGTGGTATCAATAATGTAATGGAAATGACACAAATGGTCACTTTGCTTTCAAGTTTACTAAGATAAACAGGTTCTGTGTTGCATGCATGTAGAATGCATGTTCTCTGCATTCTAGCCCAGTTCCCATTTTTAACTAGAGAAGTACTTGGATATGTTGAAAACACAGAGAGATCAGCTTTTCAACTTTGGAGAGAATTATCCTGCTTTCTATTTAACATACTCTGTTAACATACTGTACTTCTCTCTGACTTATTTTTGCCCTCTCTTCCCCTCTGGCTTTCAGCTTGCCCTTTTCCTTCCTTTGATTTTGTTCTCAACCCTTTTTCCTTTCTCTTCCTTGTGAATGCAGACCTGGCTTTCCCCCCCTTCTTAGCTTAAGGCTTAAGTCTTTTCTTCCCTTTGGCACTTGGTTTAACCTTCTGTTTCTCTCCTTTTTTTTTATAATTGACTTTCGCTCCCTGACGTCGCACACATAATTCATTTTCTCCTGGAGGCGGTAGGAGTGGTGGGGTCGGGGTGTTCAAATACCTGCCTTTCTTGAAGAGAAGGGCCATCATCTCCTGTATCACTATGTCTGCCAGATACTCTCTGCAACTCTGGTAACAGACCTTCCTAGCCACGCTTTCTCACTGACCTGTCTTGCATCTTTATAAGCAGTTATAGAGCCTTGACTGCAGCATCTCCTCAGGAAGCACAAAGAGGGTATAGGTCTTTCCCTAGATGCTGATCCTCCCTCATACAGGTTATTTGTGCATTTTGGTCAAGCTTGTTAAGCATCCACTTTCTTTAACAATTGTATTGTTAAAGCCCTCCCGATATGTTAAGTCATCTCTATTTCACAGCCTGCAATATATACCTCAGGGTATTTACTCAAAACCTCTTCGTCCTACTAACAAACACAATGGCTGCCCACAAAAAAAGAAAAAAAAATATTTCTTGTATCCAAGGAAAGATGTAGCACTTCAGAGTGATTGTTGAAAATACTAAAGCCATTGCCCTTGAAAAATAGCATCTGTTCCTTTGCAAGTTTTTTTTTTTTTTTTAAAAACCATATTTCTATTATCTCCATGACCTAAGAGCAGCTTTCTCACTTTCCCTCTGCTGTTGAGGAGGTGGTTGACATCCTCACCTCCTCAATGTATCTGCATTTCTGTCTTCAAGTCCTGCCAGCTTGATGTTTCCATTTGGCACTGGTTGCTTCCATTTCAGAGGTCTCATCCCTAACCATCCATTCAATGCCCATCCTCTAGAGGAAGAGTACCTTGTCAGCTCTCTTCAGAGACTTGGGTCTCTCTAATCTATTTTAATTTAATTCTTGGTGGTGTAGCATAGGCAGCTATGGGTCTTCTCCGTGATTTTTAGAAGGGGAAGTAACTTACTGGGCTATACAGAAAGTTTCACTTGGTCTTTTCTCACTTCTTCCTTTTCTCTTCCGTCTCCCCTGCAATAGATTCACTCAGCTGAATTTGTGTCTTATTCAAAGCACATTGACATGAAGCTGAGAGGAATATTTATTAAGGACAATGTAATCCTCAATACAGTATGGTGTACATGATAAAGGAAGTCGAAATAATATAGAAAATCCAGATTTTATCAACGGCTCTGATTCTGACTTCTGACTCAATAGAAGTTGTGAATACCAATGTCCAGTAGAGAGCAATGGTCAGACATGGAGCAATGGTCAGACATGGAGCCATGGCTGTGTTGAAGAGAAGTTGCAGTTAAAAAGAAGGAAAAAAAAAAAGATAAAGAAAAAAAAGTCTGGCTGGAAATACAATGTACAAAGCAATGGAAAAACACACACTAGTCTGTGAGAACTAATGCTATGCAAATTAATTCAATTCAGCATTAACTTCATGCAGATCCATCTGCATAGCATGTTGCAGGATCTTTAGAGGTGCTGTAGCCATTCCAGATTGCTGAACAAGACCCCGCTACTTTAGAAATGTTGACCAAAGTCAGGATTTCAAAATTCTGGTGTTGCTGGTTTTGATGATGTCCTTGTGCTACTCCTGTTCCTGCAGTTGTGGAAGTTGCAGTGTCCTGCAAAGGTTCCAATTAGACTGTGTTTTCACTGAGCTTTTTCTGCATCTCTCCTGTAGATAGTTAATTTCTTGAGTTTAGTGTGTCTATAAAATTCTCTTTTACAGACACAAACTTCTTCCATGTGATTTTTGAGATCTGTGCCAAAATAGATTGTCAATGCAAACCTCAATCTATTATTCCCCTGAGTATATAAATTTTCACATGCAAATAAAGCTGCTTGTGTTCATTTAAAAATATACTTTATAATTATTTTTACTTTATTCCCCCCCCCCTCCCCAAAATAGAAAGCAATCAAAATGAAAGCAGCCAGTCAGGAAAATGTTTAATTGAGTGTAATAGCAATTCTTACCAGTTTCAGAATAGAGTCTGCACAAAATCTTTTGAAACACCATCACTTTTACCAGATAGATTGACAATTGTCTCAATCTTCATTCACCTTATGTGCATGGCTGTCAGCATCTGAGAAGTATCAGTTTAGTGCAGTGGGAAGTAAGCAAGGAATTAATGCCAGAATTTTCAAGCTTAGGGAAAAATATGAGAAATAATATCACTTTGCATAAATGTCATTCACTCTGCTGTGCTGCCTAAATTCAGTATCTAAATAAGAAAGTAAAAAAAAGCTCCGATCGCTCATGAGACACAGATGAGCTCCCTTTCACAAAGGAGCCAGGCAGGGAAGGTCAATGTTCAGATTACTTCCTACATGGTGAGGCTGCCCTAAGTTATGCTTGCCAGAACAGGATTTCTACTTACCTAGGCAGGCTGAATGAACAAAGAAAGACAGACAGAATGGTTCTTTACCATCACCTGCCTCCACAAACAAAGAAGCTCTAAAGTCATCTCAAAAGATTTGCTGCAACTCTGCAGTGGTGGACAGAAAAAAATGGACTATCACCTTCCTGCTCAACCAGGCTGCTTCCATGCAAGACGTGGCTCAACTTCAGCTGTCTCCCATGGTCAGACACCCAAAAGCCCCAAAAGAAAATCTAGCAACTCTGAAAAACTGCAGTCAGATTACAGGCAATATCAGCCCATTAGAAGGCATCTCATCTTCATGCTTTGGAGTCATGCCAAAGCACATCAAGGTCCCTAAAGGGAACCCCTCCCTCCCTTACCCAACTGTAAATCAAGTACAATTCCTCTGCTATGAACCTTTCTTGCAAAGTTACATGAGTCATGTCCCACTTGTCTATTCAGCTTAACGTAGTCCAGGTATCTCACATGAGTTTTGCATGAGGAGAATGCTGCCTCTGATGCATCAACAAGACTGACAGTAAACCCACAGGTCTCACTAAGGAAAAATGGCACAAAAATTAGCTGTGCAATTTCCAATGGAGAAAGTTTGTCAAGAATTTTTTATTGAGAGCAAAACTATCTACCAATGTGAGGCAACATATACAGACCCACATAAATGGGAAACTCTGAAAAGATGTGCTACATGCTGTTCCTTTCAAGACCTCTAAAATAACTTGGAAAATATCTTTAATTTTCAAAGGTAAGACAAACCAAATAGCTTAATGTATTTTCAGTATTGCATCCAAGCTAGATAAAATTATCATGTAAAACATAACATCAATGCTGACTTGTAAAGGCTTTTAACCGTTTGGTTTTTTTTAATAATGACAAATTGCTAACTACCACTGTAGATGCTTTAGCTAATATTACCAAAATGTAAGCTACTTTTAGGAACCTCCTCTTGTGAATTATGTCTCTTTTGGGATGGAAGAGAGAAAAAAAAAAGGAAAAAAAGATAAATATTTTGAAATTTGGATTCAAAGTTTCCTCATGTAAGCTGCATGCAAAACATGATACAAGAGCTGCAGAAAACTACCTGAATTAAATCCCAGTCATAGTGCACATCATATCTGAGATTTTGCATTCTTTTTCTGGGAGAAGGGTGGTGGAATTAAGTCATTGCATATCATGGAGGCTCTGAAGCTGTGATTCCTTGCACCTGATGGCATTAAAGCAATGGGAAAAAAGAGCCCTGGTGAGCTTGAAGGAAATTTGTAAAATTTGCTTTTTCTGTTGAATAAAATCTATACTCTTGACTTTTTATGGTCTTGTTTTCACCTTAACTTGGACAGAGGCCTCTCTTTAATAATTTTAACAACTGGATCATAAAACTTATTAAATTGAAAATAATTGAAAATATTCTTAATTTACATTTTGGGGTGCTCTAAAGCTTGGGATACCTTTATTTCTGAGTTACAACAAAGTCTGACAGAGATCAATTCTTTATGTTAAATTTAATACAACTCATTCTTAATTGGAGGTGTAATAAGACAAGTGCTGGAAGAACAAATATGTAACTATAGAAATACTGACTTTTGTCCTCTACCTCAAGTGAAATGCTTTCCAAAATGTGACTCCTCTCTGCACTTTGTCTCTTCTGGTCAGCTGCAGTTCACATAGATCTTCTCAGAGGTGTTGGTTACCCAGAGACGGTTCCAATTTATATCCACTGAAAGAGTGGAATGATGCATATTCCAGGTATCATCAAGTTAACAGTGTGAGAAAAAGAGAAAATGCGGTATTCATTACAGCTGGTATCTTTTTTATGAGGTACTCCATATAAATAAATATGGTGTTGAGCTCTCAAGCCTGAGGTCATGGCTGTTCCTGAACCAACGTGGTTTAGAGTATTTTAGCCTGTATTCATTACAAGGTACCAGTGTTCAGTTAAGAAACATTCTTGTGACGGAAGTGTGTGATTATGGCAAGACAGACTGACCACTGGGAAATTGCTGAGCTAACAGGGAGAGGAGCCAGGCTGAGCAAGGCCAGAGTCAAGTTTGCCGGCAGCCATCATACCAGGACACCTTGTAATGGCAGATCTGCAGCACTCTGTCTTGGAATGCTGCTCAAAGGGATGGTGTGTTTTCCTAAGGGAAAGAGATCTTGTGTTTTCAGGGACTATTTATGAATCCTCTGCAATCCTATTTTTTTAAATCTTTGGCAGGCCTGTGTGGGGTGTCAGTGTGTGTAAATTGTCCTTTCTATCTTTCCACATCTCTGGGCTATTTCTTTTTCTTTCCATCTCTCTGCCTTTTTTTTTTTTTTTTTTTTACTCCACAGTAGATGTTTGAAAGCCTAACCACAATGTAAAACAAATAAAAATATGAAAAATCAAGTTCATATATTAATGGCCAACCAACTGCACTCTGAAAATCCTTTTCAGAGTGACCATTTTGTGAGGCAGATAGAAGCCAGATACCTTTAAAATAGTGACATTTTGGTCACAGTACACAGCCTGTTTGTCTATGGAGGGTTTTTTGTGCATCAGAAATGTTTTTCAGCCCCTTGTGAACATTATTCTCTGCACACAAATGCTCCCTTCCCGCTTCTCCCACTCCAGTTTCAAGCAGCCCATTTATTCAGGTTGAAAAAGGAGAGTACAAGAGTTGTTAAATAGGAAAAGCTTTTAGAGAGGATGTCAGATGATAACCATGACAGCATAAGGAGCAATAATGAAGAAAAAAGTCCAGGCCCTGGCAACCCAAGCTTCATCTCTCAAACCTGAAAATACATAAACTGAAGTGGACAGTGCTCTTCTGCAGGTACTTGGCCCCGAGACATTTATAGAGACATAGAGGCCTGTCTTTACACCAAAGTCTTGCAGTAGCAAAAAGTACTGTAGGTTGACTACAGGAAGCTTTGTAGAGATACAGAAGAGATACAAAGATTTCTCTGAAACTTTAGGCAAAATTCTTCTCCTAATTTGCTGTTCACATAGTAAATAAAGTATTTTATACACAATGCAGAAGTGCAAAATGGAGTAAAACCTGGCATATTTGTTTAAAAATTGTTTCTTCAAATAATAGGAAACTCCCCCCTATCCCTCCCCTGCATCATTCCAAGTGTTCTGTTATAAAAATTGGGCTGCAGTAAGAGCCATATTTAATCTGACCACAAACTTCTTGTCCCCTATCCTTCTAGGGTGGTGTTTTCCTCAGCCCAATTATATTTTTAAAACACTTTTTTATAAACTTCCTTCATGGTATTAAACCAGTTCCTCCCTTGCTTAGATGACTCTCTTGAGCTTACCATCACCACATTTTGATGTTTTCTGAGTATAGTTAAAGCAGCTACTGATAACAAAATATGTAAAAGAGAATGAAAATGCTAAGGACAAGGCCATTATAAAAGCCTAATTCTCCATACCTCTAAGAAATCTGGCAAAATAATCTGTCTGAACAAGAATAGTGCAGTAATAGGGACTTCCTGCTTACTGACTCACCTCAAGATGTGTTGCCTCTAATAAGACTATTACCTTACTTTGGGCTTGGTTTTGCATATGTAAATAAAACACACTACCTGAATATGCATTTTTGAGGCCCATATTGGTGTGGCATTTTGTGAGACAACTGTAGGACACTGGAATTGATAGTGTCCCAACTGTGCTACTGCCATCTGGAAGATCTGGGGGAAGTCAAGGTCAAAAATAAATAACTTTATGGACCCATTTGAAATCTACCAAGGGAAGCTGGCTTCACAGAGCTTCATTCATAAAGCTTGGAGAACAACACAAGGCTGTTAACAAAAGCAAGTTTTAGAAAGCTTTAAAAGCAAGCTTTTAGCAAGCTTAGACTATTGAACTAGGGTTGTGTAAAATTCATACTGAATTTGATACATGTAAATTTATTCTTCATTTTCAGTGCACAGAGGGCTAAACACCCCACAAATGCAATTGAAACATCCTCATGTCACCTATTGTCACCCACGTCTTTAGTCTTCTTAGCATCCTCTTCAGAAATCTCCTCTGCCAAAGCAGGTCCTCTGTCCTCCCCCACAAAGTTCTTCTTTTCATCTTCTTTTCCCCTTATGCTCTCCATGTATCAAAGAGTGTCTTCTGCTACCCAGTTAAAGGCTTTACAATCAGAAGATTTTCAGAATCCCAAAGTTTGCTGAGGCACAGTTCTTGAAAAAGCTTTAGTTATTTTACTTTTATCCAAATTAACCAACTTTA
Source organism: Agelaius tricolor (assembly GCF_023055355.1). Classification (NCBI taxonomy): domain Eukaryota; kingdom Metazoa; phylum Chordata; class Aves; order Passeriformes; family Icteridae; genus Agelaius; species Agelaius tricolor. Next base: position 5,805,260 of record NW_027269287.1, on the reverse strand, counting down.
AAGGGTACTTTATTATGTGTTTCGGTACTTAAGTGATCCAGGTTTTGGTGCATAGCTCCTAAATGGCATTAACAGCACCTAGACAACTAATTCTTATTTTTACATTGCAGGGGTACATAGAGGTAATCCCAATGGACTACAAAGACTCCTCCAATTCATAACAATTACCATCTTATTCTGAAATTTCTAAGTTAGATTTTTTTTAATGCTGCTGCCATGAAAACTATTCTGAGCTTTATTTTAAATAGGAAGTTTTTTAATAGTGGAATTCTTAGTTATTTAAATTGGAAGTCACAATCTCTATTTTTCACAACAGATGCTCTGTGAATTGTATGAACTTGTGAAATTTCAGAGCTTCTCTGAAGAATTCAGAAGCACAGTTAAAACTTGTAAAGTTTAACGTGATAAAAGTGAAAATATCCCTGGGTCCTGACAGCTATTTTTTCTAAACTTTACTTATGTAAAAAATGCCAGGCATTTCTTTTTCCAAGCACTTTAAAAGCTATGAGGTTTTGTTAGTAGGGTAAACATAAGCCATTTATGTTATATAAAGAATGTAACCTAAAGATGGCACTTTAAAGCCCTGCACAAAACAAAAAGTTCAATAAAAATTAGAATTACCTGCACAAGGACATTGCCATTGATAAAAGTCCTTTAGGAACAACGGTTTATAATGCAAGGATCCCAATAGCTGCTGCTGTGAACAGGTAAGATGTGATATGTTTTGTGTACAGCTACTTCCTCTCCTAACATGTTCTCTGCACTGAAAATCATCCCTTGCCTGACCACAATTCAGTTGGCTTGGAGCGTTTTCTTAATGAAACAACAGCATGTAGTTTTGTGTTCACTCTGCATCATTTTTGTAGTATGTTGCTTCTGAATTTTTCTGCTCCTAACACTGTAGTCTGCTTCTCTAGGGAAGAGATCTGAAGTCTTTTCTTTGCCTTCAGCCCCAGAAGCGATTACAAAAGCCAGTTCTCCCTGTAGGATGTCAGAGTGAGATGGAAAGTGGGTGTAAGAACAGCCATAGTGAGGAAGAAATGGAGTGTAGGAGTCATGTGGGACTGCTGTTTTCCTAAAACTTCCCTGAAGTGATAAATGAGGCTGTGCAATACTTGTTTTCAAGTGTTGTGTTGTTACCTTTTACACCCAAGTTGTTCCATGAACCCTTACTGGACCCCTTTATTTATAAGTTATTTATATAATTATTTTTTTCCAGTGGGCTTTACTCCCTTCTCTCTGCTGTCTGAATTCCCCTGTCTGCAGGATTACTTTCTACTTGCTGCAGTAAATAAAGGAGCAAATAACTGCTGCCACTGCCATGCACACAGCTGCCACAGTGACAAATACAAGAAGGACCACGTCTCCTGTTACAGCAAGCCATACAAGGGATGCACTCAAACAAATACTTTGATTGTCAGATTCTCAGATGTGTCATATACTCTCTGGAGTATATGACACATACTCTGGAGAAACTCTCTGGAGTTTCTTTGGAGCTGTTACAACAGCTGTTTGTAAACACTGTGAATCTAGCATTAGGACTAAAGAAAGGAAATATTTTTTTCACTTCTAGCTTTCTGAACTATCCTTTAAAATGTTGCAAATACACTGGCATCTATACTGTTGTTCTAAATAGCTACCAGTATTGGTTTTCAGCTGCACGGGCCAGTGGCAGGCTTGGGCTCTGTCCCAAAGTCCTCTTGTGTCTGGTGACTCATCAGCGAGTCTGAGAATGTGCATCAGGCTGTGGCTCCAGCAGGAAAACCCAGCTAGCAGCTAGAAAAGCACTTGTGAGTTGGAGGATATTTGATCATATCCAGTCTGATGCTAAAAACAAAATTTAAAAGTGTATTGCTAAAATTGGTGAGCAGCATTCCACAGGGGTATGCTAGGCAATGAAAGATGGGCCTCCGCTGATTCACAGAGGATTACTTGGTAAAGCATAAGCATGTAAAAGGGCTCAAATGATATAATTTAAAAATTTTGTTATCAGTAGCTTTGTAGGTGTGTATAAAATAACTCACAGGCCTGTGATAGCTGTTCTGCAGGCTGCAGGCTTCCCCCTCGCCTTCCCAGGCAACAAAAACTATGCAAAGGTGGAAAACAAAATCTCATGGGATTGACTGAAAAATGTTCTTCTCCCACTCAGTAAATAAGAGTGTGCAGGTAGGAGCCAAAAATGCCACCTTTTGCTTGTTCCAGATACACTTTGACTCATGTAAAATTTTATTGATGTTTAACTCATACATCAGAGCTAGACTCAACTTAAAAGACAGTCTTTTCTCTGGGTTTGTGCTTGAATGAAAACTCACCAATCCTAGCCCCTTTAGTGCTATAATGTTTAGTAGGATTTTTCTCAGAGGCATGTCAAGAATAAGGTTAAAATTCCTGTCCAATCTAACCAAATAAAAATCTGAAGCTATAAGAAGGAAGGCCAGCTTCCATCATAACATTTTTTTGTCCCAATGAAGTAAAAAGACCTCAGCTTAATATTGTAATTTGAAAACCTTCCTTTGGTAATATTTTCCTTGACCAACTACTGATATAGAAAAACTACTTCTCCAGCTACAAGGTAATGTGTTTCAGTGTGGGAAATCTGAAAACAAGCATTAAAATATGCTATTACATAGGTACCTAAATAAACAATTTTTAGGGAAAAAGTTAAGAAGAAATATAGGGGTTGACATTTCCAAAATATATCATCATAACAGATATAGTAGTTTCTGCCAAATACATTGAATATGAGCTTATAAAATTTCCTCAAGTGTTCTGCATAAGTCCACACAGCACTAGACCAACATCAGAAACAGGGACAGAATCTGAGAGCCTTAGTTCACAGGACTGATTTTAGAACATGTTTCATTTACAAAGGAAATATTGTTAACAGTTGTCTGTAGCAAATAACTAGAAAGGTAAAGAAAATTATGATTGGTTGGTGAACATGGTTCCATTTGGTTTACCATGACATCTTTGGGATGAATAAACCTGAAGGAGTTTTGATCTCTCTGGCAAATACCCCTTGGAGATACAGTTTGCTCTTTGGCAAATTTAGAGATGTTATGGATTCTAATGTAAAAGCTTGTGGAAAATGAGGAACACAGATTTGATCAGAATAATCACTGGAAGGAAAAAAAGATCTATACTCAAAGGCAAGGTGTTTTATGCTTGCTAGTATTTTGCTTGTCTCCAGTATGTCACACTTTAACAGAATCCACTGAGAAAGGAAGTGCTGATCTACAAAGGAGTAATATTATTACCTGCATAGCATCCAGCTATCCCTTTTTCACCAATGTGTAAGGCAGATGCTTGTCGCAGAGCATATCAGTCAAGATTCCCCTACTTTCTCTCTGTATTAATTCTCTTGTCAGGGCCCTAAAAATCAACCAGTTATCTCCATGCTTGCCCATAAAGCAAAACATCTCTCTTGTTCTTAGCAGCATCAGTAGGGGTTTCACTCTTAACAGTGGGAGCACTCCATCAGCAAGAGGAGAAAGACCTGATAAATCTAAAATTGTATGAAGCATGGACTCAGTTACGATCATTATTTTTGTGTAAGTCTATATTTTCTAATATACAATTGCTACAAATATATAATAATTTAGGCTTATGCACCGCACTGGTCCCAAAGTAATATTAAAGTTAGACATACAGAGATTGGGAATCTACATATACTACTTAAGCTCAACAGAACCCACCTACAGTAAATACTCTGTCTTCATTGATTTTTATAAGCAGCTAAACTAATACACTTCAAGGCTGCCATTATTGGCCAAATAAGATCTTTATTGAAAATATAGGACTACTGACTTTTCACTGTGCCTTAATAGCACTGCAAATTCTATTGTTGATTCTTTTTTTAACATTATGAAAACCATCATATTGCCCTTGATGACCTAAGAAAAAAAGAAATAAAAATGATAGGAAATACTGTTAATATGTTAATATGACAGGAAATACTGGAAATACTGTTAATACTGTTAATACTGTTAAAATACCTAACTTGACAGTAGACCATTCTATTTTTAAGTACAATTGGATTCTTCTGAGAAAGATTTGTAAGGAACTAACTTGACTACAATAATAATTTACATACATCCTTTCTTTTTTCAACATATTTACTTTTATGTTTTTGTGTTTTTTTTTTTTTTTTTAATTCAGGACACACCATGCAACAAGTCAACTGATTAGAAACATTTACTGGAGTAAAAATTACAAAAATGAATTTTTAATTTGGACCACAGCCTGGTCCCAGCACAAGATATGCTTTGCCATCTTGTTTTCTCTTGTCCTGATGCTTCATGGATTAAATCCTGGTGTTGCATTAGAGATCCAAGTCTTCTCCAAATCTTTACGCTGTGTTGCTGAGATGGCAACAGCAATCTGTGATTAGGACATTTTATGTTTAATACTACTCTTCTATGGAATACTAGGCTGGGCATGATGTGATGTCATTCTCAAAGTCAAATTGGTAGCCATGTTTAGCTGCCAGGATGCTGCCTGGTCACTCATGCATGCTCCTATCTGAGAGTCCCATAAATTTCATATGTAGATGCAGTCTGTAAGATGGTGAGATCTACAAATCCTGAAACAATTTCATCCACATTTTCAAGCTGCACTACCCCTCACAGGTCATGAAGACACCCACACCAGCTTCCCTGTGTTAAATTCTCCAAACAGTTGAGACAGTCCCTCCATCTGCCAAGACAGGGTCCACATAAAAAAAAGGCATGTTGAGCATTTAGAAAATGCAGACACTGCTCCTAATCTCTAGCCAAATGCAGACATCTTGGTGAAATTGGAGGAATGAATTGAAGACCACATGAATATGGTTTGGTGGACATTTAAAAACTTAAGACTGGTTCTGAGGAATTATTTTCAAAACTAGTATAACAAAGTTTGGGGTATATGCACACACACACACACACACATATAAATATATATATATAAATTTATATGGGAAGTTATTTCAAATATTTGCATTGCAATTTTTGTCATTAGGATTTCCAGCAAGTTGGATATCTAGTCTATGTATATTATTTGTTAAAAAGCTCCAATTCAACCAAATGACTTATGACCATCAGAAGACTTTTAAAAATGCAGTTGATCTTTTATGTTTAGTGAATCTTATATTTTTCCAGATTGCCTAGTGATCTTGCAAAACTTCATTTGATGATACAATTAGCTGTAAATTTAAAAACTGGTCCCTAAGCATACCGCAAAATTGCATTAACACTTTGCTTTATCAGTTGAAAAAAATGTTAACTCCATCTTTTTATCCCATTGCTATTTTCCTTCTTTGAGTTGTAAATCTCAATTTGTTCTGATTTTTAAAATTTTTAACTTCTTTTGAGTGACAGTAAATTCCTCTGCTGAAGAGTAAACTTTCTTTTTTTGCTATATTATGAGAGGATTGAATTGAAGCTGATTATGAACATATTTCATAAACCCATGATAATTTGATCTTTTTTCTTTCCTTTTAAAGTTGACAGTAGTTTAGCCTTGATGGTGCCAGGTAGTGATCCAATATTACATAGACTTCCTATAGCAATAACATTTGGCAGATGCACTTCCTGATGAGAGGAAACTATTCGTTTTTTAGCCACATTTTTTGATAGAACCATAAATATAGAAAGCCTTTCTGCTAGAATTCTTAAAAAGTAATACACAGTATAATGAACCCTATTTTCTATGTTTACTGAATTTTGTAGTTGTGAAGTGGAAAGAAAGAAAGGAATGAAAAATACCAAGAACATATATATTCTTCATGTAACACTTATTTGAAGCTTGAAGAGTACAAGATATTCTGCTGTATACTTTACTCTTCATTAATTTTAAATGGATTTGTTTCTCCCTTTATTCTCTTATAGAAAACATTAATTTATCTTGGTGTCTGAAATTTGCTTCTTGCAGTCACAAATATCAAATTGGGCCTTCCTGGAATTTCACTGGCATTACTCGAGTTTCCCTAGATCTGAATATAGTTCTCTATCACAGTCCACTTATGCATGATCCCTCCTTGCTGGACCCAGGGTAGCCTTAGCTGTTCTCATAGCACACCAGAAATATACATCAACAGTCATATTGCTGGTGGAAGGAAAAAAAAAAACCAAACCAAAGGAAAAGTTCTAGTGCACAATACAGAGGGAAGGGAAATCAATGAGCTAAAGTGAGAGTGAGATAAATGCTAACTCTTATGGAAGATCATTGGATTATTTAATATTTGGGGGTTTATTCTGTCTGTCATACAAAGTGGCAAATTCTATTTCCTCTTGTAAGCTGAAGGGAACTTGAAGATTGCGGTGATGCCAAAACAAAGGTGAGCTGACAGAGCCCTTGTCATGAATAGTACTATTTTCACATAGACGTACCTTAAAAGAAGTGTGGCCAGCAGGTTAATTGCAGAGTACTGTCTGGTTTGGTCCCAACTTCAAAAAGACTGTGGAGAAACTATAGTGCTCAAGTGCAACGACTCTAAAGGAGTCATCGTGCATGAGGAAAAACTAGGGAGTCTGAGTTTGGTCTGGGAAAGAAGACGCAAATGGACAGTATAACAACTGCCAGGGAATATGTAAAGAGTAATAACAAGGACCCCACAGCCAAACTCTTCTAGGTATTGCAAGGCTATATAAGATAGTGCAATGGCCACAGGTGATGAGTCAGAGGCTTCATATTGGACATCAGGAAAACTTCTTCACCAGAAGGCAAGTGCAGGTTACCTGTGACCCAGACAGGCTGAGGAAATCTTGTCTTCAGAGGTTTTCAAAACTCAGCTAGGCAAATCTATCACTGACCTGATCTTGTTAGCAATATTCCCCTTTCAAATGGAAGGCCTGGTGAGTGAGAAGTTTCATATAACTAGCATTTCTATGACTCTATTTGTCTAAGAAAGTAATAAAAAAAAAACCCAATGATTAATAGACTAATTTAATGTATTATCTCATTGAAGAGTCCCTTGGATTTATTCCTAGGTGCTAGTTAAGATGTAAACAAACCAGTATGATCTGAAGCTGTAGTTTGTAATCTCTATTAATCAGAAAAAATTATGTTCTGGATTTAGCACACTTTCCACTGAAAATGTTTTGCTATTAATTGTTTTGCTAGTTTTCAGATGCTTTGGAAGAGGAAGTCATTTATCCTCTATGGGATTTCAAGCATGGAGTACAGCACAATATGCCATGTTTTGCTTCAGACGGTCACTCAGTAAGGGCCATGCAAGTGGAGTAAGCAAAAAATACAGTAGGACTTGCTTTTTCCCAGCATGTCCTTCCAGTTATTCAGGTCTATTTTTTCAGGCATCTTTTTTTCAGATCTAATTCCTTCTTTCATAACTATTTTATACCCATTCAGAAATGGATTTCATAAAGAGACTTTGTAGAAAGAAGTTAGATTTATTTGGTACAGAAATAAACAGGGAAAGTCACAGACTAGGGTCGCAAACATCCTATTTCCTCTTTCATGCATCAGTTCTGTCTCCATTAAAAGCAGCGACCTATTCTGAGAAAAGCCCCATAGATGATAATTGAGGGTAAATATACATTTTTGTGTTTGTCACAATAAGACATGGAATAGTACTCAGGAACTGCACTACATGGAAATAGTTAGGGAAGCATCATAGAGAGCTGTCATGGTTTAATGCAGTCTGGTTTTCAGTTAGGGGGGGTGGTTCGGGGGGGGGGGGGGGAACGGGGACGGGGGACGGACACCTAGTAGAGCCAATCAGCTGTCTAGGTTTGAAGAATGACACCCATTTAAAAGAGTTGAACACGTCTCCCTGGAAAAGCACATTTAACAGGGAACAAAGCTGAGGAAAGCTCTCTTGGCGTCTGGCTTTTGAAGAGGTAACTGGCCAACCTGGCCCCACACAGCTGTGCAGCCAGGTCAGTCTGCACTGGACGGTGCTGTGGTGCTGGCCCTTCCCCATAGAGCCCACCAGGCCCCATCCTGGCGAGGTGGCTGGGCCATGCCACTGGGGGCCATTCCAATACCAGGAGCAACCATGTGGCGAGGATTAGTACAGTGCAGCTGAGGCAGCACCACGTGGCCGGGTCCACGCCTCACAGCCAGGGCAGTGCCACACGGCTGAGTGACACCACACAGCTGCAGCAATTTTGGCATGGCTTGCAAATGAACTTAGTTTACTCCAGGACCAGTGCTGGGAGTGGCCCCATGGTCAGGGGTGAGGGCAGCCCTGAGGCCAAAAGCAGCTGGGGCTAGGAGTGGCTTCCACCATCCTGGGCCAGGAGCAGCCACATGGCCAGGACTGCACAGCTGAAATTAGGGTGACCACGGCGGCACGGTGTGGCTGCAGCTATCTTGTCATGAATCACAATGGACTTTGTTTACTTAACCGCTTTAGCCAGATATGCTGTGGACAGAAGCACATAAGCAGCAGCAGCAGGTTTTTTTCTTTCTTCAGGTGCCCCGTATGAAAGAATGGCCCAGGAGTGTCGCTGGAAGCCAGTGTGTCTCTCATGGTGCCAGCAGGGACTACGTGATCAGCAACAAGAGACGCAGCGATTCCTTGATTGTGGAGCCTGGACAAGATTGTGGAGCCTGCAGAACTCTATAAAACTGTTTGAATTGATAAAGCTTGAGAACAAATGATCCTACAAACACTACTTCTCTCCCGAGTCAGAAAAAGGAAAGGGTGAAGACACGTAGAGAAAACAATGTGGACACTGAGGCCAGTAAAGAAGTCAGATTCTAGATGGGAGGGGATTGAAGAAATGCCTTAGTCTTGAAATTCTTTTGTAAGGCTATGATGGAGATACATTTTTGATCTATCAGACTTCACTTTTTCCCTGTAATTCATGATGTGCATGGGAGAATGCAGCATTCACCCACACCCTATGAGAAAGGGGCACTCGTGCTGAACTGTGTAGATGTTGAAAAGCTGTAATCCAATGATTACAGAGTCAGAGAGAGGTGAGAAGCTTTGCCCTAGGGGTAGAAGAAGAAAAACCTCTGTTCCCAGAAATAAAAGAAGACAACTTGTTTTTGTGATGGAACAACTCATCCTTAAAGTAATAACCATAAGTTAACATGGCCCATGAAAGCAGCTGTTGGAAAGCTTCAAGGCATGAGAGGGACTTTTCACACTGTCAACAGATTTTCCTTTCCCAGACAGCTGATTCACTGTGACATTGAAGCCACAAGAGAACTGTTTCTTGTGGATAAGTCTCTATGGCATAGTGAGAGAGGCTCCTATCCCTAGGTGGACTGAAAAAAGATTATTTTAGGGGGGGTAAACTGACTCAAAGTTCTAGGTTTTAACTCTCTTGTCAGTGGGAAGGGAGGGTGTGGGGCGATAAGGTTTACTCTGATTTTTCTATCATTTTTCTGTTAATAAAGTTTTCTTTGTACCCTTTAAGTTTTGAGCCTGTCTTGCCCTCCTCCTCCTCCTATTCTGTATTTTACAGTAGGAAATTAGTAAATTATTTCTAGTGGGTGCATAGGAATTTGGCCAGCATTAGATCCACTCACTACAAGACCAATGCAGGGAGAGATCTCCTACCCTAGAGAAGAAAATATTTATGAAATGTTTCAATGAAATGTTTCAGCTCCAGAGCTGCTTTTTAACAGTTTTCTCTATAAATAGCATCACGAACAACATCTGAAAAAATTCCTTCTTATGGTACCTCTAGAAAGTGTTTGCCAGTGACCGGGTGGTAGAGTGTAGAGACTGCAATAGCACAGTAAAAGTGCCCAGACAGCTTACTCTATCATATTGGCATGATGTGGCATGATAGATGAAAAATATGAAGTATGATGGACACCAAAACATCAAATGTAAGCTCAACTATTCTCATTTCAATGGCAACTGAGTGAGCGTTCTTGCTTGCAAACACTTCCCAAGAACCATTTCATGGCCAAGATCATAACCGCAACAAATGCCTATATCGGCTAGAAAGATATGACCTCTCTTATTTTCATAGAAAAAAAAAAAAAAAACAAGTAAAAAAAGGAAAGAAAAATCTTGGAAAATGGCCTTCCCCCTTTTTGGAAAAAAAGGCTTTTTTCAAAGTCTTCATTCATCATCATGGAGCATGTTAGTTTTGCTGCCCTTAACTGAATTTCTAGCATTTGACAGAAGTGCTCAAAGGCTAGTTCTTTATTCTGTTAAAGTGTTGACTCAAACTTTTATCTGCTTTTTGCCAGTTTACAAATATGGAAAAGTAGGGAACAATCAAATGAAAAAGCTTAAAAACTTTTAAAGGAGTCAAAATATTATTAAACTTAAATATATATGAATTATATGAAACTACCATATTTGTGCACACAACAAGTGTTATAATTACATGAATCTCGTATCTTTTGTTCAGAACCGAAGTGGTTTGGGGTTTGAATCTGGTGTTTTGCTAGTGCCACTGTAAAACTGCTTCAAGATACATCCACATACATGCAGATAACGATAATCTGCAACATGCTTTTCCATTTTTACCTTTGTTTTTTAGATCTCTGAAAGTCATATCTATGGTTTTATTGTGTTAACCCCCATGTTGTATAATACACATGTACCTGATCGTCAGTGTTTGTCCAAACCAGAAGTGACTGTGAATAAAAATTTTTTCTTGTCTTTCAAAATTTGAATGGTTTTTTTTTTTTTTTCTGAAAACAACAGATATTTTGAAGAGTAACAGCACTGACATCATTAAAACCACTGACTTACTAGGTGTTGTGTCCTACACTGGAATAGTTCTTATTTTTTTTCCTGTTTTACTAAGAAATTTTAGTGGCAGTGTCCTTTCCCAGTGAAAAGACATGTTTCTGTGTTATTTTCCAGGTGAAATTTCAAAATTCCTTTCTATACTTAAAGCCCTGTCTGTGCCTTTTAAAAACGTATTTCTTTACACTGAAAAGTCCAAGACAAAATCATCCTTAAGGCTGTCTTGGAACAATCGAAGTAACCACAGCTGTAACTCAGGCAGAAAGAGACAGTGATGATGCTCAAGGTAGACTGTACTTGGAAGAGCTGCATTCATTTCACATGTCCATTGTAACCAGCTTCCATAACCTTGGGTAAGAAACAATTTGTAAAATGAAGTTGGATGAAAGGTGAAAACTACCACAGTGAATCAGATGCTTCTGGTAGGAAGTGTACCTAGGAATGAATTCTACCAAAATGAGCATGTCAAGTAGAGAAACTTTGGAAGGGTGGACTAGCTCCTTTTTTAAATATGAGTAGGTGGTGGTCTTTCATTAAAATTTTGGTTTGATCCTACTCCTAATAAATCATGGTAGGCCCAGACCTTTCTTAAAAAATATGTCCAGAGAAGTAACAATTCTGTAATTTTTTAAAATTTTTATTATTTTTCTCCCTAGTTAATGTAGGTGAATGTTCTTACCACTAACACACTGAGAAAATGAGATTGTTTATCTGCCTTTTAATTGGATAGAACCATGAAAGATAACCAGAAAAAAATCCAAACAGATTTCCTGCTGAGGCGTGAGTTGGATCTTCAGTTGCTGAATAATACTATGAATTAGGCAGTTGTGAGTATACCCAGATTTTACTGTCAGAAAAGATTATATTCCTGGTGAGTTGCCCAAAGATGAGTGGGAGGTTTGTGTATCCAAGTTGTGATGTTAAGAATGATATGATAATTTTTACTGCCTTTTGTGCACTTGCTTAATTTAGGTACTCAGTGATTCAGGAGTCATATAATCACAGAACCATTAGGTCAGAAAAGACCTCCAAGATAACTGAGTCCAAGCGTTGACCAGAATTCCTTGTCTACAAAACCAGCATACAGGAAGTTTCTACACTATAGTGAATCATAAGAAAAATGGTCTTTGGGTGCTATAGTCTTGAGTTGCAGAAGGTCCTATAACAAGGAGTTTTGGAAACACAAAGGAGAGTTATATCACATCAGATGATAGTAGAGTTAGGAACTGTAGTGAATTCATAACCACTGCTGTTATAAAAGTACAACCTTTTCCTCACTACTTCCCTCTGTGCTTCTGGCTGTATCAAACTTCAAAATAATTTCTTCTTAAATCTAGCCCTCTGTATATAATATCCCTTATTTTTTCTTCAATCCCTGGTCTGCTTATTACAGATAGTATAATTATTAGCAATTACTGCTTAACTCAAGCAATCAGTAGTAAACACCCATGATACTCTGGACAAGAATGCATCAGTAAAATAACAGTGACATAATTAAAAATAAAAATTATAGTACAAAGAAATATCAGATTGCCTATATATTTTTCTTCTGGCTTTTTTTTTTTGCTTTGTATATAGCTTTGAAAGGTGAAACCAAGTAACAGGTTTACCCAGCAATAAATTCTGGGTCTCATTTTTGCAAGGTGGGATACACCGTATTTCTAGCTAAATTGAAGACAGCTGGTAACTCTGGAGGGAAACATGGCAGTATGAGCCAGTGCCTCACAAGGCCTGCTGATCTTTGCTCAAACACCTTGCCTTGGAACTCCCTTGGTGACCCATAGTGAACTTAACTTCAGGCTGAGGGAGGTGGGAGGAAATCAGCACTTGTGCCAACTGCCTTTTTTTACTATGCTGTTTGCTTGACTTGCTTGTCACAGGAACAAAGATCGTCTGGAAAAGGGCTAACGAGCTACATAGAAGTAGAAGAAAAAACCTCAACAACTCTAAAAATAGAAGAGGCAATCAATAACATAACCCCAATACATCACACTGTAAAATGAGTAAAAGAAAGCTCTTTTGATTTTATCACTTGCTGTTTCTAGTGGGTATCATCTCCACCATACCTACATCTTCACAAATGAGTTTAGCACCTAGAACTTATGCAGTTATGTGGGATTGACAAATATCAAGCAGTCAATATGCCTGAATAGCCTGGGTTCAGATGGGTCGACTTCTGTGGGGACATTATTATGTGACGGAAAGTGTACACAGAAAGATTTATTGCAGCTGTATGCATACATGTCCTGCAGAGTGTGAAGAAATTGAGTTCTAAACAGGATCTGACTTATCTGATTGACAATTTTGTCACCCTTTGGATTCTTGGTATGTGATCCTGCCCGCAAGCTAAATCTCTCAGCAACATTTTTCAGTGCAACCAAGAGCTTCAACATCCAGCTACCTCTGGGCTCCCTTTCAATGTAAGGGAACCTTAAGTTTCTTCCTGTTTATGTAAAGACATTGCACAACTAAGGTCATTTGCAACATCATTCAATTAACAATTTTAGGGAGGAAGGAAACTGACAACTTGTTGAAATAAATCTGTGTTCAGGCAAGCAACATTTCCTGTTTAAAATGCTATTGAAAAACCATTAAAAATATCACAAAAAGATTCAGAGACTATTTTCTTAAAGTAAGTATTACTTTCTTAGTAATTAGAGCAACTTTTTTAGAAATACAAGTTATTATAGAAAAATAATAAACAAAGTAAGTTCAAGATGAATGATCTCATTGCTCACAATTCATTTTTCCCCTCCTTCCCCTGATTCTATACTTGCCAGTTTTCTACTCTTAATAAAATTAATTATGATGCAAGGAGTTTTCAAAATGTCAGTTTGTAGAACTGGGACTTTTACATTTAGCTGGCAAAACTGTGTTTGTGCTTTCAAAGAAGGTGACACAGGAAAATAACACATCTTGCTTTTGACATGATGACTGTAAAAACATCTTGAAACTGTGTGACTTAAGGGTTGTATTAGAGAACTGACACAAAATTTTACCATGGGAACATGCATGTCCAACTCCTTATATTAAAGAAGAAAAGTATTAAAGTTTTTGGAGAGATGTTCCATAATCATCTTGAACTCAATCACACTGCAAAATGTCATTAAATCTGCAGAAAATACAGATGCCCAGTGTATTAGCAATGAAGCCTTCTTAATTACAATGCTGTAAATGCTCTACTTCAGTAGGAACAACACAAATTGGTTTCTCCTGATTACAATTATGTAATGAGTACATCTGAGGAAAAAGTCAATCAGAGTAGATGCTTCTCAGCCTGCTAAAAACTCACAGGCACCAGGAGAGAAACTGTAGTGCAACCAAAAATGAGACCCTGTGTCTCAGAAGCTCAGATGCTGTATTGCACTGGTCATGAGAGTCATGGATAACTGAATATAATACGACCACGCTGTGGTCTTCAACTCAAGTTGGATTTATAGACTTTTTTTTACATTATTATAAAGCTTTTTTGAAGAAAATGATCTTTAATTTTGTACCTATGCTTGTTCACCATGTTGGTTGTAATAGGTTTTGAATAAATATCCAGAATACAAAAGCTCAGTTACATGATAGTTTAATTTTAGAAATAGAATCTTTCCCAGTGACTTATTGAGCTATTTTTTGTCCCATAAAATGTAGGAATTTCAAAGCTTTTAAGGATGCAGGATGGCAAAAATACAGAAAAAGGTTGGTATGCAAAATCTGAAAGGGTATGAAAAAGGTATAAAATTATTTTTCCCCTGACGTATTAGTTTCACTTCATTATTTGAACAATATAAAGCTTGTTTTATTCAGGCAGAAGTAATATGATGCCAAGGTTGTCTGAATAAGAATGATGGTGCAATGTTACTGATTATAAGAAAGGCTAAATTAGCTAACTTTTTCCAATATGAGATTTCAGTATTTGTTTTCTTCATTTGACCAGTGAAGGCAATTCTCCTGCAGGAATTTTTAAAGGCGTTCAAAGTACCCTTATTCAAAAACTTGAGAGACAAGAACCAAGGAATGTAGGCATTTGAGTCACACTGAAGTCACAGGATTAAACACATATGTATGTTTAATTAGTAGGACTATAGGCAGATGAGGGAGATATACTAGCATGATGCAACCAATAAAAACAATGTTATTTTGGCAGAATATGTTGTTTAACTTGTTGATACAGGAATAATAGGGTTATTTAAGTTAGAAATGGTAGTAGGAATTAGAAATATGCTCAGAATAAAAATACATGAAAGCAAGCAGAGGAAAAGAATAGGTAATTATACAATGAGTTTGAAGTGAAGAAGTCACGGGGCAAAAATACTGGAATGTTAATTCAGTACATTATTTGAATAGTATAATTTTGTAAGTTATAAAAGTATGACATTGTTTTGTTTCAAAGTTCACATTATGTAATATTATATAGCATCATGCAGTGGTATATGGAAGTACTGCTGTGGTATTGAAGCATAAGCAATTTTTTATTTCATAGAATGATACAGAGAAAAAACAGAATTTGAGGATACCTGCATATTTTCAAAATACATCTATCAGGTTTTTGCTTTGAACTTCCATAAAAAGTAAGTAAATTACATTTTAAGTTAATTTAAATTTAAAAATAGAAAATGTAGCCTGTCGGTCAAATTATGTGTTTTATTCAACCAAGACAAAGCATTTTCTTCTATTATTTAAAATTTACTTTGATGCAGAAAACTGAACAGAAATTAAATAATGCCAAAATTAAAACTTTCCCAGAAAAAAGAATTCCCCTTCCTAAACCTCAAAAGCAAAATACTTTTGCAGTCCTCTGATTGTCCAAGAATCTATTCTTGACTGCTTCTGCAGCTGCTACCACTGAATGAAGTCACATTACATTGTGCTGATGAATGTTTCACTCACAATCAGGAAGAAGATCTAGACTTGTTAAGGGCAAAATACACACAATTAGTTCACTGGGTAAAATGAACCAATGGACAAGGGATTTGATTTTTTTTTTTCCCTGTGAAGCAGCAGGAAAGGGGCTGCTGACATGGTATTTTGGAACAACTTGCTTTTAGGAAGTAAGTGTGAGTGGGTGTAGATGAGAAGTAACTCACATTCATATGACACGCATATTGCTCGTACGTTGAAGTCTTGCTCTAAAACAGAGTGGGACTGTCAGTTTAGTAGAAGGGATACAGAGGTAGCTGTTTATTCGCTTGACTTGCCTGTAGTCAAAGATTTCAGGTGTTTGCCATCTGGGCTGACAGAGCATGATCCCTTTAGTTGGTAGCTCACTTGAGAGTCATCACTCTTCTAATGAGCCAGATGTCTCTCTGAATCTTTGTAAATTTTATAATACAGAATATTAAGAATATCAGAGACACTCTCAGATAAGTGAGATTTTGATTGAAAAGGCTGTCAAAAATATCCAGCCAGATCTCACTGTCTGTCATACCTTAGATCTTTAATCAAGGTAGATCAAGAAACTGTCAAGAAGCTTAGGAGCTCATAAAGAAATCCAACAGAACCTCAGCTAACTACCACAGACATTTAAGGTTTTTAACCAAACTTTGAAGTCAGGAGATTTTAATTTGATATGAGAATTTTGTGATGTCTTAGTATATTTGCAAGGCAACACAAAGTGTCTTTTCAAAATCCAAACCTCAGTAAAAATCCATAGAAATTATTAAAAGGGGAAATAATATTTTAAATTGTAGATGTTAAGAATAAAAGATTATCTTGGTTGTTATTCCAGTGAATGAGATCTGTGGCTGTGGCAATTTGCTAACTTATGAAGAGAAAAATAAGAATTAGCTCCAAATTAGGATGCACTTTCATGAAATGAATCAAGAGAATAAGAGGTAACTAGTCAAGTTGTCATATCAGATACATAAGAAATAATCGAAATCACCATTGCTTTGCTCAAATAAGGTATGGTTATAATACCTTGCTTACATTGTAGGAAACCTGAGGCTTAAGAAAGTCAGTTAGAGACTAATACACTACATAGGTAGATAGATAAGTAGATAGATATAGATAGACATAAACTTATGTTTCAGTAAATAGTTAAAACTGAGTTAATATTAAATGGTAAGTAGTTTAAATTGTTAACATTTTTCTTTGTGGTTTTTTTTTTTTATGAAAAAGTGTGCTTTAAAATTACTAAGGCTACATCCTGACTTTAATCAACCAGCACATTTGTACAATTAAAAAGAACAAAAGAACTCCTCTCTTCTTTCCCTTACACATACCCACACATTTTCTATCAGAGGAATTTTCAAATGGAGAGTCCCTGCAGTCAAATACTGCAGACATCCTGGAAGTCGGTCCAAATGCCTGCACATGTGTATCAAAGTTTAAAACTTTTATAATTTTTTAATAAAAATGGAGTTAGATAAATACAGAGGTATAAATATATAGAAAAGTGAGAGTGATTGAGAAATCTTGCTTCCTTTTCATAGAGGAAGCAATTTTGCCAGATTTGAAAGTGATGCATAGATAGCATAAATTAAACTTCTGAAAGTAGAAAATATTCAAAGAGCATCCATTTTTGTTCATTGAGAGCCTTTTAAACAAATGGAGGAGTTCAACTGCTGCTGCATAACATAGGTTTTATAAACTAATGAATTATTCCTACAGGGAAAGCTAGTCTTACCTTAATTGGAAGTTAATCTAGAATTTAAAAAGAAAATAGAAGGATAAAAAGAACAGCCTGGAGAGGGGATCTTCTTCTTCTTTCTTCTCTTCATCCTTTTTTCTCTTTTCTGTGGCAGTAGAGTAAAAAATGCATATTATCCCTCCACAGGCATTTAATATAGTTTTCAAACCTGTCATAAAAATAGTAAATGTATAAATACAGTACACTCCCATGTATCTAGATCTCTCTATCCATTCCTCAAAAAATATTTTTATCTTTTAGAAAGAGACAGAATTCTCCTGGGTCCACAGCAGCAGGCACCATCATGATGACATCAGGAGTATCCAGATAGTTTGGGTGGATCATTCAAGTATTTATTCTTTTAAATTTCAAAACTCACAAACTCACTCATGGGGAGTTAAATGTGAGCAGCTTATATAGTTTAAACACTCACTGACAGCTAAATTACATTCCATCCTAACTAGTCTACAGCTCACTAGAAAGGCTGAATTTCATCAGGTCCCATTGGTGTTGAGGCTTGGACTACTCAGGTAATGAAACATTCCTCTCACTCAATGATGAACACCAGGTTCATATGTTAGAATCTTGGCTGCAACTCTTTTCTCGAATATGAGTTCTGAAAACTCCATTCTTTGAAAGTGATTAGTTTATATCTGGAACTGGTGCATGTTTTGCCACTTTCATTTACCTGTTGTCTTTTTAGATCTTTAAAAGCTTTTCCAGAAACATCTTCACTCCATAGTAACAAACTATTTTTTCTCCTTTAAAAGAATCATACACACATGGAACAATTTCAATTGTGTTGTTAAACATAGGGAAAAAACCAGCCTGTAACCCTCCCAAATGACAGTCTCCTATAGAGGCTTCAGCAAGAACACAACACCTAATAAAAGCCTCCAAGGAGCTGCCATTGTAATATTTGTAAATATCAAAATATAAAGTTCATGGAGATACCATAACCTTCCTCCATGTATTTAAGTGTAGGTGTCTCTCCCATCTTTCAGGTGTAAGTAGCTGCCTGTCTGTATCAAGCCTGTACTACAAGCAAAATGTATCCTTCTAAGGGCTAAAACATACTCGGACTTTCTAAACACAGCAAGAACCTACTGTAGGGCTGCTGTCACTTTCTTTCAATATATAGTAGTAGGAGAGAGTAGAGTGGGAAGAACCCCTTGACCTTGGAGGCCAGAATCAGGTCATGAAGGATCTCATTGGCTGTTTCCTTAAAGACAACCATGATCACATCACACATTATTCATGGTGAGTTTTTCACTTTTTGGAAAGACATGTTGCACTATTTGTCATGATGATGTGCTGTTGAGCCACTGCCTGATGTAGTTTGTAATCTACTAAACAGAACAGTCACACTGGAGATCTCAATCCTGAGCTGCACTCTTTCAATAGCTGCATATTGTAGGGGGTATCAGGCTTCTTTTTACCTCATTTTCAGGACCAAACACAAATATTTGCCAAATGTCTCATCTGCAGAATTTCTGTACACTAAACATCTATGCAGAAGATACAATAGCAATGGCATACCCTTACACAGGAGTGAAAGCAGGTTGATGTAGTAGGAGTAAATAACACCAAATGAATAAATAGAATCCTGGAGTTTGTGCTTTAGAAACTGCAGGGACCCACATTTCATTTTACAACTAACTTTATTCTGTGCATCTGCAAATCTTTGTTTTCACGAAAACTGTTTTGATTTCCTTTTTTGGCCATATGCTCATTATTAAGTTATAAAAAAATAATAACTGTGTTAGCTTCAGATTATGAACACTTATCTTGTCTATAATACACTATAAAACAATAATGGCACAATAATTTTGTTGGGATTCTATGCTGCCTTTTACGTATGGGGCCTCAAACAATTTTCTAGTCATTTACTACTCAGAGATGTAGGATGACTAGTATTTTGTTCCTTCTTAAATATAGAAAGCATGGAATTGCAAAGGCAAAAATTATTCATGTTTCCATAAACATTAAGTTTCTGCAGTCCTGTGTGTCCCAACTAAACTACTACCTCATTTTCAGGAATTATATCCTCCTTTGTTTCTTAGTAAGTTTAGTGAAAATTGCATTTCACTTGAGTTTGAGTGAATTATCGGCTGATAATTGTGCTCTTTGGAAAAAACACAGCTCTGAAGTGGTTATGGGAATCCATTCAAAAAATAACAGTCCCATCATATGCCACTCATGAAGATTTTGATTGAGTAGGCTCAGATCAGCAAGTGGAAAACAGTGCATGAGAACTCCTGTACATTTCCAGACAGAGAAAACAATGAACTGAATGCCCAAAGTCCCAACCCATGACCTTCATCCCTGGACGATTAACTTAAACTGTACCTAACACATGTTAAGTACTTGATGTTTCTTTGCACACACTCAATCCAGCTACAAGGAGGGATATCTTGGAGTTGCCTATGTGCTGTATCTAAGGACTGTATAGGAGTTTGAGCTTCCTCTTCTTCATTCATATTGAAACCCATATTTTAAATACACTCTTCAGGTATCATATTGGAGATAAGAAAAAAAATACTACCAACTATCCATCCTTTCAAAAGCTTATGCACTATGTCAGCTGTATAGAAAATATATATAGAAAGACATTTACAAAATTCTACCCTGATTCTGGACACCATGCATAGGTACATGTGAAAATCATGTTCCTGAATGTTGCAGTAAGACTCCTTTTTTTGCAATTAAATGTTTTAGGGAAAGGGAAAAGGGAAAAGACTAATGCTAACAGAGAGAGGCCCTATAAATAGTATACACTACACATGTATTCCCTTGATGGTTATTGAGATAGGGTGCAGGATTCATTCTCAAATAGCAGATGGCAACTTTTGCCTCTATTGCTTAAGGTATCAATAACAAGCTTATGAAGTAAAGACCAATGAGTATCTGCTTTCTCTCTCCACCCCAGTACAATCAACAGTGGTGTGATGGAGAGAGCATAAAATGGCTGTGTTATGCTCTGATGATCAGAGCAGAGGCTATCTTTCCTGCTGAAAGGTTTCTGTAAATAGCTGAAGTGAAATAATGACTAAATGAAGAAACTTAAGGAAATCTGGATCTTGCCTGGAGTGATACCTGACAACCAGAAGAGTATGTCCTAGTCTTGTCACACCAAAATGCACTGCCTGAAATTAAGCCAGTCGGAGATCTGGGTGCCTTCAAACGTAGAATTTTTAAAAAAAAAAATACTTTGAAAATCAAAATCTTGTTTGAATATCTAAATGTATGCAATTCAGGCTTCCTGTACTTCGCCTGTTGTTCCCAGTTTAGGTCAGTATATTGCATTTGAGTATCAGATCTCCAAATTTATAATAGCTATGACATAGCCACTCCCCTCAGGCTGAACATCTCATATCTGAAAGAGGACTTCAGCAGATCTGTTTATCTTCAGCAGATCTTCGGCTTAGGGTGGATTTTCTCCTTTTTTCCACTGCAGTAATTTTCACTGTGGCATTTTTAAACACTGGACAAATAGCTCACTCTGATTTATTAGCAACAAATATGATGCTATTGTTCCAGGAGAGCTGTGTCTAAGATTTGAAGATTTAGAAACTTCTTGGCATAGTAAAAAAAAGGTTTTTGGTTTTGTTTCCTTCTTCCAGGGACAGAGAGGGAAAGATATTGCCTGCAGGTGATTTGGTTGAACTATGATGGCAGAGCAACAAGAATGTCTTCAGTATCAACTGCTGGGCTGAAGAGATGTCTGGTATGCATTTCGTTGAACTAACTAGTCTGTGTGCAATAATAATTTGCCTGTGGGAGAAAAGAAAGCAGAATATTCTGACAGAAGGTTACTCTATGAAGTTCACCCAACCAGTGAACAAGAGGCGTTTATTACCGTGGTTGAAATCATGAAAATCATAAAAAATGTGGATCAGATAAACCACACCTATCACAACCTGGGGCTATTAACTCTTGTCCTGTCACTTGTTACTTGGCAGAACAGACCTCACCTGCCTACACCCTCCTTTTAAGCAGCTGGAGAGATTGAAGAGGTCACCACTGAACCTTCTTTTGCACAGGCTAAACCACTCTAATTCCTTCAGTTGCTACTCACCTGACTTGTGTTCCGGGCCCTTCCCCAGCTCCATTTCCCTTCTCTG
Source organism: Agelaius tricolor (assembly GCF_023055355.1). Lineage (NCBI taxonomy): Eukaryota > Metazoa > Chordata > Aves > Passeriformes > Icteridae > Agelaius > Agelaius tricolor. The sequence goes on along the minus strand of NW_027269287.1, from coordinate 5,783,851 downwards.
GACTCACTGAAGCACCTCAATGTCCTTCTTGCAGTGAGAGGCCCAAAACTGAACCCAGCCCTTGAGATGCAACCTCACTAGTTCCCAGTACAAGGGGATGGTCACTGACCTGGTACTTCTGGCCATGCTATTGCTGACCCAAACCAGGATGCCATTGCTTTCTTGATCCCCTGGGCCCCCACTGGCTCATGTTCAGCCCCTACTGACTGGCATCTCAAGTCCTTTCTGCTGAGCAGCTTTCCAGCAGCTGCCTCAGCCTGCAGGGGTTGTTGTGAACCGCAGGCAGAAACCATCACTTGGACTTGTGAGATCTCATACCATTGGCCTCTCTGGATCCCTCAGCAGAGCCTTCCTACCCTCCAGCAGATCAACACACCCACCCACACTGGGGTCATCCACAAACTGACTGAGGATGCCCTTGATCCCTTCATACTGATCATTAATAAAAACACCCACAACTGGCCCCAATACTGAGCACTTGTGATCCTCTGATAACTGAATTGGGATCTATTCACCACCTGGCCCTCAGTACCCTAGGGAGCATTCCATCTGCCCACATGGACTTCCGTGGATCTCAGCAGCATAACAGGCTGCTGACCATTTCCCCTTGGATTATGGAGGTTTCACTTCTCCTCCTGTCCCTCTTTTTTTGCTCAGAAAGCTGGGTACCCCCAGAACAATTGGGCTTCCTAGCAAAGACTAAGGCAAAAAAGCCTTTCAGCCTTTTCTGCATTCTTTGTCACTATGTTTTCCTGTTTTCCTCACATCAAATAAAGACTGGAGATTCCATTTAGCCATCCTTTTGATGCTAATGTACATATAGAAATACTTTTTATTGTCTTTTATGACAGTACCCAGATTAACTTCTAGTTGGGATTAAGCCTTTCTAATTCTCTCCCTGCATAACCTCACAACACCCCTCTTATTCTCCCAAGCTGCCTGTTCCTTCTTCCAAAGGTCAAAAACTCTCCTTTTCTCTGCAAGTTCCAACCAAAATTCTTTGTCCAGATAGGTTCATCATTTGGCACAAGGGGACAGCATACTCCTGCAGCTGTTCCTTCTCAACACACGCTGGGCCTTCCCGGACTCTCTGACCCTTCAGGACTGCCTCCTGAGGTACTCTGTCTATTCTCCAGAAGTTCAAGGCTGCAGCTCTCGCCCTACTTATCTGAGACTGAAAACAATCTAGTTTTATTACATTGCTATGCCCAGGCTGTGCTTGGACTACCACATCACCCACAAGCCCTTCTCTGTCCATAATCACCTAGTAGTACCTTCCCCACTTGGGTCATTCACCAGTTATGCCAGGGGTTTATCTTTCACATATTATAGGAACCTCCTGGACTGTTTTGTCTCTACAGTATTGTTTTGCCAGAAGACATCTCGTAAGTTAAAGTCCCCTGTGAGAACAAATGCTAATGATTGTACCAAATACCATGGGAAAAAGTAGCTGTATTTTCGTAACAGCTACTTTCAAATCCATCTTGACTGGGTTTCCAGTAAACAGCTGCTGCATGGCTAAATTTCTGATAAAGTATATTCTATAATTTTGAAGACAGGATTGTACAGGATGCTGTTTAAGGAAAACATGTATAATTTAAAACAGGTTTTTTTGACAGATGTCAGTGTTCTCTCCAAGTAAGTAATTAATTATTTCTCCTAATTAGAATTTTGACTGTTTCTTTATATGATATATAAAAGTGTAGACTTGACTGTGCAGGGCCAGAAAATATTCCATTACATGTATTGAAGGTCATCCAACCTGCTTACCAGGTTGATTAATATAACTTACTCATCTAGTATGCTTTTCAGTTGAAAAACACATTTTCATGTTCTGTCATCATTTACAAAAACTAAACAATATGTTTGATTTCCCTTATTCATTTACAGGTAGTTGAAGTCAGTGGTGAGTGCAGAAACTTAGGGTAAATTAAAAGCTTTACTTAAGCTAGAACATTCCTACTGTTTGCACCTATAGTAATGGAGGGGACAGGGAAAAGAAGATTAAAATTCTGTTACTGTGGTTCTGGGAAGCAGTATCTGTCAGAGAGACCACTGACATGGTTTAATTCAAAGCATCAAGTGGCAGGAAGGAGATATCAAAGAGGAAAAAGCATTCTACACAGGATTGACTAGCCCAACTATGAATTACCAGAACAGACTCCTGTCTCAAAAATAATTTCCTTATCTCAGAAAATAGGAAAATGAGCAAGGGCTAAATATGTCACAGAGAAATAACTTATGATCTACTAACATGCCTCAATGTTCCACAATGTACATTGATACTCCCCATCAAAGGAACAGGTAACAATCTTTGCAACCATGCTCCCCTTTTTCATAATACTGTGAAACACAATACACTGCAGTTTAATTGGAACCAGAGCCTTTTGGACATTTCTACCCACTACCAACTCACGTGGTGAAAGTAAATCAAGCCCTATATAAACAAAACAGATGGAAGTGATGCTAATAGTACAATGTCAGCAGTATCCACAGATTGACAGAGCTAGTTAAGTTGCCAGATGCACAGAATGTTGCACTACTTGTTCCTTATAAACTAGATTTGATGGAGTATGTCAATGTCAAACTCCTTGCTGATTTACACACGTACATACAAAGGCATGCACGCTCACAGATACTCATGTTCCTGTGATCTATACTAACCATACCATCTGCTTTCTGCTTTGCATGTGGTAGCTAACTAACTATCCTACTGTGCATGGGTATCACTGAGTACATGCTGTGGAGGCAAAGAACAGCATTTTTTTTCCTCCTTCTACCCTATTTAGTGTTACAAAAACGGCTCATTAACTTTTACCACCTAGGCACATGTATTCCCCATATATTTTTGAATCTTATTTCTCATTTGTATTTATTCCTTTGGCCAGTGGATATTTTAAAGAAATTCACTCTTTGTGAAAACTACAGTTTTAAGCATATATTGTAGCCTTCTTTTACACCTTGAAAAAACCACAAACCGTTAAGCTCTACATAGATGGCAGCATTTAAATAAAGATAATATTTCAGTAGTTTTCATAACTAATACATTCAGCAGAGAGGCTATTGAAATATCTTCATCAGTCAGCAGCTGTAACGGTGCAAAATGTCAGGAGAAGAAGTGCTACGTGGAGAGACAGAAAGATGACCTAGCTAAAGCCAGTACCTAAAGTCTCTTTCTGACCCATTTTATTGTCTGACACCTGCCATTATAACAGTTTTTCCAAAATATCTGTGGAAATTACATTTACCCTCTGGTAACTAGGTAACAGCCTAGTTCCCAGAGGCTGGTTAATTGCAGCCCATGATAATCTCATATATAGGAACTGTTAAATTTTTAATTCCTTTCAAATTATTATGGATCAGTTGAGAGGGTATTGATTTGATTCATTAACTGATTCCCAGTCTGTTCCAAGGTTAATGATTACATGTATCTCAATTACATCCTTAACAGGTTATACTGTACAATTTGTTTTAGCTGCAATGTGCATTGTATGTCTTCCACAGCTGAAAGAATTCTTAGCACTTAATGATTTAATAAGGCCCTTTTTTTCCATTTTTTTCATTTTGCTGAACATGACTACAAGGCACAAGCACATCTGAGACAGTGGCAAAAAGAAAATTTTTCCCAAATTCTTTAAAGGATATATGCAATTCACACTCCAAAAAAGAGTCTCAAAAGGCCACAGAGGTAACACAAGATTCTTTCAAGTTTAAGATATGGGAAGACAATTCAGATGATACTGGAACTGATGACTGATTCTCTCTGGTTTTATTACTTCATCACCACTGAATGTTCATATTACCTGTCAATTAATTTTTAAGCTGCTTTGGGTTACTTGGCAAAAAAATGACTTCACAAATCTTGGATGAATTTTTGCCACTCTCACTTATCTCTCAAAATTAATCACATTTTTTACTAGTAACACAGTGATTTCATTCTTAGATGTTTCAAAGGATTCTTTCACCTTACAAGAGCTCTCCAAATTTTTATAGAGATTACTGCAACTGCGACTGCCGAAAATTGTTTTTATCCCATTCTAACCCTCATACGTTATTCTTTGTACTTCTATCAGATTGCAGCGACGGTGGGCAGCGGTTTCGCTGCCAGGACTGCGGTTCTGAGCCATCCCCTGGTGGGGCTGTCCGCCGGCTTGGCCTCAGCGGTGCCCCGGGCCCGCCGGTCTCTCCCGCCCGCCCTCGGCTCCCGTGCAGCAGGCTGCCGCGGGGAGGCTGGACAGCGAGTATCGGCCGGCTCACTCTGGCCATGCGGAGCGCCAGCGGGGCGGCCGCGGGTTTTCTTCGGGAGGGAGAGCCGCAGCGGGGCACGGAGCGGCGGCAGCCCTGTGCGAGGAGGGACGGCTCTCGCCGCCCGCTCCGCGCCTCACAGCACTACAGCAACCGAGGTGAACACGTCCGTGGGAGGAGGCGTGGGGACCAGAGGGAAAGGGAAGACCCCTTTCAGATGGCTCCTGCCATGCTCTCTCCGCCACCTTGAGCACGTGAATGTGACCATGTGGCCGCGGCCATGCGGTGAGAGCCAACGTGGTCAGCAGGAGTGAGGACGAGAGAACCCGAACTCTTTCCTTGCGACAAGGGAGGGCGGGCAGGGGCACGAAGAGGGGAACACGGAGTAGGGCTTTTCAGCTGGGGTTCGCCGTTTTTAAAATGTTCCTCAAGATTCAGAACACATTTCATCATCCTATTAAATAAAGGACGGAATTCTGTCTTATTTTTAAACTTTTCTCAAAGTATTTCCAGAAATTCATCGGTTAGGACTGAGTTCCATGAAAAAAAACCAAAAATACTCTACAAAATACTTCAACTCCCCCCCTGAAAAACAAAAATTTTCTTGAAGAAAAGACTTTTTAAGGTGGAGGTAAACGTCTTTTTGTGTGTGGATGAGTGTTGTTTCCATCTTAGCCCAGTCTCTTCCCAACACCGGAGAGTAAAAGAAAGGAAGAAAGGAAAAAAAGGAAGGAACCAAAATTTCAAACTCACCACACTGGGGTAAAAAAACCTCAAATTCTCGAGGTGGTCTAGTGCAGTTGTTTTCCAGAAGAGGTCTCAGACTAATCAGGAGGCCTCATGTTTGGGCGCCATTTGTTGCATCTTGAATTGCTTCTAGTAAAGTTCAAGGTAAAGAAGCAAAAAGAGCCTCTGCATAATATCCACAGATGTTTAGTTCAGCCGCACAGTGAGATATTCAGGTCCCTGGCACACGGAGGGTCCAGCTTTTTCTCCCCAGGGAGCCGGGGGTGTCCCTGGTACCGGGGCAGTACAAAGATCAGGGCCAATTGGGGAATAGGGAGGGAGTGGATCAGGGTCATGGCAACTGGGGAAGGAGCCAATGGGGTCTAACAGCTTTTTGAGGGAAGCTTCCTGTGCCTCCCCAACTTGTGGGATGCCCCCCAGGGCCTCCACATTAAGTCTCCTGTACCTATGGTTAGGTAGCTGGAGAACAGTAAGACAATGCTTTCTTTACCCATTATTTTATTTCTTTGTCCTGTTTCTTTAATTGTTTGATACTGCTGGCAGATTTGGACAAACACTAGCTTATGAGAGAACTTTTCCTATATGATGTGGAAATCTAATGGAAGAGTAGTTCGCTTTTCTTTTACTTGACACCACTCTCAAAGTACAAATACACTCACTACTTATCTTTGGATTGGGTAGATATTGTTAAACCCCTTTTCAGGCTGGGAAATTGAGAGTTGGAAGGGCTGAGTTTAATAACTGAAGGCATAGAGAGAGTCAGTGTCAGAAATGGAAATACTATAGAAGTTCTTGACTCTCAGTCACTTTTCTGACTCCTGAGCCACATTATTTCCAGTAGTTTGCAATCTGTGCGTATAAAAACTCTTTCATCCTTTCATCGCTCTCTTTGAATCCTTTGCTTTGGAACTCCAAGATACTGTAGTTTACTTTGGAAACACGGAAGCCAAATGAGTATAGTCATGAGGAAAGACTTCAGTTATACAATCCATTAAAGAAAACAATAGAGCTTGCAGCTGAGCTATTAAAAAGCGTAGAGCAATTTTTATTTCAATGGCTACATTTTATTTCCTCTTCTGAGTGACTGCTAACAAAGGGCTGCTGAAAGGACTGGATAAAAAGTAGACGTCAGATGCAAGATCCATGAGTTAAACAACATTATTAGATACAATTTCATAAAATCTAGTTGCTTTTCTGCTACTAGAAATCATGTCCTTTTGTCAACTTGTGGTCACATCAGCACTTCTGTTGATATAATTTGCTCCAGCTGCAGAGCGTAGCTGGCCTACAAATCAAGAACTAGAATAGGGACAGTCAGGAATAACTCAATGGCTTGGATAATGTGCAAATCACCACACATCTTGCTATTCATATAATTTATTTTCTCTCAGAATATTTGGAACGTGAAAAATTTATCTTTAGCAAAACAGCCATCTGACACTACTGAGAACAGAACTGGCTGGCTAGCATATTGAAACACCCTCCTCCCCTCACATATCGCACACACATACACCCCCCACTCTGTAACCATTTAAGTGGGATTATCATATCAAAACCCTTCATTATCTTTCATTGAATTCAGACCAAACACCTAATGTCATATATTGTTCAAGGTCTCCCTATAATATTGCACACAATCCTCTACATTCACTTTTTAAACCTTTGGAAGAGATTGTGGGGTTTTTTCTTTGGCTTTTTTTTTTGGGGGGGGGGGGGTTGTTTTTGTTTTTTTGAGGTTTTTTTTATGTTGCTTTGTTTAGGTTTTTCTTTTTTTGGTTTTTGGGGGTTTTTTTAAATTTCTACTTAGTTTTCCTCTTTCATACTTTCCTACCTTGTACTCAAAATGAGTAGCAGCCCATCCCACCGTAATGAGATCCTTCAAAGTCCAGCCTTCTGGACAGATGGAAGCCTGGTTGGAAATGAAACATAGCACATCTGGTAGAGCACAGGATGAATGAACACGGTGCAAGACCAGTAAAATACTTACTAAAGCAACCACTTTCTTTTGTCTCTGCATGAATAGGAAGCATACAGAATCAAGATGGTGTTAGCAAAACCCTTATTTCATTCTACTTTTTAAATACAGTTTTCATTTTCTACAAAGCAGACAGTCCAAACTTTTTAAGTTCACATTCATATCAAACATTTATACTTCTGATAAACATTAGAAAAGGAAAACAATAGGATATACAGCAGGACGTGCCCCTGTGAACAACAGAGGTTAATCATCTCTGAAAATGCCTCAGAAAATGTCTATTTTGCAGTGCAAGCATACAACATTTATGCAGAAAGGAAATACCTCAGTGCAGGTTTTAGGAGCACTGGAGACCCATAATCCAAGTTCCCTATACCAGTGACTGTGGACACACAACTGATGCTAAAAATGGTAGCAAGCGTCAGCACTTTCTTATTCCCCAGTACAACTTTTTATGCCTTTTTTCTCACATGCATAATACCTGTGTGCTCTTTTCCACTTTTGTGATTAGTCAAGACACATTAGCATTCCATGCTTCTTCTCCTTCAATGCTGCTTACCTGTCTTATACAGCTGTACCCCATTAGGAATGAGGCTCGGCCACAGCCCCATTCCTATTCTCCCACAATCTATTCTCCCACACACCAGCCCTGAAAAAATAGGCATTTTCCTGTTTAGTGTGCTCACCTTAATTAAAATCCCATTTAGTTCCAATTTGGCACGATGTAATACCACTGGTTTGTCTTTTATCAGAGGATGACTGACGTTCAGCAATATCCTCTGCTCTCCCTACATTCTCCACATTTGTCATTTCATGATAGAAAACTGTCAGACAGGTATTCACATGCATGTAGTGTGACTCATTTGCTAGCATCTTTCAAGTAAAAATTTCCCTCTGTTTTTGAAATCAAGAGACAATTCAAGAAGCCAGCAAACAACTTCTTCTGAAAGAAAGCTATTTGACTGGAATAAGACTACTTGGAGTGAGTGAAGGCTAAGGTAGAGACAACAGCATCCTCCCATCATGGTGGGAGGCACAGGAGCACACCAAGAGGCTGACAGTTCAGGAATGGTGGTGTACCTTTACTCTGTGGACACAAAGAAGCTCTCATCCATCAGCTATTACCACAGCCTAACTTTGTCTGAGACAATCCAGAACTCTGGCTTCATGCAAGGACATCTTGGGATTACTATACCTGTGGAACTGATGGATACAGTGCCAAAATATCAAAGCCATTTCAGTGATCAATGAGATTTAATCAGCCATCTTTAAATAGGATGTGTCTTTTGTAAAGTAGTGATGGGTAGCAGAAGTCCTACATTTTTTTTGCAACAGGATGAAATATGTGACATTTTAGAACTGCCTAGCCAGTTCCTTTCTCTTTAGCTAAATTAATCTATACAGTTGTTTATGCCAAGACCACCAAATTCAAACTGATCAAGGATTGGTATTTGTTTGCTGTTATTGGCAAAATGAAAGATTACCTCATTGACAGGAAAAAAACCCTCAGATTTGGAGAAGGTAGATGATTAAGTAGTTCACATCCCAAAATAATTTTGAATCTTGATTTTACAGTATCTATGGCACTTTTCTGACTTCATTTTAGCAGGTCTTACTTGTGAAAGTTCCTTGTTTTTCATGACATTCAGAATACAAAACTACTCTAGAATTTTAAAAATTTATTCTGTAAGATACAAATGAGTTATGGTTGTCTGTGCAGACACATTGAATTAAGTGCAAAGAAAAAAAGATGCCAGGGAATTGTTATTGTTGGTCACATTGCATCAAAAAAGATGCATTTAATGGTTTTTAAGTTTGACTGGGATACAGATCTCCAAAATATGGTGTCAAATAAAGAGGTCAAATCCATTCCCTATTAGATTTTGTTGACTGGAACAAGAGATGTTATAGCCTGCTATAAGACTACTACTTTATTTTCCAAAACAAAATGTACGTCGTTTGCCTTAAAAATCAGGCTATGAACATGTCATGTCCTACCTGTGGCAATGGCTAAAGGAAATAAAAGCTTTCCACAGCACACTAGCCTGACAAAACGAAGTTCAGAGACAGTAGGAGGTAAAATTTTTCTGATGACCTTTGTTAGCCATAGTTTTACACCATGAAGGAAAAAGTTTTCTACATGTAGTCTGAGAAACTACTGATCGCAGTTACCCAATATAGTTTTCACTCTGGCCTTCTATGCAGTGCGCCCTTTTGGGGCATCAGTGAATTTTACAGGCTGAAACAATGTGTCTACAATGAAACACAAAGCATACAATTGCTGTGAAGCCTACCACTGTCTGAGTTTCATGGAGCACTTCTATAATGCTAGAAGAAGCTTAAACATTTTCTTCGCTGTCAAGAAGTAAAACTTTGACAAATGCAGGGCAATTTGTATTTTTCACATAATTACCGTGCTATTGGCATTGGAAAAGTCTCTAAGGTTTCATTGTAGCCTTCTCTTTTCCGGACTGAACAACTCCACCTATCTTAACTTGTCTCCATAAGAGAGTTGCTCTGGCCTTCAGGTCTATGTCCTCCTTATATTGGATACCCCAGAGATGAGCACAGTACTCAATTCCCCAATTTTCTTCCAATTTCAAAATACTAAGAGATCCTACTTAGCAGTTTTTGAAGCATCTAAAATCACACACAGAATCACAGAGTAAGCTGGGTTGGAAGAGACCCACAAGGATCATTGAGTCTAACTCTTGGCTCAGCACAGCACAGTCTCCAAGAATCACATGTGTCCAAGAGCATTGTCCAAACACTTCTTAACCTCTTTCAGGCTTGGTGCTGTGACCACTTCCCCGTGGAACCTCTTCCAGTTCTTGAGGGCCCTCTCGGTGAAGAACCTTTTCCTGATATCTAACCGAAACCTCCCCTGACAAAACTTCAGGCCATTTACTTTAGTCCCATCACTGGTCACCACAAAGACATCAGTGTATGTCCCTCCTCTTCCCAAGGAAGGTGAAGACTGTGATGAGGTAGGTGTTCCCTCAGTCTCCTATTCTCTAGGTTAAACAGGCCAAGTGACTTCAGCCCTCATACGACTTCCCCCTCCTGGTCCTTTGTCATCCTCACAGACATTCTCTAATAGCTTGATGTCTTTCTTATGATGTGGGGCTCAAAACTCCCCCAGGACTCGAGGTGAGGCTGTCCCAGTGCAGAGCAGAGCAGGACAATCCCTCTCTTGCCTGGCTGACGATGCTGTGCTTGATGCACCCCAGGACATAGTTGGTCTTCCTGGCTGCCAGGGCACTGCTGACTCATACCCAGCTTGCAGCGACCAGGACCCCCACCTCCCTTTTCACAGCACTGCTCTGAAACCTCTCATTCCCCAGTTTGTCCATACATCCAGGGTTGCCCCATCCCAGGTGCAGAATCCAACAGTTTCCCTTGTTGAACTTCATATTGTTAATTGCCTGTTCCTCTAATCTGTTGAGGTCTCTCTGCAGTGCCTCTTTGCCTTCAAGAGAATCAACAGCTCCTCCCAGTTTTTTGTCTATCCCATCAGAACTAGTGAAATTTCCTGTGTGTTCAGGAATAGTGGAGATGAAAGGGGAAAGAAGCTCACTGTTCATGTTTTCTGCATCTCACGCTTGTCTAAAAAGTCTTGTATTTATTTTACTCTCAAATTTTCTCTCTTAGACTGAACTCCACATTATTAACAATCAGAGGATAAGAGAGTGTCTCTAACTTCTTAGTCAGTCTCCTACTGTTCATAAAAACATGTTGGTGGCAAGGGAGGATTTGGTGGCATCAGAAGTGAAGTTCTGGTTTAGACAGTGTGGGAAACAGATCTTCTGCACCCTAAGTCCACTACCCAACAAAGATACTACGACCTTCTGCTTTTGCTGCCACTATGAACAGGAAAAAAAAAACCCTACAAAAACACCAAACCCAAAATAAACAAAAACCAAAACAAAATCAAAACCAAACTGAAAACCAACACCAAAACAGTACTTTTCATCCTGGGCTTCAATTTGGAGATTATAATCTTCACAAAGTGGCTAGATCCATGCAAAAAGGTCCTTCAGTGCTCAGCACTGTGCTACTTGCCTTAGAAGATTTGGCCTAGTTTTGTAATAACAGCTGCCACCTTTTGGGTTTTTTTTAAGGATCCATGCAATTAGGTGAAGCGCTACATCATCAAACTGCCTTTCCCAGAGCCAAGTAACTTGTAATTTGTGAAGTGCCTCCTGAATGGGGATCAGTTACTTTCCTTCTGCTTTTATTGTCCTATACTTGGTCGGGTATGTATTGAATTTGTGCTTTATCATTCTTAAACAAAGAATTGGTTATAGGCAGTCAGCAAAATTTACAAGGCTTTTCCTAAGTGATAGTGAAACACACACACTTCTAAGGCCTTCTTCATCTGTGTCAACTCTTAAATTATTATCTGTTATGTTCAATTTGGTCTATGTCTAGACAGAGTGGTAAAAAAAGTGTGGGGGTTTTCCACAGCTTCCTCTCTACTTCTAAAAGCAAAACATTTTTTTGTAGAGGTGGAAGAGGCAGAGGGGAAGGAGGGGAATGGAGGAGATGGAAAACACTGCTTTTCAAACTGTATTTTTTCCTTTAGAATATCATGGTTTTGATAGCCCTTCCAGAGCTGGTGAAGTCATAGTGATCCGTAAGGTCATTTGAAGGCAGGGGTTTCTGCAGCACACACCATAAAGGCTGGATTTACGCAGTGAATGAATGTCCTGCTGCTGGGGTTCAATTTCATGGAGTGGCAGTTGTGGAAGTAAGGGAAATGCTTTTTTGGCAACAGCATTTTCTTGTTTGAAAAAAATGGGAAAAAAGAGGGTGAAAAAAGAAAGAACAAAATTCAAAATGGTACCCCAAAGAAGATGTATTTTGTGGTTTGGGTTTTTTTTTTTTTTTTTAGTTCATGGATATCCTTTTTTTAGATGGATATCCTTTCTGTAAAGTCTCAGAAATGTCTGTGAATTGCAGGGACATGCTGGGTGAGATGGGAGCCCTAGCAGCAGTTTTTTGAGGTCCAGAGAAAGTGAACTAGAACTGCTGCAAGGCTGCCTGGGTAACACAATTCCAGATGGGAAAAAAATGAAGGGCCTGGTACAAATCTTGGAATGTTTTCTGTTGAATTCCATATTTTGACTGGCTTAAATGGTTTACAGGATTGTTCTCATTTTGTTTTGCCTAAAGGTGTGTTTTACTAGTGTGCTGTGACCAAAGCAGGGACATTGAGAGAGTGCAAGGGAAGAATAAAAATACTGCAACTAACACAATTAAAAGGTTAATTTTAAGAAGTGCACTTGAAATTTATACAGCTGACATACATGCAAGGAGTTGAGACCTAACTTATTTCAGTTTCATTTTCTTGATGTTTTTCGTGGAGTTTGATCCAATTACAAGGGTATGTACATGGATCTCAGGACTACAGAGCTATATTCCTGCTGTGCCACTGATTCATTGTCTGACTAGAGAGCAGTTTAATCAACTTCTGTCTAGATTGCCTGTTTGGGAAAAAGGATGATATAATTATTTCACTAAGAATTATATTCTAGAAGATGGTCTAACATGCTCTGATTTAACGCTTCATATTAGTTCAGAGAATATTATAGTCTTCTTCCTGTTCTACCGGATAAACAGCAACACCGCTTTCCCCTGAATAATTCTTAGTCATTCTTCTCTTGTTGCGTCAAATGAATACATAAATAAAATTTACACGACAATATTGTGTGTTATAGCCTAACAACAAAAATGTCTACTGTTATTTGCATAGGTGTGATGAATTTGTTTTGGTGTCATCACAGAAATATTTTTCCTCCTTTTTTTTCATCTGCTATGTGTGGATCGTAGCTGCTGTTTTTTCTCATTTCATTACAGCATAGCATTAACTCTGTAAATTCTGTAGCATTTGAGACTGAAAGCAGGTTGCAATCATGAGCCATATTTTCCAGCTGCAGGGAAGTTTTCTCTCCCAGATCCATTCTGTGTTCTCTGAAATTTTATTCCACAACAGCAGGACTATGTTTTGGGTTTTGTCAACTCCTACATGGAAAGGACTCCAAATCAAAATCTACTTTGGAAACAAGCTCTTTGGATCTGTTCTTCTAAATGAGTCAAAGTGAAAGCCTTACTGAAAATCATAGTATTGGAGTAACTAGGAGAAGTGAACAAACACACTGTACCAAAATGTTTAAAAAAGAGAGATGCCTAAGTATTTAAACACCAATACAGGACAAAATATCCTTTCACTACACAGAAATATCAGAGCAAATCTTAAGGCTGTACAAAAATACTAGTTACAAAAAATTTAGGGTAGAAAATATTATTCAGAAATTAGTGAGTTTTACTATCTTTCTTCTCTGGCAAACTTGCTTGGCACATTGGTGCTCCTGATATTGTTATTTGATCTCTGATAGATGACAAATTTGTAGCCAGAGAGACCAGGAATAGCAAAGAATTTGAAAAAAAAAGTCTCTTTCTCTTTTTTCATAATAGTATAGGATTTAGGTTATGATAGATCAGATCACAGGATAGAAGAGGATTAATGTAGAATGTCAGGGCTAAATATATTTCCAGTGTGAAAGTAATGGTGAATGTTTGACCTAGAGCAAGACAATATTAATATTCTGTAAGCACCAAACTCCAAACAAATCACATAGTCCCGTCCTCAATGGAAACCTCTTCCTTAAAGATATCCAAAGGGCTCATGTGCTTTTGCACATTGGAAACACTTGTGAAGCTTGTCATGCCAAGTATAATTGAATCAAACCCAGCTGAATTTGTAAGAGTAAAACCAGAAGCAGGAGAGGTAATTTGAAATATCTTTAAAACCTTTGTCATTTATAATTCATTAAACAGCCTCTAAATATACAATACTAAGGGGTTCCATGTCTGCTTTATGTACTGTCTTCTGCATCCTGTTGTTTATTGCCTTCATCCTACATCCTGGTCAAGAGTAATTTCTACACAATTAACATGAAATGCAGAAAATCCCAGCCTAAGGATCTGGTCATAAATATATTTTATTACATTCTCAGATCTGTGAATCACTTCCACTGCTATTGCATTTTTTCTCATCACCTTCCACTACGTTATTGCTCAGATGCAGGAAGAGCAAGGAAACTCCTGAACTTCAAAAGCATATCTTCAGTGGCAGTCTTCATGCAGGTCTAACATAGTCACATAGTGCTTACATGTGACAAAATTTAGTCTGTGCCTAAGCAAATCTTCCTAGCTCAGAGCCATACCAACACGTTTATGTCTCATTTTTTATCAACTCAGTGTGTGATATAGTAAGATGATAGAATGTAACTCTATTAAAACCATATATAAGACATTGTTTATCACATGAGCCTATGCAGCCATTATGGCCTAACATCTTTTTTTATGAACATTATTTATTTTCTTATTTTTACAGAATTATATAATTTTTTCCCTTTTTATTTTTCTGTTTTTAATTTTAGTCCAGCAATAATCTCTTCTCAAGTCCTGAGGAGCTGAATCACTATTTTCTTGAGAGTTTCTTGTATGAAAAAGAGTAAAGCAGCTTTCTCTTTTCAATACTGCTTTCCTGGACGTGCTAGCAAGCATAACTGCTCAAGGTACTACTTGCATTCTCCTGATTGCTATTGGCATTTTCAAAGGATTACTCACAAAGCATAACTTTATCTTGAAAGAAGCGCATTTTTCTCCAGTCAGGAAAGACAGAGAAGGTCTCTTGAAGAGGGTTGTGTTGGTTACTTAGTGCCCCAGAAAAGAATCACTGACTATAAGGGGCAACCTGGCAAGTCTTTCTGGGCTGAAGTAATCCTTTGTGCATAGCTTTAGCTGGAATCAATCCTAAAGACAATTTTGAGGTTTAGGCCCAGTAAACAATAGACCAGGAGCAGATGCAATCAAATTGAGGAGAGTTACAACTTTGTGAAGAATCATTAAGGTGTGAGGCTGGTTTATGCAAATCCATCCCTTCTACTTCAGAATGGATCAAGAATGAGTTATGATAAACACAACGTCAGGAAAGAAGCCATGTCTGAAATGTGACATTTCACAGATTAGATGAACCTCAATCACATCATTGACCATGACAACTCCTCTCAACTCAGAAGAGATGTAAGAAGCAATTAAATATTTTCCAGAAATACAACAGATTAAAGAGTAAAAGCCATCACTGAATATCATCACTGATGTCCTACATTAGATTTTTTCCCTCACAAATAAATACATGTTATGTTTATATATTAATATATGCATAATGCTATATACAAAGTTCACATGAAGCTATCGGAAAAGAATTAAAGCTAGATAATCCATTTTCATGGTTGTTTGACAGGGATTTAATGGTGAAGTTGATCAATTGAGTTTAAAATATGTTTCAGGAACTACTATATTTTATGCACTGATGAATATTAAATTCTTTTTTTTAAATATAGATTTAACTTCCATCTCTAGGATATACCTTGATTGGAAAATTGTTTTAAATAGATTGCACTGATACTTCCAGAAACATTATGCTCATATGAATGGAAAATTGTAAGCATGATATCACACGGAAGAAAGAAAGAAAACAGTAAGGTTGTTCTCTATTTATACACTACAAAAAGTGAACTACTTTGTTTGATTTTACATTTTAAGGTTTGGATTTGACATTTTAAGATTCATCACAGAATCACAGAACCACAGAATTAAGAATTAGGTTTGAAAAGACCTTTGAGGTCATCAAGTCCTACCTATGTCCTAACACCACCTTATCAACTAAACCATGTCACTGAGTGCCACATCCAGTCTTTTTATAAACATCTTCAGGAACAGTGACTCCACCACCTTCCTGGGCAGACAATTCCAGTGCCCAATTACTTTTACAGTGAAGAATTTTTTTTCCTAATGTCTAGCCTAAACTTCCCTTGGAACAGCTTAAGACTGTGCCTCTTGTTCTGTCAGTTGTTTCCTGGAAGGAGACTAATCACCACCTGACTATAACCACCTCCCAGGTAGTTGTAGAGAGTGATAAGGTCACCCCTGAGTCTCCTGTTTTCCAGGCTAAACAGCCCTACCATCCTCAGCCATTCTTCAGAGGGCTTGGGTTCAAAGACCTTCACCAGCCTTGTTGCCCTCCTCTGGACCTGTTTGAGTATCTCAACATCCTTCCTAAACTGAGGGGCCCAGAACTGGACACAGTACTCAAGGTACTGCCTTGCCAGTGCTGAGTACAGAGGAAGAATTACTTCCGTGGTCATGCTGGTCACACTATTCTAGGCCAGGATGCCATTGACCTTTTTGGCCACCTGGCACACTGCTAGCTCATATTCAGTTGGCTGTTGACCAGTACCCCCAGGTCCCTTTCCACCTGGGCACTGTCCAACCACACCATCCCCAGCCCATAGTGTTGCAGGGGATTGTTGTGGGCAAAGTGCAGGACTTGGCAGTTGGACTTATTAAACTTCACGTTATTGGACTCTGCCCATCTATCTAGCCTGTCCAGGTTGCTTTGCAGAGCCCTCCTACCTTCCAACAGATTGACACATGCTCCCAGCTTGGTGTCATCTGCAAATTTGCTGATGGTGGACTCAATTCCCTTAACCGGATCATCAATGAGAATACTGAACAGGACTGGCCCCAGCACAGACCCCTGAGGGACACCACTGGTGACTGGCCGCCAGCTGAATGCAGCACTGTTCACCACCACTCTCTAAACCTGGCCATCCAGCCAGTTCCTAACCCAGCAAAGAGTGCACCTATCCTAGCCATAGGCTGTCAGCTTTTCCAGGAGTGTGCTGTGGGAGACAGTGTCAAAGGCCTTGCTGAGCTCCAGGTTTTTTCCTGTGTTTTCACTGTAACTTCTATTTTTAGAACTTTCTATTTTTATGCCCCATACTCTGCCCTGTTTCAGGCCCAGTCCAGAAGATGTCCTTGGGTTGCATTTTTTCATGCTCACTCTTCTACATTGTTGCAAAATCCCATTCCCACTTTTTTAACCCCACGAACCTTTGTTTGAACACAAAGTCTGAATTGGCTAGACTTGGTGTCCACTTGCAAATAGATGTATGGAAACACCAAAGTTATTCTCCAGTCTTGTGCTGTTTGCATTGAGCCATGAATGCTGCATCCCCCATCATTAAACTGCACCAGCAGCATCTGTCCTGTCATAACTGAGGATTGTGCAAATCTAGCTATTTAATATTTTAGTGAAGAAGGATCAAAAGGAGTGAGACCAGAGCCAGTGAGAGCCACGTATGTATATATTCACCCTAGAGTACGTAAAAAATTTAATAAATGAATAAAAACACTGCCAACACTGTTAGCAATGGTGTAAGTTACATATCATGTATTTGTTGGTCAGGAAACAGGTGTATGTGGGTGTAAGCTGTTCAACTTGCAGCAACTTGACATTTAGTAGAGTGGAATTTGTACTCACAAATGTGGGATAAGGAAATAGAAGAGGAGCAGTGAAGAAATCAGATAATGGAAGGATTAACAACTGTGTAACATCCACTGAAAGAAAAATTTCCCCAGGATGCTTGCATTTTTCCTTTTTTTTTTTTTTTAATTTACTGTGTATTTATTGTGTTCTTTGGATCAGATCTCCTGCAGATTTCAAGCGAACTACTGTGATGCTCTGCTTCTCCCCTGCTGAATTGACAGACAAAAGATCCATTAGGTATTTTGCAAGCAGGCTCAAGTTTGTTCTTCCTGTGCTCTGAGCCAGCTAGGCATAAACTGGCCTCAAAACCAGGAGCCATGTATCTGCAGCTAGCAGGCATGCAGCCCAAGCTCATGAGCCTTGTTGAAAAGGCAAGATGTATTTTCTCAGGCTCCACACTGGGCTAGTGCAGCTATACAGCCTCCACTTAGGTACTGGTGCAGTCAGCATGTGCTCAGGGTTGCCAAGACAGCCGGCAAAATGAGGTCTCCTCCACTGTTGACAGAATTGACACCACTCACGCCAGAGACAAGCCTGATCCTTTGTTTTACACCAGTAGCATATAGCACATAGTCAGTGCCTTAAAATATTTTGAAAATTCTACCTATAACTGGTGATATCACTGTGGGAAAGAGATTAATTTTCAAAACTGTTTAGAATCCAGCAGAATGAATTGGGTCATTCAAATAAGAATATAGGGGTTCCCTGACACACTGGTTTTTAAGACGGAAATATTTTCAAACATTTGGGTTGCTTTTAATGTAGCAGGAAAAGCACAGAGAATAGTCCAGGTTCCAGGAAGCCCTCAGTGCAGGAGGTTGACTAATAGTCTAAGAAGGTTCCCTTCCCAACTGGAATATATGGGGCAAATTTTTGGGCCTCTTGAATAATCTCAGACTTTTGATTGTTCTATGCACTCTGGCATAAATAATTAGCTGTAATCAGGGCTGCTGTGGTGTATGAAGAACAGAAAGGAACCTCAACTTAAAAATGCCCATACTACCTCTGAGAGGAGGAGTGAGATTGAGGGAGATCGTCAAAGGTTTGAAAATGCATGTAATAAGCACTTACATTTTTCAGTAGATTTGCCCATCACAAGTCAAAGGTCTTATTCTTGTATCACAGGTATTTTCCCTGAGTAAAACTGTCTTTTCTTCTGGAAGATACATCTCATTTAAAATGGTTGCCAACTCTAATCAAAACTACCCACACAACAATACCAAACTTCTTTTCTTTTTTTTCCTTATTTCCATCTCAGCCTGGTTTTTCACTGATTGCTGGAAACTGTACACAAGCAATTCAATATGTAGGGACAAAGAATTTAAAATTTGTGTTGCTGTTCTCCAAAGCAATTTCTGACAGAGACCCAAATGGTTATCCAAGGGCTAAAGTGTTCTGTTGTCATGTTCTCAGCTGCATAAGAATACTTGTTACTGCTAGTTTCATATTGGGTTTAATATATTTTTCTGCATGAAGTATTCTGATCTGCCACAAATTATTTCTAAAATTCCCACAAGACGATGTGATGGTCTTGGTAAGTATATCATAATGGTATTTTACATTATGTGATAAAACTCTTGAAGTGTTTTAAAGTGGGGCGGGTAGGATAAAATTTATTCTGGCTGTCTGGCCTCATGTGAGTGATGATGTAGGATAGACATGCAGGCTTTCCAGCTGTAAAGTATAGCAGGGAACACCTCTACTAGTAAGGACTGACTTTTTACTGAAAGTCATGTTGTCTACTTGCTTCATATAAGGCACCAATGTCACAAACTACCTGAGCTTTCAGACTTCTTGGATTGTGAACTTCTATTTTCTATTTTGGATTTTTCCACTTTTCTGAACTCCCATTGCTCTCAAGCTGAACTAACATGCTGATGCCTGAAGTAATTTTTTGAAGACCTGAATCTCGTTTACTCTTTTCAAATTAAGCTCAAAGTAGCATTTTCTGTCATATAATGAACAGATGATGGGCTCTTCACATAATTTTTAACATGAGAGGTGAAAATATTCATATGTAGCTTGCTCATGCCCCAGGAGTGACTCATCATGGGTTCAAAATGTGTGAAATTTTACAGTGGTTGAGGATTTCCAATACTTCCATCTAACCTTAGTGACAAAGTATCTCATTTAACTTGGTCACAGATAATTACTTTGCTGAAAAAAAAGACTCTGAAAAACCATGACTAACTTTTTTGTGACTGACACTGAGGTTATGCTTTTTTACTGCAGTGTAAGTAGAGCTGCAAAACACATCCTGTAGCAAAGCTGGGTAATGGTCTCCTAATTGGAAAACAGTGACTCTTACTTCTATTCTCATGTCCACTGGTTTTATGTCTGTGTAACCATTGATGCTGGGGTTACTCCTGGCTTATACCAGAAAGATAGAAGATCAGGGCCCCTTTATGTCAACTGTTCTGAAAATGCTCCAGAGTAGGTAACCTAAACTAATTTTTCCCCCCCACTTTCTTTGCTCTAGCTTAAAAATAATGATTGCAGAAACTTTATTTTTTTACTGGAGTGTTCTTTCAGTTGTGTTTGCAATTTATGACCATTTAATTCAACAAACAAACTGTAATTACTGCAAATTGTGGTAAGCAGTGGTAATTGAAATGCTTCAGCATTACTGGCTAGTTTTAAGATGGCCTTTAAGGATATTAAATAGTAAATTCACCACTCTAAACCATGTTGTTTCAGGTTTGGGAGTACTTAAAACATAGAACACAGCTATTTCTTGTACAGTAGAGAGTGGGAACCCGTAACAAAGTGATTTATGGAATATACAAATAGGTTACCATGCAGTGTGTGTGCAGCTGACCCTGTAGAAAGCTGCCATGTCAATAATGTGTTTCTTGGAGAGAGTCTGTCTTTACCTGTCTGTTTCTGCAGCTCACTAGAAAACAAAGGAGTTCAAAGCACCACCAGTATGCATGAAGAAATGCTGATTTAGGCCACTTGCAAATAGTTTTGACATTTATTACTCATACTTTTTTTTTTTTTTTTAACTTAAGGACTGTAAAGCTGTATTCATAGGCAAGTATATTAATTTTACAGAGAGGCATTAGAAAATATGCTCCCAGAAACTCTATATAAACACTTTATTTCCACATTATTTCTCAGGAGGTACATTAGTCGATGAGAAGCCACTCAATAGCTATACAAACTGGGTCACCTAATCGTTGTGCATCACATGTGAGCTGATTCCTCAGCTGAGTGTCAAACTACCTCTGATTTTCTCATAGTGATAATCTCTGTCCATATCTATATGAACCACAAGAGTTCTGATACTGCTATGCATTGCTCCAACGAGCAGACTTACACACATTTATGTTTGTGTAACCATATATATATATATATATATATATATATATATATATATATATATGTATGTATGTGTATCTATATATATATATACACACACAAGGAATTAAGACTTGTCTGGAGGTGTGCATAAAGGCTAGTAAGGCAGAGCTAAGAAATGCCAAAAGGCAAGTTGTTATATGATCTTACATGACCATTCTCATGTGTGTGATACACAATGTGCTTAAGAATACTGGCTGGGTTTTTTTCACACTCCTACATTTTTGTTACAGTTACAAAAGCAATTCTGCATAATTTAACAATTGCCACAACTACAAAAGATGAACAGTGCAAGATCCTTAGGCTGGATCTTCACAGTCCTTTATCTTATTTAACTCACCATTTTGCAGCTGGCCTGTGGTGATTTCTAAAGGATCTCAGGTTCTTTAGAGCAGCCCTAAAAGAGGTAAGTCATTAAGTGTGCCATTTCTGAATAAGTTTATAAATAAATTATTCCACACAATGAATATTCATTGAATAGACAGGAAAAAAGGGGAAGAATTTTAATGTTTCTTGAGTAATGAAATCAGAAAATCATTCCAGGTGAGGAAATGGCTGTCTAAAACTGTGTATGGTCTTTGGGAATCCACTCAGTGGTAAGGAATGTTTTCAGATGTCTGAGAACATCTCAGCGTAATGCAGGTAGAAACAACAATCCTTGGTTTCTTAAATCCACCTCTGTTCTGATCTTGGCTGAGTATTTCAGAGTAATTATTTGTCCATGGCAGAGACTAAACATTAGAAAATTCTTCTTTTTGACCATTTTCTTTTTACTAATGCAGTCTTAGAGTCACATTCATTTTCTTGAAATCATTAGCTTTTTTTAAATTTTGTCTTGGTGTAAGAATCAAATTGAGGACATCTGAAGCATCATAAACCTTCCAATCTAAACTTCTCTTTCAAAAAGTCTTTCCTTTGAATAGGGTAACTCCTGCCTCTTCCATCCTAACTCCTTAGATAATACACTTTTGTAGTGCAATACAGGTCCACAAGAAACTTTTAAGAGAGCCTTCAGGGAGTTGTGCTCGGCCAGTGAAGCTACCATAGTCATCATATCTACAATAGTTGAAAGACCTTCACACTTGTGAGAGTTGTGTAGGAAAAGACTAAGTGGTCCTTAGTTTGGTGAAACTAAAACCTTCTTCTGTTGGACTTTTTTCTAGTATGAATGTCTTTGATTAAACTTCATTGAATCTAGGTACCTGGCAAAATACTAAAGTGAGTACTTTAATGCTCTTGTCCATATATAGGCAGAATATGTAAAACATAAGATGTAATAAACATCAGAAAAATAGCACCACATTTAGAAGAAACCCACTGTGCAATGTGTAGCTATAAAAAGTTTTCACCCTGCTCATTTCTTTAAGTATACTGAGTTATGCTTAGAATGAAGATGTAATGTCAAAGGTACATAGAATTTAGAACATTCACCATGCCAATATATATTTCTAATTCCTATATTTATTTGATTCATTGATTAGAAATACTGAGTTGTGCATGTTCCAGGAGTGCTTCATGATAAAAGTGCTGTCTAGAAAATGTCAGTACTGATCTGCCTCGAACCTTTTCATGTCATTCTAATCTTTCAAATGCTTTCATAAGCTTCATCTTGCTCTGTGTTATTTAACCAAAAATCTTCTTTAAAGAAGAAGTTTTTTATGCTCAGAAATTCAGTGAGGTATCTTAGCCAGAATATAATAATATACACTCTGAAAGCACCTAAAATGCCATATTTGCATACATTTTTGTAACATGTTCAGTGTAATCATGCCATTACTCAACCTGCAAATGGATTTATGAGGAACAGAGGGAAGACTCTAGTTTCTGAGCCCTAAAGAAAACAAAATGACATCTGTCCTCCAGCAATGCCAGGTATCATTTAGGAGGGAAAAACACCAAAGTGACCCTCAAAACTGAGTGGGAGATTCCTCCCTTGGAAAGCTCTCCTTGTCATTGGCAGACATGAGAAGAGAAAGTTTGAATGGCTTCCCCTTTTGAAATTACATCAGTTCTGGCTATGTATATTTAACATCTTGTTAATTTTGTTTTCCTCACTCTCACAGCATTAGAGCATTTTGGGTTTGTTTGGTTGGTTTTTGATTTGTTTTGTTTAGATACCCTGGGTGTTGTGAATCTTTGTTTAAATGAATCAGAATGAAAATTTGCTCATTTGGAATAAAAATATACAAAGATTTTAAGTGTTGAGTCAGGATTTCAGTTTATTTTCTCTTTTCCTCTGTCAGATGGATAGGCAATTAAATTAAATAGGCAAAACCCAGCAAAATAATAAAAAATTATTTAAAAAAATAAAATAGTTACTTAGTTGCTTGTATTTCATGGTCAGTATCTCATTCAGGAAAAAAGCTCTTTAGAAATAAAATCTACAAGTTTGTTGGTAGATCTTAGAGCTTGTGAAAAGGCAAAAAGTTCCCACAACCTTTATCATGGAGGAGTTAAAGGTCTAGGCGTACCTGAAGACAAGGGCACACATGGCAATGTCTGCTTCTAGGTAAATAGAAATTGATACAAGAACTGGAAGTTACAGACTATCACTTTCAGCCCAACTTTTGACTGTCTTCAGATGCCTTATGGTGGAGATCAAACAGGAGCCTTGGCATTTCAGGACAATTGAAAAAAAGTCATCATTCCATTCTTGGTCCTAAGTCATACATTTTTTTGATATTTCAAAGTCATCATGCGACCTCCATTTACAATGGAGGATAATAGAGCTATTTTCTGATAAAGCCACATTTTATTACTAAATGCCACACTATGTTACTAAAAACATTGAAGAAAACTCCTTCGGCATTTAGCTCTCTTGTAGATGCATTCTTTTCCCTCTGCCTTGTTTTTTTCTCCCTAGACCTGAGATGATTGAATGACAGTATCCCCTTTATGTTATCTAGGTGGCTTCCTTCATAGTCCAATGTTCTAGTCAGGCATCTTCAAGGAGGGGTGGGCGTCCATGGTTGTAGCTTCTTTATACAGTTTTTGCTGTAATGGACAAAACTCCTCCAAAGCAATGTTTAAGGCATGAACCATTTCAGTCTCTGACAGCTTATCCCTTGTCCTCTTGAAAAATCTCACTTGTAGTCCCAAATCCTGTGAGATGAGTGTCCACTTTTAGCACTAGTGAAATAGATAAGAATATTGACATTTACTGAGCAGTAACAGGGAAGCTGTTTTATTTCACTCACTTTGTTTCACTGCTCAAATTAATAAAAATTGTTTCAGTGTGATTTATAACAAAGGATATTTCAAAAAGAAATAGCTTTTTTTGCAAGTTGTGACACCAAATTTCTAGGCAGCTTTGCCTAACACCAGAGTGTCTTTCCATGCCATTTTATGACAGTAATGAGTTCAACTTGACCTAAATTCACATTGCCTCACTATTTAGAGTATTTCACAGAACAATTACAAAGAAATATTTATATTTATTAGAATGCACAAATATTTAGGCAGCATTGTTAAATAATCCAGAAAAATCAAAAAGTTTAGTAGGACCATTCCATTTATTATGGCTTCATCATTATTGTTAATATCAGTCACAGAAATACATAGTAGCTCATCCAAAATTAGAGATTTAAATCTTTTTTGGTAGAAAAAGATCACATCATCATCATGTTATATTTTACCATGGTTTATCCTGCACTTCTGTGCAGCATATGCTGACAGAAATTCAAAAGTTAAAAAGTCTAACTACACAATTCATTTCATTGGATAAAGCTTCCACATGGTTTCTAAAATATTTGATCACATTCTGTGATTAAATTTGTCACACAAATTATTGACAATTCCGTGGACAGGGCAATGACCCAATATGAAGTTTAACAATGAAAAATGCCAGATTCTGCACCAGGAACAGTGCAATCCTGGATGTATGGAGGGACAGAGTGGGGAATGAGATGCTGGAAAGCAATGTTATGGAAAGGGACCTGGGAAACTTGGTTGACAGAAAGTTGAATATGAGCCAGCAGTGCTGTGGCAAACAGGAAGGTAAACCATGTCCTGGGGTTCATCATGCCCAGCATCACCATCCAGGCAAGGGAGGGGATTGGCCCCACCTCAAGTGCTGGGGCCAGTTTTGGACACTGTAATAAAAAAAAATACGATATCAAGCTATTAAAGAGTGCCCAGAAGGACAATGAAGGGCCTGGAGAAGAAGCCATATGAGGAGCACCTGAGGTCATTCGGTCTGTTCATACTGGAAGAGATAGAGGGGAGATTTCTTTGTGAGGGGAAAAGGAGGAGCCGACTGTGATCTCCTCTCTGTGGTGACCAGTGACAGGACTCAAGTAAATGGCATGACGTTGAGTCGGGGAGGTTTAGGTGGTATATCAGAAAAAAGCCTTTGACAGGATGGTTGGGCACTGGAACAGATTCCCCAGTCACAACACCAAGCTTGAAAAAGTTCAAGAAGCATATGAGCAATGCCACAATACCTAGGATTCTTGGGTGTTCTGTGCAGAAGTAGGGCTTGATGATTCTAGTGGGTTTCTTCCAACTCAGCATATTCTGTGAGTTTATCTATAGTTTATTGTATGTTTGAAATAATGTCATCAATGTAAGGATGTTGATTTAGATGCTCCATCATGAAGACTCTAATAATGAAAGGACACAAATTTGAGTACTTGGAGCAAGAGGTTAAAAGTTTTAAGTGCAGCTTTTCAGAAGAACAGTTCTTCCTGACAGTTAAAGACTGAGCCAGAAAAAAAGGGAAACCACTTAAATTGTTTAGGCACCTCCAAATTTAGGCAGCATCAGAATAGATTTTTTACTGAATTTGGCAATAAACCCTCATTATATATACTATACAATATATACATATATATTATTTATATTTATATTTATATTTATATTTATATTTATATTTATATTTATTTATATGCATTCTGTATTCATGATTTGTGAGCCTGCACCTTGTCCAGTTCTGGGCCTCTCAGTTCAAGAAAGACATTATAGTGCCCTCTCCAGAAAAGGGCAAGAAAACTGAGGTAGAGTGTAGAGAAAAAATCATACAAGGAGCATCTGAGGGAGATAGATGTGTTTAATCTGGAGAAAAGGAGGCTCAGTGGAGATCTTATCACCCTCTACAACTGCGTGAGAGGAGGCCCTAAAGAAGTGGGATTGGGATCTTCTCCTGTGCAACCAGTGACGGGATGAGAGGACATGGCCTCAAGCTGTGCCAGAGGAGGTTCAGGTGGGACATCAGGAAGAATTTCTTCACTGAAAGGATTATTAAGCATTGGAATGGGCTGTCCAGGGAGGTGGTTGAATCGCCATCCCTCTAGGTATTCAGTAAAAGACTGCTCATATCACTTTATGCGGAGGATCCTCCTTCTCATAATCCCGTGAAAAGAAATACATTAAAAAGTGACATGTTTAGGTACCATGGTGCAATTTGTAGAGTGAAGAATCTCAATGCTCCATAATTCCAGAAAATATGATCCTGCCTCAGATTACATGCTATTATCAGTGTTTCTCCATTAACTACACTGCAAAATCACACACTGCCTAACTGTTTACTTGTACTTGGCTTAAGTTATATTGTTTTGCATTTGGAATACATATTTCCATTCTTATTCTTCCTAATGTGGTCAGCTCCAATGAGCTAAAAAATACAAGATTTTCAAGAGTCCATCCATAGAGAGGTCCCAAATGGATTCCTCACTTGCAAATAAAAAAAAATAAATATAATCCTTCCCAAATTTCAATATATTTCATGTTTTTATTCCTCTTTTAGAAGACTGAGACTTCTAAAAACTATTTTGGATTTCTTATATCTTCACATATTGTGCCATAGTCTCAGCATTTTAACAAAAGCTTTAATCACTAAAATCTGGGTGATGAGAAAAAGTTTATAACAAGTATAATCATTATAAAAAAATGATCTGCAGAAATTACATCTCCTAAACAGTTTCCCAGAATCCTCCTTGATTTCTCTATTGGTCTATTTCTTTCTGCAGTAAAGGAGCAATATTTTACCTAATATTCAATGGGTTGTGGGTCTCTCACACAAACTTGGACTCACAGAAACATAAATTAAGCTACAGGATAAATTCTTTAAGCAGTTCCAGTCACATCTGAGATGAAAGATTAGGCAAAATGTCTCTGCAATTATCAGCTTCATTGTCCATCACACCACTGGAGTTTCTCTTCAGTAATTTTAGGTATCTGGACTGTCTGTACATTGTGAGATTGCCAAGGAAACGGAATTAAATATATTTTTTAAAAAATCAAACCATGATGTGGAAACTAGCTTCATACTAGACAGGTTGAATTTTGGCTGTAGCAACCCAAGCTCAAAAAACATGCAGACTTCCCAATAACTCTAGGTGTTGCCAGCTTTCACTTACTCCATGAACACTCCCCAGGAAAAATACCTCTAACCTGCTCTTGCTTCAGGGCCTGACTTTCCTTAGGAAATAGTGACAAGCTGAAATGCAACACTCAGGAAGTTTTTTTTACCTTTTTGCTTCTGTGGAGGAAGAAAGATGGAAATATAGCAGCTAAAGGGGAGCACATATAAAAATGTGACATGACAATAGTAGAGAAACTGCCAGCAAAATGTCTTAAGAGGAACACTGGGAGGTAATCTACTCAATTGTCTATCCACTATATAACTTGAGATTTTGGCTGCCCTTCCAAATATACTCTCTACCTATCCCACCAAACAGTAGTGCTTTTGGTAAGGAATGTCTAGTGACTGTTACCTATTTGATAGGAGCAAGGAGAGGAATTTTTAGTGAAGTATCAGTTATGGAATTAATTTCATTGTTGGCCCAACAGAGCTCAAGAATTCTGACTCTCAGGTCAAATTTCCAGCTGAAGTCTTCCTAAGAAAAAAGAAGAAATGTGATAGGTTAAACTGATTCTTGGAGGAGCGAACAGTGTTGCACATAAGAAAAGTTGTCTAATACTTTCCATTAGATTTCAGGTCACTACTTGCCCAAAATATTTAAACTTTTACTTTATTCATCTATATATTTTTAATTTCTCTACTACTCTCTTGTGATGGCAAAATACCAAATATTTTTGATGGATCAAGGATCCTGTTTTCATATTTTTCAGCTACTGTTATTAATATTTTTAATTTTTTTTTTTTTTTTTTTTTTTTTTTTACATTTTAAGGCCTTTATTGCTGGAGGTGATATACCTCAAGAACAGGAAGTAGGCAAAGGTGGTTTTTCCTTCTACTTTTGTAATCAAAGTGCCAAAAGAAACCACTAATCCAGTCAGGCTATGATCCACAAACACTGTCCTCATGGGTCAGGATGCATATTAATTAAAAATAAAGCTTGTGGAAATTAGGTAAAACCTGGGACTCTCAGCAACCTGATGTAGTGGGTGGCATCCCTATCCATCATATGGGGTTTGACACTAGGTGATATTTTGGATTCCTTCCAACACAAGCTATTCTATGATTCTGAGACTACACAAGAAACATAAAATCTGGAAAAAGAAACCTAGTGACCAGATTGTTTTCTTTGTTTCCCCTCTGTTTTCAATATATTTATCATTTGACCATGAGATTAGCTTAGTTGGTTAGACCATGATGCTAGGGGTATAAGCCATTCACTTAAGAACTGGACTCAATGTCCTTGTGAGTCCCTTCCAACTCAGAGTATTCTGTGATTTTCTGCCTGCTTAAATTTTCCCTCTGTATATGTGGATAATAATCTTTGATCCACCACATTGGACAGAAAGATCTACAGTTTATGAGAAATGGATCCATGTTCCAAGAAGGATTGAGGTCCAGAACCAAGTGCTGCCAAAAAATCTCTCCGGTGTTTAGAAAGGAGGGCTACAGCATGATGGGAGTAAACCTCCAAAGCCACTTCAACTTTTTTTCCACAGTCTGACTTCATTCTTTTACTGGAGGAAGTCTCTTAGTACAAGACTAAAATATCTGTATATTCTGAAAGGTTTAGTGTCCCTAGGTCTTAAAAGAAGTGACACTGTTCCCCTTTCACAATTTTTGTGTCAGCATTAGTCCAACACTCCCACGATCAGAGGAGGCAATCACAGTAGCTCATTAGTGACCTCCTGAACTGCATGCACATTCGTAAGACCGTGCTTTCATTCATGGTCCATTTTAGGTGTAAAGTTGAACAGAGACTATAGGTACCTTTATATCTACAAGAAATAATTCAGAAACTTTGGGGGAAAAAATTATTCCTTGAGTATTTTTTTTTAATTAATGTCAGAGCTATGATATTTATAGCATTCCATAAATAAAAATACCATGAAATAAAAATAAATGCAGCACTTGAAACTAAAACAGTTCAGTGGTTTGGTGGCAACTTTAGAAGTGGGTAGTGGTCATAGTGTATACATTGATGTTTATTTATGCTTTGACACCCTTGGCCTGGAGGTAGACTGTAATTTATTTCTTCAGTGGTCAGTTTCACAAAATATTCAGACATAAGGTTTGCTGGGGCACTGTCCCAAAGCCAGTCACGGTAAACATTTGGTTTAGAATCTACATAAATTTAAATGTTTTTATTGGGAATTCATTCCAATATTCAAAGGTGTCATTAAGGGAACAAACAAAATTGCCATAAAAAGAAAAAGATTTTTCATATATACATACAGACATTTATGTTTTGGGTTTTCTTTTTTTTTTTCAGATGAATGTAAAATTCGTGTTGATATCATAGATATTCTCATTGTCTGTGACATCTGACTAATGCAGAGGCAAAACAGTCTGGGGTTTTTTGCTGTGGATTACTTTTCAACTGAAATCATTAGATTTTTTCAAATTTCCTACTATTTTGAGTTTATTGTCTGTGCTTTTCAGCTAGTTGTTAAAAGTGCAAAATTTAACATAATGTATTTAGGAAAAATTTTCGATAAAAAGAAAAGACATTTAATTCCTATTCCTCCTGTACTCTACTCTGAATTAACACAAGAAACTGAAGATTCATCCCATTAAAGGAGAGTTATATTGATGCACACTGGGGAAAATTGCATGTCAGTTAAAATAATTTTTTTTAAGAAGCCTGTAGTCACATTAATGCTACTGAAATCCTGTATTTATATCTGCCACAGCCATGCAGTTTCCCCAAGATACAACTTCAGAGAGGGGGTTGGATCCACAAAAGATAGGAGAAAAGGAAGGTGTTGGAGAAGATCTGGAATTTGCAGCACTTATGGAAAATAAAAAAAAAAAAATTAAGTCCTCTGATAGCTCTATTGAAAAGAGCATAGTATATTAATAGGGCTGGAAGACAAGTAATTTCTGCCTCTTGTTTTAAACAAAACCTTGAAGTCAGTGACACCACAGGGCCAGGACAGCATTTTCTGGAATCGTTCTCTCTGGGGTCTTGAAAGGTGCTGGATTACTGCCAGAAATGAGCAGCCCAGCAGAGTATGATTTCAAGTTGTGCTTTCCCAGGAGAGTTGCTTAAGTTTCTGCCTCCTCAAAAGGCCTTTTTGCATGCAGACAGGAACCGTCTTTGATCCTGTCTAGGGGCCTACCATTTACTGCTGCTGGGAGTGGTTTCAAATCAGCAGGTCAACCTGATCTTTTGAAGAGAAGGCCATTTATTTAGCAGCTAGAACAGGAACAAAGAGAGCCAGAGGAGCCTAAATTTTATGTCTGGTATTTGTCATTAAAACAGGGCTTTGCATTTTGTGGTCTCCAGCTGACTCAGTAGCACCACAGGAGTATTGCAGCAATAAGCATGTATTCATCTCTCTTGTATAATTTGGTTATTGAAGGACTTTTAGTGTGGGTGTTTAGGGGTGGACACTGGACTGCAGGTCCATCCTGGTGCCACTGTATAACTCTGCACAAGAAAGGTGTGAAATCAAAGGGACTGTGGTGACCTATGTGATGGATCTGCCCAAGCTGAAGGAACTGGGGTTTTTCCTGCTCTCTATGTCTTACAGATGAGCAGCTCCAGCTTTAACATGCTTGCCTCTGCTGCAAGAAGTTAGTGAAGAAGGCAAAGTTGTCAATATCAGGCCCAAAACTCTACTAATTAAACTACTAATACTCCAATGAAGGCTTTCAATAGCAATGAATATTTTTATAAAATAGGTAGGTGATGTGTGCCAGAAAAGTAGGGTCAGTTGCTCACTTTGTTTATCTCCAAATTAAGTTTAATACAGCTGCATCATGAGCATTTACCCATTACTGCCCAGAATATATTCATAATTTATGGAATGAAGTGGGATTTGAAGTAGTTAGTGTGAAACTTGTATTTTAATTATTGAGATAAATTGCTTAAATGTGTAGCTCTCAGAGGCAGTCTTACATATCTGTAAAGTTCTCAGATGAGTTGGGAGTCCATGTGTGCGATTTTTAGTAATAAAATAAGGCAGCCAGTCTTCTGGGATTGTTTTTCTTCTGGTTTGTTTTTTTTCCAAGAGCTCAAGCCAGATGTGAGAGTGTTGCAGTGTGATGCCAGTTCCTGTTTCAGCTATCCCAGTAGTTCCCAGGTGTAGCAATACCTTCTCCCTTCCCCTCCCCCTTGCCTCCTTGCTAAGCGCTGTCTGTCAATCTTATCATTCCAGCAGGGGCGTTGTGTGATTGGCAAAAGTTCAAAAGATGCCCCTCAGCCCTGGGGTCATTGGCTTGTCCAAGTGTCGTTGTCCCCTGAGCCTTTCCCCCCTCCCACCTTGTTGGTGGCTCACCTGTCCCTTCCCTTTCCCTGCCCCCGAGCTTAAAAGACACGGAGACCATGCGGTTGGGATTCTGTGGAGCTGTTACAAGTTTCAGACATATGTGCCTCTGGAATAAAACTCTGGATTAAACCCTCTAGAATCCATCTCCTTTTCCTCTTTACCTGGCCTGGAGCCTTTCCATCAGAGGTAAACTGAGTTTCTGCCATGCCTGGACTTGTTCCGAGTGCCTAACTGCAACTTCCAGCCAGCCAAAAGTGTCTCTGAGGTGAAATACCACAGCTGCCACCTTTAGCCCAGCAGCAAGGGTCAGATGAGCCCAGGCACGTTCCACCTGGTAACATTGGGATTTTATTCCAATATGAGAGTCTGAGGGAGGCTGCACTATCTTTTCAACGCTTGCCATAGGTGAAAACTATTTTGTGTTTAAATAGATTGCATCCTGTGAAAAGATACTTTTGCATGCTAGACTTAGTGTTAATCCACAAAAAATTTATAAAAAATAGTAAATGAATGGTGAAAAAAAAAAAGGAAAAAGAAAAGAAAACCACCTTCTATTTGAATTGTATATTTTTATTACAATCAGGAAAGCAAAGCAGGCCTAGGAGGAAATTAGGATTCTTTGCAGGTACTGTTAGTTTTGGAAGGTAGCAAACATATGACCATGTCATCAGAGATGACATTTTTGCACTCCTTGAATTCTTTATAAAAATTATATTTGGAAAGTGGAAGAATGGTGTCCCCTAAACAAAAATATATCGCTTCTGTGTCTTTTCCAAGGTTGTATTTCAGAGTTCTCTCTTATTGTCTGGTGACCTTGTTCCACTAGTGGTTTATTGATGTTCAATAAAAAGCTTAATGTGTTGGTCTATAACATGCATGTGAGGAAAGCTGCTGTAGTGGTAAATGCAGTGTCCACAGATTTATTAGGAGTTCTTTCATCTCTGGAAGAACCAGCTCTGCTTCCAAAGTTTTTAAAGGTTTCTTGCACACATTATGGAAATGAAAGCCATGACTGTACTGCAGCCACTGAGATCAGTTCTTCACTTGTTATTGGATCACATTGTTTTACATTTATCTTGTGTAAAAGAAAATGCAGGAAGCTGCTGAGAGTCTAATTTCTCATGCCTCTGCTAAGCTCAGCAACTGTAAAGGGCTCCCATTAAAGATTGCATTAAAGTCATACTTTGTAGTATAACAAAATCTACAATAATTGTTGAGGCAAGGAGAAAACAGGGAAAGGCTGACATGAAAAGGAGATCATATTTGCCCTGTGGACTACTGGTAATTTTCAAAAGGATGGGAGCAGAACAGTATCAAATTGGGTACAATGTGCACCTGTTGCTGAAGCAAGGGGTTCCAGCTTAGTTCCATGTACTTCATGGAGAAACTGTGTCAGTTGTGCAAAGAAAAATAGTCAAATGTTGTGCTTAACATTTTTTTTAAATCCATATCTCACAGCCTAAGTTGATTTCAAAATATAGTGGCCATCCAAAAACTGGTTCTGGCTGTAACTTGAGAATTTTTTTGTGAAGACTTGGAGCTTCTTTACTCATTTTCATCATAATTAGCATGAAACCATATCACAGTATTCAATTACTGTAATTTTAGGATTTTATAGTGATGGCTTTCAAATTTTCTTCCTTTTCCTTCCTTATTTGCAAGTTTTCTCTTTCAGGATATATCTTGCTGTAGAGCCAAGCAAACCATGAAGGGGAAAACATCTTGTGTTCATGCCTCCATGTTTAAGAAGTATGGACAGAAGTTTGAAATCTATTATATCAACAGCAAAATATTTTAAGTGCCATTTTCTTGTCTCTGTTGCGTATTTTTGCATATGCTTAAGGCTAGAATTACTGATTTCAAGATACTACCAAATTTATTACAAAGGTATCTGGTATCCTCACCTGTTGTTTATCTACAGCTGCTGTGATTAACATTTCCTAGACTGTAGAGGAACAAAAAACCAGAAAAAATTTATCCAGAAAAATAACCAGAAGTGCTTTTAGTTTATCTGGTGGATAAAAGAAATAGTATTTTATTGCAAAAGAGATCTCTTCCTATTTATGAAAATCTTGTGTTTTATACTTGCGCTGTATCTTATGCTTTTGAGATTCATCTGGTGTTTCATTCTGGTTTGTCATGTCATAAATTCTCCCTTGAATATGTCCATCTTCAAAGCTTTTAATGATTGTTATTAATGCAAGAAATATTACCCAATTTATAAATCCTATTTCACAGTGAGTCAAATATTTCTTACCTCTAATTCAGTGAAATGTTTTGAAACTTAGACATCTACTCCTTACAACTTTTTGATGTCAATCTTCCTTTTGAATAAATCATGAAGATGCAAACATACTTAGAAAATTAGTAGTCTGGTGATTTTTATCTATCAGTCTTGATTTAAAATTTCTTTGTAAAGAACAGCCAGAAAACAGAAATATTGGACAGAACTGATACAACTCACACAAAATCTTCAGAGATATGCTACATTTTCAGATTAATAATCAAGATCTTATAAGGTACCAAAAATCCATCAGATATAAACAAATAAAATATTTAGGAAGATGAGATGAGCTCTCAATGCCAGATTTTTCAAGCATGATGACTTGGGGTGATTTTATGATGAGATATTCTATTTCTTAATCATCTGCTCTATGCCCAGAAATCATTGCTGTAATTTGAAGGTGGGTCCAGTGAAGGGGCAGGAGCCCCGGGGGCTCCTGCGTGGGCTTTGTTCATACACTTACTCTGGACATGCTGGGTGCAGTGCAGACTGGACATTACTTTGTTGCTTACCTAGCTTGGGTTTTTGTTAGCTTAAGCAAGTAGTTTCTCTTTTTTTTCCTTTTTCCTGGCCTCTGCTACAGGGAGAGGCTACAGCAGCAGTCTTTTGGCACCTTCTGTGGTTTTTTACCTTCAACAGTCTGGCTTGGTTTTGGTCTGAGATCAGACAATCACTGAGACCTGCAAGAGTCCTGGGAGACACTCTGACCAGCCTGAGATCTCGGGAAAAGCTGAAGCAGCAAGAGAAAGGACACAAAAATCCATCTGCTTCCACTGCTGTGAGGAGGAGACCAACGCCAGAAGTTCAACAGGTTCCCATCTGTTTTGCCCAAGCTGCTGCGTGAACCCTTTTTTTCCCTTCCCTGAGACAAAAGCCAGCTGCCATTTTGTCCCCCCTTTGCCATGAAGACAGCCCATTTATTTCTCCCCCTGCCATTTTGGGGACTTTGTGTTCTGCTGTGGGGGGTGTGTGGGGTAAGGTTCTGAAAGTTCAATATCTAGTGTTTATTCATTTTTTCCCCATGCCGTGCAAGCACTTTGTTTGTCAATTAAAACAAAAAAAAAGTATTTTACTTTTACTTTGTGGTAGTAATTGTTCTCATTGGCAGATAAAGGATTTATGAAGCCCTTTTTCTCAGAGGAAACACTCATTCCAAAGCATTTTCTCCTAAATTTGTCTCTTAACTGAGACACATGGGCATAGATCTTTTCACACAAAATACTGTTAAGACTGGAAAAATCTGTCTTTCCTGTTCCCAAGCATATAGAGATGGGAAAATGTGTAAACTCACATTAGCAGATTTATTGAAAATACACTATTGTTCAAAAGCCAAATTAACCATTATCAGCAGTTATTAATATTAATTCTACGAAAGCACCACATGGGAGGTCAAGTAAAAAAATAAACCCATTTTTTTAGGATTCATAGAATATAAGATAGATTAACTGAAAAGCAAAAAACCTTGCAAAGGGTAAGTGAAGAAAGTGATACATAAGTTGTCCAAACAGCCCAGCAGATTTGTAGAAAGGCTTTTTGTAGAAAAAAGATAGCTGTTCCAAAGACATTAGTATTAAAATTAAAAGTTAAGTCATCATCTCTCTTCAAAATACATACTGAAAAATCATGCCCAGGTTCAGATAATTTGGAAGATTTTCTCTAAATGTATCAATTCCTTTAAGAGTGCATTTAGACAGAAAAGTGGACTTAAGACTTAGAGTCTGATAGGTCTTTCTGAAATCTGATGAAGTGTCTGATTGATTTTCTTCTGTTTCTAAGTGGGTTAAGCTTTCATTTGGAAATCTATAATAGACATGTAATACCACATATTCAGAAAAAAGTGCTGGGACTTTTTGGTTCAAGTGTGCAGTTACTTTCATTGCAATGCAACTTTTTTGTTCTAGGTCAGCCAGGAAAATTTTCCCAACACTACAACTTGGAAAATAAAGTCTTCCTTTCAAACCCATAGTAAGGTAAGAAATTTAAAAATATTTCAGCATTCAGTGAAGGCAATAACAATTAGAGCCATTAAAAATACTAAAAAATTGCAATTCTTGTTTAGCTATGGTTATTTATAAACAGTCTAGACAAGTAAAACCTCTTGAATTTACCCATGTTGCATAGTTTGAAGTTTCTCAGGCACTCTCAGCTCAGCTATCAATGTCAAAAATGTGTATGTATGGTATAGGATGAATGAACATGCTTTGTCTCCCCAGTGCTTCTAGGGAATCATAATCACTATCCAAAGAAACTGTATACCCTGCAGAGGTAAACAGCCCCTTTGGTTTAATTCTTTTGCCTAATTCTTAAGCACCTGCACCAAAATCCTTCTGTCTGAGTAAGGTGGTAGCTCCTTGTTTGGTACATCAGACAGGTAGAAAAGGCTGAAAAGTGAGAGGAGAAATTAGGGTAGGCAAGAAGGGAAAGAACATAGGGATATCTTCAAAGCATTCTGTCTTGGGACTTAGGAGCCTTTATCAGAGCTAACTGTTAATTGTTCCTTTTGTTACCATTCAAAAACTTTTCCAGAAGAGATATAATGTTGTCTTTTCTTAAAAAAATAAAACAAACAAACAAACAAAAAAACCCAACACAGCAACAACCAAAAACAAGCAAAAAACCAGAAAAGAGTGGCTAATTACAATACAAATAACAGAGAAGGTGGCAGGTTCTCCATCACATAATAGCTCTGTGTGATTCAAGCCCTCACTAAACATATGGGAGACCTTAATTCAATTAATTTCTTGGCCTCCAAGGTTTCCAACCCATACCTCTCATGAGGGTTGCTGAACTGTCAAATTATAGCAAATTTATGGTAGGAGGGAAAATGTGCTCCTTGTGCTATGGTGGAGCAGTTTCACTGGCCATTGGAAGGTGACTCAGTGGTCCAGGGAGAAACAGAAAAAAGGTCCGGATCACCCAGCAGAGTGACTGAGGTTTCTCTCCCAGAACGCATGCCAGTCTTGTCCTGTTCTGGGATTATTTGGATGATTTTGCCTACAGTGTCTGAGGTTTTAGGGAGGATGCAGGTTGTTACTCTGGGGCTCTACAGGAGTCGATCAAAAAGCTGTTCCTCACCTACCTTCAAGAAATGCAACTAAAAGTAGCATCACTGAAAAAGGTGTGATATTTATTATAAATTATTTACATCCTATACTTACTCTACCGTCTTGATTAGTTTAAGTTCAAGGACTTCAGTGCTTATACACTGGCAGGCAAAGTATTAACACAAATCTAGGTATTATATAGGTATTGTTAAACAATGAATGATTAGGAGATTAGACCCTATAAAATTATAATATCACAACTCTTTTATTACTGGGTTGCTAAGAATGTGTTTCTACAATGCATTTCACACAAGAAAATTTTATTCAAAGTCATAGAAATTAAGTTTAAAGTATAACTATTCTAATTCTGTAGAATTTTTGTTTCATTTTGCCATCATTTTATCCAGGTAAACAAATGTAAAAGGTGCTTCCTAGTAATATTCCTTGGGATTTGTTTGTTCACTAAGCTTTGTCCTAAAGCAGGATTGAATAAGTTGTAGGAATAGCAATCTGTGGAGCATTGTGAGCTCCTCTAGATAACCACTGAGGAAAAGAGTTATTTATACACTGATCCATTGGTTAACAGTCAAGAAGAAAGAATATTTTAAAAATTAAGTGATACTCTCAGTGTTGTCTGGTTTTAATTTTTGAATTTACAACACTACACAGAAAGTTCTACGTATTTTATAAGATTATTCATTAAATTTGATTTAAATATACATTACATATAAAAAAAATATTTAACTAAATTTAAAAGGTTCGATGTGAGATATTTCAGTGTCCCAAGATTTTTAGCTCTTCACATCATCTCTAAAGTGAATAATGTAACAACTCTATTCGGAAGAAAGGAAATGCATGGAAAAATTACATAGGCTGTAAATTCAATATAGAGAGTAGGAGGGGAAGAAAATTCATTTTCCCAGTTACTCTTTCATTAATCAAAATATTTTCTTGGCTAATCCTGTCTCCCTTTCCCTCTTATATCCAAAGATCTATTGCTATATAAATTCTATAGTATATTTCTTTATAATCTTGAAAAATTACTTCCTTTTCATTTTAGTTATGGAAGTTGCACTTAAGTCCCTGTTTATAAAGATCATTTATATATTAGGGTTCTATTAGAAGAAGTAGGAGACAATCAAACATGGTACCTATCCTTAGTTCTCTTATATCTTTCAACAAATAATATTTTCAATTACTAAAGTAATCTAGTGCTTTTCTATCTTTTGAGGGTGACCCTGGATGCACTATATTCTTGAACTTCTTTGTACAGCACCAACACTGCAGATAAAATTCCTGTTCTGCTGTGGAGCCTCCAAAATGATACTTCCCAAACACTGCTACTGTTCAGTAGCAGAACATAGTAAGGATTACTTTTATCTGAACTGCTTTCAAATAAAAGCCACATAGGTGGCTAATTAATTCATTTAGGCTGAGTCTTTGGTGCAAAGCATGGACTGTTAACTCATTTTAAGCAACACAGTAATCTGACCTAACATTTGACCTGTTATTTGACCTAGCTTTTCCACCATTTCACATATCCTCTGTAAAGCTCTGGCTTTAATGTCTTCCAGGTACTTGGTCCCAGAAGACAAACAAGGACACCTCTCTCAAGTAAATCAGGCAATACTTCTTTGCCAGACAGCTGATAATATGTATCTGTGATCTTGGTATTCATCTTAAAAAGGAATTACTTTGGAGAACATTTGCTTTATTTGGATGGCAAAGGTTTCCCAAATATTACTGTAGCATAAATGGTGACACAAAGACCTGCAAATCAACTTGGTCACCTTGTAGTTGTTTTAAGGTAACACTCCCAGATTAGCTGCTTGAGTAGAAGGTAGAGCAGCGTTCCATCTGAGAGTAGAATCCACCAAAAGCTTTAGGGCAGGGTGAAGGAGACAGTTTTAGAAGCATTGGCTTTAAGCATTTTAAAAGGATTTTTAAAACTCTTTCTCTGAAAGCTGTATTTTAACACCTCCATTGTGCAAAACATTGTGAAATACTTGGTTTACTTCCTCGTGAACGGGTCAGGAGCAGTGATTGCTACTTTGCTTCAATTTCTTGAACAACTCTTTATAATCTTGGTACTTCTTAACAGACTGGGCCTGCTTCTAAAGTCACCTGCATTTTACATGTCTGTTCCTTATTTTAGTTTGACGCAGTCACTTCAGATTTTCCCAGTTTAAAAGAAAACAGAATTCAACCTAAAGCAAGAAAAGGTTATTAAAGCTGAAACAACAGAAATGGGTCTATATTTTTATTTTTTATATATATTCCATGAGACTGAATAGCACAAGATTCTATCCACTGAAGAGCTCTTGCCCTACCACTCTTGTATCACATCCATCTCAACTGGCCCTAAAAAAGTTAGCAGACTATGTGTCCCTGGCTACTTCGCTACAGTCCTCATTCCTGTCGTTGTCAGCAGTGAGGAAAAGCTATCATCTCTGTGCTTAACCAGAAACGATATGAAACAAGTAGCCTATCTCCAGCAGGCTCCAACCATCTTGAGAATTAATCTTTGTAGATGTCTCCTGTGGACATTCCCAACAGAGTGAAGCCAGTCTTGGCTCCTGGAACAGTGTCATGGTATTGGGAAATGCCTAGTGGAATTAGCCATAAATCAACATTTTATGCCTCGAGGTCTATGTTAAAGTACATTAAGTTTGAAGGTCTTGTCTTTTTTTGCTAAGTATTTTCTCTGCTTCAAGGAGCACAAGCACCAAATTCAACGGGACCAAAGGAGGTTTTGGTTTCAGTGGAGATCTATGTGGTGGCTCTTTGAGAGAGGTGGAAGAGGAGAGAGCAGAGAATCATTTTCCCCACTTTCCTTGTGACAAGTCACAACTGGAGCTAAATGAATATGTTGCATTGCATACTATGAGCATCTAATTTGTCCATAGGAATTCACAAATATTTAGATACTACCTAATCTGTAGATACTGTAGATTCTAACTTTTTTTCCCCCATGTGCATATTTTACTTTGTGGAACCAGTACTAATGAGATAATTGTTTCACAAAGTGAATAAGATTTTATTTTGTCTAAACAGTTAATGGTTTTGACTCCTGTTGAGTTTTGTTTTCCATATTTGAATATTCATGCCTTCCAAATATGGTTGACCACTGATTGTCATTTGGAAATCTCAGAAAAAAATTACTTCCTGATGTGCACATGACTTGACAGTTGTTATACCTACAGAAAGTATTACACACACTTATAGAAAGGATCCAGTTTGTTATGGAAGTTCATTGACTAGTGTGACCAACCACCTGTGGCAAAACACAACACTAACCCAGCTGTACGTCTTTGAGAGGACCGGGGTCGAGTCTAGCTGTCTCAATCAATTTGATGTCCTCCATATGTAACCCAGCTACCAAGTAATGTCTTCCTCCAAGAATCTGATCCTGATATTTGTGCTGACCAAGGGTAATCATGTTTACTTTCGTGGGCTCACCCACACAGATACCTTAACTGAGGCATTGAGGTGATCCTTTCACAAGAACCAAAAATGATTGATAGACTTTTTAAACGTCAATCCCATAAGGCCTGAACAGATGCTGTGTTTCTGAAACCAGAATCTAATTTCTATATTCTAATAGAAATATTAGGTCATAATATTTTTTTTACAATAAATAAAGTGTAATGACTGATAATCAGTCATAACCACAGCACATAAAAATAGATAGTGGCTATTTCTGCTAATATTTTATGTGGTCTGGAAAGTGATCTAGACATTGTTATCTAGCATACTCAAATTATATTTGTGATTTTACTGTCCATCTTAACTACATGCAACTGTTGTGCCTCTTTCTTCATCTATGAAAATGGAAAGCCAGTAATGAGTTCTTGACATCTCTAAAAGGATTTCTGTGTCTGTCTAAAAATAATTTTCTATATAATTTATCCATCTATGTATCTCTGAATACTTAGAAAAATATCAGCCCAATCTGTTTCAAGCACCAAATTTTCACATTAAAAAATTAAATGCTTTAGCACAACCATAAGTAGACATACATTTCAGTAAAATTTTTATTTGGTTGGAACATTGAGAAAAAAACAAATTCCCCTTTACTAGATTGTACTAAAGCAGCTGAGGCTTTTATCCAACACCTGACTCTTAAAACCTATTAATTAAACTTTTTGGGTTTGAATATACCATTCTCTTACATTATTATGCTTGTTTCTTTGTCAAACACCAGTGAAGACAAATCTAGGGAAGCCAAATGGAGAAAGCAGACTGTTTTCCTGACCCCTCAACTGTAATATTTACTGTGCTCACCCTTTCCTTGACCTTTATTAAACAATTTTTGAAAAAAGCCTATTCCCAGTACTTTAAGTATTAAAATATCTATTTGCTGCAGTATATCCAGGATTTTTCACCCCAGCAGTTCTACATTAAGATGGAAAACAGTCTGATAAAATCCCTTAGGCACCAGGCTGCCATGTGTTGCTCATGTATGAGACACTGCACACAGTTCTAGAGTTTTTTTTCTGATTTTGGTGGGTTACACAACCTTACTAAAGTCAGTAAAATCTGTTGTGATTAACAAATGAGGATTTTTTTAA
Organism: Agelaius tricolor; assembly: GCF_023055355.1. NCBI lineage: Eukaryota > Metazoa > Chordata > Aves > Passeriformes > Icteridae > Agelaius > Agelaius tricolor. The sequence goes on along the minus strand of NW_027269287.1, from coordinate 5,742,594 downwards.
TGGCAGTGATTCCTGTTGAGTAGTGCACCATTCAAGCCTGCACAAAACCAGACCTGGGCAGTATGTCCAGAACAGCCAGTCTTTTTATGGCCTTTGGAGAAGAGTTGATCCCTGTTCACTGGGAAAGTGAATCTCCTTGCCTTTGACACATGCATTTATAGCAACTTTTTGGGCTGGGTTATTGAAAACACATGCCTGCATTTCTCCCATCACCCTAGTGTTTCTGTCCAATGTGGGTATTTCAGCTTTAAAACTTGACAGTAACAGAGTGGAAGTGCAAAGTCCATGTACACAGAACTGGTAAGCAGAGGTTAGACGTGTGCCTCACACAACTTGTCAGTTGGGGATGGTGGTTTTTCTCATGACATACACAGACGTTTGCATACTAACTGTGGAAGGTTACTGTGACCCACAGGAAGGCAGAACAGTGACAGATACAAATAGAGTTGTATGGAGGAGGAATCTTAGAGCTCCCACTCACCCTATCCACCCAGACCACATCTGTCTTCCAACACAACACAGCTCTCTGGCAGCAGCTGCAGTCTCTGCACTCCTTTGAGGCTGATAAAGTGAGCAAAATGCAAGATATCCACATTGCTCTTTGGCCAGCTGCTAGAAGGCACCCTCCCACAGGAGGTGGAGAGCATCCCATCCCTAACATCTCAGCATCTTACTGCAAGCCAGAGAGGCTCCAGCAGCATGGGAATAGACATTTCCAAAAATAAGATGGAAAGATCTGCAGAACTACGTATTAAAGCTGCATTCCAGGCCCAGATACTTGTATGTCCAGCTCCAAAACATCATACAGAGAGAAGAGTGTGGGAGTTATTTTGACCACCTGTCTCTGGCAAAGATCAAGACATAGCATGATGGCTTATGCCAGTTGTTGCTTTGCCTCTCTGCTGCTGGTTGAATATCTTCATGTATGGACTTTGCTAAAAGATTACCCCTGTTGTGCTATTGCCTTTGTTATTTATCAACTTCTACAAGCTCACCAAAAAATGGTGCTCTTATTAGGCACTGAATTCCTCCAAATATTACATCTCTGACATAAATATTTCTACTGTCCTCTCTTGTTCCTGTTACTTTGAGTCTTTGCAGACATAAAAGTCTAACAATAGAAAGGCAGAGATGTGAAGGTGAGGGAGTGAAGGAAAATAAAAAGAGGATTACATGGTCTTTCTGCTTCTTATCCTGACTTTACACTTTTTGAAATGTGTCACATCTCAAAAGCATTTTTTTTAACTCCTGTGACTGCTAGAGCATGGTATTGGTGTCATATTCACCTTGTTATGGGTTTGAGATTTTTTTTTGTATATCACAAGAAAACTCTCACAAATATTGAGGGAAAAGCTGGAAATGACTTCTAGTCAGAGGTTGTTTAAAATATAGCAGCTGTTGAGTGGCTGGTGTGCTGTTATCTAATGCTTTACAGAATGGTGGCCAGAGCCCAAGGTTCAGCACCAGGTTATTCCAGGTTCTTAGATAGGAGAGTGAAGCAATTCAAAGCTTCAATGCAGTTCAAATCCTCTTTTTATGCACCAAAATAAACTACTTTCTTTCCTCTTGAAAAGCTTTGATAAGATATTGTACTGCTGGAAATTTGACAGCATCGTATTGGTGGAAATTATTTAACCCAATTACAATATGGTGATGCAAACCCCCTGCTACCAAATTCTCTAATACAGAACCACAAAGGTCTAGGATTTTTTGTAGTCATCTGTGGACATTCAAATATTTGGAAGCATTTGTTAGTTTGCATGCTTGACAAATATATTTTCATTATACACAACAGATGCCAGTTGTGTATAATGAAAATATATTTGCTCTCTGCAGTACTATTTTTAAAGGACGGATTAAAAATTGTTTTCATTTAAAAACATGTTGAACATGAAAACTGTCCATCTAAAATAAGACTCAGCAGTCATCATCTTACTGATTGTGCCTGAGTTTACAAATAACATCAGCCAAATAGCCAAAACAGGAGAGAAGCCTGAGGCTTGCTACATAGCTCTTCTGTAACACAGGAGCCAAAGTAGGATCCAGTTTCATTTTTTTTCCTAAAGCAGATTGAAAACAGCTTCCATCTCTATACTGTTTAAAGCTTTTCTCTTCATCCTAGAATGTGATTATAGTCTAAGCAATGATTTCCATAATGCCATGCTGGCATGCTGGGCTCTCTCCCTGATTTATATGACAGATATAACCAGTTTACAAGGGAAGCACATGGATCAGCTCATTGGCTAGCATGAATAGGTGATGTGATTCTTCCCCAGCTAGCATAACTTCCTAGGCAAATTCCTGAGATCTAAAAAGTACAGCCGAATAGGATATAATGGATTTACCATTATACTGACACCTTTTTGCATTATCATGGTGTATAAAAGTTAAGGATGTTGAACTTCAGTCCTACTGAAAATGTACATGTAGATGACTCATTCATACACACAGTTTAGGCAATTATACAGATCAGATGATTGAGTCCTGCTCACAGGATTGAACTGGCTCCTGCAAGTCCTGTAAAAAACTAAATCAAGAATGGCTAAACTGAGCACAGTATCTTCAAGGTAAATGCATTGTGTAGTGCACTGTATGTACAAAATACCCTTTGAAGATGAGGCTGTATTTCAGACGGATTTCAGATTTCAAAAAAATCAGAGATTTTTTTTTAAACTAACCTTCTATTTTCTTATTTATATATGTCACAGAAATAAATCTTATCCTTATTCTTAATTCTGTTCATCTACTGGAAATACAGGTATCTTTTTTCTCTCTTTTTCCATTTTAATATATTCATTTCATATTTAGAAGTTAATTTAAAGTGTTTTAAATTTATGAACTGCAGAGTTGCACTGTTTTAAACACCATCATCCTGTAAAATGCAGAGTTTATTCTTATTCCAGAATGACTCTTATTATGGAAAAAAAAGAAAAGAACAGCAAACATCCTCCTGACCAGCAAAGTCATTTCCTGACAAGCCTGAATGATAATGAGAGTTGTCTAGTTTTCTGCAGGAAAAAAAGGAAGAGACCTCTTGGCACCCTTCTTTGTGGAAGCAATATCTTTGTTTTCTTCTTTCCAGGGGGCACACGCCTGCCTTGACTGAGACTCAGCTCTTCCTATATTCCCTCTCTTATCAGTGTTAACACTCAGAGTCTGTCATAAGTATTCTTTTGCTTACAGTTTCAACATTAGTTTCCACTATACTACCTTGGACTGCACTGCTTGGCTACTGCATATATGGATGTTTCTCTCAGTAGTTCTCATCACTTTCCTCTAGATAAACTAGCAAAAAAATATTTGTTTGTGGTAAACTTTAAATACATGACTTCCCAGCAGCAACTGTAATGTCAAATAGAGTTAGAGAAACATCAAGTGGGTTCTGTGGCAATTAAATATTCTACTGCATATTTGCATGTGCAAACTGAGGTTTTGTGGTAGAATGTGTATTTTTTTCAAAAACATACATTTTTGGAAATGATTGGGGTAGCAGAATAAAGATTCTCAGCTTTTTCATTTGATTTTGAACTCATTCTAGCTTCTCTGATAACAGACATGATCAACTACCTAGGAGAACATAAAAATTTATTTACATATAAAGAAATGCTCTTTTCCTTTTGTCATTGCTAGAGAAATTGCAAGGCAGGGGAATTGCAGGTGTCTCTTCTATTTTTATACATTTCTAGAGGATAGGATCACACACCAATATGTACCCTCACAAGTCACACATTTCTTCCATCCATCTTTAATCCTGTTATTATATCAATCAACAGTTTCTCCTTTTTTGTTTTTCTTCCCTCTGTCCCTTCATTTATGAAAGTGATTATGTTGTAGCTGGAAAAACAGGGAACTTTGAAGAAACTAGAATAAACTGCAGTTGAAAATCTGGGAAATTCAGGAGAATGTGCAACATATTTTCCCTTGATAATATTGTGAAAAGCACAAAAGTACTCTTGAGACATATGTGTTTCCTTCTGCTGAGTGACAGCCTTAAGGACAGTACATGTGAGAGAGAAGTTTTAGAGGTAAAAATATTTTTTCTTTTAACTGAGTAGCAGAGAAATGGGGGTATTTGAAGCATATGCAAATTGGCAGTATAGTCTTTGTCCTCTTATATTATTTTTCCTCTTTCTGTGCTTGCACAGGTGGATTTTGCCCTTTGCCCTTATATGCTTAGAACAAGAACCACTCTCAGAGCAAAATTAGAGGTATAAGATATAGGATTTTGAGGAACTGTAATAATAATAAAAAAAGTCAATTTATAAGGATATTTTGTCTATTTTAAATAAAGCATCACTTCCACTATCAGTGTTGCATAAATAAGAATTGAATGATCTGTTGGAAGGTAGGATGGCTCTGCAGAGAGACCTGGAACACTTGGATAGATGGGCAGAGTCTAACAAGATGAAGTTTAATAAGTCCAAGTGCCAAGTCCTGCACTTTGGCCACAATAACCCCCTGCAACGTTATAGGCTGGGGACGGTGTGGCTGGACAGTGGCCAGGCAGAAAGGGACCTGGGGGTACTGGTTGACAGCTGGCTGAATGTGAGCCAGCAGTTTGCCTTGGTGGGGTCAGCACTGTGCCCTGGTGGCCTAGAAGGCCAAAGACATCCCGGCCTGTATCTGGAATAGTGTGGCCAGCAGGAGCAGGGAGGTCATTCTTCCACTGAACTTGGCACTGGTGAGGCCCACACCTTAAGTGCTGTGTCCAGTTCTGGCCCCCCAGTTTAGAAAGGACATTGAGACACTTGAGTGCACAAGAGGCTGGTGAGGGGCTTGGAACACAAGCCCTATTAGGATCAGCTGAGGGAGTTCGACTTGTTTAGCCTGGAGAAAAGGAGAATCAGAGGCAACCTTATCACTCTCCACAACTTCCTGAAGGGTAGTTGTAGTCAGGTGGGAGTTGGTCTCTTTCTCCAGGCAGCAACTGACAGAACCAGAGGTCACAGTCTCAAAGCTGCATCAAGGGAAATATTAGTTGAATATTAGGAAAAAGCTTTTCACACAGAGAGTGATAAAGTTCTGGAATGGTCTGCCTGGGGAGGTGGTGGAGTCACCATCCCTGGATGTGTTTAAAAAAAGACTGGATGTGGCACTTGATACCATGGCTTAATTAAGGTGTTAAGGAACAGGTTGGATGCGATGATCTTGAAGGTCTCTTCCAACCTTGTGATTCTGTGGTACAGCTGATTTCCTCTCATAGCACAGATTTCACTGAGTGATGACATTGTGGAAGAAGAAGAGTGCTGGCACAGTGTTATTACTGACAGGGAGTAAGACGGAGAAAAAGCTCTAATAATGGTATTTTTTGACTGAGTGAGAAGAAGCAGCCATGAAACCTAAAGAAGATCAAATGATGTTGAAAGCTGCTGGTGGTTTGAAGGAGAGCAGAGCTTAACCTGATAGCATTGTTGGAAGACTTCATGAGACGCCTTGCAGAGGTTAAAGCCAGATCTTGTAGGAATCCTGGCAGGAAGTTACTTGGCACAAGTAGATGAAAGGAAGAAAGTGACATTAAGCATGGAACTAGTGGTTCAAGTTTCTGAAAAAAATCAGAGCAAAACCATTTTCATTGGAAAGAACATATCTCAGGTTAAAACTACAGAAAGTGAAGAAATAAGAAGAAAAGAAAGCTGAAGACTCATGTGACAAAAGACCGAATTAGAAATTTCCAAAAGGGTAAGAAGGGTAAACTAAGAAAAATGAAGGCAGGAGGTGGAAATCCATTGTCTAATGGGTTTAAGAAAAGTCTTTGAATAAGCAGGAAGGGAGTTGTGGTACATATATGAAAGTCTTCAGCCAAACTGGAAATGTTGGTGAAAGAGATGTATTGTTACGAAATTCTTGATAGAAAGAATTCTTTGATTTTTTTTTAATTGGAATAGCTTTGTTTAACTGAAAATTGGCATTCCATCTGAATATGATAAAAAACTTCACTTTGAGTGCAACTGAGCACTGGAACAGGCTACCAGAGAGGTTGTGGAGTCTCCTTTTCTGTAGATATTCAAAACCAGATCCTGTGCAACCTGCTCTGGTGAACCTGGTTGAGCAGGGGGATTGGATTGCACAGTCTCCAGAATTCCCTTCCAACCCCAAACATTCTGTTGTTCTGTGATTCTGAATCTTCTGTGATATATCAACAGAGCAGACAGCATGAACAGAATTTAATTTTTGAGTGAAAATAACCACTTGCTGATAAATATTTTCAAATTTGACTTCAGTACTGTGGAATTTACAACCTGTAATTGGTTGTAAATTGTGCATAAATTACCTTAAAATTAATCAAAGGTCCTGTGAAAATCAGTCTCAAAATTCTGCCCCTTTGTCAGTGTGTCTGCAACTGCACAGCACTCTCCATTGTCTATTGTTCAACACAGCTCTGCTTAGAAAGATGTGAATGCTCTGTACCATCCAGAGACAAAAAATTCTCTTTAGATTCAAATAAAATTACCGAATGGCAAATTTTGTTAGCAATTCTAGAGAATGCCTTTACAATTTCCAAAATGTTTTTAGGAATCTTAGTTGGCTGATTTCCACTCTGGCCTCAGAGTAAAAAAAAAAACTTAAATGGTCCAGAAACAAATAGAAAAAAGGTTTTGAGGCAGTAACCAAAAGTAGGTTACAAAAGGTCTCAGAGCAGCAGCTTTATCTGCTGGTGAGTACTTGCTCAGTTCAGTAGTCACATGATTCACACACTGGTTCTTTTTTTTTCCCAGAAGTAGAATCAATAGAGAACAGACAAACCCACAGTTGCCAGTTTGTAGAGTTTTGTGGCTTTTCTTGAGGGCTCCAGGCATGCACAGGTCTACCAGATATTAAAGAAAAACTGTTTCAGTTCCTGCATGACCATATGCTGCTCTACTGGGGAATAGTTATCCAATAAAGGCACTAAAAATAAGTAGTGGGGAAACTGTCTAGATAAAGTTTACATCAAGGAAAAAGAGTGTTATTTAAAAGTCACCTTTACATTTTCAGTGATATTTTATTTGCCATGCACTTAATTAATCACTTATAATTTATGTTAAAAGTCTTTTAGCAGAAAGTTTTAGTCTTGATGAAAGCATATTGCAGCATTAGATGTATGGTAGTAAATGTTAAGCCTTTTGGATTATGCACAAGAATCTACCTTTCCTGACAGCAGACCATACTAAGAAAATGTTTGAGTCTTTCAACAATTTTCAGAAACTTCTATGACAACAGATTTTGATGTCTCTAAATATGTGTATTCCACTAAATAGAATACTGCAAGCAGCAAACAGGAAAGTTTAAATATGGATGTTTAGACTGTTTAGACACACGATAAATTTTTCTTTAAATAGTGAGTGAAAGGGACATCAGAGTAAAAACAAAAGAAGACTCCCAGAACCAATGAGATCTGCTAAGACTGTAGATTCAGAGAAAACAATAATTTTCTTTGCTTTTAAACCCTAATTTTTGCAACTGTCCCTAGGAACCTGGATGTGTATTGCTTAAATCCTAATTGAAACTCTTTTCAAACTCTTTGAAAGAGATGCAAGGAAAAAAAGCTACAGATGTTTTTCAAAAGCAGGAAAATTTTCATCATAATTTTTGAGAAAAAACTGTTAATGCACTTTTAATACCTAACTGTGTGAGAAAGGACAAAGCATAAAGGAGACAGGAAGGAAAAGGAAATTATGATGCTTCTAGAGAGCTGGTTTATTCTGATCCCAAATTCATCACTGAATCTATTTGGAGGTCCACATCACACTAAGATATCCTTCTGCCTTTCTATATTTACGGCATTCCAGCTGCATGATAACATTCATTTGTGAGCAGGTACTAAAGGAGCAGCATGTGAAACACTATGTTTATAGTCCCAGTCTGCTGTCTTCTAACACATGTTGTAAATGGCCTCACACCACCAACTTCTGATCTTCTGCAAAGCTTACATATATTTCAAGCATGGTCCAGCATGTATAAAAACCAGCAAAAAGGTTGCTGTTAGGATTAAGTATGAATTGTAAAGAGCCTGCATTAAATATTGCCTGTGATCTGGCATTACAGAAACAGACATCCAGTGAACTATACATTCTTTCCTTTTCAGAACACAATTCTCCATAGTGCTGAACATTAAAACACCCATTAGTTTCAGTAAGAGCTGAAAGTTGCGTCATTAGCTCCAGCATTAGGCTTAAGGACTGAGCTAAGGGATATTAACAGAATCCCTGTTAAGGTGCTGGGCAAAGATAAGACAGTTTCAGATCGTCAAGTACACTTGAGTAGGTATTTCCTGTTTAATTGATTTGAATAAGAGAGAGTCTGGGTATCAGTGCTGCAACCTTAAGTGTATTGTATAATAGGATGCTTTGTGAGCTGCTCTTTTAAGACTGAAGACTCATAAAATAAGAACTGTTCAGACCTCATTTGTTTTGAAATACTGGTTGCACCTCTTCTCAGTACTCTCGCAGCGTGGGCTGGTGCAGATTTTGGCTTTCAGAAATGCCTCGTACACTCTAGTTACAGCGCTTTCAAATCAGACAGCAAAAAAAAGAAAATAGCAGAGATCTCTCAAAAGGACTGAAAGTCTCTATTCACTCATACTCCCGAGGTCTGGATAGGTTCCGGCAAGTAGTGAAGCTTTTGAGTAGCTACCCAAAGGGATAGTCAGAGCTTCATCCTGCTGCTTTGTGGATTCATTTCAGCGGAAGTTCAGGTCTGCTTCTGCAACCCCTTTTGGAAAATGTTTGAAAGTCATATGAGGTTCTGACCAAGCGTTGTAGCTTGCAGAGTTCAGACAATGCTGAGTACACTTTCAGTTTTCTGAGAGGAGTTGTGATTTCCTACGGGAATGACAAACTCTAGAATTTCATTTCAATTCAGAATTTTAAAGTCAACATTTTCAAAAGGTTCCACACAACAGAGATACACTTTAATTAATATAGCTGCAAAATTCCATTCCACTACTTGTTCCTGAAGAAACAAATGTATATCCCTAAAGCAAACTGATGCACCACAATAGCTTAAAAACAGTGATATATTTTAATGCACAGTTATTTGGATCTCTCTGATCGGCAGACTCTATTTGCACTTTTCTTCTATTCCTCTTTTGTATGTAAGTGATTTGTTTTCACTGAGAACAAGATCAGAACTTGCTAATATGTACTGTAGCTTGCAGGTTCACTGGGAAGTATTTATTTCTTAATCATGTACCTGTTAAATTAATTGTTTGGGATGATCAAAGGCTCAGCAGGTGGTGGGGATGATTTAGAAAGCAGAAAATTGATGCTATCTTTCTGATTGACATCCTATTATTTTGGCATATATTTCCTGTTTGTCAGGAACGTAAAGCCTGAACATTCAGTAATAATATCTAGTATTATTTTGGAAAGGGAAACCATTGGCTGATTGCAGTTTAACAAGATGAAAAAATCTTCAGATTTCCTTCTGTCAGGTTTGAAACAGAAGCTGAGCACATGTAGCCCAACCTTTCCTGAGAGAAAGAAAAACTAGCTACATGGCACCTGCTGCTCCTTTTTTCTGCTAGCCTGAAGCCACAATCCCTCTCTTAGCACCACTCTTTAAAAACAATCAAGCCTGTGAGGTTTTAGAAATATACAAAATAATTATCACAATAAAGTAAAATGCATTGTTTAAGACAGGTTTGAGGCAGAACTGAAAAAAAACCCCTGTCCTGAGATCAACTTCGTCTCACCTCTCTCAAGCTGCACTTCTCCATTTTGTGATCAGGTTTTTTAAGATCACAGCACTTCTCCTTACAAGAATAATTGCAGCCTCTGGAGAAATTTCAGGATGCAGCCATTCAAGCTCCTCTCTGAAGAAATAGAAATTCTGGCAGTTTTCTTTCCTTATTTCCCAGAACTCAGCCAGCTCAAGATATGCTTCACTTCTTTTTTCCTGTTTGATTTTGGTTTTTTTTTTTTTCCCCAAGTTATTGTCTCTCTTTTTTTATTTTTTAAAATAGAACCTTAACTCAGCACTCTTGCATCCCATGCTCAGTGTGATTTTTTTTTAATGTTGCTATAGAGAAGCATGATCCCATAAATTTCCCATAAATTTGTGGGATTAAGAAAGGAAATGAAATAAAGTAGCTAAATAGTCTGAGTGAAGAAATAAAGAGAGCAAAACTGGAAACTAAATGAACATGGTGTTTGTCAGTCTATTCTTTTAGAAAAGAAGCCTCTCTGGGGAGAAACCTTACTATAATAATATCTTTGATCTCTTTCTTCTAGTAAACAATTTGCTTTAACTTAGAAATATACATTGTCAAAAGTAGAATAAGCTATCACAGGGCATGTACAGATCTAGAGAAAGATCTGTAAAGATTGGTAAAGAAAAGAAAGAAAATCAAATTTACAAGATACTACATCTTCTCTCATGGCATGGAAAGATGAACAAAAGGAATCTGCTCCAAGCTAGGGGGGAACTAGGTCCTGCAAACACCCTTCCTCTCCTCCTCCTCCGGCCACTCCAGAGTGGTGCACTTTGTCTGCCACCAGATCCATTCCCTGAATACAAAGAATGGCTGCCAAGTGTGGTCCCCTAAGGGATTTCATGTGGTGTTAACTGGATTAGGTATGGGAGACATTTAGGGGCATCCTGGAGACAGCTGAGGTATACAGGAAGGCTCCACAGTTTTCAGAATTGTGGTCTCCATATTGTCCTAATAACAGCTGTTGAAAAGTGATGAACACATTGAAAAATTTTACTGGTGCCTTTTGGACAAAAAGGTGTGCGTATGTTATAGTATCTGCCCTCTAAATGACACCTTTTGCATTATGAATCAAAACCATAGCAGAAATAACAATGCTATCTTCCTTACAGGTTATTACAGCTGCTAACCAACATCCTGACTTAGCATAGAAGCTGTTGTACCTTTATCTGGGCTTAACAAAAACTGATGCTAGGAAATAACACGTTCCATATCTTTCGTGCTGAATATTTTAGGTACACTTTAATTAGAACTTTGATTTTTAAGACTTGTAAGATTCCTCTCTATGCTTTTCCAGTAAAATTCACAGGCAACACTTATGTTTATAACATCAGCTCCAAAAAGCTCAGCAATGATTGCTGGATATTACTTCAGTCTCCATTTATCATAACAAGGAAACAACCCCTCCAACAAGATCTGCTGTATGCCAATGCAAAGGTTAGAAACTATCTACTTGTGGGTAAGAATGTTATTTTTTTCAGCAGAACATAAACTAATTTCTTGCTTATGGAAAATTCAGTAGGAAATGCACAAAAGCCTGGACAGTTATCAAACTCACTCATCTCTGTTTTGTGCAGGTACATATCTAGGTTTGCAAGATGCCGTGCTCCAAAACTGGCTCCTGAAAACTTTTTGAGTTGTACAGGAAAACTGTTATTTAAAATAAGCTCAGGGTGGTACTCACCAAAGGTGTTTAGTCATGCCCAGGCCATTCCTCACCATTTCTGTTGTCTTTTAGAAAACCTCTTAATAAGGAAAAACACCCTTCCTCTTGGGAAGAAAGGAAGGAACACTTAAATCAACATCTCATATCACAACAATTTTGGGGTACTAGAAAAACCCCTGTACAGTTCTCCATCAAAAATATTTGGTGTGGTCTTCTAAGAGTCAGAGGGCCCAAAAAGTCATCAAATAAACTTAATGACAACCCCTGCACTGAGACTCTCACACTTAAGCTGAACCATCTGAGTTTTTTGTGCATAAAAGAATACACCTGGCACTAGGAGTATTGGCCAGCATTTGGGATCATGGAAGTAAGCAATTGGACAATGCAAGTGAAGGATGACCTGGATATGTGACAGCGGTGGTAGCTGCAGAGAAACACAAAATCTGATACATACTGCACATGGTAATAGATGATTTGGGACAAAAAGAAGGATACTGGATATTGCCAGCAGGATGCTGAAATACCAGGTTGCTCAGTTTGAGACAGACAATGTAGAGTATAAAGTAACTACTACTTTAAGTCCAAGCCATGTTTTTTCCAGGCTTCAGAAGAAGCCCAGAGAACTTTGTGTCATGACTGCTTAGTAACCATTGAATAAGTGTGTTCTGGAAAACCACCTCTCAAGAGCAATCCCATCCAGGACCCAGAATTGGGCTAGGTATTCAATGGGAACCACAACTCAGGTAACAGAAACCCAGGCTTTACTTATTAACACATCAGCACCAAAAACAGAATTAATGACCTTACCTAGAAACCACTGAAGGAAAAAAGGTAAATAAATGAACTGATTTAAAGTATGTTTTTGGAATAATACCTGCCCATGGAGCCATATGAAATAAAAGGCAATTCATTTTTGGTGTAGAGTTCTACTAAACACAAAGAAGAAATCAAAGAGAGTGAAAAAACTGGAAGTCATTGTGATGCCCTTATAAAGCCCATCAGTTTGGGGACTCCCCAGTTAATACAGGGAATCAATTAGCTGACCAAAAAGCTAAAGAGTTTACTGAAAAACCTATTGTTGTACTAGTACCTAACAAATAGCTGAATGTCCTAGAACAAAAACGAAATCAAGACAGGTGGTTAGCCCCATCACTGAAAACAAGGGAAAATCCCAGCAGGGGATTGGTAAACTAATGTGGGCAAGTAATTGTACCTCCAAAGTAGTGTATTATAGCGGAACCAAAACATCAGGAAACACATTAAGAAGTAGAGAATAGAGTAATTAGTTTACAAAGGAATATAGTAAACATGAAGATGACAGAAATTAATAGATCTGTTGAAAACATTATTTTGCTTATTGAAAAATAAGTAATTTGTTTTGTAAAATAATCTCAAGGAAAAAAGAAGTCTGCCTCCAGAGCCAATAAAACAGAGGAACTCACCAGGTAATTTTTGGCATATTGATTTTACAGAACTGTCCAAGCAGAACTGGGACTGGCACATTTTGATATTTTGGTACCTTTTCTAGATTGCCAGAAACTTTCCTATGTCACACCAACAAGTCAACAGAAGCCTCAAAATTCTGCTGAAATTAATATAATAATGCTAAAATTAAGTCTTTTAAGTTTTAAAAGGTACATTGTTATCAAGAAATGGTCAAGACTATGCTCGCATGTACATTCTTTCCAATGAGAAGATACGGTTTGCTCCAGAACCTGGGGTTTTGGACCAATCCAGGAGAAGCGGAAGGGACCATATCAAGTCCCCCTGGTAATTTACATCACACCCAAGGTGGAACAAATTGAACCCTGAGTACATCACATTAAACACAGAGCAGAAACAAGACTAACACCATGACGTTTCTACATATATATGTAAACCCTATTGGTTTTGGTATAGGATGTTATTTCTTTCTGGGGGGATAATATTAATTGGATCTAGATGAAAATGATACATACCTAGATATTTATAATAATAGAAACAATTTTCTTAATTTCTGAGAAGGGGAATGTAGTCTTAGAGTTAGTGCAATATTTTGGTAGATCACAGAATGAAATTTCTGGAATTGCTTGTTTGCCAACATTAACCTTTAGAAAATCCAGTTCTGTGGGGAACTTCAGTGAACAATTTGACAAAAATTTGGGAACACATGTGCAACTTTATAAAACAGATTAGGTTTTGACCTCTTATTGTTACATGAACATAGAGTATGGGGTTACTTGAATTTAAACAACAACACTAGTTGTGTGCACATTTCAAATGTGACTCCTAAATTGGATGATCTGATAGGATAAAAATCTGTTGTTGCATCTAGCAGAGAACTAATAACAGGGTTAGAAAGTAATTAGTTAAATAAAATACTTAAAGAATTTGGATTTTCTCTAACTGGTTGGTTGACTTCACTTTTGCAAAGTATACTTATGATCATAGTAATAATTGTAATTATGATACTTGCCTTAAAAACTTATATGATGTTAGTAAAAAAATAGAACAAAGTTAGGCTTATGAAGGCTTGCAAGGAAGACAAGCTTCACAAGCCTCAAAAGGAAGAATGTTACCAGATGATAAATTACCTGCACCTGGTGAATTAACACAATGCTTGTTCTCCAAAACCACTGGTCTATAAAACTGAACAGTGCTCATTGTGTAAGACGGAGAACTGGAAGTTCATGAGCCCCAGTATCCTGCCAACCTGAGTATGTCAGCTGTAACACTGGAGTCTATGACCATTAGGGATCCCAAGAGAGACCCCCAGGACAGAAAAACCCATGCATAAAGGGAATAAAAGGGGTTCATGATTTTGAGGAAATTATTATTATATGTATGTTTAGTCTGGGACAATCAGTGAACATGTACGTAGAATACCGTACATAAACAGAAACTTCCCTGTATTCCACATGCACAGATATGGGAAGAGCTATTCCCCCATGCATTTGGCTGAGTAGAGAATGTCTGCTTCTTAATGTTACCGTGTTGTTAAGGAGTTTTTTTATTTTACCAAACTTTTGGTAACAACTTAAATAAACACCTAATATCACAATTTTCTGCTTATGTAACAGACCAGTGATAATAATAATTTTTAAATAGTCCTACTACAACACTGTCTAGTCAACCAGACATCCTGAAACAAAATCATATTTGCTGATATTTTGTAAGGTTTATGAGGTGATTAGTTAGTGGAAAGATAAGCTTTAAACTAGGAAGTCATTCCTGTTTTTGGGAGATTTCCAAAGACTTTTAGATCTAGTAGAAACAACTCAACTCCTCAAAAGGCTTTTGAAACAAATTAAGAAAGCTAATCACGGTATTGCTTCTGCACCTTCCTTTGTGCCAATATTACATTTAAGCTCCAGCATGAATAATTAGACGTCCTTATAATGGTTGTGATTAATCTTCTACCAGTTAATCCCTTTCAAGCCATACCTCTCCACTGCATGTATAATTTTAAGAATGGCTTCTCCTTGTATCCTATTCCATCACTAAAATCCAGGTACAAAATAAATTCCCAACTTTAGGAGCTTTGTGTAAATATTATTCTGTTTTCCTAACAAAACCAGCTATTTTCCTCTGAAGTATAAGCTGCGCTTCAGCAAATTCAGCTCATGGCTCTTAGTGCAAAAAGCAGTACTGAAACCAGCCATGTAAAGGATACACTGGTCTGTGGCAGTGGCTGCGATGGCAGTGCAGTAGTTATGTCAAGTCCTTCTAACTGAAGATGTTAAACACTTTAACAAACTTTTACCCTTCAAGTCTAAGGCTGACTGAACTTCACTTTTGTTCCTTATTGCATTTAATTCCGTTTTTGCTTTTCCCAGCTTTAGGCACAATGAATGGGTTATCTTACTGCTCCTTCATTGTATTATTTGACTGCATGGATGTCTCATGACTATTTTCCAACTTCTAGCAAAGTTCCCACTCATTATGATCCCAGTCTCATTTTGCAGAAGAAACAGCTCACTCATTAAAAGTCTGGAAAACCAAAGATTTCTATGCCCAATGGGGATGCTCAGAGCCTTTAATCAGTGACTATGAGAGCCTAAAGCTGCTGTGAGGCCCATAGCCCCAAAATCTGGTGAGAGTTGAATGTGTTACACCTGATAAGAACTTTACACAACAGAAACAGAGTCATCACCCAGGAGGGCACTAGCCAGTGTTTTGCTCTGTGAAAATATTTTCAATTATTTCAAGAGTCTTTGGTTCAGTCCTTGACTCCAAGATTCTGGGCATTTATCTTTTCAATGCGTTTAGGGCTTCAGTGTGGTTGACTTAAGGATTTTAGGGGGTATTGTTCTTTTTGTTTTAAGGAGATTGTTTATATTAAAATATTTTTGTTGAGTTATTTAATGTTTTTATTGTACAGAAACACACATGTCACAGTGGGAAAACATTTTATATGTTCAGGCTTATTAGCAATATTTATTATTATTATTTCAAAAGGTTTGATTGGCTTATTTGTAAGTTAAAGGCACAAAGGTATTATGTGCTCGCTTTTCTCTAAACTTTAGATTATGAGAACAGAAGAAGAACAGCGAACTGGATTCTGAAAAGTCAGTCTTACCATTAGTATCCATAAACAGCAGTATTTATGCAAAAAATAGTGTAATTATGTATAAATAAACAAAATCTGAAGTAAAATTAATTACATCAATAGCATTATAATAAGGACAATATTTAAAACTGGAAAACAGAGAGCACATCCTTGTTACTGGAAGCTCTTAAGAGTTTAGAGAGACAAGGAGCAGTGGGTCAAGGAGGAGAAAGGAAGGAGAATCATTCTCTGTGTTTCACAGTGGGGAAATAAGGCAGAGGGGGTTGAAATGGCTTGGAATAGGCAGCAGTAGAACAGTAAGGCATTGATTCCCTGTCCTTTAGGTCATTTTGCCACATGACCTGGCTCAGGCCTGCTTCATGAATTCTGCTTCATGAATTCAGGTTGCATTTCATACTCATTTGTGACAAAGGATGCTGAGTGCTGGGAAAGAGGGGAAAAATGCTGGTTTGATATATTGAGAGTCCCTATAATTGTGGTTTCAAAAGAAGAAAGAATTTTTCTTAAAATAGTAGAGCTTTCATACAATATGCTGAATTGAAAGGGGCTCCCAAGGATCATCAAAGTCCTCTTCCTGACCCTGCACAGGACACCCAAGAATCACACCCAAGAATAACAATATGTGCCCAAGAATATTGTCAAAATGCTTCTTGAAATCTATCAGTCTTGCTGCTTGCACTTCCCTAAAGAGCCTGCTCCAGTGCCCAACCATCCTCTGAGTGAAAAACCTTTTTCTGAAGTCCAACCTAAACCTCCCCCACCTAAGCTTCCAACCATTTCCTCAAGTCCTGTAACTGGTCATGAGAATGAAGAGATCAGTCTCTGTCCGTCCTCTTCCCTCCCAAGGAAGTTGTAGACTGCAATGAGGTCTCCCCTCAGACTCCTCTTCTCTAGCCTGAGCAGACCAAGTGACCTCAGTACTCCTCACTCAGTTTCCTCTCCAGACCTTTCATCATCCTCGTGACCCTCCTTTGGACACTCTCTAATAGTGGAATGTCTTTTTTATACTGTAACTCCCAAAACTGCCCCCAGCACTCAAGGTGAGGCCACTCCACCACAGAGCTAAGCAGGACAATACCTTCCCTTGCCTGGCTGGCAATGCTGGGCCTAGAGAACCCCAGCCAGTCATGAAAAGGCAGAGCCTCCTCTAGTTAGGATGCTCCTGGGTTTTGCCTACAACTCCTGAAGTGATTGTGTTATCAGTCGTAGTAACACTAACACTTAATTCGTTGACTCTTGTGAAATCTCTGACTTCATTGAAAGATACATCTTGTCCTAAACATGGAAAACCAGTCCTGAGTAAACTTAGTAGAAGAATGTACCAGATATTTTGCCTTTCTTTTGTTCGTTTTCTTTAAGAACCAAATCCTCAAGAGTCTCTGCAGGCAGAAACGATTAGTGTTCTATTCTTAGGATAAATGGAATTTAACACACAAAGAATAAAGCTTCACAAAGTTTGACAACAGCTTTTTTGTTAACCTATACATAATGTGCCTGCTTAAAAGATGAAATTACTTTGTTCCTTCTGCCTAAAAAAAGTAATCTAAAATTATATTAAGAAAAATTATATTATATTAGTTCAATTCATCAAAAAATATATGTTGTGGGACATTTATAGAGACACTTGTGACAGTCAAACCTGGATGGAAAATAGCTGCCATTGTCCCATCACATTATGACATAGCTATCATTTATTTTAGCCTAGAAATGGTAAACAGATATCAAAAACATTGTGTAAAAACATTGCACATTAATCTAAAACACCAGAGTGGTGAATAAGTCCCCCTGTCCATTTTCACTTTGTTATCTTGCCAGTATAATTAAAGAAAGAGTGCCCAAAATGTAAGTATTTTGTTTGACTTAAATTTGCCAATTTTTAGTTTTGGAGTGTAAATTCTGTAGTATAAACCCTATTCATATATTCTATTCAAATCCAAGAAAGGTAACTTCCCTGAGCAATCTCAGTTGATTGCTTTTCCAAACACAAGGTGAAAATTTCATGTGAATTTTTTTTTTTTGCAATATGATCTATATTGTAAGATCATTCTCTGCCATTTTGATGGCAATTTGGCATCATTCTGAGACACATAAATGAAGGCAAGTGGGGGAAAAAAAAAGGTGAAAAAAACATTTTGAACCCAAAAGACAAAACTGACTTTATGTAAAAGTTTACATCAGTTCTTAATTTACCTTTAGGTGATCCATGCTATTGACACTAATATTCATGCACTGAAGTTATCGTAAATAGTTTGCTGCAGTATTTCTGTTGAATCAGAAGTATAGAATAGACCTGCCCCAGCCAACTTACCAGAAAAAGCTCAGCAAACTGTAGCAAATAGAGGGAAAAATAAGTAACTGCTACCCAGTTGCCTTACCACCAAGTTGTAAGAAAAATCAACAAGGCAGAAAGTTTAACAGGAAATAGTAAGGGAGGAAAAGTAGGTCAGCTCAAATAAATGAGACTCACAGCAGGCATGGAGGGCAATGACTGAGACATTCCAGTGGCTCTCCTCTGTGATGACTTTCTACAACTGAAGAGTCTCATGCAAGGAAATATATGCCTTGGGGCTACATCTGAATGAACCCAAGGATGGTAAGCATGTTGGCCCCAGCTGACCAGAACAGCTGCCTGCAGTTGTTCAAAACTGGCATCAAATAAATATTCTTAGAGCCTTTGTCTATAAAGGTCTTCCAGCTTAATATTTGGCCTTAGCATTCAAAAACTTTTATGCCTTTCTTCTCTGCTTTCAAGAGATTCCTCTTACTGCACTTGAAGACCTTGCTCCCACTGGAATCAATGGTAAAATTCTTACTGGCTCTAATGGGGGTGGGATCAATATGGCAATTCTCCCGTCTCTGCCACACAAATTAAATCCTCTTCCTCTTCCATACAATAGTATCTGCACTCATTTATAACCTTTCTTAAGGAAGGCACTTGCAGCAGAAAATATCTTGTTTCTGAGACTAACAGAATTAGTTTCAAATCAACCTCCTAATTTTAGAATGGTGGGGGTTTTTTTCCTTTCCTGAAGGATTTGGTGGCATGAAATCATATTCTGGAAGGTGGGAGAAGGCAAGTCCTCATTTCTGTGTATTTGCTCTTATGCCCATATTTATGGCCTTAAGAATTTCTCTTTTATTGAAACCTTTTCAGGTTCCTATCCATTGATTTTGGCCTATCTGTGTGTATCACAGCATCATTATTATTCCTCAATCTTCTAAAGGCTAGCAATTTTTGCAAACACTTTACTGGGGTATTTTGTTGTCGTTGTTTTCCTGGTAGGTATGTCTGAAGTCTCTTAGTCCCAGAGACAGATACTGAGGAGTCCAACTCCACTTTTACACTAAATCCTGTTGACATGAAATGAGAATTAGCTGTTTGCATCTTTTTTTTTTTTTTTTTGATCAGGTCCTTATCTCAAATGAAAAAATTAGGCTCTCTCCCCACACACTGACTGGCATGTTCACATCAGCTGTTTAAAAAAATTCATGTGTCTGATGGGAAAGGAGGGTAATGGATGATTTAGGATGTTATTGGCATAGTCCCAGGCAAAGTATGGTCACAACACTTCAGAGAAGAACAAAACAGAAAGAAAACAATATATAGTAAGGTGTCTTTTCTACCCACCACGTAAAGCCTCTTTCAGCTAGGAAGTATCCATGTGGTTCTGAAAGACATTCAAGAGTGGGGCAAAAGTCATTCTCAGTGCTCTTGCTTCCTTACTCCAGGTATCATGTTCCCAAATAATTGGGACGGTGAGGCGGGAGTCAAGGGACAGGGAAGCCAACCCTCCACTTGCCTGAATGCTACCTGGCTCTGGGCAAGATGAAGGAAGTTGTGCCTGCTTCATCAGACCACAATCATCCTGATTTTCCTCACCTGCAAGACTCTGAGGTCCTGAGGTTTGTTTTTTGACTAATCACCAGCTTCAAAATTCTGTCAGTTTTCCAGCTCTGGGCTATGCAATAGTCTTAGGCAATTAAGCATCTATCTACGATAGTAGGGGTTTTTAGTATGGCAATATGTAGTAAAAAGAAATAACAGTATAAATGCATAGTAAAAAACCCGAATTTTAGAATACATTTTTAGTAAAATTTAGTAATTTTTGACTGATAATACAGAAAAGCATCTCTTAGGGTACCAGCTATAAAGAAAAAATCCAGACAGTCTTTGTGAGCAAATGTCAATGCTGTTGCCTTTGGGAGCAATGTGTCCACCTTTCAAAGCCTTATCTTTGTACACACTGATTTTCATAAAACATTAATTTCTCCTGTTACTTTTCTGCAGAATCAGGTTACAACCTCTGTGTTGTTTATACATGGTGGTGCTCCTAGCTCAAAAAGGTGCAATCAAACATAAGCCAGGCTGTCAGAGCTGACTGCTCAATGAAGAGAGTGAAAGTGAAGTTTGTGCACTCTGTGCCTCCAATTCACCAAGAGACACAGAGAGAGTTTGGGCCTTCTATATTTAGCTCTAGGGCAGCCTTGCTACCTGCATGCCACTACTGAGAGCTGGGATTGCATCAGTCTAGTCTTCTCCATGAGAAGAAGAAGACTTCTTCCATCATCCATGTTTGTAAGAAGTCTGAAGTAGGTAAATAGGAAAATCAGCAAAACACATTAACTCAAAGGGATGATATGACACCAGCTGTGATGTTGCTCCTCCAAGGGATATATTGACTGTTCACAACATGATGAGGATCCTGCCTAGTTTTGTGCCCAGCTATCTTTTGGATGCTAAATATGTGTCAGGGAGACACTAAGTACAGCAGGATGAGTTGCACCAGCTAGGAGCAGCCCTTGCTGCAGGAACATATCAAGAGTCTTTGCAACACCCATGAAGGCCAGGTCTGCCACTGTGCACAGACCTTTATGTGGGATTTGCAAAGAGAAGGAGAGTTTCTCACTTGTCACTCCATCCTGGCAACTGCAAGGGTGGAAACCAGTTGCAGAGCTTCCTGGGGAACAAGGAGGAGGCTCCTGCTGCTTCAGGCCTAAGCGACAATACCCACATAAACAAATTAAAAAAAAAAAACAACTTACTACTAAAAAGTAGTAAGTTCAATGACTTTAACACAATCTATGGATTCAAAAATAATTAACAAGGACAATTAGCTTTTAAAGGGAAATCAGATGATGTGTAAGTAAAAGGTGGAGGTGATTCAGCATAATTTATTCTTTTTAAATTGATAAGCTCTTTTAAGACTCTTTTAAATAGATAAGCTTACAAATCTGTAACCAAGATACCATACCACCATCAAGCACATCAAAGTTTTTCTCTGTCCCTCTCTGCATGGCTTTAGATCATGTTTCTACCCCTGGACCTGAGCATTTCCTAAAATCAATCATTTGTTGAACAAATATTAACTGGACTGGTAGCTGAAGTAACCAATGTACAGGCTCATTAAAAAAATCACTTAACATTGTGATCGGTGATTCAGTCATTACCTTAACTTTACATTCTTAACCTGGCTGACATGATTTTAGTATCTGAAATGAATTTTCAGGCAGAGAGTTTGCCTTCCTGTCATGATGGCTGTGTGGATGGAGGCGTCCCTGTTACAGACCAGCATTCATGTACTATCTCTAAGCTTCTGAAAGGTAAGACTCTCCTTCATGGCTTCTTTTTGCAATACAATAAATCCTCTCAAGTTTCTCACAGTAGTCCTACCAGCTTCCTCAATGTATGCTGACAATATCTAGAAGCACTAAATAAATAAAGAAATATTAAAAAAAAAATCCAGAATATCTCTTCCTGATGGTATGTATCTTTTTCTGAAAATTCTATATCCAGCATTTCTAACTGATGTGCAGCCTCTAGTTATGCCTGAGAGGTTATGCCTGAGAGGATGAAATTTTGTGCCACTCATCTTCCAGCTTCACCAGGACCCCTATTTCCTTCATTTCTATTCTGCTTAAAATATGTTTCCAATTTGGCTCAACTGTGCCTCTCCTCCACATCAGTTTGCTATCTGCAGTCACTGTAGGATCTTCAAAAGCTAACAGGAAAAGGTAACAGAGAAACAGTCTTTCCTTCATTTTCATCTTTATTCCATTTCAATTTTTTACAAATTATTGGTTTTTTGGTGAAAAGTGCATTTTTGTGAGATTTTTACCTCTGTGGTTTTGTTGTTTGGTTGTTTTTTTCCATATTCGTCTTTATTTAAACCAGTGTGTGGAAGCTGTACAGGATTATTATGGCCTCAGAAATTTTCACAGGAAATTTTCCTGAAATTACAAGGAGTTGTAGAAGAGTCAAAGTATGATTCCCTCTTCTAAGACTATGATCCTTAGACCAGTTCTCATTTTTTTATAATGTGCAACCAATAAGGGTGACAGTATCAGATGGAAAATGAAGCAATTGCCAGATATTTTCCATTCCAGTTAATAAGCCCCCTGCTTTGTGTCAAAGTGAAACACTAAGGGCAGCAAGGATTTTATTTTTTGTTTGAAATTCATCTTTAATGTTCTTTGAAAAGAAAAGAAACAAAAAGAACTTACAAGCAACTCAGTTTTCCCATTTTTAATGCTTAAATTCTTCCAAATTTAGTGGTTAAGGGGCAAGTGTTGAGATACTGCATAATAAAAGTTCAGCCTGGAAAAACTACAGAAGAGGAAATAAATTTGCCTTTGGACTTTCTATCAGTACTCGGTCTATAACACAGAGTGACATTTAAAGTACTGACCAGTGTGATAGCTCAAAATTTGAATAGGCATGTTAGGTGAAATTGTGGGTATTTCGTGGTATTTTACAGGACTGTTTTATATACAAAATAATGAGATATATGCAAAACCTAAATGACAAAGTTTCTGACTCACTGAATTTTATACTTTTTCCTGCTAAGAAATGATGTGTTTGTGCATGTCCAGAGTACTTTCAGTTATTTTTTTCAGTTTGCTTTTACTTTTAGGCTTCAAAAATAGCTTCCCTTTTATTTTCCTTCCCTTTCTTCATATTCTTTTTTTGTGTGTCTTGATATGACACATCTACTTTTCAAAAAAAAAAAAACCGCAAAAATTATTGATTGAATTTTCCAATGGTATCAGACATATACTTTATTGCTGATTGGTTCAATTTGACATTCATAATATAGTATACTAAGAAAAGTTTCATGTTAATAAAAATTATATGTTAATAAAAATATATTTTACAGGCTGGTAAGAGCCCTTTATTTCTTTAGCCCTTTATTTTTTGCAGATATTAGAGGGAAAAACACTGTGAGATTCAGAAAAAAATTTCAACTAGACTTTGGTTCTCTAATGGCTTCTCTTTATTAGTGCTGATTTTTCTGATTTGGTTCATTTTTGTAGGTCTAGTGTTCTTTCTTTCTTTCTTTCTTTCTTTCTTTCTTTCTTTCTTTCTTTCTTTCTTTCTTTCTTTCGTTTTGTGCATTTCTTAGTCATGAAAAATGATGGAAGTGCTCTATTGTATCTATCTACTACTGTTCCCAGTGACCCCACAAGATACAGGAATCTAACTTTGGATATGCTAAAAATCCAGGTGTAAGCCATTTTCCTCACTGTTTTTTTTCCTTAATGACAGTAGCAAGAAGGTCCCTCTCTAGGTCTTGACAAGACTACAGCTTCCTATGGGTAATTTTTAGCAGACAACAGATGAACTATATTTTAATGTAGAGTGGCAGAGATCTGCTCAAGACAGTTGGATTCTTTATATTTCTGATTTTTCTCACAGACAAAATTTAGGGAGAAAGATTATGTTTCTTTTCAGCCCACTGCCTGAAATAAATAAAATGTGGCAAAACTGCTGGCCACCTCCAAATATAAAATTAATTTCTACAAATACTAGAGAAGTTTTCACCAAAACTACTTTTCTGGCTCACTAAGGTAAAAAAGGTCCTTTGATCTCCCCATATCCTTGGACCTGTAGGATATACTGCTTGTCAAAGTTCAAATTACTCAGAAGTCTGGCTTGGCCCATGATGGTGTAATAGCTGATGGTGCTATAGGTGAAGGAATTTCTTCAATTCTCTGTTGCCTCTTAGTTTGTCTACAAAGTTTTAACATTGATTCATCAAGTACAAAATCAACTTGGGACATGAATGCTCATTTGTAACTGATCTGACAGGAATGAATATTATACAAAAGAAAATCTTTTGCTCCTTCGTCATATATTAATTTGAAAGTAAGCAGAAGGAAAATGTCAAGTAAAATAAAGAAGGAAAACCAAGGTACTTAAGTTAGCTTCATTTCAAAGTGGTGCATGGGTGGTACTGTATAAATTCCTGTTTGTGGGTAAGATTTGCGTATGCTTCACATGTATCATTTTGAAAAATTACTTTTAGGCTTAGAACATTTGTTTTTGCCTTTTAAATTTAAATTTAAAAATTTAATGCCATGCATCACCTATTGAGGAGAGGGCTACAGAACCACTATGATCAAAACCCAGGATTGTTAAAAAGAGGAACTTTGTGTATGAAATATCATAATTACAAACTATGGAAGAACGTTTCTTGCTTTCTCTATCGATTCAAAATATAGATATTTGTCCTTAAACTCGATCTCATTATGTTATTATCAGTATTACTATTATCTTTTACTTTTTTTATACAGACCTGCAACTTGCTAGGTACATTCTATGTTGATGAAATGTACATTATCTGCCCTAGATAACATTCTATTTTTCTTATCTCTTATTATTTTCTAAATTACTCTGTGAGACACAGTCTCTAGGTACTGTATGCCATTAGCTAAAATTTCAAATATTGTAAAGATGGAATTAAGATTTCAGCCACGAAGAAGAAAAAATGAGATATGGTGGATAAGAAACTGTCTCTTTGCAGACAAACACTTAAATTATTAACATTTGGATGAAAGAACAAAGAACTCAGAACTAGACTCAAATATTTAATCACTTGTCATGCACAAAATGCATTATTTAAACTAAATTTTTAAAAGTGTTCAATTGTGAATTGGATACTTGCCCAATTCCACTGAATAAAAAGCAAGTTTGGTCTTGGGTGTTGGTCCTAACAACAAAGAAACCAAATCAACAAAGGAAGGTGAAGAAACAATGAGCACTTTATTCTGCTGCCTGAAGCACTGCTTAAAAACATGGTTTGTCTCAAAATGATGCATAATTTGTAGACTGCTGCAATTCTGTTCTCATCCATCTTAAATGACACTTGCCATTCAAATTCAACTTTGCTAACAGCAAAGTAGCTACTGCTGTGCTTTTCAGTAGCAGGACCAGTTAGACACCCTTACACGAAATTTACAGCACAGACACAGTTCAACCCAAGGGGCAAGGAGAAATTTAACTGAGCATATTATTTTTAACTCTGTGAGAAAATACTGAAATACAGGATGTATGGCTCCTCAGCAGACTTGACACAAGGACCTATTTTTTAGGATCCATAGAATCTCACCTACTAATTTCAATTTTGTTTTCCTCTATTAGGGATTTGGAGGTCTTTTTCTACTTTAGTTTTGTTTTCTGTGCACCATAATATAGTTTGTGATGTTTAAATCATTATCAGTTATTTTTGTGCAACATATTTTAAAGATACCATAGCTGCAACACATACATTCAAAATTGTAATCTATATGCTAAGTTACTACTGCAAAACTATTGCTGTTAAATTTTGCACTACTTTGGAATTTACATTACATAAAGAAAAAAATATTGAGCAAGATTAAATTAACATGTCCTAGAAGAAAGTCAAACAAAAAAATAAACTGTTTTATGGTAAGTAATAGATGGGAAGACAAAACTACTAAAATGACATCACAGTAACTTATCCTCTAATCTGTGACTTCTATGAAGGTTTTCAGAGCTACAGACCAGCAACATTACTTACCAGGGATGATAAAAGCATTATCACCCTTGCATCTTTGGTAGAATAATCTCATTTCACCCACAGCTCCCACAATGACTTAGACCTGTTGAAGAGATGCCTGTGCAATCCTTGCACCTGCTGTGGCCACCTAACCTTATTTTACTTATGCTTGATGAAGAAGCATAATTCCTGTTCTAAAAGTTGAGGAGATGCACAACACTCTCCCTTCTTTTCAGTAAATATATGGGATTAGTAGGGGAAAGAAGACCATTCACAAGAAATGAACACAAAACTCACTTCACTGTCTTGGATCCTCTGTACACACATCCTCTGCAAATTTACTGCAGGCAAATACAAGCAGATATTTTCAGTCTCTTCCCTACTGAAGAGTTGCAAAAAACCCTTGGAAATAATAGCAGATGTTTATCTATAGCAATCCCTTGGAACAATTTCTTACTATATGGCGGAACAGATGTAAATCTCACATATCTATCAGCAAGAGATATTTTCTATAACCCAAAATATTTCTTTATTGTGAATGGAAGTAAAATATCTGCCTGTTGTACAAGGTTTTTCTTTGATAGACATGATGAGTCCATTGGAAGGGCCCTTTGAAGCCTAATTTATTTCCAGTACATGGATTCTACCATCTCATCTGTAAGTGAGTCAGTCTTTTGAGCAGTACAAGATTATTTTCAAGTACAGGAAAGAATATTTAAAAATAATTGAATATAGTCCACAATAAACACCCCAATATTATATAAAATTAATATAAGGCAATATATAAGGCAATGTACTATGAGTGTGTTCCTACATAATCACCAAAAAAAAATTTTTTTAAGAGTGAGATGGGGAATAAATATTGTCAAATATTTATGTCAGATGTTTAAAGGAGGAAAACCCCTTTTAATATTTTTGAATTTATATGTTTTCTTTTCACTATTCCTTTAAAAAAAGGACCACAGAATGTGTAGTCTGCCTGAGCACAAAAGATGTATTAGTACAGATAAATATGAAGGGGTTTATATTATAGTATTTAGCATTGCATTTGATTTTTTAAGGAAGTCAGCTATTCAGCAGGTCAGATCTCAGAAAACACAAATATTTTTGCCTGTATTTTATCTGTTTTCATTAATAATTGAAAATAAAATAATTGAAAATAAAATAATTGCAGGTTTTGTATAGTGGAGGAATAACAACTTCTCAAGAATTTCCCCATGGCTCAGTTTGCTGTTCTCATGCACAGTCTCATAGTTCAGAGCAGCTTTTTCGGTGTGCCTGTGAAGTCAGATTCAAAATGTTGATCTTGAAGGGTAGTGGTAGACATGCTGAAGAAAGAATTTTCTTTCAGGAAAGACAGTAGTTCACTATGCAGTGATATAACCAAGTCTAGTGAAACCATCTTCACAATATACATAACTGTTATAGCCTTTCAGTCATTAAGTATGTACAGATATTCTATTGCCACTCTTCAGTTATGTGTAGCAGTATTTCTAAAAATTGTTGTGGTAGAGGTGTGTTCTGTTTGTAGTCATCTATGCCATGAGGAAAGAAATCTTTTTACTGACTTTTATAGGGGTTGGATTCAAACTGGTGGTGTACTTGCAGCTAAATTGATCTCATTGCACAGAAATATTCTACCAGAGGACTTAGCAATTGTTTTTCTCATAGAGAAGTCAAAGCCATAATGAGGCAAGTCTCTTTGACCAATGTCAAGAATATATTTTTACCCAAAGTCTGTGTCATCTCTTCTGCAAAAAATGAAACTTTTTCAGAGCTAAATTATTTTTTAAAGTTTTATTGGCATAGAAAAGGAAATTTAGTACATAATTCTGTAATTCATTTTATGCACAGCACTGTTTGATGAATATATATTTTCTTGCCAAATACTTGAATACTTGCCAAAGTTTAACAGTTAATTAGATATTTGGCTTTATTCATTGCTTTCTAAAGCTACCCCAAAGATTAAATTGGCCCAATATTTATGAAATGCTAAATAAAGAACTAAGTAAATTGTTTCCCAGTTAAGGGGATGAGTGTGTCTTGTGAAGTAGAGTCTACTATTAATTAAACAGAAAGTATGAAACCCACTTTTCTAATATGAATTTGACTTAGTTTAAAACTAGGGTTTGAGAAACATTCCTTGACTTTCTGTGAGTTGCATCCATTTTATTTTAATTTTCCAAATCAAAACACATTACTTTTTAGTTATATACATTTTTTAATTATTTCCCATTTTTAAAATCTAATTTTAAAATCCATTTAAAATAGTAAAAGGTTTGGAAAACTTTAGAGCCAAAGACTTGAAATCAAATGACTGAAACTGGCTGTTTTTCAAAAAAATGAATTAGAAAAACAAATTCTGTTTCTGGAGTGGGCATAATGTCATAAGCAGAGCTTTGGAATAAGGAAATAAAATTGCAAAGGGCAGGAAAAGAAAAATCAAAATCTTTGTATAACAGCTATTGTTTACTTTAAATGTAAAGCATTTTCTTTTGAACTGATTATTGTGTTAAGACTTCGATTCTCTGATGAATTTTTTAAATTCCTGTAGATAGTTTGATGGCCTGTCTTTCTCCTTATAAATAAACTATAGCAGTTTAGGACATATGTTAAGTCTTGACTGATTTACTTCAGAATAGCCAGAAAAAAATAGACCCAGTCAATATTACACAGCATATGGACTGATAAAGTAGACTGTGGCCAGTTTAATACATCAAACTGCTGACAGATAGACATGTTTATCTGCTGGACATGTTTATCTGCTGGACAGATAGACATGTTTACGTTTTTCTACAAAGGTGGCTTTTCCTTGGCAATTTTTTCAGCAGCTCAGGTGGGAATATGCAATATGTGGCTTGGAGGACCTACATGACTATGATGGCTCTCAGAGAGGAAAAATTGTCACAGATGATCAGATCTGCTTTGTGTAGTTGTTTGCTGGCTTTTGGTTGGTTGGTTTTTCTTGTCCCATGGTGTCATTTCTCTTTAAATCACAAGGCTGTTGGCAAAAGTAAAAGACAAAAAATTTTTTCATTTCAACATGGTGAAATTGCAGGATAGGTGTTAGCAGCTTTGGGGTCAGCACAGAGTGAGCCATGGGCTTTGTAAGATAAAGATGACTCAGAAACATAATCTCTTTTTTCTTCATTTTTGTCTTTTTAGTTAGGTGAAATTTACCTACCTATTCTACTACCCCCTAATCTTCACTTGTATGTGGGTCTCATTCATTTTACATTTTCTATATCTTTCCTGGCTTGTTGAAAATATTCTCTGATGCCTTTAGTTGACTGAAGCTTCATTCCCTCTAGGAGAGTGTCAGAAAAAAAATCCTGAAAAGAGGGACTGTACTTAACTCCTGTGGATGGACAAGCAGAAGTGAGGACTAAAGGGATTAAGAAGAAGAGTTTTGACTCCAACCGTTGTTCCAGCTCAACTCCATTATGTTATCCTACCCAAAGCCTCCAAGGCTCCATGTGTGATCCTCTAGTCCCCAGCTCTGAGCAGTTCTGCACAGTTCTGCAGCTGAACCAGTTCCACAATATGTCTCTCCACATAGCTGCACAAACAGCTGCAAGGCCCCAGGGGAGACAATGGTCTGGACCAGCAGCAGAAACACATGTGTATATTTGGAAGGCAAGACTGTTGATGCAACATGGAGCTAGTATCCAAAGTAGCCAAAAGATGCCAGTTCTGAGGAAACCTACTCAAGACTTTGCAGCACAAAAGTAGGAGGTTTTTTCTGTAAAGCAGTAATAAGAGGTTAGAATGTGAAGGTTTTCACTAGCGGGAGAAAAGTAGTGACAGAGAGACTCCAGCAGTTAATTTTTGCCTGTATTATTTACAGTATGTCTATAAAATTTTTTATCATTTATTATAAATCATTATCAAACTCTACTTTGGAGGGACAGCTCTGCTTTAGTTATCCAGTGGGCACTGATTCTCCTCCCTTCATGTTTCATTTAGGTTTTTTGCACACTTCATCATGGCATGATGTTAGCTCCTTGTCCCACCACCTCCAGTGCTTCAAATGTCTATTTTACAGTTTTACCAAATATGATGCACTTCTTCAATAGGCTGGCAGCTTTTTGGGGTCTTGGATTACGCAAAGTGTATAACCCCAGCAAGACAGGTATCCTCACTTGTGCGTCATGTACCACTGTACACCACGAAAGGCTACTTCGTGGACAGGGTTCCTTTACCAAGGGTTCTCAGGGAAAAATATCATTAAGAGTCAAGGGTATAGGTCTGGCTCTCTGCAGAGGGAGAATATGACTTTTACCACACAGATAGCTCATAGGAGTTATCTCAGTTCCAGTGATCCTGCAGTGGCTTTATAGGGTATCTGCAAGAATATTTTTTCTCCTCCTTCCCTTCAGAGGAAGGAAATCCACCTCACATAGAGGTGCAAAGAGACTGTGCTGGTCGATTTGGCCCTAAAAGTATCTAGCCCCTCTATGATTGACAGTGATAGCACACATACTTTGAAAGCTCTAATGTTGATGATTAAGCCCTAATAAAAGCAAATAAGGTGGTGTCTCTGTGTACCCCAGTCAGCCAAGCATATATCTAACTGGCAACTGGTAAATTAATCTGGGTGTTTATGCTGTAGATCATGATGAACAGGTTGCTATAGCAACCAACATTTCTTCTATTTTTTCTTGCTGCTAATTATCCTAACATCACCAACAGCTACTAAATCTGAATTCTTAATGAATGCATGCGGAAGGCGGTTTCTTGATATATCTCTCACACTACCTTTCTTGATATATCTCTCACACTACCTCAGCAGAATGAGATAATTAAGAATTGGTGGATATTGATTATTTAGGGTTTATTGGAGCCTGTCATTCTGATACACATATGCTTGTGCACCCAGAGGATCTGCCCAATTTTGCTCGGCTGGTTCTGCCAATCTGCACTAATTATTGACAAAATAGTGGTAGAAGAGTACACTTTCTGTCAGATATTCAATGCACTGCTTCCACAGGCTTCAAGTCTTTGCCAGCATGGATTGTGGGGCCCTGAAATCATCTCTCTTCACTAGCAGCACTCTCACAACATCTTCATTGGTGTTGGTATACTCTAATTTTTTTTCTTTTATTTTGGTTTGGGTTGTTTGGATTATTTGGGGTTTGGGGGTTGTTTAGATTGTTAGTTTGGGGAGTTGTTTGGATTGTTAGTTTGGGGGGGGGGTTGTTTATTTTGGGGGAGGCATTGATTTTTTGGCCTTTGTCTTGTCTTTTCTCCTTAACTACATTGCACAAACCAAATGTTTTTGTCATTATGAAAAGGATCTCTGAGATTCTGGGTGACATTGGAGCTGTGAATGCTGGAGAACACACTGGGTAGTAGACTACTCTCAGAGTACTTCAGGCTGATAGCGCATTAAAACATGTCTGTAACATCTGGATGTTACCATCTGAGCTTTCACTGCAAGGTATTATGAAACTCAGAATGAGTCTTTAATATGTGATCCTCACAAGACCCTGATGAAATTCCATTTTCCTCTAGAAATACAGTGTTCAGTGCACAGTGCCATCTGTGCCTAATATTGCTCAGGTATTTCAGAGTTGCTAAACTCATAAAAACACTGAAATGCAGATAGAAATATGTCAACATTGATTTTTTTTTCTGAAGAAGTCAAGGAAGAAAATGTTTTGTTACAATGTTTTTCTTTGAATCTGATTTTTTAAAAACTGGTCATTCTATATATTTTATTTATTTTTATACTTCAGGGCATGCTGAGGTAAAGGTATAAAAAGTGTTTCTTAAAGGTCTTTTGTAAATAAGATTCTTACTAAATTGAGGCATAAGAAAAGATAGAAAAAGGTATCCAGAAGGTCATAAATGCATCAATGTCTGTATTTAAATCTTTTTTCCAGTGTTACAGTTAAAGTCCAATTAAAAAATTAAAGTCCAAATAAAGGTACACTACATATATTATGGGCTGATTTTATCTCCCTGTTTCATTTCTATGTATAATGGCTCGAAATTTAACTCTCCTGAAATTTGTATTGGTATAAAATGAGATAGATGCCACCAAGAGCACCAAAATTCAGATCAAAGTAGAAATTTTATGTACGAAAAGGATTTTTTTTCTATAAAGTAATTGTAAAGATAAGAAGGTGAAAAAAGTAAAAGTTCTGAGAAAAATGGCTTCCTAACTAATACCCTGAATACCAGTTTCAGTGTCCTTTCAAATTTACCAAAGGAGCAGGTGCACAAAAATTTTGTTTGATTTCTGCTCAGTACATTTTGAAAGCAAGCACCTCAACAGTGATTCATACCACAATCATGTCTTAAAACTCATTTATGTAAAATAAGACAATGAAATTAAGGGTTCCGTCTGGATTTTTTTGCATAAGGATTAAGGATGTGCATTGTGGAGTAGAGTTCCAAACAACTGAAAAATACCAGTTCCTTAAAGTGAACAAAACAAGCTGGTGCAAACAGATTTAGAATAGATGTGAGTTTTTTCTCTATATACAAAAAAATCTTCTCACATATGTATTGTTATGCTTAGCATATGAGTTCTATATGAGAACTCTATAGAGTTCTCATTCTGTATGAGTGAATTTTAGTCTTATATGTATATTAATAAGTCATCGAGTGTCCTAAGTTTAAAAAAAAACTTCAAAGTAGGTTCACTGAAAATTTCTATAGAACCTGGGTGCTAAATTTAAGCTAAATTTATTTTAGACCTGGAACAAGTTAATTTTGAGTGAAAATTATGTCTGTCTCTGGTTTTGCATACCTTCCAGCATAAACCAAGTGAAAAATGTTCCAGCTGACTTTCCCTTTGAGTTTCTTAGTTCATATGAAAGTCAAGAATTGTGTGAACTCAAACTGGAAAAAAATGCACACAGCTTCAGACAACCTATTTCTTGCAGAACAACTGCATCATCACAAACATTGAGGGCAATGCCTTGGTTTACCTTCCATGAATACAGAAAAGAAGAAGGAAGACTATTCTGATTCCCCATATGTTTTTGGTGAGTTCCTGTGCAAAAAATACTAGATAGGATTCTATTCATCTTCTAAGTGTAACCTTGGGCATCTGTGGGCTTTATGCATAAGGGAAACAACTTGATGAGAAAGCTAACAGTTGCACAGTCTTAAAAGTGTACATCTATTATCTAAAAAGTGCAAGCCTGTCCCTCACACACATTTCAAAGTATAGTTAGAAGCCATTTGTTTGATATATTTTTAGTGGACATGTGAAAATTATGAGAAAGGCTGAATGCTTGTAATATTAACTCTTCTCATCCACCTCCATCTACCTCCCAAGTTTCTTTCACTGGTTAAGGCATTAGCAATTCTTACTCCTCCTACTGATTTACTGTTTACTTATCATTCCTATTATAACAGCACTACAAAGCCCAGACTCCAGGGTTTGAGTTTGGTTGAATCATACAGCACTTGACAACCTCTCTGCCTTTAATACTGGTGAAGCATCAGGTGAATAGAGGGAAAGGCACAGCCCAAGGTTGTTAGAGCCAGAAGATTAAAGCCAGTTAAAGCCAGTTCCTCACATTACAGCCTGTAGTAATATATAAACCTTGAGAGTAACACTTCCCAGAGGCAATCTCCCTCCCCAAGCCTTTGCAGAGATGTCTTCATGTCAACCCTGTACAGCACCTTCTCCCTGCCTTCTCAAACACTGTCTTCTCAAGCCCTGTGCTGGGCATCATATAAATACATCATTGTATTTGTCAGAAAACTTGCCAAAGAAAGCATACTCATGATGAATAAACAACAACCACAATATATTAAAAAAAAAAAAGAGCAAAAAAAAAAGTAGTGAAGGCAGAGAAAATAAAACAAAGGCCCATCCTAATCATATTATTTATAAGTTCAAGATTTTGCGTTTATTTTAATTGAAGAAACATTTTAAACATTAATTTAGGCCTTCAAAAGCATATATTAGTCAATGACTTATATATTCTTCTACATGTACTCAATATTTAGGCAATTTACTATTTTTATCCTAATTAAGATAGATCTTCTCAGCCAGCAAAAAACTAATCATCTGTACTGTCATAGCAGTCAAGCCACCAAGGCGCTGAATTTTGAGATGTGTCTGCCTCAGTGGGAGGATTCCTAGAAGAAATATTAATTTCTGTGCTGCTGTCATTTAGAAATAAACATACATAAACGTGCCACATGAATAAAGGCTGAAGAAACTCAGTCTACTCAACAAACAGAAGGTTAAGGAGCAAAGTCCATACAAAAAAAGGTCAGGAAGGGCTTTTCAATCTAGTAAAGACATGACAAGACGCCTGTCACCAAAATCTGTTCTGAGCAGAAGATGCACTTTTTTCCCAGTTATTTGATAATAGGTACAACAAATGAAATGCTCGCTGTCATGTGATGTTTCTGAGTCAAAATATATTTTGAAATATATTCACCGTATCTCCTGTATGTTTTGCAAATGGATTATGTGGTAAAACACCATCACCTCTAGGCAGATTAGACGGTTGTTGCCAATTGAAATTTCTATGCATTCAGGTCTATTTTCAGTGTCAGGTGTAATATATATTTAATATACAAAGACTCCAATACCTGAAGTAGTGGTCTGTGCTCAATCTGAAACATTTTCATATTTTACATATAATCTAGATAATACAATGTGCAAAAACAAAATGATGGCTCATCTTTCAAAATCATCTTGGGGTCTCTACTGTTGAAACAGACAAGTTAATTTATGTTAAATTGTTCATATATTATATGTTCATGATAACAATCAACAGCATAATAAAAGTTTTACATGCTATCTTTTTTATTTAAGTTTGTGGCAACACGTCCAGAGCTTTCTTCAGCAGAACATAAACTATAGTTAAATTTAGAACTGTTTACCTGGCTCTGGCAAGTAAATTTCACAAGTTCTATAAATTCCATTTCCTCAGATAAATACTTCGGTATTAATCAGATCTGGTGGAGGTTCACAAGAATTGATATGTAATTGTTAGTATTTTTAAACCTTTGTAGCTTGCTCCACCAATTGTAATGCTTTACTAGTTCTCCTCCTATTTCTAATGGGAACAAATTAATACGGAATAAAAAAAGTAGTAAGAAATTAAGAAAGAAACCTTCTCCTGAAAATTAATGGAACATTTTGAGGAAAAGGTTTTGGGGGAAATATTAAAGAAATAAATTTTTGTTTCATTCAGAGCAGTTCTAATATAGTGTTCACTTATCCATTAACGGTACAGAATCTGAAATGATTCCTGAGATGGATGCTATTTCCCCTTTTGCACTCCTTCTTCCATTAAGAACATGCTAGACAGGGAAAGCCACAATGTCCTGTGGTTAATGGAGTGCAGGAAGGTATGGCAGGCCTTTTTAAGATCAGACTTTTTGCTTTTCTAGTCTGCTTTTCATACTTCCATCTGCAGTCCTGAAGCATGTGGCAAGCACAAATCTTGCACAGAATCTTGCACCATCTCTCCTATTTAAAACTCCAGTCATCCTATTATATTTGTGGTTTCCTTCAGCCTTGATTTGCACCCTATGTTTAGTCAAAATCCTTACAGTACAAAAGGAAAAAGATGCATATAACTAGACACAATATATATAATTACATATGCACACATGCACATAAACACACACACATATATATTTATATATCATATAGGCATAGGCATTTATATGCACATCATTGATCTACAGTGATAACAGGCGTAGCAGTTTAGAGGGGTTTTTTCCTACTGTTGCTCACAAAGAAGACTATAGGGAAAAACAGCCTTGAAATCGCCACAACGTAAATTAAACAATACTACATTTTGTTATAAATATACAAATTGTTTACAGCAATTTATAATATGTGGATTCATTGTAAATGGGCAAATCCTAAAATTGCCCATTTGAATTCTAATAGCTAAGTGTATTTCAGTACTACTTTAATTTTCTATTATATTCATTCTAAGTGATTTTCTTGCATGTCAGATTCAGTATGTGGCCTGAAGTAGAAAAAACTAAAATCCTTCTAGCTGGTATTGAGATATAAAGAAACTGAGTTAGTTTTAACATTAGAATTAGATTTATGATAAAATTAGATGAAAGGCTATTTCCTGGACACTCTCCACTCTTCCCTCATAGAAAGGGTTCTTTTCTTCACAGATTTTGACTACATTCATTTAATATGTTGTCTTCTCAACTTAGCCATCTCTAAGTGAAATGTGCAGGAAATATAATGAAATTTGATATTGACAGGGGATATCCAAACAGCTGTAACACAGATTTTACTATATCTGGATCTGATTTTCTTGTTTAATAGCAGATATTACCACTGGAGTGTGTAAAGAAATTCTCGGGGTCTCCATGCAAATTAAGGAAGGCCCACTGGGCTCCTGGACATTGCATCATAAAAAGAATTCAACAAATCATAATAGGGGAAAGCACAAATATACAGACTGCCATTCTGCTGTTGGGATAAAGGATCCCTGGTTATAAAAGCTGAATCTCACTGAAATCAGAAAAGGGAGCCATTTGACCCATGACAACACTTCAGCAGGACTGAAAAAAGGAGATATCTGCCTATTACTTGATTTTGTTTTTATTTTTTAACTGTTGCTGTTAGTAAAAGCACTATTATTTATGTCTTTCGTCAGTGGTTGTGTACTAAGCAAACCCACACAACAAAGAGTTTTGTCCACCAAAGTGCCTTACCAATCAACAAAATTATATGAGGCTACCTGTTAAGGAACATTGAAAAATACACTGATGACTTCCAAACACCTTCCAAAAGGTTTTACAGGTGTTTCTTAGAGACCCAGCCCAAGCGGCTGTGGAAAGGTTCATTGTCTGTGTGGTCTGTGGGACCATTGGCATCCACACATAATGCCACAGAGATGACAAGGGGACTAGCACCAAGAGGTGATGATAAAAGTGTTGAAGCCTCCTTTTGACCCCCAATATGAGTAAAGAAAAAGTATATTGCCACACTGTTCTGATCAAGAGAGCCTATGATAAGATCAAACCAGCTGCATACACAGAACTGACATTTTTTTAATGTATTAATTTAATTGAAAAAAAACCCCAGAACATTTTTCCAGATAGGTTTTACCACCATGTTCTGGACTTTTATTACAGAAGCACTGTACCTATCATTTTCATATCCTCCCTTAAACAGCAAACAATGTGGTAAAATTGTGGGTAGTGGCAGCATGAAAAACAGAACCATTTTAATTTGTCCCATCTGGCATATTAACATTAATAAAGTTTAAAAAGAAATGCCTTGAAAGGCTTTCACCTACTGATTTAACAAGATAATGAGTAAAGCTTGCAATCTGCCACTAAATATAACTGATAAGAATAAGAGCAAGTTTAAGATGATGATAACAGAGATTAACCTCCAAAACACTGACATAAAAAGGAAAAAAAAAACAACCAACCCTGCTGATTACAACACATGAGCATTAAAACTGGCAACCAAACTGTCTATTATTTTTGGCTAATAAGGTTTATCCAAGTACAGGCTGTTGTCAATTTAACAAACACAGCAAACCATCAAGGGACTTTACACCAATCAGGTCAGAGCAAACACAAAGCATTCCTAACCCTGTAAATGCCCAGTGAGGGTACCCCATGCTGGGGAAGTAAGTGCTCTTTGATTGTTCCATTAAAATTTAACCAATGAATCGTCCTATTTTCAGGTTGCTCTAAGGGGGAAAGCAACATTTTAATTTGTGTAAAATAATTATATCATTACTTATTTTGGTTATTTGTACTCCAGTATTTAAATGCCCTGAGTGGTTTGTCAGAGACAGAGAAGGCTGGCTGTGGAGACCAGAACAAATAATTCCTGCATTACTCCTATTAGTCCCAGATTTTGGTTGCTTGTGCCCAAATTTAAATTTAATGAAATAAATTCAGTTAAATAAACTTAGGGCTCTAGAAAGGACAGCACAAAATTTTGTGGTACTTCCCATATTCCAGTGTTGAAAATAGGTTCACTCTTCTCTTTCTCCATCACCTGTATCAGTGCCACATTTTCATCCCTGTCTTGGTCTGTTCCTTGGATCAGAACAGTATCTTTTGCTTTCATTGTT
Organism: Agelaius tricolor; assembly: GCF_023055355.1. Classification (NCBI taxonomy): domain Eukaryota; kingdom Metazoa; phylum Chordata; class Aves; order Passeriformes; family Icteridae; genus Agelaius; species Agelaius tricolor. The sequence goes on along the minus strand of NW_027269287.1, from coordinate 5,704,838 downwards.
CACAAAGAAATTTGTATTTAAGTCTGCAAGAAGGCATTTGCTCAATTTTTCTTCTCAGAAAAACAACAGTTGGTATATTTCATGTCTGATACTGTAAGAATGAGATTCAGCTTCTGTGTTCTCAGCTTGGATAACAGAAGCTGGTGACATCCAAGTATGACTTTTGAGGTCATAGAAGTATGCAATAAAGCAGTATTTAGCAGATCTGTATGTTTTTGAAGTTCAGAAATGGACATATATTTTATGACTGATCTCTTATGTCTGGCCAAATCCCACAACGCCTTATTAGAAATCTATGGATCAAGATGCAGGTGTAAATAATGTAAAAAATAGATGAAACTGATATAAATTACCAAATATTTTAAAATATAATAATTTCCATTATCTATATATATAGAACAAGGAAAAAAATGCAATGGGGGTAATATAGCTGTGACACACAGAGAGAGAGCTAAGTAATACTAGGTATCGATATTTGCAGCAGTGCGGCTGAATTATCAACATCTGGCTAGCTACCAGCACTGCTAGCAGCACGAGGGGGCACTTCTCCCAATAGCTGGCTTCGGGATAGCGCCTAAGGCAATGCCCAGCTTGCGGCTGTAGGCACACCTTGTGCAGGATGGAATCTAGTAAAAGCTGCAGCCAGTGGAAAGAAGAGGGCGGACGCCAACTGTGGCTCAATCCAGACTTTAATAAATCCCAGAAGGACCAACAGGAGAAGACCAGGAAGAGGGGATAACAGCACGTTTTAAAGGGTAGGGAGAACAAGGGAGGTGCCAGCCATTGGACCAGTGGGGGTACAGTCGGGAGTGGGGTCCAAGGGATTGACACATGAGCAACACCAACGGGAAACATTGTGGGGAGGGGCCCCGGTCCCTAAGCCAACCATCAAACTCCCCTGCTGGAACATTCTAGCAGTAAGGGCGGGGATGGAAAGTGATTGGCGGGGTACCAGGGAGGGGTCAGAAGAAAAGATACAAGGGTTTCCAGGGAAACTGAGGCAGAGTTTAGGGGATACATTGTTGACTGAGGTGGAGCCAGGAAGACAGACAGCTCCAAAGGCGGGAAGGGAGAACTGGGGCAGAACCATTTTCAGACATAGGGGGAGTGGAACAAACCAACCTAATAACTTAACAAAACACAGTGCAACATCTCCCCCTTTTTTGTTTAAAAAAGAAAAATCAAGTGAGGGCTTAATATACGTCTTGCGGATCTGGACCTTCAAGTTCAGAGTCTGTGTGACTGTCCGTCTTCTCCGGCCGACACTTGATTAACATCGGGGGGGGACGTCAACTTAACCAAAAGTCCTTTAACCAATCTCCAAACAACCGCTGATGCAACTGAAACTACAAATACAATCAACAGGACTAGCAAAGCTGTCTTTAAGATCGAGCTGATCCAGCTGGAGAGGCCCCAGTTTATGAAAAGGTCCCCCAGCTAATCTGATGTTTCTTGTTTAATTTGATGGACCATGTCCTGCATTTTTTGAATGGAGGCTCTCGTGTCCTCGGCCCGGGATGATAAATTCAAACAGCAGAGGCCCTCGAACTCCTCGCAACGATAGTTATGTAGAAGCAGCAGGAAATCAATTGCTGCTCTATTCTGGAGCGTCACCTTCCTTGTTGTTTCCTCGTCTGCTAGGAGGTCTGATAAGGTGGTGGTCTGGTAAGATTGGCTTGCTTAGCAACCCAACACCCTAGGCGAGCCAATTCTCCTAGTGACTTAGCCACCAACACCCAAGGTAAAAACAAGGTGACGGCCACAATTTTCAGCTTGGACCAATGGATAATTTCAGAGTCACACTCCGGATTGAGATCCTTGAGGTCTCTTTTGGACCGGACCGAATCCGGGGCGGCTCTTTTCACCTTCCAATCATTAATTTTGGTCAGGTTGGGTGTAAACAGCGACAGCCGACCCAAAGTACAAGGACTTCCAACCAGGCGAGAGGGGATGCCGACCCACGCCCGGTCTCCGCAAATAAAGAAGATTCCCCGGGGCAGGGACAACGGCTGGCCGCCAAAGGTGGACAGGGTGTACAGCTGGGCGACCGAGTTACACCACTGACTGGTGGTGTACCCTTTTCTAAACTGCCGCATGAATTGAAATCTCTTGTCTCTGGGGATAGGGGAATACACAAACTGAAAGCAAAAAGAAGCATTGGCGGAGCCGAGCAATTCAAGCTCTGAAGGTTCGGAATCTAGAGGAGCCAGCCTTTTGATTCCGTCCCTCCAGGCAATCCTAGGATCAATAGGAGAGGTAATGATTTTTGAAGTAAGGGCAGCAAGGGGAGGGCCAAGGGGGGAAGGTAACTGATTAGGGGGGAGAGGGATCCCCACGAGGCAGGTCGACATCAGGTCCTCTGCTGATGCCACATTGAGGCAAATGTGTTCTTGGCCGAGGGCGTTGGCGAGAGTTCTCCAAATGTTGGCCTTTGGCTGGGGATGATCCACGGGCTCGCAGGTGGGATAGCAGACCACAGAACGCTGACCAGCAGGAACATGACTGAACAGGGAGCCATCCGGAGGGAATAACTAAAACAGTAAAAGAACAGAGTTAATAAAACAAAGCTTGAGTTTTGGTTCTGCCCTCAGAGCAGGGTGAGGTCTGGACAAGAGGGTTTGCGCTTCCTTCTCCAGCAGACCTCCTCCACCTGTGCCACACTGCCGGTTTGTCTTGACCGCTTAGGAAGAAAGGCCCTGACCCACTTCGATGGCACCCACCTTAAACCTGAGGGGGTGGATACGCAGGCGTATCCCCTTCCCCACGTGACTAGGTCGTAGGGCCCTTCTGTCTTCCAGGTCTCCGGATCCTTGACTAAAACCGGACACCTGGCCTTTAGGTGCAGCTGCTTGTGGTGACCGAAGTGCCGCACAATTGGGGGATTCAAGTTATCAAATGAGCAGTTCAAAAAGTTGATAGTAAAGAGTGCCTTCAACAGCCGGACATGAGGGGACTCCACCTTCACAGCCGTTCGTTGATGTTCGAGTACCCTTTTCAGGCTCTGGTGGGTCCTCTCTACCACGGCTTGGCCTGTCGGGGAATAGGGAATGCCAGTCTTGTGCTCTACTCCCCATTGCTGTAGGAAGCTCCTCAGCTCCCTGGAGTTGTACGCTGGGCCGTTATCAGTTTTGATGACCTTAGGGATGCCCAGAACAGCGAAGGCCTGCACAAGATTTTTTTTTTACATCCACTGCCCTTTCCCCTGTGTGGGCAGAAGCATAGACAGCACCGGAGAAAGTGTCGACAGAGACGTGAACATAGCTGAGCCGGCCAAAGGAGGGGACATGAGTCACATCCATCTGCCACACCTCACAGCTAGATAAGCCTCTGGGGTTTGCACCAGAGCTGAGGGACGGAAGCTGATGAGATTGGCATTGGGGGCATGTAGCCACAATCGCCTTGGCCTGCTCTCGCGTGAGTTGGAATTGACGAACGAGGCCAGGGGAGTTCTGGTGGAAAAGCTGGTGCCTAATTTTTGCTTGATTGAATATATCAGGGAGTGGGGCCATCTGGGCTGGAGCAGCAAGGGCATCAGCCTTTTGATTGCCCTCTGCAATGAACCCCAGCAGGTCAGTGTGTGATCTGACGTGCATCACAAAGAAAGGTTGCTCTCGGTGGGAGACTAACGTAATCAACCTTGAGAACAAATTGAACAAAGGGATGTTAGACACCTCTTGAAGGACTGCGTTCTCTGCTCTGGACACTACACCTGCGACATATGAAGAATCTGTAACCAAATTGAATGGTTCAGAGAACCTCTCGAAGGCTCTGACGACGGCGTCCAACTCAGCTACTTGTGGAGAGCCCTCCACCTTAGCAACATCAGCCTCCCACCGCTGAGTTTGAGGATCCTTCCAAGTCATTACAGACTTGTGGGATGCTCCGGACACGTCAGTGAAAACAGTCAGAGCCTTCAGAGGGGTTCGACTCTGAACTCTTTTTATTGATAATGTGAATTGGACGTCCTGATTAAATAATTTATGGGCCGGCCGATCAACAGCAATTTGACCGGTGTAGCTGTCCAGTGCAAATTGTAGGGCCTCGTTTTCCTCTAGCAGCCTTTCAAGGGTTTTCATTTTGAATTGGCCCAACCGCAATTGAATGAGAATGTGAATGCAGTCAAAATCACAGCCTGCAAGCTCCCTGATCCGTGATCTTGCTTTGCGGATGAGTTCTGCCACCAGCTCCTGTGGCTGTGTCATTCTCTTGGACCGGTGATGACTGAGAAAAACCCACTCTATAATCAGAAGAGGGTCTCCCGAGCCTTGGTCCTTGCCCCTAACTGTTTTGTCCCATTGAAAGATCATGCCATGTAGGTGTGGCAGTTTCCCCAAAACGATGAACCTGAATGGCAGACCCGGTTGATATCTGTGGGCCTGCCTGGCCGAGATGGATTCCTGGATTTTCGCCAATGCTGCCTGGGCCTCTGGGGTGAGTGACCTGGGAGAGCTGAGCTCCTCTCCCCCTTTCAACAAATTGAAAAGGGGGGCTAGGTCTTCGGTTGGAATGCCTAGCCAAGGCCTCACCCAATTCAAAGATCCACACAATTGATGGACATCCGCTAAGGTCTTTACATTCTTACAGAAATAATGGGTTTTATCTAGCAGATCTATTTTTAACCAGTGTATGATTTCCAGTGTGCTCCTCTCTCCAAATAGTGGATCAGATTACAAAATATGACAGATGATGAATTAGGGACAGAGGACAATAAGGAGACAAAAGTTTATTAAAAGGTTAAGAGCTCTTAAAACCAGATTCAGTCTAATCAAATTATGCCAATGAAGGAAACTGCAGGAAAATTGAAGAAAATACCACAAAGTTTAACAGAGGTTTTTAATGCTTATCCAAAGGAAAAGGGTAACTGGATTATAAAATGGCAGACATTGAGGATTATTTAATGACAGCCTGAAGCACAAAGATTTTTATGAACTATTTCTTCTCTTCTTTCTCTGATGGTAAGCATCAAATATTGATGTAGGTGGGAAAAAAAATTATGACAAGTGGTTCATGTCAAAGGAGTAGTCCTAAAATCAAGCAAAATCCTTTAAAGCTGTAATGTCTCAGGTGCTTTTAGTGACACCTTACTAGTGGAGCAAAAATTGTAATGGCATTCCTATGTGAAGTATTTCAGTATGTTTGTTTCCTCTGTTTGTTTGTTTGTTGGGTTTTGGGGTGTTGGGGGGTGGCAGGGAGGTGGGAGAGTGGTGGAGCGGGGGAGTGTCGTGTTTTGGAATGGCAGGAAATTTAGGGAAGTAAGGTAAAAAGCTATTTGTGTAACTGCAAGTCTGTTGAACCACTCAAAAGCTGGACACACCTCTGTGAAAGACACATGTTAAAGATGAAAGAAACCCGGGAACTTTCACTTCCTTTTCCAGTCGGCAAAGAGGTAACAAGCCCCAGCCCCAGCTCCCATCTCGGCCAAGCCAGGATGGGCAGCCCTGCCCCGGGCCGGGCCCCTTCCTCACCCTGGGCCACCCGCCGGCCCCCATGTTTTGGTGAGGCTGGGCCAGGCGGCCCTGCTAGGGGGAGCGGGCCCCCTATCTCCCCCGAGGGGCGGCTGCCGGGCCCTTCACTGGCTACCAGGCAAGAGAGCCGGGCAAGAGCTGCGGGGCCAGCCCCATTGTGGGAAGCCTGCCTGCTCCAGCAGCTGCCAGGCAGGAAGGAAGGGGAGGCTGCGGAGCCCTGGCTGGAGCAGCCATCAGATCTTGCCATCAGGTCCCCTCCCCACAGTGTGGCTGAGACCAGACACCCCTGCAGCCTGTGCAGAGTGGCCCTGCGGTTGGAATTTAACACAGAGAAAACCAAAAACCAATCATGAAGCCGATCCTGCTACAACCCAGCTGCAGCTCCCCCCACAACTTACGAGCAGGTCAGGTTGCGTTAAAGGCCAGGAAACCAACTCCTTTAAAAGGCATCTATTAAAGACACCTCTGGGTGGGGAACCCGAGGAGTCGTGCACACCGCTACTGCTCCCACTGGACGACCTTGAGGAGGTGGCACGCAGCTTTGTGCCTCAGCAGAGTTAGAGGCTCCGTCCTCACAGGAATCCTTAAAAATGCAGTATGGGCTCGTAGCCCAGGAATATCCTCCAAGCTGGGTCCTATCACAGTTATGGAGACAGGATGGAATCTGGCTGTGGTCAAGAGTGGGTGACTTAGTGTGGTTCTGATGGGTTAAAGTCAAAGTTTATGTGCTGGTTTGTTGTTTTGAGAGGGTTCATGTAGTTCTCACAGCCTCTCATTTGAATTCGGTCTGGGTGCAAGGCCTCCTGGGAGCAGGGGAGCTGGGGAAGTGGTTCCCAACGGGAATGGATACAAATCCGGGGTGAGACGGAAAGGGGTACGAATACAGAGTATGACGGGGAGAGATACAAATACAAGGTAAAATAGTAACATCTAACAGCGGCAACTAAAGGCAAGTCTTAGAATTCTAACATTCAATGTTTAACAACAGACTAACATAGGGTACAAATACAGAGTATGATGAGGAGAGATACAAATACAGGGTAAAATGGTAACATTTAACAACGGCAACTAAAGGCAAGTCCTAGAACTCTAACATTCAATGTTTAACAACAGACCAACACTTCAAATAAAGACTTTATCAACTTCACTAACATCAACTACCAATTACTACTCTGAAAAAGAGCTCTCATCTCCAGGATTTCATTCCTCAAAAGGTGATTATTGGTAGGCTGCACGTTGGGTGCCAATAATGTATTTGATCTGGTTCAGGGCAAATTTGGGACAGAACTCCCAAAGACGTTCCTCTAGAAAGCAGATTCCATCAGCTCCTCCCCCAACCAGCTCAGGAAAAATATCTCCTTGGAGAAAAGTGGAAAAAACTGTTTATTAAACAATAAAACCTAAACAATATTAAACAATAAAACCTCTTGCTGCTCCAAAAGAAATGACAAACTCAGAAAGTCCCCTCCGTGGGCTGTTGCTCAGCTCACTCAGTCTCATATTAGTCCCTGCAGTGCTGGAAATGTTGTGGCCCAGGCCTGGCCCAGTGGGTCACAGGTGTGAGCTGCTGGTGCTCTTCTGGGTGTTCAGTTCACCCAGGTTTAAACACGTCCAAAGAAAAGGAAAAAAAACACAATCCAGGGAACTTTCCCTCAGCTAGCTAAAACTAACTAAAAGCAAAGGAGAGCTCTGTCCTGTTTTGTGACGGTGTTCACAGGGGTTTTCAAATGAGGGAAGAGACAAGAATGTTGACTCCATATTTCAGAAGGCTTGATTTATTATTTTATGATGTATATTACATTAAAAGTATACTAAAAGGATAGAAGAAAAAGTTCTCATCAGAAGGCTAGGCTAAGAATAGAAAAGAATGAATAACAAAGGCAGTTGTCCTAGACTCTCTGTCCAAGCCAGCTGTGCTGTGATTGGCCATTAATTCCAAACATCCACATGAGACCAATCACAGATGCACCTGTTGCATTCCACAGCAGCAGACAATCATTGTTTACATTTTGTCCCTGAGGCCTCTCAGCTTCTCACGAGGAAAAAATCCTAAGGAAAGGATTTTCATAAAAAGATGTCTGCGACACTGCTTGTCTGTCCATTCACAGACAACACAGTTCAGGAGCAGGAATGTGGAGGAGTGAGTGCAGTGTCTGAAAACAAACTCTGTGCTGCTTCTCTCCCCCCTTTGCTCTCAGAGCAAGTATTAATGGTGTAAAACTTATTATCCAGCAAAAACAGAACAGATGATTGGGGATATGAGCATCATATAGCCAACCCAGGACAGGGAGCTTCCTTTGCCTCTCATTCAGATGTGTAAGTATGTGCCTAAGATGTCTTTTTGCTCACCACACTAAATGTCTTAGTTCACTGCTACCAGATGTAGGATCATCGCGTGTTTTGCTTCATAACAGATGTTACTATCTTCCAGTATTTTTTGTGCTCAGATATCTAAACTCGTCTAAGCCTGGTTAAACTATGTGATAGCAGAACTTAGGCAGCCGCCAGTATTTTGATCGTACTAATGTTTCCACCACTGTTACCACCAGAGAAGTTAATTTGTTTGACAAGTCCAATGAACTAGAGAAGTGATTTGTCATATTGTGTCATATTCCTTCTCTGAGTATTTTGTATGCAAGATATTGTATCTTGCATAAAAAAAAGAAGAATGCGGTCCATTCGAGGGCTCCATCACCCACTCCCTCCTCGTCGTAAGCATCGCCAGCACTACCCAACACCGTCATTCAAAAAGGTAAACACATTATATTTCATAACATATTCCAATATGTTCCAAACGTATTTTGACATGTTCTTCTTCCCCAGCTAGGCCTATTTTCCAAACACCTTGGCACATTGTCAACACTGCTGATTCACTGTGGTCTTTCTTTGATTTCCGTGATATCAATTAAAATTGGAAAGATGGCACAAAGAACTGCTGGGGGGGGGGAAGAAATTACATTTATGCCCTACAACACAAACGTATGTGCATATCTGATTTTTAACAGGATTACAAATTCATAACACAAATTTATCTAAGGCTTGCAAACTGATGGTTGCATAACTGACAAAACTCTTAAAAATGCTGTGAAGACTTGACTCAGTAACCTAAATGAGCATAGGTGAATAATCAAATACTGATGCACTGATCTGCCAGTTTCTTTCTTTCATATGAACATTTTCTGTTAAAGAAATGGGAAATACATGACTAAAACACTGTTGTAACTGTCGCCGATATAATAAAACAAATGCTTATTTAAAGCACATGTTGGAAGGAGGCCGTCTCCACCTGTCCCTGTTGTCTTAAGTGGAGATGGACTTCACATGGAAATCAGAGTGAACAAAGAATTCAGGATTATCCCATCTCTAACAGGAGATAGAGCTTTTCTAGATCCTTCTTCTGGGCATTTTGTTTATCCAAGCTTCTCCGGATCCAATAAATCACACCACAGAATAAGCTCAGTGGGAGGGACCCACAAGGATCATTAAGTCCATCTCCTGGACCTGCACTGGACACCCCAAGAATCACAATATGGGCCCCAGAGTGGTGTCCAAATGCTTCTTGAACTCTTTCAGTCTTAGCTTTGTGAGCATTTCCTTGGGGAGTCTGTTCCTTCTGGGTGAAAAACCTTTTTTTCTTATCCAATCTAAACTTCCCTTGACACAATTTCAGGCCATTCTCTTGGGTTCTCTCATTCATTACTACAGAGAAGAGATCAGTGGCTGCCCCTACTCTTCCCCTCACAAGGAAGTTGGAGTCACACATACTACAGAACCTGTAGTGTTTCTGTCTCTTACAGGATCATTTTGCCACAGTAGTCTGATAATAGCAGTTCAGGACAAAGCTTTCCATCATAAATCAGAATCGCTGATGGAGTTGGTGTTCAAAGGTTTAAATGTAATATACATTGTATCATCTAAGAATTTGCGCATGGAGGAAAAAATGAGACTTTAAAGGCCAAAGTTTAACTTTTTGCCCATTTACTTCACCTTTCCTTTTCTTTCCCTTAGAAACCTTTTTCATTGAAACCACTGTTCATGCTTAGTAAATCATACATGATCCTACTAAAGCATAGACAGAACAAACTGTGTTAAGAACTAAATGATTGATTTCAAGATGCTGACTTGGAATAGAAAAAGATGTAATGAAAGCAATCAACATTTACATAGGAGATTCAGATTGAATAAACTCAGGGAGAGGAAGGTGTTCATTCAGACATTAGAGGCTATTGCTTTTTTGCCTGTGCTTAAGTAATATCAATTCTGTCACACAGCATTTGATCAGTGCACATTCATATCTTGCAAGAAAAAAAATCTAGAGCATACGTTAGAGGAAGCATTTGTAGTGCAGCTCTCGCCAAAGGACACTGGGACCGGAGTGTGCCTAAATAGCTTGAGGACCTGGACTCGAGGCCTAGCTCACAACACTTAAAATTAATTGTTGCCTCTTATGGACAAACACATGGTTCATACAGAGAGAGAGCTGTTTGACTATTAAAATTCAACACCCTATCTTCAGTCTTATGGGAAGGTAATATATATAAAATAAATAAATTTATCTATAACTATCATTGTAGACTTCTCTGAATATCTCAGAAAAAGTGCTAAATCTTCCATATTCGAAAGTAAGATAGGAAAAACATATAAAGAGCTGCAAGGAGCATAAAATTGTGGGGTTTTTTGAAGGTGGAAGAATTTAGTTCCTATGTAATCTTCACTCATTTAATGAAATAAACTTGAAAATTGAGTATAGGAACAAAAAATCTTATTTCATCAGGATTTTGCAATATTTTATTTTACTTTAAGATGTTATACAACAGCCTTGATCAACTGGGGTTTTTTCTCCCCCTTCCCATAAGGTTCTACTTTAAGACCTCCATATGCTCAGTTTTAATAATTTGTTTCCAAAACTCAGAAATTATTCCAAATGTGAAATATTACGGTTTTTACCAAAAAAAAAAAAAAAAAAAAAAAAAAAAAAAAAAAAAAAAAAGAGAGAGAGAGATAGATAAATCTGAAGCATGCATTTAATCACATTCTCAGATTCCGACCCTTTTCCTCTAGAAATTCTTTTTCCACTAAAAAATATTCAACCACACTAGTAAAATTTCTGTAAATGCTATAGGGATATTTCCTCTTATTACAATGTGGGTTTGTGAGCTGCCTCAGTAACTGCATAGCTAGCTATCACTTGCTGTGCAGCTGCGACTCAAATTATTGATATAGCAAAGTGTCTCTACAAAGGTAAACTGAAAATTTTGGACATTTTTTCTGGGGAAAGAGGCAACTTTTACAGATGTCACTGTTAAGAAATTTACAGAAAAAGATGAAATTTCTTGGTTTACTTTTGTACTGCGACTAAGTACTACATCTTTGGAAGGGAGTGTGGAGGATGACTCACTACAATCACTTGTTTAAACAGAAAAAAAAAGAGAATTCATAAAGTTTGGGTGCATTGCTTACTGAAATGTTCCATCTACTAACTTGTCAAAATATATTTACATATAGTGTAGATAAAAAAGACAGATGAAAGATTCTCCTCTGTCTGGGCAAAGGAAGACTGCACTAAGCACAGACAATCAAGGTTGCTGTGTTCTTGCAGAAGCTCTTAATGTTGTACTTGTAACTCAAGTCTAAAAGACCAGAAGTGAGTGTTCTTTAAAATTTTTCCTCCAGGTGCAGAAGCCCTTTCTTCTACATCATGAACAAAACCTGTGTTTTAGCCATCTTTTTTCAGTATTAGCAAATTTAGATGAGGGAGAGAAGAGGTTTAGAATTATTACTTTACAGGGCCTAATCTGTTCCATAGCAATGCTCCTGCTGCATACAGGCATGGGGGGAGACCAAAACTGTGGTACCGGTCCTGCATAGTGTGCTGTGTTACAATGCACAACTGTTGGCATCCCGGACAATGTGTGTCATTCATCTGTAAGAACAGAGAATCTCCTTCTGTTTGAATCATGCAAAGCATGCCAGAAAAGAGCTACAACAAAATTACACATCAATTTTCAAACAAATTAACCCACTTCCAGTATTTGTTACTATGAGAAAAAAGGCCTGTAAGTTGAAAAATGCTCTGGAAATCCACTTCTGCTATCTGGACAAGCTGGAATAGCCATCTCCTAAACACACCAATGAGAGGAATATCAAGCTGTGGCTGGTCATTATAAGTGATGACAGAACTGACTGGAAGCTGGAAGGCACCATCCAGAGCTTGCTGAAAGCAGTGAAAATATTTCTAAAGACTTTCATAGACTTTGGCTTAATCCTGGAGTGAGCAAATGGGGAAAAGGCAGTTTTTTTCCTCATGGAGTTGGAATAAGGGAGTGTAGCTCAATGAACACATATGTTCCTACCATATGGAGAGCTCTGGGATTTCTGCCATATTGATCCTGAAATCAAATAAAATTTGTCTTTCTAGTTTAGATAACCTAGATCCAAGTGAAGAATATTTAACTTCAGGTAAATGCTGAGTGTCATGTCTTCAGAGACTAATTTGTAAATCCACAAGCCTGTCTAGACCAAGAGAATGAGACCACAGCCGAGGTTAACTGGTCTTGATTGTAGTTATAATTGAAAAGCTAAATAGAGCGCTGCCCAAATTTCTGTGTTCTCTTTGCATTCATTATTTTTAAAGAGATTTGATTTTATTTGTTTTACTCTTCATACAGAGGTCACTTTTCAAAAGTACTGTAGGAACTCTACTTCATAAGAGACAATTTCAATGAAAAGTAGGTGCTAAATGGATGTGTCATAGGGTATGGATCACCTCTACAGAAAAATTTGTAACTTTTCTTCCAGAACTACTACATTTATTTACTTAAAGTAATACTAGGGCTGGTGTCCGGCTCATTTAACTATAGATGTTCCTCAGTATATCAACAAGCTGGTGCCATAGTCATCAATTATTTCGGGGCTAAACCCTGTATGCAACAGATTTTTTGGCATTAGTGAAGTCTAGTTAAGAACTTGCACTTTGGGCAGTGGCTCATTCACAGATTATTTTGGGTCCAAAGAGTTAGGAGTGCATAAATCATTAACAGCAAGACAATCACTTTTGAAAGTCCAGTATTTCTATGCTGAAATATGTCAGAGCTCACAGAACAATAAATTTCACTATTCTGAAAGCTCTCCAATAGCCTTTCCAGACAAAGAGTACTGTAATGATCACACCATTTAAAGTTAATTTTGTGTATTTCATCTTCCAGGCATGTACAAACATACATGAAATTAAAAAAAAAAATAAAGACAAATAGCAGAGAAGTTTTTAACAATTTTTCAAAACTGAAACCTTTGATTGAGTTAGAGAAAAATCTCAAAGTATTCTTTAGCTGTCTAAGGCAGTCTATCTGTCTGTGTACAAATGAACACAAGCTACTACTACTACTCTATATTAAAAGAAGATGTACAGATTTGCTTAGATTAATTTAGACATAATTCAGATGGACTGGGATGTTGTTTGAGAAAGTGATTAGCATGAAGATTACTAGCCGCAAACACATTTGATTGACATGTGTTTCAGACTGCAATTAATTAACAATATGTTTCTCTTATGCCACCAAGAATTTTTACACACCACAGCAAATACAAAACTTTAATTCATACAGCACCTCTGAGGTGGGATGACCCAAATAGCTTCTACCCAGAGGACTATTGCATTTTTCCTCTGATCCCTGCCAGCTGATCACAGAACAGCAGCCTCTTACTCCTCACTTGAGGAAGGGTGGTGGGTAACAGCTTCAGTATCAAGTAGGTGGGAGGAAGAGAAAAAAACAAATGCATGGCCCATGCAGATAAGTGTGGTGAATAAGGGGTAATAAGGGGTACAGACAATGTGACACACAGAAGAAAAAACTAATTGCAGAGAACCTTGGCTGTTTTTTTCTCTAATGGTGATGACTTGATACATTATCTCTTTGTGGGACTGTACAATTTATGTTAAAGATAGGATTATCCAAAAAAAATGCAGAAGAAATTGCTAGAAAGGGTTTTGTGGTGCTTTCTGGACACAGCACTAATTTGTAGATTAGCTCATGAAGCAGTTGGTAGCTGTATAGAGAAAGCTGGATTGGAAACTGTATTTGAGTGGCTAAAACGTGCTGAAAACCCATCAAAACTCCACAAATACTCCAAATTTAGTGCAGGCAACTCCACAACTACCATGGCAATCCCAATGGACAGCAACAGCTGAAGAAGCAGTCAACAGGCAGCTGTTCCAGGATGCAATCCTCTCTCAAAAACAATATTCTTCTAAAACATCTTGAGGTATCTACAAATCAACTCAAAGAATTGCATCTCCTTCAAGATAAACAAAATGTAGTGTTACCCTGGTTTTTGTTTTGATTTCTCCAAGCTGTATGATCAGGGTACATTCACTTTCCACAGGAATTTTCAAGATCTTCCATAGAAGTTTTCATTTGGAGACAGAGGAATAATCTGTCTGGGATGAGCTGGTGACAAATGGGCTTTCTTTCGGGGCAGCCAGTCCCAGCTCCTTCCTTTTTAAAAATTCTTCCCCATTATGAAAGATACTTAAGAGCTTTCCTGAAAAGTTAGAAATTTAAACACCTGATTTGGAAACAAGGGTTTGGAGTTTGGCAAGGAGCAAGCATTTGGGCTGGAGAAGAGTATTTGTCCCAGATACAAATATCTGAGATATAATTATCTGCTGTGTTTGTCTTTTTCAAGAAAATTTTTCAAAAGGGTAACTGCACATGAATATGCTCATCAAAGCCCAAATCTCTACCACTGCCAGAGTAGTAGCAGCAGCACTACATGCTACAAGAGTAAAGCACAGATATGGCCGGGATGATCATCCCTAGCTGTGGTGAGAAAACAAATGGAAACAGGTCCAGAGTTCCTTAGACTCTGCACTGGACACTCGGAGAGTAGACAGAGGTTGCATGCTCCATATAAACAGATTCAAAAATAGGATTTGGATTCAGCATTCACCTGTCTGTACTTCTGCTATACCTCTGGCTTTGGGAAGGGGAAATAAAGAAAAGATCCAGGCAGGTTCCCAGTTTGAGAAACTGGTATATGGAGAAAGAAAAGTATCCTGTTCATCCTCAGCATATGCATGTGCATTATAATATAGCCTTTGGTTGCACTAAATGCTGTATTTTTTCTACCAGATGTGTATGAAACAGAACTGATGTTTCAGTGAGTCATGTCAATCTGATGAATTGTCCATGGATCCAGAAAAACATCTCACTCTCCTGAAAAGAGCTTGGAAGTCCTTAACTCCCCCTTGGTTGACCATCAGAACCATGCAGGTGATACCTTGATTCAACACCTTACCCAAGCCACATCTGTTCTAGCAGTACAGCTCTCCTGGTATTGCACTGCACTATTAGTTTGGATCTGAGCCCAAATCCTGATGTGGGATTTAACTCACTTGTTTTGGCCTACAGGCAAACAAGTAATCCTGACAATACATTGTAAATGGGCTAAACATACATAAATCCTGTATTTATTAACATGTATACCATCCAAAACTGTCCTAAAGATACAAAGCTTATACCCCTCTTCTATTAGCACTAGAAAATCCTCATGAAGGAGGCAGCTAGCCCATGAAAGCTGAAATTTTAGTAATATAAATAATCTGGTGTTTTGCTCCTTGTTTGTTCAGTTTTGTAAACAGCTGGTAAGTTGTAATTCAGATTTTGACCTGAGAACTTTACTGCTCTTTCTGATAATGTAAAAATAGCAAAATTGTTGGGCTGTATGTTCTTAAACCAAAGAAAATACTTAAATTCACATATTTTTTCTCTTAACATAACCCCCTGGAAAAGGCTTACAAAAAAAGATTGTAATGAAGATTGTAACTGCATTGTCAGAGGGACCCTAGTGCTAAAATTTGTTGCAGAGACATTAGGGTAAGTGTTCCCAGTCATGAGCAGGTGGTACAAACATGAACCCTACTGAGATATAATGCGATGTGTATACAAGAGAAGTTTAGGAACCTCCTGGGCATCTTTTTGAAAATGGCTTAAAACAACTTGCACTTAAACTCTCTTTGATGCCAGATAAGAAACAAATGTTTGGGGGCAAGTAGTTTTTAATACAATAATAATCCACTTTACATGTGCATCCCAGGAAATTTGCATGCTACTTCCCCAATGAGTGAGAAGCCTTACAATTGTTTGTCAGGAGATGAGATCTTCCATTTCGCATCTCTTTACAGGGATATTTTCTCTAAATTGTTGAATTTCTCACAATGACAACGACTTAGTGCACCAGATCTGCATTTTCACTGTGCAAAGACCTCAGACAGAGGAACACTTCAGCACACATTTAACTTTAGAGACATCGGTATTGAAGTAAAAAAACCAGCTTCATTGAAACCAGATACTAAATGTGCTTTGATGAACTGAAGTCAGAAGGTGCAGAGCATGATGTCTTCACCCTGATTTTGTGAGTGAAGTGCAATGGGATGTGTCACTACTGTTTCCTATAGAATTGGTTTTCTTCTCTTCCAGAAGCACATATATGTCAGAAATGGCATTCAGAGAAGCATCTCTGTTGCATATAGGTAAAACCTTATAAAATAAGGCCTTGTTACCCTTGTAAAATCCTGCTCCAGCCTGCTACTTTGGCTAAGTAGAAAAGGACTATAGGAAAGTGACTCAGCTGAATTAGAGGTAGAAAAACAAGTCATATAACCATTATGTGCTCACATCATGGTGTATGGTAGTTGGTTGGATTATGTTTGTTAAGTTTTAAAACTATGTACCTGATAAAGGTCTAACTGCTTGAAAAGGCCTGGTTTTTGCAGTAAAGCATCTCTCATTTGGACCTCCCTGGGGACTCTGTGTCACTCTGCTTTGTAACACATCTCCATTTCTCAAAATCCAGTTTATTCTGTTTATGAGTGAAACTCCCTGCTCCAGTGGAAACCTAGTATGAATATTTCCAGTGGGATAGAGCAGTCCTGCTCACCAGTAGTACATCCT
Source organism: Agelaius tricolor (assembly GCF_023055355.1). Classification (NCBI taxonomy): domain Eukaryota; kingdom Metazoa; phylum Chordata; class Aves; order Passeriformes; family Icteridae; genus Agelaius; species Agelaius tricolor. The sequence goes on along the minus strand of NW_027269287.1, from coordinate 5,688,421 downwards.
GTAAGTGCTAAATAGGAGATGATATTCATGTAAACTTTATGTTCATACTGTAGTCCAACTCTTATTCTTTCCACTGCTTTCCCAAGATAAGAAAATTAATTTAAACAATAACTGACAAATGTAAAGATATAAGTATAGGTATATGTATAGCTATAGGTATGGGCATATGTAGAAACAGTTCCCTTCACTGAGAAATTGCATGACCAGAGTAAACAGCAAAGCTAATGCTACAGTATTGCAGCCACAACTTGGTTCTGATAAAATTATTAGAAATATTAGTTTCTCTACTGAAGTTAGTAATTGTAAAAAATGAAACAAAAGGCTAGGCAATCCAGCAGGTATGCTGACACAGGATTAAGGGTTAATAAGTTGCTGAAAATCATGCTTCAGTAAACCATAGTTTTCTGTTAATTCCATGTAGATCTTTGTTATATTTTCATGTTTATAGACACTGCTAGGTATCTGGAACTTTTCTTAGCAATGTGAAACACTAAAGGAAAAGAGGTGAGAAGCTGGTAGAAGCTTCTGCAATGCATCATTTGACAGGAAGTCGAGTTATCAGAACAAAGTCATATAAGTATCAATCTTACACCCATATATGGTGCATGTCCTAGTTACCATACAGATATGAAAGGGCCATTAGGGCTCCTTATCAGCTGTATATTGGTGTAATTAAAGGGTTTGATAGCATTAACTTGAACGGTGAAAGTCTCCAGACAATGTACTCTATCAGTCATTTGACCCTTCAGTTTAAACAGCTACAACAGGATGACTTTCTCCTTTCCTTTGCAAAGGACATGCAAAACTGCTGAGCTATTTTAAAAGTAAAAATGTTGATTTTTTTTCCTTAAAAGCAAACTATTCTTTTTCATCTAGTCTTCTACTTCAACGACAGGAGGAAGTAAAAAAAAAAAAAAATGAAAGCATCTTCTCCAATATAGTGCTACATTTATTTTCATGAGTATCCAAGGTAGAGTACTACAGAATTTGTGTTATTTTTCTTCATGTGTTTCAGTAGCTGTACCACGCTTTTCATTTTAGTTCATGTTGTTTTGTGGTGAAATGACATGTGAGAATTTAGTGAAAATATGGTCTTCTTTAGTTCTTTTCCTTCATACCTGAGAAAGACAAATTCTTTTTATCATGTGCTAGGAAGTAGAGATATGCTCTGGTGTAGTCTAAGCAAAATAAGGAACTGGGGATTTAATTGACTTTTTGTACTGCTGTTTTGCATGGGTTGCTAAAGAAAGCCTATTATTTGCTATCCCTAGGGCTTGTACAGTTTACAGCACAGATGATGAGGGACAACACTAATCATCAGGAAGATTTAATCAACATTTTACTATGGGGAATTTGATACACCTTTTATTCCTAGCAAAGACTAGCCTGCGATCTAGTTTAAAGACAAAATTTAAAAGTAAAAGAAAAGAAAAATGAACAAACAACATAGAAATAAAATGAGGCTGCTTATTACTGTTCCTAAAGGGATCTTTATTTTCAAATATTTTTCTTACTGCTTTAAAAATTTAAATCACTTTCATGAAAAATAGCTCTTTTTTAAGGTATTTTTGTATTTCTGAAGGATCACCTGAAATAAGAAATAATGCAAAATAATTTTCAGTTTAGAAATTAGGTAATTCCACTACAATTGTCTGACTCCTAGCTTATCATGCTGAAGAATAACCTCAGCCTATCTTGTTCTCTAAAACTCTGAACAATTCATTAAAACTCTAAGGAATATTCTAAGTCCTGAAAAATTCCTCCCTTTCCTTTTTTTCCCCTTTTTTTCTGTTTTTGTTTTCCACCAGATTAATATTTCATGGGATTTTTCCTTTCCTGCATCTCTTGTATTGTATAGATAATCTTTTGGTTTTGTTACATAAAATTATATTTAGCACCTTTTCCCCCAAAAGAATCCTCCAAAAACTGTTGTTTTGACATATAGAGGAAATACCAATCTTAAATTTGCAGAAATCCTCTTTTCCTCTGGAAAAACTGAAATCCAAATGTGACATAATCCTTTTGTCTATTGATTCAACCTTCTGTGTATCTATCTATTTCATATGTATATTAGACACAGTACTGACAGGAAATGTAAGGAAAAAAAAAACTGGTGGAAGAAATTATAGCCAGATGTAACGTACGCTTTTTCCATATATAGTAATGCAGTAAAAACATAATTTAACTCTACATTAAACTAAACATCATGTTTAAATTTTTCTCAGATGGAAACCTTATTCTAAATCAGTTACTATAAATCAAGTAGCATGAGACTTTAAAATCAGAATTTTAATTTGGCTGGAAAGCAATGAAGAAGACTAACATGATTGTTATCTGTGCAAAAGGCAGCTTCAATGCTTACAAATGAATCATAACTTGCACTAATAAAACAACAGTGCCAGATTGAGCTGGAAACATCATTGTCCTCAGCTAAAATGCAATATTTGTCTGATGGCATCATTTAATGCTATTTTCTAAACAGAGCTTAGTGGGCTTGCCACTCGTGTGGTGGAAATAGTATCCAAAAACTTATTCAGATGAATATGGTTGTATCATGATCAGATAACACAGAGCAATGATATTCCAAACAGTTAATCTGCAGTTAACTAGGTGAATTCAAGTGATTTGATGGGCTTTGGAAAAGCCTGTCCAGAAAGTATATTTTGCATTTTACAAGCCCAAGTAATGGTAACAACTGTGGGTTCTTATGGGTTTAATATGGGTTTTAAATGGGTTAAACTATGTGTTTAATGTGGGCTTTTCCACTTTTGAATGTATGCTATATGATAGTCACATTTATTCCAGAAAAAAGATGTGTAAAGTCATGTAGCAGTGTGGGGCTCAGATAGTGGTCACTGCTACCTATAATTATCTCCCAGTAAGCATGTCCTGTGGAAAAGCCACTTGGGTAAGCATTCAGGGAAAGCAGTCAAGTCCACACATACTCACTACAGCTAGCTCAGCAAAGAGAGGCAGAAGGGCCTTTTGTATAATTCTGTTCCAGCAAAGGTTTATAGCAGTACACCAAAGGGAAATCAGGGACAAAAGACAAGACCATGTGCTCTGCACAAGGTTAAGTATGGGATGGCCCAGGGTGGTACCAAGGGCAGGGCAAAGGCCATTAACCTACAGGGAAGACAGGGCAGACCACCAGGGATACCACAACCAATGAGGAACAGGGAAAGGAGAAACCGCTAGAATTTGCAACATATGAGGAAGGGAATTGGCGTGGATGCAAGGCTCCATTGGGGAGTCTTTTCTGTTTGCCTAAGTGGGGAGAACTCTTTGGTATGTCTTTCCAAGGCCATGCCCTGGAGACTTCCCTGAGGGGGAATAATTCAGAGGATTGTGCAATCTGAGCATCAAAGTTGTTTGTAAAATGGCTTTATCCAGTAAGAAAGCAAACCACGCCATGAGATTCACCTGCCAATTTCAACTGAACAGTGTGCTTCAAGGAATTATAGAATTATATTTGATATGCATCAAATCACTTGCTATTCATCAGTCACATTAAAGAGATAATTAGTGAAGGATATTACATTAAGCCATTAGAAGAAAGGTGGTTATTGTGAAATATTTCTTGTATTTTGAATGCTTTAATAAAACCCATTATTTCTGTTGATTTGACCTCACTGTTTGAGGCAGTCACTATACTACCACTAACCAGTAATTCAATTTAGTTGAGAGACACAAGATATTTAAAATATAATATTTTTAATAACTATATGTGAAAATGACATTAACAATAAATTTTAAGAAAAAAGAAAAAAAGACAACAAATACTGCAAAAAATACTTAAATAATTCAGGTCTGGAACAGAATCATCTTAAATCTGGAAATTAGTAGACTTAGGGGGGAAAAAAGAGGAATTAGGGAAAATAATCACATGCAAAGAGTATTATTAAGATCATTTAAAATTCTAGTTACTAAAGAGTGTTTAAAATTTAAAATCTCCCTACTGTTTATCATGGTTAGTAGAAAGATAATATTAGAGCAAAAATGAGGATGTCAACCCATTATATCCATTTTGTTATCAAGAGTGATTATTGTGTGAAATCTGGGATTGAAGAAATTATGTTAATTTGGGGCCTGCGGAGAGAACAGCACCACATCCTGAGACTTCTATTGATCACAGACTTGTTCAGGTTAAGTTGGGACAGAAAGCAAGTGTTACTGTGCTTCAGGATCTCAAGTCAGGGAGATCTAACCCAGATAACATGAATAAGAGCAGCCCTCAGGCTGTTCCAAAATAATTGTTTTTCCAGAAATTTATTCTGAGATTCATCTTTATTACCAAATTTAAAAATTCTCTTTATTTCTATTCTTTCTTTTTCTTTCTTTCTTTCTTTCTTTCTTTCTTTCTTTCTTTCTTTCTTTCTTTCTTTCTTTCTTTCTTTCTTTCTTTCTTCCTCTCTTTCTCTCTTTCTTTCTTTCTTTCTTTCTTTCTTTCTTTCTTTCTTTCTTTCTTTCTTTCTTTCTTTCTTTCTTTCTTTCTTTCGTTTTTCCATCTTTTTTGTGCTGCCAATGTGCAAAAGCATGTTCTGACACATATAGGAAAGCAACAAATTATTTTTCTCTCTTGTAATAGAAGCAATCAATGGTTTATTAAATTATACCTTCCTTAGCTCTATCTTTCTATTTCAAGGAAATTACAGCACTATTTGAGAATATTTTTTGCTGAAGGTGATCTAGCATCCTAACATGTTTGAAGGGGTGTCACTTCAAACAGGTCTTTAATTTTCACACATTTGAGGATTTGAGGACAGGCAGCACAGTCAAGAAATGCCATCTGCTATCATAGATCAAGACTTTCTTGACACAGGAAGTCTTCTTCCATACAGAGATAAGGCCTGGGAACTTCTTACTTGAGTTGGAGTTGATAGCTTGCAGACCAGAGATCCAGGTCATGTTTTCAGCACTTGCACAACTCTGCTCTCTTTGATGAGAAATATAACTACCAGTATTTTCCAACTATCAGCTTCAATTGTTTATAGGGAAAGCAGGAATAGAGGGCTTATCATTGAAGAGATTTTTATACCATACTAAATGGATTCCAGATTTACAATACTCAGAAGACTAAACCAGCAATGAAATACCTGTGCGTCGTTCACTCAGGAACTGATCTCATCTACCTCCTCTGTTTCTATGTTATAATCTTAACATTGCATTCCTAACCACACCAGCAAGTTGAATAGGTTATGTGGGTAAATGCAGGCTCAGGGCATACCAGGAGACAACATGAAGACCATCTTCAAAGCTTGCCTGAATTGCTGGGTAAATCCTCAGATGCAAAATTTTAAAAGAGTTTGATGTCTCCATGACTACACTGGCATTAATTCAAGCACGAGTTTAGGGATGTTGCCATGATTTGTGGTGGTATTTTTTAATTCTTGTGGTGATACTTCTGTGTGCCTATGCATTACAAAGTGTATTGAGTGCATCTCCAGTTGGAAGAGGACTCAGGCTCAAACTGGTTAGTTGATGATGGGCAAGTGAACAGCAGGAGCCTACACAGATACCCAAATGCACACTCCATAACTGAATCTTTATACTAACATAGAAATACTATAAACTGTACTGGTCATTGACTTTTGAAGGATTGAGCTATTGAAGGACTGAGCAATAAAAAGTTCAATAAAAGTATCTTTTCATCCTTTCCTTTTTGTGGGTCAGTTCAGTTAAAAGGCTTCAGCTCTGTGCACTCAGAAGCATGTTCATCTCCCAGCATTCACTGCTTACAGCTTTCTCTCTTTATTAGTCTACAGAGAAAAATACCATTTCTACCTAGCACAGAGAAAGCTGAGAGTCAAACTGCCTTTGTGACACAGGAAGGTAAAAAAATCCTTTAAACCAATAAAGGTTACATGTATGCATTTACAATAAAGGCATCTTGAACACACAGCGCTCTTAGTATGTTTCACCAGATCAACCCTACAAAAGCCATTAATGGGACTCTGAGAAGGAGCTGAAAATGTAATCCATACAAAAATTAGACTTACCACATAAAATGTAATCCATACAAAAATGTAATCCATACAAAAATTAGACTTACCATATAAAAACCAGTTCTCTTGTTTCAAATACTCTGAACTTTTCTTGAAACACAGGTATCAGCAAAGAAACCAGAAAGCTGCATTCAAGGTCAAAGCTCAAATTAAAGCGGCAAGTAACTAAACAAGAGAAAATATTTTGTGAGCTATTTACTATTAAAGTCTACTGAGGCTGCTGGACCATCAGTATTTTAGACCACACTATTTTCAGTATGTTATTTCCAGAAGACGCTATGATGGGATCACAGATTTGGTCCACCAAGAATAAATGTGCATAGTCAAAAGGTGAATTTCTGTTTGGTGCAAGAAACAGTTGGCTTAAAATATTTTCCTGCAAAAATGTAAGTCCTAATGAAACAGACTCCGTGAGCAATGTGGTAGATGGTGTTGTAGGTGCATTGATTGCAATGCATTTACTCTCCAAGCCCATTTTGCTGCTCACAGTTGCCCTTGGTGAGTTGAGAGGGTCTCACAATGAACCTTTTTCCTCTCAAATAAGAAGGTAAAGGTTGAGGACTGGCTACTGCAAAAAGTTCCCTGACCCCACAGGGATCTTATAATCTTACAGTTCGATTGCTTAGCTGGAACCTAGAAAGCATAGCACAGTGTGGAGAATATAGTGAGGATTTTCAAGTCAATTTTTATTTGATAGATATGCCCCATTCTATCTTCATTGAAGGTAGGTGAAATCTTTCTCTTCAGTAGCATTAACTTTTGAATTAGGCTGTAGTATATCCTACTTAAGTCACAAACTTTCATCATCCTTAAGGCTGGTTAGGCACTGTTTAATGGATCAGTAATGGCCAAGGGCAGAATAATTAAAGTAGTATCTCAGTGGACTAAATGAATTAGAAGAAAATGGAGATTTATGGAAAAAAAATCATTGTAAGAATGAAACCATTTTCTTCCAATTTGTCTGATATGCAGATGAATGCACCTTTACTAAAATTCATTGCTATTTTCTCTTACTTAACCCAGGACTTGGCCCCAAACCCATTAAAAGAGGAAAAAAGACAAGGGTAGATATATTTATAATAACTTACAGCCTTCTAATTTCACAGTTAGCTTTCCTCATTTTACTATCTTCATCAAATAATCATTTGATGAATAACATATCCCTATAAGCATACATCTTTGATGTGCTATTCAAATATCAGCTATTTTTGCCCAACATGTATTACAACATAATGTTTAAGGAGTATTTATTTAACTTGGGATTCCCTAAATGTTCAGGTTTTACAATCAAGAGGAGAAGCTAAGAACTGAAGAAATACTGTGAATTTATAAGCATGACATCCAGAGTGGTATGGATATGTACCTCAAAGCCATGGCAATACAGCACTCTTACAGAAGGTTTTGGAGATCTGCTGCATGATTACTGAGAGTCTGCAACTTAATTAATTACGAAGAAAAGAGATTACTCACAAACATTCACATATTCAAATCAAGTGATTAACAAGCACAAGAATGATGGTGCCTGCTCAGTAAACAGCAGTCAGGTGTACCAAAGAAAGCTGAAAAGCACAAGGGAAATGTGCACTGGTAAAGAGTACACATGTTGATATATGCTTGTATTGCGCACCCTGTTGTGAGTAGTTTGAACATAGCTGATGCCTTAAATATAAACCATTCATGAGCACTGGAGGTATTACAGACCAAGGAAAGTTCACAGTCACTGAATCACTGAATCACAGAATCATAGAATGGGTCAGGTTGGATGGAACCACAGAAGATCATCTGATCTAACCTCCCTGCTCAAGCAGGGCCATTTTACAGTTCATGCCACAGACTTGTGTCCAGATAGTTCTGGAATATCTCCATTGAGGTAGACTCACACCCTCTCTGGGCAATCAGCTCCAGTATGTGATCACCTGTGCAGTAAAGAAGTTCTTCCTCATATTCATGTGAAACTTCCTATGCATCAGTTTCTGCCTATTGTCACTTGTCTTACTATTTGGAACCACTGAACAGAGCCTGGATGCATCCTCTTGACATCCTTCCTTCAGATACTTATAGACATTGGTAAGTGCCCTCTCAGTTGCTTCTCCTTGAGATTGGTCCACCTCCCTCAGCCTTTCCTCATAAGAGAGATTCTTCACTCCCCCAGTCATCCTCACAGCCTTAGACCTGCTCAAGGAGCTCCATGTCTCTTTTGTACTCAGGGACCCAGAACTGCTCACAGTAACCCAAATGGGGCCTCACCAGGGCTAAATAGAGAGGCAGGATCACCTCTCTGGATCTGCTGGCAATGCTCCTCCTAATACATTCCAGCATTTGTTTGGCCTTCTTGGCCACAAGGGCACACTACTGGCCCACAGACAGCACGTTGTCCACCAGAATCCCCAGGTCCTTCTGCTTCCCTGCAGATCAGCCTCCACCCCATGTTTGTGTGTGGGGTTATTCTTCCTCTGCACATTTGCCTGCATTGAACTTCATACTGTTCCTCTCTGCCCATCTCTCCAACCAGCTGAGATCCGTCCAAAAGGCTGCACAACTCTCTGGGGTATCAGCCACCCCTCTCAGCTTTGTGTCACCAGTTAACTTGCTGAAGAGGGACCTGTCCCTTCCTCCAAGTCATTGATGAATAAGTTAAATAGTGGCCCCAGCACTGAACCCTGGGGGACACCATTAATTAACAGGCCTCCAACTAGACCCTGCTCCACAACCCTCTGGGATCTGCCATCCAGCTCAATTCACCTGACTGTCCACTCATCCAGTCCACAATTCCTGAATTTGTGTGTATGGATATTCTGAGTGAAAATGTCGAAAGACTTACAAAAGTTAGGATGGAAAATATCCACTGCTCTTCTCTCATCCATCCAGGTGGTTTTCTCATTGTTGAAGGCAGTCAGGTTGGTCAAGAAAGATTTATCATTAATGAATCCTTGCTGACTGCTCCTGATCACCTCTTTTCATCCATGTGCACAAAGCTGACCTTCCAAATGAGGAGTTCCAGGGATTGAGGTGAGACTGACTTCTAGCAGTCCCTTGGGCCCTCCTTTTTGTCCTTTTTGAAGCCAAGTATAGCATTTGTTGTCTTCCAGTCCTCAGGCACCTCTCCTGACTACCATGAGATTTCAAAGATCCTGAGTGGTCTGGTTATGGTGCCCATCAGCTCTATCAGTACTTGTGGAAGCATCCCATCAGGGACCATGGACTTATGGATGGCATGTTTGCCTGGATGTTCTTAAGCACAATCCTGCTTGACCAATGCAACAACACTTCCTTCAAACACTCTTTTATCCTGGTCTTTGGGGTGAAAGAAACCTGAGGGCTATTCTTGTCAATGAACACTGAAGCAAAGAAGGTGTTCTGTGAATCTGCCTTTTCTGCCAGGATCCCCCTTCATTTATTAAGTGGGCTACATAATCCTCAGTATTCCCTGCCTTCCCCACATGGACGCTATGATGTGGGTAGTAACTGAATTACATATAATGGTACCATGTTATTCCAAACTCAGAAGCTGGTTTAGTTTACTGGAAATGTAAGTCAATACAACTTTCAAACTACAACAGAAAAATGCAATCACCCACAAACACATGGTTGTCTTCCTGGTCTATGTTATTCTGACCACCAGATCAACCACCTAAACCAATCTGGACCAGTCTGAAGGAAGCATACATTTCGTCTGAACTAGACTTTAACAAACCCTTTAATCAATTTGACCTCTCTAATCTAATTTGACCTCTCTAGACCCCTAAAGCTGGAAGTTTTTGAAGAAAAGAGTTTTCATCTCAAAGGCTGGAATGAGAAACATATTTTATGCTGCCAGTCATGCCAGCCATTACTGATTGATTTGTGCAAAAAGCAAGCTTAAACTTTTTAACTGCTGTTTTCTGCTTGCGTGTATTTTTATGGTGTGAGTTAACAGCAGGAAGAGATGTGGATGGCTCTGCTGAAGGCCGAGAACAGTGAGGACTGCTAAGCAGTAGCATGTGTTAGCAGACATGAATAACTGAGAAAAGAAGATCTAGCAAGATGTAATTAGCTTTGAACTACAACTTCCTCTCCATTTTCAGTCAAATGTGTTCAGAGGATTATGTGTCTTTTGTTGGGAAAATGCCAAATGAAAACGGGTGGTAACATTTGCACAGCAGTGTAGAATGAAGCTGAGCAACACTTCTAGGTTTCTTTCCAAGATATTTGGACAAACATGAAAAATGTTTTGAAAGTTCTTATGGGCACAGATTTTTTCCCATGTTAAAGTTTTGCACATTTTTTGAAAATTTTATTTCTATTCTAGAAGACAAGCCACTTCTTTCCTCAAAATAAAAAAATCTGGAAAACACTAAAATTATATTTTTCATTTTAATTTTTAAAATTCCTGTGACTTCAATTGAGTGGTGCAGGTGTCATTCTGATTGTTTTGTCAAACAATCCACAGAACAGAGTATTTGGTGGCTATTCTAAAAATTTAACCTTTCCTTCCTTGGCTTCTTTATATACTAACAGGCTCCACATTTATTCTGTTGTACTTAATATTTCCCATTGTTCCTCCTTATTATTTTCTGCAACATGATCTAAAAAAAGGAATTTTTTAATTATATGGGGTTTTTTTTCCATAGTAAACTATTTTCTTTCTCTTTGGCTAGGTGATTCATTTTACTTAGCTCTACTAATCAGAATATCCTGTTCAATCACTGGTGAAAACGAACACTAAAGCAGAATTCAGCTGATACCACGGCATTTTCCAGCTGTGCTCTCTCCATGTTCTCCACCAAAATGCCTTTTTTTAGAAGTTAGTGGGATTCCCTGTCACTGTCATATTTTCTGAAAAATCCCCTTCCTCAGGATTCTTCTCCTAGGAAGCTGAGAAGCCTCAGAGAAAAAGGAAAACAATATTATCTCATTTGTTTCTCCTGTGTTTTGCTGCCTTGGAATGTGTTTGGAGATTGTTTATCCAACAGGTGGTTGTTTCATTGGTTTCTGGTGTGAGTGTCCTGACTTACTGGCCAATCACAGCCAGGCTGTGTCAAGGCTCTGGAAAGAGTCACAAGTTTTTCATTATTATCTTTTAGCCTTCTGTCTGTATCCTTTCTGTATTCTTTAGTATAGTTTAGTATAGTTTAGTTTAGTATTCTTTAATATAATATGGTATCATAAAATAATAAATTAGCCAGCTAAGAACATGGAGTCAGATTCATCATTCCTCCCTTCATCTGGAAACCCTGCAAATACAAGAATTCCCTTTAGAAAGAAGCTTTCAGGAATGGAGCGCTGTTGGATTCTGTTCACTCAATTAATGACATTTTCAGTTGGAGAAAAGAGAAGACAGAAATCTTTCTCAAATCTTTTAGACACTCTTAGTTGACAGTCTATCCAAACATAAGGGAAGTACATATTGATGTGAAGAAAATTGTTCTGCTCTGCTCTGCTCTGAGGCAGCCTCACCTTGAGTATTGTGTGCAGTTTTGGGCGCTGCAATATAGGAAAGACATTAGGCTCTTAGACAATGTCCAAAGGAGGACGATGATGCCAAAGAGCCTTGAGGGGAAACTGTATGAGGGAGCAGCTGAGGTTACTTGGTCTGTTCAGCCTGGAGGAGACTGAGAAGAGATGTCATCACAATCTGGAACTTCCTTGTGAGGAGAAGAGAAGGGGTAGGTGCTGATCTTTCCTCTCTGACAGCCAACGACAGAACCCAAGGGAATGGCTTGAAGTTGTATCAGGGGAAGATTAGACTGGATGTTAGAAAAGAGTTTTTCATCTATAGGACATTTGTGCACTGGAACAGGCTTTCCAGGGCTGTGGTCACAGCCTCAAACCTGACAGAGTTCAAGCAGAATTTGGTCAATTCTCTCAGGCACATGATATGACTCTTGGCAATGGTATTGTGCAGGGCCAGAAGTTGGACACAATGAGCCTTTTGGATCCCTTCCAACTCTGCCTATTCTATGAATCTGTGATTTTGTGTAATAAATATTCCCAAATCATTCCATCCATGAAGATTTACAAAACTGTTCAAGCCAGTTGCATGAGTCATTCTGCTCTTAAGAGCAAGTGGCAGCAAAGAAAATTTATGTTCCTTTAAATTCCCCTTTGACAGCAAATCCATTGCTGGATGCACCACAATATTCACACAGACTCTGAGGAGTGGTTTTACCATTGCAAACTGTTTAAAACACACTCATAAAACAACTTTTCTTTCTCCTGAAGAAAAGGGAGCCTTCCTAATTAATTACAAAGGTCTGACTGAACTGTAACATTCATTGCATTACTTAATCCATTCCCATACATACAAAAACTTATTTCTCAGCACTTGTATCCAAATTAATTGCACAATTTTGTGTATTATTTGTAATATTAGATCTATTACACATAAAAGGACACATGGCACATATATTTTGGTACTAAATGTATTTTCAAAGTATCTTGAATTGTTTCCAAGAAATTACATATATGTATCTATGGATCTTGAAGTTTTTCAGAGAAATCATGCTCTTTAACCAAGAATCTTATAAAATCTTGTTAAACAAAGTTTTAAAAAACAATACCATCTAACTGCAAGAAGAGTTTGCCTCTTAGATTTCTAACTCAACAAATTATACTGTGGCAGCAAGTGAGCTGCCTTCTTTTAAGAGGTACCTGTGTTTCACTTACCATGGCACATCATGTTATGAGTCAGCTCTGATGCAGTTAGGAAATTCTCCATAAAGTCTGAAGTGGAAAAGCATATTCCCTCTCTACATATAGGAATTCACATACCTGACTAATATTTCTGTTCTAATTTATATTTTATGCTTACATACTGGCTCCAAGGCCACTTTTCTTTGAGAACTCATGGGCACCTGGAAATATTTTTTTAAAGGGCAGGAGAACTAGGGTTTTATTCCCACTGAATTCCATGAACTAGCCAAAATCAGAATCAGGCTGTGGTTCAGGCTGGGGGACTCCCCAAATGCTTGTCAGGTTCTGTCCTTCCTGCTTGGCTTGCAGCAGTGTGAAGGTTTGTGGAGGATTTGAACACTATTTTTAATGAAAGCCTTATACCTGAAATTTGCTGTTGCCATTTATTATCCATGTGTGGTGATTTAAACTTTATGTTTCCATTTACCATACCATGAAAGTGAGTCTCATTTCTACCTCATTTTCAATTATAACTTCTTTATATGCTATGAGGTCTCAATAAGAGAGAAAAAGTCTGTCTTATTATTATTATTTAGAGTATGAAATTAATCACCTTCATTCCATGTTGCTAGCAAGTTTCAGTAAATTCTCTCTTTTTTGTTACTCTTTCATCCTTTCAGAAAAAAAGGGAAATTAAGACATGCAAGGATCTCAACATCTGTCACATTGAACTAAATTAAAGTTCCACATTCACTTGAAATTAAACTAGAAATTAAGTCTCTAAAGTTTATGCTTTTTATATATTCATAATTGAAAATAAGTGTTTAAAAGCATCAACTGGTTTAATATCCATACATTCACTCAAACTGATGATTAGAAGTGGCAAAGGAGTGCTATAAGTTTATATATGTCTGTAAGACAGTAAATCCCAACAGCAGTTTTGGAAGCCTCCATCATCTCCATATCTCTGGTGGCCATTAGCACCTGTTTGCACTTTTATGCCAAGTCTATTCCATTTTCAGGGTCAGACTCAAAGGAAAAGGGGCCCATTTGAGGACGTTAAAGACTGCCTTGTTGTAGTCTTTCTGTAGAAAAGTTACATTTAGAGTCCAGCCCAAATAATTGATAATATTACAGAGCATGACAAACTTATGGCCTCCTTTTCACTGAAAAACTTCTAACAGGTTTGTAATGTTACAAAGATTACTTATGCAAGATTCTTCTTTTTCCTTTTTTTCCTATTCCTGAATGCCCCAAACAAAGGACCTATGCAAGTTACTAGGACTTTACGCAAAATAAGTACTCTTTCAAAAATAACTTGAAATTGAAGTAATCCTTTGAGCTTTGCCACTTTTCAAGAGCAAACACATAATAACTCTACAATTAGCTGCTATTTCTTCTCTGATATATTAAAGATAGATAGATCTGCAGTTGCTATTGAGATGTCTCTGTAAATTATGCAACTTTTCACACAAAAGATAATTACATAAGTGCGAACAATCATTTGACCACAACCAATAAATAATTTATGAGCTGAATTTCTAAGTAAGTATGATTCAGAAGAAAGTGGGCTATGGATTAATAGAGTCAACATTTAACAGATTTGGATTTTTGCTGTGTTCTCTTTTTTTGCTGGTTCCTACTATGTTTAGTATCCTAGTCCAGAAAACAACTCCTGACTGTACTATCTATAAGTGAATATGCTGGTACCCCTATTCATTAGTCTCTTTGACACTTAAAATACTTTTGCCTTTGTTTCTGAGCTTTTTATAAAGGAAGAGAGAATTTTTATTGTGAAAATAACTGTAAACTTTTTGTTCTGCTTATCAGATAGATAGTTAGATAGATATCCTTGATTTATGTACTGTTTTAGGGTAAAACTATTTCTGGTTCTGCAGTGAATGTTATGCTAGCCTTTGGTAATTTGGCTGCCGTTACCTATAGTGCCCAAGTACTGTCAGAACACTGATTTTGAACCAGGATAGGCCATTATGGTCAAACAGTCTGACCCTTGGTCTGATGTAGGTTGAGGAGTTTTTCCCAGTAATTCCTGCAACAAACTCAGTCATCTGTGACCAATAAGTTGTGGTTACACTAATGACTCCTTTTGACCACCATCCTCATCAGGCAGAACAAAGGTTTGTGCAAATTACAACTACACAGAAGAATATTAGGGTTCAGTTCTTAAGGAAAGGTTCAGATCTTAAGGATCTTTAGCAAATTTGTCTCCGCAGCATGTCCTGAAAGTTCAGAGAGCTTTTTTTTTCTGCCTTTTCAGCACTAGGGATAATTATTGTTTAATCTTCTGGCCTTCAGTCATACTGACGCAGTGAAGTTTCGAATTCTAGTGGTCAAACACAAGAAATATGCAAAGAAAAAAGATTGTTTACTGTGCAGTTTGCTAAAAGAGTTGATAGAGTCCATAGGCATTTTCCTTCTAGAAGATTTTTAATTTGTCTGAGCAAAATCACCTTCTAATTCTAAGAAAATTCTTAGAAATACACACAGAACACATCATCATCATGTGCAATGCATTTGCTGCCAAACCGCAAATCACAGGGATCATATGCAGTTTCTGAGCAACAAAGAGTGAAGCTGCAAGAGGATTTATAAAATAAACTTGTGCTCTATGTGGCTATGGGTCTGTTGGTTGTTTTTGGACAAATCCATAAGAAATTAATGCCTCTGTTTTGTTAGCTTCATGTTCCTAGCCAAGCTGGATCCAAGATTCAGTGTAAAAATCAATGTGAATGCAAAGTGGGCTGGCATTGAGGAAATTAGTCATATGCAACCTGGGACACTCCAGTTTGTCAGACCTGCCCAAGAAAGTGGGTGACTGGACTGCAGTATCTCTGCTTTACATCAGGTTTCCTGTTTTGTTCCTCATTCATGAGAGGAGTTTGCAATGATATTTGATGAAGAAAATACTTTGGAAATCAGAATAAAAGGATCCATGGAAATATATAATTCTCCTGCAATAAGAGTTTCATTTTTTCAGAGCCTCTTGCTGAGTTGTATAGGAATGAAAGAACTCCCCATTCACAGGAGGTTTGGTCTGTAAAATTGCAAAGATAACCAGTCTATATGGCAAAAAGCACTAAGTACAGAGGCAGTCCCAAAGAATATAAATAGTTTTCAACACACATTGGGCAACTATTTGGACAACAAAAATAGTCTGTGTGTGAGGATTTGGGGGTGGGTGAGGGTGGTATAAATGCCAGTTCAAAGCCAGAGACGGGGCTGACCTACATGGGCTTCCTGACCTTATTCCATCCTTAAAACCTCCCCATTCTTCTCTGGACAGGAAGTCATCAGTTTGTAATTAGGGGCAGTTGCTGCTTTCTCTGGCTTCCTTCTTCTGTGGTTTAGTTGTGTTTGGCATGAAGCAGCAATATTCGAGGAGTGCTTGTGCCCCCCACTCAAGCATTTCATTAAGCCAATCAGTGGAAAAATGACAATACTGTCTGGCATGGAACACAGGCATTAAAACACCTTTATTAAAATAGAGAAAATAACACCTATTCAGGAAGTGACCCTGAAGTCAAACTTTTTATTATGGGTGGGAGAAGGTACTTTTCTTTTAATCTACTGTAAATGCTGTTGTTTCTTTCATGTTGTTCAACATGGAAGTGGGTGCAATCTATTTTTATTGCTATCTTGCTTCTCTCCCAAATTTGCCCTGAACCAAAATAAATATATCTAGTGGTGCCCAACATGTGGCCCAAGAAAGTAGAAAAAAATCTTAATTGATTGCATGTTGGTTGTGTTTATGCTGTAGAGAGTTAAGCATGTCAGTAGCCATGTTGCTTGAATTTGTAATGTTCTTAGGGTGGAGGTCTTCAAGTGATTCTGGTCCTAGGCTTTTTTGAGGTTTCAATACCTTTCTAGTCACTAGGATTATTGTCCCTAGCATGTAGTTTTTACAGTAGAGGGGCACAGATTAGAATAGCTATCGTGCTGGGCTTGGTGATAATGATTTATAGGGCATTTACGAAGGTACTGGATTCTGATCAAGATATGTATGTTTTATGGTTTCTTCATTCTACCCTGCATCCCAGTTCCAGTAGTATGTTTAGGGGGTTTATTCGTAATTGCACCCAGTTTGTTAGAGGAGGAGCAGGGGATGAGGCTTTCAGCCTTTCCTTCTTCTCCTTTGAATCTGTTATGTCACCTTTTGAGAATGTTCAGTTTCCCCTTAATGTTAAAGAGACCATCTTTCTGGTATTTAATGTGGTAAGCTTCCTCTATACAGTCTGCAGCTTCTCTAGAATGAGGGCTGAGATATCTAGAGGAGCTGATGAGACCCCTGACCCAGAAGTAGACCCAGGCGTGGAAAATCCTGAGTGGTGCGGAGAATGGGAAAATATGGGCCAGACCCTGAAGGAATTTTCTGACCCTGTAGACTAGGATTTTCCATGTGAACAAATTCAGAACTCAGCTGAGGTGGGGAAATACCTGAAAGAGAAGTGCCATGATGACTCTAAGGAGAAAAAGCTCATTGCAATAAGCTGTGCCCTGGCCTATGCTTATCGCACACTGCTAGATACTGTAGGGCAGCAGACAGAGACAGGGGACAGGGAGATAAACCAGCAGCTACCACAGTCACTCAGGCTGCAGTCAACACCCCAGCTACTCAGGTTGTAGCTAAACAATACAGTAACCCTAAGCCAATGGCAATCACCACAGAAAAGAAGCACAGAAGCAACACCAATCAGCCAGTGACCAATGATGATGATCCAGGGGAAGGATCCTCAACACCAATTATTGATACAAAAGCCAAAGTAAAGCAACCAACACAAGATCAGAAGATCAGGACTCAGACTGAGTCCTATTCCCTGGAGGACCTTCGTGGCCTAAGAAAGGATTACACTTAAAAACCTGATGAATCTATAATTAGTTGGTTAGCCTGTCTTTGGGATTCTGCAGGTGAACCTACAATTTTGGACAGTAGTGAAGCAAGGCATTTGGGATCCCTGTCACATGATCCTCGACCAAGGAATGATGAGAGGGGTTAACCCTCAAAGTCTCTGGGCACGGGTCCTGGAAAGTCTAGCACTAAGATATCTGTTTGCAGATGATCTCTATATGCAGCAAACTCAGTGGAAGACCATAGAACAAGGAATTCAACTCTTGAGGGAAATGGCAGTGGCAGAGATTGTCTTCTCAGATGATGTAAACACTAAATACAGACTTCGTACCATTTACATCCATGATGTGGTGAAAATTTATACAACTTAAGCCACAAGAATATGCTTCTGCTTTAGCAATAATGAAACCAGATGACAGTGAGGAGACTGTGCTTGATATGGCAAAGAAGCTCCAAGCATATACAGATGCTGTACATGCCAGAATCGCAGCGGTGGAAACATTTCTGCAGAAATTAGAAGATAAGATGGAGGAGAATCACAAGAAACTGAGGGAGGAGATTAAAGAGCACTTTCTCCAAATCTCAGAAGTACGGATCAGAGGTTCTGGTATCCAATGCGGAAGTTCCCCAGATGGGGAGAGAAGGTACACCCCACGAGCTGAGCTGTAGTTCTTCCTGTGTGATTGAGGAGAAAACATGAAGAGATGGGATGGAAAACCTACTGCTGCTGTGGCACAACGGGTGTGTAAATTGAAGAAAGGCAAGGCTCAGAGAGGAAGTTCCACCAAAAGGGAAGCAGCTCCAGTGGCCCATTACCAAACTGCCATATATGATGATGATGATAATATTTTTGATCCCCTTGAAGGAACCTCCAAGACTTATGCCCAGGGAAAGAAGGATAACCAGGTTTAGAGGGGCCCTGCCTCTAGCCAGGTAGAGGCTAGGGAAAATCGTGGTTTTTGATCTGTATAGATTCGTTGGCCTGGCACATCTGAACCACAAGAGTATAAAGCTTTGGTCGACAATGGTGCACAGTGCACATTAATCCCATCAAGATATGTGGGGGCAGAATCTCTTTCTATTGCAGGATTTTACTTTGGTAGAAGCTGAGGTGAGCCTGACTGGAAATGAGTAGAACACCCTATTGTGACTGGCCCAGAGGCCCCATGCATTTTAGGCATAGACCTCCCCCAGAGTGGGTATTTCAAAGACCCAAAGAGACTCAGATGAGCATTTGGAATAGCTGCTGTAAAGATAGAGGGCATCCAGCAGTTGCCTGGGCTATCAGAAAACCCATCTGCAGTAGGACTCCTGAAGGTGGGAGAGCAACGAGTGCTGATTGCCACTTCAACAGCGTGGAATTCACATTCTCTGATAAAATCCCTTCACCCAGGATTTTTCTCCTGGGAATCTGAGAAGCCTCAGAGAAAAAGAAAACTATTCTTATCTCATTTGCTTCTCCTATGTGGAATGTGTTTGGAGATTGTCTACCCAAAGATGATTGTCTGCTTGGATTCTAGTGTGAGTTGTTTTGACTCTTTGGCCAATTGGTGCCAAGCTGTGTCAGCACTCAGAAAAGAGTAATGAGTTTTCATTATTTTCTTTTTAGCATTCAGTAAGTATCCTTTCTGTATTCTTTAGTATAGCATAGTATAGTATTCTTTAATATAATATAGTATTATATTATAATATAGTATTATATTATATTATATATTATATAATATAGTATTATATTATAAAATAATAAATCAGCCTTCTGAGAACATGGAGTAAGAGTCATCATTCCTGCCTTCATTGGGGCATTCCCAGCAAATACAATGCAACAGTGCACCGCCAACAGTACCAAACAAATCAAGATGCTGTGATCCCATCCATAAAATGATTTGTGAGCTGGAGAGCCAAGGGGTGGTCAGCAAGACCCACTCACCCTTCAACAGCCCCATTTGGCCTGTGCGAAAATCTGAAGGAGAATAGAGATTGACTATGGAATACTGTGCATTGAATGAAGTGACTCCACCGCTGACCACTGCTGTGCCAGACATGCTGGAACTCCAGTACGAGCTGGAGTCCAAGGCAACAAAGTGGTATGCCTCTGTTGATATTGCCAACACATTTTTCTCCATTCCTCTAGCAGCAGAATGCAGGCCTCAGATTGCCTTCACCTGGAGAGGCATGCAGTACACCTGGGACCAGCTGCCCCGGGGGTGGAAACACAGCCCCACCATCTGCCATGGACTGATCCAGGCTGCACTGGAAAAGGGTGAGGCTCCAGAACATCTGCAATATATTTATGACATCATTGTGTGGAGGAAGATGGCAGCAGAAGTGTTTGAGAAAAGAGAGAAAATCATCCAGATTCTCCTGAAAGCCATCTTTGTCATCAAAAAGAGCAAAGTCGAGGGAACTGCTCAGTTTCTGGGAGTCAAGTGGCAAGATGGATGGCATCAGATTCCAACCGATGTCATCAACAAGATCACAGCAATGTCTCCACCATCCAGCAAGAAGGAAATATAAGCTTTCCTTAGCGCCATAGGTTTCTAGAGAATGCACATTCCTAAGTACAGCCAGGTTTGTTTTGAGGGGTTGTGACCCCTCTTTACCTGGTCACCCACAAGAAGAACACTTTCCACTGAAGCCCTGAAAAACAACAAGCCTTTGCCCAGATCAAGAAGGAGATCCCTCATGCAGTTGCCCTTGGCCCACTCAGAACAGGACCAGATGTGAAGAACATGATCTACTCTGCAGCCAGGAGCCATGGTTTGTCCTGGAGCCTTTGGCAGAAGGTGCCTGGAGAGACTCAAAGCCAACCACTAGGATTTTAGAGTCAAAGTTACAGAGGGTCTATACTCCAACAGAGAAGGAAATTTTAGCAGCCAGTGAAGGAGTCCAAGCTGCCTCAGAGGTAACAGGCACTGAAGCACAACTCCTCCTGGCACCCCGACTACCAGTGCTAGGGTAGATGCTCAAAGGAAAGGTTCCCTCTACGCACCATGCCACCAGTGCTACATGGAGCAAATGGATTGCTCTCATCACACAGTGCACCCATATTGGAAAACTGAATCACCCTGGGATGCTGGAAATAATTACAAACTGGCCGGAAGGTGAAAACTTTGGTCTCGCTGATGAAGAAGAACAAGAAGTGACACATGCTGAAGAAACTCTACCATTCAACCAACTGCCAGCAGAAGAAAAACTATATGCTCTTTTTACTCATAGTTCTTGCTGCATCGTGGGAATGAACTGAAAGTAGAAAGCAGCCATATGGAGCCCCACACAACAGGGTCGCAGAAGCTACTGAAGGAGATGGTAGATTAAGCCAACTCGCTGAACTCAAAGCTGTTCAACTGGCCCTGGACATTGCTGAGAGAGAGAAGTGGCCAAAGCTCTACCTTTATACTGATTCATAGATGGTAGCCAATGCTCTGTGGGGATGGCTGGAGAGGTGGAAAGAGGCTAATTGGCAGTGTAAAGGAAAACCAATTTGAGCTGCTGATGATTGGAAAGACATTGCTACCAGGGTAGGGAGGGTACCAGTGAAAGTCCGCCATGTAAATGACCATGTCCCCAAGAGTAGAGCTAATGAGGAGCACCAAAACAATGAGCAGGTAGACCAGGCTGCAAAGATAGAGGTGTCAAAGATAGACTTAGATTGGCAACACAAGGGAAAGTTATTCCTAGCTTCATAGGCCCATGATGCCTCAGGTCATCAGGGCAGAGATGCCACCTATAAGTGGGCATGGGATTGAGGGGTGGATTTAACCATGGACAGTATTTCTCAGTTTATCCATGACTGTGAGACATGTGCTGCCATCAAACAGGCCAAGTGAGTGAAGCCCCTATGGTATGGTGGGCGGTGGTCCAAGTACAAGTACGGGGAGGCCTGGCAGATTGACTACATCACACTGCCCCAGACACACCAAGGCAAGAGCTACATGCTCACAATTATAGAAGCCACCACTGGATTGTTAAAAATCTACCTGTGCCTCATGCTACTGCCCATAACACCATTCTGGGCCTTGAAAAGCAGGTCCTTTGGAGGCATGGTACCCCTAAGAAGATTGAGTTAGACAACGGGACTCATTTCAAGAACAGTACCTGGGCTAGGGAATATGGCATTGAGTGGGATATGTACCATATCCCCTACCATGTTCCAGGAAAAATGGAGAAATGCAATGGACTGTTAAAAACCACCTTGAAAACATTGGGTGGGGGATCTTTCAAAAATTGGGAGCAGCATCTGGCAAAAGTCACCTGGTTAGTTAACACGTGAAGCTCTACTAACCGAGTAGGCCTTGCCCAATCTGAGCCTTTGCATGGAGTAGATGAGAACAAAGTTCCAGTGGTGCATGTCAGAGCACCACTTTGCCGTTATGTTCTAACTTAGAAAATGTAGCCCATTGCTACCATGCCATAGGCTATACCTCGACCTGTCTTGTTAGCGTAGTGGGGCTATTGCGCTCACTGTTGGGCTTTCAGGGGAGGTGGGCTGGCAACGGCGTTATGTAGGCTGTTTTGGCAAGGAATGATCAGGTATATCGTGGATCATCGATTACAGAACAGACTCCTCTAGGTGGGCATGGGGCACCACCAAGTCCTTAGAGTTTTAAGCGTTGGTGCTCATAGTTCTTGGGTGGATGCTTTAGTAGGGGTAAGCACCAAGATTTAGGGCCAGGCATAGTGGGGTATCTAATCCCAGTTTGGGCCCTGGCTTTCGTGGAGTTCAATTGATTGTTGTTCTAAGATCTTCTTTGATGGGGAGGCCTTAATGGCATCTTGGCTTGTGACGGCTCAATTGCTTTTTAATCTCAGCTACTTGGGTAGCATGTGACCACTCTTTACGCTGTTATAAAGTTAATTTGGGTCTCCCGTATGACTGCGGTGGCTGGCACAGGATTTACGAACCCTAGATTTGCTACGGCTAAGTCAAGTTTACACTCATTGCTTAATATTAACTACTGCTGAGTACCTGTGGGGGTGTGGCAATTGCAAGGCGTTTTGGGCTACGGTCATGGTGAGCCTGATACCCACTCCTATCTATCTAATTAAGGTGTCCAGGACATCTACACTGGAGCGTGGATACTTGCATGTATATATACCTAGCAAAAACTAACAGTAAGGTTAGGACTAAGTCTTTTGTCCTTGGATGTGTGTGGCAGCCATCTTGACATCTTCAGTGTCATGCTTTTTATAACCTACAAGAACGTAAAATTTGGTGGGTGATTGGTTGATGATTTATCATCATGGTTGGTATTTTTGTTTGGTTTTTTTTTTGTGGGGGGAGGTTAGTTCTGGGGTTAATTCTATGTCTGTTTGGGGGTGGTTGTGGAGGGATGATGGTTATTGTTATTGTTTTTAATACTAGGAAATATACAGGAAGGTTAATTGAAAGTGTATTGATGACAAATGATTTGGATAATGTAGGGATATATGTTAGGGAAGACAGTTTGGATCAATTCTGCCTCAAGTACAGACAAACCCATTCGTGGGGTTGTTTTTGCTCAGGGACCAGGTTGCACATGGTGGATAATGCGGAAAGATGAAAGAACACAATGTGTACCTCAGGGAGATCTGATTGTTGGGTGAGAACTATGTGTAAATATCTCTGTTTGCTGAATGTTACTGCCATTGTCTGTGTATAGCTGAATATTGGACACATAATGTATGTGCTTGTAGAGTTAGAATATATATTCGTTTTAGTAGTAAGCTGACAATATGGGGATAAGGGAAAGGAATGTCCTGGGTGGGCTATATGACGCTTTTATCCCCAATTGTCTCGTTCTGTTTATGCTGGATAAAGTTTTGCATCTTTAAGACTTGTTCCAGAGAGTGAAGAGGGGAGAGAAGAATGCACAGTTTGTTTCCAGACACTGCACTCACTCCTCCACATTCCTGCTCCTGGACTGAGATGGCTGCAGATGGACAGACAGTGGGACAGAGCTCTCCTTTGTTTTAGTTAGTTTTAGCTAGCTGAGTCCCTGGACTGTGGGGTTTTTTTCCCTTTTCTTTGGACCTGTTTAAACCTGCCCTGGACTGAACATCCAGAAGAGCACCCCCAGCTCGCACCCATGGCCAACCGGACCTGGGCTGCAGCATTTCAGGCACCAGAGGACTGATAAGAGATTGGCTGAGCCGAGCTGTAATCCAGGGAAGGGACTTTCTGGGTTTGTCATCTCTTTTGGAGCAGCAAGAGGTTTTATTGTTTAATATTGTTTAGATTTTATTGTTTAATAAACAGGTTTTTTCACTTTTCTCCAAATAGGTATTTTTCCTGAACTGACTGGGGGAGGGGCCAATGGAATCTGCTTTTCTAGAGGAATCCCTTTAGGGATTGTCCCCCAAATTTGCCCTGAATCAAGACAATTGCATACAATTTTGTTGTTGACTCATGAAGAGCTGACCTATGACTTAGCATGTTCCTATTTTTAATGGGTTTTTTTGTTAGAAATTTAGCCAGATCATAAAAACAAACTTTAAAATAACTCTGCTGGCTGATTTTCAGCAACAGTGTGTGAGGTTATTCCTGTAGAGCTACAAAGACGTAGAAAAATTCTCAGAAATTTCTGAGCTCTATGACCTTCTGATGAGAGTCTTCTGAGAAATGCCATTCTTCTCTATAAAGCAGGAAAAAAGGTGCTCAGGAGGAAGGAGCAATGCCTCACCCTTGCTCTTCTGGAAAGTGTCCTTGCTGTTGGACATGGCATGATGAGCTGTGGGTGCAATCTCACAAATCAAGCACCCACAACCATAAAAAACTGCATCAAAAATGTAACTGGTGTCCACACCTGTATCTCCCAGTGAAAAGCACACTGGGTGATTCAAGATGTGTCTTTCTGCTTTGGGGTTAAACAAGAGAGTATTATTTCAAAATGATCCCAAAAAATATGTTCCTGATAAACAGAGATAAAGGAGTGGAAAACAAGTGGAATAAATAAAATGTCCATTTCCAGTTTACTTCACATTGTTAAGTACTCCAGCTCTGATTCAGGAGAGCATTTCAGCACAAAGTACTAATGCCTGCGTTGCAAAACTTAGATTATCCAGGAAGAGGAAGTACAGCTTGCAAACACCAGTTAGTGTCTGTCTCTGTGTGTGTGTGTGTGCATGCATGCGCACATGTGTGTGTGTACTATTCATCAAGATAGTAAAAAGTGGAAATTAGTGGTACTTAAAAGACTAGGAGATGAAGAAAACACCAAGTTACATATTATTTTATGGCATATTTTTATTCAGAAAAGTATGATATACTAAAGAAAAAGAAAGTAGTTCTGTTCTGCATTCAACCACTGTGGAAATAGGGATAGTTGCCCAGAGAAAGGTAATACAGCTGGGGAAGTGTCTGGAGCACAAGTCTGGTGAAGAACAACTGAGGGAGCTGGGAGTGTTTCAACGGAAGAAAGGAAGGCTAAGGGAAGACCTGTTTGCTTTCTACAACTATCTGAAAAGAGATTGTGGCCAGGTGGGGGTCAGCCTCTTTTCCCAGACAACCACCAATGGACAAGAGGAAAGTTGCACTGGAGGATGTTCAGATTGGATATTAGGAAAAATTTATTTGCTAAAATAGTAGATAAGCATTGGAACATGCTCCCCATGGAAGCAGTGGATTCACCATCCCTGGATGCATTCAGAAGTTAGTAGACATGATAGGTTGTGATACAGTTTAGTGGGTATGGTGCTGTTTGGCTAAATTTTGGACTTCATGATTTTGGAGGACTTTTCCAACCTTGATGATTCTACACTTCTGTTCTGTGATATGATTCAGTGTTGTGCAACCAGTCACTAGAAAACATTGATGAATTCAATAGTGTTCATGGATCAGAAAAACTGTCCATGGCTTTGGTGGTTAATTGCTTACTAAAGAAGGGGTCATTAAGAGTTCTGTGTTCTCTGTTGAACAGCAGGGCTGTGAGGTTCAGCACTATTCCCCCTCTGCAGCCATCATCTGAAACACAGGCATCTAAGTGGTAAGAAAAATAATAAGGTGATTAGGAAGCAGGGATAGGTAATAACTCACAGTTGCCTTGCAAACTAAGATATGGGAAAAAATGTGTTGAGAGACCTCCTGCAGAAGAACAATGGAATGCAGTAATATGGGACAAAGAAGAAGATAAGGGATACTGCAGGCTGCTGAGGACCCATATCCAAGGTACTTTTGGATGGATTAGAACAAGAAACAACAGCTCGTCCCTGAGAATAAGACACAGCCAAGCCTCAGGAAAACATTCCAAAGAAAGGGCTCAGAACTTTGTAGGATGTGCACATTAAAGGACTTATATTTGACTATATTTTTATCCTGCAGTGGTGAGGAGTGGATGTTTTAATAACTATTGGTGTCCCTAATGCCTATGGATCTGAGAATTTGTTTTTGTGGGCTGGGGGTAGATTTCTTTTCAGGGGCTAATATTTAGAAATAACCTTTCTTCTACCAACGTCTGAGTGAATCTTTCTTCACAACTGCTATTAGTCTGGCATGAATATTTTTGTTCTTAATTTGATTTTTAGAGTTTCTCTATGGGAATATTATAGATAAAAGGTGAATAATTGTCAAAAGTCTGATATCTAGCAGTGCACCCCATATTTGGTTCAGCACCGCCCAGTTTTGTTTAACTGATTTCCTTCAACTGGCTTCTTCTTGAAAATTTCAGGAGATTCACTTCTTCAAAATGCAGTAATCAAGTAGAAGAGCTTTAAGGATGTCCAGCCTTTCCACAGCTAGCCTAGCTATACAATGTCAGAAGGAGTCCCAACATAAAACACTGTCTAATAACAGCACTCCTTCAAATTGACCAAAAATTTATGTATGTATTTTTAAGCATCAGAGACTGATATTATACCTTAATTTCCTTACTAGATAAAACTTTTAAGGCATAAAAAATAAGGTAAAGTACAACGTAGAATCTGCAAATGAAAAAGTAAGCTTTGGGAATATGAATTCCCCTAGGTTTCTGTAAGATAAAATAGCCTTCTGAAAAATTTGCTATCAAGGTTTGGCTGTAAACACCAGAAAAATACGCAAATAAAATATTGCATAGCTTATAAAACTCTCAAGTTCAATATTAAAGCATCTGTTTTCAATGAACATATTGTAATTGAAAGGACTTGAAGTGAATCAGAATTTCAGATTTCCCAAACACAAGGCATGTCATAAACAAGTCAATTGATTCATTCAATATACAAAGTAATGGAAGGATCACTATATTACAAGGAAATAATTCTCTCCTCAGGCTCTGTGCCTCATGCAAACCACATCACTAAGGCAGAAATGGTTCTCTGGTTTAGCCTATGCTCCAAGATTTCATTAAATTAGATTACTACTGTGGCATGATAGGGAGGATTATTTTGTCTTTCTCTATGTATGGGTTCTGAAGCTTTATATAGAGTCTGGAAGAGAAGCCAATATAGGTAACAAAGATCATACACATACAGGCAGTATTTAGCATCAGCATGGGTTATAATCTATTCTGTGGGACAGCATAAGAAAAACAAAATAAGAAAAAAAGCAAAAAATAATAAGGTGAAGATCATTACAATATCATGAAGGAGCTAGATCAGTGCTTTTGGTTGTGCCCTGAACACCTGCTGTTCTACAAAGAACCCCCAAAAATAAATGAAAACCATCTTTTCAAATTTGTGTTGCAGCTTTGAGACAGACAACAACTGGAAAAGAAGCAGAACTGGCAAATTATGATGGCAATAAAAATGGTTTATCATTACAACACTTGTTACTTGTGGGTCTTCTCCTGGTACCCAATGTCTGACATGTACTTCTGCCAAGCACCTTTTGTGGAAGAAAGATTGCAAACATTTTCCTCACCCATGAAAAAGAGCTATACTGATAATCAATGTCATTTCATTTGCATCTGGCTCAAAGAGCAAATTGTGACTTTTGAGGAAGTTTTTCACATTATGAGTAAACAGCAGTTCTGGATGAAGTGTTTAAGGATTTTAGTAAACTCATTGGAAGGAAAAAACAATTTCAGGCATGCAACATTTTCTCATGTGCTAGTTCAATGGGTAAATGATCAGTATTGTGAGTCACCTAGACACTTCTGAGACCACTTCCTGTATCTTTTGTCCTTAATCAGGTTTAAGACCTCTTTGGGCTGCTATTTGCAAGTTTACTTGAAGGACACAAAGGAACATGATTGCATGTGAGCAACATGCCTCCCATTTAGGTCAATCTAAACCTGTGTTGTCAGATCAGCCAAAATGCCAGCCTGACCTGAGTCCTGGGGACCCCTCAATACCAGCAAAATATTAGTTTATAATCATAATAAATACTCATTCACAAAACAATTGCAAAGCCTTAATTCATTTTGAAAGGATTTGCCCTCAATTTGTTCATGCCGGCAATCTGAGCATCTGCACAGAGAGAGCACAGGGTAGCTGATCATATACAAACTGTGACATGTAATGGGAAAAGGGTTAGTATTTCCAATTGCCATGATTCTAGACATAATCCTACCAGCAGCCATTTTAGCAAAGCACTGGAAAAGCAACCATTTTGCAGAAAATCGTTTCTTTTGTGACAGAGAGAGAGAAATTTCATTCTTTGATTTCAAGTTAAAGAAACAAAAGCATATTCAAGGATTCAGGCAGATCAGAGAGAAAATACAGAGATTCTTCTGAGCAAATTTTGGGAAGAGTCATCTGATACTACTGTGCAAAGAGAGCACCTAATTCTAAAATCTGTTTAAATTGTTAAGCTTATATTAAATGTGGAGGGGTTCTGTTTCTCACTGAACTCATCCCAGCAGTATCACAGTTTTTATACTACACTTCTAAAAGGTTGTTATCAGCTGAGAGATTATGAGGCGATGTAGCAATTATAAAGCCTGATCCAACTTCTCACTGAATGTAGTGGCAATCTTCTTGCTGACTTCAAAGGCAGTTGGACCAAATTCTAAATTAGGACTCAAAGCACCAAGTCCTGTGAAAACTTCATTGTACAAGCCAATGACAAATGCAAATTCAGCTAATGCAGCAAAGAAATATTAAAGCTGAAGATTTAAACCTCCCCCAAAGTAATTTAATCCTATCATAGTAAATTATCCCAGCCCCCCTGCATGGCACTTGCAGACTATATTGCAGTCACTCACTTTTACTTTATTGAAAATTTAATTCTGGTTTGTTTTTTTCTTTTTTTTCTATTTCCCCTGATATTAAGTAATATATTTACTGGCTGCTGAGCAGAATGATAGCAACTCTCCCCAGCTCAAGCAAGATCTGCCTGAAATTCTTAATGGCATCTTTGAGTTCCCTCTGCCTGAGCTTCTTTGATGGTGTTAGCTTGACTGCCAAAGGAAATGAAGTTTTTTTCATGACCCACTATTCCATACAGGTGCAATGGAAAAAAAAGTGCATTCTCAAAACTCACGCCTAATTTGATGAGTAAGTAGTCCAGAAATTACTTTGAGGAATGTGTGTCTACTGTGAATGTGCTGAGACAGTTATGGGTTAGTTCTCAGCCAAGACCAGCCCTGCAGCAAAGCTAGTACTTCTTGTTAAAGACATGGGCCTATATTTTATGGAGAAAGAATATGACGCAGTACAGCCAATCATTCCACACCTGCCCTTCCAGGCATGCCAGGACATCCTACTACCTACAGCCACCTACAGACTATCCACATAAACTCCCTGCATCTTAATTCTCCATCCATAAAATGCAAGAACAGCATGGTACCATTCTTGGGAGGCTTGTGAGATTACTGACTTTGAACCCTGATAATGTGTTTAACAGAACTGCATTACTAAGATAGATTTGAGGCTTCTTCATGAAGGTTCTGAAGAAGAGAGCACAGCATCCCAGTCTGTCTTAATGCACTAGGGGAAGAGAAATGGTCTTGTCCTAATGTTCGTTCCCAGTTAAAAATCTGTTCTTGTGGTATGTATCAGCACAGTATGTGCCATTGATAAATAGTTTTTCTTGGCAGTGGACCAAAATGTTCAAGGCAGTTTTCAGGTCTCTCCATATGATACAAGTATTTCAACAGGTCAGAGAGACATGCTGTTAGGAGGGAATGCATGGCAGGACATTTTCATAATTCATCTGCAAATTATTTTATTTCATCTGATCCCTGTTCTGCTTAATGGGGGAGAAAAGAATTTTATTAGATGGAACATTGATCAAGACTGAGCAAAGGATTGTATTAGATAAAAATTCTCTCATGCCTATTCTTTTTGTTCCTTACTCACTTTTTCCAAAGAATATTAGCAACTACACTGATATGTTATGTTCTTGTGACTCTTTTTGTACTTAACAGTGTGCTAAACTTAATCAAAGGCTAACAGATTTCTACTTTTTCACAATAACAAGCCACACTTGTCTTCTTATCTCATGCTTTCTGAAATCTTGATCAATTGACCTAATCTTTTTCTAAGCATAAAAGCCATTCCGTTCTCCTTTTCAGTTTGATTTTATTAAGCTAGTATTATTGTTTGTTTGTATTACAGTAGCCATCAAGACCTTGTCAAAATCAAGGCCCACCATAATATGTGCTGAACAGAGCAGACTATCAAACACACCTTTCTCCTAGACATTTATATAATTGTAACCAGAAGAAATGTTATAACATAATCCTTATTTTAAAAGTAGAATAGTGAAGTTTAGGTCTTTAGTGATATTTAAGTATTTAATTCTCTTTGCACAAGGAAGCCATATTAATGCTGGAGTCCTCTGGCTTTCCTTTGTTTGCTGCAGGCTGTGAATAAGTGGCACAAAGACAACCCAAAGCAGTTTCTGAGTATCACTTGGAAGTATTTCAGATATAATGATTAATATATATAATGCAGCCTGGTAATTTTTGCTTTAACGCAATCCTTTGCTCTATTTTGAACAATACTCAGTGAAAAGATTTTTTGTCTGTTCTATCTGAAAAAGCTGAATTTCAGCAGTTTTAAAATACCTTCAAGAAGCTGGGCTGTAATGTTACAGTATTTCACAGAAAGTCTCCAACTACACTACACGTGAACCTAGATCATCAGTCCTAGTGACAGGAGCATCTGAAATATTTTCCTGATATACTTCCTCTTTTCATAAACAGTACATAATTCTTTGTAAAATATCAAATTCTGTGTATCACGGATGACTAAAACTTACCACGCAAGCCTTCAGTGTCTCCCTTCATCTTAGAGGTATGTTATTTTACTGATGTTTTTTCTTCAGAATCCCAGCTGTCATTGGGCATTTGTGCCTTTCAGCTGTTGTGGAGGTGGAAGGCAAACAAGTATTCAAGAGCCAAGGTTTAGGGACATGGGGTGCAAGAGCAGGAGCACAAGGTTATGAAATAACAATGTCAGACATGTGGGAGTTATAAAGCACACAATCTACCTTTCTGCTTGGGAAAGCCATAGTGACATGGGAACAGATATCAGTGGTAGGTGGTGTGCTGAAATGGATGGTCAGCTGGTATTGCTAAAGAGCAAGTGTTGTATGAGGAGTTGCTACTTTAAGCTTGTACATAAGAATTCGTTATTTCCTATGGTACTGTTGTTGATTGATTATTGTTCCCACAAAACCTGAATGTGATTTGGATGGAGAGCAACAAGTTTCTCAAATCTCATAAATGAAGATCACGTGATAAATATTCCTGCAGCTCTGCCTGACAGTAACGTCATATCCAATGAGACATCTCTGAGATTTCATTGACAGCTACTTCAACTCACAAGGCAAGGGGAAAGTGATGAAAGCAAGCTAATGTGGAAACTTGGTAGAGACATTGTAGAACTGTAGTGTATCACTTTCCATCCCTAACATTTCCCACTGTGGAGATGAAAGGAGCTTATGTGAATGCCTGTCAGACAGAAGAAGCTGATATGGTGTACACCATAACTCTGCCTTGCAAAGCATAGCCATGCAGAAGGTATGTGACAAAACAGATGTAAATTTTTGAAGAGAAGTAAGCAGATGAGGGTAAAATGTATCCAGGGGCTGTTTCTTCTAGCTAGACCTTAGAAACCTGAATTAGGGAACAAATGTGCCTTTACATCAACTCACCAACCTGTTGTGCCTCAGTGCAAGAGTTGATGAGGAGCATAGAACATCCTATTTCCCATATAGCTCCTTGACCCCATCTGAAATCATGTCAGGATGATTGCTAGGGCTTCCATGTGCACAGCCTTTGCTGGATGTTCCTGCATGTTTTAGAACAACCCATGAGCAGGGCACAGAACTCTCAGGCTTACTTAAAATGAATTATTACATATTTTCTGTTTTGTTTTGTGACAAAAACCACATTATTTAGTTCACTAAACAAATATACATCAAATTTTTACACTGTCAAAATAAAGTACATAAGTATAAGCAAGCTGGTCCTTTATTGTGGAACTACTGCAAGTGGTTCCTTTAACATCATTAGGTTTCCCTTTACCATCATCAGGAACATTTGCATAAAAAACTTGGTTTATAAGGATAGGACAAGACAAAGAGATAAATCAAACAGATCCAAAATTAAGATTAATTACAAATGCCCTGTAGTTCAGATGCGAGCTTGTGGTCTTAGAGGTTGGTCTTCAGTTCCTTCAAACTCCCTAGAGGCCCCAACACAGTCACCATTGTTTATATAATATTTCACATTTAAGTAAATAACAATAGCACCCTCTCTCCTCATTTCTCTTCTTTGTTATTTCAACTGTGAACTCTTTGTACGCAAGCCTCTCATTTCATGCTAGAACAGCAGGACTCCCATGTTCACTGATGTCTCTTTGAACTAAATTCTAGCTCTTTCCAGATTTAACATGAACCTCAGCTCACACATAAACTCCTATAATTTTTTCTTTTCTTCTCAAACATATTGAACACCACTTCTAACCTTTTCGAAAACAGTGAGTTTTGTACTATTATTCAGTTTTCTGAGGGCCATAAAAGAACCAAATCTAGTATGAAATACCAGCAGATATTGTCTTGGATCTGCATTTCCTTAAACCATGTGGCTTTGAGCAGATCTAAGTAAATGAGATCATTTAACTTCCAGGTTATTTTTTTTTCATCACTTTAGTTTATATCTAAGAAGGAAATAATAAGAGATGGACTACAGCAAGTTAATTGTTGAAATACAGTGATAAAAAAGCCTACTAACAATAAAATTGAAAAAAGACTGTTTCTAATACAGAATGTCTAGTTGTAAATAATTTCAGATATTCAAACTCTACTTTTTCCAACCCCTGACTCATTTTCTAAAAGTTTAAAAAAATTGCGAAAGGAAACTTTTCATGGAATTTGATATTTTGTGTCCATTTGTGTCCAAAGGAAAAATGTTTGTTATCTACTTGAACCTTTTTCCTGTTGTGTCAGTCTGATGAGAAAAACTTGAAGACAAAAAGAATAGGGGGTTAAAAACAACACAAGAGATTGATTAACACTCTGGTGTTATCTACCAAATGTCAATAACAAAATGCTACTGAGCTCCTGCATTGTTTCCGTCTAAATTTCCAGTCTCACACCTGTCACTTCTCAAGATAACTATCCATAGTAGAGTCAAAGCAGCAAACAGCTATGTGGTCCCTTGATAAGAAATAGTGACACAATTTGTCTTCTTCTCCCCTGTCTGCAACTAATGGGCTAGCAGCAGGTTACAATAGCACAAGATGGATTTAAATTACTATCAGTATCACTATCCAGAAAGTGAGCACAGCTACAGAAAAGCCTAAAGAAACATTTCAGCTCAAATCAAAATCTGAAGAAATGTGCAAAATGGAAACCTAATCACTCTGCTTTGAAAGGATTTAATGGTAGTCTCAAAAGTTATTTATTGCACATATTGGAGGTTTATTTATTATGCACTTTACCCTATTAACAGTAAATTATTTCAGAAGCCAGGGTACAGCTCCTGCACAGCAACTAATATTACAGTAAAAGAAAGCCCAGAGGGTAGAGAGTATTAAAGAATACAAGATCCTGTCTGGAAGCACAAGGCATTCCCCAAATGATTCCATGGCACATTTAGAAATGTGGAGTTTATACCATGAAAATATGAAATCAAATGTACAAATAATGAAGCAAGGGACCTGGAACAAATTCAGCTCTGGTTCAAAGAAATTCATTGGGGATCATTTTATGGAAGATTAGAGCATATATTTTCACAACAATAGGTTATTGAAATTTGTTCAAGCCCTCCTATATGTCAAACAATCTCTGCTAAAAATCTGTGCAGATAGTCCTATGCTCGTAATGTGGTGTTTCAGTTAGAGAGGCCAAGGAAATATTAAAATTGATTGAAACATAAAACACATATAGTGATTCAAAGGGAGGAGGAGTGTTGTGATAGTTACCCTCAAGCCAGAAATTATAGATGTAGTAAATTCAGTCTTGTGGTTATTCCAAAAAGAAATCCTAGCAGTATAATATAAATACAGTTCTAAGTTAGTCAAATGACCTTAATTTGCCACCATAGTGAGACCATGAGAAGAATCCTAAAACCCAACCTATCTTTAAGCATGTTTTTTTTTAAATTCGCTCCAGGACCTGAAGAAGGAGCGAGAAGAATTTTTCTGGTCTTCAGGTCCTGCAGTGAAACAAGCTGCCTCAGCTACTTTAGGACCAAAGCATCCATGACTTCATCCAGGCAAGGACATCCCCCTCTGCATATGTGTAAGGGAAGTGGAATGGGGTTAATTTTGAGGAAATAAACATGACCCCTGCTAATATATGAACTTGATGCTGCTGCTGGATGATCCCCTGATACTGTTTTTAGTTGCCAGAATTCTGTTCCACTCTCTTTTCAGCCTGACTTCCATCTGGGACAAGGGCTGTATTGAACAGAAGCCAGCAATGTCTGGATTTCACTATACTGACATTCATGTAGGAAAGTAGGAGGCTTCAAAAAAAAAAAAATCCTCAGCATGGCTTCACACCTGAAAATAATTGTCCTTCATTTGCTAGTCACTCCCTCATTCTAATATCTTTTGTTCTCAAGCTAACAAAAACTGCAAATGAAAAGGGTGTCCTCAGAGAAAACAATGTAGTACATTTCCCAGAATTATTCTGCTCATGGATCATGGACCAAAGCAGAATATTACCAGGCTGCAGAGGTATTAGACAAGCAGATGAGGTTCAGTTTGTAACCTGTGGTGAGAAAAACCCATAGGTCAGTCTGCCTGTTTTAACAGTAAGTAGTGCAGTACATCAGCACTTTTGTGATGCATTATTCAGTGAAAAAAATGGGATGAGCTTGAAGAGTGAAGATAAAGGATTTAATTTAATAGCACAACGTGTAACAGCATGAACTTCGAGGCTAAAAGAGGAATTTCTGCTATGAACTGGTATTTTTCTGTTGGAAGTAATGGGAAGGAGAAAGACTGCTTAAAAAAAAAAAAACCAAAAAACTGGTAGCTGAGTTATTCCTGTAAAAAATCAAAACTATGTTCTCCAGCATGTAAAGCACCCATGAAAATACATTTGAAATAGCCTTCATGCTGTGACCAGCCAGCTGCAATGTTCACCAGGGCTGGCACAAGGACAGAGGCAGCCTGCTAGCACAGACAGTGAAACCAGGAGCCTGGTTCCTGAGAGGGCTGAGAGGGAATGAAAAGGCTCTGGCTTCTTTTAGTTTGCAAAACTTGAGGAGGGGTGTGACTGCACTCTATAAATACATAAGCAGTAATGAACAACTGCTAGAGAAAGGACATTGTTGGCCCAAGAGCAAATGTATATAAACTGCAATGTGTAAGTATGTGCTTGTAATCAGAGGAGTATTCTCAACCATTGGGAGATTCTGGAAACCCTTTCAGTAGGAGTGGAGGAGTCTGAAAACTCAGCTATTTTCCAGACAGACATTCTTACCCATCTCCTAAGGTGGCTGCATGACCTAACCGTATATATTGGTCCAGGGAGTACTTTTCCAGCAATAAATTCAATAACTCAGTGAACTGGGGATTGAGCCCTCAGCCCTCCCATCATCACAAACCTGAGGTTCAGGAGGCATAGGCCAAAGCATATACTGGGACAAAATATATACACAGACACAAATCAGGTTGCATCCAGTTATGTTTCATTGAGTGGACAAGGCTGAAACTGCCCCCTAGGAACCATACAAGTTCCAAGAAATTTATGAGAAGCTTACAAGAAGCTTACAAGATCTGCTAAGGGAAGTAAAGGGAATATATTGGTTTTCTTCCTCAAGCAAACTCCTTCCCATTTTCCAGTTTTATTTGCCTCTTTTAAGTGTATTGAATTTCCAGATAGTTTGGAATTGCAGTTGAAGTCTAAACTCAATTCAGCTTTAATTGAGTTAAAAACCAACAGGGAAATTATAATTTCTTTTTATTTTCTGAGGCCCACTTAGTACAGTACTACCTTCAATTACTTAAGGGTGCTTTATTTAAAATTTCCTTGATGATTGCATGCCAAAGTGATCTTAATATTCAAACTTTTGTCCTCTTTTCTACACCTACTCAAGGTAGGACAAAAATGTGACCCTGAAAAAATATGGGAGGAAAAAAGTGCCTAGTTTAATTAATTTATTAAAAGTCTCTAGCATTGAAATAAAATCAGCTATCACTGTGGGACCTTTGAAAACGATAAAATTCTGCCTCATCTGGGTAAAGTAATAATATGAGCAGATCGTGTGAAAGCAACTGACTATTGTTGGGACAAACAAAAGAAACAAAGCTCTCAAATCAGTATTAATGCTTTGAGTAAGACATGCAGATATCTTTCTGATAAATGGCAGATCCATATGAAACATGCATCACATAGTTTTTTTGATGTATCATACCAATTTGAGTACCTAATTTTATTGAAGTTATTTCTATTACTCCTGATCACAGAGCAAATCAGGCAGACAGCATTTTTTAATGACATGAAGAAGTCATAAACACTTTCTTCCTCTTTTTAAATATCTGTTTTAATTCCCCAGAGCAAGCAATAATTATTAATTAATACTGAAAATAATCCCATTTTAAAGCTTGCTTACTTAACTTTTCATAGCTAAAAAAAGGTATTTTACATGAGTGGGGAAGGGAAACATGGTGTGTTAATATAATTCTATCTTGACTTACACCTTTTGAGAGATCCAGGGTACAAGACCTCAAAACTGTATTTTCAGCTGTGTTTGAGCTATTTCATTGGAGTTTGTTACAAGAGTAAAGATATCAAGTTTGTTTCCAAGGCATAAATCTCTGTCAGGGATGAGTATTCCTGTTTTCTACTATGTCCTGGTATCTCAGCCGAGACAGGAGAAAAGACATAAAATATATGAGGCCCAAGCAGAATACATGGTATGAATATTTAAGGATAACCTACGTAAGTCAATTATATCTCTGCTACTTGTAACTAATAAGGCTATCTGTCAAACATTCTTTCTGAAAAGCCTTCACACTGTACCCACCACCACTTTCTTTCCCTTCCTTTCAGACATTTACCCCTGTAGGGATAGCCAGGCATACAGTACAGCATGATCACTACAGACACGAGCTACATTTTGAACTTAATTTGATCAACTATGTGTTTCATAGACAGGATTAGAAAATTTATTAGAAAATTTATATTGCAGTCTAAGGATCCCATTTCATGTTCCACTTTTCTGTACAGATGTTAAAAAAAATTAAAGATATTTTTAAAGTATTTTTACCAGTAAACCACTGCAGTGCTAACATTGCCAGTGTTTTAGCAATGGTAACCCCAGTAAAGCATCTCCTCTATCTCCTTTCTCTCTTTAAATTTTATTTAAAGCCTTGCAAAATACTTGCATCCACATAACCCACCCTTGCCGACTGAACAGAAGATTAATGAGGTCATAATGTTCTTGAGAGCAGAAATGTGTCTACCACCCTGGTGAATAATCTCTCCTTTTGCACATTAGATGTAAGATGGGAACTGCACTGGAGAGAAAGGACAGCATGCCGTGCAGAATAGGCATGCAAGCAGCTGTTCCCCCACTGCTAATTATGACAGGCCTGTCCCGCAATGTTAATCAGAGCTTCCATTCTTATGCCTCTCTGGTTATTTGGGACAGAGTCTAGGTCCCCCTTATCAGCTTGGAGGATGCTAAACAAATACCTCATATAATGCAAGAAGGGCTACACCGTCACGAAACAGCACCAAAAGGACAAGGATTTCAAAAATACATTTGGTGCATGCAGGATTATCATGGAGCAAAATCTTAGATTTGGTCTCAGTGTGTTTTTTTTTTTTTACTCTGGAAGTCATTTTATCTGATCTCTTCATAAAACTTCCCTGCAATAACCTACCTGAAAAGTGCGGTTTGAATTTATTTCCTTTTTTTTCAATCCCTTGTAGCCTTTGTTAGAGTGTGGGTTGGTGTGGGCCTTAGGATTTGCTTGTCAGGAAAGAAGAATATCCTTGTCTGTTTCCCATGTTCTTGTCCATTTTCCTTGTTACTAGTCTCTGCTTTTTGCTTGTGGATGGTTTCATTACAAAACAACAACAACGACGACCCAAAAAACCCAAACCACAAGAACAACTTTTTTCCTGTCCTTTTTTTGTTCTGAGCCTGGTTCCATTTTTTATCTCTCTCTTTCTCTTTCTCACATACGTCCTTTGACCTATTCCTCTCTTATTCTCTCTCTTTTCTTTGTCTACATTGGCAAGAGGCTTTAGCTTATACTCTTTTATGAACCTTCTGCTTCTCATTTAAACTCTCTGGACCTGACTTGCAGCTGTGGTATTCTTCCTACAGCCATTCACACATGTGCAACACAGGTGTAAAATACTGCCATTTTAATTTATGTTGCTTGTAAATGTCAGCAAAGGAGAAAGCAGAACATGTCCTTCACAAAGTGGATTAGTGTCTGCTAAAGTCTTTTTTGGGATTGTCAGATACATATGAGCAAAGTCTGTGTTAGTCACCGATTACCCCTATTCCATGCCTGAATTCTCACAAACTCTTATGCTACTGCTTAACCTTCCAGCTCTTCATTGTTCTCAACAGCTCCTTGAATCCAGATTTTCTTTAAAAGAAAGGATGTTTCACTTTGATTTCAGGGATTTTTTTACTCCTTTTTTTTTAGCTGCCAGACTCTTGGACAACTGAGCTAAAAATACCCACATAGACTCAGGTATCTGCATGTCAATTTTACCCTCTCAAGCGACAAGTAGCACAAGAGTGACTGCAGATAGAAAGAGAAACCTTACACATCTATATTCCTTTAATGAACAAAGTTACATTGCATTTTGCTTATTATAGAGCTTTTCATTTATAGAGCTTTTGAATTTATCAAAACACCTGATGACCTTACAGGATCAG
This sequence comes from Agelaius tricolor, assembly GCF_023055355.1. Taxonomy (NCBI): domain Eukaryota; kingdom Metazoa; phylum Chordata; class Aves; order Passeriformes; family Icteridae; genus Agelaius; species Agelaius tricolor. The sequence goes on along the minus strand of NW_027269287.1, from coordinate 5,649,737 downwards.
GGGTTTTGGTGACATTCTGACTTGGGTCAGATGTACTCTAAAATACCTCCCTCCTTTTTAACTTCCAAACCACTTCAAAAATAAATATCTGCAGCAGGAAGAAAAAGCTGAAAAGTTAAGTGACAGCATCAGATTGTTTTGAGTGCTTGTACCAGCCTTGCTCTTCCATTTCCACTCCAGCTCAAGGTGTGTTGCAAGAACAGCAGGAAGGCAAGCTCTTTAGGTGGGTTCAAGTACGTGGCACCCCATTCTCTGCTCTGCCTCTGTGTACAAAATATCTCAGAAAATAAACCCAAGACACATGAGAAACCCTTCCTAACATGTTTTTAGCCCTTTTTGCCACGATTTCATTGTCAAGCTCTATCATCCCTTTATATATTTAGCTGTTACACGTTTCACCACAGGCTGCTTGCAAAGCTGCTCATTCCCATGTGTATCCCTGTGATAAATTTTATCAATGCTCAGCTAGAGGGTTTTCAACCAGGCAGCTGCACTGTGGCTTTTTATCTGCTATGGCATGCTCCAACCAAGATGATTTTTTTTTCCAAATTAACTTTATTTAAATTGTTGCATTTATGTCTTTAGATGTGGACTCAGCAGTCTGTGGTCCCAGAGGAAGCTTAGGTGGAAACAGGGAGCCTAGACATGAAATAAAAATCTTACTGGGATAAAAGAAACAACAAATCATAATTAAAAACTACTAGCAGCTCTCTGCTTCTAAATACCAAAAATGTAATATCTGCTTTCTCAGTTGTCTCTCCAGTTGTATTCATATACACAGCTGACTGAGTGGCAATGGCATTGGTTTCTCTACATTTTAATTTACCCATTTTAAGTAAAAACTATTGTCAGTAACACCTTCATTTAATAGAACTGCCAACAGATACTGAGGAATTTCGAAACTGAAAGGCATTTTCGCCTGTGATCAATGGTAGCTTAATACCTATCTATTTTTCTGTACTATATGTACCTTTTTTATATATCTTTATTTGAATTTTATTTTAATACTCCTTCAGAAGTTTTCCCATCTATGGCACATGTCAGAATATATATTTAGTGTTTCTTCAACTTTCTTTAATTATTCTGGTTTTGAGTTCAGAAATTAAAACATCTTCCTGAAACACTCACTGAGGTTTGTCTGCCAGTACAGGAATTTTAAACAGGATGGATAAATAATAACATATTATATTTTTATTTGTTTTCAGTGTCCATAAGAAAATTGTAAAGATCACCTGAAGGATTAATTTCACTTTTTTAAACTACTTTAGTTTTTTCTACATGGAAATAATTCAGTCAGTTTTTTTTCAAGTTTCTTTTCCTAAAATTTATCATCCAAGAAAGTATATGGCAAGTAAGATTTTGCCAGGTATTCATGTGTCCTCTGGATTTTAAGGCAATGTTTATATAATAAACTCATCACAAAGGAAGCAACTGTTTAAATAACACCAATTTATTTTTAAATTGGCATTATCCAAATGAATGAATTGATAATGTTGAGATTCCATTAAATTTATGAGGGGCTGTTGGGATTTCTTTTGGATTTTGGTTTTTGTTGTTGCTGTTCTTTTGATTTGCTCAATTAAATTTTTAAATTGGTTTCATCTACTGCCAACTTTTTCACCAAAGAGCTGCTATAGCTCTGAGGTAGTATTATATATGAATATATAATCTTCAGGTACCAATATGCATGTGTGTGTATGCATAAATATATTTAACTCAATAAATATTCTTTTAAAACACCTCAATATTTAACCTAACCTGGATATGTGTTTACCCAGTCTACCTTCCATGTTTACCTAAGTAATTTGAAATTTCTCTTGGGCAAACACCGTAGGTTTTACACCCTTCCATGGAAGTTTTTGTAAGTTTAATTTTAGAAGAAAAAAAATTTTTGGCCTCTTATGCTATTAATTTTAATTTTTTTTTAATAAATAACATTATCCTCCTTATCCTTCAAGGGAGACTGGATAAATAAATGAAAAAATATTCCCACTGTCCAGATAGTTTTGAACCAGCATTCAGGAAGGGATTTCACCTTTTAAAAATAGGAATTACCCTGCACTCAGAGAAAGGCTTGTATTTAGATTCCCTTCTGAAGCAGGAGATGCAGTGATCACTATTGCTAGTGGTCAGGAAATAACCTACAAGCATTATATTAACAACAGTGAAAGAAAATTAAAGATTAGGAATCTCAATGTAAAATTTAAAAAAATATAGATTTTTAAAAATTCAGTGCACTTGTTTAGGGATAGATTCTTAAGAAACAGATTCTTAACTGATTCAATTGATTTTTAATGCATGGTGTCCTTGCATCATCTTTACTTTCCTATCTAGTGAAAGCAAGGCCATGCCCCATGTTGATGACCAAAACCTAAAGAAAAACGAAGTATCTCTAAACTAGTACCAGACTGAATAAATAAAATGTGGAGACTTGTTGTACAAAATATGTTTCAGCAGGAATTGTGGGTAAATGTGAATTTATATAGTAATAACTCATTGTACAAAAGCAGGACTTACCACAATTCAGTCTCCAAACAATAGCATTTTTGTGGGCTTAATCCTCAGAGCTGATGGGTACTTCAAACAATTTGCTTTCAACTTCTAGGGGAGAAGAAAATAGTCAGCACTTCACAGGACTGAGCCACACGTTTAGGGCAAATACCAAAGAGACAGCCAGAAGATCTAGACAGAAATTATGCCTGCACTTTGTTAGCCACAGCAAGACCTTGGATATTAGACTTTGAGTGCTAAACTTACTGTGAACTCGGAGAACTTTAAATATTCATGGCAGTCATTCTGGAAACCTTCCCTGAGTCCATTTTCAGTTGCCACCAACGTAGATTATGCAAGTCCTTTAATACTCTGAATAATGATTAAGAAACATAAACCAAATCTGAAACCTTTACTTATTCTCTTCATCAATAAAATGATCAACATGCTTCAATGAAAAAAACAGGGCAATGTACATCTTACAACACCTTTCTTTGTTTTTACCCTTTGGCAATGCATTTTTTAATAAGCTTATCAACCTTTGTAAATTGTAGTAGGAAAGGATTAAATATTTGTAAATGGAAGAAAACAATATTTCGATAGATATTATTTGCAAAGTGTTCAAAGTAGGCACTAAAGGCTGTACTTCTTTTAAATTTTTTTGTGTTCAGCATCTAAAAAGTGTAGTATCTATGAGCTGGAAAGCAGTATTTCATCAATTTGGGTGCCTATCACCTAATTCAGCCCTCAGTTATATTGGCTTTCCTCTAGAAATCAATAAGCACTCCGCAGCTGCCAAAATCAGAGCATATTATCTTAATAATGTAAATATAATCTGGCATTGACTCAGTGATCATTATGGGTTCCTTCCAACTTGAGATGTTCTGTGATTCCATGTCCTCTTTGGATAATACAATGATAATGCTGATAGGAATGCTGCTGCTGATGCTACTCCTTAATCTTGCTGTGGTTAATGAAAGGCAGCAAGATTTTGCTCCTAGTCAACAATTAAATATGTAAAAGATGAAAACCACATACATTTCCAGGCAGAATTTTTCAGTTCTGAATAGGATAGGAGCATAATATGAATATAAGAAAGTTATGAATTGCAATAAGAAATGACAGGCACAAATAAGTCCTAGTTTCAGAAATATTTTGAGATTTAGTCCACTGATATTAGTAAAGTGTGATCCTTGAGTATTAGAGACAAAGGAATTCAAAATATTGGAGTTGAATATCAGATATGACTGTAATGCAAAAAAAAAAACCACAGAGGATTTGCTCTATATTTGCCCCTCAATGAGCTTTTATCTATTTTGGAATATTTACATTATTCTTATTAATATACATGTGGGAGATTTCTCCTAAAGTAATTATTTGGAAACCATCTACAGCCTGTGATTTCTAATGCTGAAAAAAGCATCAGAGAACAACATTTCAATACATTGAATTCATGGCTTTTGATAAAATTTTTCTAGCTATGCGGGACGAGGTCTTCAAGTACATACTGTATCTTAGCTGTATCCTCTTAAAAAAATAGCAGTATAATATAAACAAATGCAGCTGTGTTTGGAGCACCTTCTGAGCTGCGTATGAAGTCTATAAAACAACCATCTTTCACTTTCTGAAAACTACAATGCTAATTAAAAACTATGTGGTTGATTCCTGGTTGCATTAATAAATGAGGAAGACTATTCCACTGAAATGTTTTTCTGAGAGATAGCATACATGATTTTTGCTCAACAAGATCTTGATAGAAGACTCTGAAGTTACTGTCTGTCTTTCCAAATCTTTGTTGTTACTTCCAAGGTTTTCTTTCCAGTTCAGGACTTTGCAACTTCTAAATCTTTTCAGCAATGCTTTAAAGATAAACAGATTGGTTCCAGATTGTCTGCCAGTCATGCTATATCCTGTGTTGAAAGTGATGATATACGGATGAGAAGACATGCAGGTAAAACCAAAAGCACATATGGTCAACATATATTGTATTCATAGGAAATAAGAATTCAAAAATCAGTAAAACACACTTGTCTTTTGAATCTCTTGGCTTAAAATACACACTCTCCCTCACTGAAAATCTAACATAATCCTTTATACCTGTATTTTTCTCATTGCGAACAATGAAGGATAGAAATAATTTTAAGAAATCATGGAACATGAGAACTGATGCTTGGTGGTATGATTGTGAAAAGTATTTATTAGGCGTCTCATCACTCCATCCTAACCAGATAGATCCGGCCCTCAGAAAGTTACCCGCACTCATCAGCACTGACTAGATGCGATGTGAGATCTCACAGCTTTGCCCAGCCTCATGAACTTGTGATGAGAGATGGCTTAAGAGTACCATCATGTTTCCATTCCATCATACATATCCATTCAGTTCACAGTGTATCCAGCTCCATCGTGTAAACCTTACAATTGGTTTTCGTAAACTATTGTACATTTTTATATGACTGCTGGTATACTTGTCAAAAGCCCTACCAATTTTTTTAATAGCATTTTATTCAAAGCAGCAGTATTTGGAAGGATGATTTTCTAATAGATCCTCTGATTTTGATCACTCTGACTAACACACTAAGTGACAATGTTCCATTTATTCTTCTTTCACCAATACATGGAAATGAAGGAGCATAGAGATTAAGAAATCTAGCTTTTGCACAAAAAAGTAAAGATGAAGTGTATATCTACCTTGATTAAACAACTAAGACACCTTCTGCCTGATAATTTGGACCACAATTACACTTTCTGAACTAAAAATCATCTACTCTGACCATATGAGTTAATCTTTGAGAGGCTAAACCACAGAAGTGTAAACTATCATCAAGCTGATGCTGATAGTAACAAATATTATGACTGTAATGTATGCAATAATTGGTATTTGTGAGAGATTAATAAAACTTTGTTTCTCAGCTAAGAATTCACAAGGTTCACCCTAAAAAATGTGCATAACATTAGACTGCTTCATCATGTGGAAAAGGTTCACTCACATTTTGTTTAAACAAATTATGATATCATTCACCTATAGTATGATAAAGCTGATCTGTATGACAAAGAGCTGCTTTTTGTCTTAAATCATCTCTGGCCTTTTTGAATGCATTCCTCTTGTTTGACGGCTGCTCTCTCTTCAGATCCACAGCTGTAATATTTCAATTAATGAAATTAACTTCTTCAGTGCAGCAGAGGAGGTTGAATTTCATTCTCCTTGCTTTAATGTCCATCAGACTGCGCTGGCTCTTTCAAGTCCTTGCAGATCATGTCTCAGTCCACAAAAATTTAAACAGTCCCAAAGCAGAAAGCCTCTTCAGCCCCATAACTAGGTAGGTACGTACCTCCAAAAATGCCAATCATAGAATATAGGAGGTACAGTTCAGCTACCAGAGACCAAATTGGATTCTCCAAAATAGTGGAGGAAGGGGATTTTCAGTGAATCTTGGGATCTGGTTGCAACTTACAAAAGAGCTCAATTTGCCCACTTTAGGACTGAAGAACTGAATGAGGAATAAAGCTCTGAAAAAGAAAGTGAATACTTACTGTGACACGTAGTTGACAGAGAGCTAGTAGTTAAGTGGACTTTACAATGATAATATTTTTCCTGAATTTGTATTAAACATGCTAAGAAACCTAGTGATAATTTTCTTCTTTTAATTTTTGCACAGAGCTAATATACCTCTCTGTACAAAAATTCTTGACTGCAAGGCCTTTACCAGCAAAAGTTTTTAATGCCACAGTTCAAAACAGCCAATGTCTCTCTGTACAAAGAATGAAGGCAAACAGCAAAACCACATGGACAGCTTTTTGAGCTAAATCTTACCTTTTCACTGAACTTATACCTGTCCGCAGTAAAGGTAGTCAGACAGATAATCCATTTCCTAATGATCACTGGTTCACAGAGATTCAAAATTCATTTGAGATTTTAGGCCCCTGCTCTGATCAATGCTTTTGATTGCTACCAGTTAATGAATTGTATTTTGCTAGTCAGTTCCACTTCAACCTGAGGAACACTGTTTTGGGTATGTTTTGTTTGAGGTTTTGGTTTGGTTTTCCTCTTTGTGTTTCCAATGGAGCTAAAATTAACAAACTCAAACTTTGTTTAACTGCTTCTGTTTGCAAAGACAAGATATCTCAGTGCACCAAATACTTAGTACTTTCATATCAGAATCTGATATGACATACCATGGACACTGTGGGACTAGCATTAAAATATTGGATGGGCTTTTTTATATATAGACATGTTTTTATTGGCTTTTTAACATATTTTTGTAAATATATTAGAATAACAATGAAATAGTTGTTGAAGATCTTTAGTATCTAGGCTATCAGAGACTTTTCATAGCATTAATAAAAGTAGACAAAGATTTAGGCCTTCACCTTATGAATTCTAGCATTCCTACTACTAGTTTACATTGTCTGTATGTCATTGGGATCTTCTTCTTCACTTTCCAAGGGTGAAAACCAAACACAGGTTTGGTTCTCAAATACCATCTATTTGAACTCTGAGCTATATAACCCAAGCAAAAATCTGAAACATAAGGCAATATCTATTTTTCCTTCTCTCATAATTATCAATCATTCTATTCACCAGAAATTTTCAAATATAGAAATATTTTCTCTAGTACCCATCAACTTTTTTCCAGCAAGACAAATTTGTCTCTCTGTGGCAACATTAATGAGAAATGCAATCTTGGTGCATGATGTCAAGTTCCTGCTTCATTGTTACTCTCTTTTATGTTACCATCCATATACATTCTGGTATTCAACTAAGCCACTGACAGAGCAAAGACTCTTTCAGATTGAGTGAACTATACCCTGCTTAGGTGAAAATCTTAAAACATATGCTCTTTGGTACAGTACTTCTACCTGATGTTTTCTGTCTGCAAGCATACCTATGAAGCAGAGACAAATTTTCTACACTTACTAATCAGCTGGAGGGCTCCAGTTTTCAGGTGCCCAACTTGAGGCAAAGGTGAGCAATTCCTTGCCTAAGAGAACAAATATCTTGAGCTCAGTTCCCAAAAATATGAGATGTGTAATGTCATTTTAGTTTTTTGCAAATACTGAGCCATTGGTTGAATCTAGTGTGGAATTTGGGGGATTCTTCTACAGAGAGAAAAAGCAATAAAGAGACAAACATTTCTCTCTTTTTAGGAAACAAATCCAATCCCTTTCATGTCACTGCCTTGCCTCCCTGTTTCTCTAACATGCTCAGGACATTCTTCCACAATCTTCATATCCCTCCTCTAATACAGGATGCCAAAAGACCTTTCCTCTCCACTCAGGCTATGAAGAGAGGTAAGGTTCTTCAACAGCAACTTTAACATAACTCTTCTGCTCTGCACCTTCCTCAACCCTTACCACCTGCTGTGGCTCTGAGTGTCTTCAATGCCCCACACAGAAGCACCAGTAAAAGGAAGGCATACAGGATCGGGGCAGGGGGGGACAACAGGCACGATTCTCTTGGTCTCTTTTTATGGTTGGTTTATTGGTTGGTTGGTTGGTTTTTCTGGGTTTTGGTGGGTTTGGGGGTTTTTTTAGGTATCTAAATTAAAAAAAAAATATTTTGAAAATTAGATGTTCATTCAAAACTAAAAGAAAATGTGATTTTTGGGCTGATCTATTTTAGTTCATTATTAACAACATTTAAAATTGTTTTTTAACAATGACTACTATAGTACCATGTAGAAAGAATAATGACAAATGTTTTGTGAAAGCATAAAAATTTCAAACAAGGCAAATATTGTATTAATCCAGCTACTCATTTCAAAAGGTATGAAATAATGTAAAGAGTTTGGTAGGTGGGAACCCTCAGGCTTTTTTTTCTACAGGGTGATTCCTTTTGTCTGCAAGTCTAGTCTCAGAGACTGGATATTTCCTCCACTCTTTTTCCTGACAAGGTTAAGCTCTAATAAAATGGTTCTAGTGTATCTCAATAGAGAAGATTCAGTTTGTCACAGAGCTGATTTGAAGCATAGGCACTGAAACAGTCAAATCAGCCCAAACTCAATAGCCACTTACTGCCAAAGTGGCTGCTTCTGTGCTCTAAACTCTGGAAGCATTTTTAACTCAGAAGTTTATAATAACAAACCATTTTTAATAAAGTTACATAAAAATTGATGCAATAAGAAGGTAGGAAATTAAGTAGAGAGTGACGGGTGTATCTCAGATGTGCCAGCCTGCTAACTCCAGTGGACCACTAGTACTCCAGACAAGAGACTTCATGTGTCATGTATACTCATTTACACTCTCTGCTAAAATGGATAATGTGATTTTCCTGAAATTTAAACTGTTTAACAAACAAAAGACCCAATGTTCCTTGAAAGTTACATCTTACTGGTTGTTCTTTGTCACTGGAAACAATTCTGAGCGATAGATGGCTTGATAATTTTTGGCTCCTGCTGTCACAGGTGATAGCTAATGGATTATGGTCATGGGAAGATCACTTTTTGCAAATGTTAAATATTTTGACCATGATTTTCTCAGCTAGAAAAAATCTCTTGTCTGCTCAGAATTTTAAATACTACTGGAAAATAAAATACAGAGTGAAGGCTTTGGACCAATTCTCCTTTGTTAACTGATATGAAATTTAGTATAAGAGAACATAAAATATTTAAATACATATTTTAAAAATAACAAATTTTCACATCTTGAATGTGAAAATTAGATATGAGTCCCTTGGAAGCTATTTACTGAGTTCAAAACTTTATATTCTTTCTTGAAATGTGGTTACTGGACTTTGAGAAGTCATAAGGGGTCTTTTTACAAATAAGATACCTTTCCATTAACAATTTATTGAATAAAGCCCTTTCCATCACAAACAAGAATCCATTTCCTGTATCTGCTGGAATCCAAAAGAATAATGGAGGTGATGCCTTTAAAACTGAAATGCACTTATTAACGCCATCTCACAAAGTCCCCGAGAATTCTCAGTGAGAAATGACAGTGTATGGCTCAGCTGCACATACTTCACTGCTGTCAAATTGCTCAGTATAAATATATCAGATTAAATGAGGGCCAGCTAAGTGAATTCTTAGATTTTATGGACTTCCACTGTCTGTTATTTCTGAGGCTTTTTGCATCATGATCCAAAGCTTATTAAATTCAGAAGAAATGCACCCCTTTATTTTCACCCAGCCCCAGAAGCCAGTGAAAAAGAAGGGGACCAAGCACTATATGGGTTCTGATCCAAATATTCGTACAATAAATTATACCAACTGATGTTTTCAATAACCCACCTAATTTGTCAAGATTGATTACTATTTGCTTTTAAGATAAATCTCCTCCTCAGCAAATGGTCAGCAGTTTTTTGATTAATCCTTTTCTGAGAAAAAAACCAAAAATAGTTATCCATTTTCACAATTGCAATTAGTCAAAATTCTGGGGACCTGGAGATTATCCTAGCTTGGAAGAGAATCACTGTGATTCTTGGCAAACAGCTCACACTCTGGCTTCCTCCTGGATTAATAGAAGTGAAACAAGAGACTCTTCTCAAAACTAAAGACAGAACCTAAAAGTAAAGACAGAATTCCTCCATCGTAAGACAGAATCTATCCCAAAAGCTTCCACTGCACGTGGAATAGTATAATACCACCATTAACAGGCCATGTAATATCCTTTTGGTGATTTTTATTATTTCTGTAGTCTCTATGCTGAAAATCAAGGAAAGTAGACCATTTTCCCCACCACTGTCAGAGAAATAATAAATAACATTATTTATCTGTCGAATTTGAAACTAACAAAAACAAATTAACTCTGGCAAATATCATTATGGTGGCTTCTAGGGTTTATTGAACCATTCTGGGACTGAGTATTTCAATTCATTCTCTTTCTCTCTCATTGACAATGGTTTGCTTTCATAAAAAAGAGGGGAAAAAACCCACCCCCTGGAAACACTGACATTTTTGCTCCACATAAATTTGTGTTTTCTATCAAGCCCCTGTCCTCCATCATTTGGAATGAGCTCTTTCAGGACTACACACATTCTAGTCTTAAAAAACTTTTGAGAAGATTACATTGGCTACTGCCTTGTTAAAAAACACACCAAAAAACCAGCAGAAAAAAAACAAAAAACAAATACCCACCCCAACAACAAAAATCCCAACAGACTAAAAAATCCTTAAAGAACAATAAAAGAACAATTTCTAAGTACTGTTTTGAAATGTGCAAATAGTACTGTCAGTAGATGTGGTTATTTTTTTGAACATTTACATTTTCCAGTTGCAGTTTTCCAACTGCGGTTTTAAAACATTTCATTGTATGTGACTATCCATCATCCTTACCTTAGAAATGTACTGTACATTAATAATGCTTAACTGGTGTATTTAAAATAAATAGCTACTTAGTTTTGTTGTAAAATCTTTGGGAAAGAGTTTCTAATACCCCATGGCAGTGTTTGTTCAAAAAGGAAATAGTCAAGTTCTGAATGTTAACTCTGCTATGACACAATTATGAGGATTGAAATACTTGTCTTGTCAGGCTACCATACAGTTAAACACAGGTCATTAGAATATTGCCTGACAATGAAATCAATATGTCTCCTATTGTATGATATTATTACATTATTTGGTAATTAAGAAGAATACGTTTAATGTGATGGAAAAATATAAATTCATCAATCTTTGACATGACAGTGAAAAGGAGAAAATAAAAAATCATAAATTGAAAAAAAAACAGAAATGCAGAGAGGCAGTAAGAACATCAAGCTGGAGAAAAGGAGGAGGATAACAATAGCATGGTGCCAGATCCTTCTCCCTGTTACACCTAAGCAGCATTGCAGGATGAAACTAGATGGGTGTTACTGAGAGCAAAGAATGCTTCCATCTACACTTGTTTATACCAACTCTCAAAGGTCTATTTCCACATCAGGTATAAACATCATCCTCTCCATATACAATTTCTACATTTTATTCTCTGTAACTGTAGAGAAGGAAGTTTGGAAAAATAAGCAATGTGGAATGATTTTTAGGAGCATACAGCCAGTCCACCATCTTTTACTAGATGGATTTTGGCCTGATTCTCCTGTATGACGTCTTGCAACTGTGCCACAGACTTTCTCTCTGCCTCACAAGTTTCCCTGCCACTCTCATCTATGCTTCCAGATAAAGGAAGAGATGCGAGGCACATGCTGAGCTGTGCACTGGCAGTCAGACCACTGCGCGACTGGCAAAACATGGATGGCACTCTCCCTACTAAAGTGATACATGATGTTTCATTTACATTTGCCAGCTGGCTAATAGTAGCCAAATGTTTGTTGCAAAGAGTGAGTGAGAGAGAAAAATAGCCATATCCTTTGGCACACAGAATAATAATAATCCTCCTCCAGAACAGGCTGGCAGCGCTCGAGCCAGAGCCATTTTTCTGACTCTGAGACACTATTAGATTCTCCACCCTTCTCTTCTAAATTTTGCAGCAGATTGTTTGGGCTGGGGAGAGATGAAGACAAGAGGTCCCATCTGGTACCAGTTCCTTATTTCTTTGTAGCTCTATAATAGCTCCAGGTCTTTTCACAGTTCATTCAGGAGAAAAGGGTAAGTGTTGGGGGAGGAGAAGTGATGGTGCCTGGGATTCTATAGGCTAGCCTAGACATATTTTTATTTTCCTCTGTATTTCCTTTTTTCCCTTCTCCTCCAGATTGACCAGAGTTAACAGTTAATCTGCTCTCCTACTTTTGCAGCTCTATAGTGCAGACTTGCCAATAGTTTCCACACTTGCTGAGATTATTTTATGGACAACACATTATACAGGGCTAGGCAGAGTTAGTGTGAAAAAATAATTCTTACATTGCTTTTTTTCCCCTCACTCCCCTTCATGACTATGTGCCTTGTTTTTTTTCATAAGAGCTAGAACAAAACTTTTCATTCTTCTCTATTTCTAAGCATGCCTTTCCAAAAATTTGACTTCACAGAGGACCAACTGCATGTCTCCAGCACCTTAATTCCAGACACAGATTTGGCCAAATGACAGTCATGCTTTGTTGGATGAGAGAAGTTTTTGTTCTGTAGGTCTGTGTTTCAATACCATGTTTTACCCAACCGGCAGAGATGATGAAGTAGACTTGTAAGATTCCCATGTAAATACTCATAGGCTTCATAGGCTTCTTCATCTCTCTCTGTTCAAGCACTGACATTCACTGGGTGAATCCAGAGCCTCAGATACACTGAATCCTGTCTCTGCAATTTGACAAGAAATGTCAGTAGAGTTAAAAACCTTTCCTGAGGAATTCTCCAGGGAGATGTGGGCTTGCAGACTCTGCTGGGAAGTCAAAAGCCAAACACTACTATCTCAGATTTGTCTCAGCTTTCACAAACAAATTTGCAGACAGGTATAAATAAGTTTCTAGGCTCAATACTCTTTTCCATTATTTTTCCCATTTCAGTGAGCTGAGAGTGTCTTGTTTAGAGAAAGATGCTAGTCACAAACAGGGAATTAGCAGGATGGAATGGCAGATTATTTCTTGGGCTAAAGATGTTGAATTTCACAGGTAGTCCCCCTCTCCAGACTGAAGAGCAAGAAGGAACAATGCCTGGACTGTTCCTCAGGCTGTTTCTTCTTCTTGTTAAAAATGCTTTGTGTGGGAGAGGGAAATGGTCAGAACCTATTTAATGCAGCAGTATTTAATTACAGTAAGGCATAGCTTTGGTCTGATTTCTTTGTCAGTTAATATTGTGCACTAATTATTCATGGAGGTCCTGAGATTAATCCTTAGATACATTTAATTAGATATATCTAATACTTAGATACATTTAAATTAAAAGATGAAAGGTTTACAGCATATTTTATTACAAGAAAATCTAAAAATTTAGCCTTCTCTCACAACCATATTGTTGAAAAGCAGAAGTTTAATTATTTATGAGCATTAAAACAAATATTTTAGAAGATCAATCTGTTGCTGCAGGAAGGAAGGAAATAGAAACAAAATAAACACAATTATGTTACAATTTAAGGAACTAATCTGAAAGATTCTGAGTAAAACTGCATGTCCTAAGGATTTATTGAATTGGACAGGACTTGAAGTTGTTTACCACACTAAAAGATCAGAGTCCAAAAACACACTAAACCAATTTTTTTTTTTTTTTAACCTGAGTTGGCAAAAGTTTCCATTGGACCCACAGAAATTTCCCCTTAGCCCCATGTTCAGCTGTATGAACTGCCTGAAAGAGGGAGAACAATGGCAACTCAAAATTAAAATTTTCAAGTCCACACTTTATCACATTTTTGGCTATAAAAGGCCTGAAGAAAAATATAAAATTATCTTTATTGTAGTCTTAGTTGGCAGCATGCAAGTCATTAAACCTTATCAAAACCTTGGAGGGCAGTGGGAGAAACAATAAATCCATTGATTAAATTTAGGATGCATATAACTTGATTCACAGATAAATTTTCCTGTTGAGTCACTGGACATATGTGCTGATATTTAGTTCCAAACTTAAATGTCAATTAAACAATCACTGACCATCCAGTGTTCTATTTTGATTATTAAATTGAAATACATTGTGCATACTAAGAAACTAGGAACGTAAATACCATGTAGATGGTAAGAGAAAGTGGAGGTAAGAAGTGAATCAATCTGCATTTGTCTCCCAAGCCAATTCCTCTCTGATTTGTAGGCACTTTTCCAATATGCCTAGTATTCCATAGAATAGATCCATAGAATATTTCTGAAGTGAGAAGGCCAGTTATTGATTATTGAGTCTGCTGTAATTCTGTAATCCACTGAGACAACACTGTGCTGGGAAGTTAAAAGAGCTGGAGGGCACCTGGCTTTTGCAGGGAACAGAGGAAAAAGACAACTTCTGCTGCTATCTGATTTAAACTGACCACTTAAGGTTTTGAAGGTGGTTTTTTGGGAGGAAGTGTGAAAGAGCTCTGGAGAGAGCAAGGAAGGTGAAAAGGAAATGTGCATAACTCTACAGCTCAAAGAGACTGAATGTCTTGTACCTGTATGATAAATAGAAATAGTTTTAAACAACTGCACAATATCTGAAGAATTCTTTTCTATAAGTATCTACCAGATCAGATAAAACTACACTTAGATATTTCACTGCAAATAAAGCTTTATAATAAGAAGCTTGTTGGAGAAAATACTTATTTTGATCCACCTGAACTCATATATCCCACCTTATTGCCCCCTAAAACTGAGGAGCAAAAATTATTCTTTATTTTGCAAAAATATATTTTTTATTGAAAGAGGTAGGTTTGTAGAAATTCACATAAAATACTTTTATCAAAACAAATAGTTCAAATTGAGTGCTTTGATGTAGCTGTTACAAAATTTCAAAACCTTTTCAGATCAAAATAAACATTTGTTCTGCTACAGATATTTGTTATAGAGATGATCTTTTTAATAATATTTCATATCTACAGCCTTTTTTTTTACCTTTTCCCACTGCTAACTCTCACTCTGGACTATACATGTTCAATGCCTTGAAACACCCAGAAATGTGCTAAAGTAGGCTAAACAGGAGGGGTGTGAGGCAGGAATACAATCACTAAACTGCTCCTAATTGCTCAGCAGATAGAGGAAGGCTGTATTTCAGTGTACACAAACACATTTTATTTCTAGCACGTCTGGTCCTTTCTTGCCTTTAATCTCTGTCAGGAATTTTTGCTAACTGAATCCTATGGGAAAAGTCATATGAGTTTGACTTAACTCCAGCTGTGACAACGGGGATTCCCTGCAGTCACAACCCCTGCCACTCAAGTCCAGCATTCTATCTGCCCTAAGGAAAAATTCACATCTTCCAAGAGTATGAAAAGTGCTGACTGATTAAATTCAAACCTTAAATGGTAGCCAGAGAGCCAGTTAGCAATTCAAAGTGGGTGGTAATGCATTTTATAAAAGTCCGGTTCAGTAATCCTGTTATTTCACATGTATGACTGAAGGTAGAAAGGAAAAACACATCTCCAGCAATGGAGGTCAAACACCTCCAAATCTTAATTATTTTTTATAGAAAATGTCTTATTTTGATCCTTGTTTAGAATGGCTATTAATACCATTGTGCTGATGAAACACCATGGAGACATGTTGGACTAAGCTAGTACTTAGGTTGTCACTCTGTGTAGTGATGAATTGACAATTGAAAGTTAATGAAAATTTTGCATTGACATTTTACTTTAGGTGGAATCTATTTCATGTCTAGGAATGATCCATGAAGTTTAATGAGAGGTAACATCAGCCTTTCTAATAATTTCTCTCTCTTTCTCTAAAATACTTAAGATTTTGCTCCAGTACAGTGGTCACCAGGAGCTCCCTAAGCAGCAGCTAGCTCATACGCTTAATGTTTTCCTACCTTTTTTCTTTTTTTTTATACAGCATACCTTTTAATCCTTTTCAAATAATCAGGTAACTGTAGGCATTTTTTCTAGACTTTACAAGGTTAGAGTGTGCTGTTGGGTTTTTTAAGTTGTAACAGGAGCATGCTCAGACTTTATCTGGATCTCTAACCAGGCACATCTATTACTGTGTGTTTTAAACCCTGGTTTGTATAATGCATAGGTTTTCAGATCTTTCCAGACTTCTGTTGCGTAACATCAGTCCTTAATGACTCTACAGTAGCGTCTGGTGCAGCTGTCAGGATCATTAGGATTTCAAATATATTTCCAAATTTAAGCAAGAAAAAGATTGAAAGAGGAAAAAAAACCCTCTTGGCCTAATTAAGAAGAGTGAACTAGATTTAACAATGAACAATTTATTGGCAGTTAATAGAGCTCATATATGATAGCCAGGAGCTAGATAATTTATCATTAAAAAGAATCTCCATTACATATAAAATCCCTTCTCTCTTGATACAGTTAGCAACTGCACTTCACAATTACCATTTTTATAAGCCTGACTCACTGGCAAATGAAGTTGTATTTCATCTGTATTTGTTGCAAAGTAGCAGGAAAACTCAGAGGTGCTGTGAATATTTGAGCATGCAGAATTCAAGTTCTTTGTCATGAAGTTTATATTCTCTTCAGTCAACAACCCTTTGCAGTTGTGACCTTAATTTTCAAAGCTTCATAGTCCAGCCTCTAGTAATTGGAAAACTCCTTAAAATGTTTCTGGTTAATGCAGTCAATAAAGTACATGGTAAAAAAGTACTTTGTAAATAACACATCCCAGATATTTCAGCACCCTGCTCTTGCACAAGAGGCAAGAGCTGCTCTCGCGATCATAGTGGCCACCTCCACCAAGCCAGTGGGAATGGTGCTTGCGTCATCCAGGATGGGTTATGACAAGAATTAATTTAGCTTCCTGTTTTGCCTTTGGGATTCAGAAGTGGAGGAATTTGTGCTCCACACATTGGTGGTAAAGACGTGCAAGATGTCGATGGTAAAGACGTGGTAAAGACGTGTAAAGATGTCGATCTTGCTGAGTGTGAGGCTGCCTGTGGGCAACCATGCAGAACCAGACTTTCTTTTTGGCAAATAGGAGATCTGAATGTAGTACATTTTACAGCATTGTTTCTTCAGGCACTGTTCCCCTGAAGGTAAGGGAGAAAAATAATTCCACTCTGCAATAGGGTAACCTATGCACAGCAGCGCTGAAAACAGCAATTTTGTCCTATTTGAACTTTTGGAGGCAATGCAGAGAATAATCCATCAGCCTGATGAGTATAGACATTCTTCTCCACTCACAGGGAACAGGAAAAGATGGACTACCTCGAATAAAACTGCAATTCCTGATAAAGACATCAGCTCCTTCTGGACATTGCTGCATCATATGACGGAGATTTGATCCACCTCAAAGTTCTCTTCAGTTGGAAAGCCCTAATGCTCAAGACATGCAAGACCTGGTTTTTGGCTGCTTCTCTGATTGTCTTTCTCTACATCCAAGAAGACCTTTGAGGTCTGTAAGTGCAAGTGTGTAATGCCACTGCTCAACATAACTACTCAATGATGAGAGGGATAAAAAATCTAATAGTATGAAATGTAGGGTCAGACCTAGGGGGGAATAGATTGAGAAATTTTTGAAGAGAAGGGTTCAAAATTGCAGGAAGATTTTAATTTAAAAGCTCACCTGACAGTTGGCTTCTTGCTTGCTCAAAGACTGCAGTCTAGCAAATTCAGCAAGGATATTCTGACACCCTTGTCAACCAATGAGAACATTTGCAGAACTACATCAGAAAGACCAACAGAAGGTGGGAGGAAAGTCCCCTGCATGCAGAAACTGCCAGATAAAGACAGTTTTTTCATACTGTCTAATGGAAAGAGAGAAACACACTTGCCAAGTACAGGTTTATGGTCCCCAACAGAATGGAAAGTCATTGATGCCATGAGATCTGTCTTTGTGAAGATCTTCAGATTTGGGTCACCTGCCCTGACACCTGTTTTTTACACAAGTGC
The DNA here is from genome assembly GCF_023055355.1 of Agelaius tricolor. Lineage (NCBI taxonomy): Eukaryota > Metazoa > Chordata > Aves > Passeriformes > Icteridae > Agelaius > Agelaius tricolor. The sequence goes on along the minus strand of NW_027269287.1, from coordinate 5,631,926 downwards.
AAGATGAAGACAAGATAGGCAGAAGAACCTTTCACCACCTGAGAGCACTGGACAACTCATGAACTATCCCATTCTTCATAACTTGTATGAAGTCACATAAGAATTTCTACAAAGAAACTGTTCAACTAATAGTCTTCTTCATGGAGACATATCTTTGACCTACAATCCTATGACAGCTCTTTGAGTGTGGTGAGAGATACCTGTCACATAGGTAGTACAAAAAAATAGAGTTCTGGGAGAAGAGTTTTGGTATTCAGGCTCCTGAGCATTCTGAAATGTCACCTTTCTATCATCTGTTTTGCATTTATAAGGAGGTTTGAAAGACTAAATTGTGTTTTAAACGTGTTTTCCATCATTATACTTAATTGATGGGAAAAAATGTTCTTCAAATTAAAAAAAAATTTACAATTTTTCTTCATGTAAGTCTTATCTTTTAAAAATTAGTATCTGCCAAGAGGCTGCAAGGTTGTTTTTGAACAGTAAAAATTCTAACTTTCTCTGTTATACAGTACTGGCTGAATACATATTTTAAAGTTCTAACATAATCAGAGATAATTAATGTAGTCAAGACAATAATGAACAGCTGCATCAATCTGCACAGAGAGGACTGGGGCAAAAATGAGGTGAACATAGGTCAGCCACTAAAACAGTCACTGGGAGGAACAGCCCATAAAAATTCAGATCTTGAGAGACTATCTGAATCTAGATTTTCAAACAGACTGCATCTTCCCCTGTCATGTAAATTTAAAGACCTCATTCTTTTAATATATAATTTTATAATTTATAAAAATGGAGAGCAATATGGAATGCAATCAATCATTCATACTCCTGAATGGGAACCCAAAAATAGCAATGCTGTTCTGCAACTGTGTCAAGAACTGCTGTTGACATCATGATTGTCCTGCCTTAGTAGTGAACTTTTTGCCTCATCAGCAACTAAAATAAACTTTTACTTCACAAATACTTTATATTTAATTGTGGTTTTCAGCCATTTGCAGGAAGGTAGGGAGAAAATATGATTTGTAAACTTATCACAAGCCTGTGCTCATTCTTTCCTTTGATCCAGTTCAACATCGCCTTCATGGCAAAGGAACAAGAAGAAAATCACAATATTTATGATGAAAGAAAATGAAAAAAATTCAAATGCCAAAAATTTCAGGATTCCCTGTCAAAAATGAGAGGTAGAGTTTAGGAAAAAAATATTTCAGCATCTTCTCAACCTAGAGAGAGGTACTGTTTTTGAGGAGCCCAACATGTTTGTTGGGTACTGTTTTTGAGGAGCTGTTTTTGAGGAGCCCAACATGTTTTGTTCTATTATCCTTAAATTGGGATATATGTCACTGTGAATTCAAAAAGGTCTAAGGAAAATTACTACATGTTAAAATATTTAACATTATAGAAATTGTTCATGAGGGTAGCCAACAAATAAAAATTTCACTTAAAAAAAAAGAGAAAACCTCATTTTTGTTTCCACTTATTTCTTGAATTTTTCCCTAGTTCTGTATCAGTCAGAAATTAATTATTTACCTAGCTCCATAGATAACCATTCAGCACAAATGCTTTATTCCTTATAAGTTTTGCAGCACAAGGAGAAAAATGCCATAATGAAACCCTGCATTAATACAACTTACATGAAGGGTAGGGAAAGGTATGTCCATCTGTGAGACAAGAACGTGATCTGGCCAGTACCAAGTATATAAGACAGCCCAGGGCATTTCCTGATCTCAAATGTCCATGAGGGGTATAATGTATAGACATCTTGAACAAGGGTGGATTTGCAAGACTATTCATGCGAACTCAGTTCAAGCAAGAGGTATCAGCTATACAGAGTGAATGCACGGACCAAGTCTCAAAACAGTATTTTTCAATCATTCTCTGCTTTAACCTGTTCTGTGAGTCAAAGATAAAAAAGATTTTCCACTGGGATGTTTGGAATCAGGCCCTGAATGTGAGCGGAGAAATTAAACTCCAACCAGTTCAAGAAAAAGCAGTCTGTGTGAATAGTACTGCCACTCCCGTATTTAGAAGCACTTTAATCCTTTCACAGCTTGTTTGGACTCATGCCATTTCATTTCACTTAAGAAAATTTACCACTGGATAGGTGTCACTCAAATAGAGAGTAGCTTGTTTTGTTTTCCTCCATATTACTATTGATCCTTTCCATTCACAATTTTCAAATGCTTTTAGATGAGTAAATAACTATTAACAGTTTAAATTTTCCTGGTATTTCCTCTACTCTACAGAAATTTGGCTGATTATTTCTTCATAAGATCAGTGTATTGCCCTAAGAGATTTCCAGCTCTATATATTAAGTTAGTGAATGCCAAAAAACAAGTGTTCACAGGACTGTTTTGTTTATGTTCTCTGTTCTGGAGGTTGATGGAATGAATACATGATACAAACTTGCAGTCAAACCCTATCAAAGTAAGCAAATGTATCTGCTTTACATTAACAGCTTGATGATGTAACTGCAAAGTATTTGTCCTTATTTTCAGACAATTCTTATGGAAAAGACAACTTGTCTTCTTGGAAAAGGAGAAAATACAGGTATTCTAATTAAAAGAAAAAAAAATTATTAGCTAACTAGAACTTTAAGTACCAAGCCCAGGTACATAAAAGGAGTTAGCAGAAATTTTCCATTAAATGTATTGATTTCCTTACACAATTTTTCATTTTTCAGAGCCTTCATCAGAATCTAAGTTATCCAAACATATCTGAAATCAAGACAAGAGCGAAGAAATAAACAGTTGTATTCCAGTAGGATCACTAGTAAATTATAGAAAGAAAAAGAAAATATATTTTGCCAGATTTTTACATGAAATTGTCCATCTACTACTATTTTCTGAAGGAAAAAAATAACCCCCTGACCAACTGTAACTTCTGTAATATCTTCACAGTAAGGAGTCCTTATAAAATCAGGAACACATGTAATGATTTGGAGACAAGAGCATATATTCTGTCTATTTTTAAAAAGTAACCTGAAAAATCTTTGCCACCAAGCAAAACAACTGATTCTGGGGTCGTCATGAATTGTCAGCCATGGTTGCTTCTCCAGCTCTATCATTAGACCTGTGGCACGTATATGACTTTCTGACCTTGGAGAAAAAATGTTTTCCATCCCTCTACTATGACAGAGAAAACTACACAGCAAGATGGGAAAAGCTATGAAGTGCGTAATGGTGCATGGGGTTTGACTATTTGCCCTGAGAAGACAGTTCTGTTGGAAACATGGAGATACTGAAGCTGTCATATCTGACTGAGCATCTGGTCCGTTTCCTTCATTCTCTTTGTGAGAGTCTGGAAATCTAACATGCCAAGGCAATAAAACCATTCATTCTATCTTCTAGCTTCTGTATAGGAAAGCTGAAACCTTTCAGCAAGAACGAGAGTAATGAACAGATCAAAGGGTGATCTGTTAGGAACAGGAAGAAAATACAAGACATATATCACACACATGAAGTCTCTGTGTAAACTTTCACTGTACTTCACTGTCATGGGCTGGTCTGCTGCATAGCATGGATTCCAAGGAAAGCTTTTGAAGTGAATCATTTCTCTCAGGCTTGTACACAGTGGCCATCTGCCAAAAAAAAAAAAAAAAAAAGAAAGGAATTATATTCATTTATGCACATGCATCAAGAATATGCAAAGCTAAAACTTGGCAATCACCCACTGCTGATTTCACCCAAATTTTAGACAGTAATTGTGCAGAGAGTTGTGCGTTCCCTGTACTGCAAATTACTGTTTACAGCTAATGCCTTTTGGACAGTGTCTTGCACAGTAAATAGCCAAGATGAAACAGCTATCTGCCTGAGTAGTGTCACAATAAAGAGGCAAGGGAGAAGCTCTGGCTTTCAGACAGAAACTGGGACATTTACCAAGAATGATACATCCTGCCACTAAGTTTTATTCCCTAATTTTTCAGCAGCAACTCCTGGTCAGTGATATAAAAGACTGATTGTAAAAGAATCACTATGTCTTACTATGCAGCTAAAAAGAGATAAGTCAGCAAAGCAAGCCCAGTGCAGAAAATTAATGTGAATATTGCAAAGGACATGTGTCAAAACTTAGTCTGCTTTTGAAAGAAGAGCTCAAAGTAAGTGGCACTTGAAATTTTCAAGAGATCTTTTCTTGTGCAGGCCACCAGTAATCACTTTTCTTATGGAAGCTGTTCTGCTGTTCTATTCTGACATAGTATTTAAGTGTCAGAACCAGGCATTAAGCCACTGACAGTAAAGATGCCAGTGTTTCTCTATGGACAGAACTAGGAGATCATGACTCCTGACTCCATCAGTCACCCAGGGGGTCCCTAAGCAACACTGGTTAATATTCTTGTGAGAAACCTGTTATTTTCACAAACAGAAATGTCCTAGGTACCATGAACATGCAATTCCAGACTGTCTTTCTTTATATATTTGAAAAACCCAGGGAAAACAATGTAATTGATTCTTTGTTTATTGGTATCTTTTTTTATTGCCTGCTTGTCAACCTGTGCCTGAGCTGGCAAAACTGATACATAAGGAATCTCTTTTCATTAGTGATGAGCTTTTAGGTTCATTTGATCCTTTTAGGGAGCATCACTGAGCTTCATTACAACTTCATTCAGGTCTCCCCTCCAGGCTGCTGCAGCAGCTGCAAGAATCTAGTTTCTCAGATTTTCCTTGGATGGAAAGCCTTGGATGGACACTTTCACTTTCTTCTGTAGATCCTGGGGTTCTTTCACCTTATGTCCATTTAAATGGTAAATAACAATATCATATTTTGGTTTGGATGTTGTAGATGTTCAACACTTCAGTATCCATGGCTGGATAAGGTCATATGAATTCTTCATATAGCTGGGTAAGCCATCCAATGGAGATCAAAACACAGTTTTGACTCTTCAGTCCAATCTGGTAATGTTGCAGCTTTATTCTTCTTTTCTGAGTTACTACACATTGTGTATTAGAAAAAATGGAAAAAATATGCAGCTAATTCCTGAACTAGCCAATCTCTCAGTTTTCTGTCTGATCCTCTAATGCCTTGCTCTTTTAGACTTTTTGGAGCTATCAATAAAAATGTGAAATAATCCTAGCCATCTAGCTCTGAGACTACCATCTACATCTGCTTCCACTAGAACAAAAACTCTAGGAATCAATCAGCACACACAAAGAGACTAATTAAACCATTCTATCATTTCCTTTGAAACTGTCACACTGCATTTCTTATCTTGAATTCATTCAACTCTAGTGATGGTGCAGTAATTTTAGCAGGGTTGTACTGAATCAATAATACAGGGAGCATGAAGAGATCACCCTACACATTGAATTGCTGGATTGAAAACTGAAGATCAGGGACACCAGTCAAGAAATTCTTGTGAGGGTATAAGAAATATTGGAGTGCCTAAAGGATATTATAAATTAGTCTTGTGTGTTACAGGAAGAAGTTGAAATCATAAAAAATAATGAAATCAAATAACATGGGGCTCATATGTTTTATATCAACATTAGAACTCCAGATTACAAGAGAGGCCACCCTGGCTCTGAGCAGAGGCATATCTATCTTTTACCTGCTCTCCACTAGTGATAGGAAATCAGTGTCTGCAGACAGGTTACAGAAAGGAGCATGTGGCCAAGGCTTCCTCAAATATTCCTGCAGCTGCTGTTGATTCAAAGATAACATGCTCATAGTTAGTAGTCCGGATCCTATAGCCCTCACAGTACATGAATAGAAATGTTCTGAAATTATTGCTTGAGAGTAAAAAACCACAAACTTCCTGCAATAATTCATATTTAATTTTATTATTTATCTAGAAAATACACATAGAACCACATGCCACTTCTGCATTTGAGCTTTTGAGGAATATCTCCATTCTGACTGCGCTCTGTAAGTTCACCGCTACTGTAGTCTCACATCAGCATAAACAAAATGGTTTTTTTAAGAAATTAAAAGTTACAGAGCCAGAAGTAGTCACTTCTATTTTTTTATTTAATTTTATTTTTTCCCCTTTCTGGAGGATTCTTCATAACCATACTGTGCAATAAAAAACACTGAGAATATGTCTTTTACTGTCTTCCTCCTTGTGAGAGACTGGAATGTTAATATTCAATGACTCAAAATAGTTGGCATTTTCAAAAGCAGTGGGTGTTTTGCTGACTATGCACAAAGTAACCATGCAGGTGCAAGGGGAATGCACACCCACCCACTACAAGGCTACAAGCTAAGTTTGAGCCAGGTAAGGGGAGAGACCAATATGTAGATCCTGAGAGATGGGATAATGCTTTTGATCATGCCACTGTCCTCCCTTCCACAGGCTCAGGTGGGAAAACTTCCTCTGCAGGACATATTGGGACATTCTAGGTAGGCTTGAGGATGTTAATCCCTTCAGATGGAGAAAAATTGGCTCAACTACATTGACATGAGAGGCAGTTTTCGTGTGTTAGAATGGACCATGAACCATCAAAGACTCCAGAATATGCCATGATCCACAGTATTAAATCAGACACTGTAAAACTCCCTCTCCCAGGGAATGTACCTTATTTTTTATGTTCCCACAAAGCCTGAGCATATATTAATCCATTAAAGTTTGTGTTTCATGTGTTTCCTCTATCCCAGACAGATCAAGACTGTGACCATCACCTTGACCAACATCTTGTCACTGGGTCCACAGGTGGTAATATCTTTCTACTCTTACCTTTTCTATTTTTTTCTTTATTTTCTGCTTATACATTTTCTTAAGTGTTTATTTTGTGTTCTCTACCTGAATGTTCTAAAGTAAAAGTAAGTGCAAGTAAAATTTTGTTACTGAATCTCCTGAGAATTTAGTTGTTTCTTTCATGTACTTCCCAGAGTGAAGCAACCAACTTTCCCCTAAACTCACTGAGCAGATATGGACATAACCAATTTCTGTAACATCAGAACAAATTCGTGGCTATTTTTTATCTGTTTCTTGTGAATTCAGATTCCTCTTGGGGACAACCTGCTTCTATTAATTGCTGTTCTTAGATGATGTATTTTACAGTTTTAATCATGAGCTTTATAGGGATCTGGTATACAACACCAAAGAGTCTTCTTATAGCATCAGAAGGCTATGAATTTAAATACCATCCAAAAACTATTCTCACCTGCTTTGAATGCTCTGAGGACACCATAAAGAGTAATCAGTAAATTATTTAACCACGTGCATAAATATAGATACCAGATACCAAGGATTCAGAAACTTGATTCTGTGAATTTTTCTGTGATAGCCAAAACCTATGAAATCACATTTAAAGATGCAACCTAAGCTATAGAATTCCTATAGGATTAACAAACCTGAAAATTTCTATTTTTGAATGTTAAACAAGTTCCTTTATAATTTTTACCTCAGTTCCCTGCTGTATAAAATGAACTTATCATTTTTTGTGTATACAGGGGCATTCTGAAAGCACTAGACCAGAATTGTTTGAAGTTCTGAGTATCACTCCAGTAAAGTTGGTGACTGATTCCAGTGTGAACATACTGCTGAGGATACTTGTATATTCAGCTTTGGAAAATAGAAACTAGTTTTGAAATCCTTATAAGGAGAAAATAAAAAATCTCTGCAATTGTGCAGTCATCTCACATTAGAGTTAGTTGCTACAGACCCTGCATAGTAGAGAATCCCACTGCAAAGAGCCATTTGCCAACAGACTTACTGTACATTGGTAAGCACATTAATACCATATCTAAGATATTTTACATCCTGTGCATGGATAACTATGGAGTCCAACTGGCTATCACCACTTTGCAACAGCCCAAATATATCTGGCTAGATGTGACAAAGAGAGACTCAGTAATGTCTTTAAAACAAATAAGCCTACTACAATATAAGCTGATTAATAATTACAATTTAAAGTAAAGGGAAAATTGCCAAGGGTTCTGTTCTTTTAATGAGAATGTTTTGGAGTATTGAAATACTTTTGGTGTGTTCTAATTCTGGTAGAAAAAATACAGCTCCTTGGCTGAATTCCAAATACATGTAAGTTAGAAAACTGTTGACATTATATGTAACTGGATTTGATTTCAGCACAGGATAAAAAGAATTCAAGTACTTATTTTAATTTTGCCATATTAATAAAGTAATAACACTTTTCAACATGGACTGTAAATACCTGTGTTGTTGAGGACTCCTCTATCAGGATCTAAGCTGCATGAAGAGGACACCGTTTTATGAAATTACAGTTTTAGATGTATTTAATACAGTTTCAAAAGGCTAAACACTTAGCTTTCTAGAGCAGAGTTCAATCTTCAGAAGAATAATAATTCCTTATATTCATTCTGTTAAAAATAAATTAAATAAATATGTATGGAAAGACAGTAATGGCTCCCAACGATCATGGTGATGACTTTGTTCTACCTAAGAATTTAAGCACTACTGTCAGACACGGTAATTTTTACAAAGTAGGATCAAACCAAAGGCTACTTCAGAGGTACTACAAGGTGCAAAACAAAGGACAGGAAATACTAAGTTTAAATCCAGCTGCTGGAGAAGCTTATTTTCCTTCTTTACATCCTACTTCTGGTATCATAAGACTGGACAGTCGGAAAGGGCTCCAGACTCTGAAACATCAAACTCCTGGGACAATTGAACAATATTATGTGTTGTTTGCCCTTCACTGAGGGCTGTGATATGTGCGCAGGACCATGGGGGAAGCGGGGTTAAAGTTAAGAAAGAATGAAAAATTTCCTTAACTCTCTAGGGCTCAATGTGGATAAGCCACAAGGCATAGTCAGTTCCTAGAGATGTTGCTGAAAGCCAAAAGTTCTCATTGCCTCCGAGGAAAGCTTAATACCATCTTTTCAAGTCAGTTGTAGGTTGTTTCACTCTGCATTGATTTAAAGTATAAATATTTATGAGCTCCTACTCCTAATTATATAAATAAATCAATGTACTGGGGAATACAAGGCTTCCTCATTTTTACTTTTGTTTCTTTTTTTTTTTTCTTTTTTTTTGAACTTTTGTATATCTATAATCTGACTTTAAATGCATATAGGCATAATAAGAGCAAAGCATGAAGTATTGACCCATTGCCACTCAAACAAAAGTTATATCTTCTTTCCCGGGATAAAAACATTTACCTCAGCTATTCTATAACACATCTCTCTGTTTTATCAAATCATTTAAAAATAATCCCTTTCGAACAAAATCAATTTCTAATCTCTGATGTTACCTGCTATCTGGCTCCAGGTCTAAGAGGCCTTGGGATGCCAACATCGTAAGACTCTCCTCTGGTTTCAATTCAGACAGTAGCAGCTTTTTAAAAGTATCTTGCTCCTAAAAACGAATATATGTGTATGGTCCTGATCAATAGAGTACTTATTTTACTTCCAAGTTTCTGAAGCCACACAGAGTCCTTCTATTGGCGATTTTGTTATTAGGAGGGGAAAGAACACCTGAGCACGTAAAACACCAACATGTACACTTTTCTTTCAGTGGTAAAATGTGTGATTTTCCATTTACAAGGATTACCTGGGAAGTGAAGATCCAAATACTCCAGTTTTATCTACCTGTGTCAGGTACTATTCAGACATAAAGTCTGAGTACTACAGCTTCACATGCTTATGAGCAAAGATTTATGGACACATTCTATTGTTTCCTTTGCTTCAGAAATACTTGAATAACAGTACTTCTGGTTCTCAGATATTTGGAAGGAACACTGCACACAAGTCCCCTGGGGATCTGACGCACATTTGTTTTACTGTCGATAACATGTTCCCCATAACTTAGATGCTCCACACTAAAAGGAAGAACTTGGTCTGCATCTTCATGGAACATATAAATCTTGGGTCTTCACAAAATATCATCAGTGGAGATGATTACCATGCAGGGAGGAGGTAACAGCACAAGAAGCAAACACAACCTGGAGAAAGACTCCAGAAGGTCCCCTTATAGAGCTCATAGCACCCCACTCATAGAACTTCTGTGAGACACAGTTTATACATCTGCAAAGGCAGAAAGAAAAAATACCCAGTCTCAAATTTTTTGTCCCCTAATAATGCTGAAATTTTAATTCCAAAATTTTTGAGGTGTTTATCCACTGCAGAGGGAAAATAAAAACCAGAAAAGGAAAACCATGACAGCCTCCTGCTTACTGCCAGCCATCCTTGGCTGGAGTCCTGGTGCTTCACTGGGAGCCGGCGCATGATGCTCTTTGCAGAGCACAGCAGCCACTGCTATGTACAGCAACAGCTGTGCTGTAACATCCACCTCTCATTGTAGTAACACTTCATTAAAAAAATATAGAAAATGCTCAAAATATTTCCATACCTCACAGCCTATATCTGGTGAACTGATTCTAAAATTAAATTATCTGTTTTCTTCAAGTTTTCTGGATTAAATCTATGTCATAAAGTGTGCATAAACTACTTAAGTGACATTCAAATTCTAAATTTGACTCCTGAAATGTAATTAAGTGTCATGGTTATGAGCAGTGATAATCCTGCATGTTACAAACTGCATTTTAACAGATAGGAAATAAAAAGAAAAACGTGGTTTGTGTCTTCATTTTTTTTTAAGATACATACAGCATCAGATTACACATCAGGCAGTGATGTGAGGGCATGAAATACTTATTGCAGCTTCACTCCATGGTGGAAAGGATTACTCCTAATGAGGTGCTACTTGATTCACCACAAGTTGAAACTACATGATTAAGCATCAATTCACTGATGTTTCATCCTGACTCAAGTCCTATCCTGGATTCATGGAACTTTCTGTGGACAGGGCCTCAATTTGTCATTAAAAATCTGTTTCTAAGAGCTATTTAAAAAGTTATCTTTCAACAGCCTAAATGAACTGATTTGCTTGAAAAATAGTTTAGAAGAACTTTTGATAAATTTTGATTTGCTATTTCAGCTAAGTAACACACAAAACCAAAGCGCATCCTCAACTCATTTTCAAGGGCTAAAGAAAATGATTGTGATAGGGACAGATATCCTAAAATAAATAAATCAGAAGTGACTTCAATGTGCCATTCAGCTTGTCAAGCAAACTGTGGCTGATCTTTTCAATTTAAATCAGAAAATCTTTTTTTGCTTATTGCTCAGATCTTTACATAAGAGATGTAGCATTTTCTAAGGCAATAAAGATGTACATACCTAAAGGTTGAAAATAACTGTAGATTTAAAAACTAAAATCTCCTGTTTCTAGTGGCTGAGTTACAAAATTATCTTGTGAGACTCCCGTCACTCCATCACTGTCAGTTGTGATGGTTAATAGTAATGTAATCCCTGTGCAAATTCAGCCTGATGGTCTGCATCCAGCAGTGCAAGATGGATTGCTACTGAGTGCAGAGTCCTCTTCCTCACACACTGGATCTGGAAAACCACAGCAATTTCATTCTGGACAATCACTGCAATTTCTGTGTCTCCAAAGAAAATTGTTTAATTGTCCACATTTCAGTCAGTTATGTAAAGCTGACTTACACAAATTGTGCCAGTTATATAGATTAAAACAGAGTGCCTAAGAACTTTATTCTTCTCCCCAAATGTGATACAAGATTGAGCAGGAAAACAGCAAAAAAGAAATTTTGCAGCTGATTCCCTGGAACCCAATTTGCTCTAGCCATGCAGCTCATCCGCCCATCTAGTCTCAAGATAAATAGACGAAACTGAATCTGATCACATCCCAGCACTGTGTGATAAGAATGAAGGGAAATGAGTGACGATATCCTCACACAGTTATGGTGCTCCTCAGGGCAAAGGGACCTCCTAAACATACATCTTGTCTTGGCGCAGTCTGGTTTTTTGGTAGTGGTGGGGGAGGGACACAGGGGTAGCTTCTGTGAGAAGCTGCTACAAGCAACACAGCCAATCGCTGATGGCTCTGAAGATGGGCATGCTGCTCGCCCTATTAGAGAGGTTGGTAATGACTCTGTGATGACCTATTTAAGAAGAAAATCAAAGCAGCACATGGGCAGGGTTTTTTCCAAGTGATGGCAAGGCACTGCCGCTGGGGCCATCCCAGCACAGCCTGTGGCAAGCCTTGCCTGCCTGGCCACACCTAGCCAGCTGTACCATGGGCAGAAGGGCAGGGGTGGCGGCGGCTTCCCCTTCCCATTGCCCTGCATTGAGAGAGGCGTTACATAGAGTCAGCGCTGCAGCAGCCACCACAGCCCACATGGTGGTGGCAGGGGCTGCCTAGCTGGCAGTGAAAACATGGCAAACAACCTGCAGAACTTAGACAAGATCAACCTCTTGGCACTGCGGCATCTTGAAATAATCTTTGAATTAGTGGAACTTGTCAATCATACCTACAGGTTTTTCTTCTAGTTAAAGAGAAGGGAGTGAGGACATGGGAGGGAGAACAACATGGTGACACCAAGGTCAGTGGAGGAGGGAGAAGAAGTGCTCCAAGCATCAGAGCCAAGATTGCTCTGCAGGCTGTGGTGAGGGTTGTAGTGAAACAAACTGTTCCCTTGTAATGCATGAAGTTCATAGGCGATGCAGAGTTCCACTCACAGCCCATGGGAAAACTGCTCAGGCTGGAGTGGGTAGATACCAAAGAAAGCTGTAATCCAGTGGGAGACCCAAATCAAGAGAAAGAGAGCACCTGCTTCTAGAAATAGAGAAAAGGCCCTTACTCCCAAACTAAAGCAGCCTATCCTTAAAAAACTGCACTCCGTGGATGAGTGAGCCATGCCACAACAGTTTTGGGAAGACTATTTGGCCATGAGAGGGACCCCACGGCATAGCAGAGGAAAGACTCCTTTCCCTGAGTGAACAGAAAAAGATCCCGAGTGACAAGCTTGACAAAACCCCCACACCCTGCCTCCCTGCACTGTCGGTGCAAAGGAGGGAGGAACTGGGGAGAAAAAAGGTGTTTTAAAGACTCATTGTACTTCTTATTATCCTCCTCTGACTCTGTTAATAATAAATTTAACTTACGCCTTTAAATTTGGAGCTGTTTTGCGCTTAGAGTGCTTTTCTCCCAGTTCTTATCTCAACTCATGAGCCCTTAATCAATTTTTTTCCCTCTCCTCTGCCCAGCTATAGCAGAAGAGGGTGAGCAAAAGACTTCTGGGGTTGAAAGACTTGACACCTGGCATTTGGCCAGTGTCAAACAACAAAAACTTGGAACTGTATCTCTCCACAGGATGGCCTGTTTCTCCAACCCCATGAGGAGTGCAGGGTACATTACTGACATTTTTAATTTAAAAAAACCTGTCACTATAGGAGATCTTCGCACAGTACTGACAGTGCCTTAGTTTTAACTACCACAAATCCTATGGCTGGAGCACACTGGGATTGATTCCAGTCTCCTACAAAGAAATCAAAAGCCATCAAGGTGTCACAAGGTTAAATGAGGGCAGGATGGATCCAATACCCTACATTTTATTTATGGTATATCTGTGTTGCATACAAATTGGCACAAGTATGAGGAAATATGAGCATCTCAGCATCCTTCAGTGCCAAATGCAGACAAGATGCAACAGAGTCATTTTCTCAATTCAACATAACATACAATATGCCACTCTCCATCAAACTACAGCAACTGAAATGTGCTTCAGGCCAATGGAAAATGTCCCTAAAAATAGCTAAGCTGTTTCTGGGCAAAAGGAAAAGTATTCAAAATTTCCTTGAAAATGTTCCCACCTGGATTTGCTGGAAATGCAACATGATTGCTCAGTGACAGGAAGCTCACTGATGAGTTGTCCCCTCAGTATTACCCTGCTTTTCCAAAAGCACTACAAACATGTAGCAGTCCTTTAAAGTACTGTACATGAAAGCTACTCTCTAAACTGCTCCATCATGAAGCATTGTGAAGCATTTAAAGCAGTGCTCCATGGTGAAGCACTGTCTTAGTGGCTTTCTGCTGCTCAAGCAACTTCGGATTGTAATGTATTATAGTAGTGCTATTCTCATAGATATCATTTTACAAATACAACACAAATGATTGTCACATGAGAATCTTCTAAATCATATAAAGGAAAATAAATGTGCACTGCAGAGGGACTTGCTTATTTTTCTAAGACATTTTATAGAATATTACTATAAAAATACTACTTCTGTCTTTCAGATTCACCCACAGTAAGGTTTGAGCATTAGATGTGTTACAAATACAAATTATTTTGGTAGCATGATTATTTATCAATGCCTATTTGCAAATTTTCTATGCCTCTATTCAGCCCTGACATATAGCCTGTATAAAATACAGAATTTTCATAATCGAAAGCAGAGGGAGAGGTGATTCTTCCCCTTTGCAGACATGCCACTGGCACACAGGTACAAGTTACTAATACCAAAGCATGTTCTGCCAGGCCTTGGCTTTCCAGAAGCTCATGGAGGTCCTGAAGAGGCTAATCCAGGAGCTGTCTAGTTTTCCTGATGCATCTGCATAGAAGCATAGCATTGGTCATGTCGAGCCTCCCTGGAAACCATGTTATCTGGTATGGGATAGTCTTATCCCACATCCTTCCTTCTTTTTTTTGCAAATATCCTTGCTGTCATTCTCCATGGGTCTCCATTTACATGGGCCACCACCTTCACCACAGAGTAAGAGATATGCTCAGGACTTCCCCCGAAACCAACAGCAGGAGAAAAACTACAATCTAGATTGCCAATATTTTAAACAGTCACCTTTATCTACTGAGCTATTCTTGTCCTCATCATCCTTGGTGACACTAACCCACCATCCTTTCCTTCAATACAGAGCCATCCTGTAAAAGCAGAGCTTCTGCAGGCTTTTTGGTAGATCCCTGGGTGGATTCTTTCATGAGCAAAGATCCTTTCATGAGCAGGACTCATAGGCTTGGCCAGGATGGATGAGAAGAACTACAAATTGCTGCAAAACTCCTCTATTTTCAGTCATAGTCTCTCTGAGGTTCAGGTAGCTTCACTGCAGATTGTAAAAACCTTACAGAAGATTAAGGATAAAAATTTCCATTTCTATAGTATTTTTAGCTTATATTTCATTTTCCAGGCTGCAATTGGCTTGAATTGGAGCCACAATGCTTGTGACGCTCCAAACACAAAAAGGAATTTTAAAAAGTGACAATTCCTAAAATGTGTTTCTTGTTGTATAACAAATTCCCAGTATTGTAGATTAAACTAGAAGGAACAGGAACCCTAATGTGGGGATTAGATAGAATTTCACTTTGTGCTGTGGCAAAAAGATAGTGCCTGCTGTGTTCTAGTCAGTAAGTAGAAAAGATATTTTTCAGGAGCATAGCTTAGCTGATTGGAAAATACAGTCATATGTGAATCAAAGATATTCCTGCACAATTCATGAAAGCTAACAACAAAAAGGTGTGAGGTACTCACACCCCTCATTTGCTCTGCAGCATTTAAGGCAGAACTAATGGCACAAGTCCTCCTAATTTTATCGACACTTTTATATTTGGTGTCCCTCCAGATAACTCATCCTAAAGAATCTGCCTGAACACTTTAGACACACTCAATTCAGTATCTTCATCATTAGCAATTTTTTTTTGGTGCTAGTTCCTTAAAACTATACCTTGATCAAGTTCCTATGGCTGTCTTGTAGTCAAAATTCTATTAACAAGAAATCAGATCAACAGCTGGAAATCACACTTTTTCTTATCATAAACCCAGTAATTTTCATTTAACAGACAGAAGCATAGATAGGTAGAAAACCTGAAATCAAAGGCAAAGAAACCAGATACATTCAGTTGGGGCTTTTTGGATTTTTTTACTGGAATTCACTTTTAATCACATCAAGAAATCAGGCAGTAGCTTAAAAACTAAAAGAGGTGTTGAATCCAAACCTTGCCATAAAGACCTTCAAGCTTTTCCATGTTTGTTTACACATGGATGAATTCATCTGCCCATGTGACTCTCAGCAGCTGCCCTTTAATTGCCTGTTTAAGTCCTCAGAGCCTAAATTGTCTTTGGAGTCTAAACTGATTGAATCAAACAACTTATGATAAAATTTTTATTAAATTGTCATGTACAGTTTCTGTTACCTCAGACTGCAAATGCTTTGGAGCTGAGGTGTTTTTTTCTCATTAACCATTATTTTGAATCAAACAATCTCTAGCTTGTATGTGTATTCAAAACAAGCATAATGTATGTCACTTATCACCAAAAAGTACCTAAATCCTCTGTCTTACATCAGCAATGCAACATGAAGAACCATAAACAGTCATTCAACTGCTGGAAGCAGGCCTAAAAAAGTGATGTTTTGAATACTTATACTGGCAGCTGAATGGGCAGGGAGTGAATTAGCAGAAGCCCACCTGAAGGAATTCACATAAAAAACCAAACAGTTATGAACTTTTTTTTTTCTCCTCAAGTGTAGGAAAAATCAGGCTGATATGAAATGAAGTCCAATTCCCATTTCCCCATGTTTATACAATCAACAATGAAAGTTTCATTTACCACTTTTTTTTTTTTAGTAAATCTTTCATTAGGTGGCATACATGTGCATTTTCTTTAGGACACTCACTTTTGCCTCCCTCTTTAAAGCAATCCCTGCGAGGAAATTCTTTGGGCAGAAATGTATGGCTTCTTGGTGAATGTCAGAGGACAGTATGAGGAACATTGGAGTAGGTCTGACCTGTGGTTAGGCTGTTGATGGACTGTCTGGGATGAAACTGGCCATCCATTTAGTTCTGCATCCAGGTACTAGTTTTGTGGGCAACTTACTGCCCTTGCAATTTTGAAGGTTTGTTTGATTTCCACTGACCTCTTTTTGCAATAATCTCTGAAGTTAAAAGGTGGCCCCACTTCACATATGTAGTATCCAGGGATAGAAGATGAAAGAAAAGGGAAAGGGAAAGGGAAAGGGAAAGGGAAAGGGAAAGGGAAAGGGAAAGTTCCAGGAAGGGAAGGGGAGTTCCAGGAAGGGAAGGGGAGTTCCAGGAAGGCAAGGCAATGCAAGGGTTTTAACATTTGAAGTGTCAGCATAAATTGGCCTTCCAGAAAATAAAAGGACTTACGCAGAGAAGCCTCACTAGGGCAGAGAAAGCACAAAGCCTCCAAGATAGGCAGTCACAGTGATAACTGGCTTTCTAAGAAGCTGCATTTAAATGTTTGTTTTTTGCAAAGTCATTCAAGTATTTCTTCCACATGGAGAGTGGAGTGTTTTCCTGCAGGTAGGATGGGTGGCTGCAGTTTTTCATAAAATAAAGATTCTTCAGTTGCTTTATTCAGTGGGACTGTTGAAAAGCTATATTCTTTAAGTGGAGCCTATATATATAATAAGTAGAACCTATTTCATATATAATTTTAATAATAATAATATGAAGTAATTTATTACAGCACATAATATTGATAGTAGGTAAGAACTAGCTGTTACTTGATGGAAATATTTAGGCATATATTTTCAAGATTGTTACTATTCCTCTTGGAAGTCCATCAATTGCCTAATTTTCTAAAAATAAAAATAGGAAAAAACCCAAAGACTAGATATGAAAGCTGTTGGGTTTTTTTAATAACATAGAACTTAACTGTAGGTCTTAGAAGTTACTGAGTTACCTCACGTGTAGCTGAATATATTCAAAAGGTGGATGTGTAGGTTCAATATTTTTCAACAACAGTAAGAAGTCAGTCTGTGTTTGCTGTATTATATCATCCAGTTTTTTCTTACCTCTAATTTCATTCTCTCTCCAAAAAGCTGAGAACCATTCCTATTTTTCCAACAATGCCTGGATGCTGGGGTTTCTGGATGTCTGACAGTTACAACAGAGCTGAAATGCAGAGGCACACAGCGATGTGGAGGGAATGCAGTCCTCCAGGAGTGCGTTTCCTACACTTTCACAGAGACATGATGGAATTAAATTGGTGCTGCATATTCATAGGAAGACACAGACTCTACTATCCCTACAGGAATATTTGAGTACTTTGATTTAGAAGTGACCTTTGAGAGTTTAATAGGAAAGTTTCCAAAATGTTCTTTCACTATAAGTGTAAGGATGTACAAACTTTGAACAAGAGTAAGATTTTTGTACTTTTTGTGCATTCAAAAGTACTGGAAAACATTTGTTTTGTTGTATTGTATATTATTACATATTATTTTGCTTAAAGGAAAGCATTAACCTAGAACTTGCTGACACCATCTTATGATTTTGTCTTGGCTTACAAGACAGGTGTCTTCTAGGGAAGGTAGGAGCCTCTCTTGGAATGGAGAATGCAAACCTCCTCCCTCAGAATTATTTTAATTTTGAAATTAAGGGGTTCTCAGGCAAAGATATGGGAATAGTAATAACAGATATTTGCTAGTATGTATAACAAGGCAAACAAAACAACAACAACTACAGCATTAACACCCAACAGAACCAGGGCCCAGCGACGGTGCCCTTCCCCTCTGGTGCAGTTCCAGTCACAGCCGGCAGGGGCGCTGGTGGCTCCCGGTGGGCAGGGCAGGTGCAGTGATTCCCCCGCGCCTGCAGGGGGCGCGCTGGTGTGAGCTCAGGGAGCACGCTGTAATGGCGGCTTGGCCCAGGCAGGAAGGGATAGAGGAGAGGATTTGCTTCCCAAAAACCTGGGGCAGTCCATCCTGGTGCTCCAACAGGATTCTTGCAAGCAGCAAGCTGGAACAACAGGAATGAGCAGAAATCCCAGGGTGGTGGACAAGATGTATCAGAAACTCCATGGCAATAGCTGGAATCCTGGCAGAGCAGGGGGATGTGGGGCCCAGCAGCAGAAGAAAGGTTCCCTGCTGGGTTATGGTGGTGGCAGCAAATTCCTTTTTCCCCTAGCCACAAGTCTGACCATTCTCCTCCAAAGCCCAGCAGAGAGAGACCCCAACTCCCTAGCACTCAACTTTTTACCTCCCTCTATTCTCGCAGTATGTCTGTGTCATGCCCCCCTGCCCCAGAGAAACTCACAAAAAAAAAGAGGAGTTCCCCCTCCCTGCCATCTCATGCACACAGCCATTAGAGCTTCTTAGTAACTCAGTGGGAAAAACTTCCACAAGCAACAAGGAAAGAAAAGCAAAACCCAACCCCCAACAGATTTAGACAGCTTCCCTAGCTAGCCTTTAGCTGGATCGCAAAGTTCAAGTAGGAGCATAAAGATTACCTAACAAAAGATTACCCTTGCTAGGACAAACCATGTGGCTACGTAAGCAGCCTGATAAGGGGAACTGTGGGAAGGGGGTGGCGGGGGGGGGAATGCTGAGTTAAATCCACTTTCCTGTGTCTTGCCTTGAAAGCCTTCAAACATTAGCATCAATGAACTCCAGTGCAGGAACTTGGTACTGTTTGTGGCTGACAATGTTTCTGGAGAAGTCTGTCTCACAGAGCACTCTGCTGACATTGTCATTTAGATGTCAATAACATTATCAAAGTAGTCTTTACCGGAAATTTGATAATTTGCTTCTAACAACTCTAATTTCTCTATTCACAGATTTGCTAAAGTAGTTTGGAGGACTCTTTAAGAAGTATGATGCTATTAATTAGTTATTATTTCTTCCATGAAACAGTTGAAAAAATTCGAAGTTCAGTCCCTTGTTTTCAGTCAGATATGCTAGTGATCAAGACCTGACTGAAACAATAAATTTCAAGAGTTGCAAATGTTAGAGTCATTAAGTTTGCGTAATGAATCTCAGTGAATAGACTGTCTCCTGAGAAGAATCACTTCACATCTTATGAATATTGTGGGATCGTGGTGTTGTTCCTGGGCAGGTGTGGTCGAGAGCTGTCTCCTCTTGGTCTGAGTGACCAGCTCCCCCAGCCCACCTTGCTCTCAGGCCCAGAAGAAAAGATGTGCCCACGACCAGACGATGAAGGATGGCTCTGAACATGGCTATAGGTCCAACAGGGTTTATTGCAGGAAGGTTGGAGGGTCCAGGTGAGGCGAGAGCAAGGAGACGGGCAGGAACACAACCACTGCTGAAGGGAGGCAGTGGCAGAGCCCAGAACAAGGCTGGGGCCAGGGTTTATAACTGGGGGAAGGTAGGCGGGGTCAGGATACATGTGTCCAATGGTAAGGGGAGTCAGGGGAGGAGTTGAGGTGGGGTGACAAGGGGTACACCAGTAAGAGAGGAGGGCAAGGGTGGTTCTAAGATGAGACCCAACCGGGAAAGGGGGAGTGAAGAACCTTCTAGAATCAGGGAGTGGACCATGGTTGATTGACAGTCTGGCTGAAGTCTCCTCCCAGGGCATCTCCGTCCCCTCCTCCCTGTGGTCCCCCCCCACAGAACATTGCTATGATTTTCTCTGTGCAATCTCTAGTCTGCCAGTCTCTCCAAGATCTTGTTTGCTTGTTTCTGCTCTTTAAAGCAATAACATGATGTTCTAATATCACCGGTAGTATCAATGGGGACTGCTACTCCAGATATATGTGAGACATGTCCTGTTGACCAATCACATTTATCGGTGTCATGGAAGAGATACTGGAGCAGTCTTCCATGAAATTTGCAGATGTCACCAAATGAGGGTGACCACTGCACCGGGGGGTCATCTAGGAGATGAATACAAGTCCTGCAAAATAGTATATGATAGGAGGACAAGAGATAACAAGAAAGGTTTGGGCTGGATATAGGTTGAAATTTGTTTCCTGTGAAGATGTTGGGCAGTGGGGTAGATAAACAAGGGAGGCTGGCTGTATCCAGCCCCAGAAGGTATAAAAAAGGCATAGAAAAATCCTGGAACATTCCCCTCTAATATTCAAGGTGGCTCTATGTGGGAATTGGCAGCTGTGACTTGGAGTCAGCTGGATTTTACTCTGAAAGACTCAGTTAGTTACAAGCCCTGGGAATAATATTTTTTAACTTAGGATGAGCCTGAGAGATCCCCCATAAGCCTTTGGTGTTTTCCCTATATGGTTATAGTTCTTGAATGTTCCACCCCCAAGTGTATATATTGTTGCTTCCCCTTTGTTTCCGGTCTTTGGATCCTGCCCCTCTTATTGTGCTCTTCTTCTTGGCAAAAAGAACTTTAATAAAGGGTGAAAAATAACAAACCCACGTTTGTTATTTTTCACCCTTTATTAAAGTTCTTTTCCATTGAACCCGCTCTTTTTCATTTTCGCCACCCTCATCCTGAAGTTAGGTAACCAGAGAGGTTTGTCGCAGCCACACTCACCACGACAGCAACACTTTGAGTAAATTGGTCTCACTGTCTTCTCAATTTGCTTTGATATTGCATCTTCTATGATCAGACATCATTTGGTTTTGTTCCACTGCAAAGTATGCTAAGAGCTTTAGGATGTGGAGAATAGCAGGGCTGACTGATTTTGACAGTTATTGAGCCTGTTTTTACCCCTAGTCTTGTGTATGTACTTGGTACCTCTAATGTACATACAGCCCATTGCTGGATCCTGAGTGAGTCCTATTCTTTATTGACAAAACCAATTTTCAGCAGTTTTCCAATCTTTGAAGATTGAGCACAGAAGGATCACTGTTCCCAAAAAAGTGTATTCAAAATTGGTACTGAAATATACTGAAATATTCAAAATAAGTACTGAAATATTTACCCCATTGAGAAAAAAAGACTCCTTATAGTATCCTGTGGAAATTCTAAGACATGGCTTTTGAAAAATCATTGCTCTTCACGCAGCTAGCCATTTCCAGGCCTCAGCTGCTGCTCTGGGGAGTCCATGGTTTCTGTATGGTACTTTCCCACTCTCCTGCCATATCTGGACATTCCTCAAAAAGGCATCTGTCCACAATTACAGATCTTCCTCATGGCATGGGCCACATCACCAGGAAAGTGGGAAGGTTCAGGATGACAAACTGAGACTGAGAATAGTATTTCACTGTCAAATCCATGGGATCAAGGGAAAAACAAATCCTATCTGTTTTGGCAAATGGTGAAGGAAAGAGGAAAAAGCGCAGGCTATTAGGTTAATGTAGGCAGACAGGACTGACCTCTGCTATCTAGATTAGTTTATTTTGCTGCAGTATTTTGCACATTGAAATTACTTTTGTCAGGGAACCTCCAAGCACTTTGGAGACCATGTAATTAAGAGCTGTGACACTTTGTGAGATATAATTGCAGTCGTCCCACTGTGGGGTGACTCTCACAGAGTTACTGAGTTTCTTAGGTAAGTACCTAAAAAGTTACTGAGCTATATTGACTCAGAAACCACCAGATGTAAGGGTAACAGTAGCATGGACAGCATAGGGACATAGTGGCGGCGCTGCTGGTACTCCATCCAAGTGCCATGAATGCATGGGTCAAAGCTGAGAAGGATATTCACTGTTGGCAAGGCAGTCTGGAGGATGTTGATCTCTATCCAAGAGTGGAAAGTGAGGAACTTCAGACACCAGTTTTCAAACAACTGACAGATTTTTGCAGTGCTGTGTTACTCTTAAAATATTGCACTGAAAAATTGGAACGATTAATACATGAGCTACAACTGCTTCAGGAAACTCATGCATGTGATCACTGTTACCCGGCATTAATCAAGAGAAGTGAATTCAGCTTCCACAATACAAGCAGTTTCTGACCTCAGCTTTCAGGAATTCATAATTCACTCTCACTGTTATTTCTTTCCTCTTCCATGCTCTTTCACAAAAGGTGAACCTGCAAAGAAAGAAACCAGAGTCATTAACTGTTGGAAACTTTAATGTCCTACAAAACCTGCGTTAGAAGTGATAATGAAATTTCCGCTACTGAAAGGAGACTTTGCTAACTAATGTGTGTAGTAAGAAGAGGGCCTATATAACCCACAAAAATAAAAGCTGTGTTCATTTTTAATATACCTCATTCATAATTTCTCATGCTTAAATTGGCAAAACACCAAATTAAAATTTAAGATGTTCCTTTTAATTTTCATTAATTAGAGTAAATATGTGGTTAACCATTTCCACTAGACTCTATTACATACAGTATATTTGACAAAATTTCTTTTAGAACCAAACTGAGTAACATTTCTAATGCTCTTTGGACATTAAATTAATTAATCCTAAAAATCCAGGTTCTGATCTGCAAAAGAAGCTTGCCACTGAATTACTTGGGTTTCCATGATTGAAACTGTTGTTACTTGTTGAGGTTTTTGTTGTCCCTGCTGGGGGTTGGGTTTTCTTTCCTTTTCTTTCCTTTTCTTTCCTTGTTACTTGTGAAATTTTTTTCCTTGCCGTTGAATTGCTAAGAAGCACTGATGGCTGGGTGCTTGAGAGAGTGGGGAAGGGGAGCTACTCTGGTTTTTGGGAGTTTCTCTCAGAGGGACAGTAATACTACGAGAATAGAAAGAGGTAAAAGGATGGGGGCTGGGGCAGTTGTGGATCTCTCACTCTCTCTGGGCTTTGGAGGAGGACAGTCAGATCCATAGCCTGGAGAAAGGAATTCACTGCCACCACCATAACCCAGCTGGGAGCTGCCTTTCTTCTGCTGCTGTGCCCCACAACGCCTGCCCTGTCGGGGCATCCCACAGTTCCAACTACTGCCACGGAATTTCTGATACATCTTGTCCACCGCTCTGGGATTTCTGCTCATTGATGCTTCCGAGAGTCCTGCTGGGGCACTGGGACCAACTGCTCCAGGGGGTTTGGGAAGCAAAGCCTCTCTTCCATCCTTTCCCATCTCAGACAAAGCCGCTATTACCGTGTGCTCCCCAAGCCCGCACTGGAGCGCCCCCTGCAGCCATGTGGGGATCACTGCACCGGCCCGGCCCACTGGGAGCCACCAGCGCCCCTGCCGGCTGTGACCGGAACTGCACCAAGGGGGAAAGTGCCAGTGGCCAAGGACGCTGTTACTGGGTTTCTGGTTCTGTTTGTTGTTAGTGACATAGTCATTGTTGTTTTGTTTGCCTTCTTATACACACTAGAAAAGAACTGTTATTCCTATTCTCATATCGTTTTGCCTTAGAGCCCCTTAATTTCAAAATTATAATAATTCGGAGGGAGGGGGCTCAAATTCTCCATTCCAAGGGAGGCTCCTGCCTTCCTTAACAGACACCTATATTTCAAACCTAGACAGTCCCTTGAGTGATAAGTAATGATGAGCAGGAACAGCTTAAAGAGGAACGCTGATAAGATTAGTGTCCTTGGCTCTCTCTTCCATGCTCACTCAACAATTGATCAGGCTGGGAATCATGAAGCTTCCATATTCATGAAGCAGCCCCTGTTTAAAAGGCAGCAACACAAGTTCTTGCAGGTACAAACTCTTAAATGCTTTTTTAACTCTTACAGTCCTTTAATTGAAAACTCTTTTCAGGTCCTATACAGAGCAGCCAGCACTGCTCCCATTCAATCAGAGATTAATAGATTAATTCAGAGGAAACCATAGTTAGTCCAGACGGACTCACTATACAAATATATAAGTATTTCCACAGAGGTTTTCAATTTAACACTGAGAAGTTGTGTCATAACTTACCTACTGTCAAAACACAGCAAATTCTCTGTTTTGGCCCAACATTTCTTCTTCTGTGACAAAAACATTTAACTGAAAATATTTGCCTCATTTTGCTGAAGAAAATACCCTGAAAGATATTGTTGCTGCTTTCATTCTCATTTTAAAAATTAGGAAGTGTCTTCTAAACCAGTAGCAATTTGAGAAGGCAATTTTGACATGAATTCCAAAATGTCTAATGAAATCAAATTTTGCTATTTGTTATGGGAACACAAAAGTAAATCACAATAATTATAATAAGAGTGAAAAGTAAAAAAAGATAAAAGAGGGGAAAAATTAAAGAAAAGACATCTTCACTTAGAGAAGTACAACTTTCCAAAAAACATCATTAAAAGCAAGGAGTGACAGGTACGGGGGGGAAATGGAAACTAGGGAAGAGGGAGATAGAAAACATAGACAAAATGGCAGAGGTATTGCATAGAGTCTGGTTCTGATGAATGGACACTGTGGAAATGAGGTAGCTAAAACATGCAGAAAAGAGGGCACTTATTAATCAAGTTGATAAAGTAACTTGTAAAAGAAAAGAAACTGGCAACTGAGGAAAAAAGCTAATGGATAAACTCAAATAGTTTTGTGAAATCGAAGAAAATGAGGCACACACACAATACTAAGAGAAGAGAGAAAGCCAAACCACAGACCTTTGCAAAGGATTCAAACCCTGGAAGATTCAACTCATCAAAAATTGTGAGGAGTCTTTTTATTTTTGTTTTGTTAATTCTGAGAGAAGATATAAACCATGTTTTATATAAGGAAAAAAGAGGGAAATATATTACAGCATCCAAATTCTCCAGGGGGAGAAAGGCTATAAAAATGCCTGAATGGTTTTTTTCCCAGTATATCCAGGGATACTGGAAGTGCTTGGTAAAACTAAAAATACAATGCTTCTCTAGCAGGTTGATCAGCTGAAAAGGTGGGGTCATAATGAGTCTGATTCAAATATGCTTGTGAAGCCTGAACAGCTGTGACAGACTCAGAACCACTGAAATCAGTGAAGATATTCTCAATAAAGAATTTGAATCAGGAAATTGTAATCTGATTCCAAAAAGAGCTGTAATGTTCCACCCCCAAGTGTATATATTGTTGCTTCCCCTTTGTTTCCGGTCTTTGGATCGGTTGTGTGGTGGTTTGAGAGTGGGGCAGTCAAACCCCTCTGTGATGTAGTCAATCTGCCCCAGACACGCCAGGCCAAGCACTACGTGCTGACCATGGTGGAAGCCACCACAGGATGGTTGGAAACCTACCCTGTGTCTCATGCTGCGGCCCTGAGCCTTGAAAAGCAAGTCCTGTGGAGACATGGTACCCCTGAGAGGATCAAGTGGGACAACGGGACTCATTTCAAGAACAGCCTTATCAACACCAGGGATAGGGAACATGGCAATGCTAGTAGCCATGTGGTTACCATTCAGTGGTAGAATTCTTGCCTGCCATGCAGGAGGTCTGGGTTTGATTCCTGGCCAATGCACCAAAAATGTCATGGTTTGACACTGGCACAATGCCAGTGCCCCCATGAGAATACTCTCTCCCTGGTTTCTGATGTGAAATGTGACCAGGAACAAGCAAAGCAGGCTCCCACTCGGGAAATAAAAAAAAATAAATTATTAACTAAACTACAAGGGAAAGGGAAAAAAAAACACACAAGTAAAATGAAAACTTCACAAATACATCTCCTCCTCCTCCCCACCAAATTCCCAATACAATACATCCCCCAAATCATCGACTCTCAGTCTGGTGCCACCCTTCAGAATACTCAATTCTCAGTTCATCAAGAGAAGGAGTCCTTGTGCCAATGGTGACCTCTTCCTTTCATGTCCAGCTCTCTCACCACTGAACACGGACCAGAGCTGCTTCTGGGGTCATCTTTTAAGGTTGCTTCATCCCACTCACAGTCTCAACTTCGGGACATCTGTCCCCCCCATATTTTTCACCTTCGGGGGCCGAGGGGTGCCCACACCGAGCCCTCTTGGTCCTGAGGCATTGCCTCCCCCTAGAATGCAGTCCCTGTATCACAAGGAAACATGGCTCTGTCCGTGGCTACACAAAAAGAGTCCAGTATAAGCTACTCCATCATCTCTTCCACCTGAGTTCTTCTCTATTCTTTTCAGATATGTCCCTTGCTCAGAGCTCCAACTCTTCAACTCTTACTCAGGTCCCTCTTCATCTTCTGCTCCATCTCCCTCCAGGAGAGGTCAATGCTCTGCAGAGTTTTAATTGTCCACAATAGGGTTAAAAGCTCTTACAAGCGTCCGGACACATCGACACATCGCTGCACGACATTCCCCCCCCCCCCCCCCCCCCCCCCCCCCCGCCAACTCCGCCCGCGGGCTGTGCGGCCAGCACTCTCTCTCTCTCTTTCTCTCTCTCTCTGAGGGGAGGGGGGCGGGGGCAGAGGGGGTGCTGCCCGGTACATGGCTATACAAACTCCTGGTGCTTCTCTCTCTCCTCCACCCAGGGGACGAGGGCCAGGCATAGCTCCTGGCTCCCCCTCTCTCCAGCTGGGATGGGGGGGGGGGGGGGGGGGGGGGGGGGGGGCAGGGGGAGAGACCAAAGTCTTTCCCGCTGGAAATCCAAAGAGAGCCTCCCAGGGCGAGAGCCCTGCTTTTAACCCTGTGTTCTCAGAGGCAGATCCAATGTCCAAATGGCCACACTAGGTGCCAATATTAAAATCTGAGCACCCATTGGCCTGACCACAGCATCCCAGAAAACATATTTCCTGTCAAACCACCACAGGTTGATAATAGACATCTTGCTTTTTAACAGTCTTAAGTTAACTTTGCAAATGTCTACATTTTATAGACCCTCACGAAAAAAGGTAAAGCAAGAAGAATGGGTATACCCTCTTGGGGATACACATGGTTGCTAGTTGCTTGTCAGGATTTAAGTGGGCAGTGTTTGCTGATGTTCTAGCTCTAACAAAATATTGGAGAAATTATTTATTTCTATGATTAAAATTAAAGAAACAAATGAACAGACTCAAAACAAACAAAACCAAACCAGAAAAAGCTAAAACAAAACAAAAGCTGTCCACCACAGTCTGTACCAGTGCTCAAGTACAAACACTGTATTTGATCCAAGCTCTGAGCACACACACGGGATGACAATTTCATCTGGCTGTGCAAAATTGAGGCCAAGTGACAGATAGAGTCAAGATCTTCTCCCACATCCAATCCTGTGAGATTTTATTTGGCAATGTTTTCCCTTGCCTGCACTTTCCTTCAAGTCCTCTAAGTACAAGAGGAAGTAGCAGCGATTGCACAAATAAATCTCACATAGTTTAAGCAAAATGCTGGCGGGGCATGGGAGCTGCTTGTTGCTGCTTGTCACAGCTTGGAGTTCTGCTCATGTTTTCAAGGCACTCTCATCCATTTCTGCTCTCATCATTCACTTTGTAAGCACTGACTGATCTGTGACTGGACATAAAACCTTTGAAACTGGCATGAAGCTTTTGCTCATGCCTTAAGTACCCAAATTTGTGAAACCACTCAATCTATTTTGTGTCCTACTCTCTTCTCCTATATGACATGGATGAACTTTACCTTCACATCACAATATACAACACTGCCACAGTGCACCGAGGTATTTTCTACACACTGCTCTAATCCAGCTCCTCTTTTCCAGTTACCTATCAAACCATGTCATTTTTATATTACCAGATCTTAAACAAAGTGATGCTAAAGTATGTGGAAACACAGGTTAGGGATGCATTTCCTTTAGGCAGAGTCTCCAAAAACAATAAAATCCAACCCAACTATTTTCAAATTCATTTTGAAAGCAAATTGCCACAAATAAATAGCAGCATTAAATACTTCTTTTATATACTTTAAAGAGATAGAAGGCCTAAGGAGATTGACCATGACAGAACCCCAACAGCTGAGAGCATTCCTGGAAATGTGACACTTAACCTTTGTGTACTCTTCCTTGTATAGCGTAGGTGTTGGTCTTCTAATAAGGACAAGATCAACTGGAAGTAAGCCCTGAACAGGAACAATGTCACACCTTACACTGTTCTTGTAGCTATTGTACATTTGTTACTTCCTGTTAAAGCAAATAGGAAAGCAGAATTTTACAAAACTAGAAAAACAAAAAATTAAAGCACTGCTGGATTTCCCAAAGATTCAGACACAAATATCCACATGAAAATTTTGGCTACTTTACTTATTTGTCATTCCTGTTCCGAAGATTTAAGTTAAATATGACACTATAATTGTATGGGTATTTGTGCAAAAAGTGGCTCTGAAAATTGGCTTCATGTGTTAGAAAAAAAATAATTACGGCATTATCTCACCACATACAGCTTATATCTTCAAGCACAGTAGAAAAATATTAGATACTAATAACCCTTTCCATTTATGAGATTATATGAGACTAAGCTACAACAAGGTTTAAAATTTAAGTAATCTCTGATCCAACCAAGACAAAATACCATTAAAATAAAATTTTGTATGACATCTGTAATTCCCCTTTAAGGTCTTTTGGTAGCTTTTATCTTTTACATAAGGCCATGTTAAATCTCATGAATAATTTTAAAGATATGCTCATCTCTCAGATTAACTCTCCACCCCTTGGAGGGGACAGAGCAACCTTCCTTTTCTAAATATTTTCCTTTTTTGCTTCCTTTTTGCCTCCCAAAAACACCTTTCTGCTGCTCCTTCCTACCTCTCCTCTACTACTTGTGCACTGACCTCACATACATTCTTGTTTCTTTATGTCAGAACTACATAAATTTCAAGAAAGATACTATCTGCTTTGACAAACAGTAGAGTGTTTTTGCTGGTGACATTTAGGCTTGCAAACAATGTTTGGACAAGGGTGAGTGGTTTTGTGCTGTGTGATGCCTCAGAGCCAGCCCTTGTAGATTCCCAGCTATTCCACCAAGCCATGGCCCAGACCCAGAGCAAACACACTGCTATCATACATAGGATGATAGACCCATGGTTACTTTCCCTATGACCTTGATTACAAAGACCTTGATTATTTTCCCTATGAAACCAATTGCACTTTCTGGAACAACTGCTCTGGGATTTCAATGAGCTAGCCCCACACAGCTGGGAAGCCACACCCTGCATGCATGCTTCCCTCCTCAGTGGTGTTCCATCCCAGCAGAGTTTCTCATGACTCCAGTTACCACATCTTGAACCTCATAATTATTAAGTAGAGTTCATCAAGCAGACTTGTTCTCCCTTCAAGCAAACTGCTGTTAAGTGAAACAAAAAAAAATGGAGGGAGTGAGATAAGTGACAACCATTCTTTCCCCATTTTTGTTCACCTGGCATCAGAAGAGCTGACCACCACTCACATTGTGTCCAGGATATGGGATGTGCACACAGGCTGAGACATGGTACTGAGCATTCCCCAGACAATTTCGAAGTCGACAGGCCTTTTCTGGCCATTCTTCTGGACTAAATGCACATGGTAGGGTGGAAGAACACATCCTAAAAGGCACAAAAGATGGTGAATCCATGTTTTAATTTTATATAACATTGATTTATTTTTATAATTTTTTTTTCTTCTAGCACAACTGCACTGAGATGTAGCAATGCTAAGCACCAGAATGCTGTTTAGTGACCTGTTTCCTGAAGGAAAAGTGCACATGAGAATTCAGGTTATTTCATCTACCACCAGTGCTTCCTGTACTCTTAAATAACAGCTGCAGCTGATGACAAAGTGTAACACTTCTGTGGGTCCCCCCTTCAGGAGCATCAAGGTGGCCTGTGACTTGTGATAGAATTCTTAACTGTATAATTAGGGCAACCTAACCCTGTTTTAAGATTGCAGCATATTAAATAAAAATGCTTGGGTGGACTTTGCTGGTGTTGGAGCAGTCAGCTGCAGGGTGAGGTGACATCAAACATGTAAAACAAAATTCTTCCTCAGTAAACCGCTGGACTGGGGCTATAGCTGGACTTGTGTTTAGAGTGGCTTTTTTATCATCATAAACTTTGGGCTTATTTTGGTGGGGGAAAATAAATGACATCCAGATTCAGCCCTCATCAGAGACTTGATGTAGCCTGGACACATATGCTCAAACAACAAGCGATAGGCAAAGATGCCTTCAATATCTCAATATCATTAATTACTTTGAACTTCTCACATTCTACTTTGCAAATAGTACTAGCTTAAATACTCACATAATTCAGAGTGAATAATTTCAGACACGTTTTTACAAAATGTTTCAAGATATTAACATTTGCAAGACAAAAATATTTGCTCAGAGCACAACAAAGTAGAAGATAGGCTAAAAAGACTATACAAGGAATAAAGATCTCTTTATTTATTAATCACATACTTTCTAGGGAGTTTTGATCTTTAAGTTTGTTCTAATATTATCAGAATTGATTTCTACTCTCTCTGATCCCAGAGGAAATGTTTTCAGTGAAGCTCTCAGAGGATTAAGTGTAATGAAAAATCAGCTTCAGGAGTTCTTACTATGGTGCTCTTAAGTATAGAGCTTCTAAAAAATTAACAGATAAGAGAATTCCAACACACTATATTGAAAAGCATTAATTTTCTATCTTTTGACATAAAATAATTTTACCATTGAAAGTCTACATAGAAATTGTTTAATTTTTATTCTATCATGGTGTATTCTAATTCTCTTATCTGGCTTTATTAGCTTTTAAATAAACACAAAATTTAGGGAAAAAATCTTAAAATATTCTCAAAAAATAAAATTCAGCATAAGAGTTAGTTTCTCTGGGATTTTTTTCAGCTTGATTTTGGTGGGTTTTGTTTGGGGAATTTTTTTGTCATTCTGAGAACCAAATCACTTAGGCTCTACTAGAAAATATTTCTTTGTAAACAGTTCTGCTTGAATATTTGCCTTCAGTTTATGCTCTAGAAAGGCCTTTTAACTGCACTATTTTCTGACTCTCTTGGGAAAAGCCCCGGTCTCTTTTTGGATGCCAGCATCCTAAATTGTGTACTGTATCACACAGTACAATGCAAGCAAACTTCTTCCTATTATTTTTGAGCACAAGCCATCTCTGGCCCATTTCTGCATGACAGCCCACTAAAAGTCCTCTATAGTCACCACTGAAACCACTATGAGGAATGTGGGTTTGTTACAGGCACAACTGTTATTTCACATATGCAGTTTAACACCACCTGAAGAAGAGTGAATGGAAAATAGATTAAAATAACACCAATACACACATTCACCTTCACAGAAATCCCTGTACTGTTGTTATGAATCAGTTTATAGTAACACTGTTGCTCAAATAATTCCTAAGGGGAAAAAAAAAAAAAGAAAAAAAAAAAAAAAGGAAGTTAAAAGAGGTAAAAGAAAGGGAAAAGTCAATTTTCACCCTGCTTATAACAAATTGCCTGCCAGCTCACAATTAATTTCCTGCAAACCTGAGTCCTGAGTGGTGGTGCCCTCCCCACTTCATGGCCGCAAGGGCTGAGTGATTTGTTGCCATAATGGCTTTCTTGTACCACTTATAAATGAGGTAAAGTGCTTGATAATGACACTGTTTTAGTGCTGACCACCTGCACTTGTCTGCAACCACTTGAAACTCTACTCACAGCTTTGGCAATGAGATTTCACCCTAGTGATGTTTCATAAATGCACAGCTTCACATGCAGCAAAAGGAAATTGATATTAATATAGGTACTCTTAATAATTAAACTGGAAAGGTAATTTGAAGAAGAAAAACTTACCATCCAAATGATACTCTCTGTGTCTTTCCATCTTTGCAATATATCCGACAATAATTTTACATTCAGCAAAAAGAGGAGATCTCATAATAAATAAAGGGTTTGCACTTCTGCAAAGGCTTAGTATTTTCAAAGTTACTTGAAAGCAAAAATCTACATGGCTTTGTAGCATCCAAGTGGGGCAAGAACTAGCAAGACAGGAATGTCCTATAAAAAATTCCTAAAAGGTATCTAATTGGTGTTTTGGATAATATTACTTTCCTCCTCTGCAGAGGCATGGAAAACAGGCAATGGAACAGGTCCTATATAGAGGATTATCAATTGAATATATTACCGCCATGAATATTTTAACCTTGTTTTGAGCTATTGATTATTTCATGCTGTTTTCCCTCAATAACTTTTCAGTAAGAGAACTGTACTGCCATTTGTAATTATGTAATTATACTCTTAATGAAAAAAATTCTCCTATTCCCCTCCCACCTACCCTGAAAGAGAAGCAGTTTTTGCGGTGCAAACAGAACAGATGACAGAGGCCCTGCTTCAGTCATCTACATGCCCCCAGTCTGAATAAAACTATTGTGTTACAGCGTTTTTTGCATGATCCAGAAGCACTGGCATTGTCTATGTGATCATCCTGCTCTAGAGCCTGTGCTATAAAGATCATACTGCATTTTCCAAGTTCACTTATCCTACTCATTAGCCTAAATATTTGACCTTTTGAAAAGACAGCTTTAACAAGTTGTGGGGTTTTGTGTCCATTTTCTACTGCTTTGCATAAAGAAAAGACATCAAGGACAGTTATTTGAATATGGAGAACATAGTGGGGTGAACAATGAGGTTTTAAGGTTAGCACTCATGTATATGTATGTGTATGTATATATATATATGTATGTTGGCATGTATTGTACTATCACTTTTTATTATCTTATTTTAAAATTGATTTCTTTCTCTAAATACCTTTTCTTTGGTATCAATGAAGAGAGAAAAGAGGTTGGCTTTCTCCTTCCACCTTTTTGTCAAGTTTTAACCCGTTCTTGCATTAAAAACTAATCAAATTTATGCAGAAATGATTGTAGTAAATATCATTAAGAGTATAAACGTTCAAAAGGGTAGAACCCTGGAAGCTACAGCACAGGATGGAGAACCAAGAGTGCTTGAT
This sequence comes from Agelaius tricolor, assembly GCF_023055355.1. Taxonomy (NCBI): domain Eukaryota; kingdom Metazoa; phylum Chordata; class Aves; order Passeriformes; family Icteridae; genus Agelaius; species Agelaius tricolor. The sequence continues at coordinate 5,598,863 of NW_027269287.1, read as the reverse complement.
CAATCTACTGCTGATTAACTGAAGTCCTGAGTAAAGAGTGGTTATGTCATTTCACCCATATCTCTGTTATTTCACAAGTCTGTTGTAAAAATTGAGTTTTGTAGTCTCAAGAGAAAGAGAGAGTCATGAGTTTGCCTAGCAATTTTATGGTTTTTGTAACTTTCAAGAAGACTGAATAAACCAAATCCTTAACAAATACTTTTCCTTCATTATTTTTCCATTGTTTAATTAGTGCAGGGAGTGCTGACATGCATACACCAGTGGCTTTCTAAATCAAAATTTTGAAATACTGCTTTTGAAAGGGGAGAAAGGCAACAAACAATACATTGGTTAATACAAAAACACAAACCAATTTTTTTAGACCAATTTTTGCCTTCATGAAATGTAGCTTTTGTTCCTGTAGACATAAATAAATCTGCACTTCATACATGTTGCTAGTCATCCTGCTAGCCATAGAAAATGGACATTGAGAACAAGTGCTGTCTATATGAAGATTTTTTATTTATTGACAAAATAATGCTTCCTTCTGCCCTACAACAAGCCTGAAAGCTTTTTCTAGAAAGTGGAAGATGTTTTTCTCCTCCTAGCTTTGAAGATTTTTTGAAAGCCACTTTTGAATCACGTTTTCAGTGGCTGAGCAAAAGTCTTCTTTTCTTTTGTTTTGTCCATCTCTTTTTGTTCTTTTTATTTTCCTCAGAGTTCAAAGCAAGACCTGAGCTTACCCATGGACCACAGAGTATTCCATCAGGTCTTCTGCCACAGGACTACAGTGATCCAAGATTCCAAGCCTATCTTCCCTGATCAGCCTTGTGGATTTTTGCAGGAAGACTGCAAATAATATTTATGGGTTTTGATCAAGCATAATTGCATAAACACAGACATATACACTCAGCCTCACAGGCCTGGCTCCTTCATCAGTAATGTGTACACGCATCATATTCACGGAGAGAATAGACTCCTAAGCATATAAGTTCATTGACTGCTTCCTCCTTGCTGAAATAGTACATTTTTAGAACCTTGGTTTTTAACATGCACTATAAATCTGACAACAAGTGTTACTGAGGTTCCAACTCTAAATAAATAGCTTAAAATAAAAGTTGTATAAGTACCCGTCTGTGCCAACAGTACAGTTTGAAGGAAGCATGGTAAACACAAAGTAAATTAAATGGGATTCACTTTCATGAGGTGGATGGCTACTTGAACCAGTTATTATAGAGAAGATTTTGTTGTGTGGTGTGACAGCATGTACCCATGTGGCTAAGCAAGAGCTGGTTGAAGAAACAAACCCCACCCATACCTAGGAGCAGTGCCTTGACAAAACCAGAGTTCCTGTGAGGCATAAATTTAATTTGCTGAAAATTAAGTACAGGCACTGTCGAGCACATTAGACAGCAACAGACATATTTCAAGACAAGAGAGTGGAATTTGGTGGAAGGTCCAAGTTCTAGACATGCTGTGAATAAACCAGACTATTTTTTTTTTTTAATAAAGGAGTATTGTTTTGAATGTGCTGGGTAACTAAGTAAAGCCAGCAGAATTTTTTTGCCAAATATAGTCTCTTGCTTACTGCTAAAAATCCTAGATTTAAATTAGGATTTTTAGGAGTTGAAGTCATTGAAAAAAAGTTTACATTCTTGCAGCCTTCTGTAGCACAGCCAACCAAATGTTTGGCTTAATATTCATGTCTTTCATGAACCTTTCTTAAACATCTAAGACAGAAAATACCATTTCTGTTGTTTAGTAATTTGATGCTTAAAACTTTGGGTTCCTTCTCTTCTTTTCCTCCTCCTTTTTTTTTTTTGTTTTTTTTTAACTTGCTCAGAAAAGACCCAGTAGGGTCACTGCTGTGGTATTAGGTTATGTGAAGCATGTCATAACTTGAAGAAATCATGCTTTCAGTTCCTGATACCAGCTCCAATTGTAGGTCACAATTACTAGCAGTATGTCTTTTCTTGTTTGGAGGTTTTTTGTCATATGCCAAGCCAGTGTAAAGGTGGAAAAGGAGGTTTTGTTTTTCACAGTAGCTTGAAACAGTACTGACAAAGGCCTAGAAAACTAGCAGATCATAGGAGACCTGACTGTTAAAAACAGTCCAAACTGCTACATTTCTTTAGGGCAATGTTGTCCAAATGATACACAGTTTTAAATTATTAAAATGGATAGAACAACAGCTGAAAGTTTGAATTGTCTTCCATTCCTTGTATATATTTGATACTCATTGCTTTTAGCCATTCCAGCAGGCCAGCATGGGGTTTTTTGGATCCTGAATCTGGGTGTGAATGGACCAGCCCCTTCATGTCCTGGCAGCAGTGATGGACCAAGATGGAGGGATGCCAGCCATGCCTTGTGCCTTCTGGAGACATAAGGGAGTGTTTGGCTCCATGAGGTTTGCTCAGCCAAACCTGTAAGAGCTGGAGTACCACACTTCTTCCTTTTTCCCACTCAGGGGCTGAGGGTATCACCCAGGAAAACAAACTCTGAAGTTATCTTTTGGGTATCTTTCCATCTAAATAAACAAAAATCAATTTCTCTGTTAATTATTTCATCTACTTTTTCCACTCACTATTTCACATCTGTAATACCTGTTTTTCCGCAAGCATTTCCTCCAGAAACAAGGAGAGATGGAACATTCAGGGACAACCCTACAAGGATCACCAGTGCAAACACAAATGCAAAACCAAAACCATGCTGGCGTCCAACTGCTGAATTTAGCCCCCTCTAAACTGTCAGAAGCATGACTACCACATGGAGGAAGAGATTAGCTGAAAGCAGACAACTTTTCTCCTTTTGAGACATTTTGGATGCTGTGTTAAGTCAACATGGAAATAAACATGTTGGTACTTGCTAATATAATTGGGTAAAAAGTGTGCCTCAGCTGGTGTCTTGCTTTGCTTCTTTCATAACCATACTAGAATTGTTTGATGTTCAGGTGATGGGTATCTCTCAGTATGCAGTGGCAGGCTAGAAAGGGAATAGAGAAGGTGGGTGTACATGACTGGGTCTGTTGATGGGATCCAGTTTGGTAGGGAACACAGAGATTGTCTCAGAGGATTCACATTGCAGCAGGCAGACTTGTTTTCTAAAACAGGCAGGCACAATCAGAGCAGAATCTTTTTTCAGCTTTTTCTACTGTGGCCATGCCTCTTAAGGATGAGCCAAGCCCATCTGATCCCCTGTCACCTTCTCTTGTTTGCTGCTCTGTGATTGAGATGCCCAAGTATGATGAAGACTTACAGTGAACATTATCATGTTAATAACACAAGAACAATTGCAAATTTTTCACTGACATATTTGGTAGGAGATATGCAGATATCTCCTACCAAATATGTTAGTGAAAAAAATGTTTATCCAGATATGCATTGTAAGGAGGGAAATCTACTTTCATAGGCAAACCTACTACCCGAAAAGTGTAAAGTTGGGATATCATTTTATTTACAGGAATTTCCAAAAAGTATACAATTGACTTACCTTTGTTTCTTCTCCCATTTACTTCCATTTTCAAGATGCATGAAGTGCAAAAACATGTCTGAAAATACTGTTTAAAAGCCCACTTTATAAGCTATGTCTTCTAAAATACCTTCTACCCCAGGCTTGGTATGCATATTGTTAATTCTCCCTTACCTCATGTAGTTGATTGCCAAATTTGACATCTTGAATTTCTATGGCTTTGAAGATGTTCCTCTATATATGACAGTTTAGGTAGTTTTAATGAAAATTACTTCAAGATATAAAGATAAGCATTAGCATAAAACATTTCAAAAATTACATTTTTAAGAGACACCACAAAAGAGTTGCTACACATGCTGAACGGTTTAATTTTATTCTGCTGCAGTGAATACCTCTTTTGCTGGACCCTTTATTTCACCTGTAGAAGTAAGATCATTTACACACTCAATATCTTTCTCTCTTCAATGTTCAAATGATACAAGAGTTGCTAATTAAGATTTTGACTGAGAATCACAAGCAGGATAAAAAAATTTCCATTCAGTTATATGCAATACTAATCAAAGACAAAAAAAACCTCAATGTAGTGAATTATTTTAACTAAATTAATATGATAAATTTAACATAGTCAGTGTTGCCAGCACTTGTAGTTTTATGACCATTCACTGGATATTAGGAAGATTACATGAAAGCAAACCTCAGAGAATTAGATCCAGCATCTTTAAGACTCAGCTCCATATAAATATTTTTTCCTATTTAAAAAATTATGACTACTAACAAGTGAAAAAAAACAGAAGACCAATTACAAAAATAATGAATGCATGGAATGAAACACTGACATTTCTGGCTTTGACTAACACATCATAAGGTTTCTTCCACTATCTCTCTTTTTATTTTGGGCATTCCTTTTTCTTTATTCTGAAGCCAGCTTCACATTTGAAGATCTACTCTGGTATTTCTGAAAAACTAGGGATTGCAATGCTGCTAATTTAATAACTTTTCACTGGTTTCCAGCTTCCTCTTATAATTTTGTTCGAATTTTTCCCCTATTATCCTTCTCTCCCCCTCTGAATGCCCAAGAGAAAAGCACCAATGTTAAAAATGTTAAAAGCTCAAGTCTCCTCAAATTACAAGGTAAGACCTAATGCTGCCTGTGCCACCCACAGCCACTGTCATTCATGTCAAACTTTCACTTACAACAGCTGATCTCTGACAGGCAATGGAAAATTCAAAGAATTCAGAAAAAACCCCCAAACCAGAAAAAAAACCCCACCCCTAAAAACTAAAAAACCCAAATCCTCTGTTATAAAGTTCAAACAAATTGATAGTGACATGGATCACTCACACTGATTTAATAAATTGCCCAAGTTTTTCAGTATGGATGACTTTACAGCCACTGCTATCCCATAACAACTACTGATCCTGATGCTCTGCACTTAAGGAAAAGTAGGACTTCAGAAAGAAGCATAGTGGAAATTTCCAGAATATAGATTTTTTTTTTTTTTTTGATAAAGATAGGCTTTTTATACTTAATTGCTAGGCCTGGGAAGCTTAGTTGCCCTGCCCGCTGTTTCTGCCTGAGTACATTCAAATGGATTCATGCAGATGGGATTCCCCATGAATAGGAGTATTTCCTTTCCCTACCACCACTTGCTTCTTTCTTCTTGCTGTACAACTATTGAAATGGAAAAAAGAAATTTTCATCCAGCTTTATTGCTAACACTTCTGGTCTTCTTTGTTCTGGGTGAGGAATGGTTTTGTTCTTTTGAAGAAGCCAGGACAAAGAATCAGCAAAATCGACACATTTCATATCAGTTTAAAAATTAGCTCTATTAAATATTATGGTGCTTTTCAAGTGTTGTCTGAAGAAAATAATTTCTGTGGCATAAACAGGGCTTGTCTTAAAGGTTCTGCAGAGATAAAAGACCTTCATCCATCAGCAATTAAGTATGACAGGAAACAAACTCCTGAAGTCCTTGGCATATTTGCATGTGAAGGATTATTCCAAACTGTATTAAAATTAATCATGTATTTTCAAATATGCTTGAGGTATTTCATGAAGGCAGTAGTTAATAAAGCAGCAAGGTTCCAACCTATAGCAGCTCTGGATTATCTAAAAATAGACTGTCAGTTTCTATTTTTAGCAGCAGTGATATAAATCCAAAGAAACCTCAACAATTTCAGACTAGCCGTCTTGTATTTACATTTGAATTAAAGATGTCAAATCAGTCTCTCTTTTATTGCTGCACACCCCTAGATGAAAATCTCTAATTCAGTACTAATCTCTACTAATTAATTAATTCTTTGCATCAGCCATCTCAGTAAGAGTTAATATTTTCAGGTAAAAAGAGGCTGTGAGTGTTCTTTACTGCCAGTCTGTTATAATAGTGTCTTGTGGATTGAGACAGCTGAAACAGCAATTGCTCAGAATGCTCCTTAAGCCACAATGTTTGGGTTAGCTCACTTACCTCAGAATATTTTTTTCTGTGAATTAGAAACTGACTTATTCCTTATGTAGTTTTCAACTATTTCAAAGATTCCTTTGCAATGCCAAGGTGCGGTAAAATCCAATGTAATGTAAATCACTCTCTGATACTATTTTTTCCTTTTGCTTTTTGTACAGATCTGTAAGTGCAATGAAAAAAATATGATTTTCAATGGCACCAGGGAAATGGTGAAATTAGTGTCAGAGATGGAGTTTAAAAGTCATATCATCTTGCTAATAGCTAAATAAGATATTTCCTAAACTGGATTTTGGCTACACTACTTTGAATGTTTGAACATTTATTATTTTAGTAAGGAGAGCATTTGAACTGCTGAAACTGGGGATAATATAATATTATCCTCCTGGCACATTTAATAATATGTACTGTATTGCATTCTGTATTTCCAGTGCAACCCTTCTTCCTTGTCTAGCATATTGCTCCAAATTGATGTATTTTTCCGTGCAGCAAACCTAAGCACTAATGTGGTTAAGAGAAATCGGAGCAAATGACCACTTGCTCTGGAAAGCAGCACACTGTGAGATTGAAGTCTTTCTTGTTTAGATGGTAGCTTTACTGTCAGCAACAGGTCATAGCCACAGAAACAAGAGCTGCATGAAATATCATGTAGGGCCTGTAAACCCAGGAATGCTCTGTATGCTGCCAGCAGTGTCCTATAGGATCGCAAGCAGCCTGTCCCAACCTGGGAGGACTGCAAATATTTCTGAACAGACCTGCTGGGTTTGGCAGAAGTCAGCACATTGAGCTACAGGGGAGCCTGTTTTTTAAGTAGTTCTTTTTTAAGTCTGCTAAATATCATAGTAAGTCCAAGACAGAGATGTTTCTCACAACAATAATTTCACTAACAGTTTCCCACGTAAGAGTTAATTAAAAATTAATGAACTTTGTTTTGATGTCCTTTTTTGGAAAGCAAATAACTCACCCAAACTTCAAATATGTTGATGCTTAAATAACATAAGATACCTGTATGTGCTTTCTCTCCAAATGGAAGGACAAAAAATCTCCAGATTTTATCCAATGATATCATACAGTATGTGTATTAACACAGAAGGATGTTATATTGAGACTTTGAATCAAAACTCCCCTTTTCTGGACTTCCCATGTATCATTCTTTCCTGATTAGAAAGCAAAAGTATGGCAGTTAATTCAATACTCTTACAAAAAGAGTGATTTCCTTACAATATGTGGATTCCCAAGACAGATTCCTGCACAGCTAGTTTACCTGTAGATGCAGCCAACCATCTTAAATATTCCAACATCTGTTCCCCAAAACTCCTGTCAGAAACCTTGTCAATGGCTTCAAACCCAAGTCTTGGGTGATTTGGAAAGCATCCTTTCTAGTTCCATGGTCTGTGCTAGGCATGTCAGTAGATCCATTTTACTTTTTTGCTTTACATAGGTACTTCTACCTTCTCCACTCTTACACAAATCTGACTTGTTACAGTTAGCAACCAATTGGCATTTTCAAAGGCACCCATCTCCACCCACTCACAAAGTAGTCCAGGATAGCAGGGTACCTATTACACAAGCCAAAACAGTCAATCTGTTCAAGGATGTGAAATTCTGAGCTGGCTTGGACTAGTAGCAAGAAATTACTCAGAAGTACCTTAATGTACACATTTTAAATACATTTAATTTCTCACTTCTTAGAGTTGCACAGGTTACACTGGGATGTAACTAAATAAGAATATTGATGTCCATAATTATAAATTACTCTTTTTAAAGTTTTTATTTAAAGGCATAAATGTGGTAACCTTAAAACAACCAACAATAGAGTGCATGGCTTGATTTCAAATTTCTATATTTACCCAAGCAGAAGGAACAAGGAATCTTGCCATTCTTTTTGTGCCAGGTGAAGAATGTCCAATCTTATTTCTACAATAAAATCAAAAAGGTCCATAAAATTACTTTTCATGCAGGGGATTGCAGGAACAAACTAAATGGCAAGGGTCAGCTCTGAATGTGTTTCTTTGCCTCAGTAATATAATGAAAGAGAGCAGTACTCCTTATCTACTGGAATTACTTTTGCTGCCATGTGTGTTTGAAGAACTGGATCATTAGGTTTTAGTTCTTGGTTTTTCAAATTGTGCTTGATTCTTTGAGGAAAAAAAAAGGCTGTAACTAAGTAAACGAAGTACTTTCAAATTGTTGATGCAACCCTAGTTTTCTATCAGAAAAAATATCTTAATATCATAAATGAAAAGATATATCATTGCCACATAATAAATATAAGTTTTGCCATTGCTACAAAATCCATTTTACTTCTAGAGCACAACCTATTACAATTCAAGATACACTATCTCAATTTAACAGAGCTAAATTTTATTCTCATTAACAAAATGTATTAAGCTACCCATTAATAAAAAATACCTTACTGTGGACCAGAAAATCTTCCATGAAAATTAAAGGGTATTTGTGCTGGAGAGACATAAATTATGTATTTTCTACAGGATTCTTTCAAACCACAGCTTGGTGAAATGCATAGATATACTTCCATTCGCTTTAGTGACTTTTACGTCAAGAGCTAAGGCACTGCAAACATTACATCCTCCTAATAAGAATCACAGGGAAAGAAAAAAACAGGTTTATTATAAATGAAGATTTTCTGAAAGGGTTTTAACCTATATCAGAAATTAGTTAAGCATAATGTGTAATTCTTTATCTTACTCTAATCAATTGCTAACCTGATTCTCCATAGTTTTGTCAGTTGCCTGCAGATTTGAAACCTTAAGTGAGGACACAAGGTCTTGAATTGCCAACAAAGACAAATTTGTAGTATGCCACTTTTAACAAAGGAAAAAGTCATTATCAAACATTTCAGACAATGGAAATAAAAGATCATTTCTATTTCAATTAGTATTTCTGTTGTTTGTAAATGATACCTTTGATAACAGATAAGTTTCCCTACCAAACCTGGGTGCACTGGCATCCACTCCTCCATATCAAGCTCTACATAGAGACAACGATGATGGAACACAACAGGAGCATTCAGGAAAAGGCACATGTGCCCATGTGCAAAATTAATACAACAGTGTGAAAGTGCAAATAAAGCTTGGAGCCTTAGAAAATTTCATTTCCAACTTGCCACACTTGGGGGAAAAGGAAAAAATAGTAAAAAATATTTAATAATACCCCTTTCTGAGGTCTGAGGCGGATGATGAAAGTTTATGCTTCCACCTATAATCCTACTAGTACTTATTCCCCACTCAACTAGTAACACATAAAACAGTCTGTTTTGTCGCTGTTACTTTGGGGCTATGTAGGGCACTTTGCTTTAAAGAACAATTTATATAGACCGAGGCAGTACATATGAGCAAAACAAGGGCTTTTTGTTATTGACCCTGTCAATTTTGTTGCATGCAAAGGGGGCCCAGTATCAGATGTAGAAAAGAGATATTCAGCAGAGATCAAGACATTCAGTACTTCATTTTCCTTAATCTTTCATCACATGGAAGTCAGCTAAACTATGTCTCTGCTACTAAAATGGTCTGAATTCTGCCTTCAATACAGTTCCTTGAAACCATGCACTGGAGCCAAGACACTGTCTTTGAAACTACACCATCATTATTAGTACCATTCCTGGGCCTGAGGTGTTTTTTCCTAAAAAAATACATCAATGTATAAATTGATAGATTATCCAAAAAACAGGCCAAGGTGTTGGGGTGGTGGATGGGATTCTGAGGCGCACAGCACTCTTTTCACCACCACTAGGCCCCTGGCACAGATTATCATATATGCAAATTTCTTTCTCAAATTCATACCCACTCACCTGATGGACTTGGATATCCCGATATGTAACCTGGAGTTGCCATGGCTTCATCTACATGATGGTGCACAAATCCGATAGCAGTACGTGTTCTGCAGATCTGACCCAAACAGCCTCTTCCAAGCATTCTAGCAGGGCTGGAAGCACCCGATACCCCCCAAACATATGTTATCCCACACAGTCCATAGTACAGTTATGTTTTCACCACTTCCCAGGACAAATTGTAGATTTAAGCAAAGCTTCAACTCTAGTGCTCTCTCTGATCACAACTGGGGCATATCAGTTTTTCAGGGTACCATCAAGATTTTTAGAGGTCCTGGAACCAGCAAAGCCTACCTGTTGTATTAGGCTGTGTAACAGATCTGGAATGGCTTTATAAATCAGTATACAGAAATTAAGATAATTGAGGAATAAATCTTCCAAAGACATTGTTGTGAATCAGTTCTCATTTTAAGTATGATTAGATTTCTGAGGCAGTTGAATTAATTGTACAACTATCTAAAAAAAGACAGATAAAACAAAAAACCATACAAACACAAACCTCTCATGTTTTCTCTGCAGAATTTTTATTTTATATTTTCACTTAGTCACACCACAGATCTTGAGGTGGAGGGCAGATTTATTCCACATGGACTGAGACACTGTTTTCCAAAGTACATGATTTTTCAGCCATGCATTACAACTGTGTTATTTCAAGATTTAAATTAAACAAGAAAGCCAAAGAAAATATTGAAACTTTGCATAAAACCAGATACTTCCAAGCTTCTAAAGAATTTCTGAAAATGAAACTTATGTACATATAACTTCCTCTTAAAGACACAAATGAATTTCTTTTAGCAGTTGCTTTGCTGTTTTTACTACCAGCACATAACCACAAATTCCAGGTGTTCCAGAAAGAGCATTTTCTTATAGGCTACCAAAGAATCTACGCTTAAGACTGAAAACTTACCGCATTTTCTTGACCACATTGGGAAAGATGAGGAGTCCAAGGATCTCAAAGTCCATACAAGAGTAAACTAGCATCTGACATGTCTGTAAGGCCTTGATTTAGTGGTCACATAATTAATTTATTTTTTCACACTTTATCTGAATCTGTTTTGTCAGTGTCTTAAATCTTCCCTGAATATGTGCAAAACTTTTTTCCATTGTGTAAATAAATCTTCAGATTCTCCTTTATTCCACACTGGCAAACCCAGTAAAAAATCTGTTAAGTCTGAAAAGCTCCATCTTTCCCAACAATTTTTTAATAAATCATTATTAGGTCTATACTATTCAGAGACATATTTTCTCCTGGCCCACAGAAGGTGCATATTCTGGCCTTGTTTTTCTTGGGCAAATACCACTCAACAGAAAAAAATATTTTATGGGAATAGGTTTAGAAATTTATATTCAATAAATCATCATCTGATAAAAGTTCAGGAGTTGGTTGTTCTGGCTCTTCTATATGTATTTTTGTTAAGATGCTCACGCTGCAGAAATTAAGGTTGTGTTCAACCCTGCATTAGTTGTGCCTGTGCAGAGTTGGAAAAAGGGGCACACAGCTGACTAAGTTCAATTATTTACTGTGAAGAAACTATTTACAATTATTTAGTGTGAAGAAAACTCAAAAATGTAGCTCAAAATATGTGATACATTTTTAATATTTATGATTAAGCATTGAAGTATGAGCAACACTGATGAAAAATGAACTTGAATGACAAGATTAGATTCCAAACTTTCCTGGTGAGAAGAATCCCATTAACTAGGCTCAAAAATGCCAGTAGTGGTTTAGTTCCTTTTCCACTGCTCCTACAGTTTCAGCCAAAGAAAATAAACTGTAGAGGTGGAACATCTAAGCAAGCCTTGTGAAGGATATCTAGTGACTTCCCTGACTTGGTCTGTAATACAGGGCTCATATAACATATGTTAAAAAAATTTGTCCCAAAGTTTGGGAAACAAGGTTTAGCCAATACACAGAAAGCAGAAAATCAAAGGGATTTGATAATTCCCTTATCAGTTGTGGTAAGAAATTCTTGAATGTTTTGCCTTTCACTTCAGGTATGGTCAGAAAATAAATATTTGTTTTTCTTCTTGGCACGTGGTTTCTTCATTATCAAGTGTTATCCACTTTATGTCTTCTAACCAGTCAGCCTTGAGTATTCAGAAAATTAGAGCCCATGATAATACTGAAAATGAAGAGAAAAATAAAAATGCAGACTGACTGTGGTTGAGCAGAGGTCTGGAGGGGAGCTATGTCTGGGCAGGCCTACTTACAGAATCACGGCCTTATTTATCAACTTGTATGTTTGTATTTACAGTTGTTGTGTGTCAGTCTTCAGCCCTCATCTTCCCAGTGGTATATAGGCACAGTTTTTTGAGAGAGAACAAAGCAAGTTGTGAGCCAAACTTATTCCTTTTGCTGGAAAGGGAACAGTGATCTCTGGTGGGTTCATGTCCTGTCCCTTGAGGCTGATTTTTTTTCTTCTTTGTCTTGTTAGGAAAAGAAAGCAAAAAAAAATTATTTGTCTAAAACTTCAGTTCTTTAAAATATTTAGTTCAGAATTGAAGGGAAACAATATGTTTAAAGGTTATTTTAATTACATTTACTTAGACTTCCCATAAACAAAATTATGTTAACTTTTCAAATTATTCAGTGTTACTTTGACTTTAGTTTTTTAGATGCCTGAAAGGAAACTAAAGGATATGAAAGGCAGTAATTTTGAAGTAAAAGTTTGACGCCTGAAGGCATTTATTTTTAGTATACAATGTAAAGGATGCTAAAAGAAGGAGGGAAAACAATAAACCTAAATCAGAAATGAAAAAGTGTTGTTTTGGGAAAGGTAACAAGCTCTTTAGGTTTAGTTTATTGCTCATCTTTTACTTTTTTTGAGTTGCATTATTGCTTTTTTACATGAATCATTGTGTGACATTATCTGCAGTCTGAGCAACAAAGACAGCAATTGCTGCTAGAGTTAGTGAGCTTTCATAGTCACTTCAGATCTTGTGAACACTCCAACTGTAACAATGAAAGCACACATGTATTAAAGACAAGAAGATAACATAAAATGAAATACTTACTTTACAATCCATTTTTACAGCCATCTGGCTTTCTACTCAAATTTGTCCCACCAGGCCAAAAATTACCTGGATATTCTTTTGCTAGTCACTTGAGAAATATTTGGAATTCAAGAGATGATTTTGGAGACAGAAGACACGCAAAGTCGTTAGTCCTTGGAAACTATGCATGAGCCTCCATGTCTCCAATGGAAAAAAAAGTCTGCAGAGAAATTTGACCAACACCAAGCAACTGTTCTGAAGAATGTGGCTTTAGCTTTTCAAAGGGGAGTCAGTCTGGTAATGACTGCAGCTGTAGTGAAGGGACACAAAAAGCAGAGAGCAGATGGGGTACAGGGAGAAGCTCTTCCATTTCATCAATTCTGCATGAAAGATTTCCTTTAGTAATAAGTCCAGATTGAAAATTCTTCACTCTAATTGACCTTACATAATAACTGCTGAGAGAGAGAGATTTACTAGTTGATAATTACAGCCCTTCATTTCTGAGATTTAGGTTTTCAACCACATAGCCTGAGAATGAAACATGAGTTAAACTGCTGCTCTCTGAGCTGAGAGTATTGGGTTACAAATATTTATCCAAAATAGTAGGAGAAAAGAAGTGTATTGTCACCCTACATTTCACAGGGTGTGTAAAAATTAATACATCTTCCTGCAATGTGGCATTTACTGCATCACATCCTTTTAACCTAACAATGCAAAATGCTAAACTAATATTGGCTTCTAGTAAGAGGAGAGCCATTCTTGTTACACTTGGTGTTATTTTATTTGAAACATGATAATCGTAGGAGGCACAGGTGATGCTGCCCATGATTTACCATAACAAGTTTTTTCTCAAACAAAAGCATATACATTATAGCACCAAGTCTTAAAATACAGGGAAATATTAGAATTAAGATGAGGAGTGCATCTTTAAATTATCTCCTTCCTTCCTCAATGGAGGATAATACCTCAAGGTATGTGTCTCTTTAAATACCTTGTCATAAACTTCTGTTTTTATCAGAGTTCATCCTCATTCTATATAGAGAGTACACTAGTTTCTGGGCTTGAGTTGGGCTTATTTTTTGAAGACTTTTGTCCAAGGCATTTTTTTTCAGAATTTTGTTGGAAAACAGTGTATGTGTCACTGGGTTGCAAGAGGAGGAAAGCTAGTTTTGTAATTAGACACTATCAAATGCTACACTATCCAATGCTGCCCTTCAGTACCACACACTTTCACTGGAAAAGCTTGTCAGGAAAAAAAGTATTTATAGATAGCTTCACAGCTTTTTTCCATATTACCTCCCTGAGCCATAGACTTCTCTAAATAGTCCATGTTGTGCAGAGCTTCACACTGAGTGTCTGGGAAAACTTGAACTGGTCACCCTGAGTCAACCTGAAATTGATGCCTTTCTCTCCCTCAGGGTATTGTCAGAAATCCAGATTTTTTTTAAGGGTTTTTAATAGATACAAAGTGGAATATGAGTATATTTGGACTAAGAAAGTCTACATTAATTTATATAAGAAAATCACACTGGGTTTGTTATAAAATTATTTTGTTGAAGTTGACTTATTCCACTATTTCTACACCTAAGCACAGCAACAAATCTTCTACATCCCATGGCATTGACATCTTACATAAAGAATTCAGGGTCAATAGATGGAATATATGACCATGTTAAATCAGGCCCATTTCCCTTGACAAAGGTTAAAGAAATGAGTTTTTCATGCTTTTCATCTAGTAAGAGTGAAAAAAAAATGTGGAAAAGATGACTGATGTTCTAGATAGATAAATCAGCATACAGAAATTAAGATTCCGGCATTGATTTTCATGTATAAATAAGAAATATTCTTAGAATAGAATACAATATAGATTATTTAAATTCAACATAAGGTGGACATAAGTTGCAGTGAAAGTGACATTAGGGGAATAATGGCATTTCACTACTGTAACAATTAACAGATGCATATCACGAACAGAAGTACATCATTCTTTAGATTGCTGTCTAGGCAAATATCTTTTTACAAAAAGACTTTAGTAATATCCTTGGAAGTGCATCCTCTAAACCAAGGTACATGAATCTGAGTTACAAATAGAAGCTGTTCTTATCTAGAACTTAAGGTCAGTAGCAGATGTTACACATTCCTATAGATGTATGCCCAAAGACAAGGATTTTTTTTTTATTTTAATGGCAGAAATCTGCCAGCTATTCTTGTTTGTCTGCAACAGCTGAGCAATCTTTCAGTGCCATGAGGAGATTGAAAACTTGGCTCATATCTAGCATGGACAAGCTTGCCTTAATCACATTGCTCTTTTAAATGTACACAAGGACATAAACATTGACAGTGCTACAGTAAAGCAGTCTTTTGCTGAAAACAACTGTCAACATTGTCAAGTTTTTTGGAACCTTTTACAATATGATTTCTGTGACAAAGCTTATATAATTCTTACAATTGCAGCAACAATTATCAGCTGCAGCAACAAATTTATATCAAAGAAATACATAGAAAAACATACTGGAGCTGGATTTTCCACTAGACATTCTAAAGCAAATGGATTAAAAGACAATAGAAGATTGTCTTTTAATCCATTTTTTAATGGATTAAAAGACAATCTTCTTTTAACTGCAACATCCAGAGATTTTCAGTCCCATTTAAATCAATTTCAAGATTGTTCATAAAAAGTTGCAAAAACGAAGTAAAATATTTTGTCTTTGGTTCACAAGTCAGGTTTATTCTAAATTCTTCACATCTTTTTATTTCTATACTAATCTTCTCATTGAACTTGCAAAGATATGCTTGAAAAAACTAAATATAATTACATTATTCGTGGTGCTACTGATACCTGGAATTTTAAAAATCTCAACATGTAAGACTCAGAATAGGCACAGAATAGGTAAATGCTATAGTAAAATGCTGCAGAGGGTGGGGTGGTGCCAAATCTGTACCTATATTAGCTATCGGGAATTCTAGCTCTTCCAGCACCTCTCAAGACCAGTCTCTCAGTATCTGCCACTCTTTAAGTTACTGGACCATTAACACAAGTCTGCAAAAGGGTCTTGGGATTCTTCGCACTACGACATTTTCAGCTTATTGTATTCTGCTTTCATGCTTTTCTAGGAGCAAGCATTACTTAAATAAATAATAAAATTAATGTTAATGGTATTAAATAAAAATAGTGTATTTTGTTAATTACAATAATACTTACATGGAAGCATATGAAGTTATTTCCAGCCAAATTTCATCCCAAGTGATCTTTCTGATTACCCAAAGTGCTAATTCCTCTAGTTTGGCTTACAGAAGTTTCAATCATTCATTCTTCCTAGTGACCCATAAAATACCCTGTAAAGAAGAACAGGATCCTATCTCACATCTGAGATAGGTTATGAGGACAGTTCTGTGTTTGCTCCTGCAGTTCTATTCAGACTGAGCACTCATGTTGCAGAATCCATGAGCCCATGAACTATCCTGTTCATGTCAAACTGTCCCTCTTGAATGCTAATGAGGGCTCTGGACGATACTGTCAACAGCAAAATTTCCCTGTGTCTTCTTAATCACAATTTCTAAAGTCTTTTATATGTATATTAGCTGCCGACACTCTTAGCTCTTCCAGTTCACTTTTCTAATAGATCCTTGCAATGCCTGGGAGATATCTCAGCACAAATGTTACAATTACTGGTGTTTATCTTGAATTAAAGAGAAAGAGGGGAGGAGAGAACAGATTGTGGACACAGTGAGTTTCATAACTCCCAAGAGAACCTAGTGCACACTATCAAAGTGAGTGGTGACTTGTAGCAGACTCCACAGAGCTTGGGAAAGCTCCATGGAGGATTGAGACTTAACAGTAGGAACTGCTGAGTCATGATGAGACAGCAAAATAACATCCTGTCTCCGACTCCCCGCCCCAAAGCTTGTCTCTGTAACCCCATAGGTCACTTTTCCCTAAGCCTTACTATTGGACAAGTTTGGATCCCCCTATACCCTATAAAAAGGGGCTGGTTTAGCCCATTCGACAGAAGAAGAGCTGTCACTGGGACCCTTCACAGTCTCCCCAATAAACCATCGCTGTGGAACTGCCAGGACCTCCTTCTCCTCTCTCTCCGTGTGCTTCTGCCTCAGCTAACAGCTGCCCTAGCAAGCAAAGAAGAGATAAAATCCTAAGAGAGCTTGCAATCACAAAAGAGCTGACAATCACTGGGCTTGTTATGGGTAGGCATGCGGTGGCTGCGAGCTGACTGGGTATTCGGGCACTCTGTCTCCCAGAGGGACTGGGCTCCCGGACCATCCTGCATCGCTCAATAATAAGGCCAAGATCAAGGCTTTATTAGTGACACACAGTTAATTTGGTTGATGGCCTGAGGCTGCAAATAATAGTCTTGCCCACACCCAGGTTATTCAGCTGTATAATAAGGATGAATGCGTTATTACAGCTTCTGCAGGGACTCAAAATCATTGATATGGTTTTGTCACGAAGGGGAAGTGCTAAGTGATGCAGAATCGTATATGTGCTGCTCTAAGCTTAGGATGTGTTTCTAACTTTTCCTAAAGTTTAGGAGCACTAGAGTAGTTAATCTTCATGTGATGACAAAAGGAAGAAGGAAAATAAAGTGACACCCTTGAATGAACTGTGAGGAAATAAAATACACAACATGTGATAATGCCATGACTCTGTTACCATGCATTTCTGGGCTGAAAAGATATGATTTGATGGGTAATTTGTCATGCTGTGCAATAGAGAACAGTAAAGAGTCTTCAGACAGAAGAAAATTACACAAATAGTAGGGAGGAAAGGTATAATTGAAGATGGCAAAAATCTGAAAGAAAGACATTTAAAATTACTGTACTGACCTGCTAAATGCAGTTGGGCGTGGAATTCTGACCTCACAAGATGAGGCATTAAATGATGGCCAACTGTGACACTACTGCAGGATAAAGTCAATCTTAAGGAGATCTCATAAGGTAAAAAAAAAATTGTTTGATCAAATGAATTAAATCCTTGTTTTACACTTGCATATACAGCCTGAACAAATAGTGAACCTACAACAAGGAAGAAATTCTCTATGGTCATGCTCGTAGCAGGTATCCACACCCAAGAACCAAGGAACCAAGACCTCCCCTTCTTCTCATGATCTGTACAAGGATTCATTCTTCACCTAGACTTGGGTCTGTAGACAGCCCTAGTGATGTGAGTATTTGCTGCTACTTCAGATGATTTGTTCATTTGTCTCTGAAGACAGAAACTATACCCAGTGGTTTCAGTTCTCTGCAGAAGCTGGGCAAGGACCACCAGAAGTCTTTTTCCACTCAATGGGTCCATTGTTCCTCAAATTCTTGGTTCTTTAACAAAAACTGTTGAGAATCAGAAAATCAGAGAATCAGAGAATCAAAGAGTGGACCTGTAAGGATCATTGAGGCAAAATCCTGGCCCTGCACAGGACACTGAAAGAATCACATCATGGGTCTGAGAGCATTATCCAAGCACTTCTTGAACTCAGGCTTGGTGCTGTCACTTCTCTGGGGACTCTGTTCCAAATCTGGGTGAAAAACGTTTCTCTGATGTCCAACCTAAACCTCCTCCAACTCAGCTTCATGTCATTTACTCAAATCCTGTCACTGGCCATAACAGTTAAAGTATCTGTACCTCCTCCCTTTCTTTCCCTCATGAGGAATTTGCAGACTGCTGTGAGGTCTCCCCTCAGTCTTTTCTTTTCCAGGTTGAACAGACCAAGTGACCTCAGCCACTTCTTATATGACTTCCCCTCCAGACACTTCATCATCCTTGCGGGCCCCCTTTGTACACTCTCCTGTAGCAAACCCCATGGATCTGGGTAAGGCCCCATGGAGAATTGAACAGTAGGAACTGCTGAGACAGCAAAATAAGTTCCTGTCTCTCTGACCCCCGCCCCAAAGCTTATCTCTGTAACCCTATAGGCCACTATACCTAACCCTTACTATTGGTCAAGTTTGGATCCCCCTTAACCCTATAAAAGGGGCCTACTTTAGCCCATTCGACAGAAGAAGAGCTGTCGTTGGAACCTTCATGGCCTCCCCTGCAATAAACATCACTGTGGAACCCCAAGGCACTCCTTCTCTTCTCTCGCCGTCTGCTGCAGCCTCAAGCCAAGGCCTACGTACCTAGCAAGCTAAGAGCTGAGATCCTAAGAGAGCTGATACCACTATAGAGCTGGCAATCACCAAGAAAAGGGGGTAGCCTGTGGCATCGGCCTCGAACTAGCCCAGCTTTCGGGCACCCTGTCTCCCTGAGGTCTGGGCTCCCAGGCTATCTTGCACTGCTCGATAAAAAGGCCAGATTAGAGGCTTTATTATACTCTCCAATGGCTTTAAATCTTTCTTGTATTGTGGCACCCAAAACTGCACACAGGATTCAAGGTGAGACCACATCAATGCAAAATAAAACAGGGCAAACATGTCCTTTGACCAGCAGGCAATGCTGTGCCTGATGCACTCCATTAAGAAGTGTTTGATTCTCTCCCTCGGACATGGAATCTTGTGCTCTAGAGACAAAATCTGATACCTTCCCATATCAGATCCCTGCTTCTCATACAATCCCAGCACATCAGTGAAAGACTCTAAAGGAAGTAGAAGGTCAGTTTGCTTTTCCTTTTGATTTATTATGTATTACCTACTCTTCTCAGAGACAAGTTGTGATCTAAACCCTTCAGAAACATTAGGCTACCAAAGATTGATATGACATCTATTACTGACTGCTATGTGTCTCCCTGAATATGAAGTGTTCATAGTACTTGCCAGCTTCTTACCTTCACTGATGCCCTTTTGTGCTTCATGAAGAATACCACTAGCACACTAATAGTTCTGTCTGCTCTTCAGGAGGTGTTTGAATTCTATTTCATATCTGCATGCTCTTTTGTTCAAGACAAATCACAGAATATATCCCTTTCTCATCACAGGTCTACCTGAAACACCAGAGAATCATCCTGAAAATAAGCTTTGCAAGATTCCCTCATTGTGGGTACAGCAACAGGAAAACACAACAGGAAAAAAGTTGCTAAGTTAAGAGTTTCCCACCTTCCTGATGCACCCTCTCTGCACAAAGCCTCAAATACAGAGAGCCAGAGCAAATGCAGAATGAGGCGCTATCCCATTGCAGAGATAGGATAAAAAAATTCACTACAATACAAACACTTTGAGCATAAAAATAATCTAAGTGGTGAAACTGCAGGTAGTCTGCTGTCAAATTAAATAAAAATGAAGCAATCCAGATACTCCAATAGAAATTGTTGTTCCATGATCAAGCCTATTTGAAAGGCTATTTGCCAGTGCATTTAAGTACTAAATGAAGATAATTCTTCAGTGAAAAAATCTTCGTTTATCACACATCTTTTGATAATAGTCAGGGGCTTGTGTGACTCTGTGGCAATTGAATTCGCCAGAGAATCCACCCACTGCTGCAGACTGCAGATTATAAGTTTTAAAATTAAAATAGGGCTTGGTAGAAAATTAAATCTTCCAGATGTTAATTGAAAAAAAGTCTACACTTTATTAATGTCTTTGTTGGTGAGAAGGCTGTCAGCCAAGAAGCATTGTATCCAGGTCATGAAAGACTTGGATCTCCTTGACAACAGGATTATACCATGTATGGGAAGATCACCTGCAGGTACAAAAGTTTCCTATGTAAAGAGTATTTTCTTTGATGCTTTGTCCTCGGATGTGGCACCCTCTTTCTGACATTGATGACATCAAAAACACGCTCAACCAGTTTTTTTTCCTTTTTGTCATTCAGCTGTTGCTTCTCTTAAGTTACAACCAAAAGAAACTTCCCCTGGAATCAACAGTTTTGCTTGGACTTATGTGCTGGGAGGTGCTGAAGTGGCTGATGCAGACTGTCATTTTTGTGTGTCCCAGTTCTTCATTAAGCTAACACCATAATTTTGTTGAAAAAAACTCCTTGTAGTCCAATGGAACTGTGCAGCAGCTGTCTCACCAACACACATTGCATTTTCTCCCAAATTATCAGCCTTAATTAATCGGAGCTAAGTTTTAAGTGCAGTAGTTTCTCAATGGATTATTAGGCTTTGCTCTGGGTAGCTGTTTCCTGAATAAACAGGAAACTACTTTTTTACCAGTGCCATCTTTGCACTGTTCTCTGACTGGGTTAATGAGCCATAGCATAGCCTCATCTCAGCCCTGTCCCTGATCCACTTCTTCCTGGTCCTGACTGTGTTATTAGCATGATCCCTGCACCTTTCTGATTACTTCACCCTGTGCAGACTCCTTGAACTACTTACAGTCGTCATCTGAACCATATTCCCTTAAAATCTAGCTCATCTAGAACAGAGCAGCTCATCAGAAAGCTGGAAGCATTCATTAATAGCCAAGCAACATTTACCAAAAATAAAGTCACTGAATGACCAAGTAAAATGATCATAGCAAATGCTTGTTTCCATTTTATGCATCTTATCTAATGTATTTCAACTGCAGTTAATACTGCCATAATCACTCCAGCTTCTTGGCAGCTGATGAGATATACATGTTTGAGACAGTGATATCAATTAACTATGCTATCTATGTTATTTAATGCCATATAAGCAATTACTATGACTTCACAACTTATCATTAATGCATTCGATCAGGGTTTTTCCAAAGTAACATTTATTTAACACTTATTTAGATGCTAATCAAAATTCCTAAGACTGATTTTGGATATTGTTCAAATCAGTGCTCTTAGAGACATCAGCTTTGTTTCAGTCTCAATGAATAGGGTACATTAATGCCAAGAAACAATTGAGGATTAGAATTATATTTTTGTATATACAAGTGGCTATTGCAAAACTCAATTCTTCAGAATATCTGAATGCTACTAGACATTTTTCTGCCTACTGCTTATGGAGCACTGGACAATATTTGCTGTCATATTTAGAACTGAGAAGGTGGGACAAAGTCAAGGTGAGATTAGTTCTTTGTATCATTCCAAGGAGCAGGAAAAAGATTGAAAGAGAGAAAGAACAACCTGTATATTCCTCCTTTTGTACTACAAACTGTGACCAAACAGGTAGGGAGCAGACAGCAGCCAGCACATCAATCTATCAATCCATACACAATGCAAAATATACACACCTTAGTAATGCTCAGATTCTGTGATAATGTTGAGTGCTTAAAATACCTCAAATATCAGAATTAGCTGTCATGCAGCTCTAAGCAAGTTGGGTTGACGTATATAGGCCTGGCAAGATCTTGGGTCGATGTATATAGGCATGGCAAGATCTTTTAATTCCTCTTGGTGACAGTTTTCTGAGTGAAGTCTCAGACAAGCATACACAACCTGGTATTCTCTTGGCAAATTTCTTCTTGGTAAACATGCTATTTGAGCAGGCAGCAGGTATATTACCAAGACTATCCCTGAACTTCTTCCATTATTGCAAAAATCTGTAGGTGTTAGTAATCTCCAGTGAAAAAATTCTACATGTTCCCTTAACAGATATAATCTAGAATACCCTTCCTTCTGCTCATTTCAAATTACAGCTAAATCATCATAGAAAATCCAGCACTAGGCATATAGCCCAAAATGGTAACTTTAAATTTGAATGGTTGAAATTTGACTAGTCATAAACAATGAAAATCTCAATGCAACTTGTGTACATCTCTGGTCCCAGAACTACCTCAAATGGTAGCTTTCAAATCAACTGTTCATATAGAATGAAAGCATTAAAAAAGAAGGAGGTCCATTTACTCATTTATTAGTAAGCATCTTTTGTAGTCACTGGGACAAATGCAAAATAAATCTCTTATCTATTAAACAGAATGTATTTATAAAATTTGAGCTTTTATGTGTTTGGGAGACAACAGCAAAATATGAAAAATGACTTGTGGGAAGAGGAGTTGAGTCATTTTTACATGAAACTGGGAATACTTAGTGAAACCTCTTATTTCACTGATCCTTTCCAATATTTATTATAAATATTCCTTTTCAAATAATTAATTTGACAATACACCATATTGCTGATTTGCACTAAAATTTTTTTCATTCTAAAAGCTCGTAACATTTTGAGGGTTTCAGTTTGTTTTTAGATAGTATCTGTGAATGACTCCCTATCATATTTTCATTTCAATTCTCAGGCAACTATACTAGCAATTACTATGTAAAAGAATTATACAACATAGCAGATCAGTCTGTAACAAACCACACTTTGGCAGAAAAGGTCCCTATTTATTACTTTAAAGTAACTAATAACCAGTGTCAATTGTTCTGCAGTAAACATTCCTGGGGAATTTCTCATGTCTTTTCTATGGTGACAGAATCTTGGAGCACATTTAAAATAATGGCCTATACATAACTGAGTTCTTCCAGACTGCAGCTGCTTTCACTCCAGTGGTATAGATGCATTCACTTCTATCTCAAAATTTGTTTTCATTTTTATTATTTTGACTGTGAGAGAATCTAATAAGACAGGTTGCTGTGAGTTGGTATTTGTAGTTCCTAGAATGAGCCTTATTATCAGCCTGTCACCTAATAGGTGTGCACCTAGTGTGTATCTTCTATGTGAACTTCATGTAACTGAGGCAGTGCTACAAACTTCACAGAGCTACTCAAAGGCTGCTCTGCATGAGATGCCAAACTTGGGCCCTGCAGTGTCATCTCCTCCTTTACTGCCCCTATGCCCTGCATATTGAATTACACAAACACACTGGCTACCCAGTATTCCTGCGTGTGTCAGAAAGTACTTCTTCCAACTACACGAATAATTTCTCCCCACAGTTTGTTTTGCATTTTTTAAACAAAATCTACAAATAGGAGCATTTGATGTGCTTGTATGGTTGTGTATACAGTTGTCTCAGTGTTTCAGCAGAATCAGTAACTCACTGCAAGGTCAGATTCTTCTCTGATTCACTTGTTTATTCTTCCCCTAGAGTGCTTTTAATTTTCTTTTTTGAAAAGTTGTTTTCACTTTAGAGCATAAAACTGGAAAAGCAGAGAAGTATGTTCCAAAGTTTTCTTTTTCTCCCACCCTAATAGACATGCTTTTTCCAAGGCTGGGCCAAATGATCCTTGAGGTCCCTTCTAATTTAGTATTCTAGGATAATCTTTTTTCCTGCCTTCAGCTACATTTATGTCAAATCTGACTGGTTTTGCTGCACATCATGCATCTGCTTCTGCCTACAAACAGCCACAAAAAGAATTATTCCTACTTAAACACTATCTCTTCCCTCTGTCTCCTTCTGTACCTCACTGCATTTACTCCATTCTCTTTCATAAAGACCTACCTATTACACCTCCCAACACCTTGGGACCTATCTTATGGACCTACCTATTTCCAACATTTTACTGTGCAACTTCTTTCCTAAATAAAGTTCTTCATTTCTGTGAAATGTGGTTCACCACCATTGCTAACAACCACTTAAATTGTCAGATACCTCATCTTATCTATCTTAACCCTGCCCTACATCCTTTTCTCAAAATTGTTCAGAATGCTGCAGCTAAACTCACTCTTTTCCTCTACTTTCTATTTACCTTTCAATACTTTTTCTTTAGGGAAAAATCTCAGCTCCTATTCTGTATCAGGAAAACCTATGTAACATTGCTCTCTCTCTCTCACTTGCCAAATATATATTTACATCCTTTGTCCTTTCAGAGTTTGCACAATGATAGAGGGGACACCACAAGCAAATTTGTCCATGTATATTTACCGCTGCATTACACCTATTTGGGTAAATTTGTGAACAGGGAATTTCACACTCCATCACCTTGCTACTGTAACTTTGTAATTCTCTCCTGGAAAATTGCTGCTCCTACCACTGGAAGCAGACTCCCACACTTTTTCTAGCGCAAATTTGAACCAATCTTCTTGTGCACAAGTTTCTCAAACATAGCTGGTTTTCAGCAAGTCAGTGCTTTTTATTTGGGTATGCTTCAGGAAGGATGAGAATTTATGGCCTGTGTTTGCTCTGATAGCTCAAAAATAAGAGGAGGTTATTTTACTCCTTGGAGAATTCCTTGTCTGCATTTTGTTCTGCTGATGTTCTGCTTGTCCATAAGAGTCTTCACATAACTCAACTCACTTTTCTTTTTACAAAAATACTACCTGCTCCTTTGTCATATTCTTAAATTTTTTTCCTGGATTTTTTCCCTACTTATTTGTATTTTACCTATAAATTCAAAAACCATTCAATGAGTCTTTATTTTTCTGAAGTATGCCTAAGTTGATGGTGCTAGAAAAGTGATCTGTGGAAAACTAAAATAGTAATAATAAGTTAGGCATATGATGATCTAGAGTTGTATAATATGCCCATTATCATACGATCTGTGCAGTTTTGTCATAGCTTTTTAGCACCTGAAAAACTGAATATAGGCCAAATGTTGAATCTCTATTTTGCGTGATGGAGAAGGGAGACAGATTTTATCTGCAATATGCTCAGGCTGACTTTCTAGCATTTTGGAAGTGATTCTTTAACAAATGCTAGGAGGAAAAAAAAAAAAAGACATCTTGGATTAAAAAGCTAAAAATCATAAAGCTGAGAACATATAACTTAGATGAAGATTTATGTGCCCAAGAGATACCACTAACAATTTACCTCATTCCTTTTTCTCCCCAAGGTCTGTGGTTAGGAAGAATTGGATTTTTACCAGTCTAGATTCAACAGGGCCAATCTTGGTTTCATCATTTCAAAAGGTGCAAAGTCAAGACCAGCTTTCACTGTATTTTGCAATGCACCTGAGCAATCCTTCAAGAATGTAGCTGAATTTTTTTTTTTTTTTCAAGATCATGAGCAAAGTCAGAGGTTCCTCATCAACCTCAGGCTGAACACATAGAGGGCTGAGTTGAGATTAGGTTCTCTTTCTACTTTCCCATTTAGTACCCCAGCAACCTTGACCTTGTAGCAAGGTCAGGGACACGATGAAAGGGAAATGGAAAAATTACCATGTGCACAGCTTCCTTCTCTGGAGGCTGAAAGTTTCACCTCCCTGATATGCTTAGTTGGCTCACAGTAAAAGTTCCTGAGAGCAATCACAATCCTAGGTCTCATGTGGCAATCCGCAGAGCAAACAGGCCAGCCCGCAGGCGGAGTACTTACTGAGGCTTTCAAAAGGGGTCAGGCAGCTCCAATTTGCCTACACTATGATCACACTTTTAAAATAAAATTATTACACATTTGTAAACAGATATCCATAAATAAAAGTATAAACCTGATATGGAGAATCTGGCATGCAAAAAGGTAACAGTTTTTATCACATATCAAAGTTTTACAGAATTTCTACACAAATACTGTTCCAGCCTAATCAGTGGAGAAATCATTTGTGCCATCTGCACTCATCAGGGACTGTGCTGTGGACACAATGTGGCAAATAAAAACAATAACAGTGGTAAATGAAAATTATATGCAGGAATATATACTTACCAAACCAAGGCTCTAAAACAGTAGCATTTCAGAGAGAAGTACTGGATCTTTACAGACAGAAATGTGTTTTTCTGATAGCCATTGTGATTAACAAGGTATTTCATAGTTTCAGCCTGGCTCAATTGAAGAAAATGGTTTTATAAACAAAATTAGGGCAGGATTTTTTTAAAAATACATAGAAGATGCTAACTAATGGATAGAAGTAACTAATTTTCATATATTTTAAATCACAGTACATTAAAAATGTGCATCATTAATTGTACCAATTAATAGGTGGAATTACAAGAGAGTTTTGAATTTGAGCCAAGATAATATTGAAATAATAACATTTGATCTGCAAAGGATCTTCTTCAGAATGATAGCTTTGAAAATAAATGTAGCTCATGCCAATGTTTCTTTTTCTACATGGAAGTATCAATAAAATCCCTTATTTCTCTTAGCTCTATGCTTTGATATTTTAACTAAGTAGTGTGGCAGACACATCTTGAAAGAAAAATTATTATTTTGCTTTCCAGTCATTTCTGGGTAAAAACCCAGAATAAGCTCCCTTATTTTCATCCTTTTTTTCAGTTTCAAGACAATTAAGCTCTCAACTTCTGTGACCTACAACAGAGCCACATGAGTGGGTATGGCAGTTAAAAAGAGAAAATAGTCTGATTTCTTATAAGTTTCTTCCTATTCCTTTTTTCAGAAATATAGAAAACCAGACTAGACAAATGCAATAAGAACATTGATTTAGTCAGATGGTGATGTGAACTATGATCATTGTTTTTCAAACAGTAAAGGATAACGAAAAGTTTCAGAATTTCAATTCATCAGGACTTTTAGAACATTAATTTTAATCTAAGAATAGAGTAGATAGGAGATTGGAAATGAAACACTTGATTTTATCAAACATCATGAAAGTACAAGATCTTTATTATGACAGATATGAGCCCCAAGAACCAAGCTCCCACATAGAAAGTAATAAAAACACTTAATTATTTGGTACTCAGCTCTTGAACCCTGAATAACTGAAGTACATATTGAGAGAGCAGTACTTAAAATGTTTCCATGGATACAAGATGATGCTAATAAGGTCCATGTTTCTATCTGAAAGGGTGCCCCTGCAGAGACATAAAGCTTGGCGAGTGGTTGTTTATACAACTAAGTAAATAGGAACCTTGTTTATCTTACAAAGAGCTCCTGATCTGCAATTTTTGCCTCATTTGTTAGAAAGGAATATTTTGCTCCTTCTAAATAGCATATTAGAGCAAAGTAGACACTATTGAATTTTTTTCTTTAAAGCCACTTGAGTTTATTGCCTAGTTTTCAAGTGGAAAGTGAAGTAACTAGGTATGTTGCTACCAATCCTGGCACCTATGTTGGTGACTCTTTTTTTAACTCTGTGAGAAGACACACAGGTGTAAATTACACCTTTCTCTTTCAATTACCAGAAGCCATCTCCAGGAAGAAAAAAAAGAAAAAGAAAAGCAAGGGGCAGATATAAATTATAAATACCCTTATTATAAATAAATCATAAATATTCAATAAGGATAAGCATACCAAGTTTTGATAATTTCCCTCAAAAGACCCTCCATTTACTTTAGGTCCCATTTTAAAAGGGTCTAGTTCCCAGACTTTGACAGCATAAGTGCTACAAAATGTAGCAAATCACAAACATGTGATTTTGAAATTCAGACTCTCAATTCTGCATGCTTTTTAATTTTGGGAATGAGATTAATACCTTCTATGGGATATGTTTAAGTTTTCTAATACTTTTTTTGGATAAAAATCACAATGAATTATGGAAGAGAAAGATAATCAACTTTAACAGTTAGCACAATTTAACAACCTGAATTTCAAGGTCTGTGTGCTGTGTTCCTATTTTAAAAAAGTTTTCTTCCAGCCACAATTAAGAGAACACAGCCTCATCTTGTTCATAGATTCTTCTTGGAATAATGTAATTTTAACATCTATTTAAAGGAAGAAATTTGTTTGCCATACATGAGCCTCTTGGCCTTCCTTCCTCTTGAAGGAGCAATTCCTGGATACTGGATAAGACTACCGAGTAAATATTTTCCATTTGAACTTGCAGAATACTTTTGAAGGGGGATGGCAGTGCTCTGTTCATTTGCCAGCATTGACAAAGGTCTGCTTGTCAGTGATACCTTTTACAGCTAAATTTACTCAGGAGTGACAGAAGCAGGTGCACCTTGGCCTGCCAGACACTTGTGCACACACATCACACAGCCTACAGGTCAACATCCAAAGGAGAAAAAGCCTGGGTCTGCAGAGCAGAGGGTGAGTGAGGCAAACACAACCCAAACTGGGGGCTTCCCTTTAAAGCCAGCTGGTCTGGCTTTATTCTACCGGGATTTTTTTACCTGATTTTTTTGATCAACGAAGCCCTCAGCAGGTGCTGACGGGTACAACTTCCTGGAGAAGCAGAAGAAGGGCACTGGTGAGTTTTAATAGAAAAAAATATTAAAAAACTATTCTTATGTCTCTGGAATGTTCTGCTTACCACAGCATTGGGTGTTTCAGCTCCAGGCTCATGGTTACTCTCACAAAGCTTTCTTCAAGAGCAAACAGATAAGCTTTGTAGCATGCTTTGCATTTAACTTGATACAGTGCTTGATTTTATCTTCTGTTGCCAAGAAAAGCTTCTTTAAACTGACTGTATAATTATAGTCACTTTCTTTCCACTGTTTCTATGATTCTGGATGGAAAGAAAATAAAGGATTACAGGCAGGAACAGCAGAAGCTAGACACTGCTCGCTGAGGTTGTACTCTGTGCTCTCCATCTGCATCCTTTAAAAGAACTGAGTTATCCTGTAATTTCCAAACAAACCAAAAGGATTTGTTGTCTGTAGACTGCACAGTATTTGGAACTTCAGCAGTCATTCTAAGTCTTAGAAATTCCTTCTGAACATCAACTAAGTTTCCTTTGTAATAAATGAGTGAAATTAACTGTTTAAAGCATTTTACAGGACAACCAAAGATTTCTCATGCAAACTGGTGCCTTATACTAAACTGAAATGTAAATTGTAAGCTACAGGCTCCATGAGAGAAGTGCTTGACATGGTGCTTTTTAAAGATATCATGAATTTACACATTCCCTTGTTTTAAAACCACAAATCATGCCTGTGTGTATATTCCTTAATTTGCATAACAACTGGAAAATTAGATGATGGGGGAATTTTCTTTTTTTTTTTCCTAGAACAATAAGATTTCAATTAATGTAAAAATGCAGGGAAATATGACCACATATTAAAATAAATATTTTTGAGAGGAGAAAAGCATTTTTTATTATTATTTCTATTTCATGAACTCATTCTTTCTACAGTTTCACAGTATTCATTACAAATTGTGTTAAATTGAAAACATTTATTTAAGTGAGTAAACAGACAAAAAACTTAACCATATGAATCTTTTTCAGTAAACAGATTCCATAGTTAGAAGTCACTGCACAGCATAGAAGACACTAATGGGGGAGAAAAAGGAATCATACGTCAATATACTGTTAGACTATTTCTGTAGTAGAGCTTCCCCACATATCAAAATAAATGATATGTCAGCAATGAGTAGTCTAACATTAGGCTGAACAATAATACCTGAATAACAATGCCCTTTTAAACATCCCTGATCTTTGGTTTTGTTTCTGCTAGGTTGCTTGGTGTGGGACCTGTACCGCTGACAGGGAGGTCCTACCTCAGCAGAAGCAGATCAGGCATAGTTGTCATCCATTTTCTTCATTTTCAGAGACAAGAAAATGGAGATGACATTATTTCTGGTTTTAGAATGTGCTACATGAAAATAATAACATTTTTGTTTGCTGAAAAGATATCCTACTGTATGTGAGAATAAAAGGTCAATAGGATAAAACATTACTGATCAAAGCATAAAGCAAACTTCTAAATATTAAAGATATTTTCTGATCAAGTATGAAATGTAGAACAAACAAAAACCCCCAAAACTAGAGCTGCCTTTAAAATGAGCAATGCCTGTAAAACTCTGTTCTTTCGTAAATCATGTGTAATGTATGGAAACCAAATCCCCTAAACAGTCATTAAAACCAAGCACCGTTAAATGCAAAGTCAGTATATACTAACAGCAATTCCTGGAGCTAGCTAAACATTGTTCATGCCACACAAAACAAGAAAAAACATACAGCCTGCAGTTTAGAGCCTTTAGTTCTGTACACTTTAAGTTCCTCAGCATTTTGCTTTATTGATTTTAAAGGCTTGGAAACAGTAATTAGTGTGACAAACTCCTGGATAATTTCATGAAATTCCAGTGGTTATTTCTACATTTCACTGTACTGAGAGAAAAAGTATTTTGTGAAATAAAAGTTTAGTATAACATGCTTTCCCTTTCTAGAAAAAGGTTGTTTAATGTTTCAAAATATAGAGATTACTCACTAGATAATGTAGACCATTAAATTTAAATGAGTAACCTTAATTAGTCTTTCTGGTTTCTTATTTTTTCATCAACAGATTTCAGCACATTAAGTGAAATTCTGAAATATTTCTGTTATTAATGAAATATTGAGAGATTAAGAAATAGGAAAACCTAACTTAATGCACTGAAACTTTGTAACTATTTCAGTTAGAAAGAGAATCACCCCTAAAATGCCTGGTACATTCTTTTATTTTTGTACCAACTATTCCCTATTAACTAAGAGCTCTGTGGTTAATTTTGTAAATTATGGAAATTTATTCCACAACTTTTTTTCTTTTTCTTTTAACCTACACCATAGCTCAGCTTTCAATCTTATGTTTGTCTTTTCCAGTAAATCCAAGTTTTAGTGAAAGGAGGATATCTATATTAGTTTTTCCATAATGCATGTAAATAAAAAACAGGATTTAACCACAAAGCTTTGGTAAAAATCTCAATTCAGGAGATTCACAATGTGGATTCTGTTATTCAAAAGTTAATTCAAATTTTTTCATATACTGTTACATCATATTTTAGAAGCATCTCAAAACTTTCTGCTTTTACTTACACTGGTAAAAACTGGACACTTTCCACTGAAGGCAGTGAAGTTGCATATAAAAGTTAGATGAAATGCATGATAAAAAAATTAGTGAGGGAATAGAATGAATAGCTGTAATTACAGCTTCATACAAGAGTACTTTAAACATAAAAAATTTCCATTTTATGCTTCTATTTTAAAGTGTATGTGCATTTTTATTTATACACACACGCACACACGCACACACACACGCACCTGTGCATATAAAGTCTGTGTTGTACAAATATATATATGAATGTAAATATATACTTTAAATTTATCATTTTTCCCCTTGGTACAGTCAGCAAAACCTTATTCTAAAAAAGGTATATAACTTTCTTCTTGGACTTTCTGAACAAAAACATTAATTCATGAATTTAATTCATTATTGTTCTGAGACAGTCGCCATGGAAATCAAAGGATCAGACTGCCATTAGGAGTAGTGGAGAACTCTCCTCTTTGCCAGTCTGCTGGCAATGTAGAGAGCCACTTGGAGCCTTGCCTGAGGGCTCCATCCCCCTGAGCTATCCTGGTGGCTGCAAATAGATGTCTTTGCAGCTGCTCCCCACCCCTGCACCCCACTGTGGCTGATTCCCGGGTGAAGAAGCACCCACTCTCAATGACTGCTTGGAGCTCCACCCTCCTAACCCATTTAAAAAATGCTGTTGCGCTCTAGAATCACCATTAACTAGGTAACAAGGGCTAAAAGGATACCCCTTGTCACAGTGTACAGGTACACAAACTGCTTGTCAATGGGAGTTGTCCTTTTCAATTAAAGTGGTGACAATCTATTGGATAGTCAGATATGGGTTTGCTCCTTTGAAAGCAACTAAGCACGAGACAAGCTCTGAAAGCACCACTTAGGAAATCTTCAACAAAGACAAAAGCACAGTGCTTTCTATGCATAACTTTAAAGGCACTGGATTCTAAATCAAGTTCAATAAATACAGCTTGCAAAGAATACACATCTAAATTTAAGCTAACATATACAAGTTTACTGGAAGATGTAAAATAACTGCACAGGCAAAAATAATAAAAATAAATTAATAAAATTATAGAACGAACGAAACATCAATTACAGCTTTGTTCATAAATATAGCTATATAGCATTACTAGTTCTACATACATACTTAAAAATTGTACTTACGGCAGATGAAGTGCAATCCAATGTTAATGTAGCTGATGAACTGTATCCTGAAACATGTGTTAGGGCAAAAAATTAAAACCTGAATAGTATGATAACAATGTGCTAAGACTTCATCCTGCAAATCAAACATTTCTCTTTATGGGTTGCTACATTTTATCTTCTGTTTTGACTCTTTTTTTAACAAAAAACTCTCCCCCAATAATTTTAATTTCTCTCTACTTTCTTTTATTATTCTAAAAATAACAATACAGAAGTACACAAAATGGATGCTTCCTATAGTTTTTGCTGTAGATACCTGCAGCATTCATTCTTTTCCTTTACTTTTTAAAGTCCTATATGACTATATGCAAATTGCCCTTTCTCTAGTATCAATCCATCTCCTGAATTT
This sequence comes from Agelaius tricolor, assembly GCF_023055355.1. NCBI lineage: Eukaryota > Metazoa > Chordata > Aves > Passeriformes > Icteridae > Agelaius > Agelaius tricolor. Next base: position 5,566,214 of record NW_027269287.1, on the reverse strand, counting down.
AAAATTATTGTAGAAAGAATGCTTGGTAATAACAAATTATTATTGTGTGCAGTAATTCTAAAAGAGTATATAAACACTGAGAAAAATAGAAGAGACTGTGAAACAATCTACTTGTATATCAAGAGATTGTTCCTACCCTTGCAAAAAAAAAAAATTGCCCATTTATGTGTCCTTGCACCAACTCAATGCATTAGCCATTTAATACTACCCCTCAATCTCTCTGAAATGAGATTTAGCTTGCATTCTTCCACAGAAATACAAGAGAACTGGCTTCCACTTAGGGCAAAGAAGAACTTGATTTCTTTGTTCCTGGGAAAAAGCATTCTTTCAATAGCATCCAAACTGCTAGGTTTAATCTGCAAAAAGGATGTGGGAACTCCTCACTGAATCTCAATTTAATCCAAAAATTCTTAATCCGCTTAATCCCCACTGGCAACAGTCCTCTTGAGTTATTTCTGCCCATATTCCTATTGTCTTATCTTCCCCTACATGAATATGTAGACTACAAAAAGATTCTTCAGTCTCACTTAGGAGCTAGAAAATTTTCTAAACCCCTTCCAAACATGTACCTATTCTCCAGCTCTTGGCCCTTTAGCTGAGCAACAGCAAAAAAACAAATTCAGTCATGTCCAGAAGTAAAGAGGTTTGATGGCACAGAACTTCCATCTGCTGTAGATTTAAAATGTAAAGACAAGTACAAGAGTCACCATAACATATTTATTTGTTTCTGAGAGCCTAAAACTAAAAAGGCTAACAATATATTGGGTCAGTTCAAGAAGTTTCAATACATATTTGAATGAAGTTAATTGAATTTTTTAACAAGAAAAGAAAACACTGAAGTTGTCTCTATATGGTTTTTAGTTGCCTGAAAAAAATAATTTCTAGTTGAAGGAACTTCAATCCAGTAATCAGATTTCTTCTCCTTTAGCCATGTTAGGGTAGCTACCTGTAAAATCATTGCTGAAATCAAAACTTGCTGCTCTGATTGGTGCAAATTTGCAATAACATAACAGACCAGAAATGGGAACTTAAATCTGTGCATCATACAGCAGTGTAAAAAAAAAGACCAAACTAGATCATATGGCAGTAACAACAATTTCAGATTAAATACATCCAAACCAAAGTACAAATCCAAACATGATCAGAGGCTTAGTTTCCTTTTAACATCAATAATATTTTTTTAAAGTACTTTCATGGGAAGGGTTAAAGCCCCACAGCAGGATGCTCATGGAAGGTTTAGATAGATTAACATAAGTGGCATAATCATGTCTAAAAGCTGACCCAACTATTGTGAAATTACATTTATGATCACAGAAATTAAGAGTTCTTCACTTATCAAGAAGAGCTTTCAACTTTCAAAAGGTCTCTCTAAATAATCTAATGAAATATTTGTATTAATTATTGTTTTTACAACAGAGATTTAGTATAACATCAGCACTTAGAAGACATATTTTTAGATCAACACTTGTGTTTAGAGCTGTTCAAACACAAAACAAAACTATGAATTTAGAAGAGTTTGAAAACACCTAAACCCACTGCATTTTGTCAAAATGTCCAGAGAATAACCTATTATTTCTTGGTATATGCATACAAGCATATCTGTATAAAAAAGTTTCAGAGTAATACCTTTATACCTTCATCCCAGATACTAATCTATCGCTCTTGTATTCTATATTCAATTTATGGTGTAAATATCTCTGTTAGAACAAGTTGGATTATTAATCATTAACATTTGTGCATCATTTACTCCAATTTTGGTTCCAGAAAGTGGTATGAAATCAGAAATAGAGGCAAATCATCAGAAAACTGCAAAAAGCTGGTTGTTTATCTAAAAATATAGCTCCAAGTCTAATTTGGAAAACTCCTGAGAATTATTTTTTAGGGGAAAAAACTCAACAGACTCTTTGAACAGTCTAAGAGATGCCTTTCATGTGTGACATTAGAATGAACATCTAAAGCCAGAATGGGAAACTGTATTGGCTTTCAGCAACAGGAGATGAAGTTGACCAACACTTTTTTCCCCCTCAGAACATATTTGAGTCTGAATTTTGCTTGAATTGTGGCTAGGCGTCCATCCAAAACAAACCTCCACTTTGCTTGGCCCTCAAAATTACCATGAATTTCATTGTCTACACAGATGCAGATGCTGATCTAATTTGTAGCAGCTGCAGAATACTTAATTAAGCCTTTTCTGCCATTTATGGCTGTCTGCTTCTGTATCACATCATCACTCAGTGCAAGATAGACAAAAGCTTGAGTGTCACATAATTAGCAAGGGGGTGCAATCATATTTTTTGTTTTAGGTTGTGTATTTTTTGTCAAAATATCTGAAAATATCACAATACCTTAGTCAGGCAATTCCATTTCTGGAAAAGAGAAGGAATGCACAGCCTAAAAAATATTTTCCTAGTTCCCTACCAGCTTTTCCCAAAATGAAAATGAATCACAGAGAGATTCTCCTTATTCAGGAAAGGCAATCACATGGACAAATAAATGTGGTAGAAGGAATAAAAAGGGTGCTCCTTACTTAAATGCTAATTCTGAAACAATTTATGGAAGCTTTTCCTCTTAGAGATAAGGAGAAGGAACTGCACTAGCAGGAACTTTAGAAATACTCAGCTAATGATAAAGAGGTTTAAGACTTCTAAAGCTGCATAAATTAACAATGAAATACAAAGTTATCTTCCTCTGCATCAATTCTAGAAGCTGTGAGAGGTAGTTCTTCTATATTAGCAATCAAGTTGAATAGTGAAGATACTGTATTTCTTGGGTGAAGGCTGTTTAACAATCTAGATAGACTTTAATCACAGATGTATTAGACCACACAGTAAATTACACTTCCACCAAATGCTTTGCTTCTGAAAAAAAAAATTCTGATATTTCTGCATATGAAGATGCAGAATTATAGACATGAACACCAGTTCATGAAAATGACAGCATTTCCAAAATTATTCTTCAAATACATTCCTGTACTTAAACCCTATTAAGATGGGGAATTGATTTCAAATTTCCACTCTAAGCTCATATTTGATCTATTTTTGTATTTTTGCATAAGGGGGGAAAAAAAGCCCATTTATCTTGAAATTTTACCTAATTAACTTTATGTAAGAAGAAACTGGGGAAGGGATGTAGAATTGAAAGTAGTTACTGAGATTTGAGTTTGTCTGAGACTGAAGTTTTGCTTGCCAATTTCTTACTAGCACTGAAAATCTTAAAAACCCTAGATGCATTTCTTTCAGACAAGTCTAGACACACATTTTTGGAGTCCTTAAACTTCAACAAGAGGTTAGTAGGTTAAATTCTTCCTATATTTACACTTAAGTAAGATCATGGACTACAAGCATTATACCCCTAAAATGCATATGTGTATATATAAACTCTATGCATTTGGTGGAACATTGGCATACCATGCTAAGTACATTTGAATTACTTACAGAGAGATAGTTGTTGGTACAGGAACTGGACTTAGAGCAAACCCAAAGATAAATTTTGAGGCAGAAGTGGGATCTGGGTGACTAGTGACATAGAACTGAGCTTCCATTTTAGTATTTCATCTCAGCCTGTCAGAGTACACTGCATTTCAACAGACTTCAGGGGACTTTGGACATACCATATAAGCTCCACAGCATCTATGTTCCACACTAAGCAGGAGATTTGGGATTTCTATAGTATTAACTTCCTTCAGAAGCCATTTCAGTCTAATTTTGAAGAAAAATTTTTAAAAAGATACTTACCTTAAGAATTACTTATTTCTAAAATGCATGTGTGGCAAGAGTAGACACAGATTTAACTCTAATATCAGTCTGTGTTGTCATTAACAAAGTGATAAATAATATTTTTAAATACTATTTTTATACTCTTTACGACAAATTTAGTTAAGTCTAATCTTTGAAAGAAAATGTATTTGTCTATGAAAAAGTTATCTCCAACATTTAGTCTGAGAACCGTTTTTTAAAAATTACAATTCAAAATTGTCTTGGATAAAAAAATATCTTTGGGCAGCTGTTTATGAGGTATATAAAGGACAATAGCAACTTGCAAACTGCAGTTTCAGAAACTGCCTTTAGTAAAAATGAAACAATGTAGATTACTAGAACAGGATCAATTTAGCAAAACAAACAAACCCCCTTTTCACTGTTGATTTAATGCATTTGGCAGCCTTTTCCCCCTCTAAAATCAATGTCTTCCCTGCAAAGGCCCTTAAAAATATTAGCAGGGGAGCATAAAAAAAAACCTCTTAAAAAAAAAAAAAAAAAAGTCGGTGTCGCGAGGAGAGGGGGAGTGGTGAATTGAAACAACATTTTTTCCAAAAGGCTGGGAAGTAACAGATAAATGCCCTGTGTTAGTCGAACTCCAAGCCTAACCTCACTCACCCCACCGCTTCAATAACCAGCCAGCTGAACACCGATCTGCCTCCGTGCCAGGACTGTCATGTGCTGCTGTAGCTTCCCGAGGCTGGCCCTATATGTTTGGCCACTCCAACCCCCTCTGAAGACCCGGAACCCTGCCTCCGACCACCCACCACCTACCCGCCCGCGGCTGGCGGGCAGCGCCCCTGCTCCAGCCTGGCCCTGAGCTGACGGGATTGGCCACACAGGTTCCGCTGGCACTGCAGAGCCTGCCATAGTGACGACACCCACTTGTTCCAAAGGTCGGAGCCGTGGGCAAAGGCTCTGAACAGGCTCCGGAGGGGCCCGATGAGGGCAGTTTTGCCAGGGGACGCGGGGCAGGGTTCTTCCAGCCTCCTCAGAGCCGGCCTTTGGTCAGGATTTCCCAACCCTTTGCTATTCCCGGCCAGTTCCACATAGCCATAGCTGCAGTAGAACAGCCGCTGCTCCCGCCGCCCGCACTCGCCGGGGCCACCCGCTCTGGCGTCAGTCGGCGCCCGGCCGGCTTTACACCGCCTCCGCACCGCCCCAGCGTCTTCCTGTCAGAACGGGGACGAGGAAAGGGCGGCGGCCGTAGCACCGGCAGCGCCGCGGCGACTCGGGACCCCCTGGCACTCGCTGCCCCGCCCGGCGCCGCCAGATGCGCGGAGCAGGAAGAGATGGGGCCAGAGACCAGTGTCGTACCATCTCCTGCTGTGTCTCCCGATCACATCACCGGAGGAACAGCCCAGCACGTAGAAATTACAAGTCAATAAATAAATGATGAGAAGCCCGGGTAATGATGTGTGCTGGTGCGAGGGGTTGGGACAGAGGCCAGAAAGGTTGCCTCTCAAAACCAAGTCGTTCCGGTTGGGACTCCCTCTCCACAACTACATGTGCAGAGAAAAATGAATATTTGGGGTAAAAAAAAGTTCTGTGGGTGCTGCCTGGTTGCCTTCCTCAAAGGAGACCCAAGGAGATGCATGTCTGGAGTCAGCACTACACATACCTGTGCAGATACATACCTGGTCCTTTATGGAAGGAACAAAATGAATATGCCAAATTTTACCACTTTATAATTCACTCTTGCCTTTTAAAGAGGCATTTATTAAACAATGAGATGGCTGTGTTTTCCAAAATGCATGTGAAAGTATCAATACCAACTGGAGAATAAGTACAGCCTACAATCAATAGTTTTGTAATTTTACTGATAGTATATCATCCCTAAGGTAGGATTTAGATGGAGTTTAAAACAGCTTTGGAAAACGTCAAGCTACTTACAAGTAAGATAGGCCTAAGTGCACATCAGTAAAGATTCATATTCTTTTTATAGAAATTACTTCATTAATCTCCTAAAATATATTGAAGGTTTGAATTTTAATAATATGCTACTTTTGTGCTTTTAAACATCCAAGGTGCCGAACACGAATTGTAAACTGTGAAGTAACTACCATGGGAAAGATTAAGTAAAGCATTGGAGGCGGATGATTTTGACAATAAAGAGGGTGTATGTGGTGAGTGTTTAATATTTTTTACATTTAATACCACCAAAAACTATTTATTATTTTTAGATTTTTGTTCAAAGCAAAACCTGGAGAGCAAAACTCTACTGTGTTATATATATATAGGTACAGCTGTGACAAAGGCTTTCTGTAATTGCTGCATGATGTGTGTGGTGATAACACCATTTTTGTAATGGCATGCCATTTATTTTAAGTTAATAAATAAAATGCATACCTTGCAGATATTTTCAATCAAAAAATTTTGCAAGGAATCAAGTACATGTCATCTCATAGCAGAGGTTTACAAAGCAATTAATCTGTGCTCCTGGAATACAACCCTGCTATCTTTGAAATTATCTGAGTTTGTATGTTTTTGTTCATTATAAAAGCATATGGTTTGAGGGAATATTCTGAATGAATGAAGAACAAATACACTACAGTTGAATAATCTTGTGGGGTGGATTAATCTATAGCCTTGATTTCTCTCAGGGTGGGTTGCTGTGGCAACCACCCCAGCTCACTTTAAAATAATTTCATAAAGCTCTCTTCAAGAGCTGCACCCAGCGTGGGCCAAGTTTAAAAGCAGCCAGACATGGGAAGAAGGGTTATACTGTGTTGCTCTTATAAATAAGGAGGTGGTGGAAGAAAGCAAGGTGTAGAGTGGAATGGGTTTTAGCAGAAATTTAAACCGAAAATAGAAACCAAGCTAGCCCGGAGTTAAGACACAAAGGAGGTGGGTAATTTCATAGTAACTTCACTGCTTTTCCCTTTAAATACTATTAAAGGATGGCTATCTCATTTCTCCTAATAGAAAAATATGATCTGCATCCACAAAAGAACAAAAATATACTTTGATAATCATCTTCAAAGGAAATGTTACCTTGAAGTAATCACACTTGTAAAGAGATACTTGGATGCACTTTTTAATAAACCTTTGGAGAGCTGATTTTATACTTATTACATTATGACCAATGTCTCATGGTTTAAGACACAGCATGCCTCAGGTGGTAGATTGGGGGAAAAAATTGTCAGCAGATCTATATATGGACAGTGGACAGCAGAAAAGCTGTCCACAGAAATTTCTTGTGCCAGAAATTTGAAAAGGGTGCATTTGTGGAGATTCAGTACATGTACAGACATCAGCACAAAGGGTTTTTTACTGTTTGAAATTATTTCAGTTTTTTAAATTAAATCCAAAGAGAGGGAAACAAAAACACCCAAACACTTCAAATTATGCTGCATAAGTTCATGCCTTGTCTAAATCTGAAACAAGTGACAAATCCTGATCCCTCCCCTTATATCTGTCTGTCCATCTGGCATCTGAATCCTGTTGTAAAAATCAAGATGTCCTTTACACAGATTTGATTAATTGTGCTTGTGACTAAAACTTGGCATGGCTTTAAGGTGCTCCAGTATGTGAAGGTCACCACTATAAAAAGATTAGACCACAAGTGCCCACATGGAGGTGTAGTTGAAGTTCTAAACTGCTATATCCTTTTATTTTCTGAAATATTTTCTTACTGTAATAACTACTTTCAAAATATGACAGTGCTCACGTTCTGTCTTGCCAGTTGAAGGGCTGTGTTATCAACTACCAGACACCAGAAAACTTACACATCCTGCATAAAATAAAGCAGATGACAGTCATTTTCAGTTAGAGCACAAACGTGTCAAGTCTTAACATAATTTTCTATTTTTTGCCACTAAGAATATACAAATATTACTGGATAGTTGGGTGCCACACTGGGAGACCAAAATTGTCTATGGAAGAGGCATAGCAAGGGTACAACCTGTGTAACTGTTCTTGTTATGTAAAAACTGTAATGTATTTCATTCCTGCTGTGCTTCACAGCAGACCTGAAGCTGAGAAAGTATTTATTTCCCAGTGTTTTTCAGGCTGTGCTAACACTGCTGTGCATATGTGCCTGTTACCACCATGTACAATGTGCTTCACTTGTATCTGATTGCCTGGTAGCTCTGAGCGCATCAGCATCACTGTCATTATTGGTGTGGGTACATTTGTAGCATGTCACTGCACGGAGAGTGGTGCACTCTCACCCAGACAGACCATGACACTGATGAGACCCTCAGTATTCTCTAAGGGCTTGCATTGTGAGCAATTGCAGGGTGCCTGTTAGAACTACCTGAGCTTTGTTTTGCTCTGACTGCTCTTTGAGCATCCATGTTTTAAAGGGTACAGTTGAACTGAAAAGGTATTTATTCACTGTCGAATGCTTTGGAAGTAGGTCAGTGGCCCAATGAGATATTTCTAGGGGAAAAGACTGTGAGACCAAGGACTTGTATTAAAATAACCCAAATAGATATTTATCTCTGTGTTTGAATAAGTCATTTGGTTTTTTCACATGTGCTGTTCCAGTGCCTTAATCTATCATACAAATAATACTCTTTACAAACTCCCCTGCTCCTCCCAAAGGATCATAAAAGTTGGCTATAGGCACAAAAATTTTAAAAGTATGTGCAAGATCCAGTTTTACTCAAATCACTGCATGTGCTTAATCTGGATTCAAACTAACAGTGCAGTCCTTTCAGTCCAGTTTTAGAAGCGACTGAACCTATTAAAAAAAATAAATAAATAAAGCCCTGTCCACACACAGCGTGTTCTCAATGCTGCATATCTGCGGGTGAGACTGACACGAGACCGTCTCCGGCAGCTTCCCGTGGCCGGGACATGCTCGAGGAGGCGAGCGGGCCCGGATCTGGCCGCTGCTGATCGCGGGGAAAGCACCGCTGAGCCGGCGCTGCGCAGGAGCAGTTCCCCATTGTCGCGGGACGCGGAGCCAGATGAGTTGGGAAAGTTGGGCTGCTCAGCAGGCGCCGGTCTTGGCAGGGGGAACCCTGCCAAAGGGATGGGCAGGAGGTCTCGGGGGCGGGGGCAAGTGCCGGAGGACCGCAGCCCTACTGCGTTCCGGAGGCGGCGCAGGGGTAGGCGCCCTCTGGGTCGCACTGGACGCCGTGGGCCGGCTGCCCCCTCTCGGCGCCCGCCCCTTCCAGACCTAGGTGAAGCCACTCTGAAGGTACCGCCTCGGGGGTGCTGGGGATGCGATACGCAGGGGCGTTCCGAACCCTGGGCTCCGCAGGTCCCCGGGTGCGGTGAGCTTGGTTACTTCCCCACAGCCGGGACCTGACCGGCCGCGCTGACTGGCCCCAGATGCGCTGCCGCGGGCAATGCCCGCCTCCCAGGTTCGCAGCCCTCCTGCACGCTGTGGTACCCCGCCAAGAGGGGGAAAACACTCAGCGGCTCGCCGCCTTGTCTTCGCTTTGTGTGATAAAGGATGTCATTAGGTTTGCGTGTGGCATATGCCATTGCCCCCACCGTAAAACTAAAATTAGCAAAATGTCAGGAATGGAAAGATTGATTCACCCAAGATGCAATTATCATTTTAAAAGTGCTTGATTGAGGTGCTGATGTTCAGTGATTTATTCTGCATACCATATACATAATTAAAGTAGTGTAGTGGAGCAATTTATCAATCTAGTTTAGACTAGAGGGGCAAGGAACTGCTGCCGCTGCTGCTGCTGCTCTATGTTTGTTTTATTAAAACGCTTTCGAGATCTGATCCCGCCCCTTTTTTGCGAGACTGAAACTGATTATTTCTTCAGCTCGGGAAGAGAGAGTCATTCGTTTTGGGATTGTGGGAGAGGTAGAGAAATAGAGACACGATAAAAAGAAGAAAAAGGAGGAAGAGAGAGAAGTAGAAAAGGACACCTCATCAGGAGTATGGTTTGAATCCCTTTCTCGCCTCCCCCTTCCCCTCCGCGATGTTACAGAGGCTGTGAGCTATTCGCCTTTTCCCATTCGCCTGCTGCCACTTCCTTCCTGGACGATCTCAGGACGAGTCCGGTTACTTTTAATCCGACCAGCAGCTCAGCCACTTTCTCCTCCTCCACGCAGCACACACGCGCACACACGCGCACCACGCACACACACATACGCACACGCACACACACACACACACACACACACACACACACTCTCCAGGCATCTTCTGGCTGCTTATTGGATTGACTTTGAAGGTTGTGTGTGTGATTCAAGGCGGCTGCATGTTGAACCAGGTGGTGAATATTTAAGACTGGAAGAAGTAAAGGGATTTTTTCTTTTTCCTATGAAAGGAAAATATCTGAAGGACTAGTCTGATCAGCCAAACAGCTAACTGTTTACAATGTAAGTACATGTGAAATTCAACGTCAGAATAAAATGTGGTGGGCATGGTACAAAAGCCCTAGGTACATTTTCTATCGCGTTTGAATAATGTATCAGTCATTTTATGTAAACTGAGATTGAGGTTGCTCGCAGACTTTTAGTGTGTAACTGCGCAGTTGCTTAAAAGTAGCTTGCTAAAATACGAGTTAAATCTCTAGTAAATTATGGCAAACTTGTCTCTATCAGTGTCATAAGTGTTTAAACTTCGATGAAGTTAGTTTACATAATTTATGTGCTTGATATTATGAAGTATTGGAAGTTTATTTGATTTAGATGGCTCTTAGTTGATTTAAAAGCTATGACCTTGTAGTGCTTGCATTGTGATTTATTAGACTAGGGAAACAATCTAGTTTCAGTGAAATGCTCTTAAACTTAGCTGTATCACAGGCTCTTCAGTCTTGAGTTTAAGTAGTGCATGCTTGCAAGCGTTCAACTTTGTACATCTTTCATCTTAATTACTTATGTTTGAGATGAAAAGAGCCCTTGCATTTATGTGGGAACTTAAGTGATGGTCTGCAAGCCAATTTTGGAACAGTATGCTTTGGTCTTTACACAGTACTTTGAGTAATCTTTAAATTTTTTTACACAAAGGAGCTAATCAGAATTACAGAACTAGCTGGCATAATTGCAGTACAGTCACTTACAGGCTAAGAAAAAGTTTAACGTGAATGAGCGACTTGTAAGATTATTGTTGCATTATGTAATTAGAATACTTATTATTTCCCATAAAACTTAGTGTGACCTCTTGTCAGCCTGAAAAACAAAACAAGTATAAAAAACAAGTTAATAATCCTATTTCCATGCTACTACTACTAACAATAATAATAATTTTAAAAAAAAGCAATGCAGCATGGCGCAAAACAAAATTTAATGAATCATTGTGGGTATCTAAGCATTGTCTTTTATAGAAAAGTTCTATTTTCTTTATTGTGTGTAATGATTATTATTACCAAATAGCTACATACTTAAATAAATACTGTAATAGGCAATTTAAGACTAAAGGTTTAAGAGAATTAAACAGAGAAAGGCACTTTACCAGTACTTTGCTGATGATCAGAAAATAATAGCTTTGACACAAAATTTTCCTTGCACATATCTGACAATCACCTTAATGGCATACGTCCTAGTTTCATATCTTTACTTTAAAATAACTGTAAGATGAATGACAAACAAACTATTTTAGAAGCAACTTCTCATTTAGAAGACTAGATTTCTTTCATTGTCACTTTCCTGCTATTGGGTTTGAAGAGTAAAGATGTTTATATGGAGTATAATAACTAATCCCTAGATGCTTTGGCAGGGCAAGGAAATAGCACCACCTGTGATTCACTACTCCAACACATACTAATCTTCAGTGCAAATGATAATTCATATGGTTTCTCTGGGCATTTGTTATTTTGTGAACTGTATTTATTACAGGATTTCAAGTACCTTACTTCAAGTTGAAAACACACAAAACTTTCTTACTTTATTAGTTTTCCTAAAATATCCATTATATTATTCTTTCTGTGTTAATGAGTACATAATTCATAATGAGCCTATGCTGAAATATCTGTCCACAAGCCTGTCCTTTTGGAAGTAATAGAAAAATTGCTTGAAAAATAACTTAAGACAATGGCCCCTAATCCGAGGTGTCTATGTTCCTGGTTGCACATGTACTTTTATTTTAAAAACTCACTGTTCATATATATTTCTACTAATATGCTCTACATAGTATGAGAAGGTAGCTCTGGGACCTGAACATGGAAAGGCTCTTTAATGCGAGGAGTTCTTACACAACTAGTCCCACTGTCAATGTTGAGAGTACTTGTAAGAAAATGAGCAAGTCACAGGGATAACAATTTACAGGATCAGGATCCAAAGAGACTAAACCTCTTGCCTGTCCTAAAGCTTTCATAGGACAGAGATGTAAAGAATGTCACTTTCAATGTCCTATAAAAGAATGCAGGGATCAGATACTGTCTGCATCCTTTTAAGATTATTTGACCAAGAAAAAAGGAAATGTAAGTTTAGGAGCCTTATTAAAATTGGTACTAAATGATGAATAGTGTGGGAGATTAAGTCTTTTACAGTTATGTTCCCAAATTTCTAGTTTTGGACCATAATAAGAAAATTAATTCAAATAATTTCTTACTGTGAATTTTCTTCCAATATGGGATCCAGATTTTTTTCCTTTTTTTAGACATTTCATCTACCTGCAAAATGTATATTTAAAACCAGATGTACCTTTCTTAAATGGTTCTTTTTTAAAAAAATGCCTATAATGTTACAGACAAAGAGAAATGAAGTTTCCTGAAGCTTTTCACAAAAGTTTGCTTAAGAAATATTTTGGTAACTCATTATTCAGTAGATAAAAGTAATTATATAGAAACTTAGGAACTGAGCAGGAGTTGTGAATAGAATATTTTGCCAACTTAATTTCTTTTAATTGTACTTTTCTCTAGAACCGATTAATTTATTGTTCATCAGGATAGTCTAGTTCATTTTCAGAGACAGCTGAAGTTATTTCTACATTTCATTAAAGAAGAAGTCATTAATTGTTACTATGCTCTTGAAAGAAAAAATGCTTGGTGTTTGATATATCAAGGTCCATTTTTATCTGTTTGATATAATTATTCAAAATTGTGTGATAATTTTTCCAAATATCAAGTAAGGTGTATTGGCATTTTTTTGAAAACACTGATGATGGAGATGAATCTACATAAGCAGTTATATAATTTCCAAGAATTTATAGTCCTTGCTTCAGCATCCTAAATCATAGCCAAAACACTTACATTTTTTATACATTTTATGTTTTTTAATTTTGCTATTTGATATCAGCAGAAGATTTTGCTTTATCCTCATTTATGCTCTGTAATGATTTAGGTACAAAATATTTTTAAAATAATACATTTAATTCTGAAAGCTAGAAAATTTTAAGCTTAACAAACAGAGTTAGAATTCTGATATTTGAAAAGGATGAAAATAGAATTTTGGATCCTGCTTCAGAAGCAAGATGGATTCAGAAGAACTTTGGTCAGCAAACACTGATGGTGCAAGTGAAAAATTGAAAAACTGAATTTTTAAACTATTTTTAGAAGTAATTACTTGAGTCCTCTGACCAGCTTTAAGGTCATTTTCTTAGAACTGATGATCAATGATACATATGGACAGGTGATTAAAAGCTAGTGTCTTCAGCCCTCCACTTTAATGCCACCGTCTCATTGACTGCAGTGCAGGAGAGGTTGTCTATTCACTGAGATCTGTCATCTTTAGGAAATCAGACCAGCTTATAGGGGCGATTCACAAAACCAACTGTGACAACAAAGTCTTATGTGCCTTACAAAAGAAGGATTAGGCGGTTCACATGTCATTTTGATTGGACAGCAATAAAAGCTGATTGCTGTGGCATAGCAAGACACACTTCACTTTTAAGTGATTATTGTATGAGACAACTAGAACTCTGTTGCTTAGTCATTGTTAAATGTAATTAAAATCAAGGAAAACTCAATTTTGACATTACTGGATTTGTATGACTTTATAGTGAAAGTACAGCCACTTGTAGCATTGTTACACAAATTTTATAAAAACTTCTTAATACACCACTTTGGAGAAATACAATTAAAATGTGGTAGATTATTGTTCTTGGATTTTTTAAAAAAGATATTTGTCTAGATATTTTCCTGTAATCACAATTTAAAGTTACTAAAAGTGACTAGGCTCTAAAAAGTGCCTAGAACTATACTAAATTCACTGCATTTAACCATATTAAGAGCTTACGAGCAGAGGAGTGTGCCTAAAATGTGTCAAGGCTTCAAAGATTTATCAAAAATTATAATATTGAACAACAACTAAAGAATCTTATTTTATTCTCTTATTTTTTAAAATATAATGGGTTTAAAAACTATTATTTGTGTTGCATGTGTGTCTGATTTGAAAATAGCCAAGAAATTAAATGCTGCCCCTGTATTATTAAATATGTCATTTATCAGTGAGAATAGTTTTTTCCTATTTGCATAATTTAGTTTAAATGTACAGCCTTAACATTTAGAAGTATGAAAATAGAAAGCTGATAAATTCTATGATAATTTCATATAATATTTCAAAATAACTCTTTTTTTACCCAACTGATGCCTCCTAGTGTTTCACATAATAAAACACTAATGAGTCAACCATAAATGTAAACATTATTCTTTCATTTTCTTCATCTTATGTGGTACATAAAATTAATATTTATGTTTTTAATTTTGTATGCGTTATTTTAATCAGACAGGAAACTCATATAAATTCAGATGTCTCATTTTTATGGATACTGAAGGTGCATTTCTATTTTCTTTCATTATAGCTTTGCCTAGCTGTGTTTTGAAAAGTTTAAGTTATATAGTTTAAGTAATATAGGGTACGTTTTCATTTTCTGCTTTTGTTTCCTATGTGCATTAAATGAATTTCTCAACAATGCATTATTAAGCTCAAAAAATTTCTTAAAAAGGAATTTTAAACATTTGCTAGCATGATGCTTTGAAAAGTAAGCCCTCAAAATAGGCAATAAATGCAGTTATAGAAATGTTTGAAATGTCCTAAGGCACCTCACAGCCAAATAAGATTAAAAACACTGGTCTGCAACATGCTCGCTCACTACAGTCCTCAAAGAATGCTTATTGTATTTTGTAGCCATTCCTGATTATTTTACTGTTGTATGATCAAGAAAACTCTGTGAACAGTTTTCAAATTCACAAAATGTGCATCTTACTCTTTTAGTTGTGTGTGTGGATGATCAGTACTTCTGAAAAATAGTTCATTTGCATAAAATACTGAGATGGAGTTTGAAGTGGTAAAGACAGTGTCCTTTTCTTACAAGTGCAGTCTGGTCATATAACTCCTGAATGCCTCAAAAAACCACATTCAGCTCTATCAGACAACAGTAGAATTTTTTACCTTTTATTTTATAGAAAAGTTTAATTTTCAAAAAGGTATCTAGCATCAATGCAAAGCAAAACCTAGGGGCCTCAGCTGTATATTGGATCTGTCAGGTATGCTCTTATAATAATAAAGAAGCTGCCAAGACTGAGAATACTCTTACACAATTAATGCCACAATTTTATGTAAAGTATGAGATCAATTTAGTGAAAAATGAATTGGAAATAGAGCCTGTTATGCTAAGACTTTCAAGAAAAGCTGTGAAATTCCTTGGTACTTATTCTGTTCAAGAAGTTTAAAGATATATAGTCAGTTTGCAATTAAAAAATCAAAGTTTAAGAGTTAATATGAGTAACAAAAATATGTGTCTTCTCAATGCACATATGATAAATTAAGGGGCCTACTTATAGAAAAATTCTGACTGAATGCAGTGAGTTAAATCTATATATGCAAATCTTGGTCGTGCAAATTAGTATCTGAATTTAGAACATTTTAAAAGTGCATATTTTAGGATTGTGTTTTGCCATGAACCCTTTTAACATAGCATTTTTCTCCCAGTAAAGTGCAAGAACAGTTATTTATTTAACTGAAGAAATATGACATAGAAGCCTGTCCTTTAAACTTCCTTGCATCTTGAAAGTATTTCAAAGTATGCAAATGACACCTGTTATTCTGTGAGGAAAGCTAACATGCTTTGAATTTTCTGATATATTTTCTGATAGAATTTTCTGATATATTACATTGCAACTTGCATTGTGAAGAGAAAGTAAATGTGCAAGAAAAATAGGGAGAAGTGTAGCAAAAAAGAATCCATGTCATTTCCAGTGTAGGACTGATACTCTGAAATACTCCCAAACAGAACCCCACCCAGCTTTCTTTCCCTTTCTTTTCTTTTTTTTTTTGTTTAAACAACTACATTTAGATTGCAGAGATCTAAATTACAGCCTACACTTGCAATATCTTAGAGCAATTTCTGCACAAATTGTCTGAGAATTATTTTAGTCCTATATGGAATACACTGGCACAATATGGATTCAGTAATCACACCAGTGAGGTCAGATGGACTGTACCCCATTTGTAATCCCTGAACAGCTGTTTTAGCAGTCACCTGCTGCAGCAGGGTTGATGTACTTATTTCTGCCTTCTGGCACCTTCCCCAATATTGGAAGCCTGCAAGAGCTTGAGTGAAGAGAGCTTCAGAGATCTTGGCCAGTACAGCTGGTCCTGGAAGTCAGTCAGTATCTGCTTCCTTCATTTAAGCTAACCATAAGGCAGCCCACAGATTAAGGACAGAATTGAACAGATGGCATACAGCTCCTCTGCCTTCTTTTCCCAGGTTATAAAGCTGATATGAAACTTAGATTCAAATCTAACAAGTTTTATCTTACTCTTATTTCTTCAACTGTATAATTGATTAAATTAAGTTTATAATAAAAATTATCAACCAAATACCAGTGCAGGAATTTACCTTAAATATTACTATCTCGTATTTTTCATGCTGTAATCTCAAGGTCTAAGTGAACTGAATTACAAACAACATTATTTATGTTTGCTTTTATAGATATAGGGTGCATGCCACTTGTGGAAACCATGCTCAGTTAAATTTCACTATTTACTTTTAAGCTGTCAATCAATAGCTGTTAGGAAAGTATGTACAAAGGGCAAGGAGGTAGGCTTGTGAAATTGTTTATAAACCACATCAGAACAAGTTGACAAATTGCGGAACACTATCCACATGGAACATTAATTTTAGTAATATAAAAAAATCAAGTCACAGGTTAGCATGTGCTATTTGTGTGATTTTGAATAAAATTGTTCCCCCTAGTGAAAAAAGTTTCAATACGACATTATATTTGAAATAATAGTCCATTTTTAACCAGATTGTTAAGATATTGTTGGGTTATCAGAGAAATTATAATGTTTCAGAACATATTTGCCCTGTAAGAAGTTTGACTGCAGCACTTTTCATTTAAAAATTCAATATGGATTTCTCAGTGAACACTGTTTTAAATAATTTCATCAGAGTTCGGTGGAAAAGCTGTCCCTAAAATGGGAGCTAGGAGGGGAGGGCATTGTAGACAAACAACAGGACACTGAGGTCCTGTGACCATCCTGTAATGCTGGCCCCATGTGTCCCCTTCAGCCTGGCATTTTAGCTTCTGAATTTTACTGCCAAGAACTCGCTTTTGATGGCCATATCCCATGGGAAAGCCTAAGTTACTACTATAAAAATGTTAATATTCTGGGGATATACTGTGAAACCAGCAGGAGACAGTATGTTTTCTAGATTTAGCCTCAGGACTGCTATATGTCTGTCCATCAGGGTCCTGAATGTGTTTCTGCTTAGGATAAGTGGGAGAACAGCAGTCGAGGAGGAAGGCTTTTAGGGGGTTGGAAGAAGGCGGATGTGGTCTATTTATTAAGAGGGGATACAATGAAGGAGTTAGTCATGTTAGTCAAACTTAAAACTTTAATCTTGCAGAATTTTTTCATTAAAAATTCCTGTTGAAATGTATATAATTAATCTTGCTGTGAATAATCTTTAATTGTTGCAGACATACGCAGTGATCTTACTGATTGTTGATTGAAATATGTTGTAAGGCTGTAAGGAAAGATCTTTGAAACAGTATTTGATGACACAAATTTGATTTGATTTTGCTAACAGAATCTTGGAGAAATCATCAGTTTTCCCATCATCTTATTTATGTTTATGAGATGGACATATCATATGATATGCAGAGGAATGAGAAAAAAATCCATGTTACGACCCCAGTGCAATCTATGAAATTTGTGAATTTGCATACTTACTAGTCTTCTTCATGACATATTTTTTATTTCAGAATACTGAGCCAGAAAATGCATTCATGCAGTGGCATACAAAAATTATAACTTTATCCAAAACACATGTAGATGAATTTTAGAAATTATAAATATTATAATTTAGAAATTATAAATATAAAAGGCTAATACTCTTTGTTATATGATGTGTAGTTAACAATTGGAAATAATATAAATTTATGTTCAAAATGTGTATCAACTGGAAAAGAAGAAGTGGAAAAATTTTTTTCCACTTTACTCTTAAAACATGATGAAATGATTGCCAAGCTACCTAATTGAAACAAACTTCACAAAATTATAGTTGTATCCTTGGTAGGTAGAAATCTGCGTATCTTCACAGGGGAAACAGGATCTGATGTTTCCATTTTATTGTTGATGCTGCCATAAAAAAAGATTATGCATAGGACAGAAAGAGAAAAATTATCTTCTACATTTCCTGAAATATTGGCATACAAGTGGGACTAATATTTTTGTGGGTTTTCCAAAAATTGTTATTGACAAAGCAAAATGAAAATCTATTTTCAATACATTTCCAGTACTTAAATCCTCATTGAGAACCTTGCATTTAGTTCAGTTATGCTTCCAGTAGATAGTGTCACAGGCTTAGTATTACACTGAGTGGTGACATGCAAAATAGTAACATAGAAAGCATCCTTACTGGATGCTATCTTTTCTGGAATTTCATATTTTTAAAAATTGCTTGAGAGGTGATACAGTGGTGATAGGCATAATGCAAATCATTATGACAGATAAAAAACAAGCAATAGAAAAATTACTATTTTGGCATCATATTTTCAATGTTATTAGGATTATTTCCCTATATTTCTAATCATATAGTAATACACATATCTGAGGGTGCAAGGATTTCTCAATGGAGGCAGGGTGTGTTTTTATTTAATCAATATATGACAGTAAGAAGCAATATGCCATGCAACAGAGGTGTGACAAAAATAAAGAGACATTCTGCTCTGTTTTTAGGAGCAGTACTTGCCATCTATCTGGACAAATTATGATTTTCTTGAGCTGCTTTCTGTTACAAGTCTCTAAAAGTCACCGCTGTAGAACAATAGCCCTCTGTTCTACCACATTTTTATGTATATGATTACAAGCAAACCTCTCTTGAGACCATCACTTCATTGACTGCTCCAAGAGGACACTTCTACAGATTTCTGATAAAAAGTAATTTTGAGATTAGTTGGGAAGAAAGTATTTGTTCACCCCTTTTGCTTTACTGGTTTCCACATGTGATCAGAAAGAGGAAGTTATTCCACTAATGGATCAGAAGATTGCTCTATGAATTAAATACCATTCTAAGAATACAACTCCCATGTTTGATAAATATAAATTCAAAATACAATGTGGATATATTAAAAAAGGTCTGTTTAAAATCACAAGGAATCTAAAGATGTATAGTTTTGTGAGATTCTGATGATGATAATATGTGAAAGAAAGAATCATCAGCATTCTGTTTTCTTATGTTGGTCTACATCCTACTCTTATATGCAAACTAGTTAAATAAATACCCACTCTTATGTCTGTTCACAAAGACCACTTTCTATGACCATTACTTAAGCTAGATACCTAAATCTAAAATGTAGGCTTTCTTTTGAAAAGGTGAGCATATGGCACATTCCATGTCAAAGTGTGCTCCAAATTTTGAACAAGTTTCTTAAATGCAATAATCGTCAGCACCAAATATAACCCATCAGTTTCAATTTCCAAGGAGACTAGGGAGGAGAATCTTTCAATATAAATTCCAAAACCTAAAAATATTGGGAGTATTTAAAAAAATGTATGTTTATCCTTAATGTACAATTCAGTAATCATCATCTCTGAAGAGATACATGAACTTTATTTAAGGCAACAGATGCAAGGTAAAAAAATTGCAAGTGAAGGGCAAAAGCTGAAAAACAGTATAAAAGGGACTCAGAACCGCCAAGTGTAAATTTTCAATGGAACTGCAAACTTTTTTTTTTTTTTTTTTTTTTTGTGCAAGTCTGTTATGAAATGCCTGAGTGGAATGAAATTGTCACTTTTACTAAAACCTTAAATTTGTGTTGGAATGTGTTCAGAAAATTAGAAAGGACTTAGGGCAACATCTAAAAGTGGAATTTAGGTTTTACTTTGCTGTGTCCTGTTGTCTACTGGAATCCACATCCCAAATTAAATCTGTAAGTTCTTTATGAACATTGGTTTAATTTTTATGTCAGAAATTCAAGAGTTGAGAAACCTAATTGAAAAGACTTCTTACTCTTAACATAGAGCAGCTAATGGTAAATTCTCTTTTCCATTGATTATAGAATATTGTGGGAGAAAGCTAGTCGCAGTTTCCAAATGTGAGGCCGTTACATTTTTGTATAGGTAATGAAATAGTCATCAAAGGAAGGACTGTAATTGAGTCATGTTTTGCTGGAATGCCATAGTTCCTTACCTATTGAATTAGTCTCTCAATCTTTTTTACCTCTCTTACTAAAAAATGCAAGCCTTTTTATGATTCTAGTCTGTAATATAGCTTTCTGTTTAAACTTATAGCTAGTTTAAACAACCAATTCAATGGCATCTTTGCTATTGCATTGTCTGAAAAGTTTGATTTTACTTTATAAAATACAATGTATAAGAAAATAATTCTTTTGATTTTACCTTTGATTTTACCACAATGCAAGTGCATTCATCTAAATACATAAAACTATATAATAAATACTTCTGCGACAGTCTTTCATAATTTTTAGTGACCTCATCCTTTCATTTGAGTTAGCTTTTGAACAGATACATACCATGTCTAATGAATCTCTGAAATCTAGGATAAGAGCTAGAAACATGAAGA
This sequence comes from Agelaius tricolor, assembly GCF_023055355.1. Classification (NCBI taxonomy): domain Eukaryota; kingdom Metazoa; phylum Chordata; class Aves; order Passeriformes; family Icteridae; genus Agelaius; species Agelaius tricolor. The sequence goes on along the minus strand of NW_027269287.1, from coordinate 5,545,565 downwards.
GATGTTTGACTGTGAGGACAGTGAGCATGCTGTAAGTGAGTAATGAATTGATTATGTGTTGGCTGAGACAGGAATTAAAGTTCGAGGGTGTGCTAAATCTCTCAGTCTACCTCAGAGTGTTTCATAAACCTGTAAGAGAAAAAGTAGTTCCAAAATAACCATTTTTTGCATGTTCTCTCTCATCTTCACACCCAGAGTTTGGATGGTCTTTTAGGAAAGACCTTGTGGCCTAGCATGCATGACTCTTCAGCCAGTTTCTTGTATAATTAATGTGCCTGTTGAATATGTGGGTGTGAGTCAAAAGCTGATTTTGTGACCACATTATTAGGCTTGAATTAATGGAGAAGAGTTAAGTCCAGTTAAAAAGTTGTGGATATTCCATCTTGACTAGTATTTTTCCAAGACCTTGAAGCTGCTCCTAAGTTATAAAAACATGCTGCTTTTTCCTTTTCTTTTACTATAATTTGGAAGTTCTGATCTCTTCTCATTAAGAGAACTTACATCAAAATATAATAATGTATTTATTTAAGAGTATTTAAGACACAAGTAAATATATGACACTATGTCCTTTGTTCATGCATAACTTCACTGACTTGATGACCTACTAAAAACTGATTTATATACAGGATTCATGCTGTTAATTAACATCCACTTCTTTTTCTCAGTTCTGCTCTGACTCTTTTTCCAGACTCATTAGAAACAAAGGTACCATTTGAATAGAACATTTCAAAAGAAGATCTTCTTATCTTCTCTTCTGGACCACCCTGGGAAGAATGTAAAAAGATGTACCACTTCTTTGATCAAGAGCATTATAAGCAGACTTAAGCAGTTTGCTAAGTCCCTCTTGGGTGTACGTGTGTGCTTGCCATTCACACATCCCGAAATGAGATGGAATGTGAAGGTACATTTTATGCTTTTCTAGAGCTGTTCTCAGATTAAGAGAGTATACCTCAGCTTCTGTCTGCTAGATGTTAATTGTATTATCTAACGATCTGCGTGGGTTTCATAAAGCAAAATCATTCAATTTTTCTAATGTGATTTTGAAGTACTTTATACCAAATAATCACTGTAGATGGAGTGTATACAGGCTGAGACTGCTGGCCTCATAAGAATTCCAGGTGCTCCAGATTACTTCAAGTGCTCAGACCATTAGGCGGTGTATGCATCTTCACTCAGCTGGCAGTCCAATTTTATTCCTGATGTATAAGACAAAAGTGTGTAAACATCATTACAAAATTCAGAATAGTTTGTATGTCCTTTTTACTGGAACACTATATTCTCAAAAAAGAGACGGAGGGAGGGAGGGAGGCAGGAGTGAGCTTATTTGGTCTATCTTCAAGTATTTAGTTTATCTTCAATTAACCAAAAGGGACACAATGTAAATTACTTTACAGCTGAAAAAAAGATTTTACAGACTCATCAGAATTTCTGAATTCTTTCCTGAGTATAAGCATGCAGTTCTGGTGCCATGATGAGTCAATAGCTGTAGCCTGGGGAGTGCTTTTTACTATTTACTGAAGATCTGGTTCTCCTTTTATGTGAGAATACATAGTTACGTTTATTTGTGGTGGCAGTTTTTTACTGACAACTATAACTCGCTGATTGTTTTTAGAGCCATCTCGGGTTCTCAATCCATAAATTCAAGTGAAACTTGAGAAGATGCAAGCAGCAATAGCAAAGCTGACTCAATCATCATTTATGCTTATTCAACGTGTGAGAGGCCCATATCCTGTAATGCTAGAGTATTAGCAGGTTATTTGTTTTGTATTGGTTTTAGGTATAATGCTACTTTTGTCTGAGAGCATAGCTAAGCAGAGGAAGGATATTCTAGTGTCTGTGATGGCAGCTTGTATTTGGGAAGTGTGGAATCAACTCTTCCAGCACCTCTTTTAGATGGCTGTGAAGATTTCATTTAGCTCATGCATCAATTCCCTTTCTGTAGAATGAGATGGTATTTCCATGAGGCAGATTCTGTGTGACCGAAGCACTGTGGTAACAGTGTCCATATGAGTACCATGGGGATAAAAAGGCAATGTAGACTGTAAATATGTAGTGGCTTTTAGACAGTTACAGTCTAAAGCAAAGGAACAGATTCTTAGAACTTCACTTTTGCTAGAAATTCATTTTAATTAAAGTTTAGAACTTTCTGCTTCTTTCTGTCCATTTTTCTTCTACTTCTTTAGTAGTTGTGCCAAGGTATCCATGTGTGTTTCTTCCACTGTCATCTGGCTCATTCCCAGCAGATGCACACAATCTGTTTTGCTGTCATTGACAGGGTTCAGTTATGAAAAAAATGTGGCAGAACATGCTGGTGTAGTCACTTATACAGGATTCTCTTTTCTAAGTAACTGAGAAGAAGTTAATTTTTTTTTTTTTTTTTTTTACATATTGTTCAGTCTTGGGGTTTTATCCAGGTAACTTTGCATTGGATTAAACAGGGTGTTTGTTTAACATCTTAGCTTTCTTTTTTAATTCCTACTTTGTAAAGTTAAAATTTACCAATTATATGTATTATAGAAATCACCACAGAATGTTGACAGGCCTCAGTTACAAGTGGCGACAGTAAATTCTGGCCATTCAGGAATAAATGTAGTATTTCCAACTATTTTAGACAATATTATAGTGTTTCTTTTATATTTTAAAATATAAATGCAAATTTCCCCATTTATAAATAATCCTGATAATCCAAACACATGCACTCTTAAGTATCCTGAATATACATTAATTATACAAAAGGATTTTGTATACGGGGATAACGTGTTCCTTCTCATGCAAAGTTATAGTCAGTAAGAGGCTGAATAGAAATAAATCAAAAAAAGATTTTTTTTTTACTTTATTGCCTACAGAATAAAAGCTATAAACCTTAATGTTATCATTTATTGTGATATTTTGTATGTAACATACAAGTAACATAAACTTACAAGTAAGTAACATAACTTAACATAGATTAGGGCCTGTACAGGATGCTGTGCAAATACACATTAATGAACGGCTCTACCTTTGGCCTTAACAGCATGAACAAAAAGGATAATAAAAAAGAAGGTAGATTGAAAGAAACGAAGATTTTTTTTTTTTACTATTATGAATGTCTTGCCTTTCTTCCCAGTGTTCAAAAGGAAGACTTGGTGTAAGTAATTAAACTTTATGGAAGGTATCTAACAAGAAAAACACTGTTTATTAGATGATAGGTGTTCTCACTGTCTTTGCGAAAGAAAAAAATTAATCACCAGCTCAAATTTTGTGTTCCTTCTTTGCTGCTTTCTACCTCTATCTCAATGAAGGCAGAGATGACAACAGCAATTTCCACACTGGGTTATTAAGTTTACAGTATGAGCCATTAAAAAAAGGCTAATATTAAATATGTATAGGCATTCTACATGTTTATTAAAAACAGAATTTGGTTTACAAGCTGATATTGCCTATAATACTTTTATTTTGACCTAAATTTTCCTTTTTAATTGTACTTTGTTCATACGGGCTGACAGTTCTGGCTTCTTTATTTTTTTTATTCTACAGCTAAAAGAAAAAAAAATCTTCCACAGCTAGAATCCCCATTAATTCCCCAAACTGAAAACTAGTTTAGTGAGCCTAGTTTTGGTTGGCTTTGAAATATCTGCATATATACATTAACATAAATTAAATATATTTAAATAAATTTGATCTATATTTTTAGGATTTTTTTGAAAGACTATTTCATTTTGGGAAATGGCTTTATATACTTACAACTCTGAATTCACATTGTTGTCCCTCACCTAGTTGCAGATTTTGTATCATTGATAGATTATGTTAAAAAGGCTATCTGTAAATATGCAACAGTGGTAGACTGACATTAACTAGGCTTGTGGTTTTTCTGTAAATTTGTTTCTTATCATCATGTACACATATTTATACATATGTACATGCATATATATATATATATGCATGTGTGTGTGTGTGTGTGTGTGTGTGTGTGTGCTTTTTATACAAATATATATGGTTTTCAAACTATGATTGCATGCTACTGGATATGCCATAAATTGTAAATAAAACTGTCAAAATGTCTCTTCAATTAGACCTCATAAAAATAATCAGTCCATAAACATGTGGTGTTCTTTCTCCCTATATATACAGTTATTATATAAAATAAAAGTCTTTCATCTAAACCTAAAATCTTCTGTATTATGGGTTAAAAATATACTAATTTTTAGTGTGGTCTTTTTATATGCTTTTATATTTTTTGGTATATTTTGGTCTCAAAAAAATAAATGTGAGAATACCAAACCTAATTTCTCCTGATTTTATAGACAGGTTGAATTAAAAGATGACTGTAACCCCTGTTTGTCATCATAATATTTTTAATTTGTATGTTTTTAAGGAGAGTATTCTTGTATTTTGGAGAGGTCTATTACAAGCTACACTTTCAAAGTTTCTGGAAATAATTTCAACTTTTTAATTAGTCCTAAAATTAATTTAGGATGGGATTTGTTAATGTGGGCATTTCTAGGAGACAAATAGCATCAGTGTATCACATATAATGTAAAAAGCAGACGGAGAAAATAGGGTCCTCAGATGATTACTTTCACTATTTCTATGTCTTGATTGCTAGGCTCAGTTTAACTCCAGAAATATTGTTACGACTTAGCTATTACCCTTTTAAGACTAAGATTGCAACACACCTATTAGTTGTTTGGGTAGCAAGAAGAGAAAGGGATAATTTAATACATTTCTAAAAGAATAGAATTTATATCCTAATCCTGTGAATTGATACTTCTCCAAAGTATCAGGAAAGATGGTAAAGACCAAATGAAATACTTCAGAATGTAACGTTTTCTCATTGTGCCACCTGTCAACCTTGATTTTTTAAAATTTAATCATATTGATTATGGTTCCTTTATTAAAAACAAAAACAAAATCAAAAACCAAACAAAAAATCAAAACCCAAACCAAAAAAAACCTCCCCCACCCCCCCCCCCCCAAATAATTATAATTTAAAAAGCCTATAAAATTCATTGCAGCTTAGTACAACAATACATTGCTTTTAGATCTAAATGCTAAATACGAGAATCTCAACACCTTTTGCCTGGTATTTTATGATCCTACATAGAATCTTATGTGGTAAAAAAGATGACATTTATACACATCCAAACTGGACAAATTAGATGATAAATTCCAAAGCTGAAGACTTACTATATAGAACTTTATTCTGAATGCTAAGCATTTTCAGATTCTGTTTCAAACATCAGTGCTGATCTCACTGTAGATACCTAATAAGTTAGAAGATATGAAATAAAGAAGGTGTTTCAGTTTTGTTTTTTTTTTCATTTTACATAGCTGATAACTTTCCATGAAAAAACAAACAAAGAAACAAATAAACAAAATCATAACAGAACTGGTCAAATGATTATCAGAAAAGCAATAGACTGAGAGCTGCTTTTTTCACAGGTGCTGCAGCTTTTAATTTACATGAAGATTTGTATTCCATTTATTTTCATCACTACTGAATAGGAACTAGTATTTTCAGTGTCCCGGTAATGTTTCAGGAATAAACATTGATACTTAAGTGATAGTATGCAGATATCTGCGTACCTTCAGATAATAAGCTAATATATAAAAGCTAATATATAAAAGCTAATATATAAAACAGGTCAGTAAATCCTGTATATACTTCCATCTTATACTTCAACAGTAACATAAATAACTTGAAGACGTCATTAAAGGTATCAGTTGTATGCATGATTATACACTGGAAAATTAAGATATAATTAATATTATAAGACTACATTTTCTTGCTGTTAAGGAAGTAGAACAGTTGGGGCTTTTTCCTGTGAAAATATTTTCCAGTGCCTTGCCAGCAGCATGTTTCCAATGGGAGAATCACCTTCTCTAGCTGGCTGAAGCAGATTTTTTCCCTGTGTAAGGCTGGATGTGGATTTTTCATGAGGAGAAACAACCTATTTTTGTGATGTGAACTGTCCTCAAAAATGGATTATTTTTGAACCATAAAGCATGGTTTTTCACCAGTAATTATAGTTTGAGCTAATACTGCCCCTGGTGAAAGCACTGTTTGTATGTGGCATTTTTTCTTTATAAAATTACACAATTTTTTTTTAATCTGTTTGCCTGCAGATGCAGGACAAACACATTACTCAAGAAAAGTTTATATTTATACACAGTTTAAGAGAGAAGGGGACTGTCTGGATGGAGACAGAGCTGACCACTAACTCTTACACAGTGCAGAGAATTGCTGTGGTGTACAGTCATGCAACACCTGCCTAAATCTCAGAAGTTGTGTGCATCTATGCAGTGCAAGAATTACCTTACAAATGATTAATTTTGAATCCCATCACAATATTCAACACAAAAAAATGTATGTACAAAAATTAATTATTTGGCCAATTATATTATGGCCTCTGTTTCTCTAACAATTTGTCATTGACAAAAATATAGACAGTGCTTTAATTGTAAGAATAGTATTTTGAAGAAAAATACTGCAATTTTGAGGGTTCTGCATTATTCAGAAAATTTAAGCATGTTCACAGTGTTAATATGACTGATGACAAAGAGCTCTTTCATGGTAACACTTCTAAATGATCTTATATTGACCTTAATTGACAAAGCTATTAATACCATTTTAATTTTTTTTAGTTGCCAGTGTCATTAAGCTTGCAAATACACTGTCTCCATAACTGTTCCAGTTTTTTATTTCTGTTATCTAAAAAATGTAAAAATAAGAACAGACAGATAGCTTTTCTGTTTTGAATGTCTTATAATTCCACTTTAGTTTGTTTGAAAACTTGAGTGTGAAAATATCAAACATAAGTAGATGAAAACATAACATATATCTTTCTGATTGTGTAGATTCTATTGTGTAGAAAATACACATCTGACATTATAGAATGAAACCTCTCTCTTCTGTATGTTGCTAGAAAAATTCCAGGCAAGAAAGCTCTTACTCAAATGCTCAATGTGCATCCCAGTTAAAGTCAGGCCTTTATCAGACCCACTGGGCAATTCAAGCACTGAAAGCTCCTGACATTTTTTTGAATGAGAAGAGCCAGGGCACTTCTGGAGCTGAGAAAAGAAACAGTTAATTACAAGAAGGCAAAGCAGATGTTTAAGGAACATGTAATCTCTGATCAACAGGATCATTTTCAAATCTTCAATACTTCCTTAATTTTTATCATGTTTGTCTATATAGGCCATGCAAGGCAGAGAATTTTTCTTCTCTCTTGAAGAGAGTACACTTCCCATAAGCAGAAGCTGGGTTATGGACAGAAATAATCTATTTTTTAAAATAGTAAGAAAAAAAAAAGAAGACAAAGCATCAAGTTTGTATTATAAAAAAAGATTTTGTCCACTACAGGTGTCAGTCAGAACTTCTGCACACTGTAGGTTCTCAGAAAACCAGGCAACTGCAGCTATTTCAGCATTATATTAAGCTAATATTTTCTTTCCAAATATCCACTGTTATGTAATAACACTGAAAAATAGTCAACTTGTTTATACAAACTTATCTGAGAGACCTCTTCCTTTAAGCAATAAGGCCTGGTGGCTGTGGACAATCTTTTTCTGAATGATTAAAATTAATCTGGTTTTGGTTTCATTGTCTATCTTGCTTAATAAAAAAATATATAAGCAGATTTGTAGTTTCTATTCTGAATTGAAGTGTGAGAAGATATTCTGTGAAAGCCATTTCTCTTCCTAAAACTGGAATAGTGGTACAGGTTTCGTTGCACAAGGAAACTTACATTACTCTCTCTTTAAGCTCCTTCTTCCATATACTAAAGTCTTGCTAGCAAAAGAGAAATTCTTTTCCATATCAGAATATTCACCAAACATGCTCTGTTTTCTGGCATCTTTAAGTGTGAAATTCTCACACAGCACGTTACAGAAAACTTTAGATTCTAAAACAGACCAGAAAGTTTCTTCCTGTCTGCATGAAGCCATAGGTGTTATGAAAGCATGTACATGCACAAAGCTGATCTAAATGAGGTTTCAGGGACACAGTAATATGAATATGTTATGTGGCTGTTTTAAGATAAAGGACCAAATTTTAGTAGAAGACCTGAATTGTTTTCCCATCTGTTTCTGTAGACCTGCTACATAACTCCAAAAATTCCATTTGAAAATTTCTACTTTTGTTGTAAAATTTCACCAGTGTCTATAGGTGATAAGGGAAAAAGAGGAAAAGAAAATTTTATTATATATATTATTTTATAATCAGTGTATTTTTTCAGAAGCTTCAAAAGAAATAACACTTGTCATTTGAGAGCTGCAGCTGTTAGTCTGTTGAGACATAAGAGGAGATAGGCAGATATTGAATTATTCATGAAGGCTATTGCTATAGTTGATGGAATTTCATCAGCTAATTCCCCCACTCCATTATGAACTTTCCTTCAAATTCAGTCAGGCTACAGGAGTACAAACCGTTACTTTTAATAATCATGCTACCAGAAGTTTCATAAATTATATCACATAAGCTTTCTCTTTTAAGAAAGTTACTTACTGTTCATTAGAGGCTGATAAGTACTTAATTTTAAATACTTTTAATACTACTAATTCATGACTAGTGTGAACAGTATGATATTCTTTCAAAATGTAACTTACAAAAAATGTTTTTAAAATGCATAAATGCTTAATTCAGCTTGTTGACCCAAAGTCCGACATTTTAATTTATATGCATATTTAAGTATTTTGGGATTTATGAACACAAGGAAGTTTTGGGTGCTCTAACTTACAACATGTTTTGCAGTTTATAGGTCAATTCAACATGTGTAAATGCAAGAAAATCTCAGTTTGCCCAAGCATAAGAAAATCAAATGCTAATTCTCCTGCTTGCATGAGGGAGTTGAAACAGATGATCTCCAGAGGTCCTTTCCAAACTTAAGTATTCTGGGATTCTGGAAGAAGCCAACAATTTTGTGGTGCAGACTGTCAGAGTAATGATAAAATGCTGACATTTAAGGTTAGTTTGGCAGACACCAAAATCATGTCATGAAGTGAGTGCTCATAGGTATTGCAGGAATGTTAAATATCAAAGATTTTGTGCCACTTTCAGTGATAAGGAGCTGGGTGACTCTCGCACAAAAGGTTCCACAAATGTAGCTCTTCTTTTCACATAGGCCAGGTGAAAGGGGGCATATTGTCAGCTATCTCTTCTTTGGCCACAGCAAAACCACAAATCTGACCAGCATGTATTTGTTTTCTTTAGGAGATTTCCTTCTCTTTTTACACATCACTGCAGTCTGATTTGGGGATTTGAGAGCAGTAAGAAATTGTAGTAAAAATTTATTCTCCAGTTCAGCCCCTTCTTCTTTGTGGAGATTTCTGTAGTGAATGAGATTGAAAAATGTCTGTTCTGTGGTGTGCTTGATGAAGACAGTGCTCTTATTTATCCTGTGATGACCTAATAGCAGCAGCAGCAGCAGCACATGCCCTTTTGATGGAGAGGATTATTGCAATTCCCTCCTAGAAAGCCTTCTAGCAGCTCAGCTCTGTCACTTGCAGCCTGTTCAGAATTCAGTGACACACTCCCATCCTGTCTTGAGCAAGTACAATCCTTTGCCTTGTACCTTCACTCATTTACTTTATCTGCTATGAAGTAGCTGTTTGATTTTAAAGTTTGCTGCCTTAGTTTTGAAATCCTTAATGATTCAGATCAGGCTATTTTCGAAAAGTCCTCCGCAAATATCATATTGACAGATATAACCACCCCTACAGCGTATTTTAGGAATCTCAGCATCATATCTTAGGTTGCCAAGTTATGTCCTTTGCCAAGATAGGCCTTCAGGTAAGGAACTTCCCCAGGAAATCTGTCTTCAACAATATATACTTATCAGAAAACATTAAAATTAAATATATATTCTTGGTTACTTTTTAAAATCACTTTCTTATTGTTCAGTGTAATTTCTATTTGGACTCTTTTTTATTCCAGTTCCTCTCAGCAGTACTTGGAGTTGTTCTGTCAAATTTTCTTTTTCCCTTATGCCTCTTCAAATTTTATTTTTCCCGAAGCATACTACTGATGTAGTTATGGATAGTGACTTCTTAATGGCATGTCATGTTTCATGTCAAGAGCATGACCTTTTTTGTGTTAACATAAACAGTATGTCAACATGATTGCTTACTAAATAATACACAGACTGTTTTTACATTTAATGTAATTCTAAAACTTGTATTTTAATCTTTATTCCTCGTCTTTACAAGGAATTATCCCCTTCTTCTTCCTATTATGCATTGTAAGTCACTAGGGTTCAGCTGTACAATGTTGTAGATGGAAAGGAATTCTCTTGTCTGCTTGTCTTGCTGTGCATCTTGTTATTTCTGTTCTTATTGTTGCAATTACAATGACATGTTTACAGCTATATTAGTATGGTGCTTAATTTTCCTCATTGATGATAAAGTAATAAGGCTATGTTTGAAGAAGTTTAGACTAGATGCCAAATGTTAATGGCTTCAGTGTGGTCAAATGGATTCTGCACTTGTGGACATCCATGAAGTGCTTTGAATAAGAAATAATCTATTTTCTTCTGTTCCATCTCTGAAATTTCAGTTTAATAATTTATAACCTGAAGTGAGTTATGAAAGTTGTTGGGACACTTTTTACCAAGTTGCTCTAAATACTGTTCCATGCACTGATAATACCCCCTTTCACCTGAATACAGAACTGTATTTAGATGCACAAAACTTGAATCCATGTTAAGTGCATGAGGGATTAGGTTTTTCATCTCACACATGCTCATTGATTTCAAATTCTCATTGGCTTACTTGACTTATTTGGGTACAGTAACAGCATCTGTGATTTTATTCATATTAACCATTACATATGTAATTAATCTTAGGTACAAGAAGAGTTCTGCAGTCCTCGGCAAACTATTGAAGTGCTTCGAATTAGGCATATACATGCTTGTAGGTTTGAGGCTACAAGTCATAGTACTGCAAAGACTTAAGAATTTGTTCAAGTTTACTATCTTTTGATGTTGTACCAATGTCACAATTACTTTCATCAAGTAAAATGCTGCCCCATTAAGACTTTGCTTAATAGTCTGGTGTGATGGTGTTTTTTTAAAATTATTTTAAATCCTTCGAATTTTACACTATCTCATGGGTGCAAGTTACTTAAATAATCTGATTTAAATGAGCACAATTCAGAATGTTTCCTAGACTGTATTATTAGAAAATGAAAGCTAATCTAAAGTGGGAAAAAATACTTAGTGGGTGGTTTCTTCTTCTTACATCAAATTTTACAAATCAGTTAATTTCAGAAAAAAAAAATCAAACTGAAGTGGAGGAAGTTGACATGTGTACCTGAAGTTCACTTCATTACATTTAGATTTTCCTAAATTTTACTTCTGTGAAAACTCCTTACTCTGTAAGATTAGCAAATTGATGACGTTTTCAACTGGGGTTTTTTTGTCTTGTCATTTTTAGTAGTCTTCCAATGGATTATGCTCAATGTCAATGCCAAGGAACCTTTTAGCCTAAATAATTCTTGAAACAATCTAAAAGTATTACATATTATTAAGTTGGGAATTTACAAATGCTCATTACTGGATAGTCTTCAGGGCAACTTACTCTTAATCATTAAGCCTTGAACCACAATCTCAGCAGAATGTGGTGTTTTTAATAGCACTGGTTCCTGTGAGCAAATTTTATTGTGGCATCATGGAATAATATGCATTCTTTTGCTTATGATTTATTCTCCGTAGATACAAAATGGTAAAAGAGGTGTGTTAATATATTTTAATTCAAAGTACTTAGCTCTTAGTACTTAATATTTAGCTCTGTTACAGTTCAGAGATTGAATAACAAGTATTAAAATACTATTTGTTCTTAGTCATGCTATACCAGATGCTCACAGTGAGAATATTGATCAATTACTGGTAAAGATATTCAGCACATTTTACGGATCATTGCTAAATATTATATTCCTCTGTTTCAGTGTTACCCAAAACACTGCTGAAAATCAGAAGTGTAAAACTACTACATTCAATAATAGATAATGTGTTTCAATGCTGGTTGCAACTTTGTTCTAGAAGAAGACTCACACTGAGGTCACTAAATAATATCCTTAAAGAATGACAATATTTTATGTTATTGTCATGTTATTGTTATATTATTATTTATATTATTTTCCCTCTTGTTTTGATACTTAGGTAACTTTTCTGGGATTTATGCCCTACATGTGTATGAATTTATACAACAAAGAAAGTGTGTCAGAATGCAATTTATCACAGATTTGAGGGAAACTGTTACTCCATTACTTGGTTTTCAGCATGCAGTTAGAAACTAACCATAAGGCAGTACAGAAAGGAGAAAAAGACAGCTTATCTTGCTTGTCTAGGACTTACCAGTCTGTGGCTGATAACCCAGGCTGATCCTGACCTTGGCAGCATTATAAGAGGATGAATTTTAAGAATTTCTCTAATATATTAGACACAAAAAAGCCATTCCTTTAACAAACAAATACATATTTTCTTTTATCTTCATATCTTGAATAAATGTATTTTGACTAGCATCTGTCCAGGACTTTAAATTCTGTTTCTTGCTCAATCTCAGTCCTCATTGTAGTATGTTGGGACTTGAGGAACTGCATAAGGGAAGGTTACTTCTGAAATCCTTTTCTTTCATTAGTTTTGATATGTTCAGATTGTGTTGCTTAGTGACCTAATAATAATAATATTACATTAGTATTAACAACATGGCATCAGGGACATATTTTTAGTCTATTTAATATGAACTAAAATTATGAAGTTTTCCCCTTTATCAAAGGAAAGGCACTACTACAACCAGAGAAGGTAGGATAAAATAAGGAGTGCCATGAGCATTGACATGATTTCAGATACTAAGATGTACTCAGATGATTAAATAGATCAGAGCTGTTCAATTTCTTAAAGTTCTATGGTTTTTATTCTAATGGAAGATTCATCTCTTCAGGACATTGCATGTAATGTTCATTTTAACTTCAGTTTTACTTAAAATATCAGCAAAATTGGAACATTATTACACATTTTCAAAGTGTTTTTCCTTTCATTTTATGTAGCTAATGTATTTATCTTTTAAGGACCTCAAAAGGGAAATAAGATACACGTGTATGGAGGCAAAAAATCAGAACAGAGACTTCAGGCTGTAATATGATCAAGGTATCAACCTGCTTCATAATATCAGATCAAATCACTGATAAGCAGCAAGAGATTAAAAATGAACTCCAGTTGTAGAATGTATTTTCTCAAGAGCTGTGCTAATCTTTAAAAATCTTAGACTTACTGAAGACAGCAAGAGCAAAATGTTATACTACAGTATTATCAGATTTTCAGAGACTACACAGTCACTCCTAAAATGCAAACTAAGAATTTTTTCATTCTTTCCTAGATGACAGAAGAGAAAAATGATGTAGAACAAATTATTGATCATTATTCAACGAACAAGAATAAGAAGTCACTGCACACTCCAATAGGTACACCACACTGTTGAGATGAGCCATTATTTCTATGCAATTCACATATTTACCCTTCACACATCTTGCTTTCATAAAGTACATGACAGGTACTCCTACTATACAGCTATAAACCCCACAGCTTTAACACTGGGTCTGCTTTCTGCAGTAAAATGTAAAAAGTCTAGCAGTAGTTAAAACCAATGTGACATTTTATGTTCATTGTGACATTATGTTCATATTCATTGTGAACTTAACAAGGGATTCAAATTTATAATTCCTATAAAAAATCAATCTCACAATAGATATTGACTCAAATACGTGTAATTTCTTACTAATGATCTTAATGTACAGAGTTTGTTGTACCATATTTTTCACAACTTACTTTTCTTTTAGTGAGACCAGGCTCAAAATATAGAGTTTCCATGTAATTTTAGGTCTTATTGTAATCCAAAATTATTTTGACCTTGTCAAGTAGAAAGTTTCACACATTTCTTTTGAAAGACGGCCAAAATCTGGGGAGAAAACTACATAAGAATATAAGCAAATATATTACTACATTCTCATACAGATTTTACAGCAAACCAGGATCCAGAAAGTAATGATTAATTATTTTATATGAGTGAATTCTGCCACCTGTAGCTTGGAAAACGGAGGACTAATTTGTTTAATTACAGGCTATATATTTCAGGCATAAGAAGTATCAACGATTAAAAATCTACTCAAAATCAATGTTGGTATTTGACAAAACTGTACGGAAACTCAGCCTTGGAAAGACAATTTAAGTTTATTCAGACAATGCTCAAGAATGAAGTATCGTCATTTCTTTAGGTTTAATCCGTTGTTTTCTTTCATGGCATTGTTAAAGTCATCAATAAGTTGGTATTTCCAAAAATTCCATACTGTAATCAGTTTTATTAGAATGTAGATATTAATTTAATTGTCAGGGGGAGGTGGATTCCAAAAGTTTATATCTTCATTAATCTTCATTAATTTGAAAGTAAGTTCTTATAAGCAATTTTTTTTCTCTGTTACTTTTCTGGAAAAGTAGAAGAGAAACACTTTGCTCACTTCAGATAAGTTGAAATTCCTATTAATATAAAAGCTCTCTAATTACATATGAAATGGGCATCTACACAACTTACTTGAAAGAAAATATGAGCAAGGAGCACCATTAGTTCACCTGATTCTGAAAGCAGAGCCATGGTGAAGTGTTAATACTTCAAACAGGACAAAATATTATGAAATCTATCTAAACCAAAAAGCAAAGAGTTTCTTCTTCAGCTGCATTACAATTTGTACGGCAGAACAATGATCCAGGATGGAATTTGGCCAAGATGTTAGGCATATGAAAATAATTATGGAATTAATTTGGTATCTTTTAACATTCCCAGTGATCAGGATCTTTGTTATAATTCATTAGTCACACATTCTTTTCTGTTAGCATAGCATCTTAAAACATCATCTGTTGAAATGTCTTTATTACCAGTACAGGTATGGAGTCTTATGACTGGAGGCGCATTATTTAACCTGTTATTCTTTGTACTGTTGGAGTTTATAGGAAGATACTGTCCCTGTCCTCAAGAATTTGCAATACATAAATCTGACCCTGATTAGTTTGTGAGAATCAACAGGATCACAGCATATGCTGGTTTGACTGTAGCAACTTGAGGAAGTGTCTTTTTCATTCATGGGGTGACCATACACCATACAGTTTAGAGCATTTGACATCTCTTTGATTGAGGTTGACAAGTCTTACAAAGATGAGCATCTAATCTCACCATTTTACATAACAGCAGAGCATGACTCTGGCTTAGGGTTTAGGAAACAAGCAATTACTACTCTCCTGTATGCATATCTGTCTTGATGCAGAATATGCTCTGTCTGTGGCAGATGCAAAGCCTGCTTAATATTGAAAGTATCCTTACTATTTTTTTATCATAATATAACACAGTGAGTCTGTTCCAGGTAGCATCAGACTCTATTCTTGCTGCTCTTCTACTTTTTTATCAGATAAGCCAGGCTGAGCAGAGTGAGCTGTGGTTTTAAAACTTTGTACTTTAAATCTGTCTAAAACCAGCCTACCATGGACATGACACTGTACATCATGATCAGTGCATTTTTGACTGATGAAGAGACATGGGTGATGCAGTGGTTTAAACAAATTTAAAAAAGAATGCACATTGTCGTTTCCATGCTTTTTTAGCAGACAAGGTATTGTACAGTAAGAATGACAACTACCAGTCTGTACACACCTGAATTCATACCACAAATTCTTGCATATGTCTTGTCAGTGGTTATTTCTACAGAATCATGCAGCAGTAGGGTTTCCAGAAACAAACTCATGTAGTTTGGCTACACTCTCTGTTTATCCCTGCAAGAGGTTTCAGCAGGAGCTACAGACTTACTAACACATGGTTCTCATCTGAGGAAACTGCTCTGTGAACTGGAATAAATTATCTGGGAATCTAACATCAAAGGATAACAGACAACAAACAAAAAAATATGAAAGTAAAGACTTGAACCTGAAGAAACAGCCCCAAAACCACACTAAACTTATAACCCAGCAAGAGATTTGCTTCCATCTATTGGAGCCAAGGCAAAAAAGACGACTGAGCCGCAAGATCTTCTAACATGGGAAATAAATCAGCTAGTTCTTGTCCCAGGGTGCTAGTGTTGAAAAGTAAATCCATGAGCTAGTATGGGAAAATGTTGGATGATTAAAATTACATGACAGTATCCAAAGTATCCCAGTAACTTCATTCCAAAATTCTCAATAATTTAGGAATTTTAACAGCAAAAGCTGTAATTGTTAAAGTTCCTAATTTATTCTTGAACACATTGAAAGTATTTTATAGTTGCTTCATGCAAAATTGCAGAATGGGGCCATTTAATTTCTCAGTGTTCATCTCTAACAGGAGTAGAACTTTTGTATTAACATGGCACATGGAGAGTAAGAGGATGATGATGATGAATATTCCTATTTGAATGTTTTGTGCTTAATTTTTGCGATGCTTCATTACTGTATAACACTGCTGTAATCTGTGAGGATTTAGACCCTTTCACATCATGGCAACTCATCTCTCCTCTCCAGAGCCAACCAGCGGACTTATTGGAGAGACTGGGAAGCACAAGCATATTTTTCTTTCATTTATATAGCATAATGCCATAGAGATGTGTGGGTTAAGGCCATTTAGAGTCTGCAGCTTTGACATCAAAGTGATCTTGGGCATTTAATACAGTATTTATCAACTTTTTTCCAAAGTCCTAGCTTGTAAAAATCAAAAGAAAGATTCCAACAGAATTACATATGCACAGAAGTAATCAGGAAGTGGGATATTATTTTCATGAACTCTGTTTGCAAACATTCTGATTTTGAAATAATTTTAAAAACATCTTAAATTAGGTTATGGCATGCTGTTGACATTTCCATTTAGTAGAAGCTGTTACTGACTCAGATAGTTTTCACTTTTGCAGCACAACATGGGTAGATAGCAGGAAGAATGTACTTACAGTATTCCATCATGCATAATTTGCTATATATGATGTATAAAAGAGAATGCTGGAGATATCTTACCTGGAGATTTTGTGATAAATAAACCACAATTTGATACATTTTCTTGGAAAATATGCTGATAATAGCAGTGCACTGATATTTATTGGTCATTTATGCATGACCTAGTCATGAAATTATATTCGTATTACCTACAAAGAGAGGAAATTAAAGTTTACAACCGAGGATATCCCTTTGACACAATATTTCAGGAAGACATACTATAATAATCAGGAAGATTATTATAGTATAATCAGGACATACTATAATAATCAGGAAGACATACTAACCCTGAGTCTTACCAAAATGTGGTTTTATTCTAAAAAAGTATACGAAAAAACATACAGTTCTCATCTGATTCTTGTTTATTGTATCATTTGTAAAGTACTGTTTTGCACTTTGAATGCTATTACTCACCTCAAACTGTCTCTAGAGACAAAACTGAATTTTCTGTTACAATTTAATAGATATTGAATGCATTTTGTCCAGTCTTTTTTTTTTTTTCTGTTCATTGCAAAATTAAAATTAATCTCTTTTGCTTGAGGCTGCATAGTTTACTGTCATTAATTGGGGACAGTAAAAGTCATGAATTTTCAGTAGTAGAGAAGCCTTGGGTATTCGGCTGAGATCTTAATCAAAAATGTTACTGATTGCTTGGGAATCAATGAACATACCCCCCAGTGAACACACTGAGGGGGAAAAAAACAGCATAACCCTAATATTATTCACAATGTTTTGTCAAAAGGAGCAATGATTCATAATGATCAATTTTTATCATAATGTAACATAGTGTGGAATGACAATATTATCCATTTGTGGTCTACATAAATGGCTCAGAAATATCAATGCTTTTGATCTTTTTGAAGTAGTTGTGCTCACATGAGTAGCTTTTAACACTTGGGTTTTCTTTTTGACCTCTCAGCATTTTAAGTTTTAGCATATCCAAAAGTCTTAGCCAATTCAGCAGTTGTGAATCCATAGCTTTGCAGACACTTCAGTGTCAATATAACAACTATATAACAAATTCTGGTTTTAGAGAGTTAACTTTGTGCTGATGACAGAAACTCCAGACTGTAAGATTAGTGGAAGCAGCATTTCTGAGTCCGTGAAGGACTTTAAAAGTGAGAAAAGGACCTTAAAAAACATGTCATTTCACTTCACTTTTACTATTGCCATTATATTGTTCTTCATTAGCATCAACTAAAATTTGTCCATTTTTGACCATGTATTACTGAATAGGAGTTAAGCATTTTTAAAAATACATTGACTAATGTCCAGTCAGACATTAGTCCAGACTACTGAGTTTCAAATCCTTGGGCTTTTAGGATCTCTTTTAAGCAGAAAAGAGGAAGTACTTCCTTTTACAACACCATGTCAAGACAAACACACTCTCATATATGCACAGACATACAAAAAAGCTACAATTCAAGTCACTTCAGAGTTTACCGGTTGCCACATGGGATTCTAAATAATAACAGGAAGAAAAATGAATAATGCTTTGTGAAAAACCAGCAGCTTATCTATGCAGTGTTTCAAGAATTAAAATAGTGGTGTGCAAAATATGAGGAGTAAAAATAGTTGTTCAGATTAGGCATCGCAGTCAGTATTCTGTCTTAATAAAGCAATGGGTTAGCATATATGTGAACATACATATGCTTTCCATTCATATATGTGCATAAACTACTTTAAATCCTTCTCTTTATAAAAATTATGGTTGCAGGCAGCATTCAGATTTCATTTTCAGCAGTGTAAATATGAAATAACAGTACTAGCTGGGGTGCAGTTGCACTCAGGGCTATGCATTTGAATAGCCAGGATCACAGTGCTGGCCCTGGGGTCAGCATATCTTTAAAATGCATTTTTGGTAGCAATAAAGAGATGCTGTGTTTTCAGAGGATTGTGTTGACAGCAGAGTATATCAATGAAGTCCACCTCACTTACAGTGAAGGTCTGCATTTTAAAACAGCACTAAAACAAAATAGTCGTTGTGTTTTGACAAGGGTCTTAACCATTTATACCAGAACAGCCAGAACTGCAAAAAGTGCTGGATCTCTCAGAACTCATAACTCCAAACCAGAGGACACACTATTACTAGGGGCTTCTTCTTTGCAGCTTTTTTAAAATACAGTCTCCATTGTCAGTGTAAACATTCAGAAACCCAGGCTAATACTTCTTTTTAAAATGCAGACTTGATTTATGACAGCTGCATTGGATCGTTAATCATATATTATCTTTATGAGAGCTTTTTTCTAACATATGTTAATTGGCTGTTTTCTGTGACAAATTATGAGCTCTTACTTTGATGAGGTTCAATTGCAATCATGTTTTAGTTGAGTATGTAGAGTTTCCAGCCCCCACTGGCTCCTTAAACCACTACAAACATCTGTACATCACTGCAGTGCTGAGTAATGGCAGGATTTGGGTTGATCTGATCTCTGTACTGAGTTTTTTTCCACAGGATATTTTCAGCTCTTTGCACTAAATCTGTCACAGGATTTGCTGGTTTTAGCAAAAGAGCTAAAATTAATATCTTGTATGGGTTTATTAGAATACAATGAGAAGTAATTAACAATATACTGATTTTTTTTTTTTTTTTTAATATTTAGAGATTTCAATGCCTTATTAGAAATCCTCTCTCAGCTTTATTTCATGGAAATTTACTGGTGTCGTAAAGCATTTCCAGAAGCAAAAATGCTGCCTGCTTTTTTGGAGCCAATGTTTTTTAATTCTTAAATGTCATAAAAGAAAAAGAAAAATATTTTACCTGAGAAATGGTTGGCCTCACTTTAACTTTTTAATTTTTTACCAAAACCAAAAAAAGTGTATTTCCCAGTTCAACAGGAGATGTGTCTAATGATGTTTTACATAAACTTGTACATTTTCCTGTTAGTGAAGAAAATTTTGCACTGAAAGTTAGTGTCTTTCTAACTTTTTTATATTAAAGAAATCATGCTTACATATGTTCAGTACATAAATTAAGGAAATTCAGAAAAAAAAATACCACAATGGAAGTTGCCGTATTTTTTATTTGGTACCTAATCTTTTGATGACACTTGGACACCTTATTGTATTTTAAACAGTAATTCATTGGAAATACTGAGACAAAAAATGTGTTCTGTACTTACTCAAAGATGTACTTAGGGTGAATGTGCAGAAATAAGCAATCTTATGAATTTTAATAGTGAGAGAACAGCCTGGTCATAAAACTGTGTCAAACAGTATCAATTACATTGCAATTAACTTAACGGAACACTTCACAGCTCAGCTTTGACCTAAACCAAATGGCATTAGATCAATCTGTCCCATTTTTTTCTTCAGAGAAACGATGGAGGTTAAATTTCCAAGCAGGTGTTAGAGTTTAGAACAAGAACCAGATGGGTATGGAAGCTACTTCAGTCTCTTGACAGAGGTTTTAATTCAGCTATTTCCCTGGAGTACCACACAATCAATGAGTTCCAAATCCTGGGGCTACCTGTCTTTATGTAAAATCATGGGAATATTTCTTCACAGATTAGCATTGCACATGTGTGGAAAAATTAGATCAGAAATTAGAGATAAAAAAGGTTAACCTCAGAATTTACATGAACATCATATTTTCTTGAATTTCTGCAGTGGAGAGATGACAATCAAGTGAAATGCTTACAGAAGAGATGTATTACTATAGGGAGAATTGTAAGTGTAGAACTCAGACCATGGATATTTAATATGTTTCTCTAGTCACCACTTGTTGTCAGCAGTATTTTACAAGTGAGGATATGTAGGTCATATGCAGCACAGTGAAGATCATTAAAGATAGGCGGATTGAATTAAAGAGAGGTTTCAAAATGATGATTTTGAATGTGTTGTCCCTACTTCAGAATGTTGGTGAAAGTAAATTGATGCATTTTATCTTGAAATAATCTACAAATGAATTCAGTTGTGCTTACTAACATGAGCTTAGTTGGCTTTAAGAATATAAAACAAGGTAAGGGAGATATACGTGTGAAAGACAAGGATTGGCACTTTATTGGATTTTGAGGCCTGTGAGCCATGTGTCTTAATTGGGGCCAGTTGGGATCATTTAATAATTGCTGTCAGAAGATCAAATTTAATTCTCTTTATAAAAAGACCACAGTGGGATAGAGTAAAACAAATTGCCATCTGAGATTTCAAATGAGCTAAGCTTTAATTAGGCTGATTAGGATGCTGTAAGAGAGAGAAGGAAACAGGAAATTGATGTATCTGCTGTATACCATGGTGGATCTTATATGACAGCACTGTCAAATATCTTTATTTCAAGAAGATACAGATTAGCATAAAGGATGATAGAGCTTCGACAACATATATATGCATATATAATGTGTTAGGTATGCAAGGTATATGTAACTTTCTGAAATGAGTGGTTTTAAATATAGGCATCAATATATTTATGATCATAATTTTGGCCTTCAACATTACTTTAATATAGTTATAAATACTCTTTATTTGTTTCTATACTCATTGATTATGCCAGATGAGAAGTATAGCCCTTAGAATGTCTCTATTGCATAATAAATATTCACTGTCCTTTGTTCTCAAAACATTTGCATGAGTAAATCCACATGTTCCTTATCCCCAGATTTCCAACAGAGAAACTGACTAAAAATGAAAGTGACATGAAATATTTTTGACAGAAAAGGGAGTAGATCTCACACATGTTTATATCCCAACACTGAATCCAATTCTTTGAATTATGCTGACTGCTACTTTTGCCACAGCTGCCTGTTTCTAAGGATATATTTTATCAGAAACCATCTTATATATCAATAGAGCTCAAAAAGTGCCATTTCTGAGAAAACATAATGTACATTCATAGCCACAGTAAGACTTAGCTAATGTATCTTTGTATTCATTATGTTTTTGCTTTTCCAGCATGCTTTTAGGATGATTGTAAGTTGAGCCATGCTGCCAGAGGTCCTATTAGACAAACCAAATACTCACTGAAGGTAGAATGCTATCGAGCAAATTCCACTGTATTTTCCTTCTGCAAATTAAGAATATTTTATGTGTGTTTTCTGATATTTGTCAAGGATGTTGACTTTTTGAATTGGCTATTGCCAAATGCAGTGAATATTGTATACAAGCAAGAAATAAATAAATCCAGATGCATGTGCTAGTGGAGAGGTTATAGCTTAAGTTCTGTATGCAGGATATGATGCTCACCTGTGGCTTTAGTAGTTACAGAGATTAACAGGTGCACTCTGTGGTAAACAACAACCCTTTTGGTTGAAATTCTTTCTTTTACAAATCTTGAGGTGAGAGCTATTGGAGTTATACTCCAATTCTGGGAAAAGTTAGAAGATCAAATCCTCATGTGGAAAGTATGAATTAGCTACCTAACACAGTTTTGAAACACTAAATATAAGCTATGATGTGGTTGAGAAGCACGCATTATTAGATGAGGCTATTTATGTCTTTGCAAGTAATGCAGATACAAAGTTGCAGCTCTTTTATCTCTTTATCATATCACAGCATAACTCCTCAGTGTGTTGTATATCCTAGGTTTCTCTCTTTCTCTATTTTCATGTGAATTTTGTTAACAGAAATATATCTAATGTTTGTGTGGTTTTAACCATTAAGGACAAAATAAAATTTGTAGAATATCACACTAAGCTAGAACAACAGAAAATTTCTTCCTCAATAGATTTTTAAGCCAGTTATTTCAGACAGTTTTTTTTTTTTCCCATGAGGCATTTTTTAACCTTTTTTACACAGAAAATTCCATGCTATCTTTCCTTTCTTATAAGCAGTTTCATCTGTTCATGCATTTTCCTAGTTCCAAACCACCAGGAATCCAGTTTTGTATCTTCTAGCATAGAGAGATCCTTCTTGTCAAGATGCAGCCAGGAGATAGAAAGCAAATAGCTTCAGCCAATAATGTATGATGGGCTAATGCTAACAGATATGGCCACATACTGGCCACACATTATTTCCCTGTAGTCAGAATCTTCCATTTCTTCAACAGATGCTTTATCCTGGACATGCAGAATTGCACACATGAGGCACAAGGCAATATATGTGCAAGGTTAATTTCCTATCAAATGGCTTGTAAATTCTTTGTAATTGTAAGTGCTTCAAAGCAAATCCATTCTGAATTCATGTGTTTTTATGTAATTTGTCTGTATTTTGTATAGTTAACAGCAGCAACCTATCCTAATTTATGAGCTTTGCGATTAGAAAGGAGACATATTTCAGGTATTCATATTTCAGAGGTAGTTCCTCACTTCTCTGCAGTGAAATCTAGGTGTGAGGTTTCTTTTTTTATTATTACCCTTATTATGTACCTGACATACATTTGATTTCCTTTTGTCCTTGGGGAAAAAAAAAGCATCTGCGTGGGATTGGAAGAATTTTGAATTGTCATGGTCATTGGGAAGACTGATATATTTCCCTTGCTTTTTTCCCACACTACTTCTTCCTTCTCCTCATTTTAAGCCTGCAGTTGTGTGTCTCTGGGCAAGCAGTTGCATTCAGGGAGTCTCATAGTTTTTATACTCATATCTATCATATTACCATTCATACAAAAAGAAGGAACTGTTACCAGCTTAGCAGCTCTCCACAATGGTATGCAGTCACATTTTCAGAAGAACTATATTAAATTCTTGACATTTGTAGAAAGGTCAGGAATTAAAGCAAAAAAAAAGTGTTTCTAGAACTGAGTTTACACAAAAGTAAATCAGAACATCTCTCTATCTAATCATTCCTCTTTAAGAAAGAAATTACCAAATTAAGGGTATACGGATCTGAAGTTGCATTAAAAATCTAATAAAGGTAATTAAACATGAGTTATGCATTTTGGTTTATGTTACAAGAAAACCAACTTTTTGTTTCTGTGGTAGTATAGTTCTAGTTGAAATGGTCTAACACCACAGACAAATTATTTCTAGACAGAAATAATATATCTCATTTTCCAGCTTCTATAGCTGGAAATAAAGGATCATTTTGGGGTACATTGAGGAGCCAAAGAATCATACAACATAAAGGTAATTGATTTTTTTCCAAAATTTTTAGTCTACATTAGGTACTAAATGTGATTACAGCATTTATCTGACTTCTTTTTTCAGTAGTAGTGGTGGATCTGTTATTGTGTTAGTATGAGCTAAAAGGAGCAGAAATAGAAACTAGTAATATAGAAATCAGTAATATTCTCTAAATTTAAAGTCATATCTGTCTGAGACTCCTTCCATATCTGCAGAGTCAGTGATGAACTTGGGTGGCTGGTTGCATCATACAAGATCTAATAGTGAAAAATAAATTTTAAAATATCTAAAGTATTATAATCAAAATTTTCAAGCCTGAGTAGGTGTTATCATACAGCAAAATGCTATCAATAGCTTGAGAGTCTGGCATACAGAGATTTCATGGGACACCAAAGGTTTGTACAGATTTTGTGGAATGTCAGTTGCTCAGGACATGTGAATACCTTTTATGTTTAATTACTTCATTTCTCTGGTAGGAAGCTGAACCATATTAAGGGATATGCATAAGAGTCATTGCTCATTTTTGGCTTGAGTACCTAGCCAAATTCAAGGTATGATAAAGGTTGTTGCCATTAGGGCAGGGAAACTGATAAGTGACTCAAATATTTCCTTAGTACTCTTATTCCCCCCCCACCCCAACATATTTATACAGTTTTCCCATCAAGATATTTCCCATCATAAATCTGAAACAGTTGTACTTTCATTCAAGCTTTACCTAAGCAATTTTTCTCACTTACTTTAATTATGTTGGAAAGTATTCCTTTCATTAACTCCTTAACAATTTTTCCATAGAGTCTGTTCTCTGTTAGAAGTTTTTCTTATAATTAGGAACTTATTCTCATCTCAGGGCTTTTTCTCTTAGTTTCTATATTCATGTTCCCAGTTTTATGTCATTTTCATCCACAGGTTTTTTTTTCCCCTATTCTACCTCTTTAGATGAACCTCCCTAATTCTCAGCTTAGTCTTTGAAACAGTTACAGTCCTCAGTCATTCATTTGCTTGGTAATTTAAAGACACTTCAGGTTCTTATTACAATTTGTTCCATTTATGTATGCCACAAAAATACTGTTTCTAAAAGATTTTTCTTTTCTCTAAAAACTTGCTGAAATTATTCATTTGCAAATGTGTAAGACATTCCTTTTCAAAATATGATTATGAGGTTTCTGCAATCCAAGCCTTTGTTCCTCTTCACAGAGATGAAATGGTAGTGCAACACAAACCTGGAATAGCAGAACTCAGTTATGTTGTTGAACTATAGATACACATTATTACAGTTAGAAAAAGGAGGATCCCTTTGGAGGATTTCAGATAATTCTTTGAGTGAGAAGAGCATTCTGGATGAGGGTGTATAAAATTTCTCTGGAGTTTGTTGGACGAAGACAGAGGAGACAAAGCTTGTGTAGATCTTAACAATTCCATCCATTTTATCCAAAATTTAATTGTCATCTCCATCCATTTCACCTATTGCTTCTAGACTCATCATTGACCATAGTTTAGACAGACACTGTCTAAGTGCATGTACCAAGCTTCCCAGCATTCAGCAAATTATAAGCAGAAAGTAATCAAAAATCTCTTATGAAATAATCCTTTTTAGAATTAATCCATAGTTTCTTCAATAAAGGAAACCTCAGATTGCCCACTAAGCACCTGTAGGCATCATTAAGCACCTGTACCCAAGTTCAGACTATGATCTGATATTGTACTTTATATTTTTTTTCAATAATACCCAGGTATTATTGGAATAATCCCTGATTTTTAAAAGCTATTTTGGAGATTTAAATTCCACAGACTCCCTCAAATGCAAACATTAGTAACAAATCTGTACATCTAGATCTAACCACAGTCAGAGATTGCTTTCAGGTCATGTAATAACACTAGAGATCTTACATTTTCCTGTAATAAGCCAACACTCTCCAAAGTCCTTTGTGTTTAAGACTGCTCCCAAACTGTAGCACTAGTATTTTACCTGGTATGTAATACGTCTTTCAATACAAGCAAACCTAAATCAGAGTAGTCAACTTTACTTGTCAACTCATAAGGTGCTAAATCTTACCCTGTTGACCACTGAGGTGCTTTCTCTTCTTTAGCTGAGTAAATGACAGACTGAGTTTGTAAAACACCTTTCATTACATTCTTTGTGCATCTATAATGCAATCCAATCAAATTATTAGCTCAAAACTGTCAAGACTCCTATTTGAATTTGTAGTGGTCCAATTTCCCTACTCCATTTTCAGTCAGGTTCCCATTCCTAGCCACAGTCTCCATTTCATACCAACTAGGTAATTCAGTTTTCAATTCTTTATTTTTCCCCCCTTTTATTGTTAGTGTGTCCAATTGAATAAACTGTTATGCTTGACCAGTCTGAAGCACCGTATGGATCTTATTCCCTAAATGTTGGTCAGACTGCCATTATGTCTGTCTAGCTGCTCAGGGTACATCAGGGACTTATCATAAACATATAAACCTTTTCTTCAAACTATTTACTTTAATATTTTTTTTGCTTGGGTGATGCGTACACATGGAAATACCACTGAATAATTAGTGTAGTTTTAAAATTGACTCTTCACAGGTATTAATTTTATACTAACATTTCACTTAATTATTTTCCTTAAAATCTAATTAGTGTCTGCTATATTTGCTTTAGAAATCCAATACTCCTCTTCATTTTAGCCATCTTCAGAAGTGTTGTAAATTAGCCAGGTCTTCCTTTCTTCCTCAAACATAGCAGGCACGTATCTACTGGAGTCCAGGCAGCTAGTTTTCGTCTGGTAGCTGCTTCTTGTGGTCCACTGCTGCAAGGAATGTCTCATCACCTGCAGCAAATTCCATGATCACATGGAAGTATTTTGATCTTTTGTCATGGTTCTTTATCAGCATGACCAGGTTTGGTATAGCATGCATGCAACATTCATAAAATCTTCTACCACTGCATTGGATGGATGTCTATCAGCACATATTGTGAAAGATAAGCTAAAGTCACTCTTTTTCTTTCATACAGGCATGGATTGGCTTAAATAGAGAGGCGGCTACGGACAAGATATTCTGTGTCTGGATATCTCAGTCTCTTGAAAAGCAGGGTGTGTGGTACAGTGAAATACAGCTGTTGTTAGGAAGTTGTTAGGAATCTTCTCTGCTATTTTGGCAGTGATGTTTAGTTTGCCCCAAAAAACTTTTCAGGGGAATTTGCAAAACAAGAAACTCTTCCACCCATGATGCAGAAGTTCTGGCTCTGTGAGATAAGTTGGTACTGTATTTGAGTTATAAGCTACATAGGCCACAGTTGTCTGAAGCATTCTTACAATGTGTCTTCAGAAGTGCTTAATTCCAAATTTTAAAAAATAAATCACATTGCAAAATATTCTCATGGCTGTTCCAAGGCATAGAAAATAACAGCATTGATTAAGCCAGTAACTTAGCTGCAAGAAAGGAAATTTCTGCAATTCATTGCTATATTGTCATTATACTAGGAGTATGTTGAAATGTAAACATGCAAATAAAGTACAGCTCTGGAAGTTCAGATTTAAAATATACACATTTTACTATCCTTTATACAAAAACAAACAAATAAATGGACTATCAGTAGAAGTAATCTTATGAGTCCAGCAGATGATTTCAAAAGCAGTAGAAAAATTATTGAAATATGAATTCAAACCAAATACTTTAAGTTTTCTCTTAAAATTCTAAATAGCAATTTACATATTGGAATGATTTTATTGTTTGAAACTTTATGAACATTTTGCTTATTCCATAAGTCAGAAGTCAGGTTAAATAACTGATAATATAATAAGCCTTGATAGTTACAGATTACAAATATTTTCTTTATTTACAGATTTTTTGGTTTGACATACCATCTCTCTAGTAGTCTCTAGTACTTCATCTATTATAATTTTTCTGTTTTGGCTTGAATGTTTGTTTTATATTTCCTGTAGCCAAATGCATGATCTCCTGAGACTTAAATTTAGTCAATTAAAATTAACTCCCTTTCAACATTTTCGTATGGCAGTCTGCCCTTAGGATCAAAACACCAAAGTGTAGGTTACATTTAATTTCTAGATCAGAATGTTGTGGACAGATGTTTGAAAGCTTAAGATGACTCCAATTCATTTTTACATGGCTTTCTGCCTGGAGAAACATACTGTAGATCGTACCATTGCTGCTTTACTGATATATTGCCATGGTGATGACATATGTAATTTTATCACAACCTTCTGTCAATGGTCCAAACTCTGTCCTTTGTTATGATCATGCAAGCAAACCATCATGTAAATGTAAAGAATCACTTCTATCTTTAATGTCAGATGATTTCAGTCAGATAACTGAAATCACCTTTTCACCCTTCTCTGCATTTCTTTAAACTATATCCAACTCAAAGTGACAGTGAGTGATGTCTTCAATTGATACAGTATGCCCAGATGTTTCTTCATCGTGTAGCTGTCTTTATAGGTGTGTAGAACATAGGATTTTACAGAAACCATTTGAATGACCATTTCATCTTAATATGTGTCCCTTGTTGTCAATGTTCATGGTTACATTTTTGCAGCTAAGTTTTCATCCGAAAAGTAGATGATGTGTTCCTACTCCGTACATTCAAATTTTTAGACACAGATTCAAACCTGTTTGAGAAAACAGGTTTACATAAAAAGATTTCATAGACCTTTTAAGTTACTTTTATATATCAAGATAAAAATGGTAAGGGAAAGGGAACAGCACTTTTTTCTTTAATTCCTTATACAGCATAATAAAGAAAAAATTATTTTGTTCTTCAGTTTTAACTTAATTATTCAACTCAGAATGTAAGCTGCTTAATGGAGCAAGGACATCGTTATGACAAGTTTGTTACTTTTGTAAAGCAACCATGAAAATGTTATAAACTCTAGCACATTTTAATTTGGTTTTTCTCTGGCTGCCTTCTTTATTTTGTTTATAAGTAAAATATTTTTACTGTCTTGTTTTGATACTACTTATTTCTCCTGGTGTAACTGCTCAAAGGATTCTCTGTCTGGGGTGTTGCAGCAGAGCAAATTCAGACTGTTTTGCTCGGAGAAGGAAGTGGACAGTTTTGGTTCCCATTTTGCACTTCTGGAACAGTTTAGGGAAGGAAACACCTTTACACCTTTTATTGTTCGTGGTTGCTGACATAATATCCTTCCCTGACTGCTCTGTGCGTGCTTCCTGCCATTCTGTCAAGATTCTTCTCTGTTGCAGAGAAGGGATAGCGGGCGTGCATGTGTGTCTATGTGTGTGCATATGTCTGTGTGTCAGTGTTCAAAAGAGAGACAGTACTGGTCAAGTGATTTGCTACATTTTTCCTTTAGCCTCTTTTCCCTTCTCGAGGCTCAGATCAATCTTCTGTCAGCTACCACTGCCTTTTGCCAAATCATATAATGAATAGAAGACCGCCAAAAATAAAGTTCCTCTTTTTTAAAGCAGTCTAGTTTGTTTTGGTTTTGATTTTCTTTAACTTTTGGTTTGATTTTTTCTTTAACTACTTGGCTTTGCAAAAAAATGCAGAAAATTATAACAAAATAACATTTAACTCTGTGTTTCTTTAAATGTAATTTGTTTGCACATGATTAGAGTATTAAGCTGGAAGTTTTATGTGGAGCTACTTCAACAAAGCTCCTTTTTAATTTCATTTGGATAATTGAGGCCTGCAGTACTATTTCATTTTTGTAGTACATTCAACTTTTCTAGCCAATGTGCTTTATTAGTGTTAGTAAAATAACAATTTACCAGTTAACAGGGACTTTAAATACTTACTTATTACTGTAATAATAAACTTTAAATGCTTAATACTGCAATTCTTGGTTCTGCAAGAACTTTCAAAAGGTATTGAGAGTACTGATGAAGTCCTAAGCAGCCATGGGGATTTGCTGG
Organism: Agelaius tricolor; assembly: GCF_023055355.1. Taxonomy (NCBI): domain Eukaryota; kingdom Metazoa; phylum Chordata; class Aves; order Passeriformes; family Icteridae; genus Agelaius; species Agelaius tricolor. The sequence continues at coordinate 5,515,723 of NW_027269287.1, read as the reverse complement.
TCTCCAGAGTTCTTTACATTCTGTTTGAATTAGAAATTACAAGCTTTGCAGGTTATAGCCCTTGCATGAGATGTCTTAATTTACTTATCTGAATTTCATTATTTGTGAATCAGTCCTATGATCTTTTTTATGTTTGTACTAATGAAATATAAAGAACTATGAGTTAACAAATAGTTCAAGAATAGCACTTGAAAGACTCTGTGTTGATAGGTGTGTGTGCGCTGGGGGGGGGGGCGGTTCTAAAAGGAAATTAATTTAATAGAAAAATTGAAAACCTTTTATTTAAAATTGGACTAGTAAGCAAAAGGCAAACTAGGACATATAGGAAGAAAGATTTTTTTTAATCCAGGCAAGAAAACCTAACTCACTGCCCATTGAAGCAAATTTATGTTTCTTTGCAAATTATATGTTTCATGCAGATGACCTAATTATAGGTTTTATACAAAATTCAGCTTATCAAGTCTTGCATGAATTACTTGAAACTAAATTTGTGTAGATCACAGGAATTTCAAGGTTCTGAGTTTAAACTGTCTGTAAAAGCTGTTGTTGTTTGAAGACTGGTCTTAAGTGTAGAACTGATAAGTGTGTGGGAGGGATCCTAAGGGCTCTTCTGCTATGATTTTTTATACTTCCTGACAGAGTTTTCTCTGTATTAAGTGATTTTTTTCTGAACTCACTAAGCATCTTGATCTGCAGAGCAGCTCATCTTCACTAACCAGCCACAACTGCTCTAATCTGCCCACCCTGACCTTCCACACTGCAGTGAATATCTTAGGTAGACAGTGCTGTAAACCAATAGCACCACTGGCCTCAGCTGAATGAAAGAAAAGGAAGTTATTCCATATGCCTTTACTGTGGATTAGAGTATGGGTTTGCTTCTGCAGAGAAAGACAGTTAGACTCTTTGAGTCCCGCATGTGCAGGGGAAACACCATTCTAATTTGTGCTTTGTGTTGGAGGTAAGACTATAGGAAAAACAGGAAAGAAACCCAAACCAAGGAAATGTAAAACTATTTCTAAAAATAGACTAGGTTTGTTTGTCAACACTGAAAATCAGATAAGACTGCCTAGCTTTGTTTGGAAAAGAAGCTTTTAAAAATACATTTACAAAATAATTTTATTTTAAATTTTTTGCCTTCTTTTTTTGTTGTTGCTGCAAATATGATCAACAACCCTTGTATCTATTTAAGCAGTGAGTAGCTATTGTTTTCAAATAGAAAATATAAATATAAAATATATATAATATATAATAATATAAATATAAAATATAAAATATAAAAAGCAGCTAAGAATTTTTGCAGTCTGTATTTTCTTATAGTTGCAATATGAATTATTCCACGTTCTGTGTTCTGCATTATGGTAATAATATACAAATATGCCCAGAAAATAATATAAAAAAGACATTAATATATAGAAATATAATAAATACTGTTCTTGAAGATTTGTTTTGCACAACAGATTAATTACACCATAGTGGCTCGCTAGAAAACTCAGACTGACTGCTTATTTGTTAATTTTTTTTTTCCTTAGAGTGATAAAACACTTGAACAACCTAAAGTTTAATGTATGGTATGTAAGAAAATCAAAAGAGAATTGAAGATCTAAAGGAGTGAGATCTAACTCTTCTACCTCATTAGCTTTGAATCAGAGCCAAATAATGGATTAAATGACCAGGATATCAGCTTAGTGTTATAAAATACTTTGTGAGAATTTATCAAGTTAGCTGAGATACTATAAGTTTAGAATAAATGAGGAAATGCCAGGCTCTGTTTTAAAATTACATTTTTTTTAATTCCAAGACAATATTTTTACTGCACTTCAAAAGAACATTTAAATTCATATTGTTCAGATTTCTTTTTCCTATTCTGTGTTTCAAAACCTTTGTGCTGTTCACTTAAAATATATAAGTGTTTTTGTGTTTTTTACCTTATACAAGACAAAATAATTTTTGTATTTTTAACTATTTCCATGGACTCTTTTATTATTAAAATAAAAGTATTTTATTGTTAAAATACTTTGGATATTATATAAATTAATTTTGTGGTCTATAACATTTTGTGAAATATGTTTCCTGCATTGTGTATTTTTATATACTGTACATTTCTCTCCTTAGCTCTGTGACAGAGCCAGTATTGTAAAACTCATGCGTTACTACAACAGTGAAAATATTTTTCAAAACATTCTTCATCTGCCTCTATTGTTCTGTTTTTATGAGAAAACATGTGTTTGCAGGTTAGAAATCCTTGTAGAACATTATAGAATTTACACTAAAATGAAATGACAGAAAAGGGCACTAGTGTTTTTTCACATACTATAATACGTGAAATATCTTCAGTAATATTTTCACTAATTTATAGTCTTAAAGAATAAAGCTAGGAACTTTGGATTCAAGGTAGCTGGCAACTCTTATAAATCAAATAACACTTAAATAAATGTCCATTGTATTTGCATAAGGAGGGAAATTATCACCTCTGCTATCAAAGTGCAAAATTATTTTCAGAAATAAATTAGCTGGCCTGCTTAGCATACATAGATACAGAATAGTTTATTAACTCTCTGATTTAGGTAATTTTTCATATTAGAGCTGTGAGTGATATTTAAAATTAGAGACATTAATTCCATTAAAATTTTCACTACTTGTACTTCAATTTTTTTCTTTATTTCTTGATATATTTGTATTTGGTGTTTTCTTTCATAGAAATAACCCTTTGAATAATTTTTTTTTTTCTTCTGTGCATTACTTTTTTAATAGGTGCAGTAAATTTTAGTTCAAATTTACTCGTACACTAAACTATAATGAGGATGCTTGGCCAGTTTCATGTAATAACTTTCTTCTGGTTATCAATTTCATGGTAACATTTGATTTCCTTTCTGTGTTTAGCAGGAACGGATGCAGGGGACTGTGAACTGAGTGGTGCAAGTGCTGAAGAAGGAGGTTTGTTTTGAGGAAACAGGAAAGAGGAATAAAAGAGAAGGGAAAAATACGTAATTTTAAGGAAGAAGAAGAGAAAAAAAAACGGGGACTATGGGGAGAAAAAAGATTCAGATTACAAGGATTATGGATGAACGTAACAGACAGGTGAGTTGAAAAAATACCTGACTTAAGCATCATATTATATTTATAAGGTAACTTATTATTAAAGGTGATTAAAAAGTGATAAGTCTGTGTACCTATGCATATACCAACATGTACATATACATAATGTATGTTAGACTATCAAAGAAAAAATACTTTTGTAAGGAGCCTGAAACCTCACACACAGTGTTTTCAAGTTCAGTAACATGCACAGTTAGGAAGTTATTACTTGAAGACTTTATTCTATAAAGACTGCTGGGTGTGCTCTACTTGCTTTGAGTTCAGTCTGGAATATACATGGTTAAGCACACCTGTGAGTTGCTACAGGACACAGGCTTTTAGTACTCTATTTTTTGAACTGTGTTCAATATGAGTTATTATAATATGAGCACTTTCATTTAAATTCAGACATCCCAATTCTTGAAGGTGAAGGTGCTCCTTCACATTCGCAGTGTCTTTATTTTTACCTCCTTCATATAAAAAAGATTCTACTTCATAAAAAAGTTTCCTCTTTTTCTGTCTGAATTTTAAGAAGAATTTAAGCAGCCTAACACATTCTAAAACCCACATACAATAATACTAGAATGTTGAAGTCATAAAACCAAGTGACCATCACTATTTAGCTAAGGCTAAATAGGTCCAATAGGACAGATTACTAATTTTTAACTCTGCTTTAAATAAAATGGTTAGGGAGCTATCACATATTATCAACACTATCTCTGGTAGTTGAAATATGATCATTTAGGAATTAGGAAATTTTCTTCCCTGTGGTCACAAATATAAAATTCAATAACTGATATTTTCAAATAATATTGGTGAAAATTGCTGCTGTTTACATTTGATGAAAATGAATGGATGTGGATGTTTTGTTGAATCTGGAGATCCACAACTGTCATAATCTCTCCACATAACTATTTAATACTGTGTTTAATGTTCTTCCTACCCCTGGCTGCAATTTAGGAATAATCTTCAGTAGCTGATTTTTAAGAACTTGATACTGAGTTACTATTAATATAGTAGTACTACTAATTTCATCTATAAATTTCTTCATATCCTTAGGGATTTTCTTAAGAATCTGTTAGTCATGGAGGATTTTATGAAGCCTTAAAAAACTCAGCCTAAGCATAACAACAAATAATAGTCCTTAAAAGAATTTTTAAAAATTGTAGTGCTAGTAGTAACTTGTGATCTCTATGGCAGAAAATCATGTGTAACAGCAAAATGTTCCTTATGATGGATGCATTTAGTGTTTTCCCTAAAAGTTGCCTGTTTTTGTAAGACAGGCTAAAAAGCAATAATTCTAAGAATGTATAAATGTAATCATATGTATTTTAATTGTCTTATAGCATGGAGTTAAAATTGGATGTTAACTATTAAATTGAATTTATTATAAATATTAAGTCAGTAGTTGTTTGAAACTTTCCCATGCTATAATGGCTTCTTTTTGAAGGGAACCTGAATTATTTTGTAAATGATACCACAAAATTTTGCCATTCACAGCATTAGTTCATACAACAAGTTTCAGTCTCAACTTGCCTGCTCAAATATAGTATTTACAGAGATTTTAGCCCCACTTCTGTAAAGAAAACACTTTAAAAAGGTTAAATATACTTTTTAAAAAAGGAGACAGCTAGTCTTCAAATTATTCACAGTAGAGTTTCAGGAATTACAGAATCAGTTTTGGAACTAATTATGAATAAAACTGTAACACTAGACTACTAACAACTGTAGTGTTAGTGCAGGAAGTGTTTGTTTCACTAGCATTTCTTAGATTCATAGAATCACAGAATGGTTTGGATTGGAAGAAACCTATTTCCAACTCCATTGCCATGAGCAGAGACTCCTTCCAAAAGACCAGGTTGCTCAAAGCCTGACCTCATACACTTCTAAGGAACAGGGCAGCCATAGTTTCTGTTGTCAAACTGTATGTGTGCTTCAGCACCCCCACAATAAAGAATTTTTTCCTAATGTCTAATCTAAACCATCTAAACCTACTCTCTGTCAGCTTGAATACATTCCCCCCTGTCCTGTCACTCCACGCCCTTGTAAAAAGTCCCTCTCCCTCTTTCTTGTAGACTCCCTTCAGGTACTGGAAGGCTGTAGTTTAGTTCCAGTCTTCTCTTTTCCTGGCTGAACAATCCCAATTCAATATTTGCTAATGTATCTTAGCCACTGTGAGGCTGGAGGTAGATTTACATTATTTTACTTTCCAAAATTGTCTTGAGTCTGCTTCTTATTTCTACTAATATATTAATGATAATTTTTAAAAAATTTCTACTGACTTTATCTTGCATTTCGTGCCCTGATTTAAAGCTCAATGAACCAAATGAAAAGATTTTCATCGTTTCATTGGACTATGGTATTAGGCTTTTTAATTTTAGTAGTATATATGTGATTAAATACAACTGGATTTTTAATAATAGCTGATTGTTTTAACAATTTATATGAGATGTACTCTTTCACAAACCTCACTGGTTCTTAAAATATTGCTGCTCTAGCATCGCAGCATCAGTTTGTTTCCTAACTTGCACATTTCCAGTAATCTTAAAATATGAACTTACTTCTATTCCTATTTTGTCTTCTTATTTGATTGGATAAACATATTTTTAAAAAAAAGATTAAAATGTTGCACCAGACAAAAATAGTTAAAATTTTTTGATTAGCAAAGCTAAGATACCAGCTCAAGCACAGTTCCACAAAGCACCTATTTGTAGCTCCATTTACAGATGGAGATATTTTCTTTCTCCCTCACCAAAAAACATTTGCAAGAACAGCATCAAGTGGCTTGGCTAGAAACTGCCTTATTGTTTGTTGCTTACATTCAAACACATCATGGTTTCACAATACAAGGTATGTTATATATGATATACCTGGATGGTGCATCCTCAACTGTTCTCAAGCACATAAATCCTCTACAGTACGGCACATGCTGGTAAAAATACGTGGAACATGTGTCAAATGAGGAGCTATAGCAGTAGTTTTATTATTCTGTCTCCTCTCCTAGTGCGAAGGTGAATCTATTTGGAAATCAGAATATTTATAAAATGGTTCAAGTTGCTACAAGGTCCAAGGAGCAGAATTCTTGTCCTTGATTTTCCACTCAATTTCCCAGCCTCCTTTATGTCAGCCACTGAATGATGTACTTGTTTTCTGTGTGAAAAAGCTATTTTCTTCCACACTACTATCTGCTATAGTAGAAGACTCCCCTACACTTCAAAGTGCTTGTATTAGTGGATTGGGAAGGACAAAAATAGAGTTGATCTCCCTTCAAGAGAATTTCTTCTGAGCAAGTCTAGTTGGTTGGATTTGTGCACTTTAGTGACCATACTGGTAATAAAAGTCATTTCAAACTACCCAGAGTCATATTTTTGGCTGCAAATATCACAGACGTGCACAATTTGAGGATACAATCTGTGCTTTTCCAGAAGCTATTTTAAGCTTTGACTTTTTGGGATAAATTAAAGGGAAAGGGCTTCAGTTAAGTCATTAGAGGCCCAGTCCTTTACCCTGGCCTGCTTAAGAGTTCTCACATTATTGAGTGACTAGTGAATGCAGAATTCAGGACTTCAACTGGCAGAAACCATTAATTTAATGATGTTTCTTGTGAGCTGCAAGTTGGCTATATTTTTCTAGTCCTCATTGATACTTTATGGTGACAAAGATGGCACAAATGTTTGACGCTATGAATGATCATGGATTTTCTTTGGTTGGAAAGGTTTCAGACTACCTGAAAAATTCCCTTTCACTGTTTTTTGACACATGTAGAAGGAAAATGAATAACTGCCAGGCCTAGATTAAATATTTATTTCTTTTGTGTGATTTGGTTACTACCATAGCATTAAAGATAAATCAAAACTCTCAAGTGAATCCTGTTATAATTAGACAATGTGACCAAATATTTTCTTTTTATTCCAGTGGTAATTCATGGATAATATGGTCTTTATAAATGTATACCAGGAATGAATCCCTGGTAATATTGTTCAGGCTCAACAAGGTTGTGAAGTTGTGCTAGCTTTGTCAACAGATCATTTAAATAGACTGTGACTGCTTACATAGTAGTTCCACCATCAGCAGAATCAATAGCATTTTGGCAAATAGCCAAAAATGTTAGCATTGAAATCTGATGCTAGAAGTTCCTGACTGCTACAAGTTCTTTCTGCAGAAATTTCAATTCAGCAGATTGGAGAAGAATTCTGGTAACACTTCTAGGATGGTTAAAAAAAGAAAAAGAGGGAGATCACTTGGGAAAACTTGTGAACCTTATTTTCCTGTTTTCTTAATTGAAAGAAATAATTTATCTACCTTTGCTATGGTCAACATATGAAGGAAAAATAGTATTCCTCTCTCACACAAAAGTCCTTGTGTTTTTTCTGGGTTTTGTATAAAGGTGAAATATTTTGTTTATAATGATAGCCTTTTTCGGTCTGCTTCAGATGAAGACCATCTGAAATTTTTTGCAGCCATCCAGACAGAGCTGTCCAGACCTAAAATACATAGGCGTAATGACATAAATGATATTGTCTTACTGTTCTACAAGGTCTCTCACAAAATATCTCATTAAATCTATGGTCTGTAAGCTAAATCCAGAGGTATATTGACCCAAGAATGAGGGCATATTGACCCAATGATTTTCTGGTGTCAGATCTGGAACACTATCTTGCATTTAATCCCCATTTTTTGTCTAATTAGTATTAGGAAATATGAAGCCTTACATCGTGATTTTTCTGTCCCTTTGATTTTCTTGCTCATTAGTTTTGCATTTTTTCCTGCTTCTGAAGAGCGACAATTACAACTGAGTTTTTCATATCTAATGATTCTGCACAGCATTAATTTCTTTCAATTTGTAATGAGCTGCTGGGATCTTAACTTCTGTTAAATACCATAGTAAGTCTAGAATTCAATATTAAGGTGTTTGACATTGAGACACCCTTTTTAAAGCATCATGTCTGTGTAAATCTGTAGGGTATAACAATAACATACACTTCTGTTTAAATTTTTCATGCCCAGACTTTTTACCATTCTCTAATTTCAGAATATCTGTAAAGCTATAAACTGAGCATTATTGAGTTATCAGCTCAATAGAGAACAAATCAAATCAGGTATTAAAGGAAAGTTTTGGGGCAAGGGAAGAATATCCTGGAAGGAAGTGACCATTTGCAGGAAGACCTAGATTTGTTCTACTGACTTTGATACCTAATGCTTCTAGTTTCAAAAATAATTTCAACCTCATGTATCTATTTTTGTCTGTGCTTCAGCTCTATTTAAAAGGAAAGGTTAAGAGACTATTGTCTGAATCAGAAGTTTCCCTGTTGAAAGAGCAAAGAACCTTGAATATTAATGCAAACATGAGCACAAGATAAAAAACATTTTCTCCACCTATTTACTTATAGTTTCATTATTCCTTCATGGAGCATCTTCATTTTATCCTAGACACAACATTTCACCACCTGTCTCCAGGGAAATGTTTTCAGATGAAAACATAACTGCTTGACAATGCATCTAAGCATAATTTTTTGTTCAATTAACCTTTGTCTTAAAAATCACACATTTTATCTTTTACATATTTTTATTAATTGCTTATATTATATTTAACACAGATATATACTTGAAATATAGCATTAAAATTAGACAGTGACCCTGGTTTTTCAGAGGTAAAGTCAGGTTTCTGCAAGAAAATAGTTGCACTCTAAGTTTTCAAGACTCCTAATTTGTGGTGATCTGTACAACTCTGGCAACATTTTTCATGTTATTCCAGACTACCTGAGAAGTAAAATTTTAACAGAGCTACTGAAAGGAACCATGGATTTCTAGAATGCAATATTTTGAGGTTAAATGTACTTGTATTTCAGATTGATGTTCTAAGCATAATTTGGAGTGAATCATCCTAAGGTAAATATTTAGGTCAAATTACTTTTAATTTGAAGTGTGAGCAAGAAGCCTAAGTAAAGAGAGTGCAATACATCTGCCAACACAGCAGAGCGGAAAAATAGTGCAGACACAGGCACAGTCTTGCTGTCTTGCAATGAATGGTTTAGAAAGCCCTGGGGGAGAAAGAGCTAGAAGTGGGAAGCAGAACTGAAGCCATTGTGGAGAGGAAGAAGTTACACTCTTCCTGTTATGACAGGAAATGCAGACAAATGTGCTTCCTGACCATTTGCTCAGCAGGGAATGAAATATTCTTTGACCTTTACCTTATGAACATTTTAGCAGCACAAAACTTATAAACATGTTTTTTCTATAAACATATGTTTGTATCTGCCATAACTGGCGATAGCATACAAAAAAAAAAAGTCAGCTTTTGTGTATATTGTGTCAGCTACTGTGTATTTGAGATTTTTTTTTTTGCCTAAAATTTGTACATATCTGTAGATCTGTCTATAAAGGACATAATCATATCTCTGTATTCAACAAAAGGAAGTGAAGCATCAAAGATTAGCCTTTATTTTTTTTTCATTCCTGTTTGGTCTTAGATCTTAATTTATAAATTAAAAGGAGAAGCATATTGATACTGGCTGACCTCCTAATTTTTGAGGTTGCTGTATCATCTTTAATCAATATATCTTTCAATTTTATCCCTCCTTTTTTTGTTTACACATAAAAAACTTACAGGATTGACCCTCATGACTTGGATTTGGGCAGACTGAATAGTATCACTACTTTAAGTACTTGACCTGGTATTTATGCACAATAAAAATGTGGTGTAACATACAAAGCCTTCTTTTTTATATGGGTTAATCATGAACATTTTATTTGTTATGGCTATAATTTTAGAGCATCCTCTTAGAACTCCTCTTTATCTGGACTATTCATCAAGTCATAGCACAATATGCTTGGGGCTTTCTGGGACAATAGCCCATTTACCAGCATAAATCAATGCTGTCTCATCCCTGTAAATTATGCTGGAGGGTTATAAGAACACAGAAGCAGTCTGCTGAAAGTCTTTTATTTAATGTGGTATGCCCAACTATTGCATAAAGGAAGATTTATCTAGATTAAATTCTGCACTAGTGCTGTTCACCACTCCCTTTAGAGAGTTACTGTAAATATTGTTTCAGCCAGACCTCTTCATATGAGAAATGGTTCTAAACAAGAATCAGGGGAAAATAAAAGGAAAAAGGGAAGAGAGAATATGACAACAGTTTTTGCCTCTCCAGTAGTTATTTGATGTTTCATCGGGATAGGCTTGGGTGCTTGGCAGTGACATTTTAGTGAAGAGCCCCTCTGATTACATATGGCCAACTTGGCCTTATGTTTGAAGTGGATAGACTGCTCACATAGTATCTCCTATTTATCACATGCATCATATCTACTGTGCTTGTTTGCTCTAGTCCCTGTGTCAGAAATTTAGACATTCCAGATGAAATAAGGACAAACAGCTAACATTTATTTTTGACAACATGGTGCCAATATCAGATACTTCTGTGCATCAGTGATCCCTCTTCTTCACCTGTTTAATGGCAGGAAATATACTTGGGAAGCATTTGTGAAAATTCTGTGTCTCTCATTTTCCTATGTCAGCAACTATATATCTGTATAGTCAGAATAGGAAGAAGTAAGGAGAGCACTGATATTCTGACACTGGCTGGACTGAATCACTTGAAACACCGCTACTTTGGAAATATAGTGTTAGCACATATATTGTGATTGCTAGTGACACATATGGAGTGATGTTATGGGTCAGCCTCTCATAGTTTGTGAAATTTCAGAAAAAATTATTCGAAGAATCCAAATTAAAACTAAAGCTAAACTGAACTGAACTAAACTAATCCCAAACCAACTCCCATCAAAAGAAAGACACAATCATCATGTGGCAAAAAACATAGATCATGTATCCTTAAGGTTGTATTCAGTAAATGAGAATATTTATGGATGCTTCTGTTTCTTTACTGGTATATTAAAATGTATAAGAATTATAAAATTGTTGTTACAAATTTACTTAAAGAAAGACTATTTCCTGTAGCTAGCATCCCAATATACAAACCCACATAGCTAAATTAAAATTTAGGCAGATGAAAGAATTTTTAACTGTAACCAAGTGACAGTATCTTCTAATTTATATAGTTTAAGTAAGTTTAATTTAATAATGATTGAACAAGAAAGTCTTCTCTGCACCAAATTGCGCTCTAAATTGGGCATATCATTGTGTGACATGCACACTCAAATTCAAACTCTCTACAGATTCACTTGCAAATATAGACTAGGGCATTTGAAAGCTGTTTCCAGGGAACTGAAGAGCCAGAGTTGTAGTTGAAAATCACCCTTTTAACAATTCTCTTTATCCAATGCCTTTCTTTTAGCACATTTCACCGTTAGTTAGAATTTCATCCAAAATATATAAAAAGCTCACCTTGATTTCTATCAAGGAAATTGAAAGTTAACTACTTCACTAAGTATTTTATAATCAAGTAATGTCTTGATTAGCTCACACCATACAAAGTCATAAGCACTAATGCTTATTCATATACAAAAATGCTTCAGACTTTAGTAACCTATCTTCTTGATACCACCATTCTTATCAAGAGAACATTTAAAATAAATAAATAAAAATTAAATAAGTAGAATAACTAGAGTTTTAAGACAAACATAAAAGACTAGTGGGTTTTGAGTTAATACAAAGGGATGGAATTTTGGTAGGATGCAGAAATAATTTTGGTGATCTCCACACCCTGCTGTTTTTGTAATATATATAAAACAATGCATTCAAGCATCTCATACAAGTATTTAGAAACTGTATCATTGTCAAAACCCTCATTTTTTATATGCACATGCTTAAAAAGATTTTAAAGACCATTGAATATTTGCCTCCTATCTGTTCCACTTCCACTCCACTTTAATTTTTCATTATTTTCACCCTGTCATTATAAAATATTCTATCCTGCAAAAGGATCTCTTTTTTAGGTAGATTTCTTACCTAAAAATCCGCAAATTAGCAGTGATTTAGATAGTGGGGATAATTAAGCATATGTTCACTAATATTGTCAGGAAATAACATGTAGTGATTTGATTCTTGATGCTGAAAAAATTAAATGTTACAGAGATATTGAAGAGTATACATTTTTGGGGGGCATCTTTTTTGAAATATGTTGATGAATTTTCTCACTGTGTTTTCCTTCAGTGTCACTAGCATTGTTTATGTCAAATGACAAAATGACATTGTCAGTTGTTATATGACACTACCAAGACTTTCAACACAAATTATAAGACTATGTCAACACGTGAATTTTTTGGTGATGTTTGTGTTCAACAAACTGTCTTGTTAATTATCAGCACTAAGTCAGTTCAAGCATAATCAGAGATTTTTCAGTGAAGATTCCACACTCCCTTCCAACTAGACAAATGAGAAGTATTAAATAATTTATGCTATTTTTACCTCTCAACAAACCCTTTTCTTTACAAGAATATTATCAGGTACCTTAGAAAATATTTATTAGATGGTGTTTAATTTTAATATTTTTTGGTGTGGACAAGAGTGGTTCACATAGCAAATGGTGAACAAATCAAACAAATAAAGTTAAATAATAAAAATTCTGTTTATTTATATTGCTCATAAAAGTATTTTAGCATATGGCATATTCATATTCGTTATGTAGCCACACAGAAGAATGCATGCAAAAAGCTAATTTTGTTTTTTAAATGGCTTGAAGAGTATTAGTAATTTTTTCTGAAGTCACTGACACGACATTTCACTGTACATTTGAAAAGTTCTCTAAAATAAACTGTTATAAAAGCATAATAAATTTACATCTATGTATATGAATTATGTACGCGTAAAGATAAACCACTATGAATTACATATTCAAGAATTAAAATTCCAAATCACATGTAGTGAAACAGTAGTAGACACAATTGCCTTTAATTCATTAATTATCAGTTACAGAAGTCTTTATCTGGTCAATTTAGAAAATATTAGGAAGATAATATAGGAAGATCAAGAAATTAAAACCATATCAAATTCAGAGTAATTATGATTGTGTATTAAAGAAAGATTAAATGAAGATCTAGATTATTCATTGTTCTGGTTTGTGGGGTTTTTTTACTGTCCATAAAATATAACTCTAACCAGTATCACTTTGGTGATAAGTATCATAAATTAAGTATCTCCTGTGCACCACAGCCAGGTGGTTTTTCAAAATATTAAGGCATTTTACTTTACAATGAACACAAGCACTGGCTTTAAGGATATTTTTGTACTGGGGTGGACTTGAATGAAAAGCATGCTAAATGCAGAGTACTCCACCTACAGCACTGTGGTCAAAAAGTTGACTGAAAAGCATGTTAGATGCAGAAAAATATGTTGAATTAGTACATTTTATTTTCTGTATCACTAATTATTTCTAAAACAAGCTTTTGTATATAGATACATAACTATATATATCTCTATCTTTCAAGCATTTAATTGCATTTTTGTGTAATCAGAGAAACCATTAAAAGAGTATTTTGAAGACAACATTATTATTATTATTATTATTATTATTATTATTATTATTATTATTATTATTATTATTATTATTATTTAGAATTTGAGTGGAGTTTTGTTACCTATCTCATTATTCATTCCAAATATCAAAAACCATGATAAACAAATTTAGAAAGAATTATAAGTTATGCATACTTGAGACTAGTGCTCTAGAAAGTGGGGGGTTTTTTAATGCTTGAATAATTGTGTTTAATAACAGTCCATCTTTTCTTAACAGTATGTTGACAGAAGTTAAAGTTACCAAAATTAAAATAAAAGGAATAACATTCGGTATGCATTTAGGAGAATAAGTGCTCACAGTATGGACACAAAGCCTCGTCTTTCTGAGAGAATCTAATAAATAGGGATTAGCAATACTTAAAAAGTTACATTTTCCTTGGCCTGATATGTTGGGATTTTAAGGTAGTCTGAGGCTGCACTTAGCATTAACTTGTGACAAGTGTGTCAAGAAGTGTGACAAGTTAAAACACTAGCCATATGAATCTCAGACAGACAAATCTTGCTACAGCATTAATGTGCAGAGGTGCCACTGTTTATGGGTGTATAAGGGATGGTAGCAACAAATGTAGAATCAGGCAGACCAATAAACTTGGTGGTGCGCCTGTTCTTGACATACCAAGTACCTTGACTATGAGTTAAATTCAATTGATTATAGGCTTAGCAGAACCATTTTTGTCCTAAAGATTCCTGTCAATGAAAAATATGTAAGAGAAATTGCACATATGAAGAAACAGAGGAGAAAAATTCAACCATACAATTAGCTTAAACAGTTCGTAGTAGTTTAGTATTTCAAGTCACATGTGTAACTGGAACTTGTAACCTAGTGCAGAAAAGCAAATAAAAAATTTTTTGATGTGAGGGTCTTTCATTGTAAAAACAATCCCTGTGGAAAATTATGGTTTTGAAGAGAATAATTATAATTTTCATACTGCCTGGATTTTGCTTTATGTAGGGGTATTTGCTGGCCTACTTAGAACTTGCAAGCAAATCCCTATTTCTTTTCTATATAATATGACCTAAAGCCCTTTGTACTAAAAATGCCAGTTCATATTCCTAAGCATATGGCTTGAAATGAAATAAAATATATGTGTGTGTTCAGAAAAGACTTTGTTTCAAAGGCTGCTGACCAGATATTTTCTTCTTTCGTGCTTTATAATTCTCTTTTCTCATGAGTGCCATTTTTCACACTAGATATTTCTTCAAAAGTATCATGAGTGTATGAGCAATGAGCAATGTATCTCTTTTGGAATACTTAAATGATTAGGAAATAATTTCTTTGCTTCAAAGCTAGCAGGATTTGGGGGACTTGAAGTCAAAGTCAATTGAAAAAATCAGAATTGACTGCACTTGTTTAAAGTATTTACAGCTGCTCATCTGAGATGCATTTTGCAAATATTAATGGGAAAGTTGTATGCCATCTAAAGGATATCTGAATTTAAAAGTTAAATTTGCAGTCTCAACACTTCATAGCACCAGTAAATGAAAATAGTCCTTACCTGTTTCTCAAGTTTAGTGCAATGATAATTAGGTATTTCTCGCTTGTGTAATACATACAACACATATATATTCTATTTTGGAACTCTTTTATGTTTATTGATTTGTTTTCTGAGCATGTTCAAGAGCATGTTCAATTCAAAGACAAAGCACTCAGACATTATAACTCCAAAAAAAAAAGGAGAAAGACTACAGAGAGCAACTTGTGGTTTTCTGATGGACCTTTTTTGCTTTTCTTTCCAGGTGACTTTTACGAAGAGGAAATTTGGGTTAATGAAGAAGGCTTATGAGCTTAGTGTTCTGTGTGACTGTGAGATTGCTCTAATCATCTTCAACAGCACCAACAAACTGTTCCAGTATGCCAGCACTGATATGGACAAAGTGTTGCTGAAATATACGGAGTATAATGAGCCACATGAGAGCCGAACAAATTCAGATATTGTTGAGGTAAGAGTTTGTGTTCTGCTCTGAGATGGAGGTGCTCCAAGTAGGTTATATCTTCAAGTGACATAGCAGCAGGAGAACAGAACAAGACAGTGGTGTATTAGCTTGAGCACTGGAGGTGACAAAGACAGAGCTGCAGGAAATCCACATCTTTTGTGAGCATTTTATCCTTCTGAGTCTTGCAGAAACTTCTGCAAAGGGATTTCTGGCTCCATATTTTCCAGATTTCTGTGCTGCTTTGTCACTTCGTTGCATTAATCCTCTCCATGCCTTGACCACTACCTACCAGCTGAATCTCTTGCTTGTCTCCTAGTCTCTTACAGGGACAGGCTCTCCAGAAGACATTGCATACTTTGTCTCCACAATCAAAAGTTATAATATTGTCTGTCCAGGAGGAATTAAGAATACATTGTAAAAGATGTGGAAGAAGATTTAAAGCATTTGTTGGTGGAATTTGACTGCTTTTCTTAGCTTTTTGATTGTTTACCAAGGGTGTCTAATAAAATGCAAAAGAAAAGTAAATTTACAATCTGCACAGTAAAAATATATCAGCTACTCACACAGAATATTGTTACCATAATATAATAGTGACATTATCAGTAGTGTCAGAATGCTAGAAACACTGTTTAATTTTTTTTACAATTATAAGGAGCCATTTTTATTTACAATTACTGAAAATTATTAATTTAAATTTAAAATTTTAAAATTTAAGTTTCTAATATTCATAGAAAAGTCAGTGTATGTTGCAATCACATTTGGATTCAAGCTTTGCAAAATGCATAAAACCTTCAATGATTTGTTATTATAAAAAAAAGCACTCGTATCTTAGACAAATATCTAAAAAATGGGTTATATGACCTATACAACTTCTGTTTTTAAAGCATGTGACTGATCTAATGGTATCAATTAAAAACTTAATAGAAGGATAATGACCTATCCTAAGGGTCAGTGAAAATTTAATCCTGAATATGCTGATGTATATGCTTAGTTTACTCCAGATCTTTATAAAGTTAATTTCAGATTTTTGAATGATCGGGATGTTGTCTGAAATACAACTTTGATACTTTTGGAATCTTCACCAGGGTTAGTCATGTGTTTGAGACTAGAACGTAAGTTAGTGAGTTATCCTTTTAAAAGGATAAAAGGTTCTGCATAATTAAAATTATTAAACTTGTTACAGAGTCACAGTCACACCACCTTAGATGGGCATAGACTACACACAGCAATATGTATCACTTCTCTGTCTATCCTTATGTCAGTATCTAGGAAGTTACTGTTTTGCTTCACTCCTTATTTCCCTCAGATTCTGCCCCCCATTAGAAGAGGGTGAGGTTCTCGCAGCAGAAAAAAATTGTATGAGTTAAGACTAGGAGGAAAGTGCATAATTTCTTCCTCCTCACCATAATTTCTTTCCCTCTCTTACTTCAGATCCTTTGTATATACATGAAGCCTTTCTTGCCCCCCAGATTTGGGAAGTCCAAAAGAATTCAAATTCTATGCCCAAAATTAAGTCCTCTCTTCTGTTAGTGGCAAAAGGCCAGAATATTCTTAGCAGAAGAGTTTCCTATGATATCTTTTCTTCTTCCTACAGGCTTTTGTGTGGAAATAGGTAGAAATACACTTAGGGATTTATTGCTTGCTTTACAATGAATGAATACTTTTTATCATAAGGACTATGGTTTTCCAAGGATCTTGAATGAAAACTTAAAATTTCAAATAATGTTGAAATTTTCAGAAAGAGCTCACCGCACCAACAAAATCCCTTTCTGCATAAACAGCAGGCCAATTTGGATAGGTTGATTAGCAGTTTTGCATGCAGATGTGTAATTTTCTGGCTATACCCAAAGTTTGGTGAGCAAGTCTTTTCACTTTTCTAAAAGGAACAACATAAAAATGGATAATTGAAATAAATGTTGCTTAAATTGAACAATAGACATAAAACGCCAGATGAAGTGAATGCTCTATCAGCTCTGAGTTTGATTTTCTGCTACATTTTTCAATGTATAACATAAAATACCAGTACTGATATGGTGTTATTTCAGTACTAGTAGAGTTTGAGAATCCAAGGAGTCCTTCTCCAGCATGTAGGTTTTATACAGGAATTCCATATTGTCATGCCTTAAATTGTCATTATTGTCATTACCTTAAGTAAGTAATGAACATCACACTTACAAGTACAGTAGAGAATAGAGCTTTGATATATGGCTTGACTCTTAGAGTAGTTTGGGTATATTTTCAGGTACAGGATATAAATCTGCCACACAATTAAGCATTTTAATTCATCAGTTAAACTGATCAATTACACATTACACATATTTTCATGTTGGGGGTCCATCTTCTTTTCCATTTCAGACAGCTAGATTTCGCACGTAAAAGTTTTTAATATTATCTTCCAGAGCAATAAACAGCAGCAGAGAAGAAGACAATATTATTAAATCTGAGCATTTTCAACTAAATGTCTATTCAATAACTATATTTCAACAGAAGACAAGGGCATAGCTGTGCTTATAAATTTCTGCACAGCATTCAAGAGAGAAATCTTTTTTCGGCAGACCAATGAAAATTTGAAATATAACTGTCAACCATATAAAGGTCTTCGATTTAGTATCCAATTTCTGTTCACATTCAGCATAATATTAACTATTTAGTCACTTTTAAGTTGTTTTATCAGTTATTAAAATGAGGTGTAAGTTCTTTGAACTATCTCTATTCAGAGGAAATTAAAAGAGCAGCTCTCTAATATGTAGTTAATTACTTTTAAATAAAACCACTGCTATTCAAATACAAAAATTATATATTTTTTCATGCAGATCTAGCTAAAGCTGTTAATTTTATTAAGCAAATGTTTTCAATATAATTACTGGGATTAATTATATTTATCATTTCTGAAAAAGGAAGTCTTCAGGCCATAACTTATTACTTAAAGTAACATCTAAAGAAGAAAACATGTTCATATATCTAACAAACATCACACTGTTTTTTAACAGAAAATTGGTTCCACCCAACTTAGAGATAGATGATACCAATAAATCCATCTTGATAAAATAATGGAATACTAGTAGTTAGAGAATTGTAAAGGCCAGTTACTGTTGTTGTTTGAGATTTTCTGGTTTAATGATTTAAAATAGCTCTTATTTTCTTTACATATATAGAAATTTTATATACATGCAATAAATATAACTGAGATGATGTTTCCAGTTGCTTCATCAAAATGAAGTTGATTAACATGCTATTTAATATATCTGAGTTTTTCAGGTCACAGAAATTGTCTACCAGGTGAATGTGTTTCAGTTAAGACCCAGTAAATATGTCTACAACATACAAGGGCAAATAAAGGTCAATACGTATTCATGAAGGAGAAAATATATGCATTTTACCCTCACATTTATTCATTTCAAACAACAGTGACAATTATTGTGCATGGAGATATGCATTAATTCTGGGAAACAAACAACCAAAACAAAAAAAGGCAACAAAACAAAATAAACTAAACAAAAAGGATACATTCTGAAAATTCTATTTAGCATTAACTGGATTCTTAAATTTGAAGGCATTATGTCCTCACCCACCAAACTATTCATACTACAGTCATTCATTCAATTTTCCTTCAGTTAAAAAGTGAGATTATTTGCTGGATTTAGTAATTATTTTAAGGAATTGCAGAAAGTCTGGTGAGTTCATTCAATAGAGAGGAGAAATATAACATTTCATCTTTATGCCAACCTCCAAGTGTGTATGTAAATTCCAACACTAATATATCCAGCATAATTGTATATGACTATGCAATAACTTACTTTTGGCAATAAGGAAATGGGAAAGAAAAAATGACAGCATTTTACAACAGTCAAGGCATGCATTATGTGTTCTTTGGATTTATTAGAAATGAGGCCAGATCCTTTCCTTGTTTCTGTAAAACAGAAGTGGGTGTTTTTATTTTATTTACTTATTTTAGTGATATCTCAACTTATTTTAGTGATATCCCACTGCCGCACTGCTGTGATTAACAAGAATCCAGTTCTGTAACACTGTAAGCTCAATACTTAGAAGCTCAGGAAGACCTCAGCCTTAGATGGAAGGGGACAGATTTCAGAGCAGGAATATGGGGAAATATTTTTGCTGCAAATATAATTAAAAGTCTGACTATGCTATAGAAATCTGTTGTGATTCTTTGTCTAAGCCATCAAGCCATGCTGATTTAAGGTGGAACTTCCTGCCTATTTTCTGTCTTATTGTCCCTTTTTCCTTATTTCTTTCATGTCAAAGCATCAGCTACTGTCTTAGCTTTAGAAGACTTCTAATGAGTTTTCATTGACTCTTGACTTTGCTTCAGTTCTGGTACACTAAGTTTAATATGCTGAGCCCTGCTCTGCGTGCACATAAACCATTCCTCCACAAATTACTCACTACTTTATCTTTTAGCTCTTTTTACACCCCCAATCCATTAATTTATTTGACCTTGCTGCTTTTATTGTCTCTCTTTCTCCACCTGACTTCTCTTCATATGCTGATTCAGTGCTCACTACCTTTAGTTCAAGTTCCCTTGCTAGGTCAGCCCTTTCAAATTTACCCCTATCTTCCATTTTCAGGCACACATGCATCCATCTCCTCAGTTCCCCCTTATCATACCACTAATCACTAGTAGAGGAAAGTGCAAATCACAGACTTCATTCATGTTTCACTTTGCTGACTGAGGTTCTATGTCATGAAGGCTAATCATCCACCAAATATCTTAATTTTGCAAATTAAATGGAGGTAAAATCTCTTTTACCTTAGAAAAAATTCTTCCATCAGCTCGGTGTCTTCTGAAATATCTCTTATTACCTGTTTTTCAATCTTTCTTCTTCACGTGTCTTCACGTGTCTTCACGTACGTGTCTTCAACTTCTCCTTTCTTTCTCTCTCTCTGTCTCTCTCTCTCTCTCTCTGTCTCTCTCTCTAATTTTCTTTTAATCAAGTGTTAGAAGTATTTCATGTTCCTCAGCATGGATTTTTACATATAGGAAGATATCAGCTCCTGCAATATACTGGCATATCTTTCTGCTTCAATAAAACTCTAACCTCATCTGGCTTTTCATCTATACATAGTTTTACTCTGTTAGGGACTGATTTTCCATTACGCTTGGTGGTCCTCCATCCTCTTTTGCCTCCTCTTTCTCATTGAAATTAGGTAAGTTTGCAAAACTTGGATTGGGTGAACTCTTGCTTTTAGTAATAGTGAAAACTTCATCAAGAATTAATCTGAAGTATTCTAAGGAGTAAATTATTTTAGGGATATTGTGATGGGGTTACAGGTTTCCCAGGGAAAAACAAAACAAAACAAAGATAAGTAGTTCTAATTTGCAATAATATGTCACATTTTTAATTTTTACATTATAGATTCTTTTTTATGGATAATGAGCATCTAGCATTGTCCTTTTAACTTGTTTTGCCCAGATGTTCATTCTCTAGCAACTGCTGGTGAATTGACCTTCCACAGAGTATTTTCCCCTTTCCAGTGGGCTTCTGTATTTGGTGAGGGAGAGCTGTCTTAACATAGCAGAAGAAATGTGTGCCATTTGCAGTTGCATTTTCCCCTAAGAGAAAGAAGTGAGGTTCTGAACATGTGAAATTCTCCCTGCAGATTGCTCATCCTTTGTGTTTTACAACACACAGAGATCTTCAAAGACCTTAACATTAAAATAGCAAGGAACAAAGTAATACCAAGACCTACAGGGTGATGGAATTCAGAATTTTTTTATTGTGTGTTTTTTTGCTGGTTAAAAAAACCATTGTTACTCTGGAAAAAAATGTGTCTAATGAAAACATACAATTATTGATGTCAATTCAGTCTTCCACAGATTTGTAGAAAAGCTAGTTTGAACTGAAAATCCAGTTGTTTTTAGTATTGCCAGCCACAACGTGTTAATTGGCATACTTCTAAATCTCCTTGAGGGACATGAGTTAAAACTTAGTACAGCTTCAGTTCAGAAGGCTGGAGTTGATGAGAATGGCAGTCAGGTGGCCATGGACAGTATTGGTGCCAGAGAGGAATCCACAGTCCTGTTTTGCTTATGGGCTTACTGCGCATTATCTTATCAATCCTTACAGATGTGCTGTGGATTCTATAGCACATTAAGTTTAGTCACTTGATGTGAAAGTTCTGAATGAGATAAAGAGAAAAGAAATTTTCTTCTGTCAGTTATTTCTAAAGGTCACAGAGCTAATAACTAGCTAGGAGGTTAATTAGATTGTAAAAGCCTCTTCATATCAATTAAGACTCTTATCTGTATAATCATAGTAAATAAACCCATACAACTCTCTAAATGTTCTCTTTTTAGGAAAAGTAAGGCAACAGTTGTAGCTTGTTTAATGTAATAAGTGTATTTTCTTCTCTTGTCATCATAACACAATATTGCATATAAACAAGCTGTGAAATAGACATCAAGTCAGCTCTTGAGCTGCTGAAATCAGGGGATTTCTTTCAGCTACTGTGGGCTGAAGACCTGGGACAGTATGGAAAGTAAGCCTGTATGTAAGAAAGGTTATTCTAAGGTTATTCTAGGGTGATCTAAATACAATGCAGTGTATTGGATACTGCCCTGGACTAGGACTCATGAGACTTCGGTTTTATTAATAGCTTTGTCAAATACTGTTTTGTGACCTTGGATAAGTCACGTTTCCTCTTAATGCTTTGGTTTCACTATCTTTGAAATGGGGATAGCATCACTGATTTCCTTTGTAAATTGGTTGAAGACCAGTTGCTAAAAAAACAGATAGTGGTACCAGTCTCACAGGACAGACATTTGAAAAGAGTCAACTGGCCAAAAATTTTCTTTGGATGACTATTTAGGCTTTTTAAATGCCTTTGTCTTTTTTCATTTTTAGAAAATACAAACCCAACCATTATTACCAACATTATGTATGACAGAACCAAAGGACTGAATGCAAGATCTTCAGAATTTTTCCTTTGGTCTTTGTTTGCCAATTAATTTGAAACTTAACACAATTTGAAAAATGTGTTTGTAAATTAATATCCTCATGTGAGCTTTTTCTGTGTTTTTTTCTAAGCATGACTGGTTAAAAAAATCTCAGAGGTAAAAATATCTTGGTTTCAAAAGTTTTACAAGACATTTTATCAATCTTGATTTCATTTTTTAAAGTAATTGCTTTAGAAATACATCTTTTCTAAACAAAAGCTGACAGTCTTATCTAACTTTAGTATTCCATGAACTTGGGATTCATGTAAATAGTAGCACAGAAAAATTTCAAAGCTGGAAAACTGTGTATGAAAATTCTATTCTATCCAAAGTAGTCCCTCAGTGGAACTGCTGTTCCAGTCAGTGAGTGTCCAAAGTAGTCCTTCTACTGCACTCATTAAGTAGCATTTTATTCCCTTCCTCCCACTTATCCTCATGAGATTTTTGACTCTTCATATCCCAAGCTATTTTCAAGCTCGCCTTGATAATTCTGCATCTCCTTGTTATTCTGCATTTAATAAGTCAGAGACTTTAGTTAGAAAAAGAAAAGTAGAGGATTTCTTATATTTCAAATTAATTCAGTACATGAAAAAAATGCAGCAACGGGAAAGTTGCACAATTAATTTTCTCATTTTGCTTTATCTCAAAAAAACCAGAAAACTTTTCATTATAATTTATTTCAGCAAGGATTTGGTTAACATGAAACATAGCTTGTAAGCCTAATGTATCTCAAATGAAAGAAAAGACACTCACCTAAGAGCTACTTTTCCATATGTGGAACAAGAGAGAAGGGACAGAAAAAAATAAAATGGATCCAAGATTAATAATTCTGAAGCACATGATACATGAGAAGCTTCTTTTGAGTGTATTTAGGAGGCGATCTGGATGTCCTGTTTTAACCTTCTTGAGGATCATGTAATTTTATTTTTTATTGTTTTGTAATAGCTTTTAAAATATTTTAATAACTTAGTAAATTTTTTGGATTAATTGTTGCAAAATGCTGAAATGATGAAAGTGAAAAATATGTGCAGAATATAAACATGTTTCCAATTTCTCATTCTTCCTTTTTTTTGCCAAACTGGAATTCTAAAGCTGTATTTCTTAGAGCAAGGTCTACTTCACAGAGTACTTTCTTTCTTCAAAATGTTATATATCTGGCTAAGGAACTGGAAATATCTTACATGTCTGTGTAACATTCTCAGACCTTAATAGCTCCAAAGTTTTATCCCAGTCCAATCACTGAGAAACATTCTTTGCTTTTGTAATCACTGTTTCACATAGTAACAGCTTGTTGTATTTTGGTCTGTTTGCCAGAGGGTAGGTTTATTTTTAAATCCCTGTACTCTGAGTTTTCTTTATTTTTCCAAGATTGGAAGCAGCTGAAATGCCTGAAGTTACAGGTTGAAGGGCTTGCTTCAAATATGAGATGGGAAACCTCATTCCCTCCTCCTTGTGTTTTTCTTTTTTTTAAATTTTTTTCCCAACAATGTGTCTTAACTGCTATTTTTCTAAAAATAGAGCACTGTCTCACTAAAAATAGCTTGCCAGTCAGTCTTGCCAAGGAAAATAGAGAGGAATAGGCGTGGAATAGAAGGGTGAGTAATCCAGCTCTATTCATTCACTGATCCCTTTGAGAATGCAGGCAATGATAATGTACCCTCAAAAAACCACAGGCCTGACTTGCTCTGTTCAGACTCCTAGGTGCCAATAAATATTTTAGCCCAAGGATACACTTTATTTTCCTCATGGATCATAAACACTTTCTAAAATACAAGGCTTTCTTTCACAGAAACTAACTTACTGTCAAAAACAGCTGACTTTCCTAAGGTTCATTTTTTTTTACATTCCACATGTTTTTTAATTTATTTTAAGACAAGCAATGACTGCAGTGTTCTGTCAAGAATTACCATGAAATGTCACATATCTAGCGTGAATGAATGAAACAAATAGTTACTTTTCAAAGATTTCCTGTGCCCTCAAAATGTCACATATCAGTAAGAAAGAAAAATTTATTACTCTGATTCCGAGCAGTAAAAATGAATTGGTAGACATTATTTATTTCACTGAAAAATTAAATCTTAGCTGCAGAGCATTTCTGCAGATATATACATTTTTTAATCTGTAAGTGTTCTAAAACTCAAGTTTCACCAAAAGACTGTGGAAGACTGGAATAGAAAAGGGCAGGATCTAATTTACTCAAAAATAAACCTGATGAGAAGCCTGCAAAGCAGGAACTTTTCACTTGAAAAGCTGTCAAATTAGAGAAAGTCAATCTTCTTCTGTACTGCAGTTTTTCATATCCATTGCAGTATTGCAGTGTGAGATATCAGTAGTACTGTGGAGCAGAAGAAACACCAGGAAGGGCTGAGCATGTTATTTAAAACAAGAATGGGTGTTGTTGTTCTGTACAGAATCTTTGCATTTTGTTTTTGGTTGTTTTTTTTTTAACCTGAGTAACCTGGTCAAACACAGCAACGGGGTGTGGAAATGTCAGTGCAGTTCACAGGGTTATTTGAGCCTGAGTATTGTTTTGTTCAGTTCCTGTAATGCTGCTTGTGATAAGATTCTGGAGACAAAGGATGATAATTGATGGAAAGGGACTTAAATCACTCTAAAAAGAATCAAGGCCCTTGTATTTGGGTACATCAACTCTACTGGTCTCCCTCCCCTTGTAGAGCATTTTGTTTTCTTGCATGTTGGCCCCCTCTACTCTTTGTAATGGAGGCAGGCCACAAGTGATTCCTTTATGCAGTACACAGGGTGTTATTGTGTCTGCATGGTGTATTAGTAATTATCAAGGCTGAATTCTACTATTGTATCTTCACTTCAAGCACAGAAAAATAGGACACACTACCCTGCATTACCGTTTTCAGCCTAGATAGTGAGCTACTTACAGCTGTGTTCCAGACACAAAGGCTTTTGTGACCAGCCCATTTTTAATTTTCATGATTAAAATATCCCTGTTTTGTAAGACAAATACAAAATGTGGTTGTTTACCCAGATTTGTACACAGCAGTGATAATGACAAATGTAAAAATACTACATATTCTCTTATCTCACAACTATCTTTAATACAAATTACTGACCTTGCCCTCTTTTCCACCCAAGACTTTTTGTTTCATTGTGTTCCCATAAGCTCTTGACTGTTCTTTGTTAAATCAGTATTGAAGATTATGCAACACTGAGTTTGGAGCAAAATCAGTTACGTGGTGCACAATTCTTCATACGCTTACACATGAACATGGGTTTTTTTGATATGCAAATGTTTCCAGATGTGGGGTCTAAGCTACCACTCATCTGGTTAAAAGAGCCTTATGGTAGCAAAAGTCAAAAAATTCTCCTATGCAAAGCCCGCTATTCAGGTTTTATTAGGTCCCTGATTAAAGCCTAGAGATATGTCAATGTGAGTGTTCTGACAAAATTCACATCTGCCTTGTTACTATTTCTAACACAGACAAAACTTTCTATGGATCCTGCATCTTTTTGTAGTAAGCAATACTAGAATAGGTCTTATTTTTTAAAATAAATAAGACTTATTTATGGAAGTCACCTTTCAGACACTGAAACTTCTCACAAGAAGAAAATTGAATGCTCCTGCAAATCTCTGCAGGATCAGGGCTCTTTTTCTGAGGCAGTCCCAGTGTCAGTAAGGGTGACAGAGCTGGACCCCCAATAGTTCATACTATGAGTAGCCCTTTTATCTATACTCAGAAGTAAAACTCCCTGCCACAGAGTGGTGAATTCCCTGAGAAACAACAGCACTCTGCAAGAGGAATTTCATCACCAAAGAGGATAGGGATGAAAAGTCAGTCTAATCCTGGCTTTTTGCCTACTTTACTCTCCTGCTGGGGAGCCAATATCTTAAATTTTCTGCTCAGGCTGGAGCACCTTACCCATGTGATTCACATGAAGCAAAATACCTGCATACCTCTTGTTCCCTAGACTGCACACAGATAATACTATCTTTATGAAATGGCTTTCCACAATTTTCATAGCTCTGGTGAAAGTTGTGTTAAACTTCAAAATATACTGACTTTTCTTCCTTGTTACAGTAAGAAACTATAAATTAATTATTTATTTGTGTAGTATAAAATTTGTATCAATCCTTGTACTTGATATTGATTAGACCCTGTTTGCTCTGAATTCAGAGAGGCCTCTATGTGTCTTTTTATATAAGACAAATAAAATTATTGTTAGTTATCAAATTTGAAGGGTTATAAAACCTCCAATAGACATGTGCTCTGTTGTTCTACATTTTTAATAATCACAAGTCTATAGTAGCTCTGAATCAATGTCCATAGTCCAGAGCTGTTAATGTTGTTAAATCTTAAATAGCCATTTTTCATTCCATTAGAAAAGCTCCATTAAAACAGCTTCAGTCAACATATTTTTATCCAGCAACCTCTAAATCCAAAAAACTTTAGGTGGTTTTGTTTTCCTTTCTTTGTTTTGCCATAGATATTTCTATATATGGTTGCCATTAATGAAGAAGTAAAAGCTATTAAAAGACGTTGCATGATGTATGTTCTAAACAGTTAATTATTTGTGTGATAGACAGAAACATAAAAAGTAAAAACCTGTGATACATTGGATATGCTTGGATTAAAAAAAGTCTCAAACTCATTTATTTATAACATCCTCTGTGATCTATAGACAATTATAGTGTAGAATTATATAAATTATCATGTGCTTTACTTTGGGTTGTTCAAGTAAGATTTTTTTTTTAATCAAGTGTTATTGCACACACGCTCTTCAAAGAAAGCAAATTATAGAAGTGTCAACAAAAGTAGTTTAAACAATTCAGCTGCTAGAGATTGGTTCAAAAGAGATCAAGATTTTGGCAAAGAAGCAGTACCAAATGGAATGTCTCATTTAAATATTTAGCTTCCTACAATATGGCTGTAACATGAAAAGCGAAAAAACATAAGAATTTTCCTTTCATTTTTATAATCCAAGGATTGGTTATTACATGCTTCTAACATGTTTAAACCTATATCAATAAAATGGAAACTTTATGGATTCCTTCCAGCAGGTACCAGTGCCTTAGCATCCAAGCTACATTTTGGTAAACTGTCTGAAAAGAAGCTTGCTACCCTAGACGTAAATTTTCATGACCCACATGTATTGTTTAACTCACGAATAAAAGCTCATAATCATGTTCAGTACTTTCCATCTTATATCTAAAAATGTTTTGCAGAAGTATCTAAACTTGCCTTACAATATGGCAATGGTCATTTGTCCAAAAACCTCATCTGGAGGCACATGAATATTGTGGACAATATGGTATTTGACCTTGAACATTACTAAGGACCTGTGCTTAATAAGTATTTACCCAATGGGTCAAAGTTGACAGTCTTCCCCAGTCCCAGTTTAAGACCCAAATAATTTCAACAGGTTTTCCTCAAACAAAAATGCTATTACAAGTCAAAGAACTCTGTCTGCTTTCAAGTTCTGTTTCTCTGGCTGAACAAATTGTGCATTTTTTAATGCACAAATGCAAAATATTACAGTGAATTATATATATGTTTAATTATCTAGAACTGTCTAGAGCATAGGAAACTGAGTAAATCTATTCCTTCTAGGAATATGGGAAGCAATAGGCTTGAGCCTATTCAGATCAAAGAAGAAATAGAACCTATCTTTCCAGTTATCATGTTTCTAACCACTAGCTGTTATATAGAAAAAATCAGGAAGAGAAAAGTTTTCTTAAGAGTGTCTTCATCAAGTATTTGAAAAGTTGCCTGTAGGAGGGGACAGTGTACTTCAGTCAATACCTGAATACCCAGGAATATGGGTGAAGGCATCTCTGTAGCCCTGGATAAGCATCTAATGCTTCTGATGAGGGATAGAATTTTTGAAAACCCATTTGCTTGCTCTGGGTCGTTCACAATTCTGTCGCACACTGCTAGGTTTGGATCCTGTTCTGTAGCACCCAACTCTTCCCTTGCCTCAGATCCTAACACACTGTGAATTCCCTATGACAATCAGGTGACTAAATAGTAGGTATTGCCAAACTGAGCTTTTTATGTCCCTAAACCATTTACTGGATATATTCCATAGCCCTTTCCTGTCACAAGGCCCTTCTTTCCAACAAGGCAATTGCAGCAGGGTGTGGACTGCTCTTTGTGGTTTTAGTATAAGCTCATAGCAAGAAAGAACATTGCTCATTGACTATTTTCCTACCCTGACACTTTAAAAACTGCTTCTGTTCCAAGGGGGCGTAGAAAGAAGTACTGTCGTTTCACTGTCCTGGAGACAATTTATAGCTTTCAAGTTGGGGGCAGGAAGAGAAGGGGTTCTTATTAATTGGCTACACTAGAAGAACCCTTGAACTGTTAGGACCCCTTTAGATAACTACATATATGTAAATATAAAGTGACAATTGTGAAATAACCTTTTTCAATAATATGCATTTTATCTAGTAGAACTAAACCCACCTGATAGTAATACTCATGAGATATTCACAGCTGTATCCTGAACGAGGGAGATGTTTCTGAGCTTGGACTTGAGACGACATATTGGATCCTAAAGGTTATAGAAAATTCTCTTGTTTGTTCCACAGATTAACTTTTTCATTCCTTTCCCATGAAAGAAATATGAGAAATTCACCTACTCCTGTACAGTCTTTTTCCTGCAAGAAATGTTCTTAATTCCACTTCCTTCTTCATGAAGGGTAATGGCATAAAATGCCTGACTAAACCGAA
Organism: Agelaius tricolor; assembly: GCF_023055355.1. Classification (NCBI taxonomy): domain Eukaryota; kingdom Metazoa; phylum Chordata; class Aves; order Passeriformes; family Icteridae; genus Agelaius; species Agelaius tricolor. The sequence goes on along the minus strand of NW_027269287.1, from coordinate 5,486,574 downwards.
AAGTTCTGAAGTCTGCCTCCAACTGATCTCTACGACCAAATGAGTGGCAGAACTAAAAGAAGTTTAGTTTTTCAATTCCTGCAACTGCTGTTTTATTTGGGGTCTTGTGATCTACCATACCCAGGGAGAAATACAAATCTTGCTGATTTTGGAATCAATGTGAGTAAGCATTCCTGAAGTTTATTTCAAAGTTTCACAATGTTGAGGAATCTAGACAAACCTCAGGACTGCATATCTCTATATAGAATCTAGGGCCAAAATTTTTGACCACTTCTGAACTGGAGAAATTCTAGTATACTCATGGCTTATATATGGCCCTTGACCTCTTCATGGAAAGAGTTTTCTAGCATTATTGAATTGAAATTCTAGTTATTTAGGACACTGCTGGTCCCTTTCACTAGTGTAAGTTCCTGTGTGAAAGCCTGAGCCCACTAAAATCAGTCAGAATCTCCTTGCCAGATCTTTAATTTTAATATACCAAAAGGCAGAGCCATGTTTGTTTTGAGGTAATCCCAGTCAATCTTGTACAGTGAGTTTCTGATTAAATATTTTGTATTCAGAATAAATGTTAGAGAATAAATGTTAGAGAACCTTAAGTATTCCTTTCTCATTCTATGTAATACTCTTTAGTCTAGGCTGCTTATTGCACTGTAAATGCTCTCCAGAGCTTAGAAAAGAGATCTGGCTTCTGTGGCAGCAGGCAGATTGCTGCATACACCTTAGAAGATAGACAAGATGATGGAATAAGTGAATGAGCTCAATTTTCTTGCTGCAGAAATATCACTGCTTTTCCATCCCACATCATAATGGTTTCAAGTTTGGTCTGTAGTTGGTCCAAGCTTCTAGCACAAGAAGACTGGGAATAGTGCTTTTGCACTGTGGATTTCAACTAATTGTTGGGAAAGGACCCTGTATGGTTCTTCCTTATACACAGGCTGAGTATGTCAGGAAAAAATTGTTACACTAGCGGCTTCTGAATATCTCTGATTTCTCAGCCAGAAATCAATGTTTCCCTTTTTCTCAGGAACACAGTCCCCAAAACACTATCGATATCCATGGTCCAAAACTTTTCACGTTGGTCGAGTCATTAAAACAGAAGCAGTCCACCAGGCAGCTCTGGATTTGGGGTTTTTAATTAAAAAACTCCCCTTCTTATTTGTGACATGACTCTGTGAGGGTCTGAGGAAACACCTGTGTTATCTAGAGATGTGAGTATCCCCAGGATATTTATTGCCTTTCCTACATTAGAAGTTGCACCTTCACAGCAGAGTCTGAGGAAGGGAATGTATGCCCACCCCTTGACTGCTCCAGCTCCACAATTCTGGCATGAGGTGAGAAGCTTCTGATGGCAGGGCAGAGCAGGCAGCCCTGTACAGTGATTTCTGCTGCAGGAACAAGAGATCAAAACTGACCAAGAGCCCACACTACAGTTTTCACCAAGTGAAACAGTATCTATTCTACCCATATTCACAGTGTCCTTCATGCCTATTTCTAAAAAGTCTTAGAAAAATTAGGCAGGCCAAAATCTTGTTCCATTCGTTCATCTCTCCTGTGGAATTAGGGCACCTAAGTGGAGACCAATTTGTATCCCACGGATCTCTCCCTGTAATCACCATATGATTAAAGATTTTAAGATCTAAGATGGTAAGACTTTGCCAGACCAATATACCAATACATCTTACAAACCTATAATTCTGTCCAAAAAAGAAACCCAGTTTTACAGCAAAAAAACCCTAACATTTAAAATGTTTTTACTGCTTCCAGAAGACAAATTTTACAAACAAAACATTTAGATTCTGAATAAAGAACTTCTTTCCTTTCCTTTCCTTTCCTTTCCTTTCCTTTCCTTTCCTTTCCTTTCCTTTCCTTTCCTTTCCTTTCCAAACCTTTCCTTTCCAAACTTTTCCTTCCCAGAACCTTCCAGGAACCTTCCCAGAATCTTCCCTTCCTGGAACCTTCCCTTTCCCTTTCCCTTTCCCTTTCCCTCTCTCTCTCCCTTTCCCTTTCCTGAACTGTCCTTTTCTGAACTTCTCTAAACTGTCCTTTCCTTTCCTGAACTTTTCTTTCCTGAACTCTCCTTTCCTGAACTCTCCTTTCCTGAACTTTCCTGCACTTTCCTTTCCTGAACTTTCCTTTTCTCAGCCATGATTTTTCTAATAACCCTGTTAACCATGTCCTGGCCATTTCTGACTAGATCTTGAGTCTGCCTCTGACAAACCTGTTTTCTCAAGCAGTGATAAGAACTAGAAGCAACTCTGTTTCTAATGCTTCCTTCTTTCCCATGCAGACCACTGAAACTGACCATCATGTTTTTAACTTATCAGCTTCAGAAGGGAGCATGTAAAGCCTCGTTTTGCAGGTGTATGTGAAGGTTGGTCTGTTTCTCTATACCAAATTCATACTTCTAACTATGTTACCACTTGTTTGGGTTTTCCTTCTTATAGCACCCCAATTATGGGGGTGGTCATTCAACTTTTTAAGAAGGAAAACTGTAGAAAAATGAATTAACAAGGAAGTCAGTAAGAGAAGCAGGAGTTAAACTGTGTCTACTTGGGCTATGCAGCTTAACCCTTGGATAATCTCATGTAAAGGGGCTTCTGCCTCCATGATGGCACAGTTTGCCATAATAGAAATTTAGAATTTCCTTGACAGAAAATTATCAAAAAGCTTTTCAGAATCTGACCATTTTTTACCATTTCTGATTCTCTCCTTTTGAGAGAAGTGCTTACTCATCTCAAGGGAAGAGCAGAGGGGTAAGAGCAGTATGACTTTTAAAGTTATGCTTGAGAGAAACAATTGTTTTGCAGGACCAGCTTTTGAAGATAGTAATCTGGTTCTGGAGTTTCATTGAGCATCTCCATACTCCTGACTGCACTTTTTCACTCCTTTAGTGTTTAGTTGATTTATCTGGAAATTTCAGCTTGCAAACTTTCTGTCTGCATCTTACCACTCCTGTAGTATTTTCCATGGGAAAACAAAATCCAGTTCTTTCTTTGTAGCAGATTGACACTGTGGTAAACTGACAAATACATAGTCTAGAGATTTTAGCAACTGTTTAAAAATAGATACAATTTACACAGACGTTTCTGGTAAATAACAGAACTTACATACATGGGAAAAAAAGCCATCTTAATTATGAAATTCTGCATCATTTGAGTTATCTGTTTCCATAGTTAAAATCATGGGCCAATTTGGATTGTCAAATACTGTATCTTGCTTTCTCTAAACTTACTGAAGAGCCTTTCATCTCTCCTTGGTGACAGCTCTCTCAGCACAACATTCAGTTGATGGTTGTTGCTTTGTGCTATTTAAGGCATCCATGCGGCAGAGAAACAGGAGGCTAGAGTTTCAGGGATCTAGCCTCTATTGTAATTCACCATTTTTGAAAAATATATTGCTTTGGGCTTTTTTACCAATTGATAAACAATTATAGTACTATGAAAATAGAAGGAAATGTTCTGTTTCCTATAGAAGAAACATTTGCTCATTGTCATACTGGTACTTTTTTTCTTTTGTAATACCCTATCATTTGATCTGCTGTAAAATAAATGTTCAGTTTCTGAGAGAAATAACAAACCTGTTCAGAACATTGATTCATTCAAGATTTTTATGGGAGACCTCCAAAGAAAGCCAAGGTGCTGAAGGAAGGGGTGTTCTTTTCTCACTGGGTGGCATTTTCACTGCTGAGTCCGTAGTGCAGAGTTCAGTGCTGCTGGAAGTGTTCTCTTTCAGATGAAATAGAAAAGCAAAATTTTGTGGTCATCAGAGGTTCCCTGGCCCCATGATTGAGGGCGAAGGTGTTTGCCTCATAGTCTAAGAAAAATTGCATCCAAACTAACTTATATCATATGCTACACTGTTATTTGTCTGAGGAACCCATCATTTCTGCTCCTGAAAACTCTAGTGACTAGCAAAGCTACACAGGTTGGCAATGTATTTTTCCCAGGTTGGTTGCATTTTAAGAATGTATGAAGCAGCCCTTAAAGCTATAATTTCAGAACTTCATGGATCTTTTAAAACATAAATAATGCTCAAACTATATGCAAAGAATAATTCCTTTCAGCTGTCATTCTTTCTCATAAGAGATTTTATGACAAAAGAATCCGTAAAGCTATATGTTCTTCTGTATGTCACATTTCTCAAGGTATTTCACTTTTAAAGTATTTTGAATATGGCATTCAGTATTAAAGGTTCCCAGTTATATAATGGAAAAACATCAGCTACCTTAAAATAGGGAGGTTTTTTTCGCAGTTATTTATATTAAGCCCTGCATATTTCAAATATTCTATATTTCAAGAGCTAACAACAATGATGTAACAGATTTGGTAGCACTACTGTACATCTAGAATATCTTGACTGGTATCTTTACAGCTGTTCAAAATCCACCTACAAATTTACACTAGTTGAGATCTGTTTTCAGCCTTGTATTTGTGTATATGTCTGACTAAATTAGACACAAATGAAAATGTTGAAGTGCTTCATATAGAAAGGCTGGAGCCAGAGGAGCATTATAGACAGACAAACATAAAAAGAATGAGTGAAATAACAACCTGTTGATTATTACAGTGTTTATTTTTAAGGGACCTCATATTCCCTAAAGAAAATTAAATTATTCTTCTGGACTACTGTAAAGTTTATTTTTTCAACCATACACTTTCTGCGTCTAACAGCAAAACCTCATATGAATCAAATGTATTATCTCTCACCAATATCTTGTTCTCTTTCTCTTTCTCAAGCTCAATAAAGCTTAGGGAAAACCTGGGCATCTAAAAATTTCATGTATTTCTATGGGTTTGAAAAATCAGAGAGGCATATAGTGGACTGATATTTTTCTGTGGTCAGGGAGGAAAAGTAAGTCAGAAACACAACTATTCTGGCTTTAGGTTATCTTTACACCCCTTGGCTTCCAGGTCTGGCTATGGAATGGTGATGCTCCTGCCAATGAATTAGTCAAAGTAGCCAAACTATAGAAGCTTTGTCTTCACGAACTTAGTTGTTCTGAAGTCTGTCTCAAAAAATAGTGGGAGTCTATTTTCTGTAAAAGGATAGGGGATGAAAAATGGGATATTTGCTACTAGGCTGTGGTGCTAGCCTTCATCCGGCAAAAAGCACACATCCATAGGAGGACAGCAAGTGGAAAGAATGGTGGGAAATAAAGGAGAGTAACCTCATGATTTTTACCTTTATCTACATCTTCCGTGTTTCCATAACTCAATAGTAGTGTCTGGGCCTTTGAGCCCTCAGTAAGGAGTTAGAATCGTTGCGATACTCAAAAGGCACAAGTAACTATTCCATCACTAAAACAAAAGTATCCTGAGAATGTCTCTGATCTAAGTTAGATAATCTGCTAATTTTATGCATAACACACTAAAAGCCAGTATCTGGGCTGTTTTAGGTGTTTTAATACAACAGAACAGAATGTGAGTTTCTTTTCAAATACAGTTTGAAAAAATATCTGCACAGAAGTTTCAACTGCATTTGAATACAGTCTTTGCGTGTAAATGTGTATTTTACAGTAATTTTTTATTAACATTTATGAGGAATTCTGTTCATTCAAAGCCAGTATTCTTTTTAAACCTCAAATACTTGTAGAGAGGATTTAATTAGAATCTGTAATCACAACTAGGTCAGCCTACATTTATGTCACTAATCTTAACATCTCCAATTAATCTCACATGTGAATTCATTATTTAGAAAATGCCAGTCTTGTCTGAAGAAACATCTCTTTTTTAAACTCCACTAATGCAGCACACCAACAAATGAAGGTAGCATTATACTGCATCGTAGCAAATGGAAGCTGGTCATGCAAGTGTGAACACTTTTTAAAAATCCAACTAGATTTGAATAAAAGGTGATGAGATGTGATTTAGTAGAGGGTATGTATGTATATAGATAAAGATATACATACATGAATTTATATGTATATATCTGCAAGGTGCAAACACTACACTCTTGTAGCTGTGACCACATGAGAACTGAGATTTGCGACAGTAGCATGAGGGGAGAAAAGACAAAAAACCAAGCAGCCAGGAGCAGTGTACCCAGTCATCATCGCGGCCCTGGGAACAGCCATCTATGGCCATGGGGCAGCAGGTGCTGGCACTGACAGGTGCAGATGGCAGAGATGCGTGACATTGCTGGGGACCCGCTCCCTGCTGGCTGCAGCCACATCATGCCAGCCAGCACCATCAGTCACTTGATGCTCCTCTCCCTCCATAGATTCCTGGGTGGCTGGGATCAGCAGGTGCTGCTGCCTTCTCCTCTTTCAGAGCCCGGGAAATGTGATCCCCTGCATTGAGGGTTGGTGTAGTAATCTTATGTCAGCTGCCCTGGGGGATATGTGGGTTTTCAGACCTTTTGCAACACGATGATGGATGAGAATAAGCCCAAAGGATTAGAAAATATCCTTAATTAGAACATCAGGAACTATTCAGATCTAAATTCTAAAAACAGTATACAAGTGATGGACAGAAGTGTTTTGCGTGTCCCAAGAAATAATTGTGAATATAGGGAGGTATAAGTTTACACAGAATCATAGAATAAGCTGAAATGGAAAGGATTCACGAGGGTCATCAAGTCCAGCTGCTGGCTCTTGCACATCACAGACCAAGAATCACACGTGATTCTTGAAGAATCACATGTGCCCAAGAATATTGTTCAAACACTTCTTGAATTCTGACAGCATTCACTTCTTGAATTCACAGCTTGGCACTGTGACTGCTTGTCTGAGGAGTCTCCTCCCATGCCCAGCCACCCTCTGTGTGAAGAATCTTTACCTAATATCTAAACTAAGCCTCCCATGACACCCCTTCAGGCCAGTTACTTGAGTCCTGCCACTGGGCATCACAGAGATCAGTGACTGTCCCTCCTCTTCCCCTCATGAGGAAGTTGTAGACTGCAACTTTTCACCTTAGTCTCCTCTTCACCAGCTGAACAGACCAAGTTCTTCAGCATGCATTTGCAGAAATTTTAATAGAAAGCTTTAATGCTGGAGTCCTCGTGCTTGCTTCTTTCAGAGAAAATCACAAAAATATATGTGGTTTAGTTTAGCTGCTGCGAGATCTCTGAATCTGATGCATGCTCTCTATACTTGAAAAGCCAAAGTCATCCAGTGTAATTTAAGTCAATACTTATAAGAAGAGCCCCTGCAAGTTGGCAAGATTGAGCATTAAAGAAAGAGATTTTGCATTCTCTTGTTTAGAAAGCATGCAAACATCTGGAATCTTCCCATCTCCAGCCTCATCATCTCTCCAGAAGGGAGATATAGGCACAGCAGCACAACAAGGTGTGCTCTCTGATATAGATGAGAGGCATGCAAAGAGGCAGCAGGAGATGTGGTGGTGCTGACCAGTCTGATCCAGGCTGCAAGATCAGCAGAGACAAGTCCTAGGGGCTCTGGGGCTGCACCAGGTGCACTGCCTTCCAAAGCTTCCCCATACCCAAGTTAGGTAGCTGAGTTCTAGGTAACAATGAAGCAAAAATCCCACTATCCTAGTGCCCTTTTAAGAAAACAGCTTTTGTTTGCAAAATATGGCAGAATATTACAGAGACGCCTTAGCACACAAGTGTGTGAGTGAAAGAGGATAGACTGAACTCTGTAATCAGGTAGAGATCTCATGCCCTGATGAGCTTGAAGTACATATGTACTGTGTACTGTCAAATCCACTGTTCGATCATTTCTAAGCAGAGAGAAGCAGGTGTTACTGGCAAAGGTGTCTGTGTTGTTTGGTTTCTCAGGAAGTGTGATTAGAAAAGGTATTTGAAGGTGGTGAGAATAATCACTTGGCATGTGTAAATGAAAGGCAAATCCAAGCAGAGGGTTTGATGTAATGTTGTGAAAAGCACATTTATGTGTATTTTTTTAAAGAAGGCATACGTATGGTCTTATGGAATTTTTTAATTTGAAACTTCAGTAAAGTAGTATCAAAAATACTAGCATGGGGTTATAAAAGTTCAGCTTTATATAAGCTGTGTAGCTTTTTTCAAAAGGAATACAAACCACAAAAGCATTTTATGATCTTTGAAAAAGAGGGAAGAAAGGTTCAATTTTTCTGTATTACTTCTATACATTTTTATGTGCATGGAGTTTGTTAGATAACATAATTTTATGTTATTCTCCTAAATATACAATTAAATTACATTAGTACCAGCGTACTGGTTTATGTATGTTATTAAATGTAAAAATTTAAGAACTTTGTGTTAATGAAACATAAAATTTGAGACATTAGTTACATGTAAGTTAGGAAGTTCAGATGGGTAGTTCCCATAGCAACCAATCTCTTCCTCTGAGTTTTTCATTCCAGTAGAATCTTTCATTACTTGATTGACCATAAATTGTATCATGCAATGTCATCCTAAAATTTCATCCTAAAAGAGAAGAAGAGAAGAAGAGAAGGAGAAGGAGAAGGAGAAGGAGAAGGAGAAGGAGAAGGAGAAGGAGAAGGAGAAGGAGAAGGAGAAGGAGAAGGAGAAGGAGAAGGAGAAGGAGAGGGAGGGGGAGGGGCAGGCGAGGCGCGAGGCGAGGGAAGGCGAAGCGGGGCACTTTTCTTCACGCAACACTTTCTAACTTCAATTTTTCTGTTGCACAGAGAACAAACTGGTGCTTAAATGAATCATACCCATGTCTAAATATTTTCTGCTCTTTTGAGGGACCTCCATAAATTTGGTTGGGTTCTTTGGAATCATAGAATGTCTATAAATGATAAAGCAGTTGAACACATAGCCTTTAATTCCTTTGAAATTGGCTATTTTCTGCCTTACCATGTAAATATGTAGCTCCAGCAAAAAGAAAAGAGAAAAAGACATTTGTAATTGGAGGCTAAAAGATTTACTCCATCCAGATACAGCAAAGAAAGTGCTAGTGAAAATGGAGGGCACTTGAGAGTTTTTTCTGACAGTGAAATACAATTTACTACATTGCAACTCTTAATTGGCACTAGTGGGTCTGTCAGTGAAAGATCATTGTGGTAGTTTCTAGACAACATAAAAGATATGGGAATTTTTAGAAATAGACATTTAATTCTGAATTTTTCCATATTGTAAAATTTGATTACAGAAGAAGACCCAGTGAGATCATACTTTTCATCACACAAATGAAGATAGTGGTTAACCTAACCTTGTTAGGTCTTTGTTGCAGAAGATATCAAAAAGGAACATATTGGGCTGATCTGAATCTTTTGGGAACCTCATCAGCTGACCTAGTCTTTAATTTGGCACCTATACTGTGAGCATTTCCAAGCCCTGAAATGCTGTGAGAAGCAGTTCCATGGCATTGCAACAGGCCAGGACTGGTAATAGGTTATATAGATTCTATGTATTTATAGAAGGTTGATTATTATTTATTAAGAAACTTATTGTTTTTTCAGATAGTTATGATATGGTTGGACTTAATAGGTCCTCTAATTTAAATACTATTAGTATTAGTTAATTAAGAAACTATTCTTTGGTGAACAAATTTCTACAATATATTTTACATGTTTACATTACTAGGTGTAGTAAGTTAAGAATTGTTTCTCATTCTTTTCTCTGCTCTTCTCACAGACTTTTCCCAGAACAATACCTGGGAAAGTTGTGTTTCTCTCTATGATCAGAGAGCTGCTGCTACAGCCCCATAGCAGATAAACCAACTAAAAAGAAAGATGAACAAACTAAATGACAAGATGGAAAAAAATAAAATCATTTCCAACCTTCTCCACTCATTCCGTTAAAGAGATGCTAAAAAAGACCAAAAAAAATCTGGAGGATAAAACTGCAGAAACAGAGACTAGATTAGGAAAATGAAAAGCTTTTGCTCCTCAAAAGTCTTCAAAATTACAATGATTTTCATTGTCTTGATAAAATCAGACCTGGATATTACTGCCATATTTTCTTTTGAGCTTCCATAATGATGATAAGTTTTGCATGAGATGAAAGCAAACAGTTGTTTATACTCTCTTTTGCAGCAGTCAGCATGTCACTATAATAGCACTTCTCCTCTGAGATTTACAGAGTAGGATTTAGGCTAATTGCTGGCACAGCACATTTCAGCCAAAGGTTGTTTTCCTTTGACCATTCTGTTTTTCATATGCCTTGGCTAATTTCAGGTTATTGGAGTCCAATATAATTATTTGATTAATTGCTTGGAAAAAGTGAAGCTTCTGTAGTTGAAAAATAGCTTATTTTCTTTAAAAATAACTGAAATCTGCCTTAGGGTTCTCTAGAATGTAATGCACTATACATTTGTGTTATTTTATCCTTTTAAAAATTTCCAGAATAGTCATGAAATCTTTGGAAGCTAGCTAATCTCCAGGAGGATGTGACAGGTCTGTTCTAGAGTTTGTAAGAGTCTATGACAACTCAACAATAAGAAAAATCATTTCAAAATGACTGTAAGACTGTCAAAGACTCCAGAACCAGCTTCTTCTTTCAAGAGGTGACACTAAATAGAGGAGAGGAGGAAATCTTGACACACAAAGTCCAGAGAGCTTGTGAAAAACGGTTAATCAGTTTGACACTGGTCAGCATCACTTTTACCTGTACTGTACAAACTTGTGTTGAAGCACACCAATAATGGAAAAAATGAAGGAAAAAAAAAGAGAGGTTTAATGTGGTAGTTAATGACACAGAGGAAAGTAAAATAATGAACAAAGTAATAAGATAGGGAAAGCTAGCCTGCATGTTGAGGAGGCAGAGATAATCCTGATATGTTCGGGGTCATTATTTCTGTCCTTGATACAACTCATTACCTTAGTGAAGAGTTTAAACACATCACTTCCAGCCTGCTCTCCTCTCCGGAGGAAGACTTTGATGTGAGCCTGTGTGTTCCTGCCCCTGTGTAATCTACCAATCTGTTCTTCTGTCTTTTCCCTTACAACTTCATGTTTTATTCATTGCTAAGCAAATCTAGTACAAAGGGAGGGGTCTCCAAGATAGTGAAATTTCAACAAGTTTCAGGAAAATTGTATGTTCTTGTGCAAGAAAAGAGAACCAGATACTACTCCCAGAAAGACTCCCAGCTGAAGGCAGCATTTCAACCCAAGTTGTGACAAACAGAAGCAGCAAAGATCAGCAGAAGGATGAATACTGAGAAGAGAAATCCCCAGAGACCCTTCCACAAGAGATCTTTTCTGCATATTGCACTTTACCCCAAATCAAATTCACAGGGAACTAAGCATTAGTTCCAGCACTCACAAAGCTAGGAGCTGTGCCTCTTAGTGGAAATAATATGAGGAAATTCCTGTTGCTTAGCCTTAACCCATCTCATTGAAATACTTCCTTGTTTTTGTTTGGGATTTCTGTAGTGTTATCTAGATGGGGGTTAAGGGTTTGTGTCTGTATTTGTTTGATTTGATTTGATTTGAATTTTTTTGAGGTCTGATGGGCAGAGAGCCAGTGGTCTGCATTACTGAGCTTGATTTGCACCATCAGCCAAGGTACCAGCCAAAACCACAAGACTGATGTTTTTTTGCAAGGGAAAGGTTTGCCTCTTCTCTTTAGGGCTAAAGTTAATTTTGGGTAGAATATTGACACAATTTATTACTTTCCATCTTGGCTTTTCTACTGAAAATAGATTGCTTTTTCTCTGCCTGGTGTGGCAACCAACCTGCTTTCTAAAGGTATGAAAATGATGTAAAAATAAATATCTATAAAAATACTTCTACGATGGGAGGGAATCCAGTCTGTTTGGAGACTGTTGCAAGACATATGTTGGCTCCCATTGCCTTTCCTCTTCTGAGCATCTGAAAGGTGCAGTGCATCCCCAAACTTCTACAAACCACCATAGCAACAAAAAAAAAAAAAATCATTTTCAGAACTTTAAGGCATTATGAGTATGCTGAGGGCAAGATGCATCTGCTTCTCACAGACACAGTCTTGTGAATTCAGCACGATTTGTGAATAATGGGAGGGGAAAAGATTCAAAAAGGCTACAAAGCATTCCTCTGGTTCTTCTCTTTTCATATTTCTTCTTGTCTGACATCTCAAAGCCTGAAGTTTAGGAAGTAATTTAGTCCAGCTCACATCCACATCTGTCCTCAGGGACTCCATAGGAATCAGCAGGACTCCATCAGTGTATCATATGAGCTCTGGAAATGGTCCCAAGTATGCTGATCTTGGTTTCATGTCTGGACAGCTTGATCTAAGTTTGAAACAGAATGTTTTAAGTATTCAGAGGACAACTGTTTCGTGCTTATGTGAAGAGAAGAATGTTAGTTGAGATTGCAATGAGACATTTTGCTTATATTGTATTTTGTTGTGTCTATTAAATCTATTAAAGAGCATCTGATTGCAAAACCCTCTTGCTAATTGGGTTGTTTCAAGCTGCTAGCAGTAGATATCATGTGGTATTATGTCTGTTCTGCTAACTGAACATTTAACATTTAAAAGATAAAAGAGCATGGGGAGTGGAAAAAGGTGGAGGGAATTATTCGGGTTGCTTTAGCATCTCAAGTTTTTATTCAAATGGATTATAATTTTATTGGTGTTAAGGAAGTATCTCATGGATTTGACTTGAAGTCTTTATAGATATGAAGTTTGAAAAGAAAGATCTACATTGGGCCAGCCTTTCATAAATACCTAAATCTGTTTCAGAGGTCTGCAATGGGAGATTAGAAGGCTCAGATCTCATAGAGCAGATCACCATCACTTTGTTTAGTCAATGAAAATGGAAGGTTCAGGGGGTTTTCATCAGTATGAGAACATTGACATGGCATGACATTATAATATTTAGGGGAGTAACAGTAGTAAGCTGACCATCGTCATAAAAAAAATAATTATGAAATGTACAATTTCTGAAGGAACAAAAAGCTGATACACAACCATTCTGAGAAGGCAAAAAGATACCACCAGAGTATCCCACATTGACAGACAGTGCACATTAGCCACTTACTAACAGACAAAATATGTGATATTTTCATTGTAATTGAGATTGCTTGGCCAGGTTTCAGCACAGAATGGACTACAAGCTAACTTAAAAAGTTTGTAGACAGCCAAGTAGTTTTTGAAGAGTTTTTGAGTGACTCATTCTTGAAACTAAATATGAGAAATTGTGAATACATTAGCTTTATGTAATACTGCTTGTACTTGAGGAGTCCACGCTTTCTTCTCATATTCTTTTGCCTTAATATAGCCTATGTTCTTTGGGGCTCTGTAAAGGTAGATCAGTTAAAGCCTTTTTGAAGCCAGACAACTGTTCTGAATTGCAAGCTACTGATTCAGTCCTGGTTCTAAGATTTTTCAACTCTCCTGTCTTAGTGATTATAAACATGGTTGCGTGTATTTGAGTAGCTAAACCTGAAATTCTTTCATTTTGACTTTTCACTAAGCATATGTTTTAGTAGTGCTTTTTCCTGTGCATTAAGCTCTAGCCCTGTGCGTTTTTAGCACTTTAAGTGTAGTCAATAAAAAGTAAACATCATGTCTAGAAGCTCTTAATTGTTATTTCATAACCCTATCATCAACTCTGTCCTCCCTCTTCTCCTATCACAAGCATAGACTTAGGAACAACATTGCTAAAGTCCTTGAATTCTATTTGGGTAATTATTCTTCCTCTGTGAAGAAATGGATTCCCAAATTAGTTGCAGGTTCAATTCTTTTTCCATTTGCTTCTCCTGCATCTTCCTTAAAAGAAAATAAGAACATCAGTGTATTCAATGGTAAACTATAGATAAATATATTAAGTTTGGTTTATGTTAAAATAAATTGCATTCTGTGGTTAGCTTAAACTCTTAATGCTGCGGGATATGGGAATCATGAAGCAGGGGACATACTAGCATAGGAACTAACTTTTTGTTAATTACCAGATTCATTCTTTATTGATTTGTACCAGCTTCAGAAGAACGAGGTCTTGTATGGTCCTTACTCATTATTGGAAACCACACATCAGTGTGGTGGATCATTAGTCACTTTCTTTCCTTAAAGTATAATTTAACATTTTTCTATGATGAGCAGTTTGTGTTTCTTTAACACTGCTGAGTCTTTCTTGCAGCCCATCTCAAGGATTGAACTTCCCAAATTATCTATTTCAGACATTAAGAAAGAAAGGACTTAATGGCTGTGACAGTCCAGACCCTGATGCAGATGATTCAGTAGGTCACAGCCCTGAGTCCGAGGACAAGTACAGAAAACTTAATGAAGATATTGATCTAATGATCAGCAGGCAAAGATTATGTGTAAGTACTCTGAACTCCTTTTCATTTTTTTTACTTTCTGATATTTCTCTGAATCTGGCAGGCATTGCACAAGAAAGAAAACAAAGCTTGTGAAAGCCCTGATCCTGACTCCTCTTATGCTCTCACCCCACGCACTGAAGAAAAATACAAAAAAATTAATGAAGAATTTGATAATATGATCAAGAGCCATAAAATACCTGTAAGTACCAAAGGTTAGATGGCTGTCTGCTGATAACTGACGCAGTAACAAATCATAACCCTTTCAGTTCTGGCTTCTTAAGGAAATAAATTCAGCTAGAAACAGGCTTTAATAGCCGAATATATAACTAAGCACTGTGGTGAGAAAATTTCACACGGCATATTTTTCTTTCAAGTCTCTAACTCTGACACACAGACAAAGCCTATTATGGGTGAAACCTACAGAAGGAAGGGAAATATATGCATATGAACTATATTCACTTAATTTACAGAAGTGTTTTACTACACCACTTGCCCAAATTATACATAAAAAATAACAGTGGAAATCTTTCTTTGTGGACAGACTAACAAATTGACAGAATACTTTCTGTGGCAATATAGGAAAAACAATGTTAAACTGAAATTGCTTTATATCTAGTAATTAGTGTGTTTAGAATGTGTAAATTCAATTCTCCATTGTTTCTGCTAAATTCAGTTGCAGCACTGAAGGGTTACAGCTTCTTGCTCGCTGCGAGAAACAGAGTGCATGAGAGCCTAATGGCAGGTCTCAGACATGTTTGTGTGTTGGGGTGATTTTATAGCTTTATCAGAGAATTTGCTTTGACCTCATCAGCATTATTTTAATGCTTTAACATGAGCTAAATTTTTTTTTAACTGAGTCAAAATTTCTAACAATCAGTCCTATGCCTTGCCAGATATCTAAGAGAAATAACTCTGCATGTCCTATTTGTTTTGCACGAGACATACAAAAGATGAATTATTTGTTATTATGTTTAATATTACATTTTTAAAGATGACAAGTATGGAGGTTTGGAGGTTATATTTGATTGGTTTTCCAAATGTCTGTGGAAAGCAAAGTAGGAAACCAAATATTTGCAAAGACCCAAAGAAGCATTTGAATTTGCATAGGTAACTTCTTATTTCTAAAAGACAAGAAAAAGAGATAATTTGTATGTGTTCATTTGTCATTCCCATACAAAGGTTGCATGGTTATCTACCAAAAATGTTGTCTGGATACCCAGAATGCACAGTGTCTTCTGTACTGTAAGTCAATTGCACATACAAAATCTGACAACTAAGATGAGGATACTTCTTAAGGAGGCTCAGATTCTGTCTCAAGCACTCTTAAGTGTTCTTTCTATTAAGTCTCAGCAGAAGGATTTTTCACTCAAGGTAATTAAAATTTGAAGAAGTTCTTACATCAGGCCAAAAATATTTTGGAAAAATATAAGGACGCTAAATAATACTTTCCCAGAGATTAGAAAAGCACCAAATTTGATAAAGTAATATATAAAATGACTGATTAAGGGTACCCAACATATGTGTAGAATCTCAGGGAGGAATACAGATCTATCCCATTTTTTTTACCTCCCTTTTTATTTGGTTCTTTTGGAAAGCTGTTTTTCCCAGAACAAAAAAAATCTAAAGCTGTCACTATTAATTTGGTTTCTCAGGATACAACTCAGCTTGACAAATGATGACTGCAGTATTTAGGGAGACTGTTATAAGCCAGACTGCTTAACCCTTTTTCACATCAAAATCTCACCAACTGTCATTCTTTTATGCTGTTTCTCTTTCAAGGATGACTTGACTTTTTCAAATCAAACTGACAGAATTTTCATCAAGCTAGTTTTCTGCCTTAAAAATATATTTTGAATGATCCTTCAGAACATCTGTTAATCTCATGCTACCTGTTTCTTTTCTTTCCTAACAAAACAGGTCATGTTATAATCATCTGAAATTTTAAGACATTAAAAAAACCTAGGGAAAAAACTTCATTCTCATAGTAGTGAGTTCTATCTCTTTCTTTACCTCCATTAGCATTTGGAAAATTGTCTTTTCTGTAAAATGAGGAAATATATAAGATTTGGAAACCAGACAGTTAATCTGAGCATGGTATATCGGTTTTGTTTTCCCAAAATCAATGGAATTTCACTCCAGTTGCTTTCATTTAATATAACTTTTTGACGTCAAATATAGTCCTACTTCAGGAGTTAATTGGTGATTCCTACCTTTCAGGAGGTTATGAGGTGCAGTGTATTAATCTTTTTGTGCAATTACTTCAGAGACACTTCAGAAATATAGAACAGCAAATGTTAGCATTTTTTCATATAAGACAGAATAGCCATCCTCTGACTGCATCACAAGCTGAGCTCAGGGCCTCTGTCCTCTATACAAGCTGCTTACCACAATAGGAAGAAACAGTAGATATTCTCTGGTAATGCAACAGAAACTCCTTCTCTTGACATAAGCCGAGATGCAATGGGCAAGATCGAGATCACAACTTATACTTAATGTAAATTTGTAACTATCTGCTTTTATATATAAATATTATGTATTGTATACAGTAATATCCTTAACTGGACAAATCAGAATAACTAAGACAGGGAAGATAGGAAGATTTACTTGTGATTATCAAAGGTAGCCAAGAAAATTGGGGAGAAGAAAGCAAAATTAATAATAAAGTCACTGAGTCAAGTCTCTAAATCACTACTTACAGAATATATAAAACAATGCATTGCCTCTGCCTGGTTTTGTAACATAAAAAAGTTGCTGCCAAATAAAAACAATATTGGCTTTTGCTCCTAACAGCTAAGCCCGATAATTTTCTGGTGATAAGCATTCATATTGTTCTAAACATTCTGATAGAAATTAGACACTTATTTGTAAATTTTGTAAGAATGATGAAAGCAGAGGAGAGAGAAATAGCCCACTAGAAGGAAGCTGTAAGTATCTATGTCTCTAAATAAATGAAGGCCTGGTTGAACATGGGGGGATAAAACCAATACTTAACACAGAATGTTTGGCCTATTAAGTTCCAAGGAGGTTAAGTGTCCAACACTTTGTTTGGCAACATGGACCATAGCATGTGGAGTGAGCATCCAACACTGCATGCTGTACACTGGCAGTATCATCTCTGGTGAGCCATCTGCCCTCTTTGGCAGTGGTGTCCAAAGGAGAAAAGACAAAGGAAGGGGGAAAAATAGGCAAAATGTGGCAAACTTTATACACATGACAGTGTAGACGTTGTCTATATTAGAATTAGCAAAAAAAGCAAAAAACATACTAAAGCAGCATGAAGTGTGCTTATCTCTGAGGTGAATTTTTTTAACAGTCCCCACCAGGCTTTCAGCACCTTTTGATGCCAAATAACATTCTCCCAGACAATTTCTTCATTTTGTTTGGTTGTTAGTCCAGGCCAGGAACAATTCCTGATTGTCAGTCTACATGTAGTCATGATTTTTTTGAGGTTGAGAAAGCTTAATAGTATGGACATGAATTGTTCTGTGGCCTCTGATGGCCTCAGTTCCTCCCTAGCTACTACTGATATATATATATATATTATACAAGTGCATCAGAAACTTTAATGTCCATGAGGCTGAAATGGAACCAATATGACCCATGGGGAATCTGCAGGAGATTGCAGTTCTTTGTGAGGAATTTATAACACTAATAAAGTTAGACAGAGATCTGGAGAACTGTACCTAGACATGTAGTGTTTAATACTGATGTTTATCCAGTCAAACTTCTCTCTCTAACTTTTGACTGTGGTGAAGAAATAAAAACTACTATATTTCAGATATAGTATATTGTGCTGAAAAACAGAGAGTAAAGTAACTTTGCCCTTATAAAATTGCCTATGAAGTGCTCTGTAACCAGATGTAAGTTGATCCTAGTAGTGGGTAAAATGACAAAAATTAGAACTATTCATACAGAAATTAAATAATTCAACTACTTTAAAAAAATATTTTTTAAATGACAAAATGAAAGCTAAGTAACAGTTTCATATGACTAGGGAGACTGACAACCTGAAGAGCTACCAAGATTGGAGCTCTTTTGTACAAAAGTAGAAAAAAAAGAAGAATCTTGAACAGTTTGGTTTGTACATGGAAGGAAGAACATAGTGGTTAAAACAAACAAGCTTTTAGAATTCTGGCAAGACCTTCAGTTTTGCATTTGTACAGGTGTTTAAGTTTAGATAACAGAAATTTAGATTAGGAAAAGATATTAGGAAAATAGAGGCAATAATAGTCTCTACCTAGACTCAGAAGCAGACTTCAAAAGTCTTATGACAAAGGGTGACAAAAACCTTATGCAGTGTTCTCTTGACAATGACAGTCAATGCAACATGGACTGGTACTCAAGCAGGCAGGTCCACAGGCGCAAAGCCACCAAGTAGAGAGAACTCCATCTCAGCCCTGTATGTTACAATAATCAGAAACTCCATGTTGGCTTATTCATGTCTCACATCAGGCTGTAATTGGGACTGAAACATGGAGAGCTCAAACACTGACTTTGAACTCCACAAGAAGTCATGCGCTTCTGACTAACATAGGATTTAGGAATGCTTTGGGTCTTTCTGTGGCCATTAAAAAGAATTACTTTCTTCAAAACATACCTTCAAGCTGATCGAATGTTTCAGATTATGCTATGTGACTCTATTTCCAAGGAGCTTAGATCTGAATCATAAGGGTGCAGATCACATGTAGATTCTTACATCTGTAGATTAGATGTAGAACATGTGGATTCCCAAAACACCTCACCTTCCTTTCCTACCTCTACTTAAATCAATCAGCCTTATGAAAAATACAGCCATTGGAGTGCATTTCAGCTTCTCAGCAAAAGGAAGCAAATTCCCACGTCCCCCCAGGATGGGGAGCAATGCCAGCAGGTCCATCTATTCAACTATGGTGCTATGGTCATCTCTCAAAAAAAGGAGAGAGTCAGAGCTAAATTAACAGTTCAAAATAGTTCAAAGGCATTTGTATAAAGTATCCTTAACATCATACCCTGAAAATCTTGCTCTTTGTGGTTAGGCAAAATAATTCCTCTATATTTAGAGTAAAATTTTCTCTGTCCCTAGAGAGGACCAAGAAAGAAAAAAAAAACAGCCTTAAGAGATAACTGTAATTTGATAGATAGTGCTGTAATACAGAGGGCATAGACAACAGCTCCAGCCGAAGAGACATGGGTGGCACAAGGTCAGGGTGCCTCGGCTGACTGACAAGCAGTTGATACATCCAGCTCTCCTCCTAGGTCCTTGAAGATATACCAGTACTATCAGCTGCCAACAATAAAATTAAAACCTTTAATTTCCTCCCTTGGAATATGTCTACTTCAAAGAATATTTTTATGTGTTTAAGCTCTTTCTTGAAGCTTATAAGATTATAAATGTTAGAAAACTTGGAAATTGAGGGGTACTTGGCCTGTATTCACATATTGAATACTTAAAATGCTGTCAGGTAATTCTGAAAAAGTGTTTCTGATCAAAAAGGCAAGAAAACAATTTTTAAAGCAAATAAATTGAATGTGGATTTCTAATGTAGTCATAACTTTTATAGAAATTCAAGCAACTGCTACCCAAGGAACCCCAACCAACAAACTCACAACCAACCAAGGAAACCTGAACTGAGCTTCCTAGGAGCATAATGAGATATGCATCTCCTCATAACATCTGTTGTACCACACCTCTGTTAGTGTGGTACATTATTTGCTTTTTTTTTTTTTAAGCATTCTTGCAAAGGGAAGTAGCTCAGGAGAAAGTCTTGCCTTTAGGTAGGAAAATAGGATAATGAAAAGGCATCATTAACACCACCGCCATCCCCCAAAAAATAGCCCACAAAGACTAGTGTATATCTAAATTTCTTGTATTTGTTAGCTGTCCCTGAGGAGAACTTATTTTTTTTTAAGCCCTTCCAAGCTAAGATAGAAACTCATTTAAAAAATTATTTACTGTATTGGTGTCTTTTATGTGACTTGGGATAATTCTGGTTGCTAAAGAAACACAAGCTGAAATTAGAGCCTTGCCTTTTGTATTCTATCCCTTCCAATTTTTTTCCATGTAATGAAGTCACCATTGTCATGTAACTTTGATCTTGCAGAAATCTATGATACTAGATTAAGGTGACAAGTGAACAATTAGGACTTCAAAGAATGACAGAAATAGAAAATTATGCTGCATGAGACAAAGGTTTGTTTTAAACAACAAAAAAAAAAGTAGAAAAAATGAAAAAAGTCTTTCCAGGTCTTATGAAATAAATGTGCAAGCTGCATTAAAGGAAGATGGACTCCTTATTTGAAAAATTATATTTAAAAGACTTGGTAATTGTTTAGATAGTCTTCTCTTGAGTCTTAGGGGAAGGGGGTAAGCACAAATATTTTAATCACCAAGTACAAAATATTTGAACTAAATATAGAGTAACTGTACTTAAAGGCTGTTTCAGTTTTGTACTATTCTCTTATTTGTTTTCCATTTTTGTTTGTACAGGCTGTTCCACCACCAAACTTTGAGATGCCAGTTTCTATCCCAGTGTCCAGCCACAACAGTTTGGTATACAGTAACCCAGTCAGCTCACTGGGAAACCCCAACCTTTTACCACTGGCTCATCCTTCTTTGCAAAGGAATAGCATGTCTCCTGGTGTGACACATCGGCCTCCAAGTGCAGGTAACACAGGTAGGACCTGTTCAATCCCATTTCTTCAAATGCTCTACTCTCAGCTCCTTGCATGCCTTGGGTCACTTTAAATTGTACCCCAAGAAAAAAGAAATCTCTTTTTAACAGTCATAAGAGCTTGTCCAAAATTGCTGTGTTGAAAAATTAAGAGAAAAAAAAAAAAACAACCAACAAAAAGCTCAAAAAAATTTAAAAAAAAAAAAAAAAAAAAAAAAAGGAAATGTAGCCAATGCAAAAAAATTGAAGTAAATCAGTACACTCATTACTTAAATAATCAGTCTACATGCTACATGAAGAATTTATTTTTATTGATTCATTCATAAGCTCCTTGATGGGTTAATGTTAGTTGAGCTCTGTACTTCAGTGCTTTACATAGCAAGGGGTTGTGCTTTTTTCTGGCGATGATGAGAGCTCATCTCTGATGAGGGTAAGTGGGGATTAGGTTGTTTCAATCTGTCTGCCTCCAGCAACATCAAGATCTTTAAGTATATGAGGTTCAAAGAACGATTTGAGGTCTCCAAGTGCTAAGAGAAGTTTTAAAAATCATTCGTGTGAATGTCTGTGAAAGGCTGAGGAAATTAAAAACTATGTATATGTATTTATTCTGAGTTACATTCTTCTCCAGGAATCTTCAGCCTCTTCCTCCCAGTCCTTTCCTTTTCTGACTAGCATTCAACTAAAGATAGTTTTCAAATGAAGGAGTACTATACATAACTTTCAAACATAATTTTTCACATGCTATGGAAGCATGAAACTAAAATAAGGAAATTATGGGTACTCCATATTTTGTTTATCCTTGAAAGGCAAGTGTCTTATACAGGTAACATTAAACACCATGATTTCATAATTATGGGTCTGATTCAACTGCGTGTTGAAGTCAGAGGAAAGAAATGATGAGTACTACAGCAGGGTGATTGAAGGTAGAGAAAATATTTTGAATGTTTGAGTGTTGTAATTTATTGTGCTCATCTACATTTCATTTCAAACCTCTAGGTGGCCTGATGGGTGGGGACCTTGCAACCGGTGCAGGCACCAGTGCAGGTAAAGAGAGGAGAATTTATATTTGTTTTTCCAAGTGAATAAAGCTCAAACTTTAAAACTCAAAAGCTGAGTTCTAAAATAGCTCCCTTTTGGAGAGGGGATAGTAAAAAACCATTAGCAATTTTTAATTCACTCAGCTGGGTTGTGGAGCATTCACTGATATTTGTGCTTCTCTTATTAGTAGAAAGAGTTGTTTTCCAGCAGCATCAAAAATCTTGCACCTCAGTAAATTCCACAGAAACAAATGTCTGATTTCCTTCACATTAACCTTTCCATAAAAACTTTTGGGTACATTGCTTTGCCTTGTTCAAGAAAAACTCCTGGTGGAGTCAGTGTGAGAAACTTTGGTCCTTTTTGCATCCTGGGAAAGTCTGCCATTGACTTGAGTGGAATTGGGGCTTCATTTTTTTAATTTAAGCTTGAATAAAGATCTTAATTGTGAGTTGCTCATTGTACTTCAACATACTGTGTGTAAACTGTATTTCAAACCCCTGCTCTTAAGACAAAATCTGATAGCATTTACCTAAATAATAAGTAATGAACTTAAGCTTTGCCATATGTATTTGCTTAACTGCTTAACTGCTTTGATACACAACAGGTAAAGGATTTTCAAAATAGCCAGGCAGAGAAAAAGATAAGCCATTTAGTCCTGCTCCCCTAGAACTACCAAGAACTAACTGTACTTGCTGAGATCTGTGGTATCAAAGCAATGTTGTCAGAGTAGTCCCTTTTCTTCAGTAAACTCAGTGATTTGTTAGCAATATCAGCAATGTTGCATTATGACAAATACAGATTACAAAAGACAATGGCAAAATTACTTTTGCACTTTGAGAACATGTGTGTTCACAGAAAACAAATGAGTGGTAAAGCATGATATTTTGCTGGGGTAACTGCTCTCAGGGAGAAATCATTGGAAGATCCATTTTGTGCACCATAAATAAAGGCTGATATAAATGGCAATTCCAATATTTTCTGTTAAAATCACTGATAAGGAAATTTTTTATATAATGGTTTAGGATTTTTCTCCCTTGTCTTTTCTCAGCCTGAATTAGGGATCTCCACTCTCCTTTTATTTTCACACATAGATGAGTCACAGATATTTGTGCGATGCATTAACAGTACAATTAGAACTGCACAGCACTGTACCAGAAAGGCAGTTTAAACATATACTAAAGCTTTAGGGAGTCATTTTGTACTAATTTTAGAGTAGGGAAGGCAGACCATTGAAACTTCACCATAAGTCTCCTTTGTTCTCAAAAAAAAAAAAAAAAGAAAAAAAAAAGTGTGACAGAAAATTATAGTTTTGTTCATTGTCCCCTGTTAACCTCTGAAAGAGAGCTAAAGAAATATTCTGCAGTGTTAACATTTCATCTTCCTTTTAAGCTTGATCAGAACTTCAGGAACAGCAGGACTGACATAGGAATTATCTCCCTATTAAGGGGCTCCCTCTCCTGGCTCAATTAGAAATATCATCACCTCGTTACATCATCTCCCATTCCTTTAAACAGACGCCGAAAAGCAGTTAGTAAAGAAGACAGCATTTTATTTTAAAAGAGGGGCATACTAAAATAAAAATTCACCTGCATGTGCATTTTTGTTAATAATCGTTGGTCTTAAAATCTTTGTATCAATACACCAGCTGAAAATTTATATTCTTTCCAAATATGTGGGTTTTTGGAAATATATTAAAAACATATTTAAGCATAGGAAGACAATGGTTTGATTCTTAATCAAAAATTAAGGGCTTGCATTAAGCCCTCAAGCAATGCAATTTTGGAGTAAGCAGTTTATTTGAGGGGCATATATATGAGGAACATTGCTAAGACTACATCATAAATATTTAATTACAGGAATGGTCTTTGTTCTTTATTGGAAAATAAAAGTTTTAAATGTCATTAAAGAAATGTTTTCTAAATCTCTTTAAAGTAGAATGATAGGAAGAATTATATAAAGAGCTGTAGGAAGATGGAAAGGTCACTATAAGGTTGAATCCTCTGTCTTAGCTGTATCATTCCAAAATGGCATTATTTTGGACAGTCGTCTTTCTTTAAGGTGAAGAAGAATAAACATCGAAAGTTCTCTTTTTTCATCATTTTTCACAAGAAACAAAAACCTGTGTGTTTTCTTCCATCTGGCATCTCAGAAGCTGGTGGCATGATCATGTTTGGGTTCATATTTCTGGCCAAATTAGAACCTTCCGAATTTGCATTTTTCCACAATGTGAAAAAAGAGCATATATTCAAAATAATATACTCCAAGGAAAAGAGTCTAAACATATTTCTTTCATTTCTGCCACTATAAAATGAAACTACTTTTTGTTACTAGCACCAGTTTGTTCACTACTTCAATAAACTGCACCAAAATAAATTGCATTATTATTGCAATATCAGAAATGGAAAATGATTATTTAAGACAGTGTTTAAAGAAGTTTTTTTTCATTGGTTTGGATTATTTCAAGTAGTAACCCTGGAATGATCCACAATTTACCTTGGGAGTTAACCTAAGACATAAATAAAACTTAGAAAGCTGACTACTTCTTTATTATATTACACAACTAATTACCATGTGTGGTATTTTTAAGGTAAACCAAGGTTGTCTCAGATTTGTAAGAGTAAACTTGTTCTCAGCCAAACACTGATTGAGTAGTTTCTATCACGTGATAGTAGCAACTGCCAACAAAATTGGAGTGATCTTCACATTCCGTATCATTGCTAAATTATAAATACAGCAATGTCTTTGGCACTATTCTCTCAAAACAGAGGCTTTTGATTGAAAGACAGAACAAGAACTTTTTGGACCCTAATAGACATGCTCTAAATCCATTTTCATTTACTGCGTAACAAATATGAAGGCTAAGTGATGTGTCTACCTGTTTACATAATAGACTACGTGAAGTTCTTTTAATTTTAACAGACTGTAGTCTTTAAGAAAACCTCTTAAAGGCAACAGGAACACAAATAAGTGCCTGTGAAGTTTTAGTACTGTCAAATATCTGAACTCAATTTTTTCTTCAGTGGCTTATTGTTTGTGTTGAAAGTTTGATAGAAAACTAATTTTTTTCAATAGTTTTAAAGTTTTAAAATAGAACAGTATTGGGGGATGTCTTTCTTTGCATCTGTAGTTTGAACTTTTGATTTTCAAAGTGAGTTCTCCTTTTAGACTGGGTTCTATTTTTCCTTTTCTATGGCTTTCAGAGAAAGATATTTTGTATTTTGTAATAAAGTCTTCCTTTGAATGGAATGAGTCGATTTAAATCAACAGTATTTCTAAAGACTTAAAACAACTGTAAATAATAACATGAAAGGAAAATTCCCATCTCAGTTTTTAAATCCATGACAGGTATAATAGAATACATACCTACGTCAACTGTTCATTTCTGTAATATGTTTGTTTCTCTATTCGATTTCTGCACTGCCCCCAGCTTGACATTAATATTAAACTAAAGGAGAAAGTTATTCAAAAGTTCTTGGGGCTCTAAAAATGCTGTCAGAGCACTTGCTGTCTTTCAATCTAACATCTTCAAACTACCTTTAAATCTGTTATTAAAAAGGGCTAGAAACTGAATAGATCAGCATTGCATTTTGAAAATTTTATCCCATGTTTTTTAATAACCAAATCCTGTATTTATCTATGTATCTGCAGCAAGTCATTTCCTTCTGGGAATTAGCCACAGGTGAACAATTGCCTTCTTATCTTCTGAAGACTGAGGTCCTGAAGTGCCAGCCAGTATCATAATTTTCTAGTGCTTTCATTCTCCTTTTCCTTTCCTTGGTGGTGTACCGACTGTGGGTGAATGTATTATATATTCTACTAGTATTTCAAGCCACATGAGAATATGTGTAATAGTAGAAATTTTAAAGTTATATTCCCTCAGGGTAGAGGCAATCTGGATAGTATATCCTCAAAGAGTGGTTTAGTAAAAAGATGTGCAATCTGCCCAATTAAGCTGACCAGCAGTACCAAAAATAAGCAATGATTTCAAAGACATCTAGCTGCATTAAAGACTTTTGGAACTATAAATATAAACAAACAAACAAATTTCATTTTTTTAAAGAAATTGAAATGTTACGTAAATATTCTTCACTCTACCCTGAAATCATGCTTGGTATAGTCAATAGAAGGTAATTCTTAGACTTCAAGTGTGAATTATGTAAATAAACAAATGAGCTTGGAGAAATATTTCTCAAACCACAGTTTATGGGCAACCTATTAGTAAGACAGTAACTGGCTTTGCCACAGAGAGCATGATAAATTGTTGTTTGTCCCTTATTACTTGATGAGTGCAATAATCCACAGACTTCTGGCCCAAAGTCTAGGCAAAATGTGGTACAAAAGTAAAAAATAGTTCCTGTCCAAGGAATCTTACAGCACAAAAGAAAGGACACGCAGTCATTCATAACAAACTTTGTGATGCAATAGAGCCAAATCCAAACAATTAGAATTCAAAAATTGGCAGGTTGACTTAAAACCATGGAGTGGGATAAGAAATTAAAACCTGATTGCTCTGGTTTTCCTTCTACTTGTATTTAAGTGTTCCTCTTCCAAGGTTTTTTCCATATAAGAATATATATCTATATACCTAGAGATGAATACATGGTTGGATGGATGGATATATGGATAGATAGATGGATAGATATAGATAGATAGATAGATAGATAGATAGATAGATAGATAGATAGATAGTTTTTTTCCTTCATTGTTTTAAGGGAAGTACCTACAGGTTAGGAGATTTTGTCAAAGCTGGCAGAACACTAACACTTGTTTGACAAGGTCGAATATTTAGTATGAAAGAAATAGTCTGTCATACTGAATTTCATATCTATGTAGGCAGTCAACACAGGTCTTTCCAACTCTAATTCCAAGTAATAAATAACACACCAAAGTCAGTATCAATGAAACTTTGACAATAAGCCTGAAAGACTAGATGCTGCTCTTCATATAAAAAAATTTCTAAAATCTTGCAGTGGGTGTCATATACAAAGGTTGTCTCTCTTCAGCTAACTCATGTGACCTCTTACCAAAGAGGAGATCGATGCAAGCCCACTCTCAGTAGGCTTAATGAAAATCTGGAAAAATTTGGCCTTTATTAGGCTTCTACCAGATGCGTGTTGAATTAGTAATGCATTTTAGTTATTCTCTGTCTCTAATAACAATGTCTTAATATTTGTTTTTTATAAAAAGACAGCTTGAAAGGTTTGAAAAGGAAAGAGCCCTAAGTTCACATGTAATGAACAGTTAAGTGAGTCATACAAACTTGTTCTTTGTAAATGAGATCTTAAAGACAGGCAAGATTGCCTTCCTTTATTACAAGAAGCTTCAAATGTTCCTCAAGACTAATTTGTGTTCTTTAGATAAAATCCCTTTCCAAGAGAAGTCTGGGGGAATTTTATGCTTTTTTTAAATGAGACAGGGATTTCTCTGTTTTTTCTGTCTGCATTCTTACTCACTAAGACACAACTTCTGTTGCATACTGCAGCACATATTCTTGCTCAAATTCATAAAATAGAAGAAGGCATTGCAAATTAGAAAATGTCTATATTTCATGCCTGTCCTGAGTCCTGACAGTCCTGAAAGCTGATGCCTCTTGGATCTGGACTGGAGCAATGACTTCGCTGTGAGAAAGAGAACAAGAAATGCTTTTAACCTCCTGAAGTTGCGACTGCAGCCCCACACAGAAGTTCCTGACAATATTAAGTTAACATGACCCCTGCCCTTTAACTTGTGATCCAGCAATTAAGATATTGAATCCAACTATTCCCTTTGTCTTCCAAATCTCTTACAATTTCATTTTTCCTGTGCTAACAGTTGGAGCAGTCTCACAGTAATAGAAGCCAAAGGAGACAGGGATGGGTTAGGTAACTTTTCAAATAAGGCATCCTGT
This sequence comes from Agelaius tricolor, assembly GCF_023055355.1. Taxonomy (NCBI): domain Eukaryota; kingdom Metazoa; phylum Chordata; class Aves; order Passeriformes; family Icteridae; genus Agelaius; species Agelaius tricolor. The sequence continues at coordinate 5,458,852 of NW_027269287.1, read as the reverse complement.
TTATAATTGGAATTATACTTGAAATATTTTTCACTGAAAATCAGTTTCCTCAAAATGATAATTGATTTCAAACAGCCCAGAAAGGAAATAATTTGTCATCAACAAATAATTTGTTAAAAGCAGATGATTGACAAAGGGGTCATGGCTTCAAACTGAAACAGGGCAGATTTAGATTAGGTATTCACTAGGAATTATTGACTGAGGATTGTAATGCTCTGGCACAGGCTGGCCAGAGAAGCTGTGAGTGCCCCATCTCTGGACATGCTCAAGGTCACCTTGGATGGAGTTTTGAGTAACTTCTAGCAAAAGGTGTCCCTGCTCTTAGCAGGAGGTTTGGATCTGAGTATTTTAACATTTTTTCTAAACCAAGCCATTCTGTGATTCTGTGTAATGATTTCTCAAAAGTCTCTTTCTGGCAGTCAAAAGAGATAAGTTCTCTCTTCTTCCCAGGAATGTATTTTTCTCCTATAAATCTGCAGAAAGTAATACATTTTTCAGCAGTATTGTTTTCTCTTTGACATAAGTCACATTTTGGTGTTGCTTTCTTTTTCTCAATTATCACGATGTTGAAACAACCCGTACTAAAGAAAAAAAAAAACCCTTCTCATTTTTTTTGCATAAACAGGACTAGAATGGACCATCTTTTCAACTACTGTACTTATAAGACCATGGTTAAGTCCTGAAAACATATTTAGGGTAGATGGTTATCTCAGATCTCAGGGGAAGGCCACATATGAACTGTTCACATGCTAGGAGATCAGGGCTATGCCAGTAATTTGGAGATTTAAGCAAGATTTTTTGGAAAAGCTGTAATTCAAGCTAAGTTTCAGACAACCACCTCATCACTAAGAGGAGAGGCACTGACCTCTCCTATTAGACTACACATTAGTGTGGAAGACTAGTGCATTCCTAGTGCAGAACATGGACTTAACATAAATGTCAAGTGAGAGTGAAGAGGAAGCACTATACAAGGTCAGAGACATGGCACTGTGCTATCTCCTCATGGCAGTAGATACAACACCAGTGCTAGGGGCAGGACACCTGTTTTACCATGGTAAGACACATTAACCATGGTAAGAGCCATGATGTCTGATTGCTGGGGTTTGGACCTTACAAAACTGTGACAGAAAGAATGTATTACTGTTGCTCATAGAACAGTGCCCACGTGTTTAAACTACAGACATGTAATATTTATAAAACACAAAACTGAAGACCACTGTATAAATAAGTGATTTTTCTCAATAGTTTCAACTTAGTCACTGTTTTGATGAGCTGAAGCTTGAATCAAAACAAGATAATGTGGAATATACAGGTTCTTAAAAGAGCATAACTATTGATAAAGGTGTTAGAACAAAATAGTGGAAAGGGAAATAAATTAATCAATACAATCAGAAGTAAAGATATCAGAAATACAGTGTTTCTGGATGAAAGTTGTGTGATCTGAGATTCCTGATATTAGATGCCATTAAATAATAATGAAAGCAGGTAATAAGATTCTATGATTGGACTTAGATTATAAGCATCCTGGCAATAATAATTGTAGTGCAAGACTGAAAAATCACAAACAGGACCTTAACTTGGATCATTTATTGCTCCGTTTCTTTGCTGAGAAAGAAAAGATAAAAGAGAAGAGAAGAGAAGAGAAGAGAAGAGAAGAGAAGAGAAGAGAAGAGAAGAGAAGAGAAGAGAAGAGAAGAGAAGAGAAGAGAAGAGAAGAGAAGAGAAGAGAAGAGAAGAGAAAAAGAAAAGAAAAGAAAAGAAAAGAAAAGAAAAGAAAAGAAAAGAAAAGAAAAGAAAAGAAAAGAAAAGAAAAGAAAAGAAAAGAAAAGAAAAGAAAAGAAAAGAAAAGAAAAGGAAAAAAAGGAATAAGGATGATCATCCTTGAAGAAGAAAGCACAATCCCCCTTCTCTAAGTGTATAACTTACCACAGATCCTTATTGTCTATGATATACACCCCTATTTCCAAGGATTGCAAGGAGGGAGTCCATGTGATGAAATATCTGCCTGCCACTTGGGAGGACTAATTGCAATTGAAAATTGTTTTGAAGGGTTTCTCAGAGTTGCTTGTGTGGGTAGCCATAGGCTAATTCAAAAAGTCAGGTGCCAGCTTTGCTTTTTTTTTTTTTTTAAGATGTAAACTCCTAAAGTGGGAGAATACTTACTGGAAGTACTAATTTAGAAACATTTAAGTACAGATCTTATTATAGCAATAAAACATATCCACAGTGTTTGTGAGCAGGTTAGCTTGCCATGCACTTGACTCAGCAGTGAAGTGTTTGCATGAGGTGTGATGCACATGTCAGTTTTTTGTTCTCGTGGTCTTTCATCCTACACGCAGGACAACTACAGTGCCATCAGAGCCCTTTTCATCTCTTTAAACTTAAAGACCATGTTCCCATTGACAGTTATAGAACCTGCATGGCAAGAATGGTGAGTTCAAGAGAGATGGCTCAGACTTCTGTTCATGTAGAAATCTCTACCATATATTTATATTATTACTAGGTGGTTAATTTTAAAACTAACAAAGAGTCATTGAGATAGTTTTCTTCTTATTCTCCTCCCCTTCGTTCAAAAGTCTGTGTGTTCTCTGAACTGTCATCCTGTTTCAGCCTTCCCAAAAAAGTAGCTGATACTTTCGCAGGATGTTTGAGAATTCTTCCACACGAAGTTATTAGGTTTTTTAATACCACATCTGTATGAGTTGACTCCCCACAATTCAGTTGAGAAGGTCCATTAGTTGAATGTAGTGGGAATGGGAAGCTATTTAAAAGTGAAGATTTCCTTTTTTTCTGGACGGGGGTAGCAGCAGATTGGTTTTCTTCTCCCATTTGCAGTTAGTAACAGTTGTCTGCTGTGAAATGTGACAAACATGTGACGTATGAGTAAGAATTTTCTTTTTAAATTATTTTTAGGTGAGCAACAGTACAACTTCCTAGCATTAGTTCTTTGTTGTTGGTATCTTTTTATTTTGGGTAATAAACCATAGCCTGTTTCAGTGTGTATGCAAAAAAAAAAAAAACCAAAAAAAACAATAAAGTAAGTAAGAAAAGGAAATTTTTCATTACCTTTTAATTACTATTAAGAATAATTACCATTCCTTCCGAAAATAGGAAAATAAACTGAGAAAACAGTGAAAAACTAGATACAAATTTGGCAAAAATTTTTATTGATTCTTTCATATGTATGCATATATTTTGAAGTAGAGATAATTTGCAGAGTACTTTGTTCTCATGTTTATATATATATAATTCTGTATTTAAAATTATTTTTGAGACGCTTGGTGATCAGTCAAAATGTCATACATATGACATATGCATTTAGTGTAACCAAATAGGAAGTAGAAATCCTCCATGAAATCAAATGTATATATGCGTCTTGGAAGAAATAAGAAAGTTTTCACAAGTAAAATCATGCACTTATTGGAAACTTGAAACGAGCATTAGTATTTATTAAAAATCCTTCAAGAATTTGAAAGCTCATTTTGTGTTAAAATTAATCTCAGGTTCCTAAGGATCTTGTAAATTCTCAACTCATGTCAGTGAAAAACACTAGAATAAACAAATGAGAGATCAAATAAAGGACATACAATTTGTGTATCTTGTTCTTTCTTCCACTTTAGTTCTTGAGACTACCATAGAGGATTTTTCATTCAGTATATCTCTAAACCTTTGAAATCACAAAAAAAGGAGGAAAAAAAAAGGAACAAGTAGGAACGTGACAGTTTCAAATGTTCAAGTCCTAAAATTTTCCAATTTTTCAAGACTTAAAGACTTTGAATTATTAAAACTATGTTCAAGAATGTTGAGAGATAAGGAAAAAAGTTACTCTTTTTTCATTTGTGTTACCTTAACATGTGGAAAGTTTCCTGGCTTAAATGATCAGTATAGATTTATTGTCCTAACTCTGAGAATATTAAGAATTTCAGCCACTTTGCAACCCCTGTAAACGTCAATGACCAAAACTCCTCTGAATGTACAGGTGTTACTAATAGGGAATGAAAGGAGAGAAGTAAACTTTGCTGTCTATTCTGTCCTGATTAAACTTGTGCCCTTCTGGTATCCTTAAAATCTTAAAATTTAAAATTAAGATGCTTAAGACAGTATTACATGAATTTGTAGCTCAGTTTAAAATGTAGTTTTTTTCATTATTAAATGGATTTTTTTAATAATTATTCTTGGTTGAGTAACTATCAGTGCACAAAAATAACTTTTCTGAGTTTTTTGAAAAGTGAAATTAAAGAGATTAATCATGCAGTTTGTACTTGGACGGAATTCATTCTACAGTCAATGGCACTTGCGCCTAAATGCAAAATATGAGAGTATGTCCAAGAGGAGTGTTCTGTGCTCAAAAAGCATTTGTGTTTACATTCTGCCATTAGTCCAAATACAAAGTCTGGCAGTAAATTTCATGACACATGCTGCTCCACTAGCTTGTCTAGAAATAAGCTCTTTTCTGCATAAAATATTTTTACTCTTACAAGTCAGTGTAACAAACAATACAAGGAAAAATATTTTTTCTGAAAATTTGTTGAATTAAAAATGCCATAAATTTACAAATTCTGACATACACCCTTTAAAATTTGTGCATCCACTGTTTCTATTTTCACTGTTTTCATTATGCCTTATAGAATGCATTTGTAATGTTTAAAATGTTCTATTCCATAAAAAAAATATGGCTTTTAATCAAATAAAAATGTAAAGCCAGCTTGCTTTAAAATCCATCTGGTTTTCATTTTCTTATGATCCATAATCAGGAAATCCATTCATATATGACATATAATTTTTGTGCTTTCAGGTGAATAGCAGAATGAGATGTTCTGCCTATGGTCACATCTAAATTGATAATTGCCCTGGCAGAGTGCAATTTTAAAGTATAGCATGAAAGAAGATTTAATTTGTACATTAGAAGACTTATGCATTTTTTTTGCCTCTGGATGTAAATGAGGCCATTCTCTTTGCTGGATTTATCTGAAGGTGGGAGAACTGCCTTAGAGCAGGCCACAGCCCTCTTGAATTAACCGGGTACAGTTAAAAGGACTGGTTTCCATGCAGACTCTTCTTATCTTTTTATCACATGCATGCATTCATCACTGATTTCCAAATGATGGGTTTCTGTATTATTGGTTTAAGGTCCTCAGTCTTACATTCCTGAGTTCTCACTATACCAAAAGAATAAGTTTGGTGACTGGAAAGAGGAACTGTTATTTTATGGCTTCAAAATGCTAGAAGGCATAATATGCCTGAACAGCAGAAATCTGGTAGCAAAGAAATTATTGCAGTAGTTCTTTAAAAGAATTTGATGTTTTTAAAATATAAATGTTCAAAAATATAAACTGTTCAAACTATTTCACATCAGTAAAGTTCAGATGAATGTTTCTGAAGAATAAAGCTTTATAGAGAAGCACTCTTTCCCCTAAGCACTATTTCTTAAGAGTATATAATATTAAGTAAATCTTATGTAGGGAATGGGAGTTCTTTCTTGTAATGTGATTTATTCTCTAAAAATCACAACTAGAAATATATAGAGTACAGTGGAATCCGTTTTGCTATATATTTAAGGTCCTATATTGTAGAACTGAAGAAACCTCAGTGCTGCTTCAAACAGTTCCATTGCCACTCTCTGAGCAAATCCTTGTCATATGACAGATTTCACTGACAGTTTTACATCCTGCTGGTAAAATACCTCCTGACACCAGAGAAACCCTACTATTGCTTCAGTTTCTTCTGTTGCCTCAATTTTCAGTATTCAGTTTGTAAAAGATTAACTTCTTTAAAATGCCCCTTCTACTTTCACCACCTGTAGTAACACATAGCATTAATGAGAGCATAATAGATAGCTCATTCATGTTGAGGACAATTGTTCGTTTCGAGAAAAAAAGTCTACTGGTACAAAATGAAAAGCCTTTGAAAGCACTTTGCTGAATTTGCTTGGAAAGTCTAAAATACATTTCAGAACTCATTTTGTTTTCCTAACTGGATGATATTATTAAGGAAATAAACAACAAGATTAACTATGAAAAATATTTTAGTCCAAAATCTCCAAAGTCATTTTAATACAGAATATTAGTAGTGATCTGAGTGCTCTTAAATTTTCAAAATATTGCAAAGGCTTAGAGATCATGATAATAGAAATTATGAGAAAAAACAAGCCAGATCAGACTAGCTACTGAAGGTACCTGACAAGTACAGAATTCAAGCAGTTTTTGATAATTTTCTTGTGCCATAATACTAGTGTTCACAGTTCACAGTCTTCCAAAGCTTGAAGTGGTGTTTTAATATTTAATAGGCTTTCACAAATTTTATTTCCATTGATTTTTTGATTTGGTAAATACAAGTGGCTGATGTGTTTGAGGATTAAAAACTTGAAAATCTTAGTCAAGTTCAGACACACATCATTATCCTGGCCAGAGGAGCACATTGCTGGCATGTACTGTCATTTTTATGCCCACCTTATAGACATTATCAAATTTAGTTCCATAATCTAGTTATGTTCTTTAGGGCTATAAACACCATTTCACGCTGGGGAGGATGGGGTGAGATACTGTGGTCTTCCCTGACTTTGGGAAAACAAAGGAAATTTGAAGTTCCAGGGTTTCTGACCCAGAGGGCTCTGCCACACTGACTGACTAGTTTATCTTCTCACACAAATTCTAGGCTGTGTGTTGCAGCTCATGAACAAAAGCTGTGCTCAGAAAAGAAAGTCTTCCATAGCATTTGTTTCTTTGGTATTTACCCAAGGTAAAGGTTTTCTCTTTCCATATTAATTTTCATGCTATTCCCTCTCTATGTCTGTGCAGTTTCTGTACCTCTCCTGAGATTGTGTAAACAGAATTTCAAGGCTACCCTAAAAAGTCACCTTTTCCCTAGATTTTATGTGGGTAAGAGGTGAAATCAGTGAATGAAATAGTGGAATTAATAGGTCATTAACTTTATGGACACATAGTTGTCAATGCAATGAGTTGAGAGAATATCCTTTTCTAAAAAAGATAAAGGAAACATTTGCTTGTCAGAATTGTTCCTGGGGCCTGCATAAGAGAGAAGAAGATGAAAGATATGGTGGTGTTTTCCAATAATGTTATGATGTTGCTCCCATTGATTTTAGTGTTTACAGAACTAGGTCCAAGAAGTGTAGTGAAAAAGAGCCAAAAAAATTTATGAATCCTTCTGGTCCTTCCCCTGCCTTTTGTGGAAATTATAGCCTTGCTATATGCATCCCTTGTTTAAAAGCAAAGAAAAAGTCATGACCTGCAAAGGGCTGAGTCAGAAAAGGCACAATCTTCTGTAGATGTCTAGAAAATATGAAATAGCTTTGACAGTTTTTATGCCCTTAAATTATCTGACTTTCCTGACTCTTGTAAGACAAATGTCAGACATTGACTGCTACAAGGGCACAGTATATTGTGCTATATACCACAGTGCTGTAAACAAAATTGTATCATCAAGTTAATTTTAGGACATCACAGAGATGTCAGCTGCCATGAGAGAAAGCATTTGAAGACCAGTTGTTCCACATATAGCACATGTTGTATTTTCCTATAAAGGTACATGACACAGATATCTATCCTGAGTTTTTTATTTCACAGTTTTAGAAGGGCCTAAAAGATACAGTGGACTTCATTGGACTTGTCTCTCCCTTTTTTTTTCCCTCTTGTTTTTACCTTAACAGGAAATGGGTATGGAAACCCCCGCAACTCACCAGGTCTGCTGGTCTCACCTGGCAACTTGAACAAGAATATGCAAGCAAAATCTCCACCTCCAATGAATTTGGGAATGAACAACCGTAAACCAGACCTCCGTGTGCTTATTCCACCTGGCAGCAAGAGTAACATGCCATCAGTGGTAATGCATTTTCAAAGCCCTTCTTTTTATCTACTTCAAATAAGAGTCATTTAGGAATGTCAAGGCTGGCTCAGGAAACTACATTCTTGATTGTTTGGTTTTTCTAACTAGGGCTTGACACCAAGCTGAGGATGTAGGCTGAGCCTCTTTGATTGTTTTTGGTTGTTTTTTTGAAGTCTTATTTACTTCCTACTTTTTGTCTGTTGAGTTGCAAAATAGGAACTGTGTCCTAACCATGCACAGCCTCACCTTCTGCAGTCTCTCTCCCAGCACTTTCCTGAGGCTGTTATAAAAGCTAAATTAAACCCTGAGCATCTCTAACTATTACGTTTTTCTTAAATATTTAGGCACACAGAATCTTAGCAGATGGCGTATTAACAGTAATAAATTAATTTTAGCTCTATTGCTGTGAGATCCAAACTTTGTAATGATAAGAGGTAGTAAATAGACAGGGGAAGAGAAAAAGGAATATGAAATTTCTGTTTCACCTGCCAGGACTAGTATAATTTGGGCAATATACTATTCTAGAAGGCTGAATTGGGAAGGTATTGTGTCCATGTCTTGCACTTACTTTTCAAAAGTTTGTCAGTGTTTCCAAGTAAAGCTGTTTTGAGTGATTTAACATTAAAAGTGAACTTAAATTAAAAATATAGTCATTTAAGTGATGCAGTTTTCTATTTTATAAAAAACATTATTAAAACAACTTCCAAGTTTGCTTCTTCAGCTTGATGCAAAATGAATTAATCATCAAACTAAAACTGCCCATAAATGTGATGCCACCTCCTAAGTCATAAAGTGACAAATAGTCCTACAGGGCAATACTCAAAGTTGATCATGGCAGTGACAAGCTGTCTGCATCAAATTATTTATTCCAAGCCCCTAAAAAATTATATTTTCCAAGGGACTCTGTGAAGGGTTAGGCATAGCATGACAATCTGCAAAGAATGGGACTGTGGAAGACAAATGAATTCTTGGAGAAAGTCTTGTGCTGAAAACTGGATAGGTTGTTCCTACAATTGAGTCAAACAGTCCATTAGAAGGAGGAGAAAAAAAAGATCTATGAGGTGTATTTTTTCCAAGATACCCTCAGAAGGTGTTTATTTGCTACCACTATGATATTAATATATTCCCTAAGCTAAAACCTGCCTCCTGGTAAATATATATATTTACTAATTTTTAATACTCCTTTCCTATGCAATCAGTCTGAGGATGTTGATCTGCTTCTGGTAAGTGGTAATGATGTTCATCTTAATAACAAAGAAAAAAAAACAGTTATTCTTATGATGTAGATAAAATTTTGGTTGAAATAAAATGGAAAATAACTATGTTGTGAACAAAAAAGGTCATGGCAATTTTTTAAATATAGCGATAGATGACCAGATGCACTTGTTGCACATACTCAAGCTAAGCATGCTAGAATTAAGCTTTCTTTTTGGTGATGCATGTAGAGCATGTAAACTTATGTTGTTGAAGATGGCATAGCCTTATGACAGCCACCTTTTTTGGTGCCATTCACATAATTAGAGTTCTCTAGTTTAATTCTTACAGTGCAACACCTAGTGCCCTGGAGTTAAAGATAAATGTGTAACTGCTGTGTAATCTAACAGCCTTGAAGGGTTTTTTTACTGCACAAAAACGTTGTCAGAGCTCCATCCCCTGGTAAGAGTTCAGAGTTCAGCAGTCTGGGGGTGCACCTCACTTTCAAAACCCAGCAGAACTGGGTTTGGGGGTTTTTCATTGCTTTTTGGGTTTCATTGTTTTTTGTGGTTGGTTTTTTTCTATATGACCAAAAAGGAAAACAATGGGAATCAAGCTCATGTATTTCATTAGTTTTTCACATGATCTGTTCTTCTACCCACAACAAAAGCAATCTTACTAGTTCAGTTACCTAGGAGATACTGATGTAATGGGTTACTATGGTGACAACTGGTCTCTTGAAAGCTTGTAAATTATAGGGTTGGCAGAGTTCATCAAAGCTACATGTTAAATGATTAATTTCTAAGAATTTGTAATAGCCTGTATTTCTCATGCGCAAAACATTCCCAGAAAGCAAATACACTCAACTGACTTAAAACTGGTCAATAATATGTTTATTTTACTTACTTTAAAAGAATCAAAGGATAAATAACTCCCAGTCTGCTCAGTCATTGGCTACTCCAGTGGTTTCCGTAGCAACTCCTACTCTACCAGGGCAAGGGATGGGAGGATACCCATCAGCCATCTCAACAACGTATGGTACTGGTAAGTATTGGTGCAGGATGCAAAGGATGGGGAAGGGAGAAAGGTGCTGATAAGTGTCTATCTCAGTATTAATGAATTAGCTAATGTTCTTTGGGAGAAACTGAAAAATTTATAACTGTTATGCCTTTACGCTACATTTGCTTATTCTCTACCTGTCACTAACTTCAGACGTATCTATTTCAAAGTTAGCTGATTTGCTTGAAGTAAAACTGATTTGGTAGCTTTATTTCATTGGCTTTAATTAAAATAAAATAAAAAAGCCCCCCACAAAAAAAAAACACAAAAAAAACCCCAGCAACCTTAAAACAGTTAACAGTTTAGTCCTCCTTGGATATAATTTCATGCAGTTGAGTGCACCACGCTAAAGCCATGAGGGTAGCAGAAATAAGCAGCTTCACTATCTCCAACCAGAGTTCAGTAACTCTGTCGGCTATCACAGCTTCCTACCTGGGAGGGTGCAGAAGTGAAGCCTCAAGGCGTCTTTACAGTTCCTGTTGTGTATTGCTGCTGTTCAGAGTGCACACAGTGACATAGATCCAGCACATTTTTAGAACACACATATTGTTCAGAAGCAGACTGCCTGCAGACTTCTGCAAGGAAGACTGTAACCAAAATGTTATCTTTTTCAAGTCTTTCTGACAGTCCTTTTGTAGTTATGGTGAATTTACAGGTTAAGAATGCTTTAGATCTGCCAGACCCAGTAAAAACACTGCTAGATTACAGAATAATTATTAGTGCATTATTTGCTCCCAAGTTAATGAGTTGAGGGAAGAGGAAGATTTACTTTTTCTCCTGCAACTTAATGTGATTGGTGTAATTAAAATTAAATGGCTTACAAAGTGACAAGAAAATTACTAGGCTAGTTGTTGTTTAATTGCTTCCTCTTTAATTCTCTCTTAATTATTGTCTTTCTGTTTTCAAATCTAGAATATTCTCTGAGTAGTGCAGATATATCATCTCTCTCTGGTTTTAATACAGCCAGTGCTCTTCATCTCGGTTCTGTGACTGGCTGGCAACAGCAACACCTACATAACATGCCACCATCTGCCCTCAGTCAATTGGGGTAAGCAGTGCTTTCTTTATTTTACTGTTCTACAGTAACTTCAGTCTCCCCAGTAATTCCAAATGTGAAATATGTCAAGGTAACATACCAGAACATATCTACTGTGTATAAAAAGTAGATTTTGCAAAACTGGAACAATGTAATTCATGGAAAGTTTGCTATGGAGTTGCAATGAAATATTTTGCATTCATGGCATTTTCTCAGTAGTGTATTGTTTATGTTTTAGTTTTTATTTCTTTAAATAGATTTTATTTTGCTAATAAAATCAAACACCTATATTGTACAGTTGCCATATTTTTTATTTATGCTTTTAATTTCCAGTTACTGTTGCACAAACATTTACAGTAAGAAAATTTTTTAGATATTTTAATGAAGAAAGATTACATAATTAATTTACCTGAGATTAAGCCTTAACCTTATATAATAATCGTATACTCCCTTCTGCTCAGCTCTGAAATTCAAGTTTCATTTATTTGGAGATGATTTTTATGAGAAAATAGCATGATTAAGCCAAAGAAGTGTAAGCTTACACAACTCACTGTGATGCACCTGTGCTGAGGAGTACGTGTATTCCTGCCCTCTAGTGGCTAATTTTACAATATTTATTCAAGTTTCAGAGAAACACAGTGCTCAATCACCTCAGGATCTTTAGAAGTATGAAAATTCACACAGGGAAATCACCTGAACAAGCAACCTCTTGGCTCATTTAAGTGAACAGGTGTATGATTTTCAAATATTTTGTTATCTACAATTTCTATTGAGTAAGACCATAGGCATGCACTGGTGTGGCACAGTAGCCTAATGTATGGTTAGACATGTTGGAATTTTAAAAGGTTTAGCTATAAAAATAGAAGCTGAAAACAGCAGGAGTGTATTCATGAGGAAAAAAAATGAATCCATATACTTCTGAAAGGAAAACCTTTTTTGTGAAAGAGGTCTTCCACTTATACACTTTCTTTCTTTGAGATTGTTGCCATAGTGTGGAACAATTTAATACTCTAAACACACCTTAAACTTCAAAATTCTCCTTCTACTTTATCTGAACATCTTTTGTAAGTTATTTTAATGTCTTGACCATGTTGATAATTTGGGTTTTTAAGGAGAGCTATACAAATGTTTCAAAGGAACAAATTTTTTAAACCTCATTTCTGTATAAATAAGTATATATAGATGCAAATGTCATAAAAACATACAACTGAAATACTTATGCTAGAAAAAAAGTCTTAATATCTTTCTGTTATACTTTTCTTTATGAGTTTGCACTACTTCTGGGTCAGCATTCAGACTTACTGTACAACTAAAATCATGAATTCTCAAATAAATTGAAAGCTCACGTTAGGTATCACTGTATAAACAATCGGTACCATACCAAGGAATGTAATGATGCTATTTGGTTAGAAAAAAAAAAAGGTATAAATTAACTCCTAAACTACATGCCTTTTCAGATTTGTCACACATCATGATCTGCTTCTGATTCATATCACAGAATGTCAGTGTAATGTCTGTGGCTGTGGAATACATTCTGAGTTGCTACTCTTATTATTGTTACTCTTTCAGTGATTTGTAAGTGAATTCAGCTATGAAAGCTGCTTCAGAGATGGTTCTTGAGAAGTCTTCTATCACTGCAGAAAATCATATTCACTGAGTTCTACATGAAAGAGCATCTGTTTTAACTTTTTAATTACTTGAAAAACTTGAAATTCTGTAGAACATATGCAGTGTATATCAACCTGATTTAGAATTTGCAAAAAGATTTTTAAAATGAAACAAAATTACAGTCATCTTCACATACTTGAGAAAACACATCCAGAAATGTTTCAGCAACATAAATCTCAGTGCTTAGTGGGGTCATATACTGAAAAGTTTTGGCAGTGAGATGCTTGTTGCCAACGTAGGCTATAAAAACCTGTGAGAAAACAGTTAATCAAAGACACACTCGAGGTCTCCTTCAGGTTTTGTTTTTCAACAGAGTCTAAAGGTGAAAATCAGCTCTGCTTGGCAAGATGCAATGACAAGAATGTGATTAATAGTAGAATAAGACAGGATTAGACGCATTATCTTGCTCCAGATAAGTTCTCAGCAATTTCAGTAGCACTGTCAGAACCATCTTGGAGGTAATCGGAGATCTCTGCAACCAAGCTCTTAGTTCTTCAAGTTGACTGTGCAATTAGGAGCCACACTAGTGCTGATGGACTCAAGGGCAAATACATGAGGACGTGGGAGTAGTTCACTTTCCCTGTTAGTGCAGCTTTTGGCCTTCTGCCAAGCCTGGTGAACAGAACAACAATGTAGAGCCCGTTTAGACATGTAGAAGCTGTTTAGACATCACTGGGACATTGAAACAAACCAAACTTTTCAACTTTTTGGTTAAAAAAAAAAAGAATAGCATTTTCATGGTCTTTTAATGCATCTACATCTGGAAAAAATCCATACAAAAATTCTGCTGAAAATCAGTCCTTCCAAAGCTTTGTGATTTGGCCTGAACAGTACATAAAAGTCTCTTACTGCTTATTTAACATGTACGAAAAAGACTACTAGAAGTTAACTGCTGATTACCAGGAGGGAAGTCCTTTCCAAACATCATAATAAATTATCAACATACTTTATGCACAAATCCATAGTGTGGAATATGTTCTCTTGCATCTACATTTCCTAGCCTAAGAGACAATCTTTTTATCTAAAAGTAACATCCACAGGTGAAGTTTTTACTTTCCTAAAATATGAATGCAGGGAGAGAAACAACGTTTGATGTGAAGGTGCTTCAATATAGATAATTATTTATGTAAGAGAAGTTTCTTCAAACTTCTACCTACGTGAATAAAAAGTTGTCCCAATTCATGGATAATGTTGACTTGTTCTGTGACCCTTATATAGAAAGATTATTACTTAGCTACAATTATTTTTTATTAGATGACAACTATAGCTAGACATATTCTCCATTAAACTATTTTTCCTGAAAAATTTGGAAACAAGTACATCATGTTTAATGAATTTGTATCAGTTCTGCCAATTTCCTTGTTTTGAATTAAAACCTTCTGTATTTCAGATTGAGCCTTTTTTTCTTATGCCATTATTACAAGATGTTTTGGTAACTCAGCTTCATGCTATTTTTTTAAATCCTGTTTAAAAAGTGTAACCTTAACATGTGAGAGATAAACAAAATGTCTTGACACAGAAATTCATATTCTGCTTTTACATTGATCAGAAAAGCATAAAAAAGGACCTAAATCCCTCTTAGTTTTTCCCAAAAAAAAAAAAATAGAGCAGAGGGAAGAAGTTGAATTGTTACTAAGTCAAAAATATCTTCTCCTAGATGCAAATTAGCACATAACCATGAATTTTCAATGGTTCTTTACATTATTTTATTGGGGGAAATTATATGAAGTGAGGCAGTAAGCTCATTTAGGAAGTAAAAGTGGATGAAAAAGAAAAGGTGCATGAGGGTCCCTTCCTTCAATAGACCACTTTCTCACTCTACAAAAATCTACATGGTCAATATTCATGTCCTCACTCATCACTTACTCAGACCTGCACTTCTACCTGTGCATGCTGAGCTTCAATACCATTTGGAGAATCAGACAGAAGGAGATGTACACAGAGGTGTCATCATCCCAAGCTCATGGCACTGTCTTGCTCCCCCACTTCTCATACAGCAGAGCTGTGTAGATGTTCTGTATGGAAACCAGATAGGAAGCAGCATTTCTCCATGTGGCCATCATAATCTGAATAAAAATCAAATTTTAACTACACTGGCCTCAAGAGGGACTGGTGTGCCAAGTTAAGATATTAATTTTCTTCACTGTCTCCATAAAATGAAATGTTTTCATACAATATGCGGAAAAAGGTAATAATGTCTGCATAAGTGGACTGCCCAACACTTATTCAGTGCATGTAATGTACACAAGCCTTTGAATAATTTTCTTTAGTTTCTCAGTAGGGTTTCTACATCCAATACCTGTTTGTTTACCAGGGAATTTAGTGAAGGTTTGAAATTATTACAATAGGACATGCTTAGGCCCAATCATATAATTTTATGAAGCAACAGTGTAAAATATGCATTGATACATTTAAGTGAAAACAGCTGTTTCTACACCCACGTATACTTATACACGAAATTAAATCATTTTGCAGCAGACAGAATTATCATTTCTTACTGTGCACCTTCCATTCTAAATAGAGGTCAATCCTTTGTTTAGAATATAAGGATTGCACCTAAATACCTATTATTTCACCATTGACAGGTATGTAACAGTACATTTCCCAAGCAGATTTAGCTTAGATGAGCTTCTCATAAAAATGTTTCAGAAATGTTAATGAAGTATTGCAAATTATAATCAAATAAAAATATATTAAATTTCAGAAATACTTTCAGTAGCAAAAGGTTATATTTATAAAGAAAGAGAGGTGTATCAAAATAAGTGCAACAATTCATTTATATTGCTTTAAAGTTCAGAAATTCAGTCTTGACCTATCAAAATGATTTCTTATCCTTTTATAAACATACTAAAAAAAAAAGGATGTTTCAAAATTCAAATAAACCTGAAGCATTTATAAAACTGCCATTAATTTTTATGCCAGGTTATTATGTAATACCACTGCTGAATCACAAGGAATCTGTAGAAAAGTCTGTAGAGATGCATTCTCATACTCACTTCTGAAGCATTATTAAAAAGGCAACATTCCAGTACAGCAATACCAGCTCTGTATTATGGAAATTCAGTTTATCCATGTAGGTTTGTTCCTTTGGATGCTGTCACACAGTAGAATGCCAGTATGTTCCATGTGAACAAATTTGACTGAATGCGGTTATTTTTGTCTATTTTTATCTTTTTTAATTATCCCAAGCTTTACAAAGTGGCATGTCACTTGCTCAAATCAAACACTTCTAAAATCAATTCTCTAGGCTCTACCATCATTTATTATAGAACTTTCAGGTTTAGCTATAAGCTTGGCATGTAAAATCATATGTAATCTTATCATACTAAACTGACAAAGTGTTTACTCAGGTGAAGTCCTAGAACCTCCTAAGCAACACAAAAATAAAATTACTGGAAATGAAAAGAAAAAAAAAGAGAGAAATGTATATTTGATTCTCTTTGGACTGTTTTTAACACATTTTCAGGAAGAGTGGAATATTTCACTATGTTGGAATGGCAAAGTCTTATATTTACAGTTTCTTATATGTGTTAATTTAATATTTACAGAAGCAATGCAAAGAAAATATCCTCTTTGAAAAAAGAAAAAGCTTACATTTTTTTTACTGTGAAAGCTATTACTTATGAACTTTGTAACTTAGGAAAGGGCTCATTGCAGATTTGACAAATTTGTCTGTACAGGAAGGAAGGACTGATGAAAAAATTGGAGGTAGAACATGCTGTTTTGTTTTCTAACAAGACCCATTCATTTTTAAACACTACAGCAATTCCTGGTAAAATCAGAGGATATTATTAAATATTGAAGCCATACAGTTTTATTTTAAATCTGTCAGAAGAAAAAAAAAATCATCAAAGTAGTAGTAAATGTTGTTTAAATAATACTCAGCTCTCAGCTGATGACACCCTAGGGAGAGTATTTCAGTAAAGTTAAAAATCTACATTAATTTACCTGTGTCTTCTCCATTCTTAGAAATTCCTTCCAAATCCCAATATTACACCTTTTTCATTAAAAATGCCTGCACATCCCTTTAGGTTTAAAATCTTGTGAAGTCAAGTGTTGCCCTTACTGCCTTCCTACCCTGTATAAATAAATACTCATGAATAGAAACCTTGAAATTCTGTTTCTTGGATAAGACACTAACTTCAGCCTAGCAAATGGTCCCTGAAGTGGAACATAATGGGAACTGCATGTTGGAAATTCTGTTTTAATAATGAAAAGTCAGGTTTTGCCAGGAGGTGGTGCTTCTGTACAAAATGTTGTGCAGATGAAAGTAATCTCATTTCTCCCGTAAAGTGTGTTCTCAGTATACACTCTTCTCCCTGCCTGTGTCATCTTTCCTCTGCCACTACCTGCCCAAAAATGCACAAAAAAGGAAGGAAAAAAAAAAAAAGCTTAGAATACTTACATAGCTTACCTTTGAATAAGTTTCAGAATAGCAGTCTGTCTGCTAGTAGCATCCTTCAAGCCTGGCTTTCCTCTGGACAAACAGTGTAGTCCTCTGTCATCTTCTATTATTCCTCAGGTTCCTTTTTGTAGTTTATCCAAATGCATTCTGGATTGAATCATGGATTTATGGATTTAAACCCTAAAATCATATCTAAATCCTTGCCTGCCTATGCTATTTTGTTGATGTCAATGTTAGGACTACTAACTTCAACTTTATTCTGAAAAGCATAAAGATTACCAGACCAGATTTTTTTGTTTCTGTTTTGCATCTGAAGTCACATGTCAAAACAAACTACAATAAAAATAGTTGTGTGCATTTAAATTAATTGGATTAAACCCAGCAGAAACTCCATGCTTTCTATCTCAGCCAATGCATACACACACACATTTGGTATACAGAAACCTGAAGGTGGTTCCAACAATGCAAAGGCTTACCTTCCTAAATTTTGATGACACTTGATCTTAAAAAAAGGAGAGATGAGAGACTGAAAGCAAGACCTCTTTCCAAAGTGAGGGCTTGTCCCCCTAAAGCTGACCACATCTGTTGTGGTGCTGTCATCTTCTGGAATTCATGAATTCTGCTCAGACAACAGTGCCCCATGATCTCTGCATGTGCTGATCCTGTGCGAGCCTTTACAGTGGTATTTCATGTGAGTGTTTGTGCATATCTGGGGGCTCCATGCCTCCTCCATCTGTAACTGAGTTTCCTTTCCTCCTACAGAGCTTGCACTAGCACTCATTTATCTCAGAGTACAAATCTCTCCCTGCCTTCTACTCAAAGCCTCAACATCAAGTCAGAACCTGTTTCTCCTCCTAGAGATCGTACCACCACACCATCGAGATACCAACAGCACACGCGCCATGAGGCGGGGAGATCTCCTGTTGACAGTTTGAGCAGCTGTAGCAGTTCCTATGATGGAAGTGACCGAGAAGATCACCGGAACGAATTCCACTCTCCCATTGGACTCACCAGACCTTCGCCGGACGAAAGGGAAAGCCCCTCTGTCAAGCGCATGCGGCTCTCTGAAGGATGGGCAACATGATAACATTATGACCTATTAATTGGGATTTTTTTTTCTTGCAGTGTGTGTGTGCTATACCTTAATGGGAGGGGGGAGGGGGGAAGGGTCGATATGCATTATATGTGCCGTGTGTGAAAAAAAAGTCAGGTACTCTGTTTTGTAAAAGTACTTTTAACTTGCCTCAGTGATGCAGTATAAGGATAAACAGAAATGCTGAGATAAGCTTAGCACTTGAATTGTACAACAGAACACTTGTACAAAATAGATTTTAAGGCTAACTTCTTTTCACTGTTGTGCTCCTTGCAAAATGTATGTTACAATAGATAGTGTCATGTTGCAGGTTCAACGTTATTTACATGTAAATAGACAAAATTAAAACATTTGCCAGAAATGGCAGATCTTTACTGAGAGAGAAAGCAGCTGTTATGCAACATATAGAAAATGTACAGATGTTTTGACAGATCCAGCAGTTGGGTGGCCATGAATTGATGCTAGAAAGAGACTGAGTCACCTAACATACTGAAAATGCTCACAAACATGCAGGCATTTTTTTAGAGTATGGCACTCAGTTTAAAAGGATCAAACCATTTCAAGAGGACCATACTTATGGAAATGTTGAGTTCGAGGGCTGACATATTTAATTTCAAAAATTCTGGGTCTGCCTCACTTAATAAATAAAAGTATAAAAATATGTACATTACATTTTGCTTATTTTCATATTAAAAAGTAAGACAGAGTTTGCAAAGCATTTGTGGCTTTTGTAGTTTCCTTAAGCCAAAATTTGTTCTTTTTTCCTTGATAGCTTTGCTAATCTTTTAAGCAGTCCTGAAGAAACAAACAAAAAGGACTTTCTGTATAGAAAGCACTACCCTAAGCCTTGAGGAACTCCATGCTTTGCTAATTAAGATAACTGTTTTCTCTTTGCAGAAGTTTTGGTTTTGAAATGTGTATTTCTAATTATATAAAATATTAAGAATCTTTAAAAAAAATCGGTGAAATTAACATGCTTGTGTATAGCTTTCTAATATATATAATAATTATGGTAATAGATTTTGTTCTCTTGATAGTGGGGAATTATATTTGTGCAGTTGCACATCTAACTATTTTCTTTCAGTTTTCTTTCAGTGGGTATACATTTTACAGATCAAAATCAGCTGCTGAAAGACTGATCTGTAAACAATTAGACTTTACCCATAGTGTAACAACTTAAATCATTTTAATACAGCATTTTACAATCAGTTGGGTGAACTGCCATCCATTGTATATACTGATTAGTTCTTTCATACTGTTTTTGTGCATTGTAACAAGTTAAGGGCCCTTCTATTATGTAACGTACTGCGTATCTTGTAGTTTTCCATGAGTTAAATGACAAAGTGGGGTAACTTGGCCCTTTCTCATTAATGAAGCTGGTATTCTGCCCGTCTGAATTGGATGTGCAGCTCTAACGGCTGTAAGCTACGTGAGTGCAGGTAAATATATGCTGAAGCAGCAGGGAGAGGCAAAGGGAGGGATCAGCACAAAAGTGCCTTTTGTATAGATTCCTCCCCTCTCTCACAGACATAAAACTCTTCAAGAGATTATCAGTTAAAGGGTGGTTCAAAGTCAGTTGATTTTATACAGGCAATATTGGCCAACTGGTCCTTGGTTCTCATGGACCTCTGCAGTCACATCATCTCACAGTGGGCACGTTGTTGAGCAACACTCCCTGTGTGTTTTCTTTCACCAGAGCAGGACTTGCTTCAGCACACAGCATCCACATTTTCTCTAGCCTCATATTGTTCCTTTGACTAAGATAGCTTGACCAGAGGGAATGTGTCATTTTCTTTAAGTCCCTCTTTGTCCCTCTTGTCTATTAGAAAAAAATGGTATATTCAAGTGTTTCAGTTTAATCATTCTGTTGGAGGGGAAAAGTGTTTAAGCAAAATGTTAGTGCCATAGTAAAAGAGTAATATTTCTCCTTTTTTCAAGGGTCGTTCTAGGTCTCAATGACATACATTGACATTATGATGAAAAATACAGCTGCAAAGTAAAATGTCAACACAAAGTACTTTGAAGTGAAATCCACACTCTTTTTCCACCTATACATGCAGTTGCTGTGCACTGCTCAATGATGGAGTGTACCTCTCTGTAGTAGAGAATGATGATCAGACTACAGTGTGCATTAGGACATGGTCTCTTCACTTACCATGACTTTACAGAAGCCTGCCTTACAGGCACTTTCAGCCGTGCAGGGGCTAGTACATAATCTGGAAACTCTTTAAGCAGAATACTGTGCTACTAATGCATCCATCTTACCTCGTGTAGCAAACTGCAGGGTAAACAAAGATACGCATGTTTTAAAAACCCAAAAAATAAATTTAAAAACTCAAAACAAAACAAAAAAAAAGATAAAATGGGGCCCATAATTAATATTAAAATACAAAAACCACTTTCTTCACCATCAGATTAACCTGTACTCCTATTCTCTTTTGAGAATTTTAAACTTTAGTGTGTCAAAAATATGCAAATGTATCACAAATATACCTTGTCATGTCAAGAAAAAATACAATTTTATTGGTATAGTCATAGAAATTTCTCAGTGGGGAAGGGGATTTGGTCTATTGATATATTAAGAATAGCCATATTAATAGTTTACCTTGCGATTTGCCTCAGCAACACATGAAAAAAATGAAAGATATAATTTAATGAAGATGCAGTGTATAATATTACTGCAAGTAACTAAGCAGAAAGTAGCATGAAAAGTATTGCCTGGGCAATTTATATTAACTCTGACAGTGATTTTTTTGTATAAATACAAGTAGAACTGAATCACATGAAATAAATGCCAGTCAGCCCTCTTGTTCCTGCTGCAGAAGGCAACTAACTTATACTGGCAAAATTGTGGGGGATAATGCATATTTGCAAACTGATCTAATGATAAGAAGCACAACTTTGATTGTGAAGTCACTTTCTGTAAACTATAACTGTCTACCTTTCTTGTTCCTTAATCTGTATCTTACCATTTATTGTATTTACAAAAGGTAATTTGGGTTTATTGTGTGATTCCTTTGTATTTAAGGAGCTTGGGGCAGAGCCCTGAAAGAGTATTAACATTTACTTTACCTTAACCCATGCTATATGATGTTTTAGGCAACATTCTTAATTGTAATTTCAAACACCTGAAGTGGCATTCTAGGCACCTGCAAGTATTGTTATAGCTAAGCTAATCTCTATTAAAAGATGTTGTCAGTTAGTGTTTAATTGCTGGTGACAATTATATTATATACTCTATCTGCACAACATATATATTGTATGCATTGAGCCATTCACAGTAAAGCTTTGTTCATTTCAGTGTCTCTCAAAAATTGTGTTTTATAACAAAATGGCTTATATTTTTCCCAGAAGAGGAATTTAGCAATTTTTAATGACTAGTGTAAAAATTAGCTGTTGTCCTCAGATCTTTTTCAGGTAAAGTTAGTATAAGAATAGAACTCATAGGCTGTTTTCAAGGACGTCAACCCTTTTGTATTGTATTTGCAATTCTATATGCCCACTTTTATCTGTAGTCTAACAGCTGTTTGTTTTCCCTCTTCCTTCACCTTGAAGGTAAATGCTTTGTAATTTTTTTAAAAGCCACTTGAAACCTCAATAAAGGCTGTTGCCTAAACATGGCATACTTCATCTGTTCCTGTTTGTGCCATCTGCTGTGATGTCGTCAGTTATATGGCATTCATTTCCTGCCACTACAGGTCTCTTGAAGGACTGATGGAACACTGGTGTCTGTTAGAACGCTTCAGACTGTAGATGTAATAAAAGGCTTTTGTTAATATATTTTAACCAAAGATGTGGAGCAATCCAAGCTTTGAGCCACAGACTTTCAGCTTCAAAAGTATCCATTTGATTATTTTCATAATCACATGTTGCATTTCTACCTTCCCTTCTCATACCTCAGACTGATCCATACCTCTATTTGATTTTAAAAAAGGTCATTTAAGAAAGTAATTTTTTAAAAAATTAAAAATTAAAAATGCAGTACTAAAGTCTTTTGTGTATTTAATATCAGACCTGGATTACCGCAGGCATTACACTTGGATTGCTTCAGATGGTTTGTTGTATCCTTTTTTTCATTTTTTCTTCTCTTTCATGGGGATTTGCTTCCATAAAATAATGGTGATAACAAAATAGCTTGTAAATGGGAGCATACAAGCATTTGCAACAAATATTAAAGTAGAGGCTCACAGCGGCATAAGCTGGACTTTGTCGCCACTAGATGACAAGATGTTATAACTAAGTTAAACCACATCTGTGTATCTCAAGGGACTTAATTCAGCTGTCTGTAGTGAACAAAAATGGGAAAATTTCAAAAGATTCTCCTGCTGGAAATAAGGTATAATTTGTATTTTGCAGACAAATCAGTAAAGTTACTGGCTTTCTTAGTGATATGGTGTCCGTTGTGCATTTTTTTATTAATTTAAATAGTGTTCAATTTTCACTGTTTTACAATGTAACACATGAAAGAATCAGCGCTTTAACTACCAGCAGCTGTCCCTTACTGATTATTTGTGCTTGCTTTGCTAAGAAATATTTTCTGGCACACATCACCCCACCAAGTCAAGGAAACACCATTGCTGCTCTAGAGTCAGTGTCATTTGGAGTGAGACCATCTGAATCTGTCCCTAGCAGAGGAGCTAGGTGAAATAATGCCTGGCATTCAGGTGCTTAAACTGACAGGGAATCTAAATGCCCATAATACATGTCCTGTGAATTTTACCCATGGGGACAATCATGCAAAAACCCTCCAAAAAATGCATGTTCTGTGTCAAAATCATATATAATTTGATCTACACTCTGTCTATACTCTCTACCAAAACTGCACAAGGACTGTGTCAGAATGAATCTATTCATTTTTCTATACTTTCTTTCTCAGAATATTGGTTTGCTTGGTTTTTTGTTTGGTGTTTGGTTTTTGTTTGTCTGTTTGTTTATTGGGAGTTACAGGGGGTTTTCCAACTAATATTTATAGTTTCAGAGTTTGCGAATAAAAGAATCACTTTATTTCAAAAATATGTGTTTTTACGCCAGAAGCAGACAAGCTACTAAGAAGTTAAGGTGCTTGGTGAATGTTACAATTTCAAAAATAACTTTACAAAGCCTAGTTTCTAAATAGGTTTATGAAAGAAAAGAACAGTGCTGTGCTGTTCCTTTTCATGACAATTTCTTTTAAGAGAAATATTCTTAGTATTACAGTATTGGATACAGCCTTGCAATGAGATGCTAAAACTAAGATTAAGTGTCATTGATTTTACTACAGAATGTATTTTGTACAAGTAAATAGCTTTTTTTCATCATTGGCCAGTATGAACAAAATATTTCTGAAAATGCAGTTGTCTTAGAAGATTTATCTGGGAGTCTTCCATCTTGCAGTCATCCATGTGATTAATAATGATAATGCTATGCCTGCATTGGAAAAAGAAATTACTTAAAAAATAGAGTCTGTTATATACTTTGTTCTGTTATTTGCTTCTCTGGAAAAAAATAAGCATAAACATCCTGATTACTTTGTTTTAAATTCTATGAACTCTATTTAGAAACAATTTTTTAAATTATGTTGAAATGGGAGTGGGGGGTTAACAAGTCTTTTAATAACCTTTTTCACTTTAGATTCACATATGTCATCCTAAAAAGCAATTGTGAAGTGTACAGTCTGAAATAATAACTAAGTCACATACCTTTTCCATCTACAGTGTTCGCTTTCCCTGAAAATTGTTTTCTTCTTTTCTTTAGCAAAAATCTAAAAACATCATTGTAGAACTGGGAAACTATGCTGAGACAGTTGATGCATATGTCACTTTAAGGAGAGCAAGCCAGCAATGTGGCTCATTCATACCTTACCCTTTCTCAAACACAATGCCTGTATTTCCAGAGGTAAAATACTGGGAGTGAGAGAATCCAAGGAACAGCAAGGAGGAATGATTTTAAAACAATCAGATCATTAAGTCTACAAGCAGAAAAATATATTGTTCCTCTCTATTGACAGATATAGCCTATTCCTCCTTAATTCACTGGAAATTCACCAATGCAGCAAGGTTACCTGCTCCATCTAAACTGATATATGAAACTCCAGTTTGCTGGAGTCCCTGATTCTGGGACACTTAAACTGCTTAGTCATAGGGCTACCTTTTTGGTATTCATGTATTGTACTTAATGTTTTAGACTAAATATTCAGAGCACCTGCAATTGGTAAATCTATGCTGCATTCTCAGCAGTCCATCTAGATACATCCAAGGTAACTCTGTTTTGAGCAGATATTTTGGTTAACAGTAATCTTTCTACTGCTGGTATTTCTTCCTCCTCTTCCAGCTGGTATTGTAGAACGCTTTGGTTCTATTCTGGATCCCCTTGATTGCTAAAGACACTTGAAGACTAACATGAGAATACTTGTGTGAATGCTGAATTTCAACTTAGTTCATTACTTCTGAAAGGTGCAAAATGTGCTGTTCTAATTGTCCTTTCTATACTCTTCTTTGTGTTTCAGTCTGTGGTTTGTTTATAGTCTGCCCAAAGTTTTCAGTTTCAAGTATCTGTCTGTATTTATATGGACAATGATCCATAAGTTCTTTTAGGTTACAAAATGTTGCCTCCTGGGAGCAGGGGTTGATCACCATTAGCTGTGGAGGTTTTACTTCTCTGACCAAAGACATAAAATAATGTAATAGAAGACTTCACTGTGCAGGAAAACTTAGAAGTGATAAAACTTAAATGTATTGTTTTTGCATGATAAACATAATTGGCGTAAAATATAATTTTGTTTTTACAGCACATTGCATAGCTAATTCTTTTCTGCAGAGTTGCTAAGGATCAGGTTTTTAGTCTCACAGTGAAAATGCAGCATCCTGCAAGGCCCAAGTCACTTTTTTGCAATGCTTTACACTATGGTAGCATTTTTTTTGAGAAGTGAAAGTTAGAAAATATCATTATGACATCCTTTACAGCTGCATTTTTACAGTGGGAATACTTCATCCAATACAAATTACTCTGTCTGTTCTGAATACAGAACAAGATGGGCAGGAGACAAATTTTCTTGAAAGCAGAAACTACATAAAACATTAATTTTCTACTTGGAAAATATATGAATGAGAGAGTATATCCTTATGTGTGAATAATAAGGACGTAGCAGATCTGCAGGAAAATACTATGTGCTATGAGAAACACAGAAACACTGGAAGCGCAGGATATATACAAAGAAACCATCAGCATGTTCACAAGGGCATATGATGAGCACGTACATATGATGAGCATATACAATTAAGTAGTGAGATTTTTGGCCATAAAGAATTGTGGAAGCAAACATCCTGGATAAGTTCATAATGGTTTAAATAATTTATAATTGCATAGTTGCATTTTTCTTGTTAAGTATGATGATACACTAACACTATCCAGCTAGAGTAAAGGAAGATTTTCTATGGCTTATTTTTGGAAAATGTGAAGCATTCTAGGGAACAATTCATGTATGCTTTTAATCTTGTATGCACTTCCCCCTGAAAATCCCCTACAGACTACTGTCATGGAAAAGATAATGAGCTAAGTGGATTTTGTTCTGATATGGCAGTTCTTGTATCTAGACATCACATAATGTAATCCTAATTTTCCTTGCAAACCCTTTTTGTCAGATAACATAATTAAGCATATTGATTTTACTGTGCTAGAAATTAATACAGTGCAAATTAAACATTCAGTACACGTAATCAGCCAAGAGCTAAATTTGTCACTTAGCATGGCTTTGCTTTTGGAGGAACTCTGGGGAATAAGGGAGAATTTATGGCCTTTGGAAGAAGGGGCAGGCTACACAAGAAGAATACAAGATGTCATTAGGTCATGCAGACAGAAAATTAGAAAGGAAAAGTTCAATTAGAATTCAATCTGGTCAATCACTGGTGTGCAAGAAGTTTAAAAAATATTTTTATAATACAGCAACTAAAGGAGAGACAAAGAAAATCTCCATGCTTTATTGAACATGGAGGAGGACCTTGTCAGCAAGGACAAGATAAAGGCTGAGGTTCTTAATGCCTTCTTTGCCTCCAACTTTAACAGTAAGACAGCTATTCTTAGGGAAACCAGGCCCCTGACAGGGGGAGAATATACAGGGAGCAAAATAGTCCCCCTGTAATCCAAGAGAAAGTGACTTGCTGAGCAATTTAGACATTCATAAGTCTATGGGACCAGATAGGTTTCACCCAAGGATACAGAGGGAGCTGGTAGAAAAGCCTTGCCAAGACATGTCCATCATTTATCATCTGTCCTGGTTAACTGGGGAGGTCACAGATGACTGAAGGTTGGCCAGTGTGATGTACATCTCCAAGAAAGGCTAGAAAGATCTGAGGAGCTACCGGCCTGTTAGCCTGACCTCTGTGTCCAGCAGGGTCACAGAGCAGACCACCTGAGTGCAATCACTCGGCACCTGCAGGACAACCAGGGGATCAGCAGCAGGGGTTTAGGAAAGGCAGGTCCTGCCTGACCAACCTGATCACCTTTTTTTACCTGGTCTCTTACCTGGTGGATAAAGGGAAAGCTATGGATGTTGTCTACATGGACACAGCAAAGTCTTTGAACCCTCTGTGATTGCAATCTTGAAAAAGCTGGCAGCCCACGGCTTGGACAGGTGAACTCTTTGCTGGGTTAAGAACTGGCTCGATTGTTGGGCCCAAAGAATGGCAGTGAATGGTGCTGTATCCAGCTGGCTGTTGGTCACCAGTGGTGTTCCCCAGGTCTTAGCACTGGGGTCAGTCCGGTTCAATATTATGTGGACAAGAGGACTGAGTCCACCCTCGGAAAGTACAACACTAAATTGTCCGGCAGTGTTGATCTGCTGGAGGGTAGGAAAGCTCTGCAGATGCATCTGGACAGCCTGGACTGATGGACTGAGGCCAATGATATGAGATTCAACAAGGCTAAATGACAAACCTTGCACTTTGACTACAATAACCCCATGCACTGCAACATACTGGAGAAAGAGTCACTGGGAAGCTACCTTGGAAAAGGAGCTGGGGGTGCTGGTCAACAGTGAGGACAAAATGTGTTGTACCCAGGAGGCAAGAAGGCCAAAGGCATCCTGGCTGGTATCCACAACAGTGTGGCCAGCAGTACAGTGACTGTCCCCCTTTACTTAGCACAGTGTGCTGAGGCCACACCTTGAGAGCTGTGTCCAGTTCTGGACCCTTCACTTCAATAAAGTCATGTGATGCTGGAGTGAATCCAGAGAAGAGTAATGAAGCTAGAGAAGGTCGAAAGTGTAAGTCATATGAGGAGTTGCTAAGGGAGCTGAGGTTGTTCAGCCTGGAGAAAAAGAGGCTTGGAAGTGACCTTATCACTCTCTACAACTCCCTGAAAGGAGCTTGTATTAGGTGGGGGTCAGTCTCTTCTCCCAGGCAACCAGCGACAGGACAAATGGCCTCAAACTGTGTCAGGGGAGATTTGGGTTGGACATCAGGAGGAATTTCTTAATGAAAACTGTAATTAAACATTAGAACAGTCTGCCCAGGAATGTGGTGGAGTCACAATATCTAAAAGTGTTCAAGAAATGACTGAGCTTACTGCTATGGTTTAGTCGACAAGGTGGTAATCAGACAAAGGTTGGATTCAATAATCTTGGAGGTCTTTTCAAACTTACATGAATCTGTGATTCTGCTTTTCCAATTTTGTGCAGTACACCCAGTTGAGTTAAGTGTAACGATACAGCTGTTTATTTATTCCTCAACAGCCAGGGGAAAATTAATAACTGCATAAATTACAGACACAAGGGTACACTTAAGGGTGCATGATTGATGGAATTAATGTGCACATGCAGGATTGAGAAAATATTTCTGTGTAAGAATAGACATGGGAAGTGAAAACAAAGTGATGGCAAAGTACAAACTTGTCTGTGATTTCATATACCTACTGTTCAACCAGAACTTTGCGGAAAAGATTTGTAGTTGTCTGCAAAGTGCCAGCTAATGCAACAAGACTGCTCCCACCATGAAAAAAACTTCTTGCACGTGTAAATATGCCAATATTAGTCATCAAATTTTAATTAATAAAACACATATATACAGTTGATAAATAATCAAATCTTTGTTCACTGTCAGAGTACCCAGTTACACATAAAATTTCACAAAATGACATTAAAGGAAATTCTGTAGCCTAATCAGCAAGGATATGCTGTAGCCTAATCAGAATTATAGCATTCAGTGAGCAACTTCTGAGCAAAATTCCACAGATATATTACACAGATCAAAATCAAAGGCTGTTGATAACATTTTCTCCTGCCTCTAATATTTCTGCATATAAACTGGGATATTTTCAGAGTTTCCTAAAATGTTTTTATATCTCTGAGACAGTAAACTAGTCAAGTTTAGTAATAGTCTACCTATGAAATCATTGGGTGAGGTCAATATAGCAACTCATGAGATATTATCATGACAGACACAGCCCAAATATAACAATCATTTTTTAAAATCTGTCCTGTATTACCTTAACATGCAGAGGCAGAGGCTGAGCCAAACACAGCCTCTTGCAATGACTTCTTCTCTATTTATAGCCCTTGAATATTAATTGAACAATTCTGTTTATCAAATTGTTCAGCTGTTGCAGAAAAACAGACTTTGTCCCAAGGTAGAAGACAGAAGGAGAGCTGGACAAATGACAAGCACACAAGAAAATAGCTTGCAAAAATCATTTCAGTGCCCTCTTTTTGAAATCTGTTTGGAATTTCAGCTGTCCTAAATTTGAATGATCAAGAAGAGAAGTTACTTTAAAATAGCGGTAAAATTAATCCTGATTGAATTTTTCATGTTGTTGTAGGTGTCCCTCACAAGTGTAAATATCAATTGGTTGGGAGTTTGCAGAACTGCAGATCAGCCTGCAGATAAACCATTGGCAGTTACCAGAGCAATGACTTCTAACCCTTTTAAAAGGTTAAAGTACCTTGAACAGAGGAAAAACAGTGGTCTAAGGTTTTCAGGTTTTCAGAACAAAAATGACTGATCGGCAAACTTATGAATGTAGCAAATTGCACACCCTACCTCCTGAAAACACAGTTAATTTCTCCAATCAAGTGTTTGGCGCTGATTCACTCTATATCTTCAGGAAAAAATGTGGATATACTTCAAGTGTAATATGATTTGGTACAATTTGCAGGTCTTTTCTTCTTTCAACATGCAACAGATACCTACCAATCACCTCCTGATATTTTCGTTAGAAATTTCTTTCTACTGCTGGGCTTTCTGAGCCTCACATCTATTAAATACCAGATGCACATTGCAATTCCTGAGTCAATGTATTAAACATCTAATATTTCCTCTCTTTAATTCTTTTTCTTTTAAAAATTTTTCAGGACACTGAAAAATACAGACATAACCCATCTTGTGTCAGTATGGCTCAGAGAAAATAAAATTATTTCTGATACATAAATGTGTGAGACAGACAGTAGCTTTTGAAACAACTGAGCTGTTGTTTTAGGGAAAAGTAATTACAGGAAAGCCATAGAAAAATAGGTGCTCCAGTAAGTGGTATGGTCAGTGAAGGCAATGCCATAACAAACATTCAGCTGTCCCTCTCTCCGTTTTTCTGATGGGAGAAAAGAAAAGAAATCTCTTCCTTCTCCCATCCCCATTTTGCTGTACTGTAGATATGCCTTGGCAGGAATCATTTAGGCTGGAAAAGCCCTCTAAGGTCATAAAATCCAACCCCTACCCCAGTATTGCCAAGTCCATGTCCCTAGGTGCCACATCCACACATATTTTAAAACCCTCCAGGGGTGGTGACTCCACTGCTGCCTGGAGCAGCAGTTAGAGACTGAAATAGTTCATTTCTCAAACACTGATAATAAAGTTTTGCTCATTATAACAAAAACTGTATAAAGAAGCTACAACCAAAGGAGACTCCCTGAAGATACCTGACTGGGACTTTGTGTTATGTCAGCTTGCGGGGGGGAGGGGGTTGGAGATAAAGATATCGCTCACCTCAATGTCCATGAGCAACAGAGAAAACTTATTCTCAACTTATTCTCCTTCCTTTTAAAGGGCATTTGAAAAACCCAGTATGGATATTTTCATTTGTCTGATCTCTATGCCCCTTCAGATTCTGTCCAGTGAAATGCCTGCAGCCTTAGGAGAGATGTGTGAAGCCCCTGTCAGTCAACCCAGGGGCTGGTTAATTCACACAGTACAAGCCAGCTTGTACTGTGATATGTGGCAACATTTTTACAATTTTAGACTGAAAGCTGCTGAGATTAGATAAAGGGAAAACCCATTTTTCAATCACTTGAAACGTGTAGGACATTCACGTGAGGGGCAGCTGAGGGGATGCCTTAATCCATCAAAGGTCCCCCTAAGTGCCCCCCAGAGTCATTCCAGAGGCTTGTACCATAGGACTGCATGTGATACAGCAAACGTGGAGACTGTTGTAAGAGACAATGGCAAACTCCCCCCACCCTGCAAGGAGGTGCCTGGATTTTCCTACCTGGCCAGAGCATACAATACATTACCATCCGATCCTGTGCTTTTCAGGAGGAACCTTCACCACCAAGGACAGGATCAATGGAACACTGTTGGCATCTACACAGTGGTGATATTTTCCTTATTTTGTCTCTGTCAACCCCTTTCTGTCCTATTTTCTATTTCTCTCTCTCCCCCCCCTCCCCTCCCCCCCCCCCTCCCCCCCATTATTTACTATCAAATAAAACCCATACTATTGACATTGGCATATGGTCTTGTTTGCACCTTAATTCAGGCAAGGGCATTCTTAAGAACCTTAGTATCCAGATCTTGACAGCAGCCTCTTCCAGGTCTTGACAATCCTTTTGGTGAGAAAAATTTTCCTAATATCCAATCAAAACCTCATCTGGCACAACTTGAGGCCATTTCCTCTTTTCCTATCACTGGTTTTCTGGGAGAAGAGACCAATACCCACCTGCTCCTTTAAGGCATGTGTAGAGTGGCAAGGTTACATCTGAGCCTCCTTTTCTCCAGGCTAAGTCCTCTGCACTCCCTCAGCTGCTTCTCATCAGACTTGTGTTCCAGACCCTTCCTCAATTTCATGGACCTTCTCTGGTCTCACTACAGCACCTCAATGTCTTTTGGCTCATGAGATGCCCAAAAGTGAATGCAGCACTCAAGATGTGGCCTTACCAGTGCCCAGTAGAGGGGAGCAATCTCTGTTCTGGTTTTGCTGGCCACACTCTTGCGGGCCCAAGCCAGGATCCCATTGGCTTTCTTGGCCACCTAGGCCCATGCTGGCTCATGTTCAGCCACTGTCAACCAGCAGCTCCAGGTCCTTTCCCACCATGAAAAGAGAAATCTCACCAGTTTCACCAAAGTGAAAGCTTTCCAGTCACTCTTTCCCCAGCCTATAGCACTGCAGGGGGTTATTGTGACCTGGCACTGAGCCTTGACTCTGAAACACATGGTTTTTATACTGGACCTCAGGAGTTCCTTACTGCCTTCTAACATGTTTTAAGATGGAGGACAGAAAAGATACAAGATTTAATGTAATAGCATTTTTGTCTGAATTTAATTTTTTAGAATATTTCCTCATGCAAAGTGATATCCCAAATTTCTTGTCATTTGTCTTTTTTTTTTTCATATACCAGATATACAAGATTCCAGTTTGCTCCTTTCTAATTTTTCCTGGTAATATTTTGTGACCATGGTCACAAGGGTTTTCAGGATGAAGAAGAGACGAGAATGTTGACTCCATGATCAGAAGGCTTGATTTATTATTTTATGATATATGTTACATTAAGACTATACTAAAAAGAAATAGAAAGGAAAAGGTTTCTTGAGAAGCTAGCTAAGCTAAGAATAGAAAAGAATGAATAACAAAGATCTGTGTCTCAGACAGAGAGCAAGAGCCAGCTCTGCCATGAGTGGTCAGGAAATCTAAACATCCAGGAGACCAATCACGGGTCTACCTGTTGCATTCCACAGCAGCAGATAACCATTTTTTAATTTTGGTTGCTGAAATTGCAGCTTCTCACAAGGAAAAATCCTAAGAAAGGATTTTTCATGAAAGATGTCTGTGACAATATTTCTATGTAACTTATCGGAGTTTAGGGAAGAATGCTTTTATCAAGAGAATTAGCCACATGTTTCTATAGAGAGATATAATTTTTAATGGAAAATTTTTGCTGAGAATTCATGGTCAGTCTACATGTGGCTGTTTGGTTATTGTAATATATGGTAGGGATAATTCATGCTATTAATGTATGGTATAAAATATTGTGAAATCTAAAAACTATGTCTCTGACCATCCAGGCCGGGAGCAGCTGTCTATTCAGATTCAACAAGTTCCCAGACACAAGTTAAGATAACGATCGATGCTTTAACATAAGAATAGAAGTTTCCAGGGCATGATCACTGGTATCCCAATTGCATCAATCAAGATAGCCCGCCAAACTTATACATCTGAATACACAGCTTCTCCAGAGCCGATTGACACTGACTACACACCTGGACCCAGCTTTTGTCCAGCTCTGCACATGGAAGGAAACAGCGATGAATGTGAAGAGTTACAAAGGAAATTTAGTCATCTTTGCCTCAGGCACAATAAACTGTATAAAACCTCACCACAAGAAGTGGCATTCGTGAACGTGAACGGGGAGACTCTGACACTCAAGGGGTCAGGTCCAGGTTCACCCAGCACCGATCCCGGGCTCAGTGCTGTCTCTTTGGCTGTGGTAGTCTCAGAGAAATTCAGTCTTGCAGACAAATTAATAAATCTTTGTTAAATTTTTGATAATTTTGGCTCATGATTTGATAATTTATAACAGTTATGTTGTTTGGATACGCTGTTTGAATATGTTGTTGTCTACTCCCAGGGTGAATAACATCTGAATGAAAGTATTGAAGGAAGAAAAATGGAAATTATAATCAACTGCTTACAATTCCAAGGCTTCTCAAGGGTTTTTTTCTAAATTATGAAGAAATTTTCCTTAGATAATTACTTTGACTGGGTTCTTCCTCTGCTACTGAATCACATACCCCAGAGGTTATACACCTTATGCAGCACTGAGATATTATCTGCTTGCAGGTTACTGTATGCTTTGTCTGAAGGACTGTGAAAAAACAACAGTTTGCTTTACCATGTCTCTTACTATTTTAGTGTGGTGGTTTTGCATGGGAGGCATTCACAGAAGTTATGCAAAGCTGCCAGCCAATGGAAAGCTGTACACACCTCTATGAAAAACACATGTTAAGACAAAAGAAACCAGGAAACTTCCTCTTTCTTTTCCGGCCGGCAAAGAGATAACAGGGATCCAGCCAGGCGGCCCCTGCCGCGGGCCCAGGCTCCCCTTCCTGGGGTGCCCCCTCTCGCCATCAGCGTATGGGCGGGGAGAGGGGAGGCCGCAGGGCTGAGGTGGGGCCAGGCCGGCTCAGCCAAGATCCTACCTACCACCACTGAGATTTTTCCACAGCCACCGGGCAGGCGGAGGAGAAGCTATCGGCCCCCCCAGCCCCAGCTCCGGCAGCAAGCTGCTGAGCGTGGCCAGAGCCAGGTGACCCCCTGCAGGCCGTGGGCGAGATATAAACTCTGTCAGTGATTCAATCCTCCCACGAGTGAGAGAAAAGAACAAAATGCAGGCAATGTAAAGGAACAACATGAAGACACCAAGGTCAGTGACGAAGAAGTCAAGTCCCATATGGGAGGGATGAGGAGATGCCTTTTGTTTTAGGCTGAAATCCTCTTAAGAAGATATAGAGAAGGACTTTTTTTCCCCTATAATGCATAAAGGTATGGGGAGATGAAAGTGTTCAAATTGTAGATATCGCGTCCATACTACAGTAAGCAGATGTTAAAGTAGCTGTGGTCCTATGAGAAGTTTGAACTGAGAAAGAGAAAAGAGTGATGAAGATTCTATGCCCCCAGGAAGAAGATGATTTCAGAAATAAATGATGATAACTTTTGCCTTTGAACATCTCATCTTTAAAACAGTATCCCATAAGCTGACATAGCCCATAAACACAGCTGTGGGAAAAGCTTGTGGAAAATGGGAGGGGTTTCACGATTGCAGATTTCCCCAGGCAGCTGCTATTTGTGGAGAGAGCCACAAGAGAACTGTTTTCTTGTAGAAAAGTCTCCATAACATTACAAGAAGGACTTCTCTCCCTAAGTGAACTGAAGAAAGACTATTTTGGAGGTGGTAAACTGACTAAAATTTTAAGTTTTGTTTATTTACATTGTCAGTGAGAAAGAAAAGGTTGTAGGGGGAGAAGTGTCCTGATTCTTACTACTCTTTCCTTAGTTACTGTTAATAAATTTTTCTTTATACCCTTTTAAAGTTCTGAGCCTGAACTTCTTAAAGTTTTTGCCTTTCTCCTAATCTTATGTCACAGCAGAAATTCTAGTGAGTGCACTAGTAATTAGCCAGCACTGAAACCACCACACTCATTAGTGCATTAGCTCAGAAATCTCAAATTAGCAAATAAAAACCACTACAGTCAAAGTCCTCTGGAAAAACAGGGAAACAGAGCCTCTCTGGGAGAAAAAGAGCAGAGTTTCTGGAGTCTAAGCAGGGGTGGGGTACTGATCATGTATCCACAAGAAATCACCCACTCAGAAAATACTAAAAAGAAGGAGGGAAGGAAAATTTCCTAAGAGACTGAGGGGAATTGTGTGAAGATTGTACAGTGTACATTGCTACTGGAATGGATCACAAGACCAGTAATGAAGATCACAATATTAGAAAGTACAGAAGGAAGAGGGAGTTCACCTATTCTCATTTAGTATCTCTTCCTGATATCTTGTGTTTTAAAATTGTCTTGTATTTAGAAATTAACTTTTGAAGAAAATCTTGCTTGAGTGATAGCACTAATAAGAATGTTCACAGTAAGACAAATTCAAACAGTGCTACCTGAAAGCTCAGCTAAGCCAAGGCTCTCATCATACACCTGTTTGAGGATATCAAGACTTAGCTTCTGGCTTACTGTGGCTATAACTTACTGTGAAAAATGCGTATTTTATGATTGGCTTTTTGCAAATATTTATATTATATGTGTTATGTTAGAAAATTATGCTATATTAATTCTCTTAAGTAGTGTGCTAAATATAGTTTCAAGTTATAACAAAATGTTAAAATAGAAACTATGCTATGTAAGATACTTTTTTAAAGAAGGGACTCACAGTGAGATAGCAGCCACAGGACACCGAAATCTTTCAGAGAAAAAGAATTTATTCCTTTCTTATCAGAGGAAACAAACTTCTTCCCACCTTGCTCAGGCTTGAAGGCACCATTCGGATTATGAGGAAGAAGCTGACAATGACCAGACAGAATCCTGTGTTTCAATGGAATTTATGCATCGTGTATAAAGTGTATGAATATGCAACAGGCTATTGTTTTTAAGGGCTAATCCTTTGTTAGCGGGTGTCCTTTTTAGGGCTCGTGCTGCCCAAGAAAAGATACCTGGAGTCCAAAACTCCTTTGTTTCTATTGTCTCATATTGTCCCAATTCAAATTGTCCAAATTATTATTACTCTAATTGTATTACTATTTTTATAACCATTTTATTACTATTAAACTTCTAAAATTTTAAAAACAAGTGATTGGCATTTTTCACACTTACTAACTGAAAAATTACTTTCCCCTAGTCAGAAGCTGGAAGAAAGAACACAATAAAATGAATAAAATGTATTTAGTCTATGAAGAGGCAGTTTACATCATATTTGTTCTGTTTGCCAAACATGGAAAGATAAGGCTATATAAAAGATAGTTTAGTATTTTAAGACTTAATCTAGGGGTAATTAGTTAACATACCTTAATCCAAGAGTAATTTTTCTGTAGGCACTATAACCCTTCAGATAATTTTCATCCATTATGGTCTCCTATTCTGAAAATTTTTATATCTGTGAGAGTCTTAGCTGCCCACTTGCCCTTATTTCTTCTAACAAAGCCAAACAGACCATCTGCTATTTCTGAGAAACCTGTATAGCCATGCTGGCAGGTAGTGAGGCTATGTAGCTGATCTTGGATAGTTCTTCAGCTAATGTTAACATCAGTCTTCCTTTAGATATTCACATCAATAGCTGTGGAAGAGACAGGCATCATCAAGACTTTTTCTCTTCCCACTTTCTGAAAGGCAACAGATTTCTCCAACCTACTGGATTACAAAGTGTTATACTAGATTATAGTTTTGCTAGCAAGGAGAAGTATCTGTCTCTCCTATCCAGTTCTCTATCCTGTCTTTTGGAGGATATTAGGCTTCAGGAATACCCTTCCTTTCCAACTCCCAGGCATTTGGATTTCCTCTGATCTTGCTCTTTGACAGTCAGTGATCCCAGACTGTTCTGCTTTTTTTTTTTTCCAATTAAAGAAAATAAGCCTCTTCTTATTGGATTACATCCAGTTACTTTAAAGGAACCTCATACTTCACCACTACCTCCCTGGAGTTCCTGATCTTTGGAAAACCATGCTCTCGATCAGTAAGTGGTCCCACTCTTTCGCTCACTATACTGGGTTTAGTCAATAAATGCAAATAGTCAGCCAGAGATGGACACACAGCCCTTGCACAGAAGCACCTTGACTCAGCCTCAGTCTTGGGTGACTTAATTTCCCTGAAGTTAATGCTATTTTATACCAGAGTACAGTTTCAGCAGGACTGAGTTTAATTTACAGTACAAAACTCTTTTCTGTGGCTAAAATATATGGAAAAATCTCATGCTGTCCTCACATTGCCCAAAGAAGAAAAAGCAACTTGCTTTGCTCTGTCGGGTACTCAGGTGATGGAGGCACAGGTAGCATTCTGATAATTCCAAAGTAACTCTTTATGAATACTAGGAAACTAAAATTATAGTTTTGATTGCGAAGTTAGTGAATAGACAAACAAGACAGAAATGGTTTTAAAAGTCGTTGTCAAAAGACTGTGAGTCTTCAAAGTCATGCCAGGCCACAGCTCATAGGTGTCACGCTGAAGTGAACGTTGCCCTGATACACCTAATCTCGCCTCTGTTGTGTAACATGTCTGATTTGGGCCTGTCCCTCTTCTGGGCATGTTGCAAAATATATCTATTAATTAAAATTTCTCTGGAGAGCAATGGGAAGATTCTTTCTGAAGTGATGTAGGACAGCAACAAATCTTTTGTAACTGAGAGTAAGATATTTTCAGATCAGAGGATTTGATATAATTATTAGTTGTATGTTAGATACCTAGAAACTTTTCTAGGCAATCTTTCCACCTTAATTACCTTTAAATTTAAAGGAGTACAAATTCTATAAATCTTGACAGGCAAGCAGTTCTTTCTTCATCTCAGTTTTCTTCTCAAAGATACTTCTAATCAATTCAAGGCCTTTTCAATGGCAAATGTGTAAGTAAACAAGGACAAATGGGGACATACAGACTATCTTCTTGGTGAGGGAGGAGGACAGGCTTGCATGGCTTGCATGCTGAAATAGAAAAACCTGTCTGTTGGTGGAATTTGTTCCATATCTGTGAAGAAGCACAGAAATTGATGACCTGACAGCACTTGTGTAGCTAACAATCCAGCTGTGTAGACAAAGAAAGGTGAAATTAAAGCCTAATCAAAGCATTTCATCAAGACACAGCACAGCTGTGTGCACAGCTTTATAACCAGTTTGATTGAACTGACTGGGCAGTGCATGTTTCGAGATGAACCCCATGGAAGGTGTTAGAAGGGCTCCATTTGTCTTCAGTGGGCTTTGGAGTAGGACCTTTATGTTCAAAGGTGCTTCCTTAAGGTATATCAATGACATCAGGAGCTGCCTGACCACTGCTGTGTGCAGAAAAAAATGTGCTTTGCCTAGCAGCACCTTAAGCATCTCCCTTATGCATCTGCCAGTTTTGTTTCACAGATCCTGTTAGTCCAAACTGTGCCCTGAATGCACAATCTGTCCTTTTGTATGTTAATCCCTGCTCCTGGTTCGTGGGTTTCACAAATTAAAAAAATGGCAAAGCAGTTAAAGAGTGATTTTTGACTCCTCCTCCTCCTGGGGGGAACTTAAACTTGCATCCCTCCTTAGTGCTCCCATTCCCAGCTCCCAGGTGAACAGCAGGAGCTCCTTCTACAGGATCAGGTACTTAACAAAGTTGGGAAGACAGGAACAAGTCTTATGACACAAATCCATTGCTTGTGTGATCAATCAAGCACTCTCTTCTCTGTGTGTGGTTGTGTTAGTAACTGTTTTGATAGACACGTGGCAGCAGCTCCCATCAGATAGAGTAGCTATAGAAATTCTAAGTGTTGCTTTGCTGGTCTCTGCTCACAAGGTTTTGGTAAAAATGCAGCTCACATTATCTTCCTTCTGCATCTTGGAAACAGACATTTGACTGTGTCATACAAATGGTTCTTTGTGACCTCAAATATCTGAATGCAGGGATGGAAAGTTTTGTTTTGATTTTTTTTATGAGTTGACATTATCTTCTCTCTTCAAAGTCTGTGGTGTATTTG
Source organism: Agelaius tricolor (assembly GCF_023055355.1). Taxonomy (NCBI): domain Eukaryota; kingdom Metazoa; phylum Chordata; class Aves; order Passeriformes; family Icteridae; genus Agelaius; species Agelaius tricolor. The sequence goes on along the minus strand of NW_027269287.1, from coordinate 5,420,170 downwards.
AAGAAACTCTGAAGATCACTGATATTTATATGTGGGTTTGCAGTTAAACACTACACGGTCAATATTTTCCATAATTTACTAAGACTAAGTAAGGCAAATTAAGTGTGTAGTTTTGCTTAAGTACATAATTGTATTATAGTTAAGTGTATCATTTATGATACACAATAATGGAACTTTAATATAAACCTGTAGAACATTTTACTTGCCTAATAAAAAACCCATCTTTTGTGCAAAGTCAGTAGCATGTGACAGTTTATCATCACTGTCTGTTCTTTTACCTCCTCAGTGTTTGTGAGGGCATGTGTTTAAGATAAGTCACCAGACAATCCATATCAAAAAAAGCTGGCTACAGGGAAAAATGTGTTCAGAGATGTTCAGGATTTTCACCTGATTGAATTACTTTGAGTCATGAAATAGAATAATCAGCTAACAACCTGAATTACCATCTCTGTAAGCCAAACCTGAGAGCATATTGCTGCCTGCATTTCCTCAGGGCAAAGCTAAGATACAGCACAGAACTATTTTGAAGGCACTGCAGTGGTTTTTATCCCCTGTCCTTTGATATGCAGGGAGAGGTGACATGAAAAGTTTCTATACAAAAGAAATAGAGGTGACACTAAAAAATATGCCCAAGTTGGGAAGGCCATGTCATCAGAGAGATGTCAGTAAAAACAAAGAAAAGAGAGTGAAAGTCTAAAAGAAGATGACAAGACTCTCCTTTTCAAATATGTCCAATTTCAGAAAGCAGTAGCTTATATTGACAAGAAATCTTGAGAGAGGAGGTCTAGTGGAAATCCAAAGAGGTAACTCCTTTCTACTACCACCATCTTTTAACATCTTCAGGTAGAGTGGGATAGAAGCTGGTGTTCCCAGCTCACTTATTTACCATGTGGCTTATCAAGTGTAGCCATGGATAGTACTTCCACCAGGTCCTGCTGCTGGCATTGGAGGGGTCATCAGGCCACCCAAGGCCTGTTGAGAGCTCAATCCCAAACTGTAGACTGCCTGTAACATGGAAACACAGTAATGTATCCACATGTTGATTTTCTTTGCTGTATAGAGATGCACATGGTTTGGAAGCTGGAATTTTTGCTTCTTCAGAAACAGAGTTTTACTTGGTTTTTCATGCAGAGCAGTTGGATTCTTACTGTGCTACCAGCTTTTGTCCCCCTTTGTCTCCCTTTGCAGCAGAAAACCACTTCTCCCAAACAACACATACACATGAAACTGAATCTTCACAGCCTAGCTGTCTGACACCCATCTCAGAAATTGATGTTGTGGAGCTGGCATCAAACAATCAAGTATGCCACTTATCATGACACCTATTCCAGAGCAAAGTTGTCTTTCAGTTACATTGTCTTGCTTTGTTTCTGTGCAGACACTGCATCTGAAATGCCACCTGCTCCTGGTCCATCCTCTTCTGGGAGACTGCTTCCTGGGATACTTGGTACAGCACTTTTCAGATATTCTGTCCCACTCCCTGCCTGCATAAGCACTTTGAGGTGCTTCCAGCTGCCGAGCAGCAATGTACACACATCAGTACTGAGTCACTTCTGCCTTACTATCAGTATCAGGAAACAGTTCTCTTTCTGGACATGCTGTACAGCTGTAACAGAAAATACTCCTTCTGAAAACAGTTCTTAAATGTTCTCAGAGTGAACTTTGTCTCACTCCAATGATTATTGAGTACCTACAGGGAATAGCCTCCTAATTTTTTTAAAGAAAGATGGTTTAGGTGATCCACTTCAGATTAGAAAAACAGACCTAATCTGAGATCATCTCAACTGACTTTTTGGGTCTTGTGGGAAGTAGATTTTCAGATAACGCTGCACTGCCCTCACTCTTGTGCTAAAATACACCTTTGAGGCAGGATGACAAGGTTTAAGCACTTCAGTTCTCTTGTACTTGTGACATCCTCTATCCGTTAAAGATTTGTGCCTACTATTGAGAAATACAAGTACTTCCCTCAAGGAAGACCCCTTCAGTGCTCTGCAGCTGGTATTACGTAACAAAAGCTACTTTTGTCACATAGACAAGACTTCTTGTTGTTGTCGATGCTTTTTAATATACACTTGTATTAAAACCTGTATCTGCCTTAGGTTTTTGTTTTCCCTAGCATTCAAATAGCTTTTAGATGTGATCCACAATTTTTCTGCTTTTGTTTTTAAAAATGGATCTGAGAATATGTGAACATGAGGGAACATCTTCATGAGGGAATGTCCTCATTGTTGAAGATTGCGATGCAAGTTGTTTTCCATTACCATCTGTATGGCAGATTACCTTTGTCAAGTGGGCAGTTTGCTTTATCTCTCTCTTTGAGTGACCACATTCACACCTACCTCAGGAGGGGACATCTGCAGATAACAGGCTATTGAATGTCACTGCATGGCTGATAAGAACTATAACATCCCCTTGTGAGATGCTCCGCCCAGAGGGAGGAGCCAAGCATTACTACCCAGATATAATCCAGAAGTTTTTGACCCCAGCATGGCTTTCTCCATGGGATTCCCCAGAGAAACAGCAGCTGTCTTCTTCTTCCACTGGATCTTCAGAGGAGGAATACATCCTTCTCTACAGATCCCCCTTGCTCCAACAGAACCACACCTGATACTTAGGAGAACTGCAGCCACATTTTCAATCGGACTACCACCAACACCCTCACCCACAGGGTGTCAGGTTGGGTTCTGACTCTGCCAGTGTTGTTCTAGTGTACTCCATTGTTTATTTTATCCTTTTTTTTTTTTTTTCCCTATTAAAGAACTGTTATTTCCTGCTCCCATATTTTTGCCTGAGAGCCCCTTAATTTAAAATTTATAGCAATTCAGAGGGGTGGGGAGGGTTTACATTCTCCATTTCAGGGGAGGTTCCTGCCTTCCTTAGCAACTCCTGTCTTTCCAAATCAAGACACTCATGTGATGTACTGTTCCTGAGTTGTAAAAAAAAGGAAAATAATCTTTCTGCACATCACCTTTTGAGAACAAGGGGGTTTGGGTTTTTTTTTTCTGATAGCCTCAAGATGAGAAATACTGTAGATGCTCAACAAAATTATTGCTTTTCAAAAGAAGCTCCACTCTGCTGGTGGCTGCAATCATTGACCCATGACGCATGACTTTGCATTTGACTTGCATGTGCTAGAAAATGCTTTGACTGACACAAGTCACAGCTAGACTACACTCTGTGACTTCCATGTAACTAATGTTATTTCTCTCTTGTCCCTGCAGTTGCCAGTTGTAGGGTGTTTTGTTTAGTTTCAAATAGTTAATAAAATATTGGAAAAGACAGAGCCATCAATTGAGCAATAAGACTCTTGTCAGGAAAACACTTAATTTTTTCCTCTGACACCAACTTTTCAGGTCTACTGGTTGACCAGTTCCTATGTCATTACAGCATGTGGTGTATTGATAAACTGATAATCTTCAGTCAGACTGTCAGGCATTGCTAAATCAAACTACCCTGTGCAGAACTACAACTATTATCAGTAACTCTTATCAGTCAACCCAGATATCTTACCAAAAAATCCATATTTTTTATTAAACTAATTTTCCATAAAACCATTACTTGGCACCCCTTGTGCTGCCAATCCTGAAGTTTCTTCTTAAGTAATCATACACCAGTACTTCCTTGTGCTATGTCAGATTGCTCATTAATTATTTCGTTTTTCCAGTGTAACTTGACGTAATAAAAAAATTTAGGACTATGCACTGAGACAGAAACTTTATCATGAGTGATTCAGGACTGTTCTTGGTACTTTTGTTGAGTAGAAAAAGGGTTGTTACTGGCAGTAATATATGCCTTTTAAGAAATGTAAATTGTCATTTACAAACACTCAAGCCCTTGCTGACAAATGGTCCTGGCTAGCGTCAATAATGTATCTAATACAGTTTTAAAAATTATCATAGGAAAAGCACTGAGTTTTTCAACTCTCCTTCTATTTGCAGCCAGTGTCATCTTTGTTCTGAGACTGAAAAGACCCAAAAGTCTATATGCAAATTCAAATAGTTTTCCAAAAAACAGCATCAATTTTTGGTCATATAGAATATAACACTCTCCTAGAAAATTACTCATTTCAAAATGCATCATCAGTGAGATTTCTTGGTGTGTCTTTATTGACACAGTAGACAATAAATACGATCCCAAAAGCAGAGCAGACAAGATGAATGTAGGCTTAATTAGTTTGGATGGGTGAAAGTGAAGAGGGAGACAGTGAGCCGTTCACCGAAGAAACCCAGTACTTCCTGTAAGAGGACAGAAGCATGATCAAAGGACAGGTGCTTGTCATCTGTTTGAGACACTGCCTTCCAGACAAGCTGTGGGCAACAGGAAAGAAATCCGATGCTGAATGTTTAACATGTGATATATTTACCAAGCAGTAGAAAATGTGAGAATCAGTGTTTGGACAATTCAGCCGGGAGGGTTGCTGCTGTTGCTATCGTATGGCTACAGTATGGGGGGAAGTATTGAGAGGCTGCTTTTGTCACCAGCACAATAAACTGAGGGAAGAAAAGTTTTATAGGGAAATTTCAACAGTTAGTCTTGATCCGAAAACCCAATCAGCAGTACCATCTGAAAAGAATGGAAAATGCAAATGCACATTGGTGGGAAACAAGGGTTGTCATATACTGCATCCCTATTTTAGTAACACAGTGGAGGGGGTTTGCAAACAAACCAAGATGTCACATGAGGTTGCTTGTCACAAACAGCAGTAATGGTATTAGAGAAAATGTGTGATACATCTTCACTGAATCATTTCTTTCTATTGCTGAAGGGAATCAATGTCTCTACAGCTCAGTCTGTAGAGTCTCTGAACCACCCCTCGTAATTACCATCATTGCCAGAATCCCCAAAAATGTCAGGGACAAACGAGGCTCTGCCATTCTGTCCCTCCAAATCACACACACAAGCACATCATGTAATGATGCTAAATTTCAAAACTGAAGAGAGATCACTGCCCTGTTGTCAAGAATAAAAAACTCCTGTGGCCAAGAATGAAACTCTTCAAAGCAGAAAATAAGGACTGTTCAAGAAGAATTCCTGAACAACTCAGTCCTTCATGCTAGTCTCATTTTAAAACAGTGAGGTCAGGCCATAAGGACAATATGTGTAGCAGGAAATGTGTGTGATTGTGAAAAGATGCCTATTTGTACAAAGGGTAATTTTTCTTCATTTTTCCATTTATTAAATAGGTAATGAAACTACTTGTTTAATTCAGCACCGTCTTCCAGTAGTGCTGTCTGTACTGCAATACTTTAATTATTTCTTCAGGGGAAATTGCTAATGATATCATAACTATTTGACTATCTGGTCTTTCCCATTTGAGAGCACAGAATGTAAGCAGACTTCTCTTTTTGTCACTGTTGTTTCTTAATCACATTCTTTTCTTCCAGTTTTAAAAGGTGATTTGTTTTTAGGGGCAAGTAAGGGAGACAAGTAGTCACTTTTAGGAAATTAGAAGTATTTTCTGTTGTCAGAAATTGATTTTAAAAGAAAAAAACCCTTATATTTTCTAAAAGGCAGATGCTTGGTTTTGTAAATTTCTTCTGGAAAATGATAGATATTACTTTTTCCAATGCAGCCAAAAAAAATTTATTGAAATACTCAGTTATACTACAAAGAGGGAATACTTGCTGCTTTCTGGCCTACCCAAAATTTGTCAATATGAACTGTATCAAGCATCAGGAAGTAGAAAAAATAACATGATTTTACTTGTGTTTAAAATAGCTCCTTCTTCCACCTAAGCTAATTCCATCAAAAAAAGAATTCATCTCTTCACTTCTTAAATAAGGTTCTGAAATAATGACTGTCTGACAGATTCTCACTCTTTCTCACTGTGACCAACACAGAGATAAACTGTTGTTTTCATCCACTTCGCAAAATCACAAAATATATAGCCTGAATTTTAAGTGTGTGCTTAATTTTTTTAATCTCAACATTTATTTCTATTGCTCTGGACAGAAGAGGGGGAAAAAAAAGTACATGTTACTTCTATATATTTCAATCTTGTTCTTTTTAAACTGTCCAATTGAGAACAGATTTTGAATTCTGTTTTATTAATTGCCTCTTTTCTGTTTGCAAAAATTATATGAAAGGCATTTGGATGGAGTTGAAGAGAAGGAATTGAGCCTCTAACCATTGTATTAAACAACTTTATGTCAAACATAAAGTCACATATGAGGGCTGTTTTATGCATCTCTGTGAACAAATAAAAGCTTGGTCCAGAACCTAATCTTGATCCTTAGGCAAGAGAAAGATTATTTTATTTGCAACTAATTAGAGCTTTGTTTTCCATTGCACTTGCCTTTTAAATGTTGGTTGCTGAACACCAGCTAAAATGTTTTTCATGTCTATATGTTCATCTAAAAATCAATTCAAAACAAAACAAAGCCCCATAATATTTAAGGAAGAAAACCTATTTATTTCACATGTTTGAGAAGAGTAATCACAAGCAAAGCAAAAGGGTTGTTTAAGAATCAGAGTCTACCAGCAAAAATAAGACCCTAATTCTTCATCACAGTGAAAAGAGTTTTGAAATGGGTCAGTTGATACCTTCAATAGCAATTTTCTGCCAATCTCCCAAAGTTTTTGTTTTAGTCTCAGTAGCAGCAGAACTCTGTCACTGGGAGGGTTCTGTTAGGCACAAGAAAGCTAATGTTCATTAATAAACAGGCATTTCCCTCCAAGGGTTAATTCTGCTCGTGCTTTCTGATGCAAGTGAGAATTGGTGATCAGTGACTAAAGGGATGACTGGTAGGAACTTTCCGGTTGGGCTTCCCAAAGGGAAGATATTCAAACCTTCACCTCTTTCTCTGGATAGCAGTGGAACCTCCGTGGGGTTGTGCAGGTCGGGGTAGGGAGGACCCAGCTGACAGAACCACTGCAGATCCATAACAGAGGACAAAATGAAATTATTGAAATAAAATTTTAATACATAAATATATAAATAAAACAATAAAAAAACAAAACAAATAAACATAATGAAAACCCCACTAAACATATATATTACAAAAAATAAAAAGGAAAACAAATAAACAAACTAAACCCCACAACTCCTCTTTTCCATGCTGCAGGTGTTTTCAGGTCTCATCTTTTTTGTGTCACGTCTATTTCAGCAGTCCTCCTGTCTCCACACCTATTCTCAGTACAGTCCCCTTCCTTGGTCTCATTCCACTGAATTTTCTTCAAATTTGCTCCCCCCTTCCCTTGCAATTTCCCCTTAGCCTTTCCAAATTTTCACCTTTTTGCTCTATTTTTTCCTTTGGGCCTTGGCTGATCCAGAGTCACCCTCCACACACAGACACACCGCCACATTTCCCAATGATTTTCCAAAGTTTCGAGTATCTCTTAAAAAGAAGAAAGTCTCCTTTATTTTCAGACTTTACTCCGATTTTGATTTTTTTCCTTGCAAAGCACGGACATGGACAGTGGCAAGGCTGAACTTGCTCTCTCTCTCACGCGTCACTGCCGCGGGCCTAACTGTTCCTAACACTATTTTTCCTGCTTATTTGGATGTTGCCGCGTTTCTTTCCAGTCCCCGAGACAGCGGAGACGGTAGTGTGGGATCCCCGGGAACGCGCCAGGATGCGGGATGCGCGCTTGCCAGGTGAGGCGCTCCCGCGTGGCGCCGCCAGGGGGCGGCAGCGCCGCAGGGCATCCGCCGTTCCCCCCGTCCCGCCCGATCGCTCCGCGCCGCGCACGCCGCTCCCGAGGGACCGCTGCTGGCACCGCCCGGGGCCCAGCACCGCAGCGCGCACCTACCGGCGGCTAGGGGTGACTCTCACTGAGCGGAAAGGGTCTGCCACTCGCTCCCTCTCTGTCCGTCTTACCTTCTATCCTTCCGGTCCGGGGAGAGTGCACTGCTCTACCTCCGCAGGTTGGTTTCTTCGACATTTCTTTTAGTAACAATGCAAATGATTATTATTAATAATCATATTCATAATGGTAATAACACCAGATATACTGTAATATACCATTTGGAGGTTGGTTGTTTGGAGGGAGGTTATTGTATCTCTCCCCCCGCCCCCCCCCCCCCGCACCAGACGGGTAAGGTGCAGGCAGCACCTCAGGACAGCTTGAAAACCAGGCAGAAACAATTACATCGTGATGAAAGCACGATACTAACGCAGCCGGAGGGGGTGGGGCGGAGAAATATGGTTTTGGTAGTGATTTTCCCTAATGTTGCAGTTTTCACTTGGTGAAGTTCGCTGGTGGTGGCAGGGTGGACATGGGGTCCCAGTGACAGCTAGGAAGCAGGTGGGGTCTCCATCATCCTGCACGAAAGTCTGCTCTGGTTGGTGCTGCATCCTGGCAAACCATAGCAAAGAGAGTTTTCCCTGCTCTGGGAGGTGTGTCCCTGTGTTCTGCTCTCCTTCCCGTCCCTGCTTTGGACAATCTGTCCAAAAGGTTGTTTTTCTGGAAGTAGGAGCAAAGAAGCAACGTGCAGCTTGTGTCTGGAGGGAAGCTGTCCTCTCAAGACGAGAATGTTTCCTCATCCACCAGGGACTGTGACTGGAAACTCTTCCTCAAAGCCACTTTGCGTCTGGTGACCAAAGTCCTTCCTTCTCACTAGCATCTACCCTTAACACACAGACACAGAGGCTTGTGTGATGCAGGTTACGGGGGTGTCTGCCGACACATAGGGACACCTAATCCATGTGGTGGGGTGTGACACCTACATGAGGGTTTCAAATTTGCTTCTACACACAGTTGAATCCCAACTCCAGGTCACAGGTCCACGATCACTGTGAGTTGAACTACTTCTTAAGATAATTTTCAATCCCTTGGTCTTAGGTAGTTGGTAGTTGGTCATTTAGGCGTAAAAAAAAAAAAAAAAAAAAAAAAAAAAAAAAAAAAAAAAAAATTCATCCTGTTAATTCATCCTGTTGTTTCTACAGTTGTTTGGGAAAAACATCCCCTTTTATCATGTCTGGAAAACATACATGCACACCAAGAAAGAAAAGAAAGAAGAAAAGAAAGAAGAAAAGAAAAGAAAAGAAAAGAAAAGAAAGAAAAGAAAAGAAAAGAAAAGAAAAGAAAAGAAAAGAAAAGAAAAGAAAAGAAAAGAAAAGAAAAGAAAAGAAAAGAAAAGAAAAGAAAAGAAAAAGAAAAGGAGTAACTGAGGCAATTCATATCACTTTTCGTTTTCCTCTAATGGGAGTAATGATCCCAGCTGAAATAAGTCAGTGGAGCTCAGGGAAAAATTGCCTTATTCTTCACATAGCTGTTTGGGATGAGCCTATTTGTACCTTCCCAGCAGGGAGACTCCCACCCCATTTTTGAGGTCGGGCTGGCTCACTTCTCCTTCCCCACCCACACAGAAACCAGGAAGCTATCACTGTGTCCCTCCCGACGGGGCCGTCCCGTGTCCCAGTGGACAAGACGGACTTCCCGCCCGTAGAATCACAGAATCTCAGAATCACGGAATTACAGGATCATTGGATGGGCACTGCAGTGGGAGCTGGACCTTATCCTATTTTAAATACTTCAAGTAAAACATGCTAAGCCAAAGCATGTTCAGAACTTCTCATTTTATTACTTAAGCACATTTTTATAAAAACATTCTGCTCAGAGTTTGGGAAAAAAAAAAAAAAAAAGGATGCTATTTCCAAATAACATAGAAAACTTTCTATCTTCATTTTGAGACCTCGTTCCGTTCTCCACCAGAAAAAGTGTCCCCTCCCCATAACAGAAGTCTTGGCTGAGTAGCAGTTGCAGGACTGGAGTCTGGAGTCTACTTTAAGCTGTTCAAATTACTAAAGCAAAAATATTACATTTAATACTTACGATGCATTTGAAGCGACTATGTCTGGGGCAGAGGAGCACGAGTGTCCTGTTTAAAGTCAAAGTCTCTTCAGGAAGTGCTACAGACTGAGCATCCTGATTCCAGCTCTTGTTGCCCGCCCGGACAGTTTTCAGAAAGTCCTATTCTTATGGTTAGAAATCCAGGTGTGTTATTCTCAATGAGAATTTTGAGGAGAGAAAACCTTTAGAGGAAAGATGGAAATAGAACTAAGCATTTCCCTTGACCAGAATCATTAAGAAGGATTTTAAGTGCTTCATCTCCTATTGTATGGTTTCAGGCTCTTAACAAGACTTTTTAATCTGATAATTATGTTCCGTACAGCTGCATGGCTGGAACACTAATAAATTTGGAAATAAACTAGTTTAACTTCATCAGATTTCCTGCCCCTTTAAAATCCCTTGAAAAAGCTGAATATCTTGCCTTTACCTGCCATATATTTATACATAAGTTAACAAGAGATAAATTTGAGAGCTACGTTTTAAAACAAGCAGTCACACATCCTTGTAACTTAAACAACTGGGCCAAATTCCTACTCTTTAAAAATCCGGTGCACCCATTTCAATGGCTTAGAACCAATTTGATGATTTCCTATCTAAAAATCTGCTTTTTATCCCTCCTGAATTCTTACGAGTTCAACAGCTCATGCGTGGGGCTGACCTGCACAGAAAGAACTTAGGTGATTTCTGAAGTCAAAAGCAATTTTCATTAATCCCTACCCCACAAAAAAAAAAAAAAAAAAAAAAAAAAAAAAAAAAAAAAAAAAAAAACACCACCCACAAACAAACACAACCCCAACCCAAATAACTGCTGAAGAAGAAAACCTGGGCTTGAGTGTTTCCAAACACATGCAGAGAGACAAAGATAAATGGTCCATACAAGAAAGTGAGTACATGTAATTAACAGCAGTAACCATAAACTGGGTAAGGGAAAAAAAACCCCAAAACTTCCAACCACACAAATTCAGGAGTTTCCTTCTTTTTCATCAGCTTCGGTTAGTGGAACATTAAAACAAGGATAATGCCAACTCTTCTTATTTTGAAATGAAGTCAGCTCTAATATGTTTTAGGTTTTGTTTTAAAAAAAGAAAATGTTTCTGCATTCGTTGGAATGAAGAGCATCATTCAAGGATTTTATTGAGGTACTTTAAGTAATAGGAATTATAACATGGTTTGGCTTAGCTATTTTTGTTATAATAATAACTTGATATAAAACCATAATCGGTAGAAACTAAAGACAATTTGCAAACATTTTATATGATACTTAAAATACTTCTTTTCTGTTTATGCTATACTTATTTTCATATTAGTAGAATTTGAGTTTTAATATATTGTAATTCTTATTAGTTTAATTCGGTATCATTAACACAACTTCTCATTACGTTATTTGAGTTTTGAGGTATAGTATATATAAGGTATAAACAAAAACATGTTGACAAATATCACTGTTGGCCTATTTTTACTCTGTTTAACAAAACTTGCAAAACTCCACAGAAGCTGCAGTCTGGCTGATGCATTCTGCTCCAAATAGCTGTATGGCAAATAATATGTCTCGTCATTGGCATTACAGAGGGAAGAAGGCTTGGAATGATACCATCCTGGCATGCAAATGGCTCACAAATCGTGATGGATGTCTCAGTCAGAACCGTAGGGAGGTACCTGCCCGGTTGTGACTGAGATGCCAACAATTTTCGGTAAAGCTTAGGGAGAATATGGCCAGATAAAGGTCCGGCCAAGGAATTGCAAGGGCTATCGGTATATCTGCAGCAGTGAAAGTTTCGAGGGGGTCCGGATCCAGATACTCCGACCCAGGACCCTCGGACACCGATGTGGCAGAGAGGGGCAGCTGCCGCTCATTGGCTCCCTGTGCCCCGAAGTGCCGGGCACCGCCGGCTCTTCAGTGGGGACGCCCAGCAATGTTCTTCAGGGGGCCACTGCCCTCCTGGGGGGCTGGCCGCCAGCAGAGCCCACCTTCCCCAGAAGACTGTTCCCCATGGCCTCTGTCTCCTCTAGCCCTGCCGCCCGCCTCCGCTTGCAGAGGCCTCTTAAATTTACCATCGGCCTCAGTAGGAATAATACTGTTAATAACGACAGCTAGGGGCGGCGCGGGGGGCCATACCCACCCCAGCCGCCTACTACTCGAGCCCGACAGCCTCGGCGTGGGACGCGAGCAGCACCCGACACCCCTCTCCCTCTCTTGTCCCAGTCTCGAGTATCCCTGAGGCCCACAGGCTAAGCTCTGACTCCACACCATGCCTGGAGGGAATTCTCAAGGAACGCCCCCCAGAAAGACTTTTCCCCGCTGCTGATGGCTGTCTGTTTTGGGGGGGAAACGGGGGAGGTAAGTGAGTGGGAAATACCGGGGCAAAGGGGAGGAGTGAGGCACACCGCAGTCCGGTGTGGGCCAGCGTTCGTGGCCGCCTTCCCCTCTCCAAAAGCAACCTGGCCTCCTTCCCCATGTGGCTTTTTTCTTTCTTCCTGCCCATCCGAGAGGGACTGGTCTGGAGAAGCCTCTCCTGACGTCCCTGCGAATGATGGTGCTCGGCGGGCGGCTGCGGAACGGAGACCGCGCGGTCAGTACCGGAAAGGGGAGCCCCCGGTGAGGGATGAAAGGGGAGCTCGGAGCGGTCCGGCGGTGCCGTGTCACTACGAGGCGGGAAAAGTGTGTCCGGGGTTGAGGGCAAGGCGGGGAAACCCTACTGTTCCCCGTCCCCTCTCACATCTTCATGTCTCTGTCTGCCGAAATAACGCGTGGCGGGGAAAGTTGGGGTCCGGGCCGAAGGGAAAGAGAGGGGCGATCCAGGAAGGCATCCCTTCCGGACGGAGGAATTCCCTGCGCCGCAGCCCTTTTTTCCTTTTTTAACATCTTCCTGCCCCCTAATTTCTTGCCGTCAGTGACAAATCTTATTCACGTGAGGGGAAGCTATTGGATTTCAAACCTGATCAGCTGATGGGCCCATAGGCCTCGTTAAACACACGCGAGGGAGTCCGTGACATATCTACACCCTGAGTATCGCACCTCACAGGCATGGGGAGTTAGAGAACGGAGACAGGCCGTCGAGTGTCCCTCGGGATTAAATCAAAATCAGTGGTGTTGGAACGAGGTGGTGGGCTCATTCCAGTGATTTTTTGGGGTGTGCCGGTCTGTACCGGAAAAGGATGGGGCACAGCCTGCGCCAGGGGACAAGGTACAGGTTTGTGTACAGGTCTGTCTTCTCCCGCTCAGCGTCCTCGTGGGGGTTAAAAAGGGGATCTGATGTCCTATAAGGATCAGAGGGAGGTGTGGTGACAGGTCTGCATCTCGCTTTAGAACTGTTCTCCCGTCAGACCTCCATAGGTCCCACAACGTGGCAACAGAACAGCAGTCTGGCATCACCCTAGCTCTGTTTCTCGATTCCCCTGTTGCTACTGAAAAGATGGAGAAGAAAACAGGAGAAGTGGGCTATCATGGCAAGGGGCTCGCGTCTCTGTCCTGGTCGATGTCCCGGGTGTGGGATGGGCTGCCCGATAAGCTCTCCTCTCGATGCTCGGTTCGGGGGATGCGCTGGGAGAGCTCCGAAACGTTTTGTCAACAGGCGTATAAGCATCCAAACTGCGAGGTTTTCATGTGGATGCTGGTGTCCCGGCTAGGGGGATTGGTGCTCCGGCAGCGTTGGAATCGGTGCCAGCAGCGCTGTCCTGTTCGTGCATTCGTCTGCAAGGCGCGGCACAGCGTAGAGACGCGATGACGCCGGTAAGGATGGTGATATGTTGCAGAGAGCAAAAATGAGTGAGAACGTTTTGGTGTCAAAACAGTCATCGCAGTTTGAGGTGTTACCAGAACAGAGGGACAACACCCTTCCCAGAAGGACAAACGGGCAAAGGCCACCACCACTCTTCTTCCCTAGAACCTTTGCAGCCCGTCCGTTTTGTCGTTGCTTTTAATCTTTATTTTCCCACCGCCCGGAGTGAAGGAGGCGCTCAGATAATCTACTCGGTCCTTTGGCTGAGATGCCTATGCTAAGAAAAATAACTCGAAATTGTTATCCTATTGACGGGAGGAGAAATTTACACTCGGGTTTTACTATGTGGTAGATGTAGCCGAATTTTGTGTATTTCCCTCCGTCTGCATTGCTCGTACCCATCGGCACATGCAGCACGGCAGCTAAAACACGCGAAGGGAAGACATATCTCGCGTGATTTTGCAACAACATTAAGCAGCGACGCTGCTTTTAAATTTAAATATTTTATGGACATAAGCCTAAAGCCCCCACGGGGAAAAAAAAAAGAAAAAAAAAAAAGATAAAAGCACCCCAAACAACTAAAAAGAAACACCAATACACACAACACATCATGTTCTTATGTCCTTATAATTTTTCTGAAATCATTTCCTACAGGTGCAGAAGAATCGTCCTATGAGAGACAGACAGGTTACTCTTCTGTTTGTTCACAGCCTGTTAAGATATGAGAAAACCAAAAATTCCTAAGAGGAGATGTAAAAAAGTCAATCATAGAAACACATCGTCTTGGAGAAAGTTCCACTAATGAACTACGAAAATCGAAAAGAAACCGAAAAAAAAAAAAAAAAAAAAGAAGAAGACGCGGTTAATCCAATCAACCACGACCTCTAACTTGCCGGGAGTACACCTTTTTCCTAACAGCCTACTGCGTTTAGAGCTCTTCCCCGCCATTCCCTCGCTGAAGAATTGCATTTCTGTAACATCAAACCTTTCGTTTTCATTACTTTTTTTAAAAAGAAGGGAGAATCGAGGAAAGTTTAAAGCCTACTACGATCAGCTAACAAGAGCTTCCGAGAAAGAGGTCTTTCCACGCAACACCGGTACAAATTCAATAAAGAACGGAGGGCCGTTCTGCAGGGAGGAATACTAAAATATTGTTGTTCCCTGAGATATTGCAGCTCCTGCCCCCTGCGTTTCATAAGCTCAACTTCTCTTCAAACAGGCACCCACAGACGGACACCGTATTTTGATCGCGGCAAACAACATGCGAAGCGCGGTGTAAGGAGGGGAAGGAGGCGATAATTACCACACCCCACCCCCTCTGGGGACGAGGAGTAGAGACGGGGCGGAGAGCCGAGAATGCCTATCACCCGAGGGATGCTCTATCTGCGGAGCATGCTTCTTCCCGCTAGGTATCTCTCAATAAATAGTTCGGGTTTTTTACTACCACTTTAATTTTTTTTAATTACTATTTTAAATTTTTTTCTGGAGCAGAGTCCATACACGGCGGCCAGGGGTATCAGTGAGACAGCACTGGAAGGGCACGTCCTGTACAGTATCAGTGGAGTATCCGTAGGACAGCAGGGTATCAGAAGGAGAGCACTGGAGACGGACTGCAGGATCCGCTCTCGGCGCGGGTCCTGCCCACGGACAGGCACCGGGAGGTGGCGCTGTTCCCCCGCCGCCGGGGAGGATGAGGGGTGCGGGGCTCGGGGCAGCCGGGGCGGGCAGCCGCGGGCCTTGGGCGGGACCGACCCCACGGAGGAACTGAACGTCCTCCCGCCGCCTTCCCGCCTTTTCTCCCTTCTCAGAGGTGGAGTCTGGCCTACCCAGGCATTGTACACTGGGCGGGGAGGGAGAGGTAAATATGAACTTCGTACCTGCAGACTGAATTTAAAATCAAATCAAAATATAGCAAGGTCTGAAACAGAAAAGAAAAAAAAAAAAAAGGCAACCCATAAAAGCAGCAAAAAAATAAGAATCTAATTCACTCCCCGGCTAGGGACCACATTCGTGGGAAACAGAGAGATAGCAGTGCATTCAGTGCATTCCAAACCTTGTCTTTTCGCTCAGTTATTTTACACCTAGATAAAAACTGAATACTCAAATAAAAGAACAGAAACGACATCTAGGAAATTTGGTTCATTCCTCTTCAGCCCGTGCCGCAAGCCAAAACCATGCCTTGCACAGAGTCAGCTTCTCTGGCCAGTCATCCCGGGCTGGAGCTGAAGCTGGCATTCTGCATGCTCGCCAAAACACACCTAACAAAGGGTTTAGTACTTCAGCCTCTGAAGACCTTAACATTTAGTGATCACATGAATTCTGGATAAAAGCAACACAACTTCTATCCCCTCTTCTTCTTCTCTTGATTTCTGCCTTTGTACCTCTAATAAGGAGACATGTTCTGAATCACAAAAAAAATGGTCATTGGCTTTTTATTATTATTTCCAGAGGAGGTACACAGTGAGGGTGTATACTCACTGGAAGCTTGTGTGTAAAAAAATAGATTTTCGTGTTTGTGTGTGTGTGTGTGTGTGTGTGTGTGTGTGTGTGTATACACAGATAAAATTCTAAATTCTGGGGTTTTTTCTCTTACAGGAAAAAAATTGTCATGCCAAACTTTAATTATTTCACCAAATATTATCTGTTTGGCGTTCTACATTTTTTCATTTCAATATTTCAGTCCTGCAGGGGAAATAAAAAGTAAGAACAAAACGAAAAGTAAAGAGAAAATAAAGAGAAAATGAGAAAATACTTCTACTATACCCACAGTACTTGCACCTTCACTTTTCTAAAAATAAAGTTTATGTGTAGAACAATATACAGTTCGGATTATTTGCATATAGTATAAGACAGGGATGAAGAGAAGTGGGAGAAAATTTAAGTGTAAAATGCTGAATACTGGGTTTAGAGAAGGATAGGTATTAAAAGCATTGGTGGGAAGGAAAAAAAAAGGGGATGATGGAGGAAATGAATGAGAATATGGAGAAAAGGATTTATTTCAGACATTTATTATTTACAACCCAGCAATCTGTCTCATGCAGCGGCCACCCCAAATCAGAGCATTATTAGCACTGTTATATATTAATTTGTTTATCTATCCTTGGACGGGAATCCAAGAAATCGCCAACTTCGGTGGAATTTCAGTCACCTTGGATGATTCGTGCAGATGCGCAGCGGAACATAGGCACCACTGGTTTTAGCGGTAAATCCGGTATTAGGCCGATATTGGGCAATGTATATGCGGGATGGCTGAGGAGGGGGCGGGGGCTGTATTTATTGTTCGTACTCCACCCGCCATGTTTAAGTGTCTGGAATCTGAGGGGACACGTAGCTCTCCCTGTTCTGCCCGTGGCCCCGGCAGAGGCGCAGGCAGGGCGAGGAAGTGGTGCGCTGCCACCCCTCCAGCCCTAGGGCTGATACAAAAGAGACCGCTGTGATTCGCAGGGCCGCCATGCAGTAAAGCGGGGCAAGGAGGGGAAAGGAGGGGGAGGGAAGCTGCGAGGCGGACCACAGGCATCCTGGCGGGGGGTTGATCCGGGGGCGGAGGCGGGGGCTACCCCCGTGTCGTCAGGGCTGCAGCGAGGCGCGGGGTAAGCCACCATGGGGTGCGAGGGATGATGCGGGATGCGCTGCAGGGACGGAAAGACAGACAGACCCACGCTCACTTTTGACTGCCTCCCCGCACACGCAAATGCGGCTCCTCAAGGGAGCGACAGCTGCACGTGCGCTCACGTGCGCTCATTAAAAGAAGGAGATGGGCGGGGGATGGATTGCGTCCGCGGGCCGGGAATCCCCGGCACCCACTATTCGTAAAAATGTGTAGAAATGGTGCTTTCTTAATGGATTGCTGCTATATGTGGTAAGCTAATCTGATGGATGACCGTGTCGATTTCCGTTTTGGGAGAATATTATTTTTTCACACGTTTTACGTGTAGGCACATGACTGTTTTTTACTGGGTGACATGTGAGCGTAGGGCTTGTAAAACTGGAGCGAGGAGTAGCGCTGGAAATAACGTTAGAAATGGCAAATAATTAAAAGATACTTGTGATTAAATCGGCACAGAGTAAAAGACACTCTAATCTTTATTATAAAAATACATGCATAACAGTCTTTGGGGAAGGATAACTTTTGTCCGATATGTCCATTCAGGTAAGTTATTCATAATCTACGCATTTGAGCTTTCAAAAAAGAAAAAAATACTATGCATGGGCTTTAATTTTTTTTAAGTGGAATGACGTTGTTCGTTTAAAAACAACATTCCTGGACTATAAAAACAGAGTAATCTTCTGGTTTTACTATTTAAACTACTCTTCTTTATTTTCATTACACATTAAGGTAAACTGAAATGTCCTACCTGTGATTGTCATATAATTCAAGGCCTATGGATTTTCGGATAAAGCAGGTGTAAGGCTACAAGCAGTATTTTTTAAAAAAAATCTAAATGCTCTTTCTATAAAAATTAGGTGCTGGATTCAAACATGCTTATGTTAGAAACCGTATGTCACACATTTAATAATGCGGCACCTAAGACAGAAACTACAAAATGACTTCCTCAGAGAAAGGTCTCCATACCTGGCTCTGCATATTTTAAGAAAGAATTCTGAAATAAAGTATTTCTGAAATAAAGGCAGATACAAGTGCACTTAGAGGCTGCAAAACAGCAACGAAATTTTAAAATCCATTTAAATTGCCCCCACTACACCCCTTATCTATATTGCCTTATACCTTAAAATGGGACGGAAGAGGAGGGGTGTGTTGGTGATTTCTAAAACTTGCTTTTCTTAATATGAAGTTACTTAGATAATCAACTTCCCGTCTCCAGCTAGCGTTGTGATAACTGAGCAGGGTAGTAAGATCCTCAAGCCTTTTTAATGTCCAATAAACATCTTATGCACTTTGATTTGTAAAACTAGCATTGTTCATAATCTGTAATCTTATACAGAATAGAAGCATGGAAGAAACTGGATATAAGGACACATACACTTCAGTCTCAGCAAAACACGGGGAAATAGGAGGGAATGGGGGAAAGGAGAAGTATATTTGAAGAAATAGAAAGACAGGAGCAAAGGACAAGTGGTAGGCTGCAATATTAAGTAAATTAAAAATAATGCAAATATACCTTACATACGCATCAGTATTAAAAGTAACACACGCTGGAGCAAACAGGAGCAGGAGGAGGAGAAAAGAATGGCACAACAGGGGATTCCGGCTCACACACCGTAGCCGCCCGCTCCCATACGGGCTCTTCTACGCGCCGCCGCCCGGCCCCGATCGCTCGTTTCGGGGATGTTTGTTTTGTTGATAATGATGATGATATTTGGAAGAAAAGGGGAGGCCCCACTAATTCCCGCTAATTAGGATCTTCGCAAATAGGGACGATCGCTCCCAGGATCCGCGGTCTCTTCTCCGAACAGGGGGATTTGCATATTCTTTTCTTCTTTTTTTTTTTTTTATTGCCCTACTTTCGTTAATGTATGTAAGTGTAGACGGATGTACAGAATGCCTTCAGCTGACGTCAGTAGACGCGACCTCTCCGCTAAGTCTTGAACGTGAAGAGGGGATGGGGAGACTCGGGGCGAGGGCACAGCCGCGGAGATGCTCCGCGCTGTTCCGCGGGCGCGCAGGCTCCCGCCCGCACTCTACCCCATGAAATAAGCTCTAGCAGCAGGAGCAGTGCTCAGCCCAACGCTTGGCCCCAAAAGAATGCCGACCTCGCCGCAGCACTGCAGCAGAGTCCGTCCAGCCTTTTCTATCTTTTTTTCTTTCAATTTATATCTATATCTATATATATATATACATATATAGATAGATAGTAATTGTTGTAGTAGTAGTAGTAGTAGTAGTAGTAGTAGTAGTAGTAGTAGTAGTAGTGGTATTTGGACGTTATTTTCTGCTTCTTTTCATCAGGAAACGAGCGGTATATAGAAACTTTCAAGCAATTTTAAAAGATAAAAAGAAAATTCCCTCCTTCCCACCCAAAGCGTTGCATGACAGAGGAGCGTTGAGCCGGTGAGGGGGCAGCATTCATCCGGGCGCTGCTCTGTAGTGCGTCGCAGGTACTGGGCTTGGACAGAGGAAGTGGGGGAAGGTAGGCTGGCGGCCGGAGGGGTGGGGTAGCCTTCATCTCGGGTCGCAACCGCTGCCGTCTGATCTGCAAGTCCAAGGCGCTCTCACGGCTTTGCAGTGATGCTTTCTCACTCCACCGGGAGGAGACGCCGTGTAAGCGGGGATTCGGTGAACTACAGATACCGTACTGGCGGGGTGTAGATTAGAGCATTCTGTCCTCCTCTTCCCCTTCCCCTTTTGGAGACTCTAAGGTGTGTCATGATGTTTGGGAGAACTTCCCGGGAAACTTCAGACGAAGAGGCGGCAGGGTGAGATGTGGTGATAAGGTGGCTTAGAAACGAGTGATGTTCTCTGTTAGGACCAAAGTTTCTCTCCTTTTCTGCTGACATTATTTACACTTTTTCAACCTTCTATGAGCCGTTCCAGAGCATCTCTTTGGACCTCGACACAGCCGTTCCTAGGGCTGCACACCGCGTACTCACGCACTGCATCTCCCTTCAAGTATCTTAACTAAACTTAAATGCCCTCTCCAAGAAGCGGAAACATGTGTTTCTGACTGGGGGACCGCTGTCGACTCTTACTCTGGTTTTTTTCGTTCAGCCGGGCACTCGTGCTGAATTCCCTCGGTTCGCTCGGGGCTGGCGTGTGGATCCTCACAGAGCTCTCTTTGTCCGCCAGGTCTCCGAAGGCTGTGCCGGCAGGGAATGCCCGCCTGCCCAGGGCTTCTGCGGTGCTCTCCCCGTGGAAACATTCCGTAGAAGTCTGCAGCTGAGAACGGCAGAGCGCCTTCCCTCTCCCTGGAGCCAAGCGCCGGGGGGGACATAGGCTTGTTATCATATCTATAAATATTTATATGGATGGATGCATACATATGCATACACATGCATACACACATGTGTCTGTGTAAGGGCATCTGTAGGGTGTGTATATGTGTATGTATGTATTTAGTAATTATCTTCGCTCCTCCCACCGCCAACAGCAGCCCCCTCGCAGCCCCCCCCCTCCGAGGGACGCCGTGTATAACCGACCCAGAGTGAGGGGCCAGCACGACATCGGCCCCCCTCAGTCACACCCCACACGCCCCTAGACAGGTGCTAGAGCAAGGATGAGCAGCCCTGCCATCTCCTCACCCTGCATACCTCTCTCTATCCCTCTATTCCTCCTCCATCTCTCCTTCCACCCCTCCCTCACAGCACACCTCCCGTTCCGGCGCTAACCCAAACTTCTTCCCGTCGGACCCCGCACCCTAAAAGCTAGGTGGGGCTTTTACTGGTGTTTTCATGCTGTTCTCAAACCCGGAGAGATGGATGAGAGGGGGCAGAAGGAAATGGCAGTGCTTTAGGACATCCTCCTTCCAGTGACGAGAGATCACGCTACAAGTTTGCCTGACAACAGGAGTGGGAAGAGTGTTTTTTGTTAACACCATGATTTTTCCTGTTTGTTTTTTGGGGGGGTTGGTTTTGGTGGGGTTTTTTTGGTTGTTGTTTTTGTTGTTGCTGTTGCTATTGTTGTTGTTTTGCCTGCTGTTGACCGGCTGCTTGGTTTTGGCAAAAGTTGCACAAAATATCAGTGCCTCCCCGAAACAAGACTCAGATGAAACTGTTCTTCAGAAGTTAACTGGAGGAAAACACCTTAGGAAGCTCGACCATTTGCTTCTTCTTCTTCTTCTTTTTTTTTGTTTTTTGTTTTTTGTTTTTTTTTTTAATGTTTCCAAAGAAATGCAAGCTTCCCTTCTTCTCTAGGAAAAAAGTACTTATTGGTCTTCTCTGCACTAGAGATTTCTAATTTGTTCTGTCTGTCAGAACGGGACTATGAGAGGTTTTGGTGCAAATTCATTATCTCTGGCAATGCATAACGTATAGTAGGAACTGAAAAAGACGGCAATGGATGAAGAACAATAGAGCTTCAGTTCATCAGCAACAAAAGCGTTGGGTAAATTGGTTGAATTTCGGAGCACGTCCTCCTCAGCAGAGAGGCTGGACTAGACCTTGGCCAAACCCCCAAAATCTTACAGAACCTCACATACAACAGTTCACTTTCTACTCCAGGGCGTGGGAAAAAGTGTGTAAAAAGAAAAAAAAAAATAATGGCAAACCCAAGCCAACTTTCTCCATTTCTCCCCCGTTTTCATGGATGGAAGATTTTAAACTATTTTAGAGTCATTGGAGCAAGAACAACACCATGGATCCAAGGGACACTTTTAAATAGAGATGGAGAGGGGAAACACTTGAATTTCTGGAGACTTGAAAGAGGTTTTTCTGCTCCTAGGGGCCTTGGCTGTGGGAATCTTTGTTTGCCACCAGAGGCTCAACTCACCCCCCTACATGTGGGATAAAATCACTCCCTGATAAAGGCGAAGATATGTAAGTACTGCAGTGTTTATGTGTGTGTGTGTGTGTGTGTGTGTGTCCTGAATTCTCTGCAAAATTTGGATGCTGAATCCCCGACAGATGGAGATTTCCCGGGTAGCCTCCTCGGGTAGCTGGAGCAGGTTGATTGGCTGCCTTCTCTCACTCTCGGCAAGGGACTTTTGATTAACAAGGCAGGGTTTATGATTAGACACAGCGGCTTACACCGGTGAGCGGATTTTGTGTCTGTTGCTAAACCTGTTGGTCGTCGGGCTGTATTTAATTGTGGGAAATGTTAATTATCTAGCAGACTGCCAGCGGATGCTGAGCAGCTGTGGCTTCTCAGGGAGTTTTTTTGCAGTGCCTGGTTGCCCTCGGAAGATGTGCAGGCACAAAAGCAAACACAGAGTTGAAAAATAGCAGTTAACAGACCACAGGAACAAACAAACAAAAATGCCACAAAAGTGTGTGGGGTGGGAGGGGGGTGGAGGGCGGTAGGGGAAAGAAATGCAGAGGGAAAATAAAAAAGAAGGGGAGAGGAAAGATAAGTCGGAGACATATCTTGCAGCTGGTCAGGGTGCAAAGGATTGCTCGCAGTCCATCCGCTGCCTCCCAAGCAGTGGGTCACTCGGAGCAAGCAACCATCACTTCTTGGGTTTTCCAAAATCTATCCCTGCCAAAATGGCTCTGCTCAGCACAGGAACGCATCTGGCAAGGGAGTGTCGGGACAGGACAGTTCCAATGGAGTTGCAGGAGGGCCAGTGAAGAGCCGCGCGGCTACTCACCCTGGCCCGGGGATGCCCCTCTGCATCCCCCTATCCTTTCCAGCAAAACAATGTCATCTTTCAACAACCGCAGTCCACTCATGTCCGTTGGGTGAAACTGCCTCATCGCAACATCTAAGAACAGCGTTGCTGCCTGGGAAATAACAAGAGCAGCAGCAACAACATTAATAACAATAACAATAATGATTTTTTAGTTGAGGCTGTTGTGATCGATATAATACGATGAAAACCAGCAACTTACATTGTATTTATTTACCCCCGCGGCCCTTGATAAGCTTGCAGAGCTGTAAATAGAGACTATGCCTTCCTAGTAATTCTGATTTCAGGACATCATCAGTCAGGAAATGTGGGAAATCTGTGGGAAATCTGGCAGGAAAATGCTGGTATAATATATTTTGCCTGTTTTGAACTGAAGGCTAGGTGGAGCCTCCAACCTTTATTAAGTAACTGGCAGCTTACAGTACAAAAATTCTAGATCTGCCTCTACAATTCCATTTGAGATCTGCCTCTATAGTTTTCACCCCTCCTGTTCAGCAGCCCCAGATAATATTTTTAGCCTTTTATTTTTAAGTGCAATTCTTCAGAAATAAGAATGCAGTTTAAAATACACATATTATATTATATTATATTATATTATATTATATTATATTATATTATATTATATTATATATTTCTGGTAAGTATTGATTGCCGTCTTTAACCCTTTTTTATCATCTTTAGCAGACACAGGAGTATATCACTCATATCTGTTTTGTTTCATCTTAAATCATCTGCAGGAAATGTAACTAGTTTTTTCCACCTTTAATCTAGGGTCAAGTGTTTTAGCGATTTATCTAATAATCCCAAAAGTTAATATACTCAGTGCCTTCTAATCACATGGATTTATCCACTCGTATATATTTCTGGAACAAGATGTTTAAATTGTGATCCTTTGCTTTTTAGGGGGCTATTGTTCATGTTTAAACAATTCAGACCACAGATAATTACAGTTGCAACAAGAAATGGTAATCTTTGAGGTTTTTTTTAATAAAAGTCAGATGATATTGTATACATTACCGACAGAAAACATATCCTTTAACAGCACATGGTTTCCACGTGTAAACTGACTGTTTGGGGATTTGATTTTTTTTTCCTGTGATTTTGAATTCTTGATACTCTGTCTTTTCTTATGTCTGAATTTGGATTTGTACCTTTTTGCATACTCTATGTTTAATGTAAGAGAAGTATAATCTGTTGCTTGTAAAATGAAATTGTGGTCACAAAAGAAATTATAAGCCACTTTCATTTGAGGGTAAGGCAGTTCAATGACTTACCTGAATGGGAGAAAAGGGATGCTGCTCTGCAGAGAAAAATGGCTTGGACTGTACTGGCATGCCACAATGTTTACATGAATTTTGTCATAATTTAGTGCAAAAAGGGAATTTATGCAACACACTTCTTATGTATGTCACAGCTGCTTAAGTGGGGTTCCTGTGTGTCCTCCCAAAGAAGGTGGTGTTGCTGGAGATAGGATGGGGATCTGATTGCAATAATTAGAGAATCATAAGCATTCCTCTTTAAAGTCAATAGAGGTGGTTTACTCTTAAGAAATCCATACAGGATGTTTACATCACAGCCATCTGGAGACCTAAAAAAAGAGTATAAAACAAGTATGACAATCTACAAGCCATTAGCAGAAATTTGCTAGGGACCTAGAAGGAAAAGGTCAGTGTCTTGTATTCCATAACTTCCAATAAGCAGGTATTTCTACAGTGACTTTGAAAGTTTTACACAATTATGTAAACTGGAAGAGAGTGGGCAGTGTTAACAGCTGCTTTTGACAATCCAGGTGATGTTTTGGGCAGAATTTTCACAACTGTGCTTTTCTTAAACTTTCGACATGCTAGGCAACAGTCCAGTTTTAGAAAAGTGCTTTACAACTGCTGAATATATTTTCATATTCAGAATAATAAAAAAGTTAAACTCATTATGATTTTGAGGCTCTTGATGTCTCAGAGCTTGAAAATGTAATTGGTAATAAGACTAATGAACAGCTGGGTCATAACCACCACATTGCCTCTTTTGATGTGCTTAGGCTCCAATGATTAATCAACAAAATATGTCAGGTGTATTGCAGTTACTTCCCAAGTTAGTGTGTAAGTGAGGCAATGAAAAGAAAGCTTGGTGTTTTAGAGATATGCTTTGTCTCTTTGAAAAAACACCAATTTACATTAACATATCTTGCATTTAAATCTGGTGGTGTGACAGCTGGTGACATGGCTGCATTGAACATGTACATATGCATCTGTGTTAATATACACATATGTACATATACACTTCTATGTAAGCACAGATGCAGATACCCACACATACACAAGGATCACTTGTAATTTCATGCCTTTGACTGAAAGAATTTAATGCATAAGCTCACAAACTTGTCCTGTGCAACACATGCTTGATCACCAACAAAACTGCCTCTAGTTGTTGCCACAAAAAAAATCTTTTGCCTATCTGCCAACTCAGAAAAACTCGTATAAACTCATTAGAACTTTGTATATTAATCAAGGTGATCATGTGCCTCTGGTTGCTTCAGATATCTGATTCAGTTGACCCTGTTATGCCTGAACAATCCAAGAGATAGTGAAGCAGCTCAGTAAGACATAACACAGCATCATAAAAATTCTAACCATTTTTGTGCCAGGTTCTGAATTTTCATCAAAGAACACTGCCACAAGTAGGTCTTATGTATCCCAGGTAAAAAAAACACTGTTCTTTTTCCTGGTGGCAAAAAAACAGTCTATACCAGGATAGATAATACCTGTTTAAAACAGAAGTGCTTAGCTTCAAAGTCTTAGAATCTGAAAACACAATTAAATTGATAATGTCCCCGCAGAATTCAGATTCAGCAGTTAGTAGATTAGCAATGTGCTACTTCTTGGTGGCAGTATTAATTTTGGGCTGTGTCATACAAATGGGATTTTTTTCCCCCATTTTCATGTTTCAGTAATTGCAATAAAAATGGGCTTGTTGATACAGTTGTTGTTTTACAGCGTAACCACATACACCTGCATATATATTTTAATACAAACACAGACACATGCACCTAGACTGACACATGTACATATGGCTCCCCTGTGCACACACAAGGGAACATAAGCTTTATCATACAAGCAAGGTCTGTAGCCGACATAGAGCATCAGCAACTTCAGTTTAACCCCTTGAATTTAAAAAAATCGACCTAAAAATTAGCAATGTATGTAAGTGCAGGTTAATTTACAAACAAATGCATTTAAATGCTGTGTGACCTATAGACTGTGATTGTACTTGGACACATGTTTTATTTTGCAGCTTAGAAAAGTAGCAGCATGAATTTTAACTCGTATTCCTTTAAGAGTTCTGAGCAGTCTATAGTCTGTCTGTGATGAATTTTTTTATATGTATCTCACTGAACACAGCACACAAGAGCTGTTGAAGTGCATTTATTAATTTCAATAGTAAACATGGTAGATCACAGTGAGAAGGTTCATTTTATCACAAATACTCAAGAGACCTTTAATGTTTGCACTTGAAAAAATTCTATACAAATTATATTGTTAAATAATTCAAAGTACAATGTTCTTTTAGTGGGGGGCTGGGAGGGGAGGAGGAGGAGCTGAGAGACTTAAATTCTAAAACTCTACATCACTCATCAAGACTTTTCTCTGTCGGTTCCATGAGTAACACCAGCATGCAGTTCTTTTCTCTTAGTACGAGGTCAATAAAAAGAAACGATAAATCAGCTTTTTTATTAAGGCGTTTTGTCAGATGATGTATGGTCTTAGTAAATATTGCTGCAATGTTCACCTGTGTTGCATTCTAACACAGACACAGAAACACACACAGGCTGGGAGGGAGTGGGGGGTGGGAAGAAGGGCGGAGAGAGGTTATAGAAGCTACAGAATACGCTGAGCCTGCTGCTTACAGCTTCCTGCACAGACAGGCAGAGGAGAACGCCTCGCACAACAGTCCTGCTGTAAATACCTGAACCACGATGGGCGCCAAGCACGACAGATATGCGGAGTAAAAATAAATGCACACCTCTTCTCTCCCCAAAGAAACTAACCAACCAACCAAAAAAAAAAAAAAATCCCTCATAGACACACAAGGACAGGGCAAATTGTCAGTGTAATTACACATCGACTCGTTGCGTAGCACAGCCCCCCCTCACGGCTTTCAAGCGCAGGGCCCCGCTCCCCGCCGCGGCATCCCTCCTCACTAGCGGGGGCTGCCCTAAGAGAAGCGCAGCAGCGCTCCCTGGGGTCGGACAGGCTGCTTACCGTCCTCGGGGAGAGTCCTGTCGCCCGGCCTCTGGATTTTAGAGCGGTCTGTGCTGCAGAGGAGGAGAAAGGTAACGGCGGCGGGCGGATCCCCCGCACCGGGGCGGCGGAGGCGGCGACGCTGGAGGCCAGACCAGACTCCGTCCCGGCGCCGGCCGCTGGTGGCTCATGCATATCAATAGCCGTGTGTACTCGTAGTTTCTCATGACATCATCATTATCTTGTTCTCCCGCGGTCCAGGACCTCTGACCTTGCCGGGCTGGCCCGCATTTTGGCACTGAAAGCCCTCCAATGATGGCCCTTTCTCCTTCTTTCAGACCGGGAGCGGCAGCAGCCGGCAAGACCGCCGTCTACTTCTCCCTGGTTTTAGGAGCTCCGAGAAAGGGCGAATCTCCCCCTTCTAAAATACACACGCAGGCAAGGTATTTGCAATCAAGCTGCCACCATTTGGCAAAGAGCTCTATGCCGTGTACAATGTAAGGGGATCAGGAGCCGCATCCTCGGATCATCTTTTTACTTTCTATTGAAGTGGATTTTCCCCACCTTCTTGTTCCTCCTTACACTGCGCTGGAAATTGCCGAAGGCTTTTCATCTTTATAGAGGCTAAGGTGTCTTTCTTGGAAAGGAAGCGATTCACAATGCAAATTAGGGGCCTGTAAAGGAATGGATGCTCCTTTCTCTTAATGCAGCTTGACGCAACTTAATAGCTGGTTTTATTTTCTAGTATTAAGAGACGAATTGATGTCTACCCTTGCCGGAAATTACTGGCTGAAACAAAAAGTTAGGAATAAACTTTGAAGGCAAGGGGTCATTCTGTAGCTGCACATACATACAGAAATACTTACATAAAAGGATGACATTTTAAAGCAGCGCTAGTGCTCATGGAGGGAACAATACTTTTGCCAGAAAGAATCTGGACTGTAGCAAGGACAAAAAAAAAAAATGTTCTGAGGGAAGCGAGTTGTTATCTTTGGTTATCTAGCTGTATGAGTGTTTCGGTCTTCATAAAGCTAGATAACCGAAAGTAAAAACTCCTTCAAGGTCATCGTACAGCATGTGAAAATGAAAGATTGCTGCAAGAGAGTAAAAATCGAAAAGGGTCAGAAATGCTTACTGAATCTAACATTTTTGGAGCTAAAGATGAGACTGGAGAAAGTTAAATGGCATACTTATTCCAAAATACGAAGTTGATGGCGCACTTATTCCAAAATATGAAGTTGTCGCATGGCACAGAATGGATATTCACCCGCTGCAGAGAGAACATGGTACTGATGGTAAACAACGTATGCGCAACTATTGCTGTTGAATAAATAAATAAAGAGAAACTAAGAACAGTCAGCATTAAACCAGACTAAGAGGATATTTTTTTTTTTCTATTAGAAACCTAATGATGAGTTTCATTTTGCAAAGTAATTCATTGCAATGAAATGGCCTTGAAAAATAAAGATGATAGTTGGTGATGAAGATGGTGGTGCTGGTGATACAGAGCTGACTACTGAACTGAGGAAAACTAAAACCCAAATACAACAACAAAAAACAACAATCCAACCCAAAACCTGTCTGTGTGCATCTGAGACAAAGCATTGAGGTTAATTTCAAATCATGTGAAAGCAAGCTTTCAGAAAAAGTTTACACCGAAGTGCAGGCAAGCTTAATTAGAACTCGGCGGAGTTGCGCAAAAATGGAGAAAAAAGTAATGGCCGATTTTTATTCCACTATTCGAAACGCGAGCATAGATGCTTCTCTTTTTCGAGAGGGTTTCCTTGAGGAAGCTACTGAAGCAGAAAGACATGATGGAGACGAGACCGCCCTCCCCCCGTCAATGTGTGGAAAAATGTTCTACGCCTTGCTCTGCACCTAGCTTGGAAATGAAAGTGACATTTACTCCAAAACCCACGTGTGCGCCTCCTCTCTTTTTGTTTAAGGATGATCAGGTCTATCCTGGAAACAGCTCTGGCATCCTACACCGAAATAATTAGGACGTATACAGACCTGACAAAAACACGGAGAGGAGAGGAGGGGAGGAGGTGGAGAAGCGGAGGGTCTGTCTTGCCTAATTGATTCCGTTAAACGATGTGCAGGAGATGTGAACGGCTGGGTGCTCCCATTCCCACGCTCGGGGCAAATGGCAGCGCCGTGCCCCGGCGGTCGGTGACAGACAGCCCGGCGGGGGCCGGGGCCGGGGGAGCCCACCGCCGACACCCGCGAGAGTATTTCCCACCCACTGCCATCCCAGAAATGCTGGACGAAGGGACGGGGCTGCAGAACACGCCCGCTTCCCCTGCGCCGCACCCCGCCGTGCCCTCCGAGGGAGAAGGGTGGAACTTGCGCCCGGGCGGAACTTGCGCCCTTCTCCAGTGGAGGTCGCGAGGGGACGCGGGTTTTGGTCCCGATGGAGGAAGGGAAGGTCAGGGCAGATGTGTCGGGATGCAAACAGTCCTGTGTTTTTAACAAATATTATCTTCATAATTACGGCTGTTTAGGCGCCTCTTGCAGTGAAACTGAGGGGGATTCATTGCTTAGGGTAACATATTTTCTTTGGACTTGACCTAAAGGTTTGTCCAGAGGCACGCTCGAATGTGATACTGAGTTAGTAACCGAACGTTCTCCACTGCAGATTAAAATAAGATCAGCAATAAGGGAAGGTGGGTCAGCGGTCTCCATCCGTCTGGGGCAAAACTTTTGCTCGCCGCTCTTTATAATTATTTAATTTTATTTTGTTTTTTCGCTTCGTTGTTGAACTGCTTATAAAAAACTTTGGTTTGGGGCTTATACTGGGAATATTTACCTTCCCGCCACACATTGCACTGTGAGAATGATGGAACAAGGATCCAGCTAGCGTGTTCTGGAAGCAGCAGGAGCACTGAGTAGCTAAACCAAAGAATTTTGCCTCAAAATTTAGACCATCCTCTCTGTAGCTGTTAAAATAGCCTTAGTTTCGGACGGAGGGTGCTCCTCGTGGCCGTCGGCAGTGCCGGCTGGGACCCCGGCTAGGCTCTTTTCAGGATAAACCTTTGTTTTGTCTGCGCTACGTATGCTCAAAGTTTTACTGCTGCAGCGCCCGGTGAGGGGAGCTGTGTTTATTTACATCAGAACTGTGTTTGAACAGCCGGGCTTTCAAAGCAGAGTGCCCGCCTCTCATTTAACTGCATGTCTAGGGGTGCTATTTACCTCGAGCCATTGTCTACTACAATTAACATTTACACGACAAAGTGCGGGGCCTTGTTTCTTAACGAGCTTCAATTAAGGCGATAAGCTGTTTTCTGGGGAAACCCCTTGTTTACTTAGGCATGAATGGGGTTAATTTACTTAATTTACTTAAGATGTTGCTTGCGTCTAGGTCTTCGTTGTAAATTTGTGAAAGAAAACATCAGAGAAAAACAGCAGCATTATAATCGCGTGTTTGCCATTGTCATCTTAAATTGTTTTGTATCTTAATAATGTCACGTGATTATGAATCAATAAAATATTATTGGCTATTATTACTTCTACTGCTCTTACTCCTTCTCTTCTTCAGGAGCAGAGACCCATTTCTCTGCACCTTTTTTTCTACACAGTAAACTTCTGACTTGGGGAAAGAGAGCATGTGGAAATGTGGTAATGCGGTAGCAGGCCCTCAGTTTTATGCTTTAACAGGCTCACGCAGCAAGTAACTAGGAAAGGTAATCCTTCCCTAGAATTAAGTGTTGTTCCCTCAAAGCTTGTGTGGAAAAAAAAAGTCACTCTATCAACCAAAGAAAAAGTTTTATGTTACGGGAAATGAAACCAAACCCAAACCCAAAAAGATGAACTATAAGTGGGCATTTCTCTCCAAGCCAGTTCTAGCTCTGAAGGAGACCGGATCAAGTTTATTTAGCATACCAGTGCACTGTAGAATAGTTGGAAGGTAGTTGCAGGTTGTGTGAGTATGCATGTTAACTAGCAGGGATTGGGGCTTATTCTTTGTGAAAACAGAACAGCAGATTGCTGTGCAAGGCCAATGTTAAAAAGGCAGCTGAATTTAACACCATCTGGAAGAAAAGATCCCTTGATGACTTTCTCACACCGTCAGACAAAACTGGTGTCTCTTGTTCTGTGGCCTTGTCTATGCAACCACACAATACTGAGTCATTATACTTTTGCTGAGAGAAAATTTGAGAACACATTATGGGTAACTGGTGAATGACCAAGTTTCATTATACCCGCTTAAGTCGATTGAAATCTACGTCTAGAGCTATGAATGGCAGCATTGTTTTCCTCAACAGGGCTGTACTAAATGTCAGCACGGTGTAAAGAAAAACTTGAAGTCTGCAAATAACTTACCAGATCTCAATTATAATATTTTCCCACGCTAGAACTAATATCATTGCTAGTGCCTACAATGCATGAAATACAACAAAGGTGGCAGAGGAAAAAATGAGTTCATTTACAAGTTATTTCAGCCAGACAAACACTTTAACTTTCTTACAATGGCTTCGGCACAAAGAGCTGCATAATAATTTTCTGAAAATTTCAAGCAACTAAACTGCTTCTTACGAAATTTGAAAAATAAATTGTGCAAACTAATGTATTTATTTTAACCCTCCAGTTTAAGACTGATAAAATATTAGTAGATGCACTTTACAGTACACAGATCACTTTGTGTGAGTCTAGCAGATGATTCCTCCTTTAATGTTAAGCAGAAATGGCACAAGCAAAGCAATGAGAAATGTATTTCTTCAGGTGCTGGAGGAAATCCACCAGGGCATCTCAGTGTTTGCACAGGTACCAGAAGGACAGTTTTCACTTCTCTCATTTTTTAACTACTACTTTTTTACCTCACTTTATAGTGGTTTCTGTTATGAGTGCTGTTCAGGTCAGTCCTCTGCTTATGATTCATGCACAGTGAAGACTATGAAACAGCTCAAAGGCATGGTGAAGAGTTAGTTGTGTGTGCTTTGTTAGAATGTGTTTTAAACCTAGGTGACCATGATTCTGTCTGCATTTCATAAAGCACAATACAGTCCCTGGCATAAAAACTTGAAATGATGAGCAACTACCCTTGTGCTGAGTAACACATCTCTTCAGCAGCTCCACTTGCTGCATTTCTCAGCAGTTCCATCGCTGCAGCCCTGGATACTGGGGATGCTGGTGCATGGGGCAGGCAGAGGACTGGTGGGGTAACTGGGCAGGTGTTGGTGCTAGATAAATTATTTATTTAATTGCTCATGCAACCACTCATGAATGAGAGGCAGCTGGGGACATCTGGATCGGGAGCAGAAGCAGGGCAACGCAGGCAGGTGATGGGGAGGTTTAAAGAGAAGCCAGTCCTTCACTAGTGCCCTACCTACTTAACAAAAGCTGGCACCTGTTGGAGGAGGGAGTTCCTTTCACCAACCAAAGATGTGTTGTTTGTATGAATGGATCTATTCATGACCACACCTCTACTTTCCTGAACTTTCCATTAATACGCAATAGCATAGGGTAGATTCATTATTTTTGTTTCAAATAAATTGTGAAATATTTTGTTTTGTAGAGAAGCCAAGGACACATTGCCTGTTAGTCAGATCCCTCCCTTCCCAGCTGAATTAAAAACAGTTTTCTGACTTCTTTTGGCTAGAAGGAGAGGTATATGTGTATAGCTGTCCCACAGGGACACTATTTAAAAAGGTCACTAAAATTTTTAAAACATGCCCCACTTCCAGAGATTGCTCACCCTGTAGTAAGCATATTTATTACCCCTTACATCCTCTATTATTTTAACTTAGAAGAAAGAAAATGTCAGACTTTGATGATTCGATTTTCTATTAAACAGCAAGTGCATGAGGTAAATATTAGGGCATTTCTTATCGCCTTTTCTGGGAGTGGGAAAAGAGGAGAAAGGAGCCCTTTGATTGTGCTGTTGCTTGTCAATAGTGCCTGTTTTGTTCTTCCTGAAGCTCTCATTGGTGTATAAACATATAATTATAGACATACATTTGTGTATGTATACATATACATCCATAGTTTATGGTGTAAAGCTGGTGTGACCCTGTCAATGTCAGAGTCTGACACGGATGAAGTTGTGTCATCCACTTTGTGGAGATCAGGCTGACACCAAGCTGTACAGACTTATTTTAGGGATGTATGCAGTAATGCAGTGGAAAGGGAATGTTCAGTCTGTGTCTTTAAATCTAATGCTCAAAAAACTATTTTCCCCATAATTCCGTGCAAACAATGCTAATCCATGCTTGCGGAGGTGGGGAAGGGATAGGAGGGGACGGAAATTCCCCTGGCAAACGAAGAGGTTGCGCTCGGCCCGCGGATTCCCTGCCAGGCCGCACGTCCCTCCAGGGCCCCCCAAGCTGATCCTGCTGGTTCGAAGCGCAAGCCACCAACCCAGATCCGCGGCGGCGCCGCCGAAGAGCATCCCCAGCGTCCGCAGTCTCAGCCCAGCTGAGGGGATGCCGCAGTCCAGTCGCCGGGCTCCGTTCCCGCTCGACAACCGCTCTGATTGGAGTTTTCCAGGAGACCGGTGGCAGCGCGCATGGGATGGGGTGGGAAGCGGCGGGTTGCGCCGATGCGTGCTCCGTGCCTCTCCTCTTCCCGCTCGTACCGAGCCGGTACCCCCTCGCCCGGCCTCATTGCTCCTGCCCTCTCTCCGACCGCAGGCCTGCATTACCGCCATTAATTGCTGTAAGTGACCACCTCTAATTAGCGCTGCCCGCCGAGGAGCCGCCGCTGGAGGCAGTCAGAGCTCTCTTCCCTCCCCCGTTGCCGAGTAACTGAAGTATTATCGCGACTGATCCGCCGCGCCGGTGTGCTCCTCCGACAAAGGAGATTCGGAAAAAAAAAACCAAAACAACGAAGTCCAAGTATTAAGTAGTTACTAAAGCCAGTTAATGACATCGTGCATGGATATTTTAACTTGTTGTAAGTCACAGAAAAGATTAAGGAGAAATCATGCTACACATGCTACACATGCTAATGATACCATGTTGGCTCCACAGCACTGTCGGGTGCGGCTTAACCCACCTGCTCTGCATACGCCACTAAAAGGTTCCTTGGAGGCCCAAGGTGCTTTGCTGTTCGTTTAAAAATCCATAACTGCCTCTGAAATTTCTGTGCCTGACCTACACCATAAAAACACATTTTAAAGGTGGTTTGTGCTAGAATGGTAAACACTTATATTTAATGTATGGGATGCACTGAGTTAAGGGCAAAACTGATCTTTCTCCTTCAGGTGTAGATGCTTTGTTGCCATATTTCTCAGTTCCTTCAGCTATTACTAAAATCTGAAGCACAGAATCATAGAATGTCCTAAATTGGAAGGGACCCACAAAGATCATTTAAGTCCAGCTTTTGGAACTGGCCAGGACAGGCCCAAGATTAATAGTGGTTGGGTATTCACTCCTCCTCAACGCTGATTATTCAAATATCTGTGCCAAAGTGTAGTGTGTAATAAGAACCCAGATATTTTTGCTTAATTACTATTATGGTTTTGATGGTACTGTGAGGTGGGTGAGTAGGGTTGCAGAAGGGAGCAAGGTCAGTACACCAACATAATAAATAAAGTAAGGAAACTGCCAGTGCACAGGGAATTGTGATAAGGAATCCCCTTCTGCTTAACCTTTTGACCTCTTGTTTGTACCTCAGCATGGGGAAAGTAGTAGCCAGGTCAAAATGAACTTTATAAGTAAATGAGTATGTGAGAGAGTCAGCAGTTTGTCTT
The DNA here is from genome assembly GCF_023055355.1 of Agelaius tricolor. Taxonomy (NCBI): domain Eukaryota; kingdom Metazoa; phylum Chordata; class Aves; order Passeriformes; family Icteridae; genus Agelaius; species Agelaius tricolor. Next base: position 5,385,492 of record NW_027269287.1, on the reverse strand, counting down.
CTTTAAAGTCTTAGAATAGTTTGTTGGGAAAAACTAATATTTTGTGTTTTGGGTCAAAACCTGGTAAATCTGTCTGTGATTCAAAAGCAGCATTTCACCTTTTGAAAAAGAACCTGTATAGTCTGAATGGGATAATTTTTCCTTCAGAATAAGCTCTCAAGTGTCAATTAAAAGGGGCATATAATAGTTATTTAACAATGATTTTAAAAAAATATGTCTCTTAATAATATCAGTTGGCTGAAAAGGACGTTAACATAAAAAATACTCCAGCATCATTGTCATGTAGAATACTATCTTTAAGAAACAAGATTTTAGGGTGTAATAAAATAATATAATTATCATCAGAATAACAGTACTGATTTAATGTAATTGGAATCTAACCTACAGTAACCTTGTATGGGAGAGCTGGAGTCAGTAACAGAAAACCTGCACAGAAAGGATGGTATTGCACATATACAGTTTCCTGTCATCTAATTCAGCAGCAGTTGTGGTAGACCAGAAAAGGTAAAATTAGCTTTCTTTTTTAAATTAGTGCACTCTCTCTCTTTCTCTCTCTTTATATATACATATATACATATATATGTGTATATATATATATGAATTACTCTCTTTTGCTATTTTCTATCACAGAAAGCAATTGCTGCTGTATCATGTCAGAATTCACTCTAGGTGTGTTGGAAGGTAAAGGCTGGTGGTAGTACAGGCTGAAACAGAGCAAGAGATAATTCTTATTTTTCACTTTGGAAAATTGTTTCAAAATAGACAACCTCTCTATGGCTGTAACTAGTGTAAGCATACATTGTAGAGATTCCTCTTCAGCTGAGTACTCGGGATTTTATGTGTTACCAATATCTTACCTGGATATAAATATATTGGATATAAATATGGATATAAATATATTGCAGGAAATTTATGAATATTGAATTTATGTCTTCCTCTAAATTCCCATAATTCTTATGTGGCTGGGCTCATATGACAGCTAAGCAGATCCTTTTTTATTTACATGGACATTTGGCATATACAAACTCATAACTTTGAATCTGGAAACCTACAATCTGTATCAGCATTTGCACTGTCATTAAGTGAGTTTACTATGTTCTATCATATCCATATGCTCTACCTCATTTGTCTCCAAAAGGTCTTTTCCAGCTTAGTTAGTTTAGCGATTCTCTGATTCTGTGACTTCATGTGCTGAGGCAATATTCATAGTTAACACAATTCCATAACACAGATCCATAACACAGTTACCAGAAGTAAGTCACCTCTGTCCCTGGACTGTGAGTATTGACAGTATCAAAAACTTCCATTTTTCCCTGCATTGTTCTTAACCCCTGATGATTAATGAGATAGACTAAACTACAAAAAATCAAGCAACCATTTAATGATACTACAATTAAATTGACATTTCCCACAATAGTTGGAGAGAGACTCTAGGATGATATTATAAATTATATTTTAGTTTGTTTTCTTCCAGTTTTGTAGGAAGTATTTCCTATAGAATAGTTTAATTCCTAGTCTGTGTGCAAATATTGTCTTTTGCTTAAAATAAAACTGAAAAGACAAAGTGATTATTTGCTTTCATATTTTAAAAATTATTCATCATATACAGCTATGTAATATATTATAACATTTTGCACAGCACTATATTATTAAGTTAATCTAATGCCCAGAGTCATTATGCACATTCCTGGATGTCCTTCTGATGTCTCTTCAGTCTGCTGGATTTGGAAGTGTGATTATGTAAATTTTTTACTGATAAATAAATTATTATAATTGTAGTTGAAATACCTCTGGAATTCATAAAACCATTGCATCTAAATAATATATTATTAATTACTTAATTATTTATCAAGACTAATTCAAAATAAGTGTAGGGAAAAAGCATACATTTATTTTTAAATAGCACTTTTTTTTTGCACCAGGTCAAAAAATGTTCCAGATATCAAAAATAAAAAAGAGTGAGAGAACCAAGTTTCCTTCATTAGCTGTAAGGAGTTTGTTTTGGGTTAATAATATTACAATAATGGTGCCATTCTTACTGTAAACTTGTTATCAATTATAATATATTTCGGCTAATATATGGAATTTCTATTAGAAAGAGGACAAGAAGGGAAGAGTTAATATGGGTGAAAGGTGAGTGTATGTTATAGTAAGAGAAGAACAGCAGTTTTAAATTACACTGAGGAGCAGAGAGGAGATGGCAAGATTTCAGCGGCTGTAGATTTAAGAGGAGTGTCAGAGATACATCAGTAATTGCAAAATTAAAACAATGGGTTATGTGTGTTTTCAAGTCAGTATTCAGTACTAAATGTGGAAAGCCTCAATAAGCAGCCTGGTGGTTATTAGAAGCATTAGGCTGTCCATTTAGCTATATCTGCAAAAGAACTTTATTTTCAGTCTCATGCAAATTTTAATTCCAGACTGGGTTCTAATCACCCTGTAGCATCATCAGATCTCAGGGTACGCACAATAGCTTTTATTTTCCCTTTTCAGAAAAGACCTTTGTCTGGCTGCTGATGAAATACCGGAAATTGATTGCAGAAAACCTGCAGAGGCATACTTACTGTACCAGATATAGTAAGCCCCACTTGGTGCATTGGCATTTAGCCATTTTATGTAAATTTAGTGAGAAAACGACTCCTGTATATGATCTAATATGCATCAGTAATAACTCATAATGTCCTCATGTGAGGAAAGAAATTAAAAATTTGTTAGAAAACTAGACTACTAGTGACACTACATGGTTAAAACATTACTAAAGCATATTTCAGTGTTTTGCTTACACTAGTGTTCTTATCATGGTGCCTCCATTTCATGGCAAAGAAGATAGAGGAGAAAACATTCAACTTAAAATGTCTGCTGGCACACATCACTGGATTTGTATGTCACTAAACAATGAAGGAGCATAGCCTTGAATACCAACTATTTAATTAGCACTTTTGCCAGCCATGCATAGAAAATAGCTCATTTACATGTGTCATGCTTACTGATTATTCCCATAAAAATCTACTGGTTTTTTTAAGTGTATGTCACATTCTAGTGTGACAACAAAAGAAAATCAAAACATCTGTTATTATTTTGAAAAACCTTGAAATTCAGAAATTGAATTAAAATTTATAAAGTCTTTCTTTCTCTCGTAGGTATAATTTAGTTATTTAATTTAACCTTAAGTGTGGCATAAAAGACTGGATACAACTAATCATTAAGAACTTCAAAGGATAACAGAAAACCTCTAACAGTCTGCAGTTTATTTAAAGGCTATTATTACAAGCCTCTTGAACATATAGCTACATGTAATGACAAGTGGTGAATTCTAAATGCTGCATTTGAAAGGTACCACTCCTGCTCTAAATGCTGTTAATAGACAATGCTGAAACATGTAAATTCTCCCAGGGAAAGTCTCAATTTTGAGCATAAATGTGGTACATTTTTGAAATATTTCTTCAAAAGTATACAATTTTGAAGCATTTTGCTTAGAAATATTTGCTTGTTTTGCTCTTGTCTCTCAACACCTGCAAAATGGATAGAGTATCATTGAGGATATATGCCAGTTCATAGAAATGAAAGTCAGCCATTTCATCACATTTTTCCTAGAAACATATAATATACAGAAACATTCCTTGGCTATACACACAAGAAACATAAGATACTATATATAACATAAAGGTTTAATTTCTCAGTGAAATTAAAAATGTCAATCCACTTGCAATTATAAAAAAATAAGCTTGTATATATTTTTATAAGTGTTTAATAAGCAGTGTATATTCAAGTATCTGTAGGAATGTAGTCTATCAAATACAGGCCTATCAAATAAAAAATATGCTGTACTGACTCCCAGTCATTGAGCCCAATCCTGTAAGGTCCCTGCTTTCCAGGCAGTCTTTATTTTCTTATGGTGTCTTTTAAATTCAGCATCTCCTATAATTAGGAGCTGCTAAAACAGATTCTTAGGTTCATGCTATCATACATAAAATTGGTATTTCTCATGAATGGTTACAATCTTCTGTATTTTCAGTTTTAAACTGTTTGGTTTTTAATGTTTCATCCCTGTAGCTTAGCTCCCTCAAGTGAATCCCAATTCTGTGTCTAACTTGCCACCAGTTACATAGTGTTAAAGACCACAGAACATTTGAATTCTTAAGTACAAAAAGATGAGTTAACCCAAAAATAAGCTAAAGAACATGCAATTTTAATGTTCTAATAATTAAAAAATATTAATAATATTCCCCCTCTCAAAAAAAAAACCTTAAATAATTACAGACACTTTAGTATTTTTAAGAAAGTTTGTTATCTAGGTCTAAGAATACTGAATTTAAATCTGAACATATTTATTAATTAATAATTTGGAGAGTGCTAAGGAAACAACTCAGGTTACTATATTTTGAGATGCTATGAAAACTTGTAGGAAAAGTAAAAGAATTATCATAATCAAGACAGGCTATCAGTATTTTCTGGAAACCTAGATGTAAGATTTAACAAGTAAAAAAATGGCAATAAGTATGTGAGTGGAAAAAAAATCTGAAACAGAAATAAATATTCAATAGATACAGATACTGAGTAATTGAAAGAGACCAAAGGGTGAAGAGAACAAGTTACAAGGATAAAATGTGATTTAAAAAAATACAAACAAAAAAAGAAATAGCTGCAATCCCTCATATGCAGTGTATTTTAAAACATCCTGTTGGGACCCTATACTTTTGGCATAGGAATATTAGACGATCTAGAATACAACTTGCCGTTGTATTCAAATGGAGAAGATGCAGAGAAAAAAACAGAAAAAGCTATAAAAATAACAGAATGGAGGCATTGCTTCAAAAGAAAAGATTATGAGAAGTGACTAACTGATGATCAAGGGAAATATGTGTGGGTGTTTGGATAAGGAATAATTTCAGCAGCCAAAAGCCATTGTGTTGGTAATTTTTTTGTATACACCCAGAGTTTTCTTTAAGGTTAACCAAAAGTTGGCCAATAAAACACAAAACACCATGTAACATTAGGGCCATGCTGATGTGATCAACTATGTACCTAGGAAAGATAATTAAGAATGTAAGCACAGGAGATCGTTGTCTGAGTATCTAAAAAACTCCTAGTGAGGAGGTGGATGGTGGGTTAGATTGAAAGAAAATAATGTTGACTCTATAGACTGATCCATTTAAATCTAGAGTAAAGAATACTCCAGAGAACTTATTGTATGTTACAATTGAGAGGATTGACTAGATCAGCTCTTCGATCTTATTTTCATCTCTAAAGTTTTATATTAGATAGTTTTGATTTAGATTTGATTCCAGGTGATGTTTTCACCTCAGGCTAATCTTCAAATAAAATGTTTTCTAAAGATAAATGTGGATAGCTTGTCTGCATGCTCATTTTGAGAAGTGCATATAATAGAGACTTACTTTGATAGTGTTTGCTGCCCGGACACCATCACTGGAGTAATAGGAATACAAATATTATCTTGAAATATAAATTTTAAAAATCAGAAATTAAAAGGTGTTGATCTCAAAGGTCTAATTATATTAGATATTGACACATTACTCCCATTTATTTGACATTCTATAGATATCTATTGCCTTTGTCTTTTTTTTCACAGTTTTTGGTAACACAGTGTATGAATTAGTCCTTTCTGTGAGTGCATGAAGTACAAATACAACATATTGTGTGTCATTATATTGTGGGCTATAGCAACATGATTACAAATACAATGGTCAAAAAAGGTATCTTTAAATTTTTGTGGTTTGGCAGTTTGCACTGTCTTTTAAAGATGCTTGCATCTTTCTACTGAAGTCAATGAATGATGTTGGTACTATTGCAAAATCAAGATCTCTTTATGAATGTCTGTACAATGTTAAAATTACTGAGTGTCAAATATTTATTGTATTTGAGTAGACATTGACAGAATACCAGGCCAGGTTACTTTCAGAGAGATCTGTCTTGGTTTCATCCTTAACTTTCAGTTTTAGCAAAGCAGGAATGTTCATCTGCCTTGTTCAATAAGAAGAGTATAATCCAGCCCACCAAATTCAAGCACTTTGACAGTATCCTATGAGAGCTGATTTGGTGTCTCTGAGTTGTTCTCTATGTCTTACTGGCACCATCACCGCTGTGCATCATTTATAATTATATACATATATCTATCTGTCTATAATTATACACACATGTACATAGACTATATGCAAGATAGATTATATTTTATGTACAATATAGAATGAACTACCTAGAGAGAATTTATTCCAGTGCAGAACTTCTTTGGTCATTGCTTGCCAAATTAGAGAGAAAAAAAAGACCTTTCAAAAATTGTAGCAGGCACAGGGCCTGCAAGGCCTCCCTGGCGGTCAGCACCCTAAGATAGGAAATGCCTAGTCATGATGACTGGACCTTAGAAGCTCCTTTTTCTGACATTGGAAAGGGCTTAGGTCACCTTCCTTTTGATCCCTACTATTGGACAATTTCTAAAACTCCTGTATCCTTTAAAAACCCCTACTTTTGCCCAGTTGGGCAGAAGAGCTGTCCCTGAGAACCTTCGCAGAAGATTCAATAAAGACACCCCTGTGGAACCTCACATAGCATTTCTCCTCTCTCTCCCTGCATCTGCCTAAGGCACTTAGCAAGCTAAAGAGCTGAAGTCGCAAAATGAGCTGATAATCACGAAAGAGCTGATATCACCTAAGCTTGCTAAGGTAGCCTGTGCCTGGGAGCTGCTTGGGAACTTGGACAGTTTCTGCTGAACAGGACTGCACTATCTGGGACCCTGTGGCAGCCCACTGGGGATACCCCAAAACCTGGCTGAGGCCACATTAAAAAATAATAAAAAATTATATGTTTTTTAAAAAGGAAATAGAAGTGGGAAAAAAGAGCTATCAACACTAAATCACAGAATCACAGTTTATCAGAGAATATTCTGAATTGTAAGGGAATCTATTTTAACTTTTTTTTTCCTTATAATTTCCAATAGTAACTAGGCATGACAAAATCAGTGGGTTGTCTTACACATTTTCTCATACGGTCTTTTTTGCTCAAATACTGCCTTGACATTTCATGATGCCTATATCAACTATATCTTGGTGTGTATTAGATGTCACAAAAGGTTGGTGAAAGTGTGGGCATAGCCTTCACACGATCTGTCTCTTGCAGTTTCTCCACATTTCATTTCTTGTTCCCCCTCAGATATTCTGTGCTTGCTATTTTTTCCTCCATACCAGTGCAGAGGATGATTTTGCTGTCAGAATTAAACACAGAGAGCATAGCTGCTGGTCTTGGGATGAGAGCTTTGCTGTCCTTTAGGGTAACTAAGTGAGAAGATGATCTTTTTGTAGTGAGGGCATCAGTGTTAGAAAAAAAAAAACAGGGCATTTTCTGACCTATTGACTTTAGCTGTCCCTAGTGACAGTTAATAGAATTAATTTGTATTTGCTGTGATTTAAAAATGGGAAGAGAATCAAATTATTTATTTTCTCCCCTCAGGTTTGCCAGCCCTGTTTTGCCAATAACACTAACAATAACAAAACAACAACACAACAATAACAACAACAAAAATTTTTTAAAAAAAATTTTTTTTTAAATTTTTTAATGCATTTTTCAGTATTTAAATGAGGATTAAAGTTGGAAAGTTTGTTTTCTAAGGCCAATCTAACTAATATGGTAGGGATTGTGGACGTAAGATTGCCAAAAAATAGCCCCACATATATTATGTACATCCAGTTTCTCTGGTTGGGTCACTCTACCAAACAGCAGAAAAGGCTATAAAGGGTATGTACTTAAAGAGGAAAAAAATGTGCAGTGATGGGTAAAATGAGAGGCTCTTCAGTAAGTCAGAATGTAAAGCATTGCAAAGCTAAGAATAAACTTTATACAGCAATTGAGTGAATCTGCACAGTAATTTACAATAAGAAGTTTTATTATAATCTCGCCATGAAGACTCATTCTACAATGCATTTGTGAAATTTATTTTTTACAATCTAGGTTAAAGTTCCAGATAAATTTATACTTAATATATAATGGATTTGGATAGAAATGGATTATTACAACAAAATGTAGAGTTTTGGAACTGCTGTTCCAAAATGCTAAGGTCTGAAACTTACTAAGTAAAGAAAAAGTTTACTTTGAGTAAATTTAACAAAATAACACGATTTGTGGTTTTGCTACATGATTTCTCTTCTAGCTAGGTATAAAATGTGTGTATAGCTTAGTTATAAGCTTTTCTGTACAGAAAATTTGGGGCAGATTATAGATGGGTAAACTACATTTTAGTCAATATTTCACAAAACAAACAAGTCTTCCTCACAAAGGCAAAAAACCTATTGAAGGAAATAACATCAAATTTCCTTTAATCAGTTAAGAATACTGGAAGAATTCTAACATCTTTTTCAACTTGTCTTTGTATGTTAATTGCCATTTAAAATATTCCATAAAATGTAAATTTCAAGTAGTAATGAAATAAAATATAACATTATGGAGATTCTACAATATCAAAATGTGATCTGTTGATCTTAACTTATAAATCAGGATCAAAAAAAACCCTTTTCCTATTTTTATTTGTGAAGATATTGAAAGTAATACAGCATCCTTACAAAATGCTTACCATGTATATATGTGTATGTCAGGAATTATATGTGTAGTCTCAAATGTTTACATTAATGTATAAAATGTATAGGTATACATAGATGGAGAGAAGGCACTTCATTTGTAAAATTCTTCATAAATGTTTATTAATAATAATATAAGGTACACTTCATTGTGAAGCTCACTATTTGGAGGCTTTTATTATTTTTTTAAGCAGGGTAATCTCTCAACTCTGTAACTGTCTTTCAGAAGACCTTGAGAGATAACCTTCCTCCAAAATTATATGTCTTTTCAAAAGTAACTTTATATATATTAAGAAAGCTTGAGGGAATTATTGTTTTTTCAAAATATTTTTCTTTTTAATTTGAAATTCTTCATGAAAGACCTAAATGTACATATTTTCACTGGGAAATTCCTAATGTGCCATCATCTTGAGTCAATAATGGGCACAGCTGAGTTGCTACTGCAGTTATCTAACTTGGAGTTTATTTATACATGTATAATTAAGGAATATTCAGCATTGTTTACGAATAACTGGTAAACATCTGCTATATTATTTTGCCAAAATGAGTCTTCTGTTCAGACATGGCCTCAAATAACATGTATGCTCAAGAGCATATTCAGCACTGCTTGGGAGCCAGTTTGGATCTTGGTCTGATTTTATGTTTCATCATTCTGAGTACTGGTAACTGCATTTTTTCCCATGTTAGCTGCACATTTAGGTGACAACTCTCTTTTCAGTGAAGATAGGTTAGGTAGATCAACTGAAGTTCTCAAAACTTTCATGCTTTGGCCAGGTTAATTCCTGCCCTACCCTTCTCTCCTCAGGACCAAGCAAAGATACAATCCTGCAAAAAGCGAAGAGCCTTCTGTGATATGCTGATTTTAATTTTAATAGAAGCTGAGAATGTTCAGCATCTTGTAATAGACACTCAGCAGCTGAAAGACCATAATTTCCCTTCTCAAATGCAGAGGAAAGAACAATAAAATCAAATCTCAAGACAGAGTCAATGTGCCCTCAAGGAAATTTCTTTTCTGACCCAAATCTAGCAATCAGTGAAATGTCATGTAGGATATCAGGAATTTCTGACAGAATAGCCCACTGATAAAACTTGACTGTTCCTTTCTGAGCTTTAATACCAGTCTCCATAAAACCAGAGCAGATCGGGAAAACAGGTAAGTGAGAGCTCTTTAGTTGACTGCCATTAGTTGAGCTGGGGTATGCTTCCACTTTCCATCCACAATCCACAATTAAATACTGGGCAATCAGTCAGCTCTGTTACTGGGTGGTCAAATCTCCCATCAGTCTGGGAGAGCTTAGATGGTGCATTCCTTATGTAGACAGAAAGTAGGGATTATTTTACAACTGAGTTAAGTTTAAAATTCCTTATTTTTTCTTGGTGCTGAAGCCTTTATCCTAAACACTGCACAGAGATAAAAACTATTTTTGTATACTGAACTATACCCTTTCCCTAGTAAGAAGGACATACTCTTAAGTTTTAGTTTACTAGATGCAATATTAAAATAACCAAAGAATTCTACTTTGCATTTGTGATTATTATTATTATACACAAATCCAGCATGTCAAAAAAATGTTCCTGGACATATATTAAAAGTCAAGGTTTGTATTGATTTGCTCTTTGTAAATATTGTTGTAGTTTACTAGTGAGCAATGAAGTGGCTTTTCTTTCTCCTACCTGTGAAATGTACTGTGTGAATATCCAAACTTTTGCAATATTGATGATAAAACAGTCAAGCACAGAACCTAAATGCTGAGCTGCAGGATATCAGATCAGATACCCTGGATATGTGCTGTACATGATTCTATCCTGCCTTTTACTGAAGAATTCTTCCTTTCACTGGGGACAAACACTGTGTTTTTGTTGAATGAGGTCAGAAGAGAAGAACATAAGAATGGAAGTGCTTGAGAACACATCTGGAGAGGGAAAAAAAACTACTATTGAAAATTTTCATGTTTGCTGAAGTTGTTTCCACTTCAGGGAAAAAAAAAAGGAAAGAAACGAAAATATTTGGTCTTACTCTTATTAAAACATATCTCTCTGCATTCTAATATTCTTTCACGGCATCAAAGGTGAGATTAGTTCTCTCCTGTCTAATCAAGTTCTAGACGTGTTGTTGTAGTTGCATGGCTGAAAGTGCCTGTACACTTAACAATCTTTTATACAAAGGAAAATAACAGCACTGCAAGACTTTTAAGGAAACATGGTGCAATATTTGCATATGGGAATACCTGATATTACAATCGATTTTAAAATGCCAAAATAAGAAATAATAGGGAAATTACTTTTATTATCAAATTAAATTTATTATTTAATTTATTATTACTTTTATAAATTTATAAATTTATTATTACTTTTATTAATTCTAGAATGTAGATAATTTTACTGTTGCATTTGTGTTCTAGAAACACAAACACTTATTTCTCACAAAGAAAAGAATGAGAAATAGATTTAAATGAAAGAAAGAAATCAGAAATAATTTAAAATTACAAAAATTACAATTATAATTGAGCATGCTAGTTAACATAACTAGTTTAAATTAGGTATAATATAATAAATACTAAATCCAAGTAAAAATATCTTTGTTGAGTTAATACATGGCATGTGACTTTAAATTTAATTTCTTTGTGTAGATGTATTCTTGCCTAAGTTAATTGGAAAACTAAGCATCAATTTCCCTTTTTTTACAGTTCCTCACTTATATTTCTACTTCAAACATCACTTTTATTAGTTTGGAAAATAGAATTAAGTCAAGACTGGTGACTAGGTGACTAAAAAATAAAATGTAGCTGAGTAATAAAGAGCAAGATTCTATTATGACAACGAGCAATTTAAGCAAACCTATTGATTCCCCTGCTCAGAAATCTGGCAGATTCTCAGCCTATACAAATGAAGAGCTAAGAAAGATTGCATCTTTCTTTAAAAAGTGATTTTAATAATGGCAGTCACCACAAAGCTTGGCAATATTTTCTGGTAATTCATGTGAGTAAAAATTGAGCTAAAGCCCAGATTTCTAGATTCCCACCTATTATTCTATACAGATAGTAGTGCAGACACAAATTTCTTCATTAGTTCTAATGAATTAGTTTTACATCCCTCTATTGACAATGTTTGATTCTCCCTGCACAGCACTTTGGTTCAATGAGCAGAGTCCCTACATTTTTTGATTGCAAGTCTGAAATTGTTGTGGCTATTAAATGTGGCCATTTTAATTCATTGAAAAAGCTTGTTCTGAACTTGAGCCTAAATTATAAAACATAAAACAACCATCTTTAAGAAAACAAAAGCAAGCAAACTAACAAAAAAAATGCCCCCTCACCAAACCCAAATACCAAACACCATGACCACAAAATAAATCCTGCTTACTTGCTTGATGCTTATTAACTTAATAAAGTGAAAAATATTGTCAGGAACATGCTCATGTAAGAGTGTCTAAAGTAAGGAGGGAAATTATTTTTCCACTTGAAGTGCAACATTTTGCAAAGTTTTTTTCCATGTTTGGCATAAAGGCAATTTAAAATCATAGATGTTCCAGTTCAGGAGTAAACAAAAAGGTTTAAAAATTTGTTGCTGCTGAATGTATTTTGTGTCAAAGATTAATTTCCAAATTAATCTTTCAAACTAGTGGTTTAGGTATTCTAATATTACTTCCACACTTAATTCAATAGGTGGAAAATAAAAGGTTCATTGTTACACAACAGTGATTTTTCTAATTTTCACAAGTATCAATAGATTTTACAATTTAAAAATTAATCTCAAAAATGAAGCTACAAGGTACCAAAATCAGCATATATATATATATATATAATTTACTAATTTTAAACAAAATCAAAATAGTGTTTTAAAAAAGGTGGTATTTTTGAATAGTTAACAGAAAAATATTTCAACATACAATATGAAAATAGATGCCAGTGAATATGATATTGTCAATGTGTCAGTGGTGAAACAGTTGTTTGAAATGAAAAGTATGTAGGGATATTTTAAGAATGTAAACTATACCTCTAAAATAATAACAATCGAAATTAAATACTTGATAATTGCATTTCTTTTTTTTTACAAAGCATGAAATGTGTGGAAGAAAATAGGGCAAAAATCTCCACACAGATAATTGATATGAATTTCTTTTTTCTGCTTCTCAATCCACTTATAATCTGATTGTTCTTCCCTATGTACCTGGAAAGTAGTCAAAAGCCAAACACGATGCATACTCTTCAGTGTACACTTCTAGGAGCTCATCCAAAGCCTCCAATTTTGAATTAAAATGTCATTTATTTTTTGACTTTCACAAAGAATTTTTCACTCATTTTGGGTGAGATTGTGACATGGATTTTTAATTAGAATTTCCCACTGACACTAATAGTAGTTTCTGCTAAAAATATCAGTTGCCTGGTGGGCATCACTGTGAGATTCCTACAGAAGAAAGAACCTGATGTCTCACAAAAATTGGATACTGATAGAGAGGTAGCTATATGAAAGTTGGAAAATTAAAGAAGAATTGACACCAAATAGAAATGATACTCAGAAATAGAAGTTAAAGGTGATATTTTGGCTGTTGGGTCTTCTTTAGGCCATAAGTGAAAAAGTAGTATTTTTTTAATTCTTCAGCCAGACAAAGGCCTCGAAGACAACATTGCCCCTAATGTCATTCTTTACTTTAGCATATGTTCTAAGTAACTTTTTCTTAAGTAAACTGGCTCTGGGAACTATACACCCAGAGTTGCTCTAAATTCAGCATTCTGCCCAGGGACACTGCTGATGAATATGTAAGACTGCCACTGACTTTACTAAGGCAATCTTAGTCCTAAATATTCTAAAAATCACTGTCTAAACATTTTCCTACTGATAGTGTTTCATGCAGATGACCTGTTTCAGCTATCCTGACTTTCATGGTATGATATTATGTGTGCATGGAGCTTAATTGAGGTTAAAAGGCCAAATTCTAATCTCATCTGTACAAGGGGTACATCTTCAGTAAAGCTATTAAGGTCAGAGGAGTTATGTTAGATTTACAACAGCATAAGTAAAACCTTATAGGATATATTCACATAAGAATTTTTATGCCTGTAAAGGTTACATGCTTGAGCACCTAAGTTTTCTCTTAAAGATAAAAATTTGGGGTTTTATGTCTAATATTAGATGCCTATTTAATTTACATATTCCTGTAAGTTAGTGGTTTATAATTCATATGTAAATGAAAACACTTTAAAATAATCTGTCTTTGAATTTGAGGAGATAGTGTATGCATAGATAGAGGAATAAAAATATTAGCTTTTTTCACCAGGTTAGGAATGACAGTCCATTTCTTCTCATGGAGGTCTTATATAGACTCAGTCCTGTAGTATATTTGATAGCATCCTTTGCTAAAAATGGTTTTACTTTTGTGGCCCTAAGTGTGTGGAGGCTGTGACATTCATGGCATAATGTATGACAGCCTAGAAAACAGAGGATGCATCTTTCCGATTCCCTCAAAATAAAGTGAGGGAATCACACTGACTTCCTAAGGATAAGCGCCTCCTGCAGAAGAATTCAAAAGACTTTTGATCAGTGTTTTAACATGATTTTTTTCCACTTAGTTTAGCTATGTCTTTAGGGAAAAACAAATAATGTATAAAAAAAAAACTGGATTAGAGAGCTAAACACAGCTATGAGTGCTTCCATGACAAAAAATATACAGTGGCTTAGGACTATTCTATTTTTTCTTAGGTCTAATTTGTTTCAGTTTGGTTGACTGAAAATAATTTTGTTGCTGTGCTAAAAGGAGACAAATTTTTTAACTGAGCATAACATTTTACAGAAAAAAAACACTAAACAAAAAACCCACCAACACTTACGGAAAGTACAGAAGTGACAAATTTGAAAGCAGGAGGGAAAATATTTTGATACATAAAGAAATCCAGGGAAAAATAAGAAGGAGGTTTAAAATACTCAAATATCACTGTATTATAAATTTTGAGATAACCAAAAATCTTGCATAGGGGAGAGTGTTACTGGCAGGGGTGTGAGGCTTATAGTGGGTTTACATAGCAAACATAAGGGAAGAACCCAGAAAATGCTCTGGTAGGTAAAAGCGGAAACAAACCCAATTAGCAATGGACTGGGGTTACAGAATGACAATGTAAATGTAGCTGAGATTCAGAGCTGTTTTTCAAGGACGGTTATTAGGATTTCAGGTTTTGTAATTAATAATCTTGAACAAAAGAAACTGAGAAAAACAATACTTATTAAATATCAATACACCAAGGACTAAAATTACTGGTGTTTGCTGAAATGCATATGGCCACTTTAAGAAATTTCTTAAACAGTAACTAAGCTAGATTTAAGTATTGTCTACTATGAAAATACATTTTGCATTGATTTTTTTAGTATTTACTTATGAAAAAAAACAGCAATTTTTTCATATAATCACTCCCATTTAAAGTTTGAGATGCTTCTGTATTTTTTTCTGACATTAAAATTTTACACATAGATAATATTTGCTTTGGAATAAAATGTAAATCATACTCTTTATAATTCAGTGCTTCCATAGTATTTCTGGTTTCATTAGTATAGTCCCTTACATGTAAAACCTGTCAATTCTGCCTATCCATTAATATTTTAAAGTAACCTGCTAGCACATAAACTCTAAAGCAGTGTTATATTCATTTCTCTATACAATATATATATATTGTGTATATATATATATTGTATAGAGAAATATATATATTTCTCTATACATATATCAATATATATGCATAGAGAAATATATATATATATCTATATTGTATAGAGAAATATATATTTCTCTATATATTGGGGTTTTAACTGCTCCTTTAAGTAATCTTGATCAAATACCTGTGAATAGTTGCAAAAGTAAAATCATGGGTGCTATACAATAAATCCTGCCGTAGAAAGCAAGGCAGACTGCATTTAATAAATGGGTTAATTCTCAAAACCTGAAAGGAATATTTTAAACCAGATGAGAGGAAGTGGTGTTTCTTAAGGGAAGCTACATAACTGATATATAGAAGTCACTTCCAAAAGCGATAACCAGGATGTTATCCTAATTCCAGCAGAGTGTTAGGAATTTTATGACAACTCAATTAGCCACAGTTATGTTATATGAGAAGTAAACTGCATACAGATAAACAATCAACAAGTCAAATAGCAAAACTTTTCCTCTGGGCTGGTAACTTCATCATGGGCCTTTGCTATTTGTAAATTATTTTTCTTCAATTTAGATAATGCTGGGCAGCTGGAGAGTCAAGTCAATCTGATCAAGGATTTAAATTCCAATTATTTTTTCTACTGGATACCTAATTCCCACAGAACTAAGGGAAATTACACGTGGCACAACAGTGATTACAAATTCATTAAGATTGTGATTAAAGGTTTTGTATAAAAAATGCCCAACAAAAAAATCCTCAGAGAAATTGTATTCTTATATAGAACATAAACCAAGATGATCTTTCAGATCTATAAACTGGAGATATCTTAAATTTGATATTTTATACATCAATAATTTTATAAGTTTAGCGCTATGGTTTGTTAAATCTCAGAAAATATGATTTATACAAGGTTCCTTAAGGTACTTTCAAGCTATTCTTTCTTTGATAAGGCTATTTATTAGATCAAATACTCTATTGGAATTTAAAAATTAAGCTTTCTTTTTATCTGTAAGACTACTGTAAAAGCATAAAGCCCCTTCTTCTGTAAAATCTGATGTAAGCTCTGCATTTGTAGCCCTTTTCTGCAAAATTTTATCAACCCTCTTTTGAGACAGAGGAAGACTCCTGCAAGTCTTTTGCATGCTTTTTCTTTTATTATTCTGGTTTCTTTTCTGTCGGATTTTCATATAGTTTTTCTTTATGATTTCCAATATGCATTTTTTTTCCTCTTCCCAAGTCTCAGAGACCTCTTCTTCCTCTTTTTTCCTACACCCTTTGACATTCCTACACTTATCATTCAAGTATGATGAATGATCTTTCTCCTAAGTCAGTGAAGTAACTCTGTGCTGTGTGGTTATATGGTTATCTGTCACTCCAGCCAACTCTTCTAAATTGGTTTAGTACCTTAAAAAACAAATTGGCATAAATAGGAGAAAAACCTGCTCTTTTTTTTTATGTGAGTGGGAAATGGATATTGCTGGAATCATTATTTAAAGACTTTTATCAATTGTGACAAGAATCACAGGACCAAAATTACACTGCATCTTATGTATGCTTAACCATCATAGAAGCAGTAAAAGGCAAGGTGAATTTAAATACTGCAGAGTATAAACTATCTCAAGAATCACATTGATGTGTGCATATGCATACTGAAACACAGAATAGTAGTTTTAATGGGAGATTTTAAAGATGGATTAAATAATTTCAGCTCTACTCAGTCCAGTTTCCACAAAAAGATATGTATACTTAAGTTTTCTTAATCAAGTCTGTTTATGTACAAATATACACATAAATAAGACATTATTGTCATGTGAGCGCTGTTTTTAGGATGTCATTTATTGATCTTTCTTAATTAAATTTAAATTATGAAGTCATGTCTCAGAATAAACTGGGTCCTTTTAAGACCCAGGAAGCATTTTTCTTGTTACTATATGTTTCCCCTTGATTAAGAAGTAATATTTTTTTGAAATTTGGGTTATCTGCATTGTGTGCTAAATAAAAAAAATTAAAATTAATGAAAGTGTCTGTTGAGGATCTCAGACTACTGACACAACACACAGTCAAATACAAAGTGTCCATAAACAGAAATCACAGCCATTAGATGAACTAAATCCTTGTCTAGCTGTCCCAAGGTCCTGCTCAGGTTTGGTGTCACACCAATGGTTTGCTGAGATGCTAAGTATTTAATTTTCTACCTTTTCCCTTTTTCACAGAATAGAGGGGAAAAAAAGTGAAATTAAAAGTACTTAAAATTTAAAAGGAAAAAAAATCTGTTAACCTTGTATTACCCACATTCATACTACCCTTTCTTGACCAAAATGCCAAATTCCATTTTGTTTAGAATGTTGAGAAACAGTGTTTGGTCAGTGTCAAAAGGCTCAGGAAGAGTTTCTGAAATGTGTTTATCCACAAAGGCCAAGTCAGCCTCAGTATCACTCAAAAACCTTTTAGGTTGCTATATAATTTTTCTTTAAGGCGAGATGTTACTGTGAAGCATTATAACTCACATGGTAAGAGATGGAGAGAGACAAATAATGTTGCTCTAGAATATATAATTTACCATCTTTCCACTGCTCTTGTTCAGGTTTTGGCCTTTATTTTTGCTATAGGCATAGGGATTAGGCATTTCTTCTTAAAAATGCATTTTAAAGACTTAGTTACACATTCTGAAATAAAAATATCAGATTCTAACAATAAAGGAATGCAGAAACAGCATGTTTCTGTAATAATTTTGCAATTAATTTTGCAATTAATTTTGCAATACAGAGACTATTATTATAGAGATGTACTGGAAGCATGAATAATATCTTCAGTGAAGATAATAGCAATAAGAAAATCACTATGTTAGAAACAAACATGTAATCTAGACCTCTGTTTTAAGTGACTGTATCTCCAACTCCTATAGTACTATGAGGTACATAAACATATGATGAATGAGGGGAAAAAATTAATGCATGCAAAATCAAATATAGCAAATCAGGTGTGTGTTGAAATGTTATCTGCAAACATCTAATTAAGGGAAGGAGTTGAAAATGGAATGCAGTGATTATGGAAAAGACCTAAACTTGTCCCATTAAATACAGATTTTCAGATACTGTTTTCAGATACATAGAAAGAACAGTGTTACATTGGGAAGGCAGCTGCACCCACTTTCAAGGAAGACCCCTGAAAATTTCTTTGTGGTATTTTTTGAAATAGATGTGTAAGCAACATTACGAAAGTGCAGAGCAGGATGAATAGTACATGTGATGTGCCATTGTGAGGGTTTCTGGCCATAATTACAATCAGGCTCTTGCACTGTTTCCAATCTTTAGCCCTCAATATTGTTAAAAACCCTTCTCTACTTCTACCCTTGTCACCTTAAGAGCATGCATGGGGCCAAAAGAGCTTTGACATTTCTTACAATTGACATTTCTTACAATATTCTTAGGTAGAATGTTATCAAAATAAAAACCTAACACTGAAGAACAGGGTGATAATTGTTCTATGTAACCACTTTGCTCCTACAGTACTGTAGGGTTTTACTTTTGGAAGGTGGAAGGAAGAGTGCAACCTCCTTTTCATAGATCAGAACAATGACCGTAATGAAATGCAGCACAGCAGTATTGCTTGTTGCACTTTTCACTTTTCTCTTTGAGGATTCTGGTTGTAAACCTACAGATCCAGGGATGATATTAACTTAGTTGGCTGGATTTCACACCAAGATTTCTTTGTTGCTTCATATTGTATCACAGGAATGACTATTCTAATTGGGGTTTTTAGCATAATGATGTTTTAAAAATATTTTTTCATAGTATTCTGTGATAAACTAATTGTCAAAATTATACAGAAAGTAGTCAAAATGAAAAAAAAATCAGTAATGAATAGATAAGTTTCCATTGTGGCTCCTTCACAGCAATTTTCTGTAAAACAGTACTATGCCCAGATAAAGTTAGTGCAGTGGATAATTCTCAGGCATTTGACTGTACTTTCACATGGATGCTTCATATTCTAATTCAACATTTGTGTTGTATAGCAGGTGGTATTGCCTTACTTTCTTGTTATGTTACCTAAATTATTTAATGAAATTTCATGCTTCTTATTTCATGAAAGTAGGAGTCTTTAAAACAGATGTATAGTTTGCTCTGCACTAGGACATCTGCATTAACACATATTTGTAAAAGCACCAACATTAGCATTTTTGCTAATGGTACAGAAATGGTACTTCCATTTCTGTCATGGTAGCAAAGACTTACCTACCTGCATTTTCACAGATCACACAAACATTGATGGAATAAGGTTTTTGCCCTAAACTAGGATTTGTGACTTCTTAATGCTTTGAATCTATTGCTTTGAATCGGTTCAGTTCCACAGAAATAAAACATAGCGAAGACCTAATAGGTCACCTTTCTATGCCACTGAGGGATTGTTCCTTAAAATGTTTTATCTTGAAAAGAACAGGAGCCCACTACTGCCCCAGGAAACTTTTCAACAGTATAAGAGAATTCACTTTGTTTATCTTACATTTGATTTTTCTTCATTTCAGTCAACTTCTATTTAATGAAAATAATCTGACAAGTAGTAAAACAGTTGTAGTATTGGATCCTGAAATTCCAGTAGAGAAAAAAATCTGCAATTTTCCATAGGCTTCATACTCCAACATCAAATATAGCTTGGGCTTCATTAAATTAAGAAATAATTTAAAAACTAAGAGGAGTCCTTTGCTCCTTTTTGTTCTACAGTCTTTATTTGTACAACAGAATTCTCCTGTGTCCTTACCTTTGAAATAAATATGAAAAAATATACAACTCTGTAATTTATTTGAAATGAAATTAAAGTATTCTTTAACATATTTATTTTAAAAAACTTGTGATTTGACATCTGCCCACTCATAAATCAGCCTCCAACAAAATTATGATTACATGAAAGTGACCTTGGTAAAATCATGATCATGCAACTTAATGCCTTTATTACTTATCTTTCTCTATTCTTGGAGATACAGAAAATTTATATCAAAACTTTCTTCTCTGAACTTCTTTTTAGGTGCAATGATATCCTTGTGTATGCAGCAGAGTAACTTTCTTGCTGTCATTCTTAGTTACCTCACTGTATTTCTACAAACTCTTAATTGAGGTGAAGTTTTATCCCTTTATTTATTGACACTATTTATTTGAAAAGTGAGAATCATAACCACAAAGAGAGAAGAACCTGTGTGTACACTTCGTCCCACACATCTACCAACTGCCAGATAACAATCATATATTCAGATTTTCTTCATATGCATTCTTGATTGTGTTTCTTCACCTACTGATCCTTCTGCTCGGCTATATCCAATCACTGCTTTCTTGTGGAAACGGCTCAATCCAGAATTCTAACCCTTCACATATGATTTCATTGTTTAATGCTGCTCTGCTCCAGACTATTGCATTGCACCACAGAAAGAGCCAGTCTTCCACTTTATCTAAACATTGATTTTTTTGTTGTTGTTGTAGTTTTTTTTGTTTTGCTTTGAGTCCAGACAACAAATCAGAATAGGGCCTGATTTGTCATGTGAGGGATCCTGTGAACAATTGCAAAATGCATGCCTACACTTCAGTGGACCCTGTCCTGGGAAAATCTGACTTAGAATATATTGCCATGAAATTAAAATTTTAATTTTAAGCTTAGAATTCATTAAGTACCAGATGACTAGGAAAAACTCTGAATAATATGGGTGTTCATACATGATGGTGACTTTCATACAATTCATTATTATGTTTGGAGGTTTTTAACCAGCTGAGTGCTAGGATTTGGATTTTGTTCTGAACAAAGACATTTGCTCTGAACAATTTCTATCAAAGTTGTGCAACTGGCTACTCACCTAAATGTTTAATTTAATGCCCACTTATTCAGCCAGCTGCTGATGCATAAAAACTACCACTGGTATCACCTATCTCTTATCATAGTCACTGACATGGCCCAGCTTCACTGAGTTTGTGAAATATGAGTACTCTGCTTGACTGCAGATAAGTACACATTGTCGTATCACTAAACAGCACTTTTCCCAGCCTAGTCCTTACAACTTTTTATTCTGATTTCCTTGGTACAATCTGTGCTTTTACACAACCTTCTGCGTATATTATAAACATTTCCCACAGAGTCTTTCATTTTACTGTTATTTGCAACTTTGCAATATTTTGCTACAGCTGCCATGCAGTAGCAGACACACAATTAATGAGAATTTTGGTATCTTTCATTCTACACAGAAGAGATGTAGTACTTCTAAAGCCTGGGATTTAATGATGTTCTGTGGGAAAACAAAGATAGCAGAGCTTGGGTTTGGGGTTTTTTCACCCTGCCAAATTTCATGGAAAATCTTGCTTTAGAGTTCTTGTCCAATGTGACCCATTTTTCCAGAGATGATAAGCACTTATTTCTGCTGCTGAAATAAATGGAAAAACATAGAGCTTGTAGAAATCTGATTTTCAAGTATTAATATATGAATGCTTGGGTTCTTTTCATTTTAGAAATTATCTATGCCTAGTGTCATTTTGCTGTTTATGTTACAATTGAGATTATAGCAAAAAAAGTAAAATCAGTCATCTTACCAGGAGTTTATTTTCAGGTGTTTTTTCGTCTTGTGTTTTCAGAATAAGCAGGCAAGTGAAGCCTCAGAAAATGGCACAGGTGATTGAGGGGATTGCTTACAGGAGTTTTTGCAGTGTCATCTTGAAAACACATTTTGGAAAGATGGAATGAAAAAGAGGGATGTTTTGATGCAGAATTTGGGAGGAAGAACAAAAATATTTAAAACAAGAGTCAGCATCAATAACTCAATTAAATTGCTGGAAGGCATTCTTTTGCTTGTAAAAGTCTAGTGCTTTTAAGCCAGGAAGCCATTTCCTCACACAGAAGCTGCCACACCATGATAGTGGTGGTGGACTAATTGCTGCATCACTAACACCTGTCAGCATCACCTGGAAATGGTGAGCTCAGCAGAGTGCCTGAAATCACACCTGGGGAGAGGGGGGTAAGGGAGGGAGGGTATAATTAATAAGCTTGTGAGAGGATTAAGTGGTGCTTCAGCACAAAAGGAGGAGAAATCAAGGATACACCAATCCATGGAGTTCAAGGAGAGCTGTTCTGACTTGGAGTGATAGAAGATGTGTGGTGATAGCCAGATCTCCTGGGTAACAGGGCTTACTGGGAGCTGGGCTGTTGCAAGGCAGTTAGGATGTGAGCAGGAGAAGGGGTGCTCAGCAAGGGCCTGAGGCTGCTGTCAGAGCAAGAATAACCTCTGAAGGAGGCTCAGGGTCTGCAGCAGCAGCAGGGTGCTGACATACTGGAGGATATGGGGCCTTTGCCCAGGAGATGAGGATATGAGTAATTTAACTCTTCAACCTGCTGGTAAAGGAATGACGATTGTTAAGCAGCCTGGTGAGGGCACATTTGATGCCTCCACTGAAATGGGAAAGTTGTTTCCTTTGGACTGGAAAATATTACCTTTATTGATTTTTTTAAAAAATCAGTCTTAAAAATTACAATCTAGCATTTTGAATAGTTGCTGTTCAAGCTTGTTTATAATTTCTGTCTCACCAAGCTCTGTAAGGTGGCACTTGCAGCTAAAATTGTTAATGAAAGAAAGCCTTTTTTGTGTGACCTTTATCAATTTCTAAAAATTGTTCTCATATTTAGTCAAGGAGTTTTAGAAACACTTAGTTTATAAAGCCTGACTGTGTGTGGGAAAATACTGACTTGACCACTGTGTTTTCAGAAGTTTGAAGTTGTAACAAGAGCTTAACTTTTCAATAAATTCTCATACTATATGGAAAAATCTCTAGAAACTTAACTTTCCTTATTCAGTTCATATAGCAGGAGAATAACATATGCATGGTATAAAAATTAGCAATTCCTTAAATGCTGTTAGTAAGTGAAATAAGTCTTTGTGTTTCTCCTTCATGAGAGAGAAATTGTAGTGTTTTGGAACCTAGCATATACCAAATTAATGTGTGTGTATATATATATGTAGGAAGAAACCTACAACAGCAATAACATTGAAAAAAATAAAATTCTGTTTTTCTTGTGCATCAAGAAAAGGTCACTTCCAATTTTTCAAGTTTTTATGCACTCAAGGGTCCCCTGTAGGGTATTTAGATGGCTCATATGCATAACACTAAATGCCATATTGCAGTACTGAGGTCTTGCTTGTTACATTCTTCTTGGAAGGTTTTTCCTGCACATAGAAAATTTCTTCACTATAGACAGCCCTTACTCAAGTGTAACCCTATTGCCACTCTTGCTGAAGAAGCAGTTACTCCAATGAGATAGTAACTTATTTTCAGGAGTAAGCTACTGGAACATGTTTGTGAGGACTGCAGTCCTCACAAAAGGAAAGTGCTTTATGTAGAATGACACAGTTGTAGAAATCATCTGAGGATAAACACAACAAAGAGAATACCATATTAGCGATTTATCCTGTATTTCTTTTTTTAAAAAGTGAGTTAGACATAATTCTTTTGAATGGTCCTTCTTTTTCTCAACATAGTCTTTTGATGCTATTTGAAATTACATTACTAGGAAATGAAGTAAACAGGTTTTTTGTGTGTATGTTTAATGGGTTGTTATGAAAGCAGAGTTGAACTGCTTTATGTTTTAATTTATTTCAAAGGTTCCTGTCCTGTAAACACCTTGTTTCCAACTGTGGCAGGTTTCTGTATCCCCATACTGAATACAGGGGACTTCTGCATAGATTCACTTCCCTGCCACTGTGCTAATATTTGCTGGCTCAGGGCTGAATGCACATGCCTAACTCTACATGCATTAGTCATACCAATGAACCTAAATGAGGAAGTTGACCGTATGAAACAGCTACATCAGAGATGTACAATACATTATTCTTAAGGTTGTTCTGCAAGCACATCTTGCATTGCAACCTGACACAACCTGAAAGACAGCTAAATGATAAGAACCTTTAATTTGACATAGTCAAATTGATAAGGTGAATGATTAGCAGCACCTAACTACATAATGCGGCCTTTGGATATGATTAACTTTTTAAAGAAAAGAAACAAAAGCCAGCAACTAGTATGTTTCTAACATGATTAGCAAAGCACTTTTGGGAAATATTTTCTGAAAAAATGTGCTGTTGTATTTCATGTCATTACATATTTTAAAATGCACAATGTATTCACTTCAGAGAATGACAGTATCTGGAGGATACAGGCAGTGAATGTCCTTGCCTATAATATGTTTACGTATCTTTGAAATTTGAAAAAAGATGTTTTTCACAGTTTCATTTAATATCTTGAGGTTATGAATGGCACTGCATTTAAATTATAAATTATGTCTTTCCATTTCTCTTTTGACTGTCTGAACTTTGTTGCAGCTTCAGAATAACAACTTGTGCTAATCACAGGCATAAAATAATTCAGCACTCCTTCTATCAGAAGTTTATTTTTTACCCAGACATGCAAAGCACACAATTATTATGTTAAGGCAATATTCGTATGTAATATTAATGTTCTTATAATTTTACCTAATAAATTATGGAAAATATGTGCTCTCTCATATCATTTAGGTTAGTGTGCACTCTAAAAATAGTACTTCATAACCCTAAATTTCCTTGTATGCTTACATCTCTGTGGTATGCTTTCCAATATTCAACACTTAGCCACAGCATGCAGCTAACATTCCAGTAGTCTTCTTTCTTCTTTTATTTATCTCATCTGCTTTGGAGTATGTCTTGAAGCACTGCTGTTTTATGTGCATGGGATGCACACAGCTAACTCGGGAGTTTTGGTGCCATCAGATAGACTTGCTACTGGAAGTTGTGTTCCCACACTCCTTAATCAAAGCCTCCATCTCTTTTCCGCAGTTCCTCAAGGGCTGCTTGCAAGATTGCTGATATATTTGGCCTAGTGCTAAAGACAGGTAAGACTTGTGTAGATCTTTAGCTCCATCCTCACTAAGTATCTAAATACTGTGTGGCACAACCTGCTCTGTCCTGGCTGCCAGAAAGTGAGAGTCAGCCATCAACCTATATGTGATGCTTTCTGGTGAGGAGGCAATGAGACAAGATACTGGCCTGAAACAGTCTGCAACCTATCACCTATTCTTGGGCTATGGAAACAACAAAGGAAAGCCAAGCTCAAGTTGTATTTGAGACAAAATGGGACAGGTTCAGTCCAGGTTGCTTGTATTTTTGCCCTTGAAAAAGAGTTTAGTTCTGGTCTTTTTGGTTAGATTCAAATAGTTTGGAACTTCAGCTGGTAAAATGGTAGCAAGCTAAGTACAGAAAATACCCCACTAAGTTAAACAGATACTGCTCACTCCTGCAAAATTATCTTATGTATTGCTCATTCTCTAGGCTGATATTTTTGTCTAGCAAATATTTTTCTAAAAGAGATTTACTGCATGAACCTCCACTAATAGTGATACCTATCATGTAATGCCTTAAAGCAGAATAGCTGCTTTGGGTAAAAATCCTCACAGTCACCTTGGCAAACTGCAAATTATGTTTTTATTCCCCTTTCACATCAATAGAGGTATACACAGAGGTAGAGTTTATTTATAGGTAAAGTACAAGATATTATCAGAATTCGGGTTAAAACTAGGAGGTTTCAAGTGCTTTTCATTTTCTTAGGGACTGCATATTTCTATTTCATTTGCCCTTTTACTCTAGTACAAATAAATTTATTAAGACAAGAATGTCAAAGCAAAATATCAGAAACACCTCTGTGTAAGCATTTGTGTGTCATTCTACCTCTAAAATTCGTGATTCATCTCTTGGTAGAGGAGCACCACATCTGCATCAGTGTATTGCACATAGAATCAAAGAAAGGAGCTTTTGTCATTTAAAGTTTGATTTAAATTTTAAAAAATGACTAAGCATCATAGCAAACATTTTTCTAATGTTCTTAAAAATTCTGCGTTTCAGAGCATGGCTATTGACCCATCTTTTTGAGGAGAATGGCTGAGATGTCTTTGAAATTATTCCTGGAATGAGACCAGCATGAGATCTCCTCTACCAAACTGAGGTAATACTGTTGAAAGGCAAGAAATCTGAAGTGATGTATGTCCGTCTGTGCATTGACAATGTCAACTGCTGACAAGGTTCCCCATGCCTGGAGCCAAAGGAAACAGTCGGAATGGGTAAACCTGAGGACATCAGTCTCTTCTGAGGTATATTTGGTTGGTGAAGCCAAAAGCTTTTCTAGGTAATTTCTAGGTCCAGGTTTTATTAACAATGATAGCCCAGACTTCTGCCATAATGAAGTACCTTCTTGGAGGTTAACTAACTAGTTATTTACCTAACAATACTCAGCATAATGGCAAACACAGGAGTGGTGTCGCTTTTGGTTAATTTGTAGAGCCTTTAAAACCCCAGAAATTTCACTATGAGAAAATCAGACAATTTAAAATGATAGTGTGGGCAGTAAAATTATGTAGCATATTACTACTAAGCCTTCTGCTAGAAAATTCACAAATTCTGCTTTCTTTAACTCTTCACCAGAACAAGTTTTGGTAACAATTCTTTTCTGTCAGGGTGGACCTGACATAAAATTATGTCAAAAATCAGCCACATTAGGATTACACACATAAATAAGACAAGACAAGTACAATTTGCCAAGTGATATGCATGAAAATGAATTTTTTTCCTATGGAATGATTTTTTAAAAATGTTTTCTTTAAATGGTATTAGCTAGAAAGCAGCAGAAAATATGCCCTGGTCTATACCTGGAGGTACATCTGTCTCATTCTGTTTCATCAAGGTTACATAAGTTATGTATGGCATTTTCATTATGGATAGTAGTCTGGCCTTAGAAAGATATCAGTTATTATGAAATGTCTTTCATTAATTGTTTCTCTCTTGTGAGGATTTAAAAAATTTTTTGTGTTGAAAAAAGTAAATGATCAACACTGTTTGTCAAGATCTCTGTAGTGTAAAATAAAATACTGCCTCTCCTAATAATTTCAGCAAGACAAAATTGGTACCATTTTAATTATGTTTAATTATTGTTTAATTATGTTCAATTATTTAATTATGCTATACGTATATTGTGCTTCTGCCACCTTTGCTGGGAGGAGGAATAACTTGCCAACATTACTGGCATTATGCAACCTGAAAAACCTTCACCCCCCAAAAAATCAGGGTGTCCAAGTTACTATCAGAAAACAAATTAAAATGCTAAACCCATTGCAAACAATATGCTTCATGTTCAGAAATTCCATTTACTCCAAAGGTGTGACCTGATTTCAATGAGAAGTCTGTAAACAGGGGGTTGAAAATCTAGGTTCTTAATATCAAAATCCTCACTCCAAAAATATGTAAGACAAAGGACAAAACTGATATTAGGAAAAAGCGTGAACAAAAATGTTTTTCACAAGTCTGTCAATGTCAGTAATTCCTCTCAGTTGTCAAAACTCATGTTTACAGAAGTTAATTCAAAGATAATAAATGTCTTATGTACTAGGAAGATTTATAGGTATCGAAACATTTCTTAAAGACAAAAGTTTCTGCACTTCCTAATAACTCTCTCAATTGCACATCTGTTGATAAGTTAAAATATGTAACAATACATATATTTATATATATACAGTTCTCTTTAAGAGAAAGTATGCACAAAATTTGGTATGTATTCAGATTGGTATATATGCAAATGCCTCTGTAATTTCTAGTGGTCCCTAATTCTAGAAGAATGAAATGCTTATGCTGTTGAAAGTCTTTATTAAAATGTACATTATTCTATAATACAAGTAGCATCTAATTTAAGAAATATTTTATTAATATGAAGTTCAACAAAATGCTTAATCTCTTCAGGATTTTAGTGCTACTTCCTATCTGTGAAGCCATCCATAAGATCTCAGACTGAGTTTGCTGTCGTTGCTCACCTCAGTCTTATTTTAGATATATGTACCTCAGGTGGCTGGTCTTCCCCAGTAAAAAGGGACAAAAGACAACAGAAAAGGTAGGTTATCTAGAAGAAGGTGAAAAACAGTATTCCATAACAATTAAGACTCTTGGAAAGAGAGAATAGAAAATACTTCAACTCAAGGTATACTTAATAATTAATTTAAGAACCTGATTTAAGCTGAACACAGGAAAACATATTACCTTGCTATTCTATGCAACAATTTCTTCAAGAAAGCTTTGAGATTTCAGTGTAAATTCTAGTGTGGGTACATCCTAGTTTTTAAGGATACAGCAAAGACTCACCAAGCTAGCCAATAGCATCAAGGTGCCTTCCCCCTGGAAAAGGGTTTGGATGGGACAAATTTTATGTTCAGCTCAGCTGACTTGGATCAGTAAGGTGGGTGTAGTTGATGTGGTGTCTGTACATATTTCATATTCTGAAAAAATAAATCATTTTTGTATAATAGAAACAGGGGTTTTTTACTTTTTAGAAATCATAAAACTTGTACAGTGGCAGCATTAGCTGCTCTACTTTTTGCCTCTATGTCCTGATGAATCTTGAATTTGTGAGATTCATGAATGAAGTAATCATGAATAAGGCAATGAGGCAAATCAACTTTGCAAGTTGAGCAAGACTGAGTGTCCTAATCTAGAAACTGTCCATTCCTGGTGAAGGGGAATAGTTCTGACTTTCTCTGTGGAGATAAGAAATAGAGGCAGCCAATTATAAGGGCAGGCAGAAGGATTTAGGCAGAATTTAGGCAGGCTGCATCCAGGCCAGCTTTATTTATGTAACTCCTTTGTTTTGGCATCTCCTCTAGCTTTACGTCTGATAGGCCAGAGCCTGGTGGTCAATTTGATATGTTTGGAGAGTTGAACATGCTCTAAATAAGGTGACTTCTTTTTTTTTTTTTTTCTTTTTTTTTTTTTTTTCTGAAAGTAAGGGTCCTGAGCAAAGCTCTGTCAACAGCATCTTCCACTCTCCTGCCACAACCACCACTATGACCCATCACTTGATGATTTTATGCTTTGAGGTTTTTTGATGGTTTTTGATTTTGGGGGTTTTTTTGAGGGGGGAGAGGGGAAGTTTTTTGGTTTTTTGTTTTATTAAATTGTGTCATAAAATGGGCTATCCTACTCAGAAAGGGCAATATTTCAGTAACTGGGATGAGAGCGAGTGGCAAAATAAATGTCAGCAGCAAACCCAAACATCTCTTTACCCACTGTTTGTATTATAGATGCTCTTCAGTTTTAATTAACTGATCAGCACAAAAAGTGATAGTCTTCCTCTTCTTCCAGGGTCTACATCTTAGTTGTTTTGCCACCATTTTACAGAAAAAGTGTGTAAGACAGTGGAGCATATATGGCAAAAATAAAAAGACAACCCCCTCTTGCATTAGAATCCTGGAAAACTGTCAGTTTGTGAGTTCTGTCTTAAAGTTTCACTAGAAGAGAATTGTGCAGTTGAGTTTTTGAACGTTTAGCAGAGTAAGAATGAAAGCTTCCTTTGAAACCATTATGATACTGTCACATAGTGTTTTTCTTAGTTAGTTAGCAGAGGTTGATGGTAGGACCCTCAAAGCTGTAGCATAGGGTGCATTCATTTGAGCCAACAGAGTAACCAATAACTGTGGTCAGACACTTTCCTGTACATGGGCAGTGCTTGGAGACGTATCACATATATTTTGCCTCCAAGATATGCATGAGTGGAATTTAGGGTAGGTGGGCTGCTGGGTTCTGCATCTGGAGTTGGGGTGGGCTTGGTAGCCCTGCAGTTCTACAAGAATCATAATCCTATGAAAATTTTATTTGCAAAGTGGGTATTTGTTGGCTGCTGTGAAGGGAAAATCATACTGAGAAACACGGCTTTATATAAACAGAGAAGAATTCTTCTGAGCATAATGGAGACAATATGCTTTTATCAGCCACAGAAGGAGTGACCAAGGTTTACCACCATCTCCTCCCTGTTCACAAAGGTTCTATGCCCAGAGACCTCTGTACAGTCAAGAAAGAATCCTGCAAAAACATTTAGTGTCTTACAGACACGGGGCCAAAATTAATATCAAGGCATGGCTTCTGGATAATCTATTTCATCACGAAGTTATTGAATAAAACATAATAGGAAAACACTAAGGCTGTGTCTCTGTGTGCTCTCAGGGCATATTTTTTCCTGTTAGCATACACTAGCTCTTGTAGGAGCAGCACAGAGACTGAGCTGGTGTTTGTCCTCTGTTCTCACTCTTCAGACCAAGCTAAGTTTCAGGAGCTGTTTAGAAAAAAACAAAGATTTGGAATCCACATTTAAGTGGATATGCCTGCTAATGCCCTGATCCTGAAAAGCCACTAAACAGGTAACAGAATGTATTGGCATCATAGTTCCTGGGAGAGCCTTTTGGAGAGCAGCATTGGTAAAAACTGTAATGTGTTACTTTAAATTAGTAAGATGTCAAAGCATTGTACTATCTCTCAATAAAAATGAAGATCTGGTGTTACCGGATATCATACACCAAGCCCCAGGATTCACTGACAGGGACTTCTCCCAACCAGATCTTTTATGAAGCTGCAAGCATTTCACTGGCCAGATCTTGAGGGGGCGTGGAGTTCAGACCAATGAGAAAATCCAGACTGTGTCTTTCAAAAGTCTTTATAAAGGGTAGGCTGGCGAAATAAAACCCTCAGTGCCACATGAACGTCTGGGGACAAGTATCTCTGCCTACTTGCTCCTCACCCCTCCCCACATGCAACCTAACAGTCTGGTTTCTTTAAATTTTCTTAAACTATTGGATTATGGGTTTTTATCCCTACCAGCTATTAAGACAGGAGTGCTAAGCATCACCAAAATACTTTATGAAGTTATTAGGTGACAAAAATCAGAGAGTTTTTCTGTTATAAATTCACTACCTGCACACTCACATTTAGGAGTTACTTGTATCTTTCATGCTGCTTGGGAAACACTAATTGATGCATAGAGCTGGTGGAAAATTGCCTCTCCCTACATAAAGATAGAAATATGTAAAATCTTTGTTACATATCTCTTCAATATTGTTTTAATTTCCCTCTAAAACCATAATTAAGAATTTTATTTATGGCAAGTAAACTTCTGGAATTAAACAGAGGCTTTTTCAACTGGAACATTATAGATGTTGATAGATACTTCTTTTGAATTGCCAAGGAGCAAAATACAATATTTTGATGGCAAGAATCTGCCTGGTTATCACATAAGATAAATTTGTAAGGAATATAACAAAGATATTTACTTACTACTGCCACTAAACCAGCTTTATTTATCTTAGAAGATTTTTCCATCTATGAAGGGAAAACAAACTTTCCTTTGAGAGGTTTGTGAACTAAATAAAAAATGTCAAGTCTAAATCCCATGTGGAAATCCATTGGGTTTTATCCTGGATCATCTTCAGGATACAAATGAGGATGCAGTAAAGCAATTTAGAATGGAGGATATTTTTAGATTACATTAACTGGAAGAGGGGAAGGAAGGCAGTGAAGTAAGATATATGAATTTGTAATTCATATTTGTACTCTGAGCTCATAGCTGTACTTGGAGCTTCCATCATGTCTGAAACTGGGAGCTGACATCTAGGCAGTGTAGCACGGCTGTAAAAAAGCACTCTCACCAAAGCACAGAGCAGGGGTTCTCTCTCCTCTATTACTGCTGCTAGCTATTACCATGCTGATTCTATTTAAAAAAAAACAAAAGCAAATAAGCAAATAGCTGTGGGTCAGAGAGACATATCTGGACAGTCCGTTAAAGAACACTGTCAATCCTTCTGGTCCAGAAAGAGATCTTTTCATTTCTGGTCTTTCAGTCTACCCATTCAAAAATGTGACAGAAAAATAAACTGAAATGAGCTGGCACTAAACACTTCAATTCTCTACTGCTTTGTTGTTACACTTATGACCATGGTTTAAATCATCCCCTCCTCCACCATACTTTTGCTGATTTCACCTCATTTGCATAACTTTATTATGCATTTAGCCTTTGTTCTGATATAGAGTGCAGCATGGTGACAAAGCAAACCTATATACAGAGTGAACATTTTCAATTTTTAAAGTTTTCCCTCTATCCAGTATTAACATTTGATTTTTCAATATAATTCAACATTAAATCCGATCTAAGGTCTTGCTGATAAAATAATTACAGATTTATTATTGCTTGAGAAAATAAGAAGTCAATGTCTAAACTGCCTCCAAAAGTCTTTCACTTTTAATTTTTTGGCTGACAACATTTTAGGCAAACACATTAGTGGCATGTAACAATTAAGAATGTTTTAAAATAAAATACTACTATTAAAATTTTATTTTATTTTATTTTATTTCTTGTTTATTTACGACAAGTGAGATATCTGCTATATGCCTAACTATATATGTAGCTTGATAAAGTAATATTGTAAACTGCCTAATTTGACTGATATGGCTCAACATGGACAGCCAGGTTTCAATTCCAAAGATTTCTGTTTGCCTTGCATCTGAAAATAGGGAGACTCTATCCCCTTACTATGTTATTACTTTCTGGTTGTTCTTATACTTGCAGCAGTTTGTTCAGTTTGTGTTATGGAAATTTCAGTGTGATTCATCCAGATTTCCACTGATTTCATGGATCTGCCAGTGAGAGGGAAGGTTTCAGAATAAGTTTTTTGGTTGCTGTCCAGAAGTAGGTGATAAAGTCCTTAAAGTTGTCCCCTTGAAAGGGAAAAAATGTCCCTCTGGCTGCTGCCAGAACACAGCTGGGCCCACCTTGCAGGAAGCATGAATTCTTTTAAAAAAGAAAAAGTCTTTTCCTTCAGTAGAATTCTAGAGTGTAAAAGGGAAGGAATAATCTTGATGAAGCTTGAACTTCATCTTGTGATTCTGTAATATTAAGTACCTTCCCTGCTGAAAGATTCCTACATGGGAGGTTAACCATTTTGTTAATTTCTAAAATTTGGTGAAAATAGTGGAACTATTCAAATACAATATCATTAATTTTTTTTCTAAACAAGATTTTAGTAGTGCTCAATTGTTACAATACCACCATCATCACCTTCCCAGTGAAACGAGAATGCAAAAAGGTATTTTCTTTCTCAAAGGAGGGTGTTCTCACATCATTCTTAAGGAACATGATGCTGTCCTCATTACCTTGTTAAAGAGCATTTCCAGTGGTAAATTTGGTTACATCTGATCAACATGATGCAGCAAAAATATAATAGCTCCACAATATAAGAGAGGAAATATTACCTCTAAGAATTGTCCATGCCTTTCTGGTAGCTGCCAAAATTAATTCAGGCAGGTTTGTATGTCACTATTTTGCTTAAAAATATGCTTTACACATTTTTAAGCAAAATAGTGAGATACATAGTGCTTTTAATTGTTACAATTATTTTGTTCTGATTGTTTCTTCTGCTGTGTAGTCCGGTCATCTTTCATATATTGAAATAGCAGCTGTTTATGGTTTTCATGGCACGTTTTTTACGGGAGACTTTCTAGAAAAGCTTACAGATACAGTCTGGGAATATGCATATGGGGAATTGTCAAAGCATCACTCAAAGTACCAAACTGTCAGTGAGTTCTGCACACACACCCATACCAATGTTCTGTGTGCTGTCTTTCGCAAACCAAACCTTATCAGGCAATAGTAACTATAAATGATATTTTAAGGAATCTAAACGACTTCGTCATCTCATGCATACTATTATGCTAGCTTCTGTCTTGCTATGTGTGTGGTTGGCACAGAAATCACCACACTGAACAGGCAGTCTATGCAACATCTTCCTCTGCAGAAGATAGGAATTCCTTCCTGGCGCAGACATCTTTTCACTAAAAATCCTTTCTTTAGGATTTTTCCTTCTGAGAAGCTAAGAGGCCTCAGAGACAGAATGTAAACAATGGTTATCTGCTGCTGTGGAATGCAACAGGTCCATCTGTGATTGGCCCATCTTGGATGTTTATAATTAATGGCCAATCAAGGACCGACCTATCTCGGACAGAGTCCGAGAGAGCTGCCTTTGTTATCATTATTTTCTTTTCTATTCTTAGCTTAGCCTTCTGAGGAACTTTTTCTTGCTTTTCTTTTTAGTATAGTTATAATGCAATATATATATCTCATAAAATAATAACTCAAGCCTTCTGAACATGGAGTCAACATTCTTGTCTCTTCCCTCATCCAAAAACCCTGTGAACATGGTCATACCTTCCTGTTGGCTGCTCACCATGAGCCCTCACCAAGAGGCGGCCAGCAACATGACCCGAGTCAGTCACCCTGGCGTCTCACTGAGGAGACATAGTATGAAGGATATCCTGTAAACCACTGGTTTTACAGAACTTTAATGTGAGTTACCTAGAATCCCTTCAAGATCTCACTCTAGACACTTTTCCTATGTAGGAGAAATAAAATCAAAGTCAAGTGTTATGGATAGATCTCGCAGGAGTGGGTTTCATTGAAAGAGATTCAAAGGTCAACTCACACTCAAATGTGAAATAGTTAACTTACATAGTCTTTTGCAATGGTGCTGTTTCACACAAATACACTGTTCAGGATGATAAAGCTGCAAGTATAGAAAGTCTAAACTCCTGGGAGCAATGTCAACAGGGTGCTTTTCATCCATTAGATACTTATGAAGCTGACAGAAATCAGCTGTGGAAGATTTCTGAAGAAAGCATGGTTATAAGTCATCACATCCCAGCTGACAATTTTGAAAATAAACTAGAGATGAGGAAAACAGACCTAAAAGTAACCTATTCATACCTTGCCTTTCCATACCCATCTCCAGGACAAGCCCACAAGACAGGGAGAGCAATTGTCTTCATAGGCATGAAGTTCTGAAGAGTTTCCTTGAAGACTGTCAGGTGCAGAAATATATGAGCTTCCCATGGTAGCAAGAGGGTAAGATTGGAGAGAAGGTGTTTTGAGATTTGTTGGTTTTTTTCCCATTGTTGTACTCTGACTGCATTGGTAAAAAATGAAACAAATTTCCCCAATTAACTGTATGTTGCTATGGTGAAGCATCATACCAAATATCTTTGCAAATTGTCTTCCATTATCTTTGAGGTACTTATATCAAAGACAGATTTGATATATTTTATTATTTAATAAATAACTAATACTTTTTATCTAAAATAATTATTTCTAAATCAATATCCCTATTTGGTTATATAAGGAACATAAGATTTTCTCTTGCTGGGCTAATAATATTTTGGAATTTTTAATGCTCATGGCTGTGAATGATAATTTCCACATCATGAGTGTTTAGTAATTGTTTAAAATTTTCTGTTAGTGATTGTTTTCTCCAATAAACTACTTTCTAAGACTATTCATACACAGAAGAGCAGAGACAACTACAGCAAATCACTTAAAGATATGAACAAACATTTCTTGACATTGATGGGTATTCACCAGCCTCTAACGCAGAAGGGAAGCAATAGCTATAGGCATTCAAAGTCATCTCTGAAGCTTTCAACTGATTTCAAATAGGAAAATAAACCTATTTAGGGTTGGTTTTGGCTCATTCATCAGGTAGAGTGTGTACTTGAACTGACTCACTTGCTCTGATTTGCTGTTAGTTTTGAGTGGCTCACCACTGCAGTTGCTTTCATCCTACCTTATGTTGCTGGAGATGGTGAGTGGAAGTATTGTTTCAGTTTCAGCTGTCAAAATCTGATTTTTCTTTATATATGTACAAATATTCATCCAGATCCAAGCATTTTCGTGTGTTGATGTTGTAATCAAATTTTCTCTCTTATGGAAATTTAAAAAAAA
The DNA here is from genome assembly GCF_023055355.1 of Agelaius tricolor. NCBI lineage: Eukaryota > Metazoa > Chordata > Aves > Passeriformes > Icteridae > Agelaius > Agelaius tricolor. The sequence goes on along the minus strand of NW_027269287.1, from coordinate 5,349,648 downwards.
TTCCTAATCTACTTTTTACCAAAATGAAAAATTAAAAAAAAAAATTTTTAATTTATTTTTTTTTAAAAGCTATTTTTAGACAAGTATATGCTAAGATTTTTCTAGACGTCAGAGAAGACATTTTAAGTCAAAAAATGTGTCTGTTTCCCTGCTCTTCCCCTGTGCTGATGCATAAACTGCAGCCTAATATTGGCCTGTATTTAAACTGGGCCTTTGACACTTTTATACTGATTTTTCAGAAGTCCAGATTGATGGTGGCTGAGCTGTAAAAAAAAACTGTGCTGCAATGATACTCAGTGGATTTGGAATGAATCCAAATTAAACATCCATCAATGATTTTCTCACAGCTTTGGCTTTGCATGATATCTTGAACAGACTATATAAACAATGAAAAAACTGTATTTAATAAAAATATTTTACTCCAGAGAATGAGCTAAAACTGAAAAGACCATCACTAAAAATAAGAACCAACCTTGCAATCTTCAGACAGATCTCTCCAAGGGTATTCTTGTTGCCCTAAGCCTTTAAATATGCCATGTTCTGTCCCCTACTTTTATTTAAATACATACCTACATGCATATGTTTGCATGTGTTTATAGCACTCCCACCATTGCAAAGGGATTTATATATAGCATCTAAGGGTAAAACCCCCAAAACACCATGAGCTTTAGAAAGTTGATTTATGGAAGGAAAATACACTCAGATGTGATTTAGGAAAAAAAAGGACTCTTTTCATTTTCTTTCTGTCTTGTGGTCATTTTATGATGGTACTCTATTTCCTAATCCTCTGCTTTATGTCCAGTACAGGTTGCTGTATTCTAGGGTGGGTCTGGGAGAGTGGGAAGCCTTGGCATTCTGGCATGTCTTTTTTTTTTTGAAGCCTCATTCCCATGGCATCCAGGGTGCCGTGCAATCTGGTTTTATTTTGCTTGGCTAGCTTGGCTTTTTTGTTAGTCCAGGCAAGGAGCTTTCTTATCCTTCCATGTCCTTGGAGAGGCTGCAGCAACAATCCTTTGGCATCTTTTTCAAAGTGAACTGGATGGTTTGGTTTTGGTCTAAGATTAAAGAGGATTACTGGCAGGAGAGGGGTTCAGTTGGAACTGGTGGGAAAGGCAAGAGGCTGCTCTTTTTTGGCTCCACACCTCAGAAAAAGCCCAGCCACTGAGAGAAAGCACACAAAGCCCACCTGCTTCCTCTGCTGTGAAGAGGGGAACGACACTAGAGTCACCAGGTTCACATCTGTTTGCCTGAACTGCTATTTGGATCTCATATTTGTTTTTTGGTTGGTTTTTCTTCCTGAATGTCCATGCCATTTTCTACCCACTATGTGGCAAGCTGCTGTTGTTTTTTTCTTTTCCTCGCGTCTTTGGGTTTTGTTCCAGGGTCGGGGTGGGGGGGGAGTTAGGGTCTGACATTTCAATATCTAGCATTTCTTTGCCTTTTTCCTGTACCATGTGGGCAAATTGTCAATAAACAGCTGTTTATTTGGGGTTTTTTTCACTTTCATTCACTGGTATTCGTTTCCTGTTGGCAGAAAGGGGTTGTTGGATCCTTTTAGAGGGAACACTTATTTCAGGGTGTTTTCTCCTCAACTTGTCTCTAAACTGAGTCTTTGCTGAGGAGGCTTTCACAAGCCATATTAACATATTTCTATTGTTTAATCCCTGCAGACAGTGTAGTTTACACAGTTGCAGGCCAGGGCTTTAACTCGTCAAACGGCAAACACAGAACTTCCATTGGCTCCACAACAAACAGGATATGCAAAAGGTTCTTGTGTTGGGACCATGATTAGGTCACCTTGCTTTGAACACGGGATTAAATGGAACTGGAGAACTAGAATCATGGAATGTCCTGAGTTGGAAGGGACCCACAAGACTAAGTCTAACTCATCACTACTTTCTGATTTCTGTTCTCATGGTGAGCAGCATTTGGCCCCAAAAGAAGCAGTGGTAGATCAGTGGAGTAGCTTGTAAAGAAGCATAATTCAGGGAGAAGATCTTGGAACCTGGTCGAGGAGTAACTTGTGGCCACTATGTGTTCATATTGATCCTGAAGGGTAAATTGAGTTTAGAAACACGAAAAGATGCACACAATTGTTCATCCAAAAGCATGCAATCATATTAGTAGAGTGTGAAGGAGAACTTTGGATGGAAGCTGTGCTGTATCAACAATATCAGTGTTTTGAAAGCATAGGTTTGAGCACTGTGGATGTTGACAGAGTTGCTGCGAATGCAATTGTAGAGAACTGCAATTTGCTGGGCTATATGGTCATGGTATGCTGTCTAAAAAAGCCACATAAAACACCACCTTGCTCATGTTGTGCTCCTGCCTGTAAAAAACCCAATAAACAACAACAACAACAGCCCTCTACAAATGAAGCATCAAGTGCAGTGGTCCCTCTCTGGTGGAATCACAAGTGTTAAAGAGGCCTAATCTTTACTTTAGGGTTTGTTTCCTTGTTAGGCTCTAATAGCAGTTCTGCCCCAAACACTGAAGTATTGATGAGAACATGGTATGACAGGTTTGGCTTCTTCCCATGCAGCTGGCACCCCTGATACCAGAAGCTGGCATCTGCTGCAGCGGGGTTGGGAGAGGCTACTCTGGAATGGGGTCTGACTGTCAGTTTCCCACCAGCAACCAACTCCTTCTCCAAAGGCACTCAATGAAGTGGAGGACAATGCCAGTTGTTGTTCCTATTAGTGAACTGGTGGAAAGAGGAATCACTGTTTGCCCAAGCATTTGTGGTGGTCAAACACTGCTAATAATTACTTCTAGAGTCTCTGGTTAATTCTGCTCTCCATTTTAATATAAAATGCTATTAAACCAGAGGCAGGAAAAACTTTCTGTCTCTCTCAGACTTTTTAAGAGATTTCTTGAATATTTTCTGGGCCTCATCTGAGGTGCAGATATGAGGATGCACTTGAATCTGTGATGGACTCACCTGGGTCAGGTGAACATTTGCTGGAAATGCAACCCTTCTGCCTCCAAAAAATAAGGAAATTTTGAAAAAGCACACCTCTGATTTCTCATTCTTGGATTTCTTTACAGCTGTTCAGTAATAGGAAAAGATGTTTCTAATTAACATGTGTATCCCTCAGAAACTTATGTAGGCTAAATTTTTCTGGCTAAGTATGGAGCGCTAAACTGCCAGCAAATTGAAAACATCACAGGAGTGGTGGAAGGCAAATTGCTTTGGTTTTGTAAAATAAGCAAAACAAAAGTGTTGCTGAGACAGTTTGTAGGATGCTGGTAATAAATTTTGTCCTCTTGACTGTTCAGTTTTCACCCATCCACTTCCATTCACAGTCCTCCCATGCAAATTGCTACTAGTGCTATGCAAAATACCATCATAAATATGCATAGTTCTGGATATTTATGGTAATTTTTCAGGATTATCCAATATGACATTTGTGGGACAGGAACATACATCAATTTAAATGAGTGACAAATATCTTATCCTTTTTATTTCAATAGTATTTTTAATATTTCCTGGAACTCTCCTGAGAACAGTGTGAGCTGGGAGGAATTTCAACAAAATATTTTAAAATTCAAATACTTTACTAGTGTACTACTTTTTAAAGCTTCAGGTTTTTAATGCATATCTGGTGTGCATTATCTTAATGCAGATTATTTATGTGCAATGAGAAAAATTGTTCCTGTAGGTATTTTATATGTAATTGTTCTATTCCCTACAGATTAAAACAATCTCATGAATTGGGCTAATTTCTGAAAATTAATTTGATCTGTCTAATTACTTCAATAATGATTACCCACCTGATAGAACAATTGAGCAAGATTTTCCTCTCATTTTTATTTTAACTGCAGAGAGATACATTTGCTGCTATGGCAAACTGCAATTACATTCCAGATCTGTTGTATGTCATAGATGTTTGGATACATTTTTAGTGGAGAAATTAACTAAGACATAGTCTAAAAAATTACTGCTTAGTTACTAATTAGGAGCATTTTTTTTCTTGGTATTTTGAGTTTGCCAGCACACCAGCTAGATCTTCAAATTCATGGTTTCAGTTAAGATTAGTAAAGTTACTTGTAAATGAAGGTGCAAAGCATTCTGAGACCTCAAAGTATCAGTGGATATTTACCACACAATAGCATACAACAGAAAGTTTGAGAAAACTAGGTTTTTACAAAAAACTATTTAAATTGCTTGTTACATTGCAAATAACAGTGTTACTGGATATTGTTTAGAATTAATTAATTTGCAAAACAAAATCTTTGTTATTTACACTGCTAAATGCCTCCAAATATTCACTAGTAAAACATGCAATATCATTATTCTATGACTCTTTCAATCTTAAGAGAAATTATTCTATTCTCATATGGTTAAACAGAACAAATGTTGTAGACCACATAAAAGGGAGAACACAATTTTAATTATGTATGTTTTTAGTAAAACTTATTTACTGTTCATATATTTCAAGAATACATTTCATTGTGTCTCTTAAATACATAAACACACCACTGCATTTGTAGTTTGAAAAATATATGTACTTTTTGCTTTATTCATTAATTGTATGGTATTTCCATTAAAAATACCATACCATTAATTAATGATATTACCATTCATTAATGGTATGGTATTTTTAATGGACACCAACACAATCCTGTCCTCCTTGTGGAACAAGAGTGATAGAGTTCACTGAAAGTCTTTCATTATTGTGCAAGGTCTTAGATTTAATTGGGGAAATTAGCCAGAAGGTAATAAAAAAATGTGGGAAGTTTTTACTTTGCATTACACAGGGATGTCAAATCAGGCATTTTACATTTATTTGTGGACATGTATATACCCAGTGTAAACCTGACTGTGACACACTGCAAATATAACTTACAGCTGTGTTATTCATATGAAAGGAGGGAATATTTTGCACCCAAGGACTCAGGCTCATGGAGGTGCTCACATATCTGCACAAGGGCATCAATACATGAGCCTCCCAGCTGCACAGACCAATATGGTCCCCCCAAACACTGCATTTTCAAAATGGTTAAAATTTATAATATGCCAGGGGATCTTTGAAGATTAAATTGATGTCTTAAACATGTGCTTCAGAATATGTGGATATGCATAGATGTAAGTATAGGAATTTTCTCTGTTTGAATAGATATTGTGTGACTGTGTTCATAGGGGTTCTTGGATGAGGGGAGAGACAAGAATGTTGACTCCATGTTCAGAAGGCTTGAGTTATTATTTTATGAGATATATATATTGCATTATAACTATACTAAAAAGAAATGAAAAGGAAAGGTTTCCTCAGAAGCTAGCTAAGCTAAGAATAGAAAAGAAAAGAATGATAACAAAGGCAGCTCTCTCAGACTCTGTCTGAGATAGCTTGGTCCTCGACTGGCCATTAATTATAAACATCCAAGATGGGCCAATCACAGATGGACCTGTTGCATTCCACAGCAGCAGATAACCATTGTTTACATTCTGTCTCTGAGGCCTCTTAGCTTCTCGGAAGGAAAAATCCTAAAGAAAGGATTTTTAGTGAAAAGATGTCTGCGACATACATACCTCCATATACAATGCTTGCAGTATCCAATATGTACATGTAGAACATGTAGAATGTATACACATGTATATATACATACACATACACTAAAATATATATTGCATATTATATATAATTTTGCCATGTTCACATTATGTTAAAATTTCAGTATAAATACATAAAATACATGTGTACATATATACATCAATAAATATGTGCCTATTTCAATAAACACACATATAAATATGCATATAAATACATGGAGTATGCATCAAATTTTTATTTCCATAAGCAAATTTTCATGCTTTAATGTATTACTACACTATTGCTATAAAAAATGAATATATCAAATATAATATAAAAATACCTAGTATATTATAGAACAGATTAATTCTTACAGAGCTTAAGGAAAAACACACCCAGCAAGGATTTGTAAATTTTGTGTTTTCATTTCTCCTTATCTAGGAATATTAATTAATAAAGGAGAATAAAAACTACCAAGATGAAATATTGCCATGTTGTTTACAACAAATCCTTTAATAAAGTTTTGAATATGCCATATTTTACTTAATTCTGTAGTAGTCCTGTGAATAGTTTTCACCAGCACTACTTACTTAGTCAGCGACACACAAGGTAAGTGAAAATTGCAATTAGACTTTGAAAGGAATATTAATAATGCTAGCAAAATCACCAGAGCAACTTTGCAAGATACTGAGTACCTTGAAGTTAATCTGCTACAGACTCATGAGCAGGATAAACTTACTCACAGTTAAAAGATATGCATAGGTTTAACTGATTTGCTAAGTGGAAGAGAAAATTAATAGAACTTTGTTGTTCTTGGTTTTGGTAGCTTTTTGAACAGTATTTTTCTGCATTGAGAATGGTTTTTAGAATAAGGAAAATAATTCAACAAATATATAGGACTTATATTTTGCTCTTCACCATGCCAGAGACTTCTTTGTGAAGAAGGTCTGCCTCATGAGGACAGATTCATTCTGATTAAGGAGATTTATGCCCACTGAAATAAATACAGACAGTAAAATTTCTTTATAGTTTTATAAAACCACGGAAGTATTCAATTTTTCAATATGGGGATTGCATAAAAAACCCTCATGTAAGTAACAGCATAGAAGTGTTGAGACCAGACAGTGGCTGTAAGGATGTCCTGGGTGAACTCGTGTTATCACCTGCCCCAGAAGGTAAAGGTAACCCAGGCTCTTTTTAAAAGATCCCTTGGGGCAGAGCAAGTGAGATGACACTGAATGACTGATGTGTATAATAAATATATATACATATATATATATGTGAGTTTATTTTAGTGGTTACAGTGGAAAGCAGGTAGGCATTTTTGTTATCATTATCTATAGTAATATAGCAACATAAAAGCATAAAAAGAACACTGACAAAAATATATAAGGAAAAGAAAGAAAGTGAAAGAAAGGATAAGAGTGGAAAGGTATCACCACCCATGGATCTTGCCTTGATTGTTGCAATTTTGGTGTCTATTTGTAGAGATGACCACAATCTTCATCCATCAGGACACGGAAAAACCCATGAAACACAGTGATGAACTGGTTAATGTACATTTAGGTTTAGATGGAATGTACCTCCCCTGGGCAGGAGGAAGAAGAAGTATACTGTCTATTTCAGCACTGTGTTTCTGTTGTAACATTTGTGCAGTCCTCTGGTGGCAGACCTCAGGAGGAAAGTCTGGGGGGCACTGTGGGGGTATTTGATGATTTATGAGTCTCTCTAAGAGATGTTAGCTACCTCTGTCATCAGCATAGTTGAGCCAGTTATTCCCCATCAGAAGAGATGAATTAATCTCAGTCCTACAGGGGAAAGGAGGGGAAGGGAGGGGAGGTGAGGCGAGGCAAGGCGAGGCGAGGTGAGGCGAGGCGGGGAGGGAGTTTTACAACCGAACCAGCTGTAAAACCATTGGCATGATAAAAAGCACTATCCTTTCTCCGCATGATCTACTTCTTACCAGACTTCTCCCTTACCTGGCTCAAACTGCAGCACACAAAAAAGTCTCTGCCTTTCCCTCAGTTGAGTGATGAGTGCAAATCTGGCTTCAGCAAAGCACCCTCCTGCCTCTACAAATGAAGGAATACTTTAAGTCATTAACCATTAACATTCCAATCTCTCACAACCCTGAACAGAACAATACTGATATTTTCCAGAGTAACCAGTCCAACTGACTGCACAGAGTAAGTGAAGAACTAGATAAAGGAGGGAAAACAGGCATTGGGCAGTTTGATCATAGAATCATAGAATGGCTTGGGTTCAAAGGCACCTTAAAGATCATCTTGTTCCAACTCCCATGCCATATGCAGGGATGTCTTCCACATGACCGGGTTGGTTCAAGCCCTATCCAACCAGGTCCTGTACCCTCACAGGACATCCACAGTTTCTCTTGGTAACTTCTTCTAGTGCTTTGCCACCCTCCTAGAGAAGAATTTTTTCCTAATATACAATCTAATACTACTCTCAGTTGTATCTATCCACATCCAATGAGCTCTGCTCAAGAATAATGAAGTGGCAAATTCAAAAAGCATCAGCTATGTGTTTTGCAGAGCAAGGATTGTAATAATTGCTGTCCAAAGTAGCACAGAAGCTGAGGATAGATATTTTGCAGTTCCCTAAAGAAATTCAGTGTTTCTGCAGTGACGGATATTTTGGAAATACCCTCTTTGTACTCTATTTGTCAGGCAAAAACAATTACTTTTTAAGAGCTAAGAACAAAGGTCAACCCTACCAGGGTTGGTCTGGAAATTTACAGAGGAGGACATGAAATACTGGAGGCCACAGCACCTTCCTGCCACCCTTTCAATTTTGGCACCAGTCTAGAAATCTGTGTAGCTGTGTGGTCCACCTTTAGACCTTCTGTTTTCCAGCAGAAACTTCAATTATCTTGTTCAACTTTCTAACAAAAACATTAGTGCTAAATACTGGGCCATGATACAGACTTGTCCATCCCCATAGTTTTGTGTGTATCATTCAGCTTTTTGTTAAGTTCTATAAAGTTTCTATTAGTTTTCCAAGATGTAATTTGCTATTTCCTACTACTGTTTTTTACTCTTAGCTCACCACTGCTGGGTTTTTTCTGTCAGTCTTTGCCTTCATTCCTTGCCTTCTGGTTTTCTTCAATTTGTTTCCTTTCCCCTCTCCTTTTCCTCCCACTGCATTTTCTCCCACATCCGTATTTTTCAACCACCCTCCCACATTCTGACTCTCCTTTTGTGTGGTCATCTTCTGGTTTTCCCTACTCGTGCAGCTGTGTTAGGTTGATCTGCATTCACAGACACTATTGCTCTCATTGGGTCCCTGGAATTCACTTCACAGTAGCCCCTTGCTCATTTGTTCATAGCCAGGCTTTCCTTCAGCTGGACACAATAAGGCACTTGGTTGAGTGGTGCAAATCTCTAGGATCTTGAAGTCTAATTGGGAGGCATTCTTCTATGCAGAAGAATCACAGATGTATGTGGCTGTTCTTTTGGGGACAAGAGATCCAAAGAAAGCTCTACCAGGAGAGCTTAGGACACCCTTGTTTTTGGTAGTCTGTGCATTTTAATGAAGGAGTTTATTTTTAGTTATAAGTATCATGTGAAAATCCTGCAAGTGGAAATTATTACTTAGCAACCTTAGGGAAGGGCTTGAACAGCTGTCCTTTAGGTGAGAATAGGCCTTCAGACTGCCATGAGAAGCCTTACGTGGAAAAGTTACTGAAGTAAATAATTGCCTGCAGGGCTAAGCCTGGACACAAAAAACGTAAATGTGAGAGAAACAAGTAGTTTGCAAGGTATTAGTTCATTATGAATGTCAGTATATTTGTAAAAGGCATCTTAGTCTCTGGCACTCATAAAATTCACAGTGTAATTGTATATTGTGTCAATATAAATACAAAAATATTTTTTAGGTAACATATTTCTAGACAGAACGCATTTCACATAAACCTCAATGATTCAAAATAAAAAGAGCACCAAGTGCCCAGAATTGCTAACAGAAGGCTTCGTTGACTTCTGTGGGACTGATTATATGATGAAAGTTAACTATATTCCTAAATGTTCTCAGCTAATAATGTAATCTTTTTTTTTGTCACCTCTTACTCCTCAGAATACTAATAATCCATAGGTGACCTCTTCTAGTAGTAAATTACCCTTCAATCCCTGCATCTCTGTGCCAGGTGTGGAGAGTGTCCCTGATTCAGCTGCATTTTTAGCTTCTAAATCTGCTAAATTTTTCCTTCATTCCCCTTGAATCAGCCTTTTTTAACATCCCTTAACGTACACTACTGGCATTTCCTCTGGTAATTATAAAGTTTCTAACACTTTTAAATAAGTTTTTTTGTATATTTTTGTGAATTTCCCTTTGAATTTAATAGCCCCCTCTCTTCCTGAATTTTTCCAATGTATGCACTACTCCAAAAGCATATTTTGAGTCTGTATATATTGTTCCCCTTTTCTGTGCTAATATTTCCAGAGGTCGCTTTAGGGCATATAACTCACATGCATGAGCTGACCATTTGGAAGGTAACTTTCCCTTTCCTGTGGCTACCAACCCTTCATCCACTATAGCAAACTCCGATACCCGGTGCCCCTGGACTACTCTTTAAGATCCATCAATGTACAATAGTTTTCCTCCTTGGAAACTGGATGGTCCTCATTAACTACTTTTATTACTACAGGTTTCATATTCAATTTACCTCAATTTTTAGATTTTGCCCACACCATTTTATGACTTTTCTCCTCATATTCTTCCCTTAACTGGAGAAGCTTAACTACCATTTTCCCTTCCTCTGGGAGTACTCCAACGTCCAACTGCACCTGTAAATCCCATCCTAATAAATTGTACCCTGCTTCTGGAACTAATAGAATCCCAATTCCTATTTTATTTGTTCCTTCAAACTTTACTTGCTTTATAAGTGAGATTTTGAATCCTTTCCCTTTTGCACCTACTACCAGCATGGTATTTTGAACTTTTTTGCACCCCTTTGGAATTCTACAAACACAAGTTCTTTTGTGTCTACTAAGAATTCAAATTCTTCCTCTTTTAAATTCTTCCTGGAGACCTATTTCTAAAGTTATCAAGAGCTCCTGATGGTATTCTGTCCCTAGGAGGTAGAGCCTGACACCCCTAATCTCCCACTTCTCCTTTTTGCTCAGTCTCATAGATCCTCAGGTCCTTTTCCCTGTGGGGGGCAATTCTTTCTGATATGCCCATTCTCTTTACAGTAAAAGCAAACTGGTCCTAGGTTTCCCCGTTTCCCAAACTATCTGTTTTGTGTCCAGTCCCAAGAAGCTGCACCCCCCCTCCATCCACCTTCTCGCATTCAGGGTCCCCCTCCCTTACATGGGTTGCTCTTTACGTGCTGGTGGTTACTATTACCTTGGCTTTTGCCTTGATGTTCTCTTTGTCCCTCTTTACATATACCTTCTGTAACTCTCTTAAAAGATTTTCTAATCTCCTTTCTTGCCAACTATTTAACATTTCTAACTTTCTCCATATATCTTGAGTGACAAAATTTATCTTTAGTAAGATCCGTCCAGCTACTGTATCTGGGTCAGTCCTGAATGTTGCCTCATATTCTTCCTCAATCTTTCTAGCCACTCTGTTGGGGTTTCTTCTTTCTTTTGCTGTTCATCAAAAACTTCACAAGCATTTTGATTTCATGGAGCTGCCTCTTTGATATATCTTGTAATTAATGCTCTATACTCCTCTAAGTCTTGCCTTCCCCCAGAGCTCTTGTGGTCCCAACTGGGGCACATTATGGACCTTTTCAGGTCCCCTGGAGGTCCCTTGCCCATATCCGTATCCCAGCCACCCAGATCATCTGTCTTTCTTCTGGTGTGAATAGCATGGTCATTATTGATTGCATTTCTTCCCATGTATAAATATTGGGTCCCAGAAACTGGTGTAACTGCTCTGCTAATTCTAATGGGGTCCTCTAGTAATCCTTTTAATTCTTTCTTGAACATTTTCACATCAGAGGAACTTAGAGGTACAACTACAAATCCAATTCTTCCCTGCAGCTCCCACCGGAGTACTTCCCTCAGGGGATATAATTCTATTGCTCTATATCCTAGGTATCCTATTGGGATATAATCATATCCTCTGATCTGCTTTCCTCTCATTGTGCCACCCTGTTTCTGGTGTTTCGGCTAGGCCCAACAGAGGGTACAGGAGGTGCAATTGGGGCTACTGGAGGTGGAGGGGGCAAGTATTTTAAAGGATCTCATTCTCTGATACTTTAAACAGGATCACCTTCGAGGATGAGGTCTCCCCCTCCCAGCAGGGAGGGTAGTCACTTTCTTCCTTAGCTCTTACACAGATGTTGAATGCCTGCCCGAGATCTTTATCTTTTGTCTGATCTACATCTCGGCCAGTATACATGGTTGCTCCTGATTTCCCCTTTGGTGTATTCTACTGTGCAATACTGACTCATTTGGAGTTTGTCTTTATCTCTGGTATTGGGGTCATATTTCCTCTGGGCTAGTTTCCTTCGTAGTGGGCTATCTGGAGGTATTGGAGATACCTACTGGTATCTCTTAAATTTCCACTTCTCCCCTTGGGGATTCTCTACTTGTCCATAGTCCCATCCTGACCGACCAATCACAGGCCCTCCCCTGACAGAGCCTGCCTCTCTTACAAGGGAAAGGCAAAAGGGAGGGGGAGGAAACAAGGATAGGAGTAAAGAGAAGGAAAAGGGAAGAGAGGAAAAAAAACCTAAAAAAAAAACCCCAAACTGTACTTCTCTTTTGAAAACTAAGAAAAACACTTATGATCTAGGGACTTCTGTATCACCAGACTTGTCCCTGCCCTTCCCCCCCCCATCTGGTCCCCAGTGGCACTTTGCTCCCAGCCCCACCTGGCTCCGCTCGGCTGTGGCCTGCCCCTGGCCCAATTCGCCTTGACAGCTGTGGTCCCACCCCTGGCCTAGCTCAGCCGCCGTTTCGGTGGCTCCACCCACCCCGATTCGGCTCGCCGTCAGTCTGCCCGTGGTCCCCTTCCGGTAGGCGGTGTGCGAACTGGCACAATGACTCCTGGGCGACACAAACCCCTCGGCGGTCGCCCCGCTTCCAGTCCGGTCTCTGGAAATTATAGCACTGCATGCGCCCCAGAGGCAGCCCCCGCTTTGAGCGCTGCACGAGCCACTGCACCCTGCACGGGCCGCTGAGTCATGCGGAGCACACCAGCCCCTTTTGTGTGTGCCATCTGGGAATCCCGCTGCGGGTCCCCGTCCCCACACAAACGCGATTCCCCCAATGGGCGACCTCTGCCGCAAACCCCTCACAAACTCTTCAATCTCACGCATCCTGCCGGCCACAGGGTCCTCTTTGGGGGATCTCTGCTTTTCCTCCCCACCACACGTCCCACTGTTCCCTTTTTCTTCTTACCGTTCAATATGCTTCAAGGGACTAGGACAGATCCAGTATAGTACTAGTGTGAATTTCACTTTTATATATTGGAATTACAGAGTCACAATCTGGCAAAAGTAGTTACGAGGATGGTACTCACCTCCCCTTCTCCTCTTTTCTTTATCCAGCCTCATGTTGTCTTTGGGCTTCCATTCTGCAACCACCGGTGGTCCTCGGAGAGTTTGATAGACTCTGCCAAATTTGTGGCAGGGGGCGCCCTCTTTGAAAACTAGTGTCACCGGGGTGAGGTATAAATCCTGGGGGAAGCCCCCCACCATTATGAGAAATTATACTCCTAAAAAATTTAAAAGGTTTATTAAAATTTTATCAAAAATACAACAGAAGACTGAATAGAGAAAATATTATGGTGCTGGGAGCAGAGGATTTTTCCCCCCAGATGCTCATCCACACAATGGAGGTTTTGCCTTTTAACCCATTAGCCCCTCCCAAAGTTCTGTCCATCGACTCCTTCTTCCATGTCCAGTGGTGGAGTTTACTTCCTTAAATGCTGATTGGCGGTCAGGTGCTGCTAGAGTAACCTGTCAGTAAGCTGACCCTCCCAAATGTCCTGACTACCCAGGTTACCCCATGATAACAATGCAAGGAGGGGGAAAACACAACTATAAATGTATAAAACTTCTCTTAATATATACACGATATTTGCATTTTAATTGTGAGAGTCAACCATTGTATTATTCATCTGTCAAACTTGATCAAGGGCTTGAAGCATGTACAGCCAGATCTCAAGGCACCATAAACTTTTCCATTGCATTAGATATATATCAAAAGCTATTGATTGCTAAACACTCTGCTCAAAAATACAGGGTTTACCATACAAAACTATTCCCTTATGTTTTTTTTTTTTTTTTCTGTCTGCTTGAACTACTTGTCACAGAGCTCCTGCAGGAGAGGCTGCAGAAAGCAAACTTACCACCAGCATGCCTCATCCCCCTCATGGGGAGGGACCACATTAAGAGGCTGAAAGCAGCTAAGACAGTTGACATGGGTGCCAATTAGTGTCAAATGTTGCCATCATTCTGTGATATCTACACCTATCCATTGGGAGCCAGCCCAAGACTACATAGTTTGACAGAAACCAATGAATAGGCAGCAGGTGACAACAGTCTTTAGTTACATCCCAGCTATCTTAACCAGCCTGGTATAAGGATTTATTAGGCTTTGTTGGCAATGATGAAGCCCTGTATTCATATTGCTAGTTGGGGGCTATGTACAAATCACGAACAGGACGGGACCACTAAGAACACATCTTGAGCTGTTTTATTTTCCAGCATCAGTCTCATTACATGGTTACGACAATGGGAAGATGCCATTAGATCACATCCCAGGCAGCAGACAAAGAATGTTACAACTTACTTTAAAAGTTTTTTGACCAATCACACAAAGCAAAAACATATTGTTCCATCCAACCACTGTAAGTAGACCTACCTTCGGTTAGAACAATGCTTGCTTATTTCCAATACAATACCTACTTGTAAGCCTTAAAACACAATGCACAGAGCTCCATTATTAAGCTTAGAACTTCCTAATATTTTACTAGATATACTATTCTGAAACTTAAGGAGTTATTCTAGACAAGTGTTAATACACAGACCATTGTTCTATTTGTCGTTACTTTTCTACTTCTTACATAATTTTTCTGCTGACAAATCTTATAGCTACTACTTAGCTCTAATCACAGTTCTACTGTCTCTAAGGCCTGTCTTTTACATCTTTCCCAAAACCCTCTGATTTTAAAGATTCCTACATATTCAGAACAGGAAAACATATATATTGTAATGTTAGTAACAACTGATATTCTGGTGATGATGTGAAGGAGCCCTGGAGGGCAATGGTTGTCTCCATGTGAGACACTACGAGAAACAGCACTAATTTTTAAAATTTCAAAGGTTTACTAAACCTTAACAAAAATACTACAAAGGACTGAATAAAGAAAAATTACAGCGCTCGGAGTCTCCATGACCAGCAGCCATGTGCTCATCCACAAAACGGATGCTCTGCCTTTTATACCCTTAACCAAACTCGCAAAGTTTTGTCAGTCAACTCCTACTCTGCCATCCATTGCTGGAGATTACTTTCTTACATCTTGATTGGAGGTCAGGTGTCATTATGCCGTGCCTCCTAGTAATAGACTGGCCCTCCCCAAATGCCCTGACTACCAAGACTATTACAAGGGGGAGGGAAAAGAGGACTGTGGGAGGATATATCACTATACATCCACAAAACTTATCTTAACATCCACATAATATCCATCTCTTAATTGTGAGAGCCAACTATCACATTACTCATCTAAAACAAATCCCCTTTTTTCTTTTTTATAAGTTATTTGGCTCGAACGATTAACTCTCATTTTCTACTCAGATTATCTACTCTGACTACTCAAAAAAATATGTATTTAATGAGTCATACTAGCATCTGTTGATGTGGGCAAGGACAGTGGGAAAAGAAGAAAAAAATCTCACGTTTTCCTTAGACACACTTATTTGGAATGGACAAAATGGGATCTCAGAGGTCTGGTATGGATTTTTTACCCCCATCTACAGTGCCTATGGGGTTGCTACCCATAGCAGGTGTATCTTAATGGTGAGTAAAAAGGCCAACTCAGTCTTGCCCTCTAGTCCCTATTGTATTAAAAGACAATTGAGGAATGATAAGGCCTTCTTGCCCCCCCCTTACCATGCCTACAGGGTTGCTGCCTGCAGCAGGGCTCTAATCTTCACAGTGGCGAACACAGGGGACAACCCATTCTTGCCCTCTATTTCCTGTCTTACTCTAATTGTTTCTTAAGGAAACTGCACCAATACCTTACAGTTCCCTGTGTACTTCCCCTCAACAGATGCTTGTAATTCCCATCCATTAAAACAGGACAATTACATCAATAACCAATATGGTTCAAACTCCCTACCCAAAGTGTTAGGTTAAAACAGTCCTCGAGCTGGCTGGTGGAAGCTTGACTACTTTTTGGACATCTTCGACCTTCTTTGGTTATCTCTCACCTAGCCTATTCTTTGGGTTCTTTTATCAGGCCTTTAATTCTCTACTCTCACTCTGCAGTTCACACAGCTGATTCAGTAGTTAGCAGTACCTGAAAGGGACCTCCCGACTAGGGGTTAAACTGAAGACAATGCACATAGCACAGCCTCCTCATATGTTTCATTATTTGAAAGGGTAATTGAGTCTTAAAGTAGTTACCCACCACTGTTGACACAAGAGAACAGCGTGGCCTAAGAAGCATTACAATCGCAGAGAGGTTTAAAATACTTGGCTTAGCATCCCATTTTGATGGCAGCAGTTTCCAGGGAATGTGGGTTAGAACAGCAGTGGATCACAGTGATTGCAGAAACACCTGTTTATAGGGATTTAATGGAAATTTAAATTTGATGGAATTCACTGTACACAACTTTATATAAACCTTAACCTTTTTGCAAATTTCTATGTAGAGGCAAATTTCTCTCCCTACAAGAACAGCGCGTACACAGAGAGCCAGGGGCCACTCCAGCCAGCAGAGCTAGGTAGTGCCACACAAAGAAACACCCATATACACACATGTCTGTTTTCCCAGGTGGGACAGCAGATGGATGCACAGAGCTGTGTATCCAGAGCCATGTCCTTGGTTGTCCCCAGCCCATGTGTGCACACAGGGACATGTGCAGAGCTGATGCACATACACAGTTACCTGCTCACTTGCAAAAAGCTCCTGTGTACCACAGTACTTGATAGTAGCACCTGTGTACACCCAGCCTGCCACACCAGCACACATGTGCTACACAGACACTCACCTATGTACAATCTCTACCAGTACACATGGACCCACAAGCGTGAGACCTGCTTGCGCGTAAAGCGTTTGCACACCAATGTGTGCAGTGTCATACACATTAATATACACGTCCCACACAGAGCCATGCTCACACCTGTAGAACTTGTTCACACTCACAAGCACAGAACTGTGCAGAGACCCACTCACACCTGAAATTGTGCAATTTAACACATGTGTAAACAGCAGTCAATCATGTGTACACATGAGTTTATCTATGTGAACAGTGCTGTGCCCACCAGCACACATGTACACTGTGCAAAGCAGGACGTGTACACTCACATCTGGGCACACTAGAAAACACATGTGCACACAGAGCCATGCACGCCAGCACACATGTATACAGCATTCTCCCAGAGCCCTCCTGGCCCCAATGACCCTATGAATCTCTCCTTGTGAGATCATGACATGGTGGGGATGGGGACAAGAGAGGGGAGTGTGGGTGGGACATTGTGGCGCAGTTTAAAGAGCATCCTCTGTGCCTTTGGGGTGGGAACAGACAGGCATGTCCTTAAAGGAAAGGTCAAAGAGAGACCACTCTGGATTCTTGCTTCCTGCCTCTCACTCTATAAGGGCAAAACTTGAGCACCTTTTGCTGTCCTGTCTTCTCCAGGAGCCAGACCAGCACAAAGGAGACGATTAGAAGGATTTTTGAGAATCACTGGCAGTACATAGCACACACGACATTTCTCACCCCTTACATTATCATGGGATGATGTGGTAGGAACTAACAAGAGCCTTACTCCACTGCCCTAGAAGCCTGTGTTTTGCCAAGGGGCACCTTCTTAACTGAGGTGGGGTACTTGTGGCCTCTGTTACTATGGAGGACAGCTCACAGTCGCCTGGGGGTATGGTAAGGAAAGATCCAGGCCTCTCTGCAGGGGTTACAGTGACTTCGAAACAGTTTTTCATCAAGATTTCATCTCAGACTGAAAGAGGGAAGGTATCTGCATCATGCATGGAAAAATATCTGAGCTTTTGACACTCAAGCACTTCTCTTAACTTGAAAGAGAAGTAGCACCTGTTAGTTTTAAATTTGTGTGGAAAACAACTGTTCTGAGTCACACTTGATCAAAAATTAGTATTCATGGAGAAAGAGACAAGAAGGCATGAGGTGGTAAATGGGACGACGAAAACAAAGCACACTCTGAGCTAGCATTTTTCTTGAGTCCAGGACTTTGCTCGGACATAGTGGGGTGCAAGGTGGTTAAAACTCGATACATCTACTCTTGACTCACACCATGGCTATACATATAGTTTCAGTGTTGGGGTCACATCTCTACTAAGTTTGTTTTCTTCTTAGTGGGTTATCGCAGGGTATACCTGTTGACATGTCTATACTTCCTCCTTCCCTCCTTGGGGACTTTCTACTTGCTCCCAGTCCTATCCTCATCAGTCTAACCACAGGCTCTCCTGACAGAGCCCACCTTGCCGATTAGCCAGAAGAAAGAGAGAAAGAAAGAAGCTTTACCTTCTTCTTGGAAAACAAAAGCAAATAAATGACCTGCTTACTGTCCGGGGACCCTACCATTAGTTGGTTCTGCCGCTCCTCTCCTGCCTCGGCTTGGTACCTCAGCACCCTTGGCAGAGCAGCACAAGCAGCTGCCAAGCCACTCACGTGGTCCCGGACTCGTACAGTTTTATGCCGACGGGTCAGCGGAAGCCTCTGCACCTCAGCAAGCTACCCACATGGACCCCCTTGCCTGTGCGGCTCCACACTGGCGGACCGCAGAGAAGCCTTCCAGTCCAACACCCCGGCCCCATGGCTCCACGTGCCAGCGGACACTACAGCGAAGTCTCCTCAGCCCAGAGCTCCTAGGCCAGTCCTGCTGAGCGCCACTGCTCCCAGCACCCCTGAGTCGCCGCAGACAGCCCCGCACAGGCAAGCCCACAGCACCAGAGCCCCCTGCAAATGGCACCGATCGCCAGGCGTGCTGTGCACAACCATGCCCCACGCCCCCAAGCCACCGCCCCCTCCCCGCCGAGCTGGCAGTGCTGGGGACAACAGTGCAGGGCTTTGGTACCCCAGTCCCATGGCTTTATGCCGAAGGGTGTTACAGGGGAGGTGCTGCCATTTTTGCACTCCCCCTTCCCACTGCCTTTCAGCTTGCTAACATGGGGCAACTGCCAAAAAGCTGGCGACATGCCACCCCAGTGCTCTTTGCACCTGCTCAGCTTTGCGCCGCCGGCTGCCACAGGGAAGTGTCTCCCCCAGGACATCCCCCCCTGCATCCGCTCGGCTGGATGCTGATGAGTCACGGAGAAGCCCCTGCACAACCAGAAGTTCCAAACCCCAGCAGTGCAAGCGCCGCACTCTCCGACACCCCAGCACAACCAAGCTGTCTCCTGACACCCCCAGTGGTCACACCACCACCACTGAGCTAGCAAATCCCGTGGTTTGTCCCCCTCGCACAACCAGAAGTTCC
This sequence comes from Agelaius tricolor, assembly GCF_023055355.1. Taxonomy (NCBI): domain Eukaryota; kingdom Metazoa; phylum Chordata; class Aves; order Passeriformes; family Icteridae; genus Agelaius; species Agelaius tricolor. The sequence goes on along the minus strand of NW_027269287.1, from coordinate 5,330,465 downwards.
CGACCCTCAGACTGGGTTGACAAAAACTGGAAGTTACTGTGCTGGGTCCCCGCTGGCCGCGTCTCAAATGCACCAGGTCCCACTGGCATTTCTTCGCTCAGGAAACCCTGTCCACTCACGGTCCCCACCCAGGAAACCCCGCACCACTGGGCCAGCACTGGACATCCCTGCACTCAGTGTCTCCCAGTCACCGCTACCAGTGGCAGCACCCCCTCTTAGCTTGGGTTGGCAAGCTCTGGAAGTTAACACACTGAGTGCGCACCAGAAGCCCACTGCGCTGAGCGGTGTGCATGGTTCCGCCCAACATGGAGCAGGGTGTGCCGGCGGGTTGGGAAAGCTGCCATGACTCTCCGCCCTGATACAGGGCAGTCTTTTCTGATCAGCGATTGTCACCATCACTCCAATACCTTCTAAATCTGGTGACCCTCAATCTGGTGTTTCTAGGCTTTTGGGTCCCCTTAAATCTAATATGTCTCTATCATACACGTCCCACTGGCCACAGGGTCCCCACTTTCCTCTTCTACGCATCCAGCTTGCAGCTTCTCTGCCCCTCCTCCACACATGTCCCATCGGCCACGGGGTCCCCACTTTCTTCCCCCCCCACCTTATATGTCCAATCATCCAATATCCTGAAGCTCCAACCAGGAGGGATCCCGTCTACTACTTGTCTGAAGCTGATATTTGTACACCCAGATCACAGACAATCAATCTGGCCAAAACAATGATGAGGATGGTACTTAATTTCCCCCTCTTCTTGTTAATTATTTTGTCTTTTGCTATTTTTGGGGTGTTAACCTGCTACTTATCCAGTGACCTGAAGAGAAGCCGATCGAGCTGCTGAACTTGGCAAGCCGCACCTCCTTCTCAAAATCTCCCAGGGTCACAGAGATGAGGTTTTTATCCTGGATGAGCCCCTGTTTGTGAGAAACAATGTTCACTTTTAAAATTTCAAAGGTTTACTAAACCTTAACAAAAATACTACAAAGGACTGAATAAAGAAAAATTACAGCGCTCGGAGTCTCCATGACCAGCAGCCATGTGCTCATCCACAAAACGGATGCTCTGCCTTTTATACCCTTAACCAAATTCCCAAAGTTTTGTCAGTCAACTCCTACTCTGCCATCCATTGCTGGAGATTACTTTCTTACATCTTGATTAGAGGTCAGGTGTCATTATGCTGTGCCTCCTAGTAATAGGCCGGCCCTCCCCATATGCCCTGACTACCAAGGCTACTACAAGGGGAAGGCAAAAGAGGACTCTGGGAAGACATATTCCAATAACATCACTATACATCTACAAAATTTCTCCAATAACATCATTATACATCTATAAAATTTCTATTAACATCCACATAATATTCATCTCTTAATTGTGAGAGCCAATGTTACAGACATTACTCGTCTGTAACAGACACCACTGACTTACTCTCTGCTGAGAGTTCCATCTACCGCCAGTTGGCTTTACACTTTATCAACCAGATCTTACCCATGTCTCAATCATTTAATCTGGATCTCCAGTGAAAAATACAATCCCAATCTCTCCATTGTTTCTGGGTCAGTTAGCAGCTTTTAAAATGACCAGATCAGATACCTGGTAAAGTGTCTAGCAGCAGGTCTGGAGAGACTTGAGTGATGGCCAAAAAGATCTGGCTCTGGCAGACAAGCTTTTGTCTCTGTCACAGCCATCATAGGAAAACCTTGGTAACCAGAGGCCTAACTCATATAAATGTTATGGCTCGAACAGACACCCAGCTTTAACTTGTCAAAAAATGTACAGCTGAAAGATAAACCACAAATTCCTTAGAGCTACAGTATCTAGTAGTAGATGATTCCTTTGCAATGCTTATAAATTAAAGTGAGGTTATTTAATTCCACTTAGTTCGTGTGATCTTTCCCTTGTATTGTGAAAGACTTACTGTAAATCAATCATGGTCATGCACCCAAAGGCTCCCAAGTTTGTTTCCATGTGTTTAGAAGTGCATAAGCACTTGACTTCATATCACACTACACCAATGCAGCTGAAAAGGTTTAAATGAACCTTTCCTTCACTTCTTCCAGTTCTTTTGATGTATATACGACGTCAATGATGTCCTGCAGGTTGCTAGAAACTCAATATCTGAATTTAGGCATTGACTGAGTTCTCAGTACTCCAGAACGAGTGAGTCAACTTCTTCAACTCAGCCTTACCAGATATTTGGGTTTCATTGGAATGGCATGTCTTTTCTGGGTTGTTTCCAATTTCATGGGTTTCAATAGAACCCGGGTCCAGGTAGAAATCATATATTCTTGTGAGGATATTAATTGCCAAAGTGATGTTTCATGCTTTGTCCCTCCCAAATTCACTCTGCAAAATACAAAAGAAAATTAAAATATCAATTTCATTACAGGGAACACCCCTCTGAGTCCCAAGAAGATGGAAACACTAGCTATGTTGTGCATCTGGCTTTGCTCACAAGATTTAGGCAACATAGTGACTCTACTCCAAGAAATGCTTGGACAGCAATGGGCTTGGACCCGCATAAATCTACTCTCACTACTCTTTGCACTATGTTTCTTGGAAAATTAAGAAAAAAGAAAGCAATACTAAATGACTATGAAATAACAGCACAACAGCAAAGACCATCAGTGTAGTACAGTAAGGTTTTTTGCACAAGAAATTTTCCACCACTTTGTATGCATGTGCATGCAAATGCAAATATGTTACAACATTGCAACATTACTTAGATAGCGTAAGTATGGATATTGTTCTAACATCACTCTCCGTAATTATGGATGATTTACAAGGCCATGCTAATAAATACCAAAACTCTCAAGACTTCTGAGTCTGTTTTCGCCTGGTTTGGATGTGTTGTCAAGCCAGCAATCCCTATTGGTATCAGTAGGTTTTGCAAGAGTCAATTTATATAATAAACAGGATAATTAGGAGCAAAACGTTTTCTGAAACCCCTACACAGCTTTATGGGAGATGTAAAATCTTTTGTTAACTCAACTGAGAGGATAAAAGAAAAGGGAAGCTTTCAAATTTGTGAACATTTCTTAACATGCCAGTCACATAAGAGATACAAAATTCCTGCAAACTATATCTCTTGCAGTGAGGCCATGATAACCACAATAAAATTATTATAAAACTGACTTAAGAGAATTTAAATATTTTATTTTTATTGACCTAAAATTAGGCTCTTTGTTTTTTGACACAACCAGGTACATTCTTGCTTAGGACATTCATGATTTATAGTGGTCATGTGTTCAAACTAAACTGGCTTCAAGGCTGTGTTGCTCTTCTGGTTCTTTCTATTTTCTTTTCTTTTTGTATTCCATTTTGTCCTGAGAAACCTTTTATTTCAGTGGCTTTTTTCCATTTTGTAGACCTAAATCTTCTACTGATAAAATCACTGAGACCTATGTCACTGGTGGTTGAAGAAGTACAACAAAGCCATATTTCTTGACTAAAATACATGAAGTAAAGGTTCTTCATGTGATTTTAAAGGCAGGTTCATGCAACCCTTTCTTAACAGATTAACTTGCCTCCTTACCTCCAAAACTCATTACACTTCTCTACTTAAATAAGGAGTAAACACCATCATGTATCACAACTTCTTTGCATGAGATCACTCATGGATAAAGGGAATGTCTAGCTGTGGCAATATTGCAAAAATAATGTCTGGCCTTTTTGTGAATGCATGATAAGGAAAAAATCTGTATCCAATAGTTAGGAATAGCACTGCACATTTGAATATATAATGTCCTATATAATTTGAATAAATTATATCCAGAAGTCAAATATTCTTATTCCGTCTTTTTTTTGACCAAGCAGTCTATACCTGGCCTTAAATGTAGTACTAATTATTTTCATTTTTGTTGTAGCCTACTAATTGCACCAAGCTGTACTCATGCATTGTTGAAGGAAGGTTAATAAACAGTAGGGGAAAAATAGACTTCTGAAATTCAAACTGCAATTAGTCCAGATTTTGTAATGTTTTTTGTATCTGTAATAAATGCATTTTATGTTGTTCAAAACTAGACATTTTAAGTACATTATCTGGTCCTTTGATAAACAGAAATAATTTTAAGACATAAAAGACCTGATGGCACAATTTAATTTTACCTTTCAAAAACACAAAGCCACACCAAGCAGATTACAAGGGAGGAATTTTGATAATATTTTTTTCCTGCAGATTAAAACCAGAAAAAATAAGAAAGAAAATAAGAGGGCAGTGGAAAGGAAGGCAATAGACAAAGAGGGTGGAAGCATCATATTATTCTAAATAATCTTTGCCATAAGTTTTGATCTAGAATAAGAATTATTTGATGGGTTTATCTACTAAATACCAAAATATATAATCAAGACAACAGAATCTTTTTTCCTGGGTAATCTGAAAAACAGGTACTTGGCTCTTAGTGTAAAATCAGGTAGTGTGCAACTGGCTTGTTTTGTCGTAGTAGTGCTAGGAGAGCCTGATAAGGAAAAATAAGAAACTATCATTGTGTTAATAGCTAAGTTAATGCCAAAATACAGTAATATTTACCCTGCAGGAGTAGCAGCTGTGTTGTACTATTAAATTCAGTGGCCTACAAGGTTCTTAGCAATGAACACGACCAGCTATGCCTGGCAAGAATAGGTGACTTGCAGCACCTCGATACAGGCTCAAAATTAACTAATTTTTAATGGTTGTATAATTTTCCTTTTATAAATGGTTACCAGTTTTCTGTATTCTTGTAATAGACATTAATACTGGCATCTTGAACATTTTTGGGGTTATTTATTGTTGGCTTGTTGCTGATGGTTAGCTGAAGAGAAACTTTCAGGTTCTGGTTTGAGGAACCTCAGGGCTCTGTTTTAGGCAGTTCAGCCTAACAGAATTAAGCCTGACATGTTTCAAGTTTAGTACTTTGCAGAATAAGCATAAGACAATGGTTTAGATTCATACAATTCTCATACAATTCCTGAACTGTTTGAGACTCAAACTTTCCCAATTGCTTTACACATCTATAAATAAAGACCATAAAAGAAGAGTACAACAGGATAAATCAACATAAATTTGAAATCCACTGCAGCACATTAAATGGTGCAGTCTCACTGAAACAAAAGGTGACCCTGTGGCTTCTTGCGGTTTGAAGCTAATTGTTTTCATTATGATGGGATCATCTGGATGTTCACTGTAATGTCCCACCAGTAAGGCTTCAGTAACTGAGCTGGCTTGCAGAGAATGAACCCATTTTGCAGCAACACAGCAGGCTCAGACACCACCTATTCTGCTCTCCAAACTGTCATGCATAAATCCTTCATTGTGATTAATTCAACTTGAAAGCAACTAAAGGCTATGAGAATGAGAGGCTATGAGAAAAACGTGCTGCCAGCACTGGCAAAAGCTGACCTGGAAAGTAGGCTCAGAGACAGGAGAATAAAAGACCAGGACCTATGAACACAGCATATTGTTTAATGTTCAAGTATGATTCCCATACCAGCAAAAATAGCAAATGTGATGTAAATTTATTTAAATAGATTCCACAGCTTAAAAGTTTGCCAGCCACTCTTATCCAACTTTCCCAGCGCTCTGATTCGTTACTTAAGAGTGGAAATATAATGACATACAGTCATCATTGTAGCAGCTCCTTTGCAGAGACACAATGATGATTAATAGCTAGCAGCAAATTTTCACATGGGCTCTGAAGAACTATAGCATTAAGCAGGCAAACACTCCCAAATCCCCCTTTTCTGTTCCACTGAAAAGTATTCTTCATGCCACTTGCAGATATGAACAAAGCCTATCTTAATTCCAATCAGCTTTTCCTCATTCAAAGAAACGTTCTCTTTTTCATAATTGATTAACGTGCATTTCTCTTTCATCTTTCGCTTGAGCCTGAGACTCTACTTTTTACTGGGTGGAGACAGGAAATAATTTCAGTAATAACTGATTTTGCTTTGTTTGTCCATATAAAATATATTTAGAGACTTTTCTCATTTAGTTGATCTAATGCATACTAAAAAGAACACAAAACTGAAAAGGAAGCCTTAACTTTCAAAAGGAAGCCTTAACATTGAAAGATTATTAAGCACAAGCACTGAGAGATGAGCTCAGAGAAACAGTTCTAGTTGTGTAAGTCAAAGACTGGGGAGCAACAACAATAAGCTGTCTCAATTTACTGTATCAATTTCCATTCCCATGAGAAACTTTTAATTTAAACTGGAATCAATTCACTTTTCCTTACAGAATTATTTCAAAGATAAGACTTTGAATAGATACATTTTATCTAGATTTATCCAGATTTATTAGAAAAATATTATTTTTATATTAATGTTGTATTCACTGATGTGAATGTATCATTTTTCCAGAAATGTCCTTGCCACATTGATGGAGAAAAAATATTTTTAGGGAAGTTTCAGTGTTCCTTTCAACACTTTTACTGTCGTAAAACTAAACTTGGAGGTAATAATGCTTGATTTACATTTGAATAAGCATATGGCAGAGCAGCAAGATACAATTTTAGCTTTTTATTAGGGTAAACACCTTTAAAGAGAAAGGAAAATTTGCACTAGTGCAAAAAAAGCTGAAATTTATGAAGTATGTCAGTTTTGCTGATGCTCTAGAAGAACTTACAAATTCTGTAACTCTCTGTATGTACCATGTACACTGTTAGACTTTGTATATTATTGGTGTTCCACTCATGAATGGATTATTTGATCTATCCAGTCCCAGGAAAATGGTCCTTGTCCTCTGCATATTAGATATAACATAGATGAAAATTGACTTTGAAAGCAACATAATATCTCAGAATAAATAGTGTTTGCTGAAATTATTTCATCACCATGTGAGATGAAGAAGTAAATACATTTGTCACCAATCTTTCCGTGCATTTTAAAAGAACGCTATGGTCAAGTTGTCTGTTAATTTGGTCAGTTTATTGTCCAGAAGAAATTAAAATATTAACTCTTCTCACAATAAATTATTTTGAAAAAATGCAAAGTATCTGTGAACAATTTCAATTGTTTTGTATTCACATACAATTATTATTTGGTTTGTTTCAGGGACTAAATTTTCTAGTGAGGTGAATAGCATGGCAGATTTGCATCAGAATTTTCTTACGATTATTTGGGAAATAACATTGCATATCAAATCTCTCATAAGATCGGATTTCTATACAATTTCTTTATGTTTCTGCACCTTGTAAACACATTTGCTCCTTCTGTGTGTTTTAGAGATTTTTTTTTTATCCTGGTGTAACTTGGCAGATATATAGATGATTTAATATCCATGACCCAAAACTTGAATCAGATTCATAGGATTTTTGTCAAGTATTATTAATGCTCAGTGAAGTAAAGGCTGCATTACTGAAATGGGATTCTTTCCTCTTAACTGAAAGATACACTGCTTTAAAGAAAAACTTGCATTTTGTTTTCTCCTAGCAATTCCACTTTTGACTTTTAATTGAAATTACACAACAATTAATTGAAGGAGTTAAAAATAATGCAAATTCTAGTAGCTATTAGTGACCTGTATTGAATACTTGCATTGGTGTTATTTAAGAGGGACTATCATTGGAAATATTCCCAGAAACTTGGAAATCGGAATTTGCATATGGATGAGGGATATCCATTCACTGGTTTATGGATCCCAGGTTCCTCAGTTGTAGTCACAAATTGATCCAGTGTCCTCTTTAATCCATTTTGTTTTATTTGAAACTCTAAAATTGGTACAAAAAATGTAAAATCATGTGTAGCTGGTGAACTCCCCATTGTGCATCTGAGAAGCCTTATGTGTGTTGTATATTCCAGCAAATACATAGAATTCATGCACACTCTTGATGGCCTCAGACAACGGTATGCAAATAACTGGTGAGGAGGGCTAAAATCACAGATGTCATACACTTCCCTGGATGTGTCAGCACAAGCACATTAAACATGTCAACGTGTTAATGCATGCCAGCCTATGTCTTGGAGGACAGCAGAATCCCAGCACAGCTACGGTTTCACAGCATTTGTTTTACTGTTTGGTGCTGTGTATGTAGAAGTTCCAGAGAGGCAAACTTTAGCTTAATGCAGGGTTAGATGGGGAAACTCCTTTCTCAAGAAGTCCCTAATCATTTGTGGTCATATATTATGTTATTGCTGGGTTTCAGGAGTTGTACTTTTGTTGATTTTTTTTCCCTCTTAAGGAATTTTCCTCCTACATGTTGCTAGGAGACAATAATGAGATACTGGATACTTAAGAGAGACAAAAGAAGCTGTCAGAGCTCAGGCCCGAGATTTGGACTGGGAAAATGAGGCTGAGTGCAGTCCCTTGGCTCTCAGCTTTCAGAGGGGAGAGAGGCTGCAGTCAGTCGCTGTGGGGAGAATTCGTCACCACTGCAGGGTTCCGTCTCCTGCTGCCTTTCTTCTACCACGAGCGGAGCTCTGCTCATAAAAGCAGCTTTTGTACTGGAACCTTATTAACAGCCTGCCTCACTAAAAGAGGGACTTATCATCATCTGCTCAGGTGCATCAGGGGAAAATCCCGGGATCCAGAGCTAGCCTTTCCCTGCCCTGCTGGGAGCTGGGTTGCCACTGGTCAGCCCCCACCACTTCTTTGCCACTGCTCCAGGCTTTCACTATACTGTAGCCCCGCACCCTGCTTGCCAAGACGTCCAGTGGTTCCCGATACAGCTGGGGAGTTTGATATATCTCAGCTACTGTCCCCAGGGATTTTTGCTGTTCCAGCTTGCTGCTTCTGAGGGTCCTGCTGGGGCACTAGGATAGACTGACCCAAGGGGTTTGCGAAGCAAAGTCTCTCTTCTACCCCTTTCTTGTCTAGGACAAAGCCGCCATTGTCCCTTCCTGTCTGGGCCAAGCCGCCATTACAGCGTGCTCCATGAGCTCGTACCACAGCGCCCCCTGCAGGCGTGGGGGAATCACCGCCCCTGCGCTGACCACCGGGAGCCACCAGCGCCCCTGCCCGCTGTGACCGAACTGCCCCAAGGGGAAAGTACCTGCAGCTGAGAAGGCTGGGACTGGGTTTCTGGTTCTGTTTGTGGTTACTGCCATTGTTGTTGTTTGTTTACCTTGTTATACATAGTAGTAAATTACTGTTGTTCCTATTCTCACATGTCTGCCTGAAAGCCCCTGAATTTCAAAATTAAAGTAATTCGGAGGGAAGGGGTTTATGTTTTCCATTTCAAGGGAGGCTCCTGCCTTCCTTTACAGACAGTCTTTCAAACTGAGACAGTTACCTAGTTTGGTAAAAATATTAGATGGATATTACTCAAGCGCACAGTCAAATATTTTTAGATCTTGCAGAAGCCTAGTTTAGAATGTCAGGCTTGTATATCCAGAGTACCCTATGTTTTGTCTTCTGCTACACAGTGAGCTTCTAAAACAGACACTTCAGCTATCTTCCCTCACTGTGAAGATCGTTCATTCTCCTTCTACCAACAATCCTGAGATATTTTCATATGCACCAAATCTTTCCATGGTTTCACCAGCACAGCCCTCTTCATACACCAGTACATATACCTGAATGAGTACAGTAGTTGCAGGATTGCAGGTTAAATCTAGGAAAATACTGCAGTATGGTCTAATTTTGCCATCTTTATTTACATTGGATGATAAGTTAAGACTTAAACAGAAAACCTTCTGTAAGTTACTAACCATCAGGAATAGGGGACAGAATCTACTGCTTCCCAGTTTTGGGAGGTAAAAAGTGGTCATTTTGTTATAAATGATCAATCATGAGTCAAATTATCAAAAATTTCAAAAGGATTTATTAATCTATCAGCACGACCAAATTTCGGTCTCCAACACCTCCACAGCCAAAGAGACAACATCGAGCCTGGGATTGGTGCTGGGTGAACCTGGACCTGACCCCTAGTGTGTCAGAGTCTCCCCCATTCACGAATGCCTCTTCCTGTGGTGAGGTTTTATACAGTTTATTGTGCCTGAGGCAAAGGTGACCAAATTTCTTTTGTAACTCTTCACATTCATCGCTGTTCTTTTCAATGTGCAGAGCTGGACAAAGGTCGGTTCCAGGTGTGCAGTCAGCGTTAGTGGGCTCCAAGGAAGCAGTGTATTCAGATATGTAAGTTTGGCGCTGCTGGCTCTTGATTGATGCAATTGGCAAGGCGATAATCGCTCTTAGGTGGTTCCCAACGACTCAAGATACCGGTGATCATCGCCCTGGAAGCTTCTGTTCTTACATTAAAGCATCGATCATTATCTTAGCTTGTGTCCGAGAATTTGTTGTAATCTGAATAGACAGCTGCTCTCGGGCCAAGGTGATCAGAGACATATGTTTGGATTTTTACAAACTTTTATACCATACATTAATAGCATGAATTATCCTACCATATATTCCAATTTTGTTTCTTTTTTACTCTTGTTTACACTAAATATATTACTTTCACATCTCCACCTTCAGCCTTTTAAAATTTTTCTGCTTTGGCAGAATTTTAATACAGATATGTAGTGTAAGTTCATCACAAAGCAAACAATCCACAAAAAAAAACGTTCTGTCTCACATGATTCTTCTATTTTTGATATGTTTTTTTCCTAGAACCTAGAAAAAAATACCCTCATTCTTTTTCTCTAGGCAGTCACTCTAAATGCCTTTTTCTACACTCCTTGAAAACTCTCTTGTTCTATGTTCCAGGACATCAGAGGTCTGTAAGTCCCTCTTTGGCTTTGGAGCTGCCTTCCGCTTCATTGTCTATTTTTTGAGTTTGGTGGCAGCATATGGGCTTACCTACTTTCACAGCAGCCTTTAGTCACTTCTTATAAGATCATAGTATTAGATAAGAGCATCGCTCTGTGCATTGAAGATCTCTGACCTGGTATGCTTACTAAAGTGGTGTAACTCTCCCTGTAAAACCACACGTTTATAAGGAAGAAGAAACTCTGTATTGTTCAGTTGTTCATATCTTAAATTACATTTTCTCATTCCAGATATACACAGTTCTACGTTTCCATCTTAGTCTGTTTTATTATCCAGTTCCAGATCACTTCTTGTTTCCTCTGTAGGCTGACAACCTTGTGTTGATTGAACCTTGTCCTGGGCTGGCTATATGATGCTTTTATCCCCAGTCATCTTGTTCTGTTTATGCTGAATAATAAGTTTTGCACCTTTAAGCCTTGTTCCAGGGAGTGAAGGGGGGAGAGAAGAAGGGCACAGTTTGTTTTCAGACACTGTACTCACTCCTCCACAATCCTGCTCCTGGACTGTGTTGTCTGCGGATGGACAAGACAGCGGGATAGAGCTCTCTTTTGGCTTTTAGTTAGTTTAGCTAGCTGAGGCAAAGTAGTTCCCTGGACTGTGGGTTTTTTTCTTTTTCCCCTTTTCTTTGGACCTCTTGAAACCTGCTCTGGACTGAACACCCACAAGAGCACCATCAGCTAGCATCTATGGCCCACCAGGCCGGGCCTGGCCTGCGACATTTCCAGCACCAGAGGGACTGATCAGAGACTGAGTGAGCTCAGCTGCAACCCGGGGAGGGACCGATTGAATCTGCTTTCCTAGAGGAGCCCCTTTGGGGATTCTCTCCCAAATTTGCTCTGAACCAGGACAAACCTAGATTTCCTATCTGTATTAAAATTGTGCCAAATATGGGGAACAAATGCATTCAGTTGTCTTGGGAAACAGCCCTGTGAATACATTGGCATTACATTTTGTGCTTAATGACAGCTGTAACAGCTTCTCTTAAACAAAGATGCCCAAAAGGTGGAAAGAAAACCTACTTCCGTTCAAAGTCCACTCAAGTACCCAGTGCACAGTTTTTTCTTTCTAAATCTCAGCTCTGAAAATAATGAAAGAAAAGAAAGTCTTGCTGAAGGTTAACCTAGAACACGCCCCCATCTTCCATTTTTTCTATTTTTATTTTTGTCCTGGTTTCTGCATATTCTTTAGGTCATCAGTAAGAGCAATCGATTATGACTAGTATCATAGACACAAGTATCCCGTGATATCATATTTTTTGAACTATAGTTTTGGATTCTTGCTGACAATTTCTCTTAGCTGCTATGAACGCAGATGTGCTTTCTGCTAGAATTCCACCATTCCTGTCTTCTCTTACTTTCACCTTTAACCTTTTAATTTCTAACTCTCATGGACTGCCGACATTTTTACATTTATCCAATGAAGAACCTTTTGAGAAAGGAATCTTCTCCCAAGTGTGAACTTATTTCTCCAAACTCTTAAAGCAAACAGTTCTCTGCAAAGAAAAGAAACACTCTGTACCCCTTAGGAAATAAGAAAGCTAACATGCTGTTCATTAGACTCAGCACATGCTGCATCTTAGCTGAACATGCGAAACAAAGCTGAGTAAAGAATGGGGTATGATGATGTAAATAAACACTGAGGGGACTTCAGTGCCAGGAAACCTCAATGTACTGTGCTATCAGAGGAGAAAAAACTCAGAAAGGACATGGAAAAGCTATGGGGTTTCACAGCTGATGGTAAAAATGAAGAAGCAGATTGCTACCAGAGATATCAAAAAGAATTACTAGGATTAGAATACAAAGGCATCCTTTCTTCATCAACTCACAGCAGACAATCTGTTCCCACTTTCACATTCAAAAGGATTTTTATAAGTTTTGAGGGGCACTGGAAAATTGGAGCAGATCCAGTTTGGGGGGGAACAAGATGATCATAGTGCTGGGGAACTTGGCATATGGTGAAAGGTTGAAGGAATTGTGTTTGCTCTGCCAGGGCATGATGAAGTTAAGATCCAAGAATCTTGTATCTAACAGGTATTTATAGAGTAAAAGTTGTTCTTGCTTCACAGTGATGCATGGTAACAGGACAAGAGGGAAAGGGTACAAACTGCTGCCTGGATAGAAGAAAAACATACAGAGAACACTCTGAAATATTGGAATGGTTTGCTCAGGGAAATGGTAGAGTCCACCTTGTTGAAAATATTCATGTCTTAGTTTGACAAGGCCCTGGATAACCTAATTTAAAGACTAAGAAGTTGGATCAGGTGATTTCTAAAGGCCTCTTCCAACCTAGATTTCTCTATTATTCTCTGCATCTCATACTAGATCTGAGTTTAGCATAGGGTAAAAATCCTAGAATAAGGATAATTTTAAAGACTGTGTTAAAATTAGCATACATTTAGCATTTCAAAACAAAACATATATATTTTTAAATTATCTCCTTTTAACAAGGATAAACTGTTTGGCAGTTTTTTAAAAAAATGAGAGTTCCAGGCCAATGTGCTCAGTTCTTCAGCCAGCCAGTCTCCACTTTCACCTCAAACCTCTCTGCCTTCTAAGTAGCTCTGACAACCTGTCTATGTTAGATGTCTATCTGTCAAACAAGAATAAGATGTTGTGATCTTCAGTTAATGTAAAAGAGTGACTTGGATTAAAACATTTATTGCAGAAGCAGTCAGAAAATATAATTTTGTAAAGACTGAATTTTAATTGTTTTGATTGTATTCCACTGTGGCTGGCATCACTACACATCTTTTATTCTAACTCCTCTTTGATTTGATTTGCTCACACCCCCTTTAATTTTGGGTCCTCCAATATCTCCTTTGTTAGTTTTATAATCATCAAGTCAGCTAGCACTTCCATTTTAATGCCTCTTATTTCCTACTCCTTATATTATCATTTGTCCTAAAATAGTTCATTGGTTCTCACATCTTACTCCAGTGATGTGCTCTCAACCTCACCTCCACTTGGAACTTATCCTTCTCTGTGATTTTCCACACCAAATCTCTTTTCCCTGTTGATTGCCACCTGGCAATTGTGCCCCTCCCAAGACTTGCAATTTGACAGTGTCTCTCAATTCTGCAATGCTTTTACTGTTTACTTCTGACAGTGTAGCATGTATTTGGATTATTGTCTACAGTTATAGGGTCTTTTATACTGTAAACTCTTGGTTATTTCATCATTAGTTTTTGCCTTCTGTGAGATCAGAAACGCTATCTTCTGTCTCTGAAGTCTCATGTTCTTTTTGCCATGGAATTAAGAAGGCCAAGTGATTTCTCTCTTCTGCATGTCTTTTCAAATATTATTTTTTTACCTCTTTAGTATTACTGTGCTTCTGTTCCCTTTTCAAGTGCTGATTTTACAGTCTTTTCTGCCTTTTCTGCAGCTTCATGTCTTTCTGTTGTTGACTCCATGTGAGGATTCATCAAGTTCTTAGAATTATGAAATCATAGAATAATTTGAATTTGAAGGGACCTTAAAGAGCATCTAGGTATAACCCCCGTGCCACTGGGGGTTCTTCCCTCCTTCTCCATCATGCCTAGTCATGTTCTTCCCTGCTGTGCTCTCATCTTGTTTTCTAAAATCTTTGCTCTACTAAAACCTTTGCTCTTATCCCGTTGCCATTTTCAGGCCCATGATAGGCTCTCATTGGAGTAGAGGCTGGGCAGCAGTCAATGGACAAGATGAATGGAGTTTCTGGAGGACTGTCTCAGCTGTTTATAATATCCTCCTGTGCTCCTCTCCAGGCCAGGACTCTTACTGTGGTACAGCGCACTTCAACATCTAACCACCTCAACCCTCTGGGATTAATTCCTCTATTTACTCATGAATAATTGAAGAGGAAGACATCCAAATGCTAATGGTCTGTCTCTCCCTGTCCTGGAGTAGACTTTAAGTCTCCAATCCTTTTTCCTAATTCATTAAGTAATGCCGTTTTACCATTTGCATAGTGATTCCTTCAAAGTCACACTTTGAATGGCACTTCCTATTTCAGCTTTTCTTCAAACGAAACAATTGGGTATGATCTCCACAACTGCAGCAATTGCAAATTTAGAATAAAATATAAGGCAGCCTAGCACAGCCCCAGCTACAAACTGTCTGGGGACTGTAATAGGTTTGGTATGACGTAGATCAGCCTGAAGATGATCTCAATGACCTCTGCCTATCCAGTGGGAACCCCTGCATTGGGTAAAGATCAAGGAAATACCTAAGTATTTTACCTTGCCTTATCTGTCTGGTCATGATTCCTCCCTAACCAACCACTCCTACAATAAGAAATAGCAAATGGTGGTGTAGCACACTGGTTGTGGTTTTGCATGACTTGGTTTTTTTGTGAGGGAAGAAACCAACCATGGAAGTAATTTTTTCTGTGGGAAGCTGCTAGAAGCTTCCTCCGTGCCTGGCAAAGTCAGTCACAGGCTGGCTCTGAAAATAACCATGCTGCTAACCCAATTAAAGTACTTGGTAAGACCTCTGTGATGACATACTTAAGAAAGAAAAAAATCCCATGCAATTCTTCTTTCTTCTCCTCCAAGGGGTGGTGAGGCAGCCACTAGGGCCCTTCCCAATGTGGCCACAGGGGCCATGCCAACAGGGGCCATCCTGGTGCCGCAAGCTGCCACACAGCCTGGACCATGCAGCTGGAGCCAGCGCTGGGAGAGCTCATGTGGCCAGGGCTATCTCAGCACAGTCCACAGCAAACTGTGCTCGCTTGGCTGTTTTAACTAACCATGCTGAGGGCATAAGGACAGAGGCAGCAGCAGCAGCTGCTCCTTTCAGTGCCCCGCATGAAGAGAGGCGCTGAACGGAGCTGGCACTGTGGCAGCTGGTGCCACCTGTGCTGTGCTGGCGAGGACCACGTGGCCAGTAGCAAAAGTCATGACAAGCAATTCCCCAATGCAGAGCTTGGATGGGATCAATCCTGTAAGAATCTTTCAACTCACAGAACTTGATAACAACCAAACCTACAGACCCCAATTCTTTCCTATGTCAGAGGAAAGGAAAAGGTGAAGACACATGAGAGCAACATGGGGACACCAAGATCAGCGAAAGGACAGATGAGCAGGAGGTGCTCCAGGCATCAGAGCTGGGATTCTTCTACAAGTCATGGTAAGGACTATAACAAAACGTTTCCCTGTGATTTGTGAAGTATATGTGGGGATGCAGAGGTGCACTCACAGCCCTTAAGGAAAGGTGTTCATGCTGAAGCACATGGATGCTGAAAAGCTGTAATCTAGTGGAAAACTCAAACAGAGAGAGAGAAGAGAAAGAGAACCCTTGCTTCCAAACCAGAACAATTCATCCTTAAAAAACTACACCCCATGAACTGACCCATACCACGTAGTTCAAAAAGACTATTTTGCCCATAAGAGTGTGTCACTGCGCCCCTCTGAGTGTCCCCTTGGAGTCACCCTGGCTTGCTCCGACACAGCAAGCAGCAGGGAACACTCTCCCGTTCCTCAGGAGGGCGACTAAGGTTTTCGCCTTGCACAGGCGAGGCTCTATGCAACGAAAGGTAGAAAGAGTGGACTTCTGTTGAGGGTTCAGTCTGGGTTAATTGAGGAAGAGCACCAAATCAATGCACAACCCAAGGGGTCCAGTCAACAATAGATGCTGGACTGGGCTGTGCACGATATTATAAAGGGGAGAGTGAACAGGGGAGGGACTCACCCATCTGCTAGTGGGGTTACAGGAGGGTGTGGGGAGCAGGGGAACAGGCATTTAGGGAAACCAATGGGGGTAATCTGGGGGAGGGGCCCCAGTGCTAGAACCTATCACTTGATGCCCTTGGTAGAAGTTTCTAGAGGGAGGGGATGGGCTGTCAAGTGACAGACAGGACATTGGGGAGGGGTTGAAGGAGTGACACACAGTTTATAGGGAACAGGGGGAGGAGGCAGGGTGATTGACACTAAAGAGGGTGGATGCAACAGGGGCAGAACCATTATAACAGGGGGAAAGTGGAACAAACCAAAGTAAAAACCATTACAACTGAAACATACAAAAATACAATACAATAGGAGTGACTAACATTATAGCAGGTTAGGCAGGACTGCTACTCCTGAAAATTAGAACCACATTGGAGAAGTTCACAAAGAACTGTCTCCCATGTCTCTCCACAATATAACAGAAGAGACTCCTCTTCCTAAGCAAACTGAAGATTTTTAGAAGTGACAAACTGAGTAAAATCCCCATGCTTTGTCTCCCTGCACTGCCAGTGGGAAAGAAAGAAGGGCTGGGGGGGGGGGGGGGGGGGGGGGGAGGAGGAGGAGGTGTTCTAAAGGTTTATTTTAGTTCTCATTATCCTCTTTTAATTCTTTTAATAAATTTTGCTTCATACCTTTTAAGTTTTGAGCCTGTTTTGCCCTTAGAGTGTTTTCTCCTAATCCTTATCTCACACCATAAGCCGTTTAAGCCTTTTGGTTTTTCTTTCCCCCTTCTCTGCTCAGCTATAGCAGAGGAGAATGAGTGACTGGTTTTTCATGGGTCCCTGTCTTCTAGCCAGTGTCAAGCCCTGATAAACACAAAATCACTGTGGACAGACTTGTGGAACATGACTATTTAATAATAATTTTGCTCAGTAATGATCATTTTGCTATAAATGCAATTAATAAGAATATGACCTCCTACTTTCAGCATCCTACCAGAACACAGATGCACATGTACCTCACGTTTTCTGTATGAGTCTCAGCTTTCTTGCATCAGTCTATTCTGACAGGTGCTGAGGAGAGAAAGTACCTCTGTTAAAATTCATAGATCTAGTTCAGGAATGGACTGGGAATTAAGGTTTCTTCACACAAGGAAGAGGAGAAAGAACAGAAGGTCGTGGGCTGTTGGGCATCTTCTCTTTGAGAAGGGAAGAAGAAATTGTGAAACCTGAAGTAAAAAGTAGGTGAAAAAAATTGTTGTATTTATCCAGCCTGCTGAGGATGACAGTATTCCTTCAGAGGTAAAGTTGGAGCAGAGCAGTCCTTGACTCATAAGGCTTCAGTGATCTGGCCATGAAACATCACAAGGAATCTCACCTGGAAAAATGATTAAAGAAACTTAGGTCATGTCAAATACAAAATATAAATAAACATATTACTGAAGAAAATAAGGAGTATGTAAGTGTTCAGGATGTTGTACAGGCTCTCTGTGCAACAAAAATTCACCAGTGACATGGATGAAGATAGCTTTGCTTCAAGGAAGAATTTAATTTCAGGAGATCCCTGAAAACCTATTTTCTCACTGTTGTGTAACTTTTTTTTTGCTTAGTTAAAATTGACAGCATGTTAATTGACCTACAATAAAGGAATCCTTTCTATTAACTGGTATCACTGATAATGAAATACAGCATACTCTCCTGGAAAACAGCACAAAAATAGGAATGAGTGACATGAGTGAAAACTACTGCTTTCATCTTCTGATGTAGAAATTACAGTGTAAGTGCCTTTTTAAGATGGTCTAAAATGAAAAGTTGGGGTGGGTCCAGTTATATTAAAAAAAAAAACAGGTGAACTTCAATTATCTTTTTCTGAAAAGCTAAGGTGTGCTCCTTTTTAAGCCAGCCTAGCTCAAACAGTGAGGGAAATAAGGGAACTACTGTGCAACAGCTTCCATGTGACTGAACTCTTCCATTTGCCCCAGTGAACCAGGTCTGAACCTGAAATATGCAGAAAGGCATGATAGGGAGGGAGACAAAAAAAGCCTGTAGAAAACACAGTAGAAAGCTTTTAAGGATCACAAGCAAAACTTGTTTGAATTTGTTAAGTGCTGGTTCATGGAGGCAAGACATGCAGCAATCTAAATTGTGAAGGGATCTAACAAAGGGTTATGAAAGTGAAACATTTCCTGCAGTTTTTATGCTCATTTTGTGTGCATTTTCTGCTTTGGAATTGAAAAATAAATCTTGAATTCATGCCTGAGTATCTTAGCTTTTTAGCTCGAAAAATTTTGCTCTGATCCAGTGATTTGAGTTGCTTGCATTTAGGCAGCTCCAGGAAAAAAAATCTGTGAAATACTAGGAATAATATAAAAATGTAGTATCACTGTCAAAGTATCAAAAAGAAATCAAGCTTTCAATATATAACTAAGAGCACTACGGTCTACAAAAGTGCTATAATATATCGTGTCCAAGACACACTACAAATCCAGTATTATTTCTGAACAAAGAATCTTTGAAAAGACATCCTTTCAACAGAAATCCTGGTAAACTTACACCAGTGTCTTGGTTTGAAAGACAGATGTCTCCTATGGAAGGCAGGAGCCTCTCTTGCAATGGAGAATGTAAACCCTCTCCCTCCGAATTATTATAATTTTGAAATTAAGGGGCTCTCAGGCAAAGATATGAGGATAGGAATAACAGTTCTTTACTAGTATGTATAGCAAGGTAAAAAAACAACAACATCTATGGCATTCACCCACACAATGATGTAATGCAGATATTCTGAAGCTTCACCCTTTTCCAGTGCAGCCTGGATCAGTCCATAGCAGATGGTGGGGCTGTGTTCCCACCCCTGGGGCAGTCAGTTCCAGGTGTACTGCATGCCGCTCCAGGTGAAAGCAAACTAAGGCCTGCATTCTGCTGCCAGAGGAATGGAGAAAAATGCTTTACCAATGTCAATAGTGGCGTACCACTTTACTGCCTTGGACTCCAGCTTGTACTGGAGTTCCAGAATGTTCAGCACAGCAGCACTCAGCCGTGGAGTCACTTCATTCAAGGCATGATATTCCACAGTCAGTCTCCATTCTGTCAGACTTGTGCACAGGCCAAATGCCACTGTTGAAGGGTGAGTGGGTTTTGCTGACCACCCCATCTGTGGCTCTCCAGCTCACAGATCGTTTTGTGCATGGGGATCACCACATCTCGATTCGTCCAGTACTGCCAGTGATGCACTATTCAGGTGGCAATTGGTGCTCGTTGCTCCTCCATCTTCAGGAGTCCTACTGAAGATGGGTTTTCTGATTGTCCAGGCAAGGTGTTGAACTGCTAAATGCTGCCTCTACAGCAGCTATTCCAAAAGCCCACCTAAGTCCCTTTGGGTCTTTGTAATAGCCATTCCAGAGGAAGCCTATGCCCAGAATACATGGGGCCTCTGGGCCGGTCACAATAGGATGTTTCTGCCACTCCTTCCCAGTCAGGCTCACCTCGACTTCCAACATTCATTCAAGAGGTTCCTTCAAGGGGATCCAAGAGATCATCCTCCCTTCTGTAATACCTGGCAGCTCAGTCATGGGAGGTGGAGGCTACCTTCACTTCAGTGGAACTCTCTTGGTTACTGTTTCCCTCCTTGAGTTGACACACTTGTGCTGCAGGACAGAAGTGGTTTCCCATCCCACCTTCTCATGTCTTCCCCATGGTTGCGCAGATAGAACCACAGGTTAGCTTGTGAGGTGTACCCTGTGTCTCTAGCTGGGGAATGTTGGGCTCTGACTTTGGGGCCTGTAACTTGCCCTGGTGCAGCACTGATCTCCCTCATCTCCTCCCGCATCTCCCTCATCTTTGCTTTGAGGTCCTTTAACCACAGCAGAGACATGAACCTATATCGGGCCATTGATCATACTCCCATAATTTCTGAGCCTGTTGGTGACAGAATCCACTGTCTCTCAGTTGTCCTTGGCATTAATTGTAATTGTTGAAGTGGTGTATTGGGAAGGCCCTAGCTTTGCCAGGTTACACAACATTTGCCCTGTTGTGACTTGACTTTGTCAGGGTCATTATCGTGCTGCCTGTTCCCTCCCAAAGAGTACCTCCCATACTGCCACTTCTCTCAGCTGTTGGATCTCTTCCTTAAGGGTCTTCCAGCACATTCTATGATGGTGCTCCTGCATTCTCTCCCTGTAGACAAACCTCTCTCTTATACTCATTAAAAGCCACTCCCAGAGGGAAAGGGAGCCTGGCTCCCTTACAGAAATCTGATTCATACCTGAGTCCTGGGTCAAGAGTCCCAAATTCTTTGCCTCACCACCATTCAGTTGCCCACCTGTATCCATAAGGTCCCAGACCTGAAGTAACCAGGTTGAATAAGCCTCACGTCCGCATTGTACAATGTCTTTTCACATATTACAGAGACTGTCATACAACAGGGACCCAATGATGATCTCAGACTCCTGCTCCCCTGTGGGTTGTGAGCTCCCTCGTTTCCCATCATTATTAACTGGGTGTGCTGGTTTGATCTTAGACTTCTGCTTTTCCACAGGGGCGACTGCAGCTGGCTGCGACTGCTCTTGCGGGACAGCTGGAACCTGTATGGTTATAATGTCTGTGGGTTCCACTGCTCCACCATTACACTCTCCCTCTTCGAGGCAAGGGGAGGATTTCCCATGACCTGCTGAAGTCCCATCTCATGTATCTCCTTCAGCAGAACCCCCACCAAATCCAGGTGTATAAAGAGGTTTTACAGCGACTTCTGTGAGCAAGAAAGAAGTTTGGTAAGAGGATCCATGTTTACCCTTGAAAGAATTTCCTACCAATGTTGTTGACATAGAAACCAAGAAAGAAGGGTAAATAAGAGAAACCTGCAACTGTCTATTCCAATAAGCACTTTGTCTCTTCTGACCAATGAGTAAAGTGCAAACTTAGGAGTTTTTTTAAGAATGTATAAAAAGCATGCATGCTAGAACAAAAACGGGTTTGAAGCCTTCTGAAAATGGAGTGTTGCTTTGTATTGTCTCCATGTCAACTATGACTGTCTCAGCTACAACAAATGGTGACAGCCAAAGTGATGCGGGAGCAGCTGAGAAGGGCTGATGGCATCCGGGAGAGCTGCAACAGCTGGGTTGTGGGGTGAGGCACAGCCAGAGACAGGGCCCCAGTGTAGCTTTTGAGAGCAGCAGGAAGATGCTGTTAGTCTGGACGAAATTGATTTTGACACCTGGAATGCAGATAAGCCACTGGGAACAATGGGGAGCTCCAGTAAAGCAGCATGGGGAGCTGCTGTAGGTCCAGACCGAACTTTGATACCTGTAATAAAATTGAGTCACTGGGGAACATAATGGAGAATCAGTTAATAAGGGAAGAGAAACTTCTTCAAAGTTTTGCTGAAGAAGAAGGATTTTCAAGCTTTTAATCATGCCCTTCATGGTGTATTGTTGTGGAAAAATCATAGGACTTTGAAACTGATGCTAGTATTGTCTTTAATATTAAGTGTCAGAATATGGAAGACAGAACAAGAAATGGGAGTTAATGGGGAACAGCAGAAAGATGGGATTCAGCTTGAGAATGTGTTTTTCCCAGAGGAGTCTGATGGAGTTGCTTTTGTGGGGATTTTTCTGGGGTCTGTTGTCATGGGAGACAGGTGGTGCTCCTTGGTATGCCTCTAAAGGACTATATTAAGCCTGTGTGTCTTTCTTTGGCACAACAATTAATCGAACTGAATGCTAAGTTAAAACATGTTACTTCTGCCGAAATGCATTCACAGAAGTGACAAGTTGAAGAACAAGCTGAGATGTTTGTCCCCCCACTCCCCACTGAACTGAACAGAAGAATGGACTCTTTAAATCTGTAATTTTTTGTTGCCTGAAATGCCGGTGATAAGATTTTCTGGAGAAGCCTCTACCCTTCCCTCTCCCCACCCTGCGATGAACGGCTGCCGACACCCAGGACAGGGTGCTGTGGGTGTGAGGGAGAAACAATTCTGTTCGGGACCCCCTCAAAACCCCCTGGGACCTCTCCCTCATCCTTGCTGCCCTTCCAGAAGCTGTGCAAAGGGGGCGGGAGCTGCACCTTGATGGGGGGGGGGGGGGGGGGGCCATGTCTGCTGCAGTTGGAGGAAGTCCGTGGGGAGGGCTGGAGCCATCCTGTGCCTTTTCTCTACCCACCCCCCCAACCCCTGCCCCCCACATCGGCTGATGGCTGCCTTCAACCTCTCTCAGATCTCTCAAAAGTGTTGGGAGCTGCTCAGAGCTCTGTGTTGCTGCTCCACGTAGAAGAACCTGGACCAAGGAGGTCTTTGATCTACAGGGCTACCTCAAGTATTTAGGACTCAAAAAGTGACAGATCAATGCTTGGAAAAGGAATGCATTATTATAGCCAAGGAACATTATCCAGATACCACAATAATAACAGGTTTTATTACCATGGGAGCAGATGTAACTAGACCTTCACAACT
Source organism: Agelaius tricolor (assembly GCF_023055355.1). NCBI lineage: Eukaryota > Metazoa > Chordata > Aves > Passeriformes > Icteridae > Agelaius > Agelaius tricolor. The sequence continues at coordinate 5,307,699 of NW_027269287.1, read as the reverse complement.
TTTTTGGCTTCAACCATGGCCTCTCATTCAAGCAGGTTTTGGAATCATGGGGCTCAGTGGCTCTGCTACAGGAGGTCTGTCTGCCATTGTGATTAATGTAAAAAATGCTTATGGCTAACAAGCTAACATCAGGCCTTATGTTTCCAATGCCCCATGTAACTTATGGGGATGAGATTGTTTATCCCAATGGGGTGTTAAAATTACTATGGATTTTTAGTAGGGACCACTGTGATGCAAGGCCTTAAGCGTCCAGTTGTAACCTTGACATGGTTAACAGGTAAACCTGTCTGGATTGACCAGTAGCCGCTTCCTATTGAAAAGCTTATTGCCCTGCAAGCATTAGTAGCAGAACATATCGAAGAGTGAGGACATATTGAAGAGTCATTTAGCTCATGGAATACCCCTGTTTTTGTGATAAAAAAGAAATCAGGAAAATGGAAACTTTTGCATGATCTACAGCAGATAAATGCTGTAATGGTTACAATGGGATCTTTACAACCAGGTCCTCTAACACCTACAATGATTCCACAGGGATGGGAGATGATTATCATTGATTTAAAAGATTGCTTTTTTACCATTCCATTGGCTGAACAAGATAAGGAAAAATTTGTTTTTACCATGTCTGTTTAAATCATGCTGAATCTAATAAAAAACATCAATAGAAAGTTCTAATGGTTTGTGGCACAGGCCTATCAAAAGTGCAAGAGCAATTTAGTGATTACTATTGCAATCATTACGTGGATTATGTCTTGTTGGGTTCTGATAATAAACAACAGCTGTGAGATCTTGAACAATGTGCTGTAACAAATTTGAAAACTTTTGGATTTCATTATTACCTCAGAGAATGTATGAAAATAGATGCCCTGGAAATACTTGGGGTTGATAATAACAAATACTTGGATTATGTCTCAATCTGTAAAATTAGACGTTGAAGTAAAAACTGTTACTGATGTATAAAAATTGGTTGATGCAATAGCTTGGATTAGGTCATATTTAGGAATAATTTATTATCAGATGCAACCTTGGTTTGAATTATTGTCAGGGATTACTTCTACTGATGAGAGATATTTGATTGATGTAGTAAAAAAAGGTCATGAAAAAAGTTGAATTAGCCTTGACATGAAAACTTGTTGGCAGGTTAAGTACTTCTGTTGGTGTGTAATTATTTATTGTGAAAGAACAAAAATATAATGTGGACTATTGTGTCAATGGAATGATGATTGGGAAGATAAATTATATATTTTAGAATGGGTATATTTATCTTTCAGATCTCAAAAAACAGTTTCGGGATTATGAGGTTTTTGCAGATATCATTATCAAGGGTCAGATGTTGTCATAAAATCTTAGGCCATGATCCTGTAAATATTGTGATATCTGTATAATAATAGTATTCTGAATGGGATTTTCAAAATAATATTAAATTGCAATCTGCTTTATCTTATTTTACTGGTTAAATAATGTATCATTTACCTTCTCATCCTATTTTGACTTTGACTAGGGACATTCCTTTTTAGGGGAAACAAATTTGTTCTCCTGTTCCAGTGGAAGGTACAACAGTTTTCACAGATGGATTGGGGAAAAACTGGAAAAGTTGCTGTACCTTGGAACAAGGATGATTGTTGGGAATATGAATTTATGATTCACAAAGATCTCCTTAATTGATCAATGTGGATTCCCTAATGGCTGCTTTGGCAATAAAAATGGTACCTAATGTGTTATTTCATCAATTTTTTTCCAAGGTGCTTAGGCACCATGGCAATAACTTAAGTTGTCACAAAGTGAAGAAAAATCAATTATTTCTTCTTGTCCTGATTGTTATATGACTCATATTTCATAATATTATGGTACCAGTCTTAGAGACCTACTCCTTTTGTAAGAATGGCAAACAGATGTTATAAAAATACCTGAGTTTGGCCATTTAAATTCTGTTTATGCTGCAGTTGACATCTTTGCTCATGTCATGGGTTGCATTAGCATTGGCAGGTGAAACAGCTTAGGATATTATTCATCATTTCTGCCATGCCTTTTCTGTTGTAGGTGTTTCATCACATATAAGGACAGATAATGGCTCGGCATATGTTTCACAAAAACTGCAGATGTTTTTCTGGGCCTAGGTGTTGATCATTCCCCATGTTTCAATAGGCCAAGCAATTTTTGGAACGTGCTCGTGGTGTTTTGAAGCGTCAGGTTTAAAAATAAAATGGGGGAATATATATGGAGTTACATTAAGTGAGATTAGATAAAACTGTTTATGTGTGAAACATTTTATGTCCTTTACCTGATATACAATTGTCTCCTATATTCTATTATTTTTCTTCTTTGAATTCTAAATAGTCAAAACATGTCTGTGTAGTTAACCAAGTCGACCTCACCTTGTCTCTGAATGCTAAATAGACTAGGCCTATCGGCAACACTTGGTTAGTATCTAGAGGAAAATCAAACCCTTCAAAAGCTGGTGGAGTAGGCACAAAGAAGTGTTTGAAGGCTTGGGAGAAAACTTCCCCACTGTCATTTCCTCACAGTAGCTACCAGTCTTTAATTGATCCCAAAAACATACACTTAGTCTGCAGCCATGTATCTATATGCCCACCTTCCAGAGGAAGTTAAAAATCCACAAATTCCTCACCTTATCAACCATAAAACAAAATTGATAACAGCCACACTAGCCTTAGTTATAGGACCCATATTTAGATAAGGGGCTGCAAATGGGAGAAATACAGCCGTGACCAGATGCTACCCAAACCAGGGTAAGCTAGACCACATGGCTCCACCTAACAAGATTTCTATATCCAGCACACAAAAAAAATAGGTTACTCAGGAACTGTTACTCCTTTGTCACCCTTTTTCTCTCAGTGCCCTTGGGCCCCACATTGGGTGCCAAAATCTGTCTTGGTTTGTCTGCTAGGGAAGGCAGGAGCCTCCCTTGCAATGGAGAATGTAAACCCCTTCACTCTGAATTATAATTTTGAATTAAAGGGCTCTCAGGCAATGATATGAGGATAGGAAGAGCAATTCTTTACTAGTATGTATAAGAAGGCAAACAAAACAACAATGACTATGTCACTAACAACAAACAGAACCAGAAACCCAGTAACAGCGTCCTTGGCCACCGGCACTTTCCCCTTTGGTGCAGTTCCGGTCACAGCCGGCAGGGGCGCTGGTGGCTCCCGGTGGGCAGGGCAGGTGCGGTGATCCCCACATGGCTGCAGGGGGCGCTCCAGTGCCGGCTTGGGAGGCACGCGTTAATGGCAGCTTTGTCTTAGACAAGAAAGGGATGGGGGAGAGGCTTTGCTTCCCAAACCCCCTGGGGCAGTTGGTCCCGGTGCCCCAGCAGGACTCTCAGAAGCAGCAAGCTGAGTCGGCAGGAATGAGGAGAAATCCCTGACTGGTGGACAAGATCTCTCAGAAACTCTGTGGCAGTAGTTGGAATTGTGGGGCGTCCTGGCAGGGCAGGGGATGCCGGGCCCAGCAACAGAAGAAAGGCAGCTCCCAGCTGGGTTATGGTGGTGACAGCAAATTCCTTTCCCCAAGCCGCAGGTCCGACCATCATCTTCTGAAGCGCAGAGAGAATGAGACTTCAGCTGCCCCCAGTCCCATCCTTTATCTGCCCCAAATCTTGTGGTATCTTACTCCTCGGAGAGAAGCTCCCAAAGAAAAAGAAGTGTAGCCAGATGCTACACTCTCCTCCCAACCTTGACCACTTCTTTTTTCTTCAGTACCCATAAGTACCCAGTAGTTAGTTTCCCAGCAACTTATGGGAAAAAAATCTATAAGTAAAAAAAGAAAGAAACCCATCCACCCCCCCAACAACTAGTAAGCACATTAAAATTGTAATAGATGCTACTCTTAAAATTGCCTATATTTTGGTATTTCCTCTATGAGTTCATATTTCCCCATGAAAATATAGTGAAGTCAAAATGAAAAAAATCTTGAAATCTTTTCATGCTTTTGATAAATTCTTTAAATAATGTTTAATTTGCAATAACTCTTTGAGCCGTGTAGAAGAGGGTATTTTTAAACTTTTTTCAGCATCCTTCAAGTAGCTGTTAAAACAAAAAGAAAGCAATTGAGGTATCACCTACCTCAATCAACCTACCTGAGCAGACAGCTCAATTTTTTGCAAGGCAATCTATACATGCCGGGGTATACAGTGAGGTCTCTGTACCTTTTAAAATAATTGCTTCTGGGTGAAATTTTTAGTTGCAAAATTTAAAACTTTGTATACTTTTTGCTGAATTATTAAACTTTTAAAAATAAATTGTTTATTCCATATGAACTACAACTTTTTTTCTAGGTATAATAGCATTTCTCTATTATGCAAATATACAGAAACAACAATTTCCCTTTCTATTGAAAAAGATTTTAATTGAAATTTGTCTGAATGGGGTAATCTTTTTTATTTCCACAATCTTATAAATTGTTTATATTTTCTTCTTCTTGTCATAGTTCATATGAACTTTTTTAGAGGTACTATGAATGATCATGCACATGAAAAAGCAACTTATTTTTTTAACTTTTTGGTCAGAAAACAACAGATGATTGAGATTGAGTACTATTTTCTGTTTTACTGGAAAAGAATTACTATTCTGTCAAAAATAAAAATGGTATTTCAGAGGAAATATTTATCTTTAGCTAGTTAAAAACTTTTCAGGAGGATAACTTTGTTAATTACATGAAACATATTTAATTTTTTGTTGTTGGTTCCTCTCCTTCTCCTCAGTTTGTGCATAGTTCTTTATTTTTCCAAATATTTACTGTTCTTTAGATTTTTAAAAAGGGAAGTGGGGTAAGGTGATTGAACCATGTCTGTGTTGAGAATTACCTACAATACACTGTTGTTAAGAAAGTAACAGATGCTTAACTAAAATATTTGATACCCTATGTTAGAGTGAAAAGCTCTTTTTTAATCACAGATAAAGCAACGTCAGAGGAAAGGCATGCTTTTGAATTATGACATGGGGAAGTAATTTGGGCTTGTGTTTTTGAGATATCTAACTACCCACAGAGGAATTATGCTAAAACTGGAGCTAGTTTCAAGTTTAGTATCTTTCACTGGAAGCTGGACCTTCTGAAATCCATTGCAAAGTAAAACTCACAAGTGGGGATTTTCTTTTTTTGTTTTTGAGGGTGTAATTGCCTTGGTGTGGTAGGCCGACCCTGGCTGGATGCCAGATACCCACCAAAACCACTCTAGGCTCCCCTCTGCAAGTGGACAGGAGAGAGGAAAAACGTGTTCCTGACTTGAGCTAAGGACAGGGAGAGATTCACATAGAGATTATTGTCATGGACTTGACTTGGGGATATTAACTGAATTAATTACCAATCAATATCAGAACAGGAAATGAGAAGTAAAGCAAATCTTAAAATCACCTTTCCCCCAACCCTTCCAGGGCTCACTTCCACACCTGCTAGTGGCACAGGGAGACAGCAATGGGGGTTATGTTCATCTCATCCTAGGTTGTTTCTGCCACTGGTCAGGGAGAGGAGTCATTTCCCTGCACCAGCATGGGGTCCCTTCCACAGGAGGTCTTCATGAACTGCTCCAGTATGGGTCCCTTTACACAGTGTGCAGTCCTGCAGACACAGCCTGCCCCAGCTTGGGTTCCCCATGTGATTAGAAGTCCTACCAGGAAACCTGCTCCAGTGTGGGATCCTCTCTCCACAGGTCTGCATGTCCTTGCCAGGAATCTGCTCTAGCACAGGCCTCCGAGAGGCTCACAGCCTCCTCTCAGGCATCCACCTGCTCCAGTGTGGGGCTCCTCTACCAGCTGCAGGTAGATCTCCATGGGCTGCAGGGGCACAGCTGCTTCACCATGGGCTGCACAATGGGCTGCAGAGGAATCCCAGCTCCAGTGCTTGGAGTTCCTCCTCCCCTTCCTTCTTCACTGACCTTGGTGTCTCCAGAGTTTTTCCTCTCATATATTCTCACTCTGCTCTTATCTCAGCATATCTGTAACTGCACAATAATTTTTTTCTCTTCTTAAAATATGTTATCACAGCCGGCCGGGGAGGCTATGTACAAATCACAAACAGGATGGGACTGCTGAGGAACGTGTCTCAAGCTTATTTTATTTTCTAGCATCAGTCTCATTACATGGCTATGACAATGGAAAGATGCCAGCAGCTCACATCCCCGCAGCAGACAAAGATCTTAACGTTACAACTTACTAAGTTTTTTTGACTAATCACACAAAGCAAAAGTATATTGACAGTAGTTCTATCCAATCACTATAAGCACACCTACCTTTGGTTAAAACACTGCTTGCTTCTTTCAAACAAAATAGCTACTTGTAAGTCTTAAAACACAATGCACAGAGCTCCATTATTAATTCTAATATCTTGCTAGATAAACTTTTCTGTAGCTTAGGGAGTTATTCTAGACAAGCGTTAATACAGAGACCATTGTTCTATTTGTCCTTATTTTTCTAATTTGTATATAATTTTTCTGCTGACAAATCTTATGGCTACTGCTTAGCTCCAATCACAGTTCTGCTGTCTCTGAGGCCTGCCTTCTGCAGCTTTCCCAAAACCCTCTGATTTTAAGGATTCCCACAGTTCCCCATGTCCTGAAAAGCCAGGACATCCACTGCTTCTCTCATGAAGGGTCTAGTCCTTGAGGATCATCAATAGTGATACTGAGGAGACAAAAATCACAGTCCTTCTTACCTTTTCTGTAGAGCAATTTCAGCTCTCTGATGAGAGCTACATGGCTAGCATGACTACATGCTCTTATTTGATCTGGTGCTGTGGGTGATGAAGTTCAATTTTTCCCCAGTGATAAGAAATCTAGATGTAATTTTGTGTCATGGAGACTGCTCATGTTCAGTTCAGTCTAGTTCTCCTTACCTACAGCACAGCCTTGGCAAGCCTCCTGAAACTTTGTGGGTCAAGCCAGGCGATCAAGCAAAGGACATCTAGTTCCCTGCACTTAATTCTTATGTGACGGTGTTCACAGGGGTCTTATGTTGAAGAAAGAGAGGGAGATCTGACTCCATATTTCAGAAGGCTTGATTTATTATTTTATGATATATATTACATTAAAACTATACTAAAAGAATATAAGAAAAAGTTTCATCAGAAAGCTAGGCTAAGAATAGAAAAGAAAGAATGATAACAAAGGCAGCTGTCCCAGACTCTCTGTCTGAGCCAGCTGGGCTGTGATTAGCCATTAATTATAAACATCCAAGATGGGCCAGTCAAAGATCCACCTGTTGCATTCCACAGCAGCAGATAGCCATTGTTTACATTTTGTTCCTGAGGCCTCTCAGCTTCTTAGGAAGAAAAAATCCTAAGGAAAGGATTTTCATGAAAGGATGCCTGTGACATTCTTAAGAGTCAATACCATCCTCTCTCTGGAGGCTATAAAGATATCTGTCTTCTGCTGGTTCATCCATGACAATATGTGCATAGAAGTGCTTTAAAACAAGTAAACCCAATCTGAAATATTGGGTTTTCCCACTCTTTTCAGAATTATAACTTTGGGAGTGGCTGTGTGTTTATTTATTTATTGTTTATTTGTTTGTTTGTTTGTTTGTTATATGGCCTTTGTTGGTTTTGTCTGTGCCCTGGATATGGGAGGTGCTTCAGAGCAAGGACACACTTAAAACTGGGTCATCTTTCTCCACTGACTGGAGAAGTTTTTATTGAAAATCTGCAGCAGATTCTTCAAATCCTCTTGTAGTCTCTGGAAAATTGTGAAGTGGAGAAAACATGCCAATAGTGGTAATGGATACTTTGAAATTCAGGAATCAATTATCTCTTAATTCCTTATTATAAGATCTTAAAGATTAATTTAGAATTAAAAATATAATTCAATTTTTTTCTATCTAGAGTTCAAGTTACTAGACTGTATCTGGGTACATTATCCAGCTCTTCCTTGCAACCATAAAGACTAGAAACCCTTTTTTTTAAGATAAAAAAAGGGTTGTCTCTTCTGGTAATTTCCAAAGTTCTTATTTTCATACAGTCACTTGGTTTCCAGAATTGCACTTCTTTCTATAGTGCCTGAAATATTGTCCAAAGCCAGCCAAATCATGAGAGTCGGGCAAATCACAAATCAGGCTCTTAGTTAAAATCTATATGAATATGATCAATATGGATAGGTCATACATTGTAATCTTCCACTAAATCACAGCTCAAGTCTGGCACAGAGATCACCTTGCATTCCCTGGCCATGTGCAGACCAGGGGATAAATCCTGCTGCCATGGGATAATTGCACTTACGGTAGTGTCAGGTTACTGGAAACATTTAACATCAGTTGGCCATGCTGAAGGAAACAATAAGGACAATTTAGCTCCAGATGCAGTCCAAAAGTCGGGAATGCATGTTGTCCCCATCCCCAGCACATCTACATCTCTCCTCTCACTTCAGGAATCAGTGTTTCCATTCCTATTGAGCTCATGAAACAAAGTGATATCACTACACAGGTAAGTAAACACATCTCTGAAATTTAATCCAGCAAGATGAGGGGTATTTTGACCAGAGAATAAAGTGAAGTAGGAAACACGTAATCTGGAATAATTATGAATCTTCTTGGAAGGAAAGAGTTGTCTTTTTGCCTCACAAATGTATGACATATATTTTTATTTCCTTTTTCCAATACCACCTAAAAGGAGTAGTGCATCCCACAAAATGCCAGGGACCAGGAGAACTTATCTGGTGAAACACAGTTTTTTCAGGGACAGGTCTTTTGTTAGAGTTGACATGCATTACTTTTCTTTGGACATATATATATACAAAATAGCAGAGATAGCAACATAATTTTCTATATTAATTTAATATCATATGTACACCAGCTGGATAAAGAAAAGATTTAAAGGAAAATAAAATGTAACTGCAGAGAAGCTTAGCAAATCAAATTTAAGCCATAGGTTGCATAATGGAAGCGTTCAGCCAGGGTAGACTCAGGAGCTCCATTTCTAGATTGCCTGTAGTAGAAAAATGTGATTTTTTCAGGAAGATAAAATCTAGATTTTCAATAGCAAAGGTGCACTGTCAGCTGAAGCAAAGAATCACTCAATTTTTCCAGGTTATTCCTTCTGTCATTTAACCATGACAATTGTGTAGTGAGCAGCAGAATTGATATTTCCAATGAAAAGGAAGATTCAATTTCAAAATGATTGTTTAAAGACAACTGTGCAGTTTTATAGATACATGAAGAACTACAATTATGTGGTTTTCTGAAACTGAAGAAATAAGATTAAAAACATTACACAGACTTCCTGTGAAACTTAGTAATTCACTTTTTTGTTGGTTTATCCTGATTCCTTTTTCATGGAAGTGGGTCATAACAAGGATGACAGTGCTGAAAATCTCTTCTTTTTTTTTCATCTGCAAGTACCCGGTGTGATATCATTGCACTGTATGTACTATTCTCTGTTTTCAGAGGCTGAACATTCTACATAGTGGCAGCAAAACATGTCATGGAGATGTTGCTGGAAAGGATTTTCTCCATCTACCTTTCTGGTCCTTCCAGAATTCCTGAATGTTTTGGTCTCAGCTCCAGACCTTATACAGTGAATATTATTGCATGGGAACTAAATAAAAATGGGAAATTATTTTTCCATCCAGAATTTGCAGAGTTGATATTCTATAGCTAGGAAAATGTACATTCTGTATATATAAGAAAAATAAAAGTAGATCAAGATAAATAGAGCAAAATGACATTATTTTCCTTCTTTCTTTCCTTCCCCTCTCTCTACAGCACTCAAGTGTCTGGTAACAATTTGGGTCATAAAATTATGCATAGATGAAGAACTACCACCACTTCATAAATGCATTAATATCTTTAGTTATGGTGTCATGCTCTCAGAGATTCCATTATACTAACCATTATATTAACCATTATACTAACCATGTTGGGTTTTTTTTTTTGAAGCGTATTGTACATTGACTGTCCTTGTAAGCATTAAGGTTTTCTGCCAGTAGAGAACAAATGAAGCTATGTGGGATGCTTTAGCTTAGATTAGATTAGGCTAGATTCAAACTACTCTGATGGGACGAATTGGCTCATGAAATTTACATCATACTGCAGTCTGCTAAAGACTCCATTTGTCAGCAGCAAGAAAAATGAGTATTTCAAAATATTCACCTTTTGATCTTCCATTGCCACCCATGAATATGAACAAAGAAATGGATCTAAATACAGAAATAATAAAATTCAGGTATGAATACAATGCAGGAAATATTATAAGATGAAGCTTAGGAGAAGATTAGGGGAAAAAAGTTCTGATTTTCTTCTTTGAAATTAGTCTTTACAACCTAAAATTACATACTCAGATTATATTGGATGTATTTCCTATACCAGAATTGTCACAACACCACTATAAAAGGAGTGAGGTTCTGCAATTATTTTAATGGAATTCTGACTTTGTTGCTTAATTATGGCCTTTTTCATGGCAGCAGTATTAATTGCATATTGCAATCACTCCTGGACAATCTATGGGCAAAGTGTCTGCTTCCTCCCAGGAGGAGACCCTCAACTATGTGATGTTTAAGTTGGAAATTTCATCATTTTTGACTGAGAGGAGAGCAACTTGATAATGTGACAGAACAGATGTGTTTGGCAAAAGCTTTTCATAATATATACAGCAAATATTGAGACATCTTGTGCAAAAATGTTACTTGTATTGAGTAAATAAAAATAAATGAGGACTTTGTTGAGGAGTGACCTGGCAGGTATACCTGCTGTTGCAAGATACACCTTGCACAGTCCCAAGTTTCATTCATTTGAGGATGATCTGTAACAGTTGTCGCCTAGGACCCGTGTACTCCAACAGCACCAGCAGCTTCTAAGCAAAAGATGAAATTCTAAATCATCAAACAGGGGGGGTATTTTTCTTTCTTTAAAAAAAAAAAACATCATGGAAACACAGTAAAGCACATTATAAGAATAATCAATGAGCTAAATCAGGCACACACACAAAATAGTTTCACTTATAGTCATTAAAAAAGGAATATTGCACTTCCCATATGAACATGCTATATACACATTTTTAGTTACTCATCTCCAATAACAAGACTCTAGTAACTGGTTGAAAAGCAACCTATTACTATCTATAGTAAGAGCACTTGCCAAGCAAGTGCTGATGGCCAGTCTCAATCTTAGGTAAGTTGTGCTACCATTCTTCCAGCAGCTGCAGTGCAAGTGCAAACAGAAAATGAAACTAATTATTTTGAGTCTCACCAAATGGTACCCTTGGAGACATTTTCCTGGTGGGTTACAGAAGGTACATACCACAAGCCTTTCCAGTGGCACCAAGCTTGAGATGACTGAAGTACAAAAAATCTACTGTGGGTTGTGAAACGGGTTAAGAATGGGTCCCAAATCATTACAGCAGATTAGGTCCACCCACCTCTTAGGGTCAGGCTCCAGATCCTCACTGAGGTCTGTATCTCAAGTAGATACTATATGTCCTGGTTGTTGTGGTCATCTGAATTTTGGATTTAAATCTACTAAATAAAAAAAGAGACAGAATTATTGGGGTACACTGCTGGTAGATTCTGAAGAAAAGGCCTCATACAACATGAGGTTCAGACATAAATCAACACACCTAACATGGCAGTATTTTGATTCTGCAGTCAATGAAAAGAGTTAAATATCTATAGAGTTGATTTAAAGCATCCAAACTAATTTTCTAAAGCCACAGTGTAAATACTGTTTAGAAGAAATTGAGGAAAATTACTTTAGATTGTTCATATTTTCACTTGGAAAGACCAAGTTAATAATTTTGCCAGTAATTTATAAATATTACACCAATGGTTTTACATGCTGGAGAAATACTGAGAAGTACAATTTAGCACTATTTCCTGTTGCTTAGGAAAAAGCAATATTAAAAGTCTAGAATCATAAGTTCGCCCCTTTCATGTCTGGCCTTCAGGAAAGTAGTGCACTGGGTTTTTTGTTAGTTTTCTTGTTATTCAAAAGTATGCCAAAGATCTTTGCTTACAAAATTAAAGGTGAATACAAGTAATCTAAGAGAACTTACCTATCATTCAGGTAGCATCCTTACATGCTACAGGGTAGGATCATATTTACAGGACAGTGGTCATGTGTCGGGTCCGGCTGTCTGTCTCTGCCCCGACACGGGTAGGGTGGTTCTTGGGTGGCACACGATGCAAAGGACGAGTCTGGACTCTTCAGCTTTCGGTCTTCAGGTTGTTTATTATTTCTTATCTACAAAATTTTTCTGTCTGCCCAACAGAGGTCTGATCTGCAAGCAGTCACAGGCACTCTCTGACCACCCACGGGGTGGTCATGTCTTTTTATACTAAAACCTACGTATACAATATTTACCTTTATTTCCCAATGCTTTTCGCCCATGTTAGCAAGTGCACCTTCACCATAAACCAATCTCTAAGTGCCAACATCATCACAGGAGATGGAGGACAAGAAGAAGAAAGAAGAAGGACAAGACACGCCCCGATCCCTCCATCTTGTCTCCATAACCCCCCTGTACCAAAAACCTTAAAGTCTATATCTCACCCTCTAATTGTGTCTCTTTTACACCTTGTACTCTAAAGTGATTCTCTTGTCCTCAAACTCTTGTTACTTCTGTGGATGGATCAAAATCAAGCCACCAAACACTCTTGGCAACATTCCAGGGTTTTCGAGACCCCCAAGGGTTCTCCTGGCATCTCTGGACATCGGGAACGATGTGCTGAGATCCCACAGTCATGTACTAAATGAACTGGCCTAATCTTCTGGAACTAAGGAACGAGGTCATTTTTGTGGATAAAAAAGCTGATGTTGCAAGAAGAAAGAAGTAGAAAAGTTGCTGACAAACATAGGGGTGTCAACCTGAGTAAAATGACACTTACAGCATCTACTAATTAGATTAAGAAAAAGATGTATGTTTGCCTCATGGACAAAGCAGAGCCAATCAAGAGACATGTGGACAAAGTGGAGCTACCAATGAAACAATGCTTGATTGTGTAGACCAAGATAAGAACTAAATATAAACAATGTTTAGAAGCACAATAAATGGCCTTTGCTTGATTCACATTGAATCATGCCAGAGTCCTTTGTCTTCTCTCCTCACTTACAGAGCAGTGGGGGAGATGCTAACAGTGGTCACATTTCAAGGAGAATGATTTCTCCTGGGGAGACCCAGAGGTTCAGTGTTTCTCATTTCCCATTCTAACATCCCGTCTTTCATTTTTTTTCTTGTCACATGTGGCATTACTATGTCTGAAGTTAGCTGAAAACTTTGGTTCTTGTTTTATTAGATGTATGGTTTATAAAATCTGAATTCAGGTGAAAGACTCTCTAAGGCCATCCAACACCATATGTCTTTCTTGTATTTTTCCTTTTTTGTATTTAGCAATGAGTGGAAACTTTTACTTCCAAGGTAAGTTTCTCATGTTTTGTAATTGACACGCAGAACCAGCACCTTTTTGAAAAAAGAATGAAGGCCTAAAGGCTGCAGTCCATTACCTGTCTTTTGGTACACTTTGGTCTCAATTTATTTCCTTTTAATTGAGACCTTACTTTTAACAAAAATATTGTTGCTGAGGACAGAGTGTTGTTACATGAACACAGATCACTTTGCTTGGTTTTCATATACATTAGTTAAATATGGGAGATCAAATAGCTCATAGAGATGACTCAAGATACCTCATAGCCACTGTTTCATGTTCAATATAACATATTAAACTATTCCTTTTAAAAGGTAGTCCCAACAGCCAACAAATTTTTCCTTGAATGTGAAGAGATAAAAAGATTTAGAATAGAAGACAACTGCTGTATTTGGAAATAAAGTGCACATTTGCATATTTTCAATAAGAGGCTAATTGCAATGAAGCAGGAATTTGAACACAGAGAACTGAGAGTTCAAACCTATGGACCGTGTGAAAGTGCATTTGAATAGATAACAAGAAGTTACTAGCAGAAAAAAAAGTTAAGAAAAATGGAAGCTGTTAATTAATCTTACATAGTAAATTGGAAAATTTGAATTTATGGTATTTCATGTTGTTATGTAATAGCTAATTGAAGTTTTAATTAAAATTTAATGATTTTAAAATATTTTCTTGCATGTGCTACTTTGTTTAATTGTTACCTAATAATTAGAGCTGATCCCTCACCAGTTCCAGAAAAAAAATATTATCCATGGTATTCGTATCACTAGTTACTGCTTTTACTGTAAGCATTACTGTTAATGCTTACATCTTAATAAAATAAAAAGTTTCAGCATGAGTTTAAAAATCCATTTGTAACTGTTCTTCTTTTAACCCCAGCTGGGAACCAAACTCCAAATGCTGAAAAGCAGTTTTCAACATAGTTTTAAGGCTTTAGGATTTTCATTCTTGTTCTCGTATTAGTCTCAAAATGTTGGCAATCTTGTTGCTCCCCAAATTAATTACCTACAGTACCTACTAGATACCTACCCCAATAAAATTGCTTGCATACTCAAAGTCAAGCAAGTGCGAAAGTATTTGCAGAACCAGGCCCTTTAATAAGCTTGACTGCAAGAGCATGGAATGAAAAAATGAGTCATATCTACACCCTGAGGGCAGTGTAGATAGCTCTGCAGCTGCTGCTTGGAACATGGTCAGACACCAAAATTCCAAATGTCCTTTTCTCTTATTCCTTTCCTCACATTTCCTGACATTATGACATTTCTTTGTGCTCTGACCATTGTGGTTTCAGACACCTGTAAAATTTCTCAGAGGAAATTAGGAGTGGTCTGGTTAATTAGTTTCTCAGTCTGACATCCTATTACATCAGCACAATTGCTTTATAAAGGGAAGTTGCAGAAAATTACTCTTTTTGGGTAACACCTGGAGGATATCAGCAGCACCAAAGTATTTATAAAAAGTCCAGTTGTGGGCAGGCAGAACAGGAGAGCTTACTCTGAGAGTCTGTACTTCTGGAAGGCTAAAAGTACATGGAGGCATCTCTCCACAAATACATATTTAATTTTGAGGGTTCTGCCTAGGCAATGATCTTTTGTGAGGATTGCTTTGTTATGAAGCAGAAAAGGAGCGGCTTACATGTCAACTGATCAGCAAAGGCTTTCATCCTCATTTCTCTTGTAATTTTGCAGTTTTCATGATTGTCAGTTTAATGCTTTTGCCTGAAGTATGACATGAAATATCCCTCTTCAGTTACCACATTGACCAACTCCTGTCCATAATTTCTTTTATGAAGTGCCTGATCCTCAAGATTAGTGCAATCTTAATAAAGTATATTTAAAATAAGAAATGTATTTCTTATTTTAAATATTTCATGTATTTTTAAATGAAGTTTTACTGCACAAACTCCCAGCAAACAGTTGCTTGTTATGAATTGGTAGGATTTCACACTGTTTTGTATTACAAAGAAATGATCCAATGTAAAGTTAGTCTTTGATTAAAATTATTCCATAAACACACAGAGTGACATGTTATAAATTATCTGATGGCATATAAAAGGACCTTATTTTCTGCATTGCCTAATTCCTTATTCTATGTCTTCAGTGACCTAATGTTGTGAACATTTAGCTGGAATTGATATTTTACCTTCTACCTCCCAACACACAAAGCTCCTAGGCAAGGAAAATTCCCAACATACACAGCTCCTAGGCATGTCATTTATTTGCAGGTGACCATACTCTTGTCTCTGGGCTGGGGCAGGGTACACTGACTTAGAATGGACTTCAGTAGGGTGGCACAGGTTTCTGACAGTGGCTAATTAAATTAAGGATGTTCATCTGGACTCTCACTTGTGTTTAACTCAGAATTTCCTTACATTTATGGATTGACTGTGGAACAACATAATTATATAAATGTATTTTCATGTCCAAATCAAGGACACAGATGTAATCCTTCACTATATTACATAAACCCACATATATTTAATTGTAAAAATGCAAACCAATATTTATGATTTTAAAGAATAGTCTTTGCTTAACAAACATGTTTGGTTTTTTCCCATGCCAAATATTTTTTTCTATATTTATAAAATACAGACTCTAAAAACAGTTGAGGCTGTATTTTATTCCAGTTATAAAATACAAATTTTACTTTTTTACTCCAGGTGTAAGATACAAATTATAAATTATAATTAATTATAATTTACAAATAATAATTTATATAATTATAATTAAATTATAATTTTTGGGGTTCTGAATAGATATTGATCTTTCAACAGAATAAAAAGATGTTGGGTACTATTTTCTTTCTTCATGCTTTGTGCTATATGTAGGGAATCCTTTGCCAGGATTATTTCAAAGTAATGGATTTTAGGCATCCATACTATAGCATATTTTGTTGACACGTAAAGGGAAATAGCCAAGTTTCGAAACCTCATCTATTGCACTTTAAAAAATTATATATGCTTCACAGGGAAAAATTATTATACCCAAAAACTTTCATAACCAGTGAACACTGAATAAAAATTATCTTTGCATCATGAAAGTTCAAAGCAAAATAAGGAAATTAAATTATTTTCATCAACTCTAGCTATATCTGCTAAACATTTTCTAACCATTCTTACAGAAAAACAGAAGGCTAACTTGCAATTAATAGAAACAATTAATAATAATCAGTAGCATGTGTGGCATGTTATTTGAATGAAAAGTAATTTATCACATCTGAAATAAAAGCTGTTTATTCTTGTGTTTCACTGTCTGTAGCAATTCTTGCCATTTATCTGTGAAAAATGGAGAAATTTTACCCCCATTAGCATATGAATACTTGACACATCAAATTGGTTGTACAATAATAGAGGGACATTTGCTATTGGTGTGCGTGCGCAGACAAAGCAGCCATTTTGGGGGAGAGAGGAAAAAGTTAAATGAAATGGTGTGGGTGTTTAAACCATTGTTTTCCTCATTGGTTTCAAGTGGCAATTTTGATCAAAGTAGCCAGGCAGATTGGCTGGAATTCCTAAAAAAATAAAACCTGAGCATGCAGGTTAAATGTTGATACAAAAATAAGGTGTGTTAAATTTTTATTTAGATGATAGTGGATGAGATTATTAAAGAAATGCAAAATTCCAGTCCAGAATAAGCAATTTTGTGTGGTCTTTTTATGTGTATACCTGGGGCAGGGGAATAGAGAAACAAGAAGGTTCCACAGAAATAAACCAGTGCCTATGTACAGTTTTATTTCATGGCAACAGCCTCACAGGCCTTGGGTCAGATACGTGAAACTATTTCGCAACGAGGTTGCATTCAGAATTGAGGCCCTATAAATGGTTCTCAGTTGAAGTTGCCAGGCCACATTCATTCCAAAAGCAGAGCTATTTGTTATCAAATTTAAATTAACTCTCTCAGTACAGGATGCATAGTTTGAAGCATAGCTTTGCAGACCATACATGCTGTCTGAGGGAGAAGGAGTGGTGCCTGATCACCAACTGTAGTGTTCTTTTGCAAAGGATGGAAATAGTACCTGTGATTAGGCCTTAAAAGTAGTAGTCTATTACCTTAAAAAGGCTGATTTCTGAGGTGTATCTTTATACTTTGTTCTCTCTTAGAAGGCATAGTGGCAGTGATCTTTTTTCTTCTGTTCTTTTCTTTCCCTTTAAAAAAAAAAAAAGTAAGGATTTCAGCTCTAATTTGGGAGAAAAATAGCAAATCAATACTTGCTGCTGTTTTTATCTGCAAGTACACCTGGCTCTCTGGCTGCCTTCACAATTTTTTTTTTTCCCCTGAAATGGAGCTTCAAATGTTTAAACACATAAATTAGCGACACAAGATATTTGTATTTTTCA
Organism: Agelaius tricolor; assembly: GCF_023055355.1. Classification (NCBI taxonomy): domain Eukaryota; kingdom Metazoa; phylum Chordata; class Aves; order Passeriformes; family Icteridae; genus Agelaius; species Agelaius tricolor. Next base: position 5,290,006 of record NW_027269287.1, on the reverse strand, counting down.
GAACCAAGGCCTGCAACAGCTGAGTATGTCCCCAGAGCTTTTTCTTGCACTGGTAATCCTTAGAGGTATAACTGCATTGTGACTTCTCTCATATTGGAGAGTTACTGATAAAAGAGAAGATAGCACTAATTGTTGTCATTTTTTATTTCCTTGAGCATTCCAGTGTGCTAATTGCTTTCTAAGAACAGGAAAGATGCCAATGCCTGTAGGAGCTCATATGGCTTGTCACACACAAGACATGGGACTTGAGATGCCACCTCTTAAGTAGCAAAGCCCAACCAGTAAAAACAAACACCCAGATTCACAAACAGCCTTTCATTATAGCAATCTACTTTCACTGAGCTCATGTCTTACTGCTACTTGCTTTCAGTAAATGCTGTAACAGTTGAGTGCCAATGGCAAAATATTTGTCAAATCAAATTTCATATACTGAGAAGAAGTCTGCTTGCTAGAAACTTGGTGCCCATCCTTGGTGGAGGTGTTGGACAGTCCTGAACTCAGCAGGAAAATACCTGTGCTTGATTATAAGGTACTTTGGGCCAGATCCTTGAAATATTCTCTAGCTCTTACTGAAATCAAACACCTTTGAGCTCCAAAAATAAAAGAACAGGTACAGCAGTTTATGACTTCTCCAGGCAACAGATGAATTCAGTACAGGTTTTGAACATTAGTAATGAAGTCACTGAGGAGGGAAAACAAAAAGTACTAAATAGAGCATTCCTAATTATCTGTGCTTTTACATCTTGAAACAGAAGCTTGGGGCTTTTGTCTACATCTCTTCATCAATATAAATGCTGATTTTTTAGAATTAAAAATTTTGTAGCTGTTGACATGTGGGCTGGTTATTCAGATTGAATTTCATCTTTATGGTCTTTGTGTTGAGAGAGGATTTTGTTTCAGTAACACCTTTGACAATACCACCAAACACTGAGGTGTCACATTAAAAGAACCTCTTTTCTAATTAAGGGACAAATTGCATTTTATTTCTCAGGTATGTAATGATACTCATTTGTTGTAGCATTTAGCAGGTGACTATATCAATTTCCTTACTACATAATAGAATGATCACTTGTGTAATTTACAAATGCCCTCTGAAAAAGAAAATTAAAATATTAACTGACTTTAAAAGTGGTGAGAGTAAAGATTTGTAGCAGTTTTACCCTTTGATTTTTCCAATGGAAAATACATACATTCCAGTCCTGTGATTCTGTGATTCTGCGATATGATATATGCATGCTCAGTGCAGCCCTGAATATTATTCTTAAGCTAAAAAGCATTTACTTATTTAAAGATCTGTGAAGCTAACAATACTACAAAGCTAGTAAATCCTGCCAAGCAGTCTTTGAGAATCTTGTTTATTTATTGGTGGAAGTGATGGACCATGCTGGTGTATCTATGACAATACTGCAACAAGCCAGAGCAGGGCCAGGTCTTTTCTTGCTCCTGCAATATAAGATGGAAAGTAAGAAGTGAAATCTTATGAAATGGTCTTTTTTAAAATTTTTTATATTCATTTAGGCCTCCTCACTGAGGAGAACCATTTATTGTCTATGTTTATTGTCTATGTACAAATCATGAACAGGATGGGACTGCTGAGGAACGTGTCTCAAGCTGTTTATTCTCTAGGATCATTCTCATTACATGTTTATGACGATGGGAAGATGCCAGCAGCTCACATCCCAAGCTGCAGACAATAACCTTAATGTTACAACTTATTTTAAAAGTTTTTTTGACTAATCACACAAAGTGAAAGCAAAATGACTGTAGTTCTATCCAACCACTACAAGCACACCTACCTTTGGTCAAAACAATTCTTGCTTATTTTGAATACAATACCTGCTTGTGAGCCTTAAAACAAAATGCACAGAGCTCCATTATTAAGCTTAGAACTTCCTAGTATCTCACTAGATATACTTTTCTGTAGCTTAGGGAGTTATTCTAGACAAGTATTAATACACGGACCATTGTTCTATTTGTCCTTATTTTTTTAATTTGTATATAATTTTTCTGCTGACAAATCTTATGGCTACTACTTAGCTCCAATCACAGTTCTGCTGTCTCTAAGGCCTGCCTTCTGCAACTTTCCCAAAATCCTCTAATTTTAAGGATTCCCACAGCTTTTCACAAGATAAAACAGAGTTTATGGGTCCCTATGATAGTTTTTCACACTAATATACTTGTGCTATTTCAACACTTTCATTAGTTTCCTCCATTGATTGTAAATAATGCTTCATGTTAACATACGAAGAAACATAAAACCTTGCAGTTCATCAGTGTCACGACTAAATTATTAAAAATACCTGTTTCAAATGCTGTAATTTTTTTCATAGAATGTATTACAGGTTCTTTTATATTTTTTGTTGTCATGCCAAATGCTTTGATTAAGAATGTTATAGTTATATGATCCAGTGGAATAGTACTGTAATTGCCTATTTATATTTATAAATCCGTCCATTATCTCAGTGTGTTTGTGTTAGCTGTGGTGTTGATATGTTAGACTGATATGATTGAGATGCACATTTTGTATATGTGGTGGAATTTAGACATAAAATGAAAATTCAATTCTTTATAAGCCATTTATTTTCTTTCTGTTTCTCCTGATTGCATTACCATTGTCTTGAGAGAGGTTGTTCACTTTTAAAGTTTAGAACTGCACTTGGTAAAGTTAAATAAAATAATTCTATGCAAGAAAATTTATACAATAAAGAAGGAATTTCTTAGATAGCAACACACTCCAGAATAGATTATTCTTCTTCTAACATCTAATAAATAACATGGACAAATTCTAGCATAGGTTTCCCGGTATTCATAGATTTTAAATGACACATGATTTTGATTAGATACACCAGATATCCTTCAAGTATATTGTTTTTCCCAGGAACACTTGAAGTTAGGCTAAAAATCGAAGTACAAGACTGTGAACAACAGAGGCATTGAGTCAGACTGGCAAAGAATCTGAATCCTTTATTCAAAGAAACAAGCTGGTTTTGTACAGTCCTTTAAGACTCAATATTTCTTTATATGGTAATTCTCACCTATCACACATCACAATGTCAGCAACACACTTTCTTTATGTTCTTATATGGGGTGATCACGCACTGTTCAGGGGCCTGTCAGCTTCCACCAAGCTCCTCTCTGCAGGGTTCTGCCACATGGCACCATGTTCCCCCCAAGTCAGGCAGAGACAAGTTTCTTTGTGGTGCCATGGCATTCTGCAGATGCGTCCCACAGCCTGTAACTCAATTGTAGCCTATCTCTCCTCACACAAGACTAATATGTTACCTATATTCTGTTCACAGGATGAAGTTTTCTGGTTTAATATTAAACATGTTACTTGAATCTGTCAGTTGATTCACTAAAATTAGAGATGATTTCCTGAAAAAATTAGTAAGCCTTAGCTGGAACCAGCTATTGCATTCCACTGTGGGGAACTGCAAGCAGTTCTTTTAAAAATAGATGGTCAGGAATGAAATTAGGTGAACTGAGACAAACATTGTATCTGAGAACTGTTTAGTGATAATGAGAAACAAAACATGAAAAAAAATGAATCATCCTACTAAAAAGGGCTAGAAAATACAGAGCAGAAGAAAGAAAAATGGAAAAGGAAAGGGGAGGGGGAGAGAGAGAATAAAAAGGGTCTACGCAATTTCAATTTCTTTCAAAATACTATAGAAAAATCTTTGAAAGAAGATTTGGATGTGACTGAGCTCTTATAACAAGTTGGGTCATTATCTGATTTTGTAGAAAACGTTTTCCCCAGTTTGTGTGGTAAGCAAATTCATCTTAAGATTTATAAAGGGTCAGGTAAACCAGGATCTCACTGAAAAATTAAGGCATAAAGTTGGAGTTCCTTTCCTAGAATGGCTAACAAGAATTGGTATCCATTTGATGAGCCTGTCGAGTTGAAATGGCTTGAGACATGTTTTCTAAAGCATTTTTCACTTCATTGGTCAGGTGTCTTGGTGAATTCAGGTCTGTGTTTCCTAGCAGTTTAATAATGGTGCCAAACCTCTATTTGTAATTCCAAGCAAAGTCTTAACCCAATTGACGGTTTCAAGCAACTTTGGTAGGTCATGGAGCATCTCTGGATTGTTGTTTGACTGTTTTGGTTTTGGTTGTATGGTCTGGGAGTGTTGGAAAATCACAGCTCTACAGAGATGGGGCAACTGAGAGGTGTTTTGAAAGATTTTATTTCATTATCAGTCTCATAGAAGGGTGAGACATAAAAGATGTAAAACTCAGTGCCATTTTATCAGAAGCCAACCTATTCTCTTGTTACAATGTCTTATAAATGTTTTTCAGCCTATTAACTTTTGCCGCATAATGCTGCTAATACTTCTAACACCAATCACCTATTATTATACCCATATGATCTTGTTAAAATGCATCGTTCACAGTTCTAATATTCTAAAATATCTGGTCTTTTTGCAAGGCCAGCTTTTGAAACTTGTTTCTAGTTAAATCTCTCTCTCAATACTATCATCTCTATTCCATGGCCTTCCTAAGTCAGCACACTTTATCTCAGAGTTCGCATACAGATGTACAAGACTGTGTGAGCTTTCCGTCAGGTTTTAAGAATCCTTTACTAATCCATTTCTCACATTGAATGGCTAACAAGAATTACAAATTGGGATCCATTCAATGAGTCTGTCAAGTTGAAATGGCTTGAGACACGTTTTCTAAAGCCTCTTTTACTTCATTGGTCAGGTGTGTGGGTGAATTCAGATCTGTCTCCTTCTAGCTGATTAAATAATGGCGCCAAATCTCCATTTGTCATTCCAAGCAAAGGCCTAACCCAACTGACAGTCTCAAGCAACTTTTATAGGTCATAGAGCATCTCTGGATTATTTGATTGTATTGGTTGTGGTTGGATGGTCTGGGAGAGGATATTAAATCCCAAGTATCTCCAAGGCAATGTTTGTTGTATTGCAATGGTGAGCCTGCAATGGTGAGCCCTGCTTGTTGGACAGCTGTGATAGTAGGTTGTAGTGCAACATCTAGTGTTGATTCAGTTTATGCTGCAATGAAGATGTCGTCCATGTAGCGGTAAATGATAGCTTGCATATGTTCTTTGCAAACAGGCATTAAAACTTTGGCTACAAACCACTGACAGATGGTTGGACAATTTTTCATGCCCTGGCGCAACACTGTCCAGTAGTTTCACTGAAGCAAATCTTGCCGATTGATACTGGGAATGAAGAATGCAAACCGTGGACCATCATCAGGTTGGAGAGGGATATGAAAAAAGTCAATGACAGTCAATTTCCAATCTTTGGGAATCATTGCAGGGGACGGTAAGCCAGGTTGTTAAATGCCTATGTCCTCTATTGCATCATTGATCTTCCATATGTCTTGAAAGAGATGCCACTTGTCACTGTCACACTTTTGGATCACAAAGATGGGTGTGTTCCACGGGCATGGTGGGAGTGATGTGTCATTTTTGGACTTGCTCTTGGACTAGAGACTCGAGCATGACAAGCTTTTCCGCGGGTAGGGGCCATTGATTTATGCATATGGGTTTGTCAGTTTTCCAAGTTAACTTAGGGGTGTCATGCTGCTCAATGCCTCCAATTAAAAACCCATTGCTAGCCTCATCCCCCATTGAGATAGAATTTCCCTTCCCCATGGAATTTTGGGGGGTCTCGCTACGAAGGGTCTGGTGGTAGCAATGCAGCCTTTGGGTACCTGAGATTTGATGAGCTGCACACTCTTCAGGCTGTCACTGTTGCCTCCGACCACCAGTAATGTTCCTGGAGCAGGTGTTAGCATCCAATCAGGAGGCCACTGAGATTGTGAAATTACTGTCACATCTGTGCCTGTATCTATGAGTCCTGTGAGGGTGATCTTCTTGTTATTTAGTTTGAGTGTTAATCTAGGCTGACTTTTACTAATTATTTTGGTTGACATCACCAGGGATGATGCGTAGGGAGCAGGATTGCCTGAGCAATTGTTAGTCCTTTGGAGATGAAGCAAGATGGATCGGGACACATAACCAATACCGCCATTTCTTGTCCAGACATTACAGACAAAACTGGAAGCAGGACAAAAAATACTTCAGTTGTTGACCTGCATTTACCTAGTATTAGGAGTTCTTATAGCCGATCTTTGGGCCCAAGCTGACCCATAGATATAGTTTGGGCCATAACATCTGTTAACATTACTGGCTTGGTACTTGCCACATCCAGTTTGGCACCTGGGGGCATGATTGCCGGGAGTCCTGAAATGGTGCACTGAAGCTCTGGGCCACTTGCCCTTCAATGATGGTAGGCATCAATAGCTGGGTAATTTGTAACATCACGTGGAGTCGTCCCATGCTCCAATGGAAGTTTCCTACTGGTGTCTGTTGTGGGTCCCCTATCTTGGGTGATACTGGCTATTCTTGTAATGTCCTTTACACCCACAGGTGTTAGAAGCAGGTTTTGCTCCTCACTGAGGGCAGTCTTTTATAAAGTATCTGGTTTTCTGCACTCAAAGCACAGTCTTTGGGCTTGACATGAATGTCCTTGGTAGGGTGACCTGCATGGTGGCTAAGGCTCTGCAATTCCTTGTCCAATGGCTTGTGCTTGTGAGGCAGTGAAATGCTCTGGTGTCCCAAGGCCGATAGCAAGTCTCGATCATCTGGGTCAAAGATGGTTCTGGCTCAAATGGGAGAGCATGCAATGCCTTTTTGCATTCTGGGGATGCATTTGACACCACCAGCTTCTTTAGAATGATGTCCCTTTCATTGGCAACCTGTTTTTGAGTCTGTCCACAAATTTCAGGTATGGTTCATCAGGCCCTGGTTTTATGTCAGCAAAGTCTAGAATTGGTGTACTACCATCAGGCACCTGAATCAGTGCTTTTCTGGCCATGTTTTAAATGTCCTCTAGCACTTGTCCATGGAGGATTTCAGCTTGGTCCTCACGCTGGCTATATGGTCCTTCTCTTCCTAAGTGGTTGATGGCTAGTAGTGCTCTTGCTAGGTCCCTGGCACAATTACTCAATAGTTGGTTCAATTGTCTCTTCCACCCCCCCTTCCTATAGGGTGTATTCCATGGGGGACAGAATATATAGTCATAGTCATCACATATCACATGTCATGGGGTGTCAAGGCATGTGCAGAGAAGGTAGCCTGCATTAAAATATTGTGACCCTCTCCCATAGTCTTTGGCCACACTGCATAACTGTCGCTATAGGACACAAAAGAACACACGCTCACACCGTTCTCAAGGTGAAAGAGAAAAAAGGGCCGTTTATTTTCTGACTCCAACATTTATAGTTTTCCAAAAGTGACAGTGGATTGGAGGGTGACAGTGGCACCTCTCCAATGCCACTGGTCAAACCAACAGTCCATCAACTCTCTCCTCCTCCATAAAGGAATGCAAAACAATGAGTTATTTACAGAAAGTGTGTGAGAAAATTCACCACAAGAATGTCAACATCAGAAGGCTTAGAAAATCTTAAAAACTCAGGGTGACATCTCACCCTTTTTCCATTTAAAAAGAAAAAGAAAAGAAAATGAACAATGTAAAAAGGAAAAACATGAACAATGCTCAGTGTCCACTTGCGGACGAATCATCAGAGCGATCACTCCCGTCATCTGCATCTGAGTCATCACTCAATGATCCGCCCGCTTGACCCCTTTCAGGTTGGTCATGGTCTCCGTCTTGCTCATCGGCTGGATTCTGCCTCTGCAGTCGCAGGTCAGGGCGAACACATTTCGAAGGTACCCAGCGTACCCCAGTATCTGTGGATACACAAGCATACCCGCGCCCCGAAGCGATAAGGTCGTAGGGACCTTCCCACTGTTTGGTGACTAAATTCCGCACCCGAACCTTTGCTCGAGGCTGATGTGCCTCGTCCGCAGCCTGCAACGAGAGATGGTGATTCAAAATTACAGGGTTATTTGTGGTCTGTGGCACAGTGAGATGATTGTGTACAAAGCTTTTGCCAACCGACTGTGCGGGGTTTCACCCTGCATTCCCCGTTTTTGTTTTTGAAGAACCCACTTCAGAGTACCATGAGCGCGTTCTACAATAGCTTGACCAGTCGGGGAATGAGGGATTCCAAACTTGTGCGAAACACCCCACAACTGCAGGAACTGCCGCACCTTTTGCAATGCGTAAGCAGAACCATTGTCGGTTTTCACCGCAGAAGGTATGCCCAAAACGGCAAAGGCCTGCCTCCAGTGGGCAAGGACATTGCGGGCCTTCTCCCCAGTGTGAGCCGAAGCCCACATCGCAGAGGAGAACGTGTCCACAGTGACATGCACATACTTGAGCCGGCCAAACTCGGCAACCAGGGTGACATCGGTCTGCCAAAGCTCCAAGGCCCTAAGGCCTCTGGGGTTCACCCCTGCTGGCAAAGGCAGGGCAAGTGCATGGCAGTCATCACATGACTCAACAATGTCACGAGCCTCAGCTGGCGTCAGCTGAAACTGCTTCTGCAGGTATGTGCGTTTTGGTGGAAAAACCCATGCGATGCCTTGGCCTGCGCAAGTGTATCAGGCTGAGGCGCTACCCACGCTGGGTTAGCCAGCTTGTCAGCCCTCGCGTTACCTTCCACTATAAAGCCCGGCAAAGTGGTGTGACTCCTCACATGCAGAACATAGAATGGATGAACCCGGGCCTGAATGGCACACCACAAGGTCTTCAGTAAGTGAAACAAGGCAGGATTACTGACCTCCTTCAAGACCGAATGACCCAACCGCTGTGCGATGTCAGCCACATAGGCGGAATCTATGACCAAGTTGAAGGGCTCCTGGGAGAATCTTTCAAATGCCATGACAGCAGCCCTCAGTTCAACCAACTGGGCTGACCCATCCTCGTGGCCTTCCAGAACCTGCCACTCAGATCCATCCCTCTAGGTAACAATGGCCTTCCCAGTCCTCCCTGAACCATCAGTGAAGACAGTGGGTCCTTGCACGGGTTCCTGGCTATTTTTGGGCCGCAAAGAGATTTTTGTGGATTTTGCCATTTGCAGTAGCCTATGGCTGGGCAGATGATAAGTGATCTGCCCGGAGAAATTTTCCAGAGCACTCTGCAGGGACACACTGTTTGCAAAGCTCCAGTCAAAATCCTCCCGTTGCACCGGGAGTATGATCTTTGCGGGATCCGCACCCATCAATTGCAAACACCGTTGCCGGCATTTGATTATCAAGCGAGCGATCAATTCAAACAACGCAGTTGCCGTCTTCTGCGGCTGATGGGGCAGGAAAACCCATTCCAAAATGTGCAAGGAATCAGACCAATTGTCACTCCATTGGCCAATGATACCTGTGGGATACGAATCCGGAGTGGTGACGAACACAGTGACATCAACGGAGGGTTCAATGCGATAAACTTGGCAAGCCGAAACAGCTCGCTGAACCACCTCCAACGCCTTATGCACCTCAGGGGTCAGTGTGGGAGGTGATTTTAGATCACTGTCTCCTTTCAACAAATCATACAGAGGAGACAGCTGCGCATCGGTTACTCCCAAATATGGACGCAACCAAGTGATGACACCCACCAATTTCTGAACATCATTCAGTGTCCTCACAGGATGCACAAATTGCACCTCCTGGTGACGGATCGTCCATTCCAGAATTTTGACCCCCAAATACTTCCAAGGTGGTTGCTGTTGGACCTTCTCCGGAGACACCTGCAGTCCCTGAGCATGCAAAGCATCAAGCAACCAAGGCTGAATCCTCAGCAGCTCATCCTGGGTGGACACGGCCACCAAAATGTCGTCCATATAATGATACAGACGTGCATCAGGAAACTGCCTGTGAACTCCAGACAAGGCACGGGCCACATACCACTGGCATATGGCCGGAGAATTGCGCATGCCCTGAGGCAATGTCCTCCATTGATACCTCTGTGCAGGCTCAGCCTCGTTAATTGCTGGCACTGAGAAGGCAAACTTCGGTCTGTCATCGGGATGCAAAGGAATTGTAAAGAAACAATCCTTCAGATCCACAATGAGGACTGGCCAGTCTGCAGGAAGCATGGTAGGCGATGGCATGCCCGCCTGCAATGTTCCCATGCTTTCCATCACGGCATTAACCTTTCGGAGGTCTTGCAACAACCTCCATTTCCCAGACTTCTTTTTGATGCAGAAGACAGGGGTGTTCCAGGGGCTGGTGGAAGGCTCCAGATGACCCTGGTCCAACTGCTCCTGCACCAGATTCCAAAGGGCATTCAACTTCTCTTGAGGGAGGGGCCACTGCTTTTCCCATACAGGTTTGTCAACTAGCCACCGTATAGGAGGCGTCGGACACTCTGCGCCCTTCACCGCAGTGGCCCCCATCAAAAATCCGTCCCAATGCGCACCCCCCAAGCAGACAGAACATCCCTCCCCCAAAGGTTGGCAGGAGTAGAAGTAACATGAGGCCTAACCCAGGCCACCTGTCCCTCTGGGTTCGTGACCAACACAGGCCGTTGGCTCACATAACATTGCGCCGTCCCTCCCAGGCCAGCGACAGATGTCCCCACTGGATCCAAGGGCCACTCTGAGGGCCAGGTCACAAGGGAGAGAACCGTGACATCAGCACCGCTGTCGAGAAGCCCACGGACGCGGACTTCTGGCGGCGTTGCACCAGGAACAGACAGGGTGCACAGCATCTCGGGACGGTCCTTGGTCAGGACAGCAGTCCAGTGAACTTGAGGTGGCCCAGTGGAGCCAAAACCGCCAGCTCCACGCGACTGATCAGCTGACCTGCAAACAGAGGACTTGAAAGGCACAAGTTGAGCAAGCCGCATCCCTTTCGGGATCGTCACGGGGGGGGGGGGGGGGGGGGGGGGGGGCGTGTGGAGACCATGGCACAAATCTGCCCCGTGAAATCCGCATCGATGAGCCCCAGGTGCACAATGATGCCCTGAAGGGTGGCACTAGACCTCCCCATAAGGAGAGCACTCATGCCCCCACCCAAGGGACCAAAGGCATCCAGGGGAACCTTGCATATCTGAGAAGACTCTAACACAACTGTTGCTGCGGTGCAGACATCCACTCCTGCTGATCCACGGGTGCTGGCTGCAAGCCGGCAAAGGAGACCTCCATCGGCACCGGGGTCTGGAGAGAAGCTTGTGTCCGCACGCGTCCCCCCTGCGCGCTCCGCTTGCCGTTTCCCGAGCCTGGCAAAGCTTGGCCATTAGCATGAACAGTCGCCTTGCACACATCAGACATATGATTTGGCCTACCACACCGACCACACAAGAACATGGGGAACTTCACCTTCTGCGCTTTCTTCCCCTGCTTCTTGCCAGCCTGTGCAATCCCCCGCTGCAGCCACTTGCCCTGCGGCGCCGCCCAAACTGGCTGCACAGTGGCAGCCACGGCAGCCAACTTCCGATCCTGGGGGACGATGTCCGCACAGGCCTCCGCCATGATCCTCTCAGAGACAGTAGGATCACCAGGCAGAGCCACTATGACTTTCCTACAAGCAGCATTGCAATTGCACTTGACAAGGTTCGTAATCGTAACGCTCCTTGCCACAGGATCAGGCACCTGCCTCTCCACGGATGCAATCAGCCTTTCCGCAAACGTCATGAAAGGCTCGTCATCCCCCTGGACAATGGTCGGGAACGGCGGCCTCGGAGCAGCCATTTCCAGGGTCTGAACAATCGCAGCCATGCCCAGCGAGTGGCACTGTTCAAGCACAAGGGGATCAAATCCAACCTGCCCTTGAACATTCTCATAAAGCCCTGTTCCCAGCAGCATGTCAGCGACAACCCCACGCCTGGGGTCCTGCGGACCCAGCGTAGCATTCCGCGACACCGTGTGGGCCGCCAACCGAGCCCACTTGGTTTCAAAGACACCATACTGCACAGGGTCAAAAAGAGAACATGCCACACGACGGAGATCGTAAGGCCTCAGCCTATCTGAATCAACCCTCCGGAGAGTCCGCATAACCTCAGCGGACCCCAAACCATGCTGAGCAACTGCCTCACGGAGCTCCTTCTCCAGCTTATATGAAAGGGGTTCATGGGTGTTATGAGCAACACCCCTGAGCACAGGGAAAACCTGAGGATCCCCTGGCAAAGCCACCGCACCTGACGCTCCCTGGTCCTCAGGCCCAACAGGGGCAAAAGACGAAAATCGCCTGGGAGCCAGGCCAACACCACTCGGCCCTGGGCCCCCCGCAGCACCGGCAGAGCCAAAGGAGCCCGCCCCGCGACCCTGCAGGTGCCGCGAGGAAACAGGCTCATTCATCTCGTCAGTCTTGGTTTTCGCCTCTCGCCAAAAACGTTCGGGATGCCTGGGACGCACGGTCACCTGACAGGCAGGAAGCGTCCACAAATTCGACGAGGAAGTGCCGTGGCCCCAGGCACCCACCGGCCTCCCGCTGGCCGTGTCAACAGGTGCGCTAAAGGTAAACACCCCAGCGCCCTGTCGTGTTACAGCTCCAGCAGGGGCCGCCCCGGCGGACGCAGGTACCGTCCCGGCCCGCAAATCCGGCGCGGGCCGGGACGAGACCGGCGCGGGGCCCCCGACCCCCGACACAGGGGAGGGACGGGACGCCGAGAGAGACGCAGTCCGCGCAGCTGCGTCGCTGCGGGATGGCACCAGGGAGCCCGGCAAGCCCCCTATGAGGGTCCATCCCAAACCACAAGACGGCCCAGCGGCTACCGCTCCCACCGAGCAGAGAGGGGCGGGCTGCCCGCCCACCGGAGCGGGGCCGGACAGAACGCCGACTGATGCCCCGCCCCCGGCTGCGTCCACCGACTGCACACGCTCAGCGGGCTGCGCCGGCCCAGGGGCAGGTGACATCCCGCCCCCGGGTGCTTCCACCGACTGCGCATGCCCAGCAGGCTGCGCAGGCCCAGGGACGGGCGAAGTCGCCCCCCCCGCCGATGAGCCCGGCTCGGAGGTGGGCGACCCCGCCCCCGCCGTGGCCAGGGGGAACTTCGCGGAAACACCGCAATTAGGACACCAGGTCGTCACCGAACCAGACTCAAGCCGAGGCGGAGGCTGGTCCTCAAGAACCAGAAAGGCACAAAGAAAAGGCAGCCCGTCCCCCACCCCACCGCCCACGCCGGGCGAAGCAGGACGAGGACGGCCCGCCGAATCCACAGAGCCCGCAGAAACCCACGGGGCTCCGCCCCCCAGCACACCGTCCGGAGGCGGGGAGGGGGACTCCACATCGGACAAAAACTCAACCTCCCCCTCCTCCACGTCCGAGGCAGAAGAGCTTCCCCGGGAACTCCGAGGGGTACAAGAGCCAGACCCCTCCCAAAGCTCCACACATCTCTTCCACTGCACCAGCAGCGGTCCCGCATCTAGCGTGCAATCGTCAAAAAGGGCCTCCATGAGGCGGGTCCCCACACGAGACCACTCCTCCCTGGAGAACACCCTCTCAGGACCCGAAAGAAACCCTCGCTCCCGGGCCCACAGAAACAATCTCTCAAAATCATCCCAGGAAACAGAAATCTGTTTCCACTCCAGGACTCCCCTCCAAAGATCCAAAAGGAGGAGATCCTCCTCAAAACCCACAGCGCTCGCCATTACCCCAAGAACCGCAGGCAAAGCACCAAAGAGAGGCGGGGGGGAAACCTCACCGCAATCTGCTGCAATACACACGGCAGGGTCACCAAATGTCGCTATAGGACACAAAAGAACACACGCTCACACCGTTCTCAAGGTGAAAGAGAAAAAAGGGCCGTTTATTTTCTGACTCCAACATTTATAGTTTTCCAAAAGTGACAGTGGATTGGAGGGTGACAGTGGCACCTCTCCAATGCCACTGGTCAAACCAACAGTCCATCAACTCTCTCCTCCTCCATAAAGGAATGCAAAACAATGAGTTATTTACAGAAAGTGTGTGAGAAAATTCACCACAAGAATGTCAACATCAGAAGGCTTAGAAAATCTTAAAAACTCAGGGTGACACATAACTCTTTCACCTCCCCATATGCAAGTGGCTTCTATCGCAGTTTGCGCCCCCCCCCCCTCTGTATTGCACTAGAAAGGCAGTAAACTTAGAAATCACCTCCCAGTTTCCCTCCTTTACCACCTCCTTCCAGATCTTCAGACCCGTGAGATCCTTTTCTGAGGAGGAGGGACAACTGGGCTGCATAGGCATTGCCATGTTTTAAGGCAGCACTTCAGAAACCAAGGTGGGCATGGTTCTGGCTCTCCCAGAAGGGGTGTGGCCTGAGATGGAAGGGTCATGGTCCACAGTGGAGCTTAAAGTGGAAGAAGTGGAGACAGGGGAAGGACCTTGGTTTTGTTGTAACGTGTTGGCTTGGGCAGAGGATGCAGCAAAATGGTGGTTGGCAGAAGAGGAAGGGAATTCAGGCAGGAGAGGGTCAGAGTGGGAAAGTTTCAAAATGGAAGCACCATTGCCATCTTGGGCCCTTGCGGAGGAGTTGGTGGTGGATATGGGGCAATAGAGTAATGCAGCAAACCAACACTTCCTCCAAGCATGCTGGCAATGTCAGCTCCATATCCCATTCCAGGGTAGTGCAAAGGACAAGAAGGATAGGGGCATGAAAGAATGAGAGTTCTATAAGGCATGGGTTGCCATGCACTCAGCAGGCTTTGCTCTGGTGTACCAGTCCCAGGGTCAGAGGAGTCAGGGGTAGAGAAGAAGAAGCTTGAGGGAGTGCAAACAGAAGAGGTAGGGTGACAAAAGGGGTGGAACACTACAGAGGGGCATTACCCAATGTGGAGGCCGAACCCCATGTGGGAGGGTTGAGGGAAGAATAAGGGACTGGCTCATACCCAGGAACCAAGGGTAGAGAATGGATGGGGTTATCAGGGGGATCGGGCTTAACCTCTAACAACCACTTTATAAACAACCTGGAATATTGGAAGTAAACAAAAAGGCCCAAAATCCCTTTTGGAACCTAAATCATAAATCTTGTCCCCAACAGAATTCCAAAACCCCACAGTAAAAATAATATCCTCTGTAACAGAAGGAAGATTACAAAAGACACACCTAATAATTGCCTTAAGCTTTCTTTTAGAAATTTTTTCCCCATGCTTAACTAAAAGCCCCTTAAACTGCAAGTATATGTCCCACTCTGCCATGGACAGCCCTAGTCCCATGGCTAAAACAAAAACCACACTTTCTCCTGTAGGCTCATTCTTGTTGTTCTATTTCTAGAGTCCTATACTGTTGTTATCAGATTTCCAAAGTCCATACCTCCTCAGCATGTTCTTATGGCTGCAGATCTTCACAGCACAAACTCCTTCTTCTGCATGTTGTCCTTTCCCAGTTCAGGCCTCCTTCAAGGCTCTCCCTGACTGGCTAACCTGCCCCCTTTTATCCCAGTTATCTTCACTAGTCACAGCTGCAGCCCAATTAAGCACATCACAGCTGCAGCCCATCAAGGACAACCGGGACCTCCCAGGGCAAAGCCTATATACAGATATTTAAGTACAATACATTTCCTCTACTATAGCTCACCTGCACTCCTCTGCAGGGTGGATCACAATCCTTGTCCAACTCCAGTTGGCAGCACTTTTCGAAAGTCCTATGGGGCCCGCTGACCAGACTGCCTCCCCCCTGTCAGAAGTAGCTTGGTCTACCCTTGCAGCCAAGTCCAATAAAACTTGGACTCATGTTCTCAGGGTAGTAGACTTCCTGACCAGGACTTATGTCCAGTGACAGTTGTCCTGCAGGTCCATCGCTGGAGAGCCTTCCAGGACCCTTGTTCAAGGGTCTGTGTTCAGGTGCCACTTGTCATGTTTCGTGTTGTTCTGTCCACATCTGCAAGGACGGGCATAGGCAAAGCAAGGGGTCAGTGCAGAAGAAAGAGTGGGTCTTAGATCGAAAATCTGAGGGTCCTTTATTCTTCTATGCCGAGATCACAGGAGCACTCCTGAATGCACCCGACCTCTAAGACCAAGACTAAGGGGTAATCCCTACTTATATACATTACTATGGAACATTCTAGAAACATTCTAGTCAATCACAAAAAAAAATATAACCTAAATTAACATAGTAACTCCTATGATCCCTTTCAAACAAACATGAACTCTCACTCGCTAACTTGAAACCACGTCCCCAAACTTAGAGTGTTGCTTTCCATGGCCTTGGGTTGTTCGCAGCTATGGCTGACTCACTGGCCAGGCCAGGCTGCTGGACCTCCACAGTCCATCACTCTTTTCAGTCCTCCCTTCTGCCAACCTTGTGCTCATATAGTTTGTCTGGTCAGTGGCTGCTCTCTTCCACCTAGACTGGAGGGGGGAGGAATCCTGGATCATAGTCTGGGGCTCTGCCAGGAATGTCTCACCACACAAGTTCCTGGTTGGTCTACTGTTGTTTTTACAGGACCGTATTTTTGAGAAAAATTGATTCATTCCCAGGTGATGTCTCCCCAGGCCTACACTTTGCCTTCCTGGGCCAGGATATCCCCTGTAGGGGAGGAGGTGGTACCTCTCAGACCAGCAATTACTCTCTTTAAGGGGGCCAAAGCCTGTAACTTTCCCTGCCACTGAATTCCTATCAGTTTTAGAGAGCTGAGAAGCCCTCAAATTAGAGAAGTCATTCTCTCAGGATCTACTGAGAGCAAGATGGGGGATTCTTGGAAAGGCAGAAGTTTGCAATTGTACATCATTTGTAGACAGGCTGCTTTATGTCTCTGATAATCGGTCCTTTCTATAGTGAGGAGGTCACCTCTTTCCAAGGGATCTACACCACCAGCCCAATATGCAGCCCTCTGGGTCAAATTCCATGATTCCCGGCAGCCTTCAGGGATGAGTAAAACACCTGGACTCCAGTAACCTTCTGCCTCCTTCTCCTTAAGCAGTATTTGGCCTTCTCTGCTTAAGGAAATACAAAAGACATACTCAGTTTCAGTTTTGCCAGGATGGCAGCCCAATTCCATCTTCAGTTTACCCAGTTCCAGAGCTGTGAAAGGCAGGTCTTTGGTTGTTAGGAGGGGGGACTGATCCTGATCATTCTCATATGTGTAATCCATTTTTATTAAGGGGAAAGCACAGACTGTGGTGCCAGCTCAGCTTGGCCTGCTGCTGTGGGCTCTCTTCTGGGTTCTGAGGGAGTGACAGCTCTGGCCGTGACATCATTCAGGAGAGCCGCAGCAGCTCCAGGACCGGCAGCTGTGGGATCAGAGGCTACAGGACCGAAGGCTCTGGGACCAGCAGCCACCAGACCAAGGGTGCACAGACCAGCAGTGCATGGACCAGTGGCTTCCCTTGCTAAACCGTCCCCCAAAACCTGCCACAAGCTGTCATTCTGCTTTTTTTTTCTCCTCAAAATTTCTCTGCAAGTCCACAATACGGATTTGCAGGAATCGCACTAGCATAGTGATTCAATCACTGTCGTCTCCTGGCAACACTGGGCAGTCCTCTCCTGTATAGTAGCCATCAGAGGCACCCCCAATGCCACACACATGGCTGCTTTCTCATTCCCAGGCTTGGATTTTGCTTTTGCCTGCAAAGCCAAGACCTGGTCTATAACACTTTGGATGCTGTGCCAGTGGTCCCTAACCCACTCTAATCCAGACACAGAGGGTCTTGCTCTAAAACCTCCTAAGAAATCCAATAAGGGAGCAGATGGGTTTTTGCCCCACTCTCCTTTTACAGCACCTACATTTATTACTACTGTTTGATGCTGTTGAGTCAGGGATGGGAAGAAAAGACTCCAGTCTTCAGAAGGTCAATCAGAAGGCTTTAATGAAAATTAGTGTGTCTTTTATAATGTGACTCGCTAAGGGGAAACTTGGTTGGTCTCAAAGGAAAAACCTCTCACACTATTGGTGAACTATGAATAGCACACTCCGGAGAATCATATCTATAAACAACAGTTATTGAAAGAGAGATAATAATTGTTTTAATTATTTTCTTGAAGTTTCCCAGGCTTGGCCTGGGAGAAATTATCTCTGTTCTTTCTTTGACTAACTGAGAATATCCACAACTGTTTTTCGGGCAAACAACTTTCAGGGAGGGTAACACCTTATAATCTCTATGTGCTCAAAAACTACACAAAAGGTTGTGGGGGTTTTGTGTTGTTTTGTTTTTAAAAAAGCACACACTGTGAGAGAAGTGGCAAAACAGCTTCCTGAAGAAGGTCACACTATTAAAACTTCCAGGTGCCCTGAACAGCATTCCCCAGGAGGATGCACTTCACAGCAACAAGCCAACTGGCTGCAGAGATGGGACATTTTACTTCCCAGGAAAGGCCACACGATAAAAATACCCAAAAATGCCCCAAATGCTTCCTGAGGGACCACACTTTAAATCACAAAGGCAGCTGCACACAGAGTTACAGAAAGGGGGGCAAAATGCTTCTCAGAAAGGGCTGTGTTACCACCGCTTAGGGCATGGCATCTCTGGTCGAGGATGGTTCAGTGACAGCGCCTCTGCCACACGGGCCAAGCACATGCATACACCAATGTGGTGCACAGTAACTATTATTTATTAACTATTAACTATTTATTAACAGTTAGACAGGGTCATTTATAACGGGGGGTAACGGTCAGTTAACGGTAAAAGGGGAGGGGTTCCGCCTAAGCGTAACATTGCGATATCTTGAGACCTCGTGATATCTCCCCACATTTCCCCCCGCTTTTATGACCAACTAAAAACATAGAAAATTCTAAGGTTAAAACAAAACTGACAAGTAGGAAACGTGTAACTGGCAAAATGCACTTAGCTTGAACAATGTAACACAACTGCAATAAACTTGTAATCTGCAAATGTTTAACAAACGAAAAGCTAACTATCTCTAACTGGTTTTTTCTAAAAAACAACACAAACTTGTTTAAAATGTAAGGTGATCAGTCATGGGGACTGACTGAACCATGACTTTGAATATCTCTGCAGGACCTCCTCAGTTTTTTAGTTGACCTCATAGCACCGAATTATTCTCTCAAACAGTCTGTGACCTGTTTGATCTTAAAACTAGAGAGGATTTGGAGAGTTCATGTCCGGACTTATGTCCCCTCCAAATCGCCCTTTGACCCTTTGACACAGGAAAAACTGTGGGTTAATTGGCATTCCATCCAAGTAGAGCCAGAACCTGGTACCTGGCCAGAGCTTGAACTCCACTTGATGGATACCTCCTAACATTTTTGCTGAGGTGGTTTTTTTGTTTTTTTTTTTTTTTTCCCCCGTCTTTCTCTGCACTGGCCTCTCCTTTAGTTCGGTCACTGAGTTCTTTCACAACCCCGGTATGGTCTGCCATCAGGCTGCTTGATGATTCGTCACAGTCTTTAGCAAGCGGGGTATATGGGCCGCAGGGGTGTCTGAGGATTCAGTCCTGCAAAAACAAACTTTACAAATTTCATTAGTTTTTGCCCTGAAGGTCTGGTTTTATCGACTTAAGTGGGCACCTTTTGATCTTACTATTTTTCTTAACGGCTGCGTACCCTTGCCCTGTGAGTACCAGTCTCCAACCCTGTTCCCATTCCCCTAGTTCATTTTTAATTATGACCTGTGGGCCTTCCTCAAGTGCTTGGGTGGCCCAGTGTCACAATGTTAAGGTGTTCTTCTGGCCAGAAAGATCTGTTCACTGTATAGTTTGCCAAACAGTAGGCTGCTGCAGCAATTTGTGAAGGAAGGTACTCCAGAAGAGGATCAACTTGAAGGAGACTCAGCTCTGCAAGATACTTTGCAAGGTTCTCCATCCTCATACAGATTCCACGTCTCTGAATATACTGAAGGAGGAACTGGTTGACAGTTTGGGCTGTTAGGTCAAAACCCAGCACTTTGAGAAGCAAGTGTTCCATTCTTAGCAGCTGCTTCTTTGTGTAGGTATCATCTGTTATATAGACAAATTCATCCACATCTGGTGGGTAGATCTCTTCATACTTCGCAGCCAGAAGAATTGCTGCTGTTGCCACAAGCTGTAACTTCCCTCTGAGAGCAGACATGCAGGAAAGAAACCTCTCCAGGAAGTTCACTGCCAAGTAATAAGTCTCTGTCTGAAGTTATACTCTTCCCCTACTTCCCCCAACCAGTCTACCAGGATAGCACGCATCCCTGTTGTGGTATCTGGCTGCTTCTTCATGTAGTAGGGCTTGGGCCTAAATCTTACTTCTGCCTCTCGGAGGTACTGATGAATTTCTTTTGCATACTCTCCAGCCAGAGTTACAACATCTTCCACTACCATAGGAGAGCCTGAACTCAGATCCAGCCGCCGATGAATACTGGATGTCATTGCACTGGTATCCAGTTCACAGTTGCTTAATTCCAGCTCTTTAGACACTTGGCAGCTGTAGTTTTCTTTATCTTCTGAATCATCTATGTGGATAGCAAAACCTTGCTTTGATGCAGCACTGATGATGCAGTTGGGCACTTCATGTTTTCTACATGAAGTGATGGTGTTTTCAAAGCCAGAAAAGCACTTGATAACAGCAGCACCCTGACCGCCGGGCTGCTGCTGCTGCTGCCGTTCTCCGTCAGCACCCCCAGCACGGCCCAGCCGCCGCTGCTGTGGAGGGCAGGGGGGCAGGACTCCCGCCGCCCCACACGGCCCTTCTCCCCGGTGCGATGCATCGCCCCGACGTCGGTACTGTGCTGCCCGGCTCCGCTCGCCACCAGCCCACAGAACGGTCCAGCCGTCCTGCGCCGCCCAGGCTGCCCGCCTGCCCTGCATAGGCGCAGCCGCTGGAGGCGGCGGCTGTTGGGTGCGGCCAGTTGGGAGCCCGGTGGCTCAACCCCTGGCGCGCCGCCTCAACAGCCCCGCCGGCTGTGGGTCGCCATGGTGACCCCCCCCCCACTCTAGGGCTCATCACCCTGTGGCGCATGAGGCGGAGGCCCCGCCCAGGCTCCCTCGGACTCCGAGTCAATGGCAGCCCCCCTGCCTCGCATCTAACGGCGGGGCTCCGTGCCTCTTAACCAACGGCTGTGCTCTGTGCCTCTGAGTTAACGACGGCCGCGCTCTGTGCCTCTGATTTAACAGCTGCATTCCGCGCCGCCTCAAGCAGCCCGTCCCAAAATGACCACTTTTTCCCCGTAGATGGGGTGCCTGGGCTCAGGAGCTGCGAAGAGCGTTCCCACGGCTGCGAATCCCCACACTCAGCGGACCCACGATCGTCCGCACCCTGCCGGGGCTCCTCCCACAAGCAGTCCTGGGTGGCCTTCCACTTTCCCCACTCCCGCTGGACCGACTGAGCCTTTTTCAGAGCCCACATGACCCTGCCCCATGATTTTAGACTCCGCCCCAAGCCTGAGGACATAGCTCCTCCGCTAGGGCCCCAGTACCATTATCCCATACTTCCGGGCAGAAGATATCCTCTGGATGCCTGATTGCCCCAATGCGCAGGAGCCTCGACACTGCGAGGAAAAAATCTCCTGGCTCACAATCTATGCCCCTTTCTCTGTGAATTTTAAAAACAACCTTAGCAAGGGGCTCCATCCTCTCCATTTCTGGCTATCGATGCGAGCCTTCCTCCTTCACCAGGTCCTGGCGCAAGACTTCCTCTTTCACTGAATCACAACGCAAGACCTCCTCTTTCGCCGGCTGCAACGCGAGCCTTCCTCTTTCGCCAATTTTCCAGCACAAGACTTCCTCCTTCATCGGTCCTAAGCGCAAACCTTCCTCCTTCACCAGCTCCTGGAATGAGCCTTCCTCCTTTGCTGAATCTCAGTGTTGGACCCTCCCCTCTTGCCAGTCCTCTGGGAGCATCCTCCCCGCCGGAGACAGTCCTGCTGCTCCGGCCACCGTTTGCTCGCCTGCGATTCCCGCTTCCCGGATCGATCCCGGGTTTCGGCACCACTTGTTGCCACCGCTTAGGGTGTGGCGTCCTGGGTCAAGGACAGTTCAGTCTCTGCCACACGGGCCAAGCACACGCATACACCAATGTGGTGGACAGTAACTGGCCTTTATTAACAGTTAGACAGGGTCATTTATAACAGGGGGTAACAGTCAGTTAACGGTAAAAGGGGAGGGGTTCCGCCTAAGTGTAACATCATGATATCTTGAGACCTCGCGATATCTTGAGACCTCGTGATATCTCCCCACAGGGCTGCACCATAGAAGTCCCAAATTGCCCCAAGGAAAAATAGTTTCTGAGAGGACAGACCTTAAAATATCACAGCAGTTACAGATAACAGGACAAAATCCTTCTTATAAAAGGTCACACTGTAATGAGTTCCAAATTGCCAGAGAGAAAAAACAATTTCTGAAAGGATGTATGTTAGATCAGTTAGATCAGCAGGCACAAGGTTTCAGGGAGCGTCACACAGTTTTTTTTTCTTTAATGCCCAAATGAAATCTCTCCCCAAGATACATACAAAATGATTAGAACAGATACAAGGCTTTTGTTCAAGACCACCCCACTGCTGCCACGAATTTAAATGTCTCATCCACTGTGGGGAGTTCTTTTAAAAGTAGATGTTCAGGAATGAAACCAAGTCAACTGAGACAAACATTGTATCTGAGTACCATTTATTGATACTGAAAAACAAAACACAAAAAAATGGAGTTACCCTACTAAAGAGGACTAGAAAAGAGAGAGCAGGAGGAAGAAAAAATGGAAAAGGAAAAAGGGGGAGAGAGAGTAAGGGAGGGGAGATAGAGGGAAAAAGTGGGTGTTACCACTAACAGGGCTGGGGAGTGCTGTCAATGTCCACAAGGTGGGGGGTTGCACTGCACTCTGCCTGCTGCTCAGCCTGTGCAGCTCTCAGAGATGCACAGCTCCACAGGCACAGCTGCTGTGGCAACGAGCAGCTGGGCACATGGTGAGTGCGTGCATGGGCAGGAGGTCCAGAACCCTGGACAGGGTCACAGTGGGGATGGTGGCGATGGGCTGGATTGGAGGCAGCTGGGGTTGGATGCTGATGGCTTGGGTAGGGATGTAGGGGTGAAACAACAGAGTGGTGGTCAGGGACACAGGGAGGCAGGACAGGTGTGAGGGCAAGCAAGAGCCAGCAAGAGCAGGAGAGCCAAAAGGCAGGCTAGGACCAGGTCTAAAAGGACAAAAAACAGGCTAGGGCAAGGTCAAAGGAGCAAGTGAGCCTCCACAGGCTGGAGCCAAAGCAAAAACACAAGACCCGAGAGGCCCCAAGACTCAAAAAGCCCAAAAGACGAGACACAAAAAAGCCCCAGCCACCAAGCCAAAAAGCAAAATGCACAAGGTGCAAAAACCCCCAGAGCTTGTCGTGCAGTTGCTTTTATGCTCCCTGGCCCCTCCCAAAGTCTGCGTCCTGACAGGAGACTATTGGTCCAGTCCAACCTTCAGTGGCAGTCCATTGGTGGAGACCTATCATCATCTAATTGGAGAAGCCTCTCTGGGGAGTAAGTACAGTCTCTCCTGTTGACTGCTTGTCCCATGTGAATTGTTGCCAGGTAAAATCTCCCCAGAGACAAGGCTTCTTCCTATATTCTATTTGCCTGTTGCAGGTGGCACATGTGCATCCCTGATAACCAGTGTTGAGACAACTCAAAACTAAATTGGCTCCTCATGCCAGCCCATCATTCTATGTGAAAAAGATGATGATCAGGGTGTGACAACTCTGGAAATTATACAGAAAACACTGACTGAACTGCATATAATATCTGACTTTCAGAAAAACAGCAAAAAATAGGGATTTTTAAAAGTTTATAAAGACAATGTGTTTTTTTCTTATTTTCTATCCTACACTGGACAGACCAGGATCAATCATGTCTTGAAGAAACAAAGCAGCAGTTGCTTTAGTAAATAGCTGCTTCTGAAAGTACCTGCTCCTCAGCTAGAAAACAGGTTTTTATCTTCTGTTCAGTGGTTTTTGAACATCATAATTTAGGGTGACAGGAGATTGCTTACACCTGCTATTCAGGTGTGTATCTACATGTTGCTGATGTTGGAGACAGGCACACAACAGTGCACACCGAGGTTCATGTGACAACAGCCAACTTTTACTGAGTGCTCTTCTCCTTATATAGTTTTGAAGGTCCTCACAGTTAGTCCTGATTGACTGAATTAGTTGCCATCCAGCTAACTGGCCAATAGCTGCCTGTGTCCCCAACAGCCTAGACCTGCTCCCCAGTTGTCCAGACTGGTCGAGTTATATAATTAAGGTAGTTACATAATTAGTTATATAATTAGTTATATTTCACGTATAAAATTAGGATTATTTATAACTGTGAGGCCTTAAGGCCAGCTGTTAGCCACCACAGTTCCCCCATTTTGTTTTTAAATACAAAGTCTGTCATCCTCTGCAGGGCCCTTGCATTCAGGATTACAAATACAGCACAGTGTACAAAACAATCATGATGACACAAACAAAAGCCTAGGTTGAATGAGGATTTCCACCCAACTCAACAAGCCTAGCCCCTATCAAGTAGTGATATGTATCCATGTATCATTGGAGATGTAACATTCATATCCAGGAGCTGTCAAATGGGATTACCAGTAATATAAATTCTCAAAATGGCATGGTGCAGGCTCACTACTTAGAAGTTACAATTTTACAACTTTCTGTAGAACTGTTAGAAAGCCAACTAACAGGAGAAACAATCTGTCTTAGTTTGGGTTTGCAATTCATGTCCTTAAATAGATAAAATCCTTAAGTCCTTGTATCTTTAACTAGATAAAATTTTCATATCCTTAAATAGATTAAAATATCCTTAAATAGATTGTCCCAGATCTCCATGTAGCAGGTCTACAAGTTGTTTAAATCACTGCTCCATGACATCTGCTGGAGGGCCATCAGGAAGGTGCTGCTTCTGGTCCCAAGCAGGATGTAGAGCAGGGTGTACACAGCTGGCAGAAACTCATTGTGTTCGGTGTCTGTGGAAACACAAGTGTAGCCACGTCCCCACATAAGCAGATCCCATGGACCTTCCTATTTCCTAGTGATAATATCTTGCACCATTACTTTGGATTTAGGTGATTTGGCATCACTAGATGACTGCAATGATAAAAAGTGATTAAAAATTACTGGATTCTGGGAATTTTCTAATACTGTTAAATGGTTCCAAGTATATACAGCTTTAGCCACTCTACTCTGTGGGGTCTCACCACTCATTCCCCCTTTCTGTTTATCAAGTATACATTTTAAAGTGCCACGTGCACATTCCACAATGGCCTATCCTGTTGCTGAGTGGGTAATACTGGTGTGGTGTAACACACCCTAGAGTTGTAGAAATTGTCTCACGTTCTGTGAAATGTAAGCAAGGGCCATTGTGTGTTTTGATGGTATGGGGGATACCTAAAGCAGCAAAGACTGATTGCCAATGTGTGATGGTATCCCAGCTCCTTTCCTCTGTATGTACTGAAGCCCATATGGCTGATGAGAAGGTGTCAATTGACACATGCACATATTTTAGATGTCCAGATTCAGGGATGTCTGCTTGCCAGATTTGTAAGGCTCTCAGACCATGAGGGTTAATTCCCATCTGCAGTGGTGCAGTGTGGCCTTGGCAGTCAGTACAGGTGTTAACCATATTATGAGCCTCTGTGTTTGACAGCAGGAATTGTTGCTGCAGGGCTCAAACATCTTGATGGAAGAAGGCATGTGATGCTTTTGCTTGTGCAAGGCTGTGGTGCTGTCCAAGCAGGACTAGCTAGGCAACCTGCTCAGCATTGACCCTCTGCAATAAAACCTGGTAAATTTGTGTGACTTCTAATGCCTGGATGGTATGCCATGTAGTTTTTAGTAGGTCAAATAATTGTGCATTGTCAATTTATTTTAACAGGGTTCAGTCTGATCTCTATGTGACATCAGCAACGTAGGCAGAGTGAGTGACAATATTTAAAGGAATATGGGGAAAATGTTGAAAAGCCATAACTACAGCATTTTACCAGCTGAGGTGATCAACTCTCACAACCTTCCAATATTTGCAATTCATTTTACTCTCTCCATGTTACAATGGCTTTTCCCATTTTCCCAGAACCATCAGTAAATACTGTAACACCTTTTAGGGATGTGCAACTGTTCAGTGGTTTTAGGGATAATTCAATGGTCCCACTCAACTGCAGTAAGTTATGGCTTGGTAGATGGTAACTAATCTGTCCCAAGAAATTTTGCAAGGCACTTTGCAAGGCTGTACTGCTGGCAAAGCACCATTCAAATTGTTTTGTGGCACAGGTATAATAATTTTGGAAGAATCTCTTGCACTTAATTGTAAGCATCTCTGATGGCATTTGATGATTAATTGTGCAATTAACTCAAAGATGGCAGGTGCCATCTTTTTAGATTTGTGAGGTAGGAGCAGCCACTCTAAAACATGTAAAGGCTCAGACCACTGAATATCCCACTGTCCAATAATCCTGATAGGATGAATATTGACTGTTCAGGATACAAAATGGATGGGGTCAACTGATGAGGTGATTCAAAGACGGTTTATTGCAAAATCAGATTCATGGAAGGGTGAGACCTCAAGGTTACATTCAACACGATCACATCAGAAGCCATTCTAATTCTAGTTACAATGTCTTTTATAAATTTCTTATCCCATCAGCTACTTCCACAAAGCTCGCTAGCACCTCCATAAACCAGTCATCAATTGCTATGTATTATATGATTTTTCTGCAATGCAGCTCTTTTTATCCACTCATATAACTCTACAGAAACTTATTGCTGCATCTTCTACTTTTTACTAACTCTTTAACAAGTTCTATTGCTAGACTTCAAAATTTTCTACTATCTTGCTTAACATATTTATTCACTTACATGAGGCATATTTCTACTTGCTTAAAACATATTTCTGCTTAAACTACAAATCTTTATTCTTACTTCATGTCTGTTTCACTTTTCTATTCTAAAGCTTCAAGCCTTCTCCAAGGTCCTAGGTCAAACACTGTATCCACCACTATCTCTGAGCTTGTATGTTTGAGACCTTGGGAGGTTTCTGTGCTTGTATTTCCCACAATTGACTATCAAAATAAATACGGTAATGCACAGCTCTGGGCATATCTGGTGGACTTGTCTGTTTGTGATAGCCTGCTCTACTATTTCAAGAGCAACTTTTGCCTCTGTGGCTAATTTTCTGGGAGAATTTAGATCAGGATCAACTTTTAGGATATTAAATGAGGGTGCTAACTGTGAGATGCTCAATCCTAGATAGGGTCTGAGCCAATTTATGGTACCCAAAAAGTTTTTGCATAAAGTTTGAATTTTTGTTAAGACTTGTTGAATTGTTTGTGGCTGTATGGTCTGATCCATTATTTTGAGTCCAGGGTGGTTGCTGCTGCACTTTTCCCCATGCTACTCGCAGCCCAAATGTTCTTAATGCTTGCATCAGGCTTGGCTGAATCTGTGAAAGCTCTTTTTGGTTGGGGTTGCTATCAAGATGTCATCCATGTAATGGTAACAGTATGCCCCTGGAAATTGTTCTCTTACTGATGATAATACTTGAGCAATGTACCATTGAGAAATTGGTGGGGCTCAGTGGCATACGTGGCTCCACTGTTTGATGCAGCTTCGCCACAGCTAGGTGCAACATCGCAGCAGCTTGGCTCAGCTGGTGGCAATGTGTCCCAGCACAGGCCAGCGGTGCAGCTTCACGTGGCTGCAGGACGTTCCTTGGGCGATGTGTGCTGGCACAGGGCAGAGGCAGGGCTTCATAAGGCTGTCTCACCCATCCTCCTCTCCTGCACACCCAGTGCACTGTCCACACCTCCTGCTGCCCCACCCAGTGCCCCATCCTCACCACTTGCTTCGGCAGGCGGTACCTGTGGCATCGCCTCCCCCATCCTCATGTCACATGGTCTTTTACTACCTAATAATTCCAGAATGTGCCTCCTGGTCTTTATTACATTAATGGAGGTCTCCTCGTCTATGGAGGCTGCTTCAATTATAAATCTGCCAGCCCACACCCATGTTCTTAAGTCCAGGGAGGCTCCTTCAGTCGCATTAAATCCAGGGTTCTTGGACATTAGCAAGGCTAGGAAAGCCTGTTCGTCATATTTTATCCCTCATTTCTTTAAAGAGTCCATACATTGACGCCAGGATGTTCCTGTACTGAAGCCCATGATTCCATATTTCCTGGCAGCGTCTTCTATTCACAAAGAGTCTGGACCAATGCAGCTTTCTACACTGCCTTCCGCAACTCTCTTCACTAATCGCATCTCTACCCAGTGCTCTGCCAGGGCTACCATGGTGGCTCTCTCCACTGCTCTCTGTGGCCCTATAGGCTGCAGGCAGCAATCCCCACTGCCCTCTGTCTCCCAACATTTCCCACAGCAGCTTGTTGTGTCACATCAGCAGTCCCCACTTGTCTCTGATGTTGGAGACAGGTACATGACAGAGCACACCGAGGTTCATGCAACAATAGCCAACTTTTATTGAGTGCTCTTCTCCTTATATAGTTTTGAAGGTCCACACAGTTAGTCCTGATTGGCTGAATTAGTTGCCATCCAGCTAACTGGCCAATAGCTGCCTGTGTCCCCAACAGCCTAGACCCGCTCCCCAGTTGTCCAGACTGGTTAAGTTATATAATTAAGATAGTTACATAAGATAGTTACATTAAGATAGTTATATAATTAGTTATATTTCACGTATAAAATTAGGATTATTTATAACTGTGAGGCCTTAAGGCCAGCTGTTATCCACCACACCTATACAAATGAAGCTGTGAATTTGGCTGGGAGCTTATTGCTCTTGGGGTTTGTATTTACTCAGTCTGCGAGGTCATAAAGAGCCTTGTGATAATGGCATCCATCTAGAGTGACAAAGCTTTGCATTTTCAGCTCAAAAAGAAGTGGAAGAGTGGACAACTTCTATTTTTAGGCTAACTTAATGTGACATCTTTGTTGTTAGAAACAATATTTTTCAGGATTATATCTTTGATATTGGTGCCAAATTTCCATCCATCTAGTATACAGATTCCTCTTTGCCAGATCTTCTCTTTTTTCAGATGACACTTTGCAAACTACTATTTTTCTGCCACCTTCAAATAATTCTGAGATGCTACTGTACAGAAATGTCAGAGAAAACTCCTTAGAAATGTATAAATTAAGACCTGGTGAAAGCAGAGACCTCTTTTGTTCCCATAACACAAAGAGTGAGCAATGGGGTTAGTCCCCTTTGGTCAGTGTTGATCATTCTGATATTAGCATATATTTATACAACAGCACAAATTTCACACACAAGTAATTTCACTGATTGTTCATTTCTGATGATCCAACCTGACTTGGTTTAATGCTAACCTGACAATCCTGTCAGGATTTTTCCCTCCTTTATGCTGGTTGACAAGAATTTAACCAGGTGGAAGAGACTCAGACATTTTTTGCAATTTTTACCATTTTTGAGAGAAGTTTGCCTTTTAGAGGGAAGAACACCTTACCTATTGCCATTTAGAGGCAGGTTAAGAATATTACAGCCTGTGAGGGATGTAGATGAAGACAATAACAATTTGTCTCACTTGACACTTTAGTAAGATGCCCTACTGAAATTGGTTCAGACTGTGTAAAAGGCAGATTAATCTTCTGAGCTCATATATCATTTTGGATTTCCAGTCTCTGCATGCAGAGATGATTTAAAACATTCAGGAATGGCCAGAAATAATTATTTCTTCTGGCCATGGAGATCATCAGCCCTTGGAGTGTTAGCTTCTGGATATGTTTTCATCTAATCTGAGAAAATTTGTGGTTTGGGTGCAGTGAGTTTGAGATTCTAGGTAAAAAAAGATGATAGGATTACTTTTCAAGTTGTGGATAAGACATCTGAAACAGAGAAAATTTGTTAACTAAAGAAGCAGCAGGTTTCCAAGAAATGGCTATATTGACATCTGCTTTCCTGGTTTTCTTTTCCCTTTAAGAGACATGGTTATCTTTTTGGTTTTTGGCATATTGTGCAGTTCTAATGCATGGAACATCTGGAAATGTTCAAGGGGAGGTTTGGGGGTGCTTTGAGCAACATGGTCTTGAGGATGGTTGTCCCTGCCCATGGCAATGGGGGTGGAACCAAATGATGTTTCAAGTTTGTTTCAACCCAAACTATTCTGTGACTCTATGATTAGATTTTGGAGGTTTGTTTCCTACAGCTGAGCTGGGATATTTGAAGATCTGTTATGTCATGAATAAATTGCCCAGAATTCTTTTGTGCATGCTACTGATTTTTTTCTAAAAAATACCTAATTGTTTAGCAACTTCTGCAAGATTTGGTGATTCTTTCAGCTATATTTATGCATCTGAAATCAGATATCTCTGGTGTGCTTGCACAATGACAGTAAATGATAGTTTGTAAATATATTCTTTCAAGAATAGATTGAAATGCAGGCAGTAAATTAGGAGAGAGTGAAAAACTCACTAACTAAAATTGAAAAGTGATACTTCAAAACTAATTTTTGAAAATGAAATGTATTTTAAGAATAAATTAAGATGAAATCTTTATTTTCAACTTATTTCCATTCATACAGACACAAAAAGATATAGCAGTTTTAGGAATTCCTATAAAAATACAGGAATAGGGAAAAGTTACATAAAATACTGTAAATTTTCTTTGTATTGTCTAAAAGTGAGATAGCTAGTGTGAGTGACAAAAAACCAAGTGGATAACAAACCTTCCTTTTTGATTTGTGATGTGTTGTAATGTGTTTTGACTAGTTCAGAAAATGATATGGAAATTATGGAAAACATGTAGGTATGGCCTACAGTTCTCATCAAATATTTTTAACTGCTTGTTTCCTCACAGGATGCCAGCCACCAGGGTGTTTCATAGATAAAAATGATAGACTCATAGAGTAGGTTGAGTTTGAAGAAACCCTTCAGGATCATCAAGTTCAATTCCTAGGCCTGCACAGAACACTGAAAGAATCACACCATGGGCCTGAGAGGATTGTCAGAACACTTCTTGAATCTCATAGGCTTGCTGATGTGACTACTTTCCTGAGGATCCTGTTCCAGTGCCCAACCACCCACTAGGTGAAAAACCTTTTAGTAGTATCCAATTGAAACCTTCCTGACTCAGCTTCATGCCATTTTGTTGAGTCCTGTCACTGGTCAAGAGATTGCAGAGATCAGGACCTGCCCCTCCGTTTCCTCCCATGAGGTTGTTGAAGACCCCCAAGGAGGTTCCCCCTTGTTCTGAAAAGCTCCTCATTCGGCTTCCCTTCTAGACCCTTCATCATCCTCATGTCCCAACTTTGGATACTCTCTAATAGCTTAATGTCTTTCTTATACTGCAGTGTCCAAAACTGTTCCCAGCATTGGAGGCCAACCAGTGCAGAGCAGAGCAGGAGAGCAATGCCCTCTCTTGCCTGGCTGACAGTGCTGGGCCTGATTGCACCCCAATACATGGTTGACCCTCCTAGCTGCTAGGGCACTGCTGACTCATATTTAACTTGCCATCAACCAGGACTGCCAGATCCCTTTCCACAATGCTCTTTTCCCGCCTCTCATTCCCTAGAATATACACACAACCAGGGTTGCCCCGTCCTAGGTGCAGAATTCAGCGCTTTCCCATGTTAATATTCATGGTACTCCAGCTCAGGCACTGAGACCCTCCTGGTTTATCAACTGTGTTGAAGAATAAATTAAACACCTCTGCCTTGTCTCTGTGTGTGAGGTGACCATCCTCATCCTGAAGTGGATCAATATTATTTTTGCATTGCCTTCTGTAACTGACACAATTGAAAAAAACCTCTGTTTATTGTCCTCCACAGTATTGGCTAAGTTCCACTCCAGTTTGGCCATATGAATCTTCTCTGTACAGTGGCATCAGCATTTTTGTATTCTTCTTAAATCACCTTGTTACTGAACAGCTTATATTTCTGTAAGAAGAAGTCTACACAGCAGTGAGGGGAGATGTTGGAAAACCCTTTAAACTTTAGCACAATAGTGTATGATCCCTACATTCATCGTTAATTCTTAGTTCTGTACCATACAGTACTTGGTAAAAATGCCAGAGATTAATGTGGCTTTATGTTAGCTCCCTGCATCTGTGACTATTAAGTCTTGTTGTAGGCTGATTTTTCTTTGTGTAATTCTATCAGTTTCATATATACTAGCTGACATCTTAGTTTTGAGAACAGAGATGTGTCATCAAAGAATGGTAAGGGAAGTACATTATGACTTGACAACATATTTGAAATATTTTCAAGGAGAAAAGATTCATCAGAATATAATATCTGGAACCAAACCCAAACAAGTCCATAGAAAAAAATCAACACATATGCATATGGATATTCTGGAATTTCGATAAATGTGTATTAGTTTCAGGAATATAGCCTGGTCTTTTAGGTTACTGAGCATCCATGATATCAGGAGAATTCCACATGCCTCTAGCACTGCTAATAAAGAAGTACCAACTTTCTATCAGTGAGTTTATTGCATAGTTTTCAGTGACATCCTGACCTTGCTTCCACTGGGTATAGACATTCTGGTTTTGCCAATCTGCAAAAGAAGATTCCTGTTCAGTCAAATCAGTCTTCTACCTCATCTGCTTGACATCTGATACTTTGGAATTTCCTGCTGCTCTGCCCTTAAGAGGCAATGTTTTAAAAGAGAGCAGCACTGCAAAAATATTTTCCCAGGGTACTTTACTCACTAGTTTCCTGAGCAGCCTCAAGTCTGCTTCCCTCATGTCCAGGGTTAAAGTTTAGCTGGCACTTTTCTTCCTCTCAAGAGATTTTAAACTTGACCACTTCATGGGTGCTGTGGCCAATCTCCACTTAGCTCACAAGATCCTTTGACAGGAAGCAGATCAAGGATGGCATCTTTGCAAGTTGTCTCCCTTAGGATCTATTCCTTAAAGTTGTCATCCAGGTGTGTTAGGAATCTTCTGTCGTCGTTTGTACCACTTGTATGATGCTCTCAGTTAATTTCTGTCAAGTTGAAGTTCTCCATGAGGACAAGGGCAGTTGACTTGGAACTGTCCATAACTTTCTCATAGAATAATTCCTTGGCATCATTGTCCTGGCCAGGATGTCTATAGTAGACTCTTACAGGGACATCCATATTATTTCTTTGTCCCTTGGTTCTAACTCTGAGGCCTTCAACTGCACTGCCAATTGTGAACTCCATACATTCTAACCCTTCTGTTACATACAGCCCTGCCTATCTCTCCTGCACAGCCTGGAATTCTCCAACAGGGCACTCTAGTCACATGACTCATTCCATCACTTATGCCAGTCAGATGTCAAATCTCTGGGACACAGCAAAAGCCTTGAATTCCTCTTGTATGTTCCTCATGCTCTGTGCATTATTGTAGAAAATGTTGTAGTGGTTTTTTGTGTTTTATAATGGTTTTGTGTTTGTATCCCTTTATTTTCCCCAAATGGTTTACCCCAGATTGTATCCTCTCCCTCTACCTGTGTAATCCCTTTCCTTTGCTGAGATCATCCCCAAATCCCCACCCTGGCTCTCTGTCAGTCACTCAGCATCCCATCCCCTCCACCTAGAACTTTCGGTTCAGGACATCGAGTGATTAGCTATAGGCTAGGGGTAAACCCCCCAAGTATTACCCCATACACTGTCCTAAATGTCCATTCCCCCAGTATCCATACCTTAAGTTTTCTTATTGGTCAGTAAATGTAATCTACTTTAGGTTTCCACCTCCCTTTAAATGTAACCTTGGCACCTCTCCCCGGGGCTCTCAGCAGGAGGCCCCTAAGGTTGTAGGGGCTCCCAGAGCTCCTGAAATAAACTTTGGATTAACTTTGGCTAAGAGTCGGCTCCTTCATCTTCCGCTGTTCTTCAGGCGATCAGCCTAGCTGCCTTCTGTACCCCCGGGGCATGGAAGAGTGCCCCCCCACTCCCTGCCTGCTGTTTACTGCCCTCTCAGGGCTGGCCGGGGTTCCCTCAGTGGCACTCAGAGGGATTCAGTAGCCAGAACAGAAACATTTCACATGTAGTAAATTGTAGCCAATACCTCCTAGAGCAGATTAAGGGATCCCATTAGTGCCCATTTCCTCAAGTTTTGACACAGCAACCCATTGCTCCTCCCTGGTGAGTGTGGTTTTGTCCCTTTCCTCCTGCCAAGCTAGTTAAAAGCACTGTCAATGAGCCTCACTACCTCCTGTGCAAGAGATCTTTTTCCCTTCTGAGACATCCTGTGAGATGTCAGTAGACCAGGTGCTGAATAGATCTTCTCATGGTAAAAAAACCCAATTTTTTCCAATTATACCCACCTCTGAGCTCTGAGCTGCATATTTGTCGCTATAGGACACAAAATAACACGACGCGGACATGCAGCTCTCCCAAGGTAAAAAAGAGAACTTTTAATTTCTGACTCCAACATTTATAGATTTCCAAAAGTGACAGTGGATTGGAGGATGACAGTGCCACATCTCCAATGACACTGGACAAACCAACAGTCCATCAAATTTCTCCTCCTCCATAAAAGAATGCAAACCAATAAGTTATTTACATAAAGTGTGTGAGAAAGTTCATTACAATAATGTAAACATCAGAAGGCTTAGAAAATCTTAAAAAAAACCAGGGCAACACACATTGACTTTATATATCTCCCTATTCCTATCAATATTGTTCTTTTTTACAAGAAGGATTGAGGAAGTCAGTACTTGTATTCTGATAGTGATTGGAGCAATAACAAAGCGTGGAAACAGTAAATACAGGAATTTCTCTCTCCTATAAACTATGTTAGGGCAATATAAGAAAGTTTTTTTTAGACATATCCTAATGACAAGGTTCAGTGTGAGCATTTGCTACTCACTGAAAAATATAGTTAATAAACACAGTGTGCTAAATGTGTTGGCATGTGCGTAAGATTTTGTTTGATAACAACCCATTAGACAAACACCTCAGCTGATGTTATGTACTCATACATACTCATTTACAGTATTTTATGTAACTTTTCCCTATTCCTGTATTTTTATAGGAATTCCTAAAACTGCTATATCTTTTTGTGTCTGTATGAATG
Organism: Agelaius tricolor; assembly: GCF_023055355.1. NCBI lineage: Eukaryota > Metazoa > Chordata > Aves > Passeriformes > Icteridae > Agelaius > Agelaius tricolor. The sequence goes on along the minus strand of NW_027269287.1, from coordinate 5,255,329 downwards.
GAAATAAGTTGAAAATAAAGATTTCATCTTAATTTATTCTTAAAATACATTTCATTTTCAAAAATTAGTTTTGAAGTATCACTTTTCAATTTTAGTTAGTGAGTTTTTCACTCTCTCCTAATTTACTGCCTGCATTTCAATCTATTCTTGAAAGAATATATTTACAAACTATCATTTACTGTCATTGTGCAAGCACACCAGAGATATCTGATTTCAGATGCATAAATATAGCTGAAAGAATCACCAAATCTTGCAGAAGTTGCTAAACAATTAGGTATTTTTTAGAAAAAAATCAGTAGCATGCACAAAAGAATTCTGGGCAATTTATTCATGACATAACAGATCTTCAAATATCCCAGCTCAGCTGTAGGAAACAAACCTCCAAAATCTAATCATAGAGTCACAGAATAGTTTGGGTTGAAACAAACTTGAAACATCATTTGGTTCCACCCCCATTGCCATGGGCAGGGACAACCATCCTCAAGACCATGTTGCTCAAAGCACCCCCAAACCTCCCCTTGAACATTTCCAGATGTTCCATGCATTAGAACTGCACAATATGCCAAAAACCAAAAAGATAACCATGTCTCTTAAAGGGAAAAGAAAACCAGGAAAGCAGATGTCAATATAGCCATTTCTTGGAAACCTGCTGCTTCTTTAGTTAACAAATTTTCTCTGTTTCAGATGTCTTATCCACAACTTGAAAAGTAATCCTATCATCTTTTTTTACCTAGAATCTCAAACTCACTGCACCCAAACCACAAATTTTCTCAGATTAGATGAAAACATATCCAGAAGCTAACACTCCAAGGGCTGATGATCTCCATGGCCAGAAGAAATAATTATTTCTGGCCATTCCTGAATGTTTTAAATCATCTCTGCATGCAGAGACTGGAAATCCAAAATGATATATGAGCTCAGAAGATTAATCTGCCTTTTACACAGTCTGAACCAATTTCAGTAGGGCATCTTACTAAAGTGTCAAGTGAGACAAATTGTTATTGTCTTCATCTACATCCCTCACAGGCTGTAATATTCTTAACCTGCCTCTAAATGGCAATAGGTAAGGTGTTCTTCCCTCTAAAAGGCAAACTTCTCTCAAAAATGGTAAAAATTGCAAAAAATGTCTGAGTCTCTTCCACCTGGTTAAATTCTTGTCAACCAGCATAAAGGAGGGAAAAATCCTGACAGGATTGTCAGGTTAGCATTAAACCAAGTCAGGTTGGATCATCAGAAATGAACAATCAGTGAAATTACTTGTGTGTGAAATTTGTGCTGTTGTATAAATATATGCTAATATCAGAATGATCAACACTGACCAAAGGGGACTAACCCCATTGCTCACTCTTTGTGTTATGGGAACAAAAGAGGTCTCTGCTTTCACCAGGTCTTAATTTATACATTTCTAAGGAGTTTTCTCTGACATTTCTGTACAGTAGCATCTCAGAATTATTTGAAGGTGGCAGAAAAATAGTAGTTTGCAAAGTGTCATCTGAAAAAAGAGAAGATCTGGCAAAGAGGAATCTGTATACTAGATGGATGGAAATTTGGCACCAATATCAAAGATATAATCCTGAAAAATATTGTTTCTAACAACAAAGATGTCACATTAAGTTAGCCTAAAAATAGAAGTTGTCCACTCTTCCACTTCTTTTTGAGCTGAAAATGCAAAGCTTTGTCACTCTAGATGGATGCCATTATCACAAGGCTCTTTATGACCTCGCAGACTGAGTAAATACAAACCCCAAGAGCAATAAGCTCCCAGCCAAATTCACAGCTTCATTTGTATAGGTGTGGTGGATAACAGCTGGCCTTAAGGCCTCACAGTTATAAATAATCCTAATTTTATACGTGAAATATAACTAATTATATAACTATCTTAATGTAACTATCTTATGTAACTATCTTAATTATATAACTTAACCAGTCTGGACAACTGGGGAGCGGGTCTAGGCTGTTGGGGACACAGGCAGCTATTGGCCAGTTAGCTGGATGGCAACTAATTCAGCCAATCAGGACTAACTGTGTGGACCTTCAAAACTATATAAGGAGAAGAGCACTCAATAAAAGTTGGCTATTGTTGCATGAACCTCGGTGTGCTCTGTCATGTACCTGTCTCCAACATCAGAGACAAGTGGGGACTGCTGATGTGACACAACAAGCTGCTGTGGGAAATGTTGGGAGACAGAGGGCAGTGGGGATTGCTGCCTGCAGCCTATAGGGCCACAGAGAGCAGTGGAGAGAGCCACCATGGTAGCCCTGGCAGAGCACTGGGTAGAGATGCGATTAGTGAAGAGAGTTGCGGAAGGCAGTGTAGAAAGCTGCATTGGTCCAGACTCTTTGTGAATAGAAGACGCTGCCAGGAAATATGGAATCATGGGCTTCAGTACAGGAACATCCTGGCGTCAATGTATGGACTCTTTAAAGAAATGAGGGATAAAATATGACGAACAGGCTTTCCTAGCCTTGCTAATGTCCAAGAACCCTGGATTTAATGCGACTGAAGGAGCCTCCCTGGACTTAAGAACATGGGTGTGGGCTGGCAGATTTATAATTGAAGCAGCCTCCATAGACGAGGAGACCTCCATTAATGTAATAAAGACCAGGAGGCACATTCTGGAATTATTAGGTAGTAAAAGACCATGTGACATGAGGATGGGGGAGGCGATGCCACAGGTACCGCCTGCCGAAGCAAGTGGTGAGGATGGGGCACTGGGTGGGGCAGCAGGAGGTGTGGACAGTGCACTGGGTGTGCAGGAGAGGAGGATGGGTGAGACAGCCTTATGAAGCCCTGCCTCTGCCCTGTGCCAGCACACATCGCCCAAGGAACGTCCTGCAGCCACGTGAAGCTGCACCGCTGGCCTGTGCTGGGACACATTGCCACCAGCTGAGCCAAGCTGCTGCGATGTTGCACCTAGCTGTGGCGAAGCTGCATCAAACAGTGGAGCCACGTATGCCACTGAGCCCCACCAATTTCTCAATGGTACATTGCTCAAGTATTATCATCAGTAAGAGAACAATTTCCAGGGGCATACTGTTACCATTACATGGATGACATCTTGATAGCAACCCCAACCAAAAAGAGCTTTCACAGATTCAGCCAAGCCTGATGCAAGCATTAAGAACATTTGGGCTGCGAGTAGCATGGGGAAAAGTGCAGCAGCAACCACCCTGGACTCAAAATAATGGATCAGACCATACAGCCACAAACAATTCAACAAGTCTTAACAAAAATTCAAACTTTATGCAAAAACTTTTTGGGTACCATAAATTGGCTCAGACCCTATCTAGGATTGAGCATCTCACAGTTAGCACCCTCATTTAATATCCTAAAAGTTGATCCTGATCTAAATTCTCCCAGAAAATTAGCCACAGAGGCAAAAGTTGCTCTTGAAATAGTAGAGCAGGCTATCACAAACAGACAAGTCCACCAGATATGCCCAGAGCTGTGCATTACCGTATTTATTTTGATAGTCAATTGTGGGAAATACAAGCACAGAAACCTCCCAAGGTCTCAAACATACAAGCTCAGAGATAGTGGTGGATACAGTGTTTGACCTAGGACCTTGGAGAAGGCTTGAAGCTTTAGAATAGAAAAGTGAAACAGACATGAAGTAAGAATAAAGATTTGTAGTTTAAGCAGAAATATGTTTTAAGCAAGTAGAAATATGCCTCATGTAAGTGAATAAATATGTTAAGCAAGATAGTAGAAAATTTTGAAGTCTAGCAATAGAACTTGTTAAAGAGTTAGTAAAAAGTAGAAGATGCAGCAATAAGTTTCTGTAGAGTTATATGAGTGGATAAAAAGAGCTGCATTGCAGAAAAATCATATAATACATAGCAATTGATGACTGGTTTATGGAGGTGCTAGCGAGCTTTGTGGAAGTAGCTGATGGGATAAGAAATTTATAAAAGACATTGTAACTAGAATTAGAATGGCTTCTGATGTGATCGTGTTGAATGTAACCTTGAGGTCTCACCCTTCCATGAATCTGATTTTGCAATAAACCGTCTTTGAATCTCTTAATCAGTTGACCCCATCTACTCTGTATCCAGAACAAGTTTAGTCTTTTAGAAATCCTGTAGATCCTTTGCAGACAAAATCTTTGTTGATATTGCTTGAAATGATTATAAAATGGAGTTTTGAGATTGGTCTTGTGTGCGTAACACAGCTCCTGATCATTTTCATGTCTACTCAGAATACTTTTGTGTTCTTCTGTCTGCTGAGAACACTTCTTCCACCATTACAACTTAACTTTTGATGTACGTAATGTGCATGTTTTTCCAAATTTTCTAATAAAATAAAGAGTTCATGGATTTCTGGTTAGAATATTTAAATTATTTTAAATTCCCATTTCTAAACCTCTTAGGCTTCTCTTTTTGACCTTGATCTCTTTTCATCTGGGTATTATGCTGATAGTTAAAGTCTAAGAGTCTGTGCAGCACCATCCTATAGCAATAGAAAAGTTAAAATATCATATTTAAGGTGTGGGCCTCACCAGTGCCGAGTTCAGTGGGAGAATGACCTGCCTGCTCCTGCTGGCCACACTATTCCTGATACAGGCCGGGATGCCTTTGGCCTTCTTGGCCATCAGGGCACACTGCTGGCTCACATTCAGCCAGCTATCAACCAGTACCCCCAGGTCCCTTTCTGCCTGACCACTGTCCAGCCACACCGTCCCCAGCCTATAACGTTGCAGGGGGTTATTGTGGCCAAAATGCAGGACTTGGCACTTGGACTTACTAAACTTCATCTTGTTAGACTTTGCCCATCTATCCAAGTGTTCCAGGTCTCTCTGCAGAGCCATCCTACCTTCCAACAGATCAACACATGCTCCCAGCTTATTGTCATCTGCAAATTTACTAATAAAAGACTCAATACGCTCATCCATGTCATCAATAAAAATATTGACTAGAACTGGCCCCAGTACAGACCCCCGAGGGACACCACTGGTGACAGGCCCCAGCTGCATGCAGCACCATTCACCACCACTCTTTGAGCCTGGCCATCCAGCCAGTTCCTAACCCAGTAAAGAGTGTTCCTGTCCAAGCCATGGGCTGCCAGCTTTTCCAGGAGTGTGCTGTGGGAGACAGTGTCAAAGGCCTTGCTGAAGTCCAAACAGATAACATCCACCGCCTTTCCGGCATCCACCAGGTGGGTCACCTGGTCATAAAAGGAGACCAGGCTGGTCAAACACCACGTACCCTTCCTAAACCCATGCTGACTGGGTCTGATACCCTGGCCATCCTGTAGATACTGCATAATGACACTCACTATAAATTGCTCCATTATCTTGCCAGGTACTGAGGTCAGGCTGACTGGTCTATAATTACTAGAATCCTCCTTCCCACCCTTTTTGTGAATGGGTGTCACACTGGCCAGCTTCCATCTGGAACCTCACCAATGAGCCAAGACTGTTGGTAAATGATGGAGAGGCTTTGCAAGCTCATCTGCCAGCTCTCTCCTCACTCTGGGATGGATCCCATCTGGTCCCATATATTTATGAATATCCAAGCATCTCAGAAGTTCTCTGACTGCCTCTTCTTCATTCTGTTCCCTGGCACCCTCAGCCAACCCAAGAGGACAGTTGTCCTGAGGACAAGCTGTCTTCCCACTAAAGACTGAGGCAAAGAAGGTGTTAAGCACTTCTGTCTTCTCCTCATCTGCAGTTACTAAGTTCCATCCCTCATCCAGTAAAGAACAAAGGTTGGTCTCACCCTTCCTCTTACCATTAATATATTTGTAAAAGCATTTTTTATTGTCCTTTACAGAAATCACCAGTTTAAGTTCAAACTAAGCTTTGGCCACCCTAATTTTTTTCCTACATGCTCTAGCAGCCCCCTTAAATACTTCCTGAGAGACCTGGCCCTCCTTCCAAAGGTGATACATCCTCTTTTTATTCTTAAATTCCTTCAAAACCTCCTCGCCTATCTAAGCTGGGCGTTCACCTCATCAACTCATCTTTCGACACACAGGGACAGTCTGTTCCTGTGCCCCCAAGATCTCTGTTTTGAAGCTTGCCCACCTTTCCTGAATTCCTTGCTTTTAAGGGCTGCATCCCAAGGAACTCTGAATAAGTATCCTAGATAGGCCAAAGTCTGCCCTCTGGAAGTCCAGTGTAAAAGTCTTATTAGTATTCCTCCTCATTTCACCAAATATCAAGAACTCTATAATTTCATGATCACTCTGCCCCAAGCGGCCTCCAACCACTATATCTCCCACTAGCCCATCTCTATTTGAAAACAGCAGGTCTAACATAGTCCCTCCCCTCATGGGCTCACCCACCAGCTGCAACAAAAAGTTGTCCTCCCTACACCCTAAAGATTTCCTAGACTGCCTCTTTTCCACTGTATTAAGTTCCCAGCAGATGTGTGCTATGTTGAAGTCACCTACGAAAATAAGGGCTGATGCTTCTGAAACAGTATCAAGTTGCTTGTAGAATAAGTTGTCCACCTCTTCTTCCTGGATGATAACAGACTCTAGTAGGATATCAGCCTTGTTGGCCTTCCCCTTAATCCTTAATTCTTACCCATAGGCATTCAACTCCATAAGTTGCAATACTTATGGCATCAAAAGCCTCCTTAATATAAAAGGCCACCCCTCCACCTCTTCTCCCTTTCCTGTCTCTTCTGAAGAGCTTGCAGCCATCCAGTGCAATGCTTCAACTATGTGCGTCATCCCACCATGTTTCTGTGATGAAGACTACATCACAGCTCTGCTGTTGCACCATGGCCTCCAGTTCTTCCTGTTACCCATGCTGCATGCATTGGTATACATGCACCTCAGCTGGGCTACTGATTTCTCTACTAACTCAGGCTTATCACCCTTGGGCCTGTTTCCAGACAGCCCAGATGCATCCCCTTCCTCCTTCAAACCTAGTTTAAAGCCCTCTCAACAAGGTCCGCCGGTTCATGAGCTAAAAACCTTCTGCCCTTAACAGAAAGATGTATCCCATATGGTTCCAGTAGAGCAGGTGCCATAAAAGTTGCCCCATGATCAAAGAATACAAAATTTTGCCGATGACACCAACCCTTAAGCCACTTGTTAATGATGTGAGTTCTCCTATTTCTTTCATAATTTTTCTCTGCCACCAAAGGGACTGAGCAGAACACTACCTGTGCCCCTGTCCTATTGGCCACTTGACTCAATGCCCTAAAGTCCCTTTTAATCACCTTGATATTCCTCTTTTCAATCTCATCACTGCCAGTTTGTAGTATCAGCAGTGGGTAATAATCAGAGGGCTGAATCAGCCTAGGAAGTCTCTCAGTGATATTTTATACCTGGGTCCCAGACCAGATATTTTATACCCATCCCAGCAGACCTTCCTGTGGGATGGGTCCGGTCAACATATGGGGCCCTCAGTTCCCCTTTGAAGGGAATCACTCACCATGATTACCCTTCTTTTGTTCTTGATGTTAGAGGTAGTGATCCGTCTTACAGATGAGTCATAATTGGGAGACTCACTGGGCAGATAATTTTCTTCTACATCTTCTGGCTGGCTCTCTAGATCCAGTGCCTCATACCTATTCCAAAGTGGCACCTGGCTAGGGGATGGGGGTTGGGAGGAATTTTATTACCTGCCCAAGCAGGGACCCATTTCCACTCCCCTTCATCTACCAGGTACCATTCTATTGCCTGAGAGTGAGAGGCATATGAGTCCTCTGACTCTTGGTGGGCCTCCCTTAAAAGATGTAAGGGCTGAACTCCACCAGTCTATTTCCCTTTCACTTTCCCTGATACACGTTAATCTTTCAACTTCCTCCCTAAGCTTGGCTACCAGTGAAAGGACATTGTTCACCTGTTCACACCATAGGTAAGCCTCCTCTACAACACCCCCTGAAACCATGCATAAGCTCAAACACTCCAGGAAGTAATGGGTCTGTACAGACACATCCTTTTTGGAGGGCTTGGTCACAAACACTTGTACCAGCCACAGTTTTCGACTGTGTTAAAACCATTACTAGGAGAAAGCCTGAAATCAAACAGCCAACAGAAACACCTCAAACAACACACAGCACACCTAACTAGCAAGAAGATCTACAACACTACCTGCTTGCCCTGCCTGTGCAAACTGCCACGCAAACTGCCGTGACCATGCCGTGACCTGTTTGTCCGTTCCTGTTCACCACGCTCCCCAGAGGCCTCTTATAATCAGTCACTTAGGAACAAAGGAAGCTCCACCTCCCATTCCTGAATGGCTCTCAATGCAACCATATTATGTTTATCATAGCTTTGAGAGCTGGGAATTTACTTCATAGAGTAAGAGAGCTTAAATCTGTGTGATGGCAATAGTTCAATCCAAGATATCTGTGGCATTGCTTCTTCACACCCAGGGCAGACCTGAACTGTTCAGTGATCATTTCAGAGTGTAGCAAAGCAGCTTAGATTTTCAGTGCTTCTTTGCCTAAATTAAGAGTGGAGTTATCAGTTGGTGCATTTAGCTGCAGGTCCAGCTACATTTCCATGCAAGGCAGTGTTGATATCAGACAAATTCCAGGTAACGACACAGAAAAGTGGAAAATCTGCCCATGGACAGCTATCCTACTCTCCATTAATTCAGAATCTTTTCCCTGACCTCTAAACACTTGCAATAATGCCAACACAGCACTGAACAAGGAATCATCTGAACAGGGAATCATCAGAACCAGCTGGCTAAAGGGCTGCTGAGCCTCATTTTCACTTTAGAAGAGACAAAATCAAGGACTGGAGTGCGCCTGTGACACACAGTCTCTCAAGAGCATTGTACATGGGAACCCATTTAATCCTGCCTGCTTGTGAATAATTAATAAAATATGTAAATCTGGTTTCATATATGTAATGAATATAGCACAATAGAAAGCAAAAAGGCAAAAACCATAAAATTTGACCATTGGGTGTATCACATAGTTGAAGACAAAATTAGTCCCGCTTTACTTAACAGAAAGCAAAAAGAGAAATGCATATGGACCTGGAACATCCTAGGAGGGTGAAAGCTATGTCAGCAATAGTCATGCAATCACTTAGCCAGATAACTTACTTTTGTTCAATTACATTCTACCATATGAGCCAGCCCACAGCTGTACATTTTTATGTTTCCCTTTTCACTGGCTTTTTCATCTCCATACCATCAGGTTGAAGAGTTAATAGAATTCCATTCCTACATGAGACCATTTCACAACTAAATGCAGCAGTTTGAAGTGGGAAATACAACAAACACTACAAAGATGTTTAATGATGAGACATTCTGGATGTACTCTTTGAAGAGTACATTTGGAGAATTGATTGCATAGATCATGCAGGAAAATATAATCCAACACATATTTAGCAGTGATTGTCATAGTTGCATTCAGATCAAACGTCACTATTCCATTTTGAATTACAAATTAATCTGACACTGAATTACCTAATACCATGGAAACGTTCCTGTGCAATATGCATAGTAAAATGCTGAGAAAAATGGAGCTTCTTTCAACCTAAACATAAATAAGGTAAGACTTGAATCTGCTTTTCCATATTAAAAAAATTGTAGCGAGTCTCAAGACAGATGACAATGTCATGTTTAAACAGCAGACAGCTGCAATTTAACCATGTCTCCCACCATTTGGTTCTTTACACTTTTGCTTTCTTACAGTAACATAGAAGAGTTTACTTATACACTGTCAATATGGCAATATTTGAACTTTCCATGTTGATTTTATTTAAAAGAAGCAAGCTGTCATAAATGGCTTTGCATGTCAATGCGTGGACTCCAGTGCTTACCATTGCTCAATGTTTATCAGCTCCTAAACCTCAGCATGCAACATATAGAATTCCATCTTGGGCAATATTTTTATTGAAAGAGCAAAAAATTGGAAGACATTGGAATTGACTGTGCTGCTGGAATAAGTTTGGTTTTGTATAACCTCTGTCGATCTCAATAGGTACCAATCAGAGATCCTAAGTAAAAAAGAGATGCTAATTCATTATTATTGATCGCAAGTTTAATCATCTCCAATGTATACAATTCTTTAATTGTTTCTCAAGAGTCTGCAACATTTTCCACCATGGTGATAAAAAAATATAGGCTCTGTTTTTCCTACACCTCTCACAGTCCTGCATGGATGTCATACCTTGAACTCAACACAGAGGTTCACCAGGATGAGTAATGGAGGGAGGCAAATTAATTATAGGGAAGAAAGTAGAAACATGAACAAACTTTAAAGAGGACAATCAAGAAAGCAGCTTCTGTGACTTTCCCTCCCCCCACATTTCTGTTTTAGTTTTGAAACTTAAGATCTGTCTTGTAAATCAATTTCATGTCCTGTTGGATCCTGCAGTAAGATCACAGCATCTACTCTGCTTTGAAGATTTTTTAGAGAAGTGGCAAATATTGATATTTGAACTGTACAGGAGTCATCAATGCCTGTCATCCTTGACTCCTCCAAGATCACAGATAAATTGTTTCAGCCAACTGCCTAGTACCGTAAAGGTGAAATTCCTTAATCTTGGTGACTTTAAAAACAAGTAGAGTCATAGAATTGTTTGGGCTGGAACAGACCTTAATAATAATCTAGTGTCAACCCCCCTGCCCTAGACAGGGATACCTTTCACTAGACCAGATTGCACAAATTCCTGTTCAGACTGGCCTCGAACACTTCCATGGATGCGACAGCTTTTCTGGGCAAACTGTTCCAGTGCCTCATCACCCTCAGACTAAATTTATTCTCAATATCTGATCTAAATCAGTTTGATGCCATTCCTCCTTGTCCTATCACTCTACACCCTCGTCAAAACACCCTCTCTATCCCTCTTGTAGCCACTTTAGGTACTGGAAGGGGTTCTAAGCTCTCCCCAAAGCCTTTTCCAAGCTGAATAACCACAACCTGCTCAGCCTGTTTTCACAGCAGAGGTAAATTAACCTAAATCTTCCCTAACTTGCTCTTTTCCTACAGTAGCTAGAATAACCACAATAACTAATTTCAGTCAAGTAATGACTGAAAAACAAACTAAACTCTTCTGCTGGAGTGTTGTTAGCATATCCTTTAATATCCTGAGCAGTAAAACAACACTTCCCTTTGTTATCTGCCTCAATACTATTGTATTTACAGAATGATTTGCAGACACCAATTATGTCCGTGGTGATAACTGAATTTCCTCTGTGCCTTCAAAACATGACAACAGATTTTAGTGAGTCAAATCCAAGATCCATCTGGCCTATTATCCTATCTCTAGCCAAGGTCAATAGCAGATACTTAGGAAATAGCGTAAGTACTGGCAAGTGTATTGTAACATTTTATCAGTATCTTGTGGCTGAGGAACATCCTGAACAAGAGGTTGCATCCCTGCATATACTAGATAGGGGGGATTTTTTTTTAATCACTGTTGCGGCATGAACTATGCCCCGGCCAGGCGATGACAACAACAGGGGTGTGACAGATCCCCCTCAAAAGCTGTGCAAATCCCAGCTACCAGCAATGGTTTGGCACAGGAACAAAAGGCAGCAGCATAGGTCTCGGCGTGAAACAGGAGTAGCTTTATTTCATGACCACCGCCCAAGACAAGACTTGGGGTAGATGAGAGCTTTTATAACATCACTCGGGAGGAGGGGTTTAGAGCAGCCAACCAATAGGGGTATGTTTGGGGAGGGGTTGAAGGCGAGATATTTTATATTTGAACCAATAAGGGAGCACTAGGGAGGGGAATAACTTGGGTAAACCAATAGGGTTCTAAAAGACACAGAATAGGCAGGGAATTCTTCAGAAGAGAGGGCAGGTTTGGGGGAGGATTGACACTCAGTGGGAGGTGGGGCAAGCAGGATTCTGGGGAAAAAGGGCAGGGATAGGAGGGATTGACAACTGGGAAGGTTGAGGACTAAAATTTGGTAGGGAGTGGCTGAGTGACAAACAAAAAGATTGACACCTAACTGAACTGAATAACAATGAGGGAGTAGGTCTAATTTTAGAAACACAAGATACAAAATGAGGAGCCTATGCCACTCCAAAGACAGGGGGAAGACAATACAGGGGGATTACAAAACCACAGATTAAACAGTGAACAAAACCACAAATTAAGCAGTGAACCAGCTAGACCAAGAAACGCACTACAACATATGGCCAATGAATTTTCTTCATAATTGAATCTTCTTCATAATTAAAAGTTATTTTTAACTTGCACAATGTTCCTCATTATGAAGTACCATAGCAAAGCACAGACTCTGAAAATTAACTCCAGCCTCCTGCTGTCCATGACCCTATCCAATGTATTCTTACTAAATTATCAATTTTCTCTTTCTGGTCCTTGATTTTCCTGACTTTTGTCAATTTGAGCATCACTGAGATATTCCAGCTCCTATATCTTCCTTATGCCTTTGAGCAGCAGAGTTAACCCAGCTTAAGCCTCTTTTGGGGTGTTGACACTATTAGACTTCATGTGCCCTCCTGGGAAAGGTATGAGTTGATGAGGCATCATCTCTCCTTCCTCTTCTCCCAAGGACCTGAGTGAAAAAGGAAACTTGGGAAAATCAACAGTATTTACAATTGCAATTCGCACTGAAAAAATACCCTTTCTTTGCCTTTGACAGTTATCTCCATGTAGAGCACATGCCACTTGTTGTAATCAGAATAAAAGGGTTTTGTACTCAGATTGCATTTTTTTAGTCACTGATGAATCCACAGGACAACAGACCAATAATTCATGCAAGTGAGGGCAGTGGTTGCCAAACAGAGATACTTTGAAGAAACTCAGCACAGGTTTTGACACCAATTAGGTCAACAGGGATTACTTACCCAATAAGAAAGAAATTATTTTGTATTTAACTCCATGATGCCATAAGAAGGTACCAATGAGCAGCAAGCCAGTAGCGTAACAAACTGGGCAAGTGAAGCCGTATTTGGGGGGGCCAGACTTACTTGTATCCATCAGCCTGAACTCAAGTATTTTCATAAGGGACGTCTGTAGATACTTTCTCTCCTAGGATTTCCCTGAACACCCAGTAAAACTGTACCATTCCAATGTGGGGAACAGCAAGGAGTTATTTTAATAATGGATGATCAGGAAAGGAATTAAGCCAAATGAAGCAAATGTTGTATCTGAGAGCTGTTTACTGGTAACAAAAAGATAAAAGGGAGTTACCCTATGAAAGAGGGCTAGAGAAGACCAAGCAAGAGAAAGAAAAATGGGAGAGAGGGAGGGGGAGACAGAGGGAAGAGACAGCATTACTACCGGGCATTGAGGGGTGCTGTCGATGTCCACGAGGCGGGGCTGTGCACTCTGCCTGCCTGTGGACAGCACCTGAGGTGACAGGCAACCAGACACAAGTTGAGGGGGTACTCGGGCAGGAGGTCTAGAAGCCTGGACAGGTTCACAGCAAGGATCACAGCAGTGGGCAGGCTCAGAGGCAGGGAAGGTTGGACACAGGTGGCTCAGGCAGAGATGCAGAAACAAAGCAGGCAGGACGCTGGTCAGGGACAGAGGGAGGGAGGACAGACGTGAAGGCGAGCAAGAGCCAGCAAGGGCAGGAGAGCCAAAAAAAGGCAGGCCTCCAAGAGCAAGTTTAAAAAGTCCCCAAAGAATAAAAAGGCAAAGTACAGAACAGCCCCCAAAGAGCCCCCAGGTCTTATGATGCAGTTACTTTTTATGCCCCTGGCTCCTCCCAAAATCTGCCTGCTGACAGGAGACCATTGGCCCAGTCCAATGTCCCACTGTGGTCCATTGGTAGAGACCTCTTGCTATTGATTGCAAAGTATCTCTGGAGGGTACAGTGTCTTCACTGTTCCCTTGCTGACTGCCTGTCCCATGAGACATGAACTTGTGGCCAGGCAAAGTCTCCCCAGAGACAAAGCTTTCTTCCATCTTCTCCTAGCTGCTTCCTGGACATGGCATATGTGCAAATCTTCCCCCAAAGGCCTCTGACAACCATTGCTGGGGCATAACAAAACTGAATTGGTTCCTCACAAAAACAAAATATAAATAAATAAAAAAGATTCTATTGGTTTATAACTGGGTCCAAAAACCTCACCAGAAATAAGGAAAAAAACCTCAAAACAAAATGTCTCTTCTTCATTAATGTGAATCATATATTCTCTGCATGAACGTTTTCCTTTCTGTTACCCACTCCAGTTGAGTAAACTGCTTCCTGGTGACATAAATATCTTCAAGTAAATAAAAGCCACTTAGCTACACCCTACGTACTTTGGAAGGAAAAATGAATGAAATTCCAGTAATGCTTTACAGACAGAAGTTGGGGTCCTAGAGTTACCATTTTAAGGAAGACAGTTACCTGCTATGTTTTGCATTATGTCCCCCCATATCTGTGCACGTGTACATGTAGGTATTACTAAATGATAAGTTTATGCAAGTGCATGAATGCCAGCAAAAGTATCTGTTACATTTATGTATGTTCTTGTGCTATATAAATTCAGTATTTTATAATTGGAAATAAAGAAGCTATGCACCTTGTTTTCTTAATTTTAGAGTCTGAGCAACAACCCTCCATGGGCACATTTGTAGACATAGGTAGTGGAGTTTAAATACCCTTAGACTGGTATAAATCTGTACTAATTTGGATTGCCTAAGAGTCAGTATGAGAATTAGCTGTTAATTCTCAAGTACTCATATGCTGCATGTCAGTTAAAATGGCCATTGAAAAAAGCCAACTATTCAAAAAAAAAGAAATTAATTAATTAATTAATTTGAACTTTGTTTTTGCTTGTAGATTTTCATTTCAATGGCAGGACTCCTTTTGCTTGTAAATTTGTGGTTTACATGAGAAAATGGTTTTTTTCCATGTTCTCTGAAAACAGAGGAAATATATAAATGAAAAAATCTGCTTCAATCAATTCAAAACATGCAGCAGAGTATGTATTTTGGAAATTTATATAAACAAAATTTGAAGGGGTAACAGTGAATGAAACACAACATATTTACACAGCATCTGTAAAAATTCACAAACTTCAAAGAACGTTTATTCCTATTATCTCAATTACACAATTGGTTTGTCACTTGGTATTTTACCCAATCTACAAATCTTCCTGCTAGATAGGAAATAAATTCCATTTTCCTTTTTCCTTCAAATCACCTACACATCTGCAGCTATAAGCACGCACCTTCCTTCCTTCCTCCCTCCCTCCACTTCCTTCTGCTATTTCCTTCCTTCCACCACTTCCTTCTGCCACTTCCACCACTTCCTTCCCTGGAACTTCCCATGATTTCCCTTCCCAGAACTCTCCTCCCCACCCAACATCTTCCATCTCCTCTAGGCTAAGCAAGCAGAGAATTGGATCATTATGTTGTCAGCTAGGGGAGAAGAATCCAGCAATTTTGTGGCATGAAAATACTTAAAAAAGAATGTGTGTTTTCTCAGTTACAGCATAAAGACTACAACCATGTGTATCAGCTGAGAAATAGTTTAAATCTGACACTCAAAAATTATTAAATTGCTGTTTGCAAAAGTTGCCCAGGACAAATAATTTTTGCTCCATGTGTTATTTCCTGATAAGTATGTGCTTCTACATCCACTCTTAGTGTAAGACAGTTGGAAGACTATAGGTTAATAGCAGGTCTCTGACCAAAACTGTTCTTGGAGTGAAGAATTCTTTTAGAATTCCACTATAGTAAAACTTTGCAGACTTTGTAGGAAAAAAAGAAGAGTTAAGACAATGCTTTAATAGCTTTTTGACTTTCAAAACACTCATTTATTAACTGCAACCATCTTAGGCTTTTTTTCCTCCTTTAGGGAGGGTTTTGTAAATATTTCACGGTATTTTGGTTTGGTTGTCTGGTTTCAAGGTTATTTGAGAATGAAAAGGAGAAATGAAAAATAAGAATAAGGAGAATGAAAAATAAGAAAAAAAGCTACCATAACTGAGTTCTCTACAAAAATTATTTGAATTCAGCCTGTCTACAGAACAAGGAGGCATTCATAATGGCACATTAATTTGGAGGTGTTTTGTTAATAGTAGCAACAGTTTTATACAAGTCTGTAAAGCCCAAATGACAATGAAAAATATTATAGTAATGAAACTTGATGATCCACACACTTGCATTTCAACATTCTCAATACAATCCACCCATATGAATTCTGAGGATTAGTAAAAGAATATGAGGAATATGAACTCCAGCTGCAATAACCCTCTAGCAGCAGACAGAATTATGTCAATACTAAATTAGGAGGAAATTAGATGGCACTATTTCTTCCCTCTTCAAATGTCTGCTCACATCCCGTAAGCTGTATTTCAGGCCAGTAAACCCATCCTCTATTTCACACTCCTGTACACAGTGTCTTTAGGAATGTAAATGTTTTTAGGCTAAGGTCTCTTAAGTGTGAGAGAATTCTTTTCCCTGAGATAAAAATGAAATAGTACTAGAAAGTATGGCAAATAATACAAAGTATGGCAAATAATGTATTTAAAAGCCATATTCTAAAAAATGGGAGGGAATTGGAGAATACTGCAGGTGGCCAGAGTAGTTTCCCCAGGCAGGTGCTGTCTGGGTGCCTGCAGTACCTAAAGTGTCTCCACTTAAGGCTGCTTTGACAACTCTCCCAGCCCACCAGATACCCGAGCCCAGATGGTGTAATCAATGCCTCACCAGAGAAAATGGTGGTCCTATGAGAGGACTTCTTGCATAGCAGATCCAGCAGGGTTTATTAAGGGAAAATCCAAGGGTCCAGGTGAGGTGAGGGTGAGGCGAGAAACAGGAACAAGCAGGAACACAACCTCTGCTGAAAGGAATCAGACGTGAAGAGCCAGGAGCAGGGGTGGGGCCAGGTTATATAATTGTGGGAGGTAGGCGGGGAAAGGGTGCAACTTATCCAATGGGGAAGGGAGTCAGGGGTGGAGTTAAGGTGGAGTGAAAGAGGATACACCAATGGGGGAGCAGAGTGGGAGGGGTCTCTCAGGGAAAGCCAATGGAGGAACAGGGAGCACAGAACTTTCTGGAACTGGGGGATGAACAGCAGTCAATTGACAACAATGCATTAGCATTAACAAGCAAAGAACTACGGGGAATTGTGCCAGCCTCTCACCCTAACTAAACAGAGGTGTTCTCCCATGGTATTCCAGGTTCATCCAATCCTTGGCTGTCTCCTACAGAATACCATCTTTGGACATAAAGAAAATATAGATCTGAGGTACTTTCTCACAACCCTTTTAGTCCTATTGTTTTTAGTCTTTGTCATGTTGGCACAAATGCTTATGAAACACTTCTTTGTCATGTAGCCCTTAAGAAAAAAATTATGAAAGTTTTTGGGGTTTTTAGTGTCCTGGATTGCTAAGCAAATTGTATTCTATTTGCCATTTGTATGACAGTTGTCTTCTGTTAAGTGGGCAGTTTTCCTTATTTCTTTCACAACCAATCCTCCCTCTGGGGAGCCATCTGCAGATAACAGGCTACTGAATGTCACTGCATGACTGATAAGAATGATAGCATCCCATTTTGAGATGCTCTGTCCAGAGGGAAGAGCCAAGCATTCCTAACCAGATATTATCTTGAGATTCTGGAACACCAGCATGGCTTCTCCACTGGATTTCCCAGAGGAACAGCTGCCTCTTCCACTGGACCTTCAGAGGAAGACTGCATCCTTTTCTACAGGATCCCTGCTCCAACAGAACCACACTTGACACTCCAGGAGGACTGCAGCCACAATTCCAATTGGACTGCTACCAACACCCTGACCAACAGGGCGTCAGGTTGAGTTCTGACTCTGTCAGTGTTTAGTTTATTTTATCTGTTTAGATTATTTTATCTTTTTATTTTCTTCCCTAGTAAAGAACTGTTATTCCTGCTCCCATATTTTTGCCTGAGAGCCCCTTAATTTTTAAAATTTATAACGATTTGGAGGAAGGGGGTCTATATTTTCCATTTCAGGGGAGGCTCCTGCCTCCCTTAGCAGACTCTTGTCTTTCCAAACCAAGACATTTAGTAACAGCATGTTCCTGATTCTTCCCTTGTGCTGAAAAATTGGAATAGGTTTAAACCTCAGTCTTCCTTGTGTCTTCCATTCTAATGTCCAGAGAAAGAGACCTATTAACTAAATAGTATTAATTGAGACAAATAGAACAGTAGCCCTGGGAAGTTTATCATAATCTATTGTGGGTGGCTCAGTCTCTAAACTCCCTCTGTTATACTCCCTCCTTCTTTCTTCATCTGTCATACTCAATCATCCTTTCCATATAAGTTTAAAAAATTAATTTTCCATAAGAAAATGTATACAACCAGAGCAAACAGCAGCCCAAATGTTACACAATACAGAAGTGAAGAGGACGTACTGCCCTTTTGATACGTTTATTCAATATTTAGTGTCAACTTCAACTAACATTTATATAATACGAATATTTTAAAACAAGTTCATTACAATACCCGAGTACATATTCATTGAGTAAATATGCCACAATCAGCTCCACCATCCCATATTCCTTTAAATACTCATTATTTGTCTGTACAAGGAAAAGCAGAAAATGAGGATATCATGGAAAATGAAATTGATTTCATAGCTCTGATTTGACACATTGCTTCTTCATAGCAAGAATTGATGCTCTTTGTTTATCAGCAGGGTATCTATCACTTAATGGTCAGAATTGGCACATTTAAAACTATGATCATTTTACAGTTATTATGTGATCACTTTACAGTTTTTATTTGAATTTCAAATAAAAATTTGGTGTACAAGTAAGATAAATTCAAAACAGTAGAAAATATCAGTTGGAAGAGTGAGATAGTTCCATGAATACATAAGGATTGTGGCTGTAGTTATAAATATTATAATCTTAAAGATTATAATATATACCTAAACCAGCTTTATGTTCTGGCATGTATTTTCTCCTTTTTTCTTGTACAGGGCTGAAATTTTTTTTTTTTTTTTTTTTTTTTGCTAGCTGAGAGGTTGGGTGGCAGCTGTCTTCTTAAATTTAGCTTCAAGTTTATGTTTCACTCCAGTTCAATAACCTGTGTGGACCAAAACAATGACTCTTACCATGGAATATGCTATTGTTATCTAGAGCTAGGGTGTTTAGCATGTGTCACTGAGACATTCAACATTAGGCCATCTTCATATATTCATTATTTGTGGTTTTGGTTTTTTGGTTTTGGTTTGTGGAGGGTTTTTTAGCTATATTGCTATTTTTTAGTTTCTCTGGTTTGTTTGTTTAGCCTGTACTGAATGGACATCCCAATTCTTAAAGCGTAATGCCTGTGATAAGTCATGGAGTGTGAGTACACAATAGAACATACTGAGCTTTTGCTATGAACATCACCTATATAAGGTGGCTCTGAGAGGTAAGTAGTGTACAAATGTGGAGCCTTATTAAAATAGGTTGGTTAACAAGATACCTTCAGGTAACCTCTTTGAGGACAGTCACCTATCATGAGCAGGCTCTTGATAAGTTTTTATGAGTTTACAATGGCATGAATGTCTGCCACCATTTTTCCCCCCCAGTGAAAAAGTAATACGTGGCCTTTACTGTGGGACAAGTTAGAAATCCTAAGCTGATAGTATAAAAAGCAGGGAAAACTAAGTGTCTATTTCAGCACTAGTCAGAAGGGAGATTGGGGGCTGGGTCAAGCTGCAAGGAGCCTACCAAGCCTACTAAGAGACTTGTGGAGATGAGTATAAGGTAGCTTTTAGAGAGGAATTTATTTCATTTGCTGTCTGTTTACTAGTCCTGGAAAGCTGTTAGCCGTACAGCTCTCAGGTTATGTTGTGAATAGTTACCTGTTATCTCCTCAAATGGATTTAGAAGGTTGCTGCTGGTGGGAGACTCCCTTGCTGAAAAGACATGATCATGCACTGTTGTATCATCTGACTAGACATGGTTAAAGCCTTTATACCACATTCTTCAAAACTGCAAATTATGGAGCTACTGCTCTGTCATCTCACTGGGAATTAGTCAGAAAATGTGGGTCACTCTATTTTTTTATGTTTCAAAAGTTAATGTGTCATTTTGGTTACATGTACCTGTCTCATTCCCCCAACCCCAAATTACCAAAGACCATCAGTTGCAAATATTGTTATCCACCTGTAGCAGCACAGTTGCATGCTGGTGAACATGCAGCCTGGTGCCCCCGGGCCAGCCCTGCCCGAGCGGTAGGAGCGGCATCCTTGAGTCGCTGCTCCCTCTCTGTTGAGCTGGTACTGCTCCTTTTTATAGATGGATAATGAGATGATTGGCTCTCGCACTTAAGGGATGAATATTGTGTGAATATTAAGAAAATCTTTAGTGATGTATAGTTATATTATTGTAGTTTAGATGTCCTCTGTTTTCCCCAAGTTCCCTTTTCCCCCCCACTCTGTATTGTTGCCATCAGACAGCCTGGGTTGTCTAGGACAGGTAGAGAGAAGAGTGTGTATGTGCCCCTTGCATGGGGCAGTTGGGAATGCAAAAGCTTGTTGCTTAGGGGATGCGGCATGGCAACACCCGATCTCCAATCAAGTTACAAGAAAGCAGTCTCCACCGATAAATAGCAAAGAAGAGCTGGCTGACAGACTTTGGGAGAGGCCAGGGTTGGCTGATGCAGTCCCCAGGGGTATAAAAGACTCTTGCATCCATCTTAAAGATGAGCTAGCCATGTGGTATGCACAAGGGGCAGTTCCCAGCGCTGCAGCTTTTTCCTTATGTAGTCCTTTTGTTGTCAAGGTTTAAAAAACCTTTTTAAATTTTCAAAGTGAGCAGTCGTTTCTCACACCTTCACGCATCCCTGCTCCAGGTCAGCTAAGCCCAATACTGATGGGTCACAGAGAAGCCCCTGCACAACCAGGTGTTTTCGACTCTCAGCAGTTTCCACACAGAATGCATCCCGTGGCACCGCTGCTGGGCTAGTAACCTCTGTGTCCACAAGGTCCTTGCACAACTGAGCCCATCCCCAACCCTCGTCATGAAGTGCCCTGCATGCCCTGCCACACCCAGTAGCGACCCCCCGCCACCTGCAGCTCTGTGCCTCCCTATCTCTCAGTCAACAGGAGCACAGCCCCCACCGCCAGCAGCCTGCACCGATGGACCAGTGGCTCTGGGCTCCAACGCCCCAACTCCCCAGCAGCGCCAAGCCCAAAGGCTCTTGGTGCCCGTAGCTCTTGCCACTGGTGGCCCCACACCTCCAAACTTCCCTGGTCCACGAGTGCATCCTTCGCCACCAGCAGCCCCACACCCGTGACTCCAGGCTCCAATGCCCCCAACTGCTGCGGCCAACCCCAAACTGGCTGGCAGCGCCGAAAGTCCCCATGCCAGGCACCTCCCCCAGCACACCACTGGCCACCTGGGCCCACGTGGTCCCTGGCTTGGAAACTCTGTGCACTTGGCAAGAACAAAATAATTGGCAAAATGGTTGCCACCAGCAGCCTCCCCACTTCCCACGGTTTTCCACCACTTCTGGGAACTGCCAGCCGCCCAATGCCCTGATCTCATGAAAGCCGCCCTACCAAGTGTGGCCACAAATATGACTCTATGTAGAGTTGGCCCCTGGCCTCCTCCATGCCCGTGGGTCAGGAGAACCACCACGGCATCCTGAGAAACCCTGCTTGCCCACCCCAAGCAGCGGCCCCACTGGCACCAGCTACCACGAAGTCACTGCAGGCAGGCACGTGTCTTGGCTGGTAAGCTCTGGAAGTTATTGTGCTGCTCGTGCACCAGAAGCTCACTGCACTGAGTGCTGTGCACCCCGCTCCTCCAAGTGGAGTAGCTACGCGGTTTCCTTCCCCTCCCCATGTGCTGTGACTACTCGCCGTAACATGAACACCATTTCTACTGAATGGTGACTTTCGCCATCACTCTAACACCTTTTATATCTGGTGATCCTCAATCTGACATTTCCAGATGCTCGCAGACAAGCCCCCATTTTGTGAGAAACGACTGCTCACTTAGAAAATTTAAAGGGTTGATTAAACCTTAACAAAAATACAACAAAATGACCACATAAGGAAAAGCAGGCCTGGAAGCTGCCCTTATGGCTGGCTACCATGTGGCTAGCTCATCTTTAAGATGGATGCTTAGTCTTTTATAGTCCTGGGGGGTTGCATCAGCCAGCCCTGGCCTCTCCCAAAGTCTGTCAGCCAGCTCTTCTTTGCCATTTATCGGTGGAGACTGATTTCTTTCAATTTGATTGGAGATCAGGTGTTGCCATGCCGCAACACCTGATCTCCAATCAAATAAAAAGAAAGTAAGCAACAAGCTTTTCCATTCCCAACTGCCCCATGCCAGGGGCACATGTGCACACCTTTCTACCTGTCCTAGACAACCCAGGCTGTTTGATGGCAACAATACGGGAGTGGGGGGGAAAGGGAACTATGGGGAGAACAGAGGACATCTAAAGTACAATAAACATAACTATACATCACTAAAGATTTTCTTAATATTCACACAATATTCATCCCTTAATTGTGAGAGCCAATCATCTCATTATCCATCTATAACTCTAGGAAAGAGTGGATATTGTGAGCAAATCGACTGTCACACACAATTTGCCAAATTCTGATTTGCTCTTAGGAAAATATCTGTTAATTCTGTTATGGGGACGGGAGACGGTAAGGCGCTAGTGGGCATGGACCAGGTGTCTGGTTGTAGCCACTGTGGGAATACAGGATTTTGAGGTTGGATTTACTTGTCGCACTTTTGGCCTTGCCCATGCCTCCTAAGACCTGTGAACAGAGTAAACAGAAGGGGTAAGATGTGGGGGGAAGTGTGAAAGGAAAGTCTGGTGTTTCCTTTCACATACTTTATAGAGGTTGTTTGGTTTTGCTCAGTTTCCCATCCAAAAGTGATCTCGAAGCCTTGTCTAAGGGCCCGGGCTGCCATGTTACCAGCCTCTGGATAAAGTGGAATGTTGAAAAACATAATCCTTCAAATTGATGATTACAAGTGGCCACTCTCTGCCTGGAGTGAGGAAAGCGGTGCAGCTCCTGCTGCCTGAAACTCTGGTTTTCTGGAACCAATGTTGGCTGTGACAGAGTTTTTAGCTTCTGGGCAGGGTACTTGGGATGTAGGTCTCCTCTTTGCCCTGCCCAAGGGGTTTGCTCTTGCTGGAAAGGCTATTTTTTCTCCTGTTTTGCAATTATAGTACTCTGTGCATTATATTTATAGGGTATGCTCACGTATTAAATATGTTGATACAGATCCCCTGGAGTGGCCTTTGGATTTTTATAACCCCTTCACTGCCTTATTATTTTTCAAGGCAGCATTTTTCTCCACTTTCGTCGACTTAATGGAAAGGCAGACAGAACAAGTCCTAAAAACTAGGGAGCAGACAGAGAGAAGATTTCAGTAAGGGGTTTCCTTAGGATTTTCTTGAGAGCCAGGAGGAAGAGGTGAGTGAGTGAGAGACATGACAAAAACAGCTCCTCTTTGGGATGGGCGGCAGGGACACTGCACAGGGTGGGGGGGGGGGGGGGGGAACAGGGGTGGAGAAACCACAACACCTAGAGGATCGTCCTTGAGAAAAGAGGCAGGCTATGCCAGGAATCACTGGCTGGGGATAAGTATATTTCTCATAAGTATTCAAATATTACGTTAATTATCGCCACTGCAGACTTTCACTCAAGTTCATATATATATATATATATGTATGAATTTTCTAAGCACCCAAAACGATGCTTGTCCTGCATTGTTTGGTCTTTTTTGGCAAAAGGCTGGCTTTGAAACCAGGGGGACATTACAGCTGTTTTGCCAGTTAGCATGATTTGAAAGTGAGCCTGTGTAGCACTTAAGCCTGCTCTCAGCAATCAGGCTTTAGACTCACGAGGCTTTGATTGTAGGAGTTGCCTTATTTGTATTGATACAGATGAACCAGCTCCTGGAGCATACAGGACTGCACCTGACACAATCACTGAGTTCAGGATTAGTGCAGGGAATCAGGAATTCACTGTGCTACATGGCAATCTCAGCCCCACATTAGAGTCATCACTCATGCAAAATGACCCAAATTTGCAATAAGCACAATTAGCAATCCAAAGATGCATTTTAATTTAGTGGCTGACATTTGCTTGCATTTTAATAATGATTATGTGCTCCTTAGTATGCAAGGCGGAGGCAGATAAACTTTTTACTCCCCTGTGAGCCCTAACAAAGTGTCCTAACTGCAGACCTTGATATTTGAGACAGACAAGAAATTTTGTGCTCTGTAACCTAAAGGGTGGGTTTCTTTATTTTGTTCAGAGTTTACATTACTACAATAGAAAGGGTTTGGACGTTTTTGACAAGTTTTTGCTTTTCTCTCTCATTAAGCAATCACTTCCAATTTAAAGGACAAAATGTTGCTGTCTTAAGTGTTTCTCTCCCTACCAAATTGTTCAAGCATTCCCATACCTAAATCACCTACCATTCC
The DNA here is from genome assembly GCF_023055355.1 of Agelaius tricolor. Taxonomy (NCBI): domain Eukaryota; kingdom Metazoa; phylum Chordata; class Aves; order Passeriformes; family Icteridae; genus Agelaius; species Agelaius tricolor. Next base: position 5,231,064 of record NW_027269287.1, on the reverse strand, counting down.
TGTCCTTGGAAGAGAGATGCTTCACTGAAGTTAAACTGCTCAGAGTGAGAATCTAGCAAAGTAGTTTCACTCTTGATCACTCGTGACACCCAAACAGCTTGAATTCAGAAAAGAAATAAAAATCTGAGCTCTATTTACCTTGCTTTAATGTATCTAGGTATTGAAATTTCTGCCTATGATGTGGAGGGGGGGGGGACAAGGGGGACAGTCAGGAAGTGAAAAAAGTATGGATTAAGCAATAATTTGGAGCAAAAAGTATGCAGCTCAAAAGCTAAAGCTCCCATTGTAGAACAGAAAATTTAATGAGCTTTTAATGGCATGCAATGCTCAGATTTGTTGGTTGACAATGCAATCAATATGCTGATTAGGGTTGCTTGGGTTTTTTTACTAAACATTGACTGAATCAAAACAGTTAGTCCTTGTTGTTTTGCTTTGGGATCTCTTGTGGAACAAATGGACATTTGGAACAGAGATTGTCAATAAAGGTGAATGTGCTCCAGGTATCATTTAAATCTGGTGATAAAATTCTTCTGATAAATATTTTTAAGCATTTTAAATCCACAGTGTTTGCCTAGTGAATTGTGAACTCTGTTTAAAGAAACAGTAAGTAGGCCTAGAAAGGCCTTCCGTCAATCCTTGTTTCTTTCTTGGATGGTGAATATTACATTTTATTTGGGTTTTTTTTAGCGATACCTTCAGAATTACTTTTGGACAAAAATACAGGCAATAAACAGAATTTGAAGATTTAAACTACATGAAGTAGTACATAGAGGAGAAGTTACTATTCCCTGGATATATTAGAAGTGTAATTAAAGTTTTTGTGAATCCACATGAAACATTTATGCATGTAAAACTAGATTTCTTTTAATATCAGATGCTGGTTGATTTTTTTTCTTGTTGTCATCTCTTTAAAGAGACATCCCTTTAATGTGAAATGAGATTGCTTTTTATTTTAGTGGACTCAAAGAAAATCAACAAAACAGAACTCCATTGGTATTAACACCCCAATGGGGAGGGTGACTATTGTTCTTTTATATATGCTGACTGTAAATATTTAGCCTATTGAATGCTCAGACAAACCTTGGATTGCACAGATCAATTATCTTATTGACAAAATATGCACCTGTTTTAAGACAATTATTATTGTTTTGATTGCCTGTCTGCTTTGGATTGTATGGATTAACAAGAGAGAGAAAAGTGAATTAAAAGAAGAAAAAGACGAAAACCCAGGAGAATTACAGACCAGAAGCTTTGCATTTTATATTAATGATGAAGTTCCTATTCTGTAAGTCCCAATTATATAAATCATCGAGTTATTCACGATTATCTGATATTCTCACAATTATCAGATTCCTTTAAAATCCAATAAGTATCTATCTGTGTTTTATCTATTCTTGTTTATAACCCAAGAGGCTAAAAGCTTTTGACTGGCATTTGACTTCTGACCTCACATAAATGTTATCTTATCAGTTCCTGCTTGTTAACTTGTATTTAGTGCTTGTCCCTGATGGCTTTTAGATAAAGGGGTTTTTATTATATTTCCTATTGAAACTGAACCATTCGCTTTGTTCTTCATCTGCAGTCTCAGCCCACTGAATAACCTTGTAACCTACCAATTTTTGCTGAATAGACTAAAAACCAAACTATTTACAGTTTTTAAGAAACCTTACTTTTGTCCACAAAATTGTTGCTGGACTTGATCTAATGTTTTGTAAGACTGTGTGGTCTTTTTTAGCAAGTTCATGATCCAATGTTGAACATTACCTTCATATTGTTTCCATAACTTTTAAACCAAGAGCAGAGGAGTTAATACACTCATACAAAGTTGTATTTTCTATGCAAATTTGAGAACCCTCCCTAAAGATCTTTTTAACACACTATATATGTATTAGTCGTACATATATATAAATATTAATCATCTGCTAAAATGGTGTCACTGTTGGATAAATCTATGCTAATTTTGCCTATTATATTTAAGGGATTTCTTCTATGTTATTCATCTGTGAAGGGATTTCTTTTATATTATTCATATTCATCTGTGTCTTTCTGTCCTCCTCATGCACCCAAACTTGTTGATATCAGTGTGATGACTCAAGTGCAGATGTTCCTCCAGACAAACCTGTGTGATGTTCCACTGTGTGTGTATATAAGCTTAATATGTTTAATATATTTTGTTACTCTTTGCAAGAGTGTTAGGGGGATGTAGCTGCAGTTCCTCTAGGACATTTGTTAATGGACATTTTCCATTAAGTTTCTTATAGAAAGTGCTCTATAATCATGGACAAAAAATGAAAAGGCAGCCATCTTGTAAGTGTCATATTGCACTTTTACTCTGTGGTTCTTTTCCACAGAGCCTTTCTTTTATTTTTTTGTTGTATTTGCTTTTACCTTGTTTGACCACAAAGATAGTACTTGATGTGCAAAAAAAAAAAAAATTTAATTGGTCCATATGCAGCAAAAGTATTCCCCTTTGCCACTTCAGGCAGTCACTGTCTAGTGGTTACAAGGAAATTGGAAATTACATCTAATAATTCTTGCATTCTGTGGCCCTTTGTGGAAATGTATTTGCACAAAGCAAATATGTAGACAAAATATTACTATTGTAAACAAGATCAATTTGCCTACAAAGTAATGTGCAGGTATGCCATTCAGGAACACTAAAACAAGTGCTCCTGGAAATCTCCTGGATGAACCCTCCCCTAAATTAACTTTGTTCTGGCTAATATTTACTGAAAAAAAAACTGATTACTGTTTTAAATGTTCACATTGTCACTGTGGAAAGTTTAAGAGATTTGATACTTGTTAATGTTGCTTATATTGCAACAAAATAAATATTTAATACAATTCTTATCTTTGTACTTAAAATACTGTGTAGTTTAAAGATGTAGGCTCAAAAATAAAATGTCAAACCCCCCCAAAAAATCTGCTTATTGTAATTTAGATTTCATAAATGAGTATTATGATGTTCCTACCTGGTTAGATTTTTTTAGAAGGAAAGTTACAATTTGAATATTCACAACTTGGCCATCAGAAACCTGAAAATAAGAGTGTAAAGCAATTTGTCAATGAAATAAATGCCGTCAGCAACAGTCATTAACATGCATACTGTTCAGTTCCGCATTAGCTGCTCCAGATGTAATTGATTAAGCTGGTATTGGCAAGTTAGTGACTAACTTTTAGTAGTAGTCTGAACGTAGTCAGTTTAAATTAGTTTGAAAACTTGCTGAAAATTAGAAAACTTTTCCCTTCCAAAGGAAAAAAAAAAAAGGAAAAAAAGGAAAAGGCCTAAAATGTAAAATAGAATCACAACACTAATTAAGCCTGTGTTTTGTTTCATCGGCTTTTTGTTGAATACAAAGCACGTTGAAGTGCTAATTATTATTAACAAATCAGAGAACACAGATAATTAATGACTGTAGTGGTTCAGAATAATAACCCCTGTTCAGGCATCCACTCAGAAAAAACAGAAAAAGGATAGAGGAAAGGTAAGGGGAAGGGTTCAGAAAGGAAAGGTTTGGAAAGGAAAGGAAAGGTTCAGAAAGGAAATGAAAGGTTCAGAAAAGAAAGGAAAAATGAAAGGACAAAGGAAAGGGAAGGAAAGGGACAGTTCCAGGAAGGGAAGGTTCGGGGAAGGTTCTGGGAAGGTTCCAGGAAAGTTCAGAGAAGAGAAAGTTCCAGGAAGGGAAAGTTCTGGGAAGGTTCAGGGAAGGGAAGGTTCAGGGAAGAGAAGGGAAGGGAAGGTTCAGGGAAGGGAAGGGAAGGTTCAGGGAAGGTTCAGGGAAGGGAAGGTTCAGGGAAGGGAAGGTTCGGGGAAGGGAAGGGAAGGTTCAGGAAAGGGAAGGGAAGGTTCAGGGAAGGGAAGGTTCAGGGAAGGTTCAGGGAAGGGAAGGTTCAGGGAAGGGAAGGTTCAGGGAAGGGAAGGTTCAGGGAAGGTTCAGGGAAGGTTCAGGGAAGGGAAGGTTCAGGGAAGGGAAGGTTCGGGGAAGGGAAGGGAAGGTTCAGGAAAGGGAAGGGAAGGTTCAGGGAAGGGAAGGTTCAGGGAAGGTTCAGGGAAGGGAAGGTTCAGGGAAGGGAAGGTTCAGGGAAGGGAAGGGAAGGTTCAGGGAAGGTTCAGGGAAGGGAAGGGAAGGTTCAGGGAAGGGAAGGGAAGGGAAGGGAAGGGAAGGGAAGGGAAGGGAAGGACTTGCATGATATTGTCCCTCTGCCTGAAGTCCAATATTTGCTCCATAGGTAGATAAATATATTTTGATAAATGTATTTTTTGGTCTCCTTGTTGCTGAGTTTTAAAATATTAAATTCACCAGTGTTCACTGGAGTCTAACTATGAAGTCCTCAATTGAGGACTATTCTGAGAGTGTTAATTGAGAATGACACAATACCATTTTACCAAGTTTTTTTAAGTACTGATATTCATAGAATATAGACTCGCATATTCATACACAAACACACATTAGATATGTGTACACACATATATACATATATCTAAAGACCTTTCAAATGTATGTATATTTATAGACAACTGCACACACACACACACACACACATGTGTATATATATATATATATATATTTATTTATGCTGTCTTTCTCTGTACTTCTGAATATCTGCACGGCCAGGTTCCACCTGTATAACAATTGTGAAGATTATTATTGAGATTATTGCATTAAAGAGAGTGCATAAGTTGTCAGAAACACTTTGAAACAGTCAACTTTCTTGTCCAGGGTGCTACTGAACAAGAGGCTCAAACTCAATTGAGTATAAATGTCATATTAGCAGTGGAGCTAACGAGCCCTCATCTGCTTTGTATCTGTTTCTTGTGCTTGGATTTGCCCCTGTCTGAATAAGATATGTAGGCCAGCTGATGCTTTGTCTGCATTTAGACATAAATTTTAATAAGGGAGAGTTCACACTGTAGCACTCTCCCTGCTTGTAGCAGTAATAAGGGTCTCCCCTTGTTGGGGTTTGACACTGGCTAGAAGCTAGGGACCAACAAAAAAACATTCACTCATCCTCCTCTAGTTGAGCAGAGGAGGGGGAAAGAAAAACCAAAAGGCTCATGGGGTGAGATAAGGATTAGGAGAAAACACTTTAAGGACAAAATCGACTCAAAACTAATAGGTATAAAGAAAAATGTATTAAAATAATAAAAGGATAATGAGAGCTAAAATAAACCATTAGAATGCCTCCCCCCCCCTCCCCAGCCCTACTTTCCTTCCCACTGATAGTGGAGGGAGACAAAACATGGGGGTTTAGTCAGTTTGTCACTTCTAGAATCTTTCTTCAGTTCACCTAAGGAGAAGAGTCTCCTCATAGGGTCCTTTCCATGGACTTCTCCAACATGGTTCTAATATTTAGGAGTAGCAGTCCTCTCCAACTGGCTGTAATGTGAGTCTCTCCCATGGGCAAAATAGTCTTCTTTAAGTACATGGCGTCATTTTAGTTCATGGGGTGTAGTTTCTTAAGGATGATTTGTTGTAAGTTTTTAAGGATGAGTTTGGAAGCAAGGGTTCTCCTTCTCTATCTTCTCTCTGAGTTTCCTACTAGAATACAGCTTTTCAGCATCCATGCGCTCCAGATCCATGCGCTCCAGTGTGAACACCTTTTCCCAAAGGCAGCGAGTGGGTCTCTGCATCCATGCATGCACTTTATGAATTACAGGGAAACAATTTGTTGTATTAGTCCTCATCATGGCTTGTAGAAGAATCTCAGCTCTGATGACCAGAGCATCTCCTGCCTCCTGCTTCTTCCCTCCTTACCAAAAAATCAAGTAATGCAAAACTAACACACTCCTTGACAATACCCAGGGTTCACAATTTCATCAGACTTGTAAGAAGCTAGTATGTTTCGTGGCATTTAGGTAGGAACTGGACAACAAGGCCTAAAGTAACCAGGTGAAATAACTATGATATTATCATGCACACACTCACATGCAAATATAGAATGATTAAAACTACCAGAATTCCTTAGCAAATAGATCAAAATGTTAAAGGATATAAAAACATGTTTACTTTAAGTATGTTTTAGCCTTCCTGTTCCCCACAGTATTTTGGCTTTTAGAGAATCACTTTAGAGCAGTATAGCAGAGTTTGACAGAGTAATTTTTTTAAAGATAAATATCTTTCAATTTTTAATTTATTATTCCCTTTAATCTCAGAGAAACAGTAGGGCACAATTGAAAACATTCAGCTGTTTTCAATATGTCCCAAAATTTAAGAATCCTGGCATTCAAAACTGTGTAACTCCTGTTAACATCAAAACACTGATTGTTTCAGCATCATTTGTCCAAAGCCAGTTTATAAAATTAATTGATCTCTCCTTTGCATACCAGAGATCTAATGGTAACTCTGCCTTCATATTACAGAAGAATGTGACTCTTCAAATTACAGAAGAATAGAAGAGTTCTTAACATTTTTACCACAGAGCTATGTTGGAATCACAATAAAGCATACAAAGACACACTTGAAACACTCAACAGATGCATTGTTCTGTTGCACTTTTTAATTTGAGCTTTACATCTTGACTAAATTTTTTTTGGACATTTTTGACACAGATTTACCCTGCGTTGAAAAAATGGATTTACAATGGGGATTAACTTGGCCTATTACACTAACATCTCTATGTCTTCATCTGTATCAAGATGTTTTTAAGCTTTTTTTAAAACTAAATGAAGAATTGCTCCTATAAATACCATTCTGACAGGAAGCACAGAGAAGAGTGAGGAAAAAAAGGAGAGAGAACTAAGTACAGGCAACAAAACTCCTTATAGCTTTTATTCTATGATCACAGAGCACCATTTCCAGTTAATGCTACTGACACAACACAAGACTTTATTATTCGATACAAACAACACATATTGAGCATCTATGGGACACTAGATAACACCTATTAGAGAAGGATGATCTTCATAACTCACATGTTGGTTTACCACTTCATTTTATTAACTCTCATTTATTAGACAGTAGTAGTGCTTTGCACTATAACAACAGCTAACTTCTTCAGGGCTAACTGTGTTACAGATTTTCCAATGCTAGTCTTTTGGGGATTCTTCTGAAGAAAGGATTGCACATATGATTTGTTTATGCATTGAAAGGTAGACAGAAACAACAGATAAAAATGAGGGGCTGCTTGGTTTTCTGTGCATGCAGCCCTCTGTACAAAGCTGACTAAGCCTCACCTGTTCCCTTCCCTGAAAGCATAGGAAAGTAAAAAATTCATCACTGACCTTGAGGTCAGAGGGACTGGGAGGGGGCGCAGAACTTGCATGCTGACCCTCATCTCCCCTTTGACAGCATGGGACTAGCATAAGTAATTACCTGATCACTACCCACTCATGGTCAGTCTATTTGGGGCCTCTGCTATGGTTTAGAGCTGCACAAATCATCATTCTTGTGAAGAATGAGAGGGATGTGACCAGAGCATCAAGAGGGGCTGGAGAATTCCTAGTCCTAAGTCTTACAAATGCTGCCTTTATGTTCTGATTTGTAGAAGGAGAATATTCTTCTAGTCAGTATTTTGTTTGTTTGTTTGTTTGACATGTTTGTAATACTTACAAGTGCTTGAGATATACTTCCTAATGCCCAAGGAACTGAGACAGAGTAAAGGCTTGTAGCACCTTAAAGAATGTTCCTGACAGATTGCTAGCTTGCTTCCAAGGCTCCACCTTACCACAGTTACTCTGCCCACTACTCTGCTTCTCTGAGAAGCAGAATATTAATTTTAAAATTCTTGTTCTGACCTGCAGGACCTTCAGTGGTCCAGCTCCTGCACACAAGCACAAGATCTTTTCCCCAGCTGCACTGCAGATTGCAGTCCACTCATCATCATCTACTGCTGGCTCTAATACCAACATACCAAAGAACTTCCCCTTTTTTTTGCATTACACATCTCGAATGCTTTGCTGATTTGTAGCCCGTTGACTCAGGACAAGATTTTTTACACACAAATGCCACTTGGGACACTGCAGTATGTACCAGCCCATTGCTGATATAGTTATGTTCTGATTATGCTGTTATGACTTTGTTTTTCAGATACTTTACTGTATATTAAAACAATGTCCATGAAGCCTCAAGATACAATACAGAGAAAAATGCATCAAAACCTCTCTGTGCTTTTTAAAAGGAAATATTACCATCAGAGACATGTATTTTTAAATTCTTTTAACAAGTAGTTTTATCCACTTTTAATAGTGGTTAAATCAAATCACAACACACCTTTTAGCACTGATGAATTGCTCAGCAAGAAGGCACTTGCTCAGTAATATGATTTTTAGGGGAACAAAAAGTGCTATCAGAAAGCATATTTCAAGTTAATTGAACAGAACAGTAATGACTTAAATGTCACACAGTAGATAAAATGAGGAGTGCCTAGTTTTAGCAGTGATATATTTGATTTGTCTGTTTTATGTTGTGTTCCATTTGAAATAGCACATTTAGAGAGCATTAAGTTTTCTATGCATATAGAGGTGCATGCATACATTAATATTGTGTGCATAGCTTAGCTGTGCGAACCAATGTATTAAAAATATGTACTTTCATATATTCTGAATAATGGGGCATATACATCCAACTTAAGACTGCCTTGTATTCAGGTGGCACAGGCAGTAAAAACCTATCTCCTTTAATGCTTTTCTTAAAACTTACTCACTCTTTGAGATAAGAGGGCTCAAGAGAGTAACTTCACAGGTCAGGTCATGTTTGTACCAGTAGTGGTGTTTGGCAGTATCGCATGGGGAAGTTTTCTTTACCTCACTGCTGCAAAGGTCCACTCAGCTCATATACATCCATCCAAAAATGCATTTTTCCATAGTGATTAGAACAACTTTGGCCTTGTCTTTGTGTGAAATACAAATTCAAACAACACTAGAATTAAAATACTAGAGCTCTGAAATTGTGATTGCTAGAGTTCAAGCTGACTAATTCTTGTTTCAGTTAATTAAACAGTTCTGCTCACTTCCAATTTTGATTATTTTTTGTAAAATGCCACCAATTTGTATCAGTGATGATATCTTATGCCAAAGAGTTCCAGATTAAGAATTTTCTTTAAAACACTTTCGAGACTCTTACCTTCACAAGTAAACATGCCTCAAATCAGTTGGTCTCCAAATGCATCTCATCTCTTACCATCTCTGCAATAAGATTGATAGCTTTTTGTTGTAACTTTGCCTTTTAAAGAGCTTATTGATTTTCTTTAGTATTCTGCATGCAAGAAACACATGGAGTAGAACAAATGCCTTTAGAATTTGTTATTTTCTTGACATGCAACATTTGCCATTAATGTGACCAAATAAGCATTAATAAATTGGGAGGCCAAAGACCTACTTGTTGACTAAAATTAAATGGTTTGAATAGGTCAGAATCATCTTGCCTTTGGCAGTATAATCTCTAGTATCAGAGACTATTTTCTTTGCAATCTATTTGTTCTACTGTTTTAGAAATGTGATTTTGAGTGTTTTTTGGTGTTTTTTTTAGCCGCAACATAATTCAAAGGAAGAATTAAAAATGTCAGAATTAGAGAGTTTGTAACTTCCTGATAGTTGTTGAGACTTCACTACATTAGCTTTTCCTAGGGATTTGTGTGTGGAGCAAGATTTAGATTCACTGTGAGCAGCCCGGCAGAGATCCTTCTTTCAAGGTTCTGGTGGACAAAAAGCTGGACATGAGCCTACCAGTTGCATGTGGAGCATAGAAAGACAACCATGTTCCAAGCTGCATACTAACCAGCCTGGTCAGCAGATGGAAGGAGGAGGAGGATTGAAGGATGAGGAGGTCTGTTCTGACCTCCTGAGACCTTCACCTGGGGTTTTGTGTGCAGCTCTGGGGTCCTCAGCACAAGAAAGGCAGGAACCTCCTGGAGTGAGTCCAGATGAGATCTGCAAAGGTCATCACAGGACTGGAGCACCTGTGCAAAAGAGACACGCTGAGAAAGTTGGCAATCATCAGTCTAGAGAAGAAAAAGCTCCTGGGAGACCTTAGAGCCCTTTTACCTAAAGATGGCGTTTTAAGAGCAATAATGAATTTTTACACAGGCAGTTAGTGACAGGACCAGGACAAGCAGTTTTAAACTGAAAGTGGAGGGATTTAGATTAGATGTTAAGAAGTTCCTTACTGTGAGGGTGGTGAGGGAAACTGGATGGACACTCCATCCCTGGAAGGCTAGGCTGGACAGGACTCTAAGCAAGCTGCTCTGATGAAAGGTGTCCCTGACATGGTACAGGCTTGGAATGAGATTATCCATACAGATCCTTCCAGCTCAAACCATCCTGTGATTCTATGAATTACCCTCCTAGGTTCCTCAGGAGGCAGATAAAGCTTGACAAAATAGGAACAGACGTTAAGTATTTTCTACAGAAATACTATTTATCTATTTAAGTAGAATGCTCCTATTTGTTTCTAACTCATGCATAAGGGACCACAGCGACGCATTTAAAACCGCACGATTTTCGACAAAACTGTTGAGCAACGCGACTGTTCCCCATGGCTGTTTTGGGACGGACTATCCAGGTGTATCCCTTTCGGACAGATCCAGGTAGTGCGCAGCAAAGGAGAACACCTATTTCCCTCGGGCCAAGCGACTCTGCCTCGTTCCTCGGAGAGCCTCCCTTGGGTACCGCTAACCGTAGCCACGACCGCGTACAAGCCCACCCACCCTTCCGCCCTCACGCCGCAACATTGCGCATGCGCAGCGCCGACACGGGAGAGGGCGATGTGACCTCGGCGCATGCGCACTCCCTGCTTCCCCCCCACTCCTCCGCCGGGCTCCGTTCACGCTGCCCCCGTGTCAGACCTCTCTCCGCTCTGCCCGCTCCTCTCCCGGTGCTCCAGCGGTGCCGTGCCTCGCGCGGGGGGTCGGGAGTTGGAGAAATTCCGCGCTCGGGGCGACCTCCCGCGTCACGTGGTTGGGGTCGCGGCGGTGCCCTGCCCGGAACAGGCTGGCCCCGCGACGCCTGACAGGGCTGTCGCCAAGGGGCCAGCGGGCCGTGCGCCGTGGCAGGCGTCTCTACCTTCTCCGCTTCTCTCTGGCCGGCGGGGGTGGAGCGGTGAGGCCGGGACTGTCTGTCGCGGCGCCGTCTCAGCGCTCCGGAGCCTCGCCCGCGCAGGCAGTTGGTCGGACAGCTCTGGCGGGCCTTGTTCGCGGCGGGATCCCGGTGTGACCTCGGGGTGCACTGGCCGGGAGCGGCGAGCGGGCGGATTTATGTGCCGGGAGTGGGGCCGAGCTGGACGGCAGCGGCGGCTGGCGGCGCCGAGGCGGGCACCATGGTGAGCGGGGCGGCTGGGTCCGCTCGCCTCCCTTGAATTGGGGCTAAGCTGTTGCAGGCCCCGGTCCCTGACTGTTGGGACAGCTCGGGGGTTTGAGTGCGTCGGGGGCAGGGAGGCAGCGGAGTGACACCATCGAGCGTTGCAGTTGGCGCTCGTGAACAGAACACCGAGGCGTCTGCGGCCTTCCGCGGTCTAATGCCGATACGGTTCCACTGCCCAGTGGTTGTTTCCCTCTCTGCTGCTTTTCCGTTGGGAAGTAGAGTGAGCCATTGCACTTAGTGCTCTGTAATGGGGTTAGGATGTGTCTGTATAAATACACAAGATTCTTTTCCCTCTGTAACTACCTGACAGAGGTCGTAGTGGGGTGGGGGCTGGTCTCTTCTACCCTGCCTGCAGTGAGATGCAGGGAAATGGCCTCAAGCTAAGAGATTGGAAATACAAATTTCTACACATACTAGTAAAAAGAAAATTCATTGTTTGAGTGGTCAGGCATTGGAATAAGTTGCCCAACGAGGTGGTGGAGTCATGATCCATGGAAGTGTTTTAGAAGCGTTTGAACCTGGTGCTCGGTGATGTGTTTTAGATGTTCAGGGATTACAGTGGCAGTGCTGGGTTGACATTTGGTCTTGATGATCCTAAGTTCTTTTCAGGCATTTGATTCTATGAGTATAACTGTCTTGTCGGGTCTTCTTAAATCCTCTGTAAACAGAGAGTGCATGTGATCTTCAATATATCCAGAAACCTTTGCCAGGTGCTTTGTTGTTCATTGCCACAAGTTCACTCTTTGTGCCCTGGATCATGTCACAGCAGCCATGTGTACTATGGCAGCACATGAGTGTTGTAGAATCACAGTACAGTTGGGGCTGGAGAGGATCTCATGAAAAGAGTCCCACCTCAAATTGCTTTTTTGCAGCAAGTATTTCAGCACAGCTACAATTTATTGGGCTAAATGTAGTGCACAATAAATGACCTTGTAACACAGTAGAATGAAGTTTGGTCTAATTCCTACTAACGATGTAGCCTTGTTGGATATATGGTGCTTCAATAGAGCAGGCTAAGTATTTAATGAATACTAAATTATATAAAGATATATCTCTATAGAGGTATGCTGAATTTTGTATTTAGGTCTTAGCATTTAAAACACTGGAATTGATTTACTTAGCCTTGAATGTATTTATATTTAAGATACAAGGAACAGAGTCTGCAGGTATAAAAATGTATTTTGTATGTGCCATTAATATATTGCTCTTCCATATGACTATATGAATGTAAGTGTCAATATGTCATTTTAGCTATGGCACCAGTGTTTGTTCATTGATCTAAGTCTTAAGAAATGTACTTTACAAGTATATTTTTGATAAAATTTGCGTTTTAGCTGTTCTCCTACTTAGAAGTTTAATCATGTTGTTCCACTAAAGTAGTTTTTATAGTGTAAATTCTTGTATATGAAAGAAATTGTATTTTTTTCTCATGAAGTCTTTTCCTTTTTTCTTTTTTTTTTTTCTCTTTTCCGCAGGGGTTAGAATACTTATTCAAAAGGTCTTGAGATGCTCCTCTCATTTGTAGGAGTCCATGAGTGCTGTGGTCTAGTATGGGAAGCTACATTTGGAAAATTGCAAGCAAAAAAGTTTTTCCTTTCAGTGTAGGTCCTTATTTAAAGTAATTGAGTGCTTGCTTGTGTTGCCTAATGGGGTTGAAAGATCAGGTCCAGTTTTCTTTACTGTGTGCTTGCAGTGTGGGCAAATAATCTTTGTGTGTGATTCCATGACATAAGCGAAGGCAAAAGATGGTAGTCTACTTCTGTGCTGTTTGGAAGCTGTATTTTCCAGTTCCAAAGCAACAGGAGAATGAAACATAGATCAGTTTCTTTTGTACCAAGAGCTTAGAAATCAGGTTATAAACATCAACACCTGCCAGGCTGGGACTGTCAGGACTCTTCTGTGCAGTTGCAATGCCAGTTAGGCCATGACTTCAAGCTCTGCGCAAGTGTCTTAACACTTTGTAAGACCATGGTGTTTTAGACTGTTCAGGAGAGGCATTAAAGTCTTCTCACTTTTCATACTTGGAATAATTCCTGTAATGACAGAGCCTGTTCTTTAAAAAGCCAATCTTTTAGAGATGGGAACAGTAGTTTCTGCTTGTCTTATTTGTGGAAATACTGGGCAAACTAAATTTTGAAAATCTTGGAAAAGTAATAATGGAGTATAACCTTCTTTTCCCTCTGTAGTACATAATTTCTCTGAACTAGTTTTAGTTGTAATTTAATAATATATTCTGTATATATTGGTGTTCACTGCAACAGGTATTCTGTATTGCTTCTTCAGTAATAATGATAAATTTGCATTTTTATAAATGCCCTTGTTCTGTCCATAAGATTTCTGTAGAATAACGTGGTTTGCCTAATGACCACTAGTTCTGTAATCTTGTACTTAGAGAGCCTCAGTGGTAAATGAAGCAAGACTGTCAGGTAAAATGCTGTTCACTGACTAAAACTGTTTGGTTTCAAACAAATCACCTTGTTTCAAAGGGAGTCGCGCACATCTGAGTCCTTCCACACAGCAGTTTATGGTTCTTCTTTGTCTCTGTGGAAAGACACTGGTCAAGACAGAAGTTACCTTTGGGTATGAAAGACTCTGTGAGGGTGAGCAGTTAGGTGATATTATTGAACACCTTGTATATTCTTTATGCCCCTTTAAGCAACTTTTTTGTAAACAGTGGTAGGTGTGTGAAAATTCTAATTCAGGGAAGCCTTGGTCATAAGAATAGAAAAAACAGTAAAAATCTGATTTTTTTTTTTTAAGAGTTCTCTTAGCGTAGATTTCTTTTCCAAAATTAGCTGTATGAATGTCTGATTTCTACAAACCGTAGGATTTGAACTGCCTCAGGATGCTGATTATCGTAATGACTAAAGGTATTCTGTGAAAGTAGTCATTTTCACAGGAAGCATTCACTTTAAGATGTTGTACAGCAAGCTCACTTTTCTTGGCCATCCTATATAATATTTTCTACTATTTAGGAAACAATTTTGAATTGCATTTATGTTTCAGGAGAACACTATTTTGCTTTTGCAAGCTGGAGCTTTAGCATGGACAGAAGGAGAAAAATTTTCATATGAAGAAAAAATTATACGGGGAAGTCTCATTTACAGGAAAAGCAGTAATGTGTCAGCTATTAAATGGTATTTCAAAGCGGATTTGTCTTCCAGACTTCACAAATACCATCGCACTTTTAAAATTGCAGGAGATAGGAATATTTGTTATATTCTCTTAAAAATCTTGGTGGCCACTACTATTACAATACCTTTTCAGTTTCTTACTTGAAAAATCATAAGTCATATTAGTGTGTTTGTGTGCTACCATTGAAAGATATTATTATGCCCTGTATTAACATCTGTAGGATACTCAAGTACAGTTGTGTTAAAATCTTGTTTTTACAAGACTTGCCACTTCAGAAAGTAAGTAGTGGGCATTAAATTTCTGAAGGTGAAATTGTGAATGGGATTCTACCAGCTGTTTTTCAGTCGTGCAGTTGTATCCCTACTGCAGTCCTGGTGCATACAGCAGTTGGCTTCAGCTCAAGGCCCTCATCTTGTAATGGAGGAAATGGTTACTGTATGAGAACAAGTAGTTTTAAAGTCCTGTGTAAAGCTGATATTTGAATTATTTGTAATAGGTAGATAAGTGGTAAAAGGAAGAAAAGACGGAAACCATGCCCTTTTACTACAGGTAAGGAGGAATAACCTTGGGCAAGGTCAAAATAAGGAGACTGGAGTGGTGTCTTTGCATAATACAATCAACCTTGTCTATCTTTTTATTTCATGTTCTGTAAATCAAGTAAGGATGAAAAGAAAAATGTTCTTTAGGTAGAAGTACTTTTAAAAATTTGTTGTGTTTTTTTTTCTTACTGTGAGGTAGCTGTTGGTTTTTTTTAAGTACACTTACTGTGTAGATAAGAGTATTGTAACTTTATCTTAATAGCTTATTCTTAGTTTTTGTCCTTCAGACTAATCAGCAAGTCTGTCTCCAGGTATGTACTATAAAAGACTGTGAAAACCAAAGTCCAGGTTATACTTTATTCAACCTTACACTTTTGCATTTTCGGCCTGCCATTTCTTTCCTACCAATTTTAAGAAATTTGTCAAGCTTCACATTAGTGTAACTGCTGAAACTATTCTTGTGGACTACTTAATGTGTTCTCTGCTATGTTTTATTTAAAGCTTTTACGTAAAGTGTGTTATGTTACTCAAACAAAGGTGGGAATGCCATGGTTACTGGAGGGTCAGGAAGTGAACATAGTCCTCAAGACTTCTGATCAAGTGAACATAGACCTCAAGATCTTCTCCATCAAAGATCTTCCTCTATGGCAGAAAGACAGACTGCAGTTTATTGGACTGTGTTGTTGCTGCATGGCTGTACCATTTCAGTCTTGTTTGAGACCTTGTCAGGAGGTTGCTTGCCAGCCTGTGTTTTGCAGAAAAACTGACTTACATAGTCAGCTTTGCTCCCTATGCTTCCCAATATTAGAGAGATTGACAAAAATGTCTTCATCAGCAGAATGCAGACCTCTCTCTCTAGTGTCTTGAACCTGGTTTCAAGTTTCAAGCTGCAAAGCTGAAGCACGATAAGGACATGGATGTATGTGGAGTCAGTGTTGGAGGCCTTATGAAATGGTTTCAATTTTACAAACTATTCTGTAACTGCAGACATGTTATTTAATCTGTGCAGCAGTTCCTCATCTCTGAACAGTAAGTAGTGTTTCTCTTAGTTTTGAGTCAACCCAGTCACCAACTATGGGCTTATTACTTCAATATACATCAAGTGGTAGGTTCCAGGGTTTGTTTACCAGAGGTCCTCAAAACCCCCTGTGGTGTCAGCCTTGACATTGAGCATCTCCTTCCTCAAACATCTATCACTCTATTTCTTATACTCTAGATTTTTAAAGTTGTAGATTTCTGATGAAGATCTGAATCCTATGTCCTCTAATGTGCAAGTAGAGGATGTATGATATTCATGGAAACCAGCACCTAATCTTCATTTATGGTTCTGAAATTAGTTGTTTTGAATTTAAACTGATATTAGTGTAAAGTGAAGACTCAGAAGTTGGGGGAGACTGGATCTAGACAGAGCCTGAATTGAACCCTGTATTTGGGGATGGAGGGAAAATGTGTTCTAGTGTTGTAATATGGGGGTAGTTTGGGGTGTTGTAGATTTTCCTGGAGTGTGTTAGTTAACCTACAAGTAGAGTGTAAACACATCCAGGCAGAAAGGTAGAGTTTGCAAAAAGTTGTGCTGTGCGCATAGCATGTTATTTTGACTCATTATATTGTCTAATATGTTCCTGTGACTAGTATTCTTGGTAGATTGCAGGAAGATTAATGCAGTGGATTTTTAAAAAAATTTATTGTGACAGCTTTTCTCTATTAGTATATTGCTTGTGATTAAATACTAACTTTCAGGAATCAAGAAAAATGCCCACATATGGCATATATGTATATATGGATGTATATACATTTTTTAATTGCTTAAAATGTAGAAAAATACCAGAAGGATATTAGGATATTTCCTCCACAAAATCAAAATTAAGTTTAGAGATATCATTGGGGTTTTAGGTTTGGTTGTTGTTTTTTTTTTTCAAATGGCTTAAAACTTGCTAGGTTATTTTTATTTGTACATGGAAAGGTTTGCAGGTATTTCTATTTTTATCAAATACATCAGTAACTTTATGGGATTGAGCACTATAAATTTCTGCTGGAAACAGGTATATAGGGTGCAGCAAGGCATTCAGTGGCTAAGAGGAATTGTACCTGATGGGTTCTGTTACAATGTGCAGGCTTTATTTGAGTAAGGAAATTAGTTTCTATGGGTACACTTTTAAGTAGTCTCTTGAATTGTAAGTATTTTAGCTCAGCTAGTGGACCTGCTGCCCTATATAAAAAAACTGCCTATTTTGCATCTTTTTCCCTTCTCTTGTCTTGAGTTAAGGCAATTTCTTTCCCTTACAGATAGGAAGCTCTAGGAGTAAATGAAGAGACATATTGGCATCTGATTAGGCTGTGCTTCTAATAAATGCATTATTCTAGAGGAATATTAATGTAAGTTCACCCTGAGAGAGTGAATTCTGAGAATAATGGCTTAGTAGAGAGGCTAGATGAAGGGACAGTGATTTCTCGCTTACATTGGGTGGAAGTGGTTATAGGGCTTAGTGTAAGATTGTCAGAAGAAACATTTGATTTTAAAATGGTTTGTTTTGTACTCAAAGAGTATATACTCAGCAATTTAGTAATGTAAGTATAGCATATATATTATGCATGCAGCTGGTAACACTTTTTTGTTAGGAATGCACTTGTCTTAGCTAGGAAGCTGGTGGAATTGGTTTGAGTAATCTATGTGCAGAACTATGCATAACCTTAATAAAGATTGAGCGTTCAAATATGTACAGCTCCTGATCCTGAATATCAGTGAAGCAGAACATAAACAAAAGTGAGGTTTTACTTTTTGAGATACCTCAAGGAGTTGATGGCACCAAAGTGTAGAAGCAGTAGAAATTCCAAAGAGGGAGGAGGTGAGGAGACTCTTGAGCACCAAAGAAACTTGCTGGTATCTGACGCCCTCCAAAGGTGCTACTTCAAAGTATAAAAAAGTAGTACCTCCTTTTATTGACACATGGCACTTTTTTGTGAGACATATGGTAACATATTGAAAGTGTTTATAAATAGTTAAAGGATAATTTATTCTGTCTTTATTTCCCTCATTCGTGTTGAATTACAGATAATAATGTATATCCAAAACATTTCATCTGCCTATGTTTTTTAATAAAAGCAGTATCTGCACAATTTTGTTTTACTAAGGAAGAAAGCATTAAAGGAAGAAAAGAGTGCGTGCACTTTCCTTAGTGCATTATTTAGGATGAAAGATTATACTGCTGGTAGGGAGGGGGAGGGTTGATGTAGAGTTGTAGGTTAACAGCTCATTGCATAGCAGGTGTTGGTAGAAGGTATTTGGCTTATGTGACCATGGGACTCTATTGAGGTGCAAGGATTGGTAAGACAGAACAGTATCCACCTGATCAAGTGGGACAAGAGCATCTTCGCCAGTAGTCTGGCCAAACTGGTATTTAGACTAGGATTTAGAGAGGAAAGAGTTGATGACCCTTAAATCAAGAGGAAAAGGTGGTGGACTGAGCTGGTATAGTAGGGATGATGATGCTGTGGAGAGGAGTCCTTGAAAATGACTAATCAGAGAAGATAGAAACCCACATATTTAGTTAAACAAAGAGGAAATGTCTGTACATACATAATGAGGCCAGCATTATGAGGGGGAGGATCTTAGACCTCTTCAGGGAGATTAGCTGTGGTGACCTGAGAATGCCTTTTCCCTTTGATGAATTTTGTAAGTTACTGTAGCAAGTTTCAGAGAATTTTTTTTAACAACTTTAGTATTTTGCCCCCTCACTCCCCCCATTCCTCCCCAGTGTTATCATGCCTGTTATACAGACTAAGTTAGTTTTTTTTTTTAAGATACTTAAACACTTTTCTGAAGCACATACTGACTTGTTATTAACTTATTTCTCTACAGGGTGTGATAGGTGTACAGTTGGTGGTTACCATGGTAATGGCTAGCGTCATACAGAAGATCATACCTCACTATTCTCTTGCTCGTTGGCTTCTCTGTAGTGGCAGGTAAGATAAGTGTGAATATGGTAATTATGCAACAGGGTGGTAAAAGTAAAACATACTGATCTTGTTTGGGGTTTTTTTAAGTAATTGACTTTTATTAAATTTATTACCATAGCATTGTTACACCTGATTTGTGGTCTCAAGGCAAAATGACAGTGTTGCTGTAAAAGAACGTACTTGTTTGTTGCTATTAATTGTATCAGTCACAAAGTTAATTGTTGTTCAACTCTTATATTAAAGGTACAAGGTGCATCCTTTAATATTAAAAAGCTAAATTCAATTCAATATACTGAAGAATAAAAGGGTTTTCTTTTCCTCTGCACTGTCTCTGTGATAATCTACCTCCTGATTAGCCTTGCATATGAAGAGTGCTTAGGTATTTATTAAAAATTCTATTCCTTTTTAATACGTCAAAGGACAGGATTAATATAAATTTCAGTACACTACTTCCTTGTAGCAATAGATCAAACAGACATAGTGAGTTGCTAGGGGAGCATTCCCTGTGTCGCTGTATCCATAATAACAATTTAAAACAGCAGCTGTTTTGAATATAAACCACTATGTTAAATATTAAAAAGAATCATAGGTACTGTGTGTTTTCATTTGGTAAGAGGAACACTTTGTACAATTAGCAGGTAGTGTGCTGTCTTTTGTAACTGTTAAAATTTTGAGAATATCAGATCCTTACTGCCTACTTTCTGAAGGAGTATCCTTGAATAATAATGTACTCCATAGGAGTATTAACAAATCTTTGCATTGTCTTTTTTCTCTGCATCTCATAATTATCAACTTGTTCCTTTTTAATATTCCAGATTTCATCACCCATCAAGTTCCTAATGAAAAGTAACTGTAAATGTTGTTTAGATGTATGTTAGATATAACAGAAAACAGTAATTGTCAGGTGGATGGCACAAACAGGAATCATACTTTAATTGTTGTGTGAAGTTTCACTGTTAACCATATTGGCAGGATATTGATCACCTTTCTTGTGCTCTAAAAAGAACATGACACTAATCAATATGAAACTGGCTACCATTTATTTTTAAAGTGTGTCACTGTGAGAGTCTTTTTTATCAGCAATTATCCAAATTACATATTGTACCTTTTATGTCTAAGATTGATGTAAACTTTTATTTGAAAATTTAAATATCTAATTGCTCTTGCAAAATAATTTGTCAGTATTATGCCCATGTTCTTCATTTTTATGAAGTTTTCACTTACAAGTGAAAACAAGTATCCTTGTTTTAAGGCATGCCACGTGCCAGCAATAGGGAGAAGTTTGCTGTTCAAATATTTTTCAAATCCATTTCTTATTTTATCTTCGCATCTGCAGATTGATAAATACTTCAAGCAGGATTTCAGCACTTGTGCTTGGGTAATTTTGTTCTTATTGAAGTCAGTGGAAATTTTATTATTGCCTTCCATGTTAGTAGCTGGTTGTTGCTTTTCAGTTTTCTTTTATATATCTGATAGCTATTTTAGTGTATTGTAATTTCAATATCTGATAGCTATTTTAGTGTATTGTAATTTCAGGCACTCTGAATAATTCCCTGAATACAGGAATTGTATAAAGAGTCAGAAATAATCCTGTGGTCTAGAAATAAGAATAAGTCAGAAGATTCACTGCAACAAGAATCTGAATTTTAATGATAGAAAGAAAAGCAGTTATTTTCTTAGTTAACCTGATAACTAAGGTTATCTTTTATCTTTAACCCATTTCTCCATAGTCTTTTTCCCAGTGATATTTGACAGACCTGTGTGGGTGGGGTGGGTTTTATAGAGGATTTTACAGACGTAAGCATGCAGGTACAGGCACACTCCTAAAGCAGTCCATCTGTCTAAGAAAAAATTATCACCTGCTCCTCCTAACCTTTGTTAGTAAACTTCAACTAATCTTTGATATCTAACAGTGGTTTTTAAGTGACTTTGTTTGAATGTCCTGCTTCCAAAGGATTAGCAGGCAAGACGGATCTGAAATGTCTGTAGATAGTCCTTGCTAAATGGGAGGGAGGATAAACATGTTATCAGACAAGACAGAAACATTAAGTGACTTGTTTGTTTAAAGATGGCTGTTTGTGTTTATGGGAAGTTTGTTAAAAGGAAACAAAGACTTCTTAAAATCTAAAAGAATTGTTAGGATAGACAGATTTAAGGTAGTTACTTACTAATGGAATAAATAGCTATCATTGACTCTTGAAGAGCAATTTACATAAATTTGTTAAGAAATACGAACTTTTTCAATCAGTGCTATTTTCAGAACTTGAATGCAATTAAATAGATTTATTGAAATATTTGGCAGCCTAAATATCTGCATAGGCCTTGCATCATTTTTAACTAATAAAACATTCTCTACCAAAACATTGCTTTTTAAGTTACTCAGCTATTTCAGCTGCTATGTTTTCAGGCCATGTCAGGATACAGGGGAAAATGGATGTTTTGTTGTAGATTCGTTAATGACCTTTATTCAAATTAACTAGGGCATGTCTGTGTGTCAGTTGCTATTCAGACTGACTTGGATATGTCAAAGCCATAAGGTAATCAGTTGTGGGATTTCAGTTTTAAGCATATGTAAGCTAAAACAGATATAAACTACTTTATATTATCTCTGTATTTATGAAAATGTTTGTTCAAGTCTTTTGGTTTTGAGATTTTAAATGCAAGATGTGTAGGGTTTATCAACTGAAAAATACCAAAACTCTTTATCCTATTGCTATCACTTGCAATGTCATTTTGTAGTATAATTAGGAGCAAATCGTGGTATAATTTGTGGTTTGATTTGTGTTAGCATGCTACACAGAACAAGAATTTTGTCTGTTCTGCTGCATAAGGTGCCATTTCTCTGTCTGTGCAGGAAAGATTTTGAAAAGTTTCTTTGCCACATAGGTGGCTTTCATCATTAGCATCCCAAGTACAGATCAGGGTGATGTGGTAAATGACAAAACAGGAGAATATATTTCTGCTTTTTCACAGTTGCTTTGGGTCATGTGAAGGACAGAAGTTAACATCTAGAGTAGTTTGACTTGGATGCAAAGCTTGTTTCTCTGATTTATTTGTGTCTCAGTCTTAAAGTCTTTTTTTCATCGAAGTTTGCAAATCACAAATCCCTCAACTGTACTATACATAATAAAAATAAATTAATGAAGTAACTTTTACTTATACAAAATTGAGTTCATTTTTTTCCCCATCCAAAACTGTGTTCATGCAAAATTTGTGATATTTGCCATTTTCAGTTTTGGAACTGGCAGTGAATTCCTTTAGTGGAAATTTGCAGTGTGCAATGGTTTGATGGTCTGTTGGCTGGTATTAGCGTTCTTTTCTCTTGAAGAGTTCCCAAGATGAAGGCAGCCTTCCTAAAACGGAGCCGGGAATCAAGTGTTATTAAATGGCTTGAGATTGTTTGAGTTTTGATGCCTTCCAAATTTGCCTTTGCTAACTTTTTGAAATTGCATCTGACATCATCTCCAATTCACCAATATGGATTTGAATGGTCCTACTTCGTGAAGTTTTCTTTATGTGAGGTGGTGATTGAGGATTCCTTTATCATGTATTGACCTGCGTCACCATGTGTGACAATTAGTGGCCTTCTACTTCCACACACATTTCTCATGTCTGTCCTTGTTAATACTTGGTCTCCTTTACTGCAGCATTTCAGAGTGGAGATCATAGTGATATGTGGAGATCATAGTGACTTCCCGCATCTGGACAGAATGTGGAAAATGCTTGTTTCAGCTACTAAAATTTTTGCCATACTTAGAAATTTAGGTAAAATATACCATCTTAGACACTTAACCATCTCTGTTTGTCCTCTTCAAAATTTTCATGCCATTTCTTGCCTTTTGAAATGAATGGGCAATTAATTGATCTATGAAAGTGATTGATCTATGAAAGTGAAAAGACTTGCATTGATCTATGAAAGTGAAAAGACTTGCAGGTCAATTATGTGTAAATTAGTGATTTTTTTAATAGCACTTTTTCTAGTAGAAGTTGAAGATATCATTGAGAAGTGTTTAAGGAAAGGGGTTACGATGTGCTCTGCTTAAGAAAAAACATTTGATTATGTTTGGTAATGATTATTAGATAATAGATATTTCAGATTCTGGGAAATTACTGGGTTTGGCGGGGATATAATATACTTTATTAAGTTGTTTATAATATGGTTCTAATGAGTAATTGTAGTGGTATAATTATTCTAGTGAACTTTCCCACCTTGTATGACTGTGTTTGCTGTATTTGATGATATCTTTAAAAGTTGTTGTTCAGAGACCTGAAGGGCTTTCATGTGAATTACAAAGTGGCAAAGCTTTCTAGTTATTTATAAATACCTCATTTGCTGTAGAGAACTGAACTCTAGCTGTTGTTCAGTTCAGGTAGGGTTGGTACTGACACACAAAGGTGTCTTGCTTAGGAGTGACAAATTAGGTGTCTTAGTAAGTATATAAATCTGTGTTGTTATACAGTTTTTTGAAAGCCATGCTCTAAATTGCTACTAATGGTCTTGTTTTACTTGAGGTTTTTTTTTTCTTTAGCTTACGGTGGTATCAACATCCCACTGAAGAAGAACTGCGGATTCTTGCAGGGAAGCAAAGAGGGAAAAGTAAAAAAGATAGGTAAATACTCCTTTTAAGCTTGTCTTCCCCCACCTTTTGGGGTTTTTTCAGCATTATATGGTTCATCTAGTAACTTTACCAGGCTACTTTTGTCTTAGCATGAGTTAAAAATTGCTAGTTGCATATGACTGCCCTGCTTGCATTAATTGTCACAGTTCTTTATCAAAACATGTTTTATCAGTTTAACAGAGTTGGACATTCCCAAATTGTGCAGAACTGGTTCATTTCTGCTCACAGAACGGTCTGTGAAATGCTAATTCAATGACAAGTTTTTTTAGTGAGTGTATGCATTTAGATAAAAACTGTGGAAACAAATCTTAGGATTGCAGCTTTTCATCTTGAAGTGAGAGAAGAAAGATTTGAGTATATTAGTTTAACATAGGATTACTGTAAGCCACCACTCTTAACACAGCTGTGATAAAGGCAAATGGGCTCTTAGGATATATTACATTAAATGTTTCTAGTGAAGGGAGAGGGAAATATTAATCCTCTTGGACAAGACACCAATGTAGAACTTTATCTGGATTACTGTATACAGTTCCGATCACTTGTGTTCAAGAAAAATAAAATTTGTATGTGAACAGGAAAAGAGAGCTGCTGGGATCATGCAGGAAACAAAGTCTGTCTTATTCAAGGGGGCTAAAAGAGCTAGGCTTTCTGAATCTATCAAAAGACAACTGAGAGGATGGAATAGCTCTCTATCAGCTTAAGCTGGAAATAGATTTCTGGTATTCAGACATGAAGTTCCAAACAGCTGTACCAAAAGTACAGCTGCATCAGGAACTGAGACATCTTGAGGTGGTGGAGCTGTTCATGTTGATGAAATATGTCAAAATTGGCTTTGTTTTGAACCAGACAATGCACTGTGGTTTTCTTTTTGGCAACACAGGAGGTTTTTTCTAGCTCTGTTTCTTCTATCCCAGTATGAACTCCCTTATAAATCTTAAGATTTGAATTAATCTCTGCACTGCTCATACAATGTTAATTGTAATTTAATTTTTGTTCCTGTTTCCTAGCCCTTAAGCAGCATGGTTAGCAATTGTATTTGCCTCTTTTAGGTTGATAAAGACCTCTGAGATCAACCTTTGATCACACGTTAATTGCAGCCCTGAAGGCCACATCTACTCATTTGTTGAAAACCTCTAGGAATGATGACTCCACAAAATACTGCCCAAGAAGGGCAGCCCATTCCAATTCCACGACAAAATTCCTCTTCAGGTCCATCCTGAACCTCCCCTGGCACAGCTTGAAGCTAGGTCCTCTTATCCGGTTACTAGTTAACCTTGAGAAGAGACCATCCCACATGGAGCTATTGCCTTCCCTCAGGCAGTTGTAGAGAACAAAAAGGCTCCCTGTAAGCCTCCTTTTCTCCAGGCTGAGAGTCCCCAGCTCCTTCAGCTTCTCTTCATCTAACTTGTACTCCAGACCCTTCCCCAGTTCCCTGTCCCTGGACTTGCTCGAGCACCTCAATGTCTTTCTGGTTGTGAAGGGCCCAAAACTGAACCCAGGATTCTAGGTATGACCTCAGCAATGCTGACTACAGAATACAGTCACTGCCCTAGTCCTGCTGCCCACAGTATGTCTGACACAGGCCAGGATGTGCTTGGTCTTCTTGGCCCTCTAGGCCCATGCTGGCTGATGTTCAGTCACTGTTAACCAGCAGCCCCAGATCCTCTTCCGCTGGGCAGTACTCAGTGACTCTGCCCCATCCTGTAGCACTGCATAGGGTTGTTGTGACTCAGGTATAGGACGCAGTACTTGGACTTGTTGAACCTCATGCCATTGGTATCAGCCCAATCCAGCCTGTCCAGATGCCTCCCAAGAGCCTTCCTGCTCTTCAGGAGATCAACATTCCCATCCAACTTAGTGTTTGGAAATTGACTGAGGGTGCCCTCCATCCCCTTGTCCAGATGATGTATAAAGATCTTGAACAGGATGGGGCCCAGTACCGAGCCTTATGGAACACTATGAGTGACCAACTGCCAACTTGATGCAGCATCATTCACCGCCATTCTCTGGGTTAAGTTGTTCCTTGTAAAGTAGTAATTTTTTTTTTACAACATTCCTTAAAATTAAGAATGTCTTTTTATCTTAACAGTTTTCTGTGACAAAAATGAGGCAAAATAATTGTGAATAAGAACATAATTAATAATTATCCATATAACCGGTGATATTTATTCATATGTGAAATAACTTAATTTATGTAATTATAAGTTTAAGTCCACCCATAGGAGCCTTAAACTGAAAAACACAATTGTACTGCCACGTAATTATTGTGCCTTTGCTCTTATTGCCTTTCCTCAGCCTTGCCAGTCTTTTGCAATAGTAGTAGTACGTGTTTGTACCAGGGTGAATGTTAATTAAAGGAGAATATAAAACTTCAAAGAAACTGAAGCAGTAATGTGGAGGCTTAAATGATGTTTTGTTTGCTTTACTTGTTTAACCACTGACTGAATAATAATTTATTTTTTAATGAATGAGTGTACCTCTGTGTCCTTGAAAGAAGTGACTCTGGTTTGTGAAGAACCATGGTTAAGTGGGAACTGTTCCTGTCGAGTCGATTTACTGATTTAGGTTGCACAAAATGGAATGTACATCTTCTGAGTCATCCCAACAAGGAGATGTGAAACAGATAGTGTGAGAGAAATAAAGATGCATCTGGTTTATACTCCCCATGATAAAGAATATTTTGCAGGATAAAGAATCGGCTTTGTCAAGACCATAGTCTTGCAAAGTGTATTACCAGCTCCTTAAATACACTCTCAGTCTGAACTAATTTAAAGAGAAATGGTTAAAGGAGATACAAGGAGCTTGCTTGAAAACTTGCCTTAGAAACAGCTGTAGTGTGAAATTTTAGTTAATTTTATTCAGTGCATATTACCCTTCAGTGTATTATACTGTAGGCTTTAGGACCACAAGAATATTAGGTGGGTTTTCTGCTTCTGAATTGTTTGTATTATACAAAGTTGTTAGGCTTATGAAAAGATCCATAGCTACTGTGATTTACTTTGAACTAAAGCATTCAATGATCCTAGGTATGTTCTGTCTGTTCTGTGCCTCTTGGATTGCCTGGGATAATTAAAGTGTAGGAACACCAAGTTTTGTTGATCTGAAATGCCTTCAGTGGTAAAAATGCTCATCTCACTCCAGATGATGGTACTCCTGGATACAGGTAGTAGGAAAAAAATCAGGAGTACAGCTGCAGGCATGGAAGTACACAGGAGCTTGCAGGTTGTCTAGTCCTTGGGCAGTGTTTGGGACTTCTTTTGTAGATTTGCATAACTCAATTTTTTGGGTAATACTTTAGATTCCTATCTATAGTTTGTCCATTAATATTCTTGTGCTTCAGGTTATACTAGGCATAAATATAACCTGAAAATTTTTATTACTGTTTTCTGCTTGTATTTTCCTCTCACATATGAGCTGAGATGAAAGCATTCCTGAAAACTAAGTTTGTGATTGATTTGATTTCTTTTTAATGCTTATATTGCAATAATTTGTTTTCCTATGGAAAGTCCACCTCTCCTTTTCTAATTTCAGAGGTGATATTGTAAAATGTGGCAGTTTATTGTTTTCTTCTAGCCTTTTAGAGGTCTTAAGTTTTAGGTATGATTTTTTAATGTAGCAAAACATCTTCTGATCTCCTTTAATGATTTTTTTTTTTAATAGTTTGAGAAGGAAGTTTTACACTAGTTACTAATGCTGGACTCCCAGATTAAATTCTTTAACTTTGTTAATCTTCTTTTAAGAGTGTGCTGGGTTTTAAATTTAAAGTCTTCCAGTATGCCTTAATTTCAGGGAAGTGAAAATCATGATATTGGTATAGTTCGAGAGCTCCAGATGAAAAGCACCTTTTGGTCTAAATACACATCCTTTTAGATTAGAAAGATGCCTTAAATTGCCTTGCTTGATGGTTAGTAGGTTGGACCTTTCAAAGATCTAGGTTAGTTTAGCTCAGCTCATGTGATGTACCTTGTTGTGACAAGAAGGACTGATGCAAGTTTTTTTTTTCTTTTTTTTTTGACATCACCCTGTAGCTCTAAATAGATAAAATTAGTTGGCTGAAATAAATACTGTCTCCTGGACCTTGATCCAATGCATGCTCAGATTGAAGGAGCTGGAAGCCATTTAAATCCATACCACAGTAGTATGTCAGAGTCTGTCAAGTTATAGCTGGAAGGCATTGACATATCTGGTTGTTTTCCAAGATTTTAACTTGAAGTTCTACTTTTAGTTAAAAAGATAAAAATACTTGTATTTGGGGAAAAAAAAGCATTCTACATTTTTCTAAAATTTGAAATGTCATTCTATATTGAAAAAAATTATTTTGTCATACCCATGCTTGTACTATCTATTTATTTATTTATTTTACAGAAAATATAATGGTCATATTGAAAACAAACCCTTAACCATTCCAAAAGATATTGATCTTCATCTGGAAACAAAATCTGTAACAGAAAGGGACACTATTGGTAAGAGTATGCAACAATAATACATTATTTCGAATATATCCTGATTCTTTTTATCAAGTGTTTATTTGTAATTAATGCTGAAATGTCCTTTTTGTAGAATGTGAATGAATAGAATGCACAGCTGGTCATAAATGAGAAAGCACGTAGTAGGGCTGAGTCTCCTTTATTGTTCTATGAGTGACAGTTAATAGCAGTGTTGTGGAAAAGGATGAGTAGATGAAAGCCAATATAAAGCACAACTTTATCAGTTATAGCAATATGAGACAGCACTGAAACAATCACATAATTGTCTATTCAAAATAGAGTATTTAACTTTGTACAAGAAAATAATAATTGATAGATGTCAAGTCATACTTTTTGCTCATCTAACATAGGATATGTGCTATCGTATTGGAACCTAAGCCCTTTCAGCCATACATCTCAAGCATTCAGGTAAAATGCTTAAAAACAGCAAGCGACAGTACAGAAATATGCAATATTAAGTGTTTTGAAGGAAGTGGAAAGTATGACTATTATTTTTTAGATGGTAATTTTTGATTATTAAATCATAATCAGTCGTTCTGTACAGAAAGGTCATATATGAGTATGTATGTGATACATATTTTCTTTCTACCTACATTTTTATATTTATGTGTACTCTGGATAAATATAGAAAGAAAGTATGTATATTTTCAGCTTAAATTGTAGGAGACAGCATGTGTGTAACATAAATGAAGTTTTTGAAGTAAATAAACAAAACATTCACAAGTTTCAATTAGTGTTACTTACCTGAAATTATGTCATGTAATTGTCAACCTGAATGATAGGGTTTGACTGTGTTTGAAAAATAATATATACAATTTGTTTGTAAATCTAACCAGATAGTTATTTCAAAATAACAAGTGTAGGACTTGGAAATATTAAAGTTTGCCCAGTTTCGTATCTTTGCCAACAGGTAGCTTGTAGTCAAGTCAAACGTTCAGTAGTGTTTTCTCACTTTAAAATTGTGTACATGTAGGGAAGGTGTTTGGGGGAGACAATTTGTGTTGTCACAAATGGTTCTTTGGAGTTTCCAACACCTAAGGGAACTCTCTCCATAACATCTAGCCTGTATGCGACACAGTATGATTCCCAGAATTTTTACAGTGAAGTTTACACAATGATTATTGCTTTATAGGATGTATTAACAAAATCTTGATGAGCAATCCATCAGTTATCTTAGATAGTGGGGTTTGTAAAATAAAAAGAACTGTTTATTTGTAATATAGTAAATGATAGCCAGTGAGATATCAATCTTTTACAAAGGGTGAAAACAAACCATCTTACCTGGAATTGCAGCCAGACTCAACTGGAAAACCATTTACTCTCTGTGTTGTGAAATCTAAATTAAGTATGCTTTTTGGATTTAGGATGTTAATGTATAAAAGCTGAGGTGATAAAATAGTAAAACCTCACAGCCTTATAAATTTGAGTAGTTATGAAGTATTGGATGACAGAAGTAAAGAATGACGTTCACATTGTTGAGTAACTTTTTCATTGTTACATTTCACTTGGTTGATGTTGGTCTACCTAAATTTCATTTCAATACACTTAATACACAGTTAAAAACCTTTTTTAATTGCTTCTCCATTCCATATATATCAGTAACTGCCTTAAAACATATCTTTAACATTCACAAACATATATTTTTCAGCATTGCATTACTTCCCAGAATATCAGTGGTTGGTGGATTTTACTGTTGCAGCTACAGTTGTGTATATGGTGACAGAAGTCTACTACAGCATTATGAAGCCCTCACAAGAAATGAATATCAGCATAGTGTGGTGTCTGCTTGTCTTGGGTTTTGCAGTGTATCCTTTTCTCTTGTGTTGAATCCCCCTCTACTGGTTCCAAATAGTTTACATAATTTTGCAATTCATATAAATCTCCATGCCACTGTTGGGCAGGACACAAAAATATTTGCCATTTGGAAAAAGGGTCCTGTAAGCTAATGTTATTGTTGAATAATATATACGCTGTACGTGCTCTCTGCAAATGCTGGTATCATTAGCTTGCTAACATTAATACCAGACCATTTAGGAGAAAAATGCATCTATGCAAAGATAGTTAGTGTTCATCTGTAGTATGTAGTGGTTCTAAACTAACTTGATTTTGTTCAATTTGGGAATCAGAAATGGTTATGTGTACAGAAAGTACAGCTTTTGAAGAAGTTTGGAAATTTAGTGTGCCTTTTTTTTTCCAATTTGTTTAATCTGATGCTTCTTGATCAGAATAGCACAGTGATGTGTATACTAGTTTACTGCAAAAATACATGTGTGAATTCATAATTTTAAAATACATTCAAGGTATTCTTACAGAAAATAAGGTATGTAAACAGTTGTAGAAACTGAGCTCTGTGAAAAGCTAAACTCACCTCTGAAACTGAGGGAAACAGAAGTGGAGTATTTAGGAAACAGGCGTTATCAAACCATAAAATGTTTGTTTTGTTACGGAGGAGGCAGTTAATTTTTTAAATTTATTTTACTGGAGAAGGCATTATCACACATAGATGCTTGCATGGTAATTAACTGTGTACCCCATACGAATCCAGACTTGTGCTTTAGGGAGGAAAGTTGCAGTTTAAAGATATGATCGGAGATAAAGCAGTGGAATGGAATAAAGGGCTTTTAAGAGAGCAAATTATAGAAAGGTGAACTGGAAAGTGAATTGCTACAGCTCCTCTGCTCCTTCAGCAGCTGAGAACAGATAAAATGCAAAGTTACAGTTGATAAACCTCTTGAATATTCAAAATTGTTTCCTCTATATAAATGGCAGCTTTAAAGCTTCTTAATGTGTTGTGGTTTGGTCAGTTGCTTTGTAATATCAGCAGGTGTTATATAAAACCTTGAACTCTAATGTTTGGTTACATTTGGCTAAGAGTTCTGAATATGCTTCATGCTTGCCTGTCCTTGATAATTATTAAAAAGTGTGATACCTTTATAGCATGGACAGGAGTTCTTTTCTAAGTAGACTGGAGCACAAATCATAGAATTTCTCCAGAATTTTTTCCTTGTAATGTATAAAAACTTGCTAGAAGAGAATGTCAACTCACATTTGGGAAAAAGAATGTCAGTTAGCATGCTTCCAGATCAGGTATTTGCCCTTAGACATGTCAGTGAACAGATCCATGGTCCAAAAGGTGGTTTTTCTAGTCTGCTGTGGGAAGAAAATCAGTGTTTGGCTCTTGGACACCTTTTAATTGTATTATAGGTATAGTATAGATAATGTATAATTGTTACTGCACATTCTTTGTTTTATTTTTTTGGTGTGAGGTTGAGAATTTTAGTTTAGTTTCTGCAGAAGGAAGGAGAAAGAGGTGGCTACTGTTTCAAAAATCAGAAGATCGCCAACACCTTTCACTCCGATTTTTAAGGATGAGGGGGAGTTTAATAGAACTAATGGAAAAAAAAAGCTTCTAATACAAAAGCCACAATGTACTCTTAGATTTATTGGTGACAATGCCTTGTTTGCTTCATCTCTTGTATCTCGGGAGTAATCAATTTAAACAACCCTATAGTAATTGCAATTCTAGGTGAAACAGGGTTGTGAATTGTATATTGTAGGAAGAGGTACAATACAGAGGGTATTGGTAACAATTCCTGTGGTCACTGGAACCTAGTTAGATGAGGTTTCAGAAGGGGTTCATTCCTGTATTGTGACATCAGGCTTTTGGGATGCAGAGAATACTTAAAACTTACTCAGCTACTCACTATCTCAGTATGTTGAGACCAGAAATTATTCTACAATAATGGAAGATTCAGAAAAATTTGGTTGCCTATGTATTTTTGACAGAAAGCAGTCAACATGATATGTTATAGTTAAATATAGAGCAATTTTGTGTTTTATTGACAAGGGTTTCTTCCGTTTCATGCCAGTGTGTTAAGAGGTGAAAAGTTGTACTGAGGATACAGAGCAAGTTTGCAGATGATAGAAAACTGGGAGGAGCTTTTGACTCCCTTGAAGATTCCCTTGAAGGCAGGGTGGCCCTGCAGAGTAACCTCAACAAATTCAAACCCAAAGAGATATGGGCAATCACCAACCATTCTAAGTTCAACAAGGGAAAGTGCTGGATTCTGGACCTGGGATGGGGCAGCCCTGGTTGTATGGGCAGACCATGGAACAGGAGCCTAGAAAGTAGTGCCACAGAAAAGGACCTGGTGCTGCTGGTTGACAGAAAGTTGAGTGTGAGACATTAGTGCGAGAGTGTGAGACCAGCTTGGCCAGTTTGTCCTGCGCTAAGTTTGGCCAGTTTGTCCTGTGCTAAGAAAGACATTCAGCTATTAGAGAGTGTCTAAATAAGCCACGAGGAGAATGAAGGAGGGGAAGCTGTATGAGGAGTGTCTGAGGTCACTTGGACTGTTCAGCCTGGAGAAGAGGAGACTGAGGGGAGACCTCATTGCAGTCTACACCTTTGTTGTGAGAGAAGAGAAGGGGCAGACACTGATATCTTCTCTGTGGTGCCCAGTGACATGACTCAAGTAAATAGCCTGAAGTTAAGTTAGGCCACGGAAGGCCTGAAGTTAAGTCAGGGAAGTTTAGATTCAATATTAAGAAAAAGTTTTCACATGGAGGATGATTGATCACTGGAACAGGCTCCCTGAGGAAGTGCTTACAGCACCAAGCCTGACAGTTCAAGAAGCATTTGGACAGTGGTGTTGGGCGCATGGTGTGATTCCTGGGGATGGTGCTGTGCAGGCCCAGGAGCTGGATGATCCTATGGGTCCTGTCCAACTCAGAATGTTCTCTGCTTCTGTGAATTCAGAGTTTTCATGTGTTTTAGTAGGAACAGAAGATGGATCTTTTTCACTTCAATATATGAACTATAAAATTAAAGAATTCCATAATCGCAGCAGTTTAAAAAATAAAATTATTTTTGTAAAAGGGCATACCATGATTTCTACAATGCCTGCAACTAAATACAATATGCAAAGTATACAATTCTATAATGCCTCTTGTGGGAAAAAAAAACTAAATGAAGGGGGGAACAGCAGTTGCAGGCATTCTATTAACTTAGCACTAAATACTTCTAAATTATTCATTCAGTACATCCTGAATATTAGGTCTTGCAATGGAAGGAAGCGATGAAGCAAGCAATAATGTTTCAATCTTCTCCAACCCAAAAATAGAAACAGTGGTGATTATTTAACTAACAGAGGGTTTCAGTCATGTGTAGTTTGCATAATCATGGATCTATTTACTGAGTTCTGAATCTGCACTGTAATTTTAGCATGCTTTCTTTTTCCTCCTTGAATTTTCCAAATCCTTCAGGCACAGTCCATACTTGAAGTCATAAAGTATCTGGGGGGTCATAAATCTGATGATAGATTAGGTTGGTTGGTCACAAACTTATTAAGTCCTTTGTATAACTTCAGGGTGTTTTCAATTTGTGATTAATGCTGCTAGCTGTAAAAAGAGCCTTGGTTTAAGCATGTGTTATTAGAGAAACAACGTCCAGAACACAGTCTGTATGATCTATTATGTACTTCTTTTTGGGATGAGTTAAGTCTTCCTTTTGATGTATCAGTTCTTTCTGTAAAGTACAGAGGGGTCTGAAGGTGATTACTGTATGAGATTAGAATTCCTAGATGCTGTCCTTAGACCGCATTGTGCACATTAGGATCTCTCTGCATATACATGAAATTCAGCAGTGTGTATGTTAAATGTGTGCTGCCTGTTGAAGCATAATCATTGTTTCTTGAGAGATTGATGACTGTTCAAATGTTTTACTAAATAGATACAACCAAAAATGTTTTCATGTACTCTACGTATTAATATTATTTCAGTATTAGAAATAGACAAATTCAACTGCATTATTGCATAGTGGAGATAAAAAGTGCAACAGATTACACTTAAAATCTTTTTTTTTTCCTTTTTGTCTGTATTTTTTTCAAATCACGTAATGCCTGGAATTATCTCCAAATACTTTATTTAAATCTGGGCTGGATATTGCATACCATTTAAATTATAATGAGCTGCAGTTCGTAGTAATAAGAGTGTATAATGAAAAGTTTATCCTAATCTGTTACACTTGATAACTGATTTAGAAATGTGTAAAAAAGAATACTTAAAAAATATTTTTAAAACACCCTGATAACAGAGCAGGTGGTGTCTTAAATATTTGTCTTCATGGCAGTAGAGCTAGATAAAAGGATGCTTGAGGAAATGGCTTAGTGGTGAACTTGCTGGTGTTAGGATGATGGTTGGATTTGATCCTAAAAGTATTTTCCAAACAAAATTATTTATCTGAAAGGGGAGAAATATAAGTTCATCTTTTCATGTGTCTTCTTTCTTACTATTAGTAAGCCTAGATCAAAATGCTACTCCAGAGTACTCCTGGCTATGCATTATGAGATTATTATGCTTTAATGTGTTCTGTAATTTAACCTGAAATCAGCTGAACACATAATACCTTCCAAAGAAATAAATGCACATCATAGAACAACCCTGTAGATGAACAGAATAAAATTCTTAGTTATAAGATTCTTTGTTATTTTACAAACTTAATTTTCCTTGACTTTTTTATTATGTAGTAAGGTACTGTTTTCATTGACTACCCACTATTTCAAAGTTGAAGATGGAGGTGAAAGATCAGTCTGTGTCACCTTTGGTTTTTTCTTCTTTGTGAAAGCCATGGCAATACTCATTGTGACAGAAAACTATCTAGAGTTTGGATTGGAATCAGGTAACTCCTTTCTTTAGTGTTTGAAATAGCTGTAGTGATCGCATGATCTGAATAAAATATTTCCAGAGTTATTGAGAAAAT
Organism: Agelaius tricolor; assembly: GCF_023055355.1. Classification (NCBI taxonomy): domain Eukaryota; kingdom Metazoa; phylum Chordata; class Aves; order Passeriformes; family Icteridae; genus Agelaius; species Agelaius tricolor. The sequence continues at coordinate 5,196,274 of NW_027269287.1, read as the reverse complement.
CTGTGTTAAAATGAATGCTGTAAGTTATGTGCTTCTAAGGAAATTTGCTTTGGAATGAAGATTCTAGATAATATCCTGTACATTTTCCTACTGTTCTCTTAAATAGTCTATTTTTTGCCTAGGTTGTTTGTTTTGTTAATTGTATTTGCCCTCCAGTTACAGATTTAGCCCTTTTTGACTTTCATAGTAAAGTGTAGCTCCCTTACTGGAGAATAATTTAAAAAGTTATCTTCTTTCATCTTCCCAAAATGTTCAAATATTACAGATGTTGTTAATCAAGCTTTACTTTATTGTGGCCAACTAATTAGCACACGAAAGAGCCCTGTTACACATATGAAAAATTGTTTAAAAGATTACTTGTTACCTAGCATTTTATTTCACAAAAGGGATTCTTTGTTTACTGTAATAAAAGAAATATATATGTCCCTGCAGGATTCTCGAATTTCTCAGAAAGTGCTATGAAGTTTCTCGAAAAACAAGGTTTGGAATCCCAGTAAGTTTCTGAAAATACACTTGTCTGTTTATATGTCAACTTATAACTTGTCTGTCTATATGTGAATTTATGAACCATTTGGATTTTCTTTGCAAGCCTTTGTCTTCCGTGTTTTGCTTTTGTACATGATTATAATGCCTACAACACTTTAAAGAGATTAATGAAAAGATCTGAAAGTACCCACAAGTAACTGAAATCGCATTAAAGTTTTCTTTTTAATATGGAGATAATTACTGACATTTTGATTGTCAGTTCATAAAATATAGTTCAAAACTGTAAACACTTTTTCCACAGTATTTCCCTTCAAAAAGGATAGTTTAAATAGAGAAGTATTTTTTGTCATTCCTATGGCATGTAAGAGGAGGAGTGTGCAAAAGCTACAAGACGGAGTTTGTGTTAAATTTTGCATTAGGAATAAATTGTATTATTCTTGTTTTCATGTTATAGCTGTGTTCCGGTCATGCAAAAACATCTGCTTGCTGCAGGACATCCAAGCCTAATATAGACTGTTAAAGGAGCATGCCATATCTTGTGATGTTACATAAATACACAAACACTGTCATAGGCAGGCTTTGTATATTGCAAAATGGATCTCTGTTACAGTTCCTTATACTTGTGTGCTAAAATTTAGGGACTGCTCCCATTTCATCACTGGGAGCACATTGAATGTCTTGCTTGGTAGGTCTCAAGTATCATGCAGAAGCCATGGCATATCTTTATTTTTGAGGAACAGAAGCTTCCTCAAACTAGATCAGTGTAATTTATGAATAAACTCATGGGATACCATTAACTGAATCCCGTATGTTTCTTAACCTTTCTTCAATATGCTTTCCTAAACTATTGCAAAGTCACTACCTTCTGTATTCACTTTCATGTTGTTTGTTTAGTTATAAATTATTGCAGTGCTTTGCCTTTTTTAGCAGTACCCGAGTTAATGATGGTGTCACTTGATAGTTTAGGTGATATAGATTAAGAAAGAATCTGAAACTCATTTGAATCACTAGATTTGGTTTTGTTCCTCTTTGATCTGCTAGTTACATTTCACTGTAACTATGATGGTTTTATTGTTTGTTTGAGGGTTTTGTTTTGTTCTCTTTTTTACTTTGTGTAAACCTGTATTTGTTAATTATGTGATTAATTCTGTGATTTCTTTGATCATGGATACCTTTCCCATAGCTTTTCTTATGTACAATACTAATCACTTAAAAGTGACATGTTAACGACCATGTGTGCCTTTCAGATAAATCTGTGAAAAGTTGCAGTAATAACAGTTTGATAGAGATTTTTAATGGATAATGGTAAAGTGTCCATTTTGTCTTCAAGCAGTTAAACTTAGGAAACATCTGTTCCTCTTAAAAAGACAGTAATGAAATTCATTCTATTTCAGCTATTTCTGTTATATAATTTGTTGCTAATTACAATATAAAATTATTCTTTTTTTTCTTCTCTACTAACAAATTAATATCTCACAGTCAGTAAATTAGGTTTTCTGTTTTTCTAGGAAATAAATAGATTATTTGGTTTGGTTTTGAAAGTATTATTAAAAAATTTAATTTCTGATTGGTTTTTAATAATGCTAGTATTTTGGAGGAAGCCTATAGAATACTGTTGGCTTTTTTTATTAAATATTAGATACTGTTGGATTGAAAGTAGTCTCTGATACTCCCCGCTCCCCCAACGTCCTCCCCAAGAAAATGCTTACTTCCTTTCTTTTCTTTTAGGGGTCCTGTGTCTAAACTAACCTTCAAATTGTTCCTGGCTGTTCTGTGTTCACTTATTGGTGCTTTTTTGACATTCCCTGGCTTGCGACTGGCTCAAATGCATCTGGATGCTCTGAATTTAGCAACAGAAAAAATAACACAGTAAGAGAAAATATATGCAAATAGGTATATGCTACTCAGTCTTAAAACTTTTATGTCTAAAAATGTCTAAGCAAACTATTCCAAAAAAAAGGTAGTGACTTAAGACTTCTGTTGCTGCCTGCTTTTCGTATCTTGAGCAGATTTGCCACCTGCCACTTTCTGCTCAACCTGTGCTTTGCCAGTCTGTTACATTCTTTGCCTTGTAATTAAGAGTCTCAATTAAAGGAGCTTTCCTTTCCTCCTGCAAAAGCTCCACCATGAATGTCTCTGTGTCCAGCTTTCTTTCCACCATCATGTCTTTCCAGAAGTTAAGATAACCTTCAGGAAGTACAAATATGACCACAGACTGTTTTTTTTCCGCCCACACTTACAGATGGGCATTATTCCTTTAATAAATTTACCATACGATAAAATGCAAAAATGACCCAGAATATTTAATTAGGGTCATATGTTAATACCGATTTAAAGGAGTATTTTCATTTTCGGCCACCCTTCCATTTGGTAGTAAAATGTTCTGTCCAATTTAACTGTTTCTCTTGAGCATTTTCTGGTTGAGAGAGTGAAACTCCAAGTGGCTTTCAGAGATCTTGACTGTTGATGTTTAATACATGATAATGACAGATCCTGCAGCATAGGGCAGTTTAGATATTCAGTCTGGTAAATTTCCTAAGAGAACCACTATGTTTTCCAGTAGGAAAATAATTTTTGTTCAAATTGCAATTTTTCCTTTCCCTTCAGGAATGCCCAGCTTAAAAATTACTCTGTTTGAAGTGAGTCCATCAGTCTTGGTAATTTATAAGCAAGTATACTTGCACTCAGTGTAGTTTTCTATGTAGCAGCCAGCTATTGGATTGTTTTATCTGCTGTTACATTTTTGTCTGTGTGTAGACTGTGACTGAGTCCCTTCTTAATCTGTTCATTCCAGACAGATAAACCACTTAGTTCTTAATTGCTATAGTTCTCACTATTTTAAAATCTTTATGTCTTTTCTCTAAGTATTCCAGCATCTTCCGTGATCAATGGACATAACATCCTAGGCAGAAATATAAACCCTCTGAAACAAAAATCCATTAATTAAGAACTGAAGGGCAATTAATATCCACTGAAGTGTGGTTATGAAAATTAAAACTTCTCTAGCTTCTTTAGGTGGTATTGGAACTGGTTGTTGAAGATAATTTTGTTCAGCACCACCAAGTTATTTTTGAAAGTCTACCAATATTTTGACTATTCAACTGGAACAATGTGAAAATTACATTAAATGGTATTAAATGGATACCATGATAAGGTATCCATATAATTAGATAAAGCCATTATAAAGAATATTTGTCAAGTGATAGGTTCTAATAAACCTGAACAACATAACTTGTCCTTGCTGATGCATTTTTGCTAGTGTTATTGACTACACTAGTTTGATAGGGATTAAAGAGGGGGGTTGTTAATGAGGATGACTTGTCACTGATAGAAAGCTCTCTAAGTTGGGTACTAAAACAATGTCTGTCTTTGCAGTCAGATACATAATCTACTTAAAAAACCCCAACCAAAACAATTGCAAAGAAAAAGCCCACCAACTAAACAAAATACAAAAACAACTAAAACCAAAGAAAAAAACCGTAATCAAACTAAAAGCCCCCACATCCTTAAGCTGCCCGAAAAACCCACAAATCTCTCTTAAAACAAAAGAACCAAAACTAAACAGCTCAAAAATATCCAACACAAAATCTATTCCGTAATGGAATGGAACACTTAACTTGCAGGGAGCACTGACCAAAAAAAGCCCCAAAAGTTAAAGGCTAATGATCAAGAACCATCTTACTAATATGTTCAAAATTATTATTGTGATTCTTTTATGAATGTAGGAAGTTCATTGTTTTTAGGTAAACAGAATAAAAATCATCTGGTGTCCCTTTTGGTTTTGAGAACTAGTTTGATTTTTTTTCTTCGGCAGTAGTATCCTTACTTGCATATATTTGGAGTCTTCTTAACAAAGTTGTACAATTTTCATACACGTTTCCTCCTTTGCCAGAGTCTGCATCAAGAGTATTTCAGCCTTACCTCCTGTTGTTCCATTAAACAAAAACAAAAACAAAACAAAAACAAGAACAAAAAAAATAGAGATTCCCATCACCCTTTGGCACATTGCAGTCCATCACTCCAGTCCATTAACTCAGTAGGATCTCCTAAATAAGTAGAAGCTCAGGTAAAAGGCTTTAATAATCTAATTAAATGCTTTGGACTGATCCTTGGTGCTGTTGCATTCCCAAGCACCACTTAATAGCTAGCAGGGCTTATTTCTTCATCTGAAACCGAAGATTTAAATTTGTGTTTGATGACAGCTTCTGTAATATGCAAACATTTTAGTGGTTTTAGGAAGCTTGATAGTTAGTAATCAAGAAGGTCTTGTGTTCTTTAGAACAGTTTTTGATTACATAATTTTTTCTGTAGTGCAGAAGTACTGTAGTGAAGGTAGAGACAAACCTGATTCTGTTAGTGAGGAAACACTGCACTAACAAAACAACCCAATCCCTTCAACTGTTCTCATTTCATTTTAGTAACAAAAAATGATTGGGAAAAATGGGTTTCAAAATAGAGAATAAGATTCAGAAGTTTAGAAATAAAGAAGGATATTAATTTAAGGGAGAACTCCAAAAACTATTATCCCCTTTTAAAATTCTGCTAGGTTGTACTCAAAGATTACTAAAGGGTACTACTTTTATTTTTGTTGTGCAGTTTTCTACAGTATTTTTTTTTGGTCTGAGTATCTTTAATGTAAGTACCAACTTTAATCACGGTTTATAAATAAAATGCTTCATTAAACTGTGTAATCTGACCTCTGACAACTGTTCATCCTGTTCTTTTTAAAGCCAAAATCCAGTGTGATTTCACAATATATAATGTTACTGTTTTGTTGAAATGTAAGGCATACCTATAAAATAGGGAAGAAATTTTCTTATTTATCTTTCTTCCAATTATTTTAAAGTTAATATTTCTCTTTTTGAATCTGTATATACTTTCAACAGTGTGGTCATTGTTTTCATTTACTAAGTTCCCTGGTTTTTTTTCTTTTTTCAGAACATTGCTACATATAAACTTCTTGGCACCTTTATTTATGGTTCTACTGTGGGTAAAACCAATCACTAAGGACTACATTATGAGCCCGCCTTTGGGCAAAGAGAGCATTCCTTTGTAAGATTTCATTTAAATGTTCTTTCTGGGGTATTGAGAACAAAACATTGTCTTAGTGCTCTTTGCAAGTTGAAGAAACGTGAAAGACTTTAGTAGCATTGGCTGTCAGAGTTATTGTGGAAGGTGCAGCTGAATTATAAGGAGCATCTCTTATTTCAAAAGAATGAGTTGCAGAATGTTGAGTGTTGAGGTGGTGGTTCCCAAAAAACTGCTGTCTCTTGATGACTCCTTGGCAGTAATGTGTTGTTTTTTGTAGGGGTGGAATACCACCTCTCTACCTGCTGGAACCTTATATCTTGGATATTGCTGTAGGAGAGAAGTGGTTTCAGTGAAAACAGTCAAGATATGTTGGCATGAGAACTAAGCTAGGAGGTTTGTCTTAATATTTACATACTGATGAAGTGGTATTGAATTGATAGGTAAAATATTTAAAATATAGAAATGGAAAGAGTTTCCAGGAAGAGTGGTATTTGAAATGATGTATAAGTAGAGTTGATTGTCATTGTCACAATTAGTCTTGCTAATTCAAAATAGACTTGAAAGAGGTGAGATAAGCTTCTAAAGTGATCCTGTGACCATTGAGCTATTACATAAAATACAACAGATATACATATTTTGTATGTCTTCTGTTCCTCAGTTTGTCTTAAAATGAGGGTTGAGCTTTTACTGGGTATCTCAGGTAAGTGAAGTACCCATTTACAATCTAGTACTATTTACTATCTAGTCCTGTGTGTCCAAAAACCTGTAATTATCTGAGCAACCTTCGTTTTTAGTGTCCAGCTTTCATTTCTTAGAATTTAGGCAGTTGAGAACTGCCATTGTTTACAGACAAATGAATACTAACTTGGATCTATGCTGTAGGGCTACTGAGAAGTAATGGGAAAGAGACATAGAAGGCATTACTTGCATGTGAACTTCATAACTATAGTTTGTGTGTTAACTGTTTTTGACAATTTGTCTCAAAATTACTTTACAGATAATAAAAAGAAATAACTGTAGCAGTAGGTGGTCTTTGGAAAACAACATTACCCTTTTTCTTTATCCACAGAATGTCAGAAGATACATTTGATACCATCAGATTGTGGATTATAATCCTGTTGTGTGTTTTACGGTTGGCTATGATGCGTCATCATTTACAGGCTTATCTGAATTTAGCCCAGAAAAGCGTGGACCAGATGAAAAAGGAAGCTGGTAGAATAAGTGTGGTTGATTTACAGAAAATGGTAAGTATGGTGGCACTTAGATTATATATTTGTAGTATTTTGACTGTGGAAATGATTTTTTTTCCAATTTGTTGTCTTCTGTGGCAGCAGAGCTCAAATCTGAATGAAGCTTGCTAGACTATATCTCCCATAAAAATACAGAAAAAGCCTGCAAACCAAAATACTTAGAGATGTATCATCTCTGTTATGCAGGTAGTTTGTCCTTGGTTATTTGGAAGGTTTTATAAAAGATCCCTTCCAATGAGTGGTGAGCTGTAACTACAACATGGGAAAGAAAAAAGTGAATTTTTATGGAAGGGTAATATACTGTTACCAACTATGATTTTTAAATTGAGGGAAAATTTATGACAAGGTGCTTATATTTTGGAATAAAATGACAGGTGTTTAATTCTGTCAGACCACTTAGAAGTGCACCTGCCTAGTTAAAAAATTACTTACGATATTGTGGACAAGACAAAATTTCCGAGGTTTCTTTTTTTTAAAGAAAAATTGTAAAGCATACCTTGAACAAATGGCTGTTGTGTGTTGTCTGCAAAATAAACTTATATTTCTATGGTTGTATGATAGTGCTGTCTAATGATTCTGCTGAGTTGGGGTCTGTTGCAGGAGGAATATTTGAAGCATGCCGTAAGACAGAGACTCCTCTTCTAGGATTGTCATTATTACATGTAGTTACACTAAATGTCTAAATGTCATAGTCTGAAGGTGCAGTAGTTATTTACAAAGTGGCTAGGAATTTCCTCCAGAAAAAAAAACAGGAAGTACATGTAGTAGCAGCTGGTTAGGATGGAACTGTGCCAGTTGCTGTAAATGTGCTATTTTAATACTGGGAATTTTGTTCCTATCTGTTAAACATTAGTGTCTTCTCCATGTGGCATTTCTTATATCCATTTCTCCATCTTCATATATTCTGTTTGAGAAGGCCATAGTTACTAGATGGCCTATGTCTTGTTTTGTTTTACTAATCATATCTGCTTTACCTTTTTTAGGAACTTCTGCCAGTGAATTCTTTCCTGTCTGTCATTCTACAGTGATCATTACTTTTTAATTTGTTATTTTTGTCATATTCCATCAATTTTTTGACAATTTTTTTTGTCTCATGCTTTTTCTTCTGTCAGTGTCTTACTACTTTTCTTTCTCATGTTAGTTTTTTGATGCATGCTCATTAAGAAGCCTGTTGAGAGGTATTCCCAAAACTGTCACATCTATCTTCATTATTTTTGCCAACCTGCATTCTCTTCTTTTATAAAACATGGGTAGTTTTATTTCACTGCTTGCTTGCTCTTATTTTATCACTTTTTTCTGTCTTTATTTAATTGAATCTTCTAGGTCAATAGCTTATAAAAATATGTAATGTTACAATCTTGAGAAAAATGGAACCTATGGGAGAGTAGGGGGAGGGATATATCTGAATGGACTTGGATGAACCATAGTGTATGACTGAAATAAAGACCATTTATTTAAATGCTGTTATTGATCTAATGAAAACTCAACTTATCATTGTTTCTAAAATACAAGGGTTTTCCTGTTGGAAATCTTAAAAATATCTCACTTTTGAAAAAGGACTGTAATATTAACGAAGTTTTCATTTACCTTTTATGGGGCTTTGGACTGCTACTTCATTTCTGAAATAGGATTTAGCTTGTAAATGGCTGGGAACTTGAAAAATTAAACATGTATATTTAATTTTGTTTCTGGTGTACTAAAGTAGGAGTCATTGAATAATGAATGGCATACAGTCTGCAGAAGCAAAATTGATTCTCTATTTTTTAACAGAATTGATGCTTTTAATTATTTCCTTTCAGCCCTTCTTCTCAGATCTGTAAATGTCCTGAAACTAGAATTCATATGTCACATGCCAAGAGTTACTAGAAAATTCTTAAAACAGCTTTAATGCATAAATACTGGGTTTTTTTAATAAATTGCTTTTTCTAGACATCTTCATAAAAGTCTGCTTTGATCAACCAGGAATCATGAACTTATACTCTTTGTTTTTTCTAGGTGGCTCGGGTATTCTATTATCTCTGTGTAATTGCGCTGCAGTATGTTGCACCATTGGTAATGCTTCTTCACACAACTCTGCTCTTGAAAACGCTAGGTACGCAAAATTGGATCAACAGTAGCTTGTTCTGTTCTACATGGGGCTTTTTTTATTTTCACCTGACTAAAGAGAATTGGAATTCATGAGTACTTGCAATAGAAAAACATCTTGTAGTTTCATGTACTTTAAAACATTCATATGTGGCTTGTAAGTAGTTATTTCTGTTGCTGCTTTTGATATCTTCCAATTACATGCTAATTTGTTTTATTTATTTGTGAGAGATTGTGTAATGCAACCAATTAAACTGTTTACTTCTGTTGAAATATTTGTCTTTTTAGAAGTATTTTAAAAGTGGACTGTATAAAATATGATTGACTTTACTTCATTAGCATCTCATACACGAATTTTTCAGCTTTTTTTATCATTAGTAGGCTTTTAGAATGGAAATTGTGCGATAGGGGGTTCATGTAGTTAGTGGGAGATCTGAAGTAGCTCTGGTTTGGGTTTTTTTCTTTCTTTCTTTCCTGTAAGACTTGTATTTCATAGCCTGTCATGCGGTTGTATCATTCTGTTTGCAAAAAGGCAGTGGATAGAGATTGGCTTTAGTGAGTTGTGATTCATCCTGCCTTGGAGTAGATGTCTCCATCTGGTAATATCAGTCATACCCAGGACATACAGAGGTTTCAAGGCAGCTATATCACATGTAGATGTTAGGATGTCAAAATACAAGATGAATCCTACCCCAGGATGAAGTAGGATTGATTCATCCTACTTCCTGGTATGACCAGGAAGTCATGCAGATGAATATACTTTGTATTTACTAAGTTATAAAAACAGCATTTTCTGTGTGTGTGTGTGTATTAAAATATATATCAAAGACTGTAGAGTGATTGAATTAACAGAACTTGAATTTAATTCTACAAAAATCTGTTAACTTGTTTATTTTTAACAGGTAATTATTCTTGGGGCATCTACCCAGGATTGAATTCTGACACTCCAGTAGAAAACAGTCTGCTTCCCAATTCTGTTTATTCTGAGTCTCCACCTGCTGATGGAAAGATGAAAGTAACTGTAGTACAAATAACAATGGCTCTGGGAAGCCTAAAGAATATTTTCACTCCTCTCCTGTTCCGGGGACTCCTGTCTTTCCTCACTTGGTGGATTGCTGCTTGCCTTTTTTCTACAAGCCTTTTTGGTCTCTTCTATCACCAGTACTTGACCGTGGCATGAACAAGTCAACTGACTGAGCAAGTGTGAGGTCAGATTCTAGATACAAGGTATCCCAGGTACCCAAGAGGAGATGAAGAGAAAAGAAAACTATATATGTGAAAACATATCATAATTATTTTTAAAGACTTCCTTGGTGTTCTCAGGGCGAATAATCTTAAAATGTTTAAAATTGCAACTGGGTTGGTTATTTTTGTTACCCAAATGGTAGGTAACTAATTCAGTTATAGTCCTGGGACTGACTGACATTATTGTGTTGTAGATGGTGATAAGCATGCTGAAAAGATATGACCTCTGAGTATCTTGGTTTCCATAAACAGCAAGCCAAACTCAAAAATTTGGTTTTTAAGCATCAACAGTCACTGACTGAACTGTATTCAAAGGGTACTGGATGTAGTGATGGTGGCTGCCTAATGATTAAGTCTTGAAACTGAGCCATACAAGTGAAAGGAGAGAGAGGGGATTTTAAAAAAAAAATCTGTTGGATAGCTATTGATCACTTTTCTCCTTGGAAAATTAAAAATCCAACAGGACAAAAGAGATACTGTATATTACAGTAAGGAAAGTTGTATAAAATATAAATTTAACAGGAGTAGATATATGTACCTGACAGGTATTGCTGCCTACATATTTTGCAGGAGTGCTTGTGCAGTAAGAAGAGAGTTACAACAATTATATTATTTCAGTCCCTGCAGTCATTTTGAAGTAATGGCCATCTGTATTGGTGCTAGTATTGATCCACACATTGTGTCTGGATCTTTTAAATTTCTTCTTTTGAGGTAGTAGATAAGTTCCATTGAGTTTACAAAAGAATAGAAAATAATCAGTGACACCAGTCAAATATTTGAAAACCAAACAGTTTAATCCTGCTGACTGATAGTGTATGTATATGTGTAATGTACATATATATTATATATTAAATATATAATATATATGAAGGTATGAAATACGGAATCTTTATTTTAAATTCCTGAATGTATCTTACCGTGCTATAGGAGAGGGGTGTATATGTATCTAATAATTTCAAGATTCCCTTTTGAAATTAAACTTTAAAAATTTTCTCTTTTTTTTTTCCTTTTTCTTTTTTTTTCAATTCAGTTGAAAGGGCTATTTGGTTTTTGTGCCTCTTTAGAGGTACTTAGCTATACTAAAGAACTTACTATGTCTTGGAAGAAAAGATCTACCTAAACTGTTAATCTTAAAATTTCTGTTCTGTCAAATCATCATCTTTTGCCACTTTAATCTGTGCTAACTTGACCATATAATGATAATTAAGATATCTTGGCTTCAGAAATAGATTTTCTGTATAATAAAACAGCCGTGTAATAAGAAAAAGAGCAAAGTATTAACTTTACAATTTTTGCTTAACTGGATAGATATATTCCAGTCATAAAATTATTTACAGTTTTTCAGATGTTTTGTGTATTTGCAAAACAGGAATGGGGATTTATATGCAGTAGCTTTTTTAAATAGTTAATATTAAACTTCACAGAGGTCAGTGGGTTTTTTAGCTAATACTAGCTGGTCTTATGTTACTGTTGTTTTTCTCTTGAATTTGTGTACAGCTTTGGCATATAATAAGCATTTATAAATGGAAAAGCTTAACTAATTTTTTAATATGTAGCAAACCTACCATATGGGAGAACAAACTCAATGAATGCAGAAAGTCAAGATTTTAAGCTGGTGATTACCTATCTTGCTGTGTTGAAAGCTTTTAAAGTTATTTATTAGTTTATTAAGTTGCATTTACTGGAGAAAGATTTGTGTACACCAACATAGTACCTACTGCATGTGTTTGGGACATCTGAGAACACCTTGCATGATGCTACTGGTTTCATTGCAGTATTTCAGTGTGACTGGGACTGCAAGCTTTGTTATTTTCACACCAACTTTTTGTAACTAATAGGGACAAGCGCTTAACTGTGAATTGGCCTAAAGAATAATATTTGACCTCATAGTTTCAAATTTCAATCATTCCTTGGAAGTATTTTTCACATGAATAATTGAATGACAAAAATGACAGGTCCAATAATACTGCACCCACTTTCACATTAGTTCGAGATACATCATTACAAGATACATCATTACTTACAGAATTAGTAAGGCCAGCTTTTAAGTTAGAGTTAGGTGTTCAATGCCAGTCTTTTGTTCAGAAAAATAAAACAATGCAAAACAGTTGGATTTTGATTATGAACTTGCCTGATGAAGCTCACTGTATAGGAGATGTAAGCTGTTGTTGAAATCTGAAGGATTAAATTTTGGATACTTGAGAATACTTCAAAATAATGTTAAGCAACAGTTTTTGCTGACATAGTCATTCTGGAAGCTTATAAGCAAAAGTGAACTGTAGTTATATAATAATGCATTCAGCAAAAGTAATAAGGATCATGTAGCTGAACTGCACAAAGCTTTTGCTAAGAGCTCATGCTTAGTATTCAGACATTACACTGATCACAGTGAAAAATAGGCACCTAGTGTTACAAACATGAATATCAGTGCTTGTAGCCACTGAGCTGTTCCATTTTTCTACAAACCAATGTTGTGCAGAATTGAATGGTTGACCTTCTGGTCAGCAGTGAGTGGGAGATGGTCTTTCTTTGGATCCATTTAATCCTGACATGAGTCCGGAAGGCTTATGAAAAACTAAAATATGATAATAAAAGCCTTTGAAACATGTGGTGACAGTGAAACCAGAGAGACCATATTGCTAAGGTTGTGAGCAGTGCTTCAGACAAGTATGTGATGTGATCAAAAATGTGTTTTAAAGTAAAGTAGCAACCCTGATAGTCCTGACTTCCATATATATTGTGTAAGGGTCAAAGGAATATCTCCTTACTGCTGTAGTAAGTTCCTTTGAAACAGCAGCTGGCAAATGCTTTTTTATGTTTGTTTCATGAAGACCTTTAGCGGCACCTGGCAATGGGGGGAAAGCATCTTGCAGAAATGGAAAAGCAATAAAATGTGACTGAAAGGTTGGTAGGTGTTACTCAGATTTCTTAAACATTTTGTCTTGCTTTTTGCCCACTACTTAATAAAAAAATTGTAGAATGTTTTGGGTTGGAATGAATCTGGAATGGATCACTTCTCACCAGACCAGGTTGCTCCAAGCCTCATCAAACATGGCCTTGAACACCTCCAGAGATGGGCAGCCATAGCTTCTCTGGGTAACCTTACCTAATGCCTCACCACCCTCACAGGCAAGAGTCTCCATCTAATACCTAATCTAAATTTCTCCTCTTCTAGTTTAGAAGTGTTCCCCCTTGTCCTATAACTTCCTGCCTGTGCAAAAAATCATTCTCCCTCTTTTTTATAAGCCCCCTTTAAGTACTGGGAGGCCACAGTGAGATCTCCCTTAGTTTCTGAGAGATTTTAGAAGGAAATGTTCCTTTGGCAAAGAGTCCATGTCTGTTTCTTCTTAAATTCTGATCTCCCTTCCTCTCCTAGTGATGTGACTTCCATTGGCGATCTACAGTACTGTCCCTGTGTTCCCTTCTCAGAACCAAGTAGGCTAAACTAGTTCAAGATTGTATTTTGACTTCTGTTTAGTTTAAATTTATCTATTTTTGAAGGATTAGTTCCATTAAATAGTTCAAATAACTTAAAATTCCATCTGAAACATGAACAAACTTGTTGTTACTTGTTTAAACTCTGCACTTTTATTATGTGGGTCCCTTTAGACAAAAGGTTAAGACAGCAAAAAATCCAAGTCTTCCAGCAAGTTCAGGGAGGTCCAAACATAACACTTGGGCTATTTCTGAGCTAAGAGACATTGATTAAGAACAGGAGAGTAGACTATAGAAAGCCTATTCTTACACTTTGTAGGTGACATTCTCAGGCTGCACTTGTCCTCTTTTAATTTCTTCTCAAACTGTAGGTTATGCCAGTTTTTGAGGTTTTCTTAGCTGCACAGTCTTTCCCTCCTCCAGAATTGGCTTGCATAAAGGATCCACAGATTAAATAGTAGCATCAGTACAAGAGAACATCCTTGTACAGAAGATACTTACAGAAAATTAATTTCTGTTGCAGTTGTTCTTCTCATTTTGATCACAAGTACTGCAAGGTGTTGAAACAGAGATGCGTTCTTCCCTGGATTGTAAAGTCAAATTTGTCTTAAGAACAAAAATGCTACCAAGACATTAACACAACATTTAGGCAGCATCACCTCACTATGTGTAGAGTTAGCAAGCACAGAAATTTCAGCTAACTTTCAAGAAACAATTCAAAGAGCTGTGCTTCCTTACAGTAACTACACCTAAGTGGTAATAGGCATTTGGGATATATGAAATAGAAAATTGAGCATATCTGATATTAAAACTGTTGGGAGGTTCTCCAAGGTAAAAGGCCTTATGTTTCTTTATTCTCAAATATCTGTGCTTTTCACAGAGATAATTTTGATCAGTTTTTAAATACTATGCTTCATGATTTTTCTCATGACACATTTTGCACATTAATGTGTTCCACACAGCACCTCTACAGTCAGACTTAACCCCACAGTTAATGTTGTCACTATAAAGTTCCTAGATACTTCAACTAAAAGTTTAAGAATTGAGTGCCCAGACAAAATGGAGACATTGAACAAGAACAAGGCCAAAGAATACTCTGTGTTCTCTTGGAGGAATCTGTATGCCTGAGCAAAATCTTAATGGAGGAAGGCAGCAGCAGTTTACTTGTATCTTAAATAAAATATTAAATGTGAATTATGAGTAAGACTGTTATTTTTAGCATCTACAGCCTAAATCCCAAATGGTAAAGAAAGCGCAGTATTTTGACCTTGCAGATACCTACTCTAAAGAGCATCTAGGCGACAGATGCTTAGAAGGCAGATGTCTGATCTCACTAAGCAGGCTGATTCAGATTGGTGTCTGTGCTTCAGAATGATTTTTGTGCAACTACTTTTTTTGGAAGGCCTGCCATGCTTTGTGACTTGTGCAGCACATACAGTCATGTGCTGTATGATGAAGTAGATGGCATGTCTCATTGGCATTCCTGAGTACTAGACTGAAAGGTCTTCCTCTTCTAGGTGAGATCATGAAGCCAACATGTCATTTCCAGGCTGCTTTTACTGACATCTGTATATGCTGCACTTAACCTTTTCCATTCTCTCACTGTGGACTGCCAGGAGGGTAATATTGCACTGGATGTTGTTTTTTGCATGCCAGTGTATATGTATTTTATACCTTTGATTTCAATGGTGTTTTTAATGGAAATTATTTTTAATCCTAATACCATGGCTCATATTTTCATTTTTTAAAATTATTATTGGTGCCTGCAACTAGAAGTCAAAAACTTCTACACTATTTTTTTAAAGCTTGATGCTTTGGCTGAAGTATTAACAGGTATGTAGTTTTATAGTAAAGTCCAAAATCCACCTGTAAATACCAGATTTTTTCCATGTGATTACACATCAGTCAAGAGCCCTTAGAATTTGTACTTGCAGCATTTTTTCACAACACACTACTATCCATATGACCTGCTGTCTATAAAATACATTTCTCAAAATAGTTTGAATAGCTTTTTACAAACTCCTTAGTAGTAAGTCATTCTTCTTTTATTGTCCTGCGTTATATTTTTTAAAACCTGGCTTAAAATTCCTTAAAGTCAGACTTACTCTCTCTTCTGTTCATAGTAACTCTGCCTCCCTTATGTGCTCTAAGCTTCCAGAATACTTATTCACAGTATTTTTCATAAAAGCATAGGACAAAGAAAAAGGCACCAAAAATTATATTTCATAACTGCAGTTCATACCCATGTCATGATGTGCCAACAGTTTTTATTTTTCCTATCTTTGGTCATTTCTTTGTTCCATTGTTAACAGTATGTAAGGCTTTCTAGGAGGAATATACATGGAAAAAAATCTGTAATAGAAGATACTGAAAGCTGTCTAGTGTTTCAGTCTTCCCATTTATGTGAGCAAATATTAATGCAAAGATGCTATTGAATCATTTCAGCCTAAAATTTCTCATAAGGTAGACATCTTACACATTGCACAGGGAACATCTTCCAAGTTGTAAATATTTTACTTTAAATCTTTTACTTGTCTCACTGTTACTGGGAACACACAAACTCAATGTTGTTTATCGGTTAATAGTGTTTTTTATTTTTGTCTTTAAGTGAAAAGCACATAATACTTTCTACTCTAGAATAAAGACCTAAGACAAAAAGATTCCCCTACCTTCATTTCGGTATTTGCCAAATGGAGAAGACTCTGGTGTTATATATGTAAATTTTAGCTTCCTCTTACTGCTACAATACTGTTAAAATGATTTTTATAGTTACAGCTTTACAAGTATTAAGACTGTCATGCTTCACAATGAGGATGGTGTCAAGTGGTGTTTGCGTTAAATGGATATGGTGCTGCATTACCTGTTGTTTAAAAACATACTGGCTTCTATGCTTTTAAATGTTCATCAGAATCTGTGATCAGAAAAGCACAGCACAAGTTGAAAAATGTCACTTTGGAGTGGTTTTTTGGTTATATTTGGGTTTTTCTAGTGGTGTGGATAATACTTGGGTACAACTACTACAGCAAATAAACAACCTCCAATATTCTTTTTGTATACTGTAAAGTGCCTAATCGTGGGTGATTCTGATTGCCCTTGAAATAGGATTTGCTATGAAATTATTTTTTTCATACAGTTTTTGGCTTATGTAATATCCATGTGTGGTTTTTTTGCTATTACATATTGGAAACAAATAAGATTTTGAAGAAATCTTTTCCATTCCTCTTACTTAAGTGGTAATCTAACAATTTTGCCCATATATGACTGATAATTGAACACCCCTAATTTAAATTAACACCCCTCCCTCTGCCACGTCTGCAATGTTTTCAATATGACTGAGGGCAAGTATTTACAAGATTTGGAATGGTTTGACTTACAAAGTTCTGTAGTGACTCCTGGGTGTTAATTATACCCCAGGTACATGGGTGATTTCAGCCAGGTAAGTAGTCCTGCTTGAGCTCAGAAAGGCAGCATTGAAGGTCGCTGAATCCTTATGGATTTGGAGCACAAAGAGTACCAATTGTGATACTGCTGACTGACACCAAGCTTCCAAAAGTTGAACCTTGTAGAATTTTGTAGAATTCTGTTAGAGAGTATTCAATAGTGAAACCACCCTTACTCTAAAACTGCGTGTCCACCTTCAGGAATGCAAGAGCTGAAGGTAGAACCTACAGCAAGGAGGTTAAAAAAGTGAGGAAACAACAGGCCCCTGCTCCTGCGTTAATGATACATTCTGCATGTGAAGTGCTTTTAAGTTGAGATGGTGTTGCTGATTCAAATCTACCAAAGGAAGCCTTCTTCTGAGGAAGGCTTGTCACAGCATGTTGAGCTTTTAGCTCTAAAAAGTGGCTATAGAAATCCGTACTGTATATAGTACACTCTTTGGGAAAACCTGGTACAGTAAGCTTGCTAAATATTTCTTTACACCACTTGTAAGAAGTTACATTACATTTTTTACTGTAGAGCATTTAAGAAGCTAGTTTTGCCTTGCTCATTTTGTATTAATGTGAAAATAATAAGAATTGGTTTGTCATTTAAATGCCTGAATTTCTTTAACAACAGTCAATTTCACAAAACTGAAGCAAGGTTGTACTTTCTTATTCCCTATTCATTTTGTTGAAATGTTACAGCTTAACTCCGCTTTTATAATGCATACATTATTAAAATGAAATTTATATCTATTAGTTGCTCATGGTAATACCACAGCAAATCTAAGAGAAACTATGTTATCTGCTGTTTATCAAGTGGCTCCATCAACTTGTTTGCCTTTGTAAAGCGTTAACCCATGTTGGACATATAATGTCTGCTGCAGTAATGTTCCTATAGTATTTTAGTATCCTTACATGTACTCTGCATGCCTTGCACTTGTGCACTGTAAAGAATTAAAAAAACCTCATTTTTTTACATAGGTTTTCCCATATCCAAGATAAGACAATTTCTAAAGCCAAAGATCAATAAATGTTTATTGTCTACCAGTGTGCTTTTTCCCTACTTTTTGTGGTATATACTACTCTTTATCAGCTTGCAAAATCTCCAAAGACCATGTAATAACCAGGCTTCTTATCAGTTTTTCTATGAGTGTAAATTTTTTACTTCTTTTAGAAATAATTGAGTAGGCTATTTTTTCCCTCCTCCTTTTGGGTGTAGCAGAATAAATACTTTTTGAGTCTAAATGCAGGTAGTGTCTTATTCATGTGGACAGCAGTTTAATCACAACCATTACAGATTTCATATGAGTGTTTCTATTTTTGTGTATTTAAGTATTTAAATTTTTGATCCATTTCTAGAGAAAGATTGGTGGTACACTATGATAAGTGGAGGAAATTCTGTGTTTTACACTCAAAGGATTTGTCACCCTTCTTGACTGTTGCCCTTCCTAGCACTTAGAAAGGGGTTGTGTTTGCTTCTTATGAAAAGAAATGTATTTAAAAACATTATATTGTCTCTCCTATTTGTTTCATCATAGCAGCACTAAGAAAGAGTATACTTAATAATCTTAATAATCTTGTAACCATCTTGAATTTGATTTTTGGAATACCAGATTTGGTTATGCATGTATTTTCTTTCTGTGTATGCAACAAATGCAGGTGAATTATGCCAAAATTGCTCAAATAGTTCCATAGTTGCAAAAATTAAATCCTTAAGGAAACATCCTTCTTTAGCCTAAACCCAAAGTGGTACCAAAGACCCCTTCAGCAACAGCCATCAGTTGTGTTGCAGAAGCCAAGTGTGGTGTGGTGCTGAGAGGAGCCGGTGTTGCCATTTGGGATGGGAATTTGAAAGTCTACAAGGCATTTGAGCTGTGAGACCCTTTCCTGAAAGTGTAAAAATGGTTTTTAGTGATGGTTAAAGTGATGGTTAAGAGGAAATAACAGAACTATAGTGGGAGATCTGCTTATGTCTCAGAAGGCAGCTTAGCCTTCTGCTTTCTCCATGCAGCCTGAAGCTTCAGGCTGCCTTTGGGATCCAAAGGCAGTAGAATGGTTTAGCCCAAAATACAAGAGTGAAAGCTTTGGCAGTATGCTTCTGGGATAAAAGCAAGGATTTCAAGGACCCTTGGATTTCAAGGGTCACATGAAATCTTGCTTTTGAATCCACCAGGTCCAGACTCTGTAACTCAAAGGACTTAAAAGGTCTTCAGCTGACCTCTGCTGTCGTGTGCAAACATGCATGATTCAGTGTAGTTCCATAGGGAGTATTCAAATTTTTGAAATGTTTATTTTAGCTGAGTATGTGCCCTGGGAGAGGAAAGCCTGGAAGTATCCTCCAGGCAAAAGGGTAAGCATCTGGCACCTGTCCTGTGCTGTCTGGTCTAGGTAGGGCTGAGAAAATGTTAAAGATGTTGGTGGTTTGATTTGGATTTTATGACAATTTTTTAAAGAATATGAAACACAATTATTGTTGCTTGCATCCTTAATAGGCTGTTACCTGGTGAACTGTGAAATGGACCAGAAAACCCTCTTTTAGAGGAGTATTCATGCTCCATTCCATATTAAAAGAAAGTAGTTTTTATACATAACTCTGGAGTTGAGATTAAAGTGTTGTTTTCCAGGGGGTGCAGCACCATTGACTCTGAGGGAAGGTCAGCTTTTTATGAAATGGGAGCATGATATGTCTCTTTTTAAAGCAGACAGGAAAATAAAGAATTTTTTCTCTGAATTTTGAGCTTTACAAGCTACTTTCAGTGGTTCTGGATAACCAGCCTCTCATTCCTCTCAACTGTCAGATTTTAAAGCAGCTTTTTAACAAGTATAAAATTTGTATGATTTCCCAACATTGTCATTTCTATAGATATATAGAAATATACTGTGTAGAATTTGTGCATTGTCAGAAAGTAAAAGAATCCAGGCTCTTAGCTGGAGTTAGGTTGGTCTTCAAGCATCAGCAATGTCCATTTGCTTCCTATTCATTTGGCTTATATTGTGAGTAGGACAAACCTTCAAGATTTGGTCATATAATCTGTTTTTTTCTTTGAGTGAAATCTAGGTATCAGCCTGACAAGAAGAGAAAAATACAAAAATCTTCAGCCCTAACATCTGTATATTTTCTGGATTGCCATTTCCTCTTTTCATGGAGTGGGATTAAGCTGTTGCTGCCATTCCACAGAGAGCATGAGCTCACGGGAAAGGGACATGGAGAGGGACATCAGCTGAGTTATATATCAAGAAATTTGGGCTGCAATTTACAAAATGAAAATAGTTGTTCTGGACAGGGATTTGTTTTCCACAGGAAAATACGATGTGGTTATCTGTCATTTCAATGCATGCTGTTAGACATCATCCTCTACATGAGGAATGAGAGTTACTAAAAAACACAAGGGGCAAGCAGGAGTAGATGTTGTGTACTGCAGAACAAGTAGGACTAATGCTGTAAAACTGTAGGATGAGGTGGTGTGTATTGTTTTTCATGTGTTTTTCTAGGAAAATTAGGGCACCAGGGATCAACAAATAAATGACTATTTAATCAATTTCTATTCTTAGGATTGGAATTTTCAAACTTTTGGATTGGCACGACTGTGGCTGGTTTGCCACACTAAAGGCACAAATCTAATTTCTTTAACACAGACCATGCATCATCATTTTTTGGTACTGCATTGCTTTTAATGCTTTCAAAAAGTTTTAGTGGTAAGAGATTTTAAAATTTTTCTGGCATCTAGTAAAAAGGTAATATCAATTTGAAAATAAATATAAATTTGAAAATAAATATGAAGTAAGGTAATACAAAAGTTTTGCTCTGTCTAAAGACCATGATATCTTAAAAGGCAAAACTTTCTATGAAAACTCATTTTCTAAATGCTGCTGAATTCAACTTCATTGACCACAGTTTTTAGGTGAGGAGTGGAGCAATCTCCAAAGGTGCCAGCTGTGTCCTCCCACAGACACAGTGGGCCAGGCAGCTCAGGTATATACTTACCATTTCTCTTTGCATCCCATACCTTTGTCATCGTCTCCCACAAAGAAGTCCACCAGGCACAAATGCTCCTACATGAATCTGTAATTACAGATTTACAAAACTATTACTCACGCTGTGTATACTCATACAAAATAGTACTGTTGAAGATGTTGGTGAATGCTGTGTTCATGGTCTTTTCATGCCACCCCTTATGCTACCCACCAAGATAATAACCTCTCAAGTGCTAATTAGGTAGCCTTATTAATGCAAATCACAATTAATTTTACTTGTTGTCTTGCAACAACTTTGCAGCTCTGATTCTTTCATGGATATTTGATAATTCTCAGCTCCTTTTAGACAGTACTAATTGCAAAACAATTGTTTCCCATATTTTGTATATATATGTATTTTCATTTTTATTAAATGTAGTACTTAGTACCTTGTTGTGTTTCTTTTTAAAGAAATACTAATTTTAGACCATTTCTCCAATGCATCAAAGTTACTTCAATTCAAACTAACTTTAACGTTTTTTGTTTGTTTGTTTTCTACAGAAACATACTAGGATCTTATAGTCATAGAATAGTTTGGGCTAAAATGGACCTTTAAGGGTCATCTAGTCCAGTCCCCAAAATCTTAAGGAACAACTGAAATGTGTTGTCATCACAGAAGTGCATGCACACATGCATTGTATGTAAGTTTACATATACGTCTTTTAAGATATAACCACCAACTCCATGGTACCCAGTGAGTTTCCTCAAGCATTCCTGATTATGTCTATACATTTAATTTGTCTTAATATTCCCTAGTTTTTTTCCTGTATCCTGGCCTGCCATTTTGAAAAACAAACAAGGGTATTCCAGCTAATGCCTCATCCTGGTCTGAAAAAATTTGAAAGCCAGACATGGTTTAGGGAATAATGGGTTTTTACCTCTGTATTTTAGTAAGCATACTTATGGTCCTCTGTTTCACCAAGGTGACATGTGCTGCAAAGCACAGACACTATAGACTGAGTGTACAATTTATAGAACTTACAAATCAGCATATCTAACAAGGATGCCCCAGTGGAAGGCCTGGATGAATGGTATAATACTCCCCCGTCCGAGGAATACCCTCCTGGATGTGCCAAATCTCTAGTTTACAGGATATGTTCTAGAGGGGGCCTCAGTTTCTCAAGATAATGTAAGGGTTTCTGGCCTTACACTACAAGACCTTTAAGATGTTTGGTCTCCTGGCCTAACAAAATACTAGGACTATGCTGTTATCATACTTAAGGAATGACAAGTATGCATATAAGAATACTGAGAATATATGATGAAAGCAATATAAAAGGTATATA
Organism: Agelaius tricolor; assembly: GCF_023055355.1. Classification (NCBI taxonomy): domain Eukaryota; kingdom Metazoa; phylum Chordata; class Aves; order Passeriformes; family Icteridae; genus Agelaius; species Agelaius tricolor. The sequence goes on along the minus strand of NW_027269287.1, from coordinate 5,174,017 downwards.
AAAGAAAAGGCAGAAAATCATCCTGGCATCATAGCAGTTTATTTGTTTAATCTCCGTCTTAAATGACAGCTATAAATTTTCCTTCTTATTTCTGTTGTCCCCTAGACATTCTCAGCTTTCTTAGCTTTTTCCCCTGTCTTCATGTGGTAGATTCTTCTTATACTTCCTCTTACTTGTGTACTGTTTGTCCGCTTTCATTTTGAGTTTGGTTATGAAAGAAATACAGCTTTCTTCTTGCACTAATTTTCTCCTTCCATGTTACTACTTCTCCTATCCACTGTTATTTATCATTTCTCTTCATTCCCACTAGAAAACTCACTTTTCTTAGACATTTTAGAGAAAGAGCTGTTGCAAGATTTAAAACATACCTAAGTTACCCCACAGCATGAATTAATCATTTTGGGAAATTGTATTAAGTCCAGGCTTGCTGCCTTTTGTAAAAACCTCCCATCTCTGGCAGCTCCATAAGTTCCCGATGTTTGCATCTATACAAAACACAGTTATTCTAAACTCACAGAAAAAGGATTTTTGTTACAAAATTAATATTAATTTCAGCTTTACCATTATTTTTACCAGATTTTGATTAACACAGTGCTTTCAGTCTGTGTTCTCTTAACTTGCTAATCAACAAAAAAATTTCTAGGTATTTTCTCTCCACTGCAGAGCTGTACCAAGGAAGGCGGCATTTGCCAAGAATGCAGTATCTGTGATGCACATTAGAGATAAATGTGCTCAAATGTCAGCTGCTGATGCCTGTGATGCCCAGCTATGCTAAATAAAGCAGCTCTTCAGCAGGACAGAAGAAGTACCCTGCAAATTGGTTTCTTTGCTTACATGGATTTAGTAGTATTTCTGCTTTTTAACAAATCAATTAGGTATGTAAACATCAACCTGAAATACTGAAGAGTAAGTTTTGAAGTGGGCAGGATATGCTGCTTAAATAAAATTTATTTCCTCATTTTGCATTCAGTCTCTACAATCCTGTTTTTACTTCTATCTTCTGTACCTTTTGATTCAACTACATAGAAGAGTAATGGTTTTATTTTTGGCAAAGTCTTTATTGGGAGACATATATACATATATCTGAGAAAATGGCAACGTACAATATATATATCTATATATATTGTGTATATACATATGTATATTTATAGATATAGATACAATGTACTATATATATATATCTTTCTATATATATCTTGTAATATATATATATATCTTGTCATCTGAGAAAATGACAACATACAAGTGCCTCATAGACTTAAAATATAAAATTAGCTTTTAAACTGTATTTTAAAGTCTTTTAAAATTACTTGACTGTATTTCATGGTTGTGGTGTCTCTTTAACCTGTCTGCTACTGGGTGTAAAAATTAAATTTAAGGTGAGAAAGAAGATGTGGAATCTGAATGCTGAAAAAAGCCACTGGTCTTGCATGTGAAAAATTATCACTATGCAAATAACCTTTCTTTTAAGAAATTTTAAAATAATGAGATCACTTTAATATCCTTCTAGCAGGTCATTCAATTAAAAAGGTTTTTACATTAAATTTCCTGAACAAGCAATATTGCAATGAACTAGGAATGTGTGAGAAAGAGCAAGAACAGAGAATTCCTAAGGCCTCAGACTTACAAGCTCAGAGATAGAGATGAATGCAGTGTTTCACCTAAGACCTCGGAGAAGGCTTGAAGGTTTAAAATAGAATAGTCAGACAAGCACAAAATACGAATAAAGATTTGTAGTTTAAGCAGAAATGTTTTAAGCAAGTAGAAATATGCCTCATGTAAGCAAATAAATTTGTAAATCAAAAAAATAGTTTTAAAGTCTACCAATAGAACTTGTTATAGAGGTGGTAAAAAGTAGAAGATACAGCAATAAGTTTCTGTAGAGTTATATGATTGGATAGAAAAATATGCATTGTGGCAAATTGTGTAAAACGTAGCAATTAGCAATTGATTTATGAAGATGCTAGGGAGTTTTGTGGAAGTAGCTGATTGGACAAGAAATTTATAAAAGACATTGTAACTAGAATTACAATGAATTGTATGTAAGCTGTACTATCAGAATGGCTTCTGATGTGATGGCTTTGGATGTAACAACCTTACAGTCTCACCCTTCCATGAAACTGATTTTCCAATAAACCTTCTTTTATTGCCTAGTCAGTTGACCCCATCTTTCTGTATCCTGAACAATTGGTGCCCACTGTGTGAGGAACAAAACTAAATTGTTTAGTGGGTAAATGTTAGACCATTACATGGTTAGAAACATGGAGAGAGAGTTTTACAGGGTGAAGTGTTCAAGCCTGTCCACCTCAGAGTGAGTTCTTAAATGTTTGTGGAAGCCCTGGTCTTGTTTTGCTAAGACGTTTATCACCGAAGGGGTACTGGGGGACAGACAAAGGTGATACAGAGACCCCATCATCAGAAGGCATGAAAAAAAAATTTATTATTAGAAATCTACAGTTCATCTAGAAACAATGCTGGACCTAAGACCTGATTGGCCTTTAGGAATCTTCTCTCACACTATTGGTGAACTATGAATAGCACACTCTGGAGAATCACATCTATAAACAACAGTTACAGAAAGAGAGATAATAATTGTTTAAATTATTTCTCTGAGCTTTCTCACAGCTTCTCACAGCTTCCCAAGAAAATTCCTGTTCTTGTCTTCCTTTATTCCATACTTTTTCTTACTTTTTGAGAGAATTGCCATGTACTGCAAGCATTTTTTTGTTTGATTTTTCTGGTTTGTTTTGGTTTCGTTATTTTGGGGGTTTTTGTTTCTTTTTAACTTGTGTTTCACCAATAAATATACACATTTTACAGATTTCATGTGTGAAAAGCTTTTAAGGGAATCTGGGCACAGATGCTGTTGGGGGTTTTAGGAGTTTTCCTTTTGGATTTTTCCACTTAAGGGATTTTTCCACTTAAGGAATTTTCCCTCATACATGCCGCTAGGAGACATTAATGACTGGATACATAATAAATAGAAAAGAAGTTGTACTACTCAGAAGCTGGCTACTGACTCTTTACCTGAGGTTTCCAGCGTAGGGCAGAGATAGCCTCTCCCTCTCTCTCTCTGTCTCTCTCTCTCTGTCTCTCTCTGTCTCTCTCTCTCTGTCTCTCTCTGTCTCTCTCTCTCTCTGTCTCTCTGTCTCTGTCTCTGTCTCTCTGTCTCTCTCTGTCTCTGTCTGTCTCTGTCTGTCTCTGTCTCTCTGTCTCTCTGTCTCTCTGTCTCTCTGTCTCTCTGTCTCTCTCTCTCTCTCTCTCTCTCTCTCTCTCTGCTGTGGGGTGAGCCTCCGCTCATGAAAGCAGCCACTGAAGCCACTGAACTGGGACCTTATTTACAGCTGCCTCACTGAAAAAGGGACTTCTCATAATCGGCTGGGGTGGCCGGATCCTGAGCCCACCTTTCCCTGCCCTGCCTGCTGCTCCGCCCCGCCACTTTGCCAGTGCTCAGAGCTTGCTGGACTGTAGCCCTGTACCCCCTGCCTGCTGAGACGCCCCGTGGTTCCAGCTACAGTTGCGGTGCTTCCCATAAATCGTCCCACCACCTCGGGAGTTTTGCTCATTCCTGCCGGCTGTGACCATAACTACACCAAAGGGGAAAGTGCCCTGTTATTTTTCATTGCCATTGTTGTTGTTTGTTTGCCTTGTTATACATACTAGTAAATAACTGTTACTCCTTTTTCCCATATCTTTGCCTGATAGCCCCTTGGTTTCAAAATTACAGTAATTTGGAGAGAAGGGGTTTACATTTTCCATTTCAAGGGAGGCTCCTGCCTTCCTTAGCTGACACTTGTCTTTCAAACCAAGACAGATGCTCTCTTAGTCCCTGATGAATCAAAATATATATTTCAGAAATTAGTGCTCAATATGTGGTTTTAAACTCACTTGTAAAAACCAAGAGTAAGCACATTTAAAAATTGGTTAGAGCTGCATGAAGCTGTTCCCTAGCAATTTGAACTCCGGGGCATATGCCTTCACAGCAACCTCACTTGTTGCTGTTTTACCCATTTAGTTTGAAGCTGGGTCACCTTGTTCATTTGTGCTGACCTAGATTTTGTGATTAATTTATTTGATGGAGGGGAGCGAAGAAAGGATTAAAAAAAAAAAGGGGGGGGGGGAAGAGGCAGAAACCAGAAAAAAGAAGTTTTTTGCATCCAGTTCTGTCAATGCATTCATTTTTCTCCCTTGCAGCTTTCTCTGGTTTTTCACATCTTTTAAGCATAGGATTGCTCATATACCATACTGTGCCACTGCATGATTATCAGCTTCAGCAGATGTCTCTTCAGACCTCTTCCTGGAGCAGAGACAGGAGGATTTTTAGAACAACAGTGTGAGCAGAAATGCATTTTCCTGGGAAGATAAGTTTATACTTTGTCAGTAGGCAGCATGAGAGGAAGTGGTGTTTTCTTAAAATCAAAATCCGAAGAACCACTCTCTTCAAGGAACTAATATATTTGTGAATTACATTAATAACTGTGGTGAAACCCATATTTTCTAATTCTTTTGATTTTTATTAGTTTAGTATGTTTTTGTAATTTATTTCTTAATTGAAGCTGAATAAATTTTCCTGTCCTTTTGAGTTATTCTGAAATTTTTCCTCCCACATACCAATATTCTTTTGTTTTAGTAGCTAAACTGAGATAGGCCTTATTCACACAACTTCCTGGTTAAGAATGTCTGATCTAGACAATTCAGTGTTGCTCTCTGCTGTGTGGTGTAATAGGAAAAAAAAGTGGTAAGCTTAATGTATTTTCTAATATATTTTCAGTTCCCAGCACATCTTGCTTAAAGTGTACGTCTTCTTCTGACCATGAAACGCTTTCAATACTAAAGGAAATTCTCTGAAGATTGTCCAGCCCCTTCATTTTTTGGGGTTTTTTTGGTCATGAAGTGGATATTAAAAAAAAAAAAAAAGAATTCATGATAGCTTAGACAATGTTGCATTACTGATTTTTTTTTTAATCCAGAAAAGTAATTTCTTTTTTTATTTTTTCTTGCATCCTATAATCCACTTTTTTACTTTGTGAATAGCAAAAATTACAAGAAAAATACAGAACCATTTCATTTCACACCTGTGATTGGAGGAGTTGAATTACCATAATTTCGACTATATTCCTTTTATAAATCTGCAGTGGTTGAAAGAGACTTTATGGAATATGAGTGTTTGGAGCAGAAGTGTTTCAGAGCAATTCAGAATTATTGAAGCACTTCAAGCTTTGTAAAGTGCTTCAATTTGTTAGTGACTCCAGCAGTGTTGTAATGAGTTTTGTAGAGCTCTTAGCAAGGTTGTGTGAACAACCTGTAAATGGTCTTGTAATTTTTCCTGCCTTTTTTCCCAATCTGCATGTTGGTGCTATTGCTCTAAGTCTCCCTCAGCTTATATAAATATTTCCAGTGAGCAGCAGCATCCCATAGACTCAGCCTGGCCAGGCAAAAGGGAGGGGGATCAGTGCAGCTCTACCACCATACTCCAATCCTGGAGGTGACAGAATTCGTGTGAAAGGGGCATCACCCCCTTGCTGTGGAAAAAGACGGTGCATTTTACCCTCACAGATCTGATGACTAAACAGTTTGCAAAAATGAGTTTCAAAAAAATTACATGCTAGTTAAAAAACAAAAACAACCCAAACACAAAAACCTGAAGTTGTCACTTTTTTACTAAGTATCCAGGACATGAAATTATTTTCCTATTCAAAGTTGTCTTATGAATTGTAGAGAAACTGTCTCATCATGCGATGGTGTGGTTTGGATATTTGGAGTGTAAATCATGGCTTTCCCTCAATTTTTTCATCTCATTTTGAAAAGCAATATGGGAAAAAATTAGTTTGATCGCTCAGCAATTTCCTTTGTCCATCCTAGTCAAACAGGAATGCCTCAAAGCTGTGGATTTATAATATAGACATTTTGCCTTGAAATAACTAGCATTCACAAATCCTATTATGTGCATTTTCCAGTCAATATTACACAGAATAAAGTAAAATTTCCTAAAAAATTTACACTAATTTTGTTGCAAAATCTTGATTTTTTTTCAGCATTACGCATTTGGAATGATCTGTGTCTTGTTTTTTTTCATGTGTTGCTCTGAAATCCAACATCTTCTCAGCTGTGCTTCAAATTGTATTTTGTCTTCTGAATGATTGTAAACCCTAGATCATAAACAGAACCACAGTAAGGTTTGCAAGGTATCACTGGCAGGATTACCTCCTCCCTATTCTACCTCCCTAACTTTATGTTTGCCTGTTCAGAGATGTGTATTTGTTTTCTCAAGGGTTGGTTGCCTGGAGGCAAGTGACAGCACTTTGATTCCTTCAAAGTTGATGGGAACATTCACACAAAGAAAAAAGAAAAAAAAGTATTAAGAGTATTCATGTAAAATTTGTGTTAGTATTCAGGTCTATCCATAATAATGCATCTTTAAACTTTCCTATTTAGAGCATTTATGTTAAGGACACATTTGTCCGATATGCCATACCCTGTATAGCTATCATTTTGAAATACTATTGATAAGGCCTGGCAGACTGTTTTAGTTGTTGCCATGGATAAATCTGACATTTTAGGACTAAGGAGTGTTAAAAAGTGGCAGTAAGTCAAATACAATTATGCACAGTCTTACACACACATACATAAAATTTAAGACATTCTAGTCATGAAGTTGCAAATTCCTGGAGGTTTGAAGTGTTGCAGCTGGGTGGTGAGGAAGGCCTGCTAAGAGTCCCACTCAAAGCACTCTCAGGCCCATACATGAAGGGCTGAGTGATTTGACAGTTGGAAGGCAACAAAGGCTCATTGACCTTTACTGTGGTGTGCAAAGTTTACCCACCATTCAGTCAATACATGCCTACCCTATGACCTGGCTGCCCCCATAGCACTGGAAATTTGAATTCCCAGCATAGAAGCACAACATGGTGTAACATGAGTGCAAGTCCTGGTGAGAGAAGGAAGAAGTGATGTCAGGAGAGGTGAGAATTCATGTGATACAGCAACAAGGACAATATAAAAGGTCTGTACTGGAATTGGTGGCAGAGAAAGTGCAACACTATGAGATATGCTGCAGGTATTTTTTCCCTCAGATTCCTGCTCTCTGCTGAGGACGGTGGGCAGATGCATCCATTGCAAAATCCTGTTCCGGCTGAGCCAGGTTCTCTCCTAGAGCTTATTCCAACAAATCAGCATGATTAATCTTCTTCAGGGCCACTTTGGAGCTTCCAAGAGCATGATTTCATGGTTGTACAAATTATAATCTCAAGGGACCTTTCAAGGTTGTACAAATTACAATCTCAAGGGACATTCTTCCGTCACTTTTTCTCTCTTCTGTCAAAATTATTTTCTACTGTTTGTCCTCTTTAGGGTGACAGGTTACTCCACATCACCAGGAGTATTCCTCACCCTTTCATAGCTTCAAGTTTTCACCATACTCTCTAAGAATTTAGCAGCATCATTACTATTTAGGGTACCTCTGCTTGCTCCAGGAATGTTTCCCCCAAACCTTGTTCCTCCCATTGCTGCCATTGCTAGCATCTTCAGGCAGTACAGCAGGTCACTCCTCTGCATGTTATTACATCTTAATTACACCTTCTTTTGAACACTGATCCTTTCCTATGTATGTGGGTGTAGGGTTGTGTATATAACAAAGAAAAACAGAAAGATTAGCTCTTGATGTAGTTCTCTCCCTTCCTATCTACAACCTACCTCTTCCCTCTGAATGCAGAGAACTGCTGCCAACTCGTATATCATATATCTTGTTTCCAGACTTCACTTCCCAGAAAAAAAATCCCTTCTGAAAGCTGCTGAGCTTTCAGAACCTGTGGCCCAGCAGCAGGATTTGATTGATAGATGGTTCATACTTTCACTGAGCTATCAATCAGTGCTTATGGATGTCATGGTTGTAATGCTCAGAGGCTGTGTATGCGTCTCCCTGCCCACCATCTTCTAGGATAATTTAACTCCCTTCATCTAGTTTTGAGAGATTCAGAGTGCACAGCTGGGTTATGGCTGTAGCAGACAGCTGTCTTGCTCTTCCCTTTAAGTTCTCTTTGCAGCTTAAGCCTGTCTTGACTGATTCGCCTGGGTCCTCTAAGCTGTTTTGTTAACAATGAATGACAATAAATACAGGAAGAATGAAATCAGGTGAGAAGTGGGGCTTTATGGTCTTTGTTGCTATCATAGAATGATTTGGTTTGGAAAGGACCTTAAAGCTCCTATCATTCCACTCCCATGCCAGGAGCAAGAAGACCTTCCACTGAACCAGGTTACTTCTAGCCCCATCCTACCTAGGCATGGACTTTAAGGGCTTGGGCACCCACAGCTTCTCTGGCACTGTGCCAGTTCCTCACCACTCACAACAAAGAATGAGGTTGTTATGTAAGAATGCTAACAAAACTGTTCTAGAAACTTCATGCTGCACGTAGAACATGCCATTGCATTGATATTAATAGCCAGCTTCTCGTGCATTGCTTTGAAATTTACAGTTTAGAAAAAGCCCTTGCTAAATCACTCTAAGCATTGATGACCATCTTTTCAGGACAAAGATCTCAGCAGTGTAAGAATGAGAAACCTTCTCACAGCCAAACTTTAAAAGGCAAAAATTAATATTTTAATGGTTTTCAAATAATTTTTCACATATTTTCATTTTCAATTATGTGTGAATATACTGTGAGACCTCTGGTGAGGAAGTAGATCTACATGGCCAGCTTCAGTAGTCCAAAACAGGGAACTTATTACTGAAATGTAAAATAATTGGCAGACTCTGAATTTTTGTTTTCTTTTTAATTATTTATTTGTCACCCCAAAATGAAGGAACCAAAAATACCAGTGCTCAGACTCAAATTTTAACTTAGTTAAAGTTGCTGGGATCCATTTTAACCATTCAACAAGTTCACATTCTGAGAAAAATAAGAGACTTTGGCTACAAAAGTAAATATATGCCAAAAGGTGAAGGCAATCCATTTGTGCTGTCAGTTTCTCTTGGAATTGACTGGAAAATCCAGTGGCAACATCTCCTTGTTTCTCTGCAAGTGACTTAAATATATGCATTGATGAAGGGAGCAGAATTACTCACTTTTTGTAGTGAGAATAATTAAGTATGCTTAATTGAAATATATTTAATTAAGCATAATTAAGTAAATGTCATTATTGAAGTGAAAATGCTTTTGTATCTGACTGATCAAAGTTGAGAGAGTCCAATTACTAAGAGCCTTGTACTTCTGTAGCTTTAATCAGCTGCTTAACCAAATAATTTTAAAGACTGATTTATCAAAGCAGAAAGGTGTTTTTTTAATTTAGAATTGCACCATTTCGGTATTTTGTAGATTTTTAGGTTTACAAAATAATTTCTTATATACTCTGAGTTCTGCAAAGTGTGAGCTAAATAAAAATCATTAGAAGAATAGATTTTAAAAAAGAAGAAGAGGATTTGAGCCTTCATATTCCAATGGCTGTAGGTGTACTTTGTTGCTGGCTGCAGTGCTAACCCCAGCAACAGGTTGTGATGTTACTTAGCTGACATTTGACATTTGACATTGTTAATAAATGGCTTTGGTTCTAATTTTTTTAGTCTTTGTCATGTTCATGTGGCACATCACATGGGACTACCAAGGGGCTGGGGATACTGTGGCATGTAAAAGTAGCTGAGAGCATTCATCACCTCTGGTCTGTGGATAAAGGATTTCAGTGGTCATCATTGTTGGTACTGTATCTTTTCTGGGAATTTTTTCTGCATTTGCTAGCTGACAGTTCACCTGTAATAAATGGCTCTGCATATGTAAGAACAGCCTTTTGGGAAAAAGGGTAATTATAAACACTCAATATTTTAACAAGAAGATCCTACAATGTTTCTTTTTAATCCCATTTGACACAAGAGAGGGAAAAACATGTTGGCTCTTCAGGAAGGTATGGATTTGCAAAACACAAAGACTTGTTTTACATTGTTGCTCTTGTTGATGGTGATAATTATAAATAATAGCAGCTCATGTGTGGAAGATAAGAAGCCCATTAGAACTAAGTGAACTTGATTGTCAAAGGTTCCCACAAGCTTCCAGTATGAAACACTCCAATCCCAGTAACAAAATCAGGAGTGGAGGTAAGGTGTCAGCAATTACTCCAGAAGTAATCACTACAAAGTAAAAGACTTTGGAGTCTTTTACTTGTCTTGAGGGGTAAAGTTGAATGTATGAATGGGGCTCAAAACACAAATTAGCAAAATTTGTCAGAAAACATCCATGAAAACATGGGTTCAGGCCTTACCTATAACTTTACTAAGAATCCATGTACAACCAAGGTGAAGGGATAACATCAGTCCCTATGAAATACTCTATGGCAGGCCATAGCAGATTCCACATATTCCAGGTGAAATCATATGAAGGGGAAAATTGATTTGCAGAATTATCTAATGGCTTTAGGTTCTACTTTGCAGAAGCTCCAGAATTATATTGTGCTATCCAGACCCATAGGACTGGATACACCTGTACATCCCTTCCAGCCTGGAGATTGGGTCTACGCTAAGTGGTGGGACAGTGATCCTCTACAAGCTAAGAGGAGAGAACCATTCCAATTTCTGATGACCACCCTCACACCAGTCAAAGTTGCTGGCAAAGGACCCTGGATTCACTACTCCAGAGTTAAGAAAGCTTCTACTCCTGAAAAAACTGTAAAAGCAGAGACTAATACAGATGAAGACCTGTTTTAAATTATTCCTTTTCTGTGCCCAAAGAACTGTTCATGATAATCATTATTCTTCTTTGCATGATACATTGACTGTGCATTGCTGATGTTAGATGTCTATTACTGTTTACTATTGTTTATTATTAATATTATTAGATAAGTACCTATTATTGGACATTTACTGTTAAATATTTACTGTTATTAGATATTTATCCAGTATTAGATGTTTATTTGCTATTAGATATTTATCTGTTGTTAAATATTTATTATTAGATATTTATAGTGACAGTTGTTTACTATTGTTAGTTACTTATCTGTTATTAAACACCCATTATTAGTAAATATTTAGAACAGAGACTCAATAAGGTAAAGGTTTATCGAGCCTCTAAAGGGGAGAAATGATGCCTCAGTTTTAGCTTTCATATTTTTCAGATTTTGTGCTGCTTTAGTGAGTAGTTCTGAGCTTCATATTAGGGGATAGTAAGTTCTCTTCACAGAGTAGCTAGACAAAACAATTCCTTCTCTAGCTGGTGACCAAGGACATATGATCCAAATTTCAGGCCCAAGAGCATAAACAACAGCGGGCTGAAGAGAGAAACAAGAAGGATGGGACTTCATAAGCTAAAAATGTAATTGGAAAATTCACCTCAATATGCTAATGGATGAGAACTTATAAAAGTGTGGTACCTCGTGACCAGTCATCCATTTTGTCACCATTTTGGGTTCATCTTGGGTGTAGCCCTGGCTGAGCTCTTGTACTGCCCAAGGTGTATCCATTGAGGCCTTCTAATAAATACCTACTTTATTCTTTAATTCCATCTACTGTCTGTTCTAGGTCAGCCTTCACAAGGCATCAGTCTGATGCTTGTGCATTGCTTGCTGAAGGGGGTAAGTGGGTGACCAGTGAAGCTGGGCTGCAGGGTGAGCCCTGAGTGATTTGTTCAGGGGCCCCCTGCTCTTACACTCCACCTCCAGCCTGTGCAAGGTTATGACATGCTGCCTGGTACTGGTCCTTCAGAGGTGGCTGTCACTCCACCAGCATATGCTGCTGAGAACCCAACATGCTCTTAACACCTAGATCATCAATGAAATAATAGTTTTCTTCACTTGTATATAAACAAGACTAGAAAAACAGAGAACTGTTCCCCTAGTAAAATGGTGGAATTTTACGGGTGCTTTGCCTTTTTTAGCAGGGCTTTTTTTTCAGCAAGGCAATGAAGCCTGTGTGGCATTTGACAGTATTTAATTAACCTGGTCTTTTTCCTCTCCTTTCTGCCATTCTACATTCATTTCACTATACAAAAATCTTGCCCTACAAACCCAAAAATGTTCCTTTATTAGGGAGGTGACTGGTTCACATTCCTTATTATAGAATAACATCAGAAGGAAAGCATGACAATTGTGAGAAGACTTGTGTGCACAGCTCTGTGGCAAAGTTGCTCAATTCAAACCCTGCCAAGTTTTACTCATTTTGGGACACAGACACAAACATATTTCTGTTTCCCAGAGATGATGGGTGTGAATTTGTTCTGTAGCTAGAAGAAGAGTAGAGAGAGGGAGCATCTACATCAGCCTCTCTAGACCATCACCTCACAGAAAATTTTGAAACTTAGAAAGATTTCTGCAGGTAAATTTTCCAGGTTTAGATAATTCATAAGTAGCACAAAGCAGCTTCTTTGAAAAGAAAAAAGAAAATGAAAAAAGAAACTGCTCTTCAATATTTTTATATTATTTTTATAAAGATTTTTGTCACCACTTCCCTGTTACCACCCCTTCCCAGAGGCTACAAAGGGCATAGTGCAACGGTGGTACCCCAGGCTCCTCTGGCTAAAGTAGAAGGTGGGTCATGGGTTGAATCAAACTACTCTTGCAGGAGAGTTTTCCTGGAATCATACAAAATTGCTATGGGAGCTTCAGTAATCATTTTGGTGTTTCATCTGTGTGATGTCTATTCGTGCTTCCCATGCAGATTTGTGTTAAATTGGATCCTACTGACCAACAGAATTTCAGAGCTAGCAAATATTAGCCACAAGCTATAGAAACAGGATGAAACTTGGCAAGAAATAGGGGAAAAAAACTTGCAAAAAATGAAGGACAGAACCCTCTAAAACCAGTGAGGAAATCGTTGAAACAGCTAACAAGAGACTGCACTTGCACAGAGGAGAAAGGTGAAAAGTGCACGGCAAGGAAGACATCCAGCCTTCATTAGGAGACCACTGAGGAAGATGCGGAGCCTTCCTCAGTGCGACCACCAGGGTGCACTGTGCCTGCCCTTCACCTATGCCAGAAATAGTAATAAGTACTAAGAAATAGTTTGCATAACCACACCTTTTCAAGGAAAACAATGACTCTACATGACATGTCACCATATATTTTAATTTGCTGTGTGCCTGGATGTCCACATGTTAGGAGGAGATATCCCCCACACACCCAGCATGCTGAATAAAGCAAATACCCACTTCTTGGACTTTGTCTTGGAAGTGTCTCTTGGCCTGGTTTGGGGTAATTCAGTTCCTTTCCCTTTTGTTGGGTTTGGGGAGAGTGGATGGAGATTTTTAGGTTTGTCTTTTTCTTTTTGTCATTTGTTTGGGGAGGGGGGTGGTAGTTTTGAGGGGATGTTGTGGGGTTTTTTGTTTGCTTGTTAGTTTGTTTTGGTTTTTTTAGATTTTTAAAATTTTGTTTCAAAAGACAGTTCTCAGCTGCTGAAGAAGTGGCTGGGAAACCTCAGAGGAGACATATCCCTGAAGGACCCCCCCAACCCTTTCTTGACTGACTGCAGCTGCACTGGACAGTCACTCCCCTCCCAGAGGACATCCCAAAAGCTTCCCCTATCCACACAGTATCTGGATCATTCAGTGAGAAACACAGCTTACTCTATAAAATTTTTAAATGTTTATGTCCTGGTTTAGGGCAAATTTGGGAGAAAACCTCCAAAGAGAGCCCCTCCAGAAAGCAAACCCACACAGCCCCTCCCCTCAACCGGTTTGGGAAGGATTCCTCAGAAAGAAGTGGAAAGCACCTGTCTATTTAACAGGTAAAACACCCCCCCAGCACACAAAATGAACAGTAGTGGGTGACAACACTCTTTTACCGCTCTGAAAAAAGATGACAAATTTAGAAAGTCTCTCCTGAGAGTGGTCACTCTGTTATTGGTCCCTCTGGCACTGGGTATGGCTGCTGCAGGCCACAGGGTGCAAACTTGGTATTTCCCAGTCCAGAGCAGGCTCGAGAAAGGTTCCAAGAAAGGGAAAGAAAAGCAGTCCAGGGAAAATTCGGACTGCCTAGCTAAACTAACTAACAAGCAGAAGCAAACGCAAGAGCAAAGCAGGAGCAAAAGCTGCCCTATGTACTGCCCCCGTCTTTGTGTCCCACTGACCGTTAGGGGAGTGAGCAGGCTGATAATAAAACAAAAAAAACCAAGCCTTCACTCTTCAGAGCCAGTCTTGAAGGCACAGAACATAATATCCAGCATAAATAGAACACACAACTGGGGATACAAGCATCACCCTAGGATAGTTTAATAAGGGATAAAAGGGACAATATCCAGTGCTGGATTACCTGGGGTAAATGCCAGAACCACAGAGTTAGCTTAAAACAATTTTCTTATATACCTTTTTAGTACACTGGTTTCATATATATTAATAAGTTCATACATATATATTCAAACATTCCTGTGAGTTCTTTTACTTGTTCTGGGAATTCTTTTAACTTTGTTCGACCCTTGACCTGTCATAGTCTAGATTTTATTTTGGGCACTCAAATATGTTGTTTCCTTACAATGTATATGCCATTTCCTCACATCGTGTATGCCACTTCCTTACAACAACAGACAGCAAAGCCAGAGTCAGTAACAGGAGTTTTTCCACATCCTTTTTCTGATGTTATCTGTGTGGTTCCTTCAATGTTATCTAATCATACAGACAGTTTCAGCTATTTCTAAGTTATTCTCATTATTGTTGACTAGTTACAAAATGAAAGCATCCTGCAGAAATTAAAAGGTTTTGCTAAAACATAAACTAATATATATTTATCACACTACTATTTGTATGCATACAAAAGCTGACAGATTATACTATGTTGAAGTAGTTAAAAGGGGTTACAAATAGTACTACATCAAAATTGTTGTGATTAGTAATAATTTGCAAAAGTCAACACATAACAGTGAAAGCCAATAGTTCCACAGTTACTTTTAACTGTTTGCACGGTTTTGGGGACCAGCAGAGCTAAGGGAAGGCAGTATGACTGTGCATGTGTGGAATGCTGTACACGCTCCTTCCTGCAGCCCTTCTGCCCCTTCATACTGCTCTAGCTGTGTGCAGGGGCTATAACGTGCAGATTGTTCATTTTTTAGCATTTAAAAAAAAAGAAAAAAAACAAAATAAAAAATAGAATAAAGGGTAAAAAAAGAAAAGAAAAATGAGAGGGAGAAAAGGGAAAAAAGCGAGGGTGGAGGAATAAAAAGGGCTGTTGGAGTAGATAAGGAAGGTGTTTTCTAGTATGATTCCCTTCTGTGTAAGGGAGAGAAGGCATCCACAGAGACAGCAAACCCTACCCTAATTCGACCCTGTAGAGAGCTGCATGAAATTGAAGGGGGATGGGAGGGGTGGGGGGAGGAATCTGGCCCAGCAAAATTCCGGGGGGTGGGGAGAGGGAAAGTTCCTGGTGCTCTGTGCCCTGTGGAGGGAGGACAGGGATAATCCTGGCCATGAACAACTTTGAAATTTTCCTTTGGATGGAAGAACATGCTGGAAGGAATGGGATAAAACCCTGTGCTTTTCCCCCTTTCACAGAAGTGGTTGGATGTATTTTGTCCTTTTTGTCTGGTAAGTGTTACTGGACCAATCTGGCAATAACTACTGAATTATTTGTCATTACCTGTTTTTTTCACATATCAGCTTGATACTACCTTACTTACTTTTTGCAATGATGATCAGAGCCTGAGAATAATTCCTCTACCACACAAATGGTTTCTTGCATTTTCAATGTTTCTGATTTCGTCTATACAAGCATTTTGCAGTCCAATACAATGTGGAGTTGATTTTTATCTCTCTCTTTTTAGAGTAAAAGCAATTTAACACAGGCTCTTCAATAAAAATATTCATTTCCATGCTAGGTTATTTTTGTTATTAAACAATAATTGTATTAACATCTTTTAATGACAAATGCAAGTAATGTTTATGTTACCACTATCAAATTCATCTACAGACACATGATGAAATTATGGAAGAAAATTAGTTTAGTACAATGTGTGAATGAGTGTTCAAGAAAAATAAAATAAATGTAAGAAGTCATTATTTTGATACATCTTGGAGGGTGGATTTTTTCTTCATTAGTAGTAAGTATAAAATTAACCTTATCTTACAACCACATGGAGGAAACTTTTTTAGAGTCATAGTGATAATATGTTGTAATGATATTTTACCTTAACTGTGGCAAGAGAAATTACACTTTGTTCTGAAGGAAAAAGAAGATGTAACTGAAGTATCAGTCTTCTCTTCACCTGATTCATAAAACCCTCAGACTCTGCTCTAAATCCCTTTATCCTCAAATATGTTTAGTGATTTTAAGGTTCAAATATATGAGCAGAATGGCAAAGATGCAGGAAGGCCATAAAAGTGTCTTCTTTTAATAATTCTCTTTGTCAGGATGACCCAGACAAACTCCACAATGTGTCCTGCTTGTGTACCCTCACTACCAGCAGTGTCATAAAATGACAGGGTTTCTCCACCATGGTTTCATTAAACTTTGCCATCATTCATCTCAATGAGATGATTTACAGACTAGAAGATTACAGTTTTACCTTAAAGTGGTAAGGCAAACTGTTAAAAATGCCTGTTTGAGTTAGGATCCACTTTCAGGGACTATGTATTACTGAGATTTTGTTGAGCTTTGAAAATTTGTCTTCAGCTTCTGGACAGAGGAAGTAAGGCTTGAGCTAGCTTTTAGTGATTTTGAGAAGTGTACTTGTGCTGACACCTTTCTATTACATTCCTCAGAGATAAATAAGCTCTAAAATATGGGTGAAAAATTATTAGAAATTAAAAGAAAAATAAATCAGTGTGAGGAAGGAAACTACATTCCATCTCCACAAGAAATAATTATTTTTAACCACCCTGCCTGTGAGTTAGGAGAGATAGTATAACTGTTTAACTCTAACATAGTATTAACACAATTCAGTTACTATTTGAGTTGTGGACTTGCTGTCATTGGCTTTCTTAAACAAACAGATGAGTTGAACAATCAGAACTTGGCTCTACAAAAATAAAACAAACAAAAAACAACCCAACCACCAAACAAACAAACAAACAAAAAACAACAGAACAAATTAGATGTCTCAAAGTACCCTTCCCTAATGTAGTTTTTAAGACTTGAATGATGTTCTCACATGGAAGTCAGTGTATGATTGAAGACACTTAGGTTTATGGGAATATATTTTTTGGTCTATGCTCTTCCCAATAATTCTTGAAATTATTTTAGGCAGAGATTCAGCAATATTTGATCCTAGATTTTATATAATCACATTTTCAGCAGTGCACAATTTTTCTTAGGAAAATGTGGAAAAATTAGAGCAGAACCTTTTACAAGACTTCTATCTTATGGGATGGCCATCATCCTGGTATTGAACCATGTTTAAGTTGATGTAGTTCTGTGAATGCTTCTATCAAGCATTGGGTCAATTGGATTTTGGTTTTGACTATAAAGTCATCCATCCAGGTGAAATTTCTGAGATTATCTTCATATTTCAGGTGTAAGTTTATTTTTGCTTGATTTTTGCTTGCTATATCCTGTTCAAATTCTCTTGTGGCATTCTTCCTCCTTTTTCCCCTTGCCCAAATATTTTCACATGTCAGTGATATTCTCCAATGGTTTTTGAAGGTCAAAATGTCTCTTTAAAGGCATTCCTTTGAGGTTTTAATACATTCGTCCTCCCTGGAAGCAGAATGCTTCACGTGGCATGTGACATGAACCAGCAGAAGTAGTGAAGCACTGAAGTGTTGCTATATAACATATGCACAGCAGATCTTCTGGAAGCCTCAGTGCAACAAGCTTGACACTCCATGTTGCTCTGCAGAAAGTAAAATTAGATTTTAGTGTTTTATAAAACTCAGGCTCTCAGAGTCTCCAATAACCATGAGGATACCCAAACCAGAGAGAAATAACATCACAGCATGTAAAAGCCACTTCTGCACATGAAGTAGCATTTCAGGTTCGGATTTATAGACAGTAAACATGATGCTAGGAAATCCTAAGCCATTACTTCTAAGCTGCACTAAACCAGCAGGACAACTTTTTTTTTCTTTTTTTTTTTCAATGCCACAGCAGCAAAATAGTGAAAGTCAAGGCCTATGTGTAGCCTAACCAAGCAAGGAAAGTCCCAGAACTAGGTTGACTCAACAGTACCTGACCAAACTGTCAGAGGAGATGAGGAAATATCATTGTTATCAGGAATAAAATGTAGAGGATCCTTTAGTTTGTATAAAGTTTTCTGTGCCGTTTGAAACAGTACTTGGAGAAAAAGCAGGATGGTTTTCAATTTTAATGTTTAAACTTAACTCTTGTTTGCCTTGTTAAATTTGAACAAGAATTCCAAGTGAATAACATTTAAAAACACATTCGTCTATTTATTCTAATATAAACTCAATAACAGGGATATCAATGCTACAGTTTTATCTTTGTAGCTTTAAAAATTCAGCATTTATATAAACATAGGTCATTTCATGTTATCTTCTAAATGGGCAATGTTATTGCATCCTGATCCAATAGGATAAATGTGAAAGTGATGTTCAAGTCCTGTTATGCTGCAGGCTGTTCCAGGTCTGGTAGCCAAACAGAGCAAAACCAGCAAGTCTCACAGATGGTTTTTTGCATATATGTAGCTCCTTTCAACTTCTGTCTTTATTCTGCTATGACTGCCTGTGGGAGACAGCTGTAGTTTGCTCACCATGCCCACCTTCCCAAGCAGAACCTCTGCCTTACCTCAACAAGCCTTTCCTAAAATCCCCCTTTCCTGTAGCAGGCCTAGCTCCAAGCCCTCATTGTTGCCTACTTTCTTCCTCTTTGAGTGCTCCCAGCCATGATAGACGGTGCCAAGGTCTCTGCCCCTCCAGTGGGGATGAAGCCAATTGTTTCAGATTAGTGGGCAGTGATATTTGCTCAGAAGAGTTAGAGAGACACAACCTCATGGCTAACAATGGGAGCTCCATTGGCTTTCTCCTTTTCAGCCATCTGCTGCACAGCTGAGAGGAGACAGTACTCAATATGCCTTTGTCACTGTTCTACTGGTAGATTGAGATGAGAAGGGATTAGAGCTGGAAAGAAAAAATAGATGAAGAAGACAAGCCCTCATGAGACCTTGAGGAATATCAAAGTGATGAAGAACACCAGGGATTGCTGCCACTATGGTGATGAAAGCAGTAGATTTTTTGCAGCTCTGAGTATTCCTTGACTATTCCTGATCCTTTCTGAGTGTAGGGGGTTGTCTTCCTTTCTAACATTGCTCCCCCTCTACTGTATCACCTTTTCTTCTTCCAGCCCTATCTTCTCTCTGGCCAGACCTTTCCATTTCTTCTATCTTATCTACTCAGATATTTCTAATCTGCAAAAGCTCATTTCCATCTCTGACTTCCTGCTTAAAATCTCCATCTCCATCCCCAGGTCTCTCTGATTTTTCTTGAGGTTTTATTAACTCCCTCCAAGAAGGACCGGCAACACCTGAAAGGCACGCTCTGCCCCTTGTCTCTCTTGACTTGTTTACTGCCCTTTCTGAGTGAACCCCTGCTGTACTTGGAGATTTCCAAAGCCCCTCCAGTTCAGATTCCATAACTTAGCCACTTGGCCCACCCACCCCTGTGGAGTTTCTTCTTCCTCTCTCCTACTGATTCCAATTCTGGAGTCTTTGTTTTTCCTTCTCCGTGTTGCTCTTGGCATTCAGGAAGCCTGCTATCCTACATCTCCTAAATGATGATAAGAGCTCATTTGTCCCCACTCACATTGTCTCCCTCCCTTGTATTGTCTCCAGCATGCAGGCTTAATCTTGATGTCCCAAATTCTTCCTTCCTCCCTGGCCACTTCTTTAGGATCTGGTCTGAATGTTAAATATTTTTTACCTAACCAGAACTCTCCTATCATTTTTTTTTTCCTTATGAAGAATTGATTATATTTTGTTTAGTTTTGTATTTTAAAGCAAAAGAGGATGTGAAAAGGTAGCATTGACCTGTCCACTCTATATAGTATTTCTGCTTATTAACTATGTTAATGTCAGTTTTCAGGAGATTTACACTATTTTAATTTTTAACACTTTGCCATAATTTATGCCTTGAATTTGACTGCAGAAAGTTGTGTAAGAATGGATATTTATGCTTTTTATTGTAACTGTGGAAAGGACTGTGAGCCCAACCCCTCTCTTTTTTTTCCCACAATACTTTTTGGTCAAATAAGAGATTTTAAACTTTTCCTACAGCCTTGTTTTTCTGCATTTGAAAATGCTCTTCACAGGTACAGCATAATGACCTTCCAACCGTGTTCAAGTGCACTCAAAGTTGTGGCACTAGGTTGAGGTTTCCAGCACAGTTTTTGTGGCTGTTACCTGTTTTCTGCTGATATGATTTATATTTGTCTGAGGTACTTTCAAAACTCAGTACCTCAGAATGCTGAGGCTTTCTGCTGCAGAGGTGGGGCAGCAAGACCTCAGAAGCCAAATGGTTTGTAATTATACATTTGCCACTTTTGGACTCCAGAGAGGGTTGCTAGTTCAGAAAAATATATTTCAAAAATTTAAAGCCCAAATAAATCTTTAGGCCTGTGGCACTGAAATGATGGGCTTTTGGGTAAATGTTTTATTTCAGTTTTCACATTTACTTTTAGAAAACCTAGATTAATGTATCTGTTTTGTGAACTTCCTTTGTTTCTTACAATAACCGTGATGTCCAAAGTTAGGAGTTGCAAATAATAAAACTAGAAATTATGTAAGAACAGCCTATTCCCACCTTTTTTTTTTTGTTTGTTTGTTTGTCTTTTAATGTTGTGATGTTAAGTTTAACTTTACTAATTTATTTTTTCCCAGAGAGGGATGGGAGGGGTACATAGTTAAAATCAGAATCTAGTTGATTTTGGTTTTATCTGTGCAGCTGAATTAGTTCTCATTTTAAATCACTGTATCTGTGCTTTCACTGCTCATAACATGAGCAGAGCCCTTCACATATTACTGCTTTTTAGTTACTGTTGGGCCATCTGTTACTTAGTGTCTTATATTGTTATAAAAATAAAACCACAGCACAGCTGCACTGTGCATCTTTATAAAT
Organism: Agelaius tricolor; assembly: GCF_023055355.1. Classification (NCBI taxonomy): domain Eukaryota; kingdom Metazoa; phylum Chordata; class Aves; order Passeriformes; family Icteridae; genus Agelaius; species Agelaius tricolor. Next base: position 5,153,054 of record NW_027269287.1, on the reverse strand, counting down.
ATATTTCTCCCAACAATTTCTAGTGGTGTGGTGTGGTGTGGTTTGGTTTGGTTTGGTTTGGTTTGGTTGGTTTGGTTGGTTTGGGTTTCCTAAGCCTGTTTCACAGGTTGGGATTCACAGCAATGGGCATAGTTGCGGTGCTAACACATGCCTCTGAAATGGAGGAACACTTTGTGCAACCCTAACAGCAAGGTGCTTGAAAATCCTCAGGAACTGATGAATTGCATTATGAAGACATTTTCCAGGTGAAATGAAAAGGGAAGTTCTGCCTGCACACCTGGGGAAGTCAGATGGATGTGTACAAGCATATAGACTCTTCTCTGTAGACCACTCACACTAGGTGAGTATGACACATTCCAATAATCAAAATTATATCATTGTTTCCTCCAGAAAGGCTGTATTTTGGGTATTTTTGAGCAGGCACATCTTGTGTGTTGTTGTTAGATACGCTCACAGTTGACTTTTGCAGGGACAAAGCTGCGGAGGGTTTAGAATTTCAAGGGAAACTCAGTCCCATATCTCAACTGGAAATCTCCATTTTACACCTTCTTATAATCTGGGTGAATACAGTGTTTGTTTACTCCTTGTGGACCTGAAGCCAAAAGACAAAACTTACCCTTATTCGTGCATTACTGGCCGATATGGTAGCTTTATATACTGAAAAGGTTTATCTAGCCACTGCTCTTACAGCTATTGGTAGCTCAAGTAGGGGGTCAAATACAAATCACAGAATCTCACAATGGTTTCACTTGGAAGGGACCTTAAAGATCATCTAGTTCAAATTCTCCTGCTATGGGCACCTTCAACGAAACCAGGTTTCTCAGGTCCCCATCCAGCCTGGTCTGGAACACTTTATGGTACTGTTCTGCTTAGCTTGGAAGGAGACCTCTGATATGACATGCAGATGGGCAGTGGGTAATGTGACTGGATTAGGTAGGACAGAACATCTTTTAATACACAAATCTGTCTGATCCCTCTAGCCTCTGCTCTCCATGATGCCCAAACTTCTTCAACAGTGGTGTAGCCACAGGTCCATTTTACTTGTAACATAACCCATGGACAGCCCTTTCACTGTCCTTGTGTGGGAAGGCCAGCAGGATCACAGTACATAAGCTTGAGGAAATTATCTTGAAGAAAGCATCCAAGGAAAGCTTACCTTTATAAGGGCATTCCTATCATTTGCCTTCCCCACACCTATCTCTCACAGAAGATCCATTATTAATCCTATAGAAAGGTGTAAACAGCATCAATTGTACAACTTGCATAGTATCTGACTGTAAATTATGACAATACCTTATGAATAGGAGAATGATGACAACAATGATGATAATAAATCTCAAGACACAGCATGAGTAAGATGAGAGACTCCAACAGACCTGCCAGATTTGTTTCTATCATGAAGTTTGGCTTATTTCCCTCCCAAGTTCACTGCTGCTGTCAGGAGCCTCTGAATGACCAACTAACAGGGCTGAGAGTAGCAGCTTTGGGATACAGGGCTGGGATAGAAGCTTCTGGGGTGCAAGCATCCTCCCACACACAGGCATCCCAGAGAACTGTCCCACCTCTGCCCTCTGTAAAGACTCCTTTCCTCTGGTCTCTCCTCTATGAAACTACCTCAGTGCCACATTGCATTTTATGCCAAAACCTATTTTATTTTTCAAAACTCAGAAACATGTAAGTACATTATTGCTCCTGCATTCCTGGTGTTGGAGGTAGCCTAGCAACTCCTACTCCTCTGTGGGATACAGTAGCACACAGTCCTGCTGCACATTCATCCTAATAATCTAGTGGTGAAGCATTCGACTTGCAGATGGTTTCACTAAATTCATGGTTCTCATCTCCCTCTAATTTCAGCAATGATAAAGCTCCCTCCCTCCCTCCCCATTTATGCCAAAATGGGATCAAGCTCCCACCCTCAGCACATCCAGGGGAAAAAAAAAAAGAAAAAAGAATAGAAAAATAGAAAGAAAAAGAAAACGAAAGAGAAAAGAAATAGAAAAAGAAAGAGACAGAGAAAGAAGAAAAAGAAAAAGAATAGGAAAAAGAAAAAGAAAAAGAAAAAGAAAAAGAAAAAGAAAAAGAAAAAGAAAAAGAAAAAGAAAAAGAAAAAGAAAAAGAAAAAGAAAAAGAAGACAAAATGGCCATAAATTATTTTATTCTCTTTCTTTTGGGCAGCCCTCATTGTCCAATAGCTTTTAGTAGTCACTGGAGAAGAATAGCTGAAGCTATTTGCTTGGGATTGTAGCCTGCTCCTTGTCAACTTGTAATGACTGGAAAACAAGGTTATTTTCAAAAGCACATTTTCACACCATGTAAGATTTTGCAGGCCTTTTCTCTCTTACTCCACAGAATCATAGAATAGTTTGGATTCGAAGAGACTTTGCAGGTTATTTAGTTCCAGTCCCCTCCATGGACAGAATTCAGTGGCATTGAGTATTTTTTTTAACTGAAACTGGCCTCATTTTGTTAACTTAAAAGCTAAATTAAATATTTTCTCACAGTTTGTTTTATATTATTTTGCTTTTCTTATTACCCCACAGTTTGTCCCCTCACTCCCCTTTTTCCAATTGTTTTTTGCCCTGGGGAAATTATTGAAAACCACAGAAAATAATTCTGAAGTAACAGAACACCACACTGAGGTAATTGTTTGGTGAAACATCTGGCATTTCAGTGAATTTTCCCAGCACTTTCAGAGCTGGAAACAGTCCTTTGAACAACTGTATTGTATTTATTTTTTGTGGAAAAATAAAGTGCATTTGGTTTGACTGGAGAGTTTTTAATCATTGATGTGTATTTCTACATGTCAGTATACTACAAGAAAAGAAAATGTTTTCTTTTATAATAGCATATATTGCCAATGCCATTCCCACAAAACCTGTCTTTGCAGATTCACAACGGTATTGATACAAGATTCACTATCTCTGCCAAGCAATATTAATCTAAGTTTACTAGTACAGATGAAAACACAGCTGACCCAGACTCTTTATTTACTTTGCTCTAACAGATTGAAAAATTATGAGACCTTAATTTCAGGTCTCATAATTTTCTCTTGAAAAATCAACAGACCTTAAAATTATGAATAAGCAAATTTCATTTTCTTCCTTTTTACACAGGCAAAATTGGGTAAGACTTCATTTAAAAGAATTAGTATAAATAGCTCCTTTTTCTCATCTCATGCTTACTATTCAAAATCATGTTCTACACATTTTTCTTTTCTAAAAGCCTGTTCACATTTGGATAATGAAAGTTCACTAAATAATCATGTCCTAGCTTGATATCTCAAAGATGTAATTTGTGCTGAATAACAAATGACTCATTTCATTAAGACTGTTGCCACTGACTGGCTGACACGATGGTAATTATAATTGCTAATGCAGCGTATTAGGAAGGTAACAACATTGAAAAGCACAAACCAGGCTGTCTGGTACCTGGCCAAGATTTCATCTCACTCCTGAAATCAATCACATTGGGAAAAAAAAAAAGGGGGGGGTGCAGGGGAAGAAAAAGAAGAACATATTTGTCTTTGAAAGTTCCTGAATATTTTAGGAGGTGGGAATTCCCATGATGATCCTTTCAAACACATTTGGAGGCTACCATAGCTCATCATAAGAAAAGCAGCATTTGTGTTTTGTATCAAAGTACCACAGAAGTACAAAGAGGAGTAAAGCCAAGGCCACCTACAGTATCAGGTTCCTTGTTAGGGTATCTGCCAATTCATGAGAGGGTAGCTACTGCTGAAGCAATGGGATGAGGTGTGGTATGCTGAGCAAAGCTAAATGGGGATGAGCAGCTCTACTCTATTAAGCAGCCATGTGGATTTCAAGACAAGTGAAATCTGACTTCTAAAAATAAATTAAAATTAAAAGATACTGCTAAATCCATCATTTCAGGCAGGTATGTGAATGAGTTGCTAACCAAAGAGAGATAGATACAGTAAGCTGGGCTTGCACCTGGCCAGTTGGCAGTGCCTAATGATTGCTGGCTTTTGTGCCAAAATGCAGGATAAATCTGCTGCATTAGGTGGGACCATGATGCAAACACCCTCACTGCACATACTTCTGCAGAGAGATTATTTCAATGGCTGAAATCCCAGAGAGATTATTTCTATGGCTGAAGACTTCAAGGTTTCGAAGTCACTTAGAACACTTGCACAAAAAATTTAATTTCTTTCTTCTCATTATCACTGAGTATCTATTTCCCTGTGGTTTGTAAAAAGCTTTCCAAGTAACTCTCCAGCATTTTATTTCTCATCAAATGCTACTTTAGGAAGAGAGGAAATCATTCCTTGAAAAGGCAAATTTCAGTGCAAGACCTGATGTTTCTTTTCATTTTTATTTTATTTTTTGACCACTCAGCAAAATATAAAAAACAGACAGTCTTAGGGACAGAAACAGTTATTAACTATTTTCAAAATTTGTGGTAGGAAAAGACCTGGCGTGCCTAGCATGTAGGCATATTTTTTCCAACCTGGTAATTTGTTTAAGATTAATACAGTGAATGGGTTGATGTTCCTGTGCCTCCAAACCTGGATAGAGAGATCCCTGATACTGGGTAAAGAGCCATCACACAGCTGACACTGGTTATGCTACACACTATATTTTTACAGTAAGAGATATTAAGAAATTTCTCCTCCAAAAGGAGTGACTTTCCTCCTTCTAAATTTGGGTACTAATCACACTGATCCCCTTATTTGCCACTGGCAGTCTTAAGTACTGCAGATCTTAATGCCTGGCATGAAAGCCCTACCCTTGAGAAAGCCATTGCCAGATCAGCAGCAAGTTACTCAGCAGCAGAAGTGACAGTTCTCATTCCCAGGTCAAACACAAAATTTCTTCCTTGGTCCTTTCAGGGTTGGCTGGAGAAACATCCATTGCCCAGTCACCCTCCTCCCACAGCACAGCTTTGCTCTGCTGGGACAGTGCAGGCACAAGGAGAGGTAGATATAGTTTTTAGATGTATGTTAACAACTTTTGAAATGCATACCCCATCTGACTACATTAAACTGCTGTGGGAAATGGGAGACATGGGCTCCCATCACCTAGATAGAAGACATTCAGATTTTTAAAAAATCAAATATTTTTCTCCCTGCAGTAGGAGATATGCTATCTGGGAAATAACATACGATGCAGTTCCTTTGCAAATTGACTGTTTTAAACTATTATGCTCACTAGAAAAAGAGGTTTTCGTATTGCCCAAGCCATTCAGAATTTCATGTCTATCCTTTAGAATAATTTGGGTTGGAACAGCCCTTTAGGATAATCACAGTTTTCTCTTTTTGAAACTAAGGCAAATTTTAAAGACAAAAAAGTTATTATCTATGAAGTTTTGCAGGTGGATATGCTAGATCAGCTTCTGACATGTGAATCTTGTGCAATAAAATACTGGATCTGTTATGTGGCAACTCACAGCTGTAGTTTTCCTCTGTTTCTCACCATTTCATAATCTAAAGCAGAATTGACTGGGTGCCAGACTTACAACCTCACCTCAGAATACTACTATTTATTGAAGCTCATGTTGCACACAGACTGATAGCATATTTTTAAAGCATACTTCTTAAAATTTGGCTTAACTAAAATGGAATAATTCTTCTCCTAAGGAGCTTGAGAAAAAAGATAACTGTGATATGTTCATACCTTTTTGTATCAAATAGAAAATTATTCATGCTGTCACTCTGAAACACATACAACCTTCTCATATTCTCTGTGTATATTTTAGAAAGACATGTAATGGAAAAAACTGTGCAATGAAGACCTTAAAAACTGTGTCACTAGTAAGGAATTATAAAATAACTGTTGTGACACAATTCCTGTCAATTATATCACTTTTTAGCAACACAGGATGCACATTTATTCTGTACACTTTCCCAAGAAATAGAAAGAATTTCCTTGCCTAGTATCATATATTCTGAATTATCTCCATGCAGAAGGGGAGAAAGGTGAGTATAAACCCCCTGTTGAGATTTCTGGATTGTTTCATAGCATTTAAAATTCAATTTGTTTGCATTTTCTTTAGCTCATCTCTTGTTCAGCCATGGTGCCTACTAACAGTGAAGCCACCTGTTCTCTAAATTTAAAAAAGCATGGCGACAAGTGTGGGTAAGTTTTGTGGGTATAATACAACTACAGCATCACAGCAAATGTCTTGCTGCCGGCTTTAGACAATGTCCCTTTCTGATGCATCTAACTGCAGTGCAATCCAACAGGACCACATGGGATTCCTGTGTATTACCTGGGAAGACTTAAATGATTTTTTTCCAAATAATAAGTCAAGAAAAAGAACATCTCACGAAGAATGAAAATTTCAGAAACCTGGAAAAAATTTTCATCCTTATGAACATTTTAATAATCACATTTTAATCTCTTTTCCCTAAAATAAATGCTTTCAGAAAGGATCATGTGAGATGTTAACTGGTTGACCTTTCAATTCCATTAGGATATGTGTACCTAAGTAATTGGAAGGCTCTGTCCTGCTTTAGTAACAAAGTTCTAAGTCAGACCTTCATCTTTCTAAATTATTACAAAATATTTCCACATTATATTTCCAAATATGAATGTCTAACATATAGAGTGAACTTATGAGAGAATTTTCTTCTTTTAAAATCAGAAAAAGTTTTGTAGTTGATTGCCATAGAATCTTACCTTGGATATTCAAAGATGCAAGTTAATACAGCTCCAAGCAACCTCACTAGGAATTCAGCACTACAGAAAATCATATAACATAGTAACATAGAGCATGTTTTTATTTTAGCAGTTAATTTCCTGTATTCTGAATTTTAATGACATTTAATTATATTTCTTGATCTATTAATAGAGCTTTGTATCAGCAGATGCAGAATAAGCTGACTCAATAAGAATCGTAAGTCTGACCAAATAATAAATTTTCTAAGAATGAAACCCCTTCCACCCCTCCTTCAAACAGCTGAAGATGTGTTAGTGTTCCTTTGTGTGCAGGGTCCTGACCACAAATGAATAAAATACTTAAAATTTTGACTGTCATATTTCCACTCATGGTTAGTATTGTTAGAGTGATTTTCATTTCCAGGTAATGGCAAGCAAATACACAAAACAGTAGCAAATTTGTTGAATTTGGCTTTGATAATGTTTTTATAGCTAAAGCCATGTCCCCTTTTTCAAATAAGAATTTTTAAAAACTTCAAATTGCTTAATGTGTTCCTAGATACATTCCTAAGTAGTTTTCTAAGTGAGAGCCAGAGACTCTCATGTGAGGCACAAATCTAGTGAAACCAAGCCTCAATAGAAGTGCTGATCAGTCTTTTTGTTGATGCTTTTGTCATTTGCTTCACATTCCCTTTGTTGTTTCAGCAAACCACTATGAAACCTGCTTACCAGACTGACCTAAGCCCGACCTTAATTTTACAGCTATTTCTTAAATTGGCACCGCAATCTTCTTAAAACAGCAGGCTAGAAAGTAAATTATATTTGAGCATAACCCAAATACTAATTATGAAATTATTGTTTGTCCGCAGTTGAGGTACCTGAACTCCAGCTGAAAGAGCAGCAGATTTCAACACCACTATCTCAATAATGAGATTGAAAAATGTTGTGAGGATTTTAGGTCAGCAGTACGTAACACAAGGTACTGTAGGTCTCTGCATCAAAAACTTTGCTAATGTTTGTGTGTGCCAGGCATTGCTTCAATTTGTTAACATTTCTGGATGTGTTTGGATTGCAGTCCTGACAAACCTAAAACAACCTCTAAAACTCAGTGCAGAATCTTGAATCTATATATTTTTAATTAAAATAAAACCAGAGAATCCTACAATGGTTTGGCTTGTAAGGGTCCTAAAAGACCATGTAGCTATAACACCCTACCCTGGACAGGGACACCTTCTGCTAGACCAGGTTGCTCCAAGCCCTGTTCAACTTGGTCTCAAACACTTCCAAGGAGGGGGCATCCATAGGTTTTCTGGGAAACGTGTGTCAGAGCTTCACCATCCCCACAACAAAGAACATCCTCCTAATATCTAATCTAAACCTAACTTCTGTCCATTTGAAGTGATTCCTACTTTTCTATCACTCCATGCCTTTGTCAAAAGTCCCTCTTCAGCTGTCTTAGAACTCCTTTTAGTTACTGGGAGGTGCTCTAAGGACTTCCTGAAGATCTTATATGTACAAATACAATCTCTTTCAAACACAAAATATTGAATTCTAGAAAAAATATATCTACTAATGAGCTTCAGATTCTATTACTCTGAATTTGGAAACAGGGAAGTCACAATAAATTGGAGATATGTCTGAAATTGCAGTTTCTATTGGTGGATTTTGTCTAAATACTCCCTGTTCCTGCAGATGTATGCTAGCTTGTGGGGAGAGACAGGGAGAGAGAAAAGTTATTAGGCTCTCACTGTTGCCAAAGCACACAGGGAAACCCTGAAGCTTGCTCTTCATCAGCCTTCCCTGCTTATTTTGATGCTGTGCAGAAACCATTAGATGTAGACTTATAGAATCAGAGCAACAGGGACTTCTGGACATGACACAAAACAATACGAGTTGGACTGCAGTAAGAGAACAAAATACTGTGCTCAAGAAAATTTATGAATATCTAGAAATTTTATGAACATCTATCTCGTCCTGTTTGATTATAGCTTAGACTGCCTTTGGTTTTACAGTCCTAATTTTAGGTTTTTTTAATGTTATGAAGCTCTTGATTTGCTCACATATGTATTGCTTTCAAAATAAATACAGCAGAATAAGCAAGAAAAATAAGCTTCTATCGGTCAGCAAAAACAAGTATAGGAAATGACAATTCAGAGAAAAACCTAGGCTAAATTCGTTTCTAAAATTTAGTGAACACTTGCATAAAATTAAGTATTCAATGTAGAGAATTGTAAATATATGGCAAGGTGCTGTGAATATGGCCATGTGTGCAAAATGTTTTCTGTAGTAAAGAAGTCAGTCACTTCAGACCAAGTACCAAGCTGAAGTACTGATCTCTGGGTTGTGGGGCCAGGCAGCATAACCCATGTGCCATGAATGCTGCTCTGAATTCCTAGTACTTGAGACTCTAAGAATGCTCATGCCATATTGAAAACATGGCATGTTTCAGTTGAAACATATTTTGCAAAGGCTTAAGAAAATAAACTCTTGGTCTTGCATCTCCCAGGCTTACATTGACTTGGGGGAAGCTAAGACTTCTGCTTGTGCATAGAAATCAATATATTACTTTTCATCAACAGCAAGACTTAAACAGAAGTTAATGAAAAAAGCGGCAGAAAAATGTATTTTCTCTGTCATACAGTAATATCTTTGTATATATTTCCTAGAAGTATATCCTGACCATCTATGGCAGAAATCAACTTCAAACTATCTGCAAATCTTAATGATGTACTGTAAATGAAGTACTATAAATTGGTAGCAGACTTTATTCCAAACATAAGTAAATATACAAAGACCTATGAAAAACAAAATAAATTAACCTACTCCCATAAGGTAGGGCCTCTCATTCCCTTTCCTGTGGGACAGATGACACGTGTTTTAAGAAAATATATTATATTGTCTGTGTACCCAGTACATCTCAAGCCAATTAAAGATGTGATCCCATGTCTTCTTTCCTCATCTTCTACACTAAAGCATCAGTGAGGATGGGATGTAAAATTTAACTGTCTCTCTTCCAATATTCCTTTTGTTGTACCACAACCTGGGCATTGAGGTATTGTATTTTTGAGTTTAAAATAATCCCTGATCTTCCATTTTCCTCAGTTCTAAAGAACTTCTAGAAGAGAAATGGACTGCACAGTACCATGTAACAAACCTCATTAATATGAGGAAGTATTTTGACATTCCTAATTCTATTACAGTGTGGACAATGAGTGCATACATTTGTCCCTTTTCTACTTTGAGGTTACATTGATCAATGAATGGAAATCTGCATGGCAGCAGAAAGAGGTACTGCAGATGATGCAGGCAGAAAAATGCCAGGCCAATTTCCAGGAAAAACACAAAATCCAACATTTTGTCTACCTTCCCATGAGTTCCCACTAGTATGCAATCTATATATAAGTGTGTAGCTCTCTGCCTTTGCCTAACCTCTTCATTCAAAAGCTTGCCAAGCAATCCCACAAGACACTGCATCTGTGTGTCTGACTCTTGAAAAGTATGCTTTATATGGTGAGTAGCTGAATAAGCCCACATGCATTTGTTCTGCCTGTATATTAGTATACCTCACTGTCCGTCAAGAGTTACTCCTCACTATGATTACCAGACTGAATAACATCCTGTATTTTCTCCACCAGCTCCACGACAGGATTCTCCCTGCTGGTTTGATTAACCTATCATAGTGGTTTCAAAAAGCCTCTTAGATAACAATGTGACCCACGTTTCTGGCCTTTACTATTGTGCCATCTATTTTTTGTGAGAATCGCTTTCCCTGAAGAAAGACAGTGTGTCGAGGCTGAATCTATCCCCAGCCACTTTGCTCAGAAAAAGTGAGCTTTTTCTCTCTCACTTCCTCTATTAATCAATACTACTGAGACACAGAAGCTTTATAAAAAACATGATTATTATGTGATTTACTGGTTTGGCTTTCTGAGGACTAATCCATAGGGGTAGGATGGTGGGGTATCATGATTGTTATGTGATTTACCTGATTATTATGTGATTTACCTGATTATTATGTGATTTACTGGTTTGGCTTTCTGAGGACTACTCCATATGGGTAGGAGGTGGGGTATCATGATGCATGGAGAAGAGGAGCAGGATTAGATCTTTTTTTTTTTTCTGGTTATCTCTTAGATTGTAAGAGACATCCTGCAGTTCTGACCATGACTATTCTTCCCATGCTTGCTGGTTCTATCAGTGCTGCTGAGAACATCAACCAAGTGCCAATTTCTACACTGTTCTACCCATGAAAATGCAACCCAACAGTGTATGGAAGTCTTTTAGTAAATCCTTCACATACAAGATGTTGGTTTGGCATGGAGAGAGATCATAGAGGTTTAGCAGTTACCTGGAATGAGGCAGCTCTTGAGAGAACAATATTTAACTTGCTAGTATTTCACAGGATGTCTATTAGCCATGAACCTTCCAAAGGTGAGTATTCTGTAAGACTTCTACATGAGTAAAATTCATGGAGTCAAATAGCTTTGAATTAGGACTTTAACACTGAAATGGAAGTGAACTTTCAGTTTGTGAACACTTGACAAATATTTTCCCTTCTTTACTAGAGGGATGTTGAACCTAGCACTACCTGAAATTTGTTAACCCATTTCTTTAAAACCTTAATTATTTAAGTAGTTAAACATGTAAATTAATGAAATAATGAGAAATAATGAAAATTGAAATATGAAATAATTAATGAAATCATGAGAAATAAGAAAAATTAAGAAAATTGTTTCATTTACTAAAATGGTATAATTCAATGAGTCATATCTGATATACCGTTTTAAATGCTGTCACAGCAGTCCACTCAGAATCACTATATAAATTTGTATCTTTGTAATAGCCTAGAAAAAAAAATTAAACATTATCTAACAGTTTACCATTAAAATATCTGTTGAATAGCCTCCATTAATATGAAACAGAATGGAGAGAGGGTCCAATTTTTTGGCCTAACAACTTATTTATCAGTCTACCCTCACTTGCTCTTCAAAATTACAAAAAATTAAGTTATTTAGCCAGTAGCAGATTTTCTTTTATTTTCCTGCTATCTGTATTTGAGAAAATATATTGGATTACTCTAATTGCCAGAGTAATTTGAGATTTTATGTGAAAATCCTATTTTATTAATTAAGTTGCTTTAAGGTCCAGATTAATAACAACCAGTTATAGCCTTTCAAATCAGCTAAGTTCTTCTAATAATCTAAATCCTTGTGGAAAACTCTTGGGTGTGTTGAGTCACTCTCTTATTACTTTCCATTAAAACAGTTCAGGAAGTTCATGAAAGTTCATGGCTTCTGACACTGTATTTGCTCAGTAAGACAAAGAATTCCTTTCTACCTGGTCTCAATGCTGTAAATACATGGATTGCATGCACTAATTCATGGTTTGATGATGAGGTAATTTCTGCCCACAGGGAAACAGGCAAGGTCCCTTTTGTCCCTCATGAAGTAAATAAATATTAAGCCAGCAAACTCTTAATTCTTGATAAATATGCACTTCAAAATATCTTAAAAGGTTTTTCATAAGGCTCATCTCAAAATACATTATTGTAATGAGTTATTACTGCACCTCTTCTGATATTCTGGGGAAAGCAGTGCTGCATTTCATATGTAGTCATTCTGAACAGAATAATGCATTGCACTTGACCATTTTTTATGCAGACAAAAATGAGATTTTATTATTTTAATTAAAATTAGTAGCTACAAAGCAGCTATGAGAAGACCACATTGAAAGAAATACAGTAAACAAACCTTTGACAGAATAAAATATTAAATTGGTGTTGAAAATTAAGATTAATATTAGAATCAATAGTGGGAAACATTTCCTGTTTATGTCTGACTGGTATATATTTATTTTAGTTTGGTTCAGTATAACCCCAAAGTCAGAACCCTTCAGTAGATGAGCTGATGAGATCAGTAAGACAGAATCAAGACATTGAATTTTACCTGACAGATTCTCTCGGGGTCTCTAGCTGGTCAGAGTGACTCCAAGATAAGTTAGAAAATCTGTTTTCCTAGCCTGGCAGTCAAAGAAGGAGTCAGAACTCTTCATTTCTTGGTCTCAAGGTTGTTTATTTTATCTTATCTATAAAATTCTTTCCCTTGTCCAGCTGAGGTCTGCTCAGCAGAGGCACTCTGCCTCCCCTGGGGCGGTGTTATCATTTTATACTAAAACTATGTGTACAATATTGACAATTACTTTCCTATATTTATCACTTATGTTAGACAGTGAGCTTCTACTCTAAACCAATCTAATAGTGCCAACATCACAGCAGAAGATGGAGGCCAAGAGAAGAAGGAGGAAGGCTGGACACGCCCAGATTCCTCCATCTTGCCCCCTGAAACCCCCATTTAAAAAAACCCCAAAAATCTATTTTTTCCCTGTGATAAATTCCCTATCATTCTACTTAAACTTTTGTGGCTTGTAATTCTTCATGTAAGGTTGATAATTGTTTTTTCCTAGGGCTAAATCAAAGGCACAGGGGTCTTGGGCTCTGCGCCAAGGTCTCTGAGCTCCCTGGGCACAGGCTTGAGCCCTCCAGGGCAGCCAGAGGAATGTCCTGGGTTCCGACAAGATTCAGCTATATGGAGCTGAATTTAATGCTGTGCAAAAATCATAGTTGATGATGCCATATCCTTTTAACCACTGTCCTCATTTAAACCTATGTAAATCAACAGACACAATTAAAGAAAAGATTTAAAAAGTCACAAAATACACTTTTTCTAACTGAATATTTTATTTATTTTCACAGAATCAGGGAATCACAGAATCAGCTTTGTTGAAAGAGACCTTAGAGTCCAACCTGTGACCTAACACCACCTTGTCACCTAGACCATGGCACTGAGTGCCACATCCAGTCTTTTCTTAACTCCAGGGACAGTGACACCACTACCTCCCTGGGCAGCCCATTCCAATGCCAAATCAACCTTTCTGTGAAGAACCTCTTCCTAATGTCCAGCCTAAACTTCTCCTGGTCCAGCTTAAGCCTGTGTCCTCTCATCCTGTCACTCGTTGCCTCAAAGTACAGATCAAGCCCCACCTGGCTACACCCTCCTCTCAGGCAGTTGCGGAGTGTTAAGATCTCCCTCAAGCCTCCTTTTCTGCAGGATCAAGAACCTCAGCTCCCATAGCCGCTCCTGATAGGTCTTCTAAGCCCTACACCAGCCTTGTTGTCCTTTTCTGAACACACTCTAGCATCTCAACATCCTTCCTAAACTGGGGTTAATTTTCTTTCTTCATTTTTTTTTCTTATTTTCTTCCAGTGTGTGGGATTTCTAAAAAGACTCTAGATGACCTAGCACCTTCCAGTATAAAAAATGGCTACAAGAGAGTTGCCTTTTGACGAGAGCATGGAGTGACATGGCAAAGGGGAATGGATTCAAACTGAAAAAAAATAAGGTTTAGGATAGATATTAGGAGGATGTTCTTTACTGTGAGGGTGGTGACACCCTGGCACAGGTTGCCCAGAGAAGCTGTGGATGTCTCATCCCTGGAAGTATTCAAGGCCAGGTTGGATGGGGCTTGGAGCAACCTGGTCCAGGGTAAGGGGGGATTGGAACTAGATGACTTTGAAGGTCTCTTACAATACAAATTAATCTATGATTCAGTGATTCTACAACTAAGCTCTGGCATTTCTTATTAAATCTTTACTAGGAGCTGAAGAGACATAACTATGCTTTTCTGTAGAGCATAAAAAGCATAAAATGTATGTCTTCATAAACCTGCATTAATAAGATTGTGCTGTAGAGAAATCTGTCTTATGAATGACTTGTATAAAGAAAGAAACATACTAGATTCCTTTCTCTTTTTCATTTGTAGTGTGTAAGAAGTGTCTATGGGAAAAAATTTTTAAAATAATTTCTTTTGGGGTTTTCTTTGGTATGCAAATTCAAAATCCATGTCTCAGGTTGCTTTTGTTACAACTTCCTCTGCTAGCTGAAAAAGTAATAGTACTGTCATAGAAAGAATTGTCTTCACTACTCCTTTTAAAACTTCTTTTCCATCCATTATTATTTTATCTGAGGGCCTTAGAAACCTTCAGGCATAAAAGATGGTCTTTTTTAAGATTATTCATTCTCTGCCCTTTGTATTATGTGTTATATGCTTACAGCCTACATCTTTGAATCCTCCAGTGAGCTCTCCTGAAGGAACCAGAGAAGCAATATCTGAATTTTCCCACATTTTAATTTAACATGATGATGAGACACAGAAACAGGAAGGAAAAAAACAAGCAGTAATTTTTATCAAATGGCTTTAGGTTCTTTTACATACATAATTTAGGAAGAAACAATTTATGTGTCCAAGGAGCCTTTCAAGTAACTCCTTCAGGACCAAAATAAGGAGATATTTTGGAGTGGTCTTATCAGATGAGAAATGGTTTGAGAGGCTCAAGAGAAGGGGCTTGTATGGATTTTACTGTAAAAAAGAGGTATATCCAAACATCACTGAAGGCCACTTCAAAGAATAAGAATAAGAAGGTAAAGCTAAGTTTCTTGCTATTATCATGAGCACTCAGCCAGTGAAACCATCACAACTCAAAGATTTATTTAGTGTGTTTTCAAGGGCAACTTTCAAAATATATTTTTCCTTTAAAATTTTTAGTCTTGTAACACAGTCATTGTTTCAAAGCATAACAATACAATATCCTGGATGCATACAGATAATATATTTTGTATTTATATATTCTCAACACTACAGCTGGTTGCAGGGCTTTTTTTAGAACATCACTGTAAAAAGAAAGAAAATCACAATAAAGACGTTATAAGGAAGGCAACAAGTGAGATGCCTCATGAGGAGTAGTTTTCTTCAGGTCTCCAGGTGAAAGCTGAAATTCATTCCAACAGTCAGGTTTTCTTTCAGCTACAAATTTCTCATCTGGATGTAGAAAACATACAATTATATTCTCTAATTTATACCATGAGTAAAGATAGACTTCACAATCCTAAAAGTTAGTATGGATCAAATTCATAAGTTCCCCTAGCAAATAAAAGAAAACCATATTTTTTTTCTACACTCCACACATATGTAAAGAAATTATCCATCATTTATGCAAAACCTCAAGTCTTTGTACATCACAATAGTATGTGATGTACAATGATTTTTTACAATTATTTTTTAAGCAAGGGAATTATTCTCATATGAGAATGCACAATCTTTCTACTCTTCCTATATCTGTAACAATATTGTAGACAAATGAATTTTTAAAACAAAATATTTTATTACTTTTTTTCTGGAGTCATACCAAGAAGACTATGTCCTACCAGAATCACGGACATCTGTCTGTTTAAGAGGAAGCTTAACCTTGGAAAACTGAACGATAGGTTGTGTGATGAAATTGCCCGACGTATCTAAAATTTAGATGACAGTTATCATCTTCATTGAAAAAGTAAGGTACCTACTTTCCAGAAGCAACTGCTATCCCATCAGTAGCAAATTTCTAGTTCATTCTCTGAGGAATCATTTCTAGATAATTTAAGGATCTATATCCAAGGTCCAGTGTCTGGAATATGGGCAGGAAGGAGGCCAGTCTGACATAGCACTTGGATATTAATCTAGTAGATTGCATAAACCATTTTCTTAGTCAGGTGAGAAATTACCATAAAGACAGTTTAAAGCTCAGATGAGGAGACAAGCAGGCAGAAAAAGACCATTTATAAATTGTCCAGGAGAAACTTGCAGCCTGGTCTGGCAGTCTTTTGAAGCCAATATGAGAACATATTGGCTCATGCCCGTAGGTCTGGATCAGACCCTAATCAGGGAGTATGTTTCAAATCTTTTCAGACTCAATAATGTACCATAGAAAGGACAATGAGAGGTTCTTACACAAAAACCCTTTCCAGTAGGCAAAGGACAAGTGCTGGTGCATTGTGCATTGGGTCTCTCAGAGCAGAGAGGTACCAACACTACAGCCCGGTGACAACTCTGAGAAATTACACTCCTAGAATGCCAGAAAGTCAAAGTCCTATTGTTAAAATACCAGGCTGCCCTCATGCTTACAGCTTAATATCCGAGATGGTTCTCTTGCAGAAATGAAAAAAGACCTTCCAGATAAAGACTGTGAGCAGGACTTTGCCCTAAACACAGTACATCTGAATAGGCTATAAAATCAGCCCTCCCTCCTTGCAAAAGGAAGGTTTGAGTATCTTCAGAGGAGAATTCCTCCTCCAGCTTGCACAAACAAGAACATTTACAGCATGCAAAAAGCTACAATCCCATTAACCTCCAAGAGTACTTACCTTTTGATCCAAGAGAGCATAGAGAGCTTAAATAGGGATCTGCCTTAGGAAGTTACGGTGAATTCCAAGGAGAACTTCAAGCAGTTCTTACAGGCTCAAGGTGCTCATGGGAGTGCTCCTTTTCACTGCATACTGTGACAGCAAACTTACAGATTGATTCAGAGAGAATCTTGCTGCTCCAAAAGAATTTAAAAGGCCAAGCAAATCTCAGCTTTTAATGATAAAAGGTCTCAAAGGGCATATATTATATATTGAGTGGGATTTCATTTGAGTAATTCCCTGTCTAGAAGCACTGAAATGGAAATAAATGTCTCTAACACTGGTTTAAAGTTTTAGCAATGGAAAATTTTAAAAAACAGCTTCAAAGAGGGAAATAGTTAAGGGAAGTGCTTTGTGAGAAAGAAAAGAACTATAATTCAGGGGTGAGTGTGCAATACTGTTATGAATATGAACAAGGCCAAACCTTGTCTGGAGAAAGAGATTCTTGTTTACTAAAATAGCTGCAAGGAACGGAGTACCCAACATAAGCCCAAGCACCCACACAGTGAGCCAAAAACAGAACAGTGTGCTACCCCCAGGTGCACTGGGTTCTCCCCAGAAAACAAGTTTCCAAAAAGAAGAACCCTGACCCCACCAAACTCCCCCCATTTATAGCCCCCTTTGAGTCCAGGATTGGTCCATTTTGGATCCGCATGGTGATTGGTCCATTTCCAGGCTTCTCATTGGTCTTTACTGCCATTCATTCTGGACCAATCGTTTCTGCAGGGCTTCGAATGATTGGTCAGATCTTTCATCCAATTCCTCTTCAATCTCACCTTGCCCTGCCAGACCGCCCTTCAGCCAAACCCTGGACCCTTCTCCTAGAACATTCTAATAAACCCCCAGCTCTTAACATAATGCAATTAATATAACATAATTATTATAATATAATTGAACTATATCCTAGTTTAACATAACGTAACTTTTACCTGAATACTTTTACTTTTATAACAATAAAAAAAAACTTAAAACTTTTATAACAATACTGAACTGAAATAACTCCGCAACTCATGAAGAGTTCAGTGTTTTGAAAGTGTAGTGAAAAATACACTTCAATTGATAGACACACCCCTTATGCAAGATGTATCAATGCTTTCAGAGGAAATAAATTCCTCAAACACTGTGTAGCTAAAGCAAAGCAATTGCACATCATTTACTCTGAAAACATCACAAGTGTCATTGGTTGCTTGACATAGAATCACAGAATCATAGAATACCCTGAGCTGGAAGGGACTCACAAGGATCATTGAAGTCCATCTCCTGGCCCTGAACAGGACAACCCCACTGAAATCATCATGTGCCTGAGAGCAAAACATAGGAAGATGCATTCATATATCTGTTTAACTAATCAATGGAGGAGCAACTCTTTGAAAGCTAAAGTCACATGTGATAGGAATACAAAACCTTTTGTTTCATCATTTGTTTACAATTGGGGTTTTCTCAGAAGATGAGCCTTAGTGAGCTGTAAATGTGCTCATCTGTGTTTAAATAGAGCCATAAACTTGGTTCTGAGTTTTTGAGGAAGTGCCTCTCTTCTTGGGGACTGTAAACAGTGCAAACACCTTCAGAAAAGAATGCTTTTTTTGCAACATAATGGAATAAGCAATTGTTATTTAGAAGAAACCCTATGGCTACCAAAACATCAAAATTTGTTTGATGTTGAGGGACTTCTGTGAATAACAGATAGGACACAATTCTGTTGCTATGGGCTGGATATATTTCTGTCACTGAACTACAACTTTATCTTGCAAATGCCATTGTAATCATTTTATAAATGGAAAAAATGTATCTTGCAGAAAATAATCAGTTAGTGAACCCATAAGATAGCCAGCAGGTAAGAAAAACAGGATATTCTGAACAGCTGCTTATTGAAGACTGTAGTATTGGACATGTACTTCATTTAAAAATCTGATGAAATGACGTTATAAAGTGGAATATCATGTACTGGCAGTGCAGGAACACCTGTGAGATGCCACGGAACTCACATACCATCATTGTAAATGGAGATGTTATAGGTAATAAATGCTGAAGCTGAATTAATAATCAAAAATAGGTTTTTATTTCGCGACTGAGATTCAGTCTCCGATAGCAACAATCAAAGGGACAGCGTCAAGCCCGGGATCAGATCTGGGTGAACGCTGATCCGAACTCTAGCACTTCAGATCCCCTCTGTTTCACAAATGTTGTCGGGTTAGTTTTATCCAGTTTTTTCCGCCTGGGACAGAGTTTCTCCTATTCTTTTCATTGCTTCACATATTCATGCAGTCTCCTTTTCTCTGTGCTGGGCTGGACAAAACTGTTTCTTGGAAGTGATGAATGCTGAGTATTCATCGCTTGGGGGTCTCTGGACTGTCTCAGGAAAAGGGCCCATCCGCATGGAGCCACGTTTTTTCATTTGCTTATTAGGTGTTTCTCTCCACTGCCGTCTGTGGTTTCACAATTTGTGAAGCAATCTTTTCCCTGGCTGCCGCTTGTGGTTTTAAAACTTTAAGAATTTTTCATACAAGCACAACTTATTTCATGTATATTTTACACAAGCACAAATTATTCCATAGCATATATCACAATCCCTCCCCTTCTACATAGACACATTAATTTGTGCTCCTTTCTACAATTTTTGTACTTTTCAACTAATTGTGAGCTTTTTGCTAAATCTGTATAACTACTCTAGTTTCTATAACCTATTTGTTCAGTGTTTTTAAGAGAAAGGGACCCCCTTAGTCCTCTTCAGACTCCCCATTTCTATCCCATTCTCCTTGTGGTACTTCCTGGTATATTCTATCAACAATCCCATCTTCTTTTATCTGTTCCTCAAATTTAGCCAGGGCTTCTGGTGCCTTACTGTTTACTTCTCCTTCTCCTAATTTCATTAGTTTAGATACTTTAGGAATTTGATTCAGTTACTCAGGAGCATGTTCTGGGTCTATAGGCAGAACTGCTATCTGCATACCCTGTACCACTGAGTGTATTAATCTAAGAAAATATGGTATTAAGCAGAGTAGAAATATAACCCCAGCTACTGAACATAATATGAAAACCACTACCTTCTTCCACCAAGATCCTTCAAACAACTGATCCCACCAAGACACCTGGAGGATGGAATTCTATTTCTGGACTGGAATATGTGACACCCTTTTAATATCTGGTGCAAGGCCTCTGATGGTCTCCCCATAATCATCAATTTCTATACAGGATTCAGATTCATTAAACTTTCCACAGACTCCCCCTTCTTCAGCTAACAAGTAATCTAGTGCTATCTGATTTTGGTACACAAAAGCTTGCATTTGGGAATGTTGCCTTGCTAATAGCTCAAGGGCATCTGAGGTATGATTTGATACGATCTCTACTACCGTCTGGAGCCTTATTAATCTATTCAATAGATAAATTGGGGTCCTATATCCCCAGCTTCCATCTTGGGCCCATGTTGCAGGGCCATAATATTCTACTATCTTCTCTGTAGGCTGCTCCTCTTTGCCCCAAGTCTGGCTGCCGCCTACAATAGAGAATTTCTTCTTTATTTCTCTCTTCTTTCTATCTAAAGTTTTGTACAGAGGTGCTCCCAATAAACTGCTTTCAGGTCTGGGTTGTATAAAGGAAACAGGTCAAATCACTCCTAAAGTGCATGATCCTTTCCATTTTTGGGGTAACTCACTATATGCTTTTTCCCCACATATCCAATATGTCTCATTAGGGGCTTTCCATTTAATTTTTGTGTTTTCTGGTTCATTCCAGTAACCCCTTAGTTTTTCCAGGGATTGGTAAGGGTTAGCTCCAGAGCCTTTGTTCCAACAAAGTCCAATTTTTTCATTCCATTCGCAGTTTGTTCCCTTCTCATGACTCCAATACCCAGCAGGAGGTTCTGGTTGCCAGACGTTGCTGTTGTTATTTGAGTTCACTGCTAGGGTGGATATACACGGGGTATATCCCACTATCTCAGTATATTCCTTTCCTTCTCTACTAATACAAATTTTTCCAATTATCATTTGATCTAAAACCCATCCCTCAGGTCTCTGTATTGTTCTTGAAATTTGAGCATTGTCCCATTTTAGAAGTTGGTCTGGAGTTAAACTCTCACCTTTCCAAGGCCATTTCTTGGCTGACTTAATCCCTCCGCAAGTCCAATAGTTAGACAATCCTAATTCAGTAGCAATTTCCTGTATCAGATCTATAAATAAATTCCTGTTTGAAATAAGCAATCCCCAAACACTGTACTGTTTTTCCAGTTGATCATATTGTTCACTCAGGGTCTTTAACCTCTCTTGTTCTACCCTCCTTTGTCTTATTTCTGGCTCTTGCCTTTTAAATTCTTGGGTGACCAGTTTCATTTTACTTTCCAGTTTTACTCTCTTTTTGTTCCTTGAAAAACAGAAAGTTTTATCGATTTGCAAGCAGACCCTGTCATCGTTATCCTCAAGGAGATCAAGAATAACAGGCTCATTATTGAGGGCTAGTCTATTTTTATATTTCAAATTTCTTCCCACCCAGTAAGTTTTTCTGCCCATTACACACATTTCTGAGTGTTGTCATAACATAGTTTGTTAACTTGAAAATAGGCTACAAATATTGAATTAATTTTCCCCCAATCCACACTGTGCGATTACATTGATTACAAGCAGGAACAGGTATCTGCTCTGTATCCCTCTTATACATTTTATGTATATGGGTGTTTCTGACTGCCCGTCCTTAGATGTTGCTTTTTGGATATAACATACTCTTTTTCCATCCAATTCACATATTCTATATCGAGTGCCATTTAAGGTACAGTACCCGCTTTTCTTACCACTACTGCAGTCTTCTGAGGCTGGGTATGCTGAAGTTTCTGTTTCTCCTTGTCCCTCCAGGACAGTCTGCAAGCATCATCCACACTCATTACCAGGACTCTTCCTCTCAGTGCTGGGTGGATTTTCTGGGTGCAGACTAGTTGTTCTGCACACGACTAGGCTCAGGCCCATAAGGATTCCCCATAGATGCACTCCTCTGCCCTTGCCTACGCCCACTGGTTTGCCACCAGCACCGAGGTAAACCATCTTCTCGGCAGCAAGAGTATTCTTCCAGGGTTCTGTACCCAGACCAAAACGCATACCACCTTTTAATAGTGCCCCACCTTGATAGCTTGACTGCATCTGCTCTGCAGGGTACTTTATTCAACCTCCAGCACTTGACTGTTAGGATTTGAGCTTTTGAATCCAATTTTCCCCCTATCCCATTTTTAAACAAGTGATACCACTCTGGGGAGTCTAACTCTCTTATGCCCAAATCAGTAGCGAGTTCTAAGATATGGCTAGTCAGATACTGTTTGTCCTCTATACACCTTGTGCACAAGCCCTTAGTTCTATACCCCCTCTTAACAACGTGTGACCCAAATCTCATGACAATATTCGCATTTAAAATAGATGAATGGATAGCATTCACAACCAGTCACTATACAATTTATCTGATCCCTCTTGGTCATTTAGTTGGTGTAATTTTATCTTTAAGTCCCATGGGGGAGAGGTAACTTTCCACTCAAGTGTCTCTTCCCAGTGTTCCATCTTTTTCACCTGAGACACCTGTGTCCAGACTTTCTCCGCTGTTCGAATGGCTGTGTCTGTGGTTAAAAGGACAGGAAAAGGACCTTCCCAGTGAGGGGTGAGGGGGACTTTCCTCCAGGCTTTTATGAGCACTTTATCTCCTGGTTGTATTTTATGTATGGCGAACCCCAAAGGGGTGCTCTGTGTTACTATCCCCGGCTTTCGCAATTCCTGTAATTTTTATTTATTGCTATTAGATAGAGTTGTATTTGTCCATCTTCTATCCTAGGGTGTCCTACTGGCATCCCATGTTCATAAGGCATTCTGTATAACATCGCAAAGGGTGATAGCCCTGTCTCAGAGCTGAGGCATGGTCTTGATGCTTAGTAACGCTAAGGGGAGACATTTTAGCCAGGACATCTTAGTTTCTAGCATTAGTTTTGATAATTGGGCCTTTAATGTCTGACTCATTCTTTCAACCTGTCCTGAGCTTTGAGGATGCCATGGGGTATGGTATTCCCACCGATTCCTAAGGCCCCTGCTAGTTGTTTAATGATTTTTGAGGTGAAATGTGTCCCTTGATCTGAATCTATGTAATTTACTGTTCCATATGGGGGTACAATTTCTTCTAGTGGAACTTTTGACACTGTCTGAGCTGTAGCCCTAGAGCTTGGAAAGGTCTCTACTCAATGGGTTAGTTTATCGACTATTACCAATAAAGATTTATACCTCCCTACTTTGGGCAATTCAGTAAAATCTACCTGGATCTTTTCAAAAGGACAGTACGCTATTGGGCAACTTCCCAATACTGCCTGTTGTGCCCTGGCCCAATTGACCTTCTGGTAGATCATGCATCCTTGCACATCCTGCTTGGCCAATTCATAAATCCCCTTACATCTGAAGAATCTCAGAAATTGTTCTGCAAGGGTCTGGGCCCCTCAATGAGTCTGATGATGTAATCTCCTCAAAATTTTTCTGGTATAATCCTTAGATAGTAGTTCTCTCCCATCTGGCAATCCCCACTTACCTTCTTCTAACCTTCCCCCTATTTTCTCATATCCTTCAATTTCCTTTTGGGAAGGATTAGGAGGATATTCCTGGGCTTCACTCTACTCAATTTCCGGGGTACTTACCTTCAATAAAGCTGCATTTCTATCTTCCTTGTCTGCCAAATTATTTCCTCAGAGTTTGAAACTGTATCCCTTCTTGGTGTTCTTTCACGTGTACAATCGAAATCTCCTCTGGCTCCCTGACAGCGTCTAAGATTTGTTTTATTATTTCCCCATGAACCAACCCTCGTCTTCAAGTTTTAATTAGTCCTCTTTCCTCCCAAATTTTTCCAAAGGTATAGATTACCCCAAATGCATATTTTGAATCTGTAAAAACTAATCCTTTCTTTCCTTTTAATCTTCTTGAGGCTTGTAATACTGCATACAATTCACACACCTGAGCTGACCAACTAGCATTTAGGGGTCCTGACTCTACTACTTCTCCTGTCTTGCTGTCCACAATCACGTATCCTGACTTTCTTTTCCCCTCTATAACTCTCACTGACCCGCCCACAAACCATTTTTCTCCTTCTTGTAATTCCTCTTCCTCCAAATCCGGCCTTATTTTTGTCTGCAGTTCCACCACCTTGGCACAATCATGAGTAGGCTCCCCTGAGGCTCCTCCAAACAGAAATTGAGCTGGATTATGTGCAGTAGTTGTCCGTAATTCTAAATCATGTTAGTGGATCAATATGGCTTCATACTTCAAGAGTCTAGCATCTGTGAGCCATTTGTTTGCTTTCTGTTATAATATACTTCTTATGCTATGAGGAGTATAAACTACCAATGGAGCCCTAAAAGTTACTTTCTTGGCTTCTTCTACTAAAGTGCTACTGCCACAACTGCTTGTAAACAAGTGGGCCACCCCATGCTCACAGGGTCCAAAAGTTTTGATAATAACCCACTGGTTTCTTAGCTCCTGCCCAATCCTGTGTTAATACTCCATGGGCAGTATGACTACTAACATCCACAAATAACTGAAATGGCTTTTTCACATTGGGCAGGTTCAATACTGGAGCTGCCATAAGTGTTTCCTTTAACTCTTTGAATCCCTCTTCATCTTGTTCTGTCCATTTTAACCTATCAGTAGTGAGTTTCTCATACAGGAATTTTACCTTTTCACTATATCCCTCAATCCACTGTCTGTAATATCCTAGAAGTCCCAGTAGCTATCTAATCTCTCTTTTTGTCCGTGGGGAGGGTAAAACAACAATTCCTGCTACTCTTTCAGGATCTAACTTCTTCCTCCCTTTTGTTAACCAATGTCCGAGATATTTAACTTTGGGCTCAGTAAACTGTAGTTTTGACTTTGAAACCTTTAATCCTTTATCCCCTCAGAAATTTTGTAATGCTGTGGTATTTGCTCTTATGTCTTCCTCTCTTGGACCAGCTACCGATAGGTCATCCACATATTGTAACAATTTAGTCCCTTCTATTAGCACAAACTGAGTTAATAATTGTTCAAG
Organism: Agelaius tricolor; assembly: GCF_023055355.1. Taxonomy (NCBI): domain Eukaryota; kingdom Metazoa; phylum Chordata; class Aves; order Passeriformes; family Icteridae; genus Agelaius; species Agelaius tricolor. The sequence goes on along the minus strand of NW_027269287.1, from coordinate 5,128,138 downwards.
AGCCTGACTAAACAGATTTGGTGAATCTACAAACCCCTGAGGCAAAGATGTCCACCTGAATTGCTGCTTTCTGTTTGTTTCTGGGTCTTCCCATTGGAAAACAAAATAGTCCCAGCTATCTTTAGCTAAGGGACAGGTCCAAAAAGCATTTTTCAAGTCTATCACACTATACCAGCTATCTTCAGGAGAGATATTATTCAACAAGGTGTAAGGATTTGAAACTGTCGGAAATAGCATTTTAGTCCTCCTGTTCACAGCTCTCAGGTCTTGTACTAACCTATAACTACCATCAGTCTTTCATACTGCCAAGATAGGAATGTTATGCCTAGACATGCAAGGTTCCAAAGTCCCCTTTCTTATTAGCTTTTCTTTCACAGGTTTCAATCCTCTCCTTCCTTCCATAGGAATGGGGTATTGCTTCATTCTAATTGGATCTTCTGGTCTCTCAATTTCAATATGGATCAGCTCCATTTCTAGCCTTCCAGCTTCCCCTTGGGTATGCCAGATTTTAGGATCTATTTTATCCTCATCCTCTGTGGTTAATCTATTTAGATTTACCATAAACTGGGATTCTTGCACAATCAGACTTATTTCCAGAGCTACCATAAAGTCTCTTCCTAGCAGATTATAATCTGCTTCTTCGACCAGTAGTATATTCCCTAAGCAAAGCCTAGTTTCTGATTCTATTTCTACATCTTCAATTACAGGAATTTTGAAGGGTTCCCCTTTTGCCCCAATTACCACCATAGTATCTTTGCTTTTAGTGCATTCTGGTGGCAATCACTGGACAGTACTCTGCTCAGCTCCTGAATCTACTAAGAATATCAGTTCCTGGTTTTGGGGTCCTATCTTTAGCTTTATCAAGGGCTCTCTAGATGTTCTGGACCCTAAATTAAAAAGCCCCTGACACCTCTAACCTTCCTGGAAGATTTTTTCATCTTTCACCCTCTTTTTGCATTCTCTCTTAAAATGGCCTTTCTTCTTGCAATAAAAGCACTCTGGGATATTTCTCTGACTGTCTGAGCTCTTCTTCTGGGAGGGGTTCTGTCTCCTGTGAGGCTGATGGTTCTGTGTTGCTTTTACAGGGTCTTGGGCCCATTCCTGTTTTGTGCTTCCCTAACCGCTGCTACCAACACCTTTGCTTGTGCCTTCTGCTTTTCTTCATTCCTCCTCATATAAACCCTCTGCACCTCTCTGAGTAATTTCTGCAATCCTTTCTCCTGCCAATTTTCTATTTTCTCAAGTTTCCTTTGTATATCTTCTTATAACTTCACAACAAATTGCGTTTTTAACAGGATTTCCCTGATTCAGGAATTGGGGTCCGTCCCTGAATACATCTGGAGGCTTCTACTCAGCCTTTCTAACAACTCAGTGGGCGTTTCATCCTTCCTCTGGCATTCCCCGAATACTTTGCTGATGTTCTGCCCCTTTGGTACCGCCTCCCATATGCCTTGTATTAACATATTCCTTAGTTCTATCATTTTCCACCTGCCTTCCTCTGTCTGAGCATTCCACGTTGGTCATCCCTGAGGAAGAACTTTCCAATGGTACCTTTTCATTGGGGCTTCCATGTTGATGGTGGGGACCGAGAATGCGAAACGTGGTGCATCATCAGGGTGTAGGGGAATTTGGAAAAAACAATCTTTTATATCAATAACCACCAATTTCCAGTCCTGGGGAAGCATTGTCGGGGATGGCATACCAGGTTGGAGGGAGCCCATATCTTCAATGACATTATTAATTTGTCGGAGGTCATGGAGGAGTCGCCATCTCTTTTTGTCAGCTTTCTGAATGACAAACACTGGAGAGTTCCATGTGGACATGGTCTCCACAATGTGACACTTTTTCAGTTGCTCTTCCACTAGCTCCTCAAGCACCTTTATTTTTTGTTTACTGAGTGGCCACTGTGCTACCCAAATTGGTGTGTCTATCTTCCAATTCAGTTTTTGAGTATGGTGCTGTTCAGTGACTGCTGCAAAAAAATCCTGTGGAGAGTCTGGAATATCAATAATGACACCCCACTGGGCCATTAAATCTCTTCCTAACAATGGTTCCAGATAATATAACACAAATGGATGGATATTTGCCAATTGTCCATTTGGTCCCTCGATTCGACCACTTTTGGATTGTCTCACCAATTGCATGCCCCCTACACCTCGAACGTGACCAGCCACGTTTTGCGAAGGCCAATGTGCTGGACAGTCTTGTGCTGGGATCACTGTGCAGTCTGCACCGTGTCTATGAGCATCTCAATGTGTTTTGACTCCCCACCCCCACTGACATTACACCAGTCCTTCCCAATAGCTTGGACACGGGCAGCTGTGAGCCCTTTTCAGTGCATTCAAGTAAACAAAGCACTGGGATGGCTTGTGCAACAATTTGTCCTTTGGGAAGAAACAGGGGTGGGTGGAAACAGTACAGCCTGAGAACAAATTGCTCAGGATCTGATGTTGTCAATTCTGGAGAAATTTCAATCTCTTGTAGTGTGTGTTTGGTGTCCCCAGTGATGATGTACTAACAGCGATTTTGCTGCCAAGTTCCCTGCTGTTCTGGGTTGACAGAGACAAAATGCCAGTCAGTGTCTTTCAGATGGAGTGATTCTGTCAGCTGCAACTTGTAAGGCTCATTGACAGAAGACGTGGTTAACATAGGTTCACCTAAATCATAGTAAAGGTTATTTTGTTTCACTCTCAACAGTGGACCAGCAGACATGGTCTTTGAAGCATCTGTTTCACTTACAGAAATAGGAATATTACCACCTGCTTGGTCTTTTTTGCTTCTCTTATTCCCTTGGCCTGCTCTTTTTGTGTCTGCGCACCTGGCAGGCTGGCACTCCCCATTCAGTTTTTTTGTTGTTGTTGCCCCCCTGGGAGTGCTTGTAGTTCTCCCCTGCTATTCTTAAACTCATTGAATTGCTTTTTCAGGGCGCACTGGCTACTCCAATGCCCAAGGTTCTTGCAAAGCAGGCATGGCTTTGTGGGGTCAACCATTGCTTGTCTTCGCTGCTGCCCAGCGCGCCACTGTGCTGAGGGAATGGGTGCAGGGCTGGCAACGGCGACACGCTGAGGTGGTCTTGGCAGCAGCTTTGGTCTGGTGTCTTCAGCCACACTCATCAGAGGCACCTTCCTGTTACAAACTAGAAGCACATCTTTTAGTGTAGGGGGAGGTTCAAGAGGTAAGCATAAAATTACCATTCAACACAGTCCATTTGCATTTGTAAATACCATTTCTTCTAAAACCTCTTCCCTTGCATTCTCTTTTTTAACTTGGATTTCAATAGCTCTAGTTAACCTTTCTACAAATTTCAAAAAAGGCTCTGATGGTAGCTGCTTGATCTTACTATAAGGCTCAAATAGGCCTTTGGGTTGGAGGGAAAAGAAGGCCTTTTCAGCTGCTTCTTTGACTTTCTCAAATGCTTCTACAGGAATTACTGCAGCTTGGATTTGGGCTAAGGACCATTGGCCATCACCGGAGAGATGCTCAGTGGTAATTGGCATGCCATTGGCATCTTTTGCTGTGTTTGGATCAGCATGCAAGTCTGGAAGAGCCTCTTTTAACAGTTGTTTCCATGCCAATTCCCATAATTTGAATTCTATAGAGGTCATGAGGCATGAAAAAAGCTGTTTTAAATCATGTGGGACTATCACAGTCCTACTCAGTTAGGCATTTAAAAGGCCACAGAAGTATGGGCTATGTAAGCCATATTCTTTGTGGGCTTTGCAAATTTCTCGTATCATTTCTCATCCAAAAGCTTTCCAATTAGCAATTGAGGCTCCTCCCCCTTGCCCTGCATGCTGATACATAACAGGGGCAAATGACAAAGTGGGACCCTGTATTGGGTCTGAGGTTCCGTGCCCTGTATCCTTTGAATCAGAAGCATTGGGATCACAGGTACAGCTGTGGGGACGTGCAGTGGGCGTGCCCCCAACGTGAGAAGCCGGGAAGGGGGTGGGAACACCATGGGAATAGGGGGTGGGGACAGGGGGCTGGCAGGGGGCGGGGATGCCCAGTGACATCATATCAGCAGACGCCCCCTGGAAGGGATAGAGGGGGGAAGCTGAATGTACAGCAGGTAAGGTGGGGGGAGGGAAGGTGTCACAAGGATCAGGAGGGATGGGGGATGAGGAAGGAATTTTGGGATGCTTAGGGGAATCATGGGAAGAAGGAGACCAGGTGTGGTATGGTGCTACATGGCATCCTCCATCTTCTTGACCCTCTGGCAACTGGGGGCCATTTTGGGGTTCACTGCTCTCCGAAAAGCTAACATGTGCTCTGGGTTTCAGAGCACAGGATGCAGGGTTTTGGGAAAGGTTCCACACAGTCTGGCCAGGGACTTGTGGACAAAGGGACTCAGGCATTTCAGGGTGCTCAGGGAGCTGGTTTCCCTGGGCATGAGCAGAGTCTGCTCTCTTTAAAATACCAAGTTTTGGGGTACAGGGTTCAGAGCTGGTGGGGGGAGAGACAGGAAGAGCAGAGGTACATTCCTTGTTATTTAGCTTTTTCTCCATTTCCCTTTGTTTGAGCAAGGCTACTCAAACTTGTAAACTCCAGAACACAAATTCAGCTGAAGACATATTCCCAGACTTTCCCAAGGTTATCAATTCATGCCCTACTTTGTCCCAGAATTTAATATTGTGGACTTCTTCAGGAGAAATTTGTGGGAAGTGTAGGAAAAGCCACCTTATCAACCATTTCAATTTTCCTTTAGAGTACGTTACATTTCCACTAAGTAAAATTCCAACAATCTAATAATACTCTCCTTTTTGTGCTATGCTTAACTTAGAGCCCATTTTAGATGTAAAAGGCACAGTACAATCTCCTGCCCACTGAAAACAAAACCAAATCAGCTACTGACTTCCAAAAAGCCGCAGTTAAGAAGCCAAAACACGCAGACGTTTAGCCCTTCACAATGCAGCTGCTTCTACTGCTTTTAAAAGTGCCGCTGGCAGCAGCACAGAATCAGAACTCACCCCACTGCACCGGGGGCTGGCTGAGCCATCTCTGTTCACCTCACAGCCCCTGGGGGTTTCTACGTTCCCAATCTTGTATCACGGCTTGCCTTAAAATTTCTCATTCCTCATTATTGAACAATGACCTCAATATAGCATTAATATCATTGTACGAGTATATACTAGGTCCTAGGAATTCATCCAGTCTATCTGCTATCCCCAACAGATCATCCATCAGCCTTCCCATTTCTTTCTTAAAGGCTTTTACGTCCCCAGTTTTTATAGGCATGTTTACATATCCACTAATTCCCAGTGTGGTTGACACTTCTCTTAAAGGGATGAGATTATGCTTATTTTCTTTTTTCTCATTATCATCATTATTTACCTTCCTTGTTTTGTGTCACGTCCTGCTGGCTGGGGGAGAACCAGTTTCGCTGGTGGGAAGGGTTTGCTTTTTGTTTTCTTCTGGCTGTGGCGGGGGTGGGGGCTGGGAATATTCTTGTGGATACTGCACACCAAAGCCTGCCATTGTAAAAGCGGGACTTCTGGAGGCTGTATGAGAAATGGGAGTGTTTGGGCTTGTATGGGTTGGTGTGGGGGACCTGTGGATATGGGCAAAGGGACCTGAGCTTGCACGGGTTGGGGTGGGGGAGTTAGATATGGGGGGTGGGAAGTTATCTAAAGGTTCTCATGCTTCCCTGTGGATTGCAGCACCTTTGTAAGTTTTCATCAGGAATAACCCTGTACTAGCATATTCCCATAACCTGGAATAGTCCCTTTCTTCTTTATCCTGCGAATTCTTACCATTCACATAATTATGTAAAGCTTAGCAAGTCCATCTTTCGAAGGTGCCAAACACAGGCCAGACTAGATGTTTTCTAATTCCCTCATCTCCCCATATTTCCTTGCAATAATAAATCATTTTCTCCTTAGATTTCCTTCTCCTTTTGGGACAATCCTCCCAATGTTCTAACATCCACCCCAACAGGCTGTCTCCCAGAATCCCAGGTAAACCACTTCCTCGTTCCTTTACAGGCTTCTCTTGGGTTTTTCCTTGAGCTTTACTTTTCCTCTGTCCCATCTTTCTTAGAAATACAGAGAACTATTTTTCTAGCATCTCCTTACCGTAACTCTGCACTGGCATCCCAAAATGAATCCTAGTTTTTAACTGGTACCGTATTTATGCCTAATCTTTGTTCAGTATTACCAGTCTACTAGCCTCACAGCAAAGCGATATGTGGGCTTTTCAGCTGGTAATAAGCTCTCTATTACCTCTCCTTTTCTTTCCTTCCTGGACTTACCGAGTCCTGGATCAAAAAGGTTTACCAGTTCCCAAACACCAGTGAACGTGCCTTCCCATTTTGATCCTCCCCATGATCGACCCCTGAACTCCCCGAGTTTCAGGCTTTACACATGAAAATGAGTTTTACCATGTTACGTCTGCTTCTCCCTTGACCGACCACCTCCCTCATGGGAGGGTGGAACTGCTATCTCGGGGTCCACACTCACCTCGTGATAATATCACATCTCACACGTGCTCAATCACACCTCCCTCAACCACGTGATACTTACAGTCCTTTTTCCCTCATGGGCCCCTCATGCATATAGAATTTTATGAGTGAAAAAAAGCTGCGCCATGGCTCTGAAGATCCTTTCCCTGGATCTGTCCGAGTTACCTGAGAACTCTTGGCCCCTTTTTATCCCCTCTTTGATTGTGGCCCTGGCTGGAATTTAGTTCAAGATCCGATTGGTTCCATGGGGTTTCCCAACCCCGTCAGGCCACTGAAATCAGCAGGGCGCCTTCTGAAAGGAGAAGGTCCCTGGACCCCTAAATCAGATCACGTTGGGGTCACCAAGATTGTTATCGGTAATAAATTATAAAGCCGAATTAATAATCAAAACTAGGTTTTTATTTTGCTACCGAGATTTGGTCTCTGATAGCAACAATCAAAGGGACAGCGTCAAGCCTGGGATCAGCGCTGGGTGAACACTGATCCAAACTCTACCACTTTGGATCCCCTCTGTTCAAAAATGTTGTTTCTGTTGGGTTAGTTTTATACAGTTTTTTCCACCTGGGGCAGAGTTTCTCCTTTTCATTGCTTCACATATTCATGTAGTCTCCTTTTCTCTGTGTTAGGCTGGACAAAACCATTTCTGGGAAGCAATGAATGCTGATCATCGAGTTGCGAGAACCTGGTATTGGGATGCACACTCTTGATGACTCTGACTATCTTGATCGTAGATACTTATTGAGTCTCTGGACTGTCTCAGGAAAAGGGCCCATCCGCATGGAGCCACGTCTTTTCATTTGCTTATTAGGTGTTTCTCTCCACTGCCATTTGTGGTTTCACAATTGTGAAGCAATCTTTTCCCTGGCTGCCGCTTGTGGTTTTAAAACTTTAAGAATTTTTCATACAAGCACAACTTACTTCACGTATATTTTACACAAGCACGAATTATTCCATAACATATATCACAGAGAGGACACTGCTTACTTGCAAGGGCTAAACTAAGAGGGTCTGTCCAGTGCCAGCTTTAGGCTTTCTGCTTCTTCTCTTTGGGGTTCACACAGACTGAAGTCCTGAATAGACACGGTCTGTTCTTAATATGACAGTAATCTAAAAATTAATACTTAGCTGTTACTACTGGAGTTTAGGAGTGCAATTTCTTAAGCTTCTTTACCTTGAAAGTGCTGTCTGAAAACACTAAGGTGCTGTCACTCTCCATGTTTCTATTCTCCGGATATCCATCACAAAGAGTAGAGTTACCCAAGACAGATTTGAATAGATTTTCCTTGTAAATTAGTCTGTAGAGAGCTATACATTATCCATTGCAACTTTTAGTGTGTTTCACAGCATGTCACTGTGCTACAAGCGACTTGGTATTCTTTGTTCACAAACAAAAACATATGAACCCTTTCCAGTTAACTCTGTATGATCAGAGCTCAGGTTCAGCTAATCACTCTGTATTGTGCCGCACAGCTTTCAATCTTTACTCTCTTTTTAGGCAAGCTCCTTATGTTTCCCTAAGCAATTAACTTGGATTCCTATGTGATTTCTTCGCACATTATTTAATGAGTTTTTTTCCTTGCATTTGTAGAGACAGGGAGAGGGACCAATCTAGTTCTTATTTATGCCTCAACATACATTACACATAAGGTGAAAGATTCCTATAAAAACTGTATATGTGCGGACATACCTGGCCCCATAGAGGATTCTCCTGGCAGCCAATCAGGGCAAAGAGAACCTCCACAATGGGGTAAATAGCGCGGGAAATCAAGCTGTGGGAGGAACCTTAGCAGATAAAAGCAGCTATCTGTGGCACAACTGAAGCCATTGTGTTTTGGGTATCTTGGAAGGTGTGGGGGCTTGCTTGTTGGTTTCGTTAGGCCTCCTTCCCTCCCCCGTCCTCCCTTACCTTTTCCTCCCTGTGGTCCTTCATTGTTTCTGTAAACCAGCTTGTCATCGCAACAACCTTGTTCCCTGCTGCCTCCCGACAGGGCGGGTGGGGCCGCAGCAAGCCATCCCAGCCGCACTTCCCAGGCACAGCCGCTGCCAGCCTGCACACAGTCGAGTCCGTAGCACGAGGCCACTTGCAAAAACACAGCAACTGCTGTCGCTGTGTTTTCTGCGCTGCCTGCCCTCGCTAACCTGCCGTAGCACTGGCCTATGGTGACCAGCCTGCTGCCGCTGGTTGCCTGCACTCAATCATGCCGGCAGCGGTGGCGCCCCGACCCTGAGAGCGTAAGCTGCTCCAGGGCTGTGCCCAGGGCCACGACAACTTGTTCTCTGCTGACAGAGGAAATACAGAGGAAGTGCTGCTGTTTGGAAGTTGTGCGCAGACTGCCATGGGAGCTAAGCTGATGCCGACAAATAGCCAGGGTTCTTGTGGTAATGCTGTCCCTGTTTTCTGTTTCTTTCCTCCTCTCTTCCTCTCTCTGCTCCTTTTGAAGCACGGACAGAACCACTCCCCAGCTAATTAAAGTTGAACATGGGGGTATTTATTACAGAGCAGGATAGAGCAGAATTATTTCCAAAGGCAAGTACAAGTAGTTGCAGACTCCTGCTCTCTGTTTATACAGAAAATGTTTTACATATCCAAGTGGTTCCTAAGGACACATAATATATAATCGTTACCTGCCCACTTTGTATTTTTATCAGCTGAGTATCTATTATGGCTGCGCAACTGTACTCCCTTAATTGGGTTGGTGGCATTTTGAAATGAGGGAGCAGGCATATGGGAGGAAGAATGCCAACTTTCTCCTGGTGAACTCTTCACCCATGGGCAGTTGGCAGGAATTTTTGATCTGCTGGTCACAGTCTAAGCCTCTCCTAACTGTTCAATTATTCTTAAACCAAGGTATTTTTATGGTCTCTGCTCCTTTGCAATTGTTACATCTATCCCAGTTACTCCTAACTTTACTTTTCCTAATATCTTTGTTACTTTTTAACTAAGGTTCTTGAGAGCTATATTACTAACTTAGCTTAGCTTCTTAACTAATTTTAAAATCTTAACTAAAATATGCAATCTTCTGCTATCACAGTTATATTCCCAGCTGGTCCCTTGACTCATCTGCAGTTTTCAATTATCCAAAGTACATTTCCAGCTGACCCCTTGACTCACTTTTCCTATCCCCCTTTAGGAGGAACTCCTACCCATTTATTTTTTATCAATAAACAGATAAATATTGCCACGTTTGTGCTTTATTTTTGTCAAAGAAATCTGTTAAAAGAATCCTTCCCGATTGTGTCAAATTTTCTGGTCACCTCCAGCAGTTTTACATATCAGTGTAATGAGATGGCATAATGACATGATCACCGAGAGACTTGTGTTGAGACAGTTTTAGAAGCACATAAATACCTAGATTTACTTAGTATAGGAAGATGAGGGAAAAATAGCTCATTAGTGTGGGAATCCATAAAATCAGAGGGTTTTACGAAAAGTGCAGAAGACATGCCTCAGATACAGTAGAATTGTGAACAGTGCTAAAGCAGCAGAAGAATTATTTAAGCTGTAGAGAAGACATGGGAATAAGAACAATAGAGCTGTGTATTATTTCTTGTTTGGCTTTCTAAGTTGCAAAAAGTTTATCTAGCAAGGTATTAGGAAGATTAAGCTTATGAATAGGGCTCTATGTGTTGTGCCTCACAAACAGGTATTGTATTTGAAATAAGCAAGTATTGTTTTAACCAAAGCTACATGTGCTTATGGTGATTGGATAGAACTACTGTCAATATGCTTTTGCTTCATGTAATTGGCTTAGAAGGTTATAAAGTATGCTATAACATTAACTTTTCCGGCCTGCTTCCTGGATTTGTGAGCTGTTAGCATCTTTCCATTATCATAATCATGTAACAAGACTGATGCTGAAAAATAAATAGCTCAAGACGCTATCCCAGCAGCCCCATCCTGTTCGTGTCAGTAAATAAACTGCCAGCATCAATTAGAGATGTAAATCTAAGAATAAGCAAATGAGAGAAAAAAATTACGCTTTCAGAGCTTCGGGAAATGAAGCTGGTATTTGGGTAATGCCTAAAACTGAATGGGTAAAATAAGCAGGATTTTGAATGATTTGTCAGGGCAAATATGGCTTCTGTGACCAAGAAGAGGATCTTATCAAAAGGTCCTCCCTCCATTTGTGATCTGAGTTTTTGTTACTTTTATGTTCACAAAGCACATGGAACTATTCAGAAATCTGGACCTGAGTGCTAGTCTAATATTCCCAAGGATCTGAGCTTAATTGTGGTAACACAGATTTTACGTAAGCTTGTGCCCTTTGTGAGTGAAAGAAACGCTGAGAGTAGTAAATTGTTAATACAGCCCTTTCTGCTAACAAATATTTATAGCTCAATTGGCACCATTCAACCCACAACAATGCTAAATAATTGGCAAAACATGTTTTGGCTGGAATATACTTTGCAATGTTTCATTTAAATTCCATCAAACTATTACTATGTAATAGTATAGATAGTAATAAATGTAATAGAATAGATAGTTTAAATATTTCCTTGCTTTTAATTGGGCTTATTTTTCAAATTAGTTTCAATTATTGTCTTGGTTTGGAAAGACAGGAGTCTGCTAAGGAAGGCAGGAGCCTTCCCTGAAATGGAGAATGTAAACCCTCCCCACCCAGCTGAATTGCTATAAATTTTAAATTAAGGGGCTCTCAGGCAAAAAATATGGGACCAGGAAATAAGAGTTCTTTAATAGTGAAGAAGAAATAAAAGGATAAAATAAACAATGCAGTACACTAGAACAACACTGACAGAGTCAAAACTCAACCTGACACTCTGTTGGTCAGGGTGCTCATAGAAGTCCAATTGGAAATGCGGCTGCAGTCCTCCTGAAGTGTTGGGTGTGGTTTTGTTGGAGCAAGGGGTCCTGTAGAAAAGGGTGGATTCTTCCTCCGAAGATCCAGTGGAAGAAGAGGCAGCTGCTGTTCCTCTGGGAAATCCAGTGGAGAAACTGTGCTGGTATTTCAGAACCTCCCGATTATATCTGGGTAGCAATGCTTGGCTCCTCCCTCTAGGCAGAGCATCTCACAATGGGATGTTATAGTTCTTATCAGTAATGCAGTGATATTCAATAGCCTGTTATCAGCAGATGTCCCCTCCTGAGGGAGGAGTGACCGTGATCACTCAGAGAGAGAGAGATAAGGAAAACTGCTCACTTGACAAAAAGACAACTGCCATACAGATGGTAATAGAATACGTCTTGCCTTGCAATCTGGAACAATCATCCTCATTGCTCAAAGCAAAGCAAGCTTTGCTGATGCATCTAGACCTGTAATAAAGGATGAGTCTAGTAAGCTGAAGAGGGAAAAAGCTGCATTACCATGTTTTTATCTATTTCTTGCATTTATTTATTGATGATTGATTTGAACTGAGAAAATACTCTCTTGAAAATTACATATGATAACAAAGCTCAGAGCCAGTACTAAAAAACTCTTTCCATTGTGACTTTGTAGTGTCATACAGCCACACACTGGCTAAATATCATGTTTCCAGTGAAGGCAAAAAAGTAATTCTGGCCCACCCAGCACAGATTTTTCTCCCTTTTTTTTCACGCTTTCTGTGTCCAGGATGTAAACCTGCTCTTCAGGTTTGTGCCTGTCTCAGCTTTCAGCCATAGCCGGTTCCTAATTGGTGTGAATTTTGAGGAGTTGTTCAAATGGTTTCCAGCCCCTCTTGCCACTTGCACAGCCTTCACTGCTGGCCATCACCCCATCCTGTGTTGTTGAATTACGGTCTTTTGATTTGAAAAAGTCCTTAAGGGAAACTGTTGCCTTGAAAACTGTGGTAGATACCTGGTTTACAGGCATTACTATTTATAGCTTATACACATTCAGTTATTTATTTTTCTGTTTTATTGTCCTGAATAGTGATGAAAAAATGCTTCTTGAGAGATTCATGTTCAGGTACTTGATATTTAGTTAAAACTTTATTGCAGCTGCAATACTTTTTAGTTTTGGAAACAATGAAAAGTGATTTTTAGTCCTTTGTACATGCACAGATAAGCATACTTGTACTACAAATATTGATGCAAAGTAAATAAAACTAAAAAATTACATAAGTACTATTAAATTGTTCTGGTCATTTTATTCCACTAAGTCCTTAAATAGAGTTATATTAATAGTCTTATTTATAGAAGCAAAGTGGAGAATGTTTGCTTGATTCAGGGATAGGATTGCAAAATCCCCAGTTATTTATTTTGATAGCAAACTAGTAAAAAAAAAGTTTAAAAAATCATCCTTAAAAAACTTAACAGCAGAACCTGACCTACCACATACAGGTCTTTTTCTTTCCAAGAACAAGATTTATTTGTTCCATTTCATTCTCAGTGAAAGCTGCCTCGGTAGAAAATTGGCTATTGACAGCAGATGGAAGATTCTGGTTTGATTGGGAAGCTAGGCTTTACTGAAAACATATCCAGATGAAAAGTTTCTGATGAGGGTTCTTTGGACAAATTAACATGAAATTTGATATCATGATCTCTGATAGATAATAACAAGGCAGGGATTTTTAGACACTTTTTGATTAAAAATTGAAAGAAAAGAAATTGTTCTGGTCACAGCAAGTGCTCTGATCTGTATGTTTCCTCTTAATGACAATAATTCTCTGCTGTCTGTAGTATTATCTCTTGTGTGTCTGAGTGCTTTCTCTGAAAGTGTGTACCTCATGATCTGAAAATCTCTCTCCTGTTGTCTCTCCCTGATATATGTATGTATGTATGTAAACACATACATAAATGTCTGTAATACACGTACAGAGTTCAAATAAAAATTGTCTCCTGAGAGAACCAGGATTTAATTGGAGCTTAAATAGAAAGCAGTCTTGCAAAACTGTCATGGATTTACCATCCAAGACATAATTATTGCTCATCACACCTGCCAGAGGTATGATGATGATGAGGGTATACCATCTGGAAGAGAAAATTGTGGGGAAGTATGAGCTGGTTAACATATTTTTGTCTAGAAATAAATGCTTCCTAAAGCAGATGGAAATCATTGTGGAATAATTTATATAAGTGATATAAATATGGTTGATGAAGATTTTATTCTCTAAATACAAAGAAGATGCAAATCTCTGGAAAGCACATGCCTTACATTTAATATGTTGAATGTAGACAATTAGGCTTTCCAAATACACACTTCCAAATGCACAAAGAGTGAAGCTTAGTCAAGGTTCATTCTAAGGTCATATACCCAGTGCAACCATCAATCTGGACAACCTCTCAGTAACCTCCACATACTTCCAGACAAGATCTGCGATGCTTTGTGTCCTGATTAGAGCATACAACAGTTAATTTGTTTTAAATAGGAAATTAAAAAGTTTTGTAAAGTATTATATGAGGGTCATAAAATGGTTCTTGAGATGTATTGATGAGGGCTGTTTGGAAGTCCTACTCCAAATCTTGCTACAGCAAAGCAAAAGAGTAGAATGATGGAAGAAAGGAATTGCAAACTCCACAGTGAAAAATCATGAAAGAAAATGTTTGGACTGAGCACTAAAAGGATATATCCTTAGATGGTTTAATTTTTAGAGACACCATCTCTCTGTCCTACTGTCAGGAGGCCATGTAGAACTGGCACTACAGAAAGCTTACTGGAGGCTGGAAGGAGCAATGCTGGATTAGGAATGTGGGAAGGAAGGCAGACGAGGCAGGCCGGTGCAGAGGAAGGAGGGAAGGAAGGAGTTATAACAATCAGATGAACATGTCCTCCACATAAGTATAACCTGGATCATAGAGGAACACCATTTGGGTTTTCAGTAATTTTTTGGAAGCTGCATGTTCCAGGAGCAATGATGTTCAGAATCTAGAGGACCGGCACTTGCTTGAATGGGGAGGGTGAGAATGATGGGAAAGACAGGAGGCCAGCAGACAACACGAATGGGACTTGAATTCATATGAAGAGGATCATCATCATGGACTCTAAACCAAAGATGACCAGTATGGAAGAGGATGTGGTTTCAAGACTCCAGTCATATCATTCTGCTCAAAAGCCCAGTTTTGTCGATCACCCTCAAGACTAAAAACATTTTAAATAATTTTATTTTTTCTTTCTTGATCAGTGAAATTATTCCAGACAGCTGCTTCCTGAGAAGCTGGCCTACTGACCTACTGATACATCTCTTATCATTAAAAAAACAAAACAAAAAAAAACAACCAAACCAAAAGGAATAGAATAGAACAGAATACATTCAAATCCAAGATGCTTCATTTCAGCAAGAGGAGATTTACAACTATTGAAATACTAACCTTGAAAATCATGACTTATGTATGATAATGGAAACTCTGACAAGACCCCTTCAAAATCATTGCTGTGAAAGAAAAATATTTTTAATCTGTTTTTATATCAAGTAACAGTAAAGGCCTGATTCCCATACCTTGAAAGAGGGCAGTGGAATTTTGAAGGCTGACCTAGAACAGAGGCTTGACAGAGTTAAAGAATGAAGTAGGAATTTATTAAAAGTCTTCAATGGATACACCTTGGGCAGTACAAGAGCCCAGCCAGGGCTACACCCAAGATGAACCCAAAATGGTCACAAAATGGATGACTGGTCACAAGGTCTCTCACTTTTGTAAGTTCTGGTCCATTAGCATATTGGAGTTAATTGTCTAGTTTTAGCTGTAGGTTATGAAGTTGCATCCTTCTTGTTTTGCTCTTCAATCCACGTTGTTTATGCTCGTGGGCCTGAAATGTGAGTGGTTGTCCTTGGTCCCAAGCTATGAAAGGAATCGGATTCCCACAATTCATACAGTTCTAATGTTTTTGGAGAAAAAACAAAGTGACTTTTGAAGATTACTAATAATGCTACATCAAATGTTTCCAGGGATGAACAACCTAGAGTGACCAAAAGATTCCCTCATTCCTCTTCAATGTCTGTCTGATCTGGGACCAGGGACTTGCAGTAGAGAGGAAAGAGATATCTCTGCTCTGACATTTCAACCAGTGACTCAGCACAGAAGAGGAAACATTTATGACACACATTGGACAGGGATAACTGGGAAGCCAGAAGAAAACTAGGGTTGGATCTGACGATCTTAAAGGTCCTCTCCAACCTATGATACTATGATCAAGACAGGGCCAGAAATTTAAAAGGCAGAGAAGGTGATGACAGCTGGCCTGAAATTCCTAGGAGTTTTTTGCATTGCCAGAAATAAATTTGCATTGTCCATGCAAGAGGTACTGTTGAAGATCTGCCTAAGCGTGAAATGCTTCTTACACTGTAGTAGCCATGAAACAACAGAAACTTACTGAGGGGTTGGTTCAGAAGTAGACAAAACCTTAGTTGCTAAGGCCATGAATTTTATCCTACTGAAAGAGTTCAATCCCTGGAAAAACACATACTACATTTAATAACCACGTGTTCCGTGGGATCAGTGGTCTGGGATGGGGACAACATACACACCTCAAAGCTCCATGCAACAGTCTCTTTTACTGTTAAAAGCCTTCTTGTATACGGAGTTCAATACTCCCAGGTCTCAACTGCTAGTTGGTCTGATCCCCATACAGCCCAGCTCCTGACCAGTGAAATATCTGCAACCCAAGATGGAATGTGATAGGTGAAGGTCCCTGTGTGGATTTAAATCCAACCTCTACTAGCCCACGTGGGGATTCCAATGCCACAAATACACACACACAAGGTAACACCACATTCTTCTAAACTGTTAACACTGGTGTGAACTATGCTACCCAAAGAAACAGTTCTCATGTATTACATAAACTTTGAAGCGCTTTATTGCTTACTCTTAACTTGCTCTGCAGTGATATACAAGTAGCTTGAGTTTCTAAGTAGAAACAAAAGCATCTGGGTATTCCCATGGTTATAATTTCACTTAGACAAAGGATAAATTCTCTGATGACATAACCTTAGAGTTTATAAGAGCTGTTAGTCACAGGGACTCCAAGATAAAAATTTTAGCCTTGTAACATAAAGCAGGCAAGACTTTATACATTAACAGCCCTTAAGTGGGCCATCCATGGTGACTAAACCTTGTCTAAAGACTTGGGATTCTAGCAAAATGGTTTTGACTCCTAGAAAATATGCATACATAAAGATATATTTTGAGAAACAATACATATGCAATTAATTGTGTTTGTTTTACATCAGATAAGTAAGCATACTTACCTATGCAGTTCTTGGAATTCAGAGAAAGTTTAAACCATTCTTACTCACAGTCAGTTGTCTAATGTTCTCTTTCTTTATTCCTTTCCTTTTTTTTTTTTTTTTTTAATGCTACAACACGTTATCTAATAGGTCTCCAAGACAGAGTTTATTCAATAGGGAAACAATATAAGGGCAAGTAATTTTTAAGATAGTTGGATAACAAAATCACTTAGGAAAACTGCTATCACACGTTACTCAACATTTTCCTGACTCAGCAACTACTTCCAATTGAAGGTTAATTGTGTTTTCCAGAGTGGAAACAGTATTTTGTTTCCAAATTTTCCCACTTTCAACCACATAGGCAGTTCAGGAAAACACATTCATTTGCATAAACTATAGCCAAGACAAATAGGGCAAATACTGGCCACAAAATGCTAACTTATTAGCCAGTCTTTTGAAACAATGGATGAGTGTTTTTCATCAGTGCTTACAGTATGCAATTTATTGGGAACATCAGATTATCTTTTGGCATCTTAATTTCTCCCATGTCAAAGGCAACTGATGACTATCCCAGTTACTTATATTTCCAGAGTGACTTAACAAAAGCAGCTTTCATATTTTTCTTTGGTATTTCATACTATAAATATGCCTGGTTGGAAAAGTAGATTTAGATTGAATCACCACTGAAAATACATTTAAGATGATTTATGGAAAAGGATTTCACATAATGACTGCATTTAGTAAAGCTGAAATCAGCTTTGTTGATTTTGTAAGTTTGAAATGTTCACAAGGCCTGGGGATAAACTCTATGTCTTCAGCCCTTTTCTCTTGACATCAAATCCATTGCATAAAAAATGTCCTAAAACTTACTTCCTGCATTGTTCCTGTCCTTCTGTAAGGATCAATGTGCTACAGAAAACAAACTTTAAATGAAATCCAGTGATTTACTCAGAGATTTATCATGTGTAATTTGTTAGTCTTATATGAAAGGTTATTTTGGTTTTAACAACCCCCAGTTAAGTCCAATGCCAGATCCTGTGAAGTGCAGAGCACCTAGTGATACTGTCAGCTGTGCTCATAGTTGCTGTCTTCAGCAGGCACTTGTAGCTCTTGGAAATTTCCATCCAGTCTACAATACTTTTCAGTATGTAATACTTTTCAGTATTTGTCAGCAAATAAACATGATCCTAAATCCATACTTTAGGAAAATGAAAACAGGACAATAAAATGACCACCCCATATCTCTCCTGAAAGAATCTCAAAGGAGTTGTGGTTGTTATCAGGCTGGACAAAAAAGCAAATCATGGCTTTATTCTAAAGAAACAAATGGTTAATTTATTTGGCAACAACAACAACAAAAAAAAAAAAAAAAAAAAAAAAAGTGCTAAGCCCATTATCACTTTATGAGGGGAATGAATGCCTGGGAAAGGGCAATGTGATTGTTGGACAAGTGACAAATATTGCAGATTAGATGAAGAAATTAACACCTGAAAAATACCTAGTTGTTTGTGTGAGTGACCAGCTCTGTGTTTGAGCATTCTTCTATATAAGCCTATAATAAAGCAGAAAAGCTTCTTTTTCTGTGTTACCTTCTGTGTTACCTCTGTAAACGTGGAGCATCACCTTGCACCTGCCCTCATGTTCTGTCACTTAATTCAGAAAATCATCCCTTACATAGTCAAAAGAAAGAATATCAAAAGAGTAAAAACAGTTGTGTAAAAGTGGTTGTGTAAGCAGTTCAATGACTCCTTCCAAATCTGTAGGAAATGAAAACAGGTCCTCATTGTCAAGAATGAAATGCTATTGCTCTGGAAAAGCCAGAGCCATTAAACTAATTACACATTTGCATTGATTTGGTGAAAACTGAATTAAGTTAAATTAGTACAAGACAGATGTAATATCAATTTAAATGTGTGCACATAGAGATTTTCACCAGTTTAATTGATTTTAAACCAATTTTGAGCATAAAAAGACTGTATTTCTTTTCTTTTCCTTCTCATTTATGGACTGAAAATTAGGTAATCATTTCAAATTCGATTTTGATGATTCTACATTAAAAACACTGCTGCATTGTTATGCAAGTACAAGCCTCCTAATAATCAATATACTGTATGGCCTTTCAAAAAGAGATCTCAAATTCACATCTTTCTTTGTAGCCAGATCTCACATGCAATGAATTGGCTTCAAACCTGGTCCAAAGCCACCTTAGCTGGCAGAATCAAAATCATGGCATTGTGACTGTAGGAGAATAAAACATTTTCCTGAGTCCACATTTTGCACATTGAAATGTAAGTAGGTAATGTCATGCAAGCTCCAGAATAATGCTCAGGAAAATGGAACCTGGCCATTGGCACAATGGATTTCTCTAGTGCAGAAAGGAGATCACATTCCCTGTGCCCCTCTTCTCTTTCCATGTCTCTTCATTGAGACATAAACTTTAAGGAATTTAGGGATTTTAGAGGAGCTGAGGTTTTAGTTAGAGATAGCTTTATTTGAATTTATAAAAATAAATGGGTAGGCCTTGATGAAGTTAAGAGTTAGTAGTTCACTAATAATTGATTGCTTGTCAACATAATGTTTGGTTAGCTGGGTTTTTAATGAAGAATATAGAAACTGATAAATAGCTTTTAGGAACATAAGACAATTGTAGGCCTCCTCTGTTCTGAAACCAATTGAAGACAGGGAATGAGAGTTCTGCCAAGGGTTCATTTGTCATATTTGCACTGAAAAGGTAAAAAGGTCAGAATGAGGAAGACTTAATTTACTTCCTCATTTTGGGAACCCTCCCAATGAAAGGGACCACCGACCCATTTTGAAGAACAAACTACACATGCTTAATAGGTTTTGAACTAATTACCACATGAAGCTGGGAATTGGATGTACCAAAGTTATGAATATGCATTTGTATTTTGGGTATTCAATACTTGTATAGATAAAAGGACTCTCTAATCACTTGTAAATTGCAGTGTATATTTGCCGCATGCTGCCTGGCATCTCAATAAACATACACTTTCTAACTTTAAACTGTTGGAGAGCCTTTTCCGTCACAGTTGGATATCGGTACTAGATCAATATCCATATTTTTATTAAATCATCATGTTCCATCCTCAAAAACTCCTTCTGTTTAATGGGCATTAGTAGTAACTTACTGTCATGCTTGTTCCATGGTACTTACCAGAAGAGAAAGAAGATAAAAATCCTTCTTAAGACATAAAGAAATGAATAGTGTTATATAAATTTTACATTGATATAGTAGTAAAGTGATGGTATATTTCTTGATGAAAATTCTGCAATGGCATTGGCATGAAATGTGTGTTTAATATCAGACCTCTGCCTAAGTACATATGACTGTACTATCCCTCTAGATCTTTTATTGTCCAGTTTTTAATACTCAAGCTGGTTTCTTCAAGTTTCCAAACTGTCAGGGATATGAGTTGAACAAGTATCTCCTAGTATCCCACTTAGTATGACAGATTTGGTAACTGTAGGTATGAGCAGGGTAGGGAAACCTTTCCTCTGCTTCACCTAATAGCATTTCTGGGTAGTGGACATTTTCCCACATTTTCAATCAATATTTATGGCATCTCAAAATGTCAAGAAATCTTCTGGCATTTCAGGACAAAAGATGTGTTAGTCTCAAACTCTCTCAGTATCTTCATTTCTTCTTGTCATCCCTCACTTTCAACTGGTGAGTTTTGACAAGAGATGGTTCAAGCTTTGTACCGGTGCTCCTTAAAATCAGAAGTTTGGTGAACTTGTAGATGGAGAGGGGAAATTCACAGTTATTCTAAAACAGATCCTAAAAATTACTTCAACTCCTGAAAACTGAGGAGTGAGGATGCTAACAGCAAAGTGATGGGACTGGAAAGGACCACATCACTGCTGCATAACCCAGATATTAAGGAAGAGCCATTTCTGGAATGTAAATGTGTACACACAGAGGTAAATGCTTCTGCATGTGCATATGAAAAAGAAGGAATACAAGCATATGTTAAAAAATGGAACAATGCCACAGATTTACTCTATAGCTATGTATGCAAACACATATAGGAGAAATAGAGAATCTACAGGAAGAAATTCTTGCCTTCTGGAAATAAAAGATTGATTTGTTAAATAATTTTCAACAAGCAGGCATTAAGTTTTCATATATCTAGATGTTCAGTGTATCTCCTTAAAAGCCAAGATGCATCTCTGTCCTAGGTTACAATATTAAGATGTATTCTATTCCCATCCTCAAGAGCTGTTGAAACCAGGAAGGGCATTGTTTTTCCTTATCTCCTGTTATTGGGCCCATCAATGCCTTTCTGCATGACTCAGAGATAATTCCCTACAGGAGCCATTTCTGTTTAATGGACCCACCACATGACTCATAGAATGATACCAGCCCATGGTGAGATGCTCTTCCCAGGGGGGAAGAGCTAAGCATCCCCACCTGGATATAATCTGTGATTTGGGACAGAACAGTCAGTCTTTCCACTGGATTTGCAGAAGAACAGCCATCTTTTCCACTGAATCTTCAGAGGAAGACTGACTGCTCCAACAGAACCACATCTGCCACTCCAGGAGGACTGCAGCCACCAATCCAACTGGACTGCTACCAACACCCTGACCACACAGTGTCAGGTTGTATTCTGATTTTGCCAGTCATTTTTCTTTTGTATTATTGCATGTATTTTGGTTTTCTTTTCCCTTTTCCTAATAAATTGTATTTCTGACTTGGAGTCTCTCACTGGTTTTGCTTTAAAACCAGAAAAATTTCTAACATGTTAAACTCTCTGAAATTTATATTTATTCTGCCTAGTTTGTATAAAAGCAATAATTCTTCATAGACATAATTTTTGTACTTAATTTTAATTTATGACAAATTTAGCTTAATAATTAACATTAAAATTTAGTGTAACATAATTCGCAATAATCACAGAATCACAGAATAAGCTGAATTGGAAGGGATCCACAAGAATCATCAAGTTCAACTCCTGGCCCTGAATAGGACCATTTCCAGAAGCTGATGCAAGCAATTTGATTCATTCATTCAATTAAAAATTTAGCAATTGATGTATTTACTTGCTAAAAATGTGAGCCATTTTTAAAGAAGAAGTTGTTAACTGTGATTCTACAAGTAATTTTCTGCTAGAGTGTGGATGTTTTCATGATTAAATATTTCACATCTGGTAAGTCAGGATGCACTATTTTCTTTCCATCAAAATGGTGTGCAAACCGAATTCAGTTCCATACTCACAGAGCAGGAAACCAACTTGTAAAACTAAATCATTGGTTCCCATGGTTCCATTTTCTTGGCTCGTTTTTGTTCCAAATATCTGAAAAAGGTGAACTCCTGTCAGTGTATCATGTTCTTATATTTTGTTTCAAGGCTTTCTTGGAGCTTCTGGCATGCTTGAATTCAGGGAACCCAGCACCTACATCCATACTGTTGAGGGTCCTTAACCTTTGTCACAGACTGCCCTCTTCCAAAGTACTCACTAGTCCCAAAGAGGATTAAAAAATCTGAAGATAAAATGCCCTTCAGTGGTTTTGTTGGTTCTCTGATAAGCAGAGGTTCCTCCAGAGTGCAGATGTCTTGATTTTAGGTATTAAACAAAAGGTCATACATTTCTCAGAACCTGGAAAGTCTTTCTATTAAGCAAGGAGTAATAAAAAGTTTGAAGATATTTGGAAAGATGTTTTACAGCCTAAGAGTGGGTGTTAGAAATAGCCCATTAGTTTCTCTTCAGTCTCCTTCCCGCTGGTGACAAAAATGCTCCTTACATTTCTAGTAGAATATATTAAATTGGAGTGAGAATTTCTTAGCAATAAAATTGACCTGCAATTCAAGTTATGTGGGAGATGGTCAGATCCCTTTTCTCCATTCTAACAAATAATTTTCAGTGTACTCTTTTCATTCTGCATAATGTTCAACCTTTAAAAATTATAAAATTCACTCAAAAAATCTTAAAACAGTAAAGGATTATTTTTGGTCACTTACTTCAATACTGCAGTCAGTCTTTTGGGACATTTTTCTTTTCCTTGCTTAGGATCATGACCTTTAAATTTCAAAGCACTGAAGTAAATCTGTTCACCCTGAGCCCAGTCTTGTGCTGTCTCTAAAGCCACTAGAAGGTAAATGGGGGAATGTGGATAATATGGGAAAGTGCAGGTCATCCTGTACTGTGAAACTGTCCTTTGGTTACAAGCATCCATCCTCTCGTCTCCAGCAGTCTGATGCATTACTTTCTAAAGCACTCAGGAAATTTTCACATATGTTTATTTCTTTTACAGAAGAGCTTCCTCTTGCAAGATGAATTTTAAAGGGTAGGTTCTTCAGAGATGCAGACCAAGTAAAATCTCAAAAAATTATATTTATACATAATAAATTACAAAATTTACATTATCTGAAATGTAAGGTTTTAGAGGCAAAAAAAAAGGAAATACTTAAACCTTCTGATTAGAGGCCCAGCTTGACCTCAGACCTCCTGAGAAAGAACTTAACTGCAGGCTCTAAGGAAACTTCTGAGCATGAAGTGTAAGCACAGTCAAGGAACTTCCATTATCTGCCTCAAGCACAGAGGCATTCATCTGAAATTTTGGGAAGCTCTTGTTCATATTCTCTTGTGGGATTAGTTTTAATACCTTTATTTTGATAGCCATCTTCCTAAGAGAAGTGCAGGTAATTATGTGACTGATTGGATGTCCTTAACTGAAGAAAATAAAATAACTGCAGAATAGCTCCCACTGTATTTGGTGAGATTTCAACCAAGGAATACTAGTAGCATTCATAAAATCCACAAGAAAGGGTATTCAAGGGCATACAAGGGATTCAGGAACCTCTCCATTCTTGTTTGTTACCTCCATACGCTTTGACAAAAAGGTGTAAAAATATTTCAGCAAAGTATGTGAAAATGATATAGAAATTATCTATGTGGCCCATCATAACATATCAGCAACTGTCTATGGTATTAGCTATTTTCTATCATGTTACATTAATACCATAGAATTTTAACTTTTGACTACCCTAAGATATGACCTTGCGATCATTTCAAGCAATTTTCTTATAAGATCAATGAAAACAAAGGCTTACAGTAACCAGCACATACAAACTACTAATAGAACATAACAATTTTTTTTTTCATATTTTGCTTGTGTGTTAATGTTACTTTACCTTTCTAATTTCCATATTTTCCTCCAATTTTTCATTGTGGGACTTGGAAAATTAGTGCATTATCACTAATTTTTTTTCATGAAGTAAGTAAAACGGGTAATATCATAGTCATAGTCAACTTAAAAAACAGTTTTTGTCATATGTCCTGTTTTATCCTGCTATATCAGGAAGGGCATTCTGGAACTATCTGGAATAGAAAGAAGGAAAGGAGGGAATGGTTGGAGAAATCCGGCATGTTCCACTATGATACACACAAATATGTAAAAGGTAATATTTTGGGTTTTGTCTTGGGTTTATGCCATTTCTGTTTCTCTTGGCTGTCAAAACAGTGGATAGAATGCAGCAATTCCTGAATTTATTACTTCAAGAAGCAACTCATTTAGATTTAAAGGTTAATAATTGCAGCAAGCCTTGAAAGAATCCCAAGATCCTTTATGTTTCCTGCCATACCTGCTCAGCTGAACAGTATTGGCTTCAAAAGGAGGCTTGCTCTCTACAGTGACCTCAAAGGAGCTTGTACCCAGGTGGGGGTTGGCCTCTTCTTCCATGTAACAAGTGATAGAAAAAGAGGAAATGGCATCATGTTGCATTATGGAAGGTTTAGATTGGATATTAGGAAAAACTTCTTCAATGAAAGGGTGGTCAAGCATTGGAACAGGCTGCTTAGGGCAGAGGTGGAATCACAGTTCCTGAAGGTATTCAAAAAAGCATGTTGATGTGGTGCCTGGGGACATGGTCTTGTGGGGGACATGTCAGTGTTATGTTGATGGTTGGACTCGATGACTGTAAAATACTTTCCCAACAATAATTACTCTGTGGTTCTATGTCATTAGCAGTGTTTAGGTGTTTGCCTCAGGCCAGAGTGTTTACAGGGAAATGCTGAAACAAACTAGGAAACGGGTTTCCTAGACAATTTGAGAAGAGAATATTGCTGACAAAATACCACCCTTATTCACACTCTGTTGCTCAAGAAGGTAGTAGCCTCCAGCAAACTGGGCTCCCCATGCCACAAAGAGCACAAAATAAAGCTATTGCCATCCCTTTTTAGAGGCTGAACCTTGCACTGCCAGCTTTGTTACACAAAAACTTCCAATGCTCACCAACAGAAAAACAGACAAAGGGTGAAATCCCAGCAATTACTCTGGTTTCATGTCATGCTGGAGATTATAAAATGTTAAAAATTATAATACTTGAAAGAAGGATCCCTACAGGTGTAGCTGTGTCTATAGCAAGCTGCAATCATGTTCTGTTCTGTTAATGTCACCCTTCATTTTTAACATCCATTAAATGGCTATAATAGCACAGTACCTCCCACAGAGGTGTGTGTTGCAAGGCTTAAGTAATTATTGTGCACTTGCAAAGTGCTTTAAGATTGCAAAATGCAATCTAGAACTAAGTGCATAAAATTACTCGTGAAGCAATTGCTGAGCACAGTCGCAGAGAGACTGTGAATCTGCTACCAGCATGTTTGAAGAGAGTTGTTGGCCAAAGGAAGGACATGAATATTTAAAAAATATTTTTAAAATATTAAACTGCAAGTCTACAAAAGCCACACACATGACTCCAGTAATGTCCTAAGTGAATTTTAACTGTACTATTCCAGAACTAATTAATTAAGTAACTAATTAACTAACTAACTAATTCTAACTGTGAATCCAGAGCTATGTGGATAAGGAAATTCACTTTTCTTGACATGATGGATAATTGAATGGCAAATGGGGACAGTCCAGCTACCAAATTTTCACCTCTGTCCATTTCCAGAAGAATAGGTAATCCCCTTCTACCAAACAAAATAATAACATTAACCTCTTACAACTGCATTGCATTTTTTATGGCTGCTTGGCGTGAAATAGTTGTTTATCTGAGGACTTGTTAAGGACAGAACATTGCTATTTCTACCGTGTAATACCAAGCATCCGACCATAAGTGATTGGTAGTGCTTTTCCATGTGTTAGGTTTCTGTACATGTTTCCCATCACTTGAATGGACCCTGCTGAGACAGATGTTTTTCAGCAACTTTGGCCTTTGTGACTCCAAAAATTGGCCAAAAACAGATTGCAGAGAGGATCTTGCAAAAACCCTTCCTGGAATCTGCAGAGTGAAGTGATGGAAATACTGTCCCTGGAAATGTTCAAAGAACATGTAGGTGTGGTACTTAAATACAGCAGTAGACCTGGCAGTGCTTGGTCAATGGTTGGACATGATGATCATAGAGACCATTTCCAACACTAATGATTTTTATGATTCTCTGGATTTCCCAGACTCCATAAAAGAGAAACAGACAGGGGAGAAGATTCTCCACTTCTGTGACAACCTTAGTGCTCGTTTTGCACCTGACATCTCCCTGCTTGACTGCATTGCCAGTAATACAGGCTGACATGGCCATGGAAATAAAGAGGAATGGAAGTGTTAAGGAAACTGAAAGTGGATTTATAATTTCTAATGTTGGGCTCCTGTACTGCTACTGTCATATATCATATGAATTGTCATCAAGATAGTAGCTGATTATACAAAAGGCTCAGAAGACTGAGTTTTAAATTAAAAATATGTTCTCAACTACAATTCACACCTTCGTCACAATGGCAAATATCTATTGCCATGTGAGCCCTGAGAACACTGCAGTGGCCACAGAAGATACTGTTTCTTTTGCAACTGTTTAAAATATTGGTATGTATATTGTGAAACAATACATAAAAAATTACTTTTAAAAGGTCTGGCAAGCAAAATGTCAGGTGCTATAAAGCAGCTGTGAAATGTCGGTGTCAATGGAGCTATTTGAGTTATTGGGCAGAATCTGGACCATTATCTAATCAATAATGGCAGGCAGATTTAAAGTGCCACGACTAGTTAAATTTGCTTTTCTTATTTACATGGGACTTTATTTTTGCTTGTTTCTTGCCTTCAGGGCCAACTTTGACACTGCTAGACTTCTCAGCTGGTGCTGCAGGTGTCCTCCAGACCTTTTTCTGGATCTTGTCTCATATTTCTATAGGTTGGAGTCGTCTCACAGTCAATTATAAAGAGAGTTATGGGTGTTCCCATGTGAAATACTCTCCTGGGACATCATCAGGCCAGTAGAGATGCATATGAGTGGTTTGGTTTTGGTTTAATGCACCGCTGACATGTGGAAAGTGCATGTTACATGATTGGGTCTTTGCAGGAATATTCTATGTGTTATGTTGTATTAAATAGTATTTCTGTATTAATCTTTTTTAAAGTAGTATGGTAAATATAGTTTTAGGTTATAACATAAGATACTTTTTAACTAGCTATGAGATAATTAAGAAATTCTTCACACAGAGATAACAGCAAGAAGGCATCTAAATCCCCAAAGACAAGAAATATTGTCTCATTATCTGAGAAGACCAACATTCCTCCAACTCTTTCCCATCTTTAAAGAGCCACCAGGATTAATGGGGGCAAGCTGACAATAACCAGAGAACACCCTTTGTTTGAAAAGAATTTATGCATCATGTATGAGATATATGAATATGCAACAGGCTATTGCTTTTAAGGGTTAATCATTTGTTAGTGTGTGTGCTTTTTGGGGCTTAATTGCCCAAAGAAAGGCACCCAGACAGTCTGTATTTCTTTGGGTTTTTTAATTGTCCTTTATTGTCCTAACTGTGATTGTCCAAATTCTTATTAC
Source organism: Agelaius tricolor (assembly GCF_023055355.1). NCBI lineage: Eukaryota > Metazoa > Chordata > Aves > Passeriformes > Icteridae > Agelaius > Agelaius tricolor. Next base: position 5,100,772 of record NW_027269287.1, on the reverse strand, counting down.
TCTATTTTTATAACCATTTTATTACTATTAAACTTTTAAAATTTTAAAACAAGTGATTGGCGTATTCCCCATGACACATCCCTGTTTTGCACAAAAGTGGCAAGCTGTTGTTGGGGGTTGGGCTTTCTTTTCTGTTCATTCCTTATTACCTGTAGAAATTTCTTCCCAATGAGTTGCTAATGAAAACTGATTGCTGGGTGCCTGAGACAAAGAGGGAACTCTGGGGGTTTTTTGAGTTTTCCCTTGGGGGGTGGGGAGGGGGGGAGAATTCAGCCTGGGGGAAGGGGTTGGGCACAGCTGGTAGATCCACTGCTCTTGGGGAAGGGAGTTTCACTGCTCCTGCTGGAGCCCAGTCCAGAGGTGCTGCTTCTGCTGTGGGGTGAGCCTCTGCTCGTGAGAATAGCCACTGAACTGGGACCTTATTAACAACTACCTCACAAAAAGAGAGACCTATCACAGTCTGTTCAAGTGCTCGGAATCCTGAGCTCAGCTCTCTCTGCCCTGCTGAGAGCCCTCACCCCCTGCCTGCCAAGACATCTTGCTGGTCCAGCTTGCTGCTTTCCAAGAGTCCTCCTGGGTGCACCAGAACTGGCTGCCCCAGGGGTTTGTGAAGCAAAGCAAAGCCTCTCTTCCACTCATTCGTGTCTTCAAAGCTGCCATTAACACATGCTCCCCAAGCCCGCACTGGAGCCCTCCTGCAGCCATGTGGGGGTCACCGCACCTGCCCTGCCCACGGGGAGCCACCAGCGCCCCTGCCGTCTGTGACCGGAACTGCACCAAAGGGGGAAGTCCGCAGCCGAAAAGGCTGAGACTGGGTTCCTAGTTGTTTGTTATTAATGCCATAGTTGTTGCTGTTGTTTGTTTGCTTTATTATTCATACTAATAAAGAATTGTTATTCCTATTCCCATCTATTTGCCTGAGAGCCCCTTGATTTCACAATTCTAATAATTTAGAGGGAGGGGGTTTACATTATCCATTCCAAGGGAGGCTTTTTCTGCCTTCTCTAGGAGACACCTGTCTTGTAAACCAAGACAGATGCCATGTAGTGATTTGTCATGGGCATATTTTATGAAAAATCCTTTTGCTAGGATTTTTTCTCCTGAGAAGCTGACAGGCCTCAGAAACAAAATGTAAACAATAATTATCTGCTGCTGTAGAATGCAACAGGAGCATCTTTGATTGGTCTCATGTGGTTGCTTTTAATTAAAGACCAAGCACAGTCCAGCTGTCTCGGACTCTCTGGTCAGTCACAAGATTTTATTATCATTCCATTCCTTTCTATTCCTTTCAACCCTTCTGATTAAATCCTTTCTTCTATTATTTTAGTAAGTTTTAATATATAATTTTCTTTTAATATAATATATATCATAAAACAATAAATTAGCCTTCTGAAACATGGAGTCAAGATTCTCGTCTCTTCCCTTGCCATGGGACCCCTGCAAACACCTCCACAGTTATTTGAATCCTGTTGATCCAAAATTTGCTGTTTTATTTCCTTGCTTATGAGTGTGTTCAGATTAGAATATGGTGATTTTCCAAAGTACTGGGATGAAGGGACATCAGGGACTGTCTGAAGCAAGAGAGGAGTTGTCAGATGTTAGCATAGAGTTTATCAGTTTAGCAAAGTCTAGTTCTGGATGTTGATTATTTCTTCAGTCCAGTCAAAACATCGACAACCTGAACTCTTCAATACACTTATGTTTTAGTGGGTGCAGCCCAGGACACACTTGGCTTTCTGGTCTGGGAGTGCCCATGGCTGGCTCATGTCCAGCCTCTCACCCACAGCATTCCCAAGTCCTTCTAGACAAGGCTGTTCTCAATCTGTTCATCCCCAGCCTGGGTTTGTACCAGGGGTTGCCCTGACCGAGGTGCAGCACTAGCACCTGGCCTTGTTAAATCTCATGGAATGCCCATGAGCCACTTCTTGAGCTTGTAGAGGTCGCTCTGGATGGCATCCCATCCCTCAGGTGAGTCAACAGCATCACTCAGTTTGGTGTCATCTGTAAACTTGCTGAGGGTTCACTTGATTGCTTCATCTGTGTCATTGATTAAGATATTAAATAACATTGGGTCTAGTGTAGGACCTGAGGGACATCACTTGTCGTTTATGTCCATCATAAATGACGCTGAGCCATTGGCCACTACTCTCTGGTTTATTTTATGCTTATGCTATGCCATGCCATGCCACGCCATGCCATGTCATGCCGTGTCATGTCGTGTCGTGATGTGTTATGTCATATGTTATGTTGTGTTATATATTAAATCACCTTATATTGCATTGCATTATGTTTTGTTGTATTACTGTGCTATTCTTTCAATGTGATTAGTTGTAAACTGGATTTTAATTAAGAAAAATCAGTACTTTTGTTTGATGTAAATTGATGGCTTAGCTTTACATTCTGTCAAACTGAGAAATATTTTTGGAGCTGTATTCTATGCTTCTGCAGCACAGAAATTGTAATGATTTCAAGTGTAACTTCTTCTTCAAGCTGTCATAAAACCATCACTGAACATTTGCACACATCTCACCCAAGGATAATGTGAGAATAATGAGTACACCTTGCTTGTTGAATAAGTTTACACAAAGTTAAATGGATGTTTCGAATTCCTAGGCTGCTACTCCATGAAGCTGTGGCTTCTCTGGCACTATGTCTTAGATATTTAGAAAGATATTCTTTACTCAGAGGCAACATAACTGGTTGCCCAGAGAAGCTGGGAATATTCTATCCCTGGAAGAATTCAAGGCCAGGTTGAATGTGATCTGAGAAACCTGGTCTCTCTGAGCCACTGCAGGAGAAGCAGAACTAGAGGATCTTTAAGGTCCTTCCAACCCAAACCATTTTATGAGGCTGTGACACAAATTACTGCCTAGGTTTCAGAGCTGTGGATGAGACAGCTTGCTTGTGCTGTTGGAAGAATGGATCTTACAGACTTTTTTAAAATCCTAGTAAGTATTGAGGCATCTCAAAGTCATATATGTATCGTTTTTTTCTGTCAACTCTAGCCCAAAACTGGGACTTTCTCGCTACCCCTGTCAGTGAGGCCTGGGAGGTCATGAATTTTCATGTCTGTTTTACTGGGGTGATCATGTCTTATTCACTGAGTTCTTTTTAGATGGAGCTATAGGATCAACACATTACTGCTGGTTTTGTTGTTCTTCTGTAATTCATTCAAAATTCCTCTGAAACTTATCTGGATGTCAACTTATTTACCCACTTTCTATTCTCAGCTGGGAGTGCCATCCAATTTTAGTTCCCCATTGAACATCCTTCGGCATAATCACTTCTTATATCTTCCATATTTGTCCAGAGAATCTTTTGGTATTTTTTTGGCATATGCTCAAATTTATGTGACAGAAAGGAGAAAATGAGAGAGTAATGATTTGAGCTCCAGAGTACATCAGACATTAGAACATTAGAAGATATTTTGAAAGGAAGAATAAATGAAAATTTGTTCAGTGTTAGTTAATGTAACATGAACTGAAGGGGCAATATGGTTTCTCTAAAATGTTTTTTTTTTTTTGCCAAACTAATTTGATACCTTTAGAAGTTTTAGCTAAACTTATTCTTAGGAGAATCCTTATTTATAGATAGATAAAGAGATAGATTGATGTTCTGTAGGTACAGATATAGATTGTTACAGAGAGATAAAATCTGACTTCAATGAAACATTTTATGTGCTGCTACAAGGGAAATTCTCTGTTAAACTGACAAAATGGGAATTAGCTGAAAAATATGACATAAGCATGAAGCTGAAAGTAAAGGGATCCAATGTTTGTGCTGAAAGGAGAAGCATCAGACAGGAGGGCAATGACAATTCTCTTCCTTATAGCACTAGTATTCAGTTCAATCTGCATCAGTAGTGAGTTAACCATTAGTTACGTTGGCAATTTGGCAGAAAACTAATAGAAGTGAACTAATGAATTAATGGAAATTTGCAAGTGCTCAAATTTAGGAGCAACTGAAAGTTTCAAGTACAAGGGGAGTGATGAATCTTGATAATAATATAAACTATATCAAAAGTAGAAAGTGCTTTCAATTTAGGGACTTATAACATAATAATACTTTTAAACTATTTTTTCCTAAAATATCTGAAGATATTTGCCATGGGATGACTTGAAGCCATCAGGAAACAAATTGTTCTTCAAAAGCAGTGGTGAAATGAAGAAAGAAATCAGAGGTTTGTTGAGTCTATTCTGAGCAGTATTAATAATTAAAACAATTTCATAAATTATGTGTCCTTTTTGGGAATTTTTAAGCTTTAAATTTCTTTTTTACATCTCTGCTTAGAAGCGAATAGTTTTAAAAGACAAAGTTTGGCTTAGTATTTTTTTTACTTTTGCAACATTCCACCATGCTTGTAGTTACACTATCAAGAAAAAATTTTCTTTGTGGTAATAATTTAAAGTCATCATTGTAATTTTGCACCTCAGCCGCTCTCATTTGATACCCAATTGTGTCTCTCCTTAGCAGAATATCAGCATCTTGCTGACAACTTTGAAATTAGGAAAACCACCTAGGAGAACCTAGCTGGCTGATGCTCCTACAGTGCTCTCTGAGTCTCTCCTCAGTCTATGCACTGTTTTGTCCTTGAGCATGGTTCTGAGATGTTTTAAACAATTTTCATGTCATTGTAGTTGATTTACATTTTTCTTGTTAGTTTATTTCTTTCTTGAATATGGTTCTGCATTATCTTGTTTTATTTTTCAATGCTAAAAACACATTGATACCAACTAATGTGTGCTGGAAGAAGAGATGGGAAAGCATGTCAAGTCATTTTAGTCCCTGACAAATATAAGGACTCAGATAAATTCAGGGCCTGTGTAAATAAGACACTTTAAGGAATAAACAGGAAAGACTGGTGCTGTACAAAGGGGACAAAACATCCCAATGTTTGTGAGACATCCTTTCTGGCTGAACTGGTATTTTTTTCATTTCCATTATCTTCTTGTGAAATCTAAAATTAAAAAAAAATAAAAAGGAAAGCAGTTTTAAAGAAAAAAATCAACCTGAAAATTTAAAAACAGAGTGCAAGAAAATAAAAATGTGAACATATCCTAACTGTTTGTGGTTTTTTTAAGTGTTTTCATGTAGCTTTGTTTTGATTTCTTGGTTTTAAATACTCCTGTACCCATCAGAAAGATTGTCAAGGAGTTTAGTGATCAGCAAGCCATTAGTCATTTACCTGGTCTATTTACACAAAAATGGTCTGTTGGAAAATGCTGATTTTTAGTGATGAAAGTCTGCAAATGCATCTGTTTTGATAAAATTTTGACCCTCGTGCAACAGATCTCACAGAAAACAACCGAACTTAGTCTTCTGGGGCAACCTTCATGCCTAGTTAAGAAATACCGGACTTTATAAGTTCTTTCTAATATTGACATTTTGGATTCTTGAATCTTATAAAGGCAGAGGTTTAAGGTCTTTTTACTGAAGACCTTTAAGTACTGTCATATTGTCAAGGCCTCCTGTAACACTTGTCTCTGGTATATAAAACTGATTCAAGAAAGCTGTATTAAGGAATTTTAGGGGACCAGCTAGAGGTAGTGAGTGCTGTAGCCCTCAGACACCAGGTCAATCTGCAGGAATTGGTGCCCTGGAAAAATAAGCCCGTGAAGCTATCTGGTTGAGGGAAAAAGCCCTCCAAGATGAGAGAAAATACTGTCTTAGAAACATTGCTCAGTGGAATTTGTGAAAAGAAAATTCAGATTTCATTTTCTGTCAAGGCAAAGCTTTTAACAATATTTTGGTCACATATATTCTGTAAAATCATCTCCTTCTAAGTACCAAGAGGTTATCCAGCCTGACAGCAGATGTTCAGCAACCATAGCAGCACACAACTTAATACAAAATTATTCACTAATTGTCTACCTTTATCTGCACTACGCCACAGTACATCAAATTGATACTCTTAAGTAATGTCCTATAAATGGTTATGCAGGAGTAAATGCAGGTCATCTTCATGTTAATATACAAATTAGAAGCACTTTTTGGCCAGGTAGCTTTAACTCAGGCCTCAGAGCTGAGATTATTTAAATAGGAGATGTGGATGTAATGAACTTACACTGCAACATGGGTTACTTCAGTCATATCACCCCTTTTAATTCTTCTTAACCTTTTTTGCACTTTTTTGATATTATGGAGCATGAGGCGTTTTTTGAAACCCTTGTGGCATACTGTGTGTCTGCCCGACATAGCTCTCATTGCTACTTCCCTCTGCAATATTGCTTTGTAAGCATAAAACAGGTATTTCACAGAATACTTTCTGTGTGAACAGGGGAGGTCTCTGGAACTTTTTCTTATGTAGGCATATGTCTATGCTTATGTAGGCATATAGAGTTGTGCCTATCTGCACAACTCGATATGCTATTTCCTTGTCTATGCTTATGTAGGCATGCAGAGTTGTGCCTATCTGCATTTAACTTTGTGTCTCACATATTTCAATACACTTGTTCAATTTCTGAGTTACTGAGTCTTAATTGTATGTCAAGAATCTGGATGGAATGAAGGGGAGGAAGACCACATGGTTACAGCATTCTCTAGCTGCAAAAATTGTCAACTCCCAGTTGATCCTGAAATTGTGTGGGATCTAATGCTCCAGCTGTATACCTGCAAATATATGGGGCCTGATGGGATCCATCCAGGAATCTTCAAAGAGCTTGCTACTGGCATAACAAAACTTCTCTCAGTGATTTTTGAGCAGTCTTGGCAGTCTAGAGAAGCTGGTGAACAGTCCCAGTTTTCAAGAAAAACAACTGGAAACTATGTACCTGTCAGTCTCACTTCAGCACCTGGTAAAGTTACAGAGAAGAAAAAATACCTGAAAAATACCTGAAAGACAACACACTCATCATTCACAGGCGGCAGTGGAAGTTTGGATCATCGAACTTGATTTCCTTTTCTGAAAAAGCAACCCACCTAGTTGATCAAGGGAAGCCAGTTGGGGCAATCTTTTTTGATTTCAGTGAAGCTTTCAATACTGTCTCTTATAGTATCCTTCTGTACAAAATGTCCAGCATACAGCTGGATAAACACACCATATGATGGATGAGCAACTGGCTCATAGGCTGGGCAAAAAAGGTTATAGTGAATGTCATTAATTGGGCGTCACAGGGCTTGTGCTTTTCTGTGCTTTTCAACATCTTCATAAATGACTTGGACACAGGACTGGAAGGGATCCTAAACAAACTTGAAGATTATATAAAACTAGGAAGAGCTGTTGACTCCCTCAAAGGCTGGGAGGTCCTAAAGACAGACCTTGACAAAATAGAGGACTGGGCAATCACCAAGAAGATGAAGTTCAACAAGGGAAAGTACCAAGTTCTGCTCCTGGGATGGGGCAGTCGTGAATGTATGGACAGACTAGGGAGTGTCACAGTGTCACAGAAAGGCATCAGGGAGTCATGGTCTGTGGAAAGTTGAATGATTGCATCAGGCACAGGATTGCCAGCCAGGCAAGGGAGTGGGTTGCCTTGCTCTGATCTGCAATAGGGTTGCCTCACCTTGATTTCTGTGGGCAGTTTTGGGTGCCATAATGTAACAAGGACATTCAGTTTTTCGAGAGCATCCAAAGGAGGCCCATGAGAATGATGAAGGCCTTTGAGGAGAAGCCATATGAGGAATAGCTGAGGTCACTTGATCTGATCAGCCTGGAGAAAAGGAGAATGAGGGGAGACCCTAGAGCACTCTATGACTTCCTCATGAGGGGAAGAAGAGGGGCAAACACTGATCTCTTCTCTGTGATGCCCAGTGACAGGACTCAAGTAAATGGTGAAAGTTGAGTCAGAAGAGATTTTGGTTGGGTGTCAGGAAAAGGTATTTTACCTGAAGATGGTTGGGCACTGGAGCAGGATCCCCAGGGAAGTGGCCATCTCACCAAGCCTGACAGAGTTCAAGAAGTGTTTCAACATTTCTCTCAGGCCCATGGTGTAATTCTTGGGGTGTCTTGTGCAGGCCCAGGAGCTGGACTCGATGATCATGATGGGTCCCTTCCAACTCAATATATTCTGTGATCCTGGGCTTCCTGAAGACTGTGGGGTCTCCAACTCAAAGACAATAAAGTCTAAAGCAGTTATGATGCACTGAAGTGTCATGAATGATCTGTGAAGAGATGTATTCAACACTGTGATTTTCCATATTAGTATGTAACCTTTCTGCCAGACATCATTAACAGTTCTGAATCAGTGCTCTCTAGAGGTTTCCTTTGAAATAAAAACAGTAATTGTACTAAGCCCCCAGCTAATGTCACATCCATCTCCAGGTTTAAGGACCTTAACCTACTTTTACAGGTGTTCTTCCCTAATATGCAAGTACTCAAGTGTCTTAAAAAATATAAAACCAAAAAGAGTGTTTTATGTGAACATGTGCCAAAAATGAAATAATTTTGCATAATCATCAGAGTGATCATAAAAATAGTTACACAAATTAAGAAAGCCAAATATATGAAGGTCATGGTGAGAGATCCAGATCACTGTTGTAAATCCTGTAGTTTGGTTTCAAAGTCTTAAAGTTGAATGTATGCTATTTATGATTTGGCGCAAACTCAGAATGCTGATCTGATCTCCTGTAATTCAAACATTTCATGCATGTGAAATGTTCTCACTGGTGTGTGAGTGTGTACTGGGTTGTAAGATATATGTGTATTCTAGTTCCCATCTGTTAGAGGTGGGACATCTATCTTCTGTTAATTGTACAGTTTTCTTTATCTCTTCCACAACCCATCCTCCCTCCAGGGAGATATCTACTGTTAATGGGCCATTGATTCTCACTGCATGACTGATAAAATCACATCATCCCATTGTGAGATGCTCTGCCCAGAGGGAGGAGCCAAGCATTCCTATCTGGATTGCTTGGCTAATCTGAGATTTCAAACACCAGAAGCAGGCTTTCCCCACTGGATTCCAAGAGGAGCACCTTTCTTCTCCACCGGATTCCCAGAGGAAGACCAGGCCCATCTACACCACCACTGGACCTTCAGAGGAAAACTCCACCCTTCTACAGGATCACTGCTTCAACAGAACCACAGCTGTCACTCCAGGAGGATTGCAGCTACCATTTAATTGGAGTGCTACCAATACCCTGAACCACAGGGTGTCAGGTCGTATTCTGACTCTGTCAGTGAGGTTTTTTTTTTGTAGTTTGTACTATTACATTTGTATTTTTAGTTTTCCTAGTAAAGAACTGTTATTCCTATTCCCCTATCTTTGCCTGAGACCATCTTAGTTTCAAAATTATAATAATTTGGACGGAGGGAGTTTACATTTTCCATTTGAAGGAAGGCTCCTGCCTTCCTTAGCAGACACTAGTCTTTTCAAACCAAGACAGATTTTGGTGCTCAATGTGCAGCATGAGGGCATTGAGAGGAAAAGGGTGAAAAAAGTAATACCAGTTCTTAAATAACCTAATATTTGGTGTGCTGAACATAGAAACTTCGCTAGGTATCACCATATGGTCCAGCTTACCTTGGTTTGGGTGGCACGTGGTCATGGCTATATTTTCCCCCTTTTGCAGGCCCTTATCTAAACATGGGTCCTATAACTAAGGTTACTGTGGCTGTTATCCAGTTTGCTTTATGGGTTAATAGGGTGAGGAACACAGGGATCTTCAACTTCCTTTGTAATGCAGGCACATGGATTCAGAGCTATCACACACTAACTGCATATTTCTGGTATTACTTTAATAATTGTACCCACTGTGAGGAAATGGCACTGGAGGAAATTTTCTTCCAACCCTTCAACCACCTCTTTGGGTCTAACCTACCAGTTTTTGAAGGCTTCAAATTTTCTCTAAGTGTGATAATATCATACAGTGGCTAGTGTTGCTGATACGCCTGTTCTATTTAGCATTCAGTGAAAAGGGAAGATAGACTTGGATAACCACCTTGATATCTACCCCAGAGAACAGGGATGCTGTCCCAGAACATGACACAGCCCCAGAAATTAGGGATGCTGCTACAGTGCCTGACACTGCCCCACAGCCCATATCAGAAATGAACAACCCAGATTGGGTGTGGGTTCTGGTGGAGGAGATGCATGAAATGAGCAGATGCTGAAGGAATACATCTTCCCCTCTGGTAAGAAACCCTCTGCTTGCCTTGAAGAGGGATAGTCTAATAGTGCAGCAGTAGAACCCATAGATGTTACAACTGTCCAGGTTCCAGCTGAACCTCAATGGCAGTCAGAGCCTGCAGTAGTTGCCCCTGTGGAAACAAGGAAGTCTAAGATGAAATAAGAGTACCAGATAAGGATAAGAAAGGAGGGCACTCACAACCCACAGGGGAGCCAATGGTTTAGATCATCAATGAGTACCTGACATATGAAAGTCTCTGTAATCTGCACAAAGACATTGTATGATGGGGGCATGAGGTTTATACAACCTGGTCACCCATACCTAGAGGTCAACCTCACCTCTAGGTATGGGACCTTATGGGTACAGATGTGCAACTGGGTGGTGGTGAGGCAAGGAATTCAGGACCCTTGACCTAGGACTCAGATATGAATCAGGTATTTTTATGGGAGCCAGGGTCCCTTTCCCTCTGGGAGGGGCATTTAATGAGTGTCAGAGAGAGGTTTGTCCACAGAGAGAGAATGCAAGAGCACCATCAGAGAATGCGTTAGAGGACCCTTGAGGAAGGGATCCGAGAGATGACAGAGGTGGTGGTATTGGAGGTACTCTTTGGGAAGGATGGACAGCATGATAGTGACTCTTACAAGGTCAGGTGCACAGGGCAAATGCTGTGGAGTCTGGCAAAACCAGGGCCATCTCAATACACCACCTTCATTGTAATGATTAATGCTGATAAGAACTGAGAGACGGTTGGTTCTGTCACTAACAAGCTTAGAAATTACAAGTGCATGATCACTGGCCCAATGCAGGCTTGTTGCAGTGTGATGCCCCTCAGGTGTGCCAACCTTTCCCCTCCCCCTTTTGCCCTCCTGCTAAGAGCTGTCCATCAATCTTAACATTCCAGCAAGGGCATCGTGTGGTTGCAGAAGTTCAAAAGATGCCCCTCAGGTCTGGGCTCATTGGCCTGTCCAAGTGTCTGTATCCCTTGAGCCTTCCCCTCCTCCCACCTGGTTGGCTCACCTGTCCCTTCCCCTCCCCCTGTCCCCGGGGCTTAAAAGCAGACGAGACCATGCAGCCGGGGTTCTACTGGGAGCTGTTTCAGAGGTCTACCATCCTAAAATAAAACTCTGGATTAAGACTCTACGATAGAATCCGCTCTTTTCTCTTCACTGTTGCCTGAACCTTTTCCACCAGAGGTAAACTGAGTTCCTACTATGCCTGGATTTGTTCCGAGTGCCTAGCTGCAGCATCCAGCCGGCCAAAGGTATCTCTTGGGTAAAATGCCACAGCTGCCGCCTTTGGACCAGCAGCAAGGGTCAGACGCGGCCAGGCACGACACACCCGGAAACATCAGGATTAATATTCTATATATTGGCGCCCAAACATGTGGCTGCACGAACCTGCAGCCCCAGAAGGAATCTCAGAACCTTGGAAGTGCGTTGAGGCAGCTTGCGTCCACTGTAAAGCTGTGGTTGCATAGCTCTCCAGAGAGACTTTAGGACTGAACCCACAAGAAGCTTCGGGGAACGCTCTGCACCTCTGGAAAGTGCAGCTCCTTTCTGGTGAGCGGATTTTCCAGGGGAGAATAGGAGACCCCCTCCTGCCGAAGGGATCCTTTTCAAGTGAAGAGACCAGCCTGCCTGACTTTGCCATCAACAGCTTCAATTTCGGTGAGTATTTCTGCTCCTTGGGGGGGGTAGAAGCTCAAATTCCGTCTCTGCCGTGAGACTTGTTCCTTTTTTGCTCTTGCATTTAGGCTGCGCAGCACTGCAGACTGAAGGCGATAACCTATAAAGCTTTAACTCTGCAGCGTGTTTTCGCCATTTTTAGAATTCACACCGTTGGTCGGAGGAGCAGGACAGCTCTGCCTGCCCCTCCCCCCGGCTCGGCAGCACAGTGTGCCCAGCTCTCGGCGTGAGAGGGGAGCTCTCTCGGCACGGAGGGGGGGCTGCTCTCTCTCAGTGCAGGGGCGGGGAGTGCTCTCTCCACGCGGCGTGGGGCGGCCCCGGTTTCGGCTTTCCGCACGGTGCGGGGGGTGCATTTTCAGGTGGGGGAGGCTTTGTCTGTCTCTCCACGCCGCGGGGCGGGTCCCGATTCCTGCTGCTACTGCCACGGCAGTTTTAAAAGCAGTATACACAGCTGCATTGTGAAAGCTTTCGTCTGATCGTTATCGCTTTTTAACCGTGGTCTTTTTAGAAATCGGTAGCTGATTTTGGTTTTGCATTCGGTCGGCAGGATTTTGTTCTGTGCCATTTACATCTAAAATAGGCTCGAAGTTAAGCACAGCACAAAAAGGAGCATATTATCATATTGTTGGAATTTTAGTTAGTGCGAATGTAAAATTCTCTAAAGGAAAATTGGAACAGTTTATAAGGTGGCTTTTTCTACACTTGCCACAAACTTCTCCTGAGGAAGTCCACAATATTCAATTTTGGGATAAAGTAGGGCATGAATTGATAACCTTGGGACAGTCTGGGAATACATCTTCAGCTAAATTTGTATTTGGGAGTTTACAAATTCAGACAGCCTTGCTCAAACAAAGGGAATTGGAGAAAAAGCCGAATATCAAGCCATGTATTGATTAAAGAGGTCTGTAAATACCACAAGGAGTATGGCCCTCACAGCCCATATTTCCGTGGCCTATTAAATTCTGAATTGAGTAGGACTGTAGTAGTCCCGCATGATTTAAAACAGCTTTTCTCATGCCTTATGACCTCTACAGAATTCAAATTATGGGAATTAGCATGGAAACAACTGTTAAAAGACGCTCTCCCAGGCTTGCATGCTGATCCAAACACAGCAAAAGATGCTAATGGCATGCCAATTACCACTGAGCATCTCTCCGGTGAAGGCCAATGGTTTTCACCCTCAATCCAAGCTACTGCAATTCCTGTAGAAACACTTGAGAAAGTAAAGGAAGCAGCTGAAAAAGCATTCTTTTCCCTCCAACCTGAGGGGCCTTTTGAGCCCTACAGTAAGATTAAGCAGCTACCATCAGAGCCTTTTCTGAAATTTGTAGAAAGGTTAACTAGAGCCATTGAAATCCAAGTTAAAAAAGAGAATGCAAGGGAAGAGGTTTTAGAGGAAATGGCATTTACAAATGCAAATGAACAGTGTCAAGCGGCAATTTTGAGTCTCCCGCTAGAACCTCCCCCTACACTAAAAGATATGCTTCTAGTCTGTAACAGAAAAGTGCCTCTGATGAGTGTTGGTGAAGACACCAGACCAAGGCTGCTGCCAAGACCACCTCTGCGTGTCTCCGTTGCCAGCCCGGCGCCCATCCCCTCAGCACAGCAGTACCCTGGGCAGCAGCGGAGACCAGCAATGGTTGACCCCACAAAGCCATGCCTGCTTTGCAAGAACCTTAGACATTGGAGTAGCCAGTGCCGCCTGAAAAGGCAATTTGATGAATTGAGAAATGGCACGGGAGGAAAATTACAAGCACTCCCAGGGGGTCAACAACAACAAAAAAACTGAAAGGGGAGCACCAGCCTGCCAGGCGTGCAGACATAAAAAGAGCAGGCCAAGGGGAATAAGGGAAGCAAAATACACCAAGCGCGTGGTAATATTACTATTTCTGTAAGTGAAGCAGATGCTTCAAAGACTACATCTGCTGGTCCACTGTTGAGAGTGAAACAAAATAACCTTTACTATGATTTAGGTGAACCTATGTTAACCACGTCTTCTGTCAATGAGCCTTACAGGTTGCAGCTGACAGAATCACTCCACCTGAAAGACACTGACTGGCATTTTGTCTCTGTCAGCCCAGAACAGAAGGGTACTTGGCACCAAATTTGTTGTAAGTACATCGTCATTGGGGACACCAAACACACACCACATGAGATTGAAATTGCTCCAGGAATGACAACATCAGATCCTGAGCAATTTGTTCTTGGGCTGCACTGTTCCACCCACCCCTGTTTCTTCCCAAAGGACAAATTGTTGCACAAGCTATCCCTGTGCCGTTTTTGCCTGAAGGCACCAAAAAACAAGGGCCCACAGTCACCCGGGTCGAAGTTATTGGGAGAGACAAACCCAAATTATGGTGTAATGTCAGTGGGGGTGGGCAGTCAAAACGCATTGAGATGCTTGTAGACACGGGTGCAGACTGCACAGTGATCCCAGTACAAGACTGGCCAGCACATTTGCCTTTGCAAAACATTGCTGGTCACGCTCAAGGTGTAGGAGGCCTGCAATTGGCAAGACAATCCAAAAGCATCCTCCAAATCGAGGGACCAAACGGACAATTGGCAAATATCCGTCCATTTGTGTTAGATTATTCGGAACCTTTGTTAGGGAGAGATTTAATGGCCCAGTGGGGTGTCACAATTGATATTCCAGACTCTCCACAGGATTTTTGTACCGCGGTCATTGAACAACAGTGCCCCACCCAAAAATTGAAGTGGAAAACAGACAAACCAGTTGAGGTGAAACAGTGGCCGCTTAGTAAACAAAAAATAAAGGCACTTGAGGAGCTAGGTGAAGAGCAACTGAAAAAGGGTCACATTGTGGAGACCACGTCCCCGTGGAACTCTCCAGTGTTTGTCATTCAGAAAGCTGACAAAAAGAGATGGCGGCTCCTCCACGACCTCCGACAAATTAATAATGTCATTGAAGATATGGACTCCCTCCAACCTGGTATGCCATCCCCAACAATGCTTCCCCAGGAATGGAAATTAGCTGTTATTGATATAAAAGATTGTTTCTTCCAATATTCCACTCCACCCTGATGATGCACCACGTTTCGCATTCTCAGTCCCCACCATCAACATGGAAGCCCCTATGAAAAGGTACCACTGGACAGTTCTCCCTCAGGGCCTTAAGGTCTCACCAGTGATCTGCCAGTGGTATGTGTCTTCCCTGCTTTCTCCAGTGCGTGCAGCCGCAGAGAAGGCCATCATCTATCATTATATGGATGATATCCTCATGTGTGCCCCCACTGATGATCTACTCACACATTTGCTTGACCTAACGATTGATGCATTGATTGTTGCAGGGTTTGAGCTCCAGGAAAAGAAAATTCAAAAGATGCCACCTTGGAAATATTTGGGCCTAGAAATTGGAAATAGGACCATTGTTCCTCAAAAATTAGAAATCAATCCAAGGATCAAGACCCTTGCGGATGTCCACAAGTTGTGTGGGTCTTTGAATTGGGTAAGGCCATGGCTCGGTCTGACTAACAAAGACCCCTCTTTTCAATTTATTGAAAGGGGGAGAGGACCCAGGTGCTCCTAGGTCTATTACCCCAGAGGCACAGAAAGCTCTAGAAAAGGTTCAGATTGCAATGTCCACAAAACAGGCCCACCGATGCCGGCCTGACTTGCCATTCAAATTTATCATCTTAGGTAAATTGCCACACCTCCATGGAATCATTTTCCAGGGGGAGGAAAAACAAACTCCTAAGGCAAAGGACACACCTAAAAAGGGCCAAGACAAGAGGGACCCTCTCTTGATCATAGAATGGGTTTTCCTCAGTCACAAAAGATCCAAGAGAATGACAAAGCCTCAGGAGCTGGTAGCAGAACTGATCCGGAAAGCAAGAACCCGGATCAGGGAGTTAGCAGGATGTGACTTTGAGTGCATTTGCATTCCAATTGAGTTAAAATCGGGTCAAAATACTAGGCAAATATTGGAACAATTGTTTTGAGAAAATGAAGTGTTGCAGTTTGCTCTGGATTCCTACTCAGGACAAATTTCTGTCCACCAGCCTGCCCACAAAATGTTCGAACAAGATGTTCAATTTACTCTGAAATTGAGAAGTGTTCAGAGTAGGAGACCTTTAAAAAAGGCTCTGACTGTCTTCACAGATGTGTCCGGGAGGTCCCACAAGTCTGTTATGACTTGGAAGGATCCTCAAACCCAGCAGTGGGAGACGGACATTGCTGAGGTGGAAGGTTCACCTCAGGTTGCTGAATTGGCTGCTTTTGAAAGGTTCTCAGAACCATTCAATCTGATAACAGATTCTGCATATGTGGCAGGAGTAGTATCCAGGGCAGATCAAGCAATACTGCAAGAAGTGTCCTAACATCGTACTTTTCAAATTGCTCTCAAAACTTGTAAAGTTAGTCACTCGCTGGGAGCAACCATTTTATGTGATGCATGTCAGGTAACACACCGACTTGCCAGGGTTTATCGCTGAAGGCAACAGAAGGGCAGATGCTCTTGCTGCACCTGCAGTGATGGCCACTCTCCCAAATGTTTTTGAACAGGATAAAATCAGCCACCAGCTTTTCCACCAAAATGCACATGGCCTAGTTCGTCAGTTTCACATCACTCGAGAGCAGGCCAAAGCGATTGTGGACACATGCCCAAATTGCCAACAACATGCACTCCCTACAGTAAGTATGGGAGGAAGCCTTGGGGGGTTGAACAGTTGTGATTTGTGGCAAACAGATGTTACACACATACAGTCATTTGGACGGCAGAAATACGTTCATGTTAGTGTAGATACCTTTTCTGGAGCGGTCTATGGTTCTGCTCACACAGGAGAGTCATCTAATGATGCCATTAAGCACCTCTTACAGGCTTTTTCTTTCATGGGCATCCCCAAGGAGTTGAAAACTGATAATGGGCCTGCCTATAAATCCAAGGAATTAGGGAGTATTCCTGCAGCAATGGGGAGTAGAGCATAAAACTGGCATCCCCTACTCCCCTACAGGTCAAGCCATTGTAGAAAGGGCTCACCGTGATATTAAAAGAGTCCTGGACCAGCAACAACAGGTTCTGAAGGTGGAACCTCCCCACATCTGGTTGTCCAGGGTGCTGCTCACAATCAATTTTCTGAGTTGTTCCTTTGACAGCCTGAACCCGCCCATCCTATGCTACTTTGAGGGGAGCAGTCATACAGTGATGAAAGAAAAGCCTCCGGTTTTAGTAAAGGACCCTGAGACTTGGAAGATGGTGGGACCTTACAAACTGGTTAATTGGGGACGTGGATACGCCTGTGTGTCCACCCCCTCTGGGTTAAAGTGGGTTCCTTCCAAATGGGTAAGGCCCTATGTTCCCAAGGTCTCAGAGAAATTGACAGAAGCACCCCAGGTAGCCAATGCTGCCTGGAGAAGGAAACGCTGCCCGCATTCTCTGGAGGAAATTCCATTTAAGCCTCCTATCTGGAATAGTTTGTAATATGTTTGTCTTAAGTTCCTTGTACTAGTTTAGATCCATGGTTTGTGTGTAGTCTCAAGGCGCCATGAGACCAAGCCTGCTCCTCGTCCTACTCGTGATCATCCCACCAGCAATCTCCTGGATAGTCCCTCAGCCCAAAGCACGTATGGACTACCTTGGCAAAAGTCTTCGGACATCAAGAGAGAAACTGACGACTGGCTGAGTGAACTGTTCAAAGGCTGGGGACTCTCGGGCTGGTTGGGATCTATTCTGAAAACTGTAATTTTAGTATTGCTTATATTAGTTATTGTTGTTGTAGTTGTTAGCATTGTTTTTGGACTAGTCAAACGCATGGTTCCCAAGTTGATTTCAAGCTCATCTCCCCCTCCTGAAGTTTACCATTTGGGAGCCCTTAGTGCCCCAATGGATGACATGGAACCTTCAGTGGAAAGCACTGAACCTCCTGTAGAGGAGGAACCGATTTACCAACTATGGTTTGGCAAGCATTCTGCACTACAAACCCAGTCCTCTTCTTTTTAAACAAAACTAGGGGGAGATGTTGCAGTGTGATGCCCCTCAGGTGTGCCAACCTTTCCCCTCCCCCTTTTGCCCTCCTGCTAAGAGCTGTCCATCAATCTTAACATTCCAGCAAGGGCATCGTGTGGTTGCAGAAGTTCAAAAGATGCCCCTCAGGTCTGGGCTCATTGGCCTGTCCAAGTGTCTGTATCCCTTGAGCCTTCCCCTCCTCCCACCTGGTTGGCTCATCTGTCCCTTCCCCTCCCCCTGTCGCTGGGGCTTAAAAGCAGACGAGACCATGCAGCCGGGGTTCTACTGGGAGCTGTTTCAGAGGTCTACCATCCTAAAATAAAACTCTGGATTAAGACTCTACGATAGAATCCGCTCTTTTCTCTTCACTGTCGCCTGAACCTTTTCCACCAGAGGTAAACTGAGTTCCTACTATGCCTGGATTTGTTCCGAGTGCCTAGCTGCAGCATCCAGCCGGCCAAAGGTATCTCTTGGGTAAAATGCCACAGCTGCCGCCTTTGGACCAGCAGCAAGGGTCAGACGCGGCCAGGCACGACACACCCGGAAACATCAGGATTAATATTCTATACAGGCTCATGTTTCTGCCTTGGTTAAGGAACTCAAAGAGTCGTTCAAAGAGGAGATGAGGGAGGAGGTGAGGAAGATCAATGCAGCACCAGTATGAGTCACAGGCCCCAGAATCAGAGCCCAATGTCCCCCAGCTAGAAAGAGAGGTCACCCCACAGGCTGACCTATGGTTCTTCCTGCATAACCATGGAGAAGATATTGGAAGGTGGGATGGGAAACCTACTTCTGTCCTGGCAGCACAGGTGCATCAACTCAGGGAGAGAAACAGCAACTGAGGGAGTTCCACTAAAGTGTCATTTCCTCCAGTGTCATTTCCTCACAGTGGGTACCATTATTAAAGTAAACCCAGAAATATGCAGTTAGTGTGTGATAGCTCTGAATCCATGTTCCTGCATTACAGAGGACGTTAAAGAGGCCTCAGACTCCCATGACGGAGTTGCCAGGTATGATCTGTCAGATCCCCTTGAAGGAACCTTTAGTAGGTATGCCCAGGCGAGAAATCATAACCAGGCCTAGAGGGGCCCTGCCTCTAGCCAGGAAGAGGCACAGGAAAACCAGATCTTCTGGATGGTGCGGATCTGATGACCTGGGATATTAGAGCCACAAAAATACGACGCCTTAGTTGATACTGGTGCACAGTGTACCCTAATGCCATCGGGACAAGTGGGAGCAGAACATATTTCCATTGCTGGAATGGTGGGGGGATCACAGCAATTGACTCTGTTAGAAGCCGAGGTGAGCCTAACTGGGAAGGAGTGGGAGAAACATCCTATTGTGAGGCCTTGTGTATTCTAGGCACAGACTTCCTCCGGAACAGCTATTACAAAGACCCAAAGGGACTCAGAAAGGCTTTTGGAATAGCTACTGTAGAGACAGAGAACATTTAGCAGTTGAACACCTTACCTGGACTACCAGAAAACCCATCTGCAGTAGGATGTGGAAGAGCAACAAGTACCAATTGCCACCTCGACAATGCACCACTGGCAGTATCAGACAAATCAAGATGCCGTGATCCCCATCCACAAAATGATCTGTGAGCTGGAGAGCCAAAAGGTGGTCAGCAAAACCCACTCACCCTTCAGCAGTCCCATTTGGCCTGTGCAAGTCTGACAGAGAATGGAGATTGACTGTGGAATATCATGCCTTGAATGAAGTGACTCCACTGCTGAGTACTGCTGTGCTGGACATGCTGGAACTCCAGTATGAGCTGGAGTCCAAAGCAGCTAAGTGGTACGCCACTACTGACATTGGTAGCACATTTTTCTCCATTCCTCTGGCAGCAGAATGCAGGCCTCAGCTTGCTTTCACCTGGAGGAGGGTGCAGTACACCTGGAACTGACTGCCCCAGGGGTGGGAACACAGCCCCACCATCTGCTATAGACTCATTCAGGCTGCACTGGAAAAGAGTGAAGCTCCAGAACATCTACAGTATATCAATGCCATCATTGTGTGGGGGAACAAAGCAATAGAAGTATTTGAGAAAGGAGAGAGGATCATCCAGATTCTGCTAGATGCGGCTTTGTCATCAAGAGGAGCAAGGTCAAGGGACCTGCCCAAGAAAGCCAGTCTCTGGGAATAAAGTGGCAAGATGGATGGCATCAGATTCCTGCTGAGGTGATCAACAAGATCACAGCAATGTCTCCACCAACCAGCAAGAAGGAAACACAAGCTTTCCTAGGAGCCATAGGTTTTTGGAGAATGCACATTCCTGAGTACAGCCAGATTGTGAGCCTTCTCTACCTCATTACCCGCAAAAAGAATGATTTCCACTGGGGCCCTGAGCAGTAGCAAGCCTTTGCCCAGATCAAGCAGGAAATTGCTCATGTGGTAGCCCTTAGCCCAGTCAGGATGGGACCAGAAGTGAAGAAAGTGCTCTACTCTGCAGCCAGGAACAATGGCTTGTCCTGGAGCTTGTGGCAGAAGGTGCCTGGGGAGACTCGAGGCCAACCACTGGGATTCTGGAGCTGAAGTTACGGAGGGTCCAAAGCCAACTACACTTCCACAAAGAAGGAGATCTTGGCCACCTATGAAGGAGTTCACAACACCTCGGATGTGACTGGCATGGAAGCACAGCTCCTTCTGGCTCCCTGCCTACCGGTGCTGGGGTGGATATTTAAAGGAAAGGTTCCCTCTACCCACCATGTCACTGATGCCACATGGAGCAAATAGATTGCCCTCATCACACAGCACACCCCTACTGGAAACCTGAATTGCCCCAGGATTTTGGAAATAATTACAATAGCCTGATTTGGAGGAGGAGGAGTTTCACCCAGCTTACATAGTAATCAAAAATCTCTCTTTGAATGTCGGCTGGCATCCTTCCAAAAGTGGATCTGCACTCTCTGGATGAAGGACCCAACAGCTACTAAGACTTTAGTGCAGTACTAAGTAGTCATATTAAACAGTTACCTGTTTAATCCTCTATTATAATGAATAACAAAAGTTAATTGCTTGTTTCTACAGAGCAAGCTCCTCTGAGCACACTGCTGTATTGTAAGCTTGGACAGGTTCGGAAAAGTAAGCAGACTGCTGAGACAGTTACTAGACACCTACATATAGGCTTAATTTAGATCTCTAGGTATAGTAACAGTTACATTTACTCCAGACTATGTTCCTCTCCATCTCTTCTTTACCAGCAGGAGAGATACAGTCTCTTCTGTGTTTTGAGAATATCATCTGGTTTCACATGAACTACTGTAGCTGCCTCATCTTGCCAGCTTTCCTCAGCTTTTAACTACTTATCACAAGCATCAACAGGAGACACAACTGGTGGTATTAGACAAACATTTTCTGAAAGCAACTCTTCTCTGTGACCTAAAGTAATACATTTTTTAAATTATTATTATTTTAAAAGCCGTAAATATATGGTATCAATGAAGTTTCTGGCTGAACTTTCAATACTTTTTCCTTTAATTTGCAGCACAGAATTTGACTGGAGGGATTATTGAGTTTAGAGGGAATGGTGTAGAAATAGCATAGAATGTTAGAGTGAGTGGTAACAAGTGGAGATTTGAAGAAAAACATTAGATGATAGTGGTGAAAGTGGTGAAAATAGAAGTGGTGAAAAAAGTTTGAACCTCCTTCTCAAGAATTGTCCTTTCCATCTACACTCTGGTTCAAATATTCTATAGACAAGTATTTTGGGTTTGAAGGACTCTTAAGAGGTGCTTAGCAGCATGCATTCCTCTCTGAGCTTCTCCAACACTATCATGCTCTTTAATTTCTTTTGTTTTCTCCCCAGTGCATGACAGCCAATTCTATGAAGCACCAAGTGATAGAACAAGAGGAAATGGCCTCAAGTTGTGCCAGGAAAGGTTTGGATAGGATATTAAGAAAAATTTCTTCACTGGAAAGGTTGTCAGGCTCTGGCACAGGCTGCTCAGGGCAGTGGTGAAGTCACCATCTATAGAATGATTTAAATGTATAGAAATGTTGTTCAGGGACACAGTTTAGTGGTGGGCTTGGAAGGTCTAGGTAAATGCATAGACTCTATGATCTTAGAGGTCTTGTCCAACCTAAATGATTCAGTAGTTCTGCAATTCTGAGATGCTTGCTGGTTTTCTGTATTTTGAATGTATGAGTGTATGAACAGAATGGTGCAATCAGTATTTGAAACCTCCCATGGTAAAGTTTTGACATCCACTGTTGGACACAGGACACAGTGAGCTTTAACTTGTGCCTAAACTTGTGCCTCATTTCAGGTGCCAGCAAGGCAAATGTAGACATCATTTCCTGTGTTCCTGTACATAGGGTTTCCAAAAGAAAAACAGAGACATTCGAAATTATAATAAAAGCAAAGTATAAATATCAGTCAGAGCACCTGAAAAGCAGGAGTTATGTGCTGAGTCACTTCTGTGCTGTGAAGCTGGGAACACATAATGCTCAGAACTGATAACCAGTAAATTAAGAAAGAAAAAGACTTCAATCAAACACAATTCACTCACAATTTAAGGGACAATATGACATGTTTACTTAGAATGACATTTACTGCTGTTTCCATAAAGTGTGTGGGGATGGGAGGAAGCAGCTCTGGTCTCTCAGCAATTGCAAAAGCCCACACCGTAAAAAGGCCTTATTTAAGTCAACATGTTGTCAGTCTTTAATGAGTAGTGGTGTTAACAGCTGGTTTTGATGTAATGGCTTTTGGGACTATTAGA